>NC_072430.2:149120000-151520000 GCF_028878055.3 Symphalangus syndactylus | reverse complement strand
TTCCACTATTACCCACTTAGCGCTACGAATGTCCAGTTGCATTTTCTACAGACAGAGTGTTTCAAAACTGCTCAATCAAAAGTATGCTTTAACTCTGTTAGCTGAATGCTCAGATAAGAAAGAAGTTTCACAGAATGCTTCTGTGTAGTTTATATTTGAATATATTCCTTTTTCCACTACTACGCTCTTAGCGCTCCAAATGTCCAGTTGCATTTTCTACAGAAAGAGTGTTCAGATCTGCTCAATCAAAAGTATGGTTTAACTCTGTTAGCTGAATGCACAGATCAGAAAGAAGTTTCACCGAATGATTCTGGGTAGTTTATATTTGAAGACATTCCTTTTTCCACTATTACCCTCTTAGCGCTCCGAATCTCCACTTGCATTTTCTACAAAAAGAGTGTTTCCTAACTGCTCAATCAAAAATAAGTTTTATCTCTGTTAACTGAATTTACAGATCAGAAATAAGTTTCACAGAATGCATCTGTGTAGTTTTTATTTGAAGATATTCTTTTTCCCAATGTAGGCCTCTTAGCGCTTAGCATGTCCAATTGCAGTTTCTACAGAAAGAGTGTTTCAGAACGGCTCAATCAAAAGTAAGGTTCAACACTGTTAGTTGAATGCACAGAACAGAAAGAATTTTCACAGAATGCTACTGTGTAGTTTATATTTGAATATATTCCTTTTTCCACTATTACCCTCTTAGCGCTCCGAATGTCCACTTGCATTTTCTACAGAAAGAGTGTTCAGAACTGCGCAATCAAAAGTATGGTTTAACTCTGTTAGCTTAATGAACATATCAGAAATAAGTTTCACACAATGCTTCTGTGTAGTTTTTATTTGTAGACATTCTTTTTCCCAATATAGGCCTCTTAGCGCTCAGAATGTCCAATTGCAGTTTCTATAAAAGAGTGTTTCAGATCGGCTCAATCAAAAGTAAGGTTCAACTCTGTTAGTTGAATGCACAGAACAGAAAGAAGTTTCATACAATGATTCTGTGTAGTTTATATTTGAACATATTCTTTTTTCCACTATTACCCACTTAGCGCTACGAATGTCCAGTTGCATTTTCTACAGACAGAGTGTTTCAAAACTGCTCAATCAAAAGTATGGTTTAACTCTGTTAGCTGAATGCTCAGATCAGAAAGAAGTTTCACAGAATGCTTCTGTGTAGTTTATATTTGAATATATTCCTTTTTCCACTACTACGCTCTTAGCGCTCCAAATGTCCAGTTGCATTTTCTACAGAAAGAGTGTTCAGATCTGCTCAATCAAAAGTATGGTTTAACTCTGTTAGCTGAATGCACAGATCAGAAAGAAGTTTCACCGAATGATTCTGGGTAGTTTATATTTGAAGACATTCCTTTTTCCACTATTACCCTCTTAGCGCTCCGAATCTCCACTTGCATTTTCAACAAAAAGAGTGTTTCATAACTGCTCTATCAAAAATAAGTTTTATCTCTGTTAACTGAATTTACAGATCAGAAATAAGTTTCACAGAATGCATCTGTGTAGTTTTTATTTGAAGATATTCTTTTTCCCAATGTAGGCCTCTTAGCGCTTAGCATGTCCAATTGCAGTTTCTACAGAAAGAGTGTTTCAGAACGGCTCAATCAAAAGTAAGGTTCAACTCTGTTAGTTGAATGCACAGAACAGAAAGAATTTTCACAGAATGCTACTGTGTAGTTTATATTTGAATATATTCCTTTTTCCACTATTACCCTCTTAGCGCTCCGAATGTCCACTTGCAATTTCTACAGAAAGAGTTTTCAGAACTGCGCAATCAAAAGTATGGTTTAACTCTGTTAGCTTAATGAACATATCAGAAATAAGTTTCACACAATGCTTCTGTGTAGTTTTTATTTGAAGATATTATTTTTCCCAATAGAGGCCTCTTAGTGCTCAGAATGTCCAATTGCAGTTTCTACAGAAAGAGTGTTTCAGAAAGGCTCAATCAAAAGTAAGGTTCAACTCTGTTAGTTGAATGCACAGAACAGAAAGAAGTTTCAAACAATGCTTCTGTGTAGTTTATATTTGAACATATTCTTTTTTCCACTATTACCCACTTAGCGCTACGAATGTCCAGTTGCATTTTCAACAGACAGAGTGTTTCAAAACTGCTCAATCAAAAGTATGGTTTAACTCTGTTAGCTGAATGCTCAGATCAGAAAGAAGTTTCACAGAATGCTTCTGTGTAGTTTATATTTGAATATATTCCTTTTTCCACTAATACGCTCTTAGCGCTCCAAATGTCCATTTGCATTTTCTACAGAAAGAGTGTTCAGATCTGCTCAATCAAAGGTATGGTTTAACTCTGTTAGCTGAATGCACAGATCAGAAAGAAGTTTCACAGAATGATTCTGTGTAGTTTATATTTGGAGACATTCCTTTTTCCACTATTACCCTCTTAGCGCTCCGAATCTCCACTTGCATTTTCTACAAAAAGAGTGTTTCATAACTGCTCAATCAAAAATAAGTTTTATCTCTGTTAACTGAATTTACAGATCAGAAATAAGTTTCACAGAATGCATCTGTGTAGTTTTTATTTGAAGATATTCTTTTTCCCAATGTAGGCCTCTTAGCGCTTAGCATGTCCAATTGCAGTTTCTACAGAAAGAGTGTTTCAGAACGGCTCAATCAAAAGTAAGGTTCAACTCTGTTAGTTGAATGCACAGAACAGAAAGAATTTTCACAGAATGCTACTGTGTAGTTTATATTTGAATATATTCCTTTTTCCACTATTACCCTCTTAGCGCTCCGAATGTCCACTTGCATTTTCTACAGAAAGAGTGTTCAGAACTGTGCAATCAAAAGTATGGTTTAACTCTGTTAGCTTAATGAACATATCAGAAATAAGTTTCACACAATGCTTCTGTGTAGTTTTTATTTGAAGATATTATTTTTCCCAATAGAGGCCTCTTAGCGCTCAGAATGTCCAATTGCAGTTTCTACAGAAAGAGTGTTTCAGAAAGGCTCAATCAAAAGTAAGGTTCAACTCTGTTAGTTGAATGCACAGAACAGAAAGAAGTTTCATACAATGCTTCTGTGTAGTTTATATTTGAACATATTCTTTTTTCCACTATTACCCACTTAGCGCTACGAATGTCCAGTTGCATTTTCTACAGACAGAGTGTTTCAAAACTGCTCAATCAAAAGTATGGTTTAACTCTGTTAGCTGAATGCTCAGATCAGAAAGAAGTTTCACAGAAGGCTTCTGTGTAGTTTATATTTGAATATATTCCTTTTTCCACTACTACTCTCTTAGCGCTCCAAATGTCCAGTTGCATTTTCTACAGAAAGAGTGTTCAGATCTGCTCAATCAAAGGTATGGTTTAACTCTGTTAGCTGAATGCACAAATCAGAAAGAAGTTTCAGAGAATGATTCTGTGTAGTTTATATTTGGAGACATTCCTTTTTCCACTATTACCCTCTTAGCGCTCCGAATCTCCACTTGCATTTTCTACAGAAAGAGTGTTTCAGAACGGCTCAATCAAAACTAAGGTTCAACTCTTTTAGTTGAACAAACAGAACAGAAAGAAGTTTCACACAATTCTTCTGTGTAGTTTTTATTTGTAGACATTCTTTTTCCCAATATAGGCCTCTTAGCGCTCAGAATGTCCAATTGCAGTTTCTATAAAAGAGTGTTTCAGATCGGCTCAATCAAAAGTAAGGTTCAACTCTGTTAGTTGAATGCACAGAACAGAAAGAAGTTTCATACAATGATTCTGTGTAGTTTATATTTGAACATATTCTATTTTCCACTATTACCCACTTAGCGCTACGAATGTCCAGTTGCATTTTCTACAGACAGAGTGTTTCAAAACTGCTCAATCAAAAGTATGGTTTAACTCTGTTAGCTGAATGCTCAGATCAGAAAGAAGTTTCACAGAATGCTTCTGTGTAGTTTATATTTGAATATATTCCTTTTTCCACTACTACGCTCTTAGCGCTCCAAATGTCCAGTTGCATTTTCTACAGAAAGAGTGTTCAGATCTGCTCAATCAAAAGTATGGTTTAACTCTGTTAGCTGAATGCACAGATCAGAAAGAAGTTTCACCGAATGATTCTGGGTAGTTTATATTTGAAGACATTCCTTTTTCCACTATTACCCTCTTAGCGCTCCGAATCTCCACTTGCATTTTCAACAAAAAGAGTGTTTCATAACTGCTCTATCAAAAATAAGTTTTATCTCTGTTAACTGAATTTACAGATCAGAAATAAGTTTCACAGAATGCATCTGTGTAGTTTTTATTTGAAGATATTCTTTTTCCCAATGTAGGCCTCTTAGCGCTTATCATGTCCAATTGCAGTTTCTACAGAAAGAGTGTTTCAGAACGGCTCAATCCAAAGTAAGGTTCAACTCTGTTAGTTGAATGCACAGAACAGAAAGAATTTTCACAGAATGCTACTGTGTAGTTTATATTTGAATATATTCCTTTTTCCACTATTACCCTCTTAGCGCTCCGAATGTCCACTTGCAATTTCTACAGAAAGAGTTTTCAGAACTGCGCAATCAAAAGTATGGTTTAACTCTGTTAGCTTAATGAACATATCAGAAATAAGTTTCACACAATGCTTCTGTGTAGTTTTTATTTGAAGATATTATTTTTCCCAATAGAGGCCTCTTAGTGCTCAGAATGTCCAATTGCAGTTTCTACAGAAAGAGTGTTTCAGAAAGGCTCAATCAAAAGTAAGGTTCAACTCTGTTAGTTGAATGCACAGAACAGAAAGAAGTTTCAAACAATGCTTCTGTGTAGTTTATATTTGAACATATTCTTTTTTCCACTATTACCCACTTAGCGCTACGAATGTCCAGTTGCATTTTCTACAGACAGAGTGTTTCAAAACTGCTCAATCAAAAGTATGGTTTAACTCTGTTAGCTGAATGCTCAGATCAGAAAGAAGTTTCACAGAATGCTTCTGTGTAGTTTATATTTGAATATATTCCTTTTTCCACTAATACGCTCTTAGCGCTCCAAATGTCCATTTGCATTTTCTACAGAAAGAGTGTTCAGATCTGCTCAATCAAAGGTATGGTTTAACTCTGTTAGCTGAATGCACAGATCAGAAAGAAGTTTCACAGAATGATTCTGTGTAGTTTATATTTGGAGACATTCCTTTTTCCAGTATTACCCTCTTAGCGCTCCGAATCTCCACTTGCATTTTCTACAGAAAGAGTGTTTCAGAACGGCTCAATCAAAACTAAGGTTCAACTCTTTTAGTTGAACAAACAGAACAGAAAGAAGTTTCACACAATTCTTCTGTGTAGTTTTTATTTGTAGACATTCTTTTTCCCAATATAGGCCTCTTAGCGCTCAGAATGTCCAATTGCAGTTTCTACAAAAGAGTGTTTCAGATCGGCTCAATCAAAAGTAAGGTTCAACTCTGTTAGTTGAATGCACAGAACAGAAAGAAGTTTCATACAATGCTTCTGTGTAGTTTATATTTGAACATATTCTTTTTTCCACTATTACCCACTTAGCGCTACGAATGTCCAGTTGCATTTTCTACAGACAGAGTGTTTCAAAACTGCTCAATCAAAAGTATGGTTTAACTCTGTTAGCTGAATGGTCAGATCAGAAAGAAGTTTCACAGAATGCTTCTGTGTAGTTTGTATTTGGAGACATTCCTTTTTCCACTATTACCCTCTTAGCGCTCCGAATCTCCACTTGCATTTTCTACAAAAAGGGGGTTTCATAACTGCTCAATCAAAAATATGTTTTATCTCTGTTAACTGAATTTACAGATCAGAAATAAGTTTCACAGAATGCATCTGTGTAGTTTTTATTTGAAGATATTCTTTTTCCCAATGTAGTCCTCTTAGCGCTTAGCATGTCCAATTGCAGTTTCTACAGAAAGAGTGTTTCAGAACGGCTCAATCAAAAGTAAGGTTCAACTCTGTTAGCTGAATGCACAGAACAGAAAGAGTTTTCACAGAATGCTACTGTGTAGTTTATATTTGAATATATTCCTTTTTCCACTATTACCCTCTTAGCGCTCCGAATGTCCACTTGCATTTTCTACAGAAAGAGTGTTCAGAACTGCACAATCAAAAGTATGGTTTAACTCTGTTAGCTTAATGAACATATCAGAAATAAGTTTCACACAATGCTTCTGTGTAGTTTTTATTTGAAGATATTATTTTTCCCAATATAGGCCTCTTAGCGCTCAGAATGTCCAATTGAAGTTTCTACAGAAAGAGTGTTTCAGAAAGGCTCAAACAAAAGTAAGGTTCAACTCTGTTAGTTGAATGCACAGAACAGAAAGAAGTTTCATACAATGCTTCTGTGTAGTTTATCTTTGAACATATTCTTTTTTCCACTATTACCCACTTAGCGCTACGAATGTCCAGTTGCATTTTCTACAGACAGAGTGTTTCAAAACTGCTCAATCAAAAGTATGGTTTAACTCTGTTAGCTGAATGCTCAGATCAGAAAGAAGTTTCACAGAATGCTTCTGTGTAGTTTATATTTGAATATATTCCTTTTTCCACTAGTACTCTCTTAGCGCTCCAAATGTCCAGTTGCATTTTCTACAGAAAGAGAGTTCAGATCTGCTCAATCAAAAGTATGGTTTAACTCTGTTAGCTGAATGCACAGATCAGAAAGAAGTTTCACAGAATGATTCTGTGTAGTTTATATTTGGAGACATTCCTTTTTCCACTATTACCCTCTTAGCAATCCGCATCTCCACTTGCATTTTCTACAGAAAGAGTGTTTCAGAACGGCTCAATCAAAAGTAAGGTTCAACTCTTTTAGTTGAACAAACAGAACAGAAAGAAGTTTCACACAATTCTTCTGTGTAATTTTTATTTGTAGACATTCTTTTTCCCAATATATGCCTCTTAGCGCTCAGAATGTCCAATTGCAGTTTATACAGAAAGAGTGTTTCAGATCGGCTCAATCAAAAGTAAGGTTCAACTCTGTTAGTTGAATGCACAGAACAGAAAGAAGTTTCATACAATGCTTCTGTGTAGTTTATATTTGAACATATTCTTTTTTCCACTATTACCCACTTAGCGCTACGAATGTCCAGTTGCATTTTCTACAGACAGAGTGTTTCAAAACTGCTCAATCAAAAGTATGGTTTAACTCTGTTAGCTGAATGCTCAGATTAGAAAGAAGTTTCACAGAATTCTTCTGTGTAGTTTATATTTGAATATTTTCCTTTTTCCACTACTACGCTCTTAGCGCTCCAAATGTCCAGCTGCATTTTCTACAGAAAGAGTGTTCAGATCTGCTCAATCAAAAGTATGGTTTAACTCTGTTAGCTGAATGCACAGATCAGAAAGAAGTTTCACCGAATGATTCTGTGTAGTTTATATTTGAAGACATTACTTTTTCCACTATTACCCTCTTAGCGCTCCGAATCTCCACTTGCATTTTCTACAAAAAGAGTGTTTCATAACTGCTCAATCAAAAATATGTTTTATCTCTGTTAACTGAATTTACAGATCAGAAATAAGTTTCACAGAATGCATCTGTGTAGTTTTTATTTGAAGATATTCTTTTTCCCAATGTAGGCCTCTTAGCGCTTAGCATGTCCAATTGCAGTTTCTACAGAAAGAGTGTTTCAGAACGGCTCAATCAAGAGTAAGGTTCAACTCTGTTAGTTGAATGCACAGAACACAAAGAAGTTTCATACAATGCTTCTGTGTAGTTCATATTTGAACATATTCTTTTTTCCACTATTACCCACTTAGCGCTACGAATGTCCAGTTGCATTTTCTACAGACAGAGTGTTTCAAAACTGCTCAATCAAAAGTATGGTTTAACTCTGTTAGCTGAATGCTCAGATCAGAAAGAAGTTTCACAGAATGCTTCTGTGTAGTTTGTATTTGAATATATTCCTTTTTCCACTACTACTCTCTTAGCGCTCCAAATGTCCAGTTGCATTTTCTACAGAAAGAGTGTTCAGATCTGCTCAATCAAAAGTATGTTTCAACACTGTTAGCTGAATGCACAGATCAGAAAGAAGTTTCACAGAATGATTCTGTGTAGTTTATATTTGGAGACATTCCTTTTTCCACTATTACCCTCTTAGCGCTCCGAATCTCCACTTGCATTTTCTACAGAAAGAGTGTTTCAGAACGGCTCAATCAAAACTAAGGTTCAAATCTTTTAGTTGAACAAACAGAACAGAAAGAAGTTTCACACAATTCTTCTGTGTAGTTTTTATTTGTAGACACTCTTTTTCCCAATATATGCCTCTTAGCGCTCAGAATGTCCAATTGCAGTTTCTACAGAAAGAGTGTTTCAGAACGGCTCAATCAAAAGTAAGGTTCAACTCTGTTAGTTGAATGCACAGAACAGAAAGAAGTTTCATACAATGCTTCTGTGTAGTTTATATTTGTACATATAGTTTTTTCCACTATTACACACTTAGCGCTACGAATGTCCAGTTGCATTTTCTACAGACAGAGAGTATCAAAACTGCTCAATCAAAAGTATGGTTTACCTCTGTTAGCTGAATGCTCAGATCAGAAAGAAGTTTCACAGAATGCTTCTGTGTAGTTTATATTTGAATATATTCCTTTTTCCACTACTACGCTCTTAGCGCTCCAAATGTCCAGTTGCATTTTCAACAGAAAGAGTGTTCAGATCTGCTCAATCAAAAGTATGGTTTAACTCTGTTAGCTGAATGCACAGATCAGAAAGAAGTTTCACCGAATGATTCTGTGTAGTTTATATTTGAAGACATTCCTTTTTCCACTATGACCCTCTTAGCGCTCCGAATCTCCACTTGAATTTTCTACAAAAAGAGTGTTTCATAACTGCTCAATCAAAAATATGTTTTATCTCTGTTAACTGAATTTACAGATCAGAAATAAGTTTCACAGAATGCATCTGTGTAGTTTTTATTTGAAGATATTCTTTTTCCCAATGTAGGCCTCTTAGCGCTTAGCATGTCCAATTGCAGTTTCTACAGAAAGAGTGTTTCAGAACGGCTCAATCAAAAGTAAGGTTCAACTCTGTTAGCTGAATGCACAGAACAGAAAGAGTTTTCACAGAATGCTACTGTGTAGTTTATATTTGAATATATTCCTTTTTCCACTATTACCCTCTTAGCGCTCCGAATGTCCACTTGCATTTTCTACAGAAAGAGTGTTCAGAACTGCGCAATCAAAAGTATGGTTTAACTCTGTTAGCTTAATGAACATATCAGAAATAAGTTTCACACAATGCTTCTGTGTAGTTTTTATTTGAAGATATTTTTTTTCCCAATAGAGGCCTCTTAGCGCTCAGAATGTCCAATTGCAGTTTCTACAGAAAGAGTGTTTCAGAAAGGCTCAATCAAAAGTAAGGTTCAACTCTGTTAGTTGAATGCACAGAACAGAAAGAAGTTTCATACAATGCTTCTGTGTAGTTTATATTTGAACATATTCTTTTTTCCACTATTACCCACTTAGCGCTACGAATGTCCAGTTGCATTTTCTACAGACAGAGTGTTTCAAAACTGCTCAATCAAAAGTATGGTTTAACTCTGTTAGCTGAATGCTCAGATCAGAAAGAAGTTTCACAGAATGCTTCTGTGTAGTTTATATTTGAATATATTCCTTTTTCCACTACTACTCTCTTAGCGCTCCAAATGTCCAGTTGCATTTTCTACAGAAAGAGTGTTCAGATCTGCTCAATCAAAAGTATGGTTTAACTCTGTTAGCTGAATGCACAGATCAGAAAGAAGTTTCACAGAATGATTCTGTGTAGTTTATATTTGGAGACATTCCTTTTTCCACTATTACCCTCTTAGCGCTCCGAATCTCCACTTGCATTTTCTACAGAAAGAGTGTTTCAGAATGGCTCAATCAAAACTAAGGTTCAAATCTTTTAGTTGAACAAACAGAACAGAAAGAAGTTTCACACAATTCTTCTGTGTAGTTTTTATTTGTAGACATTCTTTTTCCCAATATAGGCCTCTTAGCGCTCAGAATGTCCAATTGCAGTTTCTACAGAAAGAGTGTTTCAGAAAGGCTCAATCAAAAGTAAGGTTCAACTCTGTTAGTTGAATGCACAGAACAGAAAGAAGCTTCATACAATGCTTCTGTGTAGTTTATATTTGAACATATTCTCTTTTCCACTATTACCCACTTAGCGTTACGAATGTCCAGTTGCATTTTCTACAGACAGAGTGTTTCAAAACTGCTCAATCAAAAGTATGGTTTAACTCTGTTAGCTGTATGCTCAGATCGGAAAGAAGTTTCACAGAATGCTTCTGTGTAGTTTATATTTGAATATATTCCTTTTTCCACTACTACGCTCTTAGCGCTCCAAATGTCCAGTTGCATTTTCAACAGAAAGAGTGTTCAGATCTGCTCAATCAAAAGTATGGTTTAACTCTGTTAGCTGAATGCACAGATCAGAAAGAAGTTTCACCGAATGATTCTGTGTAGTTTATATTTGAAGACATTCCTTTTTCCACTATTACCCACTTAGCGCTCCGAATCTCCACTTGCATTTTCTACAAAAAGAGTGTTTCATAACTGCTCAATCAAAAATATGTTTTATCTCTCTTAACTGAATTTACAGATCGGAAATAAGTTTCACAGAATGCATCTGTGTAGTTTTTATTTGAAGATATTCTTTTTCCCAATGTAGGCCTCTTAGCGCTTAGCATGTCCAATTGCAGTTTCTACAGAAAGAGTGTTTCAGAACGGCTCAATCAAAAGTAAGGTTCAACTCTGTTAGTTGAATGCACAGAACAGAAAGAATTTTCACAGAATGCTACTGTGTAGTTTATATTTGAATATATTCCTTTTTCCACTATTACCCTCTTAGCGCTCCGAATGTCCACTTGCATTTTCTACAGAAAGAGTGTTCAGAACTGCGCAATCAAAAGTATGGTTTAACTCTGTTAGCTTAATGAACATATCAGAAATAAGTTTCACACAATGCTTCTGTGTAGTTTTTATTTGAAGATATTATTTTTCCCAATAGAGGCCTCTTAGCGCTCAGAATGTCCAATTGCAGTTTCTACAGAAAGAGTGTTTCAGAAAGGCTCAATCAAAAGTAAGGTTCAACTCTGTTAGTTGATTGCACAGAACAGAAAGAAGTTTCATACAACGCTTCTGTGTAGTTTATATTTGAACATATTCTTTTTTCCACTATTACCCACTTAGCGCTACGAATGTCCAGTTGCATTTTCTACAGACAGAGTGTTTCAAAACTGCTCAATCAAAAGTATGGTTTAACTCTGTTAGCTGAATGCTCAGATCAGAAAGAAGTTTCACAGAATGCTTCTGTGTAGTTTATATTTGAATATATTCCTTTTTCCACTACTACTCTCTTAGCGCTCCAAATGTCCAGTTGCATTTTCTACAGAAAGAGTGTTCAGATCTGCTCAATCAAAAGTATGGTTTAACTCTGTTAGCTGAATGCACAGATCAGAAAGAAGTTTCACAGAATGATTCTGTGTAGTTTATATTTGGAGACATTCCTTTTTCCACTATTACCCTCTTAGCGCTCCGAATCTCCACTTGCATTTTCTACAGAAAGAGTGTTTCAGAACGGCTCTATCAAAACTAAGGTTCAACTCTTTTAGTTGAACAAACAGAACAGAAAGAAGTTTCACACAATTCTTCTGTGTAGTTTTTATTTGTAGACACTCTTTTTCCCAATATATGCCTCTTAGCGCTCAGAATGTCCAATTGCAGTTTCTACAGAAAGAGTGTTTCAGAAAGGCTCAATCAAAAGTAAGGTTCAACTCTGTTAGTTGAATGCACAGAACAGAAAGAAGTTTCATACAATGCTTCTGTGTAGTTTATATTTGAACATATACTTTTTTCCACTATTACACACTTAGCGCTACGAATGTCCAGTTGCATTTTCTACAGACAGAGTTTTTCAAAACTGCTCAATCAAATGTATGGTTTAACTCTGTTAGCTGAATGCTAAGATCAGAAAGAAGTTTCACAGAATGCTTCTGTGTAGTTTATATTTGAATATATTCCTTTTTCCACTACTACGCTCTTAGCGCTCCAAATGTCCAGTTGCATTTTCAACAGAAAGAGTGTTCAGATCTGCTCAATCAAAAGTATGGTTTAACTCTGTTAGCTGAATGCACAGATCAGAAAGAAGTTTCACCGAATGATTCTGTGTAGTTTATATTTGAAGACATTTCTTTTTCCACTATTACCCTCTTAGCGCTCCGAATCTCCACTTGCATTTTCTACAAAAAGAGTGTTTCATAACTGCTCAATCAAAAATATGTTTTATCTCTGTTAACTGAATTTACAGATCAGAAATAAGTTTCACAGAATGCATCTGTGTAGTTTTTATTTGAAGATATTCTTTTTCCCAATGTAGGCCTCTTAGCGCTTAGCATGTCCAATTGCAGTTTCTACAGAAAGAGTGTTTCAGAACGGCTCAATCAAAAGTAAGGTTCAACTCTGTTAGCTGAATGCACAGAACAGAAAGAGTTTTCACAGAATGCTACTGTGTAGTTTATATTTGAATATATTCCTTTTTCCACTATTACCCTCTTAGCGCTCCGAATGTCCACTTGCATTTTCTACAGAAAGAGTGTTCAGAACTGCGCAATCAAAAGTATGGTTTAACTCTGTTAGCTTAATGAACATATCAGAAATAAGTTTCACACAATGCTTCTGTGTAGTTTTTATTTGAAGATATTATTTTTCCCAATAGAGGCCTCTTAGCGCTCAGAATGTCCAATTGCAGTTTCTACAGAAAGAGTGTTTCAGAAAGGCTCAATCAAAAGTAAGGTTCAACTCTGTTAGTTGAATGCACAGAACAGAAAGAAGGTTCATACAATGCTTCTGTGTAGTTTATATTTGAACATATTCTTTTTTCCACTATTACCCACTTAGCGCTACGAATGTCCAGTTGCATTTTCTACAGACAGAGTGTTTCAAAACTGCTCAATCAAAAGTATGGTTTAACTCTGTTAGCTGAATGCTCAGATCAGAAAGAAGTTTCACAGAATGCTTCTGTGTAGTTTATATTTGAATATATTCCTTTTTCCACTACTACTCTCTTAGCGCTCCAAATGTCCAGTTGCATTTTCTACAGAAAGAGTGTTCAGATCTGCTCAATCAAAAGTATGGTTTAACTCTGTTAGCTGAATGCACAGATCAGAAAGAAGTTTCACAGAATGATTCTGTGTAGTTTATATTTGGAGACATTCCTTTTTCCACTATTCCCCTCTTAGCGCTCCGAATCTCCACTTGCATTTTCTACAGAAAGAGTGTTTCAGAACGGCTCAATCAAAACTAAGGTTCAACTCTTTTAGTTGAACAAACAGAACAGAAAGAAGTTTCACACAATTCTTCTGTGTAGTTTTTATTTGTAGACATTCTTTTTCCCAATATAGGCCTCTTAGCGCTCAGAATGTCCAATTGCAGTTTCTACAGAAAGAGTGTTTCAGAAAGGCTCAATCAAAAGTAAGGTTCAACTCTGTTAGTTGAATGCACAGAACAGAAAGAAGCTTCATACAATGCTTCTGTGTAGTTTATATTTGAACATATTCTCTTTTCCACTATTACCCACTTAGCGCTACGAATGTCCAGTTGCATTTTCTACAGACAGAGTGTTTCAAAACTGCTCAATCAAAAGTATGGTTTAACTCTGTTAGCTGTATGCTCAGATCGGAAAGAAGTTTCACAGAATGCTTCTGTGTAGTATATATTTTAATATATTCCTTTTTCCACTACTACGCTCTTAGCGCTCCATATGTCCAGTTGCATTTTCAACAGAAAGAGTGTTCAGATCTGCTCAATCAAAAGTATGGTTTAACTCTGTTAGCTGAATGCACAGATCAGAAAGAAGTTCCACCGAATGATTCTGTGTAGTTTATATTTGAAGACATTCCTTTTTCCACTATTACCCTCTTAGCGCTCCGAATCTCCACTTGCATTTTCTACAAAAAGAGTGTTTCATAACTGGTCAATCAAAAATATGTTTTATCTCTGTTAACTGAATTTACAGATCAGAAATAAGTTTCACAGAATGCATCTGTGTAGTTTTTATTTGAAGATATTCTTTTTCCCAATGTAGGCCTCTTAGCGCTTAGCATGTCCAATTGCAGTTTCTACCGAAAGAGTGTTTCAGAACGGCTCAATCAAAAGTAAGGTTCAACTCTGTTAGTTGAATGCACAGAACAGAAAGAATTTTCACAGAATGCTACTGTGTAGTTTATATTTGAATATATTCCTTTTTCCACTATTACCCTCTTAGCGCTCCGAATGTCCACTTGCATTTTCTACAGAAAGAGTGTTCAGAACTGCGCAATCAAAAGTATGGTTTAACTCTGTTAGCTTAATGAACATATCAGAAATAAGTTTCACACAATGCTTCTGTGTAGTTTTTATTTGAAGATATTATTTTTCCCAATAGAGGCCTCTTAGCGCTCAGAATGTCCAATTGCAGTTTCTACAGAAAGAGTGTTTCAGAAAGGCTCAATCAAAAGTAAGGTTCAACTCTGTTAGTTGAATGCACAGAACAGAAAGAAGTTTCATACAATGCTTCTGTGTAGTTTATATTTGAACATATTCTTTTTTCCACTATTACCCACTTAGCGCTACGAATGTCCAGTTGCATTTTCTACAGACAGAGTGTTTCAAAACTGCTCAATCAAAAGTATGGTTTAACTCTGTTAGCTGAATGCTCAGATCAGAAAGAAGTTTCACAGAATGCTTCTGTGTAGTTTATATTTGAATATATTCCTTTTTCCACTACTACTCTCTTAGCGCTCCAAATGTCCAGTTGCATTTTCTACAGAAAGAGTGTTCAGATCTGCTCAATCAAAAGTATGGTTTAACTCTGTTAGCTGAATGCACAGATCAGAAAGAAGTTTCACAGAATGATTCTGTGTAGTTTATATTTGGAGACATTCCTTTTTCCACTATTACCCTCTTAGCGCTCCGAATCTCCACTTGCATTTTCTACAGAAAGAGTGTTTCAGAACGGCTCAATCAAAACTAAGGTTCAACTCTTTTAGTTGAACAAACAGAACAGAAAGAAGTTTCACACAATTCTTCTGTGTAGTTTTTATTTGTAGACATTCTTTTTCCCAATATAGGCCTTTTAGCGCTCAGAATGTCCAATTGCAGTTTCTACAGAAAGAGTGTTTCAGAACGGCTCAATCAAAAGTAAGGTTCAACTCTGTTAGTTGAATGCACAGAACAGAAAGTAGTTTCATACAATGCTTCTGTGTAGTTTATATTTGAACATATTCTCTTTTCCACTATTACCCACTTAGCGCTACGAATGTCCAGTTGCATTTTCTACAGACAGAGTGTTTCAAAACTGCTCAATCAAAAGTATGGTTTAACTCTGTTAGCTGAATGCTCAGATCAGAAAGAAGTTTCACAGAATGCTTCTGTGTAGTTTCTATTTGAATATATTCCTTTTTCCACTAATAAACTCTTAGCGCTCCAAATGTCCAGTTGCATTTTCAACAGAAAGAGTGTTCAGATCTGCTCAATCAAAAGTATGGTTTAACTCTGTTAGCTGAATGCACAGATCAGAAAGAAGTTCCACCGAATGATTCTGTGTAGTTTATATTTGAAGACATTCCTTTTTCCACTATTACCCTCTTAGCGCTCCGAATCTCCACTTGCATTTTCTACAAAAAGAGTGTTTCATAACTGGTCAATCAAAAATATGTTTTATCTCTGTTAACTGAATTTACAGATCAGAAATAAGTTTCACAGAATGCATCTGTGTAGTTTTTATTTGAAGATATTCTTTTTCCCAATGTAGGCCTCTTAGCGCTTAGCATGTCCAATTGCAGTTTCTACAGAAAGAGTGTTTCAGAACGGCTCAATCAAAAGTAAGGTTCAACTCTGTTAGTTGAATGCACAGAACAGAAAGAAGCTTCATACAATGCTTCTGTGTAGTTTATATTTGAACATATTCTCTTTTCCACTATTACCCACTTAGCGCTACGAATGTCCAGTTGCATTTTCTACAGACAGAGTGTTTCAAAACTGCTCAATCAAAAGTATGGTTTAACTCTGTTAGCTGTATGCTCAGATCGGAAAGAAGTTTCACAGAATGCTTCTGTGTAGTTTATATTTGAATATATTCCTTTTTCCACTACTACGCTCTTAGCGCTCCAAATGTCCAGTTGCATTTTCTACAGAAAGAGTGTTCAGATCTGCTCAATCAAAAGTATGGTTTAACTCTGTTAGCTGAATGCACAGATCAGAAAGAAGTTTCACCGAATGATTCTGTGTAGTTTATATTTGAAGACATTCCTTTTTCCACTATTACCCACTTAGCGCTCCGAATCTCCACTTGCATTTTCTACAAAAAGAGTGTTTCACAACTGCTCAATCAAAAATATGTTTTATCTCTGTTAACTGAATTTACAGATCAGAAATAAGTTTCACAGAATGCATCTGTGTAGTTTTTATTTGAAGATATTCTTTTTCCCAATGTAGGCCTCTTAGCGCTTAGCATGTCCAATTGCAGTTTCTACAGAAAGAGTGTTTCAGAACGGCTCAATCAAAAGTAAGGTTCAACTCTGTTAGTTGAATGCACAGAACAGAAAGAATTTTCACAGAATGCTACTGTGTAGTTTATATTTGAATATATTCCTTTTTCCACTATTACCCTCTTAGCGCTCCGAATGTCCACTTGCATTTTCTACAGAAAGAGTGTTCAGAACTGCGCAATCAAAAGTATGGTTTAACTCTGTTAGCTTAATGAACATATCAGAAATAAGTTTCACACAATGCTTCTGTGTAGTTTTTATTTGAAGATATTATTTTTCCCAATATAGGCCTCTTAGCGCTCAGAATGTCCAATTGCAGATTCTACAGAAAGAGTGTTTCAGAAAGGCTCAATCAAAAGTAAGGTTCAACTCTGTTAGTTGAATGCACAGAACAGAAAGAAGTTTCATACAATGCTTCTGTGTAGTTTATATTTGAACATATTCTTTTTTCCACTATTACCCACTTAGCGCTACGAATGTCCAGTTGCATTTTCTACAGACAGAGTGTTTCAAAACTGCTCAATCAAAAGTATGGTTTAAATCTGTTAGCTGAATGCTCAGATCAGAAAGAAGTTTCACAGAATGCTTCTGTGTAGTTTATATTTGAATATATTCCTTTTTCCACTACTACTCTCTTAGCGCTCCAAATGTCCAGTTGCATTTTCTACAGAAAGAGTGTTCAGATCTGCTCAATCAAAAGTATGTTTTAACTCTGTTAGCTGAATGCACAGATCAGAAAGAAATTTCACAGAAATATTCTGTGTAGTTTATATTTGGAGACATTCCTTTTTCCACTATTACCCTCTTAGCGCTCCGAATCTCCACTTGCATTTTCTACAGAAAGAGTGTTTCAGAACGGCTCAATCAAAACTAAGGTTCAACTCTTTTAGTTGAACAAACAGAACAGAAAGAAGTTTCAGACAATTCTTCTGTGTAGTTTTTATTTGTAGACATTCTTTTTCCCAATATAGGCCTCTTAGCGCTCAGAATGTCCAATTGCAGTTTCTACAGAAAGAGTGTTTCAGAACGGCTCAATCAAAAGTAAGGTTCAACTCTGTTAGTTGAATGCACAGAACAGAAAGAAGTTTCATACAATGCTTCTGTGTAGTTTATATTTGAACATATTCTTTTTTCCACTATTACCCACTTACCGCTACGAATGTCCAGTTGCATTTTCTACAGACAGAGTGTTTCAAAACTGCTCAATCAAAAGTATGGTTTATCTCTGTTAGCTGAATGCTCAGATCAGAAAGAAGTTTCACAGAATGCTTCTGTGTAGTTTATATTTGAATATATTCCTTTTTCCACTACTACTCTCTTAGCGCTCCAAATGTCCAGTTGCATTTTCTACAGAAAGAGTGTTCAGATCTGCTCAATCAAAAGTATGGTTTAACTCTGTTAGCTGAATGCACAGATCAGAAAGAAGTTTCACAGAATGATTCTGTGTAGTTTATATTTGGAGACATTCCTTTTTCCACTATTACCCTCTTAGCGCTCCGAATCTCCACTTGCATTTTCTACAGAAAGAGTGTTTCAGAACGGCTCAATCAAAACTAAGGTTCAACTCTTTTAGTTGACCAAACAGAACAGAATGAAGTTTCACACAATTCTTCTGTGTAGTTTTTATTTGTAGACATTCTTTTTCCCAATATAGGCCTCTTAGCGCTCAGAATGTCCAATTGCAGTTTCTACAGAAAGAGTGTTTCAGAACGGCTCAATCAAAAGTAAGGTTCAACTCTGTTAGTTGAATGCACAGAACAGAAAGAACTTTCATACAATGGTTCTGTGTAGTTTATATTTGAACATATTCTTTTTTCCACTATTACCCACTTAGCGCTACGAATGTCCAGTTGCATTTTCTACAGACAGAGTGTTTCAAAACTGCTCAATCAAAAGTATGGTTTAACTCTGTCAGCTGAATGCTCAGATCAGAAAGAAGTTTCACAGAATGCTTCTGTGTAGTTTATATTTGAATATATTCCTTTTTCCACTACTACGCTCTTAGCGCTCCAAATGTCCAGTTGCATTTTCAACAGCAAGAGTGTTCAGATCTGCTCAATCAAAAGTATGGTTTAACTCTGTTAGCTGAATGCACAGATCAGAAAGAAGTTTCACCGAATAATTCTGTGTAGTTTATATTTGAAGACATTCCTTTCTCCACTATTACCCTCTTAGCGCTCCGAATCTCCACTTGCATTTTCTACAAAAAGAGTGTTTCATAACTGCTCAATCAAAAATATGTTTTATCTCTGTTAACTGAATTTACAGATCAGAAATAAGTTTCACAGAGTGCATCTGTGTAGTTTTTATTTGAAGATATTCTTTTTCCAATGTAGGCCTCTTAGCGCTTAGCATGTCCAATTGCAGTTTCTACAGAAAGAGTGTTTCAGAACGGCTCAATCAAAAGTAAGGTTCAACTCTGTTAGTTGAATGCACAGAACAGAAAGAATTTTCACAGAATGCTACTGTGTAGTTTTTATTTGAATATATTCCTTTTTCCACTATTACACTCTTAGCGCTCCGAATGTCCACTTGCATTTTCTACAGAAAGAGTGTTCAGAACTGCGCAATCAAAAGTATGGTTTAACTCTGTTCGCTTAATGAACATATCAGAAATAAGTTTCACACAATGCTTCTGTGTAGTTTTTATTTGAAGATATTATTTTTCCCAATAGAGGCCTCTTAGCGCTCAGAATGTCCAATTGCAGTTTCTACAGAAAAAGTGTTTCAGAAAGGCTCAATCTAAAGTAAGGTTCAACTCTGTTAGTTGAATGCACAGAACAGAAAGAAGTTTCATACAATTCTTCTGTGTAGTTTATATTTGAAAATATTCTTTTTTCCACTATTACCCACTAAGCGCTACGAATGTCCAGTTGCATTTTCTACAGACAGAGTGTTTCAAAACTGCTCAATCAAAAGTATGGTTTAAATCTGTTAGCTGAATGCTCAGATCAGAAAGAAGTTTCACAGAATGCTTCTGTGTAGTTTATATTTGAATATATTCCTTTTTCCACTACTACTCTCTTAGCGCTCCAAATGTCCAGTTGCATTTTCTACAGAAAGAGTGTTCAGATCTGCTCAATCAAAAGTATGGTTTAACTCTGTTAGCTGAATGCACAGATCAGAAAGAAGTTTCACAGAATGATTCTGTGTAGTTTATATTTGGAGACATTCCTTTTTCCACTATTACGCTCTTAGCGCTCCGAATCTCCACTTGCATTTTCTACAGAAAGAGTGTTTCAGAACGGCTCAATCAAAACTAAGGTTCAACTCTTTTAGTTGAACAAACAGAACAGAAAGAAGTTTCACACAATTCTTCTGTGAAGTTTTTATTTGCAGACATTCTTTTTCCCAATATAGGCCTCTTAGCGCTCAGAATATCCAATTGCAGTTTCTACAGAAAGAGTGTTTCAGAACGGCTCAATCAAAAGTAAGGTTCAACTCGGTTAGTTGAATGCACAGAACGGAAAGAAGTTTCATACAATGCTTCTGTGTAGTTTATATTTGAACATATTCTTTTTTCCACTATTACCCACTTAGCGCTACGAATGTCCAGTTGCATTTTGTACAGACAGAGTGTTTCTAAACTGCTCAATCAAAAGTATGGTTTAACTCTGTTAGCTGAATGCTCAGATCAGAAAGAAGTTTCACAGAATGCTTCTGTGTAGTTTATATTTGAATATATTCCTTTTTCCACTACTACGCTCTTAGCGCTCCAAATGTCCAGTTGCATTTTCAACAGAAAGAGTGTTCAGATCTGCTCAATCAAAAGTATGGTTTAACTCTGTTAGCTGAATGCACAGATCAGAAAGAAGTTCCACCGAATGATTCTGTGTAGTTTATATTTGAAGACATTCCTTTTTCCACTATTACCCTCTTAGCGCTCCGAATCTCCACTTGCATTTTCTACAAAAAGAGTGTTTCATAACTGGTCAATCAAAAATATGTTTTATCTCTGTTAACTGAATTTACAGATCAGAAATAAGTTTCACAGAATGCATCTGTGTAGTTTTTATTTGAAGATATTCTTTTTCCCAATGTAGGCCTCTTAGCGCTTAGCATGTCCAATTGCAGTTTCTACAGAAAGAGTGTTTCAGAACGGCTCAATCAAAAGTAAGGTTCAACTCTGTTAGTTGAATGCACAGAACAGAAAGAATTTTCACAGAATGCTACTGTGTAGTTTATATTTGAATATATTACTTATTCCACTATTACCCTCTTAGCGCTCCGAATGTCCACTTGCATTTTCTACAGAAAGAGTGTTCAGAACTGCGCAATCAAAAGTATGGTTTAACTCTGTTAGCTTAATGAACATATCAGAAATAAGTTTCACACAATGCTTCTGTGTAGTTTTTATTTGAAGATATTATTTTTCCCAATATAGGCCTCTTAGCGCTCAGAATGTCCAATTGCAGATTCTACAGAAAGAGTGTTTCAGAAAGGCTCAATCAAAAGTAAGGTTCAACTCTGTTAGTTGAATGCACAGAACAGAAAGAAGTTTCATACAATGCTTCTGTGTAGTTTATATTTGAACATATTCTTTTTTCCACTATTACCCACTTAGCGCTGCGAATGTCCAGTTGCATTTTCTACAGACAGAGTGTTTCAAAACTGCTCAATCAAAAGTATGGTTTAACTCTGTTAGCTGAATGCTCAGATCAGAAAGAAGTTTCACAGAATGCTTCTGTGTAGTTTATATTTGAATATATTCCTTTTTCCACTACTACTCTCTTCGCGCTCCAAATGTCCAGTTGCATTTTCTACAGAAAGAGTGTTCAGATCTGCTCAATCAAAAGTATGGTTTAACTCTGTTAGCTGAATGCACAGATCAGAAAGAAGTTTCACAGAATGATTCTGTGTAGTTTATATTTGGAGACATTCCTTTTTCCACTATTACCCTCTTAGCGCTCCGAATCTCCACTTGCATTTTCTACAGAAAGAGTGTTTCAGAACGGCTCAATCAAAACTAAGGTTCAACTCTTTTAGTTGAACAAACAGAACAGAAAGAAGTTTCACACAATTCTTCTGTGTAGTTTTTATTTGTTGACATTCTTTTTCCCAATATAGGCCTCTTAGCGCTCAGAATGTCCAATTGCAGTTTCTACAGAAAGAGTGTTTCAGAACGGCTCAATCAAAAGTAAGGTTCAACTCTGTTAGTTGAATGCACAGAACAGAAAGAAGTTTCATACAATGCTTCTGTGTAGTTTATATTTGAACATATTCTTTTTTCCACTATTACCCACTTAGCGCTACGAATGTCCAGTTGCATTTTCTACAGACAGAGTGTTTCAAAACTGCTCAATCAAAAGTATGGTTTAACTCTGTTAGCTGAATGCTCAGATCAGAAAGAAGTTTCACAGAATGCTTCTGTGTAGTTTATATTTGAATATATTCCTTTTTCCACTACTACTCTCTTAGCGCTCCAAATGTCCAGTTGCATTTTCTACAGAAAGAGTGTTCAAATCTGCTCAATCAAAAGTATGGTTTAACTCTGTTAGCTGAATGCACAGAGCAGAAAGAAGTTTCACAGAATGATTCTGTGTAGTTTATATTTGGAGACATTCCTTTTTCCACTATTACCCTCTTAGCGCTCCGAATCTCCACTTGCATTTTCTACAGAAAGAGTGTTTCAGAACGGCTCAATCAAAACTAATGTTCAACTCTTTTAGTTGAACAAACAGAACAGAATGAAGTTTCACACAATTCTTCTGTGTAGTTTTTATTTGTAGACATTCTTTTTCCCAATATAGGCCTCTTAGCGCTCAGAATGTCCAATTGCAGTTTCTACAGAAAGAGTGTTTCAGAACGGCTCAATCAAAAGTAAGGTTCAACTCTGTTAGTTGAATGCACAGAACAGAAAGAAGTTTCATACAATGCTTCTGTGTAGTTTATATTTGAACATATTCTTTTTTCCACTATTACCCACTTAGCGCTACGAATGTCCTGTTGCATTTTCTACAGACAGAGTGTTTCAAAACTGCTCAATCAAAAGTATGGTTTAACTCTGTTAGCTGAATGCTCAGATCAGAAAGAAGTTTCACAGAATGCTTCTGTGTAGTTTATATTTGAATATATTCCTTTTTCCACTACTACGCTCTTAGCGCTCCAAATGTCCAGTTGCATTTTCAACAGCAAGTATGTTCAGATCTGCTCAATCAAAAGTATGGTTTAACTCTGTTAGCTGAATGCACAGATCAGAAAGAAGTTTCACCGAATGATTCTGTGTAGTTTATATTTGAAGACATTCCTTTTTCCACTATTACCCTCTTAGCGCTCCGAATCTCCACTTGCATTTTCTACAAAAAGAGTGTTTCATAACTGCTCAATCAAAAATATGTTTTATCTCTGTTAACTGAATTTACAGATCAGAAATAAGTTTCACAGAGTGCATCTGTGTAGTTTTTATTTGAAGATATTCTTTTTCCAATGTAGGCCTCTTAGCGCTTAGCATGTCCAATTGCAGTTTCTACAGAAAGAGTGTTTCAGAACGGCTCAATCAAAAGTAAGGTTCAACTCTGTTAGTTGAATGCACAGAACAGAAAGAATTTTCACAGAATGCTACTGTGTAGTTTTTATTTGAATATATTCCTTTTTCCACAATTACCCTCTTAGCGCTCCGAATGTCCACTTGCATTTTCTACAGAAAGAGTGTTCAGAACTGCGCAATCAAAAGTATGGTTTAACTCTGTTAGCTTAATGAACATATCAGAAATAAGTTTCACACAATGCTTCTGTGTAGTTTTTATTTGAAGATATTATTTTTCCCAATAGAGGCCTCTTAGCGCTCATAATGTCCAATTGCAGTTTCTACAGAAAGAGTGTTTCAGAAAGGCTCAATCAAAAGTAAGGTTCAACTCTGTTAGTTGAATGCACAGAACAGAAAGTAGTTTCATACAATGCTTCTGTGTAGTTTATATTTGAACATATTCTTTTTTCCACTATTACCCACTTAGCGCTACGAATGTCCAGTTGCATTTTCTACAGACAGAGTGTTTCAAAACTGCTCAATCAAAAGTATGGTTTAACTCTGTTAGCTGAATGCTCAGATCAGAAAGAAGTTTCACAGAATGCTTCTGTGTAGTTTATATTTGAATATATTCCTTTTTCCACTACTACTCTCTTAGCGCTCCAAATGTCCAGTTGCATTTTCTACAGAAAGAGTGTTCAGATCTGCTCAATCAAAAGTATGGTTTAACTCTGTTAGCTGAATGCACAGATCAGAAAGAAGTTTCACAGAATGATTCTGTGTAGTTTATATTTGGAGACATTCCTTTTTCCACTATTACCCTCTTAGCGCTCCGAATCTCCACTTGCATTTTCTACAGAAAGAGTGTTTCAGAACGGCTCAATCAAAACTAAGGTTCAACTCTTTTAGTTGAACAAACAGAACAGAAAGAAGTTTCACACAATTCTTCTGTGAAGTTTTTATTTGTAGACATTCTTTTTCCCAATATAGGCCTCTTAGCGCTCAGAATGTCCAATTGCAGTTTCTACAGAAAGAGTGTTTCAGAACGGCTCAATCAAAAGTAAGGTTCAACTCTGTTAGTTGAATGCACAGAACAGAAAGAAGTTTCATACAATGATTCTGTGTAGTTTATATTTGAACATATTCTTTTTTCCACTATTACCCACTTAGCGCTACGAATGTCCAGTTGCATTTTCTACAGACAGAGTGTTTCAAAACTGCTCAATCAAAAGTATGGTTTAACTCTGTTAGCTGAATGCTCAGATCAGAAAGAAGTTTCACAGAATGCTTCTGTGTAGTTTATATTTGAATATATTCCTTTTTCCACTACTACGCTCTTAGCGCTCCAAATGTCCAGTTGCATTTTCAACAGAAAGAGTGTTCAGATCTGCTCAATCAAAAGTATGGTTTAACTCTGTTAGCTGAATGCACAGATCAGAAAGAAGTTTCACCGAATGATTCTGTGTAGTTTATATTTGAAGACATTCCTTTTTCCACTATTACCCTCTTAGCGCTCCGAATCTCCACTTGCATTTTCTACAAAAAGAGTGTTTCATAACTGCTCAATCAAAATTATGTTTTATCACTGTTAACTGAATTTACAGATCAGAAATAAGTTTCACAGAGTGCATCTGTGTAGTTTTTATTTGAAGATATTCTTTTTCCCAATGTAGGCCTCTTAGCGCTTAGCATGTCCAATTGCAGTTTCTACAGAAAGAGTGTTTCAGAACGGCTCAATCAAAAGTAAGGTTCAACTCTGTTAGTTGAATGCACAGAACAGAAAGAATTTTCACAGAATGCTACTGTGTAGTTTATATTTGAATATATTCCTTTTTCCACTATTACCCTCTTAGCGCTCCGAATGTCCACTTGCATTTTCTACAGAAAGAGTGTTCAGAAATGCGCAATCAAAAGTATGGTTTAACTCTGTTAGCTTAATGAACATATCAGAAATAAGTTTCACACAATGCTTCTGTGTAGTTTTTATTTGAAGATATTATTTTTCCCAATAGAGGCCTCTTAGCGCTCAGAATGTCCAATTGCAGTTTCTACAGAAAGAGTGTTTCAGAAAGGCTCAATCAAAAGTAAGGTTCAACTCTGTTAGTTGAATGCACAGAACAGAAAGAAGTTTCATACAATGCTTCTGTGTAGTTTATATTTCAACATATTCTTTTTTCCACTATTACCCAATTAGCGCTACGAATGTCCAGTTGCATATTCTACAGACAGAGCGTTTCAAAACTGCTCAATCAAAAGTATGGTTTAACTCTGTTAGCTGAATGCTCAGATCAGAAAGAAGTTTAACAGAATGCTTCTGTGTAGTTTATATTTGAATATATTCCTTTTTCCACTACTACTCTCTTAGCGCTCCAAATGTCCAGTTGCATTTTCTACAGAAAGAGTGTTCAGATCTGCTCAATCAAAAGTATGGTTTAACCCTGTTAGCTGAATGCACAGATCAGAAAGAAGTTTCACAGAATGATTCTGTGTAGTTTATATTTGGAGACATTCCTTTGTCCACTATTACCCTCTTAGCGCTCCGAATCTCCACTTGCATTTTCTACAGAAAGAGTGTTTCAGAACGGCTCAATCAAAACTAAAGTTCAACTCTTTTAGTTGAACAAACAGAACAGAAAGAAGTTTCACACAATTCTTCTGTGTAGTTTTTATTTGTAGACACTCTTTTTCCCAATATATGCCTCTTAGCGCTCAGAATGTCCAATTGCAGTTTCTACAGAAAGAGTGTTTCAGAACGGCTCAATCAAAAGTAAGGTTCAACTCTGTTAGTTGAATGCACAGAACAGAAAGAAGTTTCATACAATGCTTCTGTGTAGTTTATATTTGAACATATAATTTTTTCCACTATTACACACTTAGCGCTACGAATGTCCAATTGCATTTTCTACAGACAGAGTGTTTCAAAACTGCTCAATCAAAAGTATGGTTTAACTCTGTTAGCTGAATGCTCAGATCAGAAAGAAGTTTCACAGAATGCTTCTGTGTAGTTTATAGTTGAATATATTCCTTTTTCCACTACTACTCTCTTAGCGCTCCAAATGTCCAGTTGCATTTTCTACAGAAAGAGTGTTCAGATCTGCTCAATCAAAAGTATGGTTTAACTCTGTTAGCTGAATGCACAGATCAGAAAGAAGTTTCACCGAATGATTCTGTGTAGTTTATATTTGAAGACATTCCTTTTTCCACTATTACCATCTTAGCGCTCCGAATCTCCACTTGCATTTTCTGCAAAAAGAGTGTTTCATAACTGGTCAATCAAAAATATGTTTTATCTCTGTTAACTGAATTTACAGATCAGAAATAAGTTTCACAGAATGCATCTGTGTAGTTTTTATTTGAAGATATTCTTTTTCCCAATGTAGGCCTCTTAGCGCTTAGCATGTCCAATTGCAGTTTCTACAGAAAGAGTGTTTCAGAACGGCTCAATCAAAAGTAAGGTTCAACTCTTTTAGCTGAATGCACAGAACAGAAAGAATTTTCACAGAATGCTACTGTGTAGTTTATATTTGAATATATTCCTTTTTCCACTATTACCCTCTTAGCGCTCCGAATGTCCACTTGCATTTTCTACAGAAAGAGTGTTCAGAACTGCGCAATCAAAAGTATGGTTTAACTCTGTTAGCTTAATGAACATATCAGAAATAAGTTTCACACAATGCTTCTGTGTAGTTTTTATTTGAAGATATTATTTTTCCCAATAGAGGCCTCTTAGCGCTCAGAATGTCCAATTGCAGTTTCTACAGAAAGAGTGTTTCAGAAAGGCTCAATCAAAAGTAAGTTTCAACTCTGTTAGTTGAATGCACAGAACAGAAAGAAGTTTCATACAATGCTTCTGTGTAGTTTATATTTCAACATATTCTTTTTTCCACTATTACCCACTTAGCGCTACGAATGTCCAGTTGCATATTCTACAGACAGAGCGTTTCAAAACTGCTCAATCAAAAGTATGGTTTAACTCTGTTAGCTGAATGCTCAGATCAGAAAGAAGTTTCACAGAATGCTTCTGTGTAGTTTATATTTGAATATATTCCTTTTTCCACTACTACTCTCTTAGCGCTCCAAATGTCCAGTTGCATTTTCTACAGAAAGAGTGTTCAGATCTGCTCAATCAAAAGTATGGTTTAACCCTGTTAGCTGAATGCACAGATCAGAAAGAAGTTTCACAGAATGATTCTGTGTAGTTTATATTTGGAGACATTCCTTTTTCCACTATTACCCTCTTAGCGCTCCGAATCTCCACTTGCATTTTCTACAGAAAGAGTGTTTCAGAACGGCTCAATCAAAACTAAAGTTCAACTCTTTTAGGTGAACAAACAGAACAGAAAGAAGTTTCACACAATTCTTCTGTGTAGTTTTTATTTGTAGACACTCTTTTTCCCAATATATGCCCCTTAGCGCTCAGAATGTCCAATTGCAGTTTCTACAGAAAGAGTGTTTCAGAACGGCTCAATCAAAAGTAAGGTTCAACTCTGTTAGTTGAATGCACAGAACAGAAAGAATTTTCACAGAATGCTACTGTGTAGTTTTTATTTGAATATATTCCTTTTTCCACTATTACCCTCTTAGCGCTCCGAATGTCCACTTGCATTTTCTACAGAAAGAGTGTTCAGAACTGCGCAATCAAAAGTATGGTTTAACTCTGTTAGCTTAATGAACATATCAGAAATAAGTTTCACACAATGCTTCTGTGTAGTTTTTATTTGAAGATATTATTTTTCCCAATAGAGGCCTCTTAGCGCTCATAATGTCCAATTGCAGTTTCTACAGAAAGAGTGTTTCAGAAAGGCTCAATCAAAAGTAAGGTTCAACTCTGTTAGTTGAATGCACAGAACAGAAAGAAGTTTCATACAATGCTTCTGTGTAGTTTATATTTGAACATATACTTTTTTCCACTATTACACACTTAGCGCTACGAATGTCCAATTGCATTTTCTACAGACAGAGTGTTTCAAAACTGCTCAATCAAAAGTATGGTTTAACTCTGTTAGCTGAATGCTCAGATCAGAAAGAAGTTTCACAGAATGCTTCTGTGTAGTTTATATTTGAATATATTCCTTTTTCCACTACTACGCTCTTAGCGCTCCAAATGTCCAGTTGCATTTTCAACAGAAAGAGTGTTCAGATCTGCTCAATCAAAAGTATGGTTTAACTCTGTTAGCTGAATGCACAGATCAGAAAGAAGTTTCACCGAATGATTCTGTGTAGTTTATATTTGAAGACATTCCTTTTTCCACTATTACCCTCTTAGCGCTCCGAATCTCCACTTGCATTTTCTACAAAAAGAGTGTTTCATAACTGCTCAATCAAAAATATGTTTTATCTCTGTTAACTGAATTTACAGATCAGAAATAAGTTTCACAGAATGCATCTGTGTAGTTTTTATTTGAAGATATTCTTTTTCCCAATGTAGGCCTCTTAGCGCTTAGCATGTCCAATTGCAGTTTCTACAGAAAGAGTGTTTCAGAACGGCTCAATCAAAAGTAAGGTTCAACTCTTTTAGCTGAATGCACAGAACAGAAAGAATTTTCACAGAATGCTACTGTGTTGTTTATATTTGAATATATTCCTTTTTCCACTATTACCCTCATAGCGCTCCGAATGGCAACTTGCATTTTCTACAGAAAGAGTGTTCAGAACTGCGCAATCAAAAGTATGGTTTAACTCTGTTAGCTTAATGAACATATCAGAAATAAGTTTCACACAATGCTTCGGTGTAGTTTTTATTTGAAGATATTATTTTTCCCAATAGAGGCCTCTTAGCGCTCAGAATGTCCAATTGCAGTTTCTACAGAAAAAGTGTTTCAGAAAGGCTCAATCAAAAGTAAGGTTCAACTCTGTTAGTTGAATGCACAGAACAGAAAGAAGTTTCATACAATGCTTCTGTGTAGTTTATATTTGAACATATTCTTTTTTCCACTATTACCCACTTAGCGCTACGAATGTCCAGTTGCATTTTCTACAGACAGAGTGTTTCAAAACTGCTCAATCAAAAGTATGGTTTAACTCTGTTAGCTGAATGCACAGATCAGAAAGAAGTTTCACAGAATGCTTCTGTGTAGTTTATATTTGAATATATTCCTTTTTCCACTACTACTCTCTTAGCGCTCCAAATGTCCAGTTGCATTTTCAACAGAAAGAGTGTTCAGATCTGCTCAATCAAAAGTATGGTTTAACTCTGTTAGCTGAATGCACAGATCAGAAAGAAGTTCCACTGAATGATTCTGTGTAGTTTATATTTGAAGACATTCCTTTTTCCACTATTACCCTCTTAGCGCTCCGAATCTCCACTTGCATTTTCTACAAAAAGAGTGTTTCATAACTGGTCAATCAAAAATATGTTTTATCTCTGTTAACTGAATTTACAGATCAGAAATAAGTTTCACAGAATGCATCTGTGTAGTTTTTATTTGAAGATATTCTTTTTCCCAATGTAGGCCTCTTAGCGCTTAGCATGTCCAATTGCAGTTTCTACAGAAAGAGTGTTTCAGAACGGCTCAATCAAAAGTAAGGTTCAACTCTGTTAGTTGAATGCACAGAACAGAAAGAATTTTCACAGAATGCTACTGTGTAGTTTATATTTGAATATATTACTTATTCCACTATTAACCTCTTAGCGCTCCGAATGTCCACTTGCATTTTCTACAGAAAGAGTGTTCAGAACTGCGCAATCAAAAGTATGGTTTAACTCTGTTAGCTTAATGAACATATCAGAAATAAGTTTCACACAATGCTTCTGTGTAGTTTTTATTTGAAGATATTATTTTTCCCAATATAGGCCTCTTAGCGCTCAGAATGTCCAATTGCAGATTCTACAGAAAGAGTGTTTCAGAAAGGCTCAATCAAAAGTAAGGTTCAACTCTGTTATTTGAATGCACAGAACAGAAAGAAGTTTCATACAATGCTTCTGTGTAGTTTATATTTGAACATATTCTTTTTTCCACTATTACCCACTTAGCGCTACGAATGTCCAGTTGCATTTTCTACAGACAGAGTGTTTCAAAACTGCTCAATCAAAAGTATGGTTTAACTCTGTTAGCTGAATGCTCAGATCAGAAAGAAGTTTCACAGAATGCTTCTGTGTAGTTTATATTTGAATATATTCCTTTTTCCACTACTACTCTCTTAGCGCTCCAAATGTCCAGTTGCATTTTCTACAGAAAGAGTGTTCAGATCTGCTCAATCAAAAGTATGGTTTAACTCTGTTAGCTGAATGCACAGATCAGAAAGAAGTTTCACAGAATGATTCTGTGTAGTTTATATTTGGAGACATTCCATTTTCCACTATTACCCTCTTAGCGCTCCGAATCTCCACTTGCATTTTCTACAGAAAGAGTGTTTCAGAACGGCTCAATCAAAACTAAGGTTCAACTCTTTTAGTTGAACAAACAGAACAGAAAGAAGTTTCACACAATTCTTCTGTGAAGTTTTTATTTGTAGACATTCTTTTTCCCAATATAGGCCTCTTAGCGCTCAGAATGTCCAATTGCAGTTTCTACAGAAAGAGTGTTTCAGAACGGCTCAATCAAAAGTAAGGTTCAACTCTGTTAGTTGAATGCACAGAACAGAAAGAAGTTTCATACAATGATTCTGTGTAGTTTATATTTGAACATATTCTTTTTTCCACTATTACCCACTTAGCGCTACGAATGTCCAGTTGCATTTTCTACAGACAGAGTGTTTCAAAACTGCTCAATCAAAAGTATGGTTTAACTCTGTTAGCTGAATGCTCAGATCAGAAAGAAGTTTCACAGAATGCTTCTGTGTAGTTTATATTTGAATATATTCCTTTTTCCACTACTACGCTCTTAGCGCTCCAAATGTCCAGTTGCATTTTCAACAGAAAGAATGTTCAGATCTGCTCAATCAAAAGTATGGTTTAACTCTGTTAGCTGAATGCACAGATCAGAAAGAAGTTTCACCGAATGATTCTGTGTAGTTTATATTTGAAGACATTCCTTTTTCCACTATTACCCTCTTAGCGCTCCGAATCTCCACTTGCATTTTCTACAAAAAGAGTGTTTCATAACTGCTCAATCAAAATTATGTTTTATCTCTGTTAACTGAATTTACAGATCAGAAATAAGTTTCACAGAGTGCATCTGTGTAGTTTTTATTTGAAGATATTCTTTTTCCCAATGTAGGCCTCTTAGCGCTTAGCATGTCCAATTGCAGTTTCTACAGAAAGAGTGTTTCAGAACGGCTCAATCAAAAGTAAGGTTCAACTCTGTTAGTTGAATGCACAGAACAGAAAGAATTTTCACAGAATGCTACTGTGTAGTTTATATTTGAATATATTCCTTTTTCCACTATTACCCTCTTAGCGCTCCGAATGTCCACTTGCATTTTCTACAGAAAGAGTGTTCAGAACTGCGCAATCAAAAGTATGGTTTAACTCTGTTAGCTTAATGAACATATCAGAAATAAGTTTCACACAATGCTTCTGTGTAGTTTTTATTTGAAGATATTATTTTTCCCAATAGAGGCCTCTTAGCGCTCAGAATGTCCAATTGCAGTTTCTACAGAAAGAGTGTTTCAGAAAGGCTCAATCAAAAGTAAGGTTCAACTCTGTTAGTTGAATGCACAGAACAGAAAGAAGTTTCATACAATGCTTCTGTGTAGTTTATATTTCAACATATTCTTTTTTCCACTATTAACCAATTAGCGCTACGAATGTCCAGTTGCATATTCTACAGACAGAGCGTTTCAAAACTGCTCAATCAAAAGTATGGTTTAACTCTGTTAGCTGAATGCTCAGATCAGAAAGAAGTTTCACAGAATGCTTCTGTGTAGTTTATATTTGAATATATTCCTTTTTCCACTACTACTCTCTTAGCGCTCCAAATGTCCAGTTGCATTTTCTACAGAAAGAGTGTTCAGATCTGCTCAATCAAAAGTATGGTTTAACCCTGTTAGCTGAATGCACAGATCAGAAAGAAGTTTCACAGAATGATTCTGTGTAGTTTATATTTGGAGACATTCCTTTTTCCACTATTACCCTCTTAGCGCTCCGAATCTCCACTTGCATTTTCTACAGAAAGAGTGTTTCAGAACGGCTCAATCAAAACTAAAGTTCAACTCTTTTAGTTGAACAAACAGAACAGAAAGTAGTTTCACACAATTCTTCTGTGTAGTTTTTATTTGTAGACACTCTTTTTCCCAATATATGCCTCTTAGCGCTCAGAATGTCCAATTGCAGTTTCTACAGAAAGAGTGTTTCAGAACGGCTCAATCAAAAGTAAGGTTCAACTCTGTTAGTTGAATGCACAGAACAGAAAGAAGTTTCATACAATGCTTCTGTGTAGTTTATATTTGAACATATACTTTTTTCCACTATTACACACTTAGCGCTACGAATGCCCAATTGCATTTTCTACAGACAGAGTGTTTCAAAACTGCTCAATCAAAAGTATGGTTTAACTCTGTTAGCTGAATGCTCAGATCAGAAAGAAGTTTCACAGAATTCTTCTGTGTAGTTTATATTTGAATATATTCCTTTTTCCACTACTACGCTCTTAGCGCTCCAAATGTCCAGTTGCATTTTCAACAGAAAGAGTGTTCAGATCTGCTCAATCAAAAGTATGGTTTAACTCTGTTAGCTGAATGCACAGATCAGAAAGAAGTTTCACCGAATGATTCTGTGTAGTTTATATTTGAAGACATTCCTTTTTCCACTATTACCATCTAAGCGCTCCGAATCTCCACTTGCATTTTCTACAAAAAGAGTGTTTCATAACTGCTCAATCAAAAATTGTTTTATCTCTGTTAACTGAATTTACAGATCAGAAATAAGTTTCACAGAATGCATCTGTGTAGTTTTTATTTGAAGATATTCTTTTTCCCAATGTAGGCCTCTTAGCGCTTAGCATGTCCAATTGCAGTTTCTACAGAAAGAGTGTTTCAGAACGGCTCAATCAAAAGTAAGGTTCAACTCTTTTAGCTGAATGCACAGAACAGAAAGAGTTTTCACAGAATGCTACTGTGTAGTTTATATTTGAATATATTCCTTTTTCCACTATTACCCTCTTAGCGCTCCGAATGTCCACTTGCATTTTCTACAGAAAGAGTGTTCAGAACTGCGCAATCAAAAGTATGGTTTAACTCTGTTAGCTTAATGAACATATCAGAAATAAGTTTCACACAATGCTTCTGTGTAGTTTTTATTTGAAGATATTATTTTTCCCAATAGAGGCCTCTTAGCGCTCAGAATGTCCAATTGCAGTTTCTACAGAAAGAGTGTTTCAGAAAGGCTCAATCAAAAGTAAGGTTCAACTCTGTTAGTTGAATGCACAGAACAGAAAGAAGTTTCATACAATGCTTCTGTGTAGTTTATATTTGAACATATTCTTTTTTCCACTATTACCCACTTAGCGCTACGAATGTCCAGTTGCATTTTCTACAGACAGAATGTTTCAAAACTGCTCAATCAAAAGTATGGTTTAACTCTGTTAGCTGAATGCTCAGATCAGAAAGAAGTTTCACAGAATGCTTCTGTGTAGTTTATATTTGAATATATTCCTTTTTCCACTACTACTATCTTAGCGCTCCAAATGTCCAGTTGCATTTTCTACAGAAAGAGTGTTCAGATCTGCTCAATCAAAAGTATGGTTTAACTCTGTTAGCTGAATGCACAGATCAGAAAGAAGTTTCACAGAATGATTCTGTGTAGTTTATATTTGGAGACATTCCTTTTCCACTATTACCCTCTTAGCGCTCCGAATCTCCACTTGCATTTTCTACAGAAAGAGTGTTTCAGAACGGCTCAATCAAAACTAAGGTTCAACTCTTTTAGTTGAACACACAGAACAGAAAGAAGTTTCACACAATTCTTCTGTGAAGTTTTTATTTGTAGACATTCTTTTTCCCAATATAGGCCTCTTAGCGCTCAGAATGTCCAATTGCAGTTTCTACAGAAAGAGTGTTTCAGAACGGCTCAATCAAAAGTAAGGTTCAACTCTGTTAGTTGAATGCACAGAACAGAAAGAAGTTTCATACAATGATTCTGTGTAGTTTATATTTGAACATATTCTTTTTTCCACTATTACCCACTTAGCGCTACGAATGTCCAGTTGCATTTTCTACAGACAGAGTGTTTCAAAACTGCTCAATCAAAAGTATGGTTTAACTCTGTTAGCTGAATGCTCAGATCAGAAAGAAGTTTCAGAGAATGCTTCTGTGTAGTTTATATTTGAATATATTCCTTTTTCCACTACTACGCTCTTAGCGCTCCAAATGTCCAGTTGCATTTTCAACAGAAAGAGTGTTCAGATCTGCTCAATCAAAAGTATGGTTTAACTCTGTTAGCTGAATGCACAGATCAGAAAGAAGTTTCACCGAATGATTCTGTGTAGTTTATATTTGAAGACATTCCTTTTTCCACTATTACCCTCCTAGCGCTCCGAATCTCCACTTGCATTTTCTACAAAAAGAGTGTTTCATAACTGCTCAATCAAAATTATGTTTTACCTCTGTTAACTGAATTTACAGATCAGAAATAAGTTTCACAGAGTGCATCTGTGTAGTTTTTATTTGAAGATATTCTTTTTCCCAATGTAGGCCTCTTAGCGCTTAGCATGTCCAATTGCAGTTTCTACAGAAAGAGTGTTTCAGAACGGCTCAATCAAAAGTAAGGTTCAACTCTGTTAGTTGAATGCACAGAACAGAAAGAATTTTCACAGAATGCTACTGTGTAGTTTATATTTGAATATATTCCTTTTTCCACTATTACCCTCATAGCGCTCCGAATGTCCACTTGCATTTTCTACAGAAAGAGTGTTCAGAACTGCGCAATCAAAAGTATGGTTTAACTCTGTTAGCTTAATGAACACATCAGAAATAAGTTTCACACAATTCTTCTGTGTAGTTTTTATTTGAAGATATTATTTTTCCCAATAGAGGCCTCTTAGCGCTCAGAATGTCCAAATGCAGTTTCTACAGAAAAAGTGTTTAAGAAAGGCTCAATCAAAAGTAAGGTTCAACTCTGTTAGTTGAATGCACAGAACAGAAAGAAGTTTCATACAATGCTTCTGTGTAGTTTATATTTGAACATATTCTTTTTTCCACTATTACCCACTTAGCGCTACGAATGTCCAGTTGCATTTTCTACAGACAGAGTGTTTCAAAACTGCTCAATCAAAAGTATGGTTTAACTCTGTTAGCTGAATGCACAGATCAGAAAGAAGTTTCACAGAATGCTTCTGTGTAGTTTATATTTGAATATATTCCTTTTTCCACTACTACTCTCTTAGCGCTCCAAATGTCCAGTTGCATTTTCAACAGAAAGAGTGTTCAGATCTGCTCAATCAAAAGTATGGTTTAACTCTGTTAGCTGAATGCACAGATCAGAAAGAAGTTTCACCGAATGATTCTGTGTTGTTTATATTTGAAGACATTCCTTTTTCCACTATTACCCTCTTAGCGCTCCGAATCTCCACTTGCATTTTCTACAAAAAGAGTGTTTCATAACTGCTCAATCAAAATTATGTTTTATCTCTGTAAACTGAATTTAGAGATCAGAAATAAGTTTCACAGAGTGCATCTGTGTAGTTTTTATTTGAAGATATTCTTTTTCCCAATGTAGGCCTCTTAGCGCTTAGCATGTCCAATTGCAGTTTCTACAGAAAGAGTGTTTCAGAACGGCTCAATCAAAAGTAAGGTTCAACTCTGTTAGTTGAATGCACAGAACAGAAAGAATTTTCACAGAATGCTACTGTGTAGTTTATATTTGAATATATTCCTTTTTCCACTATTACCCTCTTAGCGCTCCGAATGTCCACTTGCATTTTCTACAGAAAGAGTGTTCAGAACTGCGCAATCAAAAGTATGGTTTAACTCTGTTAGCTTAATGAACATATCAGAAATAAGTTTCACACAATGCTTCTGTGTAGTTTTTATTTGAAGATATTATTTTTCCCAATAGAGGCCTCTTAGCGCTCAGAATGTCCAATTGCAGTTTCTACAGAAAGAGTGTTTCAGAAAGGCTCAATCAAAAGTAAGGTTCAACTCTGTTAGTTGAATGCACAGAACAGAAAGAAGTTTCATACAATGCTTCTGTGTAGTTTATATTTCAACATATTCTTTTTTCCACTATTACCCACTTAGCGCTACGAATGTCCAGTTGCATATTCTACAGACAGAGCATTTCAAAACTGCTCAATCAAAAGTATGGTTTAACTCTGTTAGCTGAATGCTCAGATCAGAAAGAAGTTTCACAGAATGCTTCTGTGTAGTTTATATTTGAATATATTCCTTTTTCCACTACTACTCTCTTAGCGCTCCAAATGTCCAGTTGCATTTTCTACAGAAAGAGTGTTCAGATCTGCTCAATCAAAAGTATGGTTTAACCCTGTTAGCTGAATGCACAGATCAGAAAGAAGTTTCACAGAATGATTCTGTGTAGTTTATATTTGGAGACATTCCTTTTTCCACTATTACCCTCTTCGCGCTCCGAATCTCCACTTGCATTTTCTACAGAAAGAGTGTTTCAGAATGGCTCAATCAAAACTAAAGTTCAACTCTTTTAGGTGAACAAACAGAACAGAAAGAAGTTTCACACAATTCTTCTGTGTAGTTTTTATTTGTAGACACTCTTTTTCCCAATATATGCCTCTTAGCGCTCAGAATGTCCAATTGCAGTTTCTACAGAAAGAGTGTTTCAGAACGGCTCAATCAAAAGTAAGGTTCAACTCTGTTAGTTGAATGCACAGAACAGAAAGAAGTTTCATACAATGCTTCTGTGTAGTTTATATTTGAACATATACTTTTTTCCACTATTACACACTTAGCGCTACGAATGTACAATTGCATTTTCTACAGACAGAGTGTTTCAAAACTGCTCAATCAAAAGTATGGTTTAACTCTGTTAGCTGAATGCTCAGATCAGAAAGAAGTTTCACAGAATGCTTCTGTGTAGTTTATATTTGAATATATTCCTTTTTCCACTACTACGCTCTTAGCGCTCCAAATGTCCAGTTGCATTTTCAACAGAAAGAGTGTTCAGATCTGCTCAATCAAAAGTATGGTTTAACTCTGTTAGCTGAATGCACAGATCAGAAAGAAGTTTCACCGAATGATTCTGTGTAGTTTATATTTGAAGACATTCCTTTTTCCACTATTACCCTCTTAGCGCTCCGAATCTCCACTTGCATTTTCTACAAAAAGAGTGTTTCATAACTGCTCAATCAAAAATATGTTTTATCTCTGTTAACTGAATTTACAGATCAGAAATAAGTTTCACAGAGTGCATCTGTGTAGTTTTTATTTGAAGATATTCTTTTTCCAATGTAGGCCTCTTAGCGCTTAGCATGTCCAATTGCAGTTTCTACAGAAAGAGTGTTTCAGAACGGCTCAATCAAAAGTAAGGTTCAACTCTGTTAGTTGAATGCACAGAACAGAAAGAATTTTCACACAATGCTACTGTGTAGTTTTTATTTGAATATATTCCTTTTTCCACTATTACCCTCTTAGCGCTCCGAATGTCCACTTGCATTTTCTACAGAAAGAGTGTTCAGAACTGCGCAATCAAAAGTATGGTTTAACTCTGTTAGCTTAATGAACATATCAGAAATAAGTTTCACACAATGCTTCTGTGTAGTTTTTATTTGAAGATATTATTTTTCCCAATAGAGTCCTCTTAGCGCTCAGAATGTCCAATTGCAGTTTCTACAGAAAGAGTGTTTCAGAAAGGCTCAATCAAAAGTAAGGTTCAACTCTTTTAGTTGAACAAACAGAACAGAAAGAAGTTTCACACAATTCTTCTGTCAAGTTTTTATTTGTAGACATTCTTTTTCCCAATATAGGCCTCTTAGCGCTCAGAATGTCCAATTGCAGTTTCTACAGAAAGAGTGTTTCAGAACGGCTCAATCAAAAGTAAGGTTCAACTCTGTTAGTTGAATGCACAGAACAGAAAGAAGTTTCATACAATGCTTCTGTGTAGTTTATATTTGAACATATTCTTTTTTCCACTATTACCCACTTAGCGCTACGAATGTCCAGTTGCATTTTCTACAGACAGAGTGTTTCAAAACTGCTCAATCAAAAGTATGGTTTAACTCTGTTAGCTGAATGCTCAGATCAGAAAGAAGTTTCACAGAATGCTTCTGTGTAGTTTATATTTGAATATATTCCTTTTTCCACTACTACGCTCTTAGCGCTCCAAATGTCCAGTTGCATTTTCAACAGAAAGAGTGTTCAGATCTGCTCAATCAAAAGTATGGTTTAACTCTGTTAGCTGAATGCACAGATCAGAAAGAAGTTTCACCGAATGATTCTGTGTAGTTTATATTTGAAGACATTCCTTTTTCCACTATTACCCTCTTAGCGCTCCAAATCTCCACTTGCATTTTCTACAAAAAGAGTGTTTCATAACTGCTCAATCAAAATTATGTTTTATCTCTGTTAACTGAATTTACAGATCAGAAATAAGTTTCACAGAGTGCATCTGTGTAGTTTTTATTTGAAGATATTCTTTTTCCCAAAGTAGGCCTCTTAGCGCTTAGCATGTCCAATTGCAGTTTCTACAGAAAGAGTGTTTCAGAACGGCTTAATCAAAAGTAAGGTTCAACTCTGTTAGTTGAATGCACAGAACAGAAAGAATTTTCACAGAATGCTACTGTGTAGTTTATATTTGAATATATTCCTTTTTCCACTATTACCCTCTTAGCGCTCCGAATGTCCACTTGCATTTTCTACAGAAAGAGTGTTCAGAACTGCGCAATCAAAAGTATGGTTTAACTCTGTTAGCTTAATGAACATATCAGAAATAAGTTTCACACAATGCTTCTGTGTAGTTTTTATTTGAAGATATTATTTTTCCCAATAGAGGCCTCTTAGCGCTCAGAATGTCCAATTGCAGTTTCTACAGAAAGAGTGTTTCAGAAAGGCTCAATCAAAAGTAAGGTTCAACTCTGTTAGTTGAATGCACAGAACAGAAAGAAGTTTCATACAATGCTTCTGTGTAGTTTATATTTGAACATATTCTTTTTTCCACTATTACCCACTTAGCGCTACGAATGTCCAGTTGCATATTCTACAGACAGAGCGTTTCAAAACTGCTCAATCAAAAGTATGGTTTAACTCTGTTAGCTGAATGCTCAGATCAGAAAGGAGTTTCACAGAATGCTTCTGTGTAGTTTATATTTGAATATATTCCTTTTTCCACTACTACTCTCTTAGCGCTCCAAATGTCCAGTTGCATTTTCTACAGAAAGAGTGTTCAGATCTGCTCAATCAAAAGTATGGTTTAACCCTGTTAGCTGAATGCACAGATCAGAAAGAAGTTTCACAGAATGATTCTGTGTAGTTTATATTTGGAGACATTCCTTTTTCCACTATTACCCTCTTAGCGCTCCGAATCTCCACTTGCATTTTCTACAGAAAGAGTGTTTCAGAACGGCTCAATCAAAACTAAAGTTCAACTCTTTTAGTTGAACAAACAGAACAGAAAGAAGTTTCACACAATTCTTCTGTGTAGTTTTTATTTGTAGACACTCTTTTTCCCAATATATGCCTCTTAGCGCTCAGAATGTCCAATTGCAGTTTCTACAGAAAGAGTGTTTCAGAACGGCTCAATCAAAAGTAAGGTTCAACTCTGTTAGTTGAATGCACAGAACAGATAGAAGTTTCATACAATGCTTCTGTGTAGTTTATATTTGAACATATACTTTTTTCCACTATTACACACTTAGCGCTACGAATGTCCAGTTGCATTTTCTACAGACAGAGTGTTTCAAAACTGCTCAATCAAAAGTATGGTTTAACTCTGTTAGCTGAATGCTCAGATCAGAAAGAAGTTTCACAGAATGCTTCTGTGTAGTTTATATTTGAATATATTCCTTTTTCCACTACTACGCTCTTAGCGCTCCAAATGTCCAGTTGCATTTTCAACAGAAAGAGTGTTCAGATCTGCTCAATCAAAAGTATGGTTTAACTCTGTTAGCTGAATGCACAGATCAGAAAGAAGTTTCACCGAATGATTCTGTGTAGTTTATATTTGAAGACATTCCTTTTTCCACTATTACCCTCTTAGCGCTCCGAATCTCCACTTGCATTTTCTACAAAAAGAGTGTTTCATAACTGCTCAATCAAAAATATGTTTTATCTCTGTTAACTGAATTTACAGATCAGAAATAAGTTTCACAGAATGCATCTGTGTAGTTTTTATTTGAAGATATTCTTTTTCCCAATGTAGGCCTCTTAGCGCTTAGCATGTCCAATTGCAGTTTCTACAGAAAGAGTGTTTCAGAACGGCTCAATCAAAAGTAAGGTTCAACTCTGTTAGCTGAATGCACAGAACAGAAAGAGTTTTCACAGAATGCTACTGTGTAGTTTATATTTGAATATATTCCTTTTTCCACTATTACCCTCTTAGCGCTCCGAATGTCCACTTGCATTTTCTACAGAAAGAGTGTTCAGAACTGCGCAATCAAAAGTATGGTTTAACTCTGTTAGCTTAATGAACATATCAGAAATAAGTTTCACACAATGCTTCTGTGTAGTTTTTATTTGAAGATATTATTTTTCCCAATATAGGCCTCTTAGCGCTCAGAATGTCCAATTGCAGATTCTACAGAAAGAGTGTTTCAGAAAGGCTCAATCAAAAGTAAGGTTCAACTCTGTTAGTTGAATGCACAGAACAGAAAGAAGTTTCATACAATGCTTCTGTGTAGTTTATATTTGAACATATTCTTTTTTCCACTATTACCCACTTAGCGCTACGAATGTCCAGTTGCATTTTCTACAGACAGAGTGTTTCAAAACTGCTCAATCAAAAGTATGGTTTAACTCTGTTAGCTGAATGCTCAGATCAGAAAGAAGTTTCACAGAATGCTTCTGTGTAGTTTATATTTGAATATATTCCTTTTTCCACTACTACTCTCTTCGCGCTCCAAATGTCCAGTTGCATTTTCTACAGAAAGAGTGTTCAGATCTGCTCAATCAAAAGTATGGTTTAACTCTGTTAGCTGAATGCACAGATCAGAAAGAAGTTTCACAGAATGATTCTGTGTAGTTTATATTTGGAGACATTCCTTTTTCCACTATTACCCTCTTAGCGCTCCGAATCTCCACTTGCATTTTCTACAGAAAGAGTGTTTCAGAACGGCTCAATCAAAACTAAGGTTCAACTCTTTTAGTTGAACAAACAGAACAGAAAGAAATTTCACACAATTCTTCTGTGTTGTTTTTATTTGTAGACATTCTTTTTCCCAATATAGGCCTCTTAGCGCTCAGAATGTCCAATTGCAGTTTCTACAGAAAGAGTGTTTCAGAACGGCTCAATCAAAAGTAAGGTTCAACTCTGTTAGTTGAATGCACAGAACAGAAAGAAGTTTCATACAATGCTTCTGTGTAGTTTATATTTGAACATATTCTTTTTTCCACTATTACCCACTTAGCGCTACGAATGTCCAGTTGCATTTTCTACAGACAGAGCGTTTCAAAACTGCTCAATCAAAAGTATGGTTTAACTCTGTTAGCTGAATGCTCAGATCAGAAAGAAGTTTCACAGAATGCTTCTGTGTAGTTTATATTTGAATATATTCCTTTTTCCACTACTACTCTCTTAGCGCTCCAAATGTCCAGTTGCATTTTCTACAGAAAGAGTGTTCAGATCTGCTCAATCAAAAGTATGGTTTAACTCTGTTAGCTGAATGCACAGATCAGAAAGAAGTTTCACAGAATGATTCTGTGTAGTTTATATTTGGAGACATTCCTTTTTCCACTATTACCCTCTTAGCGCTCCGAATCTCCACTTGAATTTTCTACAGAAAGAGTGTTTCAGAACGGCTCAATCAAAACTAAGGTTCAACTCTTTTAGTTGAACAAACAGAACAGAAAGAAGTTTCACACAATTCTTCTGTGAAGTTTTTATTTGTAGACATTCTTTTTCCCAATATAGGCCTCTTAGCGCTCAGAATGTCCAATTGCAGTTTCTACAGAAAGAGTGTTTCAGAACGGCTCAATCAAAAGTAAGGTTCAACTCTGTTAGTTGAATGCACAGAACAGAAAGAAGTTTCATACAATGATTCTGTGTAGTTTATATTTGAACATATTCTTTTTTCCACTATTACCCACTTAGCGCTACGAATGTCCAGTTGCATTTTCTACAGACAGAGTGTTTCAAAACTGCTCAATCAAAAGTATGGTTTAACTCTGTTAGCTGAATGCTCAGATCAGAAAGAAGTTTCACAGAATGCTTCTGTGTAGTTTATATTTGAATATATTCCTTTTTCCACTACTACGCTCTTAGCGCTCCAAATGTCCAGTTGCATTTTCAACAGAAAGAATGTTCAGATCTGCTCAATCAAAAGTATGGTTTAACTCTGTTAGCTGAATGCACAGATCAGAAAGAAGTTTCACCGAATGATTCTGTGTAGTTTATATTTGAAGACATTCCTTTTTCCACTATTACCCTCTTAGCGCTCCGAATCTCCACTTGCATTTTCTACAAAAAGAGTGTTTCATAACTGCTCAATCAAAATTATGTTTTATCTCTGTTAACTGAATTTACAGATCAGAAATAAGTTTCACAGAGTGCATCTGTGTAGTTTTTATTTGAAGATATTCTTTTTCCCAATGTAGGCCTCTTAGCGCTTAGCATGTCCAATTGCAGTTTCTACAGAAAGAGTGTTTCAGAACGGCTCAATCAAAAGTAAGGTTCAACTCTGTTAGTTGAATGCACAGAACAGAAAGAATTTTCACAGAATGCTACTGTGTAGTTTATATTTGAATATATTCCTTTTTCCACTATTACCCTCTTAGCGCTCCGAATGTCCACTTGCATTTTCTACAGAAAGAGTGTTCAGAACTGCGCAATCAAAAGTATGGTTTAACTCTGTTAGCTTAATGAACATATCAGAAATAAGTTTCACACAATGCTTCTGTGTAGTTTTTATTTGAAGATATTATTTTTCCCAATAGAGGCCTCTTAGCGCTCAGAATGTCCAATTGCAGTTTCTACAGAAAGAGTGTTTCAGAAAGGCTCAATCAAAAGTAAGGTTCAACTCTGTTAGTTGAATGCACAGAACAGAAAGAAGTTTCATACAATGCTTCTGTGTAGTTTATATTTCAACATATTCTTTTTTCCACTATTAACCAATTAGCGCTACGAATGTCCAGTTGCATATTCTACAGACAGAGCGTTTCAAAACTGCTCAATCAAAAGTATGGTTTAACTCTGTTAGCTGAATGCTCAGATCAGAAAGAAGTTTCACAGAATGCTTCTGTGTAGTTTATATTTGAATATATTCCTTTTTCCACTACTACTCTCTTAGCGCTCCAAATGTCCAGTTGCATTTTCTACAGAAAGAGTGTTCAGATCTGCTCAATCAAAAGTATGGTTTAACCCTGTTAGCTGAATGCACAGATCAGAAAGAAGTTTCACAGAATGATTCTGTGTAGTTTATATTTGGAGACATTCCTTTTTCCACTATTACCCTCTTAGCGCTCCGAATCTCCACTTGCATTTTCTACAGAAAGAGTGTTTCAGAACGGCTCAATCAAAACTAAAGTTCAACTCTTTTAGTTGAACAAACAGAACAGAAAGTAGTTTCACACAATTCTTCTGTGTAGTTTTTATTTGTAGACACTCTTTTTCCCAATATATGCCTCTTAGCGCTCAGAATGTCCAATTGCAGTTTCTACAGAAAGAGTGTTTCAGAACGGCTCAATCAAAAGTAAGGTTCAACTCTGTTAGTTGAATGCACAGAACAGAAAGAAGTTTCATACAATGCTTCTGTGTAGTTTATATTTGAACATATACTTTTTTCCACTATTACACACTTAGCGCTACGAATGCCCAATTGCATTTTCTACAGACAGAGTGTTTCAAAACTGCTCAATCAAAAGTATGGTTTAACTCTGTTAGCTGAATGCTCAGATCAGAAAGAAGTTTCACAGAATTCTTCTGTGTAGTTTATATTTGAATATATTCCTTTTTCCACTACTACGCTCTTAGCGCTCCAAATGTCCAGTTGCATTTTCAACAGAAAGAGTGTTCAGATCTGCTCAATCAAAAGTATGGTTTAACTCTGTTAGCTGAATGCACAGATCAGAAAGAAGTTTCACCGAATGATTCTGTGTAGTTTATATTTGAAGACATTCCTTTTTCCACTATTACCATCTAAGCGCTCCGAATCTCCACTTGCATTTTCTACAAAAAGAGTGTTTCATAACTGCTCAATCAAAAATTGTTTTATCTCTGTTAACTGAATTTACAGATCAGAAATAAGTTTCACAGAATGCATCTGTGTAGTTTTTATTTGAAGATATTCTTTTTCCCAATGTAGGCCTCTTAGCGCTTAGCATGTCCAATTGCAGTTTCTACAGAAAGAGTGTTTCAGAACGGCTCAATCAAAAGTAAGGTTCAACTCTTTTAGCTGAATGCACAGAACAGAAAGAGTTTTCACAGAATGCTACTGTGTAGTTTATATTTGAATATATTCCTTTTTCCACTATTACCCTCTTAGCGCTCCGAATGTCCACTTGCATTTTCTACAGAAAGAGTGTTCAGAACTGCGCAATCAAAAGTATGGTTTAACTCTGTTAGCTTAATGAACATATCAGAAATAAGTTTCACACAATGCTTCTGTGTAGTTTTTATTTGAAGATATTATTTTTCCCAATAGAGGCCTCTTAGCGCTCAGAATGTCCAATTGCAGTTTCTACAGAAAGAGTGTTTCAGAAAGGCTCAATAAAAAGTAAGGTTCAACTCTGTTAGTTGAATGCACAGAACAGAAAGAAGTTTCATACAATGCTTCTGTGTAGTTTATATTTGAACATATTCTTTTTTCCACTATTACCCACTTAGCGCTACGAATGTCCAGTTGCATTTTCTACAGACAGAATGTTTCAAAACTGCTCAATCAAAAGTATGGTTTAACTCTGTTAGCTGAATGCTCAGATCAGAAAGAAGTTTCACAGAATGCTTCTGTGTAGTTTATATTTGAATATATTCCTTTTTCCACTACTACTATCTTAGCGCTCCAAATGTCCAGTTGCATTTTCTACAGAAAGAGTGTTCAGATCTGCTCAATCAAAAGTATGGTTTAACTCTGTTAGCTGAATGCACAGATCAGAAAGAAGTTTCACAGAATGATTCTGTGTAGTTTATATTTGGAGACATTCCTTTTCCACTATTACCCTCTTAGCGCTCCGAATCTCCACTTGCATTTTCTACAGAAAGAGTGTTTCAGAACGGCTCAATCAAAACTAAGGTTCAACTCTTTTAGTTGAACACACAGAACAGAAAGAAGTTTCACACAATTCTTCTGTGAAGTTTTTATTTGTAGACATTCTTTTTCCCAATATAGGCCTCTTAGCGCTCAGAATGTCCAATTGCAGTTTCTACAGAAAGAGTGTTTCAGAACGGCTCAATCAAAAGTAAGGTTCAACTCTGTTAGTTGAATGCACAGAACAGAAAGAAGTTTCATACAATGATTCTGTGTAGTTTATATTTGAACATATTCTTTTTTCCACTATTACCCACTTAGCGCTACGAATGTCCAGTTGCATTTTCTACAGACAGAGTGTTTCAAAACTGCTCAATCAAAAGTATGGTTTAACTCTGTTAGCTGAATGCTCAGATCAGAAAGAAGTTTCAGAGAATGCTTCTGTGTAGTTTATATTTGAATATATTCCTTTTTCCACTACTACGCTCTTAGCGCTCCAAATGTCCAGTTGCATTTTCAACAGAAAGAGTGTTCAGATCTGCTCAATCAAAAGTATGGTTTAACTCTGTTAGCTGAATGCACAGATCAGAAAGAAGTTTCACCGAATGATTCTGTGTAGTTTATATTTGAAGACATTCCTTTTTCCACTATTACCCTCCTAGCGCTCCGAATCTCCACTTGCATTTTCTACAAAAAGAGTGTTTCATAACTGCTCAATCAAAATTATGTTTTACCTCTGTTAACTGAATTTACAGATCAGAAATAAGTTTCACAGAGTGCATCTGTGTAGTTTTTATTTGAAGATATTCTTTTTCCCAATGTAGGCCTCTTAGCGCTTAGCATGTCCAATTGCAGTTTCTACAGAAAGAGTGTTTCAGAACGGCTCAATCAAAAGTAAGGTTCAACTCTGTTAGTTGAATGCACAGAACAGAAAGAATTTTCACAGAATGCTACTGTGTAGTTTATATTTGAATATATTCCTTTTTCCACTATTACCCTCATAGCGCTCCGAATGTCCACTTGCATTTTCTACAGAAAGAGTGTTCAGAACTGCGCAATCAAAAGTATGGTTTAACTCTGTTAGCTTAATGAACACATCAGAAATAAGTTTCACACAATTCTTCTGTGTAGTTTTTATTTGAAGATATTATTTTTCCCAATAGAGGCCTCTTAGCGCTCAGAATGTCCAAATGCAGTTTCTACAGAAAAAGTGTTTAAGAAAGGCTCAATCAAAAGTAAGGTTCAACTCTGTTAGTTGAATGCACAGAACAGAAAGAAGTTTCATACAATGCTTCTGTGTAGTTTATATTTGAACATATTCTTTTTTCCACTATTACCCACTTAGCGCTACGAATGTCCAGTTGCATTTTCTACAGACAGAGTGTTTCAAAACTGCTCAATCAAAAGTATGGTTTAACTCTGTTAGCTGAATGCACAGATCAGAAAGAAGTTTCACAGAATGCTTCTGTGTAGTTTATATTTGAATATATTCCTTTTTCCACTACTACTCTCTTAGCGCTCCAAATGTCCAGTTGCATTTTCAACAGAAAGAGTGTTCAGATCTGCTCAATCAAAAGTATGGTTTAACTCTGTTAGCTGAATGCACAGATCAGAAAGAAGTTTCACCGAATGATTCTGTGTTGTTTATATTTGAAGACATTCCTTTTTCCACTATTACCCTCTTAGCGCTCCGAATCTCCACTTGCATTTTCTACAAAAAGAGTGTTTCATAACTGCTCAATCAAAATTATGTTTTATCTCTGTAAACTGAATTTAGAGATCAGAAATAAGTTTCACAGAGTGCATCTGTGTAGTTTTTATTTGAAGATATTCTTTTTCCCAATGTAGGCCTCTTAGCGCTTAGCATGTCCAATTGCAGTTTCTACAGAAAGAGTGTTTCAGAACGGCTCAATCAAAAGTAAGGTTCAACTCTGTTAGTTGAATGCACAGAACAGAAAGAATTTTCACAGAATGCTACTGTGTAGTTTATATTTGAATATATTCCTTTTTCCACTATTACCCTCTTAGCGCTCCGAATGTCCACTTGCATTTTCTACAGAAAGAGTGTTCAGAACTGCGCAATCAAAAGTATGGTTTAACTCTGTTAGCTTAATGAACATATCAGAAATAAGTTTCACACAATGCTTCTGTGTAGTTTTTATTTGAAGATATTATTTTTCCCAATAGAGGCCTCTTAGCGCTCAGAATGTCCAATTGCAGTTTCTACAGAAAGAGTGTTTCAGAAAGGCTCAATCAAAAGTAAGGTTCAACTCTGTTAGTTGAATGCACAGAACAGAAAGAAGTTTCATACAATGCTTCTGTGTAGTTTATATTTCAACATATTCTTTTTTCCACTATTACCCACTTAGCGCTACGAATGTCCAGTTGCATATTCTACAGACAGAGCATTTCAAAACTGCTCAATCAAAAGTATGGTTTAACTCTGTTAGCTGAATGCTCAGATCAGAAAGAAGTTTCACAGAATGCTTCTGTGTAGTTTATATTTGAATATATTCCTTTTTCCACTACTACTCTCTTAGCGCTCCAAATGTCCAGTTGCATTTTCTACAGAAAGAGTGTTCAGATCTGCTCAATCAAAAGTATGGTTTAACCCTGTTAGCTGAATGCACAGATCAGAAAGAAGTTTCACAGAATGATTCTGTGTAGTTTATATTTGGAGACATTCCTTTTTCCACTATTACCCTCTTCGCGCTCCGAATCTCCACTTGCATTTTCTACAGAAAGAGTGTTTCAGAATGGCTCAATCAAAACTAAAGTTCAACTCTTTTAGGTGAACAAACAGAACAGAAAGAAGTTTCACACAATTCTTCTGTGTAGTTTTTATTTGTAGACACTCTTTTTCCCAATATATGCCTCTTAGCGCTCAGAATGTCCAATTGCAGTTTCTACAGAAAGAGTGTTTCAGAACGGCTCAATCAAAAGTAAGGTTCAACTCTGTTAGTTGAATGCACAGAACAGAAAGAAGTTTCATACAATGCTTCTGTGTAGTTTATATTTGAACATATACTTTTTTCCACTATTACACACTTAGCGCTACGAATGTACAATTGCATTTTCTACAGACAGAGTGTTTCAAAACTGCTCAATCAAAAGTATGGTTTAACTCTGTTAGCTGAATGCTCAGATCAGAAAGAAGTTTCACAGAATGCTTCTGTGTAGTTTATATTTGAATATATTCCTTTTTCCACTACTACGCTCTTAGCGCTCCAAATGTCCAGTTGCATTTTCAACAGAAAGAGTGTTCAGATCTGCTCAATCAAAAGTATGGTTTAACTCTGTTAGCTGAATGCACAGATCAGAAAGAAGTTTCACCGAATGATTCTGTGTAGTTTATATTTGAAGACATTCCTTTTTCCACTATTACCCTCTTAGCGCTCCGAATCTCCACTTGCATTTTCTACAAAAAGAGTGTTTCATAACTGCTCAATCAAAAATATGTTTTATCTCTGTTAACTGAATTTACAGATCAGAAATAAGTTTCACAGAGTGCATCTGTGTAGTTTTTATTTGAAGATATTCTTTTTCCAATGTAGGCCTCTTAGCGCTTAGCATGTCCAATTGCAGTTTCTACAGAAAGAGTGTTTCAGAACGGCTCAATCAAAAGTAAGGTTCAACTCTGTTAGTTGAATGCACAGAACAGAAAGAATTTTCACACAATGCTACTGTGTAGTTTTTATTTGAATATATTCCTTTTTCCACTATTACCCTCTTAGCGCTCCGAATGTCCACTTGCATTTTCTACAGAAAGAGTGTTCAGAACTGCGCAATCAAAAGTATGGTTTAACTCTGTTAGCTTAATGAACATATCAGAAATAAGTTTCACACAATGCTTCTGTGTAGTTTTTATTTGAAGATATTATTTTTCCCAATAGAGTCCTCTTAGCGCTCAGAATGTCCAATTGCAGTTTCTACAGAAAGAGTGTTTCAGAAAGGCTCAATCAAAAGTAAGGTTCAACTCTTTTAGTTGAACAAACAGAACAGAAAGAAGTTTCACACAATTCTTCTGTCAAGTTTTTATTTGTAGACATTCTTTTTCCCAATATAGGCCTCTTAGCGCTCAGAATGTCCAATTGCAGTTTCTACAGAAAGAGTGTTTCAGAACGGCTCAATCAAAAGTAAGGTTCAACTCTGTTAGTTGAATGCACAGAACAGAAAGAAGTTTCATACAATGCTTCTGTGTAGTTTATATTTGAACATATTCTTTTTTCCACTATTACCCACTTAGCGCTACGAATGTCCAGTTGCATTTTCTACAGACAGAGTGTTTCAAAACTGCTCAATCAAAAGTATGGTTTAACTCTGTTAGCTGAATGCTCAGATCAGAAAGAAGTTTCACAGAATGCTTCTGTGTAGTTTATATTTGAATATATTCCTTTTTCCACTACTACGCTCTTAGCGCTCCAAATGTCCAGTTGCATTTTCAACAGAAAGAGTGTTCAGATCTGCTCAATCAAAAGTATGGTTTAACTCTGTTAGCTGAATGCACAGATCAGAAAGAAGTTTCACCGAATGATTCTGTGTAGTTTATATTTGAAGACATTCCTTTTTCCACTATTACCCTCTTAGCGCTCCAAATCTCCACTTGCATTTTCTACAAAAAGAGTGTTTCATAACTGCTCAATCAAAATTATGTTTTATCTCTGTTAACTGAATTTACAGATCAGAAATAAGTTTCACAGAGTGCATCTGTGTAGTTTTTATTTGAAGATATTCTTTTTCCCAAAGTAGGCCTCTTAGCGCTTAGCATGTCCAATTGCAGTTTCTACAGAAAGAGTGTTTCAGAACGGCTTAATCAAAAGTAAGGTTCAACTCTGTTAGTTGAATGCACAGAACAGAAAGAATTTTCACAGAATGCTACTGTGTAGTTTATATTTGAATATATTCCTTTTTCCACTATTACCCTCTTAGCGCTCCGAATGTCCACTTGCATTTTCTACAGAAAGAGTGTTCAGAACTGCGCAATCAAAAGTATGGTTTAACTCTGTTAGCTTAATGAACATATCAGAAATAAGTTTCACACAATGCTTCTGTGTAGTTTTTATTTGAAGATATTATTTTTCCCAATAGAGGCCTCTTAGCGCTCAGAATGTCCAATTGCAGTTTCTACAGAAAGAGTGTTTCAGAAAGGCTCAATCAAAAGTAAGGTTCAACTCTGTTAGTTGAATGCACAGAACAGAAAGAAGTTTCATACAATGCTTCTGTGTAGTTTATATTTGAACATATTCTTTTTTCCACTATTACCCACTTAGCGCTACGAATGTCCAGTTGCATATTCTACAGACAGAGCGTTTCAAAACTGCTCAATCAAAAGTATGGTTTAACTCTGTTAGCTGAATGCTCAGATCAGAAAGGAGTTTCACAGAATGCTTCTGTGTAGTTTATATTTGAATATATTCCTTTTTCCACTACTACTCTCTTAGCGCTCCAAATGTCCAGTTGCATTTTCTACAGAAAGAGTGTTCAGATCTGCTCAATCAAAAGTATGGTTTAACCCTGTTAGCTGAATGCACAGATCAGAAAGAAGTTTCACAGAATGATTCTGTGTAGTTTATATTTGGAGACATTCCTTTTTCCACTATTACCCTCTGAGCGCTCCGAATCTCCACTTGCATTTTCTACAGAAAGAGTGTTTCAGAACGGCTCAATCAAAACTAAAGTTCAACTCTTTTAGTTGAACAAACAGAACAGAAAGAAGTTTCACACAATTCTTCTGTGTAGTTTTTATTTGTAGACACTCTTTTTCCCAATATATGCCTCTTAGCGCTCAGAATGTCCAATTGCAGTTTCTACAGAAAGAGTGTTTCAGAACGGCTCAATCAAAAGTAAGGTTCAACTCTGTTAGTTGAATGCACAGAACAGATAGAAGTTTCATACAATGCTTCTGTGTAGTTTATATTTGAACATATACTTTTTTCCACTATTACACACTTAGCGCTACGAATGTCCAGTTGCATTTTCTACAGACAGAGTGTTTCAAAACTGCTCAATCAAAAGTATGGTTTAACTCTGTTAGCTGAATGCTCAGATCAGAAAGAAGTTTCACAGAATGCTTCTGTGTAGTTTATATTTGAATATATTCCTTTTTCCACTACTACGCTCTTAGCGCTCCAAATGTCCAGTTGCATTTTCAACAGAAAGAGTGTTCAGATCTGCTCAATCAAAAGTATGGTTTAACTCTGTTAGCTGAATGCACAGATCAGAAAGAAGTTTCACCGAATGATTCTGTGTAGTTTATATTTGAAGACATTCCTTTTTCCACTATTACCCTCTTAGCGCTCCGAATCTCCACTTGCATTTTCTACAAAAAGAGTGTTTCATAACTGCTCAATCAAAAATATGTTTTATCTCTGTTAACTGAATTTACAGATCAGAAATAAGTTTCACAGAATGCATCTGTGTAGTTTTTATTTGAAGATATTCTTTTTCCCAATGTAGGCCTCTTAGCGCTTAGCATGTCCAATTGCAGTTTCTACAGAAAGAGTGTTTCAGAACGGCTCAATCAAAAGTAAGGTTCAACTCTGTTAGCTGAATGCACAGAACAGAAAGAGTTTTCACAGAATGCTACTGTGTAGTTTATATTTGAATATATTCCTTTTTCCACTATTACCCTCTTAGCGCTCCGAATGTCCACTTGCATTTTCTACAGAAAGAGTGTTCAGAACTGCGCAATCAAAAGTATGGTTTAACTCTGTTAGCTTAATGAACATATCAGAAATAAGTTTCACACAATGCTTCTGTGTAGTTTTTATTTGAAGATATTATTTTTCCCAATATAGGCCTCTTAGCGCTCAGAATGTCCAATTGCAGATTCTACAGAAAGAGTGTTTCAGAAAGGCTCAATCAAAAGTAAGGTTCAACTCTGTTAGTTGAATGCACAGAACAGAAAGAAGTTTCATACAATGCTTCTGTGTAGTTTATATTTGAACATATTCTTTTTTCCACTATTACCCACTTAGCGCTACGAATGTCCAGTTGCATTTTCTACAGACAGAGTGTTTCAAAACTGCTCAATCAAAAGTATGGTTTAACTCTGTTAGCTGAATGCTCAGATCAGAAAGAAGTTTCACAGAATGCTTCTGTGTAGTTTATATTTGAATATATTCCTTTTTCCACTACTACTCTCTTCGCGCTCCAAATGTCCAGTTGCATTTTCTACAGAAAGAGTGTTCAGATCTGCTCAATCAAAAGTATGGTTTAACTCTGTTAGCTGAATGCACAGATCAGAAAGAAGTTTCACAGAATGATTCTGTGTAGTTTATATTTGGAGACATTCCTTTTTCCACTATTACCCTCTTAGCGCTCCGAATCTCCACTTGCATTTTCTACAGAAAGAGTGTTTCAGAACGGCTCAATCAAAACTAAGGTTCAACTCTTTTAGTTGAACAAACAGAACAGAAAGAAATTTCACACAATTCTTCTGTGTTGTTTTTATTTGTAGACATTCTTTTTCCCAATATAGGCCTCTTAGCGCTCAGAATGTCCAATTGCAGTTTCTACAGAAAGAGTGTTTCAGAACGGCTCAATCAAAAGTAAGGTTCAACTCTGTTAGTTGAATGCACAGAACAGAAAGAAGTTTCATACAATGCTTCTGTGTAGTTTATATTTGAACATATTCTTTTTTCCACTATTACCCACTTAGCGCTACGAATGTCCAGTTGCATTTTCTACAGACAGAGCATTTCAAAACTGCTCAATCAAAAGTATGGTTTAATTCTGTTAGCTGAATGCTCAGATCAGAAAGAAGTTTCACAGAATGCTTCTGTGTAGTTTATATTTGAATATATTCCTTTTTCCACTACTACTCTCTTAGCGCTCCAAATGTCCAGTTGCATTTTCTACAGAAAGAGTGTTCAGATCTGCTCAATCAAAAGTATGGTTTAACTCTGTTAGCTGAATGCACAGATCAGAAAGAAGTTTCACAGAATGATTCTGTGTAGTTTATATTTGGAGACATTCCTTTTTCCACTATTACCCTCTTAGCGCTCCTAATCTCCACTTGCATTTTCTACAGAAAGAGTGTTTCAGAACGGCTCAATCAAAACTAAGGTTCAACTCTTTTAGTTGAACAAACAGAACAGAATGAAGTTTCACACAATTCTTCTGTGTAGTTTTTATTTGTAGACATTTTTTTCCCAATATAGGCCTCTTAGCGCTCAGAATGTCCAATTGCAGTTTCTACAGAAAGAGTGTTTCAGAACGGCTCAATCAAAAGTAAGGTTCAACTCTGTTAGTTGAATGCACAGAACAGAAAGAAGTTTCATACAATGCTTCTGTGTAGTTTATATTTGAACATATTCTTTTTTCCACTATTACCCACGTAGCGCTACGAATGTCCAGTTGCATTTTCTACAGACAGAGTGTTTCAAAACTGCTCAATCAAAAGTATGGTTTAACTCTGTTAGCTGAATGCTCAGATCAGAAAGAAGTTTCACAGAATGCTTCTGTGTAGTTTATATTTGAATATATTCCTTTATCCACTACTACTCTCTTAGCGCTCCAAATGTCCAGTTGCATTTTCAACAGCAAGAGTGTTCAGATCTGCTCAATCAAAAGTATGGTTTAACTCTGTTAGCTGAATGCACAGATCAGAAAGAAGTTTCACCGAATGATTCTGTGTAGTTTATATTTGAAGACATTCCTTTTTCCACTATTACCCTCTTAGCGCTCCGAATCTCCACTTGCATTTTCTACAAAAAGAGTGTTTCATAACTGCTCAATCAAAAATATGTTTTATCTCTGTTAACTGAATTTACAGATCAGAAATAAGTTTCACAGAGTGCATCTGTGTAGTTTTTATTTGAAGATATTCTTTTTCCAATGTAGGCCTCTTAGCGCTTAGCATATCCAATTGCAGTTTCTACAGAAAGAGTGTTTCAGAACGGCTCAATCAAAAGTAAGGTTCAACTCTGTTAGTTGAATGCACAGAACAGAAAGAATTTTCACAGAATGCTACTGTGTAGTTTTTATTTGAATATATTCCTTTTTCCACTATTACCCTCTTAGCGCTCCGAATGTCCACTTGCATTTTCTACAGAAAGAGTGTTCAGAACTGCGCAATCAAAAGTATGGTTTAACTCTGTTAGCTTAATGAACATATCAGAAATAAGTTTCACACAATGCTTCTGTGTAGTTTTTATTTGAAGATATTATTTTTCCCAATAGAGGCCTCTTAGCGCTCAGAATGTCCAATTGCAGTTTCTACAGAAAGAGTGTTTCAGAAAGGCTCAATCAAAGTAAGGTTCAACTCTTTTAGTTGAACAAACAGAACAGAAAGAAGTTTCACACAATTCTTCTGTCAAGTTTTTATTTGTAGACATTCTTTTTCCCAATATAGGCCTCTTAGCGCTCAGAATGTCCAATTGCAGTTTCTACAGAAAGAGTGTTTCAGAACGGCTCAATCAAAAGTAAGGTTCAACTCTGTTAGTTGAATGCACAGAACAGAAAGAAGTTTCATACAATGCTTCTGTGTAGTTTATATTTGAACATATTCTTTTTTCCACTATTACGCACTTAGCGCTACGAATGTCCAGTTGCATTTTCTACAGACAGAGTGTTTCAAAACTGCTCAATCAAAAGTATGGTTTAACTCTGTTAGCTGAATGCTCAGATCAGAAAGAAGTTTCACAGAATGCTTCTGTGTAGTTTATATTTGAATATATTCCTTTTTCCACTACTACGCTCTTAGCGCTCCAAATGTCCAGTTGCATTTTCAACAGCAAGAGTGTTCAGATCTGCTCAATAAAAAGTATGGTTTAACTCTGTTAGCTGAATGCACAGATCAGAAAGAAGTTTCACCGAATGATTCTGTGTAGTTTATATTTGAAGACATTCCTTTTTCCACTATTACCCTCTTAGCGCTCCGAATCTCCACTTGCATTTTCTACAAAAAGAGTGTTTCATAACTGCTCAATCAAAAATATGTTTTATCTCTGTTAACTGAATTTACAGATCAGAAATAAGTTTCACAGAGTGCATCTGTGTAGTTTTTATTTGAAGATATTCTTTTTCCCAATGTAGGCCTCTTAGCGCTTAGCATGTCCAATTGCAGTTTCTACAGAAAGAGTGTTTCAGAACGGCTCAATCAAAAGTAAGGTTCAACTCTGTTAGTTGAATGCACAGAACAGAAAGAATTTTCACAGAATGCTACTGTGTAGTTTATATTTGAATATATTCCTTTTTCCACTATTACCCTCTTAGCGCTCCGAATGTCCACTTGCATTTTCTACAGAAAGAGTGTTCAGAACTGCGCAATCAAAAGTATGGTTTAACTCTGTTAGCTTCATGAACATATCAGAAATAAGTTTCACACAATGCTTCTGTGTAGTTTTTATTTGAAGATATTATTTTTCCCAATAGAGGCCTCTTAGCGCTCAGAATGTCCAATTGCAGTTTCTACAGAAAGAGTGTTTCAGAAAGGCTCAATCAAAAGTAAGGTTCAACTCTGTTAGTTGAATGCACAGAACAGAAAGAAGTTTCATACAATGCTTCTGTGTAGTTTATATTTGAACATATTCTTTTTTCCACTATTACCCACTTAGCGCTACGAATGTCCAGTTGCATATTCTACAGACAGAGCGTTTCAAAACTGCTCAATCAAAAGTATGGTTTAACTCTGTTAGCTGAATGCTCAGATCAGAAAGGAGTTTCACAGAATGCTTCTGTGTAGTTTATATTTGAATATATTCCTTTTTCCACTACTACTCTCTTAGCGCTCCAAATGTCCAGTTGCATTTTCTACAGAAAGAGTGTTCAGATCTGCTCAATCAAAAGTATGGTTTAACCCTGTTAGCTGAATGCACAGATCAGAAATAAGTTTCACAGAATGATTCTGTGTAGTTTATATTTGGAGACATTCCTTTTTCCACTATTACCCTCTTAGCGCTCCGAATCTCCACTTGCATTTTCTACAGAAAGAGTGTTTCAGAACGGCTCAATCAAAACTAAAGTTCAAATCTTTTAGTTGAACAAACAGAACAGAAAGAAGTTTCACACAATTCTTCTGTGTAGTTTTTATTTGTAGACACTCTTTTTCCCAATATATGCCTCTTAGCGCTCAGAATGTCCAATTGCAGTTTCTACAGAAAGAGTGTTTCAGAACGGCTCAATCAAAAGTAAGGTTCAACTCTGTTAGTTGAATGCACAGAACAGATAGAAGTTTCATACAATGCTTCTGTGTAGTTTATATTTGAACATATACTTTTTTCCACTATTACACACTTAGCGCTACGAATGTCCAGTTGCATTTTCTACAGACAGAGTGTTTCAAAACTGCTCAATCAAAAGTATGGTTATCTCTGTTAGCTGAATTCTCAGATCAGAAAGAAGTTTCACAGAATGCTTCTGTGTAGTTTATATTTGAATATATTCCTTTTTCCACTACTACGCTCTTAGCGCTCCAAATGTCCAGTTGCATTTTCAACAGAAAGAGTGTTCAGATCTGCTCAATCAAAAGTATGGTTTAACTCTGTTAGCTGAATGCACAGATCAGAAAGAAGTTTCACCGAATGATTCTGTGTAGTTTATATTTGAAGACATTCCTTTTTCCACTATTACCCTCTTAGCGCTCCGAATCTCCACTTGCATTTTCTACAAAAAGAGTGTTTCATAACTGCTCAATCAAAAATATGTTTTATCTCTGTTAACTGAATTTACAGATCAGAAATAAGTTTCACAGAATGCATCTGTGTAGTTTTTATTTGAAGATATTCTTTTTCCCAATGTAGGCCTCTTAGCGCTTAGCATGTCCAATTGCAGTTTCTACAGAAAGAGTGTTTCAGAACGGCTCAATCAAAAGTAAGGTTCAACTCTGTTAGCTGAATGCACAGAACAGAAAGAGTTTTCACAGAATGCTACTGTGTAGTTTATATTTGAATATATTCCTTTTTCCACTATTACCCTCTTAGCGCTCCGAATGTCCACTTGCATTTTCTACAGAAAGAGTGTTCAGAACTGCGCAATCAAAAGTATGGTTTAACTCTGTTAGCTTAATGAACATATCAGAAATAAGTTTCACACAATGCTTCTGTGTAGTTTTTATTTGAAGATATTATTTTTCCCAATATAGGCCTCTTAGCGCTCAGAATGTCCAATTGCAGATTCTACAGAAAGAGTGTTTCAGAAAGGCTCAATCAAAAGTAAGGTTCAACTCTGTTAGTTGAATGCACAGAACAGAAAGAAGTTTCATACAATGCTTCTGTGTAGTTTATATTTGAACATATTCTTTTTTCCACTATTACCCACTTAGCGCTACGAATGTCCAGTTGCATTTTCTACAGACAGAGTGTTTCAAAACTGCTCAATCAAAAGTATGGTTTAACTCTGTTAGCTGAATGCTCAGATCAGAAAGAAGTTTCACAGAATGCTTCTGTGTAGTTTATATTTGAATATATTCCTTTTTCCACTACTACTCTCTTCGCGCTCCAAATGTCCAGTTGCATTTTCTACAGAAAGAGTGTTCAGATCTGCTCAATCAAAAGTATGGTTTAACTCTGTTAGCTGAATGCACAGATCAGAAAGAAGTTTCACAGAATGATTCTGTGTAGTTTATATTTGGAGACATTCCTTTTTCCACTATTACCCTCTTAGCGCTCCGAATCTCCACTTGCATTTTCTACAGAAAGAGTGTTTCAGAACGGCTCAATCAAAACTAAGGTTCAACTCTTTTAGTTGAACAAACAGAACAGAAAGAAATTTCACACAATTCTTCTGTGTTGTTTTTATTTGTAGACATTCTTTTTCCCAATATAGGCCTCTTAGCGCTCAGAATGTCCAATTGCAGTTTCTACAGAAAGAGTGTTTCAGAACGGCTCAATCAAAAGTAAGGTTCAACTCTGTTAGTTGAATGCACAGAACAGAAAGAAGTTTCATACAATGCTTCTGTGTAGTTTATATTTGAACATATTCTTTTTTCCACTATTACCCACTTAGCGCTACGAATGTCCAGTTGCATTTTCTACAGACAGAGCGTTTCAAAACTGCTCAATCAAAAGTATGGTTTAACTCTGTTAGCTGAATGCTCAGATCAGAAAGAAGTTTCACAGAATGCTTCTGTGTAGTTTATATTTGAATATATTCCTTTTTCCACTACTACTCTCTTAGCGCTCCAAATGTCCAGTTGCATTTTCTACAGAAAGAGTGTTCAGATCTGCTCAATCAAAAGTATGGTTTAACTCTGTTAGCTGAATGCACAGATCAGAAAGAAGTTTCACAGAATGATTCTGTGTAGTTTATATTTGGAGACATTCCTTTTTCCACTATTACCCTCTTAGCGCTCCGAATCTCCACTTGAATTTTCTACAGAAAGAGTGTTTCAGAACGGCTCAATCAAAACTAAGGTTCAACTCTTTTAGTTGAACAAACAGAACAGAATGAAGTTTCACACAATTCTTCTGTGTAGTTTTTATTTGTAGACATTTTTTTCCCAATATAGGCCTCTTAGCGCTCAGAATGTCCAATTGCAGTTTCTACAGAAAGAGTGTTTCAGAACGGCTCAATCAAAAGTAAGGTTCAACTCTGTTAGTTGAATGCACAGAACAGAAAGAAGTTTCATACAATGCTTCTGTGTAGTTTATATTTGAACATATTCTTTTTTCCACTATTACCCACGTAGCGCTACGAATGTCCAGTTGCATTTTCTACAGACAGAGTGTTTCAAAACTGCTCAATCAAAAGTATGGTTTAACTCTGTTAGCTGAATGCTCAGATCAGAAAGAAGTTTCACAGAATGCTTCTGTGTAGTTTATATTTGAATATATTCCTTTATCCACTACTACTCTCTTAGCGCTCCAAATGTCCAGTTGCATTTTCAACAGCAAGAGTGTTCAGATCTGCTCAATCAAAAGTATGGTTTAACTCTGTTAGCTGAATGCACAGATCAGAAAGAAGTTTCACCGAATGATTCTGTGTAGTTTATATTTGAAGACATTCCTTTTTCCACTATTACCCTCTTAGCGCTCCGAATCTCCACTTGCATTTTCTACAAAAAGAGTGTTTCATAACTGCTAAATCAAAAATATGTTTTATCTCTGTTAACTGAATTTACAGATCAGAAATAAGTTTCACAGAGTGCATCTGTGTAGTTTTTATTTGAAGATATTCTTTTTCCAATGTAGGCCTCTTAGCGCTTAGCATATCCAATTGCAGTTTCTACAGAAAGAGTGTTTCAGAACGGCTCAATCAAAAGTAAGGTTCAACTCTGTTAGTTGAATGCACAGAACAGAAAGAATTTTCACAGAATGCTACTGTGTAGTTTATATTTGAATATATTCCTTTTTCCACTATTACCCTCTTAGCGCTCCGAATGTCCACTTGCATTTTCTACAGAAAGAGTGTTCAGAACTGCGCAATCAAAAGTATGGTTTAACTCTGTTAGCTTAATGAACATATCAGAAATAAGTTTCACACAATGCTTCTGTGTAGTTTTTATTTGAAGATATTATTTTTCCCAATAGAGGCCTCTTAGCGCTCAGAATGTCCAATTGCAGTTTCTACAGAAAGAGTGTTTCAGAAAGGCTCAATCAAAGTAAGGTTCAACTCTTTTAGTTGAACAAACAGAACAGAAAGAAGTTTCACACAATTCTTCTGTCAAGTTTTTATTTGTAGACATTCTTTTTCCCAATATAGGCCTCTTAGCGCTCAGAATGTCCAATTGCAGTTTCTACAGAAAGAGTGTTTCAGAACGGCTCAATCAAAAGTAAGGTTCAACTCTGTTAGTTGAATGCACAGAACAGAAAGAAGTTTCATACAATGCTTCTGTGTAGTTTATATTTGAACATATTCTTTTTTCCACTATTACCCACTTAGCGCTACGAATGTCCAGTTGCATTTTCTACAGACAGAGTGTTTCAAAACTGCTCAATCAAAAGTATGGTTTAACTCTGTTAGCTGAATGCTCAGATCAGAAAGAAGTTTCACAGAATGCTTCTGTGTAGTTTATATTTGAATATATTCCTTTTTCCACTACTACGCTCTTAGCGCTCCAAATGTCCAGTTGCATTTTCAACAGCAAGAGTGTTCAGATCTGCTCAATCAAAAGTATGGTTTAACTCTGTTAGCTGAATGCACAGATCAGAAAGAAGTTTCACCGAATGATTCTGTGTAGTTTATATTTGAAGACATTCATTTTTCCACTATTACCCTCTTAGCGCTCCGAATCTCCACTTGCATTTTCTACAAAAAGAGTGTTTCATAACTGCTCAATCAAAAATATGTTTTATCTCTGTTAACTGAATTTACAGATCAGAAATAAGTTTCACAGAGTGCATCTGTGTAGTTTTTATTTGAAGATATTCTTTTTCCCAATGTAGGCCTCTTAGCGCTTAGCATGTCCAATTGCAGTTTCTACAGAAAGAGTGTTTCAGAACGGCTCAATCAAAAGTAAAGTTCAACTCTGTTAGTTGAATGCACAGAACAGAAAGAATTTTCACAGAATGCTACTGTGTAGTTTATATTTGAATATATTCCTTTTTCCACTATTACCCTCTTAGCGCTCCGAATGTCCAATTGCATTTTCTACAGAAAGAGTGTTCAGAACTGCGCAATCAAAAGTATGGTTTAACTCTGTTAGCTTAATGAACATATCAGAAATAAGTTTCACACGATGCTTCTGTGTAGTTTTTATTTGAAGATATTATTTTTCCCAATAGAGGCCTCTTAGCGCTCAGAATGTCCAATTGCAGTTTCTACAGAAAAAGTGTTTCAGAAAGGCTCAATCAAAGGTAAGGTTCAACTCTGTTAGTTGAATGCACAGAACAGAAAGAAGTTTCATACAATGCTTCTGTGTAGTTTATATTTGAACATATTCTTTTTTCCACTATTACCCACTTAGCGCTACGAATGTCCAGTTGCATTTTCTACAGACAGAGTGTTTCAAAACTGCTCAATCAAAAGTATGGTTTAACTCTGTTAGCTGAATGCTCAGATCAGAAAGAAGTTTCACAGAATGCTTCTGTGTAGTTTATATTTGAATATATTCCTTTTTCCACTACTACTCTCTTAGCGCTCCAAATGTCCAGTTGCATTTTCTACAGAAAGAGTGTTCAGATCTGCTCAATCAAAAGTATGGTTTAACTCTGTTAGCTGAATGCACAGATCAGAAAGAAGTTTCACAGAATGATTCTGTGTAGTTTATATTTGGAGACATTCCTTTTTCCACTATTACCCTCTTAGCGCTCCGAATCTCCACTTGCATTTTCTACAGAAAGAGTGTTTCAGAACGGCTCAATCAAAACTAAGGTTCAACTCTTTTAGTTGAACAAACAGAACAGAAAGAAGTTTCACACAATTCTTCTGTGAAGTTTTTATTTGTAGACATTCTTTTTCCCAATATAGGCCTCTTAGCGCTCAGAATGTCCAATTGCAGTTTCTACAGAAAGAGTGTTTCAGAACGGCTCAATCAAAGGTAAGGTTCAACTCTGTTAGTTGAATGCACAGAGCAGAAAGAAGTTTCATACAATGCTTCTGTGTAGTTTATATTTGAACATATTCTTTTTTCCACTATTACCCACTTAGCGCTACGAATGTCCAGTTGCATTTTCTACAGACAGAGTGTTTCAAAACTGCTCAATCAAAAGTATGGTTTAACTCTGTTAGCTGAATGCTCAGATCAGAAAGAAGTTTCACAGAATGCTTCTGTGTAGTTTATATTTGAATATATTCCTTTTTCCACTACTACGCTCTTAGCGCTCCAAATGTCCAGTAGCATTTTCAACAGAAAGAGTGTTCAGATCTGCTCAATCAAAATTATGGTTTAACTCTGTTAGCTGAATGCACAGATCAGAAAGAAGTTTCACCGAATGATTCTGTGTAGTTTATATTTGAAGACATTCCTTTTTCCACTATTACCCTCTTAGCGCTCCGAATCTCCACTTGCATTATCTACAAAAAGAGTGTTTCATAACTGCTCAATCAAAAATATGTTTTATCTCTGTTAACTGAATTTACAGATCAGAAATAAGTTTCACAGAATGCATCTGTGTAGTTTTTATTTGAAATTATTCTTTTTCCCAATGTAGGCCTCTTAGCGCTTAGCATGTCCAATTGCAGTTTCTACAGAAAGAGTGTTTCAGAACGGCTCAATCAAAAGTAAGGTTCAACTCTGTTAGCTGAATGCACAGAACAGAAAGAGTTTTCACAGAATGCTACTGTGTAGTTTATATTTGAATATATTCCTTTTTCCACTATTACCCTCTTAGCGCTCCGAATGTCCACTTGCATTTTCTACAGAAAGAGTGTTCAGAACTGCGCAATCAAAAGTATGGTTTAACTCTGTTAGCTTAATGAACATATCAGAAATAAGTTTCACACAATGCTTCTGTGTAGTTTTTATTTGAAGATATTATTTTACCCAATAGAGGCCTCTTAGCGCTCAGAATGTCCAATTGCAGTTTCTACAGAAAGAGTGTTTCAGAAAGGCTCAATCAAAAGTAAGGTTCAACTCTGTTAGTTGAATGCACAGAACAGAAAGGAGTTTCATACAATGCTTCTGTGTAGTTTATATTTGAACATATTCTTTTTTCCACTATTACCCACTTAGCGCTACGAATGTCCAGTTGCATTTTCTACAGACAGAGTGTTTCAAAACTGCTCAATCAAAAGTATGGTTTAACTCTGTTAGCTGAATGCTCAGATCAGAAAGAAGTTTCACAGAATGCTTCTGTGTAGTTTATATTTGACAATATTCCTTTTTCCACTACTACTCTCTTAGCGCTCCAAATGTCCAGTTGCATTTTCTACAGAAAGAGTGTTCAGATCTGCTCAATCAAAAGTATGGTTTAACTCTGTTAGCTGAATGCACAGATCAGAAAGAAGTTTCACAGAATGATTCTGTGTAGTTTATATTTGGAGACATTCCTTTTTCCACTATTACCCTCTTAGCGCTCCGAATCTCCACTTGCATTTTCTACAGAAAGAGTGTTTCAGAACGGCTCAATCAAAACTAAGGTTCAACTCTTTTAGTTGAACGAACAGAACAGAAAGTAGTTTCACACAATTCTTCTGTGTAGTTTTTATTTGTAGACATTCTTTTTCCCAATATAGGCCTCTTAGCGCTCAGAATGTCCAATTGAAGTTTCTTCAGAAAGAGTGTTTCAGAGCGGCTTAATCAAAAGTAAGGTTCAACTCTGTTAGTTGAATGCACAGAACAGAAAGAAGTTTCATACAATGCTTCTGTGTAGTTTATATTTGAACATATTCTTTTTTCCACTATTACCCACTTAGCGCTACGAATGTCCAGTTGCATTTTCTACAGACAGAGTGTTTCAAAACTGCTCAATCAAAAGTATGGTTTAACTCTATTAGCTGAATGCTCAGATCAGAAAAAGTTTCACAGAATGCTTCTGTGTAGTTTATATTTGAATATATTCCTTTTTCCACTACTACACTCTTAGCGCTCCAAATGTCCAGTTGCATTTTCTACAGAAAGAGTGTTCAGATCTGCTCAATCAAAAGTATGGTTTAACTCTGTTAGCTGAATGCACAGATCAGAAAGAAGTTTCACCGAATGATTCCGTATAGTTTATATTTGAAGACATTGCTTTTTCCACTATTACCCTCTTAGCGCTCCGAATCTCCACTTGCATTTTCTACAAAAAGAGTGTTTCATAACTGCTCAATCAAAAATATGTTTTATCTCTGTTAACTGAATTTACAGATCAGAAATAAGTTTCACAGAATGCATCTGTGTAGTTTTTATTTGAAGATATTCTTTTTCCCAATGTAGGCCTCTTAGCGCTTAGCATGTCCAATTGCAGTTTCTACAGAAAGAGTGTTTCAGAACGGCTCAATCAAAAGTAAGGTTCAACTCTGTTAGTTGAATGCACAGAACAGAAAGTATTTTCACAGAATGCTACTATGTAGTTTATATTTGAATATATTCCTTTTTCCACTATTACCCTCTTAGCGCTTCGAATGTCCACTTGCATTTTCTACAGAAAGAGTGTTCAGAACTGCGCAATCAAAAGTATGGTTTAACTCTGTTAGCTTAATGAACATATCAGAAATAAGTTTCACACAATGCTTCTGTGTAGTTTTTATTTGAAGATATTATTTTTCCCAATATAGGCCTCTTAGCGCTCAGAATGTCCAATTGCAGTTTCTACAGAAAGAGTGTTTCAGAAAGGCTCAATCAAAAGTAAGGTTCAACTCTGTTAGTTGAATGCACAGAACAGAAAGAAATTTCATACAATGCTTCTGTGTAGTTTATATTTGAACATATTCTTTTTTCCACTATTACCGACTTGGCGTTACGAATGTCCAGTTGCATTTTCTACAGACAGAGTGTTTCAAAACTGCTCAATCAAAAGTATGGTTTAACTCTGTTAGCTGAATGCTCAGATCAGAAAGAAGTTTCACACAATGCTTCTGTGTAGTTTGTATTTGAATATACTCCTTTTTCCACTACTACTCTCTTAGCGCTCCAAATGTCCAGTTGCATTTTCTACAGAAAGAGTGTTCAGATCTGCTCAATCAAAAGTATGGTTTAACTCTGTTAGCTGAATGCACAGATCAGAAAGAAGTTTCACAGAATGATTCTGTGTAGTTTATATTTGAAGACACTCCTTTTTCCACTATTACCCTCTTAGCGCTCCGAATCTCCACTTGCATTTTCTACAGAAAGAGTGTTTCAGAATGGCTCAACCAAAACTAAGGTTCAACTCTTTTAGTTGAACAAACAGAACAGAAAGAAGTTTCACACAATTCTTCTGTGTAGTTTTTATTTGTAGACATTCTTTTTCCCAATATAGGCCTCTTAGCGCTCAGAATGTCCAATTGCAGTTTCTACAGAAAGAGTGTTTCAGAACGGCTCAATCAAAAGTAAGGTTCAATTCTGTTAGTTGAATGCACAGAACAGAAAGAAGTTTCATACAATGCTTCTGTGTAGTTTATATTTGAACATATTCTTTTTTCCACTATTACCCACTTAGCGCTACGAATGTCCAGTTGCATTTTCTACAGAGAGAGTGTTTCAAAACTGCTCAATCAAACGTATGGTTTAACTCTGTTAGCTGAATGCTCAGATCAGAAAGAAGTTTCACAGAATGCTTCTGTGTAGTTTATATTTGAATATATTCCTTTTTCCACTACTACGCTCTTAGCGCTCCAAATGTCCAGTTGCATTTTCTACAGAAAGAATGTTCAGATCTGCTCAATCAAAAGTATGGTTTAACTCTGTTAGCTGAATGCACAGATCAGAAAGAAGTTTCACCGAATGATTCTGTGTAGTTTATATTTGAAGACATTCCTTTTTCCACTATTACCCTCTTAGCGCTCCGAATCTCCACTTGCATTTTGTACAAAAAGAGTGTTTCATAACTGCTCAATCAAAAATATGTTTTATCTCTGTTAACTGAATTTACAGATCAGAAATAAGTTTCACAGAATGCATCTGTGTAGTTTTTATTTGAAGATATTCTTTTTCCCAATGTAGGCCTCTTAGCGCTTAGCATGTCCAATTGCAGTTTCTACAGAAAGAGTGTTTCAGAACGGCTCAATCAAAAGTAAGGTTCAACTCTGTTAGTTGAATGCACAGAACAGAAAGAATTTTCACAGAATGCTACTATGTAGTTTATATTTGAATATATTCCTTTTTCCACTATTACCCTCTTAGCGCTCCGAATGTCCACATGCATTTTCTACAGAAAGAGTGTTCAGAACTGCGCAATCAAAAGTATGGTTTAACTCTGTTAGCTTAATGAACATATCAGAAATAAGTTTCACACAATGCTTCTGTGTAGTTTTTATTTGAAGATATTATTTTTCCCAATATAGGCCTCTTAGCGCTCAGAATGTCCAATTGCAGTTTCTACAGAAAGAGTGTTTCAGAAAGGCTCAATCAAAAGTAAGGTTCAACTCTGTTAGTTGAATGCACAGAACAGAAAGAAATTTCATACAATGCTTCTGTGTAGTTTATATTTGAACATATTCTTTTTTCCACTATTACCGACTTGGCGATACGAAAGTCCAGTTGCATTTTCTACAGACAGAGTGTTTCAAAACTGCTCAATCAAAAGTATGGTTTAACTCTGTTAGCTGAATGCTCAGATCAGAAAGAAGTTTCACACAATGCTTCTGTGTAGTTTATATTTGAATATATTCCTTTTTCCACTACTACTCTCTTAGCGCTCCAAATGTCCAGTTGCATTTTCTACAGAAAGAGGGTTCAGATCTGCTCAATCAAAAGTATGGTTTAACTCTGTTAGCTGAATGCACAGATCAGAAAGAAGTTTCACAGAATGATTCTGTGTAGTTTATATTTGAAGACACTCCTTTTTCCACTATTACCCTCTTAGCGCTCCGAATCTCCACTTGCATTTTCTACAGAAAGAGTGTTTCAGAATGGCTCAACCTAAACTAAGGTTCAACTCTTTTAGTTGAACAAACAGTACAGAAAGAAGTTTCACACAATTCTTCTGTGTAGTTTTTATTTGTAGACATTCTTTTTCCCAATATAGGCCTCTTAGCGCTCAGAATGTCCAATTGCAGTTTCTACAGTAAGAGTGTTTCAGAACGGCTCAATCAAAAGTAAGGTTCAATTCTGTTAGTTGAATGCACAGAACAGAAAGAAGTTTCATACAATGCTTCTGTGTAGTTTATATTTCAACATATTCTTTTTTCCACTATTACCCACTTAGCGCTACGAATGTCCAGTTGCATTTTCTACAGACAGAGTGTTTCAAAACTGCTCAATCAAACGTATGGTTTAACTCTGTTAGCTGAATGCTCAGATCAGAAAGAAGTTTCACAGAATGCTTCTCTGTAGTTTATATTTGAATATATTCCTTTTTCCACTACTACTCTCTTAGCGCTCCAAATGTCCAGTTGCATTTTCTACAGAAAGTGTGTTCAGATCTGCTCAATCAAAAGTATGGTTTAACTCTGTTAGCTGAATGCACAGATCAGAAAGTAGTTTCACAGAATGATTCTGTGTAGTTTATATTTGGAGACATTCCTTTTTCCACTATTACCCTCTTAGCGCTCCGAATCTCCACTTGCATTTTCTACAGAAAGAGTGTTTCAGAACGGCTCAATCAAAACTAAGGTTCAACTCTTTTAGTTGAACAAACAGAACAGAAAAAGTTACACACAATTCTTCTGTGTAGTTTTTATTTGTAGACATTCTTTTTCCCAATATAGGCCTCTTAGCGCTCAGAATGTCCAATTGCAGTTTCTACAGAAAGAGTGTTTCAGAACGGCTCAATCAAAAGTAAGGTTCAACTCTGTTAGTTGAATGCACAGAACAGAAAGAAGTTTCATACAATGCTTCTGTGTAGTTTATATTTGAACATATTCTTTTTTCCACTATTACCCACTTAGCGCTACGAATGTCCAGTTGCATATTCTACAGACAGAGTGTTTCAAAACTGCTCAATCAAAAGTGTGGTTTAACTCTGTTAGCTGAATGCTCAGATCAGAAAGAAGTTTCACAGAATGCTTCTGTGTAGTTTATATTTGAATATATTCCTTTTTGCACTACTACGCTCTTAGCGCTCAAAATGTCCAGTTGCATTTTCTACAGAAAGATTGTTCATTTCTGCTCAATCAAAAGTATGGTTTAACTCTGTTAGCTGAATGCACAGATCACAAAGAAGTTTCACAGAATGATTCTGTGTAGTTTATATTTGGAGACATTCCTTTTTCCACTATTACCCTCTTAGCGCTCCGAATCTCCACTTGCATTTTCTACAGAAAGAGTGTTTCAGAACGGCTCAATCAAAACTAAGGTTGAACTCTTTTAGTTGAAAAAACAGAACAGAAAGAAGTTTCACACAATTCTTCTGTGTAGTTTTTATTTGTAGACATTCTTTTTCCCAATATAGGCCTCTTAGCGCTCAGAATGTCCAATTGCAGTTTCTACAGAAAGAGTGTTTCAGAACGGCTCAATCAAAAGTAAGGTTCAACTCTGTTAGTTGAATGCACAGAACAGAAAGAAGTTTCATACAAGGCTTCTGTGTAGTTTATATTTGAACATATTCTTTTTTCCACTATTACCCACTTAGCGCTACGAATGTCCAGTTGCATTTTCTACAGACAGAGTGTTTCAAAACTGCTCAATCAAAAGCATGGTTTAACTCTGTTAGCTGAATGCTCAGATCAGAAAGAAGTTTCACAGAATGCTTCTGTGTAGTTTATATTTGAATATGTTCCTTTTTCCACTACTACGCTCTTAGCGCTCCAAATGTCCAGTTGCATTTTCAACAGAAAGAGTGTTCAGATCTGCTCAATCAAAATTATGGTTTAACTCTGTTAGCTGAATGCACAGATCAGAAAGAAGTTTCACCGAATGATTCTGTGTAGTTTATATTTGAAGACATTCCTTTTTCCACTATTACCCTCTTAGCGCTCCGAATCTCCACTTGCATTTTCTACAAAAAGAATGTTTCATATCTGCTCAATCAAAAATATGTTTTATCTCTGTTAACTGAATTTACAGATCAGAAATAAGTTTAACAGAATGCATCTGTGTAGTTTTTATTTGAAGATATTCTTTTTCCCAATGTAGGCCTCTTAGCGCTTAGCATGTCCAATTGCAGTTTCTACAGAAAGAGTGTGTCAGAACGGCTCAATCAAAAGTAAGGTTCAACTCTGTTAGTTGAATGCACAGAACAGAAAGAATTTTCACAGAATGCTACTGTGTAGTTTATATTTGCATATATTCCTTTTTCCACTATTACCCTCTTAGCGCTCCGAATGTCCACTTGCATTTTCTACAGAAAGAGTGTTCAGAACTGCGCAATCAAAAGTATGGTTTAACTCTGTTAGCTTAATGAACATATCAGAAATAAGTTTCACACAATGCTTCTGTGTAGTTTTTATTTGAACATATTATATTTCCCAATAGAGGCCTCTTAGCACTCAGAATGTCCAATTGCAGTTTCTACAGAAAGAGTGTTTCAGAAAGGCTCAATCAAAAGTAAGGTTCAACTCTGTTAGTTGAATGCACAGAACAGAAAGATGTTTCACACAATGCTTCTGTGTAGTTTATATTTCAACATATTCTTTTTTCCACTATTACCCACTTAGCGCTACGAATGTCCAGTTGCATTTTCTACAGACAGAGTGTTTCAAAACTGCTCAATCAAAAGTATGGTTTAACTCTGTTAGCTGAATGCTCAGATCAGAAAGAAGTTTCACAGAATGTTTCTCTGTAGTTTATATTTGAATATATTCCTTTTTCCACTACTACTCTCTTAGCGCTCCAAATGTCCAGTTGCATTTTCTACAGAAAGTGTGTTCAGATCTGCTCAATCAAAAGTATGGTTTAACTCTGTTAGCTGAATGCACAGATCAGAAATAAGTTTCACAGAATGATTCTGTGTAGTTTATATTTGGAGACATTCCTTTTTCCACTATTACCCTCTTAGCGCTCCGAATCTCCACTTGCATTTTCTACAGAAAGAGTGTTTCAGAACGGCTCAATCAAAACTAAGGTTCAACACTTTTAGTTGAACAAACAGAACAGAAAGAAGTTTCACACAATTCTTCTGTGTAGTTTTTATTTGTAGACATTCTTTTTCCCAATATAGGCCTCTTAGCGCTCAGAATGTCCAATTGCAGTTTCTACAGAAAGAGTGTTTCAGAACGGCTCAATCAAAAGTAAGGTTCAACTCTGTTAGTTGAATGCACAGAACAGAAAGAAGTTTCATACAATGCTTCTGTGTAGTTTATATTTGAACATATTCTTTTTTCCACTATTACCCACTTAGCGCTAAGAATATCCAGTTGCATATTCTACAGACAGAGTGTTTCAAAACTGCTCAATCAAAAGTGTGGTTTAACTCTGTTAGCTGAATGTTCAGATCAGAAAGAAGTTTCACAGAATGCTTCTGTGTAGTTTATATTTGAATATTTTCCTTTTTCCACTACTACGCTCTTAGCGCTCCAAATGTCCAGTTGTATTTTCTACAGAAAGATTGTTCAGATCTGCTCAATCAAAATTATGGTTTAACTCTGTTAGCTGAATGCACAGATCACAAAGAAGTTTCACAGAATGATTCTGTGTAGTTTATATTTGGAGACATTACTTTTTCCACTATTACCCTCTTAGCGCTCCGAATCTCCACTTGCATTTTCTACAGAAAGAGAGTTTCAGAACGGCTCAATCAAAACTAAGGTTGAACTCTTTTAGTTGAAAAAACAGAACAGAAAGAAGTTTCACACAATTCTTCTGTGTAGTTTTTATTTGTAGACATTCTTTTTCCCAATATAGGCCTCTTAGCGCTCAGACTGTCCAATTGCAGTTTCTACAGAAAGAGTGTTTCAGAACGGCTCAATCAAAAGTAAGGTTCAACTCTGTTAGTTGAATGCACAGAACAGAAAGAAGTTTCATACAAGGCTTCTGTGTAGTTTATATTTGAACATATTCTTTTTTCCACTATTACCCACTTAGCGCTACGAATGTCCAGTTGCATTTTCTACAGACAGAGTGTTTCAAAACTGCTCAATCAAAAGCATGGTTTAATTCTGTTAGCTGAATGCTCAGATCAGAAAGAAGTTTCACAGAATGCTTCTGTGTAGTTTATATTTGAATATATTCCTTTTTCCACTACCACGCTCTTAGCGCTCCAAATGTCCAGTTGCATTTTCAACAGAAAGAGTGTTCAGATCTGCTCAATCAAAAGTATGGTTTAACTCTGTTAGCTGAATGCACAGATCAGAAAGAAGTTTCACCGAATGATTCTGTGTAGTTTATATTTGAAGACATTCCTTTTTCCACTATTACCCTCTTAGCGCTCCGAATATCCACTTGCATTTTCTACAAAAAGAGTGTTTCATAACTGCTCAATCAAAAATATGTTTTATCTCTGTTAACTGAATTTACAGACCAGAAATAAGTTTCACAGAATGCATCTGTGTAGTTTTTATTTGAATATATTCTTTTTCCCAATGTAGGCCTCTTAGCGCTTAGCATGTCCAATTGCAGTTTCTACAGAAAGAGTGTTTCAGAACGGCTCAATCAAATGTAAGGTTCAACTATGTTAGTTGAATGCACAGAACAGAAAGAATTTTCACAGAATGCTACTGTGTAGTTTATATTTGAATATATTCCTTTTTCCACTATTACCCTCTTAGCGCTCCGAATGTCCACTTGCATTTTCTACAGAAAGAGTGTTCAGAACTGCGCAATCAAAAGTATGGTTTAACTCTGTTAGCTTAATGAACATATCAGAAATAAGTTTCACACAATGCTTCTGTGTAGTTTTTATTTGAAGATATTATTTTTCCCAATAGAGGCCTCTTAGCGCTCAGAATGTCCAATTGCAGTTTCTACAGAAAGAGTGTTTCAGAAAGGCTCAATCAAAAGTAAGGTTCAACACTGTTAGTTGAATGCACAGAACAGAAAGAAGTTTCATACAATGCTTCTGTGTAGTTTATATTTGAACATATTCTTTTTTCCACTATTACCCACTTAGCGCTACGAATGTCCAGTTGCATTTTCTACAGACAGAGTGTTTCAAAACTGCTCAATCAAAAGTATGGTTTAACTCTGTTAGCTGAATGCTCAGATCAGAAAGAAGTTTCACAGAATGCTTCTGTGTAGTTTATATTTGAATATATTCCTTTTTCCACTACTACTCTCTTACCGCTCCAAATGTCCAGTTGCATTTTCTACAGAAAGAGTGTTCAGATCTGCTCAATCAAAAGTATGGTTTAACTCTGTTAGCTGAATGCACAGATCAGAAAGAAGTTTCACAGAATAATTCTGTGTAGTTTATATTTGGAGACATTCCTTTTTCCACTATTACCCTCTTAGCGCTCCGAATCTCCACTTGCATTTTCTAAAGAAAGAGTGTTTCAGAACGGCTCAATCAAAACTAAGGTTCAACTCTTTTAGTTGAACAAACAGAACAGAAAGAAGTTTCACACAATTCTTCTGTGTAGTTTTTATTTGTAGACATTCTTTTTCCCAATATAGGCCTCTTAGCGCTCAGAATGTCCAATTGCAGTTTCTACAGAAAGAGTGTTTCAGAACGGCTCAATCAAAAGTAAGGTTCAACTCTGTTAGTTGAATGCACAGAACAGAAAGAAGTTTCATACAATGCTTCTGTGTAGTTTATATTTGAACATATTCTTTTTTCCACTATTACCCACTTAGCGCTACGAATGTCCAGTTGCATATTCTACAGACAGAGTGTTTCAAAACTGCTCAATCAAAAGTGTGGTTTAACTCTGTTAGCTGAATGCTCAGATCAGAAAGAAGTTTCAGAGAATGCTTCTGTGTAGTTTATATTTGAATATATTCCTTTTACCACTACTACGCTCTTAGCGCTCCATATGTCCAGTTGCATTTTCTACAGAAAGATTGTTCAGATCTGCTCAATCAAAAGTATGGTTTAACTCTGTTAGCTGAATGCACAGATCAGAAAGAAGTTTCACAGAATGATTCTGTGTAGTTTATACTTGGAGACATTCCTTTTTCCACTATTACCCTCTTAGCGCTCCGAATCTCCACTTGCATTTTCTACAGAAAGAGTGTTTCAGAATGGCTCAATCAAAACTAAGGTTCAACTCTTTTAGTTGAACAAACAGAACAGAAAGAAGTTTCACACAATTCTTCTGTGTAGTTTTTATTTGTAGACATTCTTTTTCCCAATATAGGCCTCTTAGCGCTCAGAATGTCCAATTGCAGTTTCTACAGAAAGAGTGTTTCAGAACGGCTCAATCAAAAGTAAGGTTCAACTCTGTTAGTTGAATGCACAGAACAGAAAGAAGTTTCATACAAGGCTTCTGTGTAGTTTATATTTGAACATATTCTTTTTTCCACTATTACCCACTTAGCGCTACGAATGTCCAGTTGCATTTTCTACAGACAGAGTGTTTCAAAACTGCTCAATCAAAAGCATGGTTTAACTCTGTTAGCTGAATGCTCAGATCAGAAAGAAGTTTCACAGAATGCTTCTGTGTAGTTTATATTTGAATATATTCCTTTTTCCACTACTACGCTCTTAGCGCTCCAAATGTCCAGTTGCATTTTCAACAGAAAGAGTGTTCAGATCTGCTCAATCAAAAGTATGGTTTAACTCTGTTAGCTGAATGCACAGATCAGAAAGAAGTTTCACCGAATGATTCTGTGTAGTTTATATTTGAAGACATTCCTTTTTCCACTATTACCCTCTTAGCGCTCCGAATCTCCACTTGCATTTTCTACAAAAAGAGTGTTTCATAACTGCTCAATCAAAAATATGTTTTATCTCTGTTAACTGAATTTACAGATCAGAAATAAGTTTCACAGAGTGCATCTGTGTAGTTTTTATTTGAAGATATTCTTTTTCCCAATGTAGGCCTCTTAGCGCTTAGCATGTCCAATTGCAGTTTCTACAGAAAGAGTGTTTCAGAACGGCTCAATCAAAAGTAAGGTTCAACTCTGTTAGTTGAATGCACAGAACAGGAAGAATTTTCACAGAATGCTACTGTGTAGTTTATATTTGAATATATTCTTTTTCCACTATTACCCTCTTAGCGCTCCGAATGTCCACTTGCATTTTCTACAGAAAGAGTGTTCAGAACTGCGCAATCAAAAGTATGGTTTAACTCTGTTAGCTTAATGAACATATCAGAAATAAGTTTCACACAATGCTTCTGTGTAGTTTTTATTTGAAGATATTATTTTTCCCAATAGAGGCCTCTTAGCGCTCAGAATGTCCAATTGCAGTTTCTACAGAAAGAGTGTTTCAGAAAGGCTCAATCAAATGTAAGGTTCAACTCTGTTAGTTGAATGCACAGAACAGAAAGAAGTTTCATACAATGCTTCTGTGTAGTTTATATTTGAACATATTCTTTTTTCCACTATTACCCACTTAGCGCTACGAATGTCCAGTTGCATTTTCTACAGACAGAGTGTTTCAAAACTGCTCAATCAAAAGTATGGTTTAACTCTGTTAGCTGAATGCTCAGATCCAAAAGAAGTTTCACAGAATGCTTCTGTGTAGTTTATATTTGAATATATTCCTTTTTCCACTACTACTCTCTTAGCGCTCCAAATGTCCAGTTGCATTTTCTACAGAAAGAGTGTTCAGATCTGCTCAATCAAAAGTACGGTTTAACTCTGTTAGCTGAATGCACAGATCAGAAAGAAGTTTCACAGAATGATTCTGTGTAGTTTATATTTGGAGACATTCCTTTTTCCACTATTACCCTCTTAGCGCTCCGAATCTCCACTTGCATTTTCTACAGAAAAAGTGTTTCAGAACGGCTCAATCAAAACTAAGGTTCAACTCTTTTAGTTGAACAAACAGAACAGAAAGAAGTTTCACACAATTCTTCTGTGTAGTTTTTATTTGTAGACATTCTTTTTCCCAATATAGGCCTCTTAGCGCTCAGAATGTCCAATTGCAGTTTCTACAGAAAGAGTGTTTCAGAACGGCTCAATCAAAAGTAAGGTTCAACTCTGTTAGTTGAATGCACAGAACAGAAAGTAGTTTCATACAATGCTTCTGTGTAGTTTATATTTGAACATATTCTTTTTTCCACTATTATCCACTTAGCGCTACGAATGTCCAGTTGCATTTTCTACAGAGTGTTTCAAAACTGCTCAATCAAAAGTATGGTTTAACTCTGTTAGCTGAATGCTCAGATCAGAAAGAAGTTTCACAGAATGCTTCTGTGTAGTTTATATTTGAATATATTCCTTTTTCCACTACTACTCTCTTAGCGCTCCAAATGTCCAGTTGCATTTTCTACAGAAAGAGAGTTCAGATCTTCTCAATCAAAAGTATGGTTTAACTCTGTTAGCTGAATGCACAGATCAGAAAGAAGTTTCACAGAATGATTCTGTGTAGTTTATATTTGGAGACATTCCTTTTTCCACTATTACCCTCTTAGCGCTCCGAATCTCCACTTGCATTTTCTACAGAAAGAGTGTTTCAGAACGGCTCAATAAAAACTAAGGTTCAACTCTTTTAGTTGAACAAACAGAACAGAAAGAAGTTTCACACAATTCTTCTGTGTAGTTTTTATTTGTAGACATTCTTTTTCCCAATATAGGCCTCTTAGCGCTCAGAATGTCCAATTGCAGTTTCTACAGAAAGAGTGTTTCAGAACGGCTCAATCAAAAGTAAGGTTCAACTCTGTTAGTTGAATGCACAGAACAGAAAGAAGTTTTATACAATGCTTCTGTGTAGTTTATATTTGAACATATTCTTTTTTCCACTATTACCCACTTAGCGCTACGAATGTCCATTTGCATTTTCTACAGACAGAGTGTTTCAAAACTGCTCAATCAAAAGTATGGTTTAACTCTGTTTGCTGAATGCTCAGATCAGAAAGAAGTTTCACAGAATGCTTCGGTGTAGTTTATATTTGAATATATTCCTTTTTCCACTACTACTCTCTTAGCGCTCCAAATGTCCAGTTGCATTTTCTACAGAAAGAGTGTTCAGATCTGCTCAATCAAAAGTATGGTTTAACTCTGTTAGCTGAATGCACAGATCAGAAAGAAGTTTCACAGAATGATTCTGTGTAGTTTATATTTGGAGACATTCCTTTTTCCACTATTACCCTCTTAGCGCTCCGAATCTCCACTTGCATTTTCTACAGAAAGAGTGTTTCAGAACGGCTCAATCAAAACTAAGGTTCAACTCTTTTAGTTGAACAAACAGAACAGAAAGAAGTTTCACACAATCCTTCTGTGTAGTTTTAATTTGTAGACATTCTTTTTCCCAATATAGGCCTCTTAGCGCTCAGAATGTCCAATTGCAGTTTCTACAGAAAGAGTGTTTCAGAACGGCTCAATCAAAAGTAAGGTTCAAATCTGTTAGTTGAATGCACAGAACAGAAAGAAGTTTCATTCAAGGCTTCTGTGTAGTTTATATTTGAACATATTCTTTTTCCACTATTACCCACTTAGCGCTACGAATGTCCAGTTGCATTTTCTACAGACAGAGTGTTTCAAAACTGCTCAATCAAAAGCATGGTTTAACTCTGTTAGCTGAATGCTCAGATCAAAAAGAAGTTTCACAGAATGCTTCTGTGTAGTTTATATTTGAATATATTCCTTTTTCCACTACTACGCTCTTAGCGCTCCAAATGTCCAGTTGCATTTTCAACAGAAAGAGTGTTCAGATCTGCTCAATCAAAAGTATGGTTTAACTCTGTTAGCTGAATGCACAGATCAGAAAGAAGTTTCACCGAATGATTCCGTGTAGTTTATATTTGAAGACATTCCTTTTTCCACTATTACCCTCTTAGCGCTCCGAATCTCCACTTGCATTTTCTACAAAAAGAGTGTTTCATAACTGCTCAATCAAAAATATGTTTTATCTCTGTTAACTGAATTTACAGATCAGAAATAAGTTTCACAGAGTGCATCTGTGTAGTTTTTATTTGAAGATATTCTTTTTCCCAATGTAGGCCTCTTAGCGCTTAGCATGTCCAATTGCAGTTTCTACAGAAAGAGTGTTTCAGAACGGCTCAATCGAAAGTAAGGTTCAACTCTGTTAGTTGAATGCACAGAACAGAAAGAATTTTCACAGAATGCTACTGTGTAGTTTATATTTGAATATATTCTTTTTCCACTATTACCCTCTTAGCGCTCCGAATGTCCACTTGCATTTTCTACAGAAAGAGTGTTCAGAACTGCGCAATCAAAAGTATGGTTTAACTCTGTTAGCTTAATGAACATATCAGAAATAAGTTTCACACAATGCTTCTGTGTAGTTTTTATTTGAATATATTATTTTTCCCAATAGAGGCCTCTTAGCGCTCAGAATGTCCAATTGCAGTTTCTACAGAAAGAGTGTTTCAGAAAGGCTCAATCAAAAGTAAGGTTCAACTCTGTTAGTTGAATGCACAGAACAGAAAGAAGTTTCATACAATGCTTCTGTGTAGTTTATATTTGAACATATTCTTTTTTCCACTATTACCCACTTAGCGCTACGAATGTCCAGTTGCATTTTCTACAGACAGAGTGTTTCAAAACTGCTCAATCAAAAGTATGGTTTAACTCTGTTAGCTGAATGCTCAGATCCAAAAGAAGTTTCACAGAATGCTTCTGTGTAGTTTATATTTGAATATATTCCTTTTTCCACTACTACTCTCTTAGCGCTCCAAATGTCCAGTTGCATTTTCTACAGAAAGAGTGTTCAGATCTGCTCAATCAAAAGTATGGTTTAACTCTGTTAGCTGAATGCACAGATCAGAAAGAAGTTTCACAGAATGATTCTGTGTAGTTTATATTTGGAGACATTCCTTTTTCCACTATTACCCTCTTAGCGCTCCGAATCTCCACTTGCATTTTCTACAGAAAGAGTGTTTCAGAACGGCTCAATCAAAACTAAGGTTCAACTCTTTTAGTTGAACAAACAGAACAGAAAGAAGTTTCACACAATTCTTCTGTGTAGTTTTTATTTGTAGACATTCTTTTTCCCAATATAGGCCTCTTAGCGCTCAGAATGTCCAATTGCAGTTTCTACAGAAAGAGTGTTTCAGAACGGCTCAATCAAAAGTAAGGTTCAACTCTGTTAGTTGAATGCACAGAACAGAAAGAAGTTTCATACAATGCTTCTGTGTAGTTTATATTTGAACATATTCTTTTTTCCACTATTACCCACTTAGCGCTACGAATGTCCAGTTGCATTTTCTACAGAGTGTTTCAAAACTGCTCAATCAAAAGTATGGTTTAACTCTGTTAGCTGAATGCTCAGATCAGAAAGAAGTTTCACAGAATGCTTCTGTGTAGTTTATATTTGAATATATTCCTTTTTCCACTACTACTCTCTTAGCGCTCCAAATGTCCAGTTGCATTTTCTACAGAAAGAGAGTTCAGATCTTCTCAATCAAAAGTATGGTTTAACTCTGTTAGCTGAATGCACAGATCAGAAAGAAGTTTCACAGAATGATTCTGTGTAGTTTATATTTGGAGACATTCCTTTTTCCACTATTACCCTCTTAGCGCTCCGAATCTCCACTTGCATTTTCTACAGAAAGAGTGTTTCAGAACGGCTCAATAAAAACTAAGGTTCAACTCTTTTAGTTGAACAAACAGAACAGAAAGAAGTTTCACACAATTCTTCTGTGTAGTTTTTATTTGTAGACATTCTTTTTCCCAATATAGGCCTCTTAGCGCTCAGAATGTCCAATTGCAGTTTCTACAGAAAGAGTGTTTCAGAACGGCTCAATCAAAAGTAAGGTTCAACTCTGTTAGTTGAATGCACAGAACAGAAAGAAGTTTTATACAATGCTTCTGTGTAGTTTATATTTGAACATATTCTTTTTTCCACTATTACCCACTTAGCGCTACGAATGTCCATTTGCATTTTCTACAGACAGAGTGTTTCAAAACTGCTCAATCAAAAGTATGGTTTAACTCTGTTAGCTGAATGCTCAGATCAGAAAGAAGTTTCACAGAATGCTTCGGTGTAGTTTATATTTGAATATATTCCTTTTTCCACTACTACTCTCTTAGCGCTCCAAATGTCCAGTTGCATTTTCTACAGAAAGAGTGTTCAGATCTGCTCAATCAAAAGTATGGTTTAACTCTGTTAGCTGAATGCACAGATCAGAAAGATGTTTCACAGAATGATTCTGTGTAGTTTATATTTGGAGACATTCCTTTTTCCACTATTACCCTCTTAGCGCTCCGAATCTCCACTTGCATTTTCTACAGAAAGAGTGTTTCAGAACGGCTCAATCAAAACTAAGGTTCAACTCTTTTAGTTGAACAAACAGAACAGAAAGAAGTTTCACACAATCCTTCTGTGTAGTTTTAGTTTGTAGACATTCTTTTTCCCAATATAGGCCTCTTAGCGCTCAGAATGTCCAATTGCAGTTTCTACAGAAAGAGTGTTTCAGAACGGCTCAATCAAAAGTAAGGTTCAACTCTGTTAGTTGAATGCACAGAACAGAAAGAAGTTTCATACAAGGCTTCTGTGTAGTTTATATTTGAACATATTCTTTTTTCCACTATTACCCACTTAGCGCTACGAATGTCCAGTTGCATTTTCTACAGACAGAGTGTTTCAAAACTGCTCAATCAAAAGCATGGTTTAACTCTGTTAGCTGAATGCTCAGATCAGAAAGAAGTTTCACAGAATGCTTCTGTGTAGTTTATATTTGAATATATTCCTTTTTCCACTACTACGCTCTTAGCGCTCCAAATGTCCAGTTGCATTTTCAACAGAAAGAGTGTTCAGATCTGCTCAATCAAAAGTATGGTTTAACTCTGTTAGCTGAATGCACAGATCAGAAAGAAGTTTCACCGAATGATTCTGTGTAGTTTATATTTGAAGACATTCCTTTTTCCACTATTACCCTCTTAGCGCTCCGAATCTCCACTTGCATTTTCTACAAAAAGAGTGTTTCATAACTGCTCAATCAAAAATATGTTTTATCTCTGTTAACTGAATTTACAGATCAGAAATAAGTTTCACAGAGTGCATCTGTGTAGTTTTTATTTGAAGATATTCTTTTTCCCAATGTAGGCCTCTTAGCGCTTAGCATGTCCAATTGCAGTTTCTACAGAAAGAGTGTTTCAGAACGGCTCAATCAAAAGTAAGGTTCAACTCTGTTAGTTGAATGCACAGAACAGAAAGAATTTTCACAGAATGCTACTGTGTAGTTTATATTTGAATATATTCTTTTTCCACTATTACCCTCTTAGCGCTCCGAATGTCCACTTGCATTTTCTACAGAAAGAGTGTTCAGAACTGCGCAATCAAAAGTATGGTTTAACTCTGTTAGCTTAATGAACATATCAGAAATAAGTTTCACACAATGCTTCTGTGTAGTTTTTATTTGAAGATATTATTTTTCCCAATAGAGGCCTCTTAGCGCTCAGAATGTCCAATTGCAGTTTCTACAGAAAGAGTGTTTCAGAAAGGCTCAATGAAAAGTAAGGTTCAACTCTGTTAGTTGAATGCACAGAACAGAAAGAAGTTTCATACAATGCTTCTGTGTAGTTTATATTTGAACATATTCTTTTTTCCACTATTACCCACTTAGCGCTACGAATGTCCAGTTGCATTTTCTACAGACAGAGTGTTTCAAAACTGCTCAATCAAAAGTATGGTTTAACTCTGTTAGCTGAATGCTCAGATCCAAAAGAAGTTTCACAGAATGCTTCTGTGTAGTTTATATTTGAATATATTCCTTTTTCCACTACTACTGTCTTAGCGCTCCAAATGTCCAGTTGCATTTTCTACAGAAAGAGTGTTCAGATCTGCTCAATCAAAAGTACGGTTTAACTCTGTTAGCTGAATGCACAGATCAGAAAGAAGTTTCACAGAATGATTCTGTGTAGTTTATATTTGGAGACATTCCTTTTTCCACTATTACCCTCTTAGCGCTCCGAATCTCCACTTGCATTTTCTACAGAAAAAGTGTTTCAGAACGGCTCAATCAAAACTAAGGTTCAACTCTTTTAGTTGAACAAACAGAACAGAAAGAAGTTTCACACAATTCTTCTGTGTAGTTTTTATTTGTAGACATTCTTTTTCCCAATATAGGCCTCTTAGCGCTCAGAATGTCCAATTGCAGTTTCTACAGAAAGAGTGTTTCAGAACGGCTCAATCAAAAGTAAGGTTCAACTTTGTTAGTTGAATGCACAGAACAGAAAGTAGTTTCATACAATGCTTCTGTGTAGTTTATATTTGAACATATTCTTTTTTCCACTATTACCCACTTAGCGCTACGAATGTCCAGTTGCATTTTCTACAGAGTGTTTCAAAACTGCTCAATCAAAAGTATGGTTTAACTCTGTTAGCTGAATGCTCAGATCAGAAAGAAGTTTCACAGAATGCTTCTGTGTAGTTTATATTTGAATATATTCCTTTTTCCACTACTACTCTCTTAGCGCTCCAAATGTCCAGTTGCATTTTCTACAGAAAGAGAGTTCAGATCTTCTCAATCAAAAGTATGGTTTAACTCTGTTAGCTGAATGCACAGATCAGAAAGAAGTTTCACAGAATGATTCTGTGTAGTTTATATTTGGAGACATTCCTTTTTCCACTATTACCCTCTTAGCGCTCCGAATCTCCACTTGCATTTTCTACAGAAAGAGTGTTTCAGAACGGCTCAATAAAAACTAAGGTTCAACTCTTTTAGTTGAACAAACAGAACAGAAAGAAGTTTCACACAATCCTTCTGTGTAGTTTTAATTTGTAGACATTCTTTTTCCCAATATAGGCCTCTTAGCGCTCAGAATGTCCAATTGCAGTTTCTACAGAAAGAGTGTTTCAGAACGGCTCAATCAAAAGTAAGGTTCAACTCTGTTAGTTGAATGCACAGAACAGAAAGAAGTTTCATACAATGTTTCTGTGTAGTTTATATTTGAACATATTCTTTTTTCCACTATTACCCACTTAGCGCTACGAATGTCCAGTTGCATTTTCTACAGACAGAGTGTTTCAAAACTGCTCAATCAAAAGTATGGTTTAACTCTGTTAGCTGAATGCTCAGATCAGAAAGAAGTTTCACAGAATGCTTCTGTGTAGTTTATATTTGAATATATTCCTTTTTCCACTACTACGCTCTTAGCGCTCCAAATGTCCAGTTGCATTTTCTACAGAAAGAGTGTTCAGATCTGCGCAATCAAAAGTATGGTTTAACTCTGTTAGCTGAATGCACAGATCACAAAGAAGTTTCACAGAATGATTCTGTGTAGTTTATATTTGGAGACATTCCTTTTTCCACTATTACCCTCTTAGCGCTCCGAATCTCCACTTGCATTTTCTACAGAAAGAGTGTTTCAGAACGGCTCAATCAAAACTAAGGTTCAACTCTTTTAGTTGAACAAACAGAACAGAAAGAAGTTTCACACAATTCTTCTGTGTAGTTTTTATTTGTAGACATTCTTTTTCCCAATATAGGCCTCTTAGCGCTCAGAATGTCCAATTGCAGTTTCTACAGAAAGAGTGTTTCAGAACGGCTCAATCAAAAGTAAGGTTCAAATCTGTTAGTTGAATGCACAGAACAGAAAGAAGTTTCATACAAGGCTTCTGTGTAGTTTATATTTGAACATATTCTTTTTCCACTATTACCCACTTAGCGCTACGAATGTCCAGTTGCATTTTCTACAGACAGAGTGTTTCAAAACTGCTCAATCAAAAGCATGGTTTAACTCTGTTAGCTGAATGCTCAGATCAAAAAGAAGTTTCACAGAATGCTTCTGTGTAGTTTATATTTGAATATATTCCTTTTTCCACTACTACGCTCTTAGCGCTCCAAATGTCCAGTTGCATTTTCTACAGAAAGAGTGTTCAGATGTGCTCAATCAAAAGTATGGTTTAACTCTGTTAGCTGAATGCACAGATCAGAAAGAAGTTTCACCGAATGATTCCGTGTAGTTTATATTTGAAGACATTCCTTTTTCCACTATTACCCTCTTAGCGCTCCGAATCTCCACTTGCATTTTCTACAAAAAGAGTGTTTCATAACTGCTCAATCAAAAATATGTTTTATCTCTGTTAACTGAATTTACAGATCAGAAATAAGTTTCACAGAGTGCATCTGTGTAGTTTTTATTTGAAGATATTCTTTTTCCCAATGTAGGCCTCTTAGCGCTTAGCATGTCCAATTGCAGTTTCTACAGAAAGAGTGTTTCAGAACGGCTCAATCAAAAGTAAGGTTCAACTCTGTTAGTTGAATGCACAGAACAGAAAGAATTTTCACAGAATGCTACTGTGTAGTTTATATTTGAATATATTCCTTTTTCCACTATTACCCTCTTAGCGCTCCGAATGTCCACTTGCATTTTCTACAGAAAGAGTGTTCAGAACTGCGCAATCAAAAGTATGGTTTAACTCTGTTAGCTTAATGAACATATCAGAAATAAGTTTCACACAATGCTTCTGTGTAGTTTTTATTTGAAGATATTATTTTTCCCAATAGTGGCCTCTTAGCGCTCAGAATGTCCAATTGCAGTTTCTACAGAAAGAGTGTTTCAGAAATGCTCAATCAAAAATAAGGTTCAACTCTGTTAGTTGAATGCACAGAACAGAAAGAAGTTTCATACAATGCTTCTGTGTAGTTTATATTTGAACATATTCTTTTTTCCACTATTACCCACTTAGCGCTACGAATGTCCAGTTGCATTTTCTACAGACAGAGTGTTTCAAAACTGCTCAATCAAAAGTATGGTTTAACTCTGTTAGCTGAATGCTCAGATCAGAAAGAAATTTCACAGAATGCTTCTGTGCAGTTTATATTTGAATATATTCCTTTTTCCACTACTACTCTCTTAGCGCTCCAAATGTCCAGTTGCATTTTCTACAGAAAGAGTGTTCAGATCTGCTCAATCAAAAGTATGGTTTAACTCTGTTAGCTGAATGTACAGATCAGAAAGAAGTTTCACAGAATGATTCTGTGTAGTTTATATTTGGAGACATTCCTTTTTCCACTATTACCCTCTTAGCGCTCCGAATCTCCACTTGCATTTTCTACAGAAAGAGTGTTTCAGAACGGCTCAATCAAAACTAAGGTTCAACTCTTTTAGTTGAACAAACAGAACAGAAAGAAGTTTCACACAATTCTTCTGTGTAGTTTTTATTTGTAGACATTCTTTTTCCCAATATAGGCCTCTTAGCGCTCAGAATGTCCAATTGCAGTTTCTACAGAAAGAGTGTTTCAGAACGGCTCAATCAAAAGTAAGGTTCAACTCTGTTAGTTGAATGCACAGAACAGAAAGAAGTTTCATACAATGCTTCTGTGTAGTTTATATTTGAACATATTCTTTTTTCCACTATTACCCACTTAGCGCTACGAATGTCCAGTTGCATTTTCTACAGACAGAGTGTTTCAAAACTGCTCAATCAAAAGTATGGTTGAACTCTGTTAGCTGAATGCTCAGATCAGAAAGAAGTTTCACAGAATGCTTCTGTGTAGTTTATATTTGAATATATTCCTTTTTCCACTACTACGCTCTTAGCGCTCCAAATGTCCAGTTGCATTTTCAACAGAAAGAGTGTTCAGATCTGCTCAATCAAAAGTATGGTTTAACTCTGTTAGCTGAATGCACAGATCAGAAAGAAGTTTCACCGAATGATTCTGTGTAGTTTATATTTGAAGACATTCCTTTTTCCACTATTACCCTCTTAGCGCTCCGAATCTCCACTTGCATTTTCTACAAAAAGAGTGTTTCATAACTGCTCAATCAAAAATATGTTTTATCTCTGTTAACTGAATTTACAGATCAGAAATTAGTTTCACAGAGTGCATCTGTGTAGTTTTTATTTGAAGATATTCTTTTTTCCAATGTAGGCCTCTTAGCGCTTAGCATGTCCAATTGCAGTTTCTACAGAAAGAGTGTTTCAGAACGGCTCAATCAAAAGTAAGGTTCAACTCTGTTAGTTGAATGCACAGAACAGAAAGAATTTTCACAGAATGCTACTGTGTAGTTTATATTTGAATATATTCCTTTTTCCACTATTACCCTCTTAGCGCTCCGAATGTCCACTTGCATTTTCTACAGAAAGAGTGTTCAGAACTGCGCAATCAAAAGTATGGTTCAACTCTGTTAGCTTAATGAACATATCAGAAATAAGTTTCACACAATGCTTCTGTGTAGTTTTTATTTGAAGATATTATTTTTCCCAATAGTGGCCTCTTAGCGCTCAGAATGTCCAATTGCAGTTTCTACAGAAAGAGTGTTTCAGAAATGCTCAATCAAAAGTAAGGTTCAACTCTGTTAGTTGAATGCACAGAACAGAAAGATGTTTCATACAATGCTTCTGTGTAGTTTATATTTGAACATATTCTTTTTTCCACTATTACCCACTTAGCGCTACGAATGTCCAGTTGCATTTTCTACAGACAGAGTGTTTCAAAACTGCTCAATCAAAAGTATGGTTTAACTCTGTTAGCTGAATGCTCAGATCAGAAAGGAGTTTCACAGAATGCTTCTGTGCAGTTTATATTTGAATATATTCCTTTTTCCACTACTACTCTCTTAGCGCTCCAAATGTCCAGTTGCATTTTCTACAGAAAGAGTGTTCAGATCTGCTCAATCAAAAGTATGGTTTAACTCTGTTAGCTGAATGCACAGATCACAAAGAAGTTTCACAGAATGATTCTGTGTAGTTTATATTTGGAGACATTCCTTTTTCCACTATTACCCTCTTAGCGCTCCGAATCTCCACTTGCATTTTCTACAGAAAGAGTGTTTCAGAACGGCTCAATCAAAACTAAGGTTCAACTCTTTTAGTTGAAAAAACAGAACAGAAAGAAGTTTCACACAATTCTTCTGTGTAGTTTTTATTTGTAGACATTCTTTTTCCCAATATAGGCCTCTTAGCGCTCAGAATGTCCAATTGCAGTTTCTACAGAAAGAGTGTTTCAGAACGGCTCAATAAAATGTAAGGTTCAACTCTGTTAGTTGAATGCACAGAACAGAAAGAAGTTTCATACAAGGCTTCTGTGTAGTTTATATTTGAACATATTCTTTGTTCCACTATTACCCACTTAGCGCTACGAATGTCCAGTTGCATTTTCTACAGACAGAGTGTTTCAAAACTGCTCAATCAAAAGCATGGTTTAACTCTGTTAGCTGAATGCTCAGATCAGAAAGAAGTTTCACAGAATGCTTCTGTGTAGTTTATATTTGAATATATTACTTTTTCCACTACTACGCTCTTAGCGCTCCAAATGTCCAGTTGCATTTTCAACAGAAAGAGTGTTCAGATCTGCTCAATCAAAAGTATGGTTTAACTCTGTTAGCTGAATGCACAGATCAGAAAGAAGTTTCACCGAATGATTCTGTGTAATTTATATTTGAAGACATTCCTTTTTCCACTATTACCCTCTTAGCGCTCCGAATCTCCACTTGCATTTTCTACAAAAAGAGTGTTTCATAACTGCTCAATCAAAATTATGTTTTATCTCTGTTAACTGAATTTACAGATCAGAAATAAGTTTCACAGAGTGCATCTGTGTAGTTTTTATTTGAAGATATTCTTTTTCCCAATGTAGGCCTCTTAGCGCTTAGCATGTCCAATTGCAGTTTCTACAGAAAGAGTGTTTCAGAACGGCTCAATCAAAAGTAAGGTTCAACTCTGTTAGTTGAATGCACAGAACAGAAGGAATTTTCACAGAATGCTACTGTGTAGTTTATATTTGAATATATTCCTTTTTCCACTATTACACTCTTAGCGCTCCGAATGTCCACTTGCATTTTCTACAGAAAGAGTGTTCAGAACTGCGCAATCAAAAGTATGGTTTAACTCTGTTAGCTTAATGAACATATCAGAAATAAGTTTCACAGAATGCTTCTGTGTAGTTTTTATTTGAAGATATTATTTTTCCCAATAGAGGCCTCTTAGCGCTCAGAATGTCCAATTGCAGTTTCTACAGAAAGAGTGTTTCAGAAAGGCTCAATCAAAAGTAAGGTTCAACTCTGTTAGTTGAATGCACAGAACAGAAAGAAGTTTCATACAATGCTTCTGTGTAGTTTATATTTGAACATATTCATTTTTCCACTATTACCCACTTAGCGCTACGAATGTCCAGTTGCATTTTCTACAGACAGAGTGTTTCAAAACTGCTCAATCAAAAGCATGGTTTAACTCTGTTAGCTGAATGCTCAGATCAGAAAGAAGTTTCACAGAATGCTTCTGTGTAGTTTATATTTGAATATATTACTTTTTCCACTACTACGCTCTTAGCGCTCCAAATGTCCAGTTGCATTTTCAACAGAAAGAGTGTTCAGATCTGCTCAATCAAAAGTATGGTTTAACTCTGTTAGCTGAATGCACAGATCAGAAAGAAGTTTCACCGAATGATTCTGTGTAGTTTATATTTGAAGACATTCCTTTTTCCACTATGACCCTCTTAGCGCTCCGAATCTCCACTTGCATTTTCTACAAAAAGAGTGTTTCATAACTGCTCAATCAAAATTATGTTTTATCTCTGTTAACTGAATTTACAGATCAGAAATAAGTTTCACAGAGTGCATCTGTGTAGTTTTTATTTGAAGATATTCTTTTTCCCAATGTAGGCCTCTTAGCGCTTAGCATGTCCAATTGCAGTTTCTACAGAAAGAGTGTTTCAGAACGGCTCAATCAAAAGTAAGGTTCAAGTCTGTTAGTTGAATGCACAGAACAGAAGGAATTTTCACAGAATGCTACTGTGTAGTTTATATTTGAATATATTCCTTTTTCCACTATTACCCTCTTAGCGCTCCGAATGTCCACTTGCATTTTCTACAGAAAGAGTGTTCAGAACTGCGCAATCAAAAGTATGGTTTAACTCTGTTAGCTTAATGAACATATCAGAAATAAGTTTCACAGAATGCTTCTGTGTAGTTTTTATTTGAAGATATTATTTTTCCCAATAGAGGCCTCTTAGCGCTCAGAATGTCCAATTGCAGTTTCTACAGAAAGAGTGTTTCAGAAAGGCTCAATCAAAAGTAAGGTTAAACTCTGTTAGTTGAATGCACAGAACAGAAAGAAGTTTCATACAATGCTTCTGTGTAGTTTATATTTGAACATATTCATTTTTCCACTATTACCCACTTAGCGCTACGAATGTCCAGTTGCATTTTCTACAGACAGAGTGTTTCAAAACTGCTCAATCAAAAGTATGGTTTAACTCTGTTAGCTGAATGCTCAGATCAGAAAGAAGTTTCACAGAATGCTTCTGTGTAGTTTATATTTGAATATATTCCTTTTTCCACTACTACTCTCTTAGCGCTCCAAATGTCCAGTTGCATTTTCTACAGAAAGAGTGTTCAGATCTGCTCAATCAAAAGTATGGTTTAATTCTGTTAGCTGAATGCACAGATCAGAAAGAAGTTTCACAGAATGATTCTGTGTAGTTTATATTTGGAGACATTCCTTTTTCCACTATTACCCTCTTAGCGCTCCGAATCTCCACTTGCATTTTCTACAGAAAGAGTGTTTCAGAACGGCTCAATCAAAACTAAGGTTCAACTCTTTTAGTTGAACAAACAGAACAGAAAGAAGTTTCACACAATTCTTCTGTGTAGTTTTTATTTGTAGACATTCTTTTTCCCAATATAGGCCTCTTAGCGCTCAGAATGTCCAATTGCAGTTTCTACAGAAAGAGTGTTTCAGAACGGCTCAATCAAAAGTAAGGTTCAACTCTGTTAGTTGAATGCACAGAACAGAAAGTAGTTTCATAGAATGCTTCTGTGTAGTTTATATTTGAACATATTCATTTTTCCACTATTACCCACTTAGCGCTACGAATGTCCAGTTGCATTTTCTACAGACAGAGTGTTTCAAAACTGCTCAATCAAAAGCATGGTTTAACTCTGTTAGCTGAATGCTCAGATCAGAAAGAAGTTTCACAGAATGCTTCTGTGTAGTTTATATTTGAATATATTACTTTTTCCACTACTACGCTCTTAGCGCTCCAAATGTCCAGTTGCATTTTCAACAGAAAGAGTGTTCAGATCTGCTCAATCAAAAGTATGGTTTAACTCTGTTAGCTGAATGCACAGATCAGAAAGAAGTTTCACCGAATGATTCTGTGTAGTTTATATTTGAAGACATTCCTTTTTCCACTATGACCCTCTTAGCGCTCCGAATCTCCACTTGCATTTTCTACAAAAAGAGTGTTTCATAACTGCTCAATCAAAATTATGTTTTATCTCTGTTAACTGAATTTACAGATCAGAAATAAGTTTCACAGAGTGCATCTGTGTAGTTTTTATTTGAAGATATTCTTTTTCCCAATGTAGGCCTCTTAGCGCTTAGCATGTCCAATTGCAGTTTCTACAGAAAGAGTGTTTCAGAACGGCTCAATCAAAAGTAAGGTTCAAGTCTGTTAGTTGAATGCACAGAACAGAAGGAATTTTCACAGAATGCTACTGTGTAGTTTATATTTGAATATATTCCTTTTTCCACTATTACCCTCTTAGCGCTCCGAATGTCCACTTGCATTTTCTACAGAAAGAGTGTTCAGAACTGCGCAATCAAAAGTATGGTTTAACTCTGTTAGCTTAATGAACATATCAGAAATAAGTTTCACAGAATGCTTCTGTGTAGTTTTTATTTGAAGATATTATTTTTCCCAATAGAGGCCTCTTAGCGCTCAGAATGTCCAATTGCAGTTTCTACAGAAAGAGTGTTTCAGAAAGGCTCAATCAAAAGTAAGGTTCAACTCTGTTAGTTGAATGCACAGAACAGAAAGAAGTTTCATACAATGCTTCTGTGTAGTTTATATTTGAACATATTCATTTTTCCACTATTACCCACTTAGCGCTACGAATGTCCAGTTGCATTTTCTACAGACAGAGTGTTTCAAAACTGCTCAATCAAAAGTATGGTTTAACTCTGTTAGCTGAATGCTCAGATCAGAAAGAAGTTTCACAGAATGCTTCTGTGTAGTTTATATTTGAATATATTCCTTTTTCCACTACTACTCTCTTAGCGCTCCAAATGTCCAGTTGCATTTTCTACAGAAAGAGTGTTCAGATCTGCTCAATCAAAAGTATGGTTTAATTCTGTTAGCTGAATGCACAGATCAGAAAGAAGTTTCACAGAATGATTCTGTGTAGTTTATATTTGGAGACATTCCTTTTTCCACTATTACCCTCTTAGCGCTCCGAATCTCCACTTGCATTTTCTACAGAAAGAGTGTTTCAGAACGGCTCAATCAAAACTAAGGTTCAACTCTTTTAGTTGAACAAACAGAACAGAAAGAAGTTTCACACAATTCTTCTGTGTAGTTTTTATTTGTAGACATTCTTTTTCCCAATATAGGCCTCTTAGCGCTCAGAATGTCCAATTGCAGTTTCTACAGAAAGAGTGTTTCAGAACGGCTCAATCAAAAGTAAGGTTCAACTCTGTTAGTTGAATGCACAGAACAGAAAGTAGTTTCATACAATGCTTCTGTGTAGTTTATATTTGAACATATTCTTTTTTCCACTATTACCCACTTAGCGCTACGAATGTCCAGTTGCATTTTCTACAGACAGAGTGTTTCAAAACTGCTCAATCAAAAGTATGGTTTAACTCTGTTAGCTGAATGCTCAGATCAGAAAGAAGTTTCACAGAATGCTTCTGTGTAGTTTATATTTGAATATATTCCTTTTTCCACTACTACGCTCTTAGCGCTCCAAATGTCCAGTTGCATTTTCAACAGAAAGAGTGTTCAGATCTGCTCAATCAAAATTATGGTTTAACTCTGTTAGCTGAATGCACAGATCAGAAAGAAGTTTCACCGAATGATTCTGTGTAGTTTATATTTGAAGACATTCCTTTTTCCACTATGACCCTCTTAGCGCTCCGAATCTCCACTTGCATTTTCTACAAAAAGAGTGTTTCATAACTGCTCAATCAAAATTATGTTTTATCTCTGTTAACTGAATTTACAGATCAGAAATAAGTTTCACAGAGTGCATCTGTGTAGTTTTTATTTGAAGATATTCTTTTTCCCAATGTAGGCCTCTTAGCGCTTAGCATGTCCAATTGCAGTTTCTACAGAAAGAGTGTTTCAGAACGGCTCAATCAAAAGTAAGGTTCAACTCTGTTAGTTGAATGCACAGAACAGAAAGAATTTTCACAGAATGCTACTGTGTAGTTTATATTTGAATATATTCCTTTTTCCACTATTACCCTCTTAGCGCTCCGAATGTCCACTTGCATTTTCTACAGAAAGAGTGTTCAGAACTGCGCAATCAAAAGTATGGTTCAACTCTGTTAGCTTAATGAACATATCAGAAATAAGTTTCACAGAATGCTTCTGTGTAGTTTTTATTTGAAGATATTATTTTTCCCAATAGAGGCCTCTTAGCGCTCAGAATGTCCAATTGCAGTTTCTACAGAAAGAGTGTTTCAGAAAGGCTCAATCAAAAGTAAGGTTCAACTCTGTTAGTTGAATGCACAGAACAGAAAGAAGTTTCATACAATGCTTCTGTGTAGTTTATATTTGAACATATTCTTTTTTCCACTATTACCCACTTAGCGCTACGAATGTCCAGTTGCATTTTCTACAGACAGAGTGTTTCAAACTGCTCAATCAAAAGTATGGTTTAACTCTGTTAGCTGAATGCTCAGATCAGAAAGAAGTTTCACAGAATGCTTCTGTGTAGTTTATATTTGAATATATTCCTTTTTCCACTACTACGCTCTTAGCGCTCCAAATGTCCAGTTGCATTTTCTACAGAAAGAGTGTTCAGATCTGCTCAATCAAAAGTATGGTTTAACTCTGTTAGCTGAATGCACAGATCAGAAAGAAGTTTCACCGAATGATTCTGTGTAGTTTATATTTGAAGACATTCCTTTTTCCACTATTACCCTCTTAGCGCTCCGAATCTCCACTTGCATTTTCTACAAAAAGAGTGTTTCATAACTGCTCAATCAAAAATATGTTTTATCTCTGTTAACTGAATTTACAGATCAGAAATAAGTTTCACAGAATGCATCTGTGTAGTTTTTATTTGAAGATATTCTTTTTCCCAATGTAGGCCTCTTAGCGCTTAGCATGTCCAATTGCAGTTTCTACAGAAAGAGTGTTTCAGAACGGCTCAATCAAAAGTAAGGTTCAACTCTGTTAGCTGAATGCACAGAACAGAAAGAGTTTTCACAGAATGCTACTGTGTAGTTTATATTTGAATATATTCCTTTTTCCACTATTACCCTCTTAGCGCTCCGAATGTCCACTTGCATTTTCTACAGAAAGAGTGTTCAGAACTGCGCAATCAAAAGTATGGTTTAACTCTGTTAGCTTAATGAACATATCAGAAATAATTTTCACACAATGCTTCTGTGTAGTTTTTATTTGAAGATATTATTTTTCCCAATAGAGTCCTCTTAGCGCTCAGAATGTCAAATTGCAGTTTCTACAGAAAGAGTGTTTCAGAAAGGCTCAATCAAAAGTAAGGTTCAACTCTGTTAGTTGAATGCACAGTACAGAAAGACGTTTCATACAATGCTTCTGTGTAGTTTATATTTGAATATATTCTTTTCTCCACTATTACCCACTTAGCGCTACGAATGTCCAGTTGCATTTTCTACAGACAGAGTGTTTCAAAACTGCTCAATCAAATGTATGGTTTAACTCAGTTAGCTGAATCCTCAGATCAGAAAGAAGTTTCACAGAATGCTTCTGTGTAGTTTATATTTGAATATATTCCTTTTTCCACTACTACTCTCTTAGCGCTCAAATGTCCAGTTGCATTTTCTACAGAAAGAGTGTTCAGATCTGCTGAATCAAAAGTATGGTTTAACTCTGTTAGCTGAATGCACAGATCAGAAAGAAGTTTCACAGAATGATTCTGTGTAGTTTATATTTGGAGACATTCCTTTTTCCACTATTACCCTCTTAGCGCTCCGAATCTCCACTTGCATTTTCTACAGAAAGAGTGTTTCAGAATGGCTCAATCAAAACTAAGGTTCAACTCTTTTAGTTGAACAAACAGAACAGAAAGAAGTTTCACACAATTCTTCTGTGTAGTTTTTATTTGTAGACATTCTTTTTCCCAATATAGGCCTCTTAGCGCTCAGAATGTCCAATTGCAGTTTCTACAGAAAGAGTGTTTCAGAACGGCTCAATCAAAAGTAAGGTTCAACTCTGTTAGCTGTATGCACAGAACAGAAAGCGTTTTCACAGAATGCTACTGTGTAGTTTATATTTGAATATATTCCTTTTTCCACTATTACCCTCTTATTGCTCCGAATGTCCACTTGCATTTTCTACAGAAAGAGTGTTCAGAACTGCGCAATCAAAAGTATGGTTTAACTCTGTTAGCTTAATGAACATATCAGAAATAAGTTTCACACAATGCTTCTGTGTAGTTTTTATTTGAAGATATTATTTTTCCCAATATAGGCCTCTTAGCGCTCAGAATGTCCAATTGCAGTTTCTACAGAAAGAGTGTTTCAGAAAGTCTCAATCAAAAGTAAGGTTCAACTCTGTTAGTTGAATGCACAGAACAGAAAGAAGTTTCATACAATGCTTCTGTGTAGTTTATATTTGGACATATTCTTTTCTCCACTATTACCCACTTAGCACTACGAATGTCCAGTTGCATTTTCTACAGACAGAGTGTTTCAAAACTGCTCAATCAAAAGTATGGTTTAACTCTGTTAGCTGAATGCTCAGATCAGAAAGAAGTTTCACAGAATGCTTCTGTGTAGTTTATATTTGAACATATTCTTTTTTCCACTATTACCCACTTAGCGCTACGAATGTCCAGTTGCATTTTCTACAGACAGAGTGTTTCAAAACTGCTCAATGAAAAGTATGGTTTAACTCTGTTAGCTGAATGCTCAGATCAGAAAGAAGTTTCACAGAATGCTTCTGTGTAGTTTATATTTGAATATATTCCTTTTTCCACTACTACGCTCTTAGCGCTCCAAATGTCCAGTTGCATTTTCTACAGAAAGAGTGTTCAGATCTGCTCAATCAAAAGTATGGTTTAACTCTGTTAGCTGAATGCACAGATCAGAAAGAAGTTTCACCGAATGATTCTGTGTAGTTTATATTTGAAGACATTCCTTTTTCCACTATTACCCTCTTAGCGCTCCGAATCTCCACTTGCATTTTCTACAAAAAGAGTGTTTCATAACTGCTCAATCAAAAATATGTTTTATCTCTGTTAACTGAATTTACAGATCAGAAATAAGTTTCACAGAATGCATCTGTGTAGTTTTTATTTGAAGATATTCTTTTTCCCAATGTAGGCCTCTTAGCGCTTAGCATGTCCAATTGCAGTTTCTACAGAAAGAGTGTTTCAGAACGGCTCAATCAAAAGTAAGGTTCAACTCTGTTAGCTTAATGCACAGAACCGTAAGAGTTTTCACAGAATGCTACTGTGTAGTTTATATTTGAATATATTCCTTTTTCCACTATTACCCTCTTAGCGCTCCGAATGTCCACTTGCATTTTCTACAGAAAGAGTGTTCAGAACTGCGCAATGAAAAGTATGGTTTAACTCTGTTAGCTTAATGAACATATCAGAAATAAGTTTCACACAAAGCTTCTGTGTAGTTTTTATTTGAAGATATTATTTTTCCCAATAGAGGCCTCTTAGCGCTCAGAATGTCCAATTGCAGTTTCTACAGGAAGAGTGTTTCAGAAAGGCTCAATCAAAAGTAAGGTTCAACTCTGTTAGTTGAATGCACAGAACAGAAAGAATTTTCATACAATGCTTCTGTGTAGTTTATATTTGAACATATTCTTTTCTCCAATATTACCCACTTAGCGCTACGAGTGTCCAGTTGCATTTTCTACAGACAGAGTGTTTCAAAACTGCTCAATCAAATTAATGGTTTAACTCAGTTAGCTGAATGCTCAGATCAGAAAGGAGTTTCACAGAATGCTTCTGTGTAGTTTATATTTGAATATATTCCTTTTTCCACTACTACGCTCTTCGCGCTCCAAATGTCCAGTTGCATTTTCTACAGAAAGAGTGTTCAGATCTGCTCAATCAAAAGTATGGTTTAACTCTGTTAGCTGAATGCACAGATCAGAAAGAAGTTTCACCGAATGATTCTGTGTAGTTTATATTTGAAGACATTCCTTTTTCCACTATTACCCTCTTAGCGCTCCGAATCTCCACTTGCATTTTCTACAAAAAGAGTGTTTCATAACTGCTCAATCAAAAATATGTTTTATCTCTGTTAACTGAATTTACAGATCAGAAATAAGTTTCACAGAATGCATCTGTGTAGTTTTTATTTGAAGATATTCTTTTTCCCAATGTAGGCCTCTTAGCGCTTAGCATGTGCAATTGCAGTTTCTACAGAAAGAGTGTTTCAGAACGGCTCAATCAAAAGTAAGGTTCAAATCTGTTAGCTGAATGCACAGAACAGTAAGAGTTTCACAGAATGCTACTGTGTAGTTTATATTTGAATATATTCCTTTTTCCACTATTACCCTCTTAGCGCTCCGAATGTCCACTTGCATTTTCTACAGAAAGAGTGTTCAGAACTGCGCAATCAAAAGTACGGTTTAACTCTGTTAGCTTAATGAACATATCAGAAATAAGTTTCACACAATGCATCTGTGTAGTTTTTATTTGAAGATATTATTTTTCCCAATAGAGGCCTCTTAGCGCTCAGAATGTCCAATTGCAGTTTCTACAGAAAGAGTGTTTCAGAACGGCTCAATCAAAAGTAAGGTTCAACTCTGTTAGTTGAATGCACAGAACAGAAAGAATTTTCACAGAATGCTACTGTGTAGTTTATATTTGAATATATTCCTTTTTCCACTATTACCCTCTTAGCGCTCCGAATGTCCACTTGCATTTTCTACAAAAAGAGTGTTTCATAACTGCTCAATCAAAATTATGTTTTATCTCTGTTAACTGAATTTACAGATCAGAAATAAGTTTCACAGAGTGCATCTGTGTAGTTTTTATTTGAAGATATTCTTTTTCCCAATGTAGGCCTCTTAGCGCTTAGCATGTCCAATTGCAGTTTCTACAGAAAGAGTGTTTCAGAACGGCTCAATCAAAAGTAAGGTTCAACTCTGTTAGTTGAATGCACAGAACAGAAAGAATTTTCACAGAATGCTACTGTGTAGTTTATATTTGAATATATTCCTTTTTCCACTATTACCCTCTTAGCGCTCCGAATGTCCACTTGCATTTTCTACAGAAAGAGTGTTCAGAACTGCGCAATCAAAAGTATGGTTCAACTCTGTTAGCTTAATGAACATATCAGAAATAAGTTTCACAGAATGCTTCTGTGTAGTTTTTATTTGAAGATATTATTTTTCCCAATAGAGGCCTCTTAGCGCTCAGAATGTCCAATTGCAGTTTCTACAGAAAGAGTGTTTCAGAAAGGCTCAATCAAAAGTAAGGTTCAACTCTGTTAGTTGAATGCACAGAACAGAAAGAAGTTTCATACAATGCTTCTGTGTAGTTTATATTTTAACATATTCTTTTTTCCACTATTACCCACTTAGCGCTACGAATGTCCAGTTGCATTTTCTACAGACAGAGTGTTTCAAACTGCTCAATCAAAAGTATGGTTTAACTCTGTTAGCTGAATTCTCAGATCAGAAAGAAGTTTCACAGAATGCTTCTGTGTAGTTTATATTTGAATATATTCCTTTTTCCACTACTACGCTCTTAGCGCTCCAAATGTCCAGTTGCATTTTCTACAGAAAGAGTGTTCAGATCTGCTCAATCAAAAGTATGGTTTAACTCTGTTAGCTGAATGCACAGATCAGAAAGAAGTTTCACCGAATGATTCTGTGTAGTTTATATTTGAAGACATTCCTTTTTCCACTATTACCCTCTTAGCGCTCCGAATCTCCACTTGCATTTTCTACAAAAAGAGTGTTTCATAACTGCTCAATCAAAAATATGTTTTATCTCTGTTAACCGAATTTACAGATCAGAAATAAGTTTCACAGAATGCATCTGTGTAGTTTTTATTTGAAGATATTCTTTTTCCCAATGTAGGCCTCTTAGCGCTTAGCATGTCCAATTGCAGTTTCTACAGAAAGAGTGTTTCAGAACGGCTCAATCAAAAGTAAGGTTCAACTCTGTTATCTGAATGCACAGAACAGTAAGTGTTTTCACAGAATGCTACTGTGTAGTTTATATTTGAATATATTCCTTTTTCCACTATTACCCTCTTAGCGCTCCGAATGTCCACTTGCATTTTCTACAGAAAGAGTGTTCAGAACTGCGCAATCAAAAGTATGGTGTAACTCTGTTAGCTTAATGAACATATCAGAAATAAGTTTCACACAATGCTTCTGTGTAGTTTTTATTTGAAGATATTATTTTTCCCAACAGAGGCCTCTTAGCGCTCAGAATGTCCAATTGCAGTTTCTACAGAAAGAGTGTTTCAGAACGGCTCAATCAAAAGTAAGGTTCAACTCTGTTAGTTGAATGCACAGAACAGAAAGAAGTTTCATACAATGCTTCTGTGTAGTTTATATTTGAACATATTCTTTTCTCCACTATTACCCACTTAGCGCTACGAATGTCCAGTTGCATTTTCTACAGACAGAGTGTTTCAAAACTGCTCAATCAAAATTATGGTTTAACTCTATTAGCTGAATGCTCAGATCAGAAAGAAGTTCCACAGAATGCTTCTGTGTAGTTTATATTTGAATATATTCCTTTTTCCACTACTACTCTCTTAGCGCTCCAAATGTCCAGTTGCATTTTCTACAGAAAGAGTGTTCAGATCTCCTCAATCAAAAGTATGGTTTAACTCCGTTAGCTGAATGCACAGATCAGAAAGAAGTTTCACAGAATGATTCTGTGTAGTTTATATTTGGAGACATTCCTTTTTCCACTATTACCCTCTTAGCGCTCCGAATCTCCACTTGCATTTTCTACAGAAAGAGTGTTTCAGAACGGCTCAATCAAAACTAAGGTTCAACTCTTTTAGTTGAACAAACAGAACAGAAAGAAGTTTCACACAATTCTTCTGTGTAGTTTTTATTTGTAGACATTCTTTTTCGCAATATTGGCCTCTTAGCGCTCAGAATGTCCAATTGCAGTTTCTACAGAAAGAGTGTTTCAGAACGGCTCAATCAAAAGTAAGGTTTAACTCTGCTAGTTGAATGCACAGAACAGCAAGAAGTTTCACAGAATGCTTCTGTGTAGTTTATATTTGAACATATTCTTTTTTCCACTATTACCCACTTAGCGCTACGAATGTCCAGTTGCATTTTCTACAGACAGAGTGTTTCAAAACTGCTCAATCAAAAGCATGGTTTAAGTCTGTTAGCTGAATGCTCAGATCAGAAAGAAGTTTCACAGAATGCTTCTGTGTAGTTTATAATTGAATATATTCCTTTTTCCACTAGTACTCTCTTAGCGCTCCAAATGTCCAGTTGCATTTTCTACAGAAAGAGTGTTCAGATCTGCTCAATCAAAAGTATGGTTTAACTCTGTTAGCTGAATGCACAGATCAGAAAGAAGTTTCACCGAATGATTCTGTGTAGTTTATATTTGAAGACATTACTTTTTCCACTATTACCCTCTTAGCACTCCGAATCTCCACTTGCATTTTCTACAAAAAGAGTGTTTCATAACTGCTCAATCAAAAATATGTTTTATCTCTGTTAACTGAATTTACAGATCAGAAATAAGTTTCACAGAATGCATCTGTGTAGTTTTTATTTGAAGATATTCTTTTTCCCAATGTAGGCCTCTTAGCGCTTAGCATGTCCAATTGCAGTTTCTACAGAAAGAGTGTTTCAGAACGGCTCAATCAAAAGTAAGGTTCAACTCTGTTAGCTGAATGCACAGAACAGAAAGAGTTTTCACAGAATGCTACTGTGTAGTTTATATTTGAATATATTCCTTTTTCCACTATTACCCTCTTAGCGCTCCGAATGTCCACTTGCATTTTCTACAGAAAGATTGTTCAGAACTGCGCAATCAAAAGTATGGTTTAACTCTGTTAGCTTAATGAACATATCAGAAATAAGTTTCACACAATGCTTCTGTGTAGTTTTTATTTGAAGATATTATTTTTCCCAATAGAGTCCTCTTAGCGCTCAGAATATCCAATTGCAGTTTCTACAGATAGAGTGTTTCAGAAAGGCTCAATCAAAAGTAAGGTTCAACTCTGTTAGTTGAATGCCCAGAACAGAAAGAAGTTTCATACAATGCTTCTGTGTAGTTTATATTTGAATATATTCTTTTCTCCACTATTACCCACTTAGCGCTACGAATGTCCAGTTGCATTTTCTACAGACAGAGTGTTTCAAAACTGCTCAATCAAAAGTATGGTTTAACTCTGTTAGCTGAATCCTCAGATCAGAAAGAAGTTTCACAGAATGCTTCTGTGTAGTTTATATTTGAATATATTCCTTTTTCCACTACTACTCTCTTAGCGCTCAAATGTCCAGTTGCATTTTCTACAGAAAGAGTGTTCAGATCTGCTGAATCAAAAGTATGGTTTAACTCTGTTAGCTTAATGAACATATCAGAAATAAGTTTCACACAATGCTTCTGTGTAGTTTTTATTTGAAGATATTATTTTTCCCAATAGAGGCCTCTTAGCGCTCAGAATGTCCAATTGCAGTTTCTACAGAAAGAGTGTTTCAGAAAGGCTCAATCAAAAGTAAGGTTCAACTCTGTTAGTTGAATGCACAGAACAGAAAGAAGTTTCATACAATGCTTCTGTGTAGTTTATATTTGAACATATTCTTTTCTCCACTATTACCCACTTAGCGCTACGAATGTCCAGTTGCATTTTCTACAGACAGAGTGTTTCAAAACTCCTCAATCAAAAGTATGGTTTAACTCTATTAGCTGAATGCTCAGATCAGAAAGAAGTTTCACAGAATGCTTCTGTGTAGTTTTTATTTGAATATATTCCTTTTTCCACTACTACTCTCTTAGCGCTCCAAATGTCCAGTTGCATTTTCTACAGAAAGAGTGTTCAGATCTGCTCTATCAAAAGTATGGTTTAACTCTGTTAGCTGAATGCACAGATCAGAAAGAAGTTTCACCGAATGATTCTGTGTAGTTTATATTTGGAGACATTCCTTTTTCCACTATTACCCTCTTAGCGCTCCGAATCTCCACTTGCATTTTCTACAGAAAGAGTGTTTCAGAACGGCTCAATCAAAACTAAGGTTCAACTCTTTTAGTTGAACAAACAGAACAGAAAGAAGTTTCACACAATTCTTCTGTGTAGTTTTTATTTGTAGACATTCTTTTTCCCAATATAGGCCTCTTAGCGCTCAGAATGTCCAATTGCAGTTTCTACAGAAAGAGTGTTTCAGAAGGGCTCAATCAAAAGTAAGGTTCAACTCTGTTAGTTGAATGCACAGAACAGCAAGAAGTTTCACAGAATGCTTCTGTGTAGTTTATATTTGAACATATTCTTTTTTCCACTATTACCCACTTAGCGCTACGAATGTCCAGTTGCATTTTCTACTGACAGAGTGTTTCAAAACTGCTCAATCAAAAGAATGGTTTAACTCAGTTAGCTGAATGCTCAGATCAGAAAGAAGTTTCACAGAATGCTTCTGTGTAGTTTATATTTGAATATATTCCTTTTTCCACTACTACGCTCTTAGCGCTCCAAATGTCCAGTTGCATTTTCTACAGAAAGAGTGTTCAGATCTGCTCAATCAAAAGTATGGTTTAACTCTGTTAGCTGAATGCACAGATCAGAAAGAAGTTTCACCGAATGATTCTGTGTAGTTTATATTTGAAGACATTACTTTTTCCACTATTACCCTCTTAGCGCTCCGAATCTCCACTTGCATTTTCTACAAAAAGAGTGTTTCATAACTGCTCAATCAAAAATATGTTTTATCTCTGTTAACCGAATTTACAGATCAGAAATAAGTTTCACAGAATGCATCTGTGTAGTTTTTATTTGAAGATATTCTTTTTCCCAATGTAGGCCTCTTAGCGCTTAGCATGTCCAATTGCAGTTTCTACAGAAAGAGTGTTTCAGAACGGCTCAATCAAAAGTAAGGTTCAACTCTGTTATCTGAATGCACAGAACAGTAAGTGTTTTCACAGAATGCTACTGTGTAGTTTATATTTGAATATATTCCTTTTTCCACTATTACCCTCTTAGCGCTCCGAATGTCCACTTGCATTTTCTACAGAAAGAGTGTTCAGAACTGCGCAATCAAAAGTATGGTGTAACTCTGTTAGCTTAATGAACATATCAGAAATAAGTTTCACACAATGCTTCTGTGTAGTTTTTATTTGAAGATATTATTTTTCCCAACAGAGGCCTCTTAGCGCTCAGAATGTCCAATTGCAGTTTCTACAGAAAGAGTGTTTCAGAACGGCTCAATCAAAAGTAAGGTTCAACTCTGTTAGTTGAATGCACAGAACAGAAAGAAGTTTCATACAATGCTTCTGTGTAGTTTATATTTGAACATATTCTTTTCTCCACTATTACCCACTTAGCGCTACGAATGTCCAGTTGCATTTTCTACAGACAGAGTGTTTCAAAACTGCTCAATCAAAATTATGGTTTAACTCTATTAGCTGAATGATCAGATCAGAAAGAAGTTCCACAGAATGCTTCTGTGTAGTTTATATTTGAATATATTCCTTTTTCCACTACTACTCTCTTAGCGCTCCAAATGTCCAGTTGCATTTTCTACAGAAAGAGTGTTCAGATCTCCTCAATCAAAAGTATGGTTTAACTCCGTTAGCTGAATGCACAGATCAGAAAGAAGTTTCACAGAATGATTCTGTGTAGTTTATATTTGGAGACATTCCTTTTTCCACTATTACCCTCTTAGCGCTCCGAATCTCCACTTGCATTTTCTACAGAAAGAGTGTTTCAGAACGGCTCAATCAAAACTAAGGTTCAACTCTTTTAGTTGAACAAACAGAACAGAAAGAAGTTTCACACAATTCTTCTGTGTAGTTTTTATTTGTAGACATTCTTTTTCGCAATATTGGCCTCTTAGCGCTCAGAATGTCCAATTGCAGTTTCTACAGAAAGAGTGTTTCAGAACGGCTCAATCAAAAGTAAGGTTTAACTCTGCTAGTTGAATGCACAGAACAGCAAGAAGTTTCACAGAATGCTTCTGTGTAGTTTATATTTGAACATATTCTTTTTTCCACTATTACCCACTTAGCGCTACGAATGTCCAGTTGCATTTTCTACAGACAGAGTGTTTCAAAACTGCTCAATCAAAAGCATGGTTTAACTCTGTTAGCTGAATGCACAGATCAGAAAGAAGTTTCACCGAATGATTCTGTGTAGTTTATATTTGAAGACATTCCTTTTTCCACTATTACCCTCTTAGCACTCCGAATCTCCACTTGCATTTTCTACAAAAAGAGTGTTTCATAACTGCTCAATCAAAAATATGTTTTATCTCTGTTAACTGAATTTACAGATCAGAAATAAGTTTCACAGAATGCATCTGTGTAGTTTTTATTTGAAGATATTCTTTTTCCCAATGTAGGCCTCTTAGCGCTTAGCATGTCCAATTGCAGTTTCTACAGAAAGAGTGTTTCAGAACGGCTCAATCAAAAGTAAGGTTCAACTCTGTTAGCTGAATGCACAGAACAGAAAGAGTTTTCACAGAATGCTACTGTGTAGTTTATATTTGAATATATTCCTTTTTCCACTATTACCCTCTTAGCGCTCCGAATGTCCACTTGCATTTTCTACAGAAAGAGTGTTCAGAACTGCGCAATCAAAAGTATGGTTTAACTCTGTTAGCTTAATGAACATATCAGAAATAAGTTTCACACAATGCTTCTGTGTAGTTTTTATTTGAAGATATTATTTTTCCCAATAGAGTCCTCTTAGCGCTCAGAATATCCAATTGCAGTTTCTACAGAAAGAGTGTTTCAGAAAGGCTCAATCAAAAGTAAGGTTCAACTCTGTTAGTTGAATGCCCAGAACAGAAAGAAGTTTCATACAATGCTTCTGTGTAGTTTATATTTGAATATATTCTTTTCTCCACTATTACCCACTTAGCGCTACGAATGTCCAGTTGCATTTTCTACAGACAGAGTGTTTCAAAACTGCTCAATCAAAAGTATGGTTTAACTCTGTTAGCTGAATCCTCAGATCAGAAAGAAGTTTCACAGAATGCTTCTGTGTAGTTTATATTTGAATATATTCCTTTTTCCACTACTACTCTCTTAGCGCTCAAATGTCCAGTTGCATTTTCTACAGAAAGAGTGTTCAGATCTGCTGAATCAAAAGTATGGTTTAACTCTGTTAGCTGAATGCACAGATCAGAAAGAAGTTTCACAGAATGATTCTGTGTAGTTTATATTTGGAGACATTCCTTTTTCCACTATTACCCTCTTAGCGCTCCGAATCTCCACTTGCATTTACTACAGAAAGAGTGTTTCAGAATGGCTCAATCAAAACTAAGGTTCAACTCTTTTAGTTGAACAAACAGAACAGAAAGAAGTTTCACACAATTCTTCTGTGTAGTTTTTATTTGTAGACATTCTTTTTCCCAATATAGGCCTCTTAGCGCTCAGAATGTCCAATTGCAGTTTCTACAGAAAGAGTGTTTCAGAACGGCTCAATCAAAAGTAAGGTTCAACTCTTTTAGTTGAACAAACAGAACAGAAAGAAGTTTCACACAATTCTTCTGTGTAGTTTTTATTTGTAGACATTCTTTTTCCCAATATAGGCCTCTTAGCGCTCAGAATGTCCAATTGCAGTTTCTACAGAAAGAGTGTTTCAGAACGGCTCAATCAAAGGTAAGGTTCAACTCTGTTAGCTGTATGCACAGAACAGAAAGCGTTTTCACAGAATGCTACTGTGTAGTTTATATTTGAATATATTCCTTTTTCCACTATTACCCTCTTATTGCTCCGAATGTCCACTTGCATTTTCTACAGAAAGAGTGTTCAGAACTGCGCAATCAAAAGTATGGTTTAACTCTGTTAGCTTAATGAACATATCAGAAATAAGTTTCACACAATGCTTCTGTGTAGTTTTTATTTGAAGATATTATTTTTCCCAATATAGGCCTCTTAGCGCTCAGAATGTCCAATTGCAGTTTCTACAGAAAGAGTGTTTCAGAAAGTCTCAATCAAAAGTAAGGTTCAACTCTGTTAGTTGAATGCACAGAACAGAAAGAAGTTTCATACAATGCTTCTGTGTAGTTTATATTTGGACATATTCTTTTCTCCACTATTACCCACTTAGCACTACGAATGTCCAGTTGCATTTTCTACAGACAGAGTGTTTCAAAACTGCTCAATCAAAAGTATGGTTTAACTCTGTTAGCTGAATGCTCAGATCAGAAAGAAGTTTCACAGAATGCTTCTGTGTAGTTTATATTTGAACATATTCTTTTTTCCACTATTACCCACTTAGCGCTACGAATGTCCAGTTGCATTTTCTACAGACAGAGTGTTTCAAAACTGCTCAATCAAAAGTATGGTTTAACTCTGTTAGCTGAATGCTCAGATCAGAAAGAAGTTTCACAGAATGCTTCTGTGTAGTTTATATTTGAATATATTCCTTTTTCCACTACTACGCTCTTAGCGCTCCAAATGTCCAGTTGCATTTTCTACAGAAAGAGTGTTCAGATCTGCTCAATCAAAAGTATGGTTTAACTCTGTTAGCTGAATGCACAGATCAGAAAGAAGTTTCACCGAATGATTCTGTGTAGTTTATATTTGAAGACATTCCTTTTTCCACTATTACCCTCTTAGCGCTCCGAATCTCCACTTGCATTTTCTACAAAAAGAGTGTTTCATAACTGCTCAATCAAAAATATGTTTTATCTCTGTTAACTGAATTTACAGATCAGAAATAAGTTTCACAGAATGCATCTGTGTAGTTTTTATTTGAAGATATTCTTTTTCCCAATGTAGGCCTCTTAGCGCTTAGCATGTCCAATTGCAGTTTCTACAGAAAGAGTGTTTCAGAACGGCTCAATCAAAAGTAAGGTTCAACTCTGTTAGCTTAATGCACAGAACCGTAAGAGTTTTCACAGAATGCTACTGTGTAGTTTATATTTGAATATATTCCTTTTTCCACTATTACCCTCTTAGCGCTCCGAATGTCCACTTGCATTTTCTACAGAAAGAGTGTTCAGAACTGCGCAATCAAAAGTATGGTTTAACTCTGTTAGCTTAATGAACATATCAGAAATAAGTTTCACACAAAGCTTCTGTGTAGTTTTTATTTGAAGATATTATTTTTCCCAATAGAGGCCTCTTAGCGCTCAGAATGTCCAATTGCAGTTTCTACAGGAAGAGTGTTTCAGAAAGGCTCAATCAAAAGTAAGGTTCAACTCTGTTAGTTGAATGCACAGAACAGAAAGGATTTTCATACAATGCTTCTGTGTAGTTTATATTTGAACATATTCTTTTCTCCAATATTACCCACTTAGCGCTACGAGTGTCCAGTTGCATTTTCTACAGACAGAGTGTTTCAAAACTGCTCAATCAAATTAATGGTTTAACTCAGTTAGCTGAATGCTCAGATCAGAAAGGAGTTTCACAGAATGCTTCTGTGTAGTTTATATTTGAATATATTCCTTTTTCCACTACTACGCTCTTCGCGCTCCAAATGTCCAGTTGCATTTTCTACAGAAAGAGTGTTCAGATCTGCTCAATCAAAAGTATGGTTTAACTCTGTTAGCTGAATGCACAGATCAGAAAGAAGTTTCACCGAATGATTCTGTGTAGTTTATATTTGAAGACATTCCTTTTTCCACTATTACCCTCTTAGCGCTCCGAATCTCCACTTGCATTTTCTACAAAAAGAGTGTTTCATAACTGCTCAATCAAAAATATGTTTTATCTCTGTTAACTGAATTTACAGATCAGAAATAAGTTTCACAGAATGCATCTGTGTAGTTTTTATTTGAAGATATTCTTTTTCCCAATGTAGGCCTCTTAGCGCTTAGCATGTGCAATTGCAGTTTCTACAGAAAGAGTGTTTCAGAACGGCTCAATCAAAAGTAAGGTTCAAATCTGTTAGCTGAATGCACAGAACAGTAAGAGTTTCACAGAATGCTACTGTGTAGTTTATATTTGAATATATTCCTTTTTCCACTATTACCCTCTTAGCGCTCCGAATGTCCACTTGCATTTTCTACAGAAAGAGTGTTCAGAACTGCGCAATCAAAAGTACGGTTTAACTCTGTTAGCTTAATGAACATATCAGAAATAAGTTTCACACAATGCATCTGTGTAGTTTTTATTTGAAGATATTATTTTTCCCAATAGAGGCCTCTTAGCGCTCAGAATGTCCAATTGCAGTTTCTACAGAAAGAGTGTTTCAGAACGGCTCAATCAAAAGTAAGGTTCAACTCTGTTAGTTGAATGCACAGAACAGAAAGAATTTTCACAGAATGCTACTGTGTAGTTTATATTTGAATATATTCCTTTTTCCACTATTACCCTCTTAGCGCTCCGAATGTCCACTTGCATTTTCTACAAAAAGAGTGTTTCATAACTGCTCAATCAAAATTATGTTTTATCTCTGTTAACTGAATTTACAGATCAGAAATAAGTTTCACAGAGTGCATCTGTGTAGTTTTTATTTGAAGATATTCTTTTTCCCAATGTAGGCCTCTTAGCGCTTAGCATGTCCAATTGCAGTTTCTACAGAAAGAGTGTTTCAGAACGGCTCAATCAAAAGTAAGGTTCAACTCTGTTAGTTGAATGCACAGAACAGAAAGAATTTTCACAGAATGCTACTGTGTAGTTTATATTTGAATATATTCCTTTTTCCACTATTACCCTCTTAGCGCTCCGAATGTCCACTTGCATTTTCTACAGAAAGAGTGTTCAGAACTGCGCAATCAAAAGTATGGTTCAACTCTGTTAGCTTAATGAACATATCAGAAATAAGTTTCACAGAATGCTTCTGTGTAGTTTTTATTTGAAGATATTATTTTTCCCAATAGAGGCCTCTTAGCGCTCAGAATGTCCAATTGCAGTTTCTACAGAAAGAGTGTTTCAGAAAGGCTCAATCAAAAGTAAGGTTCAACTCTGTTAGTTGAATGCACAGAACAGAAAGAAGTTTCATACAATGCTTCTGTGTAGTTTATATTTTAACATATTCTTTTTTCCACTATTACCCACTTAGCGCTACGAATGTCCAGTTGCATTTTCTACAGACAGAGGGTTTCAAACTGCTCAATCAAAAGTATGGTTTAACTCTGTTAGCTGAATTCTCAGATCAGAAAGAAGTTTCACAGAATGCTTCTGTGTAGTTTATATTTGAATATATTCCTTTTTCCACTACTACGCTCTTAGCGCTCCAAATGTCCAGTTGCATTTTCTACAGAAAGAGTGTTCAGATCTGCTCAATCAAAAGTATGGTTTAACTCTGTTAGCTGAATGCACAGATCAGAAAGAAGTTTCACCGAATGATTCTGTGTAGTTTATATTTGAAGACATTCCTTTTTCCACTATTACCCTCTTAGCGCTCCGAATCTCCACTTGCATTTTCTACAAAAAGAGTGTTTCATAACTGCTCAATCAAAAATATGTTTTATCTCTGTTAACCGAATTTACAGATCAGAAATAAGTTTCACAGAATGCATCTGTGTAGTTTTTATTTGAAGATATTCTTTTTCCCAATGTAGGCCTCTTAGCGCTTAGCATGTCCAATTGCAGTTTCTACAGAAAGAGTGTTTCAGAACGGCTCAATCAAAAGTAAGGTTCAACTCTGTTATCTGAATGCACAGAACAGTAAGTGTTTTCACAGAATGCTACTGTGTAGTTTATATTTGAATATATTCCTTTTTCCACTATTACCCTCTTAGCGCTCCGAATGTCCACTTGCATTTTCTACAGAAAGAGTGTTCAGAACTGCGCAATCAAAAGTATGGTGTAACTCTGTTAGCTTAATGAACATATCAGAAATAAGTTTCACACAATGCTTCTGTGTAGTTTTTATCTGAAGATATTATTTTTCCCAACAGAGGCCTCTTAGCGCTCAGAATGTCCAATTGCAGTTTCTACAGAAAGAGTGTTTCAGAACGGCTCAATCAAAAGTAAGGTTCAACTCTGTTAGTTGAATGCACAGAACAGAAAGAAGTTTCATACAATGCTTCTGTGTAGTTTATATTTGAACATATTCTTTTCTCCACTATTACCCACTTAGCGCTACGAATGTCCAGTTGCATTTTCTACAGACAGAGTGTTTCAAAACTGCTCAATCAAAATTATGGTTTAACTCTATTAGCTGAATGCTCAGATCAGAAAGAAGTTCCACAGAATGCTTCTGTGTAGTTTATATTTGAATATATTCCTTTTTCCACTACTACTCTCTTAGCGCTCCAAATGTCCAGTTGCATTTTCTACAGAAAGAGTGTTCAGATCTCCTCAATCAAAAGTATGGTTTAACTCCGTTAGCTGAATGCACAGATCAGAAAGAAGTTTCACAGAATGATTCTGTGTAGTTTATATTTGGAGACATTCCTTTTTCCACTATTACCCTCTTAGCGCTCCGAATCTCCACTTGCATTTTCTACAGAAAGAGTGTTTCAGAACGGCTCAATCAAAACTAAGGTTCAACTCTTTTAGTTGAACAAACAGAACAGAAAGAAGTTTCACACAATTCTTCTGTGTAGTTTTTATTTGTAGACATTATTTTTCGCAATATTGGCCTCTTAGCGCTCAGAATGTCCAATTGCAGTTTCTACAGAAAGAGTGTTTCAGAACGGCTCAATCAAAAGTAAGGTTTAACTCTGCTAGTTGAATGCACAGAACAGCAAGAAGTTTCACAGAATGCTTCTGTGTAGTTTATATTTGAACATATTCTTTTTTCCACTATTACCCACTTAGCGCTACGAATGTCCAGTTGCATTTTCTACAGACAGAGTGTTTCAAAACTGCTCAATCAAAAGCATGGTTTAAGTCTGTTAGCTGAATGCTCAGATCAGAAAGAAGTTTCACAGAATGCTTCTGTGTAGTTTATAATTGAATATATTCCTTTTTCCACTAGTACTCTCTTAGCGCTCCAAATGTCCAGTTGCATTTTCTACAGAAAGAGTGTTCAGATCTGCTCAATCAAAAGTATGGTTTAACTCTGTTAGCTGAATGCACAGATCAGAAAGAAGTTTCACCGAATGATTCTGTGTAGTTTATATTTGAAGACATTCCTTTTTCCACTATTACCCTCTTAGCACTCCGAATCTCCACTTGCATTTTCTACAAAAAGAGTGTTTCATAACTGCTCAATCAAAAATATGTTTTATCTCTGTTAACTGAATTTACAGATCAGAAATAAGTTTCACAGAATGCATCTGTGTAGTTTTTATTTGAAGATATTCTTTTTCCCAATGTAGGCCTCTTAGCGCTTAGCATGTCCAATTGCAGTTTCTACAGAAAGAGTGTTTCAGAACGGCTCAATCAAAAGTAAGGTTCAACTCTGTTAGCTGAATGCACAGAACAGAAAGAGTTTTCACAGAATGCTACTGTGTAGTTTATATTTGAATATATTCCTTTTTCCACTATTACCCTCTTAGCGCTCCGAATGTCCACTTGCATTTTCTACAGAAAGATTGTTCAGAACTGCGCAATCAAAAGTATGGTTTAACTCTGTTAGCTTAATGAACATATCAGAAATAAGTTTCACACAATGCTTCTGTGTAGTTTTTATTTGAAGATATTATTTTTCCCAATAGAGTCCTCTTAGCGCTCAGAATATCCAATTGCAGTTTCTACAGAAAGAGTGTTTCAGAAAGGCTCAATCAAAAGTAAGGTTCAACTCTGTTAGTTGAATGCCCAGAACAGAAAGAAGTTTCATACAATGCTTCTGTGTAGTTTATATTTGAATATATTCTTTTCTCCACTATTACCCACTTAGCGCTACGAATGTCCAGTTGCATTTTCTACAGACAGAGTGTTTCAAAACTGCTCAATCAAAAGTATGGTTTAACTCTGTTAGCTGAATCCTCAGATCAGAAAGAAGTTTCACAGAATGCTTCTGTGTAGTTTATATTTGAATATATTCCTTTTTCCACTACTACTCTCTTAGCGCTCAAATGTCCAGTTGCATTTTCTACAGAAAGAGTGTTCAGATCTGCTGAATCAAAAGTATGGTTTAACTCTGTTAGCTTAATGAACATATCAGAAATAAGTTTCACACAATGCTTCTGTGTAGTTTTTATTTGAAGATATTATTTTTCCCAATAGAGGCCTCTTAGCGCTCAGAATGTCCAATTGCAGTTTCTACAGAAAGAGTGTTTCAGAAAGGCTCAATCAAAAGTAAGGTTCAACTCTGTTAGTTGAATGCACAGAACAGAAAGAAGTTTCATACAATGCTTCTGTGTAGTTTATATTTGAACATATTCTTTTCTCCACTATTACCCACTTAGCGCTACGAATGTCCAGTTGCATTTTCTACAGACAGAGTGTTTCAAAACTGCTCAATCAAAAGTATGGTTTAACTCTATTAGCTGAATGCTCAGATCAGAAAGAAGTTTCACAGAATGCTTCTGTGTAGTTTTTATTTGAATATATTCCTTTTTCCACTACTACTCTCTTAGCGCTCCAAATGTCCAGTTGCATTTTCTACAGAAAGAGTGTTCAGATCTGCTCTATCAAAAGTATGGTTTAACTCTGTTAGCTGAATGCACAGATCAGAAAGAAGTTTCACCGAATGATTCTGTGTAGTTTATATTTGGAGACATTCCTTTTTCCACTATTACCCTCTTAGCGCTCCGAATCTCCACTTGCATTTTCTACAGAAAGAGTGTTTCAGAACGGCTCAATCAAAACTAAGGTTCAACTCTTTTAGTTGAACAAACAGAACAGAAAGAAGTTTCACACAATTCTTCTGTGTAGTTTTTATTTGTAGACATTCTTTTTCCCAATATAGGCCTCTTAGCGCTCAGAATTTCCAATTGCAGTTTCTACAGAAAGAGTGTTTCAGAAGGGCTCAATCAAAAGTAAGGTTCAACTCTGTTAGTTGAATGCACAGAACAGCAAGAAGTTTCACAGAATGCTTCTGTGTAGTTTATATTTGAACATATTCTTTTTTCCACTATTACCCACTTAGCGCTACGAATGTCCAGTTGCATTTTCTACAGACAGAGTGTTTCAAAACTGCTCAATCAAAAGAATGGTTTAACTCAGTTAGCTGAATGCTCAGATCAGAAAGAAGTTTCACAGAATGCTTCTGTGTAGTTTATATTTGAATATATTCCTTTTTCCACTACTACGCTCTTAGCGCTCCAAATGTCCAGTTGCATTTTCTACAGAAAGAGTGTTCAGATCTGCTCAATCAAAAGTATGGTTTAACTCTGTTAGCTGAATGCACAGATCAGAAAGAAGTTTCACCGAATGATTCTGTGTAGTTTATATTTGAAGACATTACTTTTTCCACTATTACCCTCTTAGCGCTCCGAATCTCCACTTGCATTTTCTACAAAAAGAGTGTTTCATAACTGCTCAATCAAAAATATGTTTTATCTCTGTTAACCGAATTTACAGATCAGAAATAAGTTTCACAGAATGCATCTGTGTAGTTTTTATTTGAAGATATTCTTTTTCCCAATGTAGGCCTCTTAGCGCTTAGCATGTCCAATTGCAGTTTCTACAGAAAGAGTGTTTCAGAACGGCTCAATCAAAAGTAAGGTTCAACTCTGTTATCTGAATGCACAGAACAGTAAGTGTTTTCACAGAATGCTACTGTGTAGTTTATATTTGAATATATTCCTTTTTCCACTATTACCCTCTTAGCGCTCCGAATGTCCACTTGCATTTTCTACAGAAAGAGTGTTCAGAACTGCGCAATCAAAAGTATGGTGTAACTCTGTTAGCTTAATGAACATATCAGAAATAAGTTTCACACAATGCTTCTGTGTAGTTTTTATTTGAAGATATTATTTTTCCCAACAGAGGCCTCTTAGCGCTCAGAATGTCCAATTGCAGTTTCTACAGAAAGAGTGTTTCAGAACGGCTCAATCAAAAGTAAGGTTCAACTCTGTTAGTTGAATGCACAGAACAGAAAGAAGTTTCATACAATGCTTCTGTGTAGTTTATATTTGAACATATTCTTTTCTCCACTATTACCCACTTAGCGCTACGAATGTCCAGTTGCATTTTCTACAGACAGAGTGTTTCAAAACTGCTCAATCAAAATTATGGTTTAACTCTATTAGCTGAATGCTCAGATCAGAAAGAAGTTCCACAGAATGCTTCTGTGTAGTTTATATTTGAATATATTCCTTTTTCCACTACTACTCTCTTAGCGCTCCAAATGTCCAGTTGCATTTTCTACAGAAAGAGTGTTCAGATCTCCTCAATCAAAAGTATGGTTTAACTCCGTTAGCTGAATGCACAGATCAGAAAGAAGTTTCACAGAATGATTCTGTGTAGTTTATATTTGGAGACATTCCTTTTTCCACTATTACCCTCTTAGCGCTCCGAATCTCCACTTGCATTTTCTACAGAAAGAGTGTTTCAGAACGGCTCAATCAAAACTAAGGTTCAACTCTTTTAGTTGAACAAACAGAACAGAAAGAAGTTTCACACAATTCTTCTGTGTAGTTTTTATTTGTAGACATTCTTTTTCGCAATATTGGCCTCTTAGCGCTCAGAATGTCCAATTGCAGTTTCTACAGAAAGAGTGTTTCAGAACGGCTCAATCAAAAGTAAGGTTTAACTCTGCTAGTTGAATGCACAGAACAGCAAGAAGTTTCACAGAATGCTTCTGTGTAGTTTATATTTGAACATATTCTTTTTTCCACTATTACCCACTTAGCGCTACGAATGTCCAGTTGCATTTTCTACAGACAGAGTGTTTCAAAACTGCTCAATCAAAAGCATGGTTTAAGTCTGTTAGCTGAATGCTCAGATCAGAAAGAAGTTTCACAGAATGCTTCTGTGTAGTTTATAATTGAATATATTCCTTTTTCCACTAGTACTCTCTTAGCGCTCCAAATGTCCAGTTGCATTTTCTACAGAAAGAGTGTTCAGATCTGCTCAATCAAAAGTATGGTTTAACTCTGTTAGCTGAATGCACAGATCAGAAAGAAGTTTCACCGAATGATTCTGTGTAGTTTATATTTGAAGACATTCCTTTTTCCACTATTACCCTCTTAGCACTCCGAATCTCCACTTGCATTTTCTACAAAAAGAGTGTTTCATAACTGCTCAATCAAAAATATGTTTTATCTCTGTTAACTGAATTTACAGATCAGAAATAAGTTTCACAGAATGCATCTGTGTAGTTTTTATTTGAAGATATTCTTTTTCCCAATGTAGGCCTCTTAGCGCTTAGCATGTCCAATTGCAGTTTCTACAGAAAGAGTGTTTCAGAACGGCTCAATCAAAAGTAAGGTTCAACTCTGTTAGCTGAATGCACAGAACAGAAAGAGTTTTCACAGAATGCTACTGTGTAGTTTATATTTGAATATATTCCTTTTTCCACTATTACCCTCTTAGCGCTCCGAATGTCCACTTGCATTTTCTACAGAAAGAGTGTTCAGAACTGCGCAATCAAAAGTATGGTTTAACTCTGTTAGCTTAATGAACATATCAGAAATAAGTTTCACACAATGCTTCTGTGTAGTTTTTATTTGAAGATATTATTTTTCCCAATAGAGTCCTCTTAGCGCTCAGAATATCCAATTGCAGTTTCTACAGAAAGAGTGTTTCAGAAAGGCTCAATCAAAAGTAAGGTTCAACTCTGTTAGTTGAATGCCCAGAACAGAAAGAAGTTTCATACAATGCTTCTGTGTAGTTTATATTTGAATATATTCTTTTCTCCACTATTACCCACTTAGCGCTACGAATGTCCAGTTGCATTTTCTACAGACAGAGTGTTTCAAAACTGCTCAATCAAAAGTATGGTTTAACTCTGTTAGCTGAATCCTCAGATCAGAAAGAAGTTTCACAGAATGCTTCTGTGTAGTTTATATTTGAATATATTCCTTTTTCCACTACTACTCTCTTAGCGCTCAAATGTCCAGTTGCATTTTCTACAGAAAGAGTGTTCAGATCTGCTGAATCAAAAGTATGGTTTAACTCTGTTAGCTGAATGCACAGATCAGAAAGAAGTTTCACAGAATGATTCTGTGTAGTTTATATTTGGAGACATTCCTTTTTCCACTATTACCCTCTTAGCGCTCCGAATCTCCACTTGCATTTACTACAGAAAGAGTGTTTCAGAATGGCTCAATCAAAACTAAGGTTCAACTCTTTTAGTTGAACAAACAGAACAGAAAGAAGTTTCACACAATTCTTCTGTGTAGTTTTTATTTGTAGACATTCTTTTTCCCAATATAGGCCTCTTAGCGCTCAGAATGTCCAATTGCAGTTTCTACAGAAAGAGTGTTTCAGAACGGCTCAATCAAAAGTAAGGTTCAACTCTGTTAGCTGAATGCACAGAACAGAAAGCGTTTTCACTGAATGCTACTGTGTAGTTTATATTTGAATATATTCCTTTTTCCACTATTACCCTCTTATTGCTCCGAATGTCCACTTGCATTTTCTACAGAAAGAGTGTTCAGAACTGCGCAATCAAAAGTATGGTTTAACTCTGTTAGCTTAATGAACATATCAGAAATAAGTTTCACACAATGCTTCTGTGTAGTTTTTATTTGAAGATATTATTTTTCCCAATATAGGCCTCTTAGCGCTCAGAATGTCCAATTGCAGTTTCTACAGAAAGAGTGTTTCAGTAAGTCTCAATCAAAAGTAAGGTTCAACTCTGTTAGTTGAATGCACAGAACAGAAAGAAGTTTCATACAATGCTTCTGTGTAGTTTATATTTGGACATATTCTTTTCTCCACTATTACCCACTTAGCACTACGAATGTCCAGTTGCATTTTCTACAGACAGAGTGTTTCAAAACTGCTCAATCAAAAGTATGGTTTAACTCTGTTAGCTGAATGCTCAGATCAGAAAGAAGTTTCACAGAATGCTTCTGTGTAGTTTATATTTGAATATATTCTTTTTTCCACTATTACCCACTTAGCGCTACGAATGTCCAGTTGCATTTTCTACAGACAGAGTGTTTCAAAACTGCTCAATCAAAAGTATGGTTTAAGTCTGTTAGCTGAATGCTCAGATCAGAAAGAAGTTTCACAGAATGCTTCTGTGTAGTTTATATTTGAATATATTCCTTTTTCCACTACTACTCTCTTAGCGCTCCAAATGTCCAGTTGCATTTTCTACAGAAAGAGTGTTCAGATCTGCTCAATAAAAAGTATGGTTTAACTCTGATAGCTGAATGCACAGATCAGAAAGAAGTTTCACCGAATGATTCTGTGTAGTTTATATTTGAAGACATTCCTTTTTCCACTATTACCCTCTTAGCGCTCCGAATCTCCACTTGCATTTTCTACAAAAAGAGTGTTTCATAACTGCTCAATCAAAAATATGTTTTATCTCTGTTAACTGAATTTACAGATCAGAAATAAGTTTCACAGAATGCATCTGTGTAGTTTTTATTTGAAGATATTCTTTTTCCCAATGTAGGCCTCTTAGCGCTTAGCATGTCCAATTGCAGTTTCTACAGAAAGAGTGTTTCAGAACGGCTCAATCAAAAGTAAGGTTCAACTCTGTTAGCTGAATGCACAGAACAGTAAGTGTTTTCACAGAATGCTACTGTGTAGTTTATATTTGAATATATTCCTTTTTCCACTATTACCCTCTTAGCGCTCCGAATGTCCACTTGCATTTTCTACAGAAAGAGTGTTCAGAACTGCGCAATCAAAAGTATGGTTTAACTCTGTTAGCTTAATGAACATATCAGAAATAAGTTTCACACAATGCTTCTGTGTAGTTTTTATTTGAAGATATTATTTTTCCCAATAGAGGCCTCTTAGCGCTCAGAATGTCCAATTGCAGTTTCTACAGGAAGAGTGTTTCAGAAAGGCTCAATCAAAAGTAAGGTTCAACTCTGTTAGTTGAATGCACAGAACAGAAAGAAGTTTCATACAATGCTTCTGTGTAGTTTATATTTGAACATATTCTTTTCTCCAATATTACCCACTTAGCGCTACGAGTGTCCAGTTGCATTTTCTACAGACAGAGTGTTTCAAAACTGCTCAATCAAATTAATGGTTTAACTCAGTTAGCTGAATGCTCAGATCAGAAAGGAGTTTCACAGAATGCTTCTGTGTAGTTTATATTTGAATATATTCCTTTTTCCACTACTACGCTCTTAGCGCTCCAAATGTCCAGTTGCATTTTCTACAGAAAGAGTGTTCAGATCTGCTCAATCAAAAGTATGGTTTAACTCTGTTAGCTGAATGCACAGATCAGAAAGAAGTTTCACCGAATGATTCTGTGTAGTTTATATTTGAAGACATTCCTTTTTCCACTATTACCCTCTTAGCGCTCCGAATCTCCACTTGCATTTTCTACAAAAAGAGTGTTTCATAACTGCTCAATCAAAAATATGTTTTATCTCTGTTAACTGAATTTACAGATCAGAAATAAGTTTCACAGAATGCATCTGTGTAGTTTTTATTTGAAGATATTCTTTTTCCCAATGTAGTCCTCTTAGCGCTTAGCATGTGCAATTGCAGTTTCTACAGAAAGAGTGTTTCAGAACGGCTCAATCAAAAGTAAGGTTCAAATCTGTTAGCTGAATGCACAGAACAGTAAGAGTTTCACAGAATGCTACTGTGTAGTTTATATTTGAATATATTCCTTTTTCCACTATTACCCTCTTAGCGCTCCGAATGTCCACTTGCATTTTCTACAGAAAGAGTGTTCAGAACTGCGCAATCAAAAGTACGGTTTAACTCTGTTAGCTTAATGAACATATCAGAAATAAGTTTCACACAATGCTTCTGTGTAGTTTTTATTTGAAGATATTATTTTTCCCAATAGAGGCCTCTTAGTGCTCAGAATGTCCAATTGCAGTTTCTACAGAAAGAGTGTTTCAGAAAGGCTCAATCAAAAGTAAGGTTCAACTCTGTTAGTTGAATGCACAGAACAGAAAGAAGTTTCATACAATGTTTCTGTGTAGTTTATATTTGAACATATTCCTTTCTCCACTATTACCCACTTAGCGCTACGAATGTCCAGTTGCATTTTCTACAGACAGAGTGTTTCAAAACTGCTCAATCAAAAGTATGGTTTAACTCTGTTAGCTGAATGCTCAGATCAGAAAGAAGTTTCACAGAATGCTTCTGTGTAGTTTATATTTGATTATATTCCTTTTTCCACTACTACTCTCTTAGCGCTCCAAATGTCCAGTTGCATTTTCTACAGAAAGAGTGTTCAGATCTGCTGAATCAAAAGTATGGTTTAACTCTGTTAGCTGAATGCACAGATCAGAAAGAAGTTTCACAGAATGATTCTGTGTAGTTTATATTTGGAGACATTCCTTTTTCCACTATTACCCTCTTAGCGCTCCGAATCTCCACTTGCATTTTCTACATAAAGAGTGTTTCAGAACGGCTCAATCAAAACTAAGGTTCAACTCTTTTAGTTGAACAAACAGAACAGAAAGAAATTTCACACAATTCTTCTGTGTAGTTTTTATTTGTAGACATTCTTTTTCCCAATATAGGCCTGTTAGCGCTCAGAATGTCCAATTGCAGTTTCTACAGAAAGAGTGTTTCAGAACGGCTCAATCAAAAGTAAGGTTCAACTCTGTTAGTTGAATGCACAGAACAGAAAGAGTTTTCACAGAATGCTACTGTGTAGTTTATATTTGAATATATTCCTTTTTCCACTATTACCCTCTTAGCGCTCCGAATGTCCACTTGCATTTTCTACAGAAAGAGTGTTCAGAACTGCGCAATCAAAAGTATGGTTTAACTCTGTTAGCTTAATGAACATATCAGAAATAAGTTTCACACAATGCTTCTCTGTAGTTTTTATTTGAAGATATTATTTTTCCCAATAGAGTCCTCTTAGCGCTCAGAATGTCCAATTGCAGTTTCTACAGAAAGAGTGTTTCAGAAAGGCTCAATCAAAAGTAAGGTTCAACTCTGTTAGTTGAATGCAAAGAACAGAAAGAAGTTTCATACAATGCTTCTGTGTAGTTTATATTTGAATATATTCTTTTCTCCACTATTACCCACTTAGCGCTACGAATGTCCAGTTGCATTTTCTACAGACAGAGTGTTTCAAAACTGCTCAATAAAAAGTATGGTTTAACTCTGTTAGCTGAATCCTCAGATCAGAAAGAAGTTTCACAGAATGCTTCTGTGTAATTTATATTTGAATATATTCCTTTTTCCACTACCACTCTCTTAGCGCTCAAATGTCCAGTTGCATTTTCTACAGAAAGAGTGTTCAGATCTGCTGAATCAAAAGTATGGTTTAACTCTGTTAGCTGAATGCACAGATCAGAAAGAAGTTTCACAGAATGATTCTGTGTAGTTTATATTTGTAGACATTCCTTTTTCCACTATTACCCTCTTAGCGCTCCGAATCTCCACTTGCATTTTCTACAGAAAGAGTGTTTCAGAATGGCTCAATCAAAACTAAGGTTCAACTCTTTTAGTTGAACAAACAGAACAGAAAGAAGTTTCACACAATTCTTCTGTGTAGTTTTTATTTGTAGACATTCTTTTTCCCAATATAGGCCTCTTAGCGCTCAGAATGTCCAATTGCAGTTTCTACAGAAAGAGTGTTTCAGAACGGCTCAATCAAAGGTAAGGTTCAACTCTGTTAGTTGAATGCACAGAACAGCAAGAAATTTCACAGAATGCTTCTGTGTAGTTTATATTTAACATATTCTTTTTTCCACTATTACCCACTTAGCGCTACGAATGTGCAGTTGCATTTTCTACAGACAGAGTGTTTCAAAACTGCTCAATCAAAAGTATGGTTTAACTCTGTTAGCTGAATGCTCAGATCACAAAGAAGTTTCACAGAATGCTTCTGTGTAGTTTATATTTGAATATATTCCTTTTTCCACTACTACGCTCTTAGCGCTCAAAATGTCCAGTTGCATTTTCTACAGAAAGAGTGTTCAGATCTGCTCAATGAAAAGTATGGTTTAACTCTGTTAGCTGAATGCACAGATCAGAAAGGAGTTTCACCGAATGATTCTGTGTAGTTTATATTTGAAGACATTCCTTTTTCCACTATTACCCTCTTATCGCTCCGAATCTCCACTTGCATTTTCTACAAAAAGAGTGTTTCATAACTGCTCAATCAAAAATATGTTTTATCTCTGTTAACTGAATTTACAGATCAGAAATAAGTTACACAGAATGCATCTGTGTAGTTTTAATTTGAAGATATTCTTTTTCCCAATGTAGGCCTCTTAGCGCTTAGCATGTCCAATAGCAGTTTCTACAGAAAGAGTGTTTCAGAACGGCTCAATCAAAAGTAAGGTTCAACTCTGTTAGCTGAATGCACAGAACAGAAAGCGTTTTCACAGAATGCTACTGTGTAGTTTATATTTGAATATATTCCTTTTTCCACTATTACCCTCTTATTGCTCCGAATGTCCACTTGCATATTCTACAGAAAGAGTGTTCAGAACTGCGCAATCAAAAGTATGGTTTAACTCTGTTAGCTTAATGAACATATCAGAAATAAGTTTCACACAATGCTTCTGTGTAGTTTTTATTTGAAGTTATTATTTTTCCCAATATAGGCCTCTTAGCGCTCAGAATGTCCAATTGCAGTTTCTACAGAAAGAGTGTTTCAGAAAGTCTCAATCAAAAGTAAGGTTCAACTCTGTTAGTTGAATGCACAGAACAGAAAGAAGTTTCATACAATGCTTCTGTGTAGTTTATATTTGGACATATTCTTTTCTCCACTATTACCCACTTAGCACTACGAATGTCCAGTTTCATTTTCTACAGACAGAGTGTTTCAAAACTGCTCAATCAAAAGTATGGTTTAACTCTGTTAGCTGAATGCTCAGATCAGAAAGAAGTATCACAGAATGCTTCTGTGTAGTTTATATTTGAATATATTCCTTTTTCCACTACTACTCTCTTAGCGCTCCAAATGTGCAGTTGCATTTTCTACAGAAAGAGTGTTCAGATCTGCTCAATCAAAAGTATGGTTTAACTCTGTTAGCTGAATGCACAGATCAGAAAGAAGTTTCACAGAATGATTCTGTGTAGTTTATATTTGGAGACATTCCTTTTTCCACTATTACCCTCTTAGCGCTCCGAATCTCCACTTGCATTTTCTACAGAAAGAGTGTTTCAGAACGGCTCAATCAAAACTAAGGTTCAACTCTTTTATTTGAACAAACAGAACAGAAAGAAGTTTCACACAATTCTTCTGTGTAGTTTTTATTTGTAGACATTCTTTTTCCCAATATAGGCCTCTTAGCGCTCAGAATGTCCAATTGCAGTTTCTACAGAAAGAGTGTTTCAGAACGGCTCAATCAAAAGTAAGGTTCAACTCTGTTAGTTGAATGCACAGAACAGAAAGAAGTTTCACAGAATGCTTCTGTGTAGTTTATATTTGAACATATTCTTTTTTCCACTATTACCCACTTAGCGCTACGAATGTCCAGTTGCATTTTCTACAGACAGAGTGTTTCAAAACTGCTCAATCAAAAGTATGGTTTAACTCTGTTAGCTGAATGCTCAGATCAGAAAGAAGTTTCACAGAATGCTTCTGTGTAGTTTATATTTGAACATATTCTTTTTTCCACTATTACCCACTTAGCGCTATGAATGTCCAGTTGCATTTTCTACAGACAGAGGGTTTCAAAACTGCTCAATCAAAAGTATGGTTTAACTCTGTTAGCTGAATGCTCAGATCAGAAAGAAGTTTCACAGAATGCTTCTGTGTAGTTTATATTTGAATATATTCCTTTTTCCACTACTACGCTCTTAGCGCTCCAAATGTCCAGTTGCATTTTCTACAGAAAGAGTGTTCAGATCTGCTCAATCAAAAGTATGGTTTAACTCTGTTAGCTGAATGCACAGATCAGAAAGAAGTTTCACCGAATGATTCTGTGTAGTTTATATTTGAAGACATTCCTTTTTCCACTATTACCCTCTTAGCGCTCCGAATCTCCACTTGCATTTTCTACAAAAAGACTGTTTCATAACTGCTCAATCAAAAATATGTTTTATCTCTGTTAACTGAATTTACAGATCAGAAATAAGTTTCACAGAATGCATCTGTGTAGTTTTTATTTGAAGATATTCTTTTTCCCAATGTAGGCCTCTTAGCGCTTAGCATGTCCAATTGCAGTTTCTACAGAAAGAGTGTTTCAGAACGGCTCAATCAAAAGTAAGGTTCAACTCTGTTAGCTGAATGCACAGAACAGTAAGAGTTTTCACAGAATGCTTCTGTGTAGTTTATATTTGAATATATTCCTTTTTCCACTATTACCCTTTTAGCGCTCCGAATGTCCACTTGCATTTTCTACAGAAAGAGTGTTCAGAACTGCGCAATCAAATGTATGGTTAACTCTGTTAGCTTAATGAACATATCAGAAATAACTTTCACACAATGCTTCTGTGTAGTTTTTATTTGAAGATATTATTTTTCCCAATAGAGGCCTCTTAGCGCTCAGAATGTCCAATTGCAGTTTCTACAGAAAGAGTGTTTCAGAAAGGCTCAATCAAAAGTAAGTTTCAACTCTGTTAGTTGAATGCACAGAACAGAAAGTAGTTTCATACAATGCTTCTGTGTAGTTTATATTTGAACATATTCTTTTCTCCACTATTACCCACTTAGCGCTACGAATGTCCAGTTGCATTTTCTACAGACAGAGTGTTTCAAAACTGCTCAATCAAAAGTATGGTTTAACTCTATTAGCTGAATGCTCAGATCAGAAAGTAGTTTCACAGAATGCTTCTGTGTAGTTTATATTTGAATATATTCCTTTTTCCACTACTCCTCTCTTAGCGTTCCAAATGTCCAGTTGCATTTTCTACAGAAAGAGTGTTCAGATCTGCTCAATCAAAAGTATGGTTTAACTCTGTTAGCTGAATGCACAGATGAGAAAGAAGTTTCACAGAATGATTCTGTGTAGTTTATATTTGGAGACATTCCTTTTTCCACTATTACCCTCTTAGCGCTCCGAATCTCCACTTGCATTTTCTACAGAAAGAGTGTTTCAGAACGGCTCAATCAAAACTAAGGTTCAACTCTTTTAGTTGAACAAACAGAACAGAAAGAAGTTTCACACAATTATTCTGGGTAGTTTTTATTTGTAGGCATTCTTTTTCCCAATATAGGCCTCTTAGCGCTCAGAATGTCCAATTGCAGTTTCTACAGAAAGAGTGTTTCAGAACGGCTCAATCAAAAGTAAGGTTCAACTCTGTTAGTTGAATGCACAGAACAGCAAGAAGTTTCACAGAATGCTTCTGTGTAGTTTACATTTGAACATATTCTTTTTTCCACTGTTACCCACTTAGCGCTACGAATGTCCAGTTGCATTTTCTACAGAGAGAGTGTTTCAAAACTGCTCAATCAAAAGTATGGTTTAACTCCGTTAGCTGAATGCTCAGATCAGAAAGAAGTTTCACAGAATGCTTCTGTGTAGTTTATATTTGAATATATTCCTTTTTCCACTACTACGCTCTTAGCGCTCCAAATGTCCAGTTGCATTTTCTACAGAAAGAGTGTTCAGATCTGCTCAATCAAAAGTATGGTTTAACTCTTTTAGCTGAATGCACAGATCAGAAAGAAGTTTCACAGAATGATTCTGTGTAGTTTATATTTGGAGACATTCATTTTTCCACTATTACCCTCTTAGCGCTCCGAATCTCCACTTGCATTTTCTACAGAAAGAGTGTTTCAGAACGGCTCAATCAAATCTAAGGTTCAAATCTTTTAGGTGAACAAACAGAGCAGAAAGCAGTTTCACAAAATTCTTCTGCGTAGTTTTTATTTGTAGGCATTCTTTTTCCCAATATAGGCCTCTTAGCGCTCAGAATGTCCAATTGCAGTTTCTACAGAAAGAGTGTTTCAGAACGGCTCAATCAAAAGTAAGGTTCAACTCTGTTAGTTGAATGCACAGAACAGCAAGAAGTTTCACAGAATGCTTCTGTGTAGTTTATATTTGAACATATTCTTTTTTCCACTATTACCCTCTTAGCGCTACGAATGTCCAGTTGCATTTTCTACAGACAGAGTGTTTCAAAACTGCTCAATGAAAAGTATGGTTTAACTCTGTTAGCTGAGTGCTCAGATCAGAAAGAAGTTTCACAGAATGCTTCTGTGTAGTTTATATTTGAATATATTCCTTTTTCCACTACTACTCTCTTAGCGCTCCAAATGACCAGTTGCATATTCTACAGAAAGAGTGTACAGATCTGCAGAATCAAAAGTATGGTTTCACTATTTTAGCTGAATGCACAGATCAGAAAGAAGTTTCACAGAATGATTCTGTGTAGTTTATATTTGGAGACATTCCTTTTTCCACTATTACCCTCTTAGCGCTCCGAATCTCCACTTGCATTTTCTACAGAAAGAGTGTTTCAGAACGGCTCAATCAAAACTAAGGTTCAACTCTTTTAGTTGAACAAACAGAACAGAAAGAAGTTTCACACAATTCTTCTGTGTAGTTTTTATTTTTAGACATTCTTTTTCCCAATATAGGCCTCTTAGCGCTCAGAATGTCCAATTGCAGTTTCTACAGAAAGAGTGTTTCAGAACGGCTCAATCAAAAGTAAGGTTCAACTCTGTTAGTTGAATGCACAGAACAGAAAGAAGTTTCACAGAATGTTTCTGTGTAGTTTATATTTGAACATATTTTTTTTCCACTATTACCCACTTAGCGCTACGAATGTCCAGTTGCATTTTCTACAGACAGAGTGTTTCAAAACTGCTCAATCAAAAGTATGGTTTAACTCTGTTAGCTGAATGCTCAGATCCGAAAGAAGTTTCACAGAATGCTTCTGTGTACTTTATATTTGAATATATTCCTTTTTCCACTACTACTCTCTTAGCGCTCCAAATGTCCAGTTGCATTTTCTACAGAAAGAGTGTTCAGATCTGCTGAATCAAAAGTATGGTTTAAGTCTGTTAACTGAATGCACAGATCAGAAAGAAGTTTCACAGAATGATTCTGTGTAGTTTATATTTGAAGACATTCCTTTTTCCACTATTACCCTCTTAGCGCTCCGAATCTCCACTTGCATTTTCTACAAAAAGAGTGTTTCATAACTGCTCAATCAAAAATATGTTTTATCTCTGTTAACTGAATTTACAGATCAGAAATAAGTTTCACAGAATGCATCTGTGTAGTTTTTATTTGAAGATATTCTTTTTCCCAATGTAGGCCTCTTAGCGCTTAGCATGTCCAATTGCAGTTTCTACAGAAAGAGTGTTTCAGAACGGCTCAATCAAAAGTAAGGTTCAACTCTGTTAGCTGAATGCACAGAACAGTAAGAGTTTTCACAGAATGCTACTGTGTAGTTTATATTTGAATATATTCCTTTTTCCACTATTACCCTCTTAGCGCTCCGAATGTCCACTTGCATTTTCTACAGAAAGAGTGTTCAGAACTGCGCAATCAAAAGTATGGTTTAACTCTGTTAGCTTAATGAACATATCAGAAATAAGTTTCACACAATGCTTCTGTGTAGTTTTTATTTGAAGATATTATTTTTCCCAATAGAGGCCTCTTAGCGCTCAGAATGTCCAATTGCAGTTTCTACAGAAAGAGTGTTTCAGAAAGGCTCAATCAAAAGTAAGGTTCAACTCTCTTAGTTGAATGCACAGAACAGAAAGATATTTCATACAATGTTTCTGTGTAGTTTATATTTGAACATATTCTTTTCTCGACTATTACCCACTTAGCGCTACGAATGTCCAGTTGCATTTTCTACAGACAGAGTGTTTCCAAACTGCTCAATCAAAAGTATGGTTTAACTCTGTTAGCTGAATGCTCAGATCAGAAAGAAGTTTCACAGAATGCTTCTGTGTAGTTTATATTTGAATATATTCCTTTTTCCACTACTACTCTCTTAGCGCTCCAAATGTCCAGTTGCATTTTCTACAGAAAGAGTGTTCAGATATGCTCAATCAAAAGTATGGTTTAACTCTGTTAGCTGAATGCACAGATCAGAAAGAAGTTTCACAGAATGATTCTGTGTAGTTTATATTTGGAGACATTCCTTTTTCCACTATTACCCTCTTAGCGCTCCGAATCTCCACTTGCATTTTCTACAGAAAGAGTGTTTCAGAACGGCTCAATTAAAACTAAGGTTCAACTCTTTTAGTTGAACAAACAGAACAGAAAGAAGTTTCACACAATTCTTCTGTGTAGTTTTTATTTGTAGACATTCTTTTTCCCAATATATGCCTCCTAGCGCTCAGAATGTCCAATTGCAGTTTCTACAGAAAAAGTGTTTCAGAACGGCTCAATCAAAAGTAAGGTTCAACTCTGTTAGTTGAATGCACAGAACAGCAAGAAGTTTCACAGAATGCTTCTGTGTAGTTTATATTTGAACATATTCTTTTTTCCACTATTACCCACTTAGCGCTCCAAATGACCAGTTGCATTTTCTACAGAAAGAGTGTTCAGATCTGCAGAATCAAAAGTATGGTTTAACTCTTTTAGCTGAATGCACAGATCAGAAAGAAGTTTCACAGAATGATTCTGTGTAGTTTATATTTGGAGACATTCCTTTTTCCACTATTACCCTCTTAGCGCTCCGAATCTCCACTTGCATTTTCTACAGAAAGAGTGTTTCAGAACGGCTCAATCAAAACTAAGGTTCAACTCTTTTAGTTGAACAAACAGAACAGAAAGAAGTTTCACACAATTCTTCTGTGTAGTTTTTATTTGTAGACATTCTTTTTCCCAATATAGGCCTCTTAGCGCTCAGAATGTCCAATTGCAGTTTCTAGAGAAAGAGTGTTTCAGAACGGCTCAATCAAAAGTAAGGTTCAACTCTGTTAGTTGAATGCACAGAACAGAAAGAAGTTTCAGAGAATGCTTCTGTGTAGTTTATATTTGAACATATTCTTTTTTCCACTATTACCCACTTAGCGCTACGAATGTCCAGTTTCATTTTCTACAGACAGAGTGTTTCAAAACTGCTCAATCAAAAGTATGGTTTAACTCTGTTAGCTGAATGCTCAGATCAGAAAGAAGTTTCACAGAATGCTTCTGTGTAGTTTATATTTGAATATATTCCTTTTTCCACTACTACGCTCTTAGCGCTCCAAATGTCCAGTTGCATTTTCTACAGAAAGAGTGTTCAGATCTGCTCAATCAAAAGTATGGTTTAACTCTGTTAGCTGAATGCACAGATCAGAAAGAAGTTTCACCGAATGATTCTGTGTAGTTTATATTTGAAGACATTCCTTTTTCCACTATTACCCTCTTAGCGCTCCGAATCTCCACTTGCATTTTCTATAGAAAGAGTGTTTCAGAACGGCTCAATCAAAACAAAGGTTCAACTCTTTTAGTTGAACAAACAGAACAGAAAGAAGTTTCACACAATTCTTCTGTGTAGTTTTTATTTGTAGACATTCTTTTTCCCAATATAGGCCTCCTAGCGCTCAGAATGTCCAATTGCAGTTTCTACAGAAAGAGTGTTTCAGAACGGCTCAATCAAAAGTAAGGTTCAACTCTGTTAGTTGAATGCACAGAACAGAAAGAAGTTTCAGAGAATGCTTCTGTGTAGTTTATATTTGAACATATTCTTTTTTCCACTATTACCCACTTAGCGCTACGAATGTCCAGTTGCATTTTCTACAGAAAGAGTGTTCAGATCTGCTCAATCAAAAGTATGGTTTAACTCTTTTAGCTGAATGCACAGATCAGAAAGAAGTTTCACCGAATGATTCTGTGTAGTTTATATTTGAAGACATTCCTTTTTCCACTATTACCCTCTTAGCGCTCCGAATCTCCACTTGCATTTTCTACAAAAAGAGTGTTTCATAACTGCTCAATCAAAAATATGTTTTATCTCTGTTAACTGAATTTACAGATCAGAAATAAGTTTCACAGAATGCATCTGTGTAGTTTTTATTTGAAGATATTCTTTTTCCCAATGTAGGCCTCTTAGCGCTTAGCTTGTCCAATTGCAGTTTCTACAGAAAGAGTGTTTCAGAACGGCTCAATCAAAAGTAAGGTTCAACTCTGTTAGCTGAATGCACAGAACAGAAAGAGTTTTCACAGAATGCTACTGTGTAGTTTATATTTGAATATATTCCTTTTTCCACTATTACCCTCTTAGCGCTCCGAATGTCCACTTGCATTTTCTACAGAAAGAGTGTTCAGAACTGCGCAATCAAAAGTATGGTTTAACTCTGTTAGCTTATTGAACATATCAGAAATAAGTTTAACACAATGCTTCTGTGTAGTTTTTATTTGAAGATATTATTTTTCCCAATAAAGGCCTCTTAGCGCTCAGAATGTCCAATTGCAGTTTCTACAGAAAGAGTGTTTCAGAAAGGCTCAATCAAAACTAAGGTTCAACCCTGTTAGTTGAATGCACAGAACCGAAAGAAGTTTCATACAATGCTTCTGTGTAGTTTATATTTGAACATATTCTTTTCTCCACTATTACCCACTTAGCGCTACGAATGTACAGTTGCATTTTCTACAGACAGAGTGTTTCAAAACTGCTCAATCAAAAGTATGGTTTAACTCTGTTAGCTGAATGCTCAGATCCGAAAGAAGTTTCACAGAATGCTTCTGTGTAGTTTATATTTGAATATATTCCTTTTTCCACTACTACTCTCTTAGCGCTCCAAATGTCCAGTTGCATTTTCTACAGAAAGAGTGTTCAGATCTGCTGAATCAAAAGTATGGCTTAAGTCTGTTAGCTGAATGCACAGATCAGAAAGAAGTTTCACAGAATGATTCTGTTTAGTTTATATTTGAAGACATTCCTTTTTCCACTATTACCCTCTTAGCGCTCCGAGTCTCCACTTGCATTTTCTACAAAAAGAGTGTTTCATAACTGCTCAATCAAAAATATGTTTTATCTCTGTTAACTGAATTTACAGATCAGAAATAAGTTTCACAGAATGCATCTGTGTAGTTTTTATTTGAAGATATTATTTTTCCCAATGTAGGCCTCTTAGCGCTTAGCATGTCCAATTGCAGTTTCTACAGAAAGAGTGTTTCAGAACGGCTCAATCAAAAGTAAGGTTCAACTCTGTTAGCTGAATGCACAGAACAGTAAGAGTTTTCACAGAATGTTACTGTGTAGTTTATATTTGAATATATTCCTTTTTCCACTATTACCCTCTTAGCGCTCCGAATGTCCACTTGCATTTTCTACAGAAAGAGTGTTCAGAACTGCGCAATCAAAAGTATGGTTTAACTCTGTTAGCTTAATGAACATATCAGAAATAAGTTTCACACAATGCTTCTGTGTAGTATTTATTTGAAGATATAATTTTTCCCAATAGAGGCCTCTTAGCGCTCAGAATGTCCAATTGCAGTTTCTACAGAAAGAGTGTTTCAGAAAGGCTCAATCAAAAGTAAGGTTCAACTCTGTTAGTTGAATGCACAGAACAGAAAGAAATTTCATACAATGTTTCTGTGTAGTTTATATTTGAACATATTCTTTTCTCGACTATTACCCACTTAGCGCTACGAATGTCCAGTTGCATTTTCTACAGACAGAGTGTTTCAAAACTGCTCAATCAAAAGTATGGTTTAACTCTGTTAGCTGAATGCTCAGATCAGAAAGTAGTTTCACAGAATGCTTCTGTGTAGTTTATATTTGAATATATTCCTTTTTCCACTAGTACTCTCTTAGCGCTCCAAATGTCCAGTTGCATTTTCTACAGAAAGAGTGTTCAGATCTGCTCAATCAAAAGTATGGTTTAACTCTGTTAGCTGAATGCACAGATCAGAAAGAAGTTTCACAGAATGATTCTGTGTAGTTTATATTTGGAGACATTCCTTTTTCCACTATTACCCTCTTAGCGCTCCGAATCTCCACTTGCATTTTCTACAGAAAGAGTGTTTCAGAACGGCTCAATCAAAACTAAGGTTCAACTCTTTTAGTTGAACAAACAGAACAGAAAGAAGTTTCACACAATTCTTCTGTGTAGTTTTTATTTGTAGACATTCTTTTTCCCAATATAGGCCTCCTAGCGCTCAGAATGTCCAATTGCAGTTTCTACAGAAAGAGTGTTTCAGAACGGCTCAATCAAAAGTAAGGTTCAACTCTGTTAGTTGAATGCACAGAACAGCAAGAAGTTTCACAGAATGCTTCTGTGTAGTTTATATTTGAACATATTCTTTTTTCCACTATTACCCACTTAGCGCTACGAATGTCCAGTTGCATTTTCTACAGACAGAGTGTTTCAAAACTGCTCAATAAAAAGTATGGTTTAACTCTGTTAGCTGAATGCTCAGATCAGAAAGAAGTTTCACAGAATGCTTCTGTGTAGTTTATATTTGAATATATTCCTTTTTCCACTACTACTCTCTTAGCGCTCCAAATGTCCAGTTGCATTTTCTACAGAAAGAGTGTTCAGATCTGCTCAATCAAAAGTATGGTTTAACTTTGTTAGCTGAATGCACAGATCAGAAAGAAGTTTCACAGAATGATTCTGTGTAGTTTATATTTGGAGACATTCCTTTTTCCACTATTACCCTCTTAGCGCTCCGAATCTCCACTTGCATTTTCTACAGAAAGTGTGTTTCAGAACGGCTCAATCAAAACTAAGGTTCAACTCTTTTCTTTGAACAAACAGAACAGAAAGAAGTTTCACAAAATTCTTCTGTGTAGTTTTTATTTGTAGACATTCTTTTTCCCAATATAGGCCTCTTAGCGCTCAGAATGTCCAATTGCAGTTTCTACAGAAAGAGTGTTTCAGAAAGGCTCAATCAAATGTAAGGTTCAACTCTGTTAGTTGAATGCACAGAACAGAAAGAAGTTTCATACAATGCTTCTGTGTAGTTTATATTTGAACATATTCTTTTTTCCACTATTACCCACTTAGCGCTACGAATGTCCAGTTGCATTTTCTACAGACAGAGTGTTTCAAAACTGCTCAATCAAAAGTATGGTTTAACTCTGTTAGCTGAATGCTCAGATCAGAAAGAAGTTTCACAGAATGCTTCTGTGTAGTTTATATTTGAATATATTCCTTTTTCCACTACTACGCTCTTAGCGCTCCAAATGTCCAGTTGCATTTTCTACAGAAAGAGTGTTCAGATCTGCTCAATCAAAAGTATGGTTTAACTCTGTTAGCTGAATGCACAGATCAGAAAGAAGTTTCACCGAATGATTCTGTGTAGTTTATATTTGAAGACATTCCTTTTTCCACTATTACCCTCTTAGCGCTCCGAATCTCCACTTGCATTTTCTATAGAAAGAGTGTTTCAGAACGGCTCAATCAAAACAAAGGTTCAACTCTTTTAGTTGAACAAACAGAACAGAAAGAAGTTTCACACAATTCTTCTGTGTAGTTTTTATTTGTAGACATTCTTTTTCCCAATATAGGCCTCCTAGCGCTCAGAATGTCCAATTGCAGTTTCTACAGAAAGAGTGTTTCAGAACGGCTCAATCAAAAGTAAGGTTCAACTCTGTTAGTTGAATGCACAGAACAGAAAGAAGTTTCAGAGAATGCTTCTGTGTAGTTTATATTTGAACATATTCTTTTTTCCACTATTACCCACTTAGCGCTACGAATGTCCAGTTGCATTTTCTACAGACAGAGTGTTTCAAAACTGCTCAATCAAAAGTATGGTTTAACTCTGTTAGCTGAATGCTCAGATCAGAAAGAAGTTTCACAGAATGCTTCTGTGTAGTTTATATTTGAATATATTCCTTTTTCCACTACTACGCTCTTAGCGCTCCAAATGTCCAGTTGCATTTTCTACAGAAAGAGTGTTCAGATCTGCTCAATCAAAAGTATGGTTTAACTCTTTTAGCTGAATGCACAGATCAGAAAGAAGTTTCACCGAATGATTCTGTGTAGTTTATATTTGAAGACATTCCTTTTTCCACTATTACCCTCTTAGCGCTCCGAATCTCCACTTGCATTTTCTACAAAAAGAGTGTTTCATAACTGCTCAATCAAAAATATGTTTTATCTCTGTTAACTGAATTTACAGATCAGAAATAAGTTTCACAGAATGCATCTGTGTAGTTTTTATTTGAAGATATTCTTTTTCCCAATGTAGGCCTCTTAGCGCTTAGCTTGTCCAATTGCAGTTTCTACAGAAAGAGTGTTTCAGAACGGCTCAATCAAAAGTAAGGTTCAACTCTGTTAGCTGAATGCACAGAACAGAAAGAGTTTTCACAGAATGCTACTGTGTAGTTTATATTTGAATATATTCCTTTTTCCACTATTACCCTCTTAGCGCTCTGAATGTCCACTTGCATTTTCTACAGAAAGAGTGTTCAGAACTGCGCAATCAAAAGTATGGTTTAACTCTGTTAGCTTATTGAACATATCAGAAATAAGTTTCACACAATGCTTCTGTGTAGTTTTTATTTGAAGATATTATTTTTCCCAATAAAGGCCTCTTAGCGCTCAGAATGTCCAATTGCAGTTTCTACAGAAAGAGTGTTTCAGAAAGGCTCAATCAAAACTAAGGTTCAACCCTGTTAGTTGAATGCACAGAACCGAAAGAAGTTTCATACAATGCTTCTGTGTAGTTTATATTTGAACATATTCTTTTCTCCACTATTACCCACTTAGCGCTACGAATGTACAGTTGCATTTTCTACAGACAGAGTGTTTCAAAACTGCTCAATCAAAAGTATGGTTTAACTCTGTTAGCTGAATGCTCAGATCCGAAAGAAGTTTCACAGAATGCTTCTGTGTAGTTTATATTTGAATATATTCCTTTTTCCACTACTACTCTCTTAGCGCTCCAAATGTCCAGTTGCATTTTCTACAGAAAGAGTGTTCAGATCTGCTGAATCAAAAGTATGGCTTAAGTCTGTTAGCTGAATGCACAGATCAGAAAGAAGTTTCACAGAATGATTCTGTTTAGTTTATATTTGAAGACATTCCTTTTTCCACTATTACCCTCTTAGCGCTCCGAGTCTCCACTTGCATTTTCTACAAAAAGAGTGTTTCATAACTGCTCAATCAAAAATATGTTTTATCTCTGTTAACTGAATTTACAGATCAGAAATAAGTTTCACAGAATGCATCTGTGTAGTTTTTATTTGAAGATATTATTTTTCCCAATGTAGGCCTCTTAGCGCTTAGCATGTCCAATTGCAGTTTCTACAGAAAGAGTGTTTCAGAACGGCTCAATCAAAAGTAAGGTTCAACTCTGTTAGCTGAATGCACAGAACAGTAAGAGTTTTCACAGAATGTTACTGTGTAGTTTATATTTGAATATATTCCTTTTTCCACTATTACCCTCTTAGCGCTCCGAATGTCCACTTGCATTTTCTACAGAAAGAGTGTTCAGAACTGCGCAATCAAAAGTATGGTTTAACTCTGTTAGCTTAATGAACATATCAGAAATAAGTTTCACACAATGCTTCTGTGTAGTATTTATTTGAAGATATAATTTTTCCCAATAGAGGCCTCTTAGCTCTCAGAATGTCCAATTGCAGTTTCTACAGAAAGAGTGTTTCAGAAAGGCTCAATCAAAGTAAGGTTCAACTCTGTTAGTTGAATGCACAGAACAGAAAGAAATTTCATACAATGTTTCTGTGTAGTTTATATTTGAACATATTCTTTTCTCGACTATTACCCACTTAGCGCTACGAATGTCCAGTTGCATTTTCTACAGACAGAGTGTTTCAAAACTGCTCAATCAAAAGTATGGTTTAACTCTGTTAGCTGAATGCTCAGATCAGAAAGTAGTTTCACAGAATGCTTCTGTGTAGTTTATATTTGAATATATTCCTTTTTCCACTACTACTCTCTTAGCGCTCCAAATGTCCAGTTGCATTTTCTACAGAAAGAGTGTTCAGATCTGCTCAATCAAAAGTATGGTTTAACTCTGTTAGCTGAATGCACAGATCAGAAAGAAGTTTCACACAATGATTCTGTGTAGTTTATATTTGGAGACATTCCTTTTTCCACTATTACCCTCTTAGCGCTCAGAATGTCCACTTGCATTTTCTACAGAAAGAGTGTTCAGAACTGCGCAATCAAAAGTATGGTTTAACACTGTTAGCTTAATGAACATATCAGAAATAAGTTTCACACAATGCTTCTGTGTAGTTTTTATTTGAAGATATTATTTCTCCCAATAAAGGCCTCTTAGCGCTCAGAATGTCCAATTGCAGTTTCTACAGAAAGAGTGTTTCAGAAAGGCTCAATCAAAAGTAAGGTTCAACTCTGTTAGTTGAATGCACAGAACAGAAAGAAGTTTCATACAATGCTTCTGTGTAGTTTATATTTGAACATATTCTTTTTTCCACTCTTACCCACTTAGCGCTACGAATGTCTAGTTGCATTTTCTACAGACAGAGTGTTTCAAAACTGCTCAATCAAAAGTATGGTTTAACTCTGTTAGCTGAATGCTCAGATCAGAAAGAAGTTTCACAGAATGCTTCTGTGTAGTTTATATTTGAATATATTCCTTTTTCCACTAGTACTCTCTTAGCGCTCCAAATGTCCAGTTGCATTTTCTACAGAAAGAGTGTTCAGATCTGCTCAATCAAAAGTATGGTTTAACTCTGTTAGCTGAATGCACAGATCAGAAAGAAGTTTCACAGAATGATTCTGTGTAATTTATATTTGGAGACATTCCTTTTTCCACTATTACCCTCTTAGCGCTCCGAATCTCCACTTGCAATTTCTACAGAAAGAGTGTTTCAGAACGGCTCAATCAAAACTAAGGTTCAACTATTTTAGTTGAACAAACAGAACAGAAAGAAGTTTCACACAATTCTTCTGTGTAGTTTTTATTTGTAGACATTCTTTTTCCCAATATAGGCCTCCTAGCGCTCAGAATGTCCAATTGCAGTTTCTACAGAAAGAGTGTTTCAGAACGGCTCAATCAAAAGTAAGGTTCAACTCTGTTAGTTGAATGCACAGAACAGCAAGAAGTTTCACAGAATGCTTCTGTGTAGTTTATATTTGAAAATATTCTTTTTTCCACTATTACCCACTTAGCACTACGAATGTCCAGTTGCATTTTCTACAGACAGAGTGTTTCAAAACTGCTCAATCAAAAGTATGGTTTAACTCTGTTAGCTGAGTGCTCAGATCAGAAAGAAGTTTCACAGAATGCTTCTGTGTAGTTTATATTTGAATATATTCCTTTTTCCACTACTACACTCTTAGCGCTCCAAATGACCAGTTGCATTTTCTACAGAAAGAGTGTTCAGATCTGCAGAATCAAAAGTATGGTTTAACTCTGTTAGCTGAATGCACAGATCAGAAAGAAGTTTCACCGAATGATTCTGTGTAGTTTATATTTGAAGACATTCCTTTTTCCACTATTACCCTCTTAGCGCTCCGAATCTCCACTTGCATTTTCTACAAATGAGTGTTTCATAACTGCTCAATCAAAAATATGTTTTATCTCTGTTAACTGAATTTACAGATCAGAAATAAGTTTCACAGAATGCATCTGTGTAGTTTTTATTTGAAGATATTCTTTTTCCCAATGTAGGCCTCTTAGCGCTTAGCATGTACAACTGCAGTTTCTACAGAAAGAGTGTTTCAGAACGGCTCAATCAAAAGTACGGTTCAACTCTGTTAGCTGAATGCGCAGAACAGTAAGTGTTTTCACAGAATGCTACTGTGTAGTTTATATTTGAATATATTCCTTTTTGCACAATTACCCTCTTAGCGCTCCGAATGTCCACTTGCATTTTCTACAGAAAGAGTGTTCAGAACTGCGCAATCAAAAGTATGGTTTAACTCTGTTAGCTTAATGAACATATCAGAAATAAGTTTCACACAATGCTTCTGTGTAGTTTTTATTTGAAGATATTATTTTTCCCAATAGAGGCCTCTTAGCGCTCAGAATGTCCAATTGCAGTTTCTACAGAAAGAGTGTTTCAGAAAGGCTCAATCAAAAGTAAGGTTCAACTCTGTTAGTTGAATGCACAGAACCGAAAGAAGTTTCATACAATGCTTCTGTGTAGTTTATATTTGAACATATTCTTTTTTCCACTGTTACCCACTTAGCGCTACGAATGTACAGTTGCATTTTCTACAGACAGAGTGTTTCAAAACTGCTCAATCAAAAGTATGGTTTAACTCTGTTAGCTGAATGCTCAGATCGGAAAGAAGTTTCACAGAATGCTTCTGTGTAGTTTATATTTGAATATATTCCTTTTTCCACTACTACGCTCTTAGCGCTCCAAATGTCCAGTTGCATTTTCTACAGAAAGAGTGTTCAGATCTGCTCAAGCAAAAGCATGGTTTAACTCTGTTAGCTGAATGCACAGATCAGAAAGAATTTTCACCGAATTATTCTGTGTAGTTTATATTTGAAGACATTCCTTTTTCCACTATTACCCTCTTAGCGCTCCGAATCTCCACTTGCATTTTCTACAAAAAGAGTGTTTCATAACTGCTCAATCAAAAATATGTTTTATCTCTGTTAACTGAATTTACAGATCAGAAATAAGTTTCACAGAATGCATCTGTGTAGTTTTTATTTGAAGATATTCTTTTTCCCAATGTAGGCCTCTTAGCCCTTAGCATGTCCAATTGCACTTTCTACAGAAAGAGTGTTTCAGAACGGCTCAATCAAAAGTAAGGTTTAACTCTGTTAGCTGAATGCACAGAACAGTAAGAGTTTTCACAGAATGCTACTGTGTAGTTTATATTTGAATATATTCCTTTTTCCACTATTACCCTCTTAGCGCTCCGAATGTCCACTTGCATTTTCTACAGAAAGACTGTTCAGAACTGCGCAATCAAAAGTATGGTTTAACTCTGTTAGCTTAGTGAACATATCAGAAATAAGTTTCACACAATGCTTCTGTGTAGTTTTTATTTGAAGATATTATTTTTCCCAATAAAGGCCTCTTAGCGCTCAGAATGTCCAATTGCAGTTTCTACAGAAAGAGTGTTTCAGAAAGGCTCAATCAAAAGTAAGGTTCAACTCTGTTAGTTGAATGCACAGAACAGAAAGTAGTTTCATACAATGCTTCTGAGTAGTTTATATTTGAACATATTCTTTTTTCCACTCTTACCCACTTAGCGCTACGAATGTCCAGTTGCATTTTCTACAGACAGAGTGTTTCAAAACTGCTCAATCAAAAGTATGGTTTAACTCTGTTAGCTGAATGCTCAGATCAGAAAGAAGTTTCACAGAATGCTTCTGTGTAGTTTATATTTGAATATATTCCTTTTTCCACTAGTACTCTCTTAGCGCTCCAAATGTCCAGTTGCATTTTCTACAGAAAGAGTGTTCAGATCTGCTCAATCAAAAGTATGGTTTAACTCTGTTAGCTGAATGCTCAGATCAGAAAGAAGTTTCACAGAATGATTCTGTGTAGTTTATATTTGGAGACATTCCTTTTTCCACTATTACCCTCTTAGCGCTCCGAATCTCCACTTGCATTTTCTACAGAAAGAGTGTTTCAGAACGGCTCAATCAAAACTAAGGTTCAACTCTTTTAGTTGAACAAACAGAACAGAAAGAAGTTTCACACAATTCTTCTGTGTAGTTTTTATTTGTAGACATTCTTTTTCCCAATATAGGCCTCCTAGCGCTCAGAATGTCCAATTGCAGTTTCTACAGAAAGAGTGTTTCAGAACGGCTCAATCAAAAGTAAGGTTCAACTCTGTTAGTTGAATGCACAGAACAGCAAGAAGTTTCACAGAATGCTTCTGTGTAGTTTATATTTGAACATATTCTTTTTTCCACTATTACCCACTTAGCGCTACGAATGTCCAGTTGCATTTTCTACAGACAGAGTGTTTCAAAACTGCTCAATAAAAAGTATGGTTTAACTCTGTTAGCTGAATGCTCAGATCAGAAAGAAGTTTCACAGAATGCTTCTGTGTAGTTTATATTTGAATATATTCCTTTTTCCACTACTACTCTCTTAGCGCTCCAAATGTCCAGTTGCATTTTCTACAGAAAGAGTGTTCAGATCTGCTCAATCAAAAGTATGGTTTAACTTTGTTAGCTGAATGCACAGATCAGAAAGAAGTTTCACAGAATGATTCTGTGTAGTTTATATTTGGAGACATTCCTTTTTCCACTATTACCCTCTTAGCGCTCCGAATCTCCACTTGCATTTTCTACAGAAAGTGTGTTTCAGAACGGCTCAATCAAAACTAAGGTTCAACTCTTTTAGTTGAACAAACAGAACAGAAAGAAGTTTCACAAAATTCTTCTGTGTAGTTTTTATTTGTAGACATTCTTTTTCCCAATATAGGCCTCTTAGCGCTCAGAATGTCCAATTGCAGTTTCTACAGAAAGAGTGTTTCAGAACGGCTCAATCAAAAGTAAGGTTCAACTCTGTTAGTTGAATGCACAGAACAGGAAGAATTTTCACAGAATGCTACTGTGTAGTTTATATTTGAATATATTCCTTTTTCCACTATTACCATCTTAGCGCTCCGAATGTCCACTTGCATTTTCTACAGAAAGAGTGTTTAAAACTGCGCAATCAAAACTAAGGTTCAACTCTTTTAGTTGAACAAACAGAACAGAAAGAAGTTTCACACAATGCTTCTGTGTAATTTTTATTTGTAGACATTCTTTTTCCCAATATAGGCCTCTTAGCGCTCAGAATGTCCAATTGCACTTTCTACAGAAAGAGTGATTCAGAACGGCTCAATCAAACGTAAGGTTCAACTCTGTTAGTTGAATGCACAGAACAGAAAGAAGTTTCATACAATGCTTCTGTGTAGTTTATATTTGAACATATTCTTTTTTCCACTATTACCCACTTAGCGCTACGAATGTCCAGTTGCATTTTGTACAGACAGAGTGTTTCAAAACTGCTCAATCAAAAGTATGGTTTAACTCTGTTAGCTGAATGCTCAGATCAGAAAGAAGTTTCACAGAATGCTTCTGTGTAGTTTATATTTGAATATATTCCTTTTTCCACTACTACGCTCTTAGCGCTCCAAATGTCCAGTTGCATTTTCTACAGAAAGAGTGTTCAGATCTGCTCAATCATAAGTATGGTTTAACTCTGTTAGCTGAATGCACAGATCAGAAAGAAGTTTCACCGAATGATTCTGTGTAGTTTATATTTGAAGACATTCCTTTTTCCACTATTACCCTCTTAGCGCTCCGAATCTCCACTTGCATTTTCTTCAAAAAGAGTGTTTCATAACTGCTCAATCAAAAATATGTTTTATCTCTGTTAACTGAATTTACAGATCAGAAATAAGTTTCACAGAATGCATCTGTGTAGTTTTTATTTGAAGATATTCTTTTTCCCAATGTAGGCCTCTTCCCGCTTAGCATGTCCAATTGCAGTTTCTACAGAAAGAGTGTTTCAGAACGGCTCAATCAAAAGTAAGGTTCAACTCTGTTAGTTGAATGCACAGAATAGAAAGAATTTTCACAGAATGCTACTGTGTAGTTTATATTTGAATATATTGCTTTTTCCACTATTACCCTCTTAGCGCTCCGAATGTCCACTTGCATTTTCTACAGAAAGAGTGTTCAGAACTGCGCAATCAAAAGTATGGTTTAACTCTGTTAGCATAATGAACATATCAGAAATAAGTTTCACACAATGCTTCTGTGTATTTTTTATTTGTAGACATTCTATTTCCCAATATAGGCCTCTTAGCGCTCAGAATGTCCAATTGAAGTTTCTACAGAAAGAGTGTTTCAGAAAGGCTCAATCAAAAGTAAGGTTCAACTCTGTTAGTTGAATGCACAGAACAGAAAGAAGTTTCATACAATGCTTCTGTGTAGTTTATATTTGAACATATTCTTTTTTCCACTATTACCCACTTAGCGCTACGAATGTCCAGTTGCATTTTCTACAGACAGAGTGTTTCAAAACTGCTCAATCAAAAGTATGGTTTAACTCTGTTAGCTGAATGCTCAGATCAGAAAGAAGTTTCACAGAATGCTTCTGTATAGTTTATATTTGAATATATTCTTTTTTCCACTACTACTCTCTTAGCGCTCCAAATGTCCAGTTGCATTTTCAACAGAAAGAGTGTTCAGATCTGCTCAATCAAAAGTATGGTTTAACTCTGTTAGCTGAATGCACAGATCAGAAAGAAGTTTCACAGAATGATTCTGTGTAGTTTATATTTGGAGACATTCCTTTTTCCACTAATACCCTCTTAGCGCTCCGAATCTCCACTTGCATTTTCTACAGAAAGAGTGTTTCAGAACGGCTCAATCAAAACTAAGGTTCAACTCTTTTAGTTGAACAAACAGAACAGAAAGAAGTTTCACACAATTCTTCTGTGTAGTTTTTATTTGTAGACATTCTTTTTCCAAATATAGGCCTCTTAGCGCTCAGAATGTCCAATTGCAGTTTCTACAGAAAGAGTGTTTCAGAACGGCTCAATCAAAAGTAAGGTTCAACTCTGTTAGTTGAATGCACAGAACAGAAAGAAGTTTCATACAATGCTTCTCTGTAGTTTATATTTGAACATATTCTTTTTTCCACTATTACCCACTTAGCGCTACGAATGTCCAGTTGCATTTTCTACAGACAGAGTGTTTCAAAACTGCTCAATCAAAAGTATGGTTTAACTCTGTTAGCTGAATGCTCAGATCAGAAAGAAGTTTCACAGAATGCTTCTGTGTAGTTTATATTTGAATATATTCCTTTTTCCACTACTACGCTCTTAGCGCTCTAAATGTCCAGTTGCATTTTCTACAGAAAGAGTGTTCAGATCTGCTCAATCAAAAGTATGGTTTAACTCTGTTAGCTGAATGCACAGATCAGAAAGAAGTTTCACCGAATGATTCTGTGTAGTTTATATTTGAAGACATTCCTTTTTCCACTATTACCCTCTTAGCGCTCCGAATCTCCACTTGCATTTTCTACAAAAAGAGTGTTTCATAACTGCTCAATCAAAAATATGTTTTATCTCTGTTAACTGAATTTACAGATCAGAAATAAGTTTCACAGAATGCATCTGTGTAGTTTTTATTTGAAGATATTCTTTTTCCCAATGTAGGCCTCTTAGCGCTTAGCATGTCCAATTGCAGTTTCTACAGAAAGAGTGTTTCAGAACGGCTCAATCAAAAGTAAGGTTCAACTCTGTTAGTTGAATGGACAGAACAGGAAGAATTTTCACAGAATGCTACTGTGTAGTTTATATTTGAATATATTCCTTTTTCCACTATTACCCTCTTAGCGCTCCGAATGTCCACTTGCATTTTCTACAGAAAGAGTGTTCAGAACTGCGCAATCAAAACTAAGGTTCAACTCTTTTAGTTGAACAAACAGAACAGAAAGAAGTTTCACACAATGCTTCTGTGTAGTTTTTATTTGTAGACATTCTTTTTCCCAATATAGGCCTCTTAGCGCTCAGAATGTCCAATTGCAGTTTCTACAGAAAGAGTGATTCAGAACGGCTCAATCAAACGTATGGTTCAACTCTGTTAGTTGAATGCACAGAACAGAAAGAAGTTTCATACAATGCTTCTGTGTAGTTTATATTTGAACATATTCTTTTTTCCACTATTACCCACTTAGCGCTACGAATGTCCAGTTGCATTTTCTACAGACAGAGTGTTTCAAAACTGCTCAATCAAAAGTATGGTTTAACTCTGTTAGCTGAATGCTCAGATCAGAAAGAAGTTTCACAGAATGCTTCTGTGTAGTTTATATTTGAATATATTCCTTTTTCCACTACTACGCTCTTAGCGCTCCAAATGTCCAGTTGCATTTTCTACAGAAAGATTATTCAGATCTGCTCAATCAAAAGTATGGTTTAACTCTGTTAGCTGAATGCACAGATCAGAAAGAAGTTTCACCGAATGATTCTGTGTAGTTTATATTTGAAGACATTCCTTTTTCCACTATTACCCTCTTAGCGCTCCGAATCTCCACTTGCATTTTCTACAAAAAGAGTGTTTCATAACTGCTCAATCAAAAATATGTTTTACCTCTGTTAACTGAATTTACAGATCAGAAATAAGTTTCACAGAACGCATCTGTGTAGTTTTTATTTGAAGATATTCTTTTTCCCAATGTAGGCCTCTTAGCGCTCAGAATGTCCAATTGCAGTTTCTACAGAAAGAGTGATTCAGAAAGGCTCAATCAAATGTAAGGTTCAACTCTGTTAGTTGAATGCACAGAACAGGAAGAATTTTCACAGAATGATACTGTGTAGTTTATATTTGAATATATTCCTTTTTCCACTATTACCCTCTTAGCGCTACGAATGTCCAGTTGCATTTTCTACAGACAGAGTGTTTCAAAACTGCGCAATCAAAACTAAGGTTCAACTCTTTTAGTTGAACAAACAGAACAGAAAGAATTTTCACACAATGCTTCTGTGTAGTTTTTATTTGAAGATATTCCTTTTTCCACTACTACTCTCTTAGCGCTCCAAATGTCCAGTTGCATTTTCTATAGAAAGAGTGTTCAGATCTGCTCAATCAAAAGTATGGTTTAACTCTGTTAGTTGAATGCACAGATCAGAAAGAAGTTTCACAGAATGATTCTGTGTAGTTTATATTTGGAGACATTACTTTTTCCACTATTACCCTCTTAGCGCTCCGAATCTCCACTTTCATTTTCTACAGAAAGAGTGTTTCAGAACGGCTCAATCAAAACTAAGGTTCAACTCTTTTAGTTGAACAAACAGAACAGAAAGAAGTTTCACACAATTCTTCTGTGTAGTTTTTATTTGTAGACATTCTTTTTCCAAATATAGGCCTCTTAGCGCTCAGAATGTCCAATTGCAGTTTCTACAGAAAGAGTGTTTCAGAACGGCTCAATCAAAAGTAAGGTTCAACTCTGTTAGTTGAATGCACAGAACAGAAAGAAGTTTCATACAATGCTTCTGTGTAGTTTATATTTGAACATATTCTTTTTTCCACTATTACCCACTTAGCGCTACGAATGTCCAGTTGCATTTTCTACAGACAGAGTGTTTCAAAACTGCTCAATCAAAGTATGGTTTAACTCTGTTAGCTGAATGCTCAGATCAGAAAGAAGTTTCACAGAATGCTTCTGTGTAGTTTATATTTGAATATATTCCTTTTTCCACTACTACGCTCTTAGCGCTCCAAATGTCCAGTTGCATTTTCTACAGAAAGAGTGTTCAGATCTGCTCAATCAAAAGTATGGTTTAACTCTGTTAGCTGAATGCACAGAACAGAAAGAAGTTTCACCGAATGATTCTGTGTAGTTTATATTTGAAGACATTCCTTTTTCCACTATTACCCTCTTAGCGCTCCGAATCTCCACTTGCATTTTCTACAAAAAGAGTGTTTCATAACTGCTCAATCAAAAATATGTTTTATCTCTGTTAACTGAATTTACAGATCAGAAATAAGTTTCACAGAATGCATCTGTGTAGTTTTTATTTGAAGATATTATTTTTCCCAATGTAGGCCTCTTAGCGCTTAGCATGTCCAATTGCAGTTTCTACAGAAAGAGTGTTTCAGAAAGGCTCAATCAAAAGTAAGGTTCAACTCTGTTAGTTGAATGCACAGAACAGGAAGAATTTTCACAGAATGCTACTGTGTAGTTTATATTTGAATATATTCCTTTTTCCACTACTACCCTCTTAGCGCTCCGAATGTCCACTTGCATTTTCTACAGAAAGAGTGTTCAGAACTGCGCAATCAAAACTAAGGTTCAACTCTTTTAGTTGAACAAACAGAACAGAAAGAAGTTTCACACAATGCTTCTGTGTAGTTTTTATTTGTAGACATTCTTTTTCCCAATATAGGCCTCTTAGCGCTCAGAATGTCCAATTGCAGTTTCTACAGAAAGAGTGATTCAGAACGGCTCAATCAAACGTAAGGTTCAACTCTGTTAGTTGAATGCACAGAACAGAAAGAAGTTTCATACAATGCTTCTGTGTAGTTTATATTTGAACATATTCTTTTTTCCACTATTACCCACTTAGCGCTACGAATGTCCAGTTGCATTTTCTACAGACAGAGTGTTTCAAAACTGCTCAATCAAAAGTATGATTTAACTCTGTTAGCTGAATGCTCAGATCAGAAAGAAGTTTCACAGAATGCTTCTGTGTAGTTTATATTTGAATATATTCCTTTTTGCACTACTACGCTCTTAGCGCTCCAAATGTCCAGTTGCATTTTCTACAGAAAGAGTGATCAGATCTGCTCAATCAAAAGTATGGTTTAACTCTGTTAGCTGAATGCACAGATAAGAAAGAAGTTTCACCGAATGATTCTGTGTAGTTTATATTTGAAGACATTCCTTTTTCCACTATTACCCTCTTAGCGCTCCGAATCTCCACTTGCATTTTCTACAAAAAGAGTGTTTCATAACTGCTCAATCAAAAATATGTTTTATCTCTGTTAACTGAATTTACAGATCAGAAATAAGTTTCACAGAATGCATCTGTGTAGTTTTTATTTGAAGATATTCTTTTTCCCAATGTAGGCCTCTTAGCTCTTAGCATGTCCAATTGCAGTTTCTACAGAAAGAGTGTTTCAGAACGGCTCAATCAAAGGTAAGGTTCAACTCTGTTAGTTGAATGCACAGAACAGAAAGAATTTTCACAGAATGCTACTATGTAGTTTATATTTGAATATATTCCTTTTTCCACTATTAACCTCTTAGCGCTCCGAATGTCCACTTGCATTTTCTACAGAAAGAGTGTTCAGAACTGCGCAATCAAAAGTATGGTTTAACTCTGTTAGCTTAAAGAACATATCAAAAATATGTTTCACACAATGCTTCTCTGTAGTTTTTATTTGAAGGTATTATTTTTCCCAATAGAGGCCTCTTAGCGCTCAGAATGTCCAATTGCAGTTTCTACAGAAAGAGTGTTTCAGAACGGCTCAATCAAAAGTAAGGTTCAACTCTGTTAGTTGAATGCACAGAACAGAAAGAATTTTCACAGAATGCTACTGTGTAGTTTATATTTGAATATATTCCTTTTTCCACTATTACCCTCTTAGCGCTCCGAATGTCCACTTGCATTTTCTACAGAAAGAGTGTTCAGAACTGCGCAATCAAAACTAAGGTTCAACTCTTTTAGTTGAACAAACAGAACAGAAAGAAGTTTCACACAATGCTTCTGTGTAGTTTTTATTTGTAGACATTCTTTTTCCCAATATAGGCCTCTTAGCGCTCAGAATGTCCAATTGCAGTATCTACAGAAAGAGTGATTCAGAACGGCTCAATCAAAAGTAAGGTTCAACTCTGTTAGTTGAATGCACAGAACAGAAAGAAATTTCATACAATGCTTCTGTGTAGTTTATATTTGAACATATTCTTTTTTCCACTATTACCCACTTAGCGCTACGAATGTCCAGTTGCATTTTCTACAGACAGAGTGTTTCAAAACTGCTCAATCAAAAGTATGGTTTAACTCTGTTAGCTGAATGCTCAGATCAGAAAGAAGTTTCACAGAATGCTTCTGTGTAGTTTATATTTGAATATATTCCTTTTTCCACTACTACGCTCTTAGCACTCCAAATGTCCAGTTGCATTTTCTACAGAAAGAGTGTTCAGATCTGCTCAATCAAAAGTATGGTTTAACTCTGTTAGCTGAATGCAGAGATCAGAAAGAAGTTTCACCGAATGATTCTGTGTAGTTTATATTTGAAGACATTCCTTTTTCCACTATTACCCTCTTAGCGCTCCGAATCTCCACTTGCATTTTCTTCAAATGAGTGTTTCATAACTGCTCAATCAAAAATATGTTTTATCTCTGTTAACTGAATTTACAGATCAGAAATAAGTTTCACAGAATGCATCTGTGTAGTTTTTATTTGAAGATATTCTTTTCCCCAATGTAGGCCTCTTAGCGCTTAGCATGTCCAATTGCAGTTTCTACAGAAAGAGTGTTTCAGAACGGCTCAATCAAAAGTAAGGTTCAACTCTGTTAGTTGAATGCACAGAACAGAAAGAATTTTCACACAATGCTACTGTGTAGTTTATATTTGAATATATTCCTTTTTCCACTATTACCCTCTTAGCGCTCCGAATGTCCACTTGCATTTTCTACAGAAAGAGTGTTCAGAACTGCGCAATCAAAAGTATGGTTTAACTCTGTTAGCTTAATGAACATATCAGAAATAAGTTTCACACAATGCTTCTGTGTAGTTTTTATTTGAAGATATTATTTTTCCCAATAGAGGCCTCTTAGCGCTCAGAATGTCCAATTGCAGTTTCTTCAGAAAGAGTGTTTCAGAACGGCTCAATCAAAAGTAAGGTTCAACTCTGTTAGTTGAATGCACAGAACAGAAAGAAGTTTCATACAATGCTTCTGTGTAGTTTATATTTGAACATATTCTTTTTTCCACTATTACCCACTTAGCGCTACGAATGTCCAGTTGCATTTTCTACAGACAGAGTGTTTCAAAACTGCTCAATCAAAAGTATGATTTAACTCTGTTAGCTGAATGCTCAGATCAGAAAGAAGTTTCACAGAATGCTTCTGTGTAGTTTATATTTGAATATATTCCTTTTTCCACTACTACGCTCTTAGTGCTCCAAATGTCCAGTTGCATTTTCTACAGAAAGAGTGATCAGATCTGCTCTATCAAAAGTATGGTTTAACTCTGTTAGCTGAATGCACAGATCAGAAAGAAGTTTCACCGAATGATTCTGTGTAGTTTATATTTGAAGACATTCCTTTTTCCACTATTACCCTCTTAGCGCTCCGAATCTCCACTTGCATTTTCTACAAAAAGAGTGTTTCATAACTGCTCAATCAAAAATATGTTTTATCTCTGTTAACTGAATTTACAGATCAGAAATAAGTTTCACAGAATGCATCTGTGTAGTTTTTATTTGAAGATATTCTTTTTCCCAATGTAGGCCTCTTAGCGCTTAGCATGTCCAATTGCAGTTTCTACAGAAAGAGTGTTTCAGAACGGCTCAATCAAAAGTAAGGTTCAACTCCGTTAGTTGAATGCACAGAACAGAAAGAATTTTCACAGAATGCTACTGTGTAGTTTATATTTGAATATATTCCTTTTTCCACTATTACCCTCTTAGCGCTCCGAATGTCCACTTGCATTTTCTACAGAAAGAGTGTTCAGAACTGCGCAATCAAAACTAAGGTTCAACTCTTTTAGTTGAACAAACAGAACAGAAAGAAGTTTCACACAATGCTTCTGTGTAGTTTTTATTTGTAGACATTCTTTTTCCCAATATAGGCCTCTTAGCGCTCAGAATGTCCAATTGCAGTTTCTACAGAAAGAGTGATTCAGAACGGCTCAATCAAACATAAGGTTCAACTCTGTTAGTTGAATGCACAGAACAGAAAGAAGTTTCATACAATGCTTCTGTGTAGTTTATATTTGAACATATTCTTTTTTCCACTATTACCCACTTAGCGCTACGAATGTCCAGTTGCATTTTCTACAGACGGAGTGTTTCAAAACTGCTCAATCAAAAGTATGGTTTAACTCTGTTTGCTGAATGCTCAGATCAGAAAGAAGTTTCACAGAATGCTTCTGTGTAGTTTATATTTGAATATATTCCTTTTTCCACTACTACGCTCTTAGCGCTCCAAATGTCCAGTTGCATTTTCTACAGAAAGAGTGTTCAGATCTGCTCAATCAAAAGTATGGTTTAACTCTGTTAGCTGAATGCACAGATCAGAAAGAAGTTTCACCGAATGATTCTGTGTAGTTTATATTTGAAGACATTCCTTTTTCCACTATTACCCTCTTAGCGCTCCGAATCTCCACTTGCATTTTCTTCAAAAAGAGGGTTTCATAACTGCTCAATCAAAAATATGTTTTATCTCTGTTAACTGAATTTACAGATCAGAAATAAGTTTCACAGAATGCATCTGTGTAGTTTTTATTTGAAGATATTCTTTTTCCCAATGTAGGCCTCTTAGCGCTTAGCATGTCCAATTGCATTTTCTTCAGAAAGAGTGTTTCAGAACGGCTCAATCAAAAGTAAGGTTCAACTCTGTTAGTTGAATGCACAGAACAGAAAGAATTTTCACAGAATGCTACTGTGTAGTTTATATTTGAATATATTCCTTTTTCCACTATTACCCTCTTAGCGCTCCGAATGTCCACTTGCATTTTCTACAGAAAGAGTGTTCAGAACTGCGCAATCAAAAGTATGGTTTAACTCTGTTAGCTTAATGAACATATCAGAAATAAGTTTCACACAATGCTTCTGTGTAGTTTTTATTTGAAGATATTATTTTTCCCAATAGAGGCCTCTTAGCGCTCAGAATGTCCAATTGCAGTTTCTACAGAAAGAGTGTTTCAGAAAGGCTCAATCAAAACTAAGGTTCAACTCTGTTAGTTGAATGCACAGAACAGAAAGGAATTTCAAACAATGCTTCTGTGTAGTTTATATTTGAACATATTCTTTTTTCCACTATTACCCACTTGGCGCTACGAATGTCCAGTTGCATTTTCTACAGACAGAGTGTTTCAAAACTGCTCAATCAAAAGTATGGTTTAACTCTGTTAGCTGAATGCTCAGATCAGAAAGAAGTTTCACAGAATGCTTCTGTGTAGTTTATATTTGAATATATTCCTTTTTCCACTACTACTCTCTTAGCGCTCAAAATGTCCAGTTGCATTTTCTACAGAAAGAGTGTTCAGATCTGCTCAATCAAAAGTATGGTTTAACTCTGTTAGCTGAATGCACAGATCAGAAAGAAGTTTCACAGAATGATTCTGTGTAGTTTATATTTGGAGACATTCCTTTTTCCACTATTACCCTCTTAGCGCTCCGAATCTCCACTTGCATTTTCTACAGAAAGAGTGTTTCAGAACGGCTCAATCAAAACTAAAGTTCAACTCTTTTAGTTGAACAAACAGAACAGAAAGAAGTTTCACACAATTCTTCTGTGTAGTTTTTATTTGTAGACATTCTTTTTCCCAATATAGGCCTCTTAGCGCTCAGAATGTCCAATTGCAGTTTCTACAGAAAGAGTGTTTCAGAACGGCTCAATCAAAAGTAAGGTTCAACTCTGTTAGTTGAATGCACAGAACAGAAAGAAGTTTCATACAATGCTTCTGTGTGGTTTATATTTGAACATATTCTTTTTTCCACTATTACCCACTTAGCGCTACGAATGTCCAGTTGCATTTTCTACAGACAGAATGTTTCAAAACTGCTCAATCAAAAGTATGGTTTAACTCTGTTAGCTGAATGCTCAGATCAGAAAGAAGTTTCACAGAATGCTTCTGTGTAGTTTATATTTGAATATATTCCTTTTTCCACTACTACGCTCTTAGCGCTCCAAATGTCCAGTTGCATTTTCTACAGAAAGAGTGTTCAGATCTGCTCAATCAAAAGTATGGTTTAACTCTGTTAGCTGAATGCACAGATCAGAAAGAAGTTTCACCGAATGATTCTGTGTAGTTTATATTTGAAGACATTCCTTTTTCCACTATTACCCTCTTAGCGCTCCGAATCTCCACTTGCATTTTCTACAAAAAGAGTGTTTCATAACTGCTCAATCAAAAATATGTTTTATCTCTGTTAACTGAATTTACAGATCATAAATAAGTTTCACAGGCCGGGCCCGGTGGCTCACGCTTGTAATCCCAGCACTTTGGGAGGCCGAGGCGGGCGGATCACGAGGTCAGGGGATCGAGACCACGGTGAAACCCCGTCTCTACTAAAAAAATACAAAAAATTAGCCGGGCGCGGTGGCGGGCGCCTGTAGTCCCAGCTACTCGGAGGCTGAGGCAGGAGAATGGCGTGAACCCGGGAGGCGGAGCTTGCAGTGAGCCGAGATTGCGCCACTGCACTCCAGCCCGGGCGACAGAGCGAGACACTGTCTCAAAAAAAAAAAAAAAAAAAAAAAAAAAAAAAAAAAAAAAAAAAAGAAATAAGTTTCACAGTATGCATCTGTGTAGTTTTTATTTGAAGATATTCTTTTTCCCAATGTAGGCCTCTTAGCGCTTAGCATGTCCAATTGCAGTTTCTACAGAAAGAGTGTTTCAGAACGGCTCAATCAAAAGTAAGTTTCAACTGTGTTAGTTGAATGCACAGAACAGAAAGAATTTTCACAGAATGCTACTGTGTAGTTTATATTTGAATATATTCCTTTTTCCACTATTACCCTCTTAGCGCTCCGAATGTCCACTTGCATTTTCTACAGAAAGAGTGTTCAGAACTGCGCAATCAAAAGTATGGTTTAACTCTGTTAGCTTAATGAACATATCAGAAATAAGTTTCACACAATGCTTCTGTGTAGTTTTTATTTGAAGATATTATTTTTCCCAATAGAGGCCTCTTAGCGCTCAGAATGTCCAATTGCAGTTTCTACAGAAAGAGTGTTTCAGAAAGGCTCAATCAAAAGTAAGGTTCAACTCTGTTAGTTGAATGCACAGAACAGAAAGAAGTTTCATACAATGCTTCTGTGTAGTTTAAATTTGAATATATTCCTTTTTCCACTACTACGCTCTTAGCGCTCCAAATGTCCAGTTGCATATTCTACAGAAAGAGTGTTCAGATCTGCTCAATCAAAAGTATGGTTTAAGTCTGTTAGCTGAATGCACAGATCAGAAAGATGTTTCACCGAATGATTCTGTGTAGTTTATATTTGAAGACATTCCATTTTCCACTATTACCCTCTTAGCGCTCCGAATGTCCAGTTGCATTTTCTACAGAAAGAGTGTTCAGATCTGCTCAATCAAAAGTATGGTTTAACTCTGTTAGATGAATGCACAGATCAGAAAGAAGTTTCACCGAATGATTCTGTGTAGTTTATATTTGAAGACATTCCTTTTTCCACTATTACCCTCTTAGCGCTCCGAATCTCCACTTGCATTTTCTACAAAAAGAGTGTTTCATAAATGCTCAATCAAATATATGTTTTATCTCTGTTAACTGAATTTGGAGATCAGAAATAAGTTTCACAGAATGCATCTGTGTAGTTTTTATTTGAAGATATTCTTTTTCCCAATGTAGGCCTCTTAGCGCTTATCATGTCCAATTGCAGTTTCTACAGAAAGAGTGTTTCAGAACGGCTCAATCAAAAATAAGGTTCAACTCTGTTAGTTGAATGCACAGAACAGAAAGAATTTTCACAGAATGCTACTGTGTAGTTTATATTTGAATATATTCCTTTTTCCACTATTACCCTCTTAGCGCTCCGAATGTCCACTTGCATTTTCTACAGAAAGAGTGTTCAGAACTGCGCAATCAAAACTAAGGTTCAACTCTTTTAGTTGAACAAACAGAACAGAAAGAAGTTTCACACAATGCTTCTGTGTAGTTTTTATTTGTAGACATTCTTTTTCCCAATAGAGGCCTCTTAGCGCTCAGAATGTCCAATTGCAGTTTCTACAGAAAGAGTGTTTCAGAAAGGCTCAATCAAATGTAAGGTTCAACTCTGTTAGTTGAATGCACAGAACAGAAAGTAGTTTCATACAATGTTTCTGTGTAGTTTATATTTGAACATATTCTTTTTTCCACTATTACCCACTTAGCGCTACGAATGTCCAGTTGCATTTTCTACAGACAGAGTGTTTCAAAACTGCTCAATCAAAAGTATGGTTTAACTCTGTTAGCTGAATGCTCAGATCAGAAAGAAGTTTCACAGAATGCTTCCGTGTAGTTTATATTTGAATATATTCCTTTTTGCACTACTACCCTCTTAGCGCTCCAAATGTCCAGTTGCATTTTCTACAGAAAGAGTGTTCAGATCTGCTCAATCAAAAGTATGTTTTAACTCTGTTAGCTGAATGCACAGATCAGAAAGAAGTTTCACAGAATGATTCTGTGTAGTTTATATTTGGAGACATTCCTTTTTCCACTATTACCCTCTTAGCGCTCCGAAACTCCACTTGCATTTTCTACAGAAAGAGTGTTTCAGAACGACTCAATCAAAACTAAGGTTCAACTCTTTTAGTGGAACAAACAGAACAGAAAGAAGTTTCACACAATTCTTCTGTGTAGTTTTTATTTGTAGACATTCTTTTTCCCAATATAGGCCTCTTAGCGCTCAGAATGTCCAATTGCAGTTTCTACAGAAAGAGTGTTTCAGAACGGCTCAATCAAAAGTAAGGTTCAACTCTGTTAGTTGAATGCACAGAACAGAAAGAAGTTTCATACAATGCTTCTGTGTAGTTTATATTTGAACATATTATTTTTCCACTATTACCCACTTAGCGCTACGAATGTCCAGTTGCATTTTCTACAGACAGAGTGTTTCAAAACTGCTCAATCAAAAGTATGGTTTAACTCTGTTAGCTGAATGCTCAGATCAGAAAGAAGTTTAACAGAATGCTTCTGTGTAGTTTATATTTGAATATATTCCTTTTTCCACTAATACGCTCTTAGCGCTCCAAATGTCCAGTTGCATTTTCTACAGAAAGAGTGTTCAGATCTGCTCAATCAAAAGTATGGTTTAACTCTGTTAGCTGAATGCACAGATCAGAAAGAAGTTTCACCGAATGATTCTGTGTGGTTTATATTTGAAGATATTCCTTTTTCCACTATTACCCTCTTAGCGCTCCGAATCTCCACTTGCATTTTCTACAAAAAGAGTGTTTCATAACTGCTCAATGAAAAATATGTTTTATCTCTGTTAACTGAATTTACAGATCAGAAATAAGTTGCACAGAATGCATCTGTGTAGTTTTTATCTGAAGATATTCTTTTTCCCAATGTAGGCCTCTTAGCGCTTAGCATGTCAAATTGCAGTTTCTACAGAAAGAGTGTTTCAGAACGGCTCAATCAAAAGTAAGGTTCAACTCTGTTAGTTGAATGCACAGAACAGAAAGAATTTTCACAGAATGCTACTGTGTAGTTTATATTTGAATATATTCCTTTTTCCACTATTACCCTCTTAGCGCTCCGAATGTCCACTTGCATTTTCTACAGAAAGAGTGTTCAGAACTGCGCAATCAAAAGTATGGTTTAACTCTGTTAGCTTAATGAACATATCAGAAATAAGTTTCAGACAATGCTTCTGTGTGGTTTTTATTTGAAGATATTATTTTTCCCAATAGAGGCCTCTTAGCGCTCAGAATGTCCAATTGCAGTTTCTACAGAAAGAGTGTTTCAGAAAGGCTCAATCAAAAGTAAGGTTCAACTCTGTTAGTTGAATGCACAGAACAGAAAGAAGTTTCATACAATGCTTCTGTGTAGTTTATATTTGAACATATTCTTTTTTCCACTATTACCCACTTAGCGCTACGAATGTCCAGTTGCATTTTCTACAGACAGAGTGTTTCAAAACTGCTCAATCAAAAGTATGGTTTAACTCTGTTAGCTGAATGCTCAGATCAGAAAGAAGTTTCACAGAATGCTTCTGTGTAGTTTATATTTGAATATATTCCTTTTTCCACTAATACTCTCTTAGCGCTCCAAATGTCCAGTTGCATTTTCTACAGAAAGAGTGTTCAGATCTGCTCAATCAAAAGTATGGTTTAACTCTGTTAGCTGAATGCACAGATCAGAAAGAAGTTTCACAGAATGATTCTGTGTAGTTTATATTTGAATATATTCCTTTTTCCACTACTACGCTCTTAGCGCTCCAAATGTCCAGTTGCATTTTGTACAGAAAGAGTGTTTCAGAACGGCTCAATCAAAACTAAGGTTCAACTCTTTTAGTTGAACAAACAGAACAGAAAGAAGTTTCACACAATTCTTCTGTGTAGTTTTTATTTGTAGACATTCTTTTTCCCAATATAGGCCTCTTAGCGCTCAGAATGTCCAATTGCAGTTTCTACAGAAAGAGTGTTCAGATCTGCTCAATCAAAAGTATGGTTTAACTCTGTTAGCTGAATGCACAGATCAGGAAGAAGTTTCACCGAATGATTCTGTGTAGTTTATATTTGAAGACATTCCTTTTTCCGCTATTACCCTCTTAGCGCTCCGAATCTCCACTTGCATTTTCTACAAAAAGAGTGTTTCATAACTGCTCAATGAAAAATATGTTTTATCTCTGTTAACTGAATTTACAGATCAGAAATAAGTTGCACAGAATGCATCTGTGTAGTTTTTATTTGAAGATATTCTTTTTCCCAATGTAGGCCTCTTAGCGCTTAGCATGTCCAATTGCAGTTTCTACAGAAAGAGTGTTTCAGAACGGCTCAATCAAAAGTAAGGTTCAACTCTGTTAGTTGAATGCACAGAACAGAAAGAATTTTCACAGAATGCTACTGTGTAGTTTATATTTGAATATATCCCTTTTTCCACTATTACCCTCTTAGCGCTCCGAATGTCCACTTGCATTTTCTACAGAAAGAGTGTTCAGAACTGCGCAATCAAAAGTATGGTTTAACTCTGTTAGCTTAATGAACATATCAGAAATAAGTTTCACACAATGCTTCTGTGTAGTTTTTATTTGAAGATATTATTTTTCCCAATATAGGCCTCTTAGCGCTCAGAATGTCCAATTGCAGATTCTACAGAAAGAGTGTTTCAGAAAGGCTCAATCAAAAGTAAGGTTCAACTCTGTTAGTTGAATGCACAGAACAGAAAGAAGTTTCATACAATGCTTCTGTGTAGTTTATATTTGAACATATTCTTTTTTCCACTATTACCCACTTAGCGCTACGAATGTCCAGTTTCATTTTCTACAGACAGAGTGTTTCAAAACTGCTCAATCAAAAGTATGGTTTAACTCTGTTAGCTGAATGCTCAGATCAGAAAGAAGTTTCACAGAATGCTTCTGTGTAGTTTATATTTGAATATATTCCTTTTTCCACTACTACGCTCTTAGCGCTCCAAATGTCCAGTTGCATTTTCTACAGAAAGAGTGTTCAGATCTGCTCAATCAAAAGTATGGTTTAACACTGTTAGCTGAATGCACAGATCAGAAAGAAGTTTCACCGAATGATTCTGTGTAGTTTATGTTTGAAGACATTCCTTTTTCCACTATTACCCTCTTAGCACTCCGAATCTCCACTTGCATTTTCTACAAAAAGAGTCTTTCATAACTGCTCAATGAAAAATATGTTTTATCTCTGTTAACTGAATTTACAGATCAGAAATAAGTTGCACAGAATGCATCTGTGTAGTTTTTATTTGAAGATATTCTTTTTCCCAATGTAGGCCTCTTAGCGCTTAGCATGTCCAATTGCAGTTTCTACAGAAAGAGTGTTTCAGAACGGCTCAATAAAAAGTAAGGTTCAACTCTGTTAGTTGAATGCACAGAACAGAAAGAATTTTCACAGATTGCTACTGTGTAGTTTATATTTGAATATATCCCTTTTTCCACTATTACCCTCTTAGCGCTCCGAATGTCCACTTGCATTTTCTACAGAAAGAGTGTTCAGAACTGCGCAATCAAAAGTATGGTTTAACTCTGTTAGCTTAATGAACATATCAGAAATAAGTTTCACACAATGCTTCTGTGTAGTTTTTATTTGAAGATATTATTTTTCCCAATATAGGCCTCTTAGCGCTCAGAATGTCCAATTGCAGATTCTACAGAAAGAGTGTTTCAGAAAGGCTCAATCAAAAGTAAGGTTCAACTCTGTTAGTTGAATGCACAGAACAGAAAGAAGTTTCATACAATGCTTCTGTGTAGTTTATATTTGAACATATTCTTTTTTCCACTATTACCCACTTAGCGCTACGAATGTCCAGTTTCATTTTCTACAGACAGAGTGTTTCAAAACTGCTCAATCAAAAGTACGGTTTAACTCTGTTAGCTGAATGCTCAGATCAGAAAGAAGTTTCACAGAATGCTTCTGTGTAGTTTATATTTGAATATATTCCTTTTTCCACTACTACTCTCTTAGCGCTCCAAATGTCCAGTTGCATTTTCTACAGAAAGAGTGTTCAGATCTGCTCAATCAAAAGTATGGTTTAACTCTGTTAGCTGAATGCACAGATCAGAAAGAAGTTTCACAGAATGATTCTCTGTAGTTTATATTTGGAGACATTCCTTTTTCCACTATTACCCTCTTAGCGCTCCGAATCTCCACTTGCATTTTCTACAGAAAGAGTGTTTCAGAACGGCTCAATCAAAACTAAGGTTCAACTCTTTTAGTTGAACAAACAGAACAGAAAGAAGTTTCACACAATTCTTCTGTGTAGTTTTTATTTGTAGACATTCTTTTTCCCAATATAGGCCTCTTAGGTCTCAGAATGTCCAATTGCAATTTCTACAGAAAGAGTGTTTCAGAACGGCTCAATCAAAAGTAAGGTTCAACTCTGTTAGTTGAATGCACAGAACAGAAAGAATTTTCACAGAATGCGACTGTGTAGTTTATATTTGAATATATTCCTTTTTCCACTATTACCCTCTTAGCGCTCCGAATGTCCACTTGCATTTTCTACAGAAAGAGTGTTCAGAACTGCGCAATCAAAAGTATGGTTTAAGTCTGTTAGCTTAATGAACATATCAGAAATAAGTTTCAAACAATGCTTCTGTGTAGTTTTTATTTGAAGATATTATTTTTCCCAATATAAGCCTCTTAGCGCTCAGAATGTCCAATTGCAGTTTCTACAGAAAGAGTGTTTCAGAAAGGCTCAATCAAAAGTAAGGTTCAACTCTGTTAGTTGAATGCACAGAACAGAAAGAAGTTTCATACAATGCTTCTGTGTAGTTTATATTTGAAAATATTCTTTTTTCCACTCTTACCCACTTAGCGCTACGAATGTCCAGTTGCATTTTCTACAGACAGAGTGTTTCAAAACTGCTCAATCATAAGTATGGTTTAACTCTGTTAGCTGAATGCTCAGATCAGAAAGAAGTTTCAAAGAATGCTTCTGTGTAGTTTATATTTGAATATATTCCTTTTTCCACTACTACTCTCTTAGCGCTCCAAATGTCCAGTTGCATTTTCTACAGAAAGAGTGTTCAGATCTGCTCAATCAAAAGTATGGTTTAACTCTGTTAGTTGAATGCACAGATCAGAAAGAAGTTTCACAGAATGATTCTGTGTAGTTTATATTTGGAGACATTCCTTTTTCCACTATTACCCTCTTAGCGCTCCGAATCTCCACTTGCATTTTCTACAGAAGGAGTGTTTCAGAACGGCTCAATCAAAACTAAGGTTCAACTCTTTTAGTTGAACAAACAGAACAGAAAGAAGTTTCACACAATTCTTCTGTGTAGTTTTTATTTGTAGACATTCTTTTTCCCAATATAGGCCTCTTAGCTCTCAGAATGTCCAATTGCAGTTTCTACAGGAAGAGTGTTTCAGAACGGCTCAATCAAAAGTAAGGTTCAACTCTGTTAGTTGAATGCACAGAACAGAAAGAAGTTTCATACAATGCTTCTGTGTAGTTTATATTTGAACATATTCTTTTTTCCACTATTACCCACTTAGCGCTACGAATGTCCAGTTGCATTTTCTACAGACAGAGTGTTTCAAAACTGCACAATCAAAAGTATGGTTTAACTCTGTTAGCTGAATGCTCAGATCAGAAAGAATTTTCACAGAATGCTTCTGTGTAGTTTATATTTGAATATATTCCTTTTTCCACTAATACGCTCTTAGCGCTCCAAATGTCCAGTTGCATTTTCAACAGAAAGAGTGTTCAGATCTGCTCAATCAAAAGTATGGTTTAACTCTGTTAGCTGAATGCACAGATCAGAAAGAAGTTTCACCGAATGATTCTGTGTAGTTTATGTTTGAAGACATTCCTTTTTCCACTATTACCCTCTTAGCGCTCCGAATCTCCACTTGCATTTTCTACAAAAAGAGGGTTTCATAACTGCTCAATGAAAAATATGTTTTATCTCTGTTAACTGAATTTACAGATCAGAAATAAGTTGCACAGAATGCATCTGTGTAGTTTTTATTTGAAGATATTCTTTTTCCCAATGTAGGCCTCTTAGCGCTTAGCATGTCCAATTGCAGTTTCTACAGAAAGAGTGTTTCAGAACGGCTCAATAAAAAGTAAGGTTCAACTCTGTTAGTTGAATGCACAGAACAGAAAGAATTTTCACAGAATGCTACTGTGTAGTTTATATTTGAATATATCCCTTTTTCCACTATTACCCTCTTAGCGCTCCGAATGTCCACTTGCATTTTCTACAGAAAGAGAGTTCAGAACTGCGCAATCCAAAGTATGGTTTAACTCTGTTAGCTTAATGAACATATCAGAAATAAGTTTCACACAATGCTTCTGTGTAGTTTTTATTTGAAGGTATTATTTTTCCCAATATAGGCCTCTTAGCGCTCAGAATGTCCAATTGCAGATTCTACAGAAAGAGTGTTTCAGAAAGGCTCAATCAAAAGTAAGGTTCAACTCTGTTAGTTGAATGCACAGAACAGAAAGAAGTTTCATACAATGCTTCTGTGTAGTTTATATTTGAACATATTCTTTTTTCCACTATTACCCACTTAGCGCTACGAATGTCCAGTTGCATTTTCTACAGACAGAGTGTTTCAAAACTGCTCAATCAAAAGTATGGTTTAACTCTGTTAGCTGAATGCTCAGATCAGAAAGGAGTTTCACAGAATGCTTCTGTGTAGTTTATATTTGAATATATTCCTTTTTCCACTACTACGCTCTTAGCGCTCCAAATATCCAGTTGCATTTTCTACAGAAAGAGTGTTCAGATCTGCTCAATCAAAAGTATGGTTTAACTCTGTTAGCTGAATGCACTGATCAGAAAGAAGTTTCACCGAATGATTCTGTGTAGTTTTTATTTGAAGACATTCCTTTTTCCACTATTACCCTATTAGCGCTCCGAATCTCCACTTGCATTTTCTACAAAAAGAGTGTTTCATAACTGCTCAATCAAAAATATGTTTTATCTCTGTTAACTGAATTTACAGATCAGAAATAAGTTTCACAGAATGCATCTGTGTAGTTTTTATTTGAAGATATTCTTTTTCCCAATGTAGGCCTCTTAGCGCTTAGCATGTCCAATTGCACTTTCTACAGAAAGAGTGTTTCAGAACGGCTCAATCAAAAGTAAGGTTCAACTCTGTTAGTTGAATGCACAGAACAGAAAGAATTTTCACAGAATGCTACTGTGTAGTTTATATTTGAATATATTCCTTTTTCCACTATTACCCTCTTAGCGCTCCGAATGTCCACTTGCATTTTCTACAGAAAGAGTGTTCAGAACTGCGCAATCAAAAGTATGGTTTAACTCTGTTAGCTTAATGAACATATCAGAAATAAGTTTCAAACAATGCTTCTGTGTAGTTTTTATTTGAAGATATTATTTTTCCCAATATAGGCCTCTTAGCGCTCAGAATGTCCAATTGCAGTTTCTACAGAAAGAGTGTTTCAGAAAGGCTCAATCAAAAGTAAGGTTCAATTCTGTTAGTTGAATGCACAGAACAGAAAGAAGTTTCATACAATGCTTCTGTGTAGTTTATATTTGAACATATTCTTTTTTCCACTATTACCCCCTTAGCGCTACGAATGTCCAGTTGCATTTTCTACAGACAGAGTGTTTCAAAACTGCTCAATCAAAAATATGGTTTAACTCTGTTAGCTGAATGCTCAGATCAGAAAGAAGTTTCACAGAATGCTTCTGTGTAGTTTATATTTGAATATATTCCTTTTTCCACTACTACTCTCTTAGCGCTCCAAATGTCCAGTTGCATTTTCTACAGAAAGAGTGTTCAGATCTGCTCAATCAAAAGTATGGTTTAACTCTGTTAGCTGAATGCACAGATCAGAAAGAAGTTTCACAGAATGATTCTGTGTACTTTATATTTGGAGACATTCCTTTTTCCACTATTACCCTCTTAGCGCTCCGAATCTCCACTTGCATTTTCTACAGAAAGAGTGTTTCAGAACGGCTCAATCAAAACTAAGGTTCAACTCTTTTAGTTGATCAAACAGGACAGAAAGTAGTTTCACACAATTCTTCTGTGTAGTTTTTATTTGTAGACATTCTTTTTCCCAATATAGGCCTCTTAGCGCTCAGAATGTCCAATTGCAGTTTCTACAGAAAGAGTGTTTCAGAACTGCTCAATCAAAACTAAGGTTCAACTCTGTTAGTTGAATGCACAGAACAGAAAGAAGTTTCATACAATGCTTCTGTGTAGTTTATATTTGAACATATTCTTTTTTCCACTATTACCCACTTAGCGCTACGAATGTCCAGTTGCATTTTCTACAAACAGAGGGTTTCAAAACTGCTCAATCAAAAGTGTGGTTTAATTCTGTTAGCTGAATGCTCAGATCAGAAAGAAATTTCACAGAATGCTTCTGTGTAGTTTATATTTGAATATATTCCTTTTTCCACTACTACTCTCTTAGCGCTCCAAATGTCCAGTTGCATTTTCTACAGAAAGAGTGTTCAGATCTGCTCAATCAAAAGTATGGTTTAACTCTGTTAGCTGAATGCACAGATCAGAAAGAAGTTTCACAGAATGATTCTGTGTAGTTTATATTTGGAGACATTCCTTTTTCCACTATTACCCTCTTAGCGCTCCGAACCTCCACTTGCATTTTCTACAGAAAGAGTGTTTCAGAACGGCTCAATCACAACTAAGGTTCAACTCTTTTAGTTGAACAAACAGAACAGAAAGAAGTTTCACACAATTCTTCTGTGTAGTTTTTATTTGTAGACATTCTTTTTCCCAATATAGGCCTCTTAGCGCTCAGAATGTCCAATTGCAGTTTCTACAGAAAGAGTGTTTCAGAACGGCTCAATCAAAAGTAAGGTTCAACTCTGTTAGTTGAATGCACAGAACAGAAAGAAGTTTCATACAATGATTCTGTGTAGTTCATATTTGAACATATTCTTTTTTCCACTATTACCCACTTAGCGCTACGAGTGTCCAGTTGCATTTTCTACAGACAGAGTGTTTCAAAACTGCTCAATCAAAAGTATGGTTTAACTCTGTTAGCTGAATGCTCAGATCAGAAAGAAGTTTCACAGAATGCTTCTGTGTAGTTTATATTTGAATATATTCCTTTTTCCACTACTACGCTCTTAGCGCTCCAAATGTCCACTTGGATTTTCTACAGAAAGAGTGTTCAGATCTGCTCAATCAAAAGTATGGTTTAACTCTGTTAGCTGAATGCACAGATCAGAAAGAAGTTTCACAGAATGATTCTGTGTAGTTTAAATTTGGAGACAATACTTTTTCCACTATTAGCCTCTTAGCGCTCGAATCTCCACTTGCATTTTCTACAGAAAGAGCGTTTCAGAACGGCTCAATCAAAACTAAGGTTCAACACTTTTAGTTGAACAAACAGAACAGAAAGAAGTTTCACAAAATTCTTCTGTGTAGTTTTTATTTGTAGACATTCTTTTTCACAATATAGGCCTCTTAGCGCTCAGAATGTCCAATTGCAGTTTCTACAGAAAGAGTGTTTCAGAACGGCTCAATCAAAAGTAAGGTTCAACTCTGTTAGTTGAATGCACAGAACAGAAAGAAGTTTCATGCAATGCTTCTGTGTAGTTTAAATTTGAACATATTGTTTTTTCCACTATTACCCACTTAGCGCTACGAATGTCCAGTTGCACTTTCTACAGACAGAGTGTTTCAAAACTGCTCAATCAAAAGTATGGTTTAACTCTGTTAGCTGTATGCTCAGATCAGAAAGAAGTTTCACAGAATGCTTCTGTGTAGTTTATATTTGAATATATTCCTTTTTCCACTACTACGCTCTTAGCGCTCCAAATGTCCAGTTGCATTTTCAACAGAAAGAGTGTTCAGATCTGCTCAATCAAAAGTATGGTTTAACTCTGTTAGCTGAATGCACAGATCAGAAAGAAGTTTCACCGAATGATTCTGTGTAGTTTATATTTGAAGACATTCCTTTTTCCACTATTACCCTCTTAGCGCTCCGAATCTCCACTTGCATTTTCTACAAAAAGAGTGTTTCATAACTGCTCAATCAAAAATATGTTTTATCTCTGTTAACTGAATTTACAGATCAGAAATAAGTTTCACAGAATGCATCTGTGTAGTTTTTATTTGAAGATATTCTTTTTCCCAATGTAGGCCTCTTAGCTCTTAGCATGTCCAATTGCAGTTTCTACAGAGAGAGTGTTTCAGAACGGCTCAATCAAAAGTAAGGTTCAACTCTGTTAGTTGAATGCACAGAACAGAAAGTATTTTCACAGAATGCTACTGTGTAGTTTATATTTGAATATATTCCTTTTTCCACTATTACCCTCTTAGCGCTCCGAATGTCCACTTGCATTTTCTACAGAAAGAGTGTTCAGAACTGCGCAATCAAAAGTATGGTTTAACTCTGTTAGCTTAATGAACATATCAGAAATAAGTTTCACACAATGCTTCTGTGTAGTTTATATTTGGAGACATTCCTTTTTCCACTATTACCCTCTTAGCGCTCCGAATCTCCACTTCCATTTTCTACAGAAAGAGTGTTTCAGAACGGCTCAATCAAAACTAAGGTTCAACTCTTTTAGTTGAACAAACAGAACAGAAAGAAGTTTCACACAATTCTTTTGTGTAGTTTTTATTTGTAGACATTCTTTTTCCCAATATAGGCCTCTTAGCGCTCAGAATGTCCAATTGCAGTTTCTACAGAAAGAGTGTTTCAGAACGGCTCAATCAAAAGTAAGGTTCAACTCTGTTAGTTGAATGCACAGAACAGAAAGAATTTTCACAGAATGCTACTGTGTAGTTTATATTTGAATATATTCCTTTTTCCACTACTACTCTCTTAGCGCTCCAAATGTCGAGTTGCATTTTCTACAGAAAGAGTGTTCAGATCTACTCAATCAAAAGTATGGTTTAACTCTGTTAGCTGAATGCACAGATCAGAAAGAAGTTTCACAGAATGATTCTGTGTAGTTTGTATTTGGAGACATTCCGTTTTCCACTATTACCCTCTTAGCGCTCCGAATCTCCACTTGCATTTTCTACAGAAAGAGTGTTTCAGAACGGCTCAATCAAAACTAAGGTTCAACTCTTTTAGTTGAACAAACAGAACAGAAAGAAGTTTCACACAATTCTTTTGTGTAGTTTTTATTTGTAGACATTCTTTTTCCCAATATAGGCCTCTTAGCGCTCAGAATGTCCAATTGCAGTTTCTACAGAAAGAGTGTTTCAGAACGGCTCAATCAAAAGTAAGGTTCAACTCTGTTAGTCGAATGCACAGAACAGAAAGTAGTTTCATACAATGCTTCTGTGTAGTTTATATTTGAACATATTCTTTTTTCCACTATTACCCACTTAGCGCTACGAATGTCCGGTTGCATTTTCTACAGACAGAGTGTTTCAAAACTGCTCAATCAAAAGTATGGTTTAACTCTGTTAGCTGAATGCTCAGATCAGAAAGAAGTTTCACAGAATGCTTCTGTGTAGTTTATATTTGAATATATTCCTTTTTCCACTACTACGCTCTTAGCGCTCCAAATGTCCAGTTGCATTTTCAACAGAAAGAGTGTTCAGATCTGCTCAATCAAAAGTATGCTTTAACTCTGTTAGCTGAATGCACGGATCAGAAAGAAGTTTCACCGAATGATTCTGTGTAGTTTATATTTGAAGACATTCCTTTTTCCACTATTACCCTCTTAGCGCTCCGAATCTCCACTTGCATTTTCTACAAAAAGAGTGTTTCATAACTGTTCAATCAAAAATATGTTTTATCTCTGTTAACTGAATTTACAGATCAGAAATAAGTTTCACAGAATGCATCTGTGTAGTTTTTATTTGAAGATATTCTTTTTCCCAATGTAGGCCTCTTAGCGCTCAGAATGTCCAATTGCAGTTTCTACAGAAAGAGTGTTTCAGAACGGCTCAATCAAAAGTAAAGTTCAACTCTGTTAGTTGAATGCACAGAACAGAAAGAATTTTCACAGAATGCTACTGTGTAGTTTATATTTGAATATATTCCTTTTTCCACTAATACCCTCTTAGCGCTCCGAATGTCCACTTGCATTTTCTACAGAAAGAGTGTTCAGAACTGCGCAATCAAAAGTATGGTTTAACTCTGTTAGCTTAATGAACATATCAGAAATAAGTTTCACACAATGCTTCTGTCTAGTTTTTATTTGAAGATATTATTTTTCCCAATAGAGGCCTCGTAGCGCTCAGAATGTCCAATTGCAGTTTCTACAGAAAGAGTGTTTCAGAAAGGCTCAATCAAAAGTAAGGTTCAACTCTGTTAGTTGAATGCACAGAACAGAAAGTAGTTTCATACAATGCTTCTGTGTAGTTTATATTTGAACATATTCTTTTTTCCACTATTACCCACTTAGCGATACGAATGTCCAGTTGCATTTTCTACAGACAGAGTGTTTCAAAACTGCTCAATCAAAAGTATGGTTTAACTCTGTTAGCTGAATGCTCAGATCAGAAAGAAGTTTCACAGAATGCTTCTGTGTAGTTTATATTTGAATATATTCCTTTTTCCACTATTACCCTCTTAGCGCTCCGAATCTCCACTTGCATTTTCTACAGAAAGAGTGTTTCAGAACGGCTCAAACAAAACTAAGGTTCAACTCTTTTAGTTGAACAAACAGAACAGAAAGAAGTTTCACACAATTCTTCTGTGTAGTTTTTATTTGTAGACATTCTTTTTCCCAATATAGGCCTCTTAGCGCTCAGAATGTCCACTTGCATTTTCTACAGAAAGAGTGTTCAGAACTGCGCAATCAAAAGTATGGTTTAACTCTGTTAGCTTAATGAACATATCAGAAATAAGTTTCACACAATGCTTCTGTGTAGTTTTTATTTGAAGATATTATTTTTCCCAATAGAGGCCTCTTAGCGCTCAGAATGTCCAATTGCAGTTTCTACAGAAAGAGTGTTTCAGAAAGGCTCAATCAAAAGTGAGGTTCAACTCTGTTAGTTGAATGCACAGAACAGAAAGAAGTTTCATACAATGCTTCTGTGTAGTTTATATTTGAACATATTCTTTTTTCCACTATTACCCACTTAGCGCTACGAATGTCCAGTTGCATTTTCTACAGACAGAGTGTTTCAAAACTGCTCAATCAAAAGTATGGTTTAACTCTGTTAGCTGAATGCTCAGATCAGAAAGAAGTTTCACAGAATGCTTCTGTGTAGTTTATATTTTAATATATTCCTTTTTCCACTACTACTCTCTTAGCGCTCCAAATGTCCAGTTGCATTTTCTACAGAAAGAGTGTTCAGATCTGCTCAATCAAAAGTATGTTTTAACTCTGTTAGCTGAATGCACAGATCAGAAAGAAGTTTCACAGAATGATTCTGTGTAGTTTATATTTGGAGACATTCCTTTTTCCACTATTACCCTCTTAGCGCTCCGAATCTCCACTTGCATTTTCTACAGAAAGAGAGTTTCAGAACGGCTCAATCAAAACTAAGGTTCAACTCTTTTAGTTGAACAAACAGAACAGAAAGAAGTTTCACACAATTCTTCTCTGTAGTTTTTATTTGTAGACATTCTTTTTCCCAATATAGGCCTCTTAGCGCTCAGAATGTCCAATTGCAGTTTCTACAGAAAGAGTGTTTCAGAACGGCTCAATCAATAGTAAGGTTCAACTCTGTTAGTTGAATGCACAGAACAGAAAGAAGTTTCATACAATGCTTCTGTGTAGTTTATATTTGAACATATTCTTTTTTCCACTATTACCCACTTAGCGCTAAGAATGTCCAGTTGCATTTTCTACAGACAGAGTGTTTCAAAACTGCTCAATCAAAAGTATGGTTTAACTCTGTTAGCTGAATGCTCAGATCAGAAAGAAGTTTCACAGAATGCTTCTGTGTAGTTTATATTTGATTATATTCCTTTTTCCACTACTACGCTCTTAGCGCTCCAAATGTCCAGTTGCATTTTCTACAGAAAGAGTGTTCAGATCTGCTCAATCAAAAGTATGGTTTAACTCTGTTAGCTGAATGCACAGATCAGAAAGAAGTTTCACCGAATGATTCTGTGTAGTTTATATTTGAAGACATTCCTTTTTCCACTATTACCCACTTAGCGCTCCGAATCTCCACTTGCATTTTCTACAAAAAGAGTGTTTCATAACTGCTCAATCAAAAATATGTTTTATCTCTGTTAACTGAATTTACAGATCAGAAATAAGTTTCACAGAATGCATCTGTGTAGTTTTTATTTGAAGATATTCTTTTTCCCAATGTAGGCCTCTTAGCTCTTAGCATGTCCAATTGCAGTTTCTACAGAAAGAGTGTTTCAGAACGGCTCAATCAAAAGTAAGGTTCAACTCTGTTAGTTGAATGCAAAGAACAGAAAGAATTTTCACAGAATGCTACTGTGTAGTTTATATTTGAATATATTCCTTTCTCCACTATTACCCTCTTAGCGCTCCGAATGTCCACTTGCAATTTCTACAGAAAGAGTGTTCAGAACTGCGCAATCAAAAGTATGGTTTAACTCTGTTAGCTTAATGAACATATCAGAAATAAGTTTCACACAATGCTTCTGTGTAGTTTTTATTTGAAGATATTATTTTTCCCAATAGAGGCCTCTTAGCGCTCAGAATGTCCAATTGCAGTTTCTACAGAAAGAGTGTTTCAGAAATGCTCAATCAAAAGTAAGGTTCAACTCTGTTAGTTGAATGCACAGAACAGAAAGAAGTTTCATACAATGATTCTGTGTAGTTTATATTTGAACATATTCTTTTTTCCACTCTTACCCACTTAGCGCTACGAATGTCCAGTTGCATTTTCTACAGACAGAGTGTTTCAAAACTGCTCAATCAAAAGTATGGTTTAACTCTGTTAGCTGAATGCTCAGATCAGAAAGAAGTTTCACAGAATGCTTCTGTGTAGTTTATATTTGAATATATTCCTTTTTCCACTACTACTCTCTTAGCGCTCCAAATGTCCAGTTGCATTTTCTACAGAAAGAGTGTTCAGATCTGCTCAATCAAAAGTATGTTTTAATTCTGTTAGCTGAATGCACAGATCAGAAAGAAGTTTCACAGAATGATTCTGTGTAGTTTATATTTGGAGATATTCCTTTTTCCACTATTACCCTCTTAGCGCTCCGAATCTCCACTTGCATTTTCTACAGAAAGAGTGTTTCAGAACGGCTCAAACAAAACTAAGGTTCAACTCTTTTAGTTGAACAAACAGAACAGAAAGAAGTTTCACACAATTCTTCTGTGTAGTTTTTATTTGTAGACATTCTTTTTCCCAATATAGGCCTCTTAGCGCTCAGAATGTCCAATTGCAGTTTCTACAGAAAGTGTGTTTCAGAACGGCTCAATCAAAAGTAAGGTTCAACTCTGTTAGTTGAATGCACAGAACAGAAAGAAGTTTCATACAATGCTTCTGTGTAGTTTATATTTGAACATATTCTTTTTTCCACTATTACCCACTTAGCGCTCCGAATCTCCACTTGCATTTTCTACAAAAAGAGTGTTTCATAACTGCTCAATCAAAAATATGTTTTATCTCTGTTAACTGAATTTACAGATCAGAAATAAGTTTCACAGAATGCATCTGTGTAGTTTTTATTTGAAGATATTCTTTTTCCCAATGTAGGCCTCTTAGCGCTTAGCATGTCCAATTGCAGTTTCTACAGAACGAGTGTTTCAGAACGGCTCAATCAAAAGTAAGGTTCAACTCTGTTAGTTGAATGCACAGAACAGAAAGAATTTTCACAGAATGCTACTGTGTAGTTTATATTTGAATATATTCCTTTTTCCACTATTACCCTCTTAGCGCTCCGAATCTCCACTTGCATTTTCTACAGAAAGAGTGTTTCAGAACGGCTCAAACAAAACTAAGGTTCAACTCTTTTAGTTGAACAAACAGAACAGAAAGAAGTTTCACACAATTCTTCTGTGTAGTTTTTATTTGTAGACATTCTTTTTCCCAATATAGGCCTCTTAGCGCTCAGAATGTCCAATTGCAGTTTCTACAGAAAGTGTGTTTCAGAACGGCTCAATCAAAAGTAAGGTTCAACTCTGTTAGTTGAATGCACAGAACAGAAAGAAGTTTCATACAATGCTTCTGTGTAGTTTATATTTGAACATATTCTTTTTTCCACTATTAAACACTTAGCGCTACGAATGTCCAGTTGCATTTTCTACAGACAGAGTGTTTCAAAACTGCTCAATCAAATGTATGGTTTAACTCTGTTAGCTGAATGCTCAGATCAGAAAGAAGTTTCACAGAATGCTTCTGTGTAGTTTATATTTGAATATATTCCTTTTTCCACTACTACGCTCTTAGCGCTCCAAATGTCCAGTTGCATTTTCTACAGAAAGAGTGTTCAGATCTGCTCAATCAAAAGTATGGTTTAACTCTGTTAGCTGAATGCACAGATCAGAAAGAAGTTTCACCGAATGATTCTGTGTAGTTTATATTTGAAGACATTCCTTTTTCCACTATTACCCTCTTAGCGCTCCGAATCTCCACTTGCATTTTCTACAAAAAGAGTGTTTCATAACTGCTCAATCAAAAATATGTTTTATCTCTGTTAACTGAATTTACAGATCAGAAATAAGTTTCACAGAATGCATCTGTGTAGTTTTTATTTGAAGATATTCTTTTTCCCAATGTAGGCCTCTTAGCGCTTAGCATGTCCAATTGCAGTTTCTACAGAAAGAGTGTTTCAGAACGGCTCAATCAAAAGTAAGGTTCAACTCTGTTAGTTGAATGCACAGAATAGAAAGAATTTTCACAGAATGCTACTGTGTAGTTTATATTTGATTATATTCCTTTTTCCACTATTACCCTCTTAGCGCTCCGAATGTCCACTTGCATTTTCTACAGAAAGAGTGTTCAGAACTGCGCAATCAAAAGTATGGTTTAACTCTGTTAGCTTAATGAACATATCAGAAATAAGTTTCACACAATGCTTCTGTGTAGTTTTTATTTGAAGATATTATTTTTCCCAATAGAGGCCTCTTAGCGCTCAGAATGTCCAATTGCAGTTTCTACAGAAAGAGTGTTTCAGAAAGGCTCAATCAAAAGTAAGGTTCAACTCTGTTAGTTGAATGCACAGAACAGAAAGAAGTTTCATACAATGCTTCTGTGTAGTTTATATTTGAACATATTCTTTTTTCCACTATTACCCACTTAGCGCTAGGAATGTCCAGTTGCATTTTCTACAGACAGACTGTTTCAAAACTGCTCAATCAAAATTATGGTTTAACTCTGTTAGCTGAATGCTCAGATCAGAAAGAAGTTTCACAGAATGCTTCTGTGTAGTTTATATTTGAATATATTCCTTTTTCCACTACTACTCTCTTAGCGCTCCAAATGTCCAGTTGCATTTTCTACAGAAAGTGTGTTCAGATCTGCTCAATCAAAAGTATGTTTTAACTCTGTTAGCTGAATGCACAGATAAGAAAGAAGTTTCACAGAATAATTCTGTGTAGTTTATATTTGGAGATATTCCTTTTTCCACTATTACCCTCTTAGCGCTCCGAATCTCCACTTGCATTTTCTACAGAAAGAGTGTTTCAGAACGGCTCAAACAAAACTAAGGTTCAACTCTTTTAGTTGAACAAACAGAACAGAAAGAAGTTTCACACAATTCTTCTGTGTAGTTTTTATTTGTAGACATTCTTTTTCCCAATATAGGCCTCTTAGCGCTCAGAATGTCCACTTGCATTTTCTACAGAAAGAGTGTTCAGAACTGCGCAATCAAAAGTATGGTTTAACTCTGTTAGCTTAATGAACATATCAGAAATAAGTTTCACACAATGCTTCTGTGTAGTTTTTATTTGAAGATATTATTTTTCCCAATAGAGGCCTCTTAGCGCTCAGAATGTCCAATTGCAGTTTCTACAGAAAGAGTGTTTCAGAAAGGCTCAATCAAAAGTGAGGTTCAACTCTGTTAGTTGAATGCACAGAACAGAAAGAAGTTTCATACAATGCTTCTGTGTAGTTTATATTTGAACATATTCTTTTTTCCACTATTACCCACTTAGCGCTACGAATGTCCAGTTGCATTTTCTACAGACAGAGTGTTTCAAAACTGCTCAATCAAAAGTATGGTTTAACTCTGTTAGCTGAATGCTCAGATCAGAAAGAAGTTTCACAGAATGCTTCTGTGTAGTTTATATTTGAATATATTCCTTTTTCCACTACTACGCTCTTAGCGCTCCAAATGTCCAGTTGCATTTTCTACAGAAAGAGTGTTCAGATCTGCTCAATCAAAAGTATGGTTTAACTCTGTTAGCTGAATGCACAGATCAGAAAGAAGTTTCACCGAATGATTCTGTGTAGTTTATATTTGAAGACATTCCTTTTTCCACTATTACCCACTTAGCGCTCCGAATCTCCTCTTGCATTTTCTACAAAAAGAGTGTTTCATAACTGCTCAATCAAAAATATGTTTTATCTCTGTTAACTGAATTTACAGATCAGAAATAAGTTTCACAGAATGCATCTGTGTAGTTTTAATTTGAAGATATTCTTTTTCCCAATGTAGGCCTCTTAGCTCTTAGCATGTCCAATTGCAGTTTCTACAGAAAGAGTGTTTCAGAACGGCTCAATCAAAAGTAAGGTTCAACTCTGTTAGTTGAATGCACAGAACAGAAAGAATTTTCACAGAATGCTACTGTGTAGTTTATATTTGAATATATTCCTTTCTCCACTATTACCCTCTTAGCGCTCCGAATGTCCGCTTGCATTTTCTACAGAAAGAGTGTTCAGAACTGCGCAATCAAAAGTATGGTTTAACTCTGTTAGCTTAATGAACATATCAGAAATAAGTTTCACACAATGCTTCTGTGTAGTTTTTATTTGAAGATATTATTTTTCCCAATAGAGGCCTCTTAGCGCTCAGAATGTCCAATTGCAGTTTCTACAGAAAGAGTGTTTCAGAAAGGCTCAATCAAAAGTAAGGTTCAACTCTGTTAGTTGAATGCACACAACAGAAAGAAGTTTCATACAATGATTCTGTGTAGTTTATATTTGAACATATTCTTTTTTCCACTCTTACCCACTTAGCGCTACGAATGTCCAGTTGCATTTTCTACAGACAGAGTGTTTCAAAACTGCTCAATCAAAAGTATGGTTTAACTCTGTTAGCTGAATGCTCAGATCAGAAAGAAGTTTCACAGAATGCTTCTGTGTAGTTTATATTTGAATATATTCCTTTTTCCACTACTACTCTCTTAGCGCTCCAAATGTCCAGTTGCATTTTCTACAGAAAGAGTGTTCAGATCTGCTCAATCAAAAGTATGTTTTAATTCTGTTAGCTGAATGCAGAGATCAGAAAGAAGTTTCACAGAATGATTCTGTGTAGTTTATATTTGGAGATATTCCTTTTTCCACTATTACCCTCTTAGCGCTCCGAATCTCCACTTGCATTTTCTACAGAAAGAGTGTTTCAGAACGGCTCAAACAAAACTAAGGTTCAACTCTTTTAGTTGAACAAACAGAACAGAAAGAAGTTTCACACAATTCTTCTGTGTAGTTTTTATTTGTAGACATTCTTTTTCCCAATATAGGCCTCTTAGCGCTCAGAATGTCCAATTGCAGTTTCTACAGAAAGAGTGTTTCAGAACGGCTCAATCAAAAGTAAGGTTCAACTCTGTTAGTTGAATGCACAGAACAGAAAGAAGTTTCATACAATGCTTCTGTGTAGTTCATATTTGAACATATTCTTTTTTCCACTATTACCCACTTAGCGCTACGAGTGTCCAGTTGCATTTTCTACAGACAGAGTGTTTCAAAACTGCTCAATCAAAAGTATGGTTTAACTCTTTTAGCTGAATGCTCAGATCAGAAAGAAGTTTCACAGAATGCTTCTGTGTAGTTTATATTTGAATATATACCTTTTTCCACTACTACGCTCTTAGCGCTCCAAATGTCCACTTGGATTTTCTACAGAAAGAGTGTTCAGATCTGCTCAATCAAAAGTATGGTTTAACTCTGTTAGCTGAATGCACAGATCAGAAAGAAGTTTCACCGAATGATTCTGTGTAGTTTATATTTGAAGACATTCCTTTTTCCACTATTACCCACTTAGCGCTCCGAATCTCCACTTGCATTTTCTACAAAAAGAGTGTTTCATAACTGCTCAATCAAAAATATGTTTTATCTCTGTTAACTGAATTTACAGATCAGAAATAAGTTTCACAGAATGCATCTGTGTAGTTTTTATTTGAAGATATTCTTTTTCCCAATGTAGGCCTCTTAGCGCTTAGCACGTCCAATTGCAGTTTCTACAGAACGAGTGTTTCAGAACGGCTCAATCAAAAGTAAGGTTCAACTCTGTTAGTTGAATGCACAGAACAGAAAGAATTTTCACAGAATGCTACTGTGTAGTTTATATTTGAATATATTCCTTTTTCCACTATTACCCTCTTAACGCTCCGAATGTCCACTTGCATTTTCTACAGAAAGAGTGTTCAGAACTGCGCAATCAAAAGTATGGTTTAACTCTGTTAGCTTAATGAACATATCAGAAATAAGTTTCACACAATGCTTCTGTGTAGTTTTTATTTGAAGATATTATTTTTCCCAATAGAGGCCTCTTAGCGCTCAGAATGTCCAATTGCAGTTTCAACGGAAAGAGTGTTTCAGAAAGGCTCAATCAAAAGTAAGGTTCAACTCTGTTAGTTGAATGCACAGAACAGAAAGAAGTTTCATACAATGCTTCTGTGTAGTTTATATTTGAAAATATTCTTTCTTCCACTATTACCCACTTAGCGCTTCGAATGTCCAGTTGCATTTTCTACAGACAGAGTGTTTCAAAACTGCTCAATCAAAAGTATGGTTTAACTCTGTTAGCTGAATGCTCAGATCAGAAAGAAGTTTCACAGAATGCTTCTGTGTAGTTTATATTTGAATATATTCCTTTTTCCACTACTACGCTCTTAGCGCTCCAAATGTAAAGTTGCATTTTCTACAGAAAGGGTGTTCAGATCTGCTCAATCAAAACTGTGGTTTAACTCTGTTAGCTGAATGCACAGATCAGAAAGAAGTTTCACCGAATGATTCTGTGTAGTTTATATTTGAAGACATTCCTTTTTCCACTATTACCCTCTTAGCGCTCCGAATCTCCAATTGCATTTTCTACAAAAAGAGTGTTTCATAACTGCTCAATCAAAAATATGTTTTATCTCTGTTAACTGAATTTACAGATCAGAAATAAGTTTCACAGAATGCATCTGTGTAGTTTTTATTGGAAGATATTCTTTTTCCCAATGTAGGCCTCTTAGCTCTTAGCATGTCCAATTGCAGTTTCTACAGAAAGAGTGTTTCAGAACGGCTCAATCAAAAGTAAGGTTCAACTCTGTTAGTTGAATGCACAGAACAGAAAGAATTTTCACAGAATGCTACTGTGTAGTTTATATTTGAATATATTCCTTTTTCCACTATTACCCTCTTAGCGCTCAGAATGTCCACTTGCATTTTCTACAGAAAGAGTGTTTCAGAACGGCTCAAACAAAACTAAGGTTCAACTCTTTTAGTTGAACAAACAGAACAGAAAGAAGTTTCACACAATTCTTCTGTGTAGTTTTTATTTGTAGACATTCTTTTTCCCAATATAGGCCTCTTAGCGCTCAGAATGTCCACTTGCATTTTCTACAGAAAGAGTGTTCAGAACTGCGCAATCAAAAGTATGGTTTAACTCTGTTAGCTTAATGAACATATCAGAAATAAGTTTCACACAATGCTTCTGTGTAGTTTTTATTTGAAGATATTATTTTTCCCAATAGAGGCCTCTTAGCGCTCAGAATGTCCAATTGCAGTTTCTACAGAAAGAGTGTTTCAGAAAGGCTCAATCAAAAGTGAGGTTCAACTCTGTTAGTTGAATGCACAGAACAGAAAGGAGTTTCATACAATGCTTCTGTGTAGTTTATATTTGAATATATTCTTTTTTCCACTATTACCCACTTAGCGCTACGAATGTCCAGTTGCATTTTCTACAGACAGAGTGTTTCAAAACTGCTCAATCAAAAGTATGGTTTAACTCTGTTAGCTGAATGCTCAGATCAGAAAGAAGTTTCACAGAATGCTTCTGTGTAGTTTATATTTTAATATATTCCTTTTTCCACTACTACTCTCTTAGCGCTCCAAATGTCCAGTTGCATTTTCTACAGAAAGAGTGTTCAGATCTGCTCAATCAAAAGTATGTTTTAACTCTGTTAGCTGAATGCACAGATCAGAAAGAAGTTTCACAGAATGATTCTGTGTAGTTTATATTTGGAGACATTCCTTTTTCCACTATTACCCTCTTAGCGCTCCGAATCTCCACTTGCATTTTCTACAGAAAGAGAGTTTCAGAACGGCTCAATCAAAACTAAGGTTCAACTCTTTTAGTTGAACAAACAGAACAGAAAGAAGTTTCACACAATTCTTCTGTGTAGTTTTTATTTGTAGACATTCTTTTTCCCAATATAGGCCTCTTAGCGCTCAGAATGTCCAATTGCAGTTTCTACAGAAAGAGTGTTTCAGAACGGCTCAATCAATAGTAAGGTTCAACTCTGTTAGTTGAATGCACAGAACAGAAAGAAGTTTCATACAATGCTTCTGTGTAGTTTATATTTGAACATATTCTTTTTTCCACTATTACCCACTTAGCGATAAGAATGTCCAGTTGCATTTTCTACAGCCAGAGTGTTTCAAAACTGCTCAATCAAAAGTATGGTTTAACTCTGTTAGCTGAATGCTCAGATCAGAAAGAAGTTTCACAGAATGATTCTGTGTAGTTTATATTTGAATATATTCCTTTTTCCACTACTACGCTCTTATCGCTCCAAATGTCCAGTTGCATTTTCTACAGAAAGAGTGTTCAGATCTGCTCAATCAAAAGTATGGTTTAACTCTGTTAGCTGAATGCACAGATCAGAAAGAAGTTTCACCGAATGATTCTGTGTAGTTTATATTTGAAGACATTCCTTTTTCCACTATTACCCACTTAGCGCTCCGAATCTCCTCTTGCATTTTCTACAAAAAGAGTGTTTCATAACTGCTCAATCAAAAATATGTTTTATCTCTGTTAACTGAATTTACAGATCAGAAATAAGTTTCACAGAATGCATCTGTGTAGTTTTTATTTGAAGATATTCTTTTTCCCAATGTAGGCCTCTTAGCTCTTAGCATGTCCAATTGCAGTTTCTACAGAAAGAGTGTTTCAGAACGGCTCAATCAAAAGTAAGGTTCAACTCTGTTAGTTGAATGCACAGAACAGAAAGAATTTTCACAGAATGCTACTGTGTAGTTTATATTTGAATATATTCCTTTCTCCACTATTACCCTCTTAGCGCTCCGAATGTCCACTTGCATTTTCTACAGAAAGAGTGTTCAGAACTGCGCAATCAAAAGTATGATTTAACTCTGTTAGCTTAATGAACATATCAGAAATAAGTTTCACACAATGCTTCTGTGTAGTTTTTATTTGAAGATATTATTTTTCCCAATAGAGGCCTCTTAGCGCTCAGAATGTCCAATTGCAGTTTCTACAGAAAGAGTGTTTCAGAAAGGCTCAATCAAAAGTAAGGTTCAACTCTGTTAGTTGAATGCACAGAACAGAAAGAAGTTTCAATGATTCTGTGTAGTTTATATTTGAACATATTCTTTTTTCCACTATTACCCACTTAGCGCTACGAATGTCCAGTTGCATTTTCTACAGACAGAGTGTTTCAAAACTGCTCAATCAAAAGTATGGTTTAACTCTGTTAGCTGAATGCTCAGATCAGAAAGAAGTTTCACAGAATGCTTCTGTGTAGTTTATCTTTGAATATATTCCTTTTTCCACTACTACTCTCTTAGCGCTCCAAATGTCCAGTTGCATTTTCTACAGAAAGAGTGTTCAGATCTGCTCAATCAAAAGTATGTTTTAACTCTGTTAGCTGAATGCACAGATCAGAAAGAAGTTTCACAGAATGATTCTGTGTAGTTTATATTTGGAGATATTCCTTTTTCCACTATTACCCTCTTAGCGCTCCGAATCTCCACTTGCATTTTCTACAGAAAGAGTGTTTCAGAACGGCTCAAACAAAACTAAGGTTCAACTCTTTTAGTTGAACAAACAGAACAGAAAGAAGTTTCACACAATTCTTCTGTGTAGTTTTTATTTGTAGACATTGTTTTTCCCAATATAGGCCTCTTAGCGCTCAGATTGTCCAATTGCAGTTTCTACAGAAAGAGTGTTTCAGAACGGCTCAATCAAAAGTAAGGTTCAACTCTGTTAGTTGAATGCACAGAACAGAAAGAAGTTTCATACAATGCTTCTGTGTAGTTTATATTTGAACATATTCTTTTTTCCACTATTAAACACTTAGCGCTACGAATGTCCAGTTGCATTTTCTACAGACAGAGTGTTTCAAAACTGCTCAATCAAATGTATGGTTTAACTCTGTTAGCTGAATGCTCAGATCAGAAAGAAGTTTCACAGAATGCTTCTGTGTAGTTTATATTTGAATATATTCCTTTTTCCACTACTACGCTCTTAGCGCTCCAAATGTCCAGTTGCATTTTCTACAGAAAGAGTGTTCAGATCTGCTCAATCAAAAGTATGGTTTAACTCTGTTAGCTGAATGCACAGATCAGAAAGAAGTTTCACCGAATGATTCTGTGTAGTTTATATTTGAAGACATTCCTTTTTCCACTATTACCCTCTTAGCGCTCCGAATCTCCACTTGCATTTTCTACAAAAAGAGTGTTTCATAACTGCTCAATCAAAAATATGTTTTATCTCTGTTAACTGAATTTACAGATCAGAAATAAGTTTCACAGAATGCATCTGTGTAGTTTTTATTTGAAGATATTCTTTTTCCCAATGTAGGCCTCTTAGCGCTTAGCATGTCCAATTGCAGTTTCTACAGAAAGAGTGTTTCAGAACGGCTCAATCAAAAGTAAGGTTCAACTCTGTTAGTTGAATGCACAGAATAGAAAGAATTTTCACAGAATGCTACTGTGTAGTTTATATTTGATTATATTCCTTTTTCCACTATTACCCTCTTAGCGCTCCGAATGTCCACTTGCATTTTCTACAGAAAGAGTGTTCAGAACTGCGCAATCAAAAGTATGGTTTAACTCTGTTAGCTTAATGAACATATCAGAAATAAGTTTCACACAATGCTTCTGTGTAGTTTTTATTTGAAGATATTATTTTTCCCAATACAGGCCTCTTAGCGCTCAGAATGTCCAATTGCAGTTTCTACAGAAAGAGTGTTTCAAAAAGGCTCAATCAAAAGTAAGGTTCAACTCTGTTAGTTGAATGCACAGAACAGAAAGAAGTTTCATACAATGCTTCTGTGTAGTTTATATTTGAACATATTCTTTTTTCCACTATTACCCACTTAGCGCTACGAATGTCCAGTTGCATTTTCTACAGACAGAGTGTTTCAAAACTGCTCAATCAAAAGTATGGTTTAACTCTGTTAGCTGAATGCTCAGATCAGAAAGAAGTTTCACAGAATGCTTCTGTGTAGTTTATATTTGAATATATTCCTTTTTCCACTACTACTCTCTTAGCGCTCCAAATGTCCAGTTGCATTTTCTACAGAAAGAGTGTTCAGATCTGCTCAATCAAAAGTATGGTTTAAATCTGTTAGCTGAATGCACAGATCAGAAAGAAGTTTCACAGAATGATTCTGTGTAGTTTATATTTGGAGACATTCCTTTTTCCACTATTACCCTCTTAGCGCTCCGAATCTCCACTTGCATTTTCTACAGAAAGAGTGTTTCAGAACGGCTCAATCACAACTAAGGTTCAACTCTTTTAGTTGAACAAACAGAACAAAAAGAAGTTTCACACAATTCTTCTGTGTAGTTTTTATTTGTAGACATTCTTTTTCCCAATATAGGCATCTTAGCGCTCAGAATGTCCAATTGCAGTTTCTACAGAAAGAGTGTTTCAGAACGGCTCAATCAAAAGTAAGGTTCAACTCTGTTAGTTGAATGCACAGAACAGAAAGAAGTTTCATACAATGCTTCTGTGTAGTTCATATTTGAACATATTCTTTTTTCCACTATTACCCACTTAGCGCTACGAGTGTCCAGTTGCATTTTCTACAGACAGAGTGTTTCAAAACTGCTCAATCAAAAGTATGGTTTAACTCTGTTAGCTGAATGCTCAGATCAGAAAGAAGTTTCACAGAATGCTTCTGTGTAGTTTATATTTGAATATATTCCTTTTTCCACTACTACGCTCTTAGCGCTCCAAATGTCCACTTGGATTTTCTACAGAAAGAGTGTTCAGATCTGCTCAATCAAAAGTATGGTTTAACTCTGTTAGCTGAATGCGCAGATCAGAAAGAAGTTTCACCGAATGATTCTGTGTAGTTTATATTTGAAGACATTCCTTTTTCCACTATTACCCACTTAGCGCTCCGAATCTCCACTTGCATTTTCTACAAAAAGAGTGTTTCATAACTGCTCAATCAAAAATATGTTTTATCTCTGTTAACTGAATTTACATATCAGAAATAAGTTTCACAGAATGCATCTGTGTAGTTTTTATTTGAAGATATTCTTTTTCCCAATGTAGGCCTCTTAGCGCTTAGCATGTCCAATTGCAGTTTCTACAGAACGAGTGTTTCAGAACGGCTCAATCAAAAGTAAGGTTCAACTCTGTTAGTTGAATGCACAGAACAGAAAGAATTTTCACAGAATGCTACTGTGTAGTTTATATTTGAATATATTCCTTTTTCCACTAATACCCTCTTAGCGCTCCGAATGTCCACTTGCATTTTCTACAGAAAGAGTGTTCAGAACTGCGCAATCAAAAGTATGGTTTAACTCTGTTAGCTTAATGAACATATCAGAAATAAGTTTCACACAATGCTTCTGTGTAGTTTTTATTTGAACATATTATTTTTCCCAATAGAGGCCTCTTAGCGCTCAGAATGTCCAATTGCAGTTTCTACAGAAAGAGTGTTTCAGAAAGGCTCAATCAAATGTGAGGTTCAACTCTGTTAGTTGAATGCACAGAACATAAAGAAGTTTCATACAATGCTTCTGTGTAGTTTATATTTGAACATATTCTTTTTTCCACTATTACCCACTTAGCGCTAGGAATGTCCAGTTGCATTTTCTACAGACAGAGTGTTTCAAAACTGCTCAATCAAAAGTATGGTTTAACTCTGTTAGCTGAATGCTCAGATCAGAAAGAAGTTTCACAGAATGCTTCTGTGTAGTTTATATTTGATTATATTGCTTTTTCCACTACTACTCTCTTAGCGATCCAAATGTCCAGTTGCATTTTCTACAGAAAGAGTGTTCAGATCTGCTCAATCAAAAGTATGTTTTAACTCTGTTAGCTGAACGCACAGATCAGAAAGAAGTTTCACAGAATGATTCTGTGTAGTTTATATTTGGAGACATTCCTTTTTCCACTATTACCCTCTTAGCGCTCCGAATCTCCACTTGCATTTTCTACAGAAAGAGTGTTTCAGAACGGCTCAATCAAAACTAAGGTTCAACTCTTTTACTTGAACAAACAGAACAGAAAGAAGTTTCACACAATTCTTCTGTGTAGTTTTTATTTGTAGACATTCTTTTTCCCAATACAGGCCTCCTAGCGCTCAGAATGTCCAATTGCAGTTTCTACAGAAAGAGTGTTTCAGAACGGCTCATTCAAAAGTAAGGTTCAACTCTGTTACTTGAATGCACAGAACAGAAAGAAGTTTCATACAATGCTTCTGTGTAGTTTATATTTGAACATATTCTTTTTTCCACTATTACCCACTTAGCGCTACGAATGTCCAGTTGCATTTTCTACAGACAGAGTGTTTCAAAACTGCTCAATCAAAAGTATGGTTTAACTCTGTTAGCTGAATGCTCAGATCAGAAAGAAGTTTCACAGAATGCTTCTGTGTAGTTTATATATGAATATATTCCTTTTTCCACTATTACGCTCTTAGCGCTCCAAATGTCCAGTTGCATTTTCTACAGAAAGAGTGTTCAGATCTGCTCAATCAAAAGTATGGTTTAACTCTGTTAGCTGAATGCACAGATCAGAAAGAAGTTTCACCGAATGATTCTGTGTAGTTTATATTTGAAGACATTACTTTTTCCACTATTACCCTCTTAGCGCTCCGAATCTCCACTTGCATTTTCTACAAAAAGAGTGTTTCATAACTGCTCAATCAAAAATATGTTTTATCTCTGTTAACTGAATTTACAGATCAGAAATAAGTTTCACAGAATGCATCTGTGTAGTTTTTATTTGAAGATATTCTTTTTCCCAATGTAGGCCTCTTAGCGCTTAGCATGTCCAATTGCAGTTTCTACAGAAAGAGTGTTTCAGAACGGCTCAATCAAAAGTAAGGTTCAACTCTGTTAGTTGAATGCACAGAATAGAAAGAATTTTCACAGAATGCTACTGTGTAGTTTATATTTGATTATATTCCTTTTTCCACTATTACCCTCTTAGCGCTCCGAATGTCCACTTGCATTTTCTACAGAAAGAGTGTTCAGAACTGCGCAATCAAAAGTATGGTTTAACTCTGTTAGCTTAATGAACATATCAGAAATAAGTTTCACACAATGCTTCTGTGTAGTTTTTATTTGAAGATATTATTTTTCCCAATACAGGCCTCTTAGCGCTCAGAATGTCCAATTGCAGTTTCTACAGAAAGAGTGTTTCAAAAAGGCTCAATCAAAAGTAAGGTTCAACTCTGTTAGTTGAATGCACAGAACAGAAAGTAGTTTCATACAATGCTTCTGTGTAGTTTATATTTGAACATATACTTTTTTCCACTATTACCCACTTAGCGCTACGAATGTCCAGTTGCATTTTCTACAGACAGAGTGTTTCAAAACTGCTCAATCAAAAGTATGGTTTAACTCTGTTAGCTGAATGCTCAGATAAGAAAGAAGTTTCACAGAATGCTTCTGTGTAGTTTATATTTGAATATATTCCTTTTTCCACTACTACTCTCTTAGCGCTCCAAATGTCCAGTTGCATTTTCTACAGAAAGAGTGTTCAGATCTGCTCAATCAAAAGTATGTTTTAACTCTGTTAGCTGAATGCACAGATCAGAAAGAAGTTTCACAGAATGATTCTTTGTAGTTTATATTTGTAGACATTCCTTTTTCCACTATTATCCTCTTAGCGCTCCGAATCTCCACTTGCATTTTCTACAGAAAAAGAGTTTCAGAACGGCTCAATCAAAACTAAGGTTCAACTCTTTTAGTTGAACAAACAGAACAGAAAGAAGTTTCACACAATTCTTCTGTGTAGTTTTTATTTGTAGACATTCTTTTTCCCAATATAGGCCTCTTAGCGCTCAGAATGTCCAATTGCAGTTTCTACAGAAAGAGTGTTTCAGAACGGCTCAATCAAAAGTAAGGTTCAACTCTGTTAGTTGAATGCACAGAACAGAAAGAAGTTTCATACAATGCTTCTGTGTAGTTTATATTTGAACATATTCTTTTTTCCACTATTACCCACTTAGCGCTACGAATGTCCAGTTGCATTTTCTACAGACAGAGTGTTTCAAAACTGCTCAATCAAAAGTATGGTTTAACTCTGTTAGCTGAATGCTCAGATCAGAAAGAAGTTTCACAGAATGCTTCTGTGTAGTTTATATTTGAATATATTCCTTTTTCCACTACTACGCTCTTAGCGCTCCAAATGTCCAGTTGCATTTTCTACAGAAAGAGTGTTCAGATCTGCTCAATCAAAAGTATGGTTTAACTGTGTTAGCTGAATGCACAGATCAGAAAGAAGTTTCACCGAATGATTCTGTGTAGTTTATATTTGAAGACATTCCTTTTTCCACTATTACCCTCTTAGCGCTCCGAATCTCCACTTGCATTTTCTACAAAAAGAGTGTTTCATAACTGCTCAATCAAAAATATGTTTTATCTCTGTTAACTGAATTTACAGATCAGAAATAAGTTTCACAGAATGCATCTGTGTAGTTTTTATTTGAAGATATTCGTTTTCCCAATGTAGGCCTCTTAGCGCTTAGCATGTCCAATTGCAGTTTCTACAGAAAGAGTGTTTCAGATCGGCTCAATCAAAAGTAAGGTTCAACTCTGTTAGTTGAATGCACAGAACAGAAAGAATTTTCACAGAATGCTACTGTGTAGTTTATATTTGAATATATTCCTTTTTCCACTAATACCCTCTTAGCGCTCCGAATGTCCACTTGCATTTTCTACAGAAAGAGTGTTCAGAACTGCGCAATCGAAAGTATGGTTTAACTCTGTTAGCTTAATGAACATATCAGAAATAAGTTTCACACAATGCTTCTGTGTAGTTTTTATTTGAAGATATTATTTTTCCCAATAGAGGCCTCTTAGCGCTCAGAATGTCCAATTGCAGTTTCTACAGAAAGAGTGTTTCAGAAAGGCTCAATCAAATGTGAGGTTCAACTCTGTTAGTTGAATGCACAGAACAGAAAGAAGTTTCATACAATGCTTCTGTGTAGTTTATATTTGAACATATTCTTTTTTCCACTATTACCCACTTAGCGCTACGAATGTCCAGTTGCATTTTCTACAGACAGAGTGTTTCAAAACTGCTCAATCAAAAGTATGGTTTAACTCTGTTAGCTGAATGCTCAGATCAGAAAGAAGTTTCACAGAATGCTTCTGTGTAGTTTATATTTGAATATATTCCTTTTTCCACTACTACTCTCTTATCGCTCCAAATGTCCAGTTGCATTTTCTACAGAAAGAGTGTTCAGATCTGCTCAATCAAAAGTATGTTTTAACTCTGTTAGCTGAATGCACAGATCAGAAAGAAGTTTCACAGAATGATTCTGTGTAGTTTATATTTGGAGATATTCCTTTTTCCACTATTACCCTCTTAGCGCTCCGAATCTCCACTTGCATTTTCTACAGAAAGAGTGTTTCAGAACGGCTCAAACAAAACTAAGGTTCAACTCTTTTAGTTGAACAAACAGAACAGAAAGAAGTTTCACACAATTCTTCTGTGTAGTTTTTATTTGTAGACATTCTTTATCCCAATATAGGCCTCTTAGCGCTCAGAATGTCCAATTGCAGTTTCTACAGAAAGAGTGTTTCAGAACGGCTCAATCAAAAGTAAGGTTCAACTCTGTTAGTTGAATGCACAGAACAGAAAGAAGTTTCATACAATGCTTCTGTGTAGTTTATATTTGAACATATTCTTTTTTCCACTATTAAACACTTAGCGCTACGAATGTCCAGTTGCATTTTCTACAGACAGAGTGTTTCAAAACTGCTCAATCAAAAGTATGGTTTAACTCTGTTAGCTGAATGCTCAGATCAGAAAGAAGTTTCACAGAACGCTTCTGTGTAGTTTATATTTGAATATATTCCTTTTTCCACTACTACGCTCTTAGCGCTCCAAATGTCCAGTTGCATTTTCTACAGAAAGAGTGTTCAGATCTGCTCAATCAAAAGTATGGTTTAACTCTGTTAGCTGAATGCACAGATCGGAAAGAAGTTTCACCGAATGATTCTGTGTAGTTTATATTTGAAGACATTCCTTTTTCCACTATTACCCTCTTAGCGCTCCGAATCTCCACTTGCATTTTCTACAAAAAGAGTGTTTCATAACTGCTCAATCAAAAATATGTTTTATCTCTGTTAACTGAATTTACAGATCAGAAATAAGTTTCACAGAATGCATCTGTGTAGTTTTTATTTGAAGATATTCGTTTTCCCAATGTAGGCCTCTTAGCGCTTAACATGTCCAATTGCAGTTTCTACAGAAAGAGTGTTTCAGAACGGCTCAATCAAAAGTAAGGTTCAACTCTGTTAGTTGAATGCACAGAACAGAAAGAATTTTCACAGAATGCTACTGTGTAGTTTATATTTGAATATATTCCTTTTTCCACTAATACCCTCTTAGCGCTCCGAATGTCCACTTGCATTTTCTACAGAAAGAGTGTTCAGAACTGCGCAATCAAAACTATGGTTTAACTCTGTTAGCTTAATGAACATATCAGAAATAAGTTTCACACAATGCTTCTGTGTAGTTTTTATTTGAAGATATTATTTTTCCCAATAGAGGCCTCTTAGCGCTCAGAATGTCCAATTGCAGTTTCTACAGAAAGAGTGTTTCAGAAAGGCTCAATCAAATGTGAGGTTCAACTCTGTTAGTTGAATGCACAGAACATAAAGAATTTTCATACAATGCTTCTGTGTAGTTTATATTTGAACATATTCTTTTTTCCACTATTACCCACTTAGCGCTAGGAATGTCCAGTTGCATTTTCTACAGACAGAGTGTTTCAAAACTGCTCAATCAAAAGTATGGTTTAACTCTGTTAGCTGAATGCTCAGATCAGAAAGAAGTTTCACAGAATGCTTCTGTGTAGTTTATATTTGAATATATTCCTTTTTCCACTACTACTCTCTTAGCGATCCAAATGTCCAGTTGCATTTTCTACAGAAAGAGTGTTCAGATCTGCTCAATCAAAAGTATGTTTTAACTCTGTTAGCTGAATGCACAGATCAGAAAGAAGTTTCACAGAATGATTCTGTGTAGTTTATATTTGGAGACATTCCTTTTTCCACTATTACCCTCTTAGCGCTCCGAATCTCCACTTGCATTTTCTACAGAAAGAGTGTTTCAGAACGGCTCAATCAAAACTAAGGTTCAACTCTTTTAGTTGAACAAACAGAACAGAAAGAAGTTTCACACAATTCTTCTGTGTAGTTTTTATTTGTAGACATTCTTTTTCCCAATACAGGCCTCCTAGCGCTCAGAATGTCCAATTGCAGTTTCTACAGAAAGAGTGTTTCAGAACGGCTCAATCAAAAGTAAGGTTCAACTCTGTTACTTGAATGCACAGAACAGAAAGAAGTTTCATACAATGCTTCTGTGTAGTTTATATTTGAACATATTCTTTTTTCCACTATTACCCACTTAGCGCTACGAATGTCCAGTTGCATTTTCTACAGACAGAGTGTTTCAAAACTGCTCAATCAAAAGTATGGTTTAACTCTGTTAGCTGAATGCTCAGATCAGAAAGAAGTTTCACAGAATGCTTCTGTGTAGTTTATATTTGAATATATTCCTTTTTCCACTATTACGCTCTTAGCGCTCCAAATGTCCAGTTGCATTTTCTACAGAAAGAGTGTTCAGATCTGCTCAATCAAAAGTATGGTTTAACTCTGTTAGCTGAATGCACAGATCAGAAAGAAGTTTCACCGAATGATTCTGTGTAGTTTATATTTGAAGACATTCCTTTTTCCACTATTACCCTCTTAGCACTCCGAATCTCCACTTGCATTTTCTACAAAAAGAGTGTTTCATAACTGCTCAATCAAAAATATGTTTTATCTCTGTTAACTGAATTTACAGATCAGAAATAAGTTTCACAGAATGCATCTGTGTAGTTTTTATTTGAAGATATTCTTTTTCCCAATGTAGGCCTCTTAGCGCTTAGCATGTCCAATTGCAGTTTCTACAGAAAGAGTGTTTCAGAACGGCTCAATCAAAAGTAAGGTTCAACTCTGTTAGTTGAATGCACAGAATAGAAAGAATTTTCACAGAATGCTACTGTGTAGTTTATATTTGATTATATTCCTTTTTCCACTATTACCCTCTTAGCGCTCCGAATGTCCACTTGCATTTTCTACAGAAAGAGTGTTCAGAACTGCGCAATCAAAAGTATGGTTTAACTCTGTTAGCTTAATGAACATATCAGAAATAAGTTTCACACAATGCTTCTGTGTAGTTTTTATTTGAAGATATTATTTTTCCCAATACAGGCCTCTTAGCGCTCAGAATGTACAATTGCAGTTTCTACAGAAAGAGTGTTTCAAAAAGGCTCAATCAAAAGTAAGGTTCAACTCTGTTAGTTGAATGCACAGAACAGAAAGAAGTTTCATACAATGCTTCTGTGTAGTTTATATTTGAACATATTCTTTTTTCCACTATTACCCACTTAGCGCTACGAATGTCCAGTTGCATTTTCTACAGACAGAGTGTTTCAAAACTGCTCAATCAAAAGTATGGTTTAACTCTGTTAGCTGAATGCTCAGATCAGAAAGAAGTTTCACAGAATGCTTCTGTGTAGTTTATATTTGAATATATTCCTTTTTCCACTACTACTCTCTTAGCGCTCCAAATGTCCAGTTGCATTTTCTACAGAAAGAGTGTTCAGATCTGCTCAATCAAAAGTATGTTTTAATTCTGTTAGCTGAATGCACAGATCAGAAAGAAGTTTCACAGAATGATTCTGTGTAGTTTATATTTGTAGACATTCCTTTTTCCACTATTACCCTCTTAGCGCTCCGAATGTCCACTTGCATTTTCTACAGAAAGAGTGTTCAGAACTGCGCAATCAAAAGTATGGTTTAACTCTGTTAGCTTAATGAACATATCAGAAATAAGTTTCACACAATGCTTCTGTGTAGTTTTTATTTGAAGATATTATTTTTCCCAATAGAGGCCTCTTAGCGCTCAGAATGTCCAATTGCAGTTTCTACAGAAAGAGTGTTTCAGAAAGGCTCAATCAAAAGTAAGGTTCAACTCTGTTAGTTGAATGCACAGAACAGAAAGACGTTTCATACAATGATTCTGTGTAGTTTATATTTGAACATATTCTTTTTTCCACTATTACCCACTTAGCGTTACGAATGTCCAGTTGCATTTTGTACAGACAGAGTGTTTCAAAACTGCTCAATCAAAAGTATGGTTTAACTCTGTTAGCTGAATGCTCAGATCAGAAAGAAGTTTCACAGAATGCTTCTGTGTAGTTTATATTTGAATATATTCCTTTTTTCCACTACTACTCTCTTAGCGCTCCAAATGTCCAGTTGCATTTTCTACAGAAAGAGTGATCAGATCTGGTCAATCAAAAGTATGTTTTAACTCTGTTAGCTGAATGCACAGATCAGAAAGAAGTTTCACTGAATGATTCTGTGTAGTTTATATTTGGAGACATTCCTTTTTCCACTATTACCCTCTTAGCGCTCCGAATCTCCACTTGCATTTTCTACAGAAAGAGTGTTTCAGAACGGCTCAATCAAAACTAAGGTTCAACTCTTTTAGTTGAACAAACAGAACAGAAAGAAGTTTCACACAATTCTTCTGTGTAGTTTTTATTTGTAGACATTCTCTTTCCCAATATAGGCCTCTTAGCGCTCAGAATGTCCAATTGCAGTTTCTACAGAAAGAGTGTTTCAGAACGGCTCAATCAAAAGTAAGGTTCAACTCTGTTAGTTGAATGCACAGAACAGAAAGAAGTTTCATACAATGCTTCTGTGTAGTTTATATTTGAACATATTCTTTTTTCCACTATTAAACACTTAGCGCTACGAATGTCCAGTTGCATTTTCTACAGACAGAGTGTTTCAAAACTGCTCAATCAAAAGTATGGTTTAACTCTGTTAGCTGAATGCTCAGATCAGAAAGAAGTTTCACAGAACGCTTCTGTGTAGTTTATATTTGAATATATTCCTTTTTCCACTACTACGCTCTTAGCGCTCCAAATGTCCAGTTGCATTTTCTACAGAAAGAGTGTTCAGATCTGCTCAATCAAAAGTATGGTTTAACTCTGTTAGCTGAATGCACAGATCGGAAAGAAGTTTCACCGAATGATTCTGTGTAGTTTATATTTGAAGACATTCCTTTTTCCACTATTACCCTCTTAGCGCTCCGAATCTCCACTTGCATTTTCTACAAAAAGAGTGTTTCATAACTGCTCAATCAAAAATATGTTTTATCTCTGTTAACTGAATTTACAGATCAGAAATAAGTTTCACAGAATGCATCTGTGTAGTTTTTATTTGAAGATATTCGTTTTCCCAATGTAGGCCTCTTAGCGCTTAGCATGTCCAATTGCAGTTTCTACAGAAAGAGTGTTTCAGAACGGCTCAATCAAAAGTAAGGTTCAACTCTGTTAGTTGAATGCACAGAACAGAAAGAATTTTCACAGAATGCTACTGTGTAGTTTATATTTGAATATATTCCTTTTTCCACTAATACCCTCTTAGCGCTCCGAATGTCCACTTGCATTTTCTACAGAAAGAGTGTTCAGAACTGCGCAATCAAAAGTATGGTTTAACTCTGTTAGCTTAATGAACATATCAGAAATAAGTTTCACACAATGCTTCTGTGTAGTTTTTATTTGAAGATATTATTTTTCCCAATAGAGGCCTCTTAGCGCTCAGAATGTCCAATTGCAGTTTCTACAGAAAGAGTGTTTCAGAAAGGCTCAATCAAATGTGAGGTTCAACTCTGTTAGTTGAATGCACAGAACATAAAGAAGTTTCATACAATGCTTCTGTGTAGTTTATATTTGAACATATTCTTTTTTCCACTATTACCCACTTAGCGCTAGGAATGTCCAGTTGCATTTTCTACAGACAGAGTGTTTCAAAACTGCTCAATCAAAAGTATGGTTTAACTCTGTTAGCTGAATGCTCAGATCAGAAAGAAGTTTCACAGAATGCTTCTGTGTAGTTTATATTTGAATATATTCCTTTTTCCACTACTACTCTCTTAGCGATCCAAATGTCCAGTTGCATTTTCTACAGAAAGAGTGTTCAGATCTGCTCAATCAAAAGTATGTTTTAACTCTGTTAGCTGAATGCACAGATCAGAAAGAAGTTTCACAGAATGATTCTGTGTAGTTTATATTTGGAGACATTCCTTTTTCCACTATTACCCTCTTAGCGCTCCGAATCTCCACTTGCATTTTCTACAGAAAGAGTGTTTCAGAACGGCTCAATCAAAACTAAGGTTCAACTCTTTTAGTTGAACAAACAGAACAGAAAGAAGTTTCACACAATTCTTCTGTGTAGTTTTTATTTGTAGACATTCTTTTTCCCAATACAGGCCTCCTAGCGCTCAGAATGTCCAATTGCAGTTTCTACAGAAAGAGTGTTTCAGAACGGCTCAATCAAAAGTAAGGTTCAACTCTGTTACTTGAATGCACAGAACAGAAAGAAGTTTCATACAATGCTTCTGTGTAGTTTATATTTGAACATATTCTTTTTTCCACTATTACCCACTTAGCGCTACGAATGTCCAGTTGCATTTTCTACAGACAGAGTGTTTCAAAACTGCTCAATCAAAAGTATGGTTTAACTCTGTTAGCTGAATGCTCAGATCAGAAAGAAGTTTCACAGAATGCTTCTGTGTAGTTTATATTTGAATATATTCCTTTTTCCACTATTACGCTCTTAGCGCTCCAAATGTCCAGTTGCATTTTCTACAGAAAGAGTGTTCAGATCTGCTCAATCAAAAGTATGGTTTAACTCTGTTAGCTGAATGCACAGATCAGAAAGAAGTTTCACCGAATGATTCTGTGTAGTTTATATTTGAAGACATTCCTTTTTCCACTATTACCCTCTTAGCGCTCCGAATCTCCACTTGCATTTTCTACAAAAAGTGTGTTTCATAACTGCTCAATCAAAAATATGTTTTATCTCTGTTAACTGAATTTACAGATCAGAAATAAGTTTCACAGAATGCATCTGTGTAGTTTTTATTTGAAGATATTCTTTTTCCCAATGTAGGCCTCTTAGCGCTTAGCATGTCCAATTGCAGTTTCTACAGAAAGAGTGTTTCAGAACGGCTCAATTAGAAGTAAGGTTCAACTCTGTTAGTTGAATGCACAGAACAGAAAGAATTTTCACAGAATGCTACTGTGTAGTTTGATTATATTCCTTTTTCCACTATTACCCTCTTAGCGCTCCGAATGTCCACTTGCATTTTCTACAGAAAGAGTGTTCAGAACTGCGCAATCAAAAGTATGGTTTAACTCTGTTAGCTTAATGAACATATCAGAAATAAGTTTCACACAATGCTTCTGTGTAGTTTTTATTTGAAGATATTATTTTTCCCAATACAGGCCTCTTAGCGCTCAGAATGTACAATTGCAGTTTCTACAGAAAGAGTGTTTCAAAAAGGCTCAATCAAAAGTAAGGTTCAACTCTGTTAGTTGAATGCACAGAACAGAAAGAAGTTTCATACAATGCTTCTGTGTAGTTTATATTTGAACATATTCTTTTTTACACTATTACCCACTTAGCGCTACGAATGTCCAGTTGCATTTTCTACAGACAGAGTGTTTCAAAACTGCTCAATCAAAAGTATGGTTTAACTCTGTTAGCTGAATGCTCAGATCAGAAAGAAGTTTCACAGAATGCTTCTGTGTAGTTTATATTTGAATATATTCCTTTTTCCACTACTACTCTCTTAGCGCTCCAAATGTCCAGTTGCATTTTCTACAGAAAGAGTGTTCAGATCTGCTCAATCAAAAGTATGTTTTAACTCTGTTAGCTGAATGCACAGATCAGAAAGAAGTTTCACAGAATGATTCTGTGTAGTTTATATTTGTAGACATTCCTTTTTCCACTATTACCCTCTTAGCGCTCCGAATGTCCACTTGCATTTTCTACAGAAAGAGTGTTCAGAACTGCGCAATCAAAAGTATGGTTTAACTCTGTTAGCTTAATGAACATATCAGAAATAAGTTTCACACAATGCTTCTGTGTAGTTTTTATTTGAAGATATTATTTTTCCCAATAGAGGCCTCTTAGCGCTCAGAATGTCCAATTGCAGTTTCTACAGAAAGAGTGTTTCAGAAAGGCTCAATCAAAAGTAAGGTTCAACTCTGTTAGTTGAATGCACAGAACAGAAAGTCGTTTCATACAATGATTCTGTGTAGTTTATATTTGAACATATTCTTTTTTCCACTATTACCCACTTAGCGTTACGAATGTCCAGTTGCATTTTGTACAGACAGAGTGTTTCAAAACTGCTCAATCAAAAGTATGGTTTAACTGTTAGCTGAATGCTCAGATCAGAAAGAAGTTTCACAGAATGCTTCTGTGTAGTTTATATTTGAATATATTCCTTTTTTCCACTACTACTCTCTTAGCGCTCCAAATGTCCAGTTGCATTTTCTACAGAAAGAGTGATCAGATCTGGTCAATCAAAAGTATGTTTTAACTCTGTTAGCTGAATGCACAGATCAGAAAGAAGTTTCACTGAATGATTCTGTGTAGTTTATATTTGGAGACATTCCTTTTTCCACTATTACCCTCTTAGCGCTCCGAATCTCCACTTGCATTTTCTACAGAAAGAGTGTTTCAGAACGGCTCAATCAAAACTAAGGTTCAACTCTTTTAGTTGAACAAACAGAACAGAAAGAAGTTTCACACAATTCTTCTGTGTAGTTTTTATTTGTAGACATTCTCTTTCCCAATATAGGCCTCTTAGCGCTCAGAATGTCCAATTGCAGTTTCTACAGAAAGAGTGTTTCAGAACGGCTCAATCAAAAGTAAGGTTCAACTCTGTTACTTGAATGCACAGAACAGAAAGAAGTTTCATACAATGCTTCTGTGTAGTTTATATTTGAACATATTCTTTTTTCCACTATTACCCACTTAGCGCTACAAATGTCCAGTTGCATTTTCTACAGACAGAGTGTTTCAAAACTGCTCAATCAAAAGTATGGTTTAACTCTGTTAGCTGAATGCTGAGATCAGAAAGAAGTTTCACAGAATGCTTCTGTGTAGTTTATATTTGAATATATTCCTTTTTCCACTATTACGCTCTTAGCGCTCCAAATGTCCAGTTGCATTTTCTACAGAAAGAGTGTTCAGATCTGCTGAATCAAAAGTATGGTTTAACTCTGTTAGCTGAATGCACAGATCAGAAAGAAGTTTCACCGAATGATTCTGTGTAGTTTATATTTGAAGACATTCCTTTTTCCACTATTACCCTCTTAGCGCTCTGAATCTCCACTTGCATTTTCTACAAAAAGAGTGTTTCATAACTGCCCAATCAAAAATATGTTTTATCTCTGTTAACTGAATTTACAGATCAGAAATAAGTTTCACAGAATGCATCTGTGTAGTTTTTATTTGAAGATATTCTTTTTCCCAATGTAGGCCTCTTAGCGCTTAGCATGTCCAATTGCAGTTTCTACAGAAAGAGTGTTTCAGAAAGGCTCAATCAAAAGTAAGGTTCAACTCTGTTAGTTGAATGCACAGAACAGAAAGAATTTTCACAGAATGCTACTGTGTAGTTTATATTTGAATATATTCCTTTTTCCACTATTACCCTCTTAGCGCTCCGAATGTCCACTTGCATTTTCTACAGAAAGAGTGTTCAGAACTGCGCAATCAAAAGTATGGTTTAACTCTGTTAGCTTAATGAACATATCAGAAATAAGTTTCACACAATGCTTCTGTGTAGTTTTTATTTGAAGATATTATTTTTCCCAATAGAGGCCTCTTAGCGCTCAGATTGTCCAATTGCAGTTTCTACAAAAAGAGTGTTTCAGAACGGCTCAATCAAAAGTAAGGTTCAACTCTGTTAGTTGAATGCACAGAACAGAAAGAAGTTTCATACAATGCTTCTGTGTAGTTTATATTTGAACATATTCTTTTTTCCACTATTACCCACTTAGCGCTACGAATGTCCAGTTGCATTTTCTACAGACAGAGTGTTTCAAAACTGCTCAATCAAAAGTATGGTTTAACTCTGCTAGCTGAATGCTCAGATCAGAAAGAAGTTTCACAGAATGCTTCTGTGTAGTTTATATTTGAATATATTCCTTTTTCCACTACTACGCTCTTAGCGCTCCAAATGTCCAGTTGCATTTTCTACAGAAAGAGTGTTCAGATCTGCTCAATCAAAAATATGGTTTAACTCTGTTAGCTGAATGCACAGATCAGAAAGAAGTTTCACTGAATGATTCTGTGTAGTTTATATTTGAAGACATTCCTTTTTCCACTATTACCCTCTTAGCGCTCCGAATCTCCACTTGCATTTTCTACAGAAAGAGTGTTTCAGAACGGCTCAATCAAAACTAAGGTTCAACTCTTTTAGTTGAACAAACAGAACAGAAAGAAGTTTCACAGAATGCATCTGTGTAGTTTTTATTTGAAGATATTCTTTTTCCCAATGTAGGCCTCTTAGCGCTTAGCATGTCCAATTGCAGTTTCTACAGAAAGAGTGTTTCAGAACGGCTCAATTAGAAGTAAGGTTCAACTCTGTTAGTTGAATGCACAGAACAGAAAGAATTTTCACAGAATGCTACTGTGTAGTTTATATTTGAATATATTCCTTTTTCCACTATTACCCTCTTAGCGCTCCGAATGTCCACTTGCATTTTCTACAGAAAGAGTGTTCAGAACTGCGCAATCAAAAGTATGGTTTAACTCTGTTAGCTTAATGAACATATCAGAAATAAGTTTCACACAATGCTTCTGTGTAGTTTTTATTTGAAGATATTATTTTTCCCAATAGAGGCCTCTTAGCGCTCAGAATGTCCAATTGCAGTTTCTACAGAAAGAGTGTTTCAGAAAGGCTCAATCAAAAGTAAGGTTCAACTCTGTTAGTTGAATGCACAGAACAGAAAGAAGTTTCATGCAATGCTTCTGTGTAGTTTATATTTGAACATATTCTTTTTTCCACTATTACCCACTTGGCGCTACGAATGTCCAGTTGCATTTTCTACAGACAGAGTGTTTCAAAACTGCTCAATCAAAAGTATGGTTTAACTATGTTAGCTGAATGCTCAGATCAGAAAGAAGTTTCACAGAATGCTTCTGTGTAGTTTATATTTGAATATATTCCTTTTTCCACTACTACTCTCTTAGCGCTCCAATTGTCCAGTTGCATTTTCTACAGAAAGAGTGTTCAGATCTGCTCAATCAAAAGTATGGTTTAACTCTGTTAGCTGAATGCACAGATCAGAAAGAAGTTTCACAGAATGATTCTGTGTAGTTTATATTTGCAGACATTCCTTTTTCCACTATTACCCTCTTAGCGCTCCTTATCTCCACTTGCATTTTCTACAGAAAGAGTGTTTCAGAACGGCTCAATCAAAACTAAGGTTCAACTCTTTTAGTTGAACAAACAGAACAGAAAGAAGTTTCACACAATTCTTCTGTGTAGTTTTTATTTGTAGACATTCTTTTTCCCAATATAGGCCTCTTAGCGCTCAGAATGTCCAATTGCAGTTTCTACAGAAAGAGTGTTTCAGAACGGATCAATCAAAAGTAAGGTTCAACTCTGTTAGTTGAATGCACAGAACAGAAAGAAGTTTCATACAATGCTTCTGTGTAGTTTATATTTGAACATATTCTTTTTTCCACTATTACCCACTTAGCGCTACGAATGTCCAGTTGCATTTTCTACAGACAGAGTGTTTCAAAACTGCTCAATCAAAAGTATGGTTTAACTCTGCTAGCTGAATGCTCAGATCAGAAAGAAGTTTCACAGAATGCTTCTGTGTAGTTTATATTTGAATATATTCCTTTTTCCACTACTACGCTCTTAGCGCTCCAAATGTCCAGTTGCATTTTCTACAGAAAGAGTGTTCAGATCTGCTCAATCAAAAGTATGGTTTAACTCTGTTAGCTGAATGCACAGATCAGAAAGAAGTTTCACCGAATGATTCTGTGTAGTTTATATTTGAAGACATTCCTTTTTCCACTATTACCCTCTTAGCACTCCGAATCTCCACTTGCATTTTCTAAAAAAGAGTGTTTCATAACTGCTCAATCAAAAATATGTTTTATCTCTGTTAACTGAATTTACAGATCAGAAATATGTTTCACAGAATGCATCTGTGTAGTTTTTATTTGAAGATATTGTTTTTCCCAATGTAGGCCTCTTAGCGCTTAGCATGTCCAATTGCAGTTTCTACAGAAAGAGTGTTTCAGAACGGCTCAATCAAAAGTAAGGTTCAACTCTGTTAGTTGAATGCACAGAACAGAAAGAATTTTCACAGAATGCTACTGTGTAGTTTATATTTGAATATATTCCTTTCTCCACTATTACCCTCTTAGCGCTCCGAATGTCCACTTGCATTTTCTACAGAAAGAGTGTTCAGAACTGCGCAATCAAAAGTATGGTTTAACTCTGTTAGCTTAATGAACATATCAGAAATAAGTTTCACACAATGCTTCTGTGTAGTTTTTATTTGAAGATATTATTTTTCCCAATAGAGTCCTCTTAGCGCTCAGAATGTCCAATTGCAGTTTCTACAGAAAGAGTGTTTCAGAAAGGCTCAATCAAAAGGAAGGTTCATCTCTGTTAGTTGAATGCACAGAACAGAAAGTAATTTCATACAATGCTTCTGTGTAGTTTATATTTGAACATATTCTTTTTTCCACTATTACCCACTTAGCGCTACGAATGTACAGTTGCATTTTCTACAGACAGAGTGTTTCAAAACTGCTCAATCAAAAGTATGGTTTAACTCTGTTAGCTGAATGCTCAGATCAGAAAGAAGTTTCACAGAATGCTTCTGTGTAGTTTATAATTGAATATATTCCTTTTTCCACTACTATTCTCTTAGCGCTCCAAATGTCCAGTTGCATTTTCTACAGAAAGAGTGTTCAGATCTGCTCAATCAAAAGTATGGTTTAACTCTGTTAGCTGAATGCACAGATCAGAAAGAAGTTTCACAGAATGATTCTGTGTAGTTTATATTTGGAGACATTCCTTTTTCCACTATTACCCTCTTAGCGCTCCGAATCTCCACTTGCATTTTCTACAGAAAGAGTGTTTCAGAACGGCTCAATCAAAACTAAGGTTCAACTCTTTTAGTTGAACAAACAGAACAGAAAGTAGTTTCACACAATTCTTCTGTGTAGTTTTTATTTGTAGACATTCTTTTTCCCAATATAGGCCTCTTAGCGCTCAGAATGTCCAATTGCAGTTTCTACAGAAAGAGTGTTTCAGAACGGCTCAATCAAAAGTAAGGTTCAACTCTGTTAGTTGAATGCACAGAACAGAAAGAAGTTTCATACAATGCTTCTGTGTAGTTTATATTACAACATATTCTTTTTTCCTCTATTACCCACTTAGCGCGACGATTGTCCAGTTGCATTTTCTACAGACAGAGTGTTTCAAAACTGCTCAATCAAAAGTATGGTTTAACTCTGTTAGCTGAATGCTCAGATCAGAAAGAAGTTTCACAGAATGCTTCTGTGTAGTTTATATTTGAATATATTCCTTTTTCCACTACTAGTCTCTTAGCGCTCCAAATGTCCAGTTGCATTTTCTACAGAAAGAGTGTTCAGATCTGCTCAATCAAAAGTATGGTTTAACTCTGTTAGCTGAATGCACAGATCAGAAAGAAGTTTCACCGAATGATTCTGTGTAGTTTATATTTGAAGACATTCCTTTTTCCACTATTACCCTCTTAGCGCTCCGAATCTCCACTTTCATTTTCTACAAAAAGAGTGTTTCATAACTGTTCAATCAAAAATATGTTTTATCTCTGTTAACTGAATTTACAGATCAGAAATAAGTTTCACAGAATGCATCTGTGTAGTTTTTATTTGAAGATATTCTTTTTCCCAATGTAGGCCTCTTAGCGCTTAGCATGTCCAATTGCAGTTTCTACAGAAAGAGTGTTTCAAAACGGCTCAATTAAAAGTAAGGTTCAACTCTGTTAGTTGAATGCACAGAACAGAAAGAATTTTCACAGAATGCTACTCTGTAGTTTATATTTGAATATATCCCTTTCTCCACTATTACACTCTTAGCGCTCCGAATGTCCACTTGCATTTTCTACAGAAAGAGTGTTCAGAACTGCGCAATCAAAAGTATGGTTTAACTCTGTTAGCTTAATGAACATATCAGAAATAAGTTTCACACAATGCTTCTGTGTAGTTTTTATTTGAAGATATTTTTTTTCCCAATAGAGGCCTCTTAGCGCTCAGAATGTCCAATTGCAGTTTCTACAGAAAGAGTGTTTCAGAAAGGCTCAATCAAAAGTAAGGTTCAACTCTGTTAGTTGAATGCACAGAACAGAAAGCAGTTTCATACAATGCTTCTGTGTAGTTTATATTTGAACATATTCTTTTTTCCACTATTACCCACTTGGCGCTACGAATGTCCAGTTGCATTTTCTACAGACAGAGTGTTTCAAAACTGCTCAATCAAACGTATGGTTTAACTCTGTTAGCTGAATGCTCAGATCAGAAAGAAGTTTCACAGAATGCTTCTGTGTAGTTTATATTTGAATATATTCCTTTTTCCACTACTACTCTCTTAGCGCTCCAATTGTCCAGTTGCATTTTCTACAGAAAGAGTGTTCAGATCTGCTCAATCAAAAGTATGGTTTAACTCTGGGCCGGGCGCGGTGGCTCACGCTTGTAATCCCAGCACTTTGGGAGGCCGAGGCGGGCGAATCACGAGGTCAGGAGATCGAGACCACGGTGAAACCCTGTCTCTACTAAAAATATAAAATTCAGCCGGGCGTGGTGGCGGGCGCCTGTAGTCCCAGCTACTCGGAGAGGTTGAGGCAGGAGAATGGCGTGAACCCGGGAGGCGGAGCTTGCAGTGAGCCGAGATCGCGCCACTGCACTCCAGCCTGGGCGGCAGAGCGAGACTCCGCCTCAAAAAAAAAAAAAAAAAAAAAAAAAAAAAAAAAAAAAAAGTATGGTTTAACTCTGTTAGCTGAATGCACAGATCAGAAAGAAGTTTCACAGAATGATTCTGTGTAGTTTATATTTGGAGACATTCCTTTTTCCACTATTACCCTCTTAGCGCTCCAAATCTCCACTTGCATTTTCTACAGAAAGAGTGTTTCAGAACGGCTCAATCAAAACAAATGTTCAACTCTTTTAGTTGAACAAACAGAACAGAAAGAAGTTTCACACAATTCTTCTGTGTAGTTTTTATTTGTAGACATTCTTTTTCCCAATATAGGCCTCTTAGCGCTCAGAATGTCCAATTGCAGTTTCTACAGAAAGAGTGTTTCAGAACGGCTCAATCAAAAGTAAGGTTCAACTCTGTTAGTTGAATGCACAGAACAGAAAGAAGTTTCATACAATGCTTCAGTGTAGTTTATATTTGAACATATTCTTTTTTCCACTATTACCAACTTAGCGCTACGAATGTCCAGTGGCATTTTCTACAGACAGAGTGTTTCAAAACTGCTCAATCAAAAGTATGGTTTAACTCTGTTAGCTGAATGCTCAGATCAGAAAGAAGTTTCACAGAATGCTTCTGTGTAGTTTATATTTGAATATATTCCTTTTTCCACTACTACTCTCTTAGCGCTCCAAATGTCCAGTTGCATTTTCTACAGAAAGAGTGGTCAGATCTGCTCAATCAAAAGTATGGTTTAACTCTGTTAGCTGAATGCACAGATCAGAAAGAAGTTTCACAGAATGATTCTGTGTAGTTTATATTTGGAGACATTCCTTTTTCCACTATTACCCTCTTAGCGCTCCGTATCTCCACTTGCATTTCCTACAGAAAGAGTGTTTCAGAACGGCTCAATCAAAACTAAGGTTCAACTCTTTTAGTTGAACAAACAGAACAGAAAGAAGTTTCACAGAATGCATCTGTGTAGTTTTTATTTGAAGATATTGTTTTTCCCAATGTAGGCCTCTTAGCGCTTAGCATGTCCAATTGCAGTTTCTACAGAAAGAGTGTTTCAGAACGGCTCAATTAAAAGTGAGGTTCAACTCTGTTAGTTGAATGCACATAACAGAAAGAAGTTTCATACAATGCTTCTGTGTAGTTTATATTTGAACATATTCTTTTTTCCACTATTACCCACTTGGCGCTACGAATGTCCAGTTGCATTTTCTACAGACAGACTGTTTCAAAACTGCTCAATCAAAAGTATGGTTTAACTCTGTTAGCTGAATGCTCAGATCAGAAAGAAGTTTCACAGAATGCTTCTGTGTAGTTTATATTTTAATATATTCCTTTTTCCACTACTACTCTCTTAGCGCTCCAAATGTCCAGTTGCATTTTCTACAGAAAGAGTGTTCGGATCTGCTCATTCAAAAGTATGGTTTAACTCTGTTAGCTGAATGCACAGATCAGAAAGAAGTTTCACAGAATGATTCTGTGTAGTTTATATTTGGAGACATTCCTTTTTCCACTATTACCCTCTTAGCGCTCCGAATCTCCACTTGCATTTTCTACAGAAAGAGTGTTTCAGAACGGCTCAATCAAAACTAAGGTTCAACTCTTTTAGTTGAACAAACAGAACAGAAAGAAGTTTCACACAATTCTTCTGTGTAGTTTTTATTTGTAGACATTCTTTTTCCCAATATAGGCCTCTTAGCGCTCAGAATGTCCAATTGCAGTTTCTACAGAAAGAGTGTTTCAGAACGGCTCAATCAAAAGTAAGGTTCAACTCTGTTAGTTGAATGCATAGAACAGAAAGAATTTTCACAGAATGCTACTGTGTAGTTTATATTTGAATATATTCCTTTCTCCACTATTACCCTCTTAGCGCTCCGAATGTCCACTTGCATTTTCTACAGAAAGAGTGTTCAGAACTGCGCAATCAAAAGTATGTTTTAACTCTGTTAGCTTTATGAACATATCAGAAATAAGTTTCACACAATGCTTCTGTGTAGTTTTTATTTGAAGATATTATTTTTCCCAATATAGGCCTCTTAGCGCTCAGAATGTCCAATTCCAGTTTCTACAGAAAGAGTGTTTCAGAAAGGCTCAATCAAAACTAAGGTTCAACTCTGTTAGTTGAATGCACAGAACAGAAAGAAATTTCAAACAATGCTTCTGTGTAGTTTATATTTGAACATATTCTTTTTTCCACTATTACCCACTTGGCGCTACGAATGTCCAGTTGCATTTTCTACAGACAGAGTGTTTCAAAACTGCTCAATCAAAAGTATGGTTTAATTCTGTTAGCTGAATGCTCAGATCAGAAAGAAGTTTCAGAGAATGCTTCTGTGTAGTTTATATTTGAATATATTCCTTTTTCCACTACTACTCTCTTAGCGCTCCAAATGTCCAGTTGCATTTTCTACAGAAAGAGTGTTCAGATCTGCTCAATCAAAAGAATGGTTTAACTCTGTTAGCTGAATGCCCAGATCAGAAAGAAGTTTCACAGAATGATTCTGTGTAGTTTATATTTGGAGACATTCCTTTTTCCACTATTACCCTCTTAGCGCTCCGAATCTCCACTTGCATTTTCTACAGAAAGAGTGTTTCAGAACGGCTCAATCAAAACTAAAGTTCAACTCTTTTAGTTGAACAAACAGAACAGAAAGAAGTTTCACACAATTCTTCTGTGTAGTTTTTATTTGTAGACATTCTTTTTCCCAATATAGGCCTCTTAGCGCTAAGAATGTCCAATTGCTGTTTCTACAGAAAGAGTGTTTCAGAACGGCTCAATCAAAAGTAGGTTCAACTCTGTTAGTTGAATGCACAGAACAGAAAGAAGTTTCATACAATGCTTCTGTGTAGTTTATATTTGAACATATTCTTTTTTCCACTATTACCCACTTAGCGCTACGAATGTCCAGTTGCATTTTCTACAGACAGAGTGTTTCAAAACTGCTCAATCAAAAGTATGGTTTAACTCTGTTAGCAGAATGCTCAGATCAGAAAGAAGTTTCACAGAATGCTTCTGTGTAGTTTATATTTGAATATATTCCTTTTTCCACTACTACGCTCTTAGCGCTCCAAATGTCCAGTTGCATTTTCCACACAAAGAGTGTTCAGATCTGCTCAATCAAAAGTATGTTTTAACTCTGTTAGCTGAATGCACAGATCAGAAAGATGTTTCACCGAATGATTCTGTGTAGTTTATATTTGGAGACATTCCTTTTTCCACTATTACCCTCTTAGCGCTCCAAATCTCCACTTGCATTTTCTACAGAAAGAGTGTTTCAGAACGGCTCAATCAAAACAAAGGTTCAACTCTTTTAGTTGAACAAACAGAACAGAAAGAAGTTTCACACAATTCTTCTGTGTAGTTTTTATTTGTAGACATTCTTTTTCCCAATATAGGCCTCTTAGCGCTCAGAATGTCCAATTGCAGTTTCTACAGAAAGAGTGTTTCAGAACGGCTCAATCAAAAGTAAGGTTCAACTCTGTTAGTTGAATGCACAGAACAGAAAGAAGTTTCATACAATGCTTCTGTGTAGTTTATATTTGAACATATTATTTTTTCCACTATTACCAACTTAGCGCTACGAATGTCCAGTGGCATTTTCTACAGACAGAGTGTTTCAAAACTGCTCAATCAAAAGTATGGTTTAACTCTGTTAGCTGAATGCTCAGATCAGATAGAAGTTTCACAGAATGCTTCTGTGTAGTTTATATTTGAATATATTCCTTTTTCCACTACTACGCTCTTAGCGCTCCAAATGTCCAATTGCATTTTCTACAGAAAGTGTGTTCAGATCTGCTCAATCAAAAGTATGGTTTAACTCTGTTAGCTGAATGCACAGATGAGAAAGAAGTTTCACAGAATGATTCTGTGTAGTTTATATTTGGAGACATTCCTTTTTCCACTATTACCCTCTTAGCGCTCCGTATCTCCACTTGCATTTTCTACAGAAAGAGTGTTTCAGAACGGCTCAATCAAAACTAAGGTTCAACTCTTTTAGTTGAACAAACAGAACAGAAAGAAGTTTCACAGAATGCATCTGTGTAGTTTTTATTTGAAGATATTTTTTTTCCCAATGTAGGCCTCTTAGCGCTTAGCATGTCCAATTGCAGTTTCTACAGAAAGAGTGTTTCAGAACGGCTCAATTAAAAGTGAGGTTCAACTCTGTTAGTTGAATGCACATAACAGAAAGAAGTTTCATACAATGCTTCTGTGTAGTTTATATTTGAACATATTCTTTTTTCCACTATTACCCACTTGGCGCTACGAATGTCCAGTTGCATTTTCTACAGACAGACTGTTTCAAAACTGCTCAATCAAAAGTATGGTTTAACTCTGTTAGCTGAATGCTCAGATCAGAAAGAAGTTTCACAGAATGCTTCTGTGTAGTTTATATTTTAATATATTCCTTTTTCCACTACTACTCTCTTAGCGCTCCAAATGTCCAGTTGCATTTTCTACAGAAAGAGTGTTCAGATCTGCTCAATCAAAAGTATGGTTTAACTCTGTTAGCTGAATGCACAGATCAGAAAGAAGTTTCACAGAATGATTCTGTGTAGTTTATATTTGGAGACATTCCTTTTTCCACTATTACCCTCTTAGCGCTCCGAATCTCCACTTGCATTTTCTACAGAAAGAGTGTTTCAGAACGGCTCAATCAAAACTAAGGTTCAACTCTTTTAGTTGAACAAACAGAAGAGAAAGAAGTTTCACACAATTCTTCTGTGTAGTTTTTATTTGTAGACATTCTTTTTCCCAATATAGGCCTCTTAGCGCTCAGAATGTCCAATTGCAGTTTCTACAGAAAGAGTGTTTCAGAACGGCTCAATCAAAAGTAAGGTTCAACTCTGTTAGTTGAATGCATAGAATAGAAAGAATTTTCACAGAATGCTACTGTGTAGTTTATATTTGAATATATTCCTTTCTCCACTATTACCCTCTTAGCACTCCGAATGTCCACTTGCATTTTCTACAGAAAGAGTGTTCAGAACTGCGCAATCAAAAGTATGTTTTAACTCTGTTAGCTTTATGAACATATCAGAAATAAGTTTCACAAAATGCTTCTGTGTAGTTTTTATTTGAAGATATTATTTTTCCCAATATAGGCCTCTTAGCGCTCAGAATGTCCAATTGCAGTTTCTACAGAAAGAGTGTTTCAGAAAGGCTCAATCAAAACTAAGGTTCAACTCTGTTAGTTGAATGCACAGAACAGAAAGAAATTTCAAACAATGCTTCTGTGTAGTTTATATTTGAACATATTCTTTTTTCCACTATTACCCACTTGGCGCTACGAATGTCCAGTTGCATTTTCTACAGACAGAGTGTTTCAAAACTGCTCAATCAAAAGTATGGTTTAATTCTGTTAGCTGAATGCTCAGATCAGAAAGAAGTTTCACAGAATGCTTCTGTGTAGTTTATATTTGCATATATTCCTTTTTCCACTACTACTCTCTTAGCGCTCCAAATGTCCAGTTGCATTTTCTACAGAAAGAGTGTTCAGATCTGCTCAATCAAAAGTATGGTTTAACTCTGTTAGCTGAATGCCCAGATCAGAAAGAAGTTTCACAGAATGATTCTGTGTAGTTTATATTTGGAGACATTCCTTTTTCCACTATTACCCTCTTAGCGCTCCGAATCTCCACTTGCATTTTCTACAGAAAGAGTGTTTCAGAACGGCTCAATCAAAACTAAAGTTCAACTCTTTTAGTTGAACAAACAGAACAGAAAGAAGTTTCACACAATTCTTCTGTGTAGTTTTTATTTGTAGACATTCTTTTTCCCAATATAGGCCTCTTAGCGCTAAGAATGTCCAATTGCTGTTTCTACAGAAAGAGTGTTTCAAAACGGCTCAATCAAAAGTAGGTTCAACTCTGTTAGTTGAATGCACAGAACAGAAAGAAGTTTCATACAATGCTTCTGTGTAGTTTATATTTGAACATATTCTTTTTTCCACTATTACCCACTTAGCGCTACGAATGTCCAGTTGCATTTTCTACAGACAGAGTGTTTCAAAACTGCTCAATCAAAAGTATGGTTTAACTCTGTTAGCAGAATGCTCAGATCAGAAAGAAGTTTCACAGAATGCTTCTGTGTAGTTTATATTTGAATATATTCCTTTTTCCACTACTACGCTATTAGCGCTCCAAATGTCCAGTTGCATTTTCCACACAAAGAGTGTTCAGATCTGCTCAATCAAAAGTATGGTTTAACTCTGTTAGCTGAATGCACAGATCAGAAAGAAGTTTCACCGAATGATTCTGTGTAGTTTATATTTGAAGACATTCCTTTTTCCACTATTACCCTCTTAGCGCTCCGAATCTCCACTTGCATTTTCTACAAAAAGAGTGTTTCATAACTGCTCAATAAAAAATATGTTTTATCTCTGTTAACTGAATTTACAGATCAGAAATAAGTTTCACAGAATGCATCTGTGTAGTTTTTATTTGAAGATATTATTTTTCCCAATGTAGGCCTCTTAGCGCTTAGCATGTCCAATTGCAGTTTCTACAGAAAGAGTGTTTCAGAACGGCTCAATTAAAAGTAAGGTTCAACTCTGTTAGTTGAATGCACAGAACAGAAAGAATTTTCACAGAATGCTATTGTGTAGTTTATATTTGAATATATTCCTTTTTCCACTATTACCCTCTTAGCGCTCCGAATGTCCACTTGCATTTTCTACAGAAAGAGTGTTCAGAACTGCACAATCAAAAGTATGGTTTAACTCTGTTAGCTTAATGAACATATCAGAAATAATTTTCACACAATGCTTCTGTGTAGTTTTTATTTGAAGATATTATTTTTCCCAATAGAGGCCTCTTAGCGCTCAGAATGTCCAATTGCAGTTTCTACAGAAAGAGTGTTTCAGAAAGGCTCAATCAAAAGTAAGGTTCAACTCTGTTAGTTGAATGCACAGAACAGAAAGGAGTTTCATACAATGCTTCTGTGTAGTTTATATTTGAACATATTCTTTTTTCTACTATTACCCACTTAGCGCTACGAAAGTCCAGTTGCATTTTCTACAGACAGAGTGTTTCAAAACTGCTCAATCAAAAGTATGGTTTAATTCTGTTAGCTGAATGCACAGATCAGAAAGAAGTTTCACAGAATGATTCTGTGTAGTTTATATTTGTAGACATTCCTTTTTCCACTATTACCCTCTTAGCGCTCCGAATCTCCACTTGCATTTTCTACAGAAGGAGTGTTTCAGAACGGCTCAATCAAAACTAAGGTTCAACTCTTTTAGTTGAACAAACAGAACAGAAAGAAGTTTCACACAATTCTTCTCTGTAGTTTTTATTTGTAGACATTCTTTTTCCCAATATAGGCCTCTTAGCGCTCAGAATGTCCAATTGCAGTTTCTACAGAAAGAGTGTTTCAGAACGGCTAAATCAAAAGTAAGGTTCAACTCTGTTAGTTGAATGCACAGAACAGAAAGAAGTTTCATACAATGCTTCTGTGTAGTTTATATTTGAACATATTCTTTTTTCCACTATTACCCACTTAGCGCTACGAATGTCCAGTTGCATTTTCTACAGACAGAGTGTTTCAAAACTGCTCAATCAAAAGTATGGTTTAATTCTGTTAGCTGAATGCTCAGATCAGAAAGAAGTTTCACAGAATGCTTCTGTGTAGTTTATATTTGAATATATTCCTTTTTCCACTACTACGCTCTTAGCGCTCCAAATGTCCAGTTGCATTTTCTACAGAAAGAGTGTTCAGATCTGCTAAATCAAAAGTATGGTTTAACTCTGTTAGCTGAATGCACAGATCAGAAAGAAGTTTCACCGAATGATTCTGTGTAGTTTATATTTGAAGACATTCCTTTTTCCACTATTACCCTCTTAGCGCTCCGAATCTCCACTTGCATTTTCTACGAAAAGAATGTTTCATAACTGCTCAATCAAAAATATGTTTTATCTCTGTTAAGTGAATTTACAGATCAGAAATAAGTTTCACAGAATGCATCTGTGTAGTTTTTATTTGAAGGTATTCTTTTTCCCAATGTAGGCCTCTTAGCGCTTAGCATGTCCAATTGCAGTTTCTACAGAAAGAGTGTTTCAGAACGGCTCAATCAAAAGTAAGGTTCAACTCTGTTAGTTGAATGCACAGAACAGAAAGAATTTTCACAGAAAGCTACTGTGTAGTTTATATTTGGATATATTCCTTTTTCCACTATTACCCTCTTAGCGCTCCGAATGTCCACTTGCATTTTCTACAGAAAGAGTGTTCAGAACTGCGCAATCAAAAGTATGGTTTAACTCTGTTAGCTTAATGAACATATCAGAAATAAGTTTCACACAATGCTTCTGTGTAGTTTCTATTTGAAGATATTATTTTTCCCAATAGAGGAATCTTAGCGCTCAGAATGTCCAATTGCAGTTTCTACGGATAGAGTGTTTCAGAAAGGCTCAATCAAAAGTAAGGTTCAACTCTGTTAGTTGAATGCACAGAACAGAAAGTAGTTTCATACAATGCTTCTGTGTAGTTTATATTTGAACATATTCTTTTTTCCACTATTACCCACTTGGCACTACGAATGTCCAGTTGCATTTTCTACAGACAGAGTGTTTCAAAACTGCTCTATCAAAAGTATGGTTTAACTCTGTTAGCTGAATGCTCAGATCAGAAAGAAGTTTCACAGAATGCTTCTGTGTAGTTTATATTTGAATATATTCCTTTTTCCACTACTACTCTCTTAGCGCTCCAAATGTCCAGTTGCATTTTCTACAGAAAGAGTGTTCAGATCTGCTCAATCAAAAGTATGTTTTAACTCTGGTACCTGAATGCACAGATCAGAAAGAAGTTTCACAGAATGATTCTGTGTAGTTTATATTTGGAGACATTCCTTTTTCCACTATTACCCTCTTAGCGCTCCGAATCTCCACTTGCATTTTCTACAGAAAGAGTGTTTCAGAACGGCTCAATGAAAACTAAGGTTCAACTCTTTTAGTTGAACAAACAGAACAGAAAGAAATTTCACAGAATGCATCTGTGTAGTTTTTATTTGAAGATATTCTTTTTCCCAATGTAGGCCTCTTAGCGCTTAGCATGTCCAATTGCAGTTTCTACAGAAAGAGTGTTTCAGAACGGCTCAATTAAAAGTAAGGTTCAACTCTGTTAGTTGAATGCACAGAACAGAAAGAATTTTCACAGAATGCTACTGTGTAGTTTATATTTGAATATATTCCTTTTTCCACTATTTCCCTCTTAGCGCTCCGAATGTCCAGTTGCATTTTCTACAGAAAGAGTGTTCAGAACTGCGCAATCAAAAGTATGGTTTAACTCTGTTAGCTTAATGAACATATCAGAAATAAGTTTCACACAATGCTTCTGTGTAGTTTTTATTTGAAGATATTATTTTTCCCAATATAGGCCTCTTAGCGCTCAGAATGTCCAATTGCAGTTTCTACAGAAAGAGAGTTTCAGAAAGGCTCAATCAAAACTAAGGTTCAACTCTGTTAGTTGAATGCACAGAACAGAAAGAAATTTCAAACAATGCTTCTGTGTAGTTTATATTTGAACATATTCTGTTTTCCACTATTACCCACTTGGCGCTACGAATGTTCAGTTGCATTTACTACAGACAGAGTGTTTCAAAACTGCTCAATCAAAAGTATGGTTTAACTCTGTTAGCTGAATGCTCAGATCAGAAAGAAGTTTCACAGAATGCTTCTGTGTAGTTTATATTTGAATATATTCCTTTTTCCACTACTACGCTGTTAGCGCTCCAAATGTCCAGTTGCATTTTCTACAGAAAGAGTGTTCAGATCTGCTCAATCAAAATTATGTTTTAACTCTGTTAGCTGAATGCACAGATCAGAAAGAAGTTTCACAGAATGATTCTGTGTAGTTTATATTTGGAGACATTCCTTTTTCCACTATTACCCTCTTAGCGCTCCGAATCTCCACTTGCATTTTCTACAGAAAGAGTGTTTCAGAACGGCTCAATCAAAACTAAGGTTCAACTCTTTTAGTTGAACAAACAGAACAGAAAGAAGTTTCACACAATTCTTCTGTGTAGTTTTTATTTGTAGACATTCTTTTTCCCAATATAGGCCTCTTAGCGCTCAGAATGTCCAATTGCAGTTTCTTCAGAAAGAGTGTTTCAGAACGGCTCAATCAAAACTAAGGTTCAACTCTGTTAGTTGAATGCACAGAACAGAAAGAAGTTTCATACAATGCTTCTGTGTAGTTTATATTTGAACATATTCTTTTTTTCACTATTACCCACTTAGCGCTACGAATGTCCAGTTGCATTTTCTACAGACAGAGTGTTTCAAAACTGCTCAATCAAAAGTATGGTTTAACTCTGTTAGCTGAATGCTAAGATCAGAAAGAAGTTTCACAGAATGCTTCTGTGTAGTTTATATTTGAATATATTCCTTTTTCCACTACTACGCTCTTAGCGCTCAAAATGTCCAGTTGCATTTTCTACAGAAAGAGTGTTCAGATCTGCTCAATCAAAAGTATGGTTTAACTCTGTTAGCTGAATGCACAGATCAGAAAGAAGTTTCACCGAATGATTCTGTGTAGTTTATATTTGAAGACATTCCTTTTTCCACTATTACCCTCTTAGCGCTCCGAATCTCCACTTGCATTTTCTACAAAAAGAGTGTTTCATAACTGCTCAATCAAAAATATGTTTTATCTCTGTTAAGTGAATTTACAGATCAGAAATAAGTTTCACAGAATGCATCTGTGTAGTTTTTATTTGAAGATATTCTTTTTCCCAATGTAGGCCTCTTAGCGCTTAGCATGTCCAATTGCAGTTTCTACAGAAAGAGTGTTTCAGAACGGCTCAATCAAAAGTAAGGTTCAACTCTGTTAGTTGAATGCACAGAACAGAAAGAATTTTCACAGAAAGCTACTCTGTGGTTTATATTTGGATATATTCCTTTTTCCACTATTACCCTCTTAGCGCTCCGAATGTCCACTTGCATTTTCTACAGAAAGAGTGTTCAGAACTGCGCAATCAAAAGTATGGTTTAACTCTGTTAGCTTAATGAACATATCAGAAATAAGTTTCACACAATGCTTCTGTGTAGTTTCTATTTGAAGATATTATTTTTCCCAATAGAGGAATCTTAGCGCTCAGAATGTCCAATTGCAGTTTCTACGGAAAGAGTGTTTCAGAAAGGCTCAATCAAATGTAAGGTTCAACTCTGTTAGTTGAATGCACAGAACAGAAAGTAGTTTCATACAATGCTTCTGTGTAGTTTATATTTGAACATATTCTTTTTTCCACTATTACCCACTTGGCGCTACGAATGTCCAGTTGCATTTTCTACAGACAGAGTGTTTCAAAACTGCTCAATCAAAAGTATGGTTTAACTCTGTTAGCTGAATGCTCAGATCAGAAAGAAGTTTCACAGAATGCTTCTGTGTAGTTTATATTTGAATATATTCCTTTTTCCACTACTACTCTCTTAGCGCTCCAAATGTCCAGTTGCATTTTCTACAGAAAGAGTGTTCAGATCTGCTCAATCAAAAGTATGTTTTAACTCTGTTAGCTGAATGCACAGATCAGAAAGAAGTTTCACAGAATGATTCTGTGTAGTTTATATTTGGAGACATTCCTTTTTCCACTATTACCCTCTTAGCGCTCCGAATCTCCACTTGCATTTTCTACAGAAAGAGTGTTTCAGAACGGCTCAATCAAAACTAAGGTTCAACTCTTTTAGTTGAACAAACAGAACAGAAAGAAGTTTCACACAATTCTTCTGTGTAGTTTTTATTTGTAGACATTCTTTTTCCCAATATAGGCCTCTTAGCGCTCAGAATGTCCAATTGCAGTTTCTTCAGAAAGAGTGTTTCAGAACGGCTCAATCAAAACTAAGGTTCAACTCTGTAAGTTGAATGCACAGAACAGAAAGAAGTTTCATACAATGCTTCTGTGTAGTTTATATTTGAACATATTCTTTTTTCCACTATTACCCACTTAGCGCTACGAATGTCCAGTTGCATTTTCTACAGACAGAGTGTTTCAAAACTGCTCAATCAAAAGTATGGTTTAACTCTGTTAGCTGAATGCTCAGATCAGAAAGAAGTTTCACAGAATGCTTCTGTGTAGTTTATATTTGAATATATTCCTTTTTCCACTACTACGCTCTTAGCGCTCCAAATGTCCAGTTGCATTTTCTACAGAAAGAGTGTTCAGATCTGCTCAATCAAAAGTATGGTTTAACTCTGTTAGCTGAATGCACAGATCAGAAAGAAGTTTCACCGAATGATTCCGTGTAGTTTATATTTGAAGACATTCCTTTTTCCACTATTACCCTCTTAGCGCTCCGAATCTCCACTTGCATTTTCTACAAAAAGAGTGTTTCATAACTGCTCAATCAAAAATATGTTTTATCTCTGTTAAGTGAATTTACAGATCAGAAATAAGTTTCACAGAATGCATCTGTGTAGTTTTTATTTTAAGATATTCTTTTTCCCAATGTAGGCCTCTTAGCGCTTAGCATGTCCAATTGCAGTTTCTACAGAAAGAGTGTTTCAGAACGGCTCAATCAAAAGTAAGGTTCAACTCTGTTAGTTGAATGCACAGAACAGAAAGAAGTTTCATACAATGCTTCTGTGTAGTTTATATTTGAACATATTCTTTTATCCACTATTACACACTTAGCGCTACGAATGTCCACTTGCATTTTCTACAAACAGAGTGTTTCAAAACTGCTCAATCAAAAGTATGGTTTAACTCTGTTAGCTGAATGCTCAGATCAGAAAGAAGTTTCACAAAATGCTTCTGTGTAGTTTATATTTGAATATATTCCTTTTTCCACTACTACGCTCTTAGCGCTCCAAATGTCCAGTTGCATTTTCTACAGAAAGAGTGTTCAGATCTGCTCAATCAAAAGTATGGTTTAACTCTGTTAGCTGAATGCACAGATCAGAAAGAAGTTTCACCGAATGATTCTGTGTAGTTTATATTTGAAGACATTCCTGTTTCCACTATTACCCTCTTAGCGCTCCGAATCTCCACTTGCATTTTCTACAAAAAGAGTGTTTCATAACTGCTCAATGAAAAATATGTTTTATCTCTGTTAACTGAATTTACAGATCAGAAATAAGTTTCACAGAATGCATCTGTGTAGTTTTTATTTGAAGATATTCTTTTTCCCAATGTAGGCCTCTTAGCGCTTAGAATGTCCAATTGCAGTTTCTACAGAAAGTGTGTTTCAGAACGGCTCAAAAAAAAGTAGGGTTCAACTCTGTTAGTTGAATGCACAGAACAGGAAGAATTTTCACAGAATGCTACTGTGTAGTTTATATTTGAATATATTCCTTTTTCCACTATTACCCTCTTAGCGCTCCGAATGTCCACTTGCATTTTGTACAGAAAGAGTGTTCAGAACTGCGCAATCAAAAGTATGGTTTAACTCTGTTACCTTAATGAACATATCAGAAATAAGTTTCACACAATGCTTCTGTGTAGTTTTTATTTGAAGATATTATTTTTCCCAATATAGGCCTCTTAGGGCTCAGAATGTCCAATTGCAGTTTCTACAGAAGGAGTGTTTCAGAAAGGCTCAATCAAAAGTAAGGTTCAACTCTGTTAGTTGAATGCACAGAACAGAAAGAAGTTTCATACATTGCTTCTGTGTAGTTTATATTTGAACATATTCTTTTTTCCACTATTACCCACTTAGCGCTACGAATGTCCAGTTGCATTTTCTACAGACAGAGTGTTTCAAAACTGCTCAATCAAAAGTATGGTTTAACTCTGTTAGCTGAATGCTCAGATCAGAAAGAAGTTTCACAGAATGCTTCTGTGTAGTTTATATTTGAATATATTCCTTTTTCCACTACTACGCTCTTAGCGCTCCAAATGTCCAGTTGCATTTTCTACAGAAAGAGTGTTCAGATCTGCTCAATCAAAAGTATGGTTTAACTCTGTTAGCTGAATGCACAGATCAGAAAGAAGTTTCACCGAATGATTCTGTGTAGTTTATATTTGAAGACATTCCTTTTTCCACTATTACCCACTTAGCGCTCCGAATCTCCACTTGCATTTTCTACAAAAAGAGTGTTTCATAACTGCTCAATCAAAAATATGTTTTATCTCTGTTAACTGAATTTACAGATCAGAAATAAGTTTCACAGAATGCATCTGTGTAGTTTTTATTTGAAGATATTCTTTTTCCCAATGTAGGCCTCTTAGCGCTTAGCATGTCCAATTGCAGTTTCTACAAATAGAGTGTTTCAGAACGGCTGAATCAAAAGTTAGGTTCAACTCTGTTAGTTGAATGCACAGAACAGAAAGAATTTTCACAGAATGCTACTGTGTAGTTTATATTTGAATATATTCCTTTTTCCACTATTACCCTCTTAGCGCTCCGAATGTCCACTTGCATTTTCTACAGAAAGAGTGTTCAGAACTGCGCAATCAAAACTAAGGTTCAACTCTTTTAGTTGAACAAACAGAACAGAAAGAAGTTTCACACAATGCTTCTGTGTAGTTTTAATTTGTAGACATTCTTTTTCCCAATATAGGCCTCTTAGCGCTCAGAATGTCCAATTGCAGTTTCTACAGAAAGAGTGATTCAGAACGGCTCAATCAAACGTAAGGTTCAACTCTGTTAGTTGAATGCACAGAACAGAAAGAAGTTTCATACAATGCTTCTGTGTAGTTTATATTTGAACATATTCTTTTTTCCACTATTACCCACTTAGCGCTACGAATGTCCAGTTGCATTTTCTACAGACAGAGTGTTTCAAAACTGCTCAATCAAAAGTATGGTTTAACTCTGTTAGCTGAATGCTCAGATCAGAAAGAAGTTTCACAGAATGCTTCTGTGTAGTTTATATTTGAATATATTCGTTTTTACACTACTACTCTCTTAGCGCTCCAAATGTCCAGTTGCATTTTCTACAGAAAGAGTGTTCAGATCTGCTCAATCAAAAGTATGGTTTAACTCTGTTAGCTGAATGCACAGATCAGAAAGAAGTTTCACAGAATGATTCTGTGTAGTTTATATTTGGAGACATTCCTTTTTCCACTATTACCCTCTTAGCGCTCCGAATCTCCACTTGCATTTTCTACAGAAAGAGTGTTTCAGAACGGCTCAATCAAAACTAAGGTTCAACTCTTTTAGTTGAACAAACAGAACAGAAAGAAGTTTCACACAATTCTTCTGTGTAGTTTTTGTTTGTAGACATTCTTTTTCCCAATATAGGCCTCTTAGCGCTCAGAATGTCCAATTGCAGTTTCTACAGAAAGAGTGTTTCAGAACGGCTCAATCAAAAGTAAGGTTCAACTCCGTTAGTTGAATGCACAGAACAGAAAGATGTTTCATAAAATGCTTCTGTGTAGTTTATATTTGAACATATTCTTTTTTCCACTATTACCCACTTAGCGCTACGAATGTCCAGTTGCATTTTCTACAGACAGAGTGTTTCAAAACTGCTCAATCAAAAGTATGGTTTAATTCTGTTAGCTGAATGCTCAGATCAGAAAGAAGTTTCACAGAATGCTTCCGTGTAGTTTATATTTGAATATATTCCTTTTTCCACTACTACGCTCTTAGCGCTCCAAATGTCCAGTTGCATTTTCTACAGAAAGAGTGTTCAGATCTGCTCAATCAAAAGTATGGTTTAGCTCTGTTAGCTGAATGCACAGATCAGAAAGAAGTTTCACCGAATGATTCTGTGTAGTTTATATTTGAAGACATTCCTTTTTCCACTATTACCCTCTTAGTGCTCCGAATCTCCAGTTGCATTTTCTACAAAAAGAGTGTTTCATAACTGCTCAATCAAAAATATGTTTTATCTCTGTTAACTGAATTTACAGATCAGAAATAAGTTTCACAGAATGCATCTGTGTAGTTTTTCTTTGAAGATATTCTTTTTCCCAATGTAGGCCTCTTAGCGCTTAGCATGTCCAATTGCAGTTTCTACAGAAAGAGTGTTTCAGAACGGCTCAATCAAAAGTAAGGTTCAACTCTGTTAGTTGAATGCACAGAACAGGAAGAATTTTCACAGAATGCTACTGTGTAGTTTATATTTGAATATATTCCTTTTTCCACTATTACCCTCTTAGCGCTCCGAATGTCCACTTGCATTTTCTACAGAAAGAGTGTTCAGAACTGCGCAATCAAAAGTATGTTTTAACTCTGTTAGCTGAATGCACAGATCAGAAAGAAGTTTCACAGAATGATTCTGTGTAGTTTATATTTGGAGACATTCCTTTTTCCACTATTACCCTCTTAGCGCTCCGAATCTCCACTTGCATTTTCTACAGAAAGAGTGTTTCAGAACGGCTCAATCAAAACTAAGGTTCAACTCTTTTAGTTGAACAAACAGAACAGAAAGAAGTTTCACACAATTCTTCTGTGTAGTTTTTATTTTTAGACATTCTTTTTCCCAATATAGGCCTCTTAGCGCTCAGAATGTCCAATTGCAGTTTCTTCAGAAAGAGTGTTTCAGAACGGCTCAATCAAAACTAAGGTTCAACTCTGTTAGTTGAATGCACAGAACAGAAAGAAGTTTCATACAATGCTTCTGTGTAGTTTATATTTGAACATATTCTTTTTTCCACTATTACCCACTTAGCGCTACGAATGTCCAGTTGCATTTTCTACAGACAGAGCGTTTCAAAACTGCTCAATCAAAAGTATGGTTTAACTCTGTTAGCTGAATGCTCAGATCAGAAAGAAGTTTCACAGAATGCTTCTGTGTAGTTTATATTTGAATATATTCCTTTTTCCACTACTACGCTCTTAGCGCTCCAAATGTCCAGTTGCATTTTCTACAGAAAGAGTGTTCAGATCTGCTCAATCAAAAGTATGGTTTAACTCTGTTAGCTGAATGCACAGATCAGAAAGAAGTTTCACCGAATGATTCTGTGTAGTTTATATTTGAAGACATTCCTTTTTCCACTATTACCCTCTTAGCGCTGCGAATCTCCACTTGCATTTTCTACAAAAAGAGTGTTTCATAACTGCTCAATCAAAAATATGTTTTATCTCTGTTAAGTGAATTTACAGATCAGAAATAAGTTTCACAGAATGCATCTGTGTAGTTTTTATTTGAAGATATTCTTTTTCCCAATGTAGGCCTCTTAGCGCTTAGCATGTCCAATTGCAGTTTCTACAGAAAGAGTGTTTCAGAACGGCTCAATCAAAAGTAAGGTTCAACTCTGTTAGTTGAATGCACAGAACAGAAAGAATTTTCACAGAAAGCTACTGTGTGGTTTATATTTGGATATATTCCTTTTTCCACTATTACCCTCTTAGCGCTCCGAATGTCCACTTGCATTTTCTACAGAAAGAGTGTTCAGAACTGCGCAATCAAAAGTATGGTTTAACTCTGTTAGCTTAATGAACATATCAGAAATAAGTTTCACACAATGCTTCTGTGTAGTTTCTATTTGAAGATATTATTTTTCCCAATAGAGGAATCTTAGCGCTCAGAATGTCCAATTGCAGTTTCTACGGAAAGAGTGTTTCGGAAAGGCTCAATCAAATGTAAGGTTCAACTCTGTTAGTTGAATGCACAGAACAGAAAGTAGTTTCATACAATGCTTCTGTGTAGTTTATATTTGAACATATTCTTTTTTCCACTATTACCCACTTGGCGCTACGAATGTCCAGTTGCATTTTCTACAGAAAGAGTGTTTCAAAACTGCTCAATCAAAAGTATGGTTTAACTCTGTTAGCTGAATGCTCAGATCAGAAAGAAGTTTCACAGAATGCTTCTGTGTAGTTTATATTTGAATATATTCCTTTTTCCACTACTACGCTCTTAGCGCTCCAAATGTCCAGTTGCATTTTCTACAGAAAGAGTGTTCAGATCTGCTCAATCAAAAGTATGGTTTAACTCTGTTAGCTGAATGCACAGATCAGAAAGAAGTTTCACCGAATGATTCCGTGTAGTTTATATTTGAAGACATTCCTTTTTCCACTATTACCCTCTTAGCGCTCCGAATCTCCACTTGCATTTTCTACAAAAAGAGTGTTTCATAACTGCTCAATCAAAAATATGTTTTATCTCTGTTAAGTGAATTTACAGATCAGAAATAAGTTTCACAGAATGCATCTGTGTAGTTTTTATTTTAAGATATTCTTTTTCCCAATGTAGGCCTCTTAGCGCTTAGCATGTCCAATTGCAGTTTCTACAGAAAGAGTGTTTCAGAACGGCTCAATCAAAAGTAAGGTTCAACTCTGTTAGTTGAATGCACAGAACAGAAAGAAGTTTCATACAATGCTTCTGTGTAGTTTATATTTGAACATATTCTTTTATCCACTATTACACACTTAGCGCTACGAATGTCCACTTGCATTTTCTACAAACAGAGTGTTTCAAAACTGCTCAATCAAAAGTATGGTTTAACTCTGTTAGCTGAATGCTCAGATCAGAAAGAAGTTTCACAGAATGCTTCTGTGTAGTTTATATTTGAATATATTCCTTTTTCCACTACTACGCTCTTAGCGCTCCAAATGTCCAGTTGCATTTTCTACAGAAAGAGTGTTCAGATCTGCTCAATCAAAAGTATGGTTTAACTCTGTTAGCTGAATGCACAGATCAGAAAGAAGTTTCACCGAATGATTCTGTGTAGTTTATATTTGAAGACATTCCTGTTTCCACTATTACCCTCTTAGCGCTCCGAATCTCCACTTGCATTTTCTACAAAAAGAGTGTTTCATAACTGCTCAATGAAAAATATGTTTTATCTCTGTTAACTGAATTTACAGATCAGAAATAAGTTTCACAGAATGCATCTGTGTAGTTTTTATTTGAAGATATTCTTTTTCCCAATGTAGGCCTCTTAGCGCTTAGAATGTCCAATTGCAGTTTCTACAGAAAGAGTGTTTCAGAACGGCTCAAAAAAAAGTAGGGTTCAACTCTGTTAGTTGAATGCACAGAACAGGAAGAATTTTCACAGAATGCTACTGTGTAGTTTATATTTGAATATATTCCTTTTTCCACTATTACCCTCTTAGCGCTCCGAATGTCCACTTGCATTTTGTACAGAAAGAGTGTTCAGAACTGCGCAATCAAAAGTATGGTTTAACTCTGTTACCTTAATGAACATATCAGAAATAAGTTTCACACAATGCTTCTGTGTAGTTTTTATTTGAAGATATTATTTTTCCCAATATAGGCCTCTTAGGGCTCAGAATGTCCAATTGCAGTTTCTACAGAAAGAGTGTTTCAGAAAGGCTCAATCAAAAGTAAGGTTCAACTCTGTTAGTTGAATGCACAGAACAGAAAGAAGTTTCATACATTGCTTCTGTGTAGTTTATATTTGAACATATTCTTTTTTCCACTATTACCCACTTAGCGCTACGAATGTCCAGTTGCATTTTCTACAGACAGAGTGTTTCAAAACTGCTCAATCAAAAGTATGGTTTAACTCTGTTAGCTGAATGCTCAGATCAGAAAGAAGTTTCACAGAATGCTTCTGTGTAGTTTATATTTGAATATATTCCTTTTTCCACTACTACGCTCTTAGCGCTCCAAATGTCCAGTTGCATTTTCTACAGAAAGAGTGTTCAGATCTGCTCAATCAAAAGTATGGTTTAACTCTGTTAGCTGAATGCACAGATCAGAAAGAAGTTTCACCGAATGATTCTGTGTAGTTTATATTTGAAGACATTCCTTTTTCCACTATTACCCACTTAGCGCTCCGAATCTCCACTTGCATTTTCTACAAAAAGAGTGTTTCATAACTGCTCAATCAAAAATATGTTTTATCTCTGTTAACTGAATTTACAGATCAGAAATAAGTTTCACAGAATGCATCTGTGTAGTTTTTATTTGAAGATATTCTTTTTCCCAATGTAGGCCTCTTAGCGCTTAGCATGTCCAATTGCAGTTTCTACAAATAGAGTGTTTCAGAACGGCTGAATCAAAAGTTAGGTTCAACTCTGTTAGTTGAATGCACAGAACAGAAAGAATTTTCACAGAATGCTACTGTGTAGTTTATATTTGAATATATTCCTTTTTCCACTATTACCCTCTTAGCGCTCCGAATGTCCACTTGCATTTTCTACAGAAAGAGTGTTCAGAACTGCGCAATCAAAACTAAGGTTCAACTCTTTTAGTTGAACAAACAGAACAGAAAGAAGTTTCACACAATGCTTCTGTGTAGTTTTAATTTGTAGACATTCTTTTTCCCAATATAGGCCTCTTAGCGCTCAGAATGTCCAATTGCAGTTTCTACAGAAAGAGTGATTCAGAACGGCTCAATCAAACGTAAGGTTCAACTCTGTTAGTTGAATGCACAGAACAGAAAGAAGTTTCATACAATGCTTCTGTGTAGTTTATATTTGAACATATTCTTTTTTCCACTATTACCCACTTAGCGCTACGAATGTCCAGTTGCATTTTCTACAGACAGAGTGTTTCAAAACTGCTCAATCAAAAGTATGGTTTAACTCTGTTAGCTGAATGCTCAGATCAGAAAGAAGTTTCACAGAATGCTTCTGTGTAGTTTATATTTGAATATATTCGTTTTTACACTACTACTCTCTTAGCGCTCCAAATGTCCAGTTGCATTTTCTACAGAAAGAGTGTTCAGATCTGCTCAATCAAAAGTATGGTTTAACTCTGTTAGCTGAATGCACAGATCAGAAAGAAGTTTCACAGAATGATTCTGTGTAGTTTATATTTGGAGACATTCCTTTTTCCACTATTACCCTCTTAGCGCTCCGAATCTCCACTTGCATTTTCTACAGAAAGAGTGTTTCAGAACGGCTCAATCAAAACTAAGGTTCAACTCTTTTAGTTGAACAAACAGAACAGAAAGAAGTTTCACACAATTCTTCTGTGTAGTTTTTGTTTGTAGACATTCTTTTTCCCAATATAGGCCTCTTAGCGCTCAGAATGTCCAATTGCAGTTTCTACAGAAAGAGTGTTTCAGAACGGCTCAATCAAAAGTAAGGTTCAACTCCGTTAGTTGAATGCACAGAACAGAAAGATGTTTCATAAAATGCTTCTGTGTAGTTTATATTTGAACATATTCTTTTTTCCACTATTACCCACTTAGCGCTACGAATGTCCAGTTGCATTTTCTACAGACAGAGTGTTTCAAAACTGCTCAATCAAAAGTATGGTTTAATTCTGTTAGCTGAATGCTCAGATCAGAAAGAAGTTTCACAGAATGCTTCCGTGTAGTTTATATTTGAATATATTCCTTTTTCCACTACTACGCTCTTAGCGCTCCAAATGTCCAGTTGCATTTTCTACAGAAAGAGTGTTCAGATCTGCTCAATCAAAAGTATGGTTTAGCTCTGTTAGCTGAATGCACAGATCAGAAAGAAGTTTCACCGAATGATTCTGTGTAGTTTATATTTGAAGACATTCCTTTTTCCACTATTACCCTCTTAGTGCTCCGAATCTCCAGTTGCATTTTCTACAAAAAGAGTGTTTCATAACTGCTCAATCAAAAATATGTTTTATCTCTGTTAACTGAATTTACAGATCAGAAATAAGTTTCACAGAATGCATCTGTGTAGTTTTTCTTTGAAGATATTCTTTTTCCCAATGTAGGCCTCTTAGCGCTTAGCATGTCCAATTGCAGTTTCTACAGAAAGAGTGTTTCAGAACGGCTCAATCAAAAGTAAGGTTCAACTCTGTTAGTTGAATGCACAGAACAGGAAGAATTTTCACAGAATGCTACTGTGTAGTTTATATTTGAATATATTCCTTTTTCCACTATTACCCTCTTAGCGCTCCGAATGTCCACTTGCATTTTCTACAGAAAGAGTGTTCAGAACTGCGCAATCAAAAGTATGTTTTAACTCTGTTAGCTGAATGCACAGATCAGAAAGAAGTTTCACAGAATGATTCTGTGTAGTTTATATTTGGAGACATTCCTTTTTCCACTATTACCCTCTTAGCGCTCCGAATCTCCACTTGCATTTTCTACAGAAAGAGTGTTTCAGAACGGCTCAATCAAAACTAAGGTTCAACTCTTTTAGTTGAACAAACAGAACAGAAAGAAGTTTCACACAATTCTTCTGTGTAGTTTTTATTTTTAGACATTCTTTTTCCCAATATAGGCCTCTTAGCGCTCAGAATGTCCAATTGCAGTTTCTTCAGAAAGAGTGTTTCAGAACGGCTCAATCAAAACTAAGGTTCAACTCTGTTAGTTGAATGCACAGAACAGAAAGAAGTTTCATACAATGCTTCTGTGTAGTTTATATTTGAACATATTCTTTTTTCCACTATTACCCACTTAGCGCTACGAATGTCCAGTTGCATTTTCTACAGACAGAGCGTTTCAAAACTGCTCAATCAAAAGTATGGTTTAACTCTGTTAGCTGAATGCTCAGATCAGAAAGAAGTTTCACAGAATGCTTCTGTGTAGTTTATATTTGAATATATTCCTTTTTCCACTACTACGCTCTTAGCGCTCCAAATGTCCAGTTGCATTTTCTACAGAAAGAGTGTTCAGATCTGCTCAATCAAAAGTATGGTTTAACTCTGTTAGCTGAATGCACAGATCAGAAAGAAGTTTCACCGAATGATTCTGTGTAGTTTATATTTGAAGACATTCCTTTTTCCACTATTACCCTCTTAGCGCTGCGAATCTCCACTTGCATTTTCTACAAAAAGAGTGTTTCATAACTGCTCAATCAAAAATATGTTTTATCTCTGTTAAGTGAATTTACAGATCAGAAATAAGTTTCACAGAATGCATCTGTGTAGTTTTTATTTGAAGATATTCTTTTTCCCAATGTAGGCCTCTTAGCGCTTAGCATGTCCAATTGCAGTTTCTACAGAAAGAGTGTTTCAGAACGGCTCAATCAAAAGTAAGGTTCAACTCTGTTAGTTGAATGCACAGAACAGAAAGAATTTTCACAGAAAGCTACTGTGTGGTTTATATTTGGATATATTCCTTTTTCCACTATTACCCTCTTAGCGCTCCGAATGTCCACTTGCATTTTCTACAGAAAGAGTGTTCAGAACTGCGCAATCAAAAGTATGGTTTAACTCTGTTAGCTTAATGAACATATCAGAAATAAGTTTCACACAATGCTTCTGTGTAGTTTCTATTTGAAGATATTATTTTTCCCAATAGAGGAATCTTAGCGCTCAGAATGTCCAATTGCAGTTTCTACGGAAAGAGTGTTTCGGAAAGGCTCAATCAAATGTAAGGTTCAACTCTGTTAGTTGAATGCACAGAACAGAAAGTAGTTTCATACAATGCTTCTGTGTAGTTTATATTTGAACATATTCTTTTTTCCACTATTACCCACTTGGCGCTACGAATGTCCAGTTGCATTTTCTACAGACAGAGTGTTTCAAAACTGCTCAATCAAAAGTATGGTTTAACTCTGTTAGCTGAATGCTCAGATCAGAAAGAAGTTTCACAGAATGCTTCTGTGTAGTTTATATTTGAATATATTCCTTTTTCCACTACTACTCTCTTAGCGCTCCAAATGTCCAGTTGCATTTTCTACAGAAAGAGTGTTCAGATCTGCTCAATCAAAAGTATGTTTTAACTCTGTTAGCTGAATGCACAGATCAGAAAGAAGTTTCACAGAATGATTCTGTGTAGTTTATATTTGGAGACATTCCTTTTTCCACTATTACCCTCTTAGCGCTCCGAATCTCCACTTGCATTTTCTACAGAAAGAGTGTTTCAGAACGGCTCAATCAAAACTAAGGTTCAACTCTTTTAGTTGAACAAACAGAACAGAAAGAAGTTTCACACAATTCTTCTGTGTAGTTTTTATTTGTAGACATTCTTTTTCCCAATATAGGCCTCTTAGCGCTCAGAATGTCCAATTGCAGTTTCTTCAGAAAGAGTGTTTCAGAACGGCTCAATCAAAACTAAGGTTCAACTCTGTTAGTAGAATGCACAGAACAGAAAGAAGTTTCATACAATGCTTCTGTGTAATTTATATTTGAACATATTCTTTTTTCCACTATTACCCACTTAGCGCTACGAATGTCCAGTTGCATTTTCTACAGACAGAGTGTTTCAAATCTGCTCAATCAAAAGTATGGTTTAATTCTGTTAGCTGAATGCTCAGATCAGAAAGAAGTTTCACAGAATGCTTCCGTGTAGTTTATATTTGAATATATTCCTTTTTCCACTACTACGCTCTTAGCGCTCCAAATGTCCAGTTGCATTTTCTACAGAAAGAGTGTTCAGATCTGCTCAATCAAAAGTATGGTTTAGCTCTGTTAGCTGAATGCACAGATCAGAAAGAAGTTTCACCGAATGATTCTGTGTAGTTTATATTTGAAGACATTCCTTTTTCCACTATTACCATCTTAGTGCTCCGAATCTCCAGTTGCATTTTCTACAAAAAGAGTGTTTCATAACTGCTCAATCAAAAATATGTTTTATCTCTGTTAACTGAATTTACAGATCAGAAATAAGTTTCACAGAATGCATCTGTGTAGTTTTTCTTTGAAGATATTCTTTTTCCCAATGTAGGCCTCTTAGCGCTTAGCATGTCCAATTGCAGTTTCTACAGAAAGAGTGTTTCAGAACGGCTCAATCAAAGGTAAGGTTCAACTCTGTTAGTTGAATGCACAGAACAGGAAGAATTTTCACAGAATGCTACTGTGTAGTTTATATTTGAATATATTCCTTTTTCCACTATTACCCTCTTAGCGCTCCGAATGTCCACTTGCATTTTCTACAGAAAGAGTGTTCAGAACTGCGCAATCAAAAGTATGTTTTAACTCTGTTAGCTGAATGCACAGATCAGAAAGAAGTTTCACAGAATGATTCTGTGTAGTTTATATTTGGAGACATTCCTTTTTCCACTATTACCCTCTTAGCGCTCCGAATCTCCACTTGCATTTTCTACAGAAAGAGTGTTTCAGAACGGCTCAATCAAAACTAAGGTTCAACTCTTTTAGTTGAACAAACAGAACAGAAAGAAGTTTCACACAATTCTTCTGTGTAGTTTTTATTTTTAGACATTCTTTTTCCCAATATAGGCCTCTTAGCGCTCAGAATGTCCAATTGCAGTTTCTTCAGAAAGAGTGTTTCAGAACGGCTCAATCAAAACTAAGGTTCAACTCTGTTAGTTGAATGCACAGAACAGAAAGAAGTTTCATACAATGCTTCTGTGTAGTTTATATTTGAACATATTCTTTTTTCCACTATTACCCACTTAGCGCTACGAATGTCCAGTTGCATTTTCTACAGACAGAGCGTTTCAAAACTGCTCAATCAAAAGTATGGTTTAACTCTGTTAGCTGAATGCTCAGATCAGAAAGAAGTTTCACAGAATGCTTCTGTGTAGTTTATATTTGAATATATTCCTTTTTCCACTACTACGCTCTTAGCGCTCCAAATGTCCAGTTGCATTTTCTACAGAAAGAGTGTTCAGATCTGCTCAATCAAAAGTATGGTTTAACTCTGTTAGCTGAATGCACAGATCAGAAAGAAGTTTCACCGAATGATTCTGTGTAGTTTATATTTGAAGACATTCCTTTTTCCACTATTACCCTCTTAGCGCTGCGAATCTCCACTTGCATTTTCTACAAAAAGAGTGTTTCATAACTGCTCAATCAAAAATATGTTTTATCTCTGTTAAGTGAATTTACAGATCAGAAATAAGTTTCACAGAATGCATCTGTGTAGTTTTTATTTGAAGATATTCTTTTTCCCAATGTAGGCCTCTTAGCGCTTAGCATGTCCAATTGCAGTTTCTACAGAAAGAGTGTTTCAGAACGGCTCAATCAAAAGTAAGGTTCAACTCTGTTAGTTGAATGCACAGAACAGAAAGAATTTTCACAGAAAGCTACTGTGTGGTTTATATTTGGATATATTCCTTTTTCCACTATTACCCTCTTAGCGCTCCGAATGTCCACTTGCATTTTCTACAGAAAGAGTGTTCAGAACTGCGCAATCAAAAGTATGGTTTAACTCTGTTAGCTTAATGAACATATCAGAAATAAGTTTCACACAATGCTTCTGTGTAGTTTCTATTTGAAGATATTATTTTTCCCAATAGAGGAATCTTAGCGCTCAGAATGTCCAATTGCAGTTTCTACGGAAAGAGTGTTTCGGAAAGGCTCAATCAAATGTAAGGTTCAACTCTGTTAGTTGAATGCACAGAACAGAAAGTAGTTTCATACAATGCTTCTGTGTAGTTTATATTTGAACATATTCTTTTTTCCACTATTACCCACTTGGCGCTACGAATGTCCAGTTGCATTTTCTACAGAAAGAGTGTTTCAAAACTGCTCAATCAAAAGTATGGTTTAACTCTGTTAGCTGAATGCTCAGATCAGAAAGAAGTTTCACAGAATGCTTCTGTGTAGTTTATATTTGAATATATTCCTTTTTCCACTACTACGCTCTTAGCGCTCCAAATGTCCAGTTGCATTTTCTACAGAAAGAGTGTTCAGATCTGCTCAATCAAAAGTATGGTTTAGCTCTGTTAGCTGAATGCACAGATCAGAAAGAAGTTTCACCGAATGATTCTGTGTAGTTTATATTTGAAGACATTCCTTTTTCCACTATTACCCTCTTAGTGCTCCGAATCTCCAGTTGCATTTTCTACAAAAAGAGTGTTTCATAACTGCTCAATCAAAAATATGTTTTATCTCTGTTAACTGAATTTACAGATCAGAAATAAGTTTCACAGAATGCATCTGTGTAGTTTTTCTTTGAAGATATTCTTTTTCCCAATGTAGGCCTCTTAGCGCTTAGCATGTCCAATTGCAGTTTCTACAGAAAGAGTGTTTCAGAACGGCTCAATCAAAAGTAAGGTTCAACTCTGTTAGTTGAATGCACAGAACAGGAAGAATTTTCACAGAATGCTACTGTGTAGTTTATATTTGAATATATTCCTTTTTCCACTATTACCCTCTTAGCGCTCCGAATGTCCACTTGCATTTTCTACAGAAAGAGTGTTCAGAACTGCGCAATCAAAAGTATGTTTTAACTCTGTTAGCTGAATGCACAGATCAGAAAGAAGTTTCACAGAATGATTCTGTGTAGTTTATATTTGGAGACATTCCTTTTTCCACTATTACCCTCTTAGCGCTCCGAATCTCCACTTGCATTTTCTACAGAAAGAGTGTTTCAGAACGGCTCAATCAAAACTAAGGTTCAACTCTTTTAGTTGAACAAACAGAACAGAAAGAAGTTTCACACAATTCTTCTGTGTAGTTTTTATTTTTAGACATTCTTTTTCCCAATATAGGCCTCTTAGCGCTCAGAATGTCCAATTGCAGTTTCTTCAGAAAGAGTGTTTCAGAACGGCTCAATCAAAACTAAGGTTCAACTCTGTTAGTTGAATGCACAGAACAGAAAGAAGTTTCATACAATGCTTCTGTGTAGTTTATATTTGAACATATTCTTTTTTCCACTATTACCCACTTAGCGCTACGAATGTCCAGTTGCATTTTCTACAGACAGAGCGTTTCAAAACTGCTCAATCAAAAGTATGGTTTAACTCTGTTAGCTGAATGCTCAGATCAGAAAGAAGTTTCACAGAATGCTTCTGTGTAGTTTATATTTGAATATATTCCTTTTTCCACTACTACGCTCTTAGCGCTCCAAATGTCCAGTTGCATTTTCTACAGAAAGAGTGTTCAGATCTGCTCAATCAAAAGTATGGTTTAACTCTGTTAGCTGAATGCACAGATCAGAAAGAAGTTTCACCGAATGATTCTGTGTAGTTTATATTTGAAGACATTCCTTTTTCCACTATTACCCTCTTAGCGCTGCGAATCTCCACTTGCATTTTCTACAAAAAGAGTGTTTCATAACTGCTCAATCAAAAATATGTTTTATCTCTGTTAAGTGAATTTACAGATCAGAAATAAGTTTCACAGAATGCATCTGTGTAGTTTTTATTTGAAGATATTCTTTTTCCCAATGTAGGCCTCTTAGCGCTTAGCATGTCCAATTGCAGTTTCTACAGAAAGAGTGTTTCAGAACGGCTCAATCAAAAGTAAGGTTCAACTCTGTTAGTTGAATGCACAGAACAGAAAGAATTTTCACAGAAAGCTACTGTGTGGTTTATATTTGGATATATTCCTTTTTCCACTATTACCCTCTTAGCGCTCCGAATGTCCACTTGCATTTTCTACAGAAAGAGTGTTCAGAACTGCGCAATCAAAAGTATGGTTTAACTCTGTTAGCTTAATGAACATATCAGAAATAAGTTTCACACAATGCTTCTGTGTAGTTTCTATTTGAAGATATTATTTTTCCCAATAGAGGAATCTTAGCGCTCAGAATGTCCAATTGCAGTTTCTACGGAAAGAGTGTTTCGGAAAGGCTCAATCAAATGTAAGGTTCAACTCTGTTAGTTGAATGCACAGAACAGAAAGTAGTTTCATACAATGCTTCTGTGTAGTTTATATTTGAACATATTCTTTTTTCCACTATTACCCACTTGGCGCTACGAATGTCCAGTTGCATTTTCTACAGACAGAGTGTTTCAAAACTGCTCAATCAAAAGTATGGTTTAACTCTGTTAGCTGAATGCTCAGATCAGAAAGAAGTTTCACAGAATGCTTCTGTGTAGTTTATATTTGAATATATTCCTTTTTCCACTACTACTCTCTTAGCGCTCCAAATGTCCAGTTGCATTTTCTACAGAAAGAGTGTTCAGATCTGCTCAATCAAAAGTATGTTTTAACTCTGTTAGCTGAATGCACAGATCAGAAAGAAGTTTCACAGAATGATTCTGTGTAGTTTATATTTGGAGACATTCCTTTTTCCACTATTACCCTCTTAGCGCTCCGAATCTCCACTTGCATTTTCTACAGAAAGAGTGTTTCAGAACGGCTCAATCAAAACTAAGGTTCAACTCTTTTAGTTGAACAAACAGAACAGAAAGAAGTTTCACACAATTCTTCTGTGTAGTTTTTATTTGTAGACATTCTTTTTCCCAATATAGGCCTCTTAGCGCTCAGAATGTCCAATTGCAGTTTCTTCAGAAAGAGTGTTTCAGAACGGCTCAATCAAAACTAAGGTTCAACTCTGTTAGTTGAATGCACAGAACAGAAAGAAGTTTCATACAATGCTTCTGTGTAATTTATATTTGAACATATTCTTTTTTCCACTATTACCCACTTAGCGCTACGAATGTCCAGTTGCATTTTCTACAGACAGAGTGTTTCAAAACTGCTCAATCAAAAGTATGGTTTAATTCTGTTAGCTGAATGCTCAGATCAGAAAGAAGTTTCACAGAATGCTTCCGTGTAGTTTATATTTGAATATATTCCTTTTTCCACTACTACGCTCTTAGCGCTCCAAATGTCCAGTTGCATTTTCTACAGAAAGAGTGTTCAGATCTGCTCAATCAAAAGTATGGTTTAGCTCTGTTAGCTGAATGCACAGATCAGAAAGAAGTTTCACCGAATGATTCTGTGTAGTTTATATTTGAAGACATTCCTTTTTCCACTATTACCCTCTTAGTGCTCCGAATCTCCAGTTGCATTTTCTACAAAAAGAGTGTTTCATAACTGCTCAATCAAAAATATGTTTTATCTCTGTTAACTGAATTTACAGATCAGAAATAAGTTTCACAGAATGCATCTGTGTAGTTTTTCTTTGAAGATATTCTTTTTCCCAATGTAGGCCTCTTAGCGCTTAGCATGTCCAATTGCAGTTTCTACAGAAAGAGTGTTTCAGAACGGCTCAATCAAAAGTAAGGTTCAACTCTGTTAGTTGAATGCACAGAACAGGAAGAATTTTCACAGAATGCTACTGTGTAGTTTATATTTGAATATATTCCTTTTTCCACTATTACCCTCTTAGCGCTCCGAATGTCCACTTGCATTTTCTACAGAAAGAGTGTTCAGAACTGCGCAATCAAAAGTATGTTTTAACTCTGTTAGCTGAATGCACAGATCAGAAAGAAGTTTCACAGAATGATTCTGTGTAGTTTATATTTGGAGACATTCCTTTTTCCACTATTACCCTCTTAGCGCTCCGAATCTCCACTTGCATTTTCTACAGAAAGAGTGTTTCAGAACGGCTCAATCAAAACTAAGGTTCAACTCTTTTAGTTGAACAAACAGAACAGAAAGAAGTTTCACACAATTCTTCTGTGTAGTTTTTATTTTTAGACATTCTTTTTCCCAATATAGGCCTCTTAGCGCTCAGAATGTCCAATTGCAGTTTCTTCAGAAAGAGTGTTTCAGAACGGCTCAATCAAAACTAAGGTTCAACTCTGTTAGTTGAATGCACAGAACAGAAAGAAGTTTCATACAATGCTTCTGTGTAGTTTATATTTGAACATATTCTTTTTTCCACTATTACCCACTTAGCGCTACGAATGTCCAGTTGCATTTTCTACAGACAGAGCGTTTCAAAACTGCTCAATCAAAAGTATGGTTTAACTCTGTTAGCTGAATGCTCAGATCAGAAAGAAGTTTCACAGAATGCTTCTGTGTAGTTTATATTTGAATATATTCCTTTTTCCACTACTACGCTCTTAGCGCTCCAAATGTCCAGTTGCATTTTCTACAGAAAGAGTGTTCAGATCTGCTCAATCAAAAGTATGGTTTAACTCTGTTAGCTGAATGCACAGATCAGAAAGAAGTTTCACCGAATGATTCTGTGTAGTTTATATTTGAAGACATTCCTTTTTCCACTATTACCCTCTTAGCGCTGCGAATCTCCACTTGCATTTTCTACAAAAAGAGTGTTTCATAACTGCTCAATCAAAAATATGTTTTATCTCTGTTAAGTGAATTTACAGATCAGAAATAAGTTTCACAGAATGCATCTGTGTAGTTTTTATTTGAAGATATTCTTTTTCCCAATGTAGGCCTCTTAGCGCTTAGCATGTCCAATTGCAGTTTCTACAGAAAGAGTGTTTCAGAACGGCTCAATCAAAAGTAAGGTTCAACTCTGTTAGTTGAATGCACAGAACAGAAAGAATTTTCACAGAAAGCTACTGTGTGGTTTATATTTGGATATATTCCTTTTTCCACTATTACCCTCTTAGCGCTCCGAATGTCCACTTGCATTTTCTACAGAAAGAGTGTTCAGAACTGCGCAATCAAAAGTATGGTTTAACTCTGTTAGCTTAATGAACATATCAGAAATAAGTTTCACACAATGCTTCTGTGTAGTTTCTATTTGAAGATATTATTTTTCCCAATAGAGGAATCTTAGCGCTCAGAATGTCCAATTGCAGTTTCTACGGAAAGAGTGTTTCGGAAAGGCTCAATCAAATGTAAGGTTCAACTCTGTTAGTTGAATGCACAGAACAGAAAGTAGTTTCATACAATGCTTCTGTGTAGTTTATATTTGAACATATTCTTTTTTCCACTATTACCCACTTGGCGCTACGAATGTCCAGTTGCATTTTCTACAGACAGAGTGTTTCAAAACTGCTCAATCAAAAGTATGGTTTAACTCTGTTAGCTGAATGCTCAGATCAGAAAGAAGTTTCACAGAATGCTTCTGTGTAGTTTATATTTGAATATATTCCTTTTTCCACTACTACTCTCTTAGCGCTCCAAATGTCCAGTTGCATTTTCTACAGAAAGAGTGTTCAGATCTGCTCAATCAAAAGTATGTTTTAACTCTGTTAGCTGAATGCACAGATCAGAAAGAAGTTTCACAGAATGATTCTGTGTAGTTTATATTTGGAGACATTCCTTTTTCCACTATTACCCTCTTAGCGCTCCGAATCTCCACTTGCATTTTCTACAGAAAGAGTGTTTCAGAACGGCTCAATCAAAACTAAGGTTCAACTCTTTTAGTTGAACAAACAGAACAGAAAGAAGTTTCACACAATTCTTCTGTGTAGTTTTTATTTGTAGACATTCTTTTTCCCAATATAGGCCTCTTAGCGCTCAGAATGTCCAATTGCAGTTTCTTCAGAAAGAGTGTTTCAGAACGGCTCAATCAAAACTAAGGTTCAACTCTGTTAGTTGAATGCACAGAACAGAAAGAAGTTTCATACAATGCTTCTGTGTAATTTATATTTGAACATATTCTTTTTTCCACTATTACCCACTTAGCGCTACGAATGTCCAGTTGCATTTTCTACAGACAGAGTGTTTCAAAACTGCTCAATCAAAAGTATGGTTTAATTCTGTTAGCTGAATGCTCAGATCAGAAAGAAGTTTCACAGAATGCTTCCGTGTAGTTTATATTTGAATATATTCCTTTTTCCACTACTACGCTCTTAGCGCTCCAAATGTCCAGTTGCATTTTCTACAGAAAGAGTGTTCAGATCTGCTCAATCAAAAGTATGGTTTAGCTCTGTTAGCTGAATGCACAGATCAGAAAGAAGTTTCACCGAATGATTCTGTGTAGTTTATATTTGAAGACATTCCTTTTTCCACTATTACCCTCTTAGTGCTCCGAATCTCCAGTTGCATTTTCTACAAAAAGAGTGTTTCATAACTGCTCAATCAAAAATATGTTTTATCTCTGTTAACTGAATTTACAGATCAGAAATAAGTTTCACAGAATGCATCTGTGTAGTTTTTCTTTGAAGATATTCTTTTTCCCAATGTAGGCCTCTTAGCGCTTAGCATGTCCAATTGCAGTTTCTACAGAAAGAGTGTTTCAGAACGGCTCAATCAAAAGTAAGGTTCAACTCTGTTAGTTGAATGCACAGAACAGGAAGAATTTTCACAGAATGCTACTGTGTAGTTTATATTTGAATATATTCCTTTTTCCACTATTACCCTCTTAGCGCTCCGAATGTCCACTTGCATTTTCTACAGAAAGAGTGTTCAGAACTGCGCAATCAAAAGTATGTTTTAACTCTGTTAGCTGAATGCACAGATCAGAAAGAAGTTTCACAGAATGATTCTGTGTAGTTTATATTTGGAGACATTCCTTTTTCCACTATTACCCTCTTAGCGCTCCGAATCTCCACTTGCATTTTCTACAGAAAGAGTGTTTCAGAACGGCTCAATCAAAACTAAGGTTCAACTCTTTTAGTTGAACAAACAGAACAGAAAGAAGTTTCACACAATTCTTCTGTGTAGTTTTTATTTTTAGACATTCTTTTTCCCAATATAGGCCTCTTAGCGCTCAGAATGTCCAATTGCAGTTTCTTCAGAAAGAGTGTTTCAGAACGGCTCAATCAAAACTAAGGTTCAACTCTGTTAGTTGAATGCACAGAACAGAAAGAAGTTTCATACAATGCTTCTGTGTAGTTTATATTTGAACATATTCTTTTTTCCACTATTACCCACTTAGCGCTACGAATGTCCAGTTGCATTTTCTACAGACAGAGCGTTTCAAAACTGCTCAATCAAAAGTATGGTTTAACTCTGTTAGCTGAATGCTCAGATCAGAAAGAAGTTTCACAGAATGCTTCTGTGTAGTTTATATTTGAATATATTCCTTTTTCCACTACTACGCTCTTAGCGCTCCAAATGTCCAGTTGCATTTTCTACAGAAAGAGTGTTCAGATCTGCTCAATCAAAAGTATGGTTTAACTCTGTTAGCTGAATGCACAGATCAGAAAGAAGTTTCACCGAATGATTCTGTGTAGTTTATATTTGAAGACATTCCTTTTTCCACTATTACCCTCTTAGCGCTGCGAATCTCCACTTGCATTTTCTACAAAAAGAGTGTTTCATAACTGCTCAATCAAAAATATGTTTTATCTCTGTTAAGTGAATTTACAGATCAGAAATAAGTTTCACAGAATGCATCTGTGTAGTTTTTATTTGAAGATATTCTTTTTCCCAATGTAGGCCTCTTAGCGCTTAGCATGTCCAATTGCAGTTTCTACAGAAAGAGTGTTTCAGAACGGCTCAATCAAAAGTAAGGTTCAACTCTGTTAGTTGAATGCACAGAACAGAAAGAATTTTCACAGAAAGCTACTGTGTGGTTTATATTTGGATATATTCCTTTTTCCACTATTACCCTCTTAGCGCTCCGAATGTCCACTTGCATTTTCTACAGAAAGAGTGTTCAGAACTGCGCAATCAAAAGTATGGTTTAACTCTCTTAGCTTAATGAACATATCAGAAATAAGTTTCACACAATGCTTCTGTGTAGTTTCTATTTGAAGATATTATTTTTCCCAATAGAGGAATCTTAGCGCTCAGAATGTCCAATTGCAGTTTCTACGGAAAGAGTGTTTCGGAAAGGCTCAATCAAATGTAAGGTTCAACTCTGTTAGTTGAATGCACAGAACAGAAAGTAGTTTCATACAATGCTTCTGTGTAGTTTATATTTGAACATATTCTTTTTTCCACTATTACCCACTTGGCGCTACGAATGTCCAGTTGCATTTTCTACAGACAGAGTGTTTCAAAACTGCTCAATCAAAAGTATGGTTTAACTCTGTTAGCTGAATGCTCAGATCAGAAAGAAGTTTCACAGAATGCTTCTGTGTAGTTTATATTTGAATATATTCCTTTTTCCACTACTACTCTCTTAGCGCTCCAAATGTCCAGTTGCATTTTCTACAGAAAGAGTGTTCAGATCTGCTCAATCAAAAGTATGTTTTAACTCTGTTAGCTGAATGCACAGATCAGAAAGAAGTTTCACAGAATGATTCTGTGTAGTTTATATTTGGAGACATTCCTTTTTCCACTATTACCCTCTTAGCGCTCCGAATCTCCACTTGCATTTTCTACAGAAAGAGTGTTTCAGAACGGCTCAATCAAAACTAAGGTTCAACTCTTTTAGTTGAACAAACAGAACAGAAAGAAGTTTCACACAATTCTTCTGTGTAGTTTTTATTTGTAGACATTCTTTTTCCCAATATAGGCCTCTTAGCGCTCAGAATGTCCAATTGCAGTTTCTTCAGAAAGAGTGTTTCAGAACGGCTCAATCAAAACTAAGGTTCAACTCTGTTAGTTGAATGCACAGAACAGAAAGAAGTTTCATACAATGCTTCTGTGTAATTTATATTTGAACATATTCTTTTTTCCACTATTACCCACTTAGCGCTACGAATGTCCAGTTGCATTTTCTACAGACAGAGTGTTTCAAAACTGCTCAATCAAAAGTATGGTTTAATTCTGTTAGCTGAATGCTCAGATCAGAAAGAAGTTTCACAGAATGCTTCCGTGTAGTTTATATTTGAATATATTCCTTTTTCCACTACTACGCTCTTAGCGCTCCAAATGTCCAGTTGCATTTTCTACAGAAAGAGTGTTCAGATCTGCTCAATCAAAAGTATGGTTTAGCTCTGTTAGCTGAATGCACAGATCAGAAAGAAGTTTCACCGAATGATTCTGTGTAGTTTATATTTGAAGACATTCCTTTTTCCACTATTACCCTCTTAGTGCTCCGAATCTCCAGTTGCATTTTCTACAAAAAGAGTGTTTCATAACTGCTCAATCAAAAATATGTTTTATCTCTGTTAACTGAATTTACAGATCAGAAATAAGTTTCACAGAATGCATCTGTGTAGTTTTTCTTTGAAGATATTCTTTTTCCCAATGTAGGCCTCTTAGCGCTTAGCATGTCCAATTGCAGTTTCTACAGAAAGAGTGTTTCAGAACGGCTCAATCAAAAGTAAGGTTCAACTCTGTTAGTTGAATGCACAGAACAGGAAGAATTTTCACAGAATGCTACTGTGTAGTTTATATTTGAATATATTCCTTTTTCCACTATTACCCTCTTAGCGCTCCGAATGTCCACTTGCATTTTCTACAGAAAGAGTGTTCAGAACTGCGCAATCAAAAGTATGTTTTAACTCTGTTAGCTGAATGCACAGATCAGAAAGAAGTTTCACAGAATGATTCTGTGTAGTTTATATTTGGAGACATTCCTTTTTCCACTATTACCCTCTTAGCGCTCCGAATCTCCACTTGCATTTTCTACAGAAAGAGTGTTTCAGAACGGCTCAATCAAAACTAAGGTTCAACTCTTTTAGTTCAACAAACAGAACAGAAAGAAGTTTCACACAATTCTTCTGTGTAGTTTTTATTTGTAGACATTCTTTTTCCCAATATAGGCCTCTTAGCGCTCAGAATGTCCAATTGCAGTTTCTTCAGAAAGAGTGTTTCAGAACGGCTCAATCAAAACTAAGGTTCAACTCTGTTAGTTGAATGCACAGAACAGAAAGAAGTTTCATACAATGCTTCTGTGTAGTTTATATTTGAACATATTCTTTTTTCCACTATTACCCACTTAGCGCTACGAATGTCCAGTTGCATTTTCTACAGACAGAGCGTTTCAAAACTGCTCAATCAAAAGTATGGTTTAACTCTGTTAGCTGAATGCTCAGATCAGAAAGAAGTTTCACAGAATGCTTCTGTGTAGTTTATATTTGAATATATTCCTTTTTCCACTACTACGCTCTTAGCGCTCCAAATGTCCAGTTGCATTTTCTACAGAAAGAGTGTTCAGATCTGCTCAATCAAAAGTATGGTTTAACTCTGTTAGCTGAATGCACAGATCAGAAAGAAGTTTCACCGAATGATTCTGTGTAGTTTATATTTGAAGACATTCCTTTTTCCACTATTACCCTCTTAGCGCTGCGAATCTCCACTTGCATTTTCTACAAAAAGAGTGTTTCATAACTGCTCAATCAAAAATATGTTTTATCTCTGTTAAGTGAATTTACAGATCAGAAATAAGTTTCACAGAATGCATCTGTGTAGTTTTTATTTGAAGATATTCTTTTTCCCAATGTAGGCCTCTTAGCGCTTAGCATGTCCAATTGCAGTTTCTACAGAAAGAGTGTTTCAGAACGGCTCAATCAAAAGTAAGGTTCAACTCTGTTAGTTGAATGCACAGAACAGAAAGAATTTTCACAGAAAGCTACTGTGTGGTTTATATTTGGATATATTCCTTTTTCCACTATTACCCTCTTAGCGCTCCGAATGTCCACTTGCATTTTCTACAGAAAGAGTGTTCAGAACTGCGCAATCAAAAGTATGGTTTAACTCTGTTAGCTTAATGAACATATCAGAAATAAGTTTCACACAATGCTTCTGTGTAGTTTCTATTTGAAGATATTATTTTTCCCAATAGAGGAATCTTAGCGCTCAGAATGTCCAATTGCAGTTTCTACGGAAAGAGTGTTTCGGAAAGGCTCAATCAAATGTAAGGTTCAACTCTGTTAGTTGAATGCACAGAACAGAAAGTAGTTTCATACAATGCTTCTGTGTAGTTTATATTTGAACATATTCTTTTTTCCACTATTACCCACTTGGCGCTACGAATGTCCAGTTGCATTTTCTACAGACAGAGTGTTTCAAAACTGCTCAATCAAAAGTATGGTTTAACTCTGTTAGCTGAATGCTCAGATCAGAAAGAAGTTTCACAGAATGCTTCTGTGTAGTTTATATTTGAATATATTCCTTTTTCCACTACTACTCTCTTAGCGCTCCAAATGTCCAGTTGCATTTTCTACAGAAAGAGTGTTCAGATCTGCTCAATCAAAAGTATGTTTTAACTCTGTTAGCTGAATGCACAGATCAGAAAGAAGTTTCACAGAATGATTCTGTGTAGTTTATATTTGGAGACATTCCTTTTTCCACTATTACCCTCTTAGCGCTCCGAATCTCCACTTGCATTTTCTACAGAAAGAGTGTTTCAGAACGGCTCAATCAAAACTAAGGTTCAACTCTTTTAGTTGAACAAACAGAACAGAAAGAAGTTTCACACAATTCTTCTGTGTAGTTTTTATTTGTAGACATTCTTTTTCCCAATATAGGCCTCTTAGCGCTCAGAATGTCCAATTGCAGTTTCTTCAGAAAGAGTGTTTCAGAACGGCTCAATCAAAACTAAGGTTCAACTCTGTTAGTTGAATGCACAGAACAGAAAGTAGTTTCATACAATGCTTCTGTGTAATTTATATTTGAACATATTCTTTTTTCCACTATTACCCACTTAGCGCTACGAATGTCCAGTTGCATTTTCTACAGACAGAGTGTTTCAAAACTGCTCAATCAAAAGTATGGTTTAATTCTGTTAGCTGAATGCTCAGATCAGAAAGAAGTTTCACAGAATGCTTCCGTGTAGTTTATATTTGAATATATTCCTTTTTCCACTACTACGCTCTTAGCGCTCCAAATGTCCAGTTGCATTTTCTACAGAAAGAGTGTTCAGATCTGCTCAATCAAAAGTATGGTTTAGCTCTGTTAGCTGAATGCACAGATCAGAAAGAAGTTTCACCGAATGATTCTGTGTAGTTTATATTTGAAGACATTCCTTTTTCCACTATTACCCTCTTAGTGCTCCGAATCTCCAGTTGCATTTTCTACAAAAAGAGTGTTTCATAACTGCTCAATCAAAAATATGTTTTATCTCTGTTAACTGAATTTACAGATCAGAAATAAGTTTCACAGAATGCATCTGTGTAGTTTTTCTTTGAAGATATTCTTTTTCCCAATGTAGGCCTCTTAGCGCTTAGCATGTCCAATTGCAGTTTCTACAGAAAGAGTGTTTCAGAACGGCTCAATCAAAAGTAAGGTTCAACTCTGTTAGTTGAATGCACAGAACAGGAAGAATTTTCACAGAATGCTACTGTGTAGTTTATATTTGAATATATTCCTTTTTCCACTATTACCCTCTTAGCGCTCCGAATGTCCACTTGCATTTTCTACAGAAAGAGTGTTCAGAACTGCGCAATCAAAAGTATGTTTTAACTCTGTTAGCTGAATGCACAGATCAGAAAGAAGTTTCACAGAATGATTCTGTGTAGTTTATATTTGGAGACATTCCTTTTTCCACTATTACCCTCTTAGCGCTCCGAATCTCCACTTGCATTTTCTACAGAAAGAGTGTTTCAGAACGGCTCAATCAAAACTAAGGTTCAACTCTTTTAGTTCAACAAACAGAACAGAAAGAAGTTTCACACAATTCTTCTGTGTAGTTTTTATTTTTAGACATTCTTTTTCCCAATATAGGCCTCTTAGCGCTCAGAATGTCCAATTGCAGTTTCTTCAGAAAGAGTGTTTCAGAACGGCTCAATCAAAACTAAGGTTCAACTCTGTTAGTTGAATGCACAGAACAGAAAGAAGTTTCATACAATGCTTCTGTGTAGTTTATATTTGAACATATTCTTTTTTCCACTATTACCCACTTAGCGCTACGAATGTCCAGTTGCATTTTCTACAGACAGAGCGTTTCAAAACTGCTCAATCAAAAGTATGGTTTAACTCTGTTAGCTGAATGCTCAGATCAGAAAGAAGTTTCACAGAATGCTTCTGTGTAGTTTATATTCGAATATATTCCTTTTTCCACTACTACGCTCTTAGCGCTCCAAATGTCCAGTTGCATTTTCTACAGAAAGAGTGTTCAGATCTGCTCAATCAAAAGTATGGTTTAACTCTGTTAGCTGAATGCACAGATCAGAAAGAAGTTTCACCGAATGATTCTGTGTAGTTTATATTTGAAGACATTACTTTTTCCACTATTACCCCCTTAGCGCTGCGAATCTCCACTTGCATTTTCTACAAAAAGAGTGTTTCATAACTGCTCAATCAAAAATATGTTTTATCTCTGTTAAGTGAATTTACAGATCAGAAATAAGTTTCACAGAATGCATCTGTGTAGTTTTTATTTGAAGATATTCTTTTTCCCAATGTAGGCCTCTTAGCGCTTAGCATGTCCAATTGCAGTTTCTACAGAAAGAGTGTTTCAGAACGGCTCAATCAAAAGTAAGGTTCAACTCTGTTAGTTGAATGCACAGAACAGAAAGAATTTTCACAGAAAGCTACTGTGTGGTTTATATTTGGATATATTCCTTTTTCCACTATTACCCTCTTAGCGCTCCGAATGTCCACTTGCATTTTCTACAGAAAGAGTGTTCAGAACTGCGCAATCAAAAGTATGGTTTAACTCTGTTAGCTTAATGAACATATCAGAAATAAGTTTCACACAATGCTTCTGTGTAGTTTCTATTTGAAGATATTATTTTTCCCAATAGAGGAATCTTAGCGCTCAGAATGTCCAATTGCAGTTTCTACGGAAAGAGTGTTTCGGAAAGGCTCAATCAAATGTAAGGTTCAACTCTGTTAGTTGAATGCACAGAACAGAAAGTAGTTTCATACAATGCTTCTGTGTAGTTTATATTTGAACATATTCTTTTTTCCACTATTACCCACTTGGCGCTACGAATGTCCAGTTGCATTTTCTACAGACAGAGTGTTTCAAAACTGCTCAATCAAAAGTATGGTTTAACTCTGTTAGCTGAATGCTCAGATCAGAAAGAAGTTTCACAGAATGCTTCTGTGTAGTTTATATTTGAATATATTCCTTTTTCCACTACTACTCTCTTAGCGCTCCAAATGTCCAGTTGCATTTTCTACAGAAAGAGTGTTCAGATCTGCTCAATCAAAAGTATGTTTTAACTCTGTTAGCTGAATGCACAGATCAGAAAGAAGTTTCACAGAATGATTCTGTGTAGTTTATATTTGGAGACATTCCTTTTTCCACTATTACCCTCTTAGCGCTCCGAATCTCCACTTGCATTTTCTACAGAAAGAGTGTTTCAGAACGGCTCAATCAAAACTAAGGTTCAACTCTTTTAGTTGAACAAACAGAACAGAAAGAAGTTTCACACAATTCTTCTGTGTAGTTTTTATTTGTAGACATTCTTTTTCCCAATATAGGCCTCTTAGCGCTCAGAATGTCCAATTGCAGTTTCTTCAGAAAGAGTGTTTCAGAACGGCTCAATCAAAACTAAGGTTCAACTCTGTTAGTTGAATGCACAGAACAGAAAGAAGTTTCATACAATGCTTCTGTGTAATTTATATTTGAACATATTCTTTTTTCCACTATTACCCACTTAGCGCTAAGAATGTCCAGTTGCATTTTCTACAGACAGAGTGTTTCAAAACTGCTCAATCAAAAGTATGGTTTAATTCTGTTAGCTGAATGCTCAGATCAGAAAGAAGTTTCACAGAATGCTTCCGTGTAGTTTATATTTGAATATATTCCTTTTTCCACTACTACGCTCTTAGCGCTCAAAATGTCCAGTTGCATTTTCTACAGAAAGAGTGTTCAGATCTGCTCAATCAAAAGTATGGTTTAGCTCTGTTAGCTGAATGCACAGATCAGAAAGAAGTTTCACCGAATGATTCTGTGTAGTTTATATTTGAAGACATTCCTTTTTCCACTATTACCCTCTTAGTGCTCCGAATCTCCAGTTGCATTTTCTACAAAAAGAGTGTTTCATAACTGCTCAATCAAAAATATGTTTTATCTCTGTTAACTGAATTTACAGATCAGAAATAAGTTTCACAGAATGCATCTGTGTAGTTTTTCTTTGAAGATATTCTTTTTCCCAATGTAGGCCTCTTAGCGCTTAGCATGTCCAATTGCAGTTTCTACAGAAAGAGTGTTTCAGAACGGCTCAATCAAAAGTAAGGTTCAACTCTGTTAGTTGAATGCACAGAACAGGAAGAATTTTCACAGAATGCTACTGTGTAGTTTATATTTGAATATATTCCTTTTTCCACTATTACCCTCTTAGCGCTCCGAATGTCCACTTGCATTTTCTACAGAAAGAGTGTTCAGAACTGCGCAATCAAAAGTATGTTTTAACTCTGTTAGCTGAATGCACAGATCAGAAAGAAGTTTCACAGAATGATTCTGTGTAGTTTATATTTGGAGACATTCCTTTTTCCACTATTACCCTCTTAGCGCTCCGAATCTCCACTTGCATTTTCTACAGAAAGAGTGTTTCAGAACGGCTCAATCAAAACTAAGGTTCAACTCTTTTAGTTGAACAAACAGAACAGAAAGAAGTTTCACACAATTCTTCTGTGTAGTTTTTATTTTTAGACATTCTTTTTCCCAATATAGGCCTCTTAGCGCTCAGAATGTCCAATTGCAGTTTCTTCAGAAAGAGTGTTTCAGAACGGCTCAATCAAAACTAAGGTTCAACTCTGTTAGTTGAATGCACAGAACAGAAAGAAGTTTCATACAATGCTTCTGTGTAGTTTATATTTGAACATATTCTTTTTTCCACTATTACCCACTTAGCGCTACGAATGTCCAGTTGCATTTTCTACAGACAGAGCGTTTCAAAACTGCTCAATCAAAAGTATGGTTTAACTCTGTTAGCTGAATGCTCAGATCAGAAAGAAGTTTCACAGAATGCTTCTGTGTAGTTTATATTTGAATATATTCCTTTTTCCACTACTACGCTCTTAGCGCTCCAAATGTCCAGTTGCATTTTCTACAGAAAGAGTGTTCAGATCTGCTCAATCAAAAGTATGGTTTAACTCTGTTAGCTGAATGCACAGATCAGAAAGAAGTTTCACCGAATGATTCTGTGTAGTTTATATTTGAAGACATTCCTTTTTCCACTATTACCCTCTTAGCGCTGCGAATCTCCACTTGCATTTTCTACAAAAAGAGTGTTTCATAACTGCTCAATCAAAAATATGTTTTATCTCTGTTAAGTGAATTTACAGATCAGAAATAAGTTTCACAGAATGCATCTGTGTAGTTTTTATTTGAAGATATTCTTTTTCCCAATGTAGGCCTCTTAGCGCTTAGCATGTCCAATTGCAGTTTCTACAGAAAGAGTGTTTCAGAACGGCTCAATCAAAAGTAAGGTTCAACTCTGTTAGTTGAATGCACAGAACAGAAAGAATTTTCACAGAAAGCTACTGTGTGGTTTATATTTGGATATATTCCTTTTTCCACTATTACCCTCTTAGCGCTCCGAATGTCCACTTGCATTTTCTACAGAAAGAGTGTTCAGAACTGCGCAATCAAAAGTATGGTTTAACTCTGTTAGCTTAATGAACATATCAGAAATAAGTTTCACACAATGCTTCTGTGTAGTTTCTATATGAAGATATTATTTTTCCCAATAGAGGAATCTTAGCGCTCAGAATGTCCAATTGCAGTTTCTACGGAAAGAGTGTTTCGGAAAGGCTCAATCAAATGTAAGGTTCAACTCTGTTAGTTGAATGCACAGAACAGAAAGTAGTTTCATACAATGCTTCTGTGTAGTTTATATTTGAACATATTCTTTTTTCCACTATTACCCACTTGGCGCTACGAATGTCCAGTTGCATTTTCTACAGACAGAGTGTTTCAAAACTGCTCAATCAAAAGTATGGTTTAACTCTGTTAGCTGAATGCTCAGATCAGAAAGAAGTTTCACAGAATGCTTCTGTGTAGTTTATATTTGAATATATTCCTTTTTCCACTACTACTCTCTTAGCGCTCCAAATGTCCAGTTGCATTTTCTACAGAAAGAGTGTTCAGATCTGCTCAATCAAAAGTATGTTTTAACTCTGTTAGCTGAATGCACAGATCAGAAAGAAGTTTCACAGAATGATTCTGTGTAGTTTATATTTGGAGACATTCCTTTTTCCACTATTACCCTCTTAGCGCTCCGAATTTCCACTTGCATTTTCTACAGAAAGAGTGTTTCAGAACGGCTCAATCAAAACTAAGGTTCAACTCTTTTAGTTGAACAAACAGAACAGAAAGAAGTTTCACACAATTCTTCTGTGTAGTTTTTATTTGTAGACATTCTTTTTCCCAATATAGGCCTCTTAGCGCTCAGAATGTCCAATTGCAGTTTCTTCAGAAAGAGTGTTTCAGAACGGCTCAATCAAAACTAAGGTTCAACTCTGTTAGTTGAATGCACAGAACAGAAAGAAGTTTCATACAATGCTTCTGTGTAATTTATATTTGAACATATTCTTTTTTCCACTATTACCCACTTAGCGCTACGAATGTCCAGTTGCATTTTCTACAGACAGAGTGTTTCAAAACTGCTCAATCAAAAGTATGGTTTAATTCTGTTAGCTGAATGCTCAGATCAGAAAGAAGTTTCACAGAATGCTTCCGTGTAGTTTATATTTGAATATATTCCTTTTTCCACTACTACGCTCTTAGCGCTCCAAATGTCCAGTTGCATTTTCTACAGAAAGAGTGTTCAGATCTGCTCAATCAAAAGTATGGTTTAGCTCTGTTAGCTGAATGCACAGATCAGAAAGAAGTTTCACCGAATGATTCTGTGTAGTTTATATTTGAAGACATTCCTTTTTCCACTATTACCCTCTTAGTGCTCCGAATCTCCAGTTGCATTTTCTACAAAAAGAGTGTTTCATAACTGCTCAATCAAAAATATGTTTTATCTCTGTTAACTGAATTTACAGATCAGAAATAAGTTTCACAGAATGCATCTGTGTAGTTTTTCTTTGAAGATATTCTTTTTCCCAATGTAGGCCTCTTAGCGCTTAGCATGTCCAATTGCAGTTTCTACAGAAAGAGTGTTTCAGAACGGCTCAATCAAAAGTAAGGTTCAACTCTGTTAGTTGAATGCACAGAACAGGAAGAATTTTCACAGAATGCTACTGTGTAGTTTATATTTGAATATATTCCTTTTTCCACTATTACCCTCTTAGCGCTCCGAATGTCCACTTGCATTTTCTACAGAAAGAGTGTTCAGAACTGCGCAATCAAAAGTATGTTTTAACTCTGTTAGCTGAATGCACAGATCAGAAAGAAGTTTCACAGAATGATTCTGTGTAGTTTATATTTGGAGACATTCCTTTTTCCACTATTACCCTCTTAGCGCTCCGAATCTCCACTTGCATTTTCTACAGAAAGAGTGTTTCAGAACGGCTCAATCAAAACTAAGGTTCAACTCTTTTAGTTGAACAAACAGAACAGAAAGAAGTTTCACACAATTCTTCTGTGTAGTTTTTATTTTTAGACATTCTTTTTCCCAATATAGGCCTCTTAGCGCTCAGAATGTCCAATTGCAGTTTCTTCAGAAAGAGTGTTTCAGAACGGCTCAATCAAAACTAAGGTTCAACTCTGTTAGTTGAATGCACAGAACAGAAAGAAGTTTCATACAATGCTTCTGTGTAGTTTATATTTGAACATATTCTTTTTTCCACTATTACCCACTTAGCGCTACGAATGTCCAGTTGCATTTTCTACAGACAGAGCGTTTCAAAACTGCTCAATCAAAAGTATGGTTTAACTCTGTTAGCTGAATGCTCAGATCAGAAAGAAGTTTCACAGAATGCTTCTGTGTAGTTTATATTTGAATATATTCCTTTTTCCACTACTACGCTCTTAGCGCTCCAAATGTCCAGTTGCATTTTCTACAGAAAGAGTGTTCAGATCTGCTCAATCAAAAGTATGGTTTAACTCTGTTAGCTGAATGCACAGATCAGAAAGAAGTTTCACCGAATGATTCTGTGTAGTTTATATTTGAAGACATTCCTTTTTCCACTATTACCCTCTTAGCGCTGCGAATCTCCACTTGCATTTTCTACAAAAAGAGTGTTTCATAACGGCTCAATCAAAAATATGTTTTATCTCTGTTAAGTGAATTTACAGATCAGAAATAAGTTTCACAGAATGCATCTGTGTAGTTTTTATTTGAAGATATTCTTTTTCCCAATGTAGGCCTCTTAGCGCTTAGCATGTCCAATTGCAGTTTCTACAGAAAGAGTGTTTCAGAACGGCTCAATCAAAAGTAAGGTTCAACTCTGTTAGTTGAATGCACAGAACAGAAAGAATTTTCACAGAAAGCTACTGTGTGGTTTATATTTGGATATATTCCTTTTTCCACTATTACCCTCTTAGCGCTCCGAATGTCCACTTGCATTTTCTACAGAAAGAGTGTTCAGAACTGCGCAATCAAAAGTATGGTTTAACTCTGTTAGCTTAATGAACATATCAGAAATAAGTTTCACACAATGCTTCTGTGTAGTTTCTATATGAAGATATTATTTTTCCCAATAGAGGAATCTTAGCGCTCAGAATGTCCAATTGCAGTTTCTACGGAAAGAGTGTTTCGGAAAGGCTCAATCAAATGTAAGGTTCAACTCTGTTAGTTGAATGCACAGAACAGAAAGTAGTTTCATACAATGCTTCTGTGTAGTTTATATTTGAACATATTCTTTTTTCCACTATTACCCACTTGGCGCTACGAATGTCCAGTTGCATTTTCTACAGACAGAGTGTTTCAAAACTGCTCAATCAAAAGTATGGTTTAACTCTGTTAGCTGAATGCTCAGATCAGAAAGAAGTTTCACAGAATGCTTCTGTGTAGTTTATATTTGAATATATTCCTTTTTCCACTACTACTCTCTTAGCGCTCCAAATGTCCAGTTGCATTTTCTACAGAAAGAGTGTTCAGATCTGCTCAATCAAAAGTATGTTTTAACTCTGTTAGCTGAATGCACAGATCAGAAAGAAGTTTCACAGAATGATTCTGTGTAGTTTATATTTGGAGACATTCCTTTTTCCACTATTACCCTCTTAGCGCTCCGAATCTCCACTTGCATTTTCTACAGAAAGTGTGTTTCAGAACGGCTCAATCAAAACTAAGGTTCAACTCTTTTAGTTGAACAAACAGAACAGAAAGAAGTTTCACACAATTCTTCTGTGTAGTTTTTATTTGTAGACATTCTTTTTCCCAATATAGGCCTCTTAGCGCTCAGAATGTCCAATTGCAGTTTCTTCAGAAAGAGTGTTTCAGAACGGCTCAATCAAAACTAAGGTTCAACTCTGTTAGTTGAATGCACAGAACAGAAAGAAGTTTCATACAATGCTTCTGTGTAATTTATATTTGAACATATTCTTTTTTCCACTATTACCCACTTAGCGCTACGAATGTCCAGTTGCATTTTCTACAGACAGAGTGTTTCAAAACTGCTCAATCAAAAGTATGGTTTAATTCTGTTAGCTGAATGCTCAGATCAGAAAGAAGTTTCACAGAATGCTTCCGTGTAGTTTATATTTGAATATATTCCTTTTTCCACTACTACGCTCTTAGCGCTCCAAATGTCCAGTTGCATTTTCTACAGAAAGAGTGTTCAGATCTGCTCAATCAAAAGTATGGTTTAGCTCTGTTAGCTGAATGCACAGATCAGAAAGAAGTTTCACCGAATGATTCTGTGTAGTTTATATTTGAAGACATTCCTTTTTCCACTATTACCCTCTTAGTGCTCCGAATCTCCAGTTGCATTTTCTACAAAAAGAGTGTTTCATAACTGCTCAATCAAAAATATGTTTTATCTCTGTTAACTGAATTTACAGATCAGAAATAAGTTTCACAGAATGCATCTGTGTAGTTTTTCTTTGAAGATATTCTTTTTCCCAATGTAGGCCTCTTAGCGCTTAGCATGTCCAATTGCAGTTTCTACAGAAAGAGTGTTTCAGAACGGCTCAATCAAAAGTAAGGTTCAACTCTGTTAGTTGAATGCACAGAACAGGAAGAATTTTCACAGAATGCTACTGTGTAGTTTATATTTGAATATATTCCTTTTTCCACTATTACCCTCTTAGCGCTCCGAATGTCCACTTGCATTTTCTACAGAAAGAGTGTTCAGAACTGCGCAATCAAAAGTATGTTTTAACTCTGTTAGCTGAATGCACAGATCAGAAAGAAGTTTCACAGAATGATTCTGTGTAGTTTATATTTGGAGACATTCCTTTTTCCACTATTACCCTCTTAGCGCTCCGAATCTCCACTTGCATTTTCTACAGAAAGAGTGTTTCAGAACGGCTCAATCAAAACTAAGGTTCAACTCTTTTAGTTGAACAAACAGAACAGAAAGAAGTTTCACACAATTCTTCTGTGTAGTTTTTATTTTTAGACATTCTTTTTCCCAATATAGGCCTCTTAGCGCTCAGAATGTCCAATTGCAGTTTCTTCAGAAAGAGTGTTTCAGAACGGCTCAATCAAAACTAAGGTTCAACTCTGTTAGTTGAATGCACAGAACAGAAAGAAGTTTCATACAATGCTTCTGTGTAGTTTATATTTGAACATATTCTTTTTTCCACTATTACCCACTTAGCGCTACGAATGTCCAGTTGCATTTTCTACAGACAGAGCGTTTCAAAACTGCTCAATCAAAAGTATGGTTTAACTCTGTTAGCTGAATGCTCAGATCAGAAAGAAGTTTCACAGAATGCTTCTGTGTAGTTTATATTTGAATATATTCCTTTTTCCACTACTACGCTCTTAGCGCTCCAAATGTCCAGTTGCATTTTCTACAGAAAGAGTGTTCAGATCTGCTCAATCAAAAGTATGGTTTAACTCTGTTAGCTGAATGCACAGATCAGAAAGAAGTTTCACCGAATGATTCTGTGTAGTTTATATTTGAAGACATTCCTTTTTCCACTATTACCCTCTTAGCGCTGCGAATCTCCACTTGCATTTTCTACAAAAAGAGTGTTTCATAACGGCTCAATCAAAAATATGTTTTATCTCTGTTAAGTGAATTTACAGATCAGAAATAAGTTTCACAGAATGCATCTGTGTAGTTTTTATTTGAAGATATTCTTTTTCCCAATGTAGGCCTCTTAGCGCTTAGCATGTCCAATTGCAGTTTCTACAGAAAGAGTGTTTCAGAACGGCTCAATCAAAAGTAAGGTTCAACTCTGTTAGTTGAATGCACAGAACAGAAAGAATTTTCACAGAAAGCTACTGTGTGGTTTATATTTGGATATATTCCTTTTTCCACTATTACCCTCTTAGCGCTCCGAATGTCCACTTGCATTTTCTACAGAAAGAGTGTTCAGAACTGCGCAATCAAAAGTATGGTTTAACTCTGTTAGCTTAATGAACATATCAGAAATAAGTTTCACACAATGCTTCTGTGTAGTTTCTATATGAAGATATTATTTTTCCCAATAGAGGAATCTTAGCGCTCAGAATGTCCAATTGCAGTTTCTACGGAAAGAGTGTTTCGGAAAGGCTCAATCAAATGTAAGGTTCAACTCTGTTAGTTGAATGCACAGAACAGAAAGTAGTTTCATACAATGCTTCTGTGTAGTTTATATTTGAACATATTCTTTTTTCCACTATTACCCACTTGGCGCTACGAATGTCCAGTTGCATTTTCTACAGACAGAGTGTTTCAAAACTGCTCAATCAAAAGTATGGTTTAACTCTGTTAGCTGAATGCTCAGATCAGAAAGAAGTTTCACAGAATGCTTCTGTGTAGTTTATATTTGAATATATTCCTTTTTCCACTACTACTCTCTTAGCGCTCCAAATGTCCAGTTGCATTTTCTACAGAAAGAGTGTTCAGATCTGCTCAATCAAAAGTATGTTTTAACTCTGTTAGCTGAATGCACAGATCAGAAAGAAGTTTCACAGAATGATTCTGTGTAGTTTATATTTGGAGACATTCCTTTTTCCACTATTACCCTCTTAGCGCTCCGAATCTCCACTTGCATTTTCTACAGAAAGTGTGTTTCAGAACGGCTCAATCAAAACTAAGGTTCAACTCTTTTAGTTGAACAAACAGAACAGAAAGAAGTTTCACACAATTCTTCTGTGTAGTTTTTATTTGTAGACATTCTTTTTCCCAATATAGGCCTCTTAGCGCTCAGAATGTCCAATTGCAGTTTCTTCAGAAAGAGTGTTTCAGAACGGCTCAATCAAAACTAAGGTTCAACTCTGTTAGTTGAATGCACAGAACAGAAAGAAGTTTCATACAATGCTTCTGTGTAATTTATATTTGAACATATTCTTTTTTCCACTATTACCCACTTAGCGCTACGAATGTCCAGTTGCATTTTCTACAGACAGAGTGTTTCAAAACTGCTCAATCAAAAGTATGGTTTAATTCTGTTAGCTGAATGCTCAGATCAGAAAGAAGTTTCACAGAATGCTTCCGTGTAGTTTATATTTGAATATATTCCTTTTTCCACTACTACGCTCTTAGCGCTCCAAATGTCCAGTTGCATTTTCTACAGAAAGAGTGTTCAGATCTGCTCAATCAAAAGTATGGTTTAGCTCTGTTAGCTGAATGCACAGATCAGAAAGAAGTTTCACCGAATGATTCTGTGTAGTTTATATTTGAAGACATTCCTTTTTCCACTATTACCCTCTTAGTGCTCCGAATCTCCAGTTGCATTTTCTACAAAAAGAGTGTTTCATAACTGCTCAATCAAAAATATGTTTTATCTCTGTTAACTGAATTTACAGATCAGAAATAAGTTTCACAGAATGCATCTGTGTAGTTTTTCTTTGAAGATATTCTTTTTCCCAATGTAGGCCTCTTAGCGCTTAGCATGTCCAATTGCAGTTTCTACAGAAAGAGTGTTTCAGAACGGCTCAATCAAAAGTAAGGTTCAACTCTGTTAGTTGAATGCACAGAACAGGAAGAATTTTCACAGAATGCTACTGTGTAGTTTATATTTGAATATATTCCTTTTTCCACTATTACCCTCTTAGCGCTCCGAATGTCCACTTGCATTTTCTACAGAAAGAGTGTTCAGAACTGCGCAATCAAAAGTATGTTTTAACTCTGTTAGCTGAATGCACAGATCAGAAAGAAGTTTCACAGAATGATTCTGTGTAGTTTATATTTGGAGACATTCCTTTTTCCACTATTACCCTCTTAGCGCTCCGAATCTCCACTTGCATTTTCTACAGAAAGAGTGTTTCAGAACGGCTCAATCAAAACTAAGGTTCAACTCTTTTAGTTGAACAAACAGAACAGAAAGAAGTTTCACACAATTCTTCTGTGTAGTTTTTATTTTTAGACATTCTTTTTCCCAATATAGGCCTCTTAGCGCTCAGAATGTCCAATTGCAGTTTCTTCAGAAAGAGTGTTTCAGAACGGCTCAATCAAAACTAAGGTTCAACTCTGTTAGTTGAATGCACAGAACAGAAAGAAGTTTCATACAATGCTTCTGTGTAGTTTATATTTGAACATATTCTTTTTTCCACTATTACCCACTTAGCGCTACGAATGTCCAGTTGCATTTTCTACAGACAGAGCGTTTCAAAACTGCTCAATCAAAAGTATGGTTTAACTCTGTTAGCTGAATGCTCAGATCAGAAAGAAGTTTCACAGAATGCTTCTGTGTAGTTTATATTTGAATATATTCCTTTTTCCACTACTACGCTCTTAGCGCTCCAAATGTCCAGTTGCATTTTCTACAGAAAGAGTGTTCAGATCTGCTCAATCAAAAGTATGGTTTAACTCTGTTAGCTGAATGCACAGATCAGAAAGAAGTTTCACCGAATGATTCTGTGTAGTTTATATTTGAAGACATTCCTTTTTCCACTATTACCCTCTTAGCGCTGCGAATCTCCACTTGCATTTTCTACAAAAAGAGTGTTTCATAACGGCTCAATCAAAAATATGTTTTATCTCTGTTAAGTGAATTTACAGATCAGAAATAAGTTTCACAGAATGCATCTGTGTAGTTTTTATTTGAAGATATTCTTTTTCCCAATGTAGGCCTCTTAGCGCTTAGCATGTCCAATTGCAGTTTCTACAGAAAGAGTGTTTCAGAACGGCTCAATCAAAAGTAAGGTTCAACTCTGTTAGTTGAATGCACAGAACAGAAAGAATTTTCACAGAAAGCTACTGTGTGGTTTATATTTGGATATATTCCTTTTTCCACTATTACCCTCTTAGCGCTCCGAATGTCCACTTGCATTTTCTACAGAAAGAGTGTTCAGAACTGCGCAATCAAAAGTATGGTTTAACTCTGTTAGCTTAATGAACATATCAGAAATAAGTTTCACACAATGCTTCTGTGTAGTTTCTATTTGAAGATATTATTTTTCCCAATAGAGGAATCTTAGCGCTCAGAATGTCCAATTGCAGTTTCTACGGAAAGAGTGTTTCGGAAAGGCTCAATCAAATGTAAGGTTCAACTCTGTTAGTTGAATGCACAGAACAGAAAGTAGTTTCATACAATGCTTCTGTGTAGTTTTTATTTGAACATATTCTTTTTTCCACTATTACCCACTTGGCGCTACGAATGTCCAGTTGCATTTTCTACAGACAGAGTGTTTCAAAACTGCTCAATCAAAAGTATGGTTTAACTCTGTTAGCTCAATGCTCAGATCAGAAAGAAGTTTCACAGAATGCTTCTGTGTAGTTTATATTTGAATATATTCCTTTTTCCACTACTACTCTCTTAGCGCTCCAAATGTCCAGTTGCATTTTCTACAGAAAGAGTGTTCAGATCTGCTCAATCAAAAGTATGTTTTAACTCTGTTAGCTGAATGCACAGATCAGAAAGAAGTTTCACAGAATGATTCTGTGTAGTTTATATTTGGAGACATTCCTTTTTCCACTATTACCCTCTTAGCGCTCCGAATCTCCACTTGCATTTTCTACAGAAAGAGTGTTTCAGAACGGCTCAATCAAAACTAAGGTTCAACTCTTTTAGTTGAACAAACAGAACAGAAAGAAGTTTCACACAATTCTTCTGTGTAGTTTTTATTTGTAGACATTCTTTTTCCCAATATAGGCCTCTTAGCGCTCAGAATGTCCAATTGCAGTTTCTTCAGAAAGAGTGTTTCAGAACGGCTCAATCAAAACTAAGGTTCAACTCTGTTAGTTGAATGCACAGAACAGAAAGAAGTTTCATACAATGCTTCTGTGTAATTTATATTTGAACATATTCTTTTTTCCACTATTACCCACTTAGCGCTACGAATGTCCAGTTGCATTTTCTACAGACAGAGTGTTTCAAAACTGCTCAATCAAAAGTATGGTTTAACTCTGTTAGCTGAATGCTCAGATGAGAAAGAAGTTTCACAGAATGCTTCTGTGTAGTTTATATTTGAATATATTCCTTTTTCCACTACTACGCTCTTAGCGCTCCAAATGTCCAGTTGCATTTTCTACAGAAAGAGTGTTCAGATCTGCTCAATCAAAAGTATGGTTTAGCTCTGTTAGCTGAATGCACAGATCAGAAAGAAGTTTCACCGAATGATTCTGTGTAGTTTATATTTGAAGACATTCCTTTTTCCACTATTACCCTCTTAGTGCTCCGAATCTCCAGTTGCATTTTCTACAAAAAGAGTGTTTCATAACTGCTCAATCAAAAATATGTTTTATCTCTGTTAACTGAATTTACAGATCAGAAATAAGTTTCACAGAATGCATCTGTGTAGTTTTTCTTTGAAGATATTCTTTTTCCCAATGTAGGCCTCTTAGCGCTTAGCATGTCCAATTGCAGTTTCTACAGAAAGAGTGTTTCAGAACGGCTCAATCAAAAGTAAGGTTCAACTCTGTTAGTTGAATGCACAGAACAGGAAGAATTTTCACAGAATGCTACTGTGTAGTTTATATTTGAATATATTCCTTTTTCCACTATTACCCTCTTAGCGCTCCGAATGTCCACTTGCATTTTCTACAGAAAGAGTGTTCAGAACTGCGCAATCAAAAGTATGTTTTAACTCTGTTAGCTGAATGCACAGATCAGAAAGAAGTTTCACAGAATGATTCTGTGTAGTTTATATTTGGAGACATTCCTTTTTCCACTATTACCCTCTTAGCGCTCCGAATCTCCACTTGCATTTTCTACAGAAAGAGTGTTTCAGAACGGCTCAATCAAAACTAAGGTTCAACTCTTTTAGTTGAACAAACAGAACAGAAAGAAGTTTCACACAATTCTTCTGTGTAGTTTTTATTTTTAGACATTCTTTTTCCCAATATAGGCCTCTTAGCGCTCAGAATGTCCAATTGCAGTTTCTTCAGAAAGAGTGTTTCAGAACGGCTCAATCAAAACTAAGGTTCAACTCTGTTAGTTGAATGCACAGAACAGAAAGAAGTTTCATACAATGCTTCTGTGTAGTTTATATTTGAACATATTCTTTTTTCCACTATTACCCACTTAGCGCTACGAATGTCCAGTTGCATTTTCTACAGACAGAGCGTTTCAAAACTGCTCAATCAAAAGTATGGTTTAACTCTGTTAGCTGAATGCTCAGATCAGAAAGAAGTTTCACAGAATGCTTCTGTGTAGTTTATATTTGAATATATTCCTTTTTCCACTACTACGCTCTTAGCGCTCCAAATGTCCAGTTGCATTTCCTACAGAGAGAGTGTTCAGATCTGCTCAATCAAAAGTATGGTTTAACTCTGTTAGCTGAATGCACAGATCAGAAAGAAGTTTCACCGAATGATTCTGTGTAGTTTATATTTGAAGACATTCCTTTTTCCACTATTACCCTCTTAGCGCTGCGAATCTCCACTTGCATTTTCTACAAAAAGAGTGTTTCATAACTGCTCAATCAAAAATATGTTTTATCTCTGTTAAGTGAATTTACAGATCAGAAATAAGTTTCACAGAATGCATCTGTGTAGTTTTTATTTGAAGATATTCTTTTTCCCAATGTAGGCCTCTTAGCGCTTAGCATGTCCAATTGCAGTTTCTACAGAAAGAGTGTTTCAGTACGGCTCAATCAAAAGTAAGGTTCAACTCTGTTAGTTGAATGCACAGAACAGAAAGAATTTTCACAGAAAGCTACTGTGTGGTTTATATTTGGATATATTCCTTTTTCCACTATTACCCTCTTAGCGCTCCGAATGTCCACTTGCATTTTCTACAGAAAGAGTGTTCAGAACTGCGCAATCAAAAGTATGGTTTAACTCTGTTAGCTTAATGAACATATCAGAAATAAGTTTCACACAATGCTTCTGTGTAGTTTCTATTTGAAGATATTATTTTTCCCTAATAGAGGAATCTTAGCGCTCAGAATGTCCAATTGCAGTTTCTACGGAAAGAGTGTTTCGGAAAGGCTCAATCAAATGTAAGGTTCAACTCTGTTAGTTGAATGCACAGAACAGAAAGTAGTTTCATACAATGCTTCTGTGTAGTTTATATTTGAACATATTCTTTTTTCCACTATTACCCACTTGGCGCTACGAATGTCCAGTTGCATTTTCTACAGACAGAGTGTTTCAAAACTGCTCAATCAAAAGTATGGTTTAACTCTGTTAGCTGAATGCTCAGATCAGAAAGAAGTTTCACAGAATGCTTCTGTGTAGTTTATATTTGAATATATTCCTTTTTCCACTACTACTCTCTTAGCGCTCCAAATGTCCAGTTGCATTTTCTACAGAAAGAGTGTTCAGATCTGCTCAATCAAAAGTATGTTTTAACTCTGTTAGCTGAATGCACAGATCAGAAAGAAGTTTCACAGAATGATTCTGTGTAGTTTATATTTGGAGACATTCCTTTTTCCACTATTACCCTCTTAGCGCTCCGAATCTCCACTTGCATTTTCTACAGAAAGAGTGTTTCAGAACGGCTCAATCAAAACTAAGTTTCAACTCTTTTAGTTGAACAAACAGAACAGAAAGAAGTTTCACACAATTCTTCTGTGTAGTTTTTATTTGTAGACATTCTTTTTCCCAATATAGGCCTCTTAGCGCTCAGAATGTCCAATTGCAGTTTCTTCAGAAAGAGTGTTTCAGAACGGCTCAATCAAAACTAAGGTTCAACTCTGTTAGTTGAATGCACAGAACAGAAAGAAGTTTCATACAATGCTTCTGTGTAATTTATATTTGAACATATTCTTTTTTCCACTATTACCCACTTAGCGCTACGAATGTCCAGTTGCATTTTCTACAGACAGAGTGTTTCAAAACTGCTCAATCAAAAGTATGGTTTAATTCTGTTAGCTGAATGCTCAGATCAGAAAGAAGTTTCACAGAATGCTTCCGTGTAGTTTATATTTGAATATATTCCTTTTTCCACTACTACGCTCTTAGCGCTCCAAATGTCCAGTTGCATTTTCTACAGAAAGAGTGTTCAGATCTGCTCAATCAAAAGTATGGTTTAGCTCTGTTAGCTGAATGCACAGATCAGAAAGAAGTTTCACCGAATGATTCTGTGTAGTTTATATTTGAAGACATTCCTTTTTCCACTATTACCCTCTTAGTGCTCCGAATCTCCAGTTGCATTTTCTACAAAAAGAGTGTTTCATAACTGCTCAATCAAAAATATGTTTTATCTCTGTTAACTGAATTTACAGATCAGAAATAAGTTTCACAGAATGCATCTGTGTAGTTTTTCTTTGAAGATATTCTTTTTCCCAATGTAGGCCTCTTAGCGCTTAGCATGTCCAATTGCAGTTTCTACAGAAAGAGTGTTTCAGAACGGCTCAATCAAAAGTAAGGTTCAACTCTGTTAGTTGAATGCACAGAACAGGAAGAATTTTCACAGAATGCTACTGTGTAGTTTATATTTGAATATATTCCTTTTTCCACTATTACCCTCTTAGCGCTCCGAATGTCCACTTGCATTTTCTACAGAAAGAGTGTTCAGAACTGCGCAATCAAAAGTATGTTTTAACTCTGTTAGCTGAATGCACAGATCAGAAAGAAGTTTCACAGAATGATTCTGTGTAGTTTATATTTGGAGACATTCCTTTTTCCACTATTACCCTCTTAGCGCTCCGAATCTCCACTTGCATTTTCTACAGAAAGAGTGTTTCAGAACGGCTCAATCAAAACTAAGGTTCAACTCTTTTAGTTGAACAAACAGAACAGAAAGAAGTTTCACACAATTCTTCTGTGTAGTTTTTATTTTTAGACATTCTTTTTCCCAATATAGGCCTCTTAGCGCTCAGAATGTCCAATTGCAGTTTCTTCAGAAAGAGTGTTTCAGAACGGCTCAATCAAAACTAAGGTTCAACTCTGTTAGTTGAATGCACAGAACAGAAAGAAGTTTCATACAATGCTTCTGTGTAGTTTATATTTGAACATATTCTTTTTTCCACTATTACCCACTTAGCGCTACGAATGTCCAGTTGCATTTTCTACAGACAGAGCGTTTCAAAACTGCTCAATCAAAAGTATGGTTTAACTCTGTTAGCTGAATGCTCAGATCAGAAAGAAGTTTCACAGAATGCTTCTGTGTAGTTTATATTTGAATATATTCCTTTTTCCACTACTACGCTCTTAGCGCTCCAAATGTCCAGTTGCATTTTCTACAGAAAGAGTGTTCAGATCTGCTCAATCAAAAGTATGGTTTAACTCTGTTAGCTGAATGCACAGATCAGAAAGAAGTTTCACCGAATGATTCTGTGTAGTTTATATTTGAAGACATTCCTTTTTCCACTATTACCCTCTTAGCGCTGCGAATCTCCACTTGCATTTTCTAGAAAAAGAGTGTTTCATAACTGCTCAATCAAAAATATGTTTTATCTCTGTTAAGTGAATTTACAGATCAGAAATAAGTTTCACAGAATGCATCTGTGTAGTTTTTATTTGAAGATATTCTTTTTCCCAATGTAGGCCTCTTAGCGCTTAGCATGTCCAATTGCAGTTTCTACAGAAAGAGTGTTTCAGAACGGCTCAATCAAAAGTAAGGTTCAACTCTGTTAGTTGAATGCACAGAACAGAAAGAATTTTCACAGAAAGCTACTGTGTGGTTTATATTTGGATATATTCCTTTTTCCACTATTACCCTCTTAGCGCTCCGAATGTCCACTTGCATTTTCTACAGAAAGAGTGTTCAGAACTGCGCAATCAAAAGTATGGTTTAACTCTGTTAGCTTAATGAACATATCAGAAATAAGTTTCACACAATGCTTCTGTGTAGTTTCTATATGAAGATATTATTTTTCCCAATAGAGGAATCTTAGCGCTCAGAATGTCCAATTGCAGTTTCTACGGAAAGAGTGTTTCGGAAAGGCTCAATCAAATGTAAGGTTCAACTCTGTTAGTTGAATGCACAGAACAGAAAGTAGTTTCATACAATGCTTCTGTGTAGTTTATATTTGAACATATTCTTTTTTCCACTATTACCCACTTGGCGCTACGAATGTCCAGTTGCATTTTCTACAGACAGAGTGTTTCAAAACTGCTCAATCAAAAGTATGGTTTAACTCTGTTAGCTGAATGCTCAGATCAGAAAGAAGTTTCACAGAATGCTTCTGTGTAGTTTATATTTGAATATATTCCTTTTTCCACTACTACTCTCTTAGCGCTCCAAATGTCCAGTTGCATTTTCTACAGAAAGAGTGTTCAGATCTGCTCAATCAAAAGTATGTTTTAACTCTGTTAGCTGAATGCACAGATCAGAAAGAAGTTTCACAGAATGATTCTGTGTAGTTTATATTTGGAGACATTCCTTTTTCCACTATTACCCTCTTAGCGCTCCGAATCTCCACTTGCATTTTCTACAGAAAGTGTGTTTCAGAACGGCTCAATCAAAACTAAGGTTCAACTCTTTTAGTTGAACAAACAGAACAGAAAGAAGTTTCACACAATTCTTCTGTGTAGTTTTTATTTGTAGACATTCTTTTTCCCAATATAGGCCTCTTAGCGCTCAGAATGTCCAATTGCAGTTTCTTCAGAAAGAGTGTTTCAGAACGGCTCAATCAAAACTAAGGTTCAACTCTGTTAGTTGAATGCACAGAACAGAAAGAAGTTTCATACAATGCTTCTGTGTAATTTATATTTGAACATATTCTTTTTTCCACTATTACCCACTTAGCGCTACGAATGTCCAGTTGCATTTTCTACAGACAGAGTGTTTCAAAACTGCTCAATCAAAAGTATGCTTTAATTCTGTTAGCTGAATGCTCAGATCAGAAAGAAGTTTCACAGAATGCTTCCGTGTAGTTTATATTTGAATATATTCCTTTTTCCACTACTACGCTCTTAGCGCTCCAAATGTCCAGTTGCATTTTCTACAGAAAGAGTGTTCAGATCTGCTCAATCAAAAGTATGGTTTAGCTCTGTTAGCTGAATGCACAGATCAGAAAGAAGTTTCACCGAATGATTCTGTGTAGTTTATATTTGAAGACATTCCTTTTTCCACTATTACCCTCTTAGTGCTCCGAATCTCCAGTTGCATTTTCTACAAAAAGAGTGTTTCATAACTGCTCAATCAAAAATATGTTTTATCTCTGTTAACTGAATTTACAGATCAGAAATAAGTTTCACAGAATGCATCTGTGTAGTTTTTCTTTGAAGATATTCTTTTTCCCAATGTAGGCCTCTTAGCGCTTAGCATGTCCAATTGCAGTTTCTACAGAAAGAGTGTTTCAGAACGGCTCAATCAAAAGTAAGGTTCAACTCTGTTAGTTGAATGCACAGAACAGGAAGAATTTTCACAGAATGCTACTGTGTAGTTTATATTTGAATATATTCCTTTTTCCACTATTACCCTCTTAGCGCTCCGAATGTCCACTTGCATTTTCTACAGAAAGAGTGTTCAGAACTGCGCAATCAAAAGTATGTTTTAACTCTGTTAGCTGAATGCACAGATCAGAAAGAAGTTTCACAGAATGATTCTGTGTAGTTTATATTTGGAGACATTCCTTTTTCCACTATTACCCTCTTAGCGCTCCGAATCTCCACTTGCATTTTCTACAGAAAGAGTGTTTCAGAACGGCTCAATCAAAACTAAGGTTCAACTCTTTTAGTTGAACAAACAGAACAGAAAGAAGTTTCACACAATTCTTCTGTGTAGTTTTTATTTTTAGACATTCTTTTTCCCAATATAGGCCTCTTAGCGCTCAGAATGTCCAATTGCAGTTTCTTCAGAAAGAGTGTTTCAGAACGGCTCAATCAAAACTAAGGTTCAACTCTGTTAGTTGAATGCACAGAACAGAAAGAAGTTTCATACAATGCTTCTGTGTAGTTTATATTTGAACATATTCTTTTTTCCACTATTACCCACTTAGCGCTACGAATGTCCAGTTGCATTTTCTACAGACAGAGCGTTTCAAAACTGCTCAATCAAAAGTATGGTTTAACTCTGTTAGCTGAATGCTCAGATCAGAAAGAAGTTTCACAGAATGCTTCTGTGTAGTTTATATTTGAATATATTCCTTTTTCCACTACTACGCTCTTAGCGCTCCAAATGTCCAGTTGCATTTTCTACAGAAAGAGTGTTCAGATCTGCTCAATCAAAAGTATGGTTTAACTCTGTTAGCTGAATGCACAGATCAGAAAGAAGTTTCACCGAATGATTCTGTGTAGTTTATATTTGAAGACATTCCTTTTTCCACTATTACCCTCTTAGCGCTGCGAATCTCCACTTGCATTTTCTACAAAAAGAGTGTTTCATAACTGCTCAATCAAAAATATGTTTTATCTCTGTTAAGTGAATTTACAGATCAGAAATAAGTTTCACAGAATGCATCTGTGTAGTTTTTATTTGAAGATATTCTTTTTCCCAATGTAGGCCTCTTAGCGCTTAGCATGTCCAATTGCAGTTTCTACAGAAAGAGTGTTTCAGAACGGCTCAATCAAAAGTAAGGTTCAACTCTGTTAGTTGAATGCACAGAACAGAAAGAATTTTCACAGAAAGCTACTGTGTGGTTTATATTTGGATATATTCCTTTTTCCACTATTACCCTCTTAGCGCTCCGAATGTCCACTTGCATTTTCTACAGAAAGAGTGTTCAGAACTGCGCAATCAAAAGTATGGTTTAACTCTGTTAGCTTAATGAACATATCAGAAATAAGTTTCACACAATGCTTCTGTGTAGTTTCCATTTGAAGATATTATTTTTCCCAATAGAGGAATCTTAGCGCTCAGAATGTCCAATTGCAGTTTCTACGGAAAGAGTGTTTCGGAAAGGCTCAATCAAATGTAAGGTTCAACTCTGTTAGTTGAATGCACAGAACAGAAAGTAGTTTCATACAATGCTTCTGTGTAGTTTATATTTGAACATATTCTTTTTTCCACTATTACCCACTTGGCGCTACGAATGTCCAGTTGCATTTTCTACAGACAGAGTGTTTCAAAACTGCTCAATCAAAAGTATGGTTTAACTCTGTTAGCTGAATGCTCAGATCAGAAAGAAGTTTCACAGAATGCTTCTGTGTAGTTTATATTTGAATATATTCCTTTTTCCACTACTACTCTCTTAGCGCTCCAAATGTCCAGTTGCATTTTCTACAGAAAGAGTGTTCAGATCTGCTCAATCAAAAGTATGTTTTAACTCTGTTAGCTGAATGCACAGATCAGAAAGAAGTTTCACAGAATGATTCTGTGTAGTTTATATTTGGAGACATTCCTTTTTCCACTATTACCCTCTTAGCGCTCCGAATCTCCACTTGCATTTTCTACAGAAAGAGTGTTTCAGAACGGCTCAATCAAAACTAAGGTTCAACTCTTTTAGTTGAACAAACAGAACAGAAAGAAGTTTCACACAATTCTTCTGTGTAGTTTTTATTTGTAGACATTCTTTTTCCCAATATAGGCCTCTTAGCGCTCAGAATGTCCAATTGCAGTTTCTTCAGAAAGAGTGTTTCAGAACGGCTCAATCAAAACTAAGGTTCAACTCTGTTAGTTGAATGCACAGAACAGAAAGAAGTTTCATACAATGCTTCTGTGTAATTTATATTTGAACATATTCTTTTTTCCACTATTACCCACTTAGCGCTACGAATGTCCAGTTGCATTTTCTACAGACAGAGTGTTTCAAAACTGCTCAATCAAAAGTATGGTTTAATTCTGTTAGCTGAATGCTCAGATCAGAAAGAAGTTTCACAGAATGCTTCCGTGTAGTTTATATTTGAATATATTCCTTTTTCCACTACTACGCTCTTAGCGCTCCAAATGTCCAGTTGCATTTTCTACAGAAAGAGTGTTCAGATCTGCTCAATCAAAAGTATGGTTTAGCTCTGTTAGCTGAATGCACAGATCAGAAAGAAGTTTCACCGAATGATTCTGTGTAGTTTATATTTGAAGACATTCCTTTTTCCACTATTACCCTCTTAGTGCTCCGAATCTCCAGTTGCATTTTCTACAAAAAGAGTGTTTCATAACTGCTCAATCAAAAATATGTTTTATCTCTGTTAACTGAATTTACAGATCAGAAATAAGTTTCACAGAATGCATCTGTGTAGTTTTTCTTTGAAGATATTCTTTTTCCCAATGTAGGCCTCTTAGCGCTTAGCATGTCCAATTGCAGTTTCTACAGAAAGAGTGTTTCAGAACGGCTCAATCAAAAGTAAGGTTCAACTCTGTTAGTTGAATGCACAGAACAGGAAGAATTTTCACAGAATGCTACTGTGTAGTTTATATTTGAATATATTCCTTTTTCCACTATTACCCTCTTAGCGCTCCGAATGTCCACTTGCATTTTCTACAGAAAGAGTGTTCAGAACTGCGCAATCAAAAGTATGTTTTAACTCTGTTAGCTCAATGCACAGATCAGAAAGAAGTTTCACAGAATGATTCTGTGTAGTTTATATTTGGAGACATTCCTTTTTCCACTATTACCCTCTTAGCGCTCCGAATCTCCACTTGCATTTTCTACAGAAAGAGTGTTTCAGAACGGCTCAATCAAAACTAAGGTTCAACTCTTTTAGTTGAACAAACAGAACAGAAAGAAGTTTCACACAATTCTTCTGTGTAGTTTTTATTTTTAGACATTCTTTTTCCCAATATAGGCCTCTTAGCGCTCAGAATGTCCAATTGCAGTTTCTTCAGAAAGAGTGTTTCAGAACGGCTCAATCAAAACTAAGGTTCAACTCTGTTAGTTGAATGCACAGAACAGAAAGAAGTTTCATACAATGCTTCTGTGTAGTTTATATTTGAACATATTCTTTTTTCCACTATTACCCACTTAGCGCTACGAATGTCCAGTTGCATTTTCTACAGACAGAGCGTTTCAAAACTGCTCAATCAAAAGTATGGTTTAACTCTGTTAGCTGAATGCTCAGATCAGAAAGAAGTTTCACAGAATGCTTCTGTGTGGTTTATATTTGAATATATTCCTTTTTCCACTACTACGCTCTTAGCGCTCCAAATGTCCAGTTGCATTTTCTACAGAAAGAGTGTTCAGATCTGCTCAATCAAAAGTATGGTTTAACTCTGTTAGCTGAATGCACAGATCAGAAAGAAGTTTCACCGAATGATTCTGTGTAGTTTATATTTGAAGACATTCCTTTTTCCACTATTACCCTCTTAGCGCTGCGAATCTCCACTTGCATTTTCTACAAAAAGAGTGTTTCATAACTGCTCAATCAAAAATATGTTTTATCTCTGTTAAGTGAATTTACAGATCAGAAATATGTTTCACAGAATGCATCTGTGTAGTTTTTATTTGAAGATATTCTTTTTCCCAATGTAGGCCTCTTAGCGCTTAGCATGTCCAATTGCAGTTTCTACAGAAAGAGTGTTTCAGAACGGCTCAATCAAAAGTAAGGTTCAACTCTGTTAGTTGAATGCACAGAACAGAAAGAATTTTCACAGAAAGCTACTGTGTGGTTTATATTTGGATATATTCCTTTTTCCACTATTACCCTCTTAGCGCTCCGAATGTCCACTTGCATTTTCTACAGAAAGAGTGTTCAGAACTGCGCAATCAAAAGTATGGTTTAACTCTGTTAGCTTAATGAACATATCAGAAATAAGTTTCACACAATGCTTCTGTGTAGTTTCTATTTGAAGATATTATTTTTCCCAATAGAGGAATCTTAGCGCTCAGAATGTCCAATTGCAGTTTCTACGGAAAGAGTGTTTCGGAAAGGCTCAATCAAATGTAAGGTTCAACTCTGTTAGTTGAATGCACAGAACAGAAAGTAGTTTCATACAATGCTTCTGTGTAGTTTATATTTGAACATATTCTTTTTTCCACTATTACCCACTTGGCGCTACGAATGTCCAGTTGCATTTTCTACAGACAGAGTGTTTCAAAACTGCTCAATCAAAAGTATGGTTTAACTCTGTTAGCTGAATGCTCAGATCACAAAGAAGTTTCACAGAATGCTTCTGTGTAGTTTATATTTGAATATATTCCTTTTTCCACTACTACTCTCTTAGCGCTCCAAATGTCCAGTTGCATTTTCTACAGAAAGAGTGTTCAGATCTGCTCAATCAAAAGTATGTTTTAACTCTGTTAGCTGAATGCACAGATCAGAAAGAAGTTTCACAGAATGATTCTGTGTAGTTTATATTTGGAGACATTCCTTTTTCCACTATTACCCTCTTAGCGCTCCGAATCTCCACTTGCATTTTCTACAGAAAGAGTGTTTCAGAACGGCTCAATCAAAACTAAGGTTCAACTCTTTTAGTTGAACAAACAGAACAGAAAGAAGTTTCACACAATTCTTCTGTGTAGTTTTTATTTGTAGACATTCTTTTTCCCAATATAGGCCTCTTAGCGCTCAGAATGTCCAATTGCAGTTTCTTCAGAAAGAGTGTTTCAGAACGGCTCAATCAAAACTAAGGTTCAACTCTGTTAGTTGAATGCACAGAACAGAAAGAAGTTTCATACAATGCTTCTGTGTAATTTATATTTGAACATATTCTTTTTTCCACTATTACCCACTTAGCGCTACGAATGTCCAGTTGCATTTTCTACAGACAGAGTGTTTCAAAACTGCTCAATCAAAAGTATGGTTTAATTCTGTTAGCTGAATGCTCAGATCAGAAAGAAGTTTCACAGAATGCTTCCGTGTAGTTTATATTTGAATATATTCCTTTTTCCACTACTACGCTCTTAGCGCTCCAAATGTCCAGTTGCATTTTCTACAGAAAGAGTGTTCAGATCTGCTCAATCAAAAGTATGGTTTAGCTCTGTTAGCTGAATGCACAGATCAGAAAGAAGTTTCACCGAATGATTCTGTGTAGTTTATATTTGAAGACATTCCTTTTTCCACTATTACCCTCTTAGTGCTCCGAATCTCCAGTTGCATTTTCTACAAAAAGAGTGTTTCATAACTGCTCAATCAAAAATATGTTTTATCTCTGTTAACTGAATTTACAGATCAGAAATAAGTTTCACAGAATGCATCTGTGTAGTTTTTCTTTGAAGATATTCTTTTTCCCAATGTAGGCCTCTTAGCGCTTAGCATGTCCAATTGCAGTTTCTACAGAAAGAGTGTTTCAGAACGGCTCAATCAAAAGTAAGGTTCAACTCTGTTAGTTGAATGCACAGAACAGGAAGAATTTTCACAGAATGCTACTGTGTAGTTTATATTTGAATATATTCCTTTTTCCACTATTACCCTCTTAGCGCTCCGAATGTCCACTTGCATTTTCTACAGAAAGAGTGTTCAGAACTGCGCAATCAAAAGTATGTTTTAACTCTGTTAGCTGAATGCACAGATCAGAAAGAAGTTTCACAGAATGATTCTGTGTAGTTTATATTTGGAGACATTCCTTTTTCCACTATTACCCTCTTAGCGCTCCGAATCTCCACTTGCATTTTCTACAGAAAGAGTGTTTCAGAACGGCTCAATCAAAACTAAGGTTCAACTCTTTTAGTTGAACAAACAGAACAGAAAGAAGTTTCACACAATTCTTCTGTGTAGTTTTTATTTTTAGACATTCTTTTTCCCAATATAGGCCTCTTAGCGCTCAGAATGTCCAATTGCAGTTTCTTCAGAAAGAGTGTTTCAGAACGGCTCAATCAAAACTAAGGTTCAACTCTGTTAGTTGAATGCACAGAACAGAAAGAAGTTTCATACAATGCTTCTGTGTAGTTTATATTTGAACATATTCTTTTTTCCACTATTACCCACTTAGCGCTACGAATGTCCAGTTGCATTTTCTACAGACAGAGCGTTTCAAAACTGCTCAATCAAAAGTATGGTTTAACTCTGTTAGCTGAATGCTCAGATCAGAAAGAAGTTTCACAGAATGCTTCTGTGTAGTTTATATTTGAATATATTCCTTTTTCCACTACTACGCTCTTAGCGCTCCAAATGTCCAGTTGCATTTTCTACAGAAAGAGTGTTCAGATCTGCTCAATCAAAAGTATGGTTTAACTCTGTTAGCTGAATGCACAGATCAGAAAGAAGTTTCACCGAATGATTCTGTGTAGTTTATATTTGAAGACATTCCTTTTTCCACTATTACCCTCTTAGCGCTGCGAATCTCCACTTGCATTTTCTACAAAAAGAGTGTTTCATAACTGCTCAATCAAAAATATGTTTTATCTCTGTTAAGTGAATTTACAGATCAGAAATAAGTTTCACAGAATGCATCTGTGTAGTTTTTATTTGAAGATATTCTTTTTCCCAATATAGGCCTCTTAGCGCTTAGCATGTCCAATTGCAGTTTCTACAGAAAGAGTGTTTCAGAACGGCTCAATCAAAAGTAAGGTTCAACTCTGTTAGTTGAATGCACAGAACAGAAAGAATTTTCACAGAAAGCTACTGTGTGGTTTATATTTGGATATATTCCTTTTTCCACTATTACCCTCTTAGCGCTCCGAATGTCCACTTGCATTTTCTACAGAAAGAGTGTTCAGAACTGCGCAATCAAAAGTATGGTTTAACTCTGTTAGCTTAATGAACATATCAGAAATAAGTTTCACACAATGCTTCTGTGTAGTTTCTATTTGAAGATATTATTTTTCCCAATAGAGGAATCTTAGCGCTCAGAATGTCCAATTGCAGTTTCTACGGAAAGAGTGTTTCGGAAAGGCTCAATCAAATGTAAGGTTCAACTCTGTTAGTTGAATGCACAGAACAGAAAGTAGTTTCATACAATGCTTCTGTGTAGTTTATATTTGAACATATTCTTTTTTCCACTATTACCCACTTGGCGCTACGAATGTCCAGTTGCATTTTCTACAGACAGAGTGTTTCAAAACTGCTCAATCAAAAGTATGGTTTAACTCTGTTAGCTGAATGCTCAGATCAGAAAGAAGTTTCACAGAATGCTTCTGTGTAGTTTATATTTGAATATATTCCTTTTTCCACTACTACTCTCTTAGCGCTCCAAATGTCCAGTTGCATTTTCTACAGAAAGAGTGTTCAGATCTGCTCAATCAAAAGTATGTTTTAACTCTGTTAGCTGAATGCACAGATCAGAAAGAAGTTTCACAGAATGATTCTGTGTAGTTTATATTTGGAGACATTCCTTTTTCCACTATTACCCTCTTAGCGCTCCGAATCTCCACTTGCATTTTCTACAGAAAGAGTGTTTCAGAACGGCTCAATCAAAACTAAGGTTCAACTCTTTTAGTTGAACAAACAGAACAGAAAGAAGTTTCACACAATTCTTCTGTGTAGTTTTTATTTTTAGACATTCTTTTTCCCAATATAGGCCTCTTAGCGCTCAGAATGTCCAATTGCAGTTTCTTCAGAAAGAGTGTTTCAGAACGGCTCAATCAAAACTAAGGTTCAACTCTGTTAGTTGAATGCACAGAACAGAAAGAAGTTTCATACAATGCTTCTGTGTAATTTATATTTGAACATATTCTTTTTTCCACTATTACCCACTTAGCGCTACGAATGTCCAGTTGCATTTTCTACAGACAGAGTGTTTCAAAACTGCTCAATCAAAAGTATGGTTTAATTCTGTTAGCTGAATGCTCAGATCAGAAAGAAGTTTCACAGAATGCTTCCGTGTAGTTTATATTTGAATATATTCCTTTTTCCACTACTACGCTCTTAGCGCTCCAAATGTCCAGTTGCATTTTCTACAGAAAGAGTGTTCAGATCTGCTCAATCAAAAGTATGGTTTAGCTCTGTTAGCTGAATGCAAAGATCAGAAAGAAGTTTCACCGAATGATTCTGTGTAGTTTATATTTGAAGACATTCCTTTTTCCACTATTACCCTCTTAGTGCTCCGAATCTCCAGTTGCATTTTCTACAAAAAGAGTGTTTCATAACTGCTCAATCAAAAATATGTTTTATCTCTGTTAACTGAATTTACAGATCAGAAATAAGTTTCACAGAATGCATCTGTGTAGTTTTTCTTTGAAGATATTCTTTTTCCCAATGTAGGCCTCTTAGCGCTTAGCATGTCCAATTGCAGTTTCTACAGAAAGAGTGTTTCAGAACGGCTCAATCAAAAGTAAGGTTCAACTCTGTTAGTTGAATGCACAGAACAGGAAGAATTTTCACAGAATGCTACTGTGTAGTTTATATTTGAATATATTCCTTTTTCCACTATTACCCTCTTAGCGCTCCGAATGTCCACTTGCATTTTCTACAGAAAGAGTGTTCAGAACTGCGCAATCAAAAGTATGTTTTAACTCTGTTAGCTGAATGCACAGATCAGAAAGAAGTTTCACAGAATGATTCTGTGTAGTTTATATTTGGAGACATTCCTTTTTCCACTATTACCCTCTTAGCGCTCCGAATCTCCACTTGCATTTTCTACAGAAAGAGTGTTTCAGAACGGCTCAATCAAAACTAAGGTTCAACTCTTTTAGTTGAACAAACAGAACAGAAAGAAGTTTCACACAATTCTTCTGTGTAGTTTTTATTTTTAGACATTCTTTTTCCCAATATAGGCCTCTTAGCGCTCAGAATGTCCAATTGCAGTTTCTTCAGAAAGAGTGTTTCAGAACGGCTCAATCAAAACTAAGGTTCAACTCTGTTAGTTGAATGCACAGAACAGAAAGAAGTTTCATACAATGCTTCTGTGTAGTTTATATTTGAACATATTCTTTTTTCCACTATTACCCACTTAGCGCTACGAATGTCCAGTTGCATTTTCTACAGACAGAGCGTTTCAAAACTGCTCAATCAAAAGTATGGTTTAACTCTGTTAGCTGAATGCTCAGATCAGAAAGAAGTTTCACAGAATGCTTCTGTGTAGTTTATATTTGAATATATTCCTTTTTCCACTACTATGCTCTTAGCGCTCCAAATGTCCAGTTGCATTTTCTACAGAAAGAGTGTTCAGATCTGCTCAATCAAAAGTATGGTTTAACTCTGTTAGCTGAATGCACAGATCAGAAAGAAGTTTCACCGAATGATTCTGTGTAGTTTATATTTGAAGACATTCCTTTTTCCACTATTACCCTCTTAGCGCTGCGAATCTCCACTTGCATTTTCTACAAAAAGAGTGTTTCATAACTGCTCAATCAAAAATATGTTTTATCTCTGTTAAGTGAATTTACAGATCAGAAATAAGTTTCACAGAATGCATCTGTGTAGTTTTTATTTGAAGATATTCTTTTTCCCAATGTAGGCCTCTTAGCGCTTAGCATGTCCAATTGCAGTTTCTACAGAAAGAGTGTTTCAGAACGGCTCAATCAAAAGTAAGGTTCAACTCTGTTAGTTGAATGCACAGAACAGAAAGAATTTTCACAGAAAGCTACTGTGTGGTTTATATTTGGATATATTCCTTTTTCCACTATTACCCTCTTAGCGCTCCGAATGTCCACTTGCATTTTCTACAGAAAGAGTGTTCAGAACTGCGCAATCAAAAGTATGGTTTAACTCTGTTAGCTTAATGAACATATCAGAAATAAGTTTCACACAATGCTTCTGTGTAGTTTCTATTTGAAGATATTATTTTTCCCAATAGAGGAATCTTAGCGCTCAGAATGTCCAATTGCAGTTTCTACGGAAAGAGTGTTTCGGAAAGGCTCAATCAAATGTAAGGTTCAACTCTGTTAGTTGAATGCACAGAACAGAAAGTAGTTTCATACAATGCTTCTGTGTAGTTTATATTTGAACATATTCTTTTTTCCACTATTACCCACTTGGCGCTACGAATGTCCAGTTGCATTTTCTACAGACAGAGTGTTTCAAAACTGCTCAATCAAAAGTATGGTTTAACTCTGTTAGCTGAATGCTCAGATCAGAAAGAAGTTTCACAGAATGCTTCTGTGTAGTTTATATTTGAATATATTCCTTTTTCCACTACTACTCTCTTAGCGCTCCAAATGTCCAGTTGCATTTTCTACAGAAAGAGTGTTCAGATCTGCTCAATCAAAAGTATGTTTTAACTCTGTTAGCTGAATGCACAGATCAGAAAGAAGTTTCACAGAATGATTCTGTGTAGTTTATATTTGGAGACATTCCTTTTTCCACTATTACCCTCTTAGCGCTCCGAATCTCCACTTGCATTTTCTACAGAAAGAGTGTTTCAGAACGGCTCAATCAAAACTAAGGTTCAACTCTTTTAGTTGAACAAACAGAACAGAAAGAAGTTTCACACAATTCTTCTGTGTAGTTTTTATTTGTAGACATTCTTTTTCCCAATATAGGCCTCTTAGCGCTCAGAATGTCCAATTGCAGTTTCTTCAGAAAGAGTGTTTCAGAACGGCTCAATCAAAACTAAGGTTCAACTCTGTTAGTTGAATGCACAGAACAGAAAGAAGTTTCATACAATGCTTCTGTGTAATTTATATTTGAACATATTCTTTTTTCCACTATTACCCACTTAGCGCTACGAATGTCCAGTTGCATTTTCTACAGACAGAGTGTTTCAAAACTGCTCAATCAAAAGTATGGTTTAATTCTGTTAGCTGAATGCTCAGATCAGAAAGAAGTTTCACAGAATGCTTCCGTGTAGTTTATATTTGAATATATTCCTTTTTCCACTACTACGCTCTTAGCGCTCCAAATGTCCAGTTGCATTTTCTACAGAAAGAGTGTTCAGATCTGCTCAATCAAAAGTATGGTTTAGCTCTGTTAGCTGAATGCACAGATCAGAAAGAAGTTTCACCGAATGATTCTGTGTAGTTTATATTTGAAGACATTCCTTTTTCCACTATTACCCTCTTAGTGCTCCGAATCTCCAGTTGCATTTTCTACAAAAAGAGTGTTTCATAACTGCTCAATCAAAAATATGTTTTATCTCTGTTAACTGAATTTACAGATCAGAAATAAGTTTCACAGAATGCATCTGTGTAGTTTTTCTTTGAAGATATTCTTTTTCCCAATGTAGGCCTCTTAGCGCTTAGCATGTCCAATTGCAGTTTCTACAGAAAGAGTGTTTCAGAACGGCTCAATCAAAAGTAAGGTTCAACTCTGTTAGTTGAATGCACAGAACAGGAAGAATTTTCACAGAATGCTACTGTGTAGTTTATATTTGAATATATTCCTTTTTCCACTATTACCCTCTTAGCGCTCCGAATGTCCACTTGCATTTTCTACAGAAAGAGTGTTCAGAACTGCGCAATCAAAAGTATGTTTTAACTCTGTTAGCTGAATGCACAGATCAGAAAGAAGTTTCACAGAATGATTCTGTGTAGTTTATATTTGGAGACATTCCTTTTTCCACTATTACCCTCTTAGCGCTCCGAATCTCCACTTGCATTTTCTACAGAAAGAGTGTTTCAGAACGGCTCAATCAAAACTAAGGTTCAACTCTTTTAGTTGAACAAACAGAACAGAAAGAAGTTTCACACAATTCTTCTGTGTAGTTTTTATTTTTAGACATTCTTTTTCCCAATATAGGCCTCTTAGCGCTCAGAATGTCCAATTGCAGTTTCTTCAGAAAGAGTGTTTCAGAACGGCTCAATCAAAACTAAGGTTCAACTCTGTTAGTTGAATGCACAGAACAGAAAGAAGTTTCATACAATGCTTCTGTGTAGTTTATATTTGAACATATTCTTTTTTCCACTATTACCCACTTAGCGCTACGAATGTCCAGTTGCATTTTCTACAGACAGAGCGTTTCAAAACTGCTCAATCAAAAGTATGGTTTAACTCTGTTAGCTGAATGCTCAGATCAGAAAGAAGTTTCACAGAATGCTTCTGTGTAGTTTATATTTGAATATATTCCTTTTTCCACTACTACGCTCTTAGCGCTCCAAATGTCCAGTTGCATTTTCTACAGAAAGAGTGTTCAGATCTGCTCAATCAAAAGTATGGTTTAACTCTGTTAGCTGAATGCACAGATCAGAAAGAAGTTTCACCGAATGATTCTGTGTAGTTTATATTTGAAGACATTCCTTTTTCCACTATTACCCTCTTAGCGCTGCGAATCTCCACTTGCATTTTCTACAAAAAGAGTGTTTCATAACTGCTCAATCAAAAATATGTTTTATCTCTGTTAAGTGAATTTACAGATCAGAAATAAGTTTCACAGAATGCATCTGTGTAGTTTTTATTTGAAGATATTCTTTTTCCCAATGTAGGCCTCTTAGCGCTTAGCATGTCCAATTGCAGTTTCTACAGAAAGAGTGTTTCAGAACGGCTCAATCAAAAGTAAGGTTCAACTCTGTTAGTTGAATGCACAGAACAGAAAGAATTTTCACAGAAAGCTACTGTGTGGTTTATATTTGGATATATTCCTTTTTCCACTATTACCCTCTTAGCGCTCCGAATGTCCACTTGCATTTTCTACAGAAAGAGTGTTCAGAACTGCGCAATCAAAAGTATGGTTTAACTCTGTTAGCTTAATGAACATATCAGAAATAAGTTTCACACAATGCTTCTGTGTAGTTTCTATTTGAAGATATTATTTTTCCCAATAGAGGAATCTTAGCGCTCAGAATGTCCAATTGCAGTTTCTACGGAAAGAGTGTTTCGGAAAGGCTCAATCAAATGTAAGGTTCAACTCTGTTAGTTGAATGCACAGAACAGAAAGTAGTTTCATACAATGCTTCTGTGTAGTTTATATTTGAACATATTCTTTTTTCCACTATTACCCACTTGGCGCTACGAATGTCCAGTTGCATTTTCTACAGACAGAGTGTTTCAAAACTGCTCAATCAAAAGTATGGTTTAACTCTGTTAGCTGAATGCTCAGATCAGAAAGAAGTTTCACAGAATGCTTCTGTGTAGTTTATATTTGAATATATTCCTTTTTCCACTACTACTCTCTTAGCGCTCCAAATGTCCAGTTGCATTTTCTACAGAAAGAGTGTTCAGATCTGCTCAATCAAAAGTATGTTTTAACTCTGTTAGCTGAATGCACAGATCAGAAAGAAGTTTCACAGAATGATTCTGTGTAGTTTATATTTGGAGACATTCCTTTTTCCACTATTACCCTCTTAGCGCTCCGAATCTCCACTTGCATTTTCTACAGAAAGAGTGTTTCAGAACGGCTCAATCAAAACTAAGGTTCAACTCTTTTAGTTGAACAAACAGAACAGAAAGAAGTTTCACACAATTCTTCTGTGTAGTTTTTATTTGTAGACATTCTTTTTCCCAATATAGGCCTCTTAGCGCTCAGAATGTCCAATTGCAGTTTCTTCAGAAAGAGTGTTTCAGAACGGCTCAATCAAAACTAAGGTTCAACTCTGTTAGTTGAATGCACAGAACAGAAAGAAGTTTCATACAATGCTTCTGTGTAGTTTATATTTGAACATATTCTTTTTTCCACTATTACCCACTTAGCGCTACGAATGTCCAGTTGCATTTTCTACAGACAGAGCGTTTCAAAACTGCTCAATCAAAAGTATGGTTTAACTCTGTTAGCTGAATGCTCAGATCAGAAAGAAGTTTCACAGAATGCTTCTGTGTAGTTTATATTTGAATATATTCCTTTTTCCACTACTACGCTCTTAGCGCTCCAAATGTCCAGTTGCATTTTCTACAGAAAGAGTGTTCAGATCTGCTCAATCAAAAGTATGGTTTAACTCTGTTAGCTGAATGCACAGATCAGAAAGAAGTTTCACCGAATGATTCTGTGTAGTTTATATTTGAAGACATTCCTTTTTCCACTATTACCCTCTTAGCGCTGCGAATCTCCACTTGCATTTTCTACAAAAAGAGTGTTTCATAACTGCTCAATCAAAAATATGTTTTATCTCTGTTAAGTGAATTTACAGATCAGAAATAAGTTTCACAGAATGCATCTGTGTAGTTTTTATTTGAAGATATTCTTTTTCCCAATATAGGCCTCTTAGCGCTTAGCATGTCCAATTGCAGTTTCTACAGAAAGAGTGTTTCAGAACGGCTCAATCAAAAGTAAGGTTCAACTCTGTTAGTTGAATGCACAGAACAGAAAGAATTTTCACAGAAAGCTACTGTGTGGTTTATATTTGGATATATTCCTTTTTCCACTATTACCCTCTTAGCGCTCCGAATGTCCACTTGCATTTTCTACAGAAAGAGTGTTCAGAACTGCGCAATCAAAAGTATGGTTTAACTCTGTTAGCTTAATGAACATATCAGAAATAAGTTTCACACAATGCTTCTGTGTAGTTTCTATTTGAAGATATTATTTTTCCCAATAGAGGAATCTTAGCGCTCAGAATGTCCAATTGCAGTTTCTACGGAAAGAGTGTTTCGGAAAGGCTCAATCAAATGTAAGGTTCAACTCTGTTAGTTGAATGCACAGAACAGAAAGTAGTTTCATACAATGCTTCTGTGTAGTTTATATTTGAACATATTCTTTTTTCCACTATTACCCACTTGGCGCTACGAATGTCCAGTTGCATTTTCTACAGACAGAGTGTTTCAAAACTGCTCAATCAAAAGTATGGTTTAACTCTGTTAGCTGAATGCTCAGATCAGAAAGAAGTTTCACAGAATGCTTCTGTGTAGTTTATATTTGAATATATTCCTTTTTCCACTACTACTCTCTTAGCGCTCCAAATGTCCAGTTGCATTTTCTACAGAAAGAGTGTTCAGATCTGCTCAATCAAAAGTATGTTTTAACTCTGTTAGCTGAATGCACAGATCAGAAAGAAGTTTCACAGAATGATTCTGTGTAGTTTATATTTGGAGACATTCCTTTTTCCACTATTACCCTCTTAGCGCTCCGAATCTCCACTTGCATTTTCTACAGAAAGAGTGTTTCAGAACGGCTCAATCAAAACTAAGGTTCAACTCTTTTAGTTGAACAAACAGAACAGAAAGAAGTTTCACACAATTCTTCTGTGTAGTTTTTATTTGTAGACATTCTTTTTCCCAATATAGGCCTCTTAGCGCTCAGAATGTCCAATTGCAGTTTCTTCAGAAAGAGTGTTTCAGAACGGCTCAATCAAAACTAAGGTTCAACTCTGTTAGTTGAATGCACAGAACAGAAAGAAGTTTCATACAATGCTTCTGTGTAATTTATATTTGAACATATTCTTTTTTCCACTATTACCCACTTAGCGCTACGAATGTCCAGTTGCATTTTCTACAGACAGAGTGTTTCAAAACTGCTCAATCAAAAGTATGGTTTAATTCTGTTAGCTGAATGCTCAGATCAGAAAGAAGTTTCACAGAATGCTTCCGTGTAGTTTATATTTGAATATATTCCTTTTTCCACTACTACGCTCTTAGCGCTCCAAATGTCCAGTTGCATTTTCTACAGAAAGAGTGTTCAGATCTGCTCAATCAAAAGTATGGTTTAGCTCTGTTAGCTGAATGCACAGATCAGAAAGAAGTTTCACCGAATGATTCTGTGTAGTTTATATTTGAAGACATTCCTTTTTCCACTATTACCCTCTTAGTGCTCCGAATCTCCAGTTGCATATTCTACAAAAAGAGTGTTTCATAACTGCTCAATCAAAAATATGTTTTATCTCTGTTAACTGAATTTACAGATCAGAAATAAGTTTCACAGAATGCATCTGTGTAGTTTTTCTTTGAAGATATTCTTTTTCCCAATGTAGGCCTCTTAGCGCTTAGCATGTCCAATTGCAGTTTCTACAGAAAGAGTGTTTCAGAACGGCTCAATCAAAAGTAAGGTTCAACTCTGTTAGTTGAATGCACAGAACAGGAAGAATTTTCACAGAATGCTACTGTGTAGTTTATATTTGAATATATTCCTTTTTCCACTATTACCCTCTTAGCGCTCCGAATGTCCACTTGCATTTTCTACAGAAAGAGTGTTCAGAACTGCGCAATCAAAAGTATGTTTTAACTCTGTTAGCTGAATGCACAGATCAGAAAGAAGTTTCACAGAATGATTCTGTGTAGTTTATATTTGGAGACATTCCTTTTTCCACTATTACCCTCTTAGCGCTCCGAATCTCCACTTGCATTTTCTACAGAAAGAGTGTTTCAGAACGGCTCAATCAAAACTAAGGTTCAACTCTTTTAGTTGAACAAACAGAACAGAAATAAGTTTCACACAATTCTTCTGTGTAGTTTTTATTTTTAGACATTCTTTTTCCCAATATAGGCCTCTTAGCGCTCAGAATGTCCAATTGCAGTTTCTTCAGAAAGAGTGTTTCAGAACGGCTCAATCAAAACTAAGGTTCAACTCTGTTAGTTGAATGCACAGAACAGAAAGAAGTTTCATACAATGCTTCTGTGTAGTTTATATTTGAACATATTCTTTTTTCCACTATTACCCACTTAGCGCTACGAATGTCCAGTTGCATTTTCTACAGACAGAGCGTTTCAAAACTGCTCAATCAAAAGTATGGTTTAACTCTGTTAGCTGAATGCTCAGATCAGAAAGAAGTTTCACAGAATGCTTCTGTGTAGTTTATATTTGAATATATTCCTTTTTCCACTACTACGCTCTTAGCGCTCCAAATGTCCAGTTGCATTTTCTACAGAAAGAGTGTTCAGATCTGCTCAATCAAAAGTATGGTTTAACTCTGTTAGCTGAATGCACAGATCAGAAAGAAGTTTCACCGAATGATTCTGTGTAGTTTATATTTGAAGACATTCCTTTTTCCACTATTACCCTCTTAGCGCTGCGAATCTCCACTTGCATTTTCTACAAAAAGAGTGTTTCATAACGGCTCAATCAAAAATATGTTTTATCTCTGTTAAGTGAATTTACAGATCAGAAATAAGTTTCACAGAATGCATCTGTGTAGTTTTTATTTGAAGATATTCTTTTTCCCAATGTAGGCCTCTTAGCGCTTAGCATGTCCAATTGCAGTTTCTACAGAAAGAGTGTTTCAGAACGGCTCAATCAAAAGTAAGGTTCAACTCTGTTAGTTGAATGCACAGAACAGAAAGAATTTTCACAGAAAGCTACTGTGTGGTTTATATTTGGATATATTCCTTTTTCCACTATTACCCTCTTAGCGCTCCGAATGTCCACTTGCATTTTCTACAGAAAGAGTGTTCAGAACTGCGCAATCAAAAGTATGGTTTAACTCTGTTAGCTTAATGAACATATCAGAAATAAGTTTCACACAATGCTTCTGTGTAGTTTCTATATGAAGATATTATTTTTCCCAATAGAGGAATCTTAGCGCTCAGAATGTCCAATTGCAGTTTCTACGGTAAGAGTGTTTCGGAAAGGCTCAATCAAATGTAAGGTTCAACTCTGTTAGTTGAATGCACAGAACAGAAAGTAGTTTCATACAATGCTTCTGTGTAGTTTATATTTGAACATATTCTTTTTTCCACTATTACCCACTTGGCGCTACGAATGTCCAGTTGCATTTTCTACAGACAGAGTGTTTCAAAACTGCTCAATCAAAAGTATGGTTTAACTCTGTTAGCTGAATGCTCAGATCAGAAAGAAGTTTCACAGAATGCTTCTGTGTAGTTTATATTTGAATATATTCCTTTTTCCACTACTACTCTCTTAGCGCTCCGAATGTCCAGTTGCATTTTCTACAGAAAGAGTGTTCAGATCTGCTCAATCAAAAGTATGTTTTAACTCTGTTAGCTGAATGCACAGATCAGAAAGAAGTTTCACAGAATGATTCTGTGTAGTTTATATTTGGAGACATTCCTTTTTCCACTATTACCCTCTTAGCGCTCCGAATCTCCACTTGCATTTTCTACAGAAAGAGTGTTTCAGAACGGCTCAATCAAAACTAAGGTTCAACTCTTTTAGTTGAACAAACAGAACAGAAAGAAGTTTCACACAATTCTTCTGTGTAGTTTTTATTTGTAGACATTCTTTTTCCCAATATAGGCCTCTTAGCGCTCAGAATGTCCAATTGCAGTTTCTTCAGAAAGAGTGTTTCAGAACGGCTCAATCAAAACTAAGGTTCAACTCTGTTAGTTGAATGCACAGAACAGAAAGAAGTTTCATACAATGCTTCTGTGTAATTTATATTTGAACATATTCTTTTTTCCACTATTACCCACTTAGCGCTACGAATGTCCAGTTGCATTTTCTACAGACAGAGTGTTTCAAAACTGCTCAATCAAAAGTATGGTTTAATTCTGTTAGCTGAATGCTCAGATCAGAAAGAAGCTTCACAGAATGCTTCCGTGTAGTTTATATTTGAATATATTCCTTTTTCCACTACTACGCTCTTAGCGCTCCAAATGTCCAGTTGCATTTTCTACAGAAAGAGTGTTCAGATCTGCTCAATCAAAAGTATGGTTTAGCTCTGTTAGCTGAATGCAAAGATCAGAAAGAAGTTTCACCGAATGATTCTGTGTAGTTTATATTTGAAGACATTCCTTTTTCCACTATTACCCTCTTAGTGCTCCGAATCTCCAGTTGCATTTTCTACAAAAAGAGTGTTTCATAACTGCTCAATCAAAAATATGTTTTATCTCTGTTAACTGAATTTACAGATCAGAAATAAGTTTCACAGAATGCATCTGTGTAGTTTTTCTTTGAAGATATTCTTTTTCCCAATGTAGGCCTCTTAGCGCTTAGCATGTCCAATTGCAGTTTCTACAGAAAGAGTGTTTCAGAACGGCTCAATCAAAAGTAAGGTTCAACTCTGTTAGTTGAATGCACAGAACAGGAAGAATTTTCACAGAATGCTACTGTGTAGTTTATATTTGAATATATTCCTTTTTCCACTATTACCCTCTTAGCGCTCCGAATGTCCACTTGCATTTTCTACAGAAAGAGTGTTCAGAACTGCGCAATCAAAAGTATGGTTTAACTCTGTTAGCTTAATGAACATATCAGAAATAAGTTTCACACAATGCTTCTGTGTAGTTTCTATTTGAAGATATTATTTTTCCCAATAGAGGAATCTTAGCGCTCAGAATGTCCAATTGCAGTTTCTACGGAAAGAGTGTTTCGGAAAGGCTCAATCAAATGTAAGGTTCAACTCTGTTAGTTGAATGCACAGAACAGAAAGTAGTTTCATACAATGCTTCTGTGTAGTTTATATTTGAACATATTCTTTTTTCCACTATTACCCACTTGGCGCTACGAATGTCCAGTTGCATTTTCTACAGACAGAGTGTTTCAAAACTGCTCAATCAAAAGTATGGTTTAACTCTGTTAGCTGAATGCTCAGATCAGAAAGAAGTTTCACAGAATGCTTCTGTGTAGTTTATATTTGAATATATTCCTTTTTCCACTACTACTCTCTTAGCGCTCCAAATGTCCAGTTGCATTTTCTACAGAAAGAGTGTTCAGATCTGCTCAATCAAAAGTATGTTTTAACTCTGTTAGCTGAATGCACAGATCAGAAAGAAGTTTCACAGAATGATTCTGTGTAGTTTATATTTGGAGACATTCCTTTTTCCACTATTACCCTCTTAGCGCTCCGAATCTCCACTTGCATTTTCTACAGAAAGAGTGTTTCAGAACGGCTCAATCAAAACTAAGGTTCAACTCTTTTAGTTGAACAAACAGAACAGAAAGAAGTTTCACACAATTCTTCTGTGTAGTTTTTATTTGTAGACATTCTTTTTCCCAATATAGGCCTCTTAGCGCTCAGAATGTCCAATTGCAGTTTCTTCAGAAAGAGTGTTTCAGAACGGCTCAATCAAAACTAAGGTTCAACTCTGTTAGTTGAATGCACAGAACAGAAAGAAGTTTCATACAATGCTTCTGTGTAATTTATATTTGAACATATTCTTTTTTCCACTATTACCCACTTAGCGCTACGAATGTCCAGTTGCATTTTCTACAGACAGAGTGTTTCAAAACTGCTCAATCAAAAGTATGGTTTAATTCTGTTAGCTGAATGCTCAGATCAGAAAGAAGTTTCACAGAATGCTTCCGTGTAGTTTATATTTGAATATATTCCTTTTTCCACTACTACGCTCTTAGCGCTCCAAATGTCCAGTTGCATTTTCTACAGAAAGAGTGTTCAGATCTGCTCAATCAAAAGTATGGTTTAGCTCTGTTAGCTGAATGCACAGATCAGAAAGAAGTTTCACCGAATGATTCTGTGTAGTTTATATTTGAAGACATTCCTTTTTCCACTATTACCCTCTTAGTGCTCCGAATCTCCAGTTGCATTTTCTACAAAAAGAGTGTTTCATAACTGCTCAATCAAAAATATGTTTTATCTCTGTTAACTGAATTTACAGATCAGAAATAAGTTTCACAGAATGCATCTGTGTAGTTTTTCTTTGAAGATATTCTTTTTCCCAATGTAGGCCTCTTAGCGCTTAGCATGTCCAATTGCAGTTTCTACAGAAAGAGTGTTTCAGAACGGCTCAATCAAAAGTAAGGTTCAACTCTGTTAGTTGAATGCACAGAACAGGAAGAATTTTCACAGAATGCTACTGTGTAGTTTATATTTGAATATATTCCTTTTTCCACTATTACCCTCTTAGCGCTCCGAATGTCCACTTGCATTTTCTACAGAAAGAGTGTTCAGAACTGCGCAATCAAAAGTATGTTTTAACTCTGTTAGCTGAATGCACAGATCAGAAAGAAGTTTCACAGAATGATTCTGTGTAGTTTATATTTGGAGACATTCCTTTTTCCACTATTACCCTCTTAGCGCTCCGAATCTCCACTTGCATTTTCTACAGAAAGAGTGTTTCAGAACGGCTCAATCAAAACTAAGGTTCAACTCTTTTAGTTGAACAAACAGAACAGAAAGAAGTTTCACACAATTCTTCTGTGTAGTTTTTATTTGTAGACATTCTTTTTCCCAATATAGGCCTCTTAGCGCTCAGAATGTCCAATTGCAGTTTCTTCAGAAAGAGTGTTTCAGAACGGCTCAATCAAAACTAAGGTTCAACTCTGTTAGTTGAATGCACAGAACAGAAAGAAGTTTCATACAATGCTTCTGTGTAGTTTATATTTGAACATATTCTTTTTTCCACTATTACCCACTTAGCGCTACGAATGTCCAGTTGCATTTTCTACAGACAGAGCGTTTCAAAACTGCTCAATCAAAAGTATGGTTTAACTCTGTTAGCTGAATGCTCAGATCAGAAAGAAGTTTCACAGAATGCTTCTGTGTAGTTTATATTTGAATATATTCCTTTTTCCACTACTACGCTCTTAGCGCTCCAAATGTCCAGTTGCATTTTCTACAGAAAGAGTGTTCAGATCTGCTCAATCAAAAGTATGGTTTAACTCTGTTAGCTGAATGCACAGATCAGAAAGAAGTTTCACCGAATGATTCTGTGTAGTTTATATTTGAAGACATTCCTTTTTCCACTATTACCCTCTTAGCGCTGCGAATCTCCACTTGCATTTTCTACAAAAAGAGTGTTTCATAACTGCTCAATCAAAAATATGTTTTATCTCTGTTAAGTGAATTTACAGATCAGAAATAAGTTTCACAGAATGCATCTGTGTAGTTTTTATTTGAAGATATTCTTTTTCCCAATATAGGCCTCTTAGCGCTTAGCATGTCCAATTGCAGTTTCTACAGAAAGAGTGTTTCAGAACGGCTCAATCAAAAGTAAGGTTCAACTCTGTTAGTTGAATGCACAGAACAGAAAGAATTTTCACAGAAAGCTACTGTGTGGTTTATATTTGGATATATTCCTTTTTCCACTATTACCCTCTTAGCGCTCCGAATGTCCACTTGCATTTTCTACAGAAAGAGTGTTCAGAACTGCGCAATCAAAAGTATGGTTTAACTCTGTTAGCTTAATGAACATATCAGAAATAAGTTTCACACAATGCTTCTGTGTAGTTTCTATTTGAAGATATTATTTTTCCCAATAGAGGAATCTTAGCGCTCAGAATGTCCAATTGCAGTTTCTACGGAAAGAGTGTTTCGGAAAGGCTCAATCAAATGTAAGGTTCAACTCTGTTAGTTGAATGCACAGAACAGAAAGTAGTTTCATACAATGCTTCTGTGTAGTTTATATTTGAACATATTCTTTTTTCCACTATTACCCACTTGGCGCTACGAATGTCCAGTTGCATTTTCTACAGACAGAGTGTTTCAAAACTGCTCAATCAAAAGTATGGTTTAACTCTGTTAGCTGAATGCTCAGATCAGAAAGAAGTTTCACAGAATGCTTCTGTGTAGTTTATATTTGAATATATTCCTTTTTCCACTACTACTCTCTTAGCGCTCCAAATGTCCAGTTGCATTTTCTACAGAAAGAGTGTTCAGATCTGCTCAATCAAAAGTATGTTTTAACTCTGTTAGCTGAATGCACAGATCAGAAAGAAGTTTCACAGAATGATTCTGTGTAGTTTATATTTGGAGACATTCCTTTTTCCACTATTACCCTCTTAGCGCTCCGAATCTCCACTTGCATTTTCTACAGAAAGAGTGTTTCAGAACGGCTCAATCAAAACTAAGGTTCAACTCTTTTAGTTGAACAAACAGAACAGAAAGAAGTTTCACACAATTCTTCTGTGTAGTTTTTATTTGTAGACATTCTTTTTCCCAATATAGGCCTCTTAGCGCTCAGAATGTCCAATTGCAGTTTCTTCAGAAAGAGTGTTTCAGAACGGCTCAATCAAAACTAAGGTTCAACTCTGTTAGTTGAATGCACAGAACAGAAAGAAGTTTCATACAATGCTTCTGTGTAATTTATATTTGAACATATTCTTTTTTCCACTATTACCCACTTAGCGCTACGAATGTCCAGTTGCATTTTCTACAGACAGAGCGTTTCAAAACTGCTCAATCAAAAGTATGGTTTAACTCTGTTAGCTGAATGCTCAGATCAGAAAGAAGTTTCACAGAATGCTTCTGTGTGGTTTATATTTGAATATATTCCTTTTTCCACTACTACGCTCTTAGCGCTCCAAATGTCCAGTTGCATTTTCTACAGAAAGAGTGTTCAGATCTGCTCAATCAAAAGTATGGTTTAACTCTGTTAGCTGAATGCACAGATCAGAAAGAAGTTTCACCGAATGATTCTGTGTAGTTTATATTTGGAGACATTCCTTTTTCCACTATTACCCTCTTAGCGCTGCGAATCTCCACTTGCATTTTCTACAAAAAGAGTGTTTCATAACTGCTCAATCAAAAATATGTTTTATCTCTGTTAAGTGAATTTACAGATCAGAAATAAGTTTCACAGAATGCATCTGTGTAGTTTTTATTTGAAGATATTCTTTTTCCCAATGTAGGCCTCTTAGCGCTTAGCATGTCCAATTGCAGTTTCTACAGAAAGAGTGTTTCAGAACGGCTCAATCAAAAGTAAGGTTCAACTCTGTTAGTTGAATGCACAGAACAGAAAGAATTTTCACAGAAAGCTACTGTGTGGTTTATATTTGGATATATTCCTTTTTCCACTATTACCCTCTTAGCGCTCCGAATGTCCACTTGCATTTTCTACAGAAAGAGTGTTCAGAACTGCGCAATCAAAAGTATGGTTTAACTCTGTTAGCTTAATGAACATATCAGAAATAAGTTTCACACAATGCTTCTGTGTAGTTTCTATTTGAAGATATTATTTTTCCCAATAGAGGAATCTTAGCGCTCAGAATGTCCAATTGCAGTTTCTACGGAAAGAGTGTTTCGGAAAGGCTCAATCAAATGTAAGGTTCAACTCTGTTAGTTGAATGCACAGAACAGAAAGTAGTTTCATACAATGCTTCTGTGTAGTTTATATTTGAACATATTCTTTTTTCCACTATTACCCACTTGGCGCTACGAATGTCCAGTTGCATTTTCTACAGACAGAGTGTTTCAAAACTGCTCAATCAAAAGTATGGTTTAACTCTGTTAGCTGAATGCTCAGATCAGAAAGAAGTTTCACAGAATGCTTCCGTGTAGTTTATATTTGAATATATTCCTTTTTCCACTACTACGCTCTTAGCGCTCCAAATGTCCAGTTTCATTTTCTACAGAAAGAGTGTTCAGATCTGCTCAATCAAAAGTATGGTTTAGCTCTGTTAGCTGAATGCACAGATCAGAAAGAAGTTTCACCGAATGATTCTGTGTAGTTTATATTTGAAGACATTCCTTTTTCCACTATTACCCTCTTAGTGCTCCGAATCTCCAGTTGCATTTTCTACAAAAAGAGTGTTTCATAACTGCTCAATCAAAAATATGTTTTATCTCTGTTAACTGAATTTACAGATCAGAAATAAGTTTCACAGAATGCATCTGTGTAGTTTTTCTTTGAAGATATTCTTTTTCCCAATGTAGGCCTCTTAGCGCTTAGCATGTCCAATTGCAGTTTCTACAGAAAGAGTGTTTCAGAACGGCTCAATCAAAAGTAAGGTTCAACTCTGTTAGTTGAATGCACAGAACAGGAAGAATTTTCACAGAATGCTACTGTGTAGTTTATATTTGAATATATTCCTTTTTCCACTATTACCCTCTTAGCGCTCCGAATGTCCACTTGCATTTTCTACAGAAAGAGTGTTCAGAACTGCGCAATCAAAAGTATGTTTTAACTCCGTTAGCTGAATGCACAGATCAGAAAGAAGTTTCACAGAATGATTCTGTGTAGTTTATATTTGGAGACATTCCTTTTTCCACTATTACCCTCTTAGCGCTCCGAATCTCCACTTGCATTTTCTACAGAAAGAGTGTTTCAGAACGGCTCAATCAAAACTAAGGTTCAACTCTTTTAGTTGAACAAACAGAACAGAAAGAAGTTTCACACAATTCTTCTGTGTAGTTTTTATTTTTAGACATTCTTTTTCCCAATATAGGCCTCTTAGCGCTCAGAATGTCCAATTGCAGTTTCTTCAGAAAGAGTGTTTCAGAACGGCTCAATCAAAACTAAGGTTCAACTCTGTTAGTTGAATGCACAGAACAGAAAGAAGTTTCATACAATGCTTCTGTGTAGTTTATATTTGAACATATTCTTTTTTCCACTATTACCCACTTAGCGCTACGAATGTCCAGTTGCATTTTCTACAGACAGAGCGTTTCAAAACTGCTCAATCAAAAGTATGGTTTAACTCTGTTAGCTGAATGCTCAGATCAGAAAGAAGTTTCACAGAATGCTTCTGTGTAGTTTATATTTGAATATATTCCTTTTTCCACTACTACGCTCTTAGCGCTCCAAATGTCCAGTTGCATTTTCTACAGAAAGAGTGTTCAGATCTGCTCAATCAAAAGTATGGTTTAACTCTGTTAGCTGAATGCACAGATCAGAAAGAAGTTTCACCGAATGATTCTGTGTAGTTTATATTTGGAGACATTCCTTTTTCCACTATTACCCTCTTAGCGCTGCGAATCTCCACTTGCATTTTCTACAAAAAGAGTGTTTCATAACTGCTCAATCAAAAATATGTTTTATCTCTGTTAAGTGAATTTACAGATCAGAAATAAGTTTCACAGAATGCATCTGTGTAGTTTTTATTTGAAGATATTCTTTTTCCCAATGTAGGCCTCTTAGCGCTTAGCATGTCCAATTGCAGTTTCTACAGAAAGAGTGTTTCAGAACGGCTCAATCAAAAGTAAGGTTCAACTCTGTTAGTTGAATGCACAGAACAGAAAGAATTTTCACAGAAAGCTACTGTGTGGTTTATATTTGGATATATTCCTTTTTCCACTATTACCCTCTTAGCGCTCCGAATGTCCACTTGCATTTTCTACAGAAAGAGTGTTCAGAACTGCGCAATCAAAAGTATGGTTTAACTCTGTTAGCTTAATGAACATATCAGAAATAAGTTTCACACAATGCTTCTGTGTAGTTTCTATTTGAAGATATTATTTTTCCCAATAGAGGAATCTTAGCGCTCAGAATGTCCAATTGCAGTTTCTACGGAAAGAGTGTTTCGGAAATGCTCAATCAAATGTAAGGTTCAACTCTGTTAGTTGAATGCACAGAACAGAAAGTAGTTTCATACAATGCTTCTGTGTAGTTTATATTTGAACATATTCTTTTTTCCACTATTACCCACTTGGCGCTACGAATGTCCAGTTGCATTTTCTACAGACAGAGTGTTTCAAAACTGCTCAATCAAAAGTATGGTTTAACTCTGTTAGCTGAATGCTCAGATCAGAAAGAAGTTTCACAGAATGCTTCTGTGTAGTTTATATTTGAATATATTCCTTTTTCCACTACTACTCTCTTAGCGCTCCAAATGTCCAGTTGCATTTTCTACAGAAAGAGTGTTCAGATCTGCTCAATCAAAAGTATGTTTTAACTCTGTTAGCTGAATGCACAGATCAGAAAGAAGATTCACAGAATAATTCTGTGTAGTTTATATTTGGAGACATTCCTTTTTCCACTATTACCCTCTTAGCGCTCCGAATCTCCACTTGCATTTTCTACAGAAAGAGTGTTTCAGAACGGCTCAATCAAAACTAAGGTTCAACTCTTTTAGTTGAACAAACAGAACAGAAAGAAGTTTCACACAATTCTTCTGTGTAGTTTTTATTTGTAGACATTCTTTTTCCCAATATAGGCCTCTTAGCGCTCAGAATGTCCAATTGCAGTTTCTTCAGAAAGAGTGTTTCAGAACGGCTCAATCAAAACTAAGGTTCAACTCTGTTAGTTGAATGCACAGAACAGAAAGAAGTTTCATACAATGCTTCTGTGTAATTTATATTTGAACATATTCTTTTTTCCACTATTACCCACTTAGCGCTACGAATGTCCAGTTGCATTTTCTACAGACAGAGTGTTTCAAAACTGCTCAATCAAAAGTATGGTTTAATTCTGTTAGCTGAATGCTCAGATCAGAAAGAAGTTTCACAGAATGCTTCCGTGTAGTTTATATTTGAATATATTCCTTTTTCCACTACTACGCTCTTAGCGCTCCAAATGTCCAGTTGCATTTTCTACAGAAAGAGTGTTCAGATCTGCTCAATCAAAAGTATGGTTTAGCTCTGTTAGCTGAATGCACAGATCAGAAAGAAGTTTCACCGAATGATTCTGTGTAGTTTATATTTGAAGACATTCCTTTTTCCACTATTACCCTCTTAGTGCTCCGAATCTCCAGTTGCATTTTCTACAAAAAGAGTGTTTCATAACTGCTCAATCAAAAATATGTTTTATCTCTGTTAACTGAATTTACAGATCAGAAATAAGTTTCACAGAATGCATCTGTGTAGTTTTTCTTTGAAGATATTCTTTTTCCCAATGTAGGCCTCTTAGCGCTTAGCATGTCCAATTGCAGTTTCTACAGAAAGAGTGTTTCAGAACGGCTCAATCAAAAGTAAGGTTCAACTCTGTTAGTTGAATGCACAGAACAGGAAGAATTTTCACAGAATGCTACTGTGTAGTTTATATTTGAATATATTCCTTTTTCCACTATTACCCTCTTAGCGCTCCGAATGTCCACTTGCATTTTCTACAGAAAGAGTGTTCAGAACTGCGCAATCAAAAGTATGTTTTAACTCTGTTAGCTGAATGCACAGATCAGAAAGAAGTTTCACAGAATGATTCTGTGTAGTTTATATTTGGAGACATTCCTTTTTCCACTATTACCCTCTTAGCGCTCCGAATCTCCACTTGCATTTTCTACAGAAAGAGTGTTTCAGAACGGCTCAATCAAAACTAAGGTTCAACTCTTTTAGTTGAACAAACAGAACAGAAAGAAGTTTCACACAATTCTTCTGTGTAGTTTTTATTTTTAGACATTCTTTTTCCCAATATAGGCCTCTTAGCGCTCAGAATGTCCAATTGCAGTTTCTTCAGAAAGAGTGTTTCAGAACGGCTCAATCAAAACTAAGGTTCAACTCTGTTAGTTGAATGCACAGAACAGAAAGAAGTTTCATACAATGCTTCTGTGTAGTTTATATTTGAACATATTCTTTTTTCCACTATTACCCACTTAGCGCTACGAATGTCCAGTTGCATTTTCTACAGACAGAGCGTTTCAAAACTGCTCAATCAAAAGTATGGTTTAACTCTGTTAGCTGAATGCTCAGATCAGAAAGAAGTTTCACAGAATGCTTCTGTGTAGTTTATATTTGAATATATTCCTTTTTCCACTACTACGCTCTTAGCGCTCCAAATGTCCAGTTGCATTTTCTACAGAAAGAGTGTTCAGATCTGCTCAATCAAAAGTATGGTTTAACTCTGTTAGCTGAATGCACAGATCAGAAAGAAGTTTCACCGAATGATTCTGTGTAGTTTATATTTGGAGACATTCCTTTTTCCACTATTACCCTCTTAGCGCTGCGAATCTCCACTTGCATTTTCTACAAAAAGAGTGTTTCATAACTGCTCAATCAAAAATATGTTTTATCTCTGTTAAGTGAATTTACAGATCAGAAATAAGTTTCACAGAATGCATCTGTGTAGTTTTTATTTGAAGATATTCTTTTTCCCAATGTAGGCCTCTTAGCGCTTAGCATGTCCAATTGCAGTTTCTACAGAAAGAGTGTTTCAGAACGGCTCAATCAAAAGTAAGGTTCAACTCTGTTAGTTGAATGCACAGAACAGAAAGAATTTTCACAGAAAGCTACTGTGTGGTTTATATTTGGATATATTCCTTTTTCCACTATTACCCTCTTAGCGCTCCGAATGTCCACTTGCATTTTCTACAGAAAGAGTGTTCAGAACTGCGCAATCAAAAGTATGGTTTAACTCTGTTAGCTTAATGAACATATCAGAAATAAGTTTCACACAATGCTTCTGTGTAGTTTCTATTTGAAGATATTATTTTTCCCAATAGAGGAATCTTAGCGCTCAGAATGTCCAATTGCAGTTTCTACGGAAAGAGTGTTTCGGAAATGCTCAATCAAATGTAAGGTTCAACTCTGTTAGTTGAATGCACAGAACAGAAAGTAGTTTCATACAATGCTTCTGTGTAGTTTATATTTGAACATATTCTTTTTTCCACTATTACCCACTTGGCGCTACGAATGTCCAGTTGCATTTTCTACAGACAGAGTGTTTCAAAACTGCTCAATCAAAAGTATGGTTTAACTCTGTTAGCTGAATGCTCAGATCAGAAAGAAGTTTCACAGAATGCTTCTGTGTAGTTTATATTTGAATATATTCCTTTTTCCACTACTACTCTCTTAGCGCTCCAAATGTCCAGTTGCATTTTCTACAGAAAGAGTGTTCAGATCTGCTCAATCAAAAGTATGTTTTAACTCTGTTAGCTGAATGCACAGATCAGAAAGAAGATTCACAGAATAATTCTGTGTAGTTTATATTTGGAGACATTCCTTTTTCCACTATTACCCTCTTAGCGCTCCGAATCTCCACTTGCATTTTCTACAGAAAGAGTGTTTCAGAACGGCTCAATCAAAACTAAGGTTCAACTCTTTTAGTTGAACAAACAGAACAGAAAGAAGTTTCACACAATTCTTCTGTGTAGTTTTTATTTGTAGACATTCTTTTTCCCAATATAGGCCTCTTAGCGCTCAGAATGTCCAATTGCAGTTTCTTCAGAAAGAGTGTTTCAGAACGGCTCAATCAAAACTAAGGTTCAACTCTGTTAGTTGAATGCACAGAACAGAAAGAAGTTTCATACAATGCTTCTGTGTAATTTATATTTGAACATATTCTTTTTTCCACTATTACCCACTTAGCGCTACGAATGTCCAGTTGCATTTTCTACAGACAGAGTGTTTCAAAACTGCTCAATCAAAAGTATGGTTTAATTCTGTTAGCTGAATGCTCAGATCAGAAAGAAGTTTCACAGAATGCTTCCGTGTAGTTTATATTTGAATATATTCCTTTTTCCACTACTACGCTCTTAGCGCTCCAAATGTCCAGTTGCATTTTCTACAGAAAGAGTGTTCAGATCTGCTCAATCAAAAGTATGGTTTAGCTCTGTTAGCTGAATGCACAGATCAGAAAGAAGTTTCACCGAATGATTCTGTGTAGTTTATATTTGAAGACATTCCTTTTTCCACTATTACCCTCTTAGTGCTCCGAATCTCCAGTTGCATTTTCTACAAAAAGAGTGTTTCATAACTGCTCAATCAAAAATATGTTTTATCTCTGTTAACTGAATTTACAGATCAGAAATAAGTTTCACAGAATGCATCTGTGTAGTTTTTCTTTGAAGATATTCTTTTTCCCAATGTAGGCCTCTTAGCGCTTAGCATGTCCAATTGCAGTTTCTACAGAAAGAGTGTTTCAGAACGGCTCAATCAAAAGTAAGGTTCAACTCTGTTAGTTGAATGCACAGAACAGGAAGAATTTTCACAGAATGCTACTGTGTAGTTTATATTTGAATATATTCCTTTTTCCACTATTACCCTCTTAGCGCTCCGAATGTCCACTTGCATTTTCTACAGAAAGAGTGTTCAGAACTGCGCAATCAAAAGTATGTTTTAACTCTGTTAGCTGAATGCACAGATCAGAAAGAAGTTTCACAGAATGATTCTGTGTAGTTTATATTTGGAGACATTCCTTTTTCCACTATTACCCTCTTAGCGCTCCGAATCTCCACTTGCATTTTCTACAGAAAGAGTGTTTCAGAACGGCTCAATCAAAACTAAGGTTCAACTCTTTTAGTTGAACAAACAGAACAGAAAGAAGTTTCACACAATTCTTCTGTGTAGTTTTTATTTTTAGACATTCTTTTTCCCAATATAGGCCTCTTAGCGCTCAGAATGTCCAATTGCAGTTTCTTCAGAAAGAGTGTTTCAGAACGGCTCAATCAAAACTAAGGTTCAACTCTGTTAGTTGAATGCACAGAACAGAAAGAAGTTTCATACAATGCTTCTGTGTAGTTTATATTTGAACATATTCTTTTTTCCACTATTACCCACTTAGCGCTACGAATGTCCAGTTGCATTTTCTACAGACAGAGCGTTTCAAAACTGCTCAATCAAAAGTATGGTTTAACTCTGTTAGCTGAATGCTCAGATCAGAAAGAAGTTTCACAGAATGCTTCTGTGTAGTTTATATTTGAATATATTCCTTTTTCCACTACTACGCTCTTAGCGCTCCAAATGTCCAGTTGCATTTTCTACAGAAAGAGTGTTCAGATCTGCTCAATCAAAAGTATGGTTTAACTCTGTTAGCTGAATGCACAGATCAGAAAGAAGTTTCACCGAATGATTCTGTGTAGTTTATATTTGGAGACATTCCTTTTTCCACTATTACCCTCTTAGCGCTGCGAATCTCCACTTGCATTTTCTACAAAAAGAGTGTTTCATAACTGCTCAATCAAAAATATGTTTTATCTCTGTTAAGTGAATTTACAGATCAGAAATAAGTTTCACAGAATGCATCTGTGTAGTTTTTATTTGAAGATATTCTTTTTCCCAATGTAGGCCTCTTAGCGCTTAGCATGTCCAATTGCAGTTTCTACAGAAAGAGTGTTTCAGAACGGCTCAATCAAAAGTAAGGTTCAACTCTGTTAGTTGAATGCACAGAACAGAAAGAATTTTCACAGAAAGCTACTGTGTGGTTTATATTTGGATATATTCCTTTTTCCACTATTACCCTCTTAGCGCTCCGAATGTCCACTTGCATTTTCTACAGAAAGAGTGTTCAGAACTGCGCAATCAAAAGTATGGTTTAACTCTGTTAGCTTAATGAACATATCAGAAATAAGTTTCACACAATGCTTCTGTGTAGTTTCTATTTGAAGATATTATTTTTCCCAATAGAGGAATCTTAGCGCTCAGAATGTCCAATTGCAGTTTCTACGGAAAGAGTGTTTCGGAAAGGCTCAATCAAATGTAAGGTTCAACTCTGTTAGTTGAATGCACAGAACAGAAAGTAGTTTCATACAATGCTTCTGTGTAGTTTATATTTGAACATATTCTTTTTTCCACTATTACCCACTTGGCGCTACGAATGTCCAGTTGCATTTTCTACAGACAGAGTGTTTCAAAACTGCTCAATCAAAAGTATGGTTTAACTCTGTTAGCTGAATGCTCAGATCAGAAAGAAGTTTCACAGAATGCTTCTGTGTAGTTTATATTTGAATATATTCCTTTTTCCACTACTACTCTCTTAGCGCTCCAAATGTCCAGTTGCATTTTCTACAGAAAGAGTGTTCAGATCTGCTCAATCAAAAGTATGTTTTAACTCTGTTAGCTGAATGCACAGATCAGAAAGAAGATTCACAGAATGATTCTGTGTAGTTTATATTTGGAGACATTCCTTTTTCCACTATTACCCTCTTAGCGCTCCGAATCTCCACTTGCATTTTCTACAGAAAGAGTGTTTCAGAACGGCTCAATCAAAACTAAGGTTCAACTCTTTTAGTTGAACAAACAGAACAGAAAGAAGTTTCACACAATTCTTCTGTGTAGTTTTTATTTGTAGACATTCTTTTTCCCAATATAGGCCTCTTAGCGCTCAGAATGTCCAATTGCAGTTTCTTCAGAAAGAGTGTTTCAGAACGGCTCAATCAAAACTAAGGTTCAACTCTGTTAGTTGAATGCACAGAACAGAAAGAAGTTTCATACAATGCTTCTGTGTAATTTATATTTGAACATATTCTTTTTTCCACTATTACCCACTTAGCGCTACGAATGTCCAGTTGCATTTTCTACAGACAGAGTGTTTCAAAACTGCTCAATCAAAAGTATGGTTTAATTCTGTTAGCTGAATGCTCAGATCAGAAAGAAGTTTCACAGAATGCTTCCGTGTAGTTTATATTTGAATATATTCCTTTTTCCACTACTACGCTCTTAGCGCTCCAAATGTCCAGTTGCATTTTCTACAGAAAGAGTGTTCAGATCTGCTCAATCAAAAGTATGGTTTAGCTCTGTTAGCTGAATGCACAGATCAGAAAGAAGTTTCACCGAATGATTCTGTGTAGTTTATATTTGAAGACATTCCTTTTTCCACTATTACCCTCTTAGTGCTCCGAATCTCCAGTTGCATTTTCTACAAAAAGAGTGTTTCATAACTGCTCAATCAAAAATATGTTTTATCTCTGTTAACTGAATTTACAGATCAGAAATAAGTTTCACAGAATGCATCTGTGTAGTTTTTCTTTGAAGATATTCTTTTTCCCAATGTAGGCCTCTTAGCGCTTAGCATGTCCAATTGCAGTTTCTACAGAAAGAGTGTTTCAGAACGGCTCAATCAAAAGTAAGGTTCAACTCTGTTAGTTGAATGCACAGAACAGGAAGAATTTTCACAGAATGCTACTGTGTAGTTTATATTTGAATATATTCCTTTTTCCACTATTACCCTCTTAGCGCTCCGAATGTCCACTTGCATTTTCTACAGAAAGAGTGTTCAGAACTGCGCAATCAAAAGTATGTTTTAACTCTGTTAGCTGAATGCACAGATCAGAAAGAAGTTTCACAGAATGATTCTGTGTAGTTTATATTTGGAGACATTCCTTTTTCCACTATTACCCTCTTAGCGCTCCGAATCTCCACTTGCATTTTCTACAGAAAGAGTGTTTCAGAACGGCTCAATCAAAACTAAGGTTCAACTCTTTTAGTTGAACAAACAGAACAGAAAGAAGTTTCACACAATTCTTCTGTGTAGTTTTTATTTTTAGACATTCTTTTTCCCAATATAGGCCTCTTAGCGCTCAGAATGTCCAATTGCAGTTTCTTCAGAAAGAGTGTTTCAGAACGGCTCAATCAAAACTAAGGTTCAACTCTGTTAGTTGAATGCACAGAACAGAAAGAAGTTTCATACAATGCTTCTGTGTAGTTTATATTTGAACATATTCTTTTTTCCACTATTACCCACTTAGCGCTACGAATGTCCAGTTGCATTTTCTACAGACAGAGCGTTTCAAAACTGCTCAATCAAAAGTATGGTTTAACTCTGTTAGCTGAATGCTCAGATCAGAAAGAAGTTTCACAGAATGCTTCTGTGTATTTTATATTTGAATATATTCCTTTTTCCACTACTACGCTCTTAGCGCTCCAAATGTCCAGTTGCATTTTCTACAGAAAGAGTGTTCAGATCTGCTCAATCAAAAGTATGGTTTAACTCTGTTAGCTGAATGCACAGATCAGAAAGAAGTTTCACCGAATGATTCTGTGTAGTTTATATTTGAAGACATTCCTTTTTCCACTATTACCCTCTTAGCGCTGCGAATCTCCACTTGCATTTTCTACAAAAAGAGTGTTTCATAACTGCTCAATCAAAAATATGTTTTATCTCTGTTAAGTGAATTTACAGATCAGAAATAAGTTTCACAGAATGCATCTGTGTAGTTTTTATTTGAAGATATTCTTTTTCCCAATGTAGGCCTCTTAGCGCTTAGCATGTCCAATTGCAGTTTCTACAGAAAGAGTGTTTCAGAACGGCTCAATCAAAAGTAAGGTTCAACTCTGTTAGTTGAATGCACAGAACAGAAAGAATTTTCACAGAAAGCTACTGTGTGGTTTATATTTGGATATATTCCTTTTTCCACTATTACCCTCTTAGCGCTCCGAATGTCCACTTGCATTTTCTACAGAAAGAGTGTTCAGAACTGCGCAATCAAAAGTATGGTTTAACTCTGTTAGCTTAATGAACATATCAGAAATAAGTTTCACACAATTCTTCTGTGTAGTTTCTATTTGAAGATATTATTTTTCCCAATAGAGGAATCTTAGCGCTCAGAATGTCCAATTGCAGTTTCTACGGAAAGAGTGTTTCGGAAAGGCTCAATCAAATGTAAGGTTCAACTCTGTTAGTTGAATGCACAGAACAGAAAGTAGTTTCATACAATGCTTCTGTGTAGTTTATATTTGAACATATTCTTTTTTCCACTATTACCCACTTGGCGCTACGAATGTCCAGTTGCATTTTCTACAGACAGAGTGTTTCAAAACTGCTCAATCAAAAGTATGGTTTAACTCTGTTAGCTGAATGCTCAGATCAGAAAGAAGTTTCACAGAATGCTTCTGTGTAGTTTATATTTGAATATATTCCTTTTTCCACTACTACTCTCTTAGCGCTCCAAATGTCCAGTTGCATTTTCTACAGAAAGAGTGTTCAGATCTGCTCAATCAAAAGTATGTTTTAACTCTGTTAGCTGAATGCACAGATCAGAAAGAAGTTTCACAGAATGATTCTGTGTAGTTTATATTTGGAGACATTCCTTTTTCCACTATTACCCTCTTAGCGCTCCGAATCTCCACTTGCATTTTCTACAGAAAGAGTGTTTCAGAACGGCTCAATCAAAACTAAGGTTCAACTCTTTTAGTTGAACAAACAGAACAGAAAGAAGTTTCACACAATTCTTCTGTGTAGTTTTTATTTGTAGACATTCTTTTTCCCAATATAGGCCTCTTAGCGCTCAGAATGTCCAATTGCAGTTTCTTCAGAAAGAGTGTTTCAGAACGGCTCAATCAAAACTAAGGTTCAACTCTGTTAGTTGAATGCACAGAACAGAAAGAAGTTTCATACAATGCTTCTGTGTAATTTATATTTGAACATATTCTTTTTTCCACTATTACCCACTTAGCGCTACGAATGTCCAGTTGCATTTTCTACAGACAGAGTGTTTCAAAACTGCTCAATCAAAATTATGGTTTAATTCTGTTAGCTGAATGCTCAGATCAGAAAGAAGTTTCACAGAATGCTTCCGTGTAGTTTATATTTGAATATATTCCTTTTTCCACTACTACGCTCTTAGCGCTCCAAATGTCCAGTTGCATTTTCTACAGAAAGAGTGTTCAGATCTGCTCAATCAAAAGTATGGTTTAGCTCTGTTAGCTGAATGCACAGATCAGAAAGAAGTTTCACCGAATGATTCTGTGTAGTTTATATTTGAAGACATTCCTTTTTCCACTATTACCCTCTTAGTGCTCCGAATCTCCAGTTGCATTTTCTACAAAAAGAGTGTTTCATAACTGCTCAATCAAAAATATGTTTTATCTCTGTTAACTGAATTTACAGATCAGAAATAAGTTTCACAGAATGCATCTGTGTAGTTTTTCTTTGAAGATATTCTTTTTCCCAATGTAGGCCTCTTAGCGCTTAGCATGTCCAATTGCAGTTTCTACAGAAAGAGTGTTTCAGAACGGCTCAATCAAAAGTAAGGTTCAACTCTGTTAGTTGAATGCACAGAACAGGAAGAATTTTCACAGAATGCTACTGTGTAGTTTATATTTGAATATATTCCTTTTTCCACTATTACCCTCTTAGCGCTCCGAATGTCCACTTGCATTTTCTACAGAAAGAGTGTTCAGAACTGCGCAATCAAAAGTATGTTTTAACTCTGTTAGCTGAATGCACAGATCAGAAAGAAGTTTCACAGAATGATTCTGTGTAGTTTATATTTGGAGACATTCCTTTTTCCACTATTACCCTCTTAGCGCTCCGAATCTCCACTTGCATTTTCTACAGAAAGAGTGTTTCAGAACGGCTCAATCAAAACTAAGGTTCAACTCTTTTAGTTGAACAAACAGAACAGAAAGAAGTTTCACACAATTCTTCTGTGTAGTTTTTATTTTTAGACATTCTTTTTCCCAATATAGGCCTCTTAGCGCTCAGAATGTCCAATTGCAGTTTCTTCAGAAACAGTGTTTCAGAACGGCTCAATCAAAACTAAGGTTCAACTCTGTTAGTTGAATGCACAGAACAGAAAGAAGTTTCATACAATGCTTCTGTGTAGTTTATATTTGAACATATTCTTTTTTCCACTATTACCCACTTAGCGCTACGAATGTCCAGTTGCATTTTCTACAGACAGAGCGTTTCAAAACTGCTCAATCAAAAGTATGGTTTAACTCTGTTAGCTGAATGCTCAGATCAGAAAGAAGTTTCACAGAATGCTTCTGTGTATTTTATATTTGAATATATTCCTTTTTCCACTACTACGCTCTTAGCGCTCCAAATGTCCAGTTGCATTTTCTACAGAAAGAGTGTTCAGATCTGCTCAATCAAAAGTATGGTTTAACTCTGTTAGCTGAATGCACAGATCAGAAAGAAGTTTCACCGAATGATTCTGTGTAGTTTATATTTGAAGACATTCCTTTTTCCACTATTACCCTCTTAGCGCTGCGAATCTCCACTTGCATTTTCTACAAAAAGAGTGTTTCATAACTGCTCAATCAAAAATATGTTTTATCTCTGTTAAGTGAATTTACAGATCAGAAATAAGTTTCACAGAATGCATCTGTGTAGTTTTTATTTGAAGATATTCTTTTTCCCAATGTAGGCCTCTTAGCGCTTAGCATGTCCAATTGCAGTTTCTACAGAAAGAGTGTTTCAGAACGGCTCAATCAAAAGTAAGGTTCAACTCTGTTAGTTGAATGCACAGAACAGAAAGAATTTTCACAGAAAGCTACTGTGTGGTTTATATTTGGATATATTCCTTTTTCCACTATTACCCTCTTAGCGCTCCGAATGTCCACTTGCATTTTCTACAGAAAGAGTGTTCAGAACTGCGCAATCAAAAGTATGGTTTAACTCTGTTAGCTTAATGAACATATCAGAAATAAGTTTCACACAATGCTTCTGTGTAGTTTCTATTTGAAGATATTATTTTTCCCAATAGAGGAATCTTAGCGCTCAGAATGTCCAATTGCAGTTTCTACGGAAAGAGTGTTTCGGAAAGGCTCAATCAAATGTAAGGTTCAACTCTGTTAGTTGAATGCACAGAACAGAAAGTAGTTTCATACAATGCTTCTGTGTAGTTTATATTTGAACATATTCTTTTTTCCACTATTACCCACTTGGCGCTACGAATGTCCAGTTGCATTTTCTACAGACAGAGTGTTTCAAAACTGCTCAATCAAAAGTATGGTTTAACTCTGTTAGCTGAATGCTCAGATCAGAAAGAAGTTTCACAGAATGCTTCTGTGTAGTTTATATTTGAATATATTCCTTTTTCCACTACTACTCTCTTAGCGCTCCAAATGTCCAGTTGCATTTTCTACAGAAAGAGTGTTCAGATCTGCTCAATCAAAAGTATGTTTTAACTCTGTTAGCTGAATGCACAGATCAGAAAGAAGTTTCACAGAATGATTCTGTGTAGTTTATATTTGGAGACATTCCTTTTTCCACTATTACCCTCTTAGCGCTCCGAATCTCCACTTGCATTTTCTACAGAAAGAGTGTTTCAGAACGGCTCAATCAAAACTAAGGTTCAACTCTTTTAGTTGAACAAACAGAACAGAAAGAAGTTTCACACAATTCTTCTGTGTAGTTTTTATTTGTAGACATTCTTTTTCCCAATATAGGCCTCTTAGCGCTCAGAATGTCCAATTGCAGTTTCTTCAGAAAGAGTGTTTCAGAACGGCTCAATCAAAACTAAGGTTCAACTCTGTTAGTTGAATGCACAGAACAGAAAGAAGTTTCATACAATGCTTCTGTGTAATTTATATTTGAACATATTCTTTTTTCCACTATTACCCACTTAGCGCTACGAATGTCCAGTTGCATTTTCTACAGACAGAGTGTTTCAAAACTGCTCAATCAAAAGTATGGTTTAATTCTGTTAGCTGAATGCTCAGATCAGAAAGAAGTTTCACAGAATGCTTCCGTGTAGTTTATATTTGAATATATTCCTTTTTCCACTACTACGCTCTTAGCGCTCCAAATGTCCAGTTGCATTTTCTACAGAAAGAGTGTTCAGATCTGCTCAATCAAAAGTATGGTTTAGCTCTGTTAGCTGAATGCACAGATCAGAAAGAAGTTTCACCGAATGATTCTGTGTAGTTTATATTTGAAGACATTCCTTTTTCCACTATTACCCTCTTAGTGCTCCGAATCTCCAGTTGCATTTTCTACAAAAAGAGTGTTTCATAACTGCTCAATCAAAAATATATTTTATCTCTGTTAACTGAATTTACAGATCAGAAATAAGTTTCACAGAATGCATCTGTGTAGTTTATCTTTGAAGATATTCTTTTTCCCAATGTAGGCCTCTTAGCGCTTAGCATGTCCAATTGCAGTTTCTACAGAAAGAGTGTTTCATAACTGCTCAATCAAAAATATGTTTTATCTCTGTTAAGTGAATTTACAGATCAGAAATAAGTTTCACAGAATGCATCTGTGTAGTTTTTATTTGAAGATATTCTTTTTCCCAATGTAGGCCTCTTAGTGCTTAGCATGTCCAATTGCAGTTTCTACAGAAAGATTGTTTCAGAACGGCTCAATCAAAAGTAAGGTTCAACTCTGTTAGTTGAATGCACAGAACAGAAAGAAGTTTCATACAATGCTTCTGTGTAGTTTATATTTGAACATATTCTTTTTTCCACTATTACCCACTTAGCGCTACGAATGTCCAGTTGCATTTTCTACAAACAGAGTGTTTCAAAACTGCTCAATCAAAAGTATGGTTTAACTCTGTTAGCTGAATGCTCAGATCAGAAAGAAGTTTCACAGAATGCTTCTGTGTAGTTTATATTTGAATATATTCCTTTTTCCACTACTACGCTCTTAGCGCTCCAAATGTCCAGTTGCATTTTCTACAGAAAGAGTGTTCAGATCTGCTCAATCAAAAGTATGGTTTAACTCTGTTAGCTGAATGCACAGATCAGAAAGAAGTTTCACCGAATGATTCTGTGTAGTTTATATTTGAAGACATTCCTGTTTCCACTATTACCCTCTTAGCGCTCCGAATCTCCACTTGCATTTTCTACAAAAAGAGTGTTTCATAACTGCTCAATGAAAAATATGTTTTATCTCTGTTAACTGAATTTACAGATCAGAAATTAGTTTCACAGAATGCATCTGTGTAGTTTTTATTTGAAGATATTCTTTTTCCCAATGTAGGCCTCTTATCGCTTAGAATGTCCAATTGCAGTTTCTACAGAAAGAGTGTTTCAGAACGGCTCAAAAAAAAGTAGGGTTCAACTCTGTTAGTTGAATGCACAGAACAGAAAGAATTTTCACAGAATGCTACTGTGTAGTTTATATTTGAATATATTCCTTTTTCCACTATTACCCTCTTAGCGCTCCGAATGTCCACTTGCATTTTCTACAGAAAGAGTGTTCAGAACTGCGCAATCAAAACTAAGGTTCAACTCTTTTAGTTGAACAAACAGAACAGAAAGAAGTTTCACACAATGCTTCTGTGTAGTTTTAATTTGTAGACATTCTTTTTCCCAATATAGGCCTCTTAGCGCTCAGAATGTCCAATTGCAGTTTCTACAGAAATAGTGATTCAGAACGGCTCAATCAAACGTAAGGTTCAACTCTGTTAGTTGAATGCACAGAACAGAAAGAAGTTTCATACAATGCTTCTGTGTAGTTTATATTTGAACATATTCTTTTTTCCACTATTACCCACTTAGCGCTACGAATGTCCAGTTGCATTTTCTACAGACAGAGTGTTTCAAAACTGCTCAATCAAAAGTATGGTTTAACTCTGTTAGCTGAATGCTCAGATCAGAAAGAAGTTTCACATAATGCTTCTGTGTAGTTTATATTTGAATATATTCGTTTTTACACTACTACTCTCTTAGCGCTCCAAATGTCCAGTTGCATTTTCTACAGAAAGAGTGTTCAGATCTGCTCAATCAAAAGTATGGTTTAACTCTGTTAGCTGAATGCACAGATCAGAAAGAAGTTTCACAGAATGATTCTGTGTAGTTTATATTTGGAGACATTCCTTTTTCCACTATTACCCTCTTAGCGCTCCGAATCTCCACTTGCATTTTCTACAGAAAGAGTGTTTCAGAACGGCTCAATCAAAACTAAGGTTCAACTCTTTTAGTTGAACAAACAGAACAGAAAGAAGTTTCACACAATTCTTCTGTGTAGTTTTTGTTTGTAGACATTCTTTTTCCCAATATAGGCCTCTTAGCGCTCAGAATGTCCAATTGCAGTTTCTACAGAAAGAGTGTTTCAGAACGGCTCAATCAAAAGTAAGGTTCAACTCCGTTAGTTGAATGCACAGAACAGAAAGAAGTTTCATATAATGCTTCGGTGTAGTTTATATTTGAACATATTCTTTTTTCCACTATTACCCACTTAGCGCTACGAATGTCCAGTTGCATTTTCTACAGACAGAGTGTTTCAAAACTGCTCAATCAAAAGTATGGTTTAACTCTGTTAGCTGAATGCTCAGATCAGAAAGAAGTTTCACAGAATGCTTCTGTGTAGTTTATATTTGAATATATTCCTTTTTCCACTACTACTCTCTTAGCGCTCCAAATGTCCAGTTGCATTTTCTACAGAAAGAGTGTTCAGATCTGCTCAATCAAAAGTATGGTTTAACTCTGTTAGCTGAATGCACAGATCAGAAAGATGTTTCACAGAATGATTCTGTGTAGTTTATATTTGGAGACATTCCTTTTTCCACTATTACCCTCTTAGCGCTCCGAATCTCCACTTGCATTTTCTACAGAAAGAGTGTTTCAGAACGGCCCAATCAAAACTAAGGTTCAACTCTTTTAGTTGAACAAACAGAACAGAAAGAAGTTTCACACAATTCTTCTGTGTAGTTTTTATTTGTAGACATTCTTTTTCCAAATATAGGCCTCTTAGCGCTCAGAATGTCCAATTGCAGTTTCTACAGAAAGAGTGTTTCAGAACGGCTCAATCAAAAGTAAGGTTCAACTCTGTTAGTTGAATGCACAGAACAGAAAGAAGTTTCATACAATGCTTCTGTGTAGTTTATATTTGAACATATTCATTTTTCCACTATTACCCACTTAGCGCTACGAATGTCCAGTTGCATTTTCTACAGACAGAGTGTTTCAAAACTGCTCAATCAAAAGTATGTTTTAACTCTGTTAGCTGAATGCTCAGATCAGAAAGAAGTTTCACAGAATGCTTCTGTGTAGTTTATATTTGAATATATTCCTTTTTCCACTACTACGCTCTTAGCGCTCCAAATGTCCAGTTGCATTTTCTACAGAAAGAGTGTTTAGATCTGCTCAATCAAAAGTATGGTTTAACTCTGTTAGCTGAATGCACAGATCAGAAAGAAGTTTCACCGAATGATTCTGTGTAGTTTATATTTGAAGACATTCCTTTTTCCACTATTACCCACTTAGCGCTCCGAATCTCCACTTGCATTTTCTACAAAAAGAGTGTTTCATAACTGCTCAATCAAAAATATGTTTTATCTCTGTTAACTGAATTTACAGATCAGAAATAAGTTTCACAGAATGCATCTGTGTAGTTTTTCTTTGAAGATATTCTTTTTCCCAATGTAGGCCTCTTAGCGCTTAGCATGTCCAATTGCAGTTTCTACAGAAAGAGTGTTTCATAACTGCTCAATCAAAAATATGTTTTATCTCTGTTAAGTGAATTTACAGATCAGAAATAAGTTTCACAGAATGCATCTGTGTAGTTTTTATTTGAAGATATTCTTTTTCCCAATGTAGGCCTCTTAGTGCTTAGCATGTCCAATTGCAGTTTCTACAGAAAGATTGTTTCAGAACGGCTCAATCAAAAGTAAGGTTCAACTCTGTTAGTTGAATGCACAGAACAGAAAGAAGTTTCATACAATGCTTCTGTGTAGTTTATATTTGAACATATTCTTTTTTCCACTATTACCCACTTAGCGCTACGAATGTCCAGTTGCATTTTCTACAAACAGAGTGTTTCAAAACTGCTCAATCAAAAGTATGGTTTAACTCTGTTAGCTGAATGCTCAGATCAGAAAGAAGTTTCACAGAATGCTTCTGTGTAGTTTATATTTGAATATATTCCTTTTTCCACTACTACGCTCTTAGCGCTCCAAATGTCCAGTTGCATTTTCTACAGAAAGAGTGTTCAGATCTGCTCAATCAAAAGTATGGTTTAACTCTGTTAGCTGAATGCACAGATCAGAAAGAAGTTTCACCGAATGATTCTGTGTAGTTTATATTTGAAGACATTCCTGTTTCCACTATTACCCTCTTAGCGCTCCGAATCTCCACTTGCATTTTCTACAAAAAGAGTGTTTCATAACTGCTCAATGAAAAATATGTTTTATCTCTGTTAACTGAATTTACAGATCAGAAATTAGTTTCACAGAATGCATCTGTGTAGTTTTTATTTGAAGATATTCTTTTTCCCAATGTAGGCCTCTTATCGCTTAGAATGTCCAATTGCAGTTTCTACAGAAAGAGTGTTTCAGAACGGCTCAAAAAAAAGTAGGGTTCAACTCTGTTAGTTGAATGCACAGAACAGAAAGAATTTTCACAGAATGCTACTGTGTAGTTTATATTTGAATATATTCCTTTTTCCACTATTACCCTCTTAGCGCTCCGAATGTCCACTTGCATTTTCTACAGAAAGAGTGTTCAGAACTGCGCAATCAAAACTAAGGTTCAACTCTTTTAGTTGAACAAACAGAACAGAAAAAAGTTTCACACAATGCTTCTGTGTAGTTTTAATTTGTAGACATTCTTTTTCCCAATATAGGCCTCTTAGCGCTCAGAATGTCCAATTGCAGTTTCTACAGAAAGAGTGATTCAGAATGGCTCAATCAAACGTAAGGTTCAACTCTGTTAGTTGAATGCACAGAACAGAAAGAAGTTTCATACAATGCTTCTGTGTAGTTTATATTTGAACATATTCTTTTTTCCACTATTACCCACTTAGCGCTACGAATGTCCAGTTGCATTTTCTACAGACAGAGTGTTTCAAAACTGCTCAATCAAAAGTATGGTTTAACTCTGTTAGCTGAATGCTCAGATCAGAAAGAAGTTTCACATAATGCTTCTGTGTAGTTTATATTTGAATATATTCGTTTTTACACTACTACTCTCTTAGCGCTCCAAATGTCCAGTTGCATTTTCTACAGAAAGAGTGTTCAGATCTGCTCAATCAAAAGTATGGTTTAACTCTGTTAGCTGAATGCACAGATCAGAAAGAAGTTTCACAGAATGATTCTGTGTAGTTTATATTTGGAGACATTCCTTTTTCCACTATTACCCTCTTAGCGCTCCGAATCTCCACTTGCATTTTCTACAGAAAGAGTGTTTCAGAACGGCTCAATCAAAACTAAGGTTCAACTCTTTTAGTTGAACAAACAGAACAGAAAGAAGTTTCACACAATTCTTCTGTGTAGTTTTTGTTTGTAGACATTCTTTTTCCCAATATAGGCCTCTTAGCGCTCAGAATGTCCAATTGCAGTTTCTACAGAAAGAGTGTTTCAGAACGGCTCAATCAAAAGTAAGGTTCAACTCCGTTAGTTGAATGCACAGAACAGAAAGAAGTTTCATATAATGCTTCGGTGTAGTTTATATTTGAACATATTCTTTTTTCCACTATTACCCACTTAGCGCTACGAATGTCCAGTTGCATTTTCTACAGACAGAGTGTTTCAAAACTGCTCAATCAAAAGTATGGTTTAACTCTGTTAGCTGAATGCTCAGATCAGAAAGAAGTTTCACAGAATGCTTCTGTGTAGTTTATATTTGAATATATTCCTTTTTCCACTACTACTCTCTTAGCGCTCCAAATGTCCAGTTGCATTTTCTACAGAAAGAGTGTTCAGATCTGCTCAATCAAAAGTATGGTTTAACTCTGTTAGCTGAATGCACAGATCAGAAAGATGTTTCACAGAATGATTCTGTGTAGTTTATATTTGGAGACATTCCTTTTTCCACTATTACCCTCTTAGCGCTCCGAATCTCCACTTGCATTTTCTACAGAAAGAGTGTTTCAGAACGGCCCAATCAAAACTAAGGTTCAACTCTTTTAGTTGAACAAACAGAACAGAAAGAAGTTTCACACAATTCTTCTGTGTAGTTTTTATTTGTAGACATTCTTTTTCCAAATATAGGCCTCTTAGCGCTCAGAATGTCCAATTGCAGTTTCTACAGAAAGAGTGTTTCAGAACGGCTCAATCAAAAGTAAGGTTCAACTCTGTTAGTTGAATGCACAGAACAGAAAGAAGTTTCATACAATGCTTCTGTGTAGTTTATATTTGAACATATTCATTTTTCCACTATTACCCACTTAGCGCTACGAATGTCCAGTTGCATTTTCTACAGACAGAGTGTTTCAAAACTGCTCAATCAAAAGTATGTTTTAACTCTGTTAGCTGAATGCTCAGATCAGAAAGAAGTTTCACAGAATGCTTCTGTGTAGTTTATATTTGAATATATTCCTTTTTCCACTACTACGCTCTTAGCGCTCCAAATGTCCAGTTGCATTTTCTACAGAAAGAGTGTTTAGATCTGCTCAATCAAAAGTATGGTTTAACTCTGTTAGCTGAATGCACAGATCAGAAAGAAGTTTCACCGAATGATTCTGTGTAGTTTATATTTGAAGACATTCCTTTTTCCACTATTACCCACTTAGCGCTCCGAATCTCCACTTGCATTTTCTACAAAAAGAGTGTTTCATAACTGCTCAATCAAAAATATGTTTTATCTCTGTTAACTGAATTTACAGATCAGAAATAAGTTTCACAGAATGCATCTGTGTAGTTTTTATTTGAAGATATTCTTTTTCCCAATGTAGGCCTCTTAGCGCTTAGCGTGTCCAATTGCAGTTTCTACAGAAAGAGTGTTTCAGAACGGCTCAATCAAAAGTAAGGTTCAACTCTGTTAGTTGAATGCAGAGAACAGGAAGAATTTTCACAGAATGCTACTGTGTAGTTTATATTTGAATATATTCCTTTTTCCACTATTACCCTCTTAGCGCTCCGAATGTCCACTTGCATTTTCTACAGAAAGAGTGTTCAGAACTGCGCAATCAAAACTAAGGTTCAACTCTTTTAGTTGAACAAACAGAACAGAAAGAAGTTTCACACAATGCCTCTGTGTAGTTTTTATTTGTAGACATTCTTTTTCCCAATATAGGCCTCTTAGCGCTCAGAATGTCCAATTGCAGTTTCTACAGAAAGAGTGATTCAGAACGGCTCAATCAAACGTAAGGTTCAACTCTGTTAGTTGAATGCACAGAACAGAAAGAAGTTTCATACAATGCTTCTGTGTAGTTTATATTTGAACATATTCTTTTTTCCACTATTACCCACTTAGCGCTACGAATGTCCAGTTGCATTTTCTACAGACAGAGTGTTTCAAAACTGCTCAATCAAAAGTATGGTTTAACTCTGTTAGCTGAATGCTCAGATCAGAAAGAAGTTTCACAGAATGCTTCTGTGTAGTTTATATTTGAATATATTCCTTTTTCCACTACTACGCTCTTAGCGCTCCAAATGTCCAGTTGCATTTTCTACAGAAAGAGTGTTCAGATCTGCTCAATCAAAAGTATGGTTTAACACTGTTAGCTGAATGCACAGATCAGAAAGAAGTTTCACCGAATGATTCTGTGTAGTTTAAATTTGAAGACATTCCTTTTTCCAATATTACCCTCTTAGCGCTCCGAATCTCCACTTGCATTTTCTACAAAAAGAGTGTTTCATAACTGTTCAATCAAAAATATGTTTTATCTCTGTTAACTGAATTTACAGATCAGAAATAAGTTTCACAGAATGCATCTGTGTAGTTTTTATTTGAAGATATTCTTTTTCCCAATGTAGGCCTCTTAGCGCTTAGCATGTCCAATTGCAGTTTGTACAGAAAGAGTGTTTCAGAACGGCTCAATCAAAAGTAAGGTTCAACTCTGTTAGTTGAATGCACAGAACAGAAAGAATTTTCACAGAATGCTACTGTGTAGTTTATATTTGAATATATTCCTTTTTCCACTATTACCCTCTTAGCGCTCCGAATGTCCACTTGCATTTTCTACAGAAAGAGTGTTCAGAACTGCGCAATCAAAACTAAGGTTCAACTCTTTTAGTTGAACAAACAGAACAGAAAGAAGTTTCACACAATGCTTCTGTGTAGTTTTAATTTGTAGACATTCTTTTTCCCAATATAGGCCTCTTAGCGCTCAGAATGTCCAATTGCAGTTTCTACAGAAAGAGTGATTCAGAACGGCTCAATCAAACGTAAGGTTCAACTCTGTTAGTTGAATGCACAGAACAGAAAGAAGTTTCATACAATGCTTCTGTGTAGTTTATATTTGAACATATTCTTTTTTCCACTATTACCCACTTAGCGCTACGAATGTCCAGTTGCATTTTCTACAGACAGAGTGTTTCAAAACTGCTCAATCAAAAGTATGGTTTAACTCTGTTAGCTGAATGCTCAGATCAGAAAGAAGTTTCACAGAATGCTTCTGTGTAGTTTATATTTGAATATATTCGTTTTTACACTACTACTCTCTTAGCGCTCCAAATGTCCAGTTGCATTTTCTACAGAAAGAGTGTTCAGATCTGCTCAATCAAAAGTATGGTTTAACACTGTTAGCTGAATGCACAGATCAGAAAGAAGTTTCACAGAATGATTCTGTGTAGTTTATATTTGGAGACATTCCTTTTTCCACTATTACCCTCTTATCGCTCCGAATCTCCACTTGCATTTTCTACAGAAAGAGTGTTTCAGAACAGCTCAATCAAAACTAAGGTTCAACTCTTTTAGTTGAACAAACAGAACAGAAAGAAGTTTCACACAATTCTTCTGTGTAGTTTTTATTTGTAGACATTCTTTTTCCCAATATAGGCCTCTTAGCGCTCAGAATGTCCAATTGCAGTTTCTACAGAAAGAGTGTTTCAGGACGGCTCAATCAAAAGTAAGGTTCAACTCTGTTAGTTGAATGCACAGAACAGAAAGAAGTTTCATACAATGCTTCTGTGTAGTTTATATTTGAACATATTCTTTTTTCCACTATTACCCACTTAGCGCTACGAATGTCCAGTTGCATTTTCTACAGACAGAGTGTTTCAAAACTGCTCAATCAAAATTATGGTTTAACTCTGTTAGCTGAATGCTCAGATCAGAAAGAAGTTTCACAGAATGCTTCTGTGTAGTTTATATTTGAATATATTCCTTTTTCCACTACTACGCTCTTAGCGCTCCAAATGTCCAGTTGCATTTTCTACAGAAAGAGTGTTCAGATCTGCTCAATCAAAAGTATGGTTTAACTCTGTTAGCTGAATGCACAGATCAGAAAGAAGTTTCACCGAATGATTCTGTGTAGTTTATATTTGAAGACATTCCTTTTTCCACTATTACCCACTTAGCGCTCCGAATCTCCACTTGCATTTTCTACAAAAAGAGTGTTTCATAACTGCTCAATCAAAAATATGTTTTATCTCTGTTAACTGAATTTACAGATCAGAAATAAGTTTCACAGAATGCATCTGTGTAGTTTCTATTTGAAGATATTCTTTTTCCCAATGTAGGCCTCTTAGCGCTTAGCATGTCCAATTGCAGTTTCTACAGAAAGAGTGTTTCAGAACGGCTCAATCAAAAGTAAGGTTCAACTCTGTTAGTTGAATGCACAGAACAGAAAGAATTTTCACAGAATGCTACTGTGTAGTTTATATTTGAATATATTCCTTTCTCCACTATTACCCTCTTAGCGCTCCGAATGTCCACTTGCATTTTCTACAGAAGGAGTGTTCAGAACTGCGCAATCAAAAGAATGGTTTAACTCTGTTAGCTTAATGAACATATCAGAAATAAGTTTCACACAATGCTTCTGTGTAGTTTTTATTTGAAGATATTATTTTTCCCAATAGAGGCCTCTTAGCGCTCAGAATGTCCAATTGCAGTTTCTACAGAAAGAGTGTTCAGAACTGCGCAATCAAAACTATGGTTTAACTCTGTTAGCTTAATGAACATATCAGAAATAAGTTTCACACAATGCTTCTGTGTAGTTTTTATTTGAAGATATTATTTTTCCCAATAGAGGCCTCTTAGCGCTCAGAATGTCCAATTGCAGTTTCTACAGAAAGAGTGTTTCAGAAAGGCTTAATCAAAAGTAAGGTTCAACTCTGTTAGTTGAATGCACAGAACAGAAAGAAGTTTCATACAATGCTTCTGTGTAGTTTATATTTGAACATACTCTTTTTTCCACTATTACCCACTTAGCACTACGAATGTCCAGTTGCATTTTCTACAGACAGAGTGTTTCAAAACTGCTCAATCAAAAGTATGGTTTAACTCTGTTAGCTGAATGCTCAGATCAGAAAGAAGTTTCACCGAATGATTCTGTGTAGTTTATATTTGAAGACATTCCTTTTTCCACTATTACCCTCTTAGCGCTCCGAATCTCCACTTGCGTTTTCTACAAAAAGAGTGTTTCATAACTGCTCAATCAAAAATATGTTTTATCTCTGTTAACTGAATTTACAGATCAGAAATAAGTTTCACAGAATGCATCTGTGTAGTTTTTATTTGAAGATATTCTTTTTCCCAATGTAGGCCTCTTAGCGCTTAGCATGTCCAATTGCAGTTTCTACAGAAAGAGTGTTTCAGAACGGCTCAATCAAAAGTAAGGTTCAACTCTGTTAGTTGAATGCACAGAACAGAAAGAATTTTCACAGAATGCTACTGTGTAGTTTATATTTATATATATTCCTTTTTCCACTATTACCCTCTTAGCGCTCCGACTGTGCACTTGCATTCTCTACAGAAAGAGTGTTCAGAACTGCGCAATCAAAAGTATGGTTTAACTCTGTTAGCTTAATGAACATATCAGAAATAAGTTTCACACAATGCTTCTGTGTAGTTTTTATTTGAAGATATTATTTTTCCCAATACAGGCCTCTTAGCGCTCAGAATGTCCAAATGCAGTTTCTACAGAAAGAGTGTTTCAGAAAGGCTCAATCAAAAGTAAGGTTCAACTCTGTTAGTTGAATGCACAGAACAGAAAGATGTTTCATACAATGCTTCTGTGTAGTTTATATTTGAACATACTCTTTTTTCCACTATTACCCACTTAGCGCTACGAATGTCCAGTTGCATTTTCTACAGACAGAGTGTTTCAAAACTGCTCAATCAAAATTATGGTTTAACTCTGTTAGCTGAATGCTCAGATCAGAAAGAAGTTTCACAGAATGCTTCTGTGTAGTTTATATTTGAATATATTCCTTTTTCCACTACTACGCTCTTAGCGCTCCAAATGTCCAGTTGCATTTTCTACAGAAAGAGTGTTCAGATCTGCTCAATCAAAAGTATGGTTTAACTCTGTTAGCTGAATGCACAGATCAGAAAGAAGTTTCACCGAATGATTCTGTGTAGTTTATATTTGAAGACATTCCTTTTTCCACTATTACCCACTTAGCGCTCCGAATCTCCACTTGCATTTTCTACAAAAAGAGTGTTTCATAACTGCTCAATCAAAAATATGTTTTATCTCTGTTAACTGAATTTACAGATCAGAAATAAGTTTCACAGAATGCATCTGTGTAGTTTCTATTTGAAGATATTCTTTTTCCCAATGTAGGCCTCTTAGCGCTTAGCATGTCCAATTGCAGTTTCTACAGAAAGAGTGTTTCAGAACGGCTCAATCAAAAGTAAGGTTCAACTCTGTTAGTTGAATGCACAGAACAGAAAGAATTTTCACAGAATGCTACTGTGTAGTTTATATTTGAATATATTCCTTTCTCCACTATTACCCTCTTAGCGCTCCGAATGTCCACTTGCATTTTCTACAGAAGGAGTGTTCAGAACTGCGCAATCAAAAGAATGGTTTAACTCTGTTAGCTTAATGAACATATCAGAAATAAGTTTCACACAATGCTTCTGTGTAGTTTTTATTTGAAGATATTATTTTTCCCAATAGAGGCCTCTTAGCGCTCAGAATGTCCAATTGCAGTTTCTACAGAAAGAGTGTTCAGAACTGCGCAATCAAAACTATGGTTTAACTCTGTTAGCTTAATGAACATATCAGAAATAAGTTTCACACAATGCTTCTGTGTAGTTTTTATTTGAAGATATTATTTTTCCCAATAGAGGCCTCTTAGCGCTCAGAATGTCCAATTGCAGTTTCTACAGAAAGAGTGTTTCAGAAAGGCTTAATCAAAAGTAAGGTTCAACTCTGTTAGTTGAATGCACAGAACAGAAAGAAGTTTCATACAATGCTTCTGTGTAGTTTATATTTGAACATACTCTTTTTTCCACTATTACCCACTTAGCGCTACGAATGTCCAGTTGCATTTTCTACAGACAGAGTGTTTCAAAACTGCTCAATCAAAAGTATGGTTTAACTCTGTTAGCTGAATGCTCAGATCAGAAAGAAGTTTCACCGAATGATTCTGTGTAGTTTATATTTGAAGACATTCCTTTTTCCACTATTACCCTCTTAGCGCTCCGAATCTCCACTTGCGTTTTCTACAAAAAGAGTGTTTCATAACTGCTCAATCAAAAATATGTTTTATCTCTGTTAACTGAATTTACAGATCAGAAATAAGTTTCACAGAATGCATCTGTGTAGTTTTTATTTGAAGATATTCTTTTTCCCAATGTAGGCCTCTTAGCGCTTAGCATGTCCAATTGCAGTTTCTACAGAAAGAGTGTTTCAGAACGGCTCAATCAAAAGTAAGGTTCAACTCTGTTAGTTGAATGCACAGAACAGAAAGAATTTTCACAGAATGCTACTGTGTAGTTTATATTTATATATATTCCTTTTTCCACTATTACCCTCTTAGCGCTCCGACTGTGCACTTGCATTCTCTACAGAAAGAGTGTTCAGAACTGCGCAATCAAAAGTATGGTTTAACTCTGTTAGCTTAATGAACATATCAGAAATAAGTTTCACACAATGCTTCTGTGTAGTTTTTATTTGAAGATATTATTTTTCCCAATACAGGCCTCTTAGCGCTCAGAATGTCCAAATGCAGTTTCTACAGAAAGAGTGTTTCAGAAAGGCTCAATCAAAAGTAAGGTTCAACTCTGTTAGTTGAATGCACAGAACAGAAAGATGTTTCATACAATGCTTCTGTGTAGTTTATATTTGAACATACTCTTTTTTCCACTATTACCCACTTAGCGCTACGAATGTCCAGTTGCATTTTCTACAGACAGAGTGTTTCAAAACTGCTCAATCAAAAGTATGGTTTAACTCTGTTAGCTGAATGCTCAGATCAGAAAGAAGTTTCACAGAATGCTTCTGTGTAGTTTATATTTGAATATATTCCTTTTTCCACTACTACGCTCTTAGCGCTCCAAATGTCCACTTGGATTTTCTACAGAAAGAGTGTTCAGATCTGCTCAATCAAAAGTATGGTTTAACTCTGTTAGCTGAATGCACAGATCAGAAAGAAGTTTCACAGAATGATTCTGTGTAGTTTATATTTGGAGACATTCCTTTTTCCACTATTACCCTCTTAGCGCTCCGAATCTCCACTTGCATTTTCTACAGAAAGAGTGTTTCAGAACGGCTCAATCAAAACTAAGGTTCAACTCTTTTAGTTGAACAAACAGAACAGAAAGATGTTTCACACAATTCTTCTGTGTAGTTTTTATTTGTAGACATTCTTTTTCCCAATATAGGCCTCTTAGCGCTCAGAATGTCCAATTGCAGTTTCTACAGAAAGAGTGTTTCAGAACGGCTCAATCAAAAGTAAGGTTCAACTCTGTTAGTTGAATGCACAGAACAGACAGAAGTTTCATACAATGCTTCTGTGTAGTTCATATTTGAACATATTATTTTTTCCACTATTACCCACTTAGTGCTACGAATGTCCAGTTGCATTTTCTACAGACAGAGTGTTTCAAAACTGCTCAATCAAAAGTATGGTTTAACTCTGTTAGCTGAATGCTCATATCAGAAAGAAGTTTCACAGAATGCTTCTGTGTAGTTTATATTTGAATATATTCCTTTTTCCACTACTACGCTCTTAGCGCTCCAAATGTCCAGTTGCATTTTCTACAGAAAGAGTGTTCAGATCTGCTCAATCAAAAGTATGGTTTAACTCTGTTAGCTGAATGCACAGATCAGAAAGAAGTTTCAACGAATGATTCTGTGTAGTTTATATTTGAAGACATTCCTTTTTCCACTATTACCCTCTTAGCGCTCCGAATCTCCACTTGCATTTTCTACAAAAAGAGTGTTTCATAACTGCTCAATCAAAAATATGTTTTATCTCTGTTAACTGAATTTACAGATCAGAAATAAGTTTCACAGAATGCATCTGTGTAGTTTTTATTTGAAGATATTCTTTTTCCCAATGTAGGCCTCTTAGCGCTTAGCATGCCCAATTGCAGTTTCTACAGAAAGAGTGTTTCAGAACGGCTCAATCAAAAGAAAGGTTCAACTCTGTTAGTTGAATGCACAGAACAGAAAGAATTTTCACAGAATGCTACTGTGTAGTTTATATTTGAATATATTCCTTTTTCCACTATTACCCTCTTAGCGCTCAGAATGTCCACTTGTATTTTCTACAGAAAGAGTGTTCAGAACTGCGCAATCCAAAGTATGGTTTAACTCTGTTAGCTTAATGAACATATCAGAAATAAGTTTCACAAAATGCTTCTGTGTAGTTTTTATTTGAAGGTATTATTTTTCCCAATAGAGGCCTCTTAGCACTCAGTATGTCCAATTGCAGTTTCTACAGAAAGAGAGTTTCAGAAAGGCTCAATAAAAAGTAAGGTTCAACTCTGTTAGTTGAATGCACAGAACAGAAAGAAGTTTCATGCAATGCTTCTGTGTAGTTTATATTTGAACATATTCTTTTTTCCACTATTACCCACTTAGCGCTACGAATGTCCAGTTGCATTTTCTACAGACAGAGTGTTTCAAAACTGCTCAATCAAAAGTATGGTTTAACTCTGTTAGCTGAATGCTCAGATCAGAAAGAAGTTTCACAGAATGCTTCTGTGTAGTTTATATTTGAATATATTCCTTTTTCCACTACTACTCTCTTAGCGCTCCAAATGTCCAGTTGCATTTTCTACAGAAAGAGTGTTCAGATCTCCTCAATCAAAAGTATGGTTTAACTCTGTTAGCTGAATGCACAGATCAGAAAGAAGTTTCACAGAATGATTCTGTGTAGTTTATATTTGTAGACATTCCTTTTTCCACTATTACCCTCTTAGCGCTCCGAATCTCCACTTGCATTTTCTACAGAAAGAGTGTTTCAGAACGGCTCAATCAAAACTAAGGTTCAACTCTTTTAGTTGAACAAACAGAACAGAAAGAAGTTTCACACAATTCTTCTGTGTAGTTTTTATTTGTAGACATTCTTTTTCCCAATATAGGCCTCTTAGCGCTCAGAATGTCCAATTGCAGTATCTACAGAAAGAGTGTTTCAGAACGGCTCAATCAAAAGTAAGGTTCAACTCTGTTAGTTGAATGCAGAGAACAGAAAGAAGTTTCATACCATGCTTCTGTGTAGTTCATATTTGAACATATTCTTTTTTCAACTATTACCCACTTAGCGCTACGAATGTCCAGTTGCATTTACTACAGACAGAGTGTTTCAAAACTGCTCAATCAAAAGTATGGTTTAACTCTGTTAGCTGAATGCTCAGATCAGAAAGAAGTTTCACAGAATGCTTCTGTGTAGTTTATATTTGAATATATTCCCTTTTCCACTACTACGCTCTTAGCGCTAAAAATGTCCAGTTGCATTTTCTACAGAAAGCGTGTTCAGATCTGCTCAATCAAAAGTATGGTTTAACTCTGTTAGCTGAATGCACAGATCAGAAAGAAGTTTCACCGAATGATTCTGTGTAGTTTATATTTGAAGACATTACTTTTTCCACTATTACCCTCTTAGCGCTCCGAATCTCCACTTGCATTTTCTACAAAAAGAGTGTTTCATAACTGCTCAATCAAAAATATGTTTTATCTCTGTTAACTGAATTTACAGATCAGAAATAAGTTTCACAGAATGCATCTGTGTAGTTTTTATTTGAAGATATTCTCTTTCCCAATGTAGGCCTCTTAGCGCTTAGGATGTCCAATTGCAGTTTCTACAGAAAGAGTGTTTCAGAACGGCTCAATCAAAAGTAAGGTTCAACTCTGTTAGTTGAATGCACAGAACAGAAAGAATTTTCACAGAATGCTACTGTGTAGTTTATATTTGAATATATTCCTTTTTCCACTATTACCCTCTTAGCGCTCCGAATGTCCACTTGCATTTTCTACAGAAAGAGTGTTCAGAACTGCGCAATCAAAAGTATGGTTTAACTCTGTTAGCTTAATGAAAATATCAGAAATAAGTTTCACACAATGCTTCTGTGTAGTTTTTATTTGAAGATATTATTTTTCCCAATAGAGGCCTCTTAGCGCTCAGAATGTCCAATTGCAGTTTCTACAGAAAGAGTGTTTCAGAAAGGCTCAATCAAAAGTAAGGTTCAACTCTGTTAGTTGAATGCACAGAACAGAAAGAAGTTTCATACAATGCTTCTGTGTAGTTTATATTTGAACATATTCTTTTTTCCACTATTACCCACTTAGCGCTACGAATGTCCAGTTGCATTTTCTACAGACAGAGTGTTTCAAAACTGCTCAATCAAAAGTATGGTTTAACTCTGTTAGCTGAATGCTCAGATCAGAAAGAAATTTCACAGAATGATTCTGTGTAGTTTATATTTGAATATATTCCTTTTTCCACTACTACTCTCTTAGCGCTCCAAATGTCCAGTTGCATTTTCTACAGAAAGAGTGTTCAGATCTGCTCAATCAAAAGAATGGTTTAACTCTGTTAGCTGAATGCACAGATCAGAAAGAAGTTTCACAGAATGATTCTGTGTAGTTTATATTTGGAGACATTCCTTTTTCCACTATTACCCTCTTAGCGCTCCGAATCTCCACTTGAATTTTCTACAGAAAGTGTGTTTCAGAACGGCTCAATCAAAACTAAGGTTCAACTCTTTTAGTTGAACAAACAGAACAGAAAGAAGTTTCACACAATTCTTCTGTGTAGTTTTTATTTGTAGACATTCTTTTTCCCAATATAGGCCTCTTAGCGCTCAGAATGTCCAATTGCAGTTTCTACAGAAAGAGTGTTTCAGAACGGCTCAATCAAAAGTAAGGTTCAACTCTGTTAGTTGAATGCACAGAACAGAAAGAAGTTTCATACAATGCTTCTGTGTAGTTTATATTTGAACATGTTCTTTTTTCCACTATTACCCACTTAGCGCTATGAATGTCCAGTTGCATTTTCTACAGACAGAGTGTTTCAAAACTGCTCAATCAAAAGTTTGGTTTAACTCTGTTAGCTGAATGCTCAGATCAGAAAGAAGTTTCACAGAATGCTTCTGTGTAGTTTATATTTGAATATATTCCTTTTTCCACTAGTACGCTCTTCGCGCTCCAAATGTCCAGTTGCATTTTCTACAGAAAGAGTGTTCAGATCTGCTCACTCAAAAGTATGGTTTAACACTGTTAGCTGAATGCACAGATCAGAAAGAAGTTTCACCGAAAAATTCTGTGTAGTTTATAGTTGAAGACATTCCTTTTTCCACTATTACCCTCTTAGCGCTCCGAATCTCCACTTGCATTTTCTACAAAAAGAGTATTTCATAACTGCTCAATCAAAAATAAGTTTTATCTCTGTTAACTGAATTTACAGATCAGAAATAATTTTCACAGAATGCATCTGTGTAGTTTTTATTTGAAGATATTCTTTTTCCCAATGTAGGCCTCTTAGCGCTTAGCATGTCCAATTGCTGTTTCTACAGAAAGAGTGTTTCAGAACGGCTCAATCAAAAGTAAGTTTCAAATCTGTTAGTTGAATGCACAGAACAGAAAGAATTTTCACAGAATGCTACTGTGTAGTTTATATTTGAATATATTCCTTTTTCCACTATTACCCTCTTAGCGCTAAGAATGTCCACTTGCATTTTCTACAGAAAGAGTGTTCAGAAGTGCGCAATCAAAAGTATGGTTTAACTCTGTTAGCTTAATGAACATATCAGAAATAAGTTTCACACAATGCTTCTGTGTAGTTTTTATTTGAAGATATTATTTTTCCCAATAGAGTCCTCTTAGCGCTCAGAATGTCCAATTGCAGTATCTTCAGAAAGAGTGTTTCAGAAAGGCTCAGTCAAAAGTAAGGTTCAACTCTGTTAGTCGAATGCACAGAACAGAAAGAAGTTTCATACAATGCTTCTGTGTAGTTTATATTTGAACATATTCTTTTTTCCACTATTACCCACTTAGCGCTACGAATGTCCAGTTGCATTTTCTACAGACAGAGTGTTTCAAAACTGCTCAATCAAAAGTATGTTTTAACTCTGTTAGCTGAATGCTCAGATCAGAAAGAAGTTTCACAGAATGCTTCTGTGTAGTTTATATTTGAATATATTCCTTTTTCCACTACTACTCTCTTAGCGCTCCAAATGTCCAGTTGCATTTTCTACAGAAAGAGTGTTCAGATCTGCTCAATCAAAAGTATGGTTTAACTCTGTTAGCTGAATGCACAGATCAGAAAGAAGTTTCACAGAATGATTCTGTGTAGTTTATATTTGAAGACATTCCTTTTTCCACTATTGCCCTCTTAGCGCTCCGATTCTCCACTTGCATTTTCTACAGAAAGAGTGTTTCAGAACGGCTCAATCAAAACTAAGGTTCAACTCTTTTAGTTGAACAAACAGAACAGAAAGAAGTTTCACAAAATTCTTCTGTGTAGTTTTTATTTGTAGACATTCTTTTTCCCAATATAGGCCTCTTAGCGCTCAGAATGTCCAATTGCAGTTTCTACAGAAAGAGTGTTTCAGAACGGCTCAATCAAAAGTAAGGTTCAACTCTGTTAGTTGAATGCACAGAACAGAAAGAAGTTTCATACAATGCTTCTGTGTAGTTTATATTTGAACATATTCTTTTTTCCACTATTACCCACTTAGCGCTACGAATGTCCAGTTGCATTTTCTACAGACAGAGTGTTTCAAAACTGCTCAATCAAAAGTATGGTTTAACTCTGTTAGCTGAATGCTCAGATCAGAAAGAAGTTTCACAGAATGCTTCTGTGTAGTTTATATTTGAATATATTCCTTTTTCCACTACTACGCTCTTAGCGCTCCAAATGTCCAGTTGCATTTTCTACAGAAAGAGTGTTCAGATCTGCTCAATCAAAAGTATGGTTTAACTCTGTTAGCTGAATGCACAGATCAGAAAGAAGTTTCACCGAATGATTCTGTGTAGTTTATATTTGAAGACATTCCTTTTTCCACTATTACCCTCTTAGCGCTCCGAATCTCCACTTGCGTTTTCTACAAAAAGAGTGTTTCATAACTGCTCAATCAAAAATATGTTTTATCTCTGTTAACTGAATTTTCAGATCAGAAATAAGTTTCACAGAATGCATCTGTGTAGTTTTTATTTGAAGATATTCTTTTTCCCAATGTAGGCCTCTTAGCGCTTAGCATGTCCAATTGCAGTTTCTACAGAAAGAGTGTTTCAGAACGGCTCAATCAAAAGTAAGGTTCAACTCTGTTAGTTGAATGCACAGAACAGAAAGAATTTTCACAGAATGCTACTGTGTAGTTTATATTTGAATATATTCCTTTTTCCACTATTACCCTCTTAGCGCTCCGAATGTCCACTTGCATTTTCTACAGAAAGTGTGTTCAGAACTGCGCAATCAAAAGTATGGTTTAACTCTGTTAGCTTAATGAACATATCAGAAATAAGTTTCACACAATGCTTCTGTGTAGTTTTTATTTGAAGATATTATTTTTCCCAATATAGGCCTCTTAGCGCTCAGAATGTCCAATTGCAGTTTCTACAGAAAGAGTGTTTCAGAAAGGCTCAATCAAAAGTAAGGTTCAACTCTGTTAGTTGAATGCACAGAACAGAAAGAAGTTTCATACAATGCTTCTGTGTAGTTTATATTTGAACATACTCTTTTTTCCACTATTTCCCACTTAGCGCTACGAATGTCCAGTTGCATTTTCTACAGACAGAGTGTTTCAAAACTGCTCAATCAAAAGTATGGTTTAACTCTGTTAGCTGAATGCTCAGATCAGAAAGAAGTTTCACAGAATGTTTCTGTGTAGTTTATATTTGAATATATTCCTTTTTCCACTACTACGCTCTTAGCGCTCCAAATGTCCAGTTGCATTTTCTACAGAAAGAGTGTTCAGATCTGCTCAATCAAAAGTATGGTTTAACTCTGTTAGCTGAATGCACAGATCAGAAAGAAGTTTCACAGAATGATTCTATGTAGGTTATATTTGGGGACATTCCTTTTTTCCACTATTACCCTCTTAGCGCTCCGAATCTCCACTTGCATTTTCTACAGAAAGAGTGTTTCAGAACGGCTCAATCAAAACTAAGTTTCAACTCTTTTAGTTGAACAAACAGAACAGAAAGAAGTTTCACACAATTCTTCTGTGTAGTTTTTATTTGTAGACATACTTTTTCCCAATATAGGCCTCTTAGCGCTCAGAATGTCCAATTGCAGTTTCTACAGAAAGAGTGTTTCAGAACGGCTCAATCAAAAGTAAGGTTCAACTCTGTTAGTTGAATGCACAGAACAGAAAGAAGTTTCATACAATGCTTCTGTGTAGTTTATATTTGAACATATTCTTTTTTCCACTATTACCCACTTAGCGCTACGAATGTCCAGTTGCATTTTCTACAGACAGAGTGTTTCAAAACTGCTCAATCAAAAGTATGGTTTAACTCTGTTAGCTGAGTGCTCAGATCAGAAAGAAGTTTCAAAGAATGCTTCTGTGTAGTTTATATTTGAATATATTCGTTTTTCCTCTACTACGCCCTTAGCGCTCCAAATGTCCAGTTGCATTTTCTACAGAAAGAGTGTTCAGATCTGCTCAATCAAAAGTATGGTTTAACTCTGTTAGCTGAATGCACAGATCAGAAAGAAGTTTCACCGAATGATTCTGTGTAGTTTATATTTGAAGACATTACTTTTTCCACTATTACCCTCTTAGCGCTCCGAATCTCCACTTGCATTTTCTACAAAAAGAGTGTTTCATAACTGCTCAATCAAAAATATGTTTTATCTCTTTTAACTGAATTTACAGATCAAAAATAATTTTCACAGAATGCATCTGTGTAGTTTTTATTTGAAGATATTCTCTTTCCCAATGTAGGCCTCTTAGCGCTTAGCATGTCCAATTGCAGTTTCTACAGAAAGAGTGTTTCAGAAAGGCTCAATCAAAAGTAAGGTTCAACTCTGTTAGTTGAATGCACAGAACAGAAAGAAGTTTCATACAATGCTTCTGTGTAGTTTATATTTGAACATATACTTTTTTCCACTATTACCCACTTAGCGCTACGAATGTCCAGTTGCATTTTCTACAGACAGAGTGTTTCAAATCTGCTCAATCAAAGGTATGGTTTAACTCTGTTAGCTGAATGCTCAGATCAGAAAGAAGTTTCACAGAATGCTTCTGTGTAGTTTATATTTGAATATATTCCTTTTTCCACTACTACTGTCTTAGCGCTCCAAATGTCCAGTTGCATTTTCTACAGAAAGAGTGTTCAGATCTGCTCAATCAAAAGTATGGTTTAACTCTGTTAGCTGAATGCACAGATCAGAAAGAAGTTTCACAGAATGATTCTGTGTAGTTTATATTTGGAGACATTCCTTTTTTCCACTATTACCCTCTTAGCGCTCCGAATCTCCACTTGCATTTTCTACAGAAAGAGTGTTTCAGAACGGCTCAATCAAAACTAAGGTTCAACTCTTTTAGTTGAACAAACAGAACAGAAAGAAGTTTCACACAATTCTTCTGTGTAGTTTTTATTTGTAGACATACTTTTTCCCAATATAGGCCTCTTAGCGCTCAGAATGTCCAATTGCAGTTTCTACAGAAAGAGTGTTTCAGAACGGCTCAATCAAAAGTAAGGTTCAACTCTGTTAGTTGAATGCACAGAACAGAAAGAAGTTTCATACAATGCTTCTGTGTAGTTTATATTTGAACATATTCTTTTTTCCACTATTACCCACTTAGCGCTACGAATGTCCAGTTGCATTTTCTACAGACAGAGTGTTTCAAAACTGCTCAATCAAAAGTATGGTTTAACTCTGTTAGCTGAGTGCTCAGATCAGAAAGAAGTTTCACAGAATGCTTCTGTGTAGTTTATATTTGAATATATTCGTTTTTCCTCTACTACGCCCTTAGCGCTTCAAATGTCCAGTTGCATTTTCTACAGAAAGAGTGTTCAGATCTGCTCAATCAAAAGTATGGTTTAACTCTGTTAGCTGAATGCACAGATCAGAAAGAAGTTTCACCGAATGATTCTGTGTAGTTTATATTTGAAGACATTACTTTTTCCACTATTACCCTCTTAGCGCTCCGAATCTCCACTTGCATTTTCTACAAAAAGAGTGTTTCATAACTGCTCAATCAAAAATATGTTTTATCTCTTTTAACTGAATTTACAGATCAAAAATAATTTTCACAGAATGCATCTGTGTAGTTTTTATTTGAAGATATTCTCTTTCCCAATGTAGGCCTCTTAGCGCTTAGCATGTCCAATTGCAGTTTCTACAGAAAGAGTGTTTCAGAACGGCTGAATCAAAAGTAAGGTTCAACTCTGTTAGTTGAATGCACAGAACAGAAAGAATTTTCACAGAATGCTACTGTGTAGTTTATATTTGAATATATTCCTTTTTCCACTATTACCCTCTTAGCGCTCAGAATGTCCAATTGCAGTTTCTACAGAAAGAGTGTTTCAGAACGGCACAATCAAAAGTAAGGTTCAACTCTGTTAGTTGAATGCACAAAACAGAAAGAAGTTTCATACAATGCTTCTGTGTAGTTTATATTTGAACATATTCTTTTTTCCACTATTACCCACTTAGCGCTATGAATGTCCAGTTGCATTTTCTACAGACAGAGTGTTTCAAAACTGCTCAATCAAATGTTTGGTTTAACTCTGTTAGCTGAATGCTCAGATCTGAAAGAAGTTTCACAGAATGCTTCTGTGTAGTTTATATTTGAATATATTCCTTTTTCCACTACTACGCTCTTAGCGCTCCAAATGTCCAGTTGCATTTTCTACAGAAAGAGTGTTCAGATCTGCTCAAAAGTATGGTTTAACTCTGTTAGCTGAATGCACAGATCAGAAAGAAGTTTCACCGAATGATTCTGTGTAGTTTATATTTGAAGACATTCCTTTTTCCACTATTACCCTCTTAGCGCTCCGAATCTCCACTTGCGTTTTCTACAAAAAGAGTGTTTCATAACTGCTCAATCAAAAATATGTTTTATCTCTGTTAACTGAATTTACAGATCAGAAATAAGTTTCACAGAATGCATCTGTGTAGTTTTTATTTGAAGATATTCTTTTTCCCAATGTAGGCCTCTTAGCGCTTAGCATGTCCATTTGCAGTTTCTACAGAAAGAGTGTTTCAGAACGGCTCAATCAAAAGTAAGGTTCAACTCTGTTAGTTGAATGCACAGAACAGAAAGAATTTTCACAGAATGCTACTGTGTAGTTTATATTTGAATATATTCCTTTTTCCACTATTACCCTCTTAGCGCTCCGAATGTCCACTTGCATTTTCTACAGAAAGTGTGTTCAGAACTGTGCAATCAAAAGTATGGTTTAACTCTGTTAGCTTAATGAACATATCAGAAATAAGTTTCACACAATGCTTCTGTGTAGTTTTTATTTGAAGATATTATTTTTCCCAATATAGGCCTCTTAGCGCTCAGAATGTCCAATTGCAGTTTCTACAGAAAGAGTGTTTCAGAAAGGCTCAATCAAAAGTAAGGTTCAACTCTGTTAGTTGAATGCACAGAACAGAAAGAAGTTTCATACAATGCTTCTGTGTAGTTTATATTTGAACATACTCTTTTTTCCACTATTTCCCACTTAGCGCTACGAATGTCCAGTTGCATTTTCTACAGACAGAGTGTTTCAAAACTGCTCAATCAAAAGTATGGTTTAACTCTGTTAGCTGAATGCTCAGATCAGAAAGAAGTTTCACAGAATGCTTCTGTGTAGTTTATATTTGAATATATTCCTTTTTCCACTACTACGTTCTTAGCGCTCCAAATGTCCAGTTGCATTTTCTACAGAAAGAGTGTTCAGATCTGCTCAATCAAAAGTATGGTTTAACTCTGTTAGCTGAATGCACAGATCAGAAAGAAGTTTCACAGAATGATTCTGTGTAGTTTATATTTGGAGACATTCCTTTTTCCACTATTACCCTCTTAGCACTCCGAATCTCCACTTGCATTTTCTACAGAAAGAGTGTTTAAGAACGGCTCAATCAAAACTAAGGTTCAACTCTTTTAGTTGAACAAACAGAACAGAAAGAAGTTTCACAAAATTCTTCTGTGTAGTTTTTATTTGTAGACATTCTTTTTCCCAATATAGGCCTCTTAGCGCTCAGAATGTCCAATTGCAGTTTCTACAGAAAGTGTGTTTCAGAACGGCTCAATCAAAAGTAAGGTTCAACTCTGTTAGTTGAATGCACAGAACAGAAAGAAGTTTCATACAATGCTTCTGTGTAGTTTATATTTGAACATATTCTTTTTTCCACTATTACCCACTTAGTGCTACGAATGTCCAGTTGCATTTTCTACAGACAGAGTGTTTCAAAACTGCTCAATCAAAAGTATGGTTTAACTCTGTTAGCTGAATGCTCAGATCAGAAAGAAGTTTCACAGAATGCTTCTGTGTAGTTTATATTTGAATATATTCCTTTTTCCACTACTACGCTCTTAGCGCTCCAAATGTCCAGTTGCATTTTCAACAGAAAGAGTGTTCAGATCTGCTCAATCAAAAGTATGGTTTAACTCTGTTAGTTGAATGCACAGATCAGAAAGAAGTTTCACCGAATGATTCCGTGTAGTTTATATTTGAAGACATTCCTTTTTCCACTATTACCCTCTTAGCGCTCCGAATCTCCACTTGCATTTTCTACAAAAAGAGTGTTTCATAACTGCTCAATCAAAAATAAGTTTTATCTCTGTTAACTGAATTTACAGATCAGAAATAAGTTTCACAGAATGCATCTGTGTAGTTTTTATTTGAAGATATTCTTTTTCCCAATGTAGGCCTCTTAGCCCTTAGCATGTCCAATTGCAGTTTCTACAGAAAGAGTGTTTCAGAACGGCTCAATCAAAAGTAAGGTTCAACTCTGTTAGTTGAATGCACAGAACAGAAAGAATTTTCACAGAATGCTACTGTGTAGTTTATATTTGAATATATTCCTTTTTCCACTATTACCCTCTTAGTGCTCCGAATGTCCACTTGCATTTTCTACAGAAAGAGTGTTCAGAACTGCGCAATCAAAAGTATGGTTTAACTCTGTTAGCTTAATGAACATATAAGAAATAAGTTTCACACAATGCTTCTGTGTAGTTTTTATTTGAAGATATTATTTTTCCCAATATAGGGCTCTTAGCGCTCAGAATGTCCAATTGCAGTTTCTACAGAAAGAGTGTTTCAGAAAGGCTCAATCAAAAGTAATTTTCAACTCTGTTAGTTGAATGCACAGAACAGAAAGAAGTTTCATACAATGCTTCTGTGCAGTTTATATTTGAACATACTCTTTTTTCCACTATTACCCACTTAGCGCTACGAATGTCCAGTTGCATTTTCTACAGACAGAGTGTTTCAATACTGCTCAATCAAAAGTATGGTTTAACTCTGTTAGCTAAATGCTCAGATCAGAAAGAAGTTTCACAGAATGCTTCTGTGTAGTTTATATTTGAATATATTCCTTTTTCCACTACTACGCTCTTAGCGCTCGAAATGTCCAGTTGCATTTTCTACAGAAAGAGTGTTCAGATCTGCTCAATCAAAAGTATGGTTTAAATCTGTTAGCTGAATGCACAGATCAGAAAGAAGTTTCACCGAATGATTCTGTGTAGTTTATATTTGAAGACATTCCTTTTTCCACTATTGCCCTCTTAGCGCTCCGATTCTCCACTTGCATTTTCTACAGAAAGAGTGTTTCAGAACGGCTCAATCAAAATTAAGGTTCAACTCTTTTAGTTGAACAAACAGAACACAAAGAAGTTTCACAAAATTCTTCTGTGTAGTTTTTATTTGTAGACATTCTTTTTCCCAATATAGGCCTCTTAGCGCTCAGAATGTCCAATTGCAGTTTCTACAGAAAGAGTGTTTCAGAACGGCTCAATCAAAAGTAAGGTTCAACTCTGTTAGTTGAATGCACAGAACAGAAAGAAGTTTCATACAATGCTTCTGTGTAGTTTATATTTGAACATATTCTTTTTTCCACTATTACCCACTTAGCGCTACGAATGTCCAGTTGCATTTTCTACAGACAGAGTGTTTCAAAACTGCTCAATCAAAAGTATGGTTTAACTCTGTTAGCTGAATGCTCAGATCAGAAAGAAGTTTCACAGAATGCTTCTGTGTAGTTTATATTTGAATATATTCCTTTTTCCACTACTACGCTCTTAGCGCTCCAAATGTCCAGTTGCATTTTCTACAGAAAGAGTGTTCAGATCTGCTCAATCAAAAGTATGGTTTAACTCTGTTAGCTGAATGCACAGATCAGAAAGAAGTTTCACCGAATGATTCTGTGTAGTTTATATTTGAAGACATTCCTTTTTCCACTATTACCCTCTTAGCGCTCCGAATCTCCACTTGCGTTTTCTACAAAAGGAGTGTTTCATAACTGCTCAATCAAAAATATGTTTTATCTCTGTTAACTGAATTTACAGATCAGAAATAAGTTTCACAGAATGCATCTGTGTAGTTTTTATTTGAAGATATTCTTTTTCCCAATGTAGGCCTCTTAGCGCTTAGCATGTCCAATTGCAGTTTCTACAGAAAGAGTGTTTCAGAACGGCTCAATCAAAAGTAAGGTTCAACTCTGTTAGTTGAATGCACAGAACAGAAAGAATTTTCACAGAATGCTACTGTGTAGTTTATATTTGAATATATTCCTTTTTCCACTATTACCCTCTTAGCGCTCCGAATGTCCACTTGCATTTTCTACAGAAAGTGTGTTCAGAACTGTGCAATCAAAAGTATGGTTTAACTCTGTTAGCTTAATGAACATATCAGAAATAAGTTTCACACAATGCTTCTGTGTAGTTTTTATTTGAAGATATTATTTTTCCCAATATAGGCCTCTTAGCGCTCAGAATGTCCAATTGCAGTTTCTACAGAAAGAGTGTTTCAGAAAGGCTCAATCAAAAGTAAGGTTCAACTCTGTTAGTTGAATGCACAGAACAGAAAGAAGTTTCATACAATGCTTCTGTGTAGTTTATATTTGAACATACTCTTTTTTACACTATTTCCCACTTAGCTCTACGAATGTCCAGTTGCATTTTCTACAGACAGAGTGTTTCAAAACTGCTCAATCAAAAGTATGGTTTAACTCTGTTAGCTGAATGCTCAGATCAGAAAGAAGTTTCACAGAATGCTTCTGTGTAGTTTATATTTGAATATATTCCTTTTTCCACTACTACGCTCTTAGCGCTCCAAATGTCCAGTTGCATTTTCTACAGAAAGAGTGTTCAGATCTGCTCAATCAAAAGTATGGTTTAAATCTGTTAGCTGAATGCACAGATCAGAAAGAAGTTTCACCGAATGATTCTGTGTAGTTTATATTTGAAGACATTCCTTTTTCCACTATTGCCCTCTTAGCGCTCCGATTCTCCACTTGCATTTTCTACAGAAAGAGTGTTTCAGAACGGCTCAATCAAAATTAAGGTTCAACTCTTTTAGTTGAACAAACAGAACACAAAGAAGTTTCACAAAATTCTTCTGTGTAGTTTTTATTTGTAGACATTCTTTTTCCCAATATAGGCCTCTTAGCGCTCAGAATGTCCAATTGCAGTTTCTACAGAAAGAGTGTTTCAGAACGGCTCAATCAAAAGTAAGGTTCAACTCTGTTAGTTGAATGCACAGAACAGAAAGAAGTTTCATACAATGCTTCTGTGTAGTTTATATTTGAACATATTCTCTTTTCCACTATTACCCACTTAGCGCTACGAATGTCCAGTTGCATTTTCTACAGACAGAGTGTTTCAAAACTGCTCAATCAAAAGTATGGTTTAACTCTGTTAGCTGAATGCTCAGATCAGAAAGAAGTTTCACAGAATGCTTCTGTGTAGTTTATATTTGAATATATTCCTTTTTCCACTACTACGCTCTTAGCGCTCCAAATGTCCAGTTGCATTTTCTACAGAAAGAGTGTTCAGATCTGCTCAATCAAAAGTATGGTTTAACTCTGTTAGCTGAATGCACAGATCAGAAAGAAGTTTCACCGAATGATTCTGTGTAGTTTATATTTGAAGACATTCCTTTTTCCACTATTACCCTCTTAGCGCTCCGAATCTCCACTTGCGTTTTCTACAAAAGGAGTGTTTCATAACTGCTCAATCAAAAATATGTTTTATCTCTGTTAACTGAATTTACAGATCAGAAATAAGTTTCACAGAATGCATCTGTGTAGTTTTTATTTGAAGATATTCTTTTTCCCAATGTAGGCCTCTTAGCGCTTAGCATGTCCAATTGCAGTTTCTACAGAAAGAGTGTTTCAGAACGGCTCAATCAAAAGTAAGGTTCAACTCTGTTAGTTGAATGCACAGAACAGAAAGAATTTTCACAGAATGCTACTGTGTAGTTTATATTTGAATATATTCCTTTTTCCACTATTACCCTCTTAGCGCTCCGAATGTCCACTTGCATTTTCTACAGAAAGTGTGTTCAGAACTGTGCAATCAAAAGTATGGTTTAACTCTGTTAGCTTAATGAACATATCAGAAATAAGTTTCACACAATGCTTCTGTGTAGTTTTTATTTGAAGATATTATTTTTCCCAATATAGGCCTCTTAGCGCTCAGAATGTCCAATTGCAGTTTCTACAGAAAGAGTGTTTCAGAAAGGCTCAATCAAAAGTAAGGTTCAACTCTGTTAGTTGAATGCACAGAACAGAAAGAAGTTTCATACAATGCTTCTGTGTAGTTTATATTTGAACATACTCTTTTTTACACTATTTCCCACTTAGCTCTACGAATGTCCAGTTGCATTTTCTACAGACAGAGTGTTTCAAAACTGCTCAATCAAAAGTATGGTTTAACTCTGTTAGCTGAATGCTCAGATCAGAAAGAAGTTTCACAGAATGCTTCTGTGTAGTTTATATTTGAATATATTCCTTTTTCCACTACTACGCTCTTAGCGCTCCAAATGTCCAGTTGCATTTTCTACAGAAAGAGTGTTCAGATCTGCTCAATCAAAAGTATGGTTTAACTCTGTTAGCTGAATGCACAGATCAGAAAGAAGTTTCACAGAATGATTCTGTGTAGTTTATATTTGGAGACATTCCTTTTTCCACTATTACCCTCTTAGCACTCCGAATCTCCACTTGCATTTTCTACAGAAAGAGTGTTTAAGAACGGCTCAATCAAAACTAAGGTTCAACTCTTTTAGTTGAACAAACAGAACAGAAAGAAGTTTCACAAAATTCTTCTGTGTAGTTTTTATTTGTAGACATTCTTTTTCCCAATATAGGCCTCTTAGCGCTCAGAATGTCCAATTGCAGTTTCTACAGAAAGTGTGTTTCAGAACGGCTCAATCAAAAGTAAGGTTCAACTCTGTTAGTTGAATGCACAGAACAGAAAGAAGTTTCATACAATGCTTCTGTGTAGTTTATATTTGAACATATTCTTTTTTCCACTATTACCCACTTAGTGCTACGAATGTCCAGTTGCATTTTCTACAGACAGAGTGTTTCAAAACTGCTCAATCAAAAGTATGGTTTAACTCTGTTAGCTGAATGCTCAGATCAGAAAGAAGTTTCACAGAATGCTTCTGTGTAGTTTATATTTGAATATATTCCTTTTTCCACTACTACGCTCTTAGCGCTCCAAATGTCCAGTTGCATTTTCAACAGAAAGAGTGTTCAGATCTGCTCAATCAAAAGTATGGTTTAACTCTGTTAGTTGAATGCACAGATCAGAAAGAAGTTTCACCGAATGATTCCGTGTAGTTTATATTTGAAGACATTCCTTTTTCCACTATTACCCTCTTAGCGCTCCGAATCTCCACTTGCATTTTCTACAAAAAGAGTGTTTCATAACTGCTCAATCAAAAATAAGTTTTATCTCTGTTAACTGAATTTACAGATCAGAAATAAGTTTCACAGAATGCATCTGTGTAGTTTTTATTTGAAGATATTCTTTTTCCCAATGTAGGCCTCTTAGCGCTTAGCATGTCCAATTGCAGTTTCTACAGAAAGAGTGTTTCAGAACGGCTCAATCAAAAGTAAGGTTCAACTCTGTTAGTTGAATGCACAGAACAGAAAGAATTTTCACAGAATGCTACTGTGTAGTTTATATTTGAATATATTCCTTTTTCCACTATTACCCTCTTAGTGCTCCGAATGTCCACTTGCATTTTCTACAGAAAGAGTGTTCAGAACTGCGCAATCAAAAGTATGGTTTAACTCTGTTAGCTTAATGAACATATAAGAAATAAGTTTCACACAATGCTTCTGTGTAGTTTTTATTTGAAGATATTATTTTTCCCAATATAGGGCTCTTAGCGCTCAGAATGTCCAATTGCAGTTTCTACAGAAAGAGTGTTTCAGAAAGGCTCAATCAAAAGTAAGGTTCAACTCTGTTAGCTGAATACACAGAACAGAAAGAAGTTTCATACAATGCTTCTGTGTAGTTTATATTTGAACATACTCTTTTTTCCACTATTACCCACTTAGCGCTACGAATGTCCAGTTGCATTTTCTACAGACAGAGTGTTTCAATACTGCTCAATCAAAAGTATGGTTTAACTCTGTTAGCTGAATGCTCAGATCAGAAAGAAGTTTCACAGAATGCTTCTGTGTTGTTTATATTTGAATATATTCCTTTTTCCACTACTACGCTCTTAGCGCTCGAAATGTCCAGTTGCATTTTCTACAGAAAGAGTGTTCAGATCTGCTCAATCAAAAGTATGGTTTAAATCTGTTAGCTGAATGCACAGATCAGAAAGAAGTTTCACCGAATGATTCTGTGTAGTTTATATTTGAAGACATTCCTTTTTCCACTATTGCCCTCTTAGCGCTCCGATTCTCCACTTGCATTTTCTACAGAAAGAGTGTTTCAGAACGGCTCAATCAAAACTAAGGTTCAACTCTTTTAGTTGAACAAACAGAACAGAAAGAAGTTTCACAAAATTCTTCTGTGTAGTTTTTATTTGTAGACATTCTTTTTCCCAATATAGGCCTCTTAGCGCTCAGAATGTCCAATTGCAGTTTCTACAGAAAGAGTGTTTCAGAACGGCTCAATCAAAAGTAAGGTTCAACTCTGTTAGTTGAATGCACAGAACAGAAAGAAGTTTCATACAATGCTTCTGTGTAGTTTATATTTGAACATATTCTTTTTTCCACTATTACCCACTTAGCGCTACGAATGTCCAGTTGCATTTTCTACAGACAGAGTGTTTCAAAACTGCTCAATCAAAAGTATGGTTTAACTCTGTTAGCTGAATGCTCAGATCAGAAAGAAGTTTCACAGAATGCTTCTGTGTAGTTTATATTTGAATATATTCCTTTTTCCACTACTACGCTCTTAGCGCTCCAAATGTCCAGTTGCATTTCCTACAGAAAGAGTGTTCAGATCTGCTCAATCAAAAGTATGGTTTAACTCTGTTAGCTGAATGCACAGATCAGAAAGAAGTTTCACCGAATGATTCTGTGTAGTTTATATTTGAAGACATTCCTTTTTCCACTATTACCCTCTTAGCGCTCCGAATCTCCACTTGCGTTTTCTACAAAAAGAGTGTTTCATAACTGCTCAATCAAAAATATATTTTATCTCTGTTAAATGAATTTACAGATCAGAAATAAGTATCACAGAATGCATCTGTGTAGTTTTTATTTGAAGATATTCTTTTTCCCAATGTAGGCCTCTGAGCGCTCAGAATGTCCAATTGCAGTTTCTACAGAAAGAGTGTTTCAGAAAGGCTCAATCAAAAGTAAGGTTCAACTCTGTTAGTTGAATGCACAGAACAGAAAGAAGTTTCATACAATGCTTCTGTGTAGTTTATATTTGAACATACTCTTTTTTCCACTATTTCCCACTTAGCGCTACGAATGTCCGGTTGCATTTTCTACAGACAGAGTGTTTCAAAACTGCTCAATCAAAAGTATGGTTTAACTCTGTTAGCTGAATGCTCAGATCAGAAAGAAGTTTCACAGAATGCTTCTGTGTAGTTTATATTTGAATATATTCCTTTTTCCACTACTACGCTCTTAGCGCTCCAAATGTCCAGTTGCATTTTCTACAGAAAGAGTGTTCAGATCTGCTCAATCAAAAGTATGGTTTAACTCTGTTAGCTGAATGCACAGATCAGAAAGAAGTTTCACAGAATGATTCTGTGTAGTTTATATTTGGAGACATTCCTTTTTCCACTATTACCCTCTTAGCACTCCGAATCTCCACTTGCATTTTCTACAGAAAGAGTGTTTAAGAACGGCTCAATCAAAACTAAGGTTCAACTCTTTTAGTTGAACAAACAGAACAGAAAGAAGTTTCACAAAATTCTTCTGTGTAGTTTTTATTTGTAGACATTCTTTTTCCCAATATAGGCCTCTTAGCGCTCAGAATGTCCAATTGCAGTTTCTACAGAAAGTGTGTTTCAGAACGGCTCAATCAAAAGTAAGGTTCAACTCTGTTAGTTGAATGCACAGAACAGAAAGAAGTTTCATACAATGCTTCTGTGTAGTTTATATTTGAACATATTCTTTTTTCCACTATTACCCACTTAGTGCTACGAATGTCCAGTTGCATTTTCTACAGACAGAGTGTTTCAAAACTGCTCAATCAAAAGTATGGTTTAACTCTGTTAGCTGAATGATCAGATCAGAAAGAAGTTTCACAGAATGCTTCTGTGTAGTTTATATTTGAATATATTCCTTTTTCCACTACTACGCTCTTAGCGCTCCAAATGTCCAGTTGCATTTTCAACAGAAAGAGTGTTCAGATCTGCTCAATTAAAAGTATGGTTTAACTCTGTTAGCTGAATGCACAGATCAGAAAGAAGTTTCAACGAATGATTCTGTGTAGTTTATATTTGAAGACATTCCTTTTTCCACTATTACCCTCTTAGCGCTCCGAATCTCCACTTGCATTTTCTACAAAAAGAGTGTTTCATAACTGCTCAATCAAAAATATGTTTTATCTCTGTTAACTGAATTTACAGATCAGAAATAAGTTTCACAGAATGCATCTGTGTAGTTTTTATTTGAAGATATTCTTCTTCCCAATGTAGGCCTCTTAGCGCTTAGCATGTCCAATTGCAATTTCTACAGAAAGAGTGTTTCAGAACGGCTCAATCAAAAGTAAGGTTCAACTCTGTTAGTTGAATGCACAGAACAGAAAGAATTTTCACAGAATGCTACTGTGTAGTTTATATTTGAATATATTCCTTTTTCCACTATTACCCTCTTAGCGCTCCGAATGTCCACTTGCATTTTCTACAGAAAGTGTGTTCAGAACTGTGCAATCAAATGTATGGTTTAACTCTGTTAGCTTAATGAACATATCAGAAATAAGTTTCACACAATGCTTCTGTGTAGTTTTTATTTGAAGATATTATTTTTCCCAATATAGGCCTCTTAGCGCTCAGAATGTCCAATTGCAGTTTCTACAGAAAGAGTGTTTCAGAAAGGCTCAATCAAAAGTAAGGTTCAACTCTGTTAGTTGAATGCACAGAACAGAAAGAAGTTTCATACAATGCTTCTGTGTAGTTTATATTTGAACATACTCTTTTTTCCACTATTTCCCACTTAGCGCTACGAATATCCAGTTGCATTTTCTACAGACAGAGTGTTTCAAAACTGCTCAATCAAAAGTATGGTTTAACTCTGTTAGCTGAATGCTCAGATCAGAAAGAAGTTTCACAGAATGCTTCTGTGTAGTTTATATTTGAATATATTCCTTTTTCCACTACTACGCTCTTAGCGCTCCAAATGTCCAGTTGCATTTTCTACAGAAAGAGTGTTCAGATCTGCTCAATCAAAAGTATCGTTTAACTCTGTTAGCTGAATGCACAGATCAGAAAGTAGTTTCACAGAATTATTCTGTGTAGTTTATATTTGGAGACATTCCTTTTTCCACTATTACCCTCTTAGCACTCCGAATCTCCACTTGCATTTTCTACAGAAAGAGTGTTTAAGAACGGCTCAATCAAAACTAAGGTTCAACTCTTTTAGTTGAACAAACAGAACAGAAAGAAGTTTCACAAAATTCTTCTGTGTAGTTTTTATTTGTAGACATTCTTTTTCCCAATATAGGCCTCTTAGCGCTCCGAATCTCCACTTGCATTTTCTACAAAAAGAGTGTTTCATAACTGCTCAATCAAAAATATGTTTTATCTCTGTTAACTGAATTTACAGATCAGAAATAAGTTTCACAGAATGCATCTGTGTAGTTTTTATTTGAAGATATTCTTCTTCCCAATGTAGGCCTCTTAGCGCTTAGCATGTCCAATTGCAGTTTCTACAGAAAGAGTGTTTCAGAACGGCTCAATCAAAAGTAAGGTTCAACTCTGTTAGTTGAATGCACAGAACAGAAAGAATTTTCACAGAATGCTACTGTGTAGTTTATATTTGAATATATTCCTTTTTCCACTATTACCCTCTTAGCGCTCCGAATGTCCACTTGCATTTTCTACAGAAAGAGTGTTCAGAACTGCGCAATCAAAAGTATGGTTTAACTCTGTTAGCTTAATGAACATATCAGAAATATGTTTCACACAATGCTTCTGTGTAGTTTTTATTTGAAGATATTATTTTTCCCAATAGAGGCCTCTTAGCGCTCAGAATGTCCAATTGCAGTTTCTACAGAAAGAGTGTTTCAGAAAGGCTCAATCAAAAGTAAGGTTCAACTCTGTTAGTTGAATGCACAGAACAGAAAGAAGTTTCATACAATGCTTCGGTGTAGTTTATATTTGAACATATTCTTTTTTCCACTATTACCCACTTAGCGCTACGAATGTCCAGTTGCATTTTCTACAGACAGAGTGTTTCAAAACTGCTCAATCAAAAGTATGGTTTAACTCTGTAAGCTCAATGCTCAGATCAGAAAGAAGTTTCACAGAATGCTTCTGTGTAGTTTATATTTGAATATATTCCTTTTTCCACTACTACTCTCTTAGCGCTCCAAATGTCCAGTTGCATTTTCTACAGAAAGAGTGTTCAGATCTGCTCAATCAAAAGTATGGTTTAACTCTGTTAGCTGAATGCACAGATCAGAAAGAAGTTTCACAGAATGATTCTGTGTAGTTTATATTTGGAGACATTCCTTTTTCCACTATTACCCTCTTAGCGCTCCGAATCTCCACTTGCATTTTCTACAGAAAGACTGTTACAGAACGGCTCAATCAAAACTAAGGTTCAACTCTTTTAGTTGAACAAACAGAACAGAAAGAAGTTTCACACAATTCTTCTGTGTAGTTTTTATTTGTAGACATTCTTTTTCAAAATATAGGCCTCTTAGCGCTCAGAATGTCCAATTGCAGTTTCTACAGAAAGAGTGTTTCAGAACGGCTCAATCAAAAGTAAGGTTCAACTCTGTTAGTTGAATGCACAGAACAGAAAGAAGTTTCATACAATGCTTCTGTGTAGTTTATATTTGAACATATTCTTTTTTCCACTATTACCCACTTAGCGCTACGAATGTCCAGTTGCATTTTCTACAGACAGAGTGTTTCAAAACTGCTCAATCAAAAGTATGGTTTAACACTGTTAGCTGAATGCTCAGATCAGAAAGAAGTTTCACAGAATGCTTCTGTGTAGTTTATATTTGAATATATTCCTTTTTCCACTACTGCTCTCTTAGCGCTCCAAATGTCCAGTTGCATTTTCTACAGAAAGAGTGTTCAGATCTGCTGAATGAAAAGTATGGTTTAACACTGTTAGCTGAATGCACAGATCAGAAAGAAGTTTCACAGAATGATTCTGTGTAGTTTATATTTGGAGACATTCCTTTTTCCACTATTACCCTCTTAGCGCTCCGAATCTCCACTTGCATTTTCTACAGAAAGAGTGTTTCAGAACGGCTCAATCAAAACTAAGGTTCAACTCTTTTAGTTGAACAAACAGAACAGAAAGAAGTTTCACACAATTCTTCTGTGTAGTTTTTATTTGTAGACATTCTTTTTCCCAATATAGGCCTCTTAGCGCTCAGAATGTCCAATTGCAGTTTCTACAGAAAGAGTGTTTCAGAACGGCTCAATCAAAAGTAAGGTTCAACTCTGTTAGTTGAATGCACAGAACAGAAAGACGTTTCATACAATGCTTCTGTGTAGTTTATATTTGAACATATCCTTTTTTCCACTATTACCCACTTAGCGCTACGAATGTCCAGTTGCATTTTCTACAGACAGAGTGTTTCAAAACTGCTCAATCAAAAGTATGGTTTAACTCTGTTAGCTGAATGCTCAGATCAGAAAGAAGTTTCACAGAATGCTTCTGTGTAGTTTATATTTGAATATATTCCTTTTTCCACTACTACGCTCTTAGCGCTCCAAATGTCCAGTTGCATTTTCTACAGAAAGAGTGTTCAGATCTGCTCAATCAAAAGTATGGTTTAGCTCTGTTAGCTGAATGCACAGATCAGAAAGAAGTTTCACCGAATGATTCTGTGTAGTTTATATTTGAAGACATTCCTTTTTCCACTATTACCCTCTTAGCGCTCCGAATCTCCACTTGCATTTTCTACAAAAAGAGTGTTTCATAACTGCTCAATCAAAAATATGTTTTATCTCTGTTAACTGAATTTACAGATCAGAAATAAGTTTCACAGAATGCATCTGTGTAGTTTTTATTTGAAGATATTCTTTTTCCCAATGTAGGCCTCTTAGCGCTTAGCATGTCCAATTGCAGTTTCTACAGAAAGAGTGTTTCAGAACGGCTCAATCAAAAGTAAGGTTCAACTCTGTTAGTTGAATACACAGAACAGAAAGAATTTTCACAGAATGCTACTGTGTAGTTTATAATTGAATATATTCCTTTTTCCACTATTACCCTCTTAGCGCTCCGAATGTCCACTTGCATTTTCTACAGAAAGAGTGTTCAGAACTGCGCAATCAAAAGTATGGTTTAACTCTGTTAGCTTAATGAACATATCAGAAATAAGTTTCACACAATGCTTCTGTGTAGTTTTTATTTGAAGATATTATTTTTCCCAATAGAGGCCTCTTAGCGCTCAGAATGTCCAATAGCAGTTTCTACAGAAAGAGTGTTTCAGAAAGGCTCAATCAAAAGTAAGGTTCAACTCTGTTAGTTGAATGCACAGAACAGAAAGAAGTTTCATACAATGCTTCTGTGTAGTTTATATTTGAACATATTCTTTTTTCCACTATTACCCACTTAGCGCTACGAATGTCCAGTTGCATTTTCTACAGACAGAGTGTTTCAAAACTGCTCAATCAAAAGTATGGTTTAAATCTGTAAGCTGAATGCTCAGATCAGAAAGAAGTTTCACAGAATGCTTCTGTGTAGTTTATATTTGAATATATTCCTTTTTCCACTACTACTCTCTTAGCGCTCCAAATGTCCAGTTGCATTTTCTACAGAAAGAGTGTTCAGATCTGCTCAATCAAAAGTATGGTTTAACTCTGTTAGCTGAATGCACAGATCAGAAAGAAGTTTCACAGAATGATTCTGTGTAGTTTATATTTGGAGACAATCCTTTTTCCACTATTACCCTCTTAGCGCTCCGAATCTCCACTTGCATTTTCTACAGAAAGACTGTTACAGAACGGCTCAATCAAAACTAAGGTTCAACTCTTTTAGTTGAACAAACAGAACAGAAAGAAGTTTCACACAATTCTTCTGTGTTGTTTTTATTTGTAGACATTCTTTTTCCCAATATAGGCCTCTTAGCGCTCAGAATGTCCAATTGCAGTTTCTACAGAAAGAGTGTTTCAGAACGGCTCAATCAAAAGTAAGGTTCAACTCTGTTAGTTGAATGCACAGAACCGAAAGAAGTTTCATACAATGCTTCTGTGTAGTTTATATTTGAACATATTCTTTTTTCCACTATTACCCACTTAGCGCTACGAATGTCCAGTTCCATTTTCTACAGACAGAGTGTTTCAAAACTGCTCAATCAAAAGTATGGTTTAACACTGTTAGCTGAATGCTCAGATCAGAAAGAAGTTTCACAGAATGCTTCTGTGTAGTTTATATTTGAATATATTCCTTTTTCCACTACTGCTCTCTTAGCGCTCCAAATGTCCAGTTGCATTTTCTACAGAAAGAGTGTTCAGATCTGCTGAATGAAAAGTATGGTTTAACACTGTTAGCTGAATGCACAGATCAGAAAGAAGTTTCACAGAATGATTCTGTGTAGTTTATATTTGGAGACATTCCTTTTTCCACTATTACCCTCTTAGCGCTCCGAATCTCCACTTGCATTTTCTACAGAAAGAGTGTTTCAGAACGGCTCAATCAAAACTAAGGTTCAACTCTTTTAGTTGAACAAACAGAACAGAAAGAAGTTTCACACAATTCTTCTGTGTAGTTTTTATTTGTAGACATTCTTTTTCCAATATAGGCCTCTTAGCGCTCAGAATGTCCAATTGCAGTTTCTACAGAAAGAGTGTTTCAGAACGGCTCAATCAAAAGTAAGGTTCAACTCTGTTAGTTGAATGCACAGAACAGAAAGAAGTTTCATACAATGCTTCTGTGTAGTTTATATTTGAACATATTCTTTTTTCCACTATTACCCACTTAGCGCTACGAATGTCCAGTTGCATTTTCTACAGACAGAGTGTTTCAAAACTGCTCAATCAAAAGTATGGTTTAACTCTGTTAGCTGAATGCTCAGATCAGAAAGAAGTTTCACAGAATGCTTCTGTGTAGTTTATATTTGAATATATTCCTTTTTCCACTACTACGCTCTTAGCGCTCCAAATGTCCAGTTGCATTTTCTACAGAAAGAGTGTTCAGATCTGCTCAATCAAAAGTATGGTTTAGCTCTGTTAGCTGAATGCACAGATCAGAAAGAAGTTTCACCGAATGATTCTGTGTAGTTTATATTTGAAGACATTCCTTTTTCCACTATTACCCTCTTAGCGCTCCGAATCTCCACTTGCATTTTCTACAAAAAGAGTGTTTCATAACTGCTCAATCAAAAATATGTTTTATCTCTGTTAACTGAATTTACAGATCAGAAATAAGTTTCACAGAATGCATCTGTGTAGTTTTTATTTGAAGATATTCTTTTTCCCAATGTAGGCCTCTTAGCGCTTAGCATGTCCAATTGCAGTTTCTACAGAAAGAGTGTTTCAGAACGGCTCAATCAAAAGTAAGGTTCAACTCTGTTAGTTGAATGCACAGAACAGAAAGAATTTTCACAGAATGCTACTGTGTAGTTTATATTTGAATATATTCCTTTTTCCACTATTACCCTCTTAGCGCTCCGAATGTCCACTTGCATTTTCTACAGAAAGAGTGTTCAGAACTGCGCAATCAAAAGTATGGTTTAACTCTGTTAGCTTAATGAACATATCAGAAATAAGTTTCACACAATGCTTCCGTGTAGTTTTTATTTGAAGATATTATTTTTCCCAATAGAGGCCTCTTAGCGCTCAGAATGTCCAATTGCAGTTTCTACAGAAAGAGTGTTTCAGAACGGCTCAATCAAAAGTAAGGTTCAACTCTGTTTGTTGAATGCACAGAACAGAAAGAAGTTTCATACAATGCTTCTGTGTAGTTTATATTTGAACATATTCTTTTTTCCACTATTTCCCACTTAGCGCTACGAATGTCCAGTTGCATTTTCTACAGACAGAGTGTTTCAAAACTGCTCAATCAAAAGTATGGTTTAACTCTGTTAGCTGAATGCTCAGATCAGAAAGAAGTTTCACAGAATGCTTCTGTGTAGTTTATATTTGAATATATTCCTTTTTCCACTACTACTCTCTTAGCGCTCCAAATGTCCATTTGCATTTTCTACAGAAAGAGTGTTCAGATCTGCTCAATCAAAAGTATGGTTTAACTCTGTTAGCTGAATGCACAGATCAGAAAGAAGTTTCACAGAATGATTCTGTGTAGTTTATATTTGGAGACAATCCTTTTTCCACTATTACCCTCTTAGCGCTCCGAATCTCCACTTGCATTTTCTACAGAAAGACTGTTACAGAACGGCTCAATCAAAACTAAGGTTCAACTCTTTTAGTTGAACAAACAGAACAGAAAGAAGTTTCACACAATTCTTCTGTGTAGTTTTTATTTGTAGACATTCTTTTTCCCAATATAGGCCTCTTAGCGCTCAGAATGTCCAATTGCAGTTTCTACAGAAAGAGTGTTTCAGAACGGCTCAATCAAAAGTAAGGTTCAACTCTGTTAGTTGAATGCACAGAACACAAAGAATTTTCACAGAATGCTACTGTGTAGTTTATATTTGAATATATTCCTTTTTCCACTATTACCCTCTTAGCGCTCCGAATGTCCACTTGCATTTTCTACAGAAAGAGTGTTCAGAACTGCGCAATCAAAAGTATGGTTTAACTCTGTTAGCTGAATGCTCAGATCAGAAAGAAGTTTCACAGAATGCTTCTGTGTAGTTTATATTTGAATATATTCCTTTTTCCACTACTACGCTCTTAGCGCTCCAAATGTCCAGTTGCATTTTCTACAGAAAGAGTGTTCAGATCTGCTCAAAAGTATGGTTTAACTCTGTTAGCTGAATGCACAGATCAGAAAGAACTTTCACCGAATGATTCTGTGTAGTTTATATTTGAAGACATTCCTTTTTCCACTATTACCCTCTTAGCGCTCCGAATCTCCACTTGCGTTTTCTACAAAAAGAGTGTTTCATAACTGCTCAATCAAAAATATGTTTTATCTCTGTTAACTGAATTTACTGATCAGAAATAAGTTTCACAGAATTCATCTGTGTAGTTTTTATTTGAAGATATTCTTTTTCCCAATGTAGTCCTCTTAGCGCTTAGCATGTCCAATTGCAGTTTCTACAGAAAGAGTGTTTCAGAACGGCTCAATCAAAAGTAAGGTTCAACTCTGTTAGTTGAATGCACAGAACAGAAAGAATTTTCACAGAATGCTACTGTGTAGTTTATATTTGAATATATTCCTTTTTCCACTATTACCCTCTTAGCGCTCCGAATGTCCACTTGCATTTTCTACAGAAAGTGTGTTCAGAACTGTGCAATCAAAAGTATGGTTTAACTCTGTTAGCTTAATGAACATATAAGAAATAAGTTTCACACAATGCTTCTGTGTAGTTTTTATTTGAAGATATTATTTTTCCCAATAGAGGCCTCTTAGCGCTCAGAATGTCCAATTGCAGTTTCTACAGAAAGAGTGTTTCAGAACGGCTCAATCAAAAGTAAGGTTCAACTCTGTTTGTTGAATGCACAGAACAGAAAGAAGTTTCATACAATGCTTCTGTGTAGTTTATATTTGAACATATTCCTTTTTCCACTATTTCCCACTTAGCGCTACGAATGTCCAGTTGCATTTTCTACAGACAGAGTGTTTCAAAACTGCTCAATCAAAAGTATGGTTTAACTCTGTTAGCTGAATGCTCAGATCAGAAAGAAGTTTCACAGAATGCTTCTGTGTAGTTTATATTTGAATATATTCCTTTTTCCACTACTACGCTCTTAGCGCTCCAAATGTCCAGTTGCATTTTCTACAGAAAGAGTGTTCAGATCTGCTCAATCAAAAGTATGGTTTAACTCTGTTAGCTGAATGCACAGATCAGAAAGAAGTTTCACAGAATGATTCTGTGTAGTTTATATTTGGAGACATTCCTTTTTCCACTATTACCCTCTTAGCACTCCGAATCTCCACTTGCATTTTCTACAGAAAGAGTGTTTAAGAACGGCTCAATCAAAACTAAGGTTCAACTCTTTTAGTTGAACAAACAGAACAGAAAGAAGTTTCACAAAATTCTTCTGTGTAGTTTTTATTTGTAGACATTCTTTTTCCCAATATAGGCCTCTTAGCGCTCAGAATATCCAATTGCAGTTTCTACAGAAAGTGTGTTTCAGAACGGCTCAATCAAAAGTAAGGTTCAACTCTGTTAGTTGAATGCACAGAACAGAAAGAAGTTTCATACAATGCTTCTGTGTAGTTTATATTTGAACATATTCTTTTTTCCACTATTACCCACTTAGTGCTACGAATGTCCAGTTGCATTTTCTACAGACAGAGTGTTTCAAAACTGCTCAATCAAAAGTATGGTTTAACTCTGTTAGCTGAATGATCAGATCAGAAAGAAGTTTCACAGAATGCTTCTGTGTAGTTTATATTTGAATATATTCCTTTTTCCACTACTACGCTCTTAGCGCTCCAAATGTCCAGTTGCATTTTCAACAGAAAGAGTGTTCAGATCTGCTCAATCAAAAGTATGGTTTAACTCTGTTAGCTGAATGCACAGATCAGAAAGAAGTTTCACCGAATGATTCTGTGTAGTTTATATTTGAAGACATTCCTTTTTCCACTATTACCCTCTTAGCGCTCCGAATCTCCACTTGCATTTTCTACAAAAAGAGTGTTTCATAACTGCTCAATCAAAAATATGTTTTATCTCTGTTAACTGAATTTACAGATCAGAAATAAGTTTCACAGAATGCATCTGTGTAGTTTTTATTTGAAGATATTCTTCTTCCCAATGTAGGCCTCTTAGCGCTTAGCATGTCCAATTGCAGTTTCTACAGAAAGAGTGTTTCAGAACGGCTCAATCAAAAGTAAGGTTCAACTCTGTTAGTTGAATGCACAGAACAGAAAGAATTTTCACAGAATGCTACTGTGTAGTTTATATTTGAATATATTCCTTTTTCCACTATTACCCTCTTAGCGCTCCGAATGTCCACTTGCATTTTCTACAGAAAGAGTGTTCAGAACTGCGCAATCAAAAGTATGGTTTAACTCTGTTAGCTTAATGAACATATCAGAAATAAGTTTCACACAATGCTTCTGTGTAGTTTTTATTTGAAGATATTATTTTTCCCAATATAGGCCTCTTCGCGCTCCGAATGTCCAATTGCAGTTTCTACAGAAAGAGTGTTTCAGAAAGGCTCAATCAAAAGTAAGGTTCAACTCTGTTAGTTGAATGCACAGAACAGAAAGAAGTTTCATACAATGCTTCTGTGTAGTTTATATTTGAACATATACTTTTTTCCACTATTACCCACTTAGCGCTACGAATGTCCAGTTGCATTTTCTACAGACAGAGTGTTTCAAATCTGCTCAATCAAAGGTATGGTTTAACTCTGTTAGCTGAATGCTCAGATCAGAAAGAAGTTTCACAGAATGCTTCTGTGTAGTTTATATTTGAATATATTCCTTTTTCCACTACTACTGTCTTAGCGCTCCAAATGTCCAGTTGCATTTTCTACAGAAAGAGTGTTCAGATCTGCTCAATCAAAAGTATGGTTTAACTCTGTTAGCTGAATGCACAGATCAGAAAGAAGTTTCACCGAATGATTCTGTGTAGTTTATATTTGAAGACATTCCTTTTTCCACTAGTGCCCTCTTAGCGCTCCGATTCTCCACTTGCATTTTCTACAGAAAGAGTGTTTCAGAACGGCTCAATCAAAACTAAGGTTCAACTCTTTTAGTTGAACAAACAGAACAGAAAGAAGTTTCACAAAATTCTTCTGTGTAGTTTTTATTTGTAGACATTCTTTTTCCCAATATAGGCCTCTTAGCGCTCAGAATGTCCAATTGCAGTTTCTACAGAAAGAGTGTTTCAGAACGGCTCAATCAAAAGTAAGGTTCAACTCTGTTAGTTGAATGCACAGAACAGAAAGAAGTTTCATACAATGCTTCTGTGTAGTTTATATTTGAACATATTCTTTTTTCCACTATTACCAACTTAGCGCTACGAATGTCCAGTTGCATTTTCTACAGACAGAGTGTTTCAAAACTGCTCAATCAAAAGTATGGTTTAACTCTGTTAGCTGAATGCTCAGATCAGAAAGAAGTTTCACAGAATGCTTCTGTGTAGTTTATATTTGAATATATTACTTTTTCCACTACTACGCTCTTAGCGCTCCAAATGTCCAGTTGCATTTTCTACAGAAAGAGTGTTCAGATCTGCTCAAAAGTATGGTTTAACTCTGTTAGCTGAATGCACAGATCAGAAAGAAGTTTCACCGAATGATTCTGTGTAGTTTATATTTGAAGACATTCCTTTTTCCACTATTACCCTCTTAGCGCTCCGAATCTCCACTTGCGTTTTCTACAAAAAGAGTGTTTCATAACTGCTCAATCAAAAATATGTTTTATCTCTGTTAACTGAATTTACTGATCAGAAATAAGTTTCACAGAATGCATCTGTGTAGTTTTTATTTGAAGATATTCTTTTTCCCAATGTAGTCCTCTTAGCGCTTAGCATGTCCAATTGCAGTTTCTACAGAAAGAGTGTTTCAGAACGGCTCAATCAAAAGTAAGGTTCAACTCTGTTAGTTGAATGCACAGAACAGAAAGAATTTTCACAGAATGCTACTGTGTAGTTTATATTTGAATATATTCCTTTTTCCACTATTACCCTCTTAGCGCTCCGAATGTCCACTTGCATTTTCTACAGAAAGTGTGTTCAGAACTGTGCAATCAAAAGTATGGTTTAACTCTGTTAGCTTAATGAACATATCAGAAATAAGTTTCACACAATGCTTCTGTGTAGTTTTTATTTGAAGATATTATTTTTCCCAATATAGGCCTCTTAGCGCTCAGAATGTCCAATTGCAGTTTCTACAGAAAGAGTGTTTCAGAAAGGCTCAATCAAAAGTAAGGTTCAACTCTGTTAGTTGAATGCACAGAACAGAAAGAAGTTTCATACAATGCTTCTGTGTAGTTTATATTTGAACATACTCTTTTTTCCACTATTTCCCACTTAGCGCTACGAATGTCCAGTTGCATTTTCTACAGACAGAGTGTTTCAAAACTGCTCAATCAAAAGTATGGTTTAACTCTGTTAGCTGAATGCTCAGATCAGAAAGAAGTTTCACAGAATGCTTCTGTGTAGTTTATATTTGAATATATTCCTTTTTCCACTACTACGCTCTTAGCGCTCCAAATGTCCAGTTGCATTTTCTACAGAAAGAGTGTTCAGATCTGCTCAATCAAAAGTATGGTTTAACTCTGTTAGCTGAATGCACAGATCAGAAAGAAGTTTCACAGAATGATTCTGTGTAGTTTATATTTGGAGACATTCCTTTTTCCACTATTACCCTCTTAGCACTCCGAATCTCCACTTGCATTTTCTACAGAAAGAGTGTTTAAGAACGGCTCAATCAAAACTAAGGTTCAACTCTTTTAGTTGAGCAAACAGAACAGAAAGAAGTTTCACAAAATTCTTCTGTGTAGTTTTTATTTGTAGACATTCTTTTTCCCAATATAGGCCTCTTAGCGCTCAGAATGTCCAATTGCAGTTTCTACAGAAAGTGTGTTTCAGAACGGCTCAATCAAAAGTAAGGTTCAACTCTGTTAGTTGAATGCACAGAACAGAAAGAAGTTTCATACAATGCTTCTGTGTAGTTTATATTTGAACATATTCTTTTTTCCACTATTACCCACTTAGTGCTACGAATGTCCAGTTGCATTTTCTACAGACAGAGTGTTTCAAAACTGCTCAATCAAAAGTATGGTTTAACTCTGTTAGCTGAATGCTCAGATCAGAAAGAAGTTTCACAGAATGCTTCTGTGTAGTTTATATTTGAATATATTCCTTTTTCCACTACTACGCTCTTAGCGCTCCAAATGTCCAGTTGCATTTTCAACAGAAAGAGTGTTCAGATCTGCTCAATCAAAAGTATGGTTTAACTCTGTTTGTTGAATGCACAGATCAGAAAGAAGTTTCACCGAATGATTCCGTGTAGTTTATATTTGAAGACATTCCTTTTTCCACTATTACCCTCTTAGCGCTCCGAATCTCCACTTGCATTTTCTACAAAAAGAGTGTTTCATAACTGCTCAATCAAAAATAAGTTTTATCTCTGTTAACTGAATTTACAGATCAGAAATAAGTTTCACAGAATGCATCTGTGTAGTTTTTATTTGAAGATATTCTTTTTCCCAATGTAGGCCTCTTAGCCCTTAGCATGTCCAATTGCAGTTTCTACAGAAAGAGTGTTTCAGAACGGCTCAATCAAAAGTAAGGTTCAACTCTGTTAGTTGAATGCACAGAACAGAAAGAATTTTCACAGAATGCTACTGTGTAGTTTATATTTGAATATATTCCTTTTTCCACTATTACCCTCTTAGCGCTCCGAATGTCCACTTGCATTTTCTACAGAAAGAGTGTTCAGAACTGCGCAATCAAAAGTATGGTTTAACTCTGTTAGCTTAATGAACATATCAGAAATAAGTTTCACACAATGCTTCTGTGTAGTTTTTATTTGAAGATATTATTTTTCCCAATATAGGGCTCTTAGCGCTCAGAATGTCCAATTGCAGTTTCTACAGAAAGAGTGTTTCAGAAAGGCTCAATCAAAAGTAATTTTCAACTCTGTTAGTTGAATGCACAGAACAGAAAGAAGTTTCATACAATGCTTCTGTGTAGTTTATATTTGAACATACTCTTTTTTCCACTATTACCCACTTAGCGCTACGAATGTCCAGTTGCATTTTCTACAGACAGAGTGTTTCAATACTGCTCAATCAAAAGTATGGTTTAACTCTGTTAGCTGAATGCTCAGATCAGAAAGAAGTTTCACAGAATGCTTCTGTGTAGTTTATATTTGAATATATTCGTTTTTCCACTACTACGCTCTTAGCGCTCGAAATGTCCAGTTGCATTTTCTACAGAAAGAGTGTTCAGATCTGCTCAATCAAAAGTATGCTTTAAATCTGTTAGCTGAATGCACAGATCAGAAAGAAGTTTCACCGAATGATTCTGTGTAGTTTATATTTGAAGACATTCCTTTTTCCACTATTGCCCTCTTAGCGCTCCGATTCTCCACTTGCATTTTCTACAGAAAGAGTGTTTCAGAACGGCTCAATCAAAATTAAGGTTCAACTCTTTTAGTTGAACAAACAGAACAGAAAGAAGTTTCACAAAATTCTTCTGTGTAGTTTTTATTTGTAGACATTCTTTTTCCCAATATAGGCCTCTTAGCGCTCAGAATGTCCAATTGCAGTTTCTACAGAAAGAGTGTTTCAGAACGGCTCAATCAAAAGTAAGGTTCAACTCTGTTAGTTGAATGCACAGAACAGAAAGAAGTTTCATACAATGCTTCTGTGTAGTTTATACTTGAACATATTCTTTTTTCCACTATTACCCACTTAGCGCTACGAATGTCCAGTTGCATTTTCTACAGACAGAGTGTTTCAAAACTGCTCAATCAAAAGTATGGTTTAACTCTGTTAGCTGAATGCTCAGATCAGAAAGAAGTTTCACAGAATGCTTCTGTGTAGTTTATATTTGAATATATTCCTTTTTCCACTACTACGCTCTTAGCGCTCCAAATGTCCAGTTGCATTTTCTACAGAAAGAGTGTTCAGATCTGCTCAATCAAAAGTATGGTTTAACTCTGTTAGCTGAATGCACAGATCAGAAAGAAGTTTCACCGAATGATTCTGTGTAGTTTATATTTGAAGACATTCCTTTTTCCACTATTACCCTCTTAGCGCTCCGAATCTCCACTTGCGTTTTCTACAAAAAGAGTGTTTCATAACTGCTCAATCAAAAATATGTTTTATCTCTGTTAAATGAATTTACAGATCAGAAATAAGTTTCACAGAATGCATCTGTGTAGTTTTTATTTGAAGATATTCTTTTTCCCAATGTAGGCCTCTTAGCGCTCAGAATGTCCAATTGCAGTTTCTACAGAAGAGTGTTTCAGAAAGGCTCAATCAAAAGTAAGGTTCAACTCTGTTTGTTGAATGCACAGAACAGAAAGAAGTTTCATACAATGCTTCTGTGTAGTTTATATTTGAACATACTCTTTTTTCCACTATTTCCCACTTAGCGCTACGAATATCCAGTTGCATTTTCTACAGACAGAGTGTTTCAAAACTGCTCAATCAAAAGTATGGTTTAACTCTGTTAGCTGAATGCTCAGATCAGAAAGAAGTTTCACAGAATGCTTCTGTGTAGTTTATATTTGAATATATTCCTTTTTCCACTACTACGCTCTTAGCGCTCCAAATGTCCAGTTGCATTTTCTACAGAAAGAGTGTTCAGATCTGCTCAATCAAAAGTATGGTTTAACTCTGTTAGCTGAATGCACAGATCAGAAAGAAGTTTCACAGAATGATTCTGTGTAGTTTATATTTGGAGACATTCCTTTTTCCACTATTACCCTCTTAGCACTCCGAATCTCCACTTGCATTTTCTACAGAAAGAGTGTTTAAGAACGGCTCAATCAAAACTAAGGTTCAACTCTTTTAGTTGAACAAACAGAACAGAAAGAAGTTTCACAAAATTCTTCTGTGTAGTTTTTATTTGTAGACATTCTTTTTCCCAATATAGGCCTCTTAGCGCTCAGAATGTCCAATTGCAGTTTCTACAGAAAGTGTGTTTCAGAACGGCTCAATCAAAAGTAAGGTTCAACTCTGTTAGTTGAATGCACAGAACAGAAAGAAGTTTCATACAATGCTTCTGTGTAGTTTATATTTGAACATATTCTTTTTTCCACTATTACCCACTTAGTGCTACGAATGTCCAGTTGCATTTTCTACAGACAGAGTGTTTCAAAACTGCTCAATCAAAAGTATTGTTTAACTCTGTTAGCTGAATGATCAGATCAGAAAGAAGTTTCACAGAATGCTTCTGTGTAGTTTATATTTGAATATATTCCTTTTTCCACTACTACGCTCTTAGCGCTCCAAATGTCCAGTTGCGTTTTCAACAGAAAGAGTGTTCAGATCTGCTCAATCAAAAGTATGGTTTAACTCTGTTAGCTGAATGCACAGATCAGAAAGAAGTTTCACCGAATGATTCTGTGTAGTTTATATTTGAAGACATTCCTTTTTCCACTATTACCCTCTTAGCGCTCCGAATCTCCACTTGCATTTTCTACAAAAAGAGTGTTTCATAACTGCTCAATCAAAAATATGTTTTATCTCTGTTAACTGAATTTACAGATCAGAAATAAGTTTCACAGAATGCATCTGTGTAGTTTTTATTTGAAGATATTCTTCTTCCCAATGTAGGCCTCTTAGCGCTTAGCATGTCCAATTGCAATTTCTACAGAAAGAGTGTTTCAGAACGGCTCAATCAAAAGTAAGGTTCAACTCTGTTAGTTGAATGCACAGAACAGAAAGAATTTTCACAGAATGCTACTGTGTAGTTTATATTTGAATATATTCCTTTTTCCACTATTACCCTCTTAGCGCTCCGAATGTCCACTTGCATTTTCTACAGAAAGAGTGTTCAGAACTGCGCAATCAAAAGTATGGTTTAACTCTGTTAGCTTAATGAACATATCAGAAATAAGTTTCACACAATGCTTCTGTGTAGTTTTTATTTGAAGATATTATTTTTCCCAATATAGGCCTCTTCGCGCTCCGAATGTCCAATTGCAGTTTCTACAGAAAGAGTGTTTCAGAAAGGCTCAATCAAAAGTAAGGTTCAACTCTGTTAGTTGAATGCACAGAACAGAAAGAAGTTTCATACAATGCTTCTGTGTAGTTTATATTTGAACATATACTTTTTTCCACTATTACCCACTTAGCGCTACGAATGTCCAGTTGCATTTTCTACAGACAGAGTGTTTCAAATCTGCTCAATCAAAGGTATGGTTTAACTCTGTTAGCTGAATGCTCAGATCAGAAAGAAGTTTCACAGAATGCTTCTGTGTAGTTTATATTTGAATATATTCCTTTTTCCACTACTACTGTCTTAGCGCTCCAAATGTCCAGTTGCATTTTCTACAGAAAGAGTGTTCAGATCTGCTCAATCAAAAGTATGGTTTAACTCTGTTAGCTGAATGCACAGATCAGAAAGAAGTTTCACCGAATGATTCTGTGTAGTTTATATTTGAAGACATTCCTTTTTCCACTATTGCCCTCTTAGCGCTCCGATTCTCCACTTGCATTTTCTACAGAAAGAGTGTTTCAGAACGGCTCAATCAAAACTAAGGTTCAACTCTTTTAGTTGAACAAACAGAACAGAAAGAAGTTTCACAAAATTCTTCTGTGTAGTTTTTATTTGTAGACATTCTTTTTCCCAATATAGGCCTCTTAGCGCTCAGAATGTCCAATTGCAGTTTCTACAGAAAGAGTGTTTCAGAACGGCTCAATCAAAAGTAAGGTTCAACTCTGTTAGTTGAATGCACAGAACAGAAAGAAGTTTCATACAATGCTTCTGTGTAGTTTATATTTGAACATATTCTTTTTTCCACTATTACCCACTTAGTGCTACGAATGTCCAGTTGCATTTTCTACAGACAGAGTGTTTCAAAACTGCTCAATCAAAAGTATGGTTTAACTCTGTTAGCTGAATGCTCAGATCAGAAAGAAGTTTCACAGAATGCTTCTGTGTAGTTTATATTTGAATATATTCCTTTTTCCACTACTACTGTCTTAGCGCTCCAAATGTCCAGTTGCATTTTCTACAGAAAGAGTGTTCAGATCTGCTCAATCAAAAGTATGGTTTAACTCTGTTAGCTGAATGCACAGATCAGAAAGAAGTTTCACCGAATGATTCTGTGTAGTTTATATTTGAAGACATTCCTTTTTCCACTATTGCCCTCTTAGCGCTCCGATTCTCCACTTGCATTTTCTACAGAAAGAGTGTTTCAGAACGGCTCAATCAAAACTAAGGTTCAACTCTTTTAGTTGAACAAACAGAACAGAAAGAAGTTTCACAAAATTCTTCTGTGTAGTTTTTATTTGTAGACATTCTTTTTCCCAATATAGGCCTCTTAGCGCTCAGAATGTCCAATTGCAGTTTCTACAGAAAGAGTGTTTCAGAACGGCTCAATCAAAAGTAAGGTTCAACTCTGTTAGTTGAATGCACAGAACAGAAAGAAGTTTCATACAATGCTTCTGTGTAGTTTATATTTGAACATATTCTTTTTTCCACTATTAGCCACTTAGCGCTACGAATGTCCAGTTGCATTTTCTACAGACAGAGTGTTTCAAAACTGCTCAATCAAAAGTATGGTTTAACTCTGTTAGCTGAATGCTCAGATCAGAAAGAAGTTTCACAGAATGCTTCTGTGTAGTTTATATTTGAATATATTCCTTTTTCCACTACTACGCTCTTAGCGCTCCAAATGTCCAGTTGCATTTTCTACAGAAAGAGTGTTCAGATCTGCTCAAAAGTATGGTTTAACTCTGTTAGCTGAATGCACAGATCAGAAAGAAGTTTCACCGAATGATTCTGTGTAGTTTATATTTGAAGACATTCCTTTTTCCACTATTACCCTCTTAGCGCTCCGAATCTCCACTTGCGTTTTCTACAAAAAGAGTGTTTCATAACTGCTCAATCAAAAATATGTTTTATCTCTGTTAACTGAATTTACAGATCAGAAATAAGTTTCACAGAATGCATCTGTGTAGTTTTTATTTGAAGATATTCTTTTTCCCAATGTAGGCCTCTTAGCCCTTAGCATGTCCAATTGCAGTTTCTACAGAAAGAGTGTTTCAGAACGGCTCAATCAAAAGTAAGGTTCAACTCTGTTAGTTGAATGCACAGAACAGAAAGAATTTTCACAGAATGCTACTGTGTAGTTTATATTTGAATATATTCCTTTTTCCACTATTACCCTCTTAGTGCTCCGAATGTCCACTTGCATTTTCTACAGAAAGAGTGTTCAGAACTGCGCAATCAAAAGTATGGTTTAACTCTGTTAGCTTAATGAACATATAAGAAATAAGTTTCACACAATGCTTCTGTGTAGTTTTTATTTGAAGATATTATTTTTCCCAATATAGGGCTCTTAGCGCTCAGAATGTCCAATTGCAGTTTCTACAGAAAGAGTGTTTCAGAAAGGCTCAATCAAAAGTAATTTTCAACTCTGTTAGTTGAATGCACAGAACAGAAAGAAGTTTCATACAATGCTTCTGTGTAGTTTATATTTGAACATACTCTTTTTTCCACTATTACCCACTTAGCGCTACGAATGTCCAGTTGCATTTTCTACAGACAGAGTGTTTCAATACTGCTCAATCAAAAGTATGGTTTAACTCTGTTAGCTGAATGCTCAGATCAGAAAGAAGTTTCACAGAATGCTTCTGTGTAGTTTATATTTGAATATATTCCTTTTTCCACTACTACGCTCTTAGCGCTCGAAATGTCCAGTTGCATTTTCTACAGAAAGAGTGTTCAGATCTGCTCAATCAAAAGTATGGTTTAAATCTGTTAGCTGAATGCACAGATCAGAAAGAAGTTTCACCGAATGATTCTGTGTAGTTTATATTTGAAGACATTCCTTTTTCCACTATTGCCCTCTTAGCGCTCCGATTCTCCACTTGCATTTTCTACAGAAAGAGTGTTTCAGAACGGCTCAATCAAAATTAAGGTTCAACTCTTTTAGTTGAACAAACAGAACAGAAAGAAGTTTCACAAAATTCTTCTGTGTAGTTTTTATTTGTAGACATTCTTTTTCCCAATATAGGCCTCTTAGCGCTCAGAATGTCCAATTGCAGTTTCTACAGAAAGAGTGTTTCAGAACGGCTCAATCAAAAGTAAGGTTCAACTCTGTTAGTTGAATGCACAGAACAGAAAGAAGTTTCATACAATGCTTCTGTGTAGTTTATATTTGAACATATTCTTTTTTCCACTATTACCCACTTAGCGCTACGAATGTCCAGTTGCATTTTCTACAGACAGAGTGTTTCAAAACTGCTCAATCAAAAGTATGGTTTAACTCTGTTAGCTGAATGCTCAGATCAGAAAGAAGTTTCACAGAATGCTTCTGTGTAGTTTATATTTGAATATATTCCTTTTTCCACTACTACGCTCTTAGCGCTCCAAATGTCCAGTTGCATTTTCTACAGAAAGAGTGTTCAGATCTGCTCAATCAAAAGTATGGTTTAACTCTGTTAGCTGAATGCACAGATCAGAAAGAAGTTTCACCGAATGATTCTGTGTAGTTTATATTTGAAGACATTCCTTTTTCCACTATTACCCTCTTAGCGCTCCGAATCTCCACTTGCGTTTTCTACAAAAAGAGTGTTTCATAACTGCTCAATCAAAAATATGTTTTATCTCTGTTAAATGAATTTACAGATCAGAAATAAGTTTCACAGAATGCATCTGTGTAGTTTTTATTTGAAGATATTCTTTTTCCCAATGTAGGCCTCTTAGCGCTCAGAATGTCCAATTGCAGTTTCTACAGAAGAGTGTTTCAGAAAGGCTCAATCAAAAGTAAGGTTCAACTCTGTTAGTTGAATGCACAGAACAGAAAGAAGTTTCATACAATGCTTCTGTGTAGTTTATATTTGAACATACTCTTTTTTCCACTATTTCCCACTTAGCGCTACGAATATCCAGTTGCATTTTCTACAGACAGAGTGTTTCAAAACTGCTCAATCAAAAGTATGGTTTAACTCTGTTAGCTGAATGCTCAGATCAGAAAGAAGTTTCACAGAATGCTTCTGTGTAGTTTATATTTGAATATATTCCTTTTTCCACTACTACGCTCTTAGCGCTCCAAATGTCCAGTTGCATTTTCTACAGAAAGAGTGTTCAGATCTGCTCAATCAAAAGTATGGTTTAACTCTGTTAGCTGAATGCACAGATCAGAAAGAAGTTTCACAGAATGATTCTGTGTAGTTTATATTTGGAGACATTCCTTTTTCCACTATTACCCTCTTAGCACTCCGAATCTCCACTTGCATTTTCTACAGAAAGAGTGTTTAAGAACGACTCAATCAAAACTAAGGTTCAACTCTTTTAGTTGAACAAACAGAACAGAAAGAAGTTTCACAAAATTCTTCTGTGTAGTTTTTATTTGTAGACATTCTTTTTCCCAATATAGGCCTCTTAGCGCTCAGAATGTCCAATTGCAGTTTCTACAGAAAGAGCGTTTCAGAACGGCTCAATCAAAAGTAAGGTTCAACTCTGTTAGTTGAATGCACAGAACAGAAAGAAGTTTCATACAATGCTTCTGTGTAGTTTATATTTGAACATATTCTTTTTTCCACTATTACCCACTTAGCGCTACGAATGTCCAGTTGCATTTTCTACAGACAGAGTGTTTCAAAACTGCTCAATCAAAAGTATTGTTTAACTCTGTTAGCTGAATGATCAGATCAGAAAGAAGTTTCACAGAATGCTTCTGTGTAGTTTATATTTGAATATATTCCTTTTTCCACTACTACGCTCTTAGCGCTCCAAATGTCCAGTTGCGTTTTCAACAGAAAGAGTGTTCAGATCTGCTCAATCAAAAGTATGGTTTAACTCTGTTAGCTGAATGCACAGATCAGAAAGAAGTTTCACCGAATGATTCTGTGTAGTTTATATTTGAAGACATTCCTTTTTCCACTATTACCCTCTTAGCGCTCCGAATCTCCACTTGCATTTTCTACAAAAAGAGTGTTTCATAACTGCTCAATCAAAAATATGTTTTATCTCTGTTAACTGAATTTACAGATCAGAAATAAGTTTCACAGAATGCATCTGTGTAGTTTTTATTTGAAGATATTCTTCTTCCCAATGTAGGCCTCTTAGCGCTTAGCATGTCCAATTGCAATTTCTACAGAAAGAGTGTTTCAGAACGGCTCAATCAAAAGTAAGGTTCAACTCTGTTAGTTGAATGCACAGAACAGAAAGAATTTTCACAGAATGCTACTGTGTAGTTTATATTTGAATATATTCCTTTTTCCACTATTACCCTCTTAGCGCTCCGAATGTCCACTTGCATTTTCTACAGAAAGAGTGTTCAGAACTGCGCAATCAAAAGTATGGTTTAACTCTGTTAGCTTAATGAACATATCAGAAATAAGTTTCACACAATGCTTCTGTGTAGTTTTTATTTGAAGATATTATTTTTCCCAATATAGGCCTCTTCGCGCTCCGAATGTCCAATTGCAGTTTCTACAGAAAGAGTGTTTCAGAAAGGCTCAATCAAAAGTAAGGTTCAACTCTGTTAGTTGAATGCACAGAACAGAAAGAAGTTTCATACAATGCTTCTGTGTAGTTTATATTTGAACATATACTTTTTTCCACTATTACCCACTTAGCGCTACGAATGTCCAGTTGCATTTTCTACAGACAGAGTGTTTCAAATCTGCTCAATCAAAGGTATGGTTTAACTCTGTTAGCTGAATGCTCAGATCAGAAAGAAGTTTCACAGAATGCTTCTGTGTAGTTTATATTTGAATATATTCCTTTTTCCACTACTACTGTCTTAGCGCTCCAAATGTCCAGTTGCATTTTCTACAGAAAGAGTGTTCAGATCTGCTCAATCAAAAGTATGGTTTAACTCTGTTAGCTGAATGCACAGATCAGAAAGAAGTTTCACCGAATGATTCTGTGTAGTTTATATTTGAAGACATTCCTTTTTCCACTATTGCCCTCTTAGCGCTCCGATTCTCCACTTGCATTTTCTACAGAAAGAGTGTTTCAGAACGGCTCAATCAAAACTAAGGTTCAACTCTTTTAGTTGAACAAACAGAACAGAAAGAAGTTTCACAAAATTCTTCTGTGTAGTTTTTATTTGTAGACATTCTTTTTCCCAATATAGGCCTCTTAGCGCTCAGAATGTCCAATTGCAGTTTCTACAGAAAGAGTGTTTCAGAACGGCTCAATCAAAAGTAAGGTTCAACTCTGTTAGTTGAATGCACAGAACAGAAAGAAGTTTCATACAATGCTTCTGTGTAGTTTATATTTGAACATATTCTTTTTTCCACTATTACCCACTTAGTGCTACGAATGTCCAGTTGCATTTTCTACAGACAGAGTGTTTCAAAACTGCTCAATCAAAAGTATGGTTTAACTCTGTTAGCTGAATGCTCAGATCAGAAAGAAGTTTCACAGAATGCTTCTGTGTAGTTTATATTTGAATATATTCCTTTTTCCACTACTACTGTCTTAGCGCTCCAAATGTCCAGTTGCATTTTCTACAGAAAGAGTGTTCAGATCTGCTCAATCAAAAGTATGGTTTAACTCTGTTAGCTGAATGCACAGATCAGAAAGAAGTTTCACCGAATGATTCTGTGTAGTTTATATTTGAAGACATTCCTTTTTCCACTATTGCCCTCTTAGCGCTCCGATTCTCCACTTGCATTTTCTACAGAAAGAGTGTTTCAGAACGGCTCAATCAAAACTAAGGTTCAACTCTTTTAGTTGAACAAACAGAACAGAAAGAAGTTTCACAAAATTCTTCTGTGTAGTTTTTATTTGTAGACATTCTTTTTCCCAATATAGGCCTCTTAGCGCTCAGAATGTCCAATTGCAGTTTCTACAGAAAGAGTGTTTCAGAACGGCTCAATCAAAAGTAAGGTTCAACTCTGTTAGTTGAATGCACAGAACAGAAAGAAGTTTCATACAATGCTTCTGTGTAGTTTATATTTGAACATATTCTTTTTTCCACTATTAGCCACTTAGCGCTACGAATGTCCAGTTGCATTTTCTACAGACAGAGTGTTTCAAAACTGCTCAATCAAAAGTATGGTTTAACTCTGTTAGCTGAATGCTCAGATCAGAAAGAAGTTTCACAGAATGCTTCTGTGTAGTTTATATTTGAATATATTCCTTTTTCCACTACTACGCTCTTAGCGCTCCAAATGTCCAGTTGCATTTTCTACAGAAAGAGTGTTCAGATCTGCTCAAAAGTATGGTTTAACTCTGTTAGCTGAATGCACAGATCAGAAAGAAGTTTCACCGAATGATTCTGTGTAGTTTATATTTGAAGACATTCCTTTTTCCACTATTACCCTCTTAGCGCTCCGAATCTCCACTTGCGTTTTCTACAAAAAGAGTGTTTCATAACTGCTCAATCAAAAATATGTTTTATCTCTGTTAACTGAATTTACAGATCAGAAATAAGTTTCACAGAATGCATCTGTGTAGTTTTTATTTGAAGATATTCTTTTTCCCAATGTAGGCCTCTTAGCCCTTAGCATGTCCAATTGCAGTTTCTACAGAAAGAGTGTTTCAGAACGGCTCAATCAAAAGTAAGGTTCAACTCTGTTAGTTGAATGCACAGAACAGAAAGAATTTTCACAGAATGCTACTGTGTAGTTTATATTTGAATATATTCCTTTTTCCACTATTACCCTCTTAGTGCTCCGAATGTCCACTTGCATTTTCTACAGAAAGAGTGTTCAGAACTGCGCAATCAAAAGTATGGTTTAACTCTGTTAGCTTAATGAACATATAAGAAATAAGTTTCACACAATGCTTCTGTGTAGTTTTTATTTGAAGATATTATTTTTCCCAATATAGGGCTCTTAGCGCTCAGAATGTCCAATTGCAGTTTCTACAGAAAGAGTGTTTCAGAAAGGCTCAATCAAAAGTAATTTTCAACTCTGTTAGTTGAATGCACAGAACAGAAAGAAGTTTCATACAATGCTTCTGTGTAGTTTATATTTGAACATACTCTTTTTTCCACTATTACCCACTTAGCGCTACGAATGTCCAGTTGCATTTTCTACAGACAGAGTGTTTCAATACTGCTCAATCAAAAGTATGGTTTAACTCTGTTAGCTGAATGCTCAGATCAGAAAGAAGTTTCACAGAATGCTTCTGTGTAGTTTATATTTGAATATATTCCTTTTTCCACTACTACGCTCTTAGCGCTCGAAATGTCCAGTTGCATTTTCTACAGAAAGAGTGTTCAGATCTGCTCAATCAAAAGTATGGTTTAAATCTGTTAGCTGAATGCACAGATCAGAAAGAAGTTTCACCGAATGATTCTGTGTAGTTTATATTTGAAGACATTCCTTTTTCCACTATTGCCCTCTTAGCGCTCCGATTCTCCACTTGCATTTTCTACAGAAAGAGTGTTTCAGAACGGCTCAATCAAAATTAAGGTTCAACTCTTTTAGTTGAACAAACAGAACAGAAAGAAGTTTCACAAAATTCTTCTGTGTAGTTTTTATTTGTAGACATTCTTTTTCCCAATATAGGCCTCTTAGCGCTCAGAATGTCCAATTGCAGTTTCTACAGAAAGAGTGTTTCAGAACGGCTCAATCAAAAGTAAGGTTCAACTCTGTTAGTTGAATGCACAGAACAGAAAGAAGTTTCATACAATGCTTCTGTGTAGTTTATATTTGAACATATTCTTTTTTCCACTATTACCCACTTAGCGCTACGAATGTCCAGTTGCATTTTCTACAGACAGAGTGTTTCAAAACTGCTCAATCAAAAGTATGGTTTAACTCTGTTAGCTGAATGCTCAGATCAGAAAGAAGTTTCACAGAATGCTTCTGTGTAGTTTATATTTGAATATATTCCTTTTTCCACTACTACGCTCTTAGCGCTCCAAATGTCCAGTTGCATTTTCTACAGAAAGAGTGTTCAGATCTGCTCAATCAAAAGTATGGTTTAACTCTGTTAGCTGAATGCACAGATCAGAAAGAAGTTTCACCGAATGATTCTGTGTAGTTTATATTTGAAGACATTCCTTTTTCCACTATTACCCTCTTAGCGCTCCGAATCTCCACTTGCGTTTTCTACAAAAAGAGTGTTTCATAACTGCTCAATCAAAAATATGTTTTATCTCTGTTAAATGAATTTACAGATCAGAAATAAGTTTCACAGAATGCATCTGTGTAGTTTTTATTTGAAGATATTCTTTTTCCCAATGTAGGCCTCTTAGCGCTCAGAATGTCCAATTGCAGTTTCTACAGAAGAGTGTTTCAGAAAGGCTCAATCAAAAGTAAGGTTCAACTCTGTTAGTTGAATGCACAGAACAGAAAGAAGTTTCATACAATGCTTCTGTGTAGTTTATATTTGAACATACTCTTTTTTCCACTATTTCCCACTTAGCGCTACGAATATCCAGTTGCATTTTCTACAGACAGAGTGTTTCAAAACTGCTCAATCAAAAGTATGGTTTAACTCTGTTAGCTGAATGCTCAGATCAGAAAGAAGTTTCACAGAATGCTTCTGTGTAGTTTATATTTGAATATATTCCTTTTTCCACTACTACGCTCTTAGCGCTCCAAATGTCCAGTTGCATTTTCTACAGAAAGAGTGTTCAGATCTGCTCAATCAAAAGTATGGTTTAACTCTGTTAGCTGAATGCACAGATCAGAAAGAAGTTTCACAGAATGATTCTGTGTAGTTTATATTTGGAGACATTCCTTTTTCCACTATTACCCTCTTAGCACTCCGAATCTCCACTTGCATTTTCTACAGAAAGAGTGTTTAAGAACGGCTCAATCAAAACTAAGGTTCAACTCTTTTAGTTGAACAAACAGAACAGAAAGAAGTTTCACAAAATTCTTCTGTGTAGTTTTTATTTGTAGACATTCTTTTTCCCAATATAGGCCTCTTAGCGCTCAGAATGTCCAATTGCAGTTTCTACAGAAAGAGTGTTTCAGAACGGCTCAATCAAAAGTAAGGTTCAACTCTGTTAGTTGAATGCACAGAACAGAAAGAAGTTTCATACAATGCTTCTGTGTAGTTTATATTTGAACATATTCTTTTTTCCACTATTACCCACTTAGCGCTACGAATGTCCAGTTGCATTTTCTACAGACAGAGTGTTTCAAAACTGCTCAATCAAAAGTATTGTTTAACTCTGTTAGCTGAATGATCAGATCAGAAAGAAGTTTCACAGAATGCTTCTGTGTAGTTTATATTTGAATATATTCCTTTTTCCACTACTACGCTCTTAGCGCTCCAAATGTCCAGTTGCGTTTTCAACAGAAAGAGTGTTCAGATCTGCTCAATCAAAAGTATGGTTTAACTCTGTTAGCTGAATGCACAGATCAGAAAGAAGTTTCACCGAATGATTCTGTGTAGTTTATATTTGAAGACATTCCTTTTTCCACTATTACCCTCTTAGCGCTCCGAATCTCCACTTGCATTTTCTACAAAAAGAGTGTTTCATAACTGCTCAATCAAAAATATGTTTTATCTCTGTTAACTGAATTTACAGATCAGAAATAAGTTTCACAGAATGCATCTGTGTAGTTTTTATTTGAAGATATTCTTCTTCCCAATGTAGGCCTCTTAGCGCTTAGCATGTCCAATTGCAATTTCTACAGAAAGAGTGTTTCAGAACGGCTCAATCAAAAGTAAGGTTCAACTCTGTTAGTTGAATGCACAGAACAGAAAGAATTTTCACAGAATGCTACTGTGTAGTTTATATTTGAATATATTCCTTTTTCCACTATTACCCTCTTAGCGCTCCGAATGTCCACTTGCATTTTCTACAGAAAGAGTGTTCAGAACTGCGCAATCAAAAGTATGGTTTAACTCTGTTAGCTTAATGAACATATCAGAAATAAGTTTCACACAATGCTTCTGTGTAGTTTTTATTTGAAGATATTATTTTTCCCAATATAGGCCTCTTCGCGCTCCGAATGTCCAATTGCAGTTTCTACAGAAAGAGTGTTTCAGAAAGGCTCAATCAAAAGTAAGGTTCAACTCTGTTAGTTGAATGCACAGAACAGAAAGAAGTTTCATACAATGCTTCTGTGTAGTTTATATTTGAACATATACTTTTTTCCACTATTACCCACTTAGCGCTACGAATGTCCAGTTGCATTTTCTACAGACAGAGTGTTTCAAATCTGCTCAATCAAAGGTATGGTTTAACTCTGTTAGCTGAATGCTCAGATCAGAAAGAAGTTTCACAGAATGCTTCTGTGTAGTTTATATTTGAATATATTCCTTTTTCCACTACTACTGTCTTAGCGCTCCAAATGTCCAGTTGCATTTTCTACAGAAAGAGTGTTCAGATCTGCTCAATCAAAAGTATGGTTTAACTCTGTTAGCTGAATGCACAGATCAGAAAGAAGTTTCACCGAATGATTCTGTGTAGTTTATATTTGAAGACATTCCTTTTTCCACTATTGCCCTCTTAGCGCTCCGATTCTCCACTTGCATTTTCTACAGAAAGAGTGTTTCAGAACGGCTCAATCAAAACTAAGGTTCAACTCTTTTAGTTGAACAAACAGAACAGAAAGAAGTTTCACAAAATTCTTCTGTGTAGTTTTTATTTGTAGACATTCTTTTTCCCAATATAGGCCTCTTAGCGCTCAGAATGTCCAATTGCAGTTTCTACAGAAAGAGTGTTTCAGAACGGCTCAATCAAAAGTAAGGTTCAACTCTGTTAGTTGAATGCACAGAACAGAAAGAAGTTTCATACAATGCTTCTGTGTAGTTTATATTTGAACATATTCTTTTTTCCACTATTACCCACTTAGTGCTACGAATGTCCAGTTGCATTTTCTACAGACAGAGTGTTTCAAAACTGCTCAATCAAAAGTATGGTTTAACTCTGTTAGCTGAATGCTCAGATCAGAAAGAAGTTTCACAGAATGCTTCTGTGTAGTTTATATTTGAATATATTCCTTTTTCCACTACTACTGTCTTAGCGCTCCAAATGTCCAGTTGCATTTTCTACAGAAAGAGTGTTCAGATCTGCTCAATCAAAAGTATGGTTTAACTCTGTTAGCTGAATGCACAGATCAGAAAGAAGTTTCACCGAATGATTCTGTGTAGTTTATATTTGAAGACATTCCTTTTTCCACTATTGCCCTCTTAGCGCTCCGATTCTCCACTTGCATTTTCTACAGAAAGAGTGTTTCAGAACGGCTCAATCAAAACTAAGGTTCAACTCTTTTAGTTGAACAAACAGAACAGAAAGAAGTTTCACAAAATTCTTCTGTGTAGTTTTTATTTGTAGACATTCTTTTTCCCAATATAGGCCTCTTAGCGCTCAGAATGTCCAATTGCAGTTTCTACAGAAAGAGTGTTTCAGAACGGCTCAATCAAAAGTAAGGTTCAACTCTGTTAGTTGAATGCACAGAACAGAAAGAAGTTTCATACAATGCTTCTGTGTAGTTTATATTTGAACATATTCTTTTTTCCACTATTAGCCACTTAGCGCTACGAATGTCCAGTTGCATTTTCTACAGACAGAGTGTTTCAAAACTGCTCAATCAAAAGTATGGTTTAACTCTGTTAGCTGAATGCTCAGATCAGAAAGAAGTTTCACAGAATGCTTCTGTGTAGTTTATATTTGAATATATTCCTTTTTCCACTACTACGCTCTTAGCGCTCCAAATGTCCAGTTGCATTTTCTACAGAAAGAGTGTTCAGATCTGCTCAAAAGTATGGTTTAACTCTGTTAGCTGAATGCACAGATCAGAAAGAAGTTTCACCGAATGATTCTGTGTAGTTTATATTTGAAGACATTCCTTTTTCCACTATTACCCTCTTAGCGCTCCGAATCTCCACTTGCGTTTTCTACAAAAAGAGTGTTTCATAACTGCTCAATCAAAAATATGTTTTATCTCTGTTAACTGAATTTACAGATCAGAAATAAGTTTCACAGAATGCATCTGTGTAGTTTTTATTTGAAGATATTCTTTTTCCCAATGTAGGCCTCTTAGCCCTTAGCATGTCCAATTGCAGTTTCTACAGAAAGAGTGTTTCAGAACGGCTCAATCAAAAGTAAGGTTCAACTCTGTTAGTTGAATGCACAGAACAGAAAGAATTTTCACAGAATGTTACTGTGTAGTTTATATTTGAATATATTCCTTTTTCCACTATTACCCTCTTAGTGCTCCGAATGTCCACTTGCATTTTCTACAGAAAGAGTGTTCAGAACTGCGCAATCAAAAGTATGGTTTAACTCTGTTAGCTTAATGAACATATAAGAAATAAGTTTCACACAATGCTTCTGTGTAGTTTTTATTTGAAGATATTATTTTTCCCAATATAGGGCTCTTAGCGCTCAGAATGTCCAATTGCAGTTTCTACAGAAAGAGTGTTTCAGAAAGGCTCAATCAAAAGTAATTTTCAACTCTGTTAGTTGAATGCACAGAACAGAAAGAAGTTTCATACAATGCTTCTGTGTAGTTTATATTTGAACATACTCTTTTTCCACTATTACCCACTTAGCGCTACGAATGTCCAGTTGCATTTTCTACAGACAGAGTGTTTCAATACTGCTCAATCAAAAGTATGGTTTAACTCTGTTAGCTGAATGCTCAGATCAGAAAGAAGTTTCACAGAATGCTTCTGTGTAGTTTATATTTGAATATATTCCTTTTTCCACTACTACGCTCTTAGCGCTCGAAATGTCCAGTTGCATTTTCTACAGAAAGAGTGTTCAGATCTGCTCAATCAAAAGTATGGTTTAAATCTGTTAGCTGAATGCACAGATCAGAAAGAAGTTTCACCGAATGATTCTGTGTAGTTTATATTTGAAGACATTCCTTTTTCCACTATTGCCCTCTTAGCGCTCCGATTCTCCACTTGCATTTTCTACAGAAAGAGTGTTTCAGAACGGCTCAATCAAAATTAAGGTTCAACTCTTTTAGTTGAACAAACAGAACAGAAAGAAGTTTCACAAAATTCTTCTGTGTAGTTTTTATTTGTAGACATTCTTTTTCCCAATATAGGCCTCTTAGCGCTCAGAATGTCCAATTGCAGTTTCTACAGAAAGAGTGTTTCAGAACGGCTCAATCAAAAGTAAGGTTCAACTCTGTTAGTTGAATGCACAGAACAGAAAGAAGTTTCATACAATGCTTCTGTGTAGTTTATATTTGAACATATTCTTTTTTCCACTATTACCCACTTAGCGCTACGAATGTCCAGTTGCATTTTCTACAGACAGAGTGTTTCAAAACTGCTCAATCAAAAGTATGGTTTAACTCTGTTAGCTGAATGCTCAGATCAGAAAGAAGTTTCACAGAATGCTTCTGTGTAGTTTATATTTGAATATATTCCTTTTTCCACTACTACGCTCTTAGCGCTCCAAATGTCCAGTTGCATTTTCTACAGAAAGAGTGTTCAGATCTGCTCAATCAAAAGTATGGTTTAACTCTGTTAGCTGAATGCACAGATCAGAAAGAAGTTTCACCGAATGATTCTGTGTAGTTTATATTTGAAGACATTCCTTTTTCCACTATTACCCTCTTAGCGCTCCGAATCTCCACTTGCGTTTTCTACAAAAAGAGTGTTTCATAACTGCTCAATCAAAAATATGTTTTATCTCTGTTAAATGAATTTACAGATCAGAAATAAGTTTCACAGAATGCATCTGTGTAGTTTTTATTTGAAGATATTCTTTTTCCCAATGTAGGCCTCTTAGCGCTCAGAATGTCCAATTGCAGTTTCTACAGAAGAGTGTTTCAGAAAGGCTCAATCAAAAGTAAGGTTCAACTCTGTTAGTTGAATGCACAGAACAGAAAGAAGTTTCATACAATGCTTCTGTGTAGTTTATATTTGAACATACTCTTTTTTCCACTATTTCCCACTTAGCGCTACGAATATCCAGTTGCATTTTCTACAGACAGAGTGTTTCAAAACTGCTCAATCAAAAGTATGGTTTAACTCTGTTAGCTGAATGCTCAGATCAGAAAGAAGTTTCACAGAATGCTTCTGTGTAGTTTATATTTGAATATATTCCTTTTTCCACTACTACGCTCTTAGCGCTCCAAATGTCCAGTTGCATTTTCTACAGAAAGAGTGTTCAGATCTGCTCAATCAAAAGTATGGTTTAACTCTGTTAGCTGAATGCACAGATCAGAAAGAAGTTTCACAGAATGATTCTGTGTAGTTTATATTTGGAGACATTCCTTTTTCCACTATTACCCTCTTAGCACTCCGAATCTCCACTTGCATTTTCTACAGAAAGAGTGTTTAAGAACGGCTCAATCAAAACTAAGGTTCAACTCTTTTAGTTGAACAAACAGAACAGAAAGAAGTTTCACAAAATTCTTCTGTGTAGTTTTTATTTGTAGACATTCTTTTTCCCAATATAGGCCTCTTAGCGCTCAGAATGTCCAATTGCAGTTTCTACAGAAAGAGTGTTTCAGAACGGCTCAATCAAAAGTAAGGTTCAACTCTGTTAGTTGAATGCACAGAACAGAAAGAAGTTTCATACAATGCTTCTGTGTAGTTTATATTTGAACATATTCTTTTTTCCACTATTACCCACTTAGTGCTACGAATGTCCAGTTGCATTTTCTACAGACAGAGTGTTTCAAAACTGCTCAATCAAAAGTATTGTTTAACTCTGTTAGCTGAATGATCAGATCAGAAAGAAGTTTCACAGAATGCTTCTGTGTAGTTTATATTTGAATATATTCCTTTTTCCACTACTACGCTCTTAGCGCTCCAAATGTCCAGTTGCGTTTTCAACAGAAAGAGTGTTCAGATCTGCTCAATCAAAAGTATGGTTTAACTCTGTTAGCTGAATGCACAGATCAGAAAGAAGTTTCACCGAATGATTCTGTGTAGTTTATATTTGAAGACATTCCTTTTTCCACTATTACCCTCTTAGCGCTCCGAATCTCCACTTGCATTTTCTACAAAAAGAGTGTTTCATAACTGCTCAATCAAAAATATGTTTTATCTCTGTTAACTGAATTTACAGATCAGAAATAAGTTTCACAGAATGCATCTGTGTAGTTTTTATTTGAAGATATTCTTCTTCCCAATGTAGGCCTCTTAGCGCTTAGCATGTCCAATTGCAATTTCTACAGAAAGAGTGTTTCAGAACGGCTCAATCAAAAGTAAGGTTCAACTCTGTTAGTTGAATGCACAGAACAGAAAGAATTTTCACAGAATGCTACTGTGTAGTTTATATTTGAATATATTCCTTTTTCCACTATTACCCTCTTAGCGCTCCGAATGTCCACTTGCATTTTCTACAGAAAGAGTGTTCAGAACTGCGCAATCAAAAGTATGGTTTAACTCTGTTAGCTTAATGAACATATCAGAAATAAGTTTCACACAATGCTTCTGTGTAGTTTTTATTTGAAGATATTATTTTTCCCAATATAGGCCTCTTCGCGCTCCGAATGTCCAATTGCAGTTTCTACAGAAAGAGTGTTTCAGAAAGGCTCAATCAAAAGTAAGGTTCAACTCTGTTAGTTGAATGCACAGAACAGAAAGAAGTTTCATACAATGCTTCTGTGTAGTTTATATTTGAACATATACTTTTTTCCACTATTACCCACTTAGCGCTACGAATGTCCAGTTGCATTTTCTACAGACAGAGTGTTTCAAATCTGCTCAATCAAAGGTATGGTTTAACTCTGTTAGCTGAATGCTCAGATCAGAAAGAAGTTTCACAGAATGCTTCTGTGTAGTTTATATTTGAATATATTCCTTTTTCCACTACTACTGTCTTAGCGCTCCAAATGTCCAGTTGCATTTTCTACAGAAAGAGTGTTCAGATCTGCTCAATCAAAAGTATGGTTTAACTCTGTTAGCTGAATGCACAGATCAGAAAGAAGTTTCACCGAATGATTCTGTGTAGTTTATATTTGAAGACATTCCTTTTTCCACTATTGCCCTCTTAGCGCTCCGATTCTCCACTTGCATTTTCTACAGAAAGAGTGTTTCAGAACGGCTCAATCAAAACTAAGGTTCAACTCTTTTAGTTGAACAAACAGAACAGAAAGAAGTTTCACAAAATTCTTCTGTGTAGTTTTTATTTGTAGACATTCTTTTTCCCAATATAGGCCTCTTAGCGCTCAGAATGTCCAATTGCAGTTTCTACAGAAAGAGTGTTTCAGAACGGCTCAATCAAAAGTAAGGTTCAACTCTGTTAGTTGAATGCACAGAACAGAAAGAAGTTTCATACAATGCTTCTGTGTAGTTTATATTTGAACATATTCTTTTTTCCACTATTACCCACTTAGTGCTACGAATGTCCAGTTGCATTTTCTACAGACAGAGTGTTTCAAAACTGCTCAATCAAAAGTATGGTTTAACTCTGTTAGCTGAATGCTCAGATCAGAAAGAAGTTTCACAGAATGCTTCTGTGTAGTTTATATTTGAATATATTCCTTTTTCCACTACTACTGTCTTAGCGCTCCAAATGTCCAGTTGCATTTTCTACAGAAAGAGTGTTCAGATCTGCTCAATCAAAAGTATGGTTTAACTCTGTTAGCTGAATGCACAGATCAGAAAGAAGTTTCACCGAATGATTCTGTGTAGTTTATATTTGAAGACATTCCTTTTTCCACTATTGCCCTCTTAGCGCTCCGATTCTCCACTTGCATTTTCTACAGAAAGAGTGTTTCAGAACGGCTCAATCAAAACTAAGGTTCAACTCTTTTAGTTGAACAAACAGAACAGAAAGAAGTTTCACAAAATTCTTCTGTGTAGTTTTTATTTGTAGACATTCTTTTTCCCAATATAGGCCTCTTAGCGCTCAGAATGTCCAATTGCAGTTTCTACAGAAAGAGTGTTTCAGAACGGCTCAATCAAAAGTAAGGTTCAACTCTGTTAGTTGAATGCACAGAACAGAAAGAAGTTTTATACAATGCTTCTGTGTAGTTTATATTTGAACATATTCTTTTTTCCACTATTAGCCACTTAGCGCTACGAATGTCCAGTTGCATTTTCTACAGACAGAGTGTTTCAAAACTGCTCAATCAAAAGTATGGTTTAACTCTGTTAGCTGAATGCTCAGATCAGAAAGAAGTTTCACAGAATGCTTCTGTGTAGTTTATATTTGAATATATTCCTTTTTCCACTACTACGCTCTTAGCGCTCCAAATGTCCAGTTGCATTTTCTACAGAAAGAGTGTTCAGATCTGCTCAAAAGTATGGTTTAACTCTGTTAGCTGAATGCACAGATCAGAAAGAAGTTTCACCGAATGATTCTGTGTAGTTTATATTTGAAGACATTCCTTTTTCCACTATTACCCTCTTAGCGCTCCGAATCTCCACTTGCGTTTTCTACAAAAAGAGTGTTTCATAACTGCTCAATCAAAAATATGTTTTATCTCTGTTAACTGAATTTACAGATCAGAAATAAGTTTCACAGAATGCATCTGTGTAGTTTTTATTTGAAGATATTCTTTTTCCCAATGTAGGCCTCTTAGCGCTTAGCATGTCCAATTGCAGTTTCTACAGAAAGAGTGTTTCAGAACGGCTCAATCAAAAGTAAGGTTCAACTCTGTTAGTTGAATGCACAGAACAGAAAGAATTTTCACAGAATGCTACTGTGTAGTTTATATTTGAATATATTCCTTTTTCCACTATTACCCTCTTAGCGCTCCGAATGTCCACTTGCATTTTCTACAGAAAGTGTGTTCAGAACTGTGCAATCAAAAGTATGGTTTAACTCTGTTAGCTTAATGAACATATCAGAAATAAGTTTCACACAATGCTTCTGTGTAGTTTTTATTTGAAGATATTATTTTTCCCAATATAGGCCTCTTAGCGCTCAGAATGTCCAATTGCAGTTTCTACAGAAAGAGTGTTTCAGAAAGGCTCAATCAAAAGTAAGGTTCAACTCTGTTAGTTGAATGCACAGAACAGAAAGAAGTTTCATACAATGCTTCTGTGTAGTTTATATTTGAACATACTCTTTTTTCCACTATTTCCCACTTAGCGCTACGAATGTCCAGTTGCTTTTTCTACAGACAGAGTGTTTCAAAACTGCTCAATCAAAAGTATGGTTTAACTCTGTTAGCTGAATGCTCAGATCAGAAAGAAGTTTCACAGAATGCTTCTGTGTAGTTTATATTTGAATATATTCCTTTTTCCACTACTACGCTCTTAGCGCTCCAAATGTCCAGTTGCATTTTCTACAGAAAGAGTGTTCAGATCTGCTCAATCAAAAGTATGGTTTAACTCTGTTAGCTGAATGCACAGATCAGAAAGAAGTTTCACAGAATGATTCTGTGTAGTTTATATTTGGAGACATTCCTTTTTCCACTATTACCCTCTTAGCACTCCGAATCTCCACTTGCATTTTCTACAGAAAGAGTGTTTAAGAACGGCTCAATCAAAACTAAGGTTCAACTCTTTTAGTTGAACAAACAGAACAGAAAGAAGTTTCACAAAATTCTTCTGTGTAGTTTTTATTTGTAGACATTCTTTTTCCCAATATAGGCCTCTTAGCGCTCAGAATGTCCAATTGCAGTTTCTACAGAAAGTGTGTTTCAGAACGGCTCAATCAAAAGTAAGGTTCAACTCTGTTAGTTGAATGCACAGAACAGAAAGTAGTTTCATACAATGCTTCTGTGTAGTTTATATTTGAACATATTCTTTTTTCCACTATTACCCACTTAGTGCTACGAATGTCCAGTTGCATTTTCTACAGACAGAGTGTTTCAAAACTGCTCAATCAAAAGTATGGTTTAACTCTGTTAGCTGAATGATCAGATCAGAAAGAAGTTTCACAGAATGCTTCTGTGTAGTTTATATTTGAATATATTCCTTTTTCCACTACTACGCTCTTAGCGCTCCAAATGTCCAGTTGCATTTTCAACAGAAAGAGTGTTCAGATCTGCTCAATTAAAAGTATGGTTTAACTCTGTTAGCTGAATGCACAGATCAGAAAGAAGTTTCACCGAATGATTCTGTGTAGTTTATATTTGAAGACATTCCTTTTTCCACTATTACCCTCTTAGCGCTCCGAATCTCCACTTGCATTTTCTACAAAAAGAGTGTTTCATAACTGCTCAATCAAAAATATGTTTTATCTCTGTTAACTGAATTTACAGATCAGAAATAAGTTTCACAGAATGCATCTGTGTAGTTTTTATTTGAAGATATTCTTCTTCCCAATGTAGGCCTCTTAGCGCTTAGCATGTCCAATTGCAATTTCTACAGAAAGATTGTTTCAGAACGGCTCAATCAAAAGTAAGGTTCAACTCTGTTAGTTGAATGCACAGAACAGAAAGAATTTTCACAGAATGCTACTGTGTAGTTTATATTTGAATATATTCCTTTTTCCACTATTACCCTCTTAGCGCTCCGAATGTCCACTTGCATTTTCTACAGAAAGAGTGTTCAGAACTGCGCAATCAAAAGTATGGTTTAACTCTGTTAGCTTAATGAACATATCAGAAATAAGTTTCACACAATGCTTCTGTGTAGTTTTTATTTGAAGATATTATTTTTCCCAATATAGGCCTCTTCGCGCTCCGAATGTCCAATTGCAGTTTCTACAGAAAGAGTGTTTCAGAAAGGCTCAATCAAAAGTAAGGTTCAACTCTGTTAGTTGAATGCACAGAACAGAAAGAAGTTTCATACAATGCTTCTGTGTAGTTTATATTTGAACATATACTTTTTTCCACTATTACCCACTTAGCGCTACGAATGTCCAGTTGCATTTTCTACAGACAGAGTGTTTCAAATCTGCTCAATCAAAGGTATGGTTTAACTCTGTTAGCTGAATGCTCAGATCAGAAAGAAGTTTCACAGAATGCTTCTGTGTAGTTTATATTTAAATATATTCCTTTTTCCACTACTACTGTCTTAGCGCTCCAAATGTCCAGTTGCATTTTCTACAGAAAGAGTGTTCAGATCTGCTCAATCAAAAGTATGGTTTAACTCTGTTAGCTGAATGCACAGATCAGAAAGAAGTTTCACCGAATGATTCTGTGTAGTTTATATTTGAAGACATTCCTTTTTCCACTATTGCCCTCTTAGCGCTCCGATTCTCCACTTGCATTTTCTACAGAAAGAGTGTTTCAGAACGGCTCAATCAAAACTAAGGTTCAACTCTTTTAGTAGAACAAACAGAACAGAAAGAAGTTTCACAAAATTCTTCTGTGTAGTTTTTATTTGTAGACATTCTTTTTCCCAATATAGGCCTCTTAGCGCTCAGAATGTCCAATTGCAGTTTCTACAGAAAGAGTGTTTCAGAACGGCTCAATCAAAAGTAAGGTTCAACTCTGTTAGTTGAATGCACAGAACAGAAAGAAGTTTCATACAATGCTTCTGTGTAGTTTATATTTGAACATATTCTTTTTTCCACTATTACCCACTTAGTGCTACGAATGTCCAGTTGCATTTTCTACAGACAGAGTGTTTCAAAACTGCTCAATCAAAAGTATGGTTTAACTCTGTTAGCTGAATGCTCAGATCAGAAAGAAGTTTCACAGAATGCTTCTGTGTAGTTTATATTTGAATATATTCCTTTTTCCACTACTACGCTCTTAGCGCTCCAAATGTCCAGTTGCATTTTGTACAGAAAGTGTGTTCAGATCTGCTCAATCAAAAGTATGGTTTAACTCTGTTAGCTGAATGCACAGATCAGAAAGAAGTTTCACCGAATGATTCTGTGTAGTTTATATTTGAAGACATTCCTTTTTCCACTATTACCCTCTTAGCGCTCCGAATCTCCACTTGCATTTTCTACAAAAAGAGTGTTTCATAACTGCTCAATCAAAAATATGTTTTATCTCTGTTAACTGAATTTACAGATCAGAAATAAGTTTCACAGAATGCATCTGTGTAGTTTTTATTTGAAGATATTCTTCTTCCCAATGTAGGCCTCTTAGCGCTTAGCATGTCCAATTGCAGTTTCTACAGAAAGAGTGTTTCAGAACGGCTCAATCAAAAGTAAGGTTCAACTCTGTTAGTTGAATGCACAGAACAGAAAGAATTTTCACAGAATGCTACTGTGTAGTTTATATTTGAATATATTCCTTTTTCCACTATTACCCTCTTAGCGCTCCGAATGTCCACTTGCATTTTCTACAGAAAGAGTGTTCAGAACTGCGCAATCAAAAGTATGGTTTAACTCTGTTAGCTTAATGAACATATCAGAAATATGTTTCACACAATGCTTCTGTGTAGTTTTTATTTGAAGATATTATTTTTCCCAATAGAGGCCTCTTAGCGCTCAGAATGTCCAATAGCAGTTTCTACAGAAAGAGTGTTTCAGAAAGGCTCAATCAAAAGTAAGTTTCAACTCTGTTAGTTGAATGCACAGAACAGAAAGAAGTTTCATACAATGCTTCGGTGTAGTTTATATTTGAACATATTCTTTTTTCCACTATTACCCACTTAGCGCTACGAATGTCCAGTTGCATTTTCTACAGACAGAGTGTTTCAAAACTGCTCAATCTAAAGTATGGTTTAACTCTGTAAGCTCAATGCTCAGATCAGAAAGTAGTTTCACAGAATGCTTCTGTGTAGTTTATATTTGAATATATTCCTTTTTCCACTACTACTCTCTTAGCGCTCCAAATGTCCAGTTGCATTTTCTACAGAAAGAGTGTTCAGATCTGCTCAATCAAAAGTATGGTTTAACTCTGTTAGCTGAATGCACAGATCAGAAAGAAGTTTCACAGAATGATTCTGTGTAGTTTATATTTGGAGACATTCCTTTTTCCACTATTACCCTCTTAGCGCTCCGAATCTCCACTTGCATTTTCTACAGAAAGACTGTTACAGAACGGCTCAATCAAAACTAAGGTTCAACTCTTTTAGTTGAACAAACAGAACAGGAAGAAGTTTCACACAATTCTTCTGTGTAGTTTTTATTTGTAGACATTCTTTTTCCCAATATAGGCCTCTTAGCGCTCAGAATGTCCAATTGCAGTTTCTACAGAAAGAGTGTTTCAGAACGGCTCAATCAAAAGTAAGGTTCAACTCTGTTAGTTGAATGCACAGAACAGAAAGAAGTTTCATACAATGCTTCTGTGTAGTTTATATTTGAACATATTCTTTTTTCCACTATTACCCACTTAGCGCTACGAATGTCCAGTTGCATTTTCTACAGACAGAGTGTTTCAAAACTGCTCAATCAAAAGTATGGTTTAACACTGTTAGCTGAATGCTCAGATCAGAAAGAAGTTTCACAGAATGCTTCTGTGTAGTTTATATTTGAATATATTCCTTTTTCCACTACTGCTCTCTTAGCGCTCCAAATGTCCAGTTGCATTTTCTACAGAAAGAGTGTTCAGATCTGCTGAATGAAAAGTATGGTTTAACACTGTTAGCTGAATGCACAGATCAGAAAGAAGTTTCACAGAATGATTCTGTGTAGTTTATATTTGGAGACATTCCTTTTTCCACTATTACCCTCTTAGCGCTCCGAATCTCCACTTGCATTTTCTACAGAAAGAGTGTTTCAGAACGGCTCAATCAAAACTAAGGTTCAACTCTTTTAGTTGAACAAACAGAACAGAAAGAAGTTTCACACAATTCTTCTGTGTAGTTTTTATTTGTAGACATTCTTTTTCCCAATATAGGCCTCTTAGCGCTCAGAATGTCCAATTGCAGTTTCTACAGAAAGAGTGTTTCAGAACGGCTCAATCAAAAGTAAGGTTCAACTCTGTTAGTTGAATGCACAGAACAGAAAGAAGTTTCATACAATGCTTCTGTGTAGTTTATATTTGAACATATCCTTTTTTCCACTATTACCCACTTAGCGCTACGAATGTCCAGTTGCATTTTCTACAGACAGAGTGTTTCAAAACTGCTCAATCAAAAGTATGGTTTAACTCTGTTAGCTGAATGCTCAGATCAGAAAGAAGTTTCACAGAATGCTTCTGTGTAGTTTATATTTGAATATATTCCTTTTTCCACTACTACGCTCTTAGCGCTCCAAATGTCCAGTTGCATTTTCTACAGAAAGAGTGTTCAGATCTGCTCAATCAAAAGTATGGTTTAGCTCTGTTAGCTGAATGCACAGATCAGAAAGAAGTTTCACCGAATGATTCTGTGTAGTTTATATTTGAAGACATTCCTTTTTCCACTATTACCCTCTTAGCGCTCCGAATCTCCACTTGCATTTTCTACAAAAAGAGTGTTTCATAACTGCTCAATCAAAAATATGTTTTATCTCTGTTAACTGAATTTACAGATCAGAAATAAGTTTCACAGAATGCATCTGTGTAGTTTTTATTTGAAGATATTCTTTTTCCCAATGTAGGCCTCTTAGCGCTTAGCATGTCCAATTGCAGTTTCTACAGAAAGAGTGTTTCAGAACGGCTCAATCAAAAGTAAGGTTCAACTCTGTTAGTTGAATACACAGAACAGAAAGAATTTTCACAGAATGCTACTGTGTAGTTTATAATTGAATATATTCCTTTTTCCACTATTACCCTCTTAGCGCTCCGAATGTCCACTTGCATTTTCTACAGAAAGAGTGTTCAGAACTGCGCAATCAAAAGTATGGTTTAACTCTGTTAGCTTAATGAACATATCAGAAATAAGTTTCACACAATGCTTCTGTGTAGTTTTTATTTGAAGATATTATTTTTCCCAATAGAGGCCTCTTAGCGCTCAGAATGTCCAATAGCAGTTTCTACAGAAAGAGTGTTTCAGAAAGGCTCAATCAAAAGTAAGGTTCAACTCTGTTAGTTGAATGCACAGAACAGAAAGAAGTTTCATACAATGCTTCTGTGTAGTTTATATTTGAACATATTCTTTTTTCCACTATTACCCACTTAGCGCTACGAATGTCCAGTTCCATTTTCTACAGACAGAGTGTTTCAAAACTGCTCAATCAAAAGTATGGTTTAACACTGTTAGCTGAATGCTCAGATCAGAAAGAAGTTTCACAGAATGCTTCTGTGTAGTTTATATTTGAATATATTCCTTTTTCCACTACTGCTCTCTTAGCGCTCCAAATGTCCAGTTGCATTTTCTACAGAAAGAGTGTTCAGATCTGCTGAATGAAAAGTATGGTTTAACACTGTTAGCTGAATCACAGATCAGAAAGAAGTTTCACAGAATGATTCTGTGTAGTTTATATTTGGAGACATTCCTTTTTCCACTATTACCCTCTTAGCGCTCCGAATCTCCACTTGCATTTTCTACAGAAAGAGTGTTTCAGAACGGCTCAATCAAAACTAAGGTTCAACTCTTTTAGTTGAACAAACAGAACAGAAAGAAGTTTCACACAATTCTTCTGTGTAGTTTTTATTTGTAGACATTCTTTTTCCAATATAGGCCTCTTAGCGCTCAGAATGTCCAATTGCAGTTTCTACAGAAAGAGTGTTTCAGAACGGCTCAATCAAAAGTAAGGTTCAACTCTGTTAGTTGAATGCACAGAACAGAAAGAAGTTTCATACAATGCTTCTGTGTAGTTTATATTTGAACATATTCTTTTTTCCACTATTACCCACTTAGCGCTACGAATGTCCAGTTGCATTTTCTACAGACAGAGTGTTTCAAAACGGCTCAATCAAAAGTATGGTTTAACTCTGTTAGCTGAATGCTCAGATCAGAAAGAAGTTTCACAGAATGCTTCTGTGTAGTTTATATTTGAATATATTCCTTTTTCCACTACTACGCTCTTAGCGCTCCAAATGTCCAGTTGCATTTTCTACAGAAAGAGTGTTCAGATCTGCTCAATCAAAAGTATGGTTTAGCTCTGTTAGCTGAATGCACAGATCAGAAAGAAGTTTCACCGAATGATTCTGTGTAGTTTATATTTGAAGACATTCCTTTTTCCACTATTACCCTCTTAGCGCTCCGAATCTCCACTTGCATTTTCTACAAAAAGAGTGTTTCATAACTGCTCAATCAAAAATATGTTTTATCTCTGTTAACTGAATTTACAGATCAGAAATAAGTTTCACAGAATGCATCTGTGTAGTTTTTATTTGAAGATATTCTTTTTCCCAATGTAGGCCTCTTAGCGCTTAGCATGTCCAATTGCAGTTTCTACAGAAAGAGTGTTTCAGAACGGCTCAATCAAAAGTAAGGTTCAACTCTGTTAGTTGAATGCACAGAACAGAAAGAATTTTCACAGAATGCTACTGTGTAGTTTATATTTGAATATATTCCTTTTTCCACTATTACCCTCTTAGCGCTCCGAATGTCCACTTGCATTTTCTACAGAAAGAGTGTTCAGAACTGCGCAATCAAAAGTATGGTTTAACTCTGTTAGCTTAATGAACATATCAGAAATAAGTTTCACACAATGCTTCTGTGTAGTTTTTATTTGAAGATATTATTTTTCCCAATAGAGGCCTCTTAGCGCTCAGAATGTCCAATTGCAGTTTCTACAGAAAGAGTGTTTCAGAACGGCTCAATCAAAAGTAAGGTTCAACTCTGTTTGTTGAATGCACAGAACAGAAAGAAGTTTCATACAATGCTTCTGTGTAGTTTATATTTGAACATATTCTTTTTTCCACTATTTCCCACTTAGCGCTACGAATGTCCAGTTGCATTTTCTACAGACAGAGTGTTTCAAAACTGCTCAATCAAAAGTATGGTTTAACTCTGTTAGCTGAATGCTCAGATCAGAAAGAAGTTTCACAGAATGCTTCTGTGTAGTTTATATTTGAATATATTCCTTTTTCCACTACTACTCTCTTAGCGCTCCAAATGTCCAGTTGCATTTTCTACAGAAAGAGTGTTCAGATCTGCTCAATCAAAAGTATGGTTTAACTCTGTTAGCTGAATGCACAGATCAGAAAGAAGTTTCACAGAATGATTCTGTGTAGTTTATATTTGGAGACAATCCTTTTTCCACTATTACCCTCTTAGCGCTCCGAATCTCCACTTGCATTTTCTACAGAAAGACTGTTACAGAACGGCTCAATCAAAACTAAGGTTCAACTCTTTTAGTTGAACAAACAGAACAGAAAGAAGTTTCACACAATTCTTCTGTGTAGTTTTTATTTGTAGACATTCTTTTTCCCAATATAGGCCTCTTAGCGCTCAGAATGTCCAATTGCAGTTTCTACAGAAAGAGTGTTTCAGAACGGCTCAATCAAAAGTAAGGTTCAACTCTGTTAGTTGAATGCACAGAACAGAAAGAATTTTCACAGAATGCTACTGTGTAGTTTATATTTGAATATATTCCTTTTTCCACTATTACCCTCTTAGCGCTCCGAATGTCCACTTGCATTTTCTACAGAAAGAGTGTTCAGAACTGCGCAATCAAAAGTATGGTTTAACTCTGTTAGCTTAATGAACATATCAGAAATAAGTTTCACACAATGCTTCTGTGTAGTTTTTATTTGAAGATATTATTTTTCCCAATAGAGGCCTCTTAGCGCTCAGAATGTCCAATTGCAGTTTCTACAGAAAGAGTGTTTCAGAACGGCTCAATCAAAAGTAAGGTTCAACTCTGTTTGTTGAATGCACAGAACAGAAAGAAGTTTCATACAATGCTTCTGTGTAGTTTATATTTGAACATATTCCTTTTTCCACTATTTCCCACTTAGCGCTACGAATGTCCAGTTGCATTTTCTACAGACAGAGTGTTTCAAAACTGCTCAATCAAAAGTATGGTTTAACTCTGTTAGCTGAATGCTCAGATCAGAAAGAAGTTTCACAGAATGCTTCTGTGTAGTTTATATTTGAATATATTCCTTTTTCCACTACTACTCTCTTAGCGCTCCAAATGTCCAGTTGCATTTTCTACAGAAAGAGTGTTCAGATCTGCTCAATCAAAAGTATGGTTTAACTCTGTTAGCTGAATGTACAGATCAGAAAGAAGTTTCACAGAATGATTCTGTGTAGTTTATATTTGGAGACATTCCTTTTTCCACTATTACCCTCTTAGCGCTCCGAATCTCCACTTGCATTTTCTACAGAAAGACTGTTACAGAACGGCTCAATCAAAACTAAGGTTCAACTCTTTTAGTTGAACAAACAGAACAGAAAGAAGTTTCACACAATTCTTCTGTGTAGTTTTTATTTGTAGACATTCTTTTTCCCAATATAGGCCTCTTAGCGCTCAGAATGTCCAATTGCAGTTTCTACAGAAAGAGTGTTTCAGAATGGCTCAATCAAAAGTAAGGTTCAACTCTGTTAGTTGAATGCACAGAACCGAAAGAAGTTTCATACAATGCTTCTGTGTAGTTTATATTTGGACATATTCTTTTTTCCACTATTACCCACTTAGCGCTACGAATGTCCAGTTGCATTTTCTACAGACAGAGTGTTTCAAAACTGCTCAATCAAAAGTATGGTTTAACTCTGTTTGCTGAATGTCCAGATCAGAAAGATGTTTCACAGAATGCCTCTGTGTCGTTTATATTTGAATATATTCCTTTTTCCACTACTACGCTCTTAGCGCTCCAAATGTCCAGTTGCATTTTCTACAGAAAGAGTGTTCAGATCTGCTCAATCAAAAGTATGGTTTAACTCTGTTAGCTGAATGCACAGATCAGAAAGAAGTTTCACCGAATGATTCTGTGTAGTTTATATTTGAAGACATTCCTTTTTCCACTGTTACCCTCTTAGCGCTCCGAATCTCCACTTGCATTTTCTACAAAAAGAGTGTTTCATAACTGCTCAATCAAAAATATGTTTTATATCTGTAAACTGAATTTACAGATCAGAAATAAGTTTCACAGAATGCATCTGTGTAGTTTTTATTTGAAGATATTCTTTTTCCCAATGTAGGCCTCTTAGCGCTTAGCTTGTCCAATTGCAGTTTCTACAGAAAGAGTGTTTCAGAACGGCTCAATCAAAAGTAAGGTTCAACTCTGTTAGTTGAATGCACAGAACAGAAAGAATTTTCACAGAATGCTACTGTGTAGTTTATATTTGAATATATTCCTTTTTCCACTATTACCCTCTTAGCGCTCCGAATGTCCACTTGCATTTTCTACAGAAAGAGTGTTCAGAACTGCGCAATCAAAAGTATGGTTTAACTCTGTTAGCTTAATGAACATATCAGAAATAAGTTTCACACAATGCTTCTGTGTAGTTTTTATTTGAAGATATTATTTTTCCCAATAGAGGCCTCTTAGCGCTCAGAATGTCCAATTGCAGTTTCTACAGAAAGAGTATTTCAGAACGGCTCAATCAAAAGTAAGGTTCAACTCTGTTTGTTGAATGCACAAAACAGAAAGAAGTTTCATACAATGCTTCTGTGTAGTTTATATTTGAACATATTCTTTTTTCCACTATTTCCCACTTAGCGCTACGAATGTCCAGTTGCATTTTCTACAGACAGAGTGTTTCAAAACTGCTCAATCAAAAGTATGGTTTAACTCTGTTAGCTGAATGCTCAGATCAGAAAGAAGTTTCACAGAATGCTTCTGTGTAGTTTATATTTGAATATATTCCTTTTTCCACTACTACTCTCTTAGCGCTCCAAATGTCCAGTTGCATTTTCTACAGAAAGAGTGTTCAGATCTGCTCAATCAAAAGTATGGTTTAACTCTGTTAGCTGAATGCACAGATCAGAAAGAAGTTTCACAGAATGATTCTGTGTAGTTTATATTTGGAGACAATCCTTTTTCCACTATTACCCTCTTAGCGCTCCGAATCTCCACTTGCATTTTCTACAGAAAGACTGTTACAGAACGGCTCAATCAAAACTATGGTTCAACTCTTTTAGTTGAACAAACAGAACAGAAAGAAGTTTCACACAATTCTTCTGTGTAGTTTTTATTTGTAGACATTCTTTTTCCCAATATAGGCCTCTTAGCGCTCAGAATGTCCAATTGCAGTTTCTACAGAAAGAGTGTTTCAGAACGGCTCAATCAAAAGTAAGGTTCAACTCTGTTAGTTGAATGCACAGAACAGAAAGAAGTTTCATACAATGCTTCTGTGTAGTTTATATTTGAACATATTCTTTTTTCCACTATTACCCACTTAGCGCTACGAATGTCCAGTTGCATTTTCTACAGACAGAGTGTTTCAAAACTGCTCAATCAAAAGTATGGTTTAACACTGTTAGCTGAATGCTCAGATCAGAAAGAAGTTTCACAGAATGCTTCTGTGTAGTTTATATTTGAATATATTCCTTTTTCCACTTCTGCTCTCTTAGCGCTCCAAATGTCCAGTTGCATTTTCTACAGAAAGAGTGTTCAGATCTGCTGAATGAAAAGTATGGTTTAACACTGTTAGCTGAATGCACAGATCAGAAAGAAGTTTCACAGAATGATTTTGTGTAGTTTATATTTGGAGACATTCCTTTTTCCACTATTACCCTCTTAGCGCTCCGAATCTCCACTTGCATTTTCTACAGAAAGAGTGTTTCAGAACGGCTCAATCAAAACTAAGGTTCAACTCTTTTAGTTGAACAAACAGAACAGAAAGAAGTTTCACACAATTCTTCTGTGTAGTTTTTATTTGTAGACATTCTTTTTCCCAATATAGGCCTCTTAGCGCTCAGAATGTCCAATTGCAGTTTCTACAGAAAGAGTGTTTCAGAACGGCTCAATCAAAAGTAAGGTTCAACTCTGTTAGTTGAATGCACAGAACAGAAAGAAGTTTCATACAATGCTTCTGTGTAGTTTATATTAGAACATATTCTTTTTTCCACTATTACCCACTTAGCGCTACGAATGTCCAGTTGCATTTTCTACAGACAGAGTGTTTCAAAACTGCTCAATCAAAAGTATGGTTTAACTCTGTTAGCTGAATGCTCAGATCAGAAAGAAGTTTCACAGAATGCTTCTGTGTAGTTTATATTTGAATATATTCCTTTTTCCACTACTACGCTCTTAGCGCTCCAATTGTCCAGTTGCATTTTCTACAGAAAGAGTGTTCAGATCTGCTCCATCAAAAGTATGGTTTAGCTCTGTTAGCTGAATGCACAGATCAGAAAGAAGTTTCACCGAATGATTCTGTGTAGTTTATATTTGAAGACATTCCTTTTTCCACTATTACCCTCTTAGCGCTCCGAATCTCCACTTGCATTTTCTACAAAAAGAGTGTTTCATAACTGCTCAATCAAAAATATGTTTTATCTCTGTTAAGTGAATTTACAGATCAGAAATAAGTTTCACAGAATGCATCTGTGTAGTTTTTATTTGAAGATATTCTTTTTCCCAATGTAGGCCTCTTAGCGCTTAGCATGTCCAATTGCAGTTTCTACAGAAAGAGTGTTTCAGAACGGCTCAATCAAAAGTAAGGTTCAACTCTGTTAGTTGAATGCACAGAACAGAAAGAATTTTCACAGAATGCTACTGTGTAGTTTATATTTGAATATATTCCTTTTTCCACTATTACCCTCTTAGCGCTCCGAATGTCCACTTGCATTTTCTACAGAAAGAGTGTTCAGAACTGCGCAATCAAAAGTATGGTTTAACTCTGTTAGCTTAATGAACATATCAGAAATAAGTTTCACACAATGCTTCTGTGTAGTTTTTATTTGAAGATATTATTTTTCCCAATAGAGGCCTCTTAGCGCTCAGAATGTCCAATTGCAGTTTCTACAGAAAGAGTGTTTCAGAACGGCTCAATCAAAAGTAAGGTTAAACTCTGTTAGTTGAATGCACAGAACAGAAAGAAGTTTCATACAATGCTTCTGTGTAGTTTATATTTGAACATATTCTTTTTTCCACTATTACCCACTTAGCGCTACGAATGTCCAGTTGCATTTTCTACAGACAGAGTGTTTCAAAACTGCTCAATCAAAAGTATGGTTTAACTCTGTTAGCTGAATGCTCAGATCACAAAGAAGTTTCACAGAATGCTTCTGTGTAGTTTATATTTGAATATATTCCTTTTTCCACTACTACTCTCTTAGCGCTCCAAATGTCCAGTTGCATTTTCTACAGAAAGAGTGTTCAGATCTGCTCAATCAAAAGTATGGTTTAACTCTGTTAGCTGAATGTACAGATCAGAAAGAAGTTTCACAGAATGATTCTGTGTAGTTTATATTTGGAGACATTCCTTTTTCCACTATTACCCTCTTAGCGCTCCGAATGTCCACTTGCATTTTCTACAGAAAGAGTGTTTCAGAACGGCTCAATCAAAATTAAGGTTCAACTCTTTTAGTTGAACAAACAGAACAGAAAGAAGTTTCACACAATTCTTCTGTGTAGTTTTTATTTGTAGACATTCTTTTTCCCAATATAGGCCTCTTAGCGCTCAGAATGTCCAATTGCAGTTGCTACAGAAAGAGTGTTTCAGAACGGCTCAATCAAAAGTAAGGTTCAACTCTGTTAGTTGAATGCACAGAACAGGAAGAAGTTTCATACAATGCTTCTGTGTAGTTTATATTTGGACATATTCTTTTTTCCACTATTACCCACTTAGCGCTACGAATGTCCAGTTGCATTTTCTACAGACAGAGTGTTTCAAAACTGCTCAATCAAAAGTATGGTTTAACTCTGTTAGCTGAATGCTCAGATCAGAAAGAAGTTTCACAGAATGCTTCTGTGTAGTTTATATTTGAATATATTCCTTTTTCCACTACTACGCTCTTAGCGCTCCAAATGTCCAGTTGCATTTTCTACAGAAAGAGTGTTCAGATCTGCTCAATCAAAAGTATGGTTTAGCTCTGTTAGCTGAATGCACAGATCAGAAAGAAGTTTCACCGAATGATTCTGTGTAGTTTATATTTGAAGACATTCCTTTTTCCACTATTACCCTCTTAGCGCTCCGAATCTCCACTTGCATTTTCTACAAAAAGAGTGTTTCATAACTGCTCAATCAAAAATATGTTTTATCTCTGTTAACTGAATTTACAGATCAGAAATAAGTTTCACAGAATGCATCTGTGTAGTTTTTATTTGAAGATATTCTTTTTCCCAATGTAGGCCTCTTAGCGCTTAGCATGTCCAATTGCAGTTTCTACAGAAAGAGTGTTTCAGAACGGCTCAATCAAAAGTAAGGTTCAACTCTGTTATTTGAATGCACAGAACAGAAAGAATTTTCACAGAATGCTACTGTGTAGTTTATATTTGAATATATTCCTTTTTCCACTATTACCCTCTTAGCGCTCCGAATGTCCACTTGCATTTTCTACAGAAAGAGTGTTCAGAACTGCGCAATCCAAAGTATGGTTTAACTCTCTTAGCTTAATGAACATATCAGAAATAAGTTTGACACAATGCTTCTGTGTAGTTTTTATTTGAAGATATTATTTTTCCCAATAGAGGCCTCTTAGCGCTCAGAATGTCCAATTGCAGTTTCTACAGAAAGAGTGTTTCAGAACGGCTCAATCAAAAGTAAGGTTCAACTCTGTTTGTTGAATGCACAGAACAGAAAGTAGTTTCATACAATGCTTCTGTGTAGTTTATATTTGAACATATTCTTTTTTCCACTATTTCCCACTTAGCGCTACGAATGTCCAGTTGCATTTCCTACAGACAGAGTGTTTCAAAACTGCTCAATCAAAAGTATGGTTTAACTCTGTTAGCTGAATGCTCAGATCAGAAAGAAGTTTCACAGAATGCTTCTGTGTAGTTTATATTTGAATATATTCCTTTTTCCACTACTACTCTCTTAGCGCTCCAAATATCCAGTTGCATTTTCTACAGAAAGAGTGTTCAGATCTGCTCAATCAAAAGTATGGTTTAACTCTGTTAGCTGAATGTACAGATCAGAAAGAAGTTTCACAGAATGATTCTGTGTAGTTTATATTTGGAGACATTCCTTTTTCCACTATTACCCTCTTAGCGCTCCGAATCTCCACTTGCATTTTCTACAGAAAGACTGTTACAGAACGGCTCAATCAAAACTAAGTTCAACTCTTTTAGTTGAACAAACAGAACAGAAAGAAGTTTCACACAATTCTTCTGTGTAGTTTTTATTTGTAGACATTCTTTTTCCCAATATAGGCCTCTTACCGCTCAGAATGTCCAATTGCAGTTTCTACAGAAAGAGTGTTTCAGAATGGCTCAATCAAAAGTAAGGTTCAACTCTGTTAGTTGAATGCACAGAACCGAAAGAAGTTTCATACAATGCTTCTGTGTAGTTTATATTTGGACATATTCTTTTTTCCACTATTACCCACTTAGCGCTACGAATGTCCAGTTGCATTTTCTACAGACAGAGTGTTTCAAAACTGCTCAATCAAAAGTATGGTTTAACTCTGTTAGCTGAATGTCCAGATCAGAAAGATGTTTCACAGAATGCTTCTGTGTAGTTTATATTTGAATATATTCCTTTTTCCACTACTACGCTCTTAGCGCTCCAAATGTCCAGTTGCATTTTCTACAGAAAGAGTGTTCAGATCTGCTCAATCAAAAGTATGGTTTAACTCTGTTAGCTGAATGCACAGATCAGAAAGAAGTTTCACCGAATGATTCTGTGTAGTTTATATTTGAAGACATTCCTTTTTCCACTGTTACCCTCTTAGCGCTCCGAATCTCCACTTGCATTTTCTACAAAAAGAGTGTTTCATAACTGCTCAATCAAAAATATGTTTTATATCTGTAAACTGAATTTACAGATCAGAAATAAGTTTCACAGAATGCATCTGTGTAGTTTTTATTTGAAGATATTCTTTTTCCCAATGTAGGCCTCTTAGCGCTTAGCATGTCCAATTGCAGTTTCTACAGAAAGAGTGTTTCAGAACGGCTCAATCAAAAGTAAGGTTCAACTCTGTTAGTTGAATGCACAGAACAGAAAGAATTTTCACAGAATGCTACTGTGTAGTTTATAATTGAATATATTCCTTTTTCCACTATTACCCTCTTAGCGCTCCGAATGTCCACTTGCATTTTCTACAGAAAGAGTGTTCAGAACTGCGCAATCAAAAGTATGGTTTAACTCTGTTAGCTTAATGAACATATCAGAAATAAGTTTCACACAATGCTTCTGTGTAGTTTTTATTTGAAGATATTATTTTTCCCAATAGAGGCCTCTTAGCGCTCAGAATGTCCAATAGCAGTTTCTACAGAAAGAGTGTTTCAGAAAGGCTCAATCAAAAGTAAGGTTCAACTCTGTTAGTTGAATGCACAGAACAGAAAGAAGTTTCATACAATGCTTCTGTGTAGTTTATATTTGAACATATTCTTTTTTCCACTATTACCCACTTAGCGCTACGAATGTCCAGTTGCATTTTCTACAGACAGAGTGTTTCAAAACTGCTCAATCAAAAGTATGGTTTAAATCTGTAAGCTGAATGCTCAGATCAGAAAGAAGTTTCACAGAATGCTTCTGTGTAGTTTATATTTGAATATATTCCTTTTTCCACTACTACTCTCTTAGCGCTCCAAATGTCCAGTTGCATTTTCTACAGAAAGAGTGTTCAGATCTGCTCAATCAAAAGTATGGTTTAACTCTGTTAGCTGAATGCACAGATCAGAAAGAAGTTTCACAGAATGATTCTGTGTAGTTTATATTTGGAGACAATCCTTTTTCCACTATTACCCTCTTAGCGCTCCGAGTCTCCACTTGCATTTTCTACAGAAAGACTGTTACAGAACGGCTCAATCAAAACTAAGGTTCAACTCTTTTAGTTGAACAAACAGAACAGAAAGAAGTTTCACACAATTCTTCTGTGTAGTTTTTATTTGTAGACATTCTTTTTCCCAATATAGGCCTCTTAGCGCTCAGAATGTCCAATTGCAGTTTCTACAGAAAGAGTGTTTCAGAACGGCTCAATCAAAAGTAAGGTTCAACTCTGTTAGTTGAATGCACAGAACAGAAAGAAGTTTCATACAATGCTTCTGTGTAGTTTATATTTGAACATATTCTTTTTTCCACTATTACCCACTTAGCGCTACGAATGTCCAGTTGCATTTTCTACAGACAGAGTGTTTCAAAACTGCTCAATCAAAAGTATGGTTTAACAATGTTAGCTGAACGCTCAGATCAGAAAGAAGTTTCACAGAATGCTTCTGTGTAGTTTATATTTGAATATATTCCTTTTTCCACTACTGCTCTCTTAGCGCTCCAAATGTCCAGTTGCATTTTCTACAGAAAGAGTGTTCAGATCTGCTGAATGAAAAGTATGGTTTAACACTGTTAGCTGAATGCACAGATCAGAAAGAAGTTTCACAGAATGATTCTGTGTAGTTTATATTTGGAGACATTCCTTTTTCCACTATTACCCTCTTAGCGTTCCGAATCTCCACTTGCATTTTCTACAGAAAGAGTGTTTCAGAACGGCTCAATCAAAACTAAGGTTCAACTCTTTTAGTTGAACAAACAGAACAGAAAGAAGTTTCACACAATTCTTCTGTGTAGTTTTTATTTGTAGACATTCTTTTTCCCAATATAGGCCTCTTAGCGCTCAGAATGTCCAATTGCAGTTTCTACAGAAAGAGTGTTTCAGAACGGCTCAATCAAAAGTAAGGTTCAACTCTGTTAGTTGAATGCACAGAACAGAAAGAAGTTTCATACAATGCTTCTGTGTAGTTTATATTTGAACATATTCTTTTTTCCACTATTACCCACTTAGCGCTACGAATGTCCAGTTGCATTTTCTACAGACAGAGTGTTTCAAAACTGCTCAATCAAAAGTATGGTTTAACTCTGTTAGCTGAATGCTCAGATCAGAAAGAAGTTTCACAGAATGCTTCTGTGTAGTTTATATTTGAATATATTCCTTTTTCCACTACTACGCTCTTAGCGCTCCAATTGTCCAGTTGCATTTTCTACAGAAAGAGTGTTCAGATCTGCTCAATCAAAAGTATGGTTTAGCTCTGTTAGCTGAATGCACAGATCAGAAATAAGTTTCACCGAATGATTCTGTGTAGTTTATATTTGAAGACATTCCTTTTTCCACTATTACCCTCTTAGCGCTCCGAATCTCCACTTGCATTTTCTACAAAAAGAGTGTTTCATAACTGCTCAATCAAAAATATGTTTTATCTCTGTTAACTGAATTTACAGATCAGAAATAAGTTTCACAGAATGCATCTGTGTAGTTTTTATTTGAAGATATTCTTTTTCCCAATGTAGGCCTCTTAGCGCTTAGCATGTCCAATTGCAGTTTCTACAGAAAGAGTGTTTCAGAACGGCTCAATCAAAAGTAAGGTTCAACTCTGTTAGTTGAATGCACAGAACAGAAAGAATTTTCACAGAATGCTACTGTGTAGTTTATATTTGAATATATTCCTTTTTCCACTATTACCCTCTTAGCGCTCCGAATGTCCACTTGCATTTTCTACAGAAAGAGTGTACAGAACTGCGCAATCAAAAGTATGGTTTAACTCTGTTAGCTTAATGAACATATCAGAAATAAGTTTCACACAATGCTTCTGTGTAGTTTTTATTTGAAGATATTATTTTTCCCAATAGAGGCCTCTTAGCGCTCAGAATGTCCAATTGCAGTTTCTACAGAAAGAGTGTTTCAGAACGGCTCAATCAAAAGTAAGGTTCAACTCTGTTAGTTGAATGCACAGAACAGAAAGAAGTTTCATACAATGCTTCTGTGTAGTTTATATTTGAACATATTCTTTTTTCCACTATTACCCACTTAGCGCTACGAATGTCCAGTTGCATTTTCTACAGACAGAGTGTTTCAAAACTGCTCAATCAAAAGTATGGTTTAACTCTGTTAGCTGAATGCTCAGATCAGAAAGAAGTTTCACAGAATGCTTCTGTGTAGTTTATATTTGAATATATTCCTTTTTCCACTACTACTCTCTTAGCGCTCCAAATGTCCAGTTGCATTTTCTACAGAAAGAGTGTTCAGATCTGCTCAATCAAAAGTATGGTTTAACTCTGTTAGCTGAATGTACAGATCAGAAAGAAGTTTCACAGAATGATTCTGTGTAGTTTATATTTGGAGACATTCCTTATTCCACTATTACCCTCTTAGCGCTCCGAATGTCCACTTGCATTTTCTACAGAAAGAGTGTTTCAGAAAGGCTCAATCAAAATTAAGGTTCAACTCTTTTAGTTGAACAAACAGAACAGAAAGAAGTTTCACACAATTCTTCTGTGTAGTTTTTATTTGTAGACATTCTTTTTCCCAATATAGGCCTCTTAGCGCTCAGAATATCCAATTGCAGTTTCTACAGAAAGAGTGTTTCAGAACGGCTCAATCAAAAGTAAGGTTCAACTCTGTTAGTTGAATGCACAGAACAGGAAGAAGTTTCATACAATGCTTCTGTGTAGTTTATATTTGGACATATTCTTTTTTCCACTATTACCCACATAGCGCTACGAATGTCCAGTTGCATTTTCTACAGACAGAGTGTTTCAAAACTGCTCAATCAAAAGTATGGTTTAACTCTGTTAGCTGAATGCCCAGATCAGAAAGAAGTTTCACAGAATGCTTCTGTGTAGTTTATATTTGAATATATTCCTTTTTCCACTACTACGCTCTTAGCGCTCCAAATGTCCAGTTGCATTTTCTACAGAAAGAGTGTTCAGATCTGCTCAGTCAAAAATATGGTTTAACTCTGTTAGCTGAATGCACAGATCAGAAAGAAGTTTCACCGAATGATTCTGTGTAGTTTATATTTGAATACATTCCTTTTTCCACTGTTACCCACTTAGCGCTCCGAATCTCCACTTGCATTTTCTACAAAAAGAGTGTTTCATAACTGCTCAATCAAAAATATGTTTTATCTCTGTTAACTGAATTTACAGATCAGAAATAAGTTTCACAGAATGCATCTGTGTAGTTTTTATTTGAAGATATTCTTTTTCCCAATGTAGGCCTCTTAGCGCTTAGCATGTCCAATTGCAGTTTCTACAGAAAGAGTGTTTCAGAACGGCTCAATCAAAAGTAAGGTTCAACTCTGTTAGTTGAATGCACAGAACAGAAAGAATTTTCACAGAATGCTACTGTGTAGTTTATATTTGAATATATTCCTTTTTCCACTATTACCCTCTTAGCGCTCCGAATATCCACTTGCATTTTCTACAGAAAGAGTGTTCAGAACTGCGCAATCAAAAGTATGGTTTAACTCTGTTAGCTTAATGAACATATCATAAATAAGTTTCACACAATGCTTCTGTGTAGTTTTTATTTGAAGATATTACTTTTCCCAATAGAGTCCTCTTAGCGCTCAGAATGTCCAATTGCAGTTTCTACAGAAAGAGTGTTTCAGAAAGGCTCAATCAAAAGTAAGGTTCAACTCTGTTAGTTGAATGCACAGAACAGAAAGAAGTTTCATACAATGCTTCTGTGTAGTTTATATTTGAACATATTCTTTTTTCCACTATTACCCACTTAGCGCTACGAATGTCCAGTTGCATTTTCTACAGACAGAGTGTTTCAAAACTGCTCAATCAAAAGTATGGTTTAACTCTGTTAGCTGAATGTTCAGATCAGAAAGAAGTTTCACAGAATGCTTCTGGGTAGTTTATATTTGAATATATTAATTTTTCCACTACTACGCTCTTAGCGCTCCAAATGTCCAGTTGCATTTTCAACAGAAAGAGTGTTCAGATCTGCTCAATCAAAAGTATGGTTTAACTCTGTTAGCTGAATGCACTGATCAGAAAGAAGTTTCACCGAATGATTCTGTGTAGTTTATATTTGAAGACATTCCTTCTTCCACTATTACCCTCTTAGCGCTCCGAATCTCCACTTGCATTTTCTACAAAAAGAGTGTTTCATAACTGCTCAATCAAAAATATGTTTTATATCTGTAAACTGAATTTACAGATCAGAAATAAGTTTCACAGAATGCATCTGTGTTGTTTTTATTTGAAGATATTCTTTTTCCCAATGTAGGCCTCTTAGCGCTTAGCATGTCCAATTGCAGTTTCTACAGAAAGAGTGTTTCAGAATGGCTCAATCAAAAGTAAGGTTCAACTCTGTTAGTTGAATACACAGAACAGAAAGAATTTTCACAGAATGCTACTGTGTAGTTTATAATTGAATATATTCTTTTTTCCACTATTACCCTCTTAGCGCTCCGAATGTCCACTTGCATTTTCTACAGAAAGAGTGTTCAGAACTGCGCAATCAAAAGTATGGTTTAACTCTGTTAGCTTAATGAACATATCAGAAATAAGTTTCACACAATGCTTCTGTGTAGTTTTTATTTGAAGATATTATTTTTCCCAATAGAGGCCTCTTAGCGCTCAGAATATCCAATTGCAGTTTCTACAGAAAGAGTGTTTCAGAAAGGCTCAATCAAAAGTAAGGTTCAACTCTGTTAGTTGAATGCACAGAACAGAAAGAAGTTTCATACAATGCTTCTGTGTAGTTTATATTTGAACATATTCTTTTTTCCACTATTACCCACTTAGCGCTACGAATGTCCAGTTGCATTTTCTACAGACAGAGTGTTTCAAAACTGCTCAATCAAAAGTATGGTTTAAATCTGTAAGCTGAATGCTCAGATCAGAAAGAAGTTTCACAGAATGCTTCTGTGTAGTTTATATTTGAATATATTCCTTTTTCCACTACTACTCTCTTAGCGCTCCAAATGTCCAGTTGCATTTTCTACAGAAAGAGTGTTCAGATCTGCTCAATCAAAAGTATGGTTTAACTCTGTTAGCTGAATGCACAGATCAGAAAGAAGTTTCACAGAATGATTCTGTGTAGTTTATATTTGGAGACAATCCTTTTTCCACTATTACCCTCTTAGCGCTCCGAATCTCCACTTGCATTTTCTACAGAAAGACTGTTACAGAACGGCTCAATCAAAACTAAGGTTCAACTCTTTTAGTTGAACAAACAGAACAGAAAGAAGTTTCACACAATTCTTCTGTGTAGTTTTTATTTGTAGACATTCTTTTTCCCAATATAGGCCTCTTAGCGCTCAGAATGTCCAATTGCAGTTTCTACAGAAAGAGTGTTTCAGAACGGCTCAATCAAAAGTAAGGTTCAACTCTGTTAGTTGAATGCACAGAACAGAAAGAAGTTTCATACAATGCTTCTGTGTAGTTTATATTTGAACATATTCTTTTTTCCACTATTACCCACTTAGCGCTATGAATGTCCAGTTGCATTTTCTACAGACAGAGTGTTTCAAAACTGCTCAATCAAAAGTATGGTTTAACACTGTTAGCTGAATGCTCAGATCAGAAAGAAGTTTCACAGAATGCTTCTGTGTAGTTTATATTTGAATATATTCCTTTTTCCACTACTGCTCTCTTAGCGCTCCAAATGTCCAGTTGCATTTTCTACAGAAAGAGTGTTCAGATCTGCTGAATGAAAAGTATGGTTTAACACTGTTAGCTGAATGCACAGATCAGAAAGAAGTTTCACAGAATGATTCTGTGTAGTTTATATTTGAAGACATTCCTTTTTCCACTATTACCCTCTTAGCGCTCCGAATCTCCACTTGCATTTTCTACAGAAAGAGTGTTTCAGAACGGCTCAATCAAAACTAAGGTTCAACTCTTTTAGTTGAACAAACAGAACAGAAAGAAGTTTCACACAATTCTTCTGTGTAGTTTTTATTTGTAGACATTCTTTTTCCCAATATAGGCCTCTTAGCGCTCAGAATGTCCAATTGCAGTTTCTACAGAAAGAGTGTTTCAGAACGGCTCAATCAAAAGTAAGGTTCAACTCTGTTAGTTGAATGCACAGAACAGAAAGAAGTTTCATACAATGCTTCTGTGTAGTTTATATTTGAACATATTCTTTTTTCCACTATTACCCACTTAGCGCTACGAATGTCCAGTTGCATTTTCTACAGACAGAGTGTTTCAAAACTGCTCAATCAAAAGTATGGTTTAACTCTGTTAGCTGAATGCTCAGATCAGAAAGAAGTTTCACAGAATGCTTCTGTGTAGTTTATATTTGAATATATTCCTTTTTCCACTACTACGCTCTTAGCGCTCCAAATGTCCAGTTGCATTTTCTACAGAAAGAGTGTTCAGATCTGCTCAATCAAAAGTATGGTTTAGCTCTGTTAGCTGAATTCACAGATCAGAAAGAAGTTTCACCGAATGATTCTGTGTAGTTTATATTTGAAGACATTCCTTTTTCCACTATTACCCTCTTAGCGCTCCGAATCTCCACTTGCATTTTCTACAAAAAGAGTGTTTCATAACTGCTCAATCAAAAATATGTTTTATCTCTGTTAACTGAATTTACAGATCAGAAATAAGTTTCACAGAATGCATCTGTGTAGTTTTTATTTGAAGATATTCTTTTTCCCAATGTAGGCCTCTTAGCGCTTAGCATGTCCAATTGCAGTTTCTACAGAAAGAGTGTTTCAGAACGGCTCAATCAAAAGTAAGGTTCAACTCTGTTAGTTGAATGCACAGAACAGAAAGAATTTTCACAGAATGCTACTGTGTAGTTTATATTTGAATATATTCCTTTTTCCACTATTACCCTCTTAGCGCTCCGAATGTCCACTTGCATTTTCTACAGAAAGAGTGCTCAGAACTGCGCAATCAAAAGTATGGTTTAACTCTGTTAGCTTAATGAACATATCAGAAATAAGTTTCACACAATGCTTCTGTGTAGTTTTTATTTGAAGATATTATTTTTCCCAACAGAGGCCTCTTAGCGCTCAGAATGTCCAATTGCAGTTTCTACAGAAAGAGTGTTTCAGAACGGCTCAATCAAAAGTAAGGTTCAACTCTGTTTGTTGAATGCACAGAACAGAAAGTAGTTTCATACAATGCTTCTGTGTAGTTTATATTTGAACATATTCTTTTTTCCACTATTTCCCACTTAGCGCTACGAATGTCCAGTTGCATTTTCTACAGACAGAGTGTTTCAAAACTGCTCAATCAAAAGTATGGTTTAACTCTGTTAGCTGAATGCTCAGATCAGAAAGAAGTTTCACAGAATGCTTCTGTGTAGTTTATATTTGAATATATTCCTTTTTCCACTACTACTCTCTTAGCGCTCCAAATGTCCAGTTGCATTTTCTACAGAAAGAGTGTTCAGATCTGCTCAATCAAAAGTATGGTTTAACTCTGTTAGCTGAATGTACAGATCAGAAAGAAGTTTCACAGAATGATTCTGTGTAGTTTATATTTGGAGACATTCCTTTTTCCACTATTACCCTCTTAGCGCTCCGAATCTCCACTTGCATTTTCTACAGAAAGACTGTTACAGAACGGCTCAATCAAAACTAAGGTTCAACTCTTTTAGTTGAACAAACAGAACAGAAAGAAGTTTCACACAATTCTTCTGTGTAGTTTTTATTTGTAGACATTCTTTTTCCCAATATAGGCCTCTTAGCGCTCAGAATGTCCAATTGCAGTTTCTACAGAAAGAGTGTTTCAGAACGGCTCAATCAAAAGTAAGGTTCAACTCTGTTAGTTGAATGCACAGAACAGAAAGAAGTTTCATACAATGCTTCTGTGTAGTTTATATTAGAACATATTCTTTTTTCCACTATTACCCACTTAGCGCTACGAATGTCCAGTTGCATTTTCTACAGACAGAGTGTTTCAAAACTGCTCAATCAAAAGTATGGTTTAACTCTGTTAGGTGAATGCTCAGATCAGAAAGAAGTTTCACAGAATGCTTCTGTGTAGTTTATATTTGGATATATTCCTTTTTCCACTACTACGCTCTTAGCGCTCCAATTGTCCAGTTGCATTTTCTACAGAAAGAGTGTTCAGATCTGCTCAATCAAAAGTATGGTTTAACTCTGTTAGCTGAATGCACAGATCAGAAAGAAGTTTCACCGAATGATTCTGTGTAGTTTATATTTGAAGACATTCCTTTTTCCACTATTACCCTCTTAGCGCTCCGAATCTCCACTTGCATTTTCTACAAAAAGAGTGTTTCATAACTGCTCAATCAAAAATATGTTTTATCTCTGTTAACTGAATTTACAGATCAGAAATAAGTTTCACAGAATGCATCTGTGTAGTTTTTATTTGAAGATATTCTTTTTCCCAATGTAGGCCTCTTAGCGCTTAGCATGTCCAATTGCAGTTTCTACAGAAAGAGTGTTTCAGAACGGCTCATTCAAAAGTAAGGTTCAACTCTGTTAGTTGAATGCACAGAACAGAAAGAATTTTCACAGAATGCTACTGTGTAGTTTATATTTGAATATATTCCTTTTTCCACTATTACCCTCTTAGCGCTCCGAATGTCCACTTGCATTTTCTACAGAAAGAGTGTTCAGAACTGCGCAATCAAAAGTATGGTTTAACTCTGTTAGCTTAATGAACATATCAGAAATAAGTTTCACACAATGCTTCTGTGTAGTTTTTATTTGAAGATATTATTTTTCCCAATAGAGGCCTCTTAGCGCTCAGAATGTCCAATTGCAGTTTCTACAGAAAGAGTGTTTCAGAACGGCTCAATCAAAAGTAAGGTTCAACTCTGTTAGTTGAATGCACAGAACAGAAAGAAGTTTCATACAATGCTTCTGTGTAGTTTATATTTGAACATATTCTTTTTTCCACTATTACCCACTTAGCGCTACGAATGTACAGTTGCATTTTCTACAGACAGAGTGTTTCAAAACTGCTCAATCAAAAGTATGGTTTAACTCTGTTAGCTGAATGTTCAGATCAGAAAAAAGTTTCACAGAATGCTTCTGGGTAGTTTATATTTGAATATATTAATTTTTCCACTACTACGCTCTTAGCGCTCCAAATGTCCAGTTGCATTTTCAACAGAAAGAGTGTTCAGATCTGCTCAATCAAAAGTATGGTTTAACTCTGTTAGCTGAATGCACTGATCAGAAAGAAGTTTCACCGAATGATTCTGTGTAGTTTATATTTGAAGACATTCCTTTTTCCACTATTACCCTCTTAGCGCTCCGAATCTCCACTTGCATTTTCTACAAAAAGAGTATTTCATAACTGCTCCATCAAAAATATGTTTTATCTCTGTTAACTGAATTTACAGATCAGAAATAAGTTTCACAGAATGCATCTGTGTAGTTTTTATATGAAGATATTCTTTTTCCCAATGTAGGCCTCTTAGCGCTTAGCATGTCCAATTGCAGTTTCTACAGAAAGAGTGTTTCAGAACGGCTCAATCAAAAGTAAGGTTCAACTCTGTTAGTTGAATGCACAGAACAGAAAGAATTTTCACAGAATGCTACTGTGTAGTTTATATTTGAATATATTCCTTTTTCCACTATTACCCTCTTAGCGCTCCGAATGTCCACTTGCATTTTCTACAGAAAGAGTGTTCAGAACTGCGCAATCAAAAGTATGGTTTAACTCTGTTAGCTTAATGAACATATCAGAAATAAGTTTCACACAATGCTTCTGTGTAGTTTTTATTTGAAGATATTATTTTTCCCAATATAGGCCTCTTAGCGCTCAGAATGTCCAATTGCAGTTTCTACAGAAAGAGTGTTTCAGAAAGGCTCAATCAAAAGTAAGGTTCAACTCTGTTAGTTGAATGCACAGAACAGAAAGAAGTTTCATACAATGCTTCTGTGTAGTTTATATTTGAACATATTCTTTTTTCCACTATTACCCACTTAGCGCTACGAATGTCCAGTTGCATTTTCTACAGACAGAGTGTTTCAAAACTGCTCAATCAAAAGTATGGTTTAACTCTGTTAGCTGAATGCTCAGATCAGAAAGAAGTTTCACAGAATGCTTCTGTGTAGTTTATATTTGAATATATTCCTTTTTCCACTACTACTCTCTTAGCGCTCCAAATGTCCAGTTGCATTTTCTACAGAAAGAGTGTTCAGATCTGCTCAATCAAAAGTATGGTTTAACTCTGTTAGCTGAATGCACAGATCAGAAAGAAGTTTCACAGAATGATTCTGTGTAATTTATATTTGGAGACATTCCTTTTTCCACTATTACCCCCTTAGCGCTCCGAATCTCCACTTGCATTTTCTACAGAAAGAGTGTTTCAGAACGGCTCAATCAAAACTAAGGTTCAACTCTGTTAGTTGAACAAACAGAACAGAAAGAAGTTTCACACAATTCTTCTGTGTAGTTTTTATTTGTAGACATTCTTTTTCCCAATATAGGCCTCTTAGCGCTCAGAATGTCCAATTGCAGTTTCTACAGAAAGAGTGTTTCAGAACGGCTCAATCAAAAGTAAGGTTCAACTCTGTTAGTTGAATGCACAGAACAGAAAGAAGTTTCATACAATGCTTCTGTGTAGTTTATATTTGAACATATTCTCTTTTCCACTATTACCCACTTAGCGCTACGAATGTCCAGTTGCATTTTCTACAGACAGAGTGTTTCAAAACTGCTCAATCAAAAGTATGGTTTAACTCTGTTAGCTGTATGCTCAGATCAGAAAGAAGTTTCACAGAATGCTTCTGTGTAGTTTATATTTGAATATATTCCTTTTTCCACTACTACGCTCTTAGCGCTCCAAATGTCCAGTTGCATTTTCAACAGAAAGAGTGTTCAGATCTGCTCAATCAAAAGTATGGTTTAACTCTGTTAGCTGAATGCACAGATCAGAAAGAAGTTTCACCGAATGATTCTGTGTAGTTTATATTTTAAGACATTCCTTTTTCCACAATAACCCTCTTAGCGCTCCGAATCTCCACTTGCATTTTCTACAAAAAGAATGTTTCATAACTGCTCAATCAAAAATATGTTTTATCTCTGTTAACTGAATTTACAGATCAGAAATAAGTTTCACAGAATGCATCTGTGTAGTTTTTATTTGAAGATATTCTTTTTCCCAATGTAGGCCTCTTAGCGCTTAGCATGTCCAATTGCAGTTTCTACAGAAACAGTGTTTCAGAACGGCTCAATCAAAAGTAAGGTTCAACTCTGTTAGTTGAATGCACAGAACAGAAAGAATTTTCACAGAATGCTACTGTGTAGTTTATATTTGAATATATTCCTTTTTCCACTATTACCCTCTTAGCGCACCGAATGTCCACTTGCATTTTCTACAGAAAGAGTGTTCAGAACTGCGCAATCAAAAGTATGGTTTAACTCTGTTAGCTTAATGAACATATCAGAAATAAGTTTCACACAATGCTTCTGTGTAGTTTTTATTTGAAGATATTATTTTTCCCAATAGAAGCCTCTTAGCGCTCAGAATGTCCAATTGCAGTTTCTACAGAAAGAGTGTTTCAGAAAGGCTCAATCAAAAGTAAGGTTCAACTCTGTTAGTTGAATGCACAGAACAGAAAGAAGTTTCATACAATGCTTCTGTGTAGTTTATATTTGAATATATTCTTTTTTCCACTATTACCCACTTAGCGCTACGAATGTCCAGTTGCATTTTCTACAGACAGAGTGTTTCAAAACTGCTCAATCAAAAGTATGGTTTAACTCTGTTAGCTGAATGCTCAGATCAGAAAGAAGTTTCACAGAATGCTTCTGTGTAGTTTATATTTGAATATATTCCTTTTTCCACTACTACTCTCTTAGCGCTCCAAATGTCCAGTTGCATTTTCTACAGAAAGAGTGTTCAGATCTGCTCAATCAAAAGTATGGTTTAACTCTGTTAGCTGAATGCACAGATCAGAAAGAAGTTTCACAGAATGATTCTGTGTAGTTTATATTTGGAGACATTCCTTTTTCCACTATTACCCTCTTAGCGCTCCGAATCTCGACTTGCATTTTCTACAGAAAGAGTGTTTCAGAACGGCTCAATCAAAACTAAGGTTCAACTCTTTTAGTTGAACAAACAGAACAGAAAGAAGTTTCACACAATTCTTCTGTGTAGTTTTTATTTGTAGACATTCTTTTTCCCAATATAGGCCTCTTAGCGCTCAGAATGTCCAATTGCAGTTTCTACAGAAAGAGTGTTTCAGAACGGCTCAATCAAAAGTAAGGTTCAACTCTGTTAGTTGAATGCACAGAACAGAAAGAAGTTTCATACAATGCTTCTGTTTAGTTTATATTTGAACATATTCTCTTTTCCACTATTACCCACTTAGCGCTACGAATGTCCACTTGCATTTTCTACAGACAGAGTGTTTCAAAACTGCTCAATCAAAAGTATGGTTTAACTCTGTTAGCTGTATGCTCAGATCAGAAAGAAGTTTCACAGAATGCTTCTGTGTAGTTTATATTTGAATATATTCCTTTTTCCACTACTACGCTCTTAGCGCTCCAAATGTCCAGTTGCATTTTCAACAGAAAGAGTGTTCAGATCTGCTCAATCAAATGTATGGTTTAACTCTGTTAGCTGAATGCACAGATCAGAAAGAAGTTTCACCGAATTATTCTGTGTAGTTTATATTTGAAGACATTCCTTTTTCCACTATTACCCTCTTAGCGCTCCGAATCTCCACTTGCATTTTCTACAAAAAGAATGTTTCATAACTGCTCAATCAAAAATATGTTTTATCTCTGTTAACTGAATTTACAGATCAGAAATAAGTTTCACAGAATGCATCTGTGTAGTTTTTATTTGAAGATATTCTTTTTCCCAATGTAGGCCTCTTGGCGCTTAGCATGTCCAATTGCAGTTTCTACAGAAACAGTGTTTCAGAACGGCTCAATCAAAAGTAAGGTTCAACTCTGTTAGTTGAATGCACAGAACAGAAAGATTTTTCACAGAATGCTACTGTGTAGTTATATTTGAATATATTCCTTTTTCCACTATTACCCTCTTAGCGCTCCGAATGTCCACTTGCATTTTCTACAGAAAGAGTGTTCAGAACTGCGCAATCAAAAGTATGGTTTAACTCTGTTAGCTTAATGAACATATCAGAAATAAGTTTCACACAATGCTTCTGTGTAGTTTTTATTTGAAGATATTATTTTTCCCAATAGAACCCTCTTAGCGCTCAGAATGTCCAATTGCAGTTTCTACAGCAAGAGTGTTTCAGAAAGGCTCAATCAAAAGTAAGGTTCAACTCTGTTAGTTGAATGCACAGAACAGAAAGAATTTTCATACAATGCTTCTGTGTAGTTTATATTTGAACATATTCTTTTTTCCACTATAACCCACTTAGCGCTACGAATGTCCAGTTGCATTTTCTACAGACAGAGTGTTTCAAAACTGCTCAATCAAAAGTATGGTTTAACTCTGTTAGCTGAATGCTCAGATCAGAAAGAAGTTTCACAGAATGCTTCTGTGTAGTTTATATTTGAATATATTAATTTTTCCACTACTACTCTCTTAGCGCTCCAAATGTCCAGTTGCATTTTCTACAGAAAGAGTGTTCAGATCTGCTCAATCAAAAGTATGGTTTAACTCTGTTAGCTGAATGCACAGATCAGAAAGAAGTTTCACAGAATGATTCTGTGTAGTTTATATTTGGAGACATTCCTTTTTCCACTATTACCCTCTTAGCGCTCCGAATATCCACTTGCATTTTCTACAGAAAGAGTGTTTCAGAACGGCTCAATCAAAACTAAGGTTCAACTCTTTTAGTTGAACAAACAGAACAGAAAGAAGTTTCACACAATTCTTCTGTGTAGTTTTTATTTGTAGACATTCTTTTTCCCAATATAGGCCTCTTAGCGCTCAGAATGTCCAATTGCAGTTTCTACAGAAAGAGTGTTTCAGAACGGCTCAATCAAAAGTAAGGTTCAACTCTGTTAGTTGAATGCACAGAACAGAAAGGAGTTTCATACAATGCTTCTGTTTAGTTTATATTTGAACATATTCTCTTTTCCAATATTACCCACTTAGCGCTACGAATGTCCAGTTGCATTTTCTACAGACAGAGTGTTTCAAAACTGCTCAGTCAAAAGTATGGTTTAGCTCTGTTAGCTGTATGCTCAGATCAGAAAGAAGTTTCACAGAATGCTTCTGTGTAGTTTATATTTGAATATATTCCTTTTTCCACTACTACGCTCTTAGCGCTCCAAATGTCCAGTTGCATTTTCAACAGAAAGAGTGTTCAGATCTGCTCAATCAAATGTATGGTTTAACTCTGTTAGCTGAATGCACAGATCAGAAAGAAGTTTCACCGAATGATTCTGTGTAGTTTATATTTGAAGACATTCCTTTTTCCACTATTACCCTCTTAGCGCTCCGGATCTCCACTTGCATTTTCTTCAAAAAGAATGTTTCATAACTGCTCAATCAAAAATATGTTTTATCTCTGTTAACTGAATTTACAGATCAGAAATAAGTTTCACAGAATGCATCTGTGTAGTTTTTATTTGAAGATATTCTTTTTCCCAATGTAGGCCTCTTAGCACTTAGCATGTCCAATTGCAGTTTCTACAGAAACAGTGTTTCAGAACGGCTCAATCAAATGTAAGGTTCAACTCTGTTAGTTGAATGCACAGAACAGAAAGAATTTACACAGAATGCTACTGTGTAGTTTATATTTGAATATATTCCTTTTTCCACTATTACCCTCTTAGCGCTCCGAATGTCCACTTGCATTTTCTACAGAAAGAGTGTTCAGAACTGCGCAATCAAAAGTATGGTTTAACTCTGTTAGCTTAATGAACATATCAGAAATAAGTTTCACACAATGCTTCTGTGTAGTTTTTATTTGAAGATATTATTTTTCCCAATAGAGGCCTCTTAGCGCTCAGAATGTCCAATTGCAGTTTCTACAGAAAGAGTGTTTCAGAACGGCTCAATCAAAAGTAAGGTTCAACTCTGTTAGTTGAATGCACAGAACAGAAAGAAGTTTCATACAATGCTTCTGTGTAGTTTATATTTGAACATATTCTTTTTTCCACTATTACCCAGTTAGCGCTACGAATGTCCAGTTGCATTTTCTACAGACAGAGTGTTTCAAAACTGCTCAATCAAAAGTATGGTTTAACTCTGTTAGCTGAATGCTCAGATCAGAAAGAAGTTTCACAGAATGCTTCTGTGTAGTTTATATTTGAATATATTCCTTTTTCCACTACTACTCTCTTAGCGCTCCAAATGTCCAGTTGCATTTTCTACAGAAAGAGTGTTCAGATCTGCTCAATCAAAAGTATGGTTTAACTCTGTTAGCTGAATGTACAGATCAGAAAGAAGTTTCACAGAATGATTCTGTGTAGTTTATATTTGGAGACATTCCTTTTTCCACTATTACCCTCTTAGCGCTCCGAATCTCCACTTGCATTTTCTACAGAAAGAGTGTTTCAGAACGGCTCAATCAAAATTAAGGTTCAACACTTTTAGTTGAACAAACAGAACAGAAAGAAGTTTCACACAATTCTTCTGTGTAGTTTTTATTTGTAGACATTCTTTTTCCCAATATAGGCCTCTTAGCGCTCAGAATGTCCTATTGCAGTTTCTACAGAAAGAGTGTTTCAGAACGGCTCAATCAAAAGTAAGGTTCAACTCTGTTACTTGAATGCACAGAACAGAAAGAAGTTTCATACAATGCTTCTGTGTAGTTTATATTTGGACATATTCTTTTTTCCACTATTACCCACATAGCGCTACGAATGTCCAGTTGCATTTTCTACAGACAGAGTGTTTCAAAACTGCTCAATCAAAAGTATGGTTTAACTCTGTTAGCTGAATGCCCAGATCAGAAAGAAGTTTCACAGAATGCTTCTGTGTAGTTTATATTTGAATATATTCCTTTTTCCACTACTACGCTCTTAGCGCTCCAAATGTCCAGTTGCATTTTCTACAGAAAGAGTGTTCAGATCTGCTCAATCAAAAGTATGGTTTAACTCTGTTAGCTGAATGCACAGATCAGAAAGAAGTTTCACCGAATGATTCTGTGTAGTTTATATTTGAAGACATTCCTTTTTCCACTGTTACCCTCTTAGCGCTCCGAATCTCCACATGCATTTTCTACAAAAAGAGTGTTTCATAACTGCTCAATCAAAAATATGTTTTATCTCTGTTAACTGAATTTACAGATCAGAAATAAGTTTCACAGAATGCATCTGTGTAGTTTTTATTTGAAGATATTCTTTTTCCCAATGTAGGCCTCTTAGCGCTTAGCATGTCCAATTGCAGTTTCTACAGAAAGAGTGTTTCAGAACGGCTCAATCAAAAGTAAGGTTCAACTCTGTTAGTTGAATGCACAGAACAGAAAGAATTTTCACAGAATGCTACTGTGTAGTTTATATTTGAATATATTCCTTTTTCCACTATTACCCTCTTAGCGCTCCGAATGTCCACTTGCATTTTCTACAGAAAGAGTGTTCAGAACTGCGCAATCAAAAGTATGGTTTAACTCTGTTAGCTTAATGAACATATCAGAAATAAGTTTCACACAATGCTTCTGTGTAGTTTTTATTTGAAGATATTATTTTTCCCAATAGAGGCCTCTTAGCGCTCAGAATGTCCAATTGCAGTTTCTACAGAAAGAGTGTTTCAGAAAGGCTCAATCAAAAGTAAGGTTCAACTCTGTTAGTTGAATGCACAGAACAGAAAGAAGTTTCATACAATGCTTCTGTGTAGTTTATATTTGAACATATTCTTTTTTCCACTATTACCCACTTAGCGCTACGAATGTCCAGTTGCATTTTCTACAGACAGAGTGTTTCAAAACTGCTCAATCAAAAGTATGGTTTAACTCTGTTAGCTGAATGTTCAGATCAGAAAGAAGTTTCACAGAATGCTTCTGTGTAGTTTATATTTGAATATATTACTTTTTCCACTACTACGCTCTTAGCGCTCCAAATGTCCAGTTGCATTTTCAACAGAAAGAGTGTTCAGATCTGCTCAATCAAAAGTATGGTTTAACTCTGTTAGCTGAATGCACAGATCAGAAAGAAGTTTCACCGAATGATTCTGTGTAGTTTATATTTGAAGACATTCCTTTTTCCACTATTACCCTCTTAGCGCTCCGAATCTCCACTTGCATTTTCTACAAAAAGAATGTTTCATAACTGCTCAATCAAAAATATGTTTTATCTCTGTTAACTGAATTTACAGATCAGAAATAAGTTTCACAGAATGCATCTGTGTAGTTTTTATTTGAAGATATTCGTTTTCCCAATGTAGGCCTCTTAGCGCTTAACATGTCCAATTGCAGTTTCTACAGAAAGAGTGTTTCAGAACGGCTCAATCAAAAGTAAGGTTCAACTCTGTTAGTTGAATGCACAGAACAGAAAGATTTTTCACAGAATGCTACTGTGTAGTTTATATTTGAATATATTCCTTTTTCCACTATTACCCTCTTAGCGCTCCGAATGTCCACTTGCATTTTCTACAGAAAGAGTGTTCAGAACTGCGCAATCAAAAGTATGGTTTAACTCTGTTAGCTTAATGAACATATCAGAAATAAGTTTCACACAATGCTTCTGTGTAGTTTTTATTTGAAGATATTATTTTTCCCAATAGAGGCCTCTTAGCGCTCAGAATGTCCAATTGCAGTTTCTACAGAAAGAGTGTTTCAGAACGGCTCAATCAAAAGTAAGGTTCAACTCTGTTAGTTGAATGCACAGAACAGAAAGAAGTTTCATACAATGCTTCTGTGTAGTTTATATTTGAACATATTCTTTTTTCCACTATTACCCACTTAGCGCTACGAATGTCCAGTTGCATTTTCTACAGACAGAGTGTTTCAAAACTGCTCAATCAAAAGTATGGTTTAACTCTGTTAGCTGAATGCTCAGATCAGAAAGAAGTTTCACAGAATGCTTCTGTGTAGTTTATATTTGAATATATTCCTTTTTCCACTACTACTCTCTTAGCGCTCCAAATGTCCAGTTGCATTTTCTACAGAAAGAGTGTTCAGATCTGCTCAATCAAAAGTATGGTTTAACTCTGTTAGCTGAATGCACAGATCAGAAAGAAGTTTCACAGAATGATTCTGTGTAGTTTATATTTGGAGACATTCCTTTTTCCACTATTACCCTCTTAGCGCTCCGAATCTCCACTTGCATTTTCTACAGAAAGAGTGTTTCAGAACGGCTCAATCAAAACTAAAGTTCAACTCTTTTAGTTGAACAAACAGAACAGAAAGAAGTTTCACACAATTCTTCTGTGTAGTTTTTATTTGTAGACATTCTTTTTCCCAATATAGGCCTCTTAGCGCTCAGAATGTCCAATTGCAGTTTCTACAGAAAGAGTGTTTCAGAACGGCTCAATCAAAAGTAAGGTTCAACTCTGTTAGTTGAATGCACAGAACAGAAAGGAGTTTCATACAATGCTTCTGTTTAGTTTATATTTGAACATATTCTCTTTTCCAATATTACCCACTTAGCGCTACGAATGTCCAGTTGCATTTTCTACAGACAGAGTGTTTCAAAACTGCTCAGTCAAAAGTATGGTTTAACTCTGTTAGCTGTATGCTCAGATCAGAAAGAAGTTTCACAGAATGCTTCTGTGTAGTTTATATTTGAATATATTCCTTTTTCCACTACTACGCTCTTAGCGCTCCAAATGTCCAGTTGCATTTTCAACAGAAAGAGTGTTCAGATCTGCTCAATCAAATGTATGGTTTAACTCTGTTAGCTGAATGCACAGATCAGAAAGAAGTTTCACCGAATGATTCTGTGTAGTTTATATTTGAAGACATTCCTTTTTCCACTATTACCCTCTTAGCGCTCCGAATCTCCACTTGCATTTTCTACAAAAAGAATGTTTCATAACTGCTCAATCAAAAATATGTTTTATCTCTGTTAACTGAATTTACAGATCAGAAATAAGTTTCACAGAATGCATCTGTGTAGTTTTTATTTGAAGATATTCTTTTTCCCAATGTAGGCCTCTTAGCACTTAGCATGTCCAATTGCAGTTTCTACAGAAACAGTGTTTCAGAACGGCTCAATCAAAAGTAAGGTTCAACTCTGTTAGTTGAATGCACAGAACAGAAAGAATTTTCACAGAATGCTACTGTGTAGTTTATATTTGAATATATTCCTTTTTCCACTATTACCCTCTTAGCGCTCCGAATGTCCACTTGCATTTTCTACAGAAAGAGTGTTCAGAACCGCGCAATCAAAAGTATGGTTTAACTCTGTTAGCTTAATGAACATATCAGAAATAAGTTTCACACAATGCTTCTGTGTAGTTTTTATTTGAAGATATTATTTTTCCCAATAGAACCCTCTTAGCGCTCAGAATGTCCAATTGCAGTTTCTACAGAAAGAGTGTTTCAGAAAGGCTCAATCAAAAGTAAGGTTCAACTCTGTTAGTTGAATGCACAGAACAGAAAGAAGTTTCATACAATGCTTCTGTGTAGTTTATATTTGAACATATTCTTTTTTCCACTATTACCCACTTAGCGCTACGAATGTCCAGTTGCATTTTCTACAGACAGAGTGTTTCAAAACTGCTCAATCAAAAGTATGGTTTAACTCTGTTAGCTGAATGCTCAGATCAGAAAGAAGTTTCACAGAATGCTTCTGTGTAGTTTATATTTGAATATATTCCTTTTTCCACTACTACTATCTTAGCGCTCCAAATGTCCAGTTGCATTTTCTACAGAAAGAGTGTTCAGATCTGCTCAATCAAAAGTATGGTTTAACTCTGTTAGCTGAATGCACAGATCAGAAAGAAGTTTCACAGAATGATTCTGTGTAGTTTATATTTGGAGACATTCCTTTTTCCACTATTACCCTCTTAGCGCTCCGAATCTCCACTTGCATTTTCTACAGAAAGAGTGTTTCAGAACGGCTCAATCAAAACTAAGGTTCAACTCTTTTAGTTGAACAAACAGAACAGAAAGAAGTTTCACACAATTCTTCTGTGTAGTTTTTATTTGTAGACATTCTTTTTCCCAATATAGGCCTCTTAGCGCTCAGAATGTCCAATTGCAGTTTCTACAGAAAGAGTGTTTCAGAACGGCTCAATCAAAAGTAAGGTTCAACTCTGTTAGTTGAATGCACAGAACAGAAAGAAGTTTCATACAATGCTTCTGTTTAGTTTATATTTGAACATATTCTCTTTTCCAATATTACCCACTTAGCGCTACGAATGTCCAGTTGCATTTTCTACAGACAGAGTGTTTCAAAACTGCTCAGTCAAAAGTATGGTTTAACTCTGTTAGCTGAATGCTCAGATCAGAAAGAAGTTTCACAGAATGCTTCTGTGTAGTTTATATTTGAATATATTCCTTTTTCCACTACTACTCTCTTATTGCTCCAAATGTCCAGTTGCATTTTCTACAGAAAGAGTGTTCAGATCTGCTCAATCAAAAGTATGGTTTAACTCTGTTAGCTGAATGCACAGATCAGAAAGAAGTTTCACAGAATGATTCTGTGTAGTTTATATTTGGAGACATTCCTTTTTCCACTATTACCCTCTTAGCGCTCCGAATCTCCACTTGCATTTTCTACAGAAAGAGTGTTTCAGAACGGCTCAATCAAAACTAAAGTTCAACTCTTTTAGTTGAACAAACAGAACAGAAAGAAGTTTCACACAATTCTTCTGTGTAGTTTTTATTTGTAGACATTCTTTTTCCCAATATAGGCCTCTTAGCGCTCAGAATGTCCAATTGCAGTTTCTACAGAAAGAGTGTTTCAGAACGGCTCAATCAAAAGTAAGGTTCAACTCTGTTAGTTGAATGCACAGAACAGAAAGGAGTTTCATACAATGCTTCTGTTTAGTTTATATTTGAACATATTCTCTTTTCCAATATTACCCACTTAGCGCTACGAATGTCCAGTTGCATTTTCTACAGACAGAGTGTTTCAAAACTGCTCAGTCAAAAGTATGGTTTAACTCTGTTAGCTGTATGCTCAGATCAGAAAGAAGTTTCACAGAATGCTTCTGTGTAGTTTATATTTGAATATATTCCTTTTTCCACTACTACGCTCTTAGCGCTCCAAATGTCCAGTTGCATTTTCAACAGAAAGAGTGTTCAGATCTGCTCAATCAAATGTATGGTTTAACTCTGTTAGCTGAATGCACAGATCAGAAAGAAGTTTCACCGAATGATTCTGTGTAGTTTATATTTGAAGACATTCCTTTTTCCACTATTACCCTCTTAGCGCTCCGAATCTCCACTTGCATTTTCTACAAAAAGAATGTTTCATAACTGCTCAATCAAAAATATGTTTTATCTCTGTTAACTGAATTTACAGATCAGAAATAAGTTTCACAGAATGCATCTGTGTAGTTTTTATTTGAAGATATTCTTTTTCCCAATGTAGGCCTCTTAGCACTTAGCATGTCCAATTGCAGTTTCTACAGAAACAGTGTTTCAGAACGGCTCAATCAAAAGTAAGGTTCAACTCTGTTAGTTGAATGCACAGAACAGAAAGAATTTTCACAGAATGCTACTGTGTAGTTTATATTTGAATATATTCCTTTTTCCACTATTACCCTCTTAGCGCTCCGAATGTCCACTTGCATTTTCTACAGAAAGAGTGTTCAGAACCGCGCAATCAAAAGTATGGTTTAACTCTGTTAGCTTAATGAACATATCAGAAATAAGTTTCACACAATGCTTCTGTGTAGTTTTTATTTGAAGATATTATTTTTCCCAATAGAGGCCTCTTAGCGCTCAGAATGTCCAATTGCAGTTTCTACAGAAAGAGTGTTTCAGAACGGCTCAATCAAAAGTAAGGTTCAACTCTGTTAGTTGAATGCACAGAACAGAAAGAAGTTTCATACAATGCTTCTGTGTAGTTTATATTTGAACATATTCTTTTTTCCACTATTACCCACTTAGCGCTACGAATGTCCAGTTGCATTTTCTACAGACAGAGTGTTTCAAAACTGCTCAATCAAAAGTATGGTTTAACTCTGTTAGCTGAATGCTCAGATCAGAAAGAAGTTTCACAGAATGCTTCTGTGTAGTTTATATTTGAATATATTCCTTTTTCCACTACTACTCTCTTAGCGCTCCAAATGTCCAGTTGCATTTTCTACAGAAAGAGTGTTCAGATCTGCTCAATCAAAAGTATGGTTTAACTCTGTTAGCTGAATGTACAGATCAGAAAGAAGTTTCACAGAATGATTCTGTGTAGTTTATATTTGGAGACATTCCTTTTTCCACTATTACCCTCTTAGCGCTCCGAATCTCCACTTGCATTTTCTACAGAAAGAGTGTTTCAGAACGGCTCAATCAAAATTAATGTTCAACACTTTTAGTTGAACAAACAGAACAGAAAGAAGTTTCACACAATTCTTCTGTGTAGTTTTTATTTGTAGACATTCTTTTTCCCAATATAGGCCTCTTTGCGCTCAGAATGTCCTATTGCAGTTTCTACAGAAAGAGTGTTTCAGAACGGCTCAATCAAAAGTAAGGTTCAACTCTGTTAGTTGAATGCACAGAACAGAAAGAAGTTTCATACAATGCTTCTGTGTAGTTTATATTTGGACATATTCTCTTTTCCACTATTACCCACATAGCGCTACGAATGTCCAGTTGCATTTTCTACAGACAGAGTGTTTCAAAACTGCTCAATCAAAAGTATGGTTTAACTCTGTTAGCTGAATGCCCAGATCAGAAAGAAGTTTCACAGAATGCTTCTGTGTAGTTTATATTTGAATATATTCCTTTTTCCACTACTACGCTCTTAGCGCTCCAAATGTCCAGTTGCATTTTCTACAGAAAGAGTGTTTAGATCTGCTCAATCAAAAGTATTGTTTAACTCTGTTAGCTGAATGCACAGATCAGAAAGAAGTTTCACCGAATGATTCTGTGTAGTTTATATTTGAAGACATTCCTTTTTCCACTGTTACCCTCTTAGCGCTCCGAATCTCCACATGCATTTTCTACAAAAAGAGTGTTTCATAACTGCTCAATCAAAAATATGTTTTATCTCTGTTAACTGAATTTACAGATCAGAAATAAGTTTCACAGAATGCATCTGTGTAGTTTTTATTTGAAGATATTCTTTTTCCCAATGTAGGCCTCTTAGCGCTTAGCATGTCCAATTGCAGTTTCTACAGAAAGAGTGTTTCAGAACGGCTCAATCAAAAGTAAGGTTCAACTCTGTTAGTTGAATGCACAGAACAGAAAGAATTTTCACAGAATGCTACTGTGTAGTTTATATTTGAATATATTCCTTTTTCCACTATTACCCTCTTAGCGCTCCGAATGTCCACTTGCATTTTCTACAGAAAGAGTGTTCAGAACTGCGCAATCAAAAGTATGGTTTAACTCTGTTAGCTTAATGAACATATCATAAATAAGTTTCACACAATGCTTCTGTGTAGTTTTTATTTGAAGATATTATTTCTCCCAATAGAGGCCTCTTAGCGCTCAGAATGTCCAATTGCAGTTTCTACAGAAAGAGTGTTTCAGAAAGGCTCAATCAAAAGTAAGGTTCAACTCTGTTAGTTGAATGCACAGAACAGAAAGAAGTTTCATACAATGCTTCTGTGTAGTTTATATTTGAACATATTCTTTTTTCCACTATTACCCACTTAGCGCTACGAATGTCCAGTTGCATTTTCTACAGACAGAGTGTTTCAAAACTGCTCAATCAAAAGTATGGTTTAACTCTGTTAGCTGAATGTTCAGATCAGAAAGAAGTTTCACAGAATGCTTCTGTGTAGTTTATATTTGAATATATTACTTTTTCCACTACTACGCTCTTAGCGCTCCAAATGTCCAGTTGCATTTTCAACAGAAAGAGTGTTCAGATCTGCTCAATCAAAAGTATGGTTTAACTCTGTTAGCTGAATGCACTGATCAGAAAGAAGTTTCACCGAATGATTCTGTGTAGTTTATATTTGAAGACATTCCTTTTTCCACTATTACCCTCTTAGCGCTCCGAATCTCCACTTGCATTTTCTACAAAAAGAGTATTTCATAACTGCTCCATCAAAAATATGTTTTATCTCTGTTAACTGAATTTACAGATCAGAAATAAGTTTCACAGAATGCATCTGTGTAGTTTTTATTTGAAGATATTCTTTTTCCCAATGTAGGCCTCTTAGCGCTTAGCATGTCCAATTGCAGTTTCTACAGAAAGAGTGTTTCAGAACGGCTCAATCAAAAGTAAGGTTCAACTCTGTTAGTTGAATGCACAGAACAGAAAGAATTTTCACAGAATGCTACTGTGTAGTTTATATTTGAATATATTCCTTTTTCCACTATTACCCTCTTAGCGCTCCGAATGTCCACTTGCATTTTCTACAGAAAGAGTGTTCAGAACTGCGCAATCAAAAGTATGGTTTAACTCTGTTAGCTTAATGAACATATCATAAATAAGTTTCACACAATGCTTCTGTGTAGTTTTTATTTGAAGATATTATTTTTCCCAATAGAGGCCTCTTAGCGCTCAGAATGTCCAATTGCAGTTTCTACAGAAAGAGTGTTTCAGAAAGGCTCAATCAAAAGTAAGGTTCAACTCTGTTAGTTGAATGCACAGAACAGAAAGAATTTTCATACAATGCTTCTGTGTAGTTTATATTTGAACATATTCTTTTTTCCGCTATTACCCACTTAGCGCTACGAATGTCCAGTTGCATTTTCTACAGACAGAGTGTTTCAAAACTGCTCAATCAAAAGTATGGTTTAACTCTGTTAGCTGAATGTTCAGATCAGAAAGAAGTTTCACAGAATGCTTCTGTGTAGTTTATATTTGAATATATTACTTTTTCCACTACTACGCTCTTAGCGCTCCAAATGTCCAGTTGCATTTTCAACAGAAAGAGTGTTCAGATCTGCTCAATCAAAAGTATGGTTTAACTCTGTTAGCTGAATGCACAGATCAGAAAGAAGTTTCACCGAATGATTCTGTGTAGTTTATATTTGAAGACATTCCTTTTTCCACTATTACCCTCTTAGCGCTCCGAATCTCCACTTGCATTTTCTACAAAAAGAATGTTTCATAACTGCTCAATCAAAAATATGTTTTATCTCTGTTAACTGAATTTACAGATCAGAAATAAGTTTCACAGAATGCATCTGTGTAGTTTTTATTTGAAGATATTCTTTTTCCCAATGTAGGCCTCTTAGCGCTTAGCATGTCCAATTGCAGTTTCTACAGAAAGAGTGTTTCAGAACGGCTCAATCAAAAGTAAGGTTCAACTCTGTTAGTTGAATGCACAGAACAGAAAGGTTTTTTCACAGAATGCTACTGTGTAGTTTATATTTGAATATATTCCTTTTTCCACTATTACCCTCTTAGCGCTCCGAATGTCCACTTGCATTTTCTACAGAAAGAGTGTTCAGAACTGCGCAATCAAAAGTATGGTTTAACTCTGTTAGCTTAATGAACATATCAGAAATAAGTTTCACACAATGCTTCTGTGTAGTTTTTATTTGAAGATATTATTTTTCCCAATAGAGGCCTCTTAGCGCTCAGAATGTCCAATTGCAGTTTCTACAGAAAGAGTGTTTCAGAACGGCTCAATCAAAAGTAAGGTTCAACTCTGTTAGTTGAATGCACAGAACAGAAAGAAGTTTCATACAATGCTTCTGTGTAGTTTATATTTGAACATATTCTTTTTTCCACTATTACCCACATAGCGCTACGAATGTCCAGTTGCATTTTCTACAGACAGAGTGTTTCAAAACTGCTCAATCAAAAGTATGGTTTAACTCTCTTAGCTGAATGCTCAGATCAGAAAGAAGTTTCACAGAATGCTTCTGTGTAGTTTATATTTGAATATATTCCTTTTTCCACTACTACTCTCTTAGCGCTCCAAATGTCCAGTTGCATTTTCTACAGAAAGAGTGTTCAGATCTGCTCAATCAAAAGTATGGTTTAACTCTGTTAGCTGAATGCACAGATCAGAAAGAAGTTTCACAGAATGATTCTGTGTAGTTTATATTTGGAGACATTCATTTTTCCACTATTACCCTCTTAGCGCTCCGAATCTCCACTTGCATTTTCTACAGAAAGAGTGTTTCAGAACGGCTCAATCAAAACTAAAGTTCAACTCTTTTAGTTGAACAAACAGAACAGAAAGAAGTTTCACACAATTATTCTGTGTAGTTTTTATTTGTAGACATTCTTTTTCCCAATATAGGCCTCTTAGCGCTCAGAATGTCCAATTGCAGTTTCTACAGAAAGAGTGTTTCAGAACGGCTCAATCAAAAGTAAGGTTCAATTCTGTTAGTTGAATGCACAGAACAGAAAGGAGTTTCATACAATGCTTCTGTTTAGTTTATATTTGAACATATTCTCTTTTCCAATATTACCCACTTAGCGCTACGAATGTCCAGTTGCATTTTCTACAGACAGAGTGTTTCAAAACTGCTCAGTCAAAAGTATGGTTTAACTCTGTTAGCTGTATGCTCAGATCAGAAAGAAGTTTCACAGAATGCTTCTGTGTAGTTTATATTTGAATATATTCCTTTTTCCACTACTACGCTCTTAGCGCTCCAAATGTCCAGTTGCATTTTCAACAGAAAGAGTGTTCAGATCTGCTCAATCAAATGTATGGTTTAACTCTGTTAGCTGAATGCACAGATCAGAAAGAAGTTTCACCGAATGATTCTGTGTAGTTTATATTTGAAGACATTCCTTTTTCCACTATTACCCTCTTAGCGCTCCGAATCTCCACTTGCATTTTCTACAAAAAGAATGTTTCATAACTGCTCAATCAAAAATATGTTTTATCTCTGTTAACTGAATTTACAGATCAGAAATAAGTTTCACAGAATGCATCTGTGTAGTTTTTATTTGAAGATATTCTTTTTCCCAATGTAGGCCTCTTAGCACTTAGCATGTCCAATTGCAGTTTCTACAGAAACAGTGTTTCAGAACGGCTCAATCAAAAGTAAGGTTCAACTCTGTTAGTTGAATGCACAGAACAGAAAGAATTTTCACAGAATGCTACTGTGTAGTTTATATTTGAATATATTCCTTTTTCCACTATTACCCTCTTAGCGCTCCGAATGTCCACTTGCATTTTCTACAGAAAGAGTGTTCAGAACCGCGCAATCAAAAGTATGGTTTAACTCTGTTAGCTTAATGAACATATCAGAAATAAGTTTCACACAATGCTTCTGTGTAGTTTTTATTTGAAGATATTATTTTTCCCAATAGAACCCTCTTAGCGCTCAGAATGTCCAATTGCAGTTTCTACAGAAAGAGTGTTTCAGAAAGGCTCAATCAAAAGTAAGGTTCAACTCTGTTAGTTGAATGCACAGAACAGAAAGAAGTTTCATACAATGCTTCTGTGTAGTTTATATTTGAACATATTCTTTTTTCCACTATTACCCACTTAGCGCTACGAATGTCCAGTTGCATTTTCTACAGACAGAGTGTTTCAAAACTGCTCAATCAAAAGTATGGTTTAACTCTGTTAGCTGAATGCTCAGATCAGAAAGAAGTTTCACAGAATGCTTCTGTGTAGTTTATATTTGAATATATTCCTTTTTCCACTACTACTCTCTTAGCGCTCCAAATGTCCAGTTGCATTTTCTACAGAAAGAGTGTTCAGATCTGCTCAATCAAAAGTATGGTTTAACTCTGTTAGCTGAATGCACAGATCAGAAAGAAGTTTCACAGAATGATTCTGTGTAGTTTATATTTGGAGACATTCCTTTTTCCACTATTACCCTCTTAGCGCTCCGAATCTCCACTTGCATTTTCTACAGAAAGAGTGTTTCAGAACGGCTCAATCAAAACTAAGGTTCAACTCTTTTAGTTGAACAAACAGAACAGAAAGAAGTTTCACACAATTCTTCTGTGTAGTTTTTATTTATAGACATTCTTTTTCCCAATATAGGCCTCTTAGCGCTCAGAATGTCCAATTGCAGTTTCTACAGAAAGAGTGTTTCAGAACGGCTCAATCAAAAGTAAGGTTCAACTCTGTTAGTTGAATGCACAGAACAGAAAGAAGTTTCATACAATGCTTCTGTTTAGTTTATATTTGAACATATTCTCTTTTCCAATATTACCCACTTAGCGCTACGAATGTCCAGTTGCATTTTCTACAGACAGAGTGTTTCAAAACTGCTCAGTCAAAAGTATGGTTTAACTCTGTTAGCTGTATGCTCAGATCAGAAAGAAGTTTCACAGAATGCTTCTGTGTAGTTTATATTTGAATATATTCCTTTTTCCACTACTACGCTCTTAGCGCTCCAAATGTCCAGTTGCATTTTCAACAGAAAGAGTGTTCAGATCTGCTCAATCAAATGTATGGTTTAACTCTGTTAGCTGAATGCACAGATCAGAAAGAAGTTTCACCGAATGATTCTGTGTAGTTTATATTTGAAGACATTCCTTTTTCCACTATTACCCTCTTAGCGCTCCGAATCTCCACTTGCATTTTCTACAAAAAGAATGTTTCATAACTGCTCAATCAAAAATATGTTTTATCTCTGTTAACTGAATTTACAGATCAGAAATAAGTTTCACAGAATGCATCTGTGTAGTTTTTATTTGAAGATATTCTTTTTCCCAATGTAGGCCTCTTAGCACTTAGCATGTCCAATTGCAGTTTCTACAGAAACAGTGTTTCAGAACGGCTCAATCAAAAGTAAGGTTCAACTCTGTTAGTTGAATGCACAGAACAGAAAGAATTTTCACAGAATGCTACTGTGTAGTTTATATTTGAATATATTCCTTTTTCCACTATTACCCTCTTAGCGCTCCGAATGTCCACTTGCATTTTCTACAGAAAGAGTGTTCAGAACTGCGCAATCAAAAGTATGGTTTAACTCTGTTAGCTTAATGAACATATCAGAAATAAGTTTCACACAATGCTTCTGTGTAGTTTTTATTTGAAGATATTATTTTTCCCAATAGAGGCCTCTTAGCGCTCAGAATGTCCAATTGCAGTTTCTACAGAAAGAGTGTTTCAGAACGCCTCAATCAAAAGTAAGGTTCAACTCTGTTAGTTGAATGCACAGAACAGAAAGAAGTTTCATACAATGCTTCTGTGTAGTTTATATTTGAACATATTCTTTTTTCCACTATTACCCACTTAGCGCTACGAATGTCCAGTTGCATTTTCTACAGACAGAGTGTTTCAAAACTGCTCAATCAAAAGTATGGTTTAACTCTGTTAGCTGAATGCTCAGATCAGAAAGAAGTTTCACAGAATGCTTCTGTGTAGTTTATATTTGAATATATTCCTTTTTCCACTACTACTCTCTTAGCGCTCCAAATGTCCAGTTGCATTTTCTACAGAAAGAGTGTTCAGATCTGCTCAATCAAAAGTATGGTTTAACTCTGTTAGCTGAATGTACAGATCAGAAAGAAGTTTCACAGAATGATTCTGTGTAGTTTATATTTGGAGACATTCCTTTTTCCACTATTACCCTCTTAGCGCTCTGAATCTCCACTTGCATTTTCTACAGAAAGAGTGTTTCAGAACGGCTCAATCAAAATTAATGTTCAACACTTTTAGTTGAACAAACAGAACAGAAAGAAGTTTCACACAATTCTTCTGTGTAGTTTTTATTTGTAGACATTCTTTTTCCCAATATAGGCCTCTTTGCGCTCAGAATGTCCTATTGCAGTTTCTACAGAAAGAGTGTTTCAGAACGGCTCAATCAAAAGTAAGGTTCAACTCTTTTAGTTGAATGCACAGAACAGAAAGAAGTTTCATACAATGCTTCTGTGTAGTTTATATTTGGGCATATTCTCTTTTCCACTATTACCCACATAGCGCTACGAATGTCCAGTTGCATTTTCTACAGACAGAGTGTTTCAAAACTGCTCAATCAAAAGTATGGTTTAACTCTGTTAGCTGAATGCCCAGATCAGAAAGAAGTTTCACAGAATGCTTCTGTGTAGTTTATATTTGAATATATTCCTTTTTCCACTACTACGCTCTTAGCGCTCCAAATGTCCAGTTGCATTTTCTACAGAAAGAGTGTTTAGATCTGCTCAATCAAAAGTATTGTTTAACTCTGTTAGCTGAATGCACAGATCAGAAAGAAGTTTCACCGAATGATTCTGTGTAGTTTATATTTGAAGACATTCCTTTTTCCACTGTTACCCTCTTAGCGCTCCGAATCTCCACATGCATTTTCTACAAAAAGAGTGTTTCATAACTGCTCAATCAAAAATATGTTTTATCTCTGTTAACTGAATTTACAGATCAGAAATAAGTTTCACAGAATGCATCTGTGTAGTTTTTATTTGAAGATATTCTTTTTCCCAATGTAGGCCTCTTAGCGCTTAGCATGTCCAATTGCAGTTTCTACAGAAAGAGTGTTTCAGAACGGCTCAATCAAAAGTAAGGTTCAACTCTGTTAGTTGAATGCACAGAACAGAAAGAATTTTCACAGAATGCTACTGTGTAGTTTATATTTGAATATATTCCTTTTTCCACTATTACCCTCTTAGCGCTCCGAATGTCCACTTGCATTTTCTACAGAAAGAGTGTTCAGAACTGCGCAATCAAAAGTATGGTTTAACTCTGTTAGCTTAATGAACATATCATAAATAAGTTTCACACAATGCTTCTGTGTAGTTTTTATTTGAAGATATTATTTCTCCCAATAGAGGCCTCTTAGCGCTCAGAATGTCCAATTGCAGTTTCTACAGAAAGAGTGTTTCAGAAAGGCTCAATCAAAAGTAAGGTTCAACTCTGTTAGTTGAATGCACAGAACAGAAAGAAGTTTCATACAATGCTTCTGTGTAGTTTATATTTGAACATATTCTTTTTTCCACTATTACCCACTTAGCGCTACGAATGTCCAGTTGCATTTTCTACAGACAGAGTGTTTCAAAACTGCTCAATCAAAAGTATGGTTTAACTCTGTTAGCTGAATGTTCAGATCAGAAAGAAGTTTCACAGAATGCTTCTGTGTAGTTTATATTTGAATATATTACTTTTTCCACTACTACGCTCTTAGCGCTCCAAATGTCCAGTTGCATTTTCAACAGAAAGAGTGTTCAGATCTGCTCAATCAAAAGTATGGTTTAACTCTGTTAGCTGAATGCACTGATCAGAAAGAAGTTTCACCGAATGATTCTGTGTAGTTTATATTTGAAGACATTCCTTTTTCCACTATTACCCTCTTAGCGCTCCGAATCTCCACTTGCATTTTCTACAAAAAGAGTATTTCATAACTGCTCCATCAAAAATATGTTTTATCTCTGTTAACTGAATTTACAGATCAGAAATAAGTTTCACAGAATGCATCTGTGTAGTTTTTATTTGAAGATATTCTTTTTCCCAATGTAGGCCTCTTAGCGCTTAGCATGTCCAATTGCAGTTTCTACAGAAAGAGTGTTTCAGAACGGCTCAATCAAAAGTAAGGTTCAACTCTGTTAGTTGAATGCACAGAACAGAAAGAATTTTCACAGAATGCTACTGTGTAGTTTATATTTGAATATATTCCTTTTTTCACTATTACCCTCTTAGCGCTCCGAATGTCCACTTGCATTTTCTACAGAAAGAGTGTTCAGAACTGCGCAATCAAAAGTATGGTTTAACTCTGTTAGCTTAATGAACATATCATAAATAAGTTTCACACAATGCTTCTGTGTAGTTTTTATTTGAAGATATTATTTTTCCCAATAGAGGCCTCTTAGCGCTCAGAATGTCCAATTGCAGTTTCTACAGAAAGAGTGTATCAGAAAGGCTCAATCAAAAGTAAGGTTCAACTCTGTTAGTTGAATGCACAGAACAGAAAGAAGTTTCATACAATGCTTCTGTGTAGTTTATATTTGAACATATTCTTTTTTCCACTATTACCCACTTAGCGCTACGAATGTCCAGTTGCATTTTCTACAGACAGAGTGTTTCAAAACTGCTCAATCAAAAGTATGGTTTAACTCTGTTAGCTGAATGCTCAGATCAGAAAGAAGTTTCACAGAATGCTTCTGTGTAGTTTATATTTGAATATATTCCTTTTTCCACTACTACTCTCTTAGCGCTCCAAATGTCCAGTTGCATTTTCTACAGAAAGAGTGTTCAGATCTGCTCAATCAAAAGTATGTTTTAACTCTGTTAGCTGAATGCACAGATCAGAAAGAAGTTTCACAGAATGATTCTGTGTAGTTTATATTTGGAGACATTCCTTTTCCCACTATTACCCTCTTAGCGCTCCGAATCTCCACTTGCATTTTCTACAGAAAGAGTGTTTCAGAACGGCTCAATCAAAACTAAGGTTCAACTCTTTTAGTTGAACAAACAGAACAGAAAGAAGTTTCACACAATTCTTCTGTGTAGTTTTTATTTGTAGACATTCTTTTTCCCAATATAGGCCTCTTAGCGCTCAGAATGTCCAATTGCAGTTTCTACAGAAAGAGTGTTTCAGAACGGCTCAATCAAAAGTAAGGTTCAACTCTGTTAGTTGAATGCACAGAACAGAAAGAAGTTTCATACAATGCTTCTGTTTAGTTTATATTTGAACATATTCTCTTTTCCAATATTACCCACTTAGCGCTACGAATGTCCAGTTGCATTTTCTACAGACAGAGTGTTTCAAAACTGCTCAGTCAAAAGTATGGTTTAACTCTGTTAGCTGTATGCTCAGATCAGAAAGAAGTTTCACAGAATGCTTCTGTGTAGTTTATATTTGAATATATTCCTTTTTCCACTACTACGCTCTTAGCGCTCCAAATGTCCAGTTGCATTTTCAACAGAAAGAGTGTTCAGATCTGCTCAATCAAATGTATGGTTTAACTCTGTTAGCTGAATGCACAGATCAGAAAGAAGTTTCACCGAATGATTCTGTGTAGTTTATATTTGAAGACATTCCTTTTTCCACTATTACCCTCTTAGGGCTCCGAATCTCCACTTGCATTTTCTACAAAAAGAATGTTTCATAACTGCTCAATCAAAAATATGTTTTATCTCTGTTAACTGAATTTACAGATCAGAAATAAGTTTCACAGAATGCATCTGTGTAGTTTTTATTTGAAGATATTCTTTTTCCCAATGTAGGCCTCTTAGCACTTAGCATGTCCAATTGCAGTTTCTACAGAAACAGTGTTTCAGAACGGCTCAATCAAAAGTAAGGTTCAACTCTGTTAGTTGAATGCACAGAACAGAAAGAATTTTCACAGAATGCTACTGTGTAGTTTATATTTGAATATATTCCTTTTTCCACTATTACCCTCTTAGCGCTCCGAATGTCCACTTGCATTTTCTACAGAAAGAGTGTTCAGAACTGCGCAATCAAAAGTATGGTTTAACTCTGTTAGCTTAATGAACATATCAGAAATAAGTTTCACACAATGCTTCTGTGTAGTTTTTATTTGAAGATATTATTTTTCCCAATAGAGGCCTCTTAGCGCTCAGAATGTCCAATTGCAGTTTCTACAGAAAGAGTGTTTCAGAACGGCTCAATCAAAAGTAAGGTTCAACTCTGTTAGTTGAATGCACAGAACAGAAAGAAGTTTCATACAATGCTTCTGTGTAGTTTATATTTGAACATATTCTTTTTTCCACTATTACCCACTTAGCGCTACGAATGTCCAGTTGCATTTTCTACAGACAGAGTGTTTCAAAACTGCTCAATCAAAAGTATGGTTTAACTCTGTTAGCTGAATGCTCAGATCAGAAAGAAGTTTCACAGAATGCTTCTGTGTAGTTTATATTTGAATATATTCCTTTTTCCACTACTACTCTCTTAGCGCTCCAAATGTCCAGTTGCATTTTCTACAGAAAGAGTGTTCAGATCTGCTCAATCAAAAGTATGGTTTAACTCTGTTAGCTGAATGCACAGATCAGAAAGAAGTTTCACAGAATGATTCTGTGTAGTTTATATTTGGAGACATTCCTTTTTCCACTATTACCCTCTTAGCGCTCCGAATCTCCACTTGCATTTTCTACAGAAAGAGTGTTTCAGAACGGCTCAATCAAAATTAATGTTCAACACTTTTAGTTGAACAAACAGAACAGAAAGAAGTTTCACACAATTCTTCTGTGTAGTTTTTATTTGTAGACATTCTTTTTCCCAATATAGGCCTCTTTGCGCTCAGAATGTCCTATTGCAGTTTCTACAGAAAGAGTGTTTCAGAACGGCTCAATCAAAAGTAAGGTTCAACTCTGTTAGTTGAATGCACAGAACAGAAAGAAGTTTCATACAATGCTTCTGTGTAGTTTATATTTGGACATATTCTTTTTTCCACTATTACCCACATAGCGCTACGAATGTCCAGTTGCATTTTCTACAGACAGAGTGTTTCAAAACTGCTCAATCAAAAGTATGGTTTAACTCTGTTAGCTGAATGCCCAGATCAGAAAGAAGTTTCACAGAATGCTTCTGTGTAGTTTATATTTGAATATATTCCTTTTTCCACTACTACGCTCTTAGCGCTCCAAATGTCCAGTTGCATTTTCTACAGAAAGAGTGTTCAGATCTGCTCAATCAAAAGTATGGTTTAACTCTGTTAGCTGAATGCACAGATCAGAAAGAAGTTTCACCGAATGATTCTGTGTAGTTTATATTTGAAGACATTCCTTTTTCCACTGTTACCCTCTTAGCGCTCCGAATCTCCACATGCATTTTCTACAAAAAGAGTGTTTCATAACTGCTCAATCAAAAATATGTTTTATCTCTGTTAACTGAATTTACAGATCAGAAATAAGTTTCACAGAATGCATCTGTGTAGTTTTTATTTGAAGATATTCTTTTTCCCAATGTAGGCCTCTTAGCGCTTAGCATGTCCAATTGCAGTTTCTACAGAAAGAGTGTTTCAGAACGGCTCAATCAAAAGTAAGGTTCAACTCTGTTAGTTGAATGCACAGAACAGAAAGAATTTTCACAGAATGCTACTGTGTAGTTTATATTTGAATATATTCCTTTTTCCACTATTACCCTCTTAGCGCTCCGAATGTCCACTTGCATTTTCTACAGAAAGAGTGTTCAGAACTGCGCAATCAAAAGTATGGTTTAACTCTGTTAGCTTAATGAACATATCATAAATAAGTTTCACACAATGCTTCTGTGTAGTTTTTATTTGAAGATATTATTTCTCCCAATAGAGGCCTCTTAGCGCTCAGAATGTCCAATTGCAGTTTCTACAGAAAGAGTGTTTCAGAAAGGCTCAATCAAAAGTAAGGTTCAACTCTGTTAGTTGAATGCACAGAACAGAAAGAAGTTTCATACAATGCTTCTGTGTAGTTTATATTTGAACATATTCTTTTTTCCACTATTACCCACTTAGCGCTACGAATGTCCAGTTGCATTTTCTACAGACAGAGTGTTTCAAAACTGCTCAATCAAAAGTATGGTTTAACTCTGTTAGCTGAATGTTCAGATCAGAAAGAAGTTTCACAGAATGCTTCTGTGTAGTTTATATTTGAATATATTACTTTTTCCACTACTACGCTCTTAGCGCTCCAAATGTCCAGTTGCATTTTCAACAGAAAGAGTGTTCAGATCTGCTCAATCAAAAGTATGGTTTAACTCTGTTAGCTGAATGCACTGATCAGAAAGAAGTTTCACCGAATGATTCTGTGTAGTTTATATTTGAAGACATTCCTTTTTCCACTATTACCCTCTTAGCGCTCCGAATCTCCACTTGCATTTTCTACAAAAAGAGTATTTCATAACTGCTCCATCAAAAATATGTTTTATCTCTGTTAACTGAATTTACAGATCAGAAATAAGTTTCACAGAATGCATCTGTGTAGTTTTTATTTGAAGATATTCTTTTTCCCAATGTAGGCCTCTTAGCGCTTAGCATGTCCAATTGCAGTTTCTACAGAAAGAGTGTTTCAGAACGGCTCAATCAAAAGTAAGGTTCAACTCTGTTAGTTGAATGCACAGAACAGAAAGAATTTTCACAGAATGCTACTGTGTAGTTTATATTTGAATATATACTTTTTCCACTATTACCCTCTTAGCGCTCCGAATGTCCACTTGCATTTTCTACAGAAAGAGTGTTCAGAACTGCGCAATCAAAAGTATGGTTTAACTCTGTTAGCTTAATGAACATATCAGAAATAAGTTTCACACAATGCTTCTGTGTAGTTTTTATTTGAAGATATTATTTTTCCCAATATAGGCCTCTTAGCGCTCAGAATGTCCAATTGCAGTTTCTACAGAAAGAGTGTTTCAGAAAGGCTCAATCAAAAGTAAGGTTCAACTCTGTTAGTTGAATGCACAGAACAGAAAGAAGTTTCATACAATGCTTCTGTGTAGTTTATATTTGAACATATTCTTTTTTCCACTATTACCCACTTAGCGCTACGAATGTCCAGTTGCATTTTCTACAGACAGAGTGTTTCAAAACTGCTCAATCAAAAGTATGGTTTAACTCTGTTAGCTGAATGCTCAGATCAGAAAGAAGTTTCACAGAATGCTTCTGTGTAGTTTATATTTGAATATATTCCTTTTTCCACTACTACTCTCTTAGCGCTCCAAATGTCCAGTTGCATTTTCTACAGAAAGAGTGTTCAGATCTGCTCAATCAAAAGTATGGTTTAACTCTGTTAGCTGAATGCACAGATCAGAAAGAAGTTTCACAGAATGATTCTGTGTAGTTTATATTTGGAGACATTCCTTTTTCCACTATTACCCTCTTAGCGCTCCGAATCTCCACTTGCATTTTCTACAGAAAGAGTGTTTCAGAACGGCTCAATCAAAACTAAGGTTCAACTCTTTTAGTTGAACAAACAGAACAGAAAGAAGTTTCACACAATTCTTCTGTGTAGTTTTTATTTGTAGACATTCTTTTTCCCAATATAGGCCTCTTAGCGCTCAGAATGTCCAATTGCAGTTTCTACAGAAAGAGTGTTTCAGAACGGCTCAATCAAAAGTAAGGTTCAACTCTGTTAGTTGAATGCACAGAACAGAAAGATGTTTCATACAATGCTTCTGTGTAGTTTATATTTGAACATATTCTCTTTTCCACTATTACCCACTTAGCGCTACGAATGTCCAGTTGCATTTTCTACAGACAGAGTGTTTCAAAACTGCTCAATCAAAAGTATGGTTTAACTCTGTTAGCTGTATGCTCAGATCAGAAAGAAGTTTCACAGAATGCTTCTGTGTAGTTTATATTTGAATATATTCCTTTTTCCACTACTACGCTCTTAGCGCTCCAAATGTCCAGTTGCATTTTCAACAGAAAGAGTGTTCAGATCTGCTCAATCAAAAGTATGGTTTAACTCTGTTAGCTGAATGCACAGATCAGAAAGAAGTTTCACCGAATGATTCTGTGTAGTTTATATTTGAAGACATTCCTTTTTCCACTATTACCCTCTTAGCGCTCCGAATCTCCACTTGCATTTTCTACAAAAAGAGTTTTTCATAACTGGTCAATCAAAAATATGTTTTATCTCTGTTAACTGAATTTACAGATCAGAAATAAGTTTCACAGAATGCATCTGTGTAGTTTTTATTTGAAGATATTCTTTTTCCCAATGTAGGCCTCTTAGCGCTTAGCATGTCCAATTGCAGTTTCTACAGAAAGAGTGTTTCAGAACGGCTCAATCAAAAGTAAGGTTCAACTCTGTTAGTTGAATGCACAGAACAGAAAGAATTTTCACAGAATGCTACTGTGTAGTTTATAATTGAATATATTCCTTTTTCCACTATTACCCTCTTAGCGCTCCGAATGTCCACTTGCATTTTCTACAGAAAGAGTGTTCAGAACTGCGCAATCAAAAGTATGGTTTAACTCTGTTAGCTTAATGAACATATCAGAAATAAGTTTCACACAATGCTTCTGTGTAGTTTTTATTTGAAGATATTATTTTTCCCAATAGAGGCCTCTTAGCGCTCAGAATGTCCAATTGCAGTTTCTACAGAAAGAGTGTTTCAGAAAGGCTCAATCAAAAGTAAGGTTCAACTCTGTTAGTTGAATGCACAGAACAGAAAGAAGTTTCATACAATGCTTCTGTGTAGTTTATATTTGAACATATTCTTTTTTCCACTATTACCCACTTAGCGCTACGAATGTCCAGTTGCATTTTCTACAGACAGAGTGTTTCAAAACTGCTCAATCAAAAGTATGGTTTAACTCTGTAAGCTGAATGCTCAGATCAGAAAGAAGTTTCACAGAATGCTTCTGTGTAGTTTATATTTGAATATATTCCTTTTTCCACTACTACTCTCTTAGCGCTCCAAATGTCCAGTTGCATTATCTACAGAAAGATTGTTCAGATCTGCTCAATCAAAAGTATGGTTTAACTCTGTTAGCTGAATGCACAGATCAGAAAGAAGTTTCACAGAATGATTCTGTGTAGTTTATATTTGGAGACATTCCTTTTTCCACTATTACCCTCCTAGCGCTCCGAATCTCCACTTGCATTTTCTACAGAAAGACTGTTACAGAACGGCTCAATCAAAACTGAGGTTCAACTCTTTTAGTTGAACAAACAGAACAGAAAGAAGTTTCACACAATTCTTCTGTGTAGTTTTTATTTGTAGACATTCTTTTTCCCAATATAGGCCTCTTAGCGCTCAGAATGTCCAATTGCAGTTTCTACAGAAAGAGTGTTTCAGAACGGCTCAATCAAAAGTAAGGTTCAACTCTGTTAGTTGAATGCACAGAACAGAAAGAAGTTTCATACAATGCTTCTGTGTAGTTTATATTTGAACATATTCTTTTTTCCACTATTACCCACTTAGCGCTACGAATGTCCAGTTGCATTTTCTACAGACAGAGTGTTTCAAAACTGCTCAATCAAAAGTATGGTTTAACACTGTTAGCTGAATGCTCAGATCAGAAAGAAGTTTCACAGAATGCTTCTGTGTAGTTTATATTTGAATATATTCCTTTTTCCACTACTGCTCTCTTAGCGCTCCAAATGTCCAGTTGCATTTTCTACAGAAAGAGTGTTCAGATCTGCTCAATCAAAAGTATGGTTTAACTCTGTTAGCTGAATGCACAGATCAGAAAGAAGTTTCACAGAATGATTCTGTGTAGTTTATATTTGGTGACATTCCTTTTTCCACTATTACCCTCTTAGCGCTCCGAATCTCCACTTGCATTTTCTACAGAAAGAGTGTTTCAGAACGGCTCAATCAAAACTAAGGTTCAACTCTTTTAGTTGAACAAACAGAACAGAAAGATGTTTCACACAATTCTTCTGTGTAGTTTTTATTTGTAGACATTCTTTTTCCCAATATAGGCCTCTTAGCGCTCAGAATGTCCAATTGCAGTTTCTACAGAAAGAGTGTTTCAGAACGGCTCAATCAAAAGTAAGGTTCAACTCTGTTAGTTGAATGCACAGAACAGAAAGAAGTTTCATACAATGCTTCTGTGTAGTTTATATTTGAACATATTCTTTTTTCCACTATTACCCACTTAGCGCTACGAATGTCCAGTTGCATTTTCTACAGACAGAGTGTTTCAAAACTGCTCAATCAAAAGTATGGTTTAACTCTGTTAGCTGAATGCTCAGATGAGAAAGAAGTTTCACAGAATGCTTCTGTGTAGTTTATATTTTAATATATTCCTTTTTCCACTACTACGCTCTTAGCGCTCCAAATGTCCAGTTGCATTTTCTACAGAAAGAGTGTTCAGATCTGCTCAATCAAAAGTATGGTTTAGCTCTGTTAGCTGAATGCACAGATCAGAAAGAAGTTTCACCGAATGATTCTGTGTAGTTTATATTTGAAGACATTCCTTTTTCCACTATTACCCACTTAGCGCTCCGAATCTCCACTTGCATTTTCTACAAAAAGAGTGTTTCATAACTGCTCAATCAAAAATATGTTTTATCTCTGTTAACTGAATTTACAGATCAGAAATAAGTTTGACAGAATGCATCTGTGTAGTTTTTATTTGAAGATATTCTTTTTCCCAATGTAGGCCTCTTAGCGCTTAGCATGTCCAATTGTAGTTTCTACAGAAAGAGTGTTTCAGAACGGCTCAATCAAAAGTAAGGTTCAACTCTGTTAGTTGAATGCACAGAACAGAAAGAATTTTCACAGAATGCTACTGTGTAGTTTATATTTGAATATATTCGTTTTTCCACTATTACCCTCTTAGCGCTCCGAATGTCCACTTGCATTTTCTACAGAAAGAGTGTTCAGAACTGCGCAATCAAAAGTATGGTTTAACTCTGTTAGCTTAATGAACATATCAGAAATAAGTTTCACACAATGCTTCTGTGTAGTTTTTATTTGAAGATATTTTTTTTCCCAATAGAGGCCTCTTAGCGCTCAGAATGTCCAATTGCAGTTTCTACAGAAAGAGTGTTTCAGAACGGCTCAATCAAAAGTAAGGTTCAACTCTGTTAGTTGAATGCACAGAACAGAAAGAAGTTTCATACAATGCTTCTGTGTAGTTTATATTTGAACATATTCTTTTTTCCACTATTACCCACTTAGCGCTACGAATGTCCAGTTGCATTTTCTACAGACAGAGTGTTTCAGAACTGCTCAATCAAAAGTATGGTTTAACTCTGTTAGCTGAATGCTCAGATCAGAAAGAAGTTTCACATAATGCTTCTGTGTAGTTTATATTTGAATATATTCCTTTTTCCACTACTAATCTCTTAGCGCTCCAAATGTCCAGTTGCATTTTCTACAGAAAGAGTGTTCAGATCTGCTCAATCAAAAGTATGGTTTAACTCTGTTAGCTGAATGCACAGATCAGAAAGAAGTTTCACAGAATGATTCTGTGTAGTTTATATTTGGAGACATTCCTTTTTCCACTATTACCCTCTTAGCGCTCCGAATCTCCACTTGCATTTTCTACAGAAAGAGTGTTTCAGAACGGCTCAATCAAAACTAAGGTTCAACTCTTTTAGTTGAACAAACAGAACAGAAAGTAGTTTCACACAATTCTTCTGTGTAGTTTTTATTTGTAGACATTCTTTTTCCCAATATAGGCCTCTTAGCGCTCAGAATGTCCAATTGCAGTTTCTACAGAAAGAGTGTTTCAGAACGGCTCAATCAAAAGTAAGGTTCAACTCTGTTAGTTGAATGCACAGAACAGAAAGAAGTTTCATACAATGCTTCTGTGTAGTTTATATTTGAACATATTCTTTTTTCCACTATTACCCACTTAGCGCTACGAATGTCCAGTTGCATTTTCTACAGACAGAGTGTTTCAAAACTGCTCAATCAAAAGTATGGTTTAACTCTGTTAGCTGAATGCTCAGATCAGAAAGAAGTTTCACAGAATGCTTCTGTGTAGTTTATATTTGAATATATTCCTTTTTCCACTAATACGCGCTTAGCGCTCCAAATGTCCAGTGGCATTTTCAACAGAAAGAGTGTTCAGATCTGCTCAATCAAAAGTACGGTTTAACTCTGTTAGCTGAATGCACAGATCAGAAAGAAGTTTCACGAATGATTCTGTGTAGTTTATATTTGAAGACATTCCTTTTTCCACTATTACCCTCTTAGCGCTCCGAATCTCCACTTGCATTTTCTACAAAAAGAGTGTTTCATAACTGGTCAATCAAAAATATGTTTTATCTCTGTTAACTGAATTTACAGATCAGAAATAAGTTTCACAGAATGCATCTGTGTAGTTTTTATTTGAAGATATTCTTTTTCCCAATGTAGGCCTCTTAGCGCTTAGCATGTCCAATTGCAGTTTCTACAGAAAGAGTGTTTCAGAACGGCTCAATCAAAAGTAAGGTTCAACTCTGTTAGTTGAATGCACAGAACAGAAAGAATTTTCACAGAATGCTACTGTGTAGTTTATAATTGAATATATTCCTTTTTCCACTATTACCCTCTTAGCGCTCCGAATGTCCACTTGCATTTTCTACAGAAAGAGTGTTCAGAACTGCGCAATCAAAAGTATGGTTTAACTCTGTTAGCTTAATGAACATATCAGAAATAAGTTTCACACAATGCTTCTGTGTAGTTTTTATTTGAAGATATTATTTTTCCCAATAGAGGCCTCTTAGCGCTCAGAATGTCCAATTGCAGTTTCTACAGAAAGAGTGTTTCAGAAAGGCTCAATCAAAAGTAAGGTTCAACTCTGTTAGTTGAATGCACAGAACAGAAAGAAGTTTCATACAATGCTTCTGTGTAGTTTATATTTGAACATATTCTTTTTTCCACTATTACCCACTTAGCGCTACGAATGTCCAGTTGCATTTTCTACAGACAGAGTGTTTCAAAACTGCTCAATCAAAAGTATGGTTTAACTCTGTAAGCTGAATGCTCAGATCAGAAAGAAGTTTCACAGAATGCTTCTGTGTAGTTTATATTTGAATATATTCCTTTTTCCACTACTACTCTCTTAGCGCTCCAAATGTCCAGTTGCATTATCTACAGAAAGATTGTTCAGATCTGCTCAATCAAAAGTATGGTTTAACTCTGTTAGCTGAATGCACAGATCAGAAAGAAGTTTCACAGAATGATTCTGTGTAGTTTATATTTGGAGACATTCCTTTTTCCACTATTACCCTCCTAGCGCTCCGAATCTCCACTTACATTTTCTACAGAAAGACTGTTACAGAACGGCTCAATCAAAACTGAGGTTCAACTCTTTTAGTTGAACAAACAGAACAGAAAGAAGTTTCACACAATTCTTCTGTGTAGTTTTTATTTGTAGACATTCTTTTTCCCAATATAGGCCTCTTAGCGCTCAGAATGTCCAATTGCAGTTTCTACAGAAAGAGTGTTTCAGAACGGCTCAATCAAAAGTAAGGTTCAACTCTGTTAGTTGAATGCACAGAACAGAAAGAAGTTTCATACAATGCTTCTGTGTAGTTTATATTTGAACATATTCTTTTTTCCACTATTACCCACTTAGCGCTACGAATGTCCAGTTGCATTTTCTACAGACAGAGTGTTTCAAAACTGCTCAATCAAAAGTATGGTTTAACACTGTTAGCTGAATGCTCAGATCAGAAAGAAGTTTCACAGAATGCTTCTGTGTAGTTTATATTTGAATATATTCCTTTTTCCACTACTGCTCTCTTAGCGCTCCAAATGTCCAGTTGCATTTTCTACAGAAAGAGTGTTCAGATCTGTTCAATCAAAAGTATGGTTTAACTCTGTTAGCTGAATGCACAGATCAGAAAGAAGTTTCACAGAATGATTCTGTGTAGTTTATATTTGGAGACATTCCTTTTTCCACTATTACCCTCTTAGCGCTCCGAATCTCCACTTGCATTTTCTACAGAAAGAGTGTTTCAGAACGGCTCAATCAAAACTAAGGTTCAACTCTTTTAGTTGAACAAACAGAACAGAAAGAAGTTTCACACAATTCTTCTGTGTAGTTTTTATTTGTAGACATTCTTTTTCCCAATATAGGCCTCTTAGCGCTCAGAATGTCCAATTGCAGTTTCTACAGAAAGAGTGTTTCAGAACGGCTCAATCAAAAGTAAGGTTCAACTCTGTTAGTTGAATGCACAGAACAGAAAGAAGTTTCATACAATGCTTCTGTGTAGTTTATATTTGAACATATTGAACATATTCTTTTTTCCACTATTACCCACTTAGCGCTACGAATGTCCAGTTGCATTTTCTACAGACAGAGTGTTTCAAAACTGCTCAATCAAAAGTATGGTTTAACTCTGTTAGCTGAATGCTCAGATGAGAAAGAAGTTTCACAGAATGCTTCTGTGTAGTTTATATTTTAATATATTCCTTTTTCCACTACTACGCTCTTAGCGCTCCAAATGTCCAGTTGCATTTTCTACAGAAAGAGTGTTCAGATCTGCTCAATCAAAAGTATGGTTTAGCTCTGTTAGCTGAATGCACAGATCAGAAAGAAGTTTCACCGAATGATTCTGTGTAGTTTATATTTGAAGACATTCCTTTTTCCACTATTACCCACTTAGCGCTCCGAATCTCCACTTGCATTTTCTACAAAAAGAGTGTTTCATAACTGCTCAATCAAAAATATGTTTTATCTCTGCTAACTGAATTTACAGATCAGAAATAAGTTTGACAGAATGCATCTGTGTAGTTTTTATTTGAAGATATTCTTTTTCCCAATGTAGGCCTCTTAGCGCTTAGCATGTCCAATTGTAGTTTCTACAGAAAGAGTGTTTCAGAACGGCTCAATCAAAAGTAAGGTTCAACTCTGTTAGTTGAATGCACAGAACAGAAAGAATTTTCACAGAATGCTACTGTGTAGTTTATATTTGAATATATTCGTTTTTCCACTATTACCCTCTTAGCGCGCCGAATGTCCACTTGCATTTTCTACAGAAAGAGTGTTCAGAACTGCGCAATCAAAAGTATGGTTTAACTCTGTTAGCTTAATGAACATATCAGAAATAAGTTTCACACAATGCTTCTGTGTAGTTTTTATTTGAAGATATTATTTTTCCCAATAGAGGCCTCTTAGCGCTCAGAATGTCCAATTGCAGTTTCTACAGAAAGAGTGTTTCAGAACGGCTCAATCAAAAGTAAGGTTCAACTCTGTTAGTTGAATGCACAGAACAGAAAGAAGTTTCATACAATGCTTCTGTGTAGTTTATATTTGAACATATTCTTTTTTCCACTATTACCCACTTAGCGCTACGAATGTCCAGTTGCATTTTCTACAGACAGAGTGTTTCAAAACTGCTCAATCAAAAGTATGGTTTAACTCTGTTAGCTGAATGCTCAGATCAGAAAGAAGTTTCACATAATGCTTCTGTGTAGTTTATATTTGAATATATTCCTTTTTCCACTACTAATCTCTTAGCGCTCCAAATGTCCAGTTGCATTTTCTACAGAAAGAGTGTTCAGATCTGCTCAATCATAAGTATGGTTTAACTCTGTTAGCTGAATGCACAGATCAGAAAGAAGTTTCACAGAATGATTCTGTGTAGTTTATATTTGGAGACATTCCTTTTTCCACTATTACCCTCTTAGCGCTCCGAATCTCCACTTGCATTTTCTACAGAAAGAGTGTTTCAGAACGGCTCAAACAAAATTACGGTTCAACTCTTTTAGTTGAACAAACAGAACAGAAAGAAGTTTCACACAATTCTTCTGTGTAGTTTTTATTTGTAGACATTCTTTTTCCCAATATAGGCCTCTTAGCGCTCAGAATTTCCAATTGCAGTTTCTACAGAAAGAGTGTTTCAGAACGGCTCAATCAAAAGTAAGGTTCAACTCTGTTAGTTGAATGCACAGAACAGAAAGAAGTTTCATACAATGCTTCTGTGTAGTTTATATTTGGACATATTCTTTTTTCCACTATTACCCACATAGCGCTACGAATGTCCAGTTGCATTTTCTACAGACAGAGTGTTTCAAAACTGCTCAATCAAAAGTATGGTTTAACTCTGTTAGCTGAATGCCCAGATCAGAAAGAAGTTTCACAGAATGCTTCTGTGTAGTTTATATTTGAATATATTCCTTTTTCCACTACTACGCTCTTAGCGCTCCAAATGTCCAGTTGCATTTTCTACAGAAAGAGTGTTCAGATCTGCTCAATCAAAAGTATGGTTTAACTCTGTTAGCTGAATGCACAGATCAGAAAGAAGTTTCACCGAATGATTCTGTGTAGTTTATATTTGAAGACATTCCTTTTTCCACTGTTACCCTCTTAGCGCTCCGAATCTCCACTTGCATTTTCTACAAAAAGAGTGTTTCATAACTGCTCAATCAAAAATATGTTTTATCTCTGTTAACTGAATTTACCGATCAGAAATAAGTTTCACAGAATGCATCTGTGTAGTTTTTATTTGAAGATATTCTTTTTCCCAATGTAGGCCTCTTAGCGCTTAGCATGTCCAATTGCAGTTTCTACAGAAAGAGTGTTTCAGAACGGCTCAATCAAAAGTAAGGTTCAACTCTGTTAGTTGAATGCACAGAACAGAAAGAATTTTCACAGAATGCTACTGTGTAGTTTATATTTGAAAATATTCCTTTTTCCACTATTACCCTCTTAGCGCTCCGAATGTCCACTTGCATTTTCTACAGAAAGAGTGTTCCGAACTGCGCAATCAAAAGTATGGTTTAACTCTGTTAGCTTAATGAACATATCAGAAATAAGTTTCACACAATGCTTCTGTGTAGTTTTTATTTGAAGATATTATTTTTCCCAATAGAGGCCTCTTAGCGCTCAGAATGTCCAATTGCAGTTTCTACAGAAAGAGTGTTTCAGAAAGGCTCAATCAAAAGTAAGGTTCAACTCTGTTAGTTGAATGCACAGAACAGAAAGAAGTTTCATACAATGCTTCAGTGTAGTTTATATTTGAACATATTCTTTTTTCCACTATTACCCACTTAGCGCTACGAATGTCCAGTTGCATTTTCTACAGACAGAGTATTTCAAAACTGCTCAATCAAAAGTATGGTTTAACTCTGTTAGCTGAATGCTCAGATCAGAAAGAAGTTTCACAGAATGCTTCTGTGTAGTTTATATTTGAATATATTCCTTTTTCCACTACTACACTCTTGGCGCTCCAAATGTCCAGTTGCATTTTCTACAGAAAGAGTGTTCAGATCTGCTCAATCAAAAGTATGTTTTAACTCTGTTAGCTGAATGCACAGATCAGAAAGAAGTTTCACAGAATGATTCTGTGTAGTTTATATTTGGAGACATTCCTTTTTCCACTATTACCCTCTTAGCGCTCCGAATCTCCACTTGCATTTTCTACAGAAAGAGTGTTTCAGAACGGCTCAATCAAAACTAAGGTTCAACTCTTTTAGTTGAACAAACAGAACAGAAAGAAGTTTCACACAATTCTTCTGTGTAGTTTTTATTTGTAGACATTCTTTTTCCCTATATAGGCCTCTTAGCGCTCAGAATGTCCAATTGCAGTTTCTACAGAAAGAGTGTTTCAGAACGGCTCAATCAAAAGTAAGGTTCAACTCTGTTAGTTGAATGCACAGAACAGAAAGAAGTTTCATACAATGCTTCTGTGTAGTTTATATTTGAACATATACTTTTTTCCACTATTACCCACTTAGCGCTACGAATGTCCAGTTGCATTTTCTACAGACAGAGTGTTTCAAAACTGCTCAATCAAAAGTATGGTTTAACTCTGTTAGCTGAATGCTCAGATCAGAAAGAAGTTTCACAGAATGCTTCTGTGTAGTTTATATTTGAATATATTACTTTTTCCACTACTACGCTCTTAGCGCTCCAAATGTCCAGTTGCATTTTCAACAGAAAGAGTGTTCAGATCTGCTCAATCAAAAGTATGGTTTAACTCTGTTAGCTGAATGCACAGATCAGAAAGAAGTTTCACCGAATGATTCTGTGTAGTTTATATTTGAAGACATTCCTTTTTCCACTATTAACCTCTTAGCGCTCCGAATCTCCACTTGCATTTTCTACAAAAAGAGTGTTTCATAACTGCTCAATCAAAAATATGTTTTATCTCTGTTAACTGAATTTACAGATCAGAAATAAGTTTCACAGAATGCATCTGTGTAGTTTTTATTTGAAGATATTCTTTTTCCCAATGTAGGCCTCTTAGCGCTTAGCATGTCCAATTGCAGTTTCTACAGAAAGAGTGTTTCAGAACGGCTCAATCAAAAGTAAGGTTCAACTCTGTTAGTTGAATGCACAGAACAGAAAGAATTTTCACAGAATGCTACTGTGTAGTTTATATTTGTATATTTTCCTTTTTCCACTCTTACCCTCTTAGCGCTCCGAATGTCCACTTGCATTTTCTACAGAAAGAGTGTTCAGAACTGCGCAATCAAAAGTATGGTTTAACTCTGTTAGCTTAATGAACATATCAGAAATAAGTTTCACACAATGCTTCTGTGTAGTTTTTATTTGAAGATATTATTTTTCCCAATAGAGGCCTCTTAGCGCTCAGAACGTCCAATTGCAGTTTCTACAGAAAGAGTGTTTCAGAAAGGCTCAATCAAAAGTAAGGTTCAACTCTGTTAGTTGAATGCACAGAACAGAAAGAAGTTTCATACAATGCTTCTGTGTAGTTTATATTTGAACATATTCTTTTTTCCACTATTACCCACTTAGCGCTACGAATGTCCAGTTGCATTTTCTACAGACAGAGTGTTTCAAAACTGCTCAATCAAAAGTATGGTTTAACTCTGTTAGCTGAATGTTCAGATCAGAAAGAAGTTTCACAGAATGCTTCTGTGTAGTTTATATTTGAATATATTACTTTTTCCACTACTACGCTCTTAGCGCTCCAAATGTCCAGTTGCATTTTCAACAGAAAGAGTGTTCAGATCTGCTCAATCAAAAGTATGGTTTAACTCTGTTAGCTGAATGCACAGATCAGAAAGAAGTTTCACCGAATGATTCTGTGTAGTTTATATTTGAAGACATTCCTTTTTCCACTATTACCCTCTTAGCGCTCCGAATCTCCACTTGCATTTTCTACAAAAAGAGTATTTCATAACTGCTCAATCAAAAATATGTTTTATCTCTGTTAACAGAATTTACAGATCAGAAATAAGTTTCACAGAATGCATCTGTGTAGTTTTTATTTGAAGATATTCTTTTTCCCAATGTAGGCCTCTTAGCGCTTAGCATGTCCAATTGCAGTTTCTACAGAAAGAGTGTTTCAGAACGGCTCAATCAAAAGTAAGGTTCAACTCTGTTAGTTGAATGCACAGAACAGAAAGAATTTTCACAGAATGCTACTGTGTAGTTTATATTTGAATATATTCCTTTTTCCACTATTACCCTCTTAGCGCTCCGAATGTCCACTTGCATTTTCTACAGAAAGAGTGTTCAGAACTGCGCAATCGAAAGTATGGTTTAACTCTGTTAGCTTAATGAACATATCAGAAATAAGTTTCACACAATTCTTCTGTGTAGTTTTTATTTGAAGATATTATTTTTCCCAATAGAGGCCTCTTAGCGCTCAGAATGTCCAATTGCAGTTTCTACAGAAAGAGTGTTTCAGAAAGGCTCAATCAAAAGTAAGGTTCAACTCTGGTAGTTGAATGCACAGAACCGAAAGAAGTTTCATACAATGCTTCTGTGTAGTTTATATTTGAACATATTCTTTTTTCCACTATTACCCACTTAGTGCTACGAATGTCCAGTTGCATTTTCTACAGACAGAGTGTTTCAAAACCGCTCAATCAAAAGTATGGTTTAACTCTGTTAGCTTAATGCTCAGATCAGAAAGAAGTTTCACAGAATGCTTCTGTGTAGTTTATATTTGAATATATTCCTTTTTCCACTACTACTCTCTTAGCGCTCCAAATGTCCAGTTGCATTTTCTACAGAAAGAGTGTTCAGATCTGCTCAATCAAAAGTATGGTTTAACTCTGTTAGCTGAATGCACAGATCAGAAAGAAGTTTCACAGAACGATTCTGTGTAGTTTATATTTGGAGACATTCCTTTTTCCACTATTACCCTCTTAGCGCTCCGAATCTCCACTTGCATTTTCTACAGAAAGAGTGTTTCAGAACGGCTCAATCAAATCTAAGGTTCAAATCTTTTAGTTGAACAAACAGAACAGAAAGAAGTTTCACACAATTCTTCTGTGTAGTTTTTATTTGTAGACATTCTTTTTCCCAATATAGGCCTCTTAGCGCTCAGAATGTCCAATTGCAGTTTCTAGAGAAGGAGTGTTTCAGAACGGCTCAATCAAAAGTAAGGTTCAACTCTGTTAGTTGAATGCACAGAACAGAAAGAAGTTTCATACAATGCTTCTGTGTAGTTTATATTTGAACATATTCTCTTTTCCCCTATTACCCACTTAGCGCTACGAATGTCCAGTTGCATTTTCTACAGACAGAGGGTTTCAAAACTGCTCAATCAAAAGTATGGTTTAACTCTGTTAGCTGTATGCTCAGATCAGAAAGAAGTTTCACACAATGCTTCTGTGTAGTTTTTATTTGAAGATATTATTTTTCCCAATAGAGGCCTCTTAGCGCTCAGAATGTCCAATTGCAGTTTCTACAGAAAGAGTGTTTCAGAACGGCTCAATCAAAAGTAAGGTTCAACTCTGTTAGTTGAATGCACAGAACAGAAAGAAGTTTCATACAATGCTTCTGTGTAGTTTATATTTGAACATATTCTTTTTTCCACTATTACCCACTTAGCGCTACGAATGTCCAGTTGCATTTTCTACAGACAGAGTGTTTCAAAACTGCTCAATCAAAAGTATGGTTTAACTCTGTTAGCTGAATGCTCAGATCAGAAAGAAGTTTCACATAATGCTTCTGTGTAGTTTATATTTGAATATATTCCTTTTTCCACTACTAATCTCTTAGCGCTCCAAATGTCCAGTTGCATTTTCTACAGAAAGAGTGTTCAGATCTGCTCAATCAAAAGTATGGTTTAACTCTGTTAGCTGAATGCACAGATCAGAAAGAAGTTTCACAGAATGATTCTGTGTAGTTTATATTTGGAGACATTCCTTTTTCCACTATTACCCTCTTAGCGCTCCGAATCTCCACTTGCATTTTCTACAGAAAGAGTGTTTCAGAACGGCTCAAACAAAATTACGGTTCAACTCTTTTAGTTGAACAAACAGAACAGAAAGAAGTTTCACACAATTCTTCTGTGTAGTTTTTATTTGTAGACATTCTTTTTCCCAATATAGGCCTCTTAGCGCTCAGAATTTCCAATTGCAGTTTCTACAGAAAGAGTGTTTCAGAACGGCTCAATCAAAAGTAAGGTTCAACTCTGTTAGTTGAATGCACAGAACAGAAAGAAGTTTCATACAATGCTTCTGTGTAGTTTATATTTGGACATATTCTTTTTTCCACTATTACCCACATAGCGCTACGAATGTCCAGTTGCATTTTCTACAGACAGAGTGTTTCAAAACTGCTCAATCAAAAGTATGGTTTAACTCTGTTAGCTGAATGCCCAGATCAGAAAGAAGTTTCACAGAATGCTTCTGTGTAGTTTATATTTGAATATATTCCTTTTTCCACTACTACGCTCTTAGCGCTCCAAATGTCCAGTTGCATTTTCTACAGAAAGAGTGTTCAGATCTGCTCAATCAAAAGTATGGTTTAACTCTGTTAGCTGAATGCACAGATCAGAAAGAAGTTTCACCGAATGATTCTGTGTAGTTTATATTTGAAGACATTCCTTTTTCCACTGTTACCCTCTTAGCGCTCCGAATCTCCACTTGCATTTTCTACAAAAAGAGTGTTTCATAACTGCTCAATCAAAAATATGTTTTATCTCTGTTAACTGAATTTACCGATCAGAAATAAGTTTCACAGAATGCATCTGTGTAGTTTTTATTTGAAGATATTCTTTTTCCCAATGTAGGCCTCTTAGCGCTTAGCATGTCCAATTGCAGTTTCTACAGAAAGAGTGTTTCAGAACGGCTCAATCAAAAGTAAGGTTCAACTCTGTTAGTTGAATGCACAGAACAGAAAGAATTTTCACAGAATGCTACTGTGTAGTTTATATTTGAAAATATTCCTTTTTCCACTATTACCCTCTTAGCGCTCCGAATGTCCACTTGCATTTTCTACAGAAAGAGTGTTCCGAACTGCGCAATCAAAAGTATGGTTTAACTCTGTTAGCTTAATGAACATATCAGAAATAAGTTTCACACAATGCTTCTGTGTAGTTTTTATTTGAAGATATTATTTTTCCCAATAGAGGCCTCTTAGCGCTCAGAATGTCCAATTGCAGTTTCTACAGAAAGAGTGTTTCAGAAAGGCTCAATCAAAAGTAAGGTTCAACTCTGTTAGTTGAATGCACAGAACAGAAAGAAGTTTCATACAATGCTTCAGTGTAGTTTATATTTGAACATATTCTTTTTTCCACTATTACCCACTTAGCGCTACGAATGTCCAGTTGCATTTTCTACAGACAGAGTATTTCAAAACTGCTCAATCAAAAGTATGGTTTAACTCTGTTAGCTGAATGCTCAGATCAGAAAGAAGTTTCACAGAATGCTTCTGTGTAGTTTATATTTGAATATATTCCTTTTTCCACTACTACACTCTTGGCGCTCCAAATGTCCAGTTGCATTTTCTACAGAAAGAGTGTTCAGATCTGCTCAATCAAAAGTATGTTTTAACTCTGTTAGCTGAATGCACAGATCAGAAAGAAGTTTCACAGAATGATTCTGTGTAGTTTATATTTGGAGACATTCCTTTTTCCACTATTACCCTCTTAGCGCTCCGAATCTCCACTTGCATTTTCTACAGAAAGTGTGTTTCAGAACGGCTCAATCAAAACTAAGGTTCAACTCTTTTAGTTGAACAAACAGAACAGAAAGAAGTTTCACACAATTCTTCTGTGTAGTTTTTATTTGTAGACATTCTTTTTCCCTATATAGGCCTCTTAGCGCTCAGAATGTCCAATTGCAGTTTCTACAGAAAGAGTGTTTCAGAACGGCTCAATCAAAAGTAAGGTTCAACTCTGTTAGTTGAATGCACAGAACAGAAAGAAGTTTCATACAATGCTTCTGTGTAGTTTATATTTGAACATATACTTTTTTCCACTATTACCCACTTAGCGCTACGAATGTCCAGTTGCATTTTCTACAGACAGAGTGTTTCAAAACTGCTCAATCAAAAGTATGGTTTAACTCTGTTAGCTGAATGCTCAGATCAGAAAGAAGTTTCACAGAATGCTTCTGTGTAGTTTATATTTGAATATATTACTTTTTCCACTACTACGCTCTTAGCGCTCCAAATGTCCAGTTGCATTTTCAACAGAAAGAGTGTTCAGATCTGCTCAATCAAAAGTATGGTTTAACTCTGTTAGCTGAATGCACAGATCAGAAAGAAGTTTCACCGAATGATTCTGTGTAGTTTATATTTGAAGACATTCCTTTTTCCACTATTACCCTCTTAGCGCTCCGAATCTCCACTTGCATTTTCTACAAAAAGAGTGTTTCATAACTGCTCAATCAAAAATATGTTTTATCTCTGTTAACTGAATTTACAGATCAGAAATAAGTTTCACAGAATGCATCTGTGTAGTTTTTATTTGAAGATATTCTTTTTCCCAATGTAGGCCTCTTAGCGCTTAGCATGTCCAATTGCAGTTTCTACAGAAAGAGTGTTTCAGAACGGCTCAATCAAAAGTAAGGTTCAACTCTGTTAGTTGAATGCACAGAACAGAAAGAATTTTCACAGAATGCTACTGTGTAGTTTATATTTGTATATTTTCCTTTTTCCACTCTTACCCTCTTAGCGGTCCGAATGTCCACTTGCATTTTCTACAGAAAGAGTGTTCAGAACTGCGCAATCAAAAGTATGGTTTAACTCTGTTAGCTTAATGAACATATCAGAAATAAGTTTCACACAATGCTTCTGTGTAGTTTTTATTTGAAGATATTATTTTTCCCAATAGAGGCCTCTTAGCGCTCAGAACGTCCAATTGCAGTTTCTACAGAAAGAGTGTTTCAGAAAGGCTCAATCAAAAGTAAGGTTCAACTCTGTTAGTTGAATGCACAGAACAGAAAGAAGTTTCATACAATGCTTCTGTGTAGTTTATATTTGAACATATTCTTTTTTCCACTATTACCCACTTAGCGCTACGAATGTCCAGTTGCATTTTCTACAGACAGAGTGTTTCAAAACTGCTCAATCAAAAGTATGGTTTAACTCTGTTAGCTGAATGTTCAGATCAGAAAGAAGTTTCACAGAATGCTTCTGTGTAGTTTATATTTGAATATATTACTTTTTCCACTACTACGCTCTTAGCGCTCCAAATGTCCAGTTGCATTTTCAACAGAAAGAGTGTTCAGATCTGCTCAATCAAAAGTATGGTTTAACTCTGTTAGCTGAATGCACAGATCAGAAAGAAGTTTCACCGAATGATTCTGTGTAGTTTATATTTGAAGACATTCCTTTTTCCACTATTACCCTCTTAGCGCTCCGAATCTCCACTTGCATTTTCTACAAAAAGAGTATTTCATAACTGCTCAATCAAAAATATGTTTTATCTCTGTTAACAGAATTTACAGATCAGAAATAAGTTTCACAGAATGCATCTGTGTAGTTTTTATTTGAAGATATTCTTTTTCCCAATGTAGGCCTCTTAGCGCTTAGCATGTCCAATTGCAGTTTCTACAGAAAGAGTGTTTCAGAACGGCTCAATCAAAAGTAAGGTTCAACTCTGTTAGTTGAATGCACAGAACAGAAAGAATTTTCACAGAATGCTACTGTGTAGTTTATATTTGAATATATTCCTTTTTCCACTATTACCCTCTTAGCGCTCCGAATGTCCACTTGCATTTTCTACAGAAAGAGTGTTCAGAACTGCGCAATCGAAAGTATGGTTTAACTCTGTTAGCTTAATGAACATATCAGAAATAAGTTTCACACAATTCTTCTGTGTCGTTTTTATTTGAAGATATTATTTTTCCCAATAGAGGCCTCTTAGCGCTCAGAATGTCCAATTGCAGTTTCTACAGAAAGAGTGTTTCAGAAAGGCTCAATCAAAAGTAAGGTTCAACTCTGGTAGTTGAATGCACAGAACCGAAAGAAGTTTCATACAATGCTTCTGTGTAGTTTATATTTGAACATATTCTTTTTTCCACTATTACCCACTTAGTGCTACGAATGTCCAGTTGCATTTTCTACAGACAGAGTGTTTCAAAACCGCTCAATCAAAAGTATGGTTTAACTCTGTTAGCTTAATGCTCAGATCAGAAAGAAGTTTCACAGAATGCTTCTGTGTAGTTTATATTTGAATATATTCCTTTTTCCACTACTACTCTCTTAGCGCTCCAAATGTCCAGTTGCATTTTCTACAGAAAGAGTGTTCAGATCTGCTCAATCAAAAGTATGGTTTAACTCTGTTAGCTGAATGCACAGATCAGAAAGAAGTTTCACAGAACGATTCTGTGTAGTTTATATTTGGAGACATTCCTTTTTCCACTATTACCCTCTTAGCGCTCCGAATCTCCACTTGCATTTTCTACAGAAAGAGTGTTTCAGAACGGCTCAATCAAATCTAAGGTTCAAATCTTTTAGTTGAACAAACAGAACAGAAAGAAGTTTCACACAATTCTTCTGTGTAGTTTTTATTTGTAGACATTCTTTTTCCCAATATAGGCCTCTTAGCGCTCAGAATGTCCAATTGCAGTTTCTAGAGAAGGAGTGTTTCAGAACGGCTCAATCAAAAGTAAGGTTCAACTCTGTTAGTTGAATGCACAGAACAGAAAGAAGTTTCATACAATGCTTCTGTGTAGTTTATATTTGAACATATTCTCTTTTCCCCTATTACCCACTTAGCGCTACGAATGTCCAGTTGCATTTTCTACAGACAGAGGGTTTCAAAACTGCTCAATCAAAAGTATGGTTTAACTCTGTTAGCTGTATGCTCAGATCAGAAAGAAGTTTCACAGAATGCTTCTGTGTAGTTTATATTTTAATATATTACTTTTTCCACTACTACGCTCTTAGCGCTCCAAATGTCCAGTTGCATTTTCAACAGAAAGAGTGTTCAGATCTGCTCAATCAAAAGTATGGTTTAACTCTGTTAGCTGAATGCACAGATCAGAAAGAAGTTTCACCGAATGATTCTGTGTAGTTTATATTTGAAGACATTCCTTTTTCCACTATTACCCTCTTAGCGCTCCGAATCTCCACTTGCATTTTCTACAAAAAGAGTGTTTCATAACTGCTCAATCAAAAATATGTTTTATCTCTGTTAACTGAATTTACAGATCAGAAATAAGTTTCACAGAATGCATCTGTGTAGTTTTTATTTGAAGATATTCTTTTTCCCAATGTAGGCCTCTTAGCGCTTAGCATGTCCAATTGCAGTTTCTACAGAAAGAGTGTTTCAGAACGGCTCAATCAAAAGTAAGGTTCAACTCTGTTAGTTGAATGCACAGAACAGAAAGAATTTTCACAGAATGCTACTGTGTAGTTTATATTTGAATATATTCCTTTTTCCACTATTACCCTCTTAGCGCTCCGAATGTCCACTTGCATTTTCTACAGAAAGAGTGTTCAGAACTGCGCAATCAAAAGTATGGTTTAACTCTGTTAGCTTAATGAACATATCAGAAATAAGTTTCACACAATGCTTCTGTGTAGTTTTTATTTGAAGATATTATTTTTCCCAATAGAGGCCTCTTAGCGCTCAGAATGTCCAATTGCAGTTTCTACAGAAAGAGTGTTTCAGAACGGCTCAATCAAAAGTAAGGTTCAACTCTGTTAGTTGAATGCACAGAACAGAAAGAAGTTTCATACAATGCTTCTGTGTAGTTTATATTTGAACATATTCTTTTTTCCACTATTACCCACTTAGCGCTACGAATGTCCAGTTGCATTTTCTACTGACAGACTGTTTCAAAACTGCTCAATCAAAAGTATGGTTTAACTCTGTTAGCTGAATGCTCAGATCAGAAAGAAGTTTCACATAATGCTTCTGTGTAGTTTATATTTGAATATATTCCTTTTTCCACTACTAATCTCTTAGCGCTCCAAATGTCCAGTTGCATTTTCTACAGAAAGAGTGTTCAGATCTGCTCAATCAAAAGTATGGTTTAACTCTGTTAGCTGAATGCACAGATCAGAAAGAAGTTTCACAGAATAATTCTGTGTAGTTTATATTTGGAGACATTCCTTTTTCCACTATTACCCTCTTAGCGCTCCGAATCTCCACTTGCATTTTCTACAGAAAGAGTGTTTCAGAACGGCTCAAACAAAATTAAGGTTCAACTCTTTTAGTTGAACAAACAGAACAGAAAGAAGTTTCACACAATTCTTCTGTGTAGTTTTTATTTGTAGACATTCTTTTTCCCAATATAGGCCTCTTAGCGCTCAGAATGTCCAATTGCAGTTTCTACAGAAAGAGTGTTTCAGAACGGCTCAATCAAAAGTAAGGTTCAACTCTGTTAGTTGAATGCACAGAACAGAAAGAAGTTTCATGCAATGCTTCTGTGTAGTTTATATTTGGACATATTCTTTTTTCCACTATTACCCACATAGCGCTACGAATGTCCAGTTGCATTTTCTACAGACAGAGTGTTTCAAAACTGCTCAATCAAAAGTATGGTTTAACTCTGTTAGCTGAATGCCCAGATCAGAAAGAAGTTTCACAGAATGCTTCTGTGTAGTTTATATTTGAATATATTCCTTTTTCCACTACTACGCTCTTAGCGCTCCAAATGTCCAGTTGCATTTTCTACAGAAAGAGTGTTCAGATCTGCTCAATCAAAAGTATGGTTTAACTCTGTTAGCTGAATGCACAGATCAGAAAGAAGTTTCACCGAATGATTCTGTGTAGTTTATATTTGAAGACATTCCTTTTTCCACTGTTACCCTCTTAGCGCTCCGAATCTCCACTTGCATTTTCTACAAAAAGAGTGTTTCATAACTGCTCAATCAAAAATATGTTTTATCTCTGTTAACTGAATTTACCGATCAGAAATAAGTTTCACAGAATGCATCTGTGTAGTTTTTATTTGAAGATATTCTTTTTCCCAATGTAGGCCTCTTAGCGCTTAGCATGTCCAATTGCAGTTTCTACAGAAAGAGTGTTTCAGAACGGCTCAATCAAAAGTAAGGTTCAACTCTGTTAGTTGAATGCACAGAACAGAAAGAATTTTCACAGAATGCTACTGTGTAGTTTATATTTGAATATATTCCTTTTTCCACTATTACCCTCTTAGCGCTCCGAATGTCCACTTGCATTTTCTACAGAAAGAGTTTTCAGAACTGCGCAATCAAAAGTATGGTTTAACTCTGTTAGCTTAATGAACATATCAGAAATAAGTTTCACACAATGCTTCTGTGTAGTTTTTATTTCAAGATATTATTTTTCCCAATATAGGCCTCTTAGCGCTCAGAATGTCCAATTGCAGATACTACAGAAAGGGTGTTTCAGAAAGGCTCAATCAAAAGTAAGGTTCAACTCTGTTAGTTGAATGCACAGAACAGAAAGAAGTTTCATACAATGCTTCTGTGTAGTTTATATTTGAACATATTCTTTTTTCCACTATTACCCACTTAGCGCTACGAATGTCCAGTTGCATTTTCTACAGACAGAGTGTTTCAAAACTGCTCAATCAAAAGTATTGTTTAACTCTGTTAGCGGAATGCTCAGTTCAGAAAGAAGTTTCACAGAATGCTTCTGTGTAGTTTATATTTGAATATATTCCTTTTTTCACTACTACTCTCTTAGCGCTCTAAATGTCCAGTTGCATTTTCTACAGAAAGAGTGTTCAGATCTGCTCAATCAAAAGTATGGTTTAACTCTGTTAGCTGAATGCACAGATCAGAAAGAAGTTTCACAGAATGATTCTGTGTAGTTTATATTTGGAGACATTCCTTTTTCCACTATTACCCTCTTAGCGCTCCGAATCTCCACTTGCATTTTCTACAGAAAGAGTGTTTCAGAACGGCTCAATCAAGACTAAGGTTCAACTCTTTTAGTTGAACAAACAGAACAGAAAGAAGTTTCACACAATTCTTCTGTGTAGTTTTTATTTGTAGACATTCTTTTTCCCAATATATGCCTCTTAGCGCTCAGAATGTCCAATTGCAGTTTCTACAGAAAGAGTGTTTCAGAACGGCTCAATCAAAAGTAAGGTTCAACTCTGTTAGTTGAATGCACAGAACAGAAAGAAGTTTCATACAATGCTTCTGTGTAGTTTATATTTGAACATATTCTTTTTTCCACTATTACCCACTTAGCGCTACGAATGTCCAGTTGCATTTTCTACAGACAGAGTGTTTCAAAACTGCTCAATCAAAAGTATGGTTTAACTCTGTTAGCTGAATGCTCAGATCAGAAAGAAGTTTCACAGAATGCTTCTGTGTAGTTTATATTTGAATATATTCCTTTTTCCACTACTACGCTCTTAGCGCTCCAAATGTCCAGTTGCATTTTCAACAGAAAGAGTGTTCATATCTGCTCAATCAAAAGTACGGTTTAACTCTGTTAGCTGAATGCACAGATCAGAAAGATGTTTCACCGAATGATTCTGTGTAGTTTATATTTGAAGACATTCCTTTTTCCACTATTATCCTCTTAGCGCTCCGAATCTCCACTTGCATTTTCTACAAAAAGAGTGTTTCATAACTGCCCAATCAAAAATATGTTTTATCTCTGTTAACTGAATTTACAGATCAGAAATAAATTTCACAGAATGCATCTGTGTAGTTTTTATTTGAAGATATTCTTTTTCCCAATGTAGGCCTCTTAGCGCTTAGCATGTCCAATTGCAGTTTCTACAGAAAGAGTGTTTCAGAACGGCTCAATCAAAAGTAAGGTTCAACTCTGTTAGTTGAATGCACAGAACAGAAAGAATTTTCACAGAATGCTACTGTGTAGTTTATATTTGAATATATTCCTTTTTCCACTATTACCCTCTTAGCGCTCCGAATGTCCACTTGCATTTTCTACAGAAAGAGTTTTCAGAACTGCGCAATCAAAAGTATGGTTTAACTCTGTTAGCTTAATGAACATATCAGAAATAAGTTTCACACAATGCTTCTGTGTAGTTTTTATTTCAAGATATTATTTTTCCCAATATAGGCCTCTTAGCGCTCAGAATGTCCAATTGCAGATACTACAGAAAGAGTGTTTCAGAAAGGCTCAATCAAAAGTAAGGTTCAACTCTGTTAGTTGAATGCACAGAACAGAAAGAAGTTTCATACCATGCTTCTGTGTAGTTTATATTTGAACATATTCTTTTTTCCACTATTACCCACTTAGCGCTACGAATGTCCAGTTGCATTTTCTACAGACAGAGTGTTTCAAAACTGCTCAATCAAAAGTATGGTTTAACTCTGTTAGCTGAATGCTCAGTTCAGAAAGAAGTTTCACAGAATGCTTCTGTGTAGTTTATATTTGAATATATTCCTTTTTCCACTACTACTCTCTTAGCGCTCTAAATGTCCAGTTGCATTTTCTACAGAAAGAGTGTTCAGATCTGCTCAATCAAAAGTATGGTTTAACTCTGTTAGCTGAATGCACAGATCAGAAAGAAGTTTCACAGAATGATTCTGTGTAGTTTATATTTGGAGACATTCCTTTTTCCACTATTACCCTCTTAGCGCTCCGAATCTCCACTTGCATTTTCTACAGAAAGAGTGTTTCAGAACGGCTCAATCAAGACTAAGGTTCAACTCTTTTAGTTGAACAAACAGAACAGAAAGAAGTTTCACACAATTCTTCTGTGTAGTTTTTATTTGTAGACATTCTTTTTCCCAATATATGCCTCTTAGCGCTCAGAATGTCCAATTGCAGTTTCTACAGAAAGAGTGTTTCAGAACGGCTCAATCAAAAGTAAGGTTCAACTCTGTTAGTTGAATGCACAGAACAGAAAGAAGTTTCATACAATGCTTCTGTGTAGTTTATATTTGAACATATTCTTTTTTCCACTATTACCCACTTAGCGCTACGAATGTCCAGTTGCATTTTCTACAGACAGAGTGTTTCAAAACTGCTCAATCAAAAGTATGGTTTAACTCTGTTAGCTGAATGCTCAGATCAGAAAGAAGTTTCACAGAATGCTTCTGTGTAGTTTATATTTGAATATATTCCTTTTTCCACTACTACGCTCTTAGCGCTCAAAATGTCCAGTTGCATTTTCAACAGAAAGAGTGTTCATATCTGCTCAATCAAAAGTACGGTTTAACTCTGTTAGCTGAATGCACAGATCAGAAAGAAGTTTCACCGAATGATTCTGTGTAGTTTATATTTGAAGACATTCCTTTTTCCACTATTATCCTCTTAGCGCTCCGAATCTCCACTTGCATTTTCTACAAAAAGAGTGTTTCATAACTGCCCAATCAAAAATATGTTTTATCTCTGTTAACTGAATTTACAGATCAGAAATAAATTTCACAGAATGCATCTGTGTAGTTTTTATTTGAAGATATTCTTTTTCCCAATGTAGGCCTCTTAGCGCTTAGCATGTCCAATTGCAGTTTCTACAGAAAGAGTGTTTCAGAACGGCTCTATCAAAAGTAAGGTTCAACTCTGTTAGTTGAATGCACAGAACAGAAAGAATTTTCACAGAATGCTACTGTGTAGTTTATATTTGAATATATTCCTTTTTCCACTATTACCCTCTTAGCGCTCCGAATGTCCACTTGCATTTTCTACAGAAAGAGTTTTCAGAACTGCACAATCAAAAGTATGGTTTAACTCTGTTAGCTTAATGAACATATCAGAAATAAGTTTCACACAATGCTTCTGTGTAGTTTTTATTTCAAGATATTATTTTTCCCAATATAGGCCTCTTAGCGCTCAGAATGTCCAATTGCAGATACTACAGAAAGAGTGTTTCAGAAGGCTCAATCAAAAGTAAGGTTCAACTCTGTTAGTTGAATGCACAGAACAGAAAGAAGTTTCATACAATGCTTCAGTGTAGTTTATATTTGAACATATTCTTTTTTCCACTATTACCCACTTAGCGCTACGAATGTCCAGTTGCATTTTCTACAGACAGAGTGTTTCAAAACTGCTCAATCAAAAGTATGGTTTAACTCTGTTAGCTGAATGCTCAGTTCAGAAAGAAATTTCACAGAATGCTTCTGTGTAGTTAATATTTGAATATATTCCTTTTTCCACTACTACTCTCTTAGCGCTCTAAATGTCCAGTTGCATTTTCTACAGAAAGAGTGTTCAGATCTGCTCAATCAAAAGTATGGTTTAACTCTGTTAGCTGAATGCACAGATCAGAAAGAAGTTTCACAGAATGATTCTGTGTAGTTTATATTTGGAGACATTCCTTTTTCCACTATTACCCTCTTAGCGCTCCGAATCTCCACTTGCATTTTCTACAGAAAGAGTGTTTCAGAACGGCTCAATCAAGACTAAGGTTCAACTCTTTTAGTTGAACAAACAGAACAGAAAGTAGTTTCACACAATTCTTCTGTGTAGTTTTTATTTGTAGACATTCTTTTTCCCAATATAGGCCTCTTAGCGCTCAGAATGTCCAATTGCAGTTTCTACAGAAAGAGTGTTTCAGAACGGCTCAATCAAAAGTAAGGTTCAACTCTGTTAGTTGAATGCACAGAACAGAAAGAAGTTTCATACAATGCTTCTGTGTAGTTTATATTTGAACATATTCTTTTTTCCACTATTACCCACTTAGCGCTACGAATGTCCAGTTGCATTTTCTACAGACAGAGTGTTTCAAAACTGCTCAATCAAAAGTATGGTTTAACTCTGTTAGCTGAATGCTCAGATCAGAAAGAACTTTCACAGAATGCTTCTGTGAAGTTTATATTTGAATATATTCCTTTTTCCACTAATACGCTCTTAGCGCTCCAAATGTCCAGTTGCATTTTCAACAGAAAGAGTGTTCATATCTGCTCAATCAAAAGTACGGTTTAACTCTGTTAGCTGAATGCACAGATCAGAAAGAAGTTTCACCGAATGATTCTGTGTAGTTTATATTTGAAGACATTCTTTTTCCACTATTATCCTCTTAGCGCTCCGAATCTCCACTTGCAATTTCTACAAAAAGAGTGTTTCATAACTGCTCAATCAAAAATATGTTTTATCTCTGTTACCTGAATTTACAGATCAGAAATAAGTTTCACAGAATGCATCTGTGTAGTTTTTATTTGAAGATATTCTTTTTCCCAATGTAGGCCTCTTAGCGCTTAGCATGTCCAATTGCAGTTTCTACAGAAAGAGTGTTTCAGAACGGCTCAATCAAAAGTAAGGTTCAACACTGTTAGTTGAATGCACAGAACAGAAAGAATTTTCACAGAATGCTACTGTGTAGTTTATATTTGAATATATTCCTTTTTCCACTATTACCCTCTTAGAGCTCAGAATGTCCACTTGCATTTTCTACAGAAAGAGTGTTCAGAACTGCGCAATCAAAAGTATGGTTTAACTCTGTTAGCTTAATGAACATATCAGAAATATGTTTCACACAATGCTTCTGTGTAGTTTTTATTTGAAGATATTATTTTTCCCAATATAGGCCTCTTAGCGCTCAGAATGTCCAATTGCAGATTCTACAGAAAGAGTGTTTCAGAAAGGCTCAATCAAAAGTAAGGTTCAACTCTGTTAGTTGAATGCACAGAACAGAAAGAAGTTTCATACAATGCTTCTGTGTAGTTTATATTTGAACATATTCTTTTTTCCACTATTACCCACTTATCGCTACGAATGTCCAGTTGCATTTTCTACAGACAGAGTGTTTCAAAACTGCTCAATCAAAAGTATGGTTTAACTCTGTTAGCTGAATGCTCAGATCAGAAAGAAGTTTCACAGAATGCTTCTGTGTAGTTTATATTTGAATATATTCCTTTTTCCACTACTACTCTCTTAGCGTTCCAAATGTAAAGTTGCATTTTCTACAGAAAGAGTGTTCAGATCTGCTCAATCAAAAGTATGGTTTAACTCTGTTAGCTGAATGCACAGATCAGAAAGAAGTTTCACAGAATGATTCTGGGTAGTTTATATTGGGAGACATTCCTTTTTCCACTATTACCCTCTTAGCGCTCCGAATCTCCACTTGCATTTTCTACATAAAGAGTGTTTCAGAATGGCTCAATCAAAACTATGGTTCAACTCTTTTAGTTGAACAAACAGAACAGAAAGAAGTTTCACACAATTCTTCTGTGTAGTTTTTATTTGTAGACATTCTTTTTCCCAATATAGGCCTCTTAGCGCTCAGAATGTCCAATTGCAGTTTCTACAGAAAGAGTGTTTTAGAACGGCTCAATCAAAAGTAAGGTTCAACTCTGTTAGTTGAATGCACAGAACAGAAAGAAGTTTCATACAATGCTTCTGTGTAGTTTATATTTGAACATATTCTTTTTTCCACTATTACCCACTTAGCGCTACGAATGTCCAGTTGCATTTTCTACAGACAGAGTGTTTCAAAACTGCTCAATCAAAAGTATGGTTTAACTCTGTTAGCTGAATGCTCAGATCAGAAAGAAGTTTCACAGAATGCTTCTGTGTAGTTTATATTTGAATATATTCCTTTTTCCACTACTACGCTCTTAGCGCTCCAAATGTCCAGTTGCATTTTCTACAGAAAGAGTGTTCAGATCTGCTCAATCAAAAGTATGGTTTAACTCTGTTAGCTGAATGCACAAATCAGAAAGAAGTTTCACCGAATGATTCTGTGTAGTTTATATTTGAAGACATTCCTTTTTCCACTATTACCCTCTTAGCGCTCCGAATCTCCACTTGCATTTTCTACAAAAAGAGTGTTTCATAACTGCTCAATCAAAAATATGTTTTATCTCTGTTAACTGAATTTACAGATCAGAAATAAGTTTCACAGAATGCATCTGTGTAGTTTTTATTTGAAGATATTCTTTTTCCCAATGTAGGCCTCTTAGCACTTAGCATGTCCAATTGCAGTTTCTACAGAAAGAGTGTTTCAGAACGGCTCAATCAAAAGTAAGGTTCAACTCTGTTAGTTGAATGCACAGAACAGAAAGAATTTTCACAGAATGCTACTGTGTTGTTTATATTTGAATATATTCCTTTTTCCACTATTACCCTCTTAGCGCTCCGAATGTCCACTTGCATTTTCTACAGAAAGAGTGTTCAGAACTGCGCAATCCAAAGTATGGTTTAACTCTGTTAGCTTAATGAACATATCAGAAATAAGTTTCACACAATGCTTCTGTGTAGTTTTTATCTGAAGATATTATTTTTCCTAATAGAGGCCTCTTAGCGCTCAGAATGTCCAATTGCAGTTTCTACAGAAAGAGTGTTTCAGAACGGCTCAATCAAAATTAAGGTTCAACTCTGTTAGTTGAATGCACAGAACAGAAAGAAGTTTCATACAATGCTTCTGTGTAGTTTATATTTGAACATATTCTTTTTTCCACTATAACCCACTTAGCGCTACGAATGTCCAGTTGCATTTTCTACAGACAGAGTGTTTCAAAACTGCTCAATCAAAAGTATGGTTTAACTCTGTTAGCTGAATGCTCAGATCAGAAAGAAGTTTCACAGAATGCTTCTGTGTAGTTTATATTTGAATATATTCCTTTTTCCATTACTACTCTCTTAGAGCTCCAAATGTCCAGTTGCATTTTCTACAGAAAGAGTGTTCAGATCTGCTCAATCAAAAGTATGGTTTAACTCTGTTAGCTGAATGCACAGATCAGAAAGAAGTTTCACCGAATGATTCTGTGTAGTTTATATTTGAAGACATTTCTTTTTCCACTATTACCCTCTTAGCGCTCCGAATCTCCACTTGCATTTTCTACAAAAAGAGTGTTTCATAACTGCTCAATCAAAAATATGTTTTATCTCTGTTAACTGAATTTACAGATCAGAAATAAGTTTCACAGAATGCATCTGTGTAGTTTTTATTTGAAGATATTCTTTTTCCCAATGTAGGCCTCTTAGCGCTTAGCATGTCCAGTTGCAGTTTCTACAGAAAGAGTGTTTCAGAACGGCTCAATCAAAAGTAAGGTTCAACTCTGTTGGTTGAATGCACAGAACAGAAAGAAGTTTCATACAATGCTTCTGTGTAGTTTATATTTGAACATATTCTTTTTTCCACTATTACCCACTTAGCGCTACAAATGTCCAGTTGCATTTTCTACAGACAGAGTGTTTCAAAACTGCTCAATCAAAAGTATGGTTTAAATCTGTTAGCTGAATGCTCAGATCAGAAAGAAGTTTCACAGAATGCTTCTGTGTAGTTTATATTTGAATATATTCCTTTTTCCACTACTACTCTCTTAGCGCTCCAAATGTCCAGTTGCATTTTCTACAGAAAGAGTGTTCAGATCTGCTCAATCAAAAGTATGGTTTAACTCTGTTAGCTGAATGCACAGATCAGAAAGAAGTTTCACAGAATGATTCTGTGTAGTTTATGTTTGGAGACATTCCTTTTTCCACTATTACCCTCTTAGCGCTCCGAATCTCCACTTGCATTTTCTACAGAAAGAGTGTTTCAGAACGGCTCAATCAAAACTAAGGTTCAAATCTTTTAGTTGAACAAACAGAACAGAAAGAAGTTTCACACAATCCTTCTGTGTAGTTTTTATTTGTAGACATTCTTTATCCCAATATAGGCCTCTTAGCGCGCAGAATGTCTAATTGCAGTTTCTACAGAAAGAGTGTTTCAGAACGGCTCAATCAAAAGTAAGGTTCAACTCTGTTAGTTGAATGCACAGAGCAGAAAGAAGTTTCATACAATGCTTCTGTGTAGTTTATATTTGAACATATTCTTTTTTCCACTATTACCCACTTAGCGCTACGAATGTCCAGTTGCGTTTTCTACAGACAGAGTGTTTCAAAACTGCTCAATCAAAAGTATGGTTTAACTCTGTTAGCTGAATGCTCAGATCAGAAAGAAGTTTCACAGAGTGCTTCTGTGTAGTTTATATTTGAATATATTCCTTTTTCCACTACTACGCTCTTAGCGCTCCAAATGTCCAGTTGCATTTTCTACAGAAAGAGTGTTCAGATCTGCTCAATCAAAAGTATGGTTTAACTCTGTTAGCTGAATGTACAGATCAGAAATAATTTTCACCGAATGATTCTGTGTAGTTTATATTTGAAGACATTCCTTTTTCCACTATTACCCTCTTAGCGCTCCGAATCTCCACTTGCATTTTCTACAAAAAGAGTGTTTCATAACTGCTCAATCAAAAATATGTTTTATCTCTGTTAACTGAATTTACAGATCAGAAATAAGTTTCACAGAATTCATCTGTGTAGTTTTTATTTGAAGATATTCTTTTTCCCAATGTAGGCCTCTTAGCGCTTAGCATGTCCAATTGCAGTTTCTACAGAAAGAGTGTTTCAGAACGGCTCAATCAAAAGTAAGGTTCAACTCTGTTAGTTGAATGCACAGAACAGAAAGAATTTTCACAGAATGCTACTGTGTTGTTTATATTTGAATATATTCCTTTTTCCACTATTACCCTCTTAGCGCTCCGAATGTCCACTTGCATTTTCTACAGAAAGAGTGTTCAGAACTGCGCAATCCAAAGTATGGTTTAACTCTGTTAGCTTAATGAACATATCAGAAATAAGTTTCACACAATGCTTCTGTGTAGTTTTTATCTGAAGATATTATTTTTCCTAATAGAGGCCTCTTAGCGCTCAGAATGTCCAATGGCAGTTTCTACAGAAAGAGTGTTTCAGAACGGCTCAATCAAAAGTAAGGTTCAACTCTGTTAGTTGAATGCACAGAACAGAAAGAAGTTTCATACAATGCTTCTGTGTAGTTTATATTTGAACATATTCTTTTTTCCACTATTACCCACTTAGCGCTACGAATGTCCAGTTGCATTTTCTACAGACAGAGTGTTTCAAAACTGCTCAATCAAAAGTATGGTTTAACTCTGTTAGCTGAATGCTCAGATCAGAAAGAAGTTTCACAGAATGCTTCTGTGTAGTTTATATTTGAATATATTCCTTTTTCCACTACTACTCTCTTAGCGCTCCAAATGTCCAGTTGCATTTTCTACAGAAAGAGTGTTCAGATCTGCTCAATCAAAAGTATGGTTTAACTCTGTTAGCTGAATGCACAGATCAGAAAGAAGTTTCACAGAATGATTCTGTGTAGTTTATATTTGGAGACATTCCTTTTTCCACTATTACCCCCTTAGCGCTCCGAATCTCCACTTGCATTTTCTACAGAAAGAGTGTTTCAGAACGGCTCAATCAAAACAATGGTTCAACTCTTTTATTTGAACAAACAGAACAGAAAGAAGTTTCACACAAATCTTCTGTGTAGTTTTTATTTGTAGACATTCTTTTTCCCAATATAGGCCTCTTAGCGCTCAGAATGTCCAATTGCAGTTTCTACAGAAAGAGTGTTTCAGAATGGCTCAATCAAAAGTAAGGTTCAACTCTATTAGTTGAATGCACAGAACAGAAAGAAGTTTCACAGAATGCTTCTGTGTAGTTTATATTTGAACATATTCTTTTTTCCACTATTACCCACTTAGCGCTACGAATGTCCAGTTGCATTTTCTGCAGACAGAGTGTTTCAAAACTGCTCAATCAAAAGTATGGTTTAACTCTGTTAGCTGAATTCTCAGATCAGAAAGAAGTTTCACAGAATGCTTCTTTGTAGTTTATATTTGAATATATTCCTTTTTCCACTACTACGCTCTTAGCGCTCCAAATGTCCAGTTGCATTTTCTACAGAAAGAGTGTTCAGATCTGCTCAATCAAAAGTATGGTTTAACTCTGTTAGCTGAATGCACAGATCAGAAAGAAGTTTCACCGAATGATTCTGTGTAGTTTATATTTGAAGACATTCCTTTTTCCACTATTACCCTCTTAGCGCTCCGAATCTAAACTTGCATTTTCTACAAAAAGAGTGTTTCATAACTGCTCAATCAAAAATATGTTTTATCTCTGTTAACTGAATTTACAGATCAGAAATAAGTTTCACAGAATGCATCTGTGTAGTTTTTATTTGAAGATATTCTTTTTCCCAATGTAGGCCTCTTAGCGCTTAGCATGTCCAATTGCAGTTTCTACAGAAAGAGTGTTTCAGAACGGCTCAATCAAAAGTAAGGTTCAACTCTGTTACTTGAACGCACAGAACAGAAAGAATTTTCACAGAATGCTACTGTGTAGTTTATATTTGAATATATTCCTTTTTCCACTATTACCCTCTTAGCGCTCCGAATGTCCACTTGCATTTTCTACAGAAAGAGTGTTCAGAACTGCGCAATCAAAAGTATGGTTTAACTCTGTTAGCTTAATGAACATATCAGAAATAAGTTTCACACAATGTTTCTGTGTAGTTTTTATCTGAAGATATTATTTTTCCCAATAGAGGCCTCTTAGCACTCAGAATGTCCAATTGCAGTTTCTACAGAAAGAGTGTTTCAGAAAGGCTCAATCAAAAGTAAGGTTCAACTCTGTTAGTTGAATGCACAGAACAGAAAGAAGTTTCATACAATGCTTCTGTGTAGTTTATATTTGAACATATTCTTTTTTCCACTATTACCCACTTAGCGCTACGAATGTCCAGTTGCATTTTCTACAGACAGAGGGTTTCAAAACTGCTCTGTGAAAAGTTTGGTTTAACTCTGTTAGCGGAATGCTCAGATCAGAAAGAAGTTTCACAGAATGCTTCTGTGTAGTTTATATTTGAATATATTCCTTTTTCCACTACTACTCTCTTAGCGCTCCAAATGTCCAGTTGCATTTTCTACAGAAAGAGTGTTCAGATCTGCTCAATCAAAAGTATGGTTTAACTCTGTTAGCTGAATGCACAGATCAGAAAGAAGTTTCACAGAATGATTCTGTGTAGTTTATATTTGGAGACATTCCTTTTTCCACTATTACCCTCTTAGCGCTCCGAATCTCCACTTGCATTTTCTACAGAAAGAGTGTTTCAGAACGGCTCAATCAAAACTAAGGTTCAACTCTTTTAGTTGAATAAACAGAACAGAAAGAAGTTTCACACAATTCTTCTGTGTAGTTTTTATTTGTAGACATTCTTTTTCCCAATATAGGCCTCTTAGCGCTCAGAATGTCCAATTGCAGTTTCTACAGAAAGAGTGTTTCAGAAAGGCTCAATCAAAAGTAAGGTTCAACTCTGTTAGTTGAATGCACAGAACAGAAAGAAGTTTCATACAATGCTTCTGTGTAGTTCATATTTGAACATATTCTTTTTTCCACTATTACCCACTTAGCGCTACGAATGTCCAGTTGCATTTTCTACAGACAGAGTGTTTCAAAACTGCTCAATCAAAAGTATGGTTTAACTCTGTTAGCTGAATGCTCAGATCAGAAAGAAGTTTCACAGAATGCTTCTGTGTAGTTTATATTTGAATATATTCCTTTTTCCACTACTACGCTCTTAGCGCTCCAAATGTCCAGTTGCATTTTCTACAGAAAGAGTGTTCATATCTGCTCAATCAAAAGTTTGGTTTAACTCTGTTAGCTGAATGCACAGTTCAGAAAGAAGTTTCACCGAATGATTCTGTGTAGTTTATATTTGAAGACATTTCTTTTTCCACTATTACCCTCTTAGCGCTCCGAATCTCCACTTGCATTTTCTACAAAAAGAGGGTTTCATAACTGCTCAATCAAAAATATGTTTTATCTCTGTTAACTGAATTTACAGATCAGAAATAAGTTTCACAGAATGCATCTGTGTAGTTTTTATTTGAATATATTCTTTTTCCCAATGTAGGCCTCTTAGCGCTTAGCAAGTCCAATTGCAGTTTCTACAGAAAGAGTGTTTCAGAACGGCTCAATCAAAAGTAAGGTTCAACTCTGTTAGTTGAATGCACAGAACAGAAAGAATTTTCACAGAATGCTACTGTGTAGTTTATATTTGAATATATTCCTTTTTCCACTATTACCCTCTTAGCGCTCCGAATGTCCACTTGCATTTTCTACAGAAAGAGTTTTCAGAACTGCGCAATCCAAAGTATGGTATAACTCTGTTAGCTTAATGACCATATCAGAAATAAGTTTCACACAATGCTTCTGTGTAGTTTTTATTTGAAGATATTATTTTTCCCAATAGAGGCCTCTTAGCGCTCAGAATGTCCAATTGCAGTTTCTACAGAAAGAGTGTTTCAGAAAGGCTCAATCAAAAGTAAGGTTCAACTCTGTTAGTTGAATGCACAGAACAGAAAGAAGTTTCATACAATGCTTCTGTGTAGTTTATATTTGAACATAATCTTTTTTCCACTATTACCCACTTAGCGCTACGAATGTCCAGTTGCATTTTCTACAGACAGAGTGTTTCAAAACTGCTCAATCAAAAGTATGCTTTAACTCTGTTAGCTGAATGCTCAGATCAGAAAGAAGTTTCACAGAATGCTTCTGTGTAGTTTATATTTGAATATATTCCTTTTTCCACTACTACTCTCTTAGCGCTCCAAATGTCCAGTTGCATTTTCTACAGAAAGAGTGTTCAGATCTGCTCAATCAGAAGTATGGTTTAACTCTGTTAGCTGAATGCACAGATCAGAAAGAAGTTTCACAGAATGATTCTGTGTAGTTTATATTTGGAGACATTCCTTTTTCCACTATTACCCTCTTAGCGCTCCGAATCTCCACTTGCATTTTCTACAGAAAGAGTGTTTCAGAACGGCTCAATCAAAACAAAGGTTCAACTCTTTTATTTGAACAAACAGAACAGAAAGAAGTTTCACACAATTCTTCTGTGTAGTTTTTATTTGTAGACATTCTTTTTCCCAATATAGGCCTCTTAGCGCTCAGAATGTCCAATTGCAGTTTCTACAGAAAGAGTGTTTCAGAACGGCTCAATCAAAAGTAAGGTTCAACTCTGTTAGTTGAATGCACAGAACAGAAAGAAGTTTCATACAATGCTTCTGTGTAGTTTATATTTGAACATATTCTTTTTTCCACTATTACTCACTTAGCGCTACGAATGTCCAGTTGCATTTTCTACAGACAGAGTGTTTCAAAACTGCTCAGTGAAAAGTATGGTTTAACTCTGTTAGCTGAATGCTCAGATCAGAAAGAGGTTTCACAGAATGCTTCTGTGTAGTTTATATTTGAATATATTCCTTTTTCCACTACAACGCTCTTAGCGCTCCAAATGTCCAGTTGCATTTTCTACAGAAAGAGTGTTCAGATCTGCTCAATCAAAGGTATGGTTTAACTCTGTTAGCTGAATGCACAGATCAGAAAGAAGTTTCACCGAATGATTCTGTGTAGTTTATATTTGAAGACATTCCTTTTTCCACTATTACCCTCTTAGCGCTCCGAATCTCCACTTGCATTTTCTACAAAAAGAGTGTTTCATAACTGCTCAATCAAAAATATGTTTTATCTCTGTTAACTGAATTTACAGATCAGAAATAAGTTTCACAGAATGCATCTGTGTAGTTTTTATTTGAAGATATTCTTTTTCCCAATGTAGGCCTCTTAGCGCTTAGCATGTCCAATTGCAGTTTCTACAGAAAGAGTGTTTCAGAACGGCTCAATCAAAAGTAAGGTTCAACTCTGTTACTTGAACGCACAGAACAGAAAGAATTTTCACAGAATGCTACTGTGTAGTTTATATTTGAATATATTCCTTTTTCCACTATTACCCTCTTAGCGCTCCGAATGTCCACTTGCATTTTCTACAGAAAGAGTGTTCAGAACTGCGCAATCAAAAGTATGGTTTAACTCTGTTAGCTTAATGAACATATCAGAAATAAGTTTCACACAATGTTTCTGTGTAGTTTTTATCTGAAGATATTATTTTTCCCAATAGAGGCCTCTTAGCACTCAGAATGTCCAATTGCAGTTTCTACAGAAAGAGTGTTTCAGAAATGCTCAATCAAAAGTAAGGTTCAACTCTGTTAGTTGAATGCACAGAACAGAAAGAAGTTTCATACAATGCTTCTGTGTAGTTTATATTTGAACATATTCTTTTTTCCACTATTACCCACTTAGCGCTACGAATGTCCAGTTGCATTTTCTACAGACAGAGTGTTTCAAAACTGCTCAGTGAAAAGTATGGTTTAAATCTGTTAGCGGAATGCTCAGATCAGAAAGAAGTTTCACAGAATGCTTCTGTGTAGTTTATATTTGAATATATTCCTTTTTCCACTACTACTCTCTTAGCGCTCCAAATGTCCAGTTGCATTTTCTACAGAAAGAGTGTTCAGATCTGCTCAGTCAAAAGTATGGTTTAACTCTGTTAGCTGAATGCACAGATCAGAAAGAAGTTTCACAGAATGATTCTGTGTAGTTTATATTTGGAGACATTCCTTTTTCCACTATTACCCTCTTAGAGCTCCGAATCTCCACTTGCATTTTCTACAGAAAGAGTGTTTCAGAACGGCTCAATCAAAACTAAGGTTCAACTCTTTTAGTTGAATAAACAGAACAGAAAGAATTTCACACAATTCTTCTGTGTAGTTTTTATTTGTAGACATTCTTTTTCCCAATATAGGCCTCTTAGCGCTCAGAATGTCCAATTGCAGTTTCTACAGAAAGAGTGTTTCAGAAAGGCTCAATCAAAAGTAAGGTTCAACTCTGTTAGTTGAATGCACAGAACAGAAAGAAGTTTCATACAATGCTTCTGTGTAGTTCATATTTGAACATATTCTTTTTTCCACTATTACCCACTTAGCGCTACGAATGTCCAGTTGCATTTTCTACAGACAGAGTGTTTCAAAACTGCTCAATCAAAAGTATGGTTTAACTCTGTTAGCTGAATGCTCAGATCAGAAAGAAGTTTCACAGAATGCTTCTGTGTAGTTTATATTTGAATATATTCCTTTTTCCACTACTACGCTCTTAGCGCTCCAAATGTCCAGTTGCATTTTCTACAGAAAGAGTGTTCATATCTGCTCAATCAAAAGTTTGGTTTAACTCTGTTAGCTGAATGCACAGATCAGAAAGAAGTTTCACCGAATGATTCTGTGTAGTTTATATTTGAAGACATTCCTTTTTCCACTATTACCCTCTTAGCGCTCCGAATCTCCACTTGCATTTTCTACAAAAAGAGTGTTTCATAACTGCTCAATCAAAAATATGTTTTATCTCTGTTAACTGAATTTACAGATCAGAAATAAGTTTCACAGAATGCATCTGTGTAGTTTTTATTTGAATATATTCTTTTTCCCAATGTAGGCCTCTTAGCGCTTAGCAAGTCCAATTGCAGTTTCTACAGAAAGAGTGTTTCAGAACGGCTCAATCAAAAGTAAGGTTCAACTCTGTTAGTTGAATGCACAGAACAGAAAGGATTTTCACAGAATGCTACTGTGTAGTTTATATTTGAATATATTCCTTTTTCCACTATTACCCTCTTAGCGCTCCGAATGTCCACTTGCATTTTCTACAGAAAGAGTTTTCAGAACTGCGCAATCCAAAGTATGGTATAACTCTGTTAGCTTAATGACCATATCAGAAATAAGTTTCACACAATGCTTCTGTGTAGTTTTTATTTGAAGATATTATTTTTCCGAATAGAGGCCTCTTAGCGCTCAGAATGTCCAATTGCAGTTTCTACAGAAAGAGTGTTTCAGAAAGGCTCAATCAAAAGTAAGGTTCAACTCTGTTAGTTGAATGCACAGAACAGAAAGACGTTTCATACAATGCTTCTGTGTAGTTTATATTTGAACATACTCTTTTTTCCACTATTACCCATTTAGCGCTACGAATGTCCAGTTGCATTTTCTACAGACAGAGTGTTTCAAAACTGCTCAATCAAAAGTATGGTTTAAATCTGTTAGCTGAATGCTCAGATCAGAAAGAAGTTTCACAGAATGCTTCTGTGTAGTTTATATTTGAATATATTCCTTTTTCCACTACTACTCTCTTAGCGCTCCAAATGTCCAGTTGCAATTTCTACAGAAAGAGTGTTCAGATCTGCTCAATCAAAAGTATGGTTTAACTCTGTTAGCTGAATGCACAGATCAGAAAGAAGTTTCACAGAATGATTCTGTGTAGTTTATATTTGGAGACATTCCTTTTTCCACTATTACCCTCTTAGCGCTCCGAATCTCCACTTGCATTTTCTACAGAAAGAGTGTTTCAGAACGGCTCAATCAAAACAAAGGTTCAACTCTTTTATTTGAACAAACAGAACAGAAAGAAGTTTCACACAATTCTTCTGTGTAGTTTTTATTTGTAGAAATTCTTTTTCCCAATATAGGCCTCTTAGCGCTCAGAATGTCCAATTGCAGTTTCTACAGAAAGAGTGTTTCAGAACGGCTCAATCAAAAGTAAGGTTCAACTCTGTTAGTTGAATGCACAGAACAGAAAGAAGTTTCACAGAATGCTTCTGTGTAGTTTATATTTGAACATATTCTTTTTTCCACTATTACCCACTTAGCGCTACGAATGTCCAGTTGCATTTTCTACAGACAGAGTGTTTCAAAACTGCTCAATCAAAAGTATGGTTTAACTCTGTTAGCTGAATGCTCAGATCAGAAAGAAGTTTCACAGAATGCTTCTGTGTAGTTTATATTTGAATATATTCCTTTTTCCACTACTACGCTCTTAGCGCTCCAAATGTCCAGTTGCATTTTCTACAGAAAGAGTGTTCAGATCTGCTCAATCAAAAGTATGGTTTAACTCTGTTAGCTGAATGCACAGATCAGAAAGAAGTTTCACCGAATGATTCTGTGTAGTTTATATTTGAAGACATTCCTTTTTCCACTATTACCCTCTTAGCGCTCCGAATCTCCACTTGCATTTTCTACAAAAAGAGTGTTTCATAACTGCTCAATCAAAAATATGTTTTATCTCTGTTAACTGAATTTACAGATCAGAAATAAGTTTCACAGAATGCATCTGTGTAGTTTTTATTTGAAGATATTCTTTTTCCCAATGTAGGCCTCTTAGCGCTTAGCCTGTCCAATTGCAGTATCTACAGAAAGAGTGTTTCAGAACGGCTCAATCAAAAGTAAGGTTCAACTCTGTTAGTTGAATGCACAGAACAGAGAGAATTTTCACAGAATGCTACTGTGTAGTTTATATTTGAATATATTCCTTTTTCCACTATTACTCTCTTAGCGCTCCGAATGTCCACTTGCATTTTCTACAGAAAGAGTGTTCAGAACTGCGCAATCAAAAGTATGGTTTAACTCTGTTAGCTTAATGAACATATCAGAAATAAGTTTCACACAATGCTTCGGTGTAGTTATTATTTGAAGATATTATTTTTCCCAATAGAGGCCTCTTAGCGCTCAGAATGTCCAATTGCAGTTTCTACAGAAAGAGTGTTTCAGAAAGGCTCAATCAAAACTAAGGTTCAACTCTGTTAGTTGAATGCACAGAACAGAAAGAAGTTTCATACAATGCTTCTGTGTAGTTTATATTTGAACATATTCATTTTTCCACTATTACCCACTTAGCGCTACGAATGTCCAGTTGCATTTTCTACAGACAGAGTGTTTCAAAACTGCTCAATCAAAAGTATGGTTTAACTCTGTTAGCGGAATGCTCAGATCAGAAAGAAGTTTCACAGAATGCTTCTGTGTAGTTTATATTTGAATATATTCCTTTTTCCACTACTACTCTCTTAGCGCTCCAAATGTCCAGTTGCATTTTCTACAGAAAGAGTGTTCAGATCTGCTCAATCAAAAGTATGGTTTAACTCTGTTAGCTGAATGCACAGATCAGAAAGAAGTTTCACAGAATGATTCTGTGTAGTTTATATTTGGAGACATTCCTTTTTCCACTATTACCCTCTTAGCGCTCCGAATCTCCACTTGCATTTTCTACAGAAAGAGTGTTTCAGAACGGCTCAATCAAAACAAAGGTTCAACTCTTTTAGTTGAACAAACAGAACAGAAAGAAGTTTCACACAATTCTTCTGTGTAGTTTTTATTTGTAGACATTCTTTTTCCCAATATAGGCCTCTTAGCGCTCAGAATGTCCAATTGCAGTTTCTACAGAAAGAGTGTTTCAGAACGGCTCAATGAAAAGTAAGGTTCAACTCTGTTAGTTGAATGCACAGAACAGAAAGAAGTTTCATACAATGCTTCTGTGTAGTTTATATTTGAACATATTCTTTTTTCCACTATTACCCACTTAGCGCTGCGAATGTCCAGTTGCATTTTCTACAGACAGAGTGTTTCAAAACTGCTCAGTGAAAAGTGTGGTTTAACTCTGTTAGCTGAATGCTCAGATCAGAAAGAAGTTTCACAGAATGCTTCTGTGTAGTTTATATTTGAATATATTCCTTTTTCCACTACTACGCTCTTAGCGCTCCAAATGTCCAGTTGCATTTTCTACAGAAAGAGTGTTCAGATCTGCTCAATCAAAAGTATGGTTTAACTCTGTTAGCTGAATGCACAGATCAGAAAGAAGTTTCACCGAATGATTCTGTGTAGTTTATATTTGAAGACATTCCTTTTTCCACTATTACCCTCTTAGCGCTCCGAATCTCCACTTGCATTTTCTACAAAAAGAGTGTTTCATAACTGCTCAATCAAAAATATGTTTTATCTCTGTTAACTGAATTTACAGATCAGAAATGAGTTTCACAGAATGCATCTGTGTAGTTTTTATTTGAAGATATTCTTTTTCCCAATGTAGGCCTCTTAGCGCTTAGCATGTCCAATTGCAGTTTCTACAGAAAGAGTGTTTCAGAACGGCTCAATCAAAAGTAAGGTTCAACTCTGTTAGTTGAATGCACAGAACAGAAAGAATTTTCACAGAATGCTACTGTGTAGTTTATATTTGAATATATTCCTTTTTCCACTATTACCCTCTTAGCGCTCCGAATGTCCACTTGCATTTTCTACAGAAAGAGTGTTCAGAACTGCGCAATCAAAAGTATGGTTTAACTCTGTTAGCTTAAAGAACATATCAGAAATAAGTTTCACACAATGCTTCTGTGTAGCTTTTATTTGAAGATATTATTTTTCCCAATAGAGGCCTCTTAGCGCTCAGAATGTCCAATTGCAGTTTCTACAGAAAGAGTGTTTCAGAAAGGCTCAATCAAAACTAAGGTTCAACTCTGTTAGTTGAATGCACAGAACAGAAAAAAGTTTCATACAATGCTTCTGTGTAGTTTATATTTGAACATACTCTTTTTTCCACTATTACCCATTTACCGCTACGAATGTCCAGTTGCATTTTCTACAGACAGAGTGTTTCAAAACTGCTCAATCAAAAGTATGGTTTAAATCTGTTAGCTGAATGCTCAGATCAGAAAGAAGTTTCACAGAATGCTTCTGTGTAGTTTATATTTGAATATATTCCTTTTTCCACTACTACTCTCTTAGTGCTCCAAATGTCCAATTGCATTTTCTACAGAAAGAGTGTTCAGATCTGCTCAATCAAAAGTATGGTTTAACTCTGTTAGCTGAATGCACAGATCAGAAAGAAGTTTCACAGAATGATTCTGTGTAGTTTATATTTGGAGACATTCCTTTTTCCACTATTACCCTCTTAGCGCTCCGAATCTCCACTTGCATTTTCTACAGAAAGAGTGTTTCAGAACGGCTCAATCAAAACAAAGGTTCAACTCTTTTATTTGAACAAACAGAACAGAAAGAAGTTTCACACAATTCTTCTGTGTAGTTTTTATTTGTAGAAATTCTTTTTCCCAATATAGGCCTCTTAGCGCTCAGAACGTCCAATTGCAGTTTCTACAGAAAGAGTGTTTCAGAACGGCTCAATCAAAAGTAAGGTTCAACTCTGTTAGTTGAATGCACAGAACAGAAAGAAGTTTCACAGAATGCTTCTGTGTAGTTTATATTTGAACATATTCTTTTTTCCACTATTACCCACTTAGCGCTACGAATGTCCAGTTGCATTTTCTACAGACAGAGTGTTTCAAAACTGCTCAATCAAAAGTATGGTTTAACTCTGTTAGCTGAATGCTCAGATCAGAAAGAAGTTTCACAGAATGCTTCTGTGTAGTTTATATTTGAATATATTCCTTTTTCCACTACTACGCTCTTAGCGCTCCAAATGTCCAGTTGCATTTTCTACAGAAAGAGTGTTCAGATCTGCTCAATCAAAAGTATGGTTTAACTCTGTTAGCTGAATGCACAGATCAGAAAGAAGTTTCACCGAATGATTCTGTGTAGTTTATATTTGAAGACATTCCTTTTTCCACTATTACCCTCTTAGCGCTCCGAATCTCCACTTGCATTTTCTACAAAAAGAGTGTTTCATAACTGCTCAATCAAAAATATGTTTTATCTCTGTTAACTGAATTTACAGATCAGAAATAAGTTTCACAGAATGCATCTGTGTAGTTTTTATTTGAAGATATTCTTTTTCCCAATGTAGGCCTCTTAGCGCTTAGCATGTCCAATTGCAGTTTCTACAGAAAGAGTGTTTTAGAACGGCTCAATCAAAAGTAAGGTTCAACTCTGTTAGTTGAATGCACAGAACAGAGAGAATTTTCACAGAATGCTACTGTGTAGTTTATATTTGAATATATTCCTTTTTCCACTATTACTCTCTTAGCCCTCCGAATGTCCACTTGCATTTTCTACAGAAAGAGTGTTCAGAACTGCGCAATCAAAAGTATGGTTTAACTCTGTTAGCTTAATGAACATATCAGAAATAAGTTTCACACAATGCTTCGGTGTAGTTATTATTTGAAGTTATTATTTTTCCCAATAGAGGCCTCTTAGCGCTCAGAATGTCCAATTGCAGTTTCTACAGAAAGAGTGTTTCAGAAAGGCTCAATCAAAACTAAGGTTCAACTCTGTTAGTTGAATGCACAGAACAGAAAGAAGTTTCATACAATGCTTCTGTGTAGTTTATATTTGAACATATTCATTTTTCCTCTATTACCCACATAGCGCTACGAATGTCCAGTTGCATTTTCTACAGACAGAGTGTTTCAAAACTGCTCAATCAAAAGTATGGTTTAACTCTGTTAGCGGAATGCTCAGATCAGAAAGAAGTTTCACAGAATGCTTCTGTGTAGTTTATATTTGAATATATTCCTTTTTCCACTACTACTCTCTTAGCGCTCCAAATGTCCAGTTGCATTTTCTACAGAAAGAGTGTTCAGATCTGCTCAATCAAAAGTATGGTTTAACTCTGTTAGCTGAATGCACAGATCAGAAAGAAGTTTCACAGAATGATTCTGTGTAGTTTATATTTGGAGACATTCCTTTTTCCACTATTACCCTCTTAGCGCTCCGAATCTCCACTTGCATTTTCTACAGATAATGTGTTTCAGAACGGCTCAATCAAAAGAAAGGTTCAACTCTTTTAGTTGAAGAAACAGAACAGAAAGATGTTTCACACAATTCCTCTGTGTAGTTTTTATTTGTAGACATTCTTTTTCCCAATATAGACCTCTTAGCGCTCAGAATGTCCAATTGCAGTTTCTACAGAAAGAGTGTTTCAGAACGGCTCAATGAAAAGTAAGGTTCAACTCTGTTAGTTGAATGCACATAACAGAAAGAAGTTTCATACAATGCTTCTGTGTAGTTTATATTTGAACATATTCTTTTTTCCACTATTACCCACTTAGCGCTACGAATGTCCAGTTGCATTTTCTACAGACAGAGTGTTTCAAAACTGCTCAGTGAAAAGTATGGTTTAACTCTGTTAGCTGAATGCTCAGATCAGAAAGAAGTTTCACAGAATGCTTCTGTGTAGTTTATATTTGAATATATTCCTTTTTCCACTACTACGCTCTTAGCGCTCCAAATGTCCAGTTGCATTTTCTACAGAAAGAGTGTTCAGATCTGCTCAATCAAAAGTATGGTTTAACTCTGTTAGCTGAATGCACAGATCAGAAAGAAGTTTCACTGAATGATTCTGTGTAGTTTATATATGAAGACATTCCTTTTTCCACTATTACCCCCTTAGCGCTCCGAATCTCCACTTGCATTTTCTACAGAAAGTGTGTTTCAGAACGGCTCAATCAAAAATTTGTTTTATCTCTGTTAACTGAATTTACAGATCAGAAATAAGTTTCACAGAATGCATCTGTGTAGTTTTTGTTTGAAGATATTCTTTTTCCCAATGTAGGCCTCTTAGCGCTTAGCATGTCCAATTGCAGTTTCTACAGAAAGAGTGTTTCAGAACGGCTCAATCAAAAGTAAGGTTCAACTCTGTTAGTTGAATGCACAGAACATAAAGAATTTTCACAGAATGCTACTGTGTAGTTTATATATGAATATATTCCTTTTTCCACTATTACCCTCTTAGCGCTCCGAATGTCCACTTGCATTTTCTACAGAAAGAGTTTTCAGAACTGCGCAATCCAAAGTATGGTATAACTCTGTTAGCTTAATGAACATATCAGAAATAAGTTTCACACAATGCTTCTGTGTAGTTTTTATTTGAAGATATTATTTTTCCGAATAGAGGCCTCTTAGCGCTCAGAATGTCCAATTGCAGTTTCTACAGAAAGAGTGTTTCAGAAAGGCTCAATCAAAAGTAAGGTTCAACTCTGTTAGTTGAATGCACAGAACAGAAAGACGTTTCATACAATGCTTCTGTGTAGTTTATATTTGAACATACTCTTTTTTCCACTATTACCCATTTAGCGCTACGAATGTCCAGTTGCATTTTCTACAGACAGAGTGTTTCAAAACTGCTCAATCAAAAGTATGGTTTAAATCTGTTAGCTGAATGCTCAGATCAGAAAGAAGTTTCACAGAATGCTTCTGTGTAGTTTATATTTGAATATATTCCTTTTTCCACTACTACTCTCTTAGCGCTCCAAATGTCCAGTTGCAATTTCTACAGAAAGAGTGTTCAGATCTGCTCAATCAAAAGTATGGTTTAACTCTGTTAGCTGAATGCACAGATCAGAAAGAATTTTCACAGAATGATTCTGTGTAGTTTATATTTGGAGACATTCCTTTTTCCACTATTACCCTCTTAGCGCTCCGAATCTCCACTTGCATTTTCTACAGAAAGAGTGTTTCAGAACGGCTCAATCAAAACAAAGGTTCAACTCTTTTATTTGAACAAACAGAACAGAAAGAAGTTTCACACAATTCTTCTGTGTAGTTTTTATTTGTAGAAATTCTTTTTCCCAATATAGGCCTCTTAGCGCTCAGAATGTCCAATTGCAGTTTCTACAGAAAGAGTGTTTCAGAACGGCTCAATCAAAAGTAAGGTTCAACTCTGTTAGTTGAATGCACAGAACAGAAAGAAGTTTCACAGAATGCTTCTGTGTAGTTTATATTTGAACATATTATTTTTTCCACTATTACCCACTTAGCGCTACGAATGTCCAGTTGCATTTTCTACAGACAGAGTGTTTCAAAACTGCTCAATCAAAAGTATGGTTTAACACTGTTAGCTGAATGCTCAGATCAGAAAGAAGTTTCACAGAATGCTTCTGTGTAGTTTATATTTGAATATATTCCTTTTTCCACTACTACGCTCTTAGCGCTCCAAATGTCCAGTTGCATTTTCTACAGAAAGAGTGTTCAGATCTGCTCAATCAAAAGTATGGTTTAACTCTGTTAGCTGAATGCACAGATCAGAAAGAAGTTTCACCGAATGATTCTGTGTAGTTTATATTTGAAGACATTCCTTTTTCCACTATTACCCTCTTAGCGCTCCGAATCTCCACTTGCATTTTCTACAAAAAGAGTGTTTCATAACTGCTCAATCAAAAATATGTTTTATCTCTGTTAACTGAATTTACAGATCAGAAATAAGTTTCACAGAATACATCTGTGTAGTTTTTATTTGAAGATATACTTTTTCCCAATGTAGGCCTCTTAGCGCTTAGCCTGTCCAATTGCAGTATCTACAGAAAGAGTGTTTCAGAACGGCTCAATCAAAAGTAAGGTTCAACTCTGTTAGTTGAATGCACAGAACAGAGAGAATTTTCACAGAATGCTACTGTGTAGTTTATATTTGAATATATTCCTTTTTCCACTATTACTCTCTTAGCGCTCCGAATGTCCACTTGCATTTTCTACAGAAAGAGTGTTCAGAACTGCGCAATCAAAAGTATGGTTTAACTCTGTTAGCTTAATGAACATATCAGAAATAAGTTTCACACAATGCTTCGGTGTAGTTATTATTTGAAGATATTATTTTTCCCAATAGAGGCCTCTTAGCGCTCAGAATGTCCAATTGCAGTTTCTACAGAAAGAGTGTTTCAGAAAGGCTCAATCAAAACTAAGGTTCAACTCTGTTAGTTGAATGCACAGAACAGAAAGAAGTTTCATACAATGCTTCTGTGTAGTTTATATTTGAACATATTCATTTTTCCACTATTACCCACTTAGCGCTACGAATGTCCAGTTGCATTTTCTACAGACAGAGTGTTTCAAAACTGCTCAATCAAAAGTATGGTTTAACTCTGTTAGCGGAATGCTCAGATCAGAAAGAAGTTTCACAGAATGCTTCTGTGTAGTTTATATTTGAATATATTCCTTTTTCCACTACTACTCTCTTAGCGCTCCAAATGTCCAGTTGCATTTTCTACAGAAAGAGTGTTCAGATCTGCTCAATCAAAAGTATGGTTTAACTCTGTTAGCTGAATGCACAGATCAGAAAGAAGTTTCACAGAATGATTCTGTGTAGTTTATATTTGGAGACATTCCTTTTTCCACTATTACCCTCTTAGCGCTCCGAATCTCCACTTGCATTTTCTACAGAAAGAGTGTTTCAGAACGGCTCAATCAAAACAAAGGTTCAACTCTTTTAGTTGAACAAACAGAACAGAAAGAAGTTTCACACAATTCTTCTGTGTAGTTTTTATTTGTAGACATTCTTTTTCCCAATATAGGCCTCTTAGTGCTCAGAATGTCCAATTGCAGTTTCTACAGAAAGAGTGTTTCAGAACGGCTCAATGAAAAGTAAGGTTCAACTCTGTTAGTTGAATGCACAGAACAGAAAGAAGTTTCATACAATGCTTCTGTGTAGTTTATATTTGAACATATTCTTTTTTCCACTATTACCCACTTAGCGCTGCGAATGTCCAGTTGCATTTTCTACAGACAGAGTGTTTCAAAACTGCTCAGTGAAAAGTGTGGTTTAACTCTGTTAGCTGAATGCTCAGATCAGAAAGAAGTTTCACAGAATGCTTCTGTGTAGTTTATATTTGAATATATTCCTTTTTCCACTACTACGCTCTTAGCGCTCCAAATGTCCAGTTGCATTTTCTACAGAAAGAGTGTTCAGATCTGCTCAATCAAAAGTATGGTTTAACTCTGTTAGCTGAATGCACAGATCAGAAAGAAGTTTCACCGAATGATTCTGTGTAGTTTATATTTGAAGACATTCCTTTTTCCACTATTACCCTCTTAGCGCTCCGAATCTCCACTTGCATTTTCTACAAAAAGAGTGTTTCATAACTGCTCAATCAAAAATATGTTTTATCTCTGTTAACTGAATTTACAGATCAGAAATAAGTTTCACAGAATGCATCTGTGTAGTTTTTATTTGAAGATATTCTTTTTCCCAATGTAGGCCTCTTAGCGCTTAGCATGTCCAATTGCAGTTTCTACAGAAAGAGTGTTTTAGAACGGCTCAATCAAAAGTAAGGTTCAACTCTGTTAGTTGAATGCACAGAACAGAGAGAATTTTCACAGAATGCTACTGTGTAGTTTATATTTGAATATATTCCTTTTTCCACTATTACTCTCTTAGCCCTCCGAATGTCCACTTGCATTTTCTACAGAAAGAGTGTTCAGAACTGCGCAATCAAAAGTATGGTTTAACTCTGTTAGCTTAATGAACATATCAGAAATAAGTTTCACACAATGCTTCGGTGTAGTTATTATTTGAAGATATTATTTTTCCCAATAGAGGCCTCTTAGCGCTCAGAATGTCCAATTGCAGTTTCTACAGAAAGAGTGTTTCAGAAAGGCTCAATCAAAACTAAGGTTCAACTCTGTTAGTTGAATGCACAGAACAGAAAGAAGTTTCATACAATGCTTCTGTGTAGTTTATATTTGAACATATTCATTTTTCCTCTATTACCCACATAGCGCTACGAATGTCCAGTTGCATTTTCTACAGACAGAGTGTTTCAAAACTGCTCAATCAAAAGTATGGTTTAACTCTGTTAGCGGAATGCTCAGATCAGAAAGAAGTTTCACAGAATGCTTCTGTGTAGTTTATATTTGAATATATTCCTTTTTCCACTACTACTCTCTTAGCGCTCCAAATGTCCAGTTGCATTTTCTACAGAAAGAGTGTTCAGATCTGCTCAATCAAAAGTATGGTTTAACTCTGTTAGCTGAATGCACAGATCAGAAAGAAGTTTCACAGAATGATTCTGTGTAGTTTATATTTGGAGACATTCCTTTTTCCACTATTACCCTCTTAGCGCTCCGAATCTCCACTTGCATTTTCTACAGATAATGTGTTTCAGAACGGCTCAATCAAAAGAAAGGTTCAACTCTTTTAGTTGAACAAACAGAACAGAAAGATGTTTCACACAATTCCTCTGTGTAGTTTTTATTTGTAGACATTCTTTTTCCCAATATAGACCTCTTAGCGCTCAGAATGTCCAATTGCAGTTTCTACAGAAAGAGTGTTTCAGAACGGCTCAATGAAAAGTAAGGTTCAACTCTGTTAGTTGAATGCACATAACAGAAAGAAGTTTCATACAATGCTTCTGTGTAGTTTATATTTGAACATATTCTTTTTTCCACTATTACCCACTTAGCGCTACGAATGTCCAGTTGCATTTTCTACAGACAGAGTGTTTCAAAACTGCTCAGTGAAAAGTATGGTTTAACTCTGTTAGCTGAATGCTCAGATCAGAAAGAAGTTTCACAGAATGCTTCTGTGTAGTTTATATTTGAATATATTCCTTTTTCCACTACTACGCTCTTAGCGCTCCAAATGTCCAGTTGCATTTTCTACAGAAAGAGTGTTCAGATCTGCTCAATCAAAAGTATGGTTTAACTCTGTTAGCTGAATGCACAGATCAGAAAGAAGTTTCACTGAATGATTCTGTGTAGTTTATATATGAAGACATTCCTTTTTCCACTATTACCCCCTTAGCGCTCCGAATCTCCACTTGCATTTTCTACAGAAAGTGTGTTTCAGAACGGCTCAATCAAAAATTTGTTTTATCTCTGTTAACTGAATTTACAGATCAGAAATAAGTTTCACAGAATGCATCTGTGTAGTTTTTGTTTGAAGATATTCTTTTTCCCAATGTAGGCCTCTTAGCGCTTAGCATGTCCAATTGCAGTTTCTACAGAAAGAGTGTTTCAGAACGGCTCAATCAAAAGTAAGGTTCAACTCTGTTAGTTGAATGCACAGAACAGAAAGAATTTTCACAGAATGCTACTGTGTAGTTTATATTTGAACATATTCTTTTTTCCACTATTACCCACTTAGCGCTACGAATGTCCAGTTGCATTTTCTACAGACAGAGTGTTTCAAAACTGCTCAATCAAAAGTATGGTTTAACTCTGTTAGCTTAATGAACATATCAGAAATAAGTTTCACACAATGCTTCGGTGTAGTTATTATTTGAAGATATTATTTTTCCCAATAGAGGCCTCTTAGCGCTCAGAATGTCCAATTGCAGTTTCTACAGAAAGAGTGTTTCAGAACGGCTCAATCAAAAGTAAGGTTCAACTCTGTTAGTTGAATGCACAGAACAGAAAGAATTTTCACAGAATGCTACTGTGTAGTTTATATTTGAATATATTCCTTTTTCCACTATTACCCTCTTAGCGCTCCGAATGTCCACTTGCATTTTCTACAGAAAGAGTGTTCAGAACTGCGCAATCAAAAGTATGGTTTAACTCTGTTAGCATAATGAACATATCAGAAATAAGTTTCACACAATGCTTCTGTGTAGCTTTTATTTGAAGATATTATTTTTCCCAATAGAGGCCTCTTAGCGCTCAGAATGTCCAATTGCAGTTTCTACAGAAAGAGTGTTTCAGAAAGGCTCAATCAAAAGTAAGGTTCAACTCTGTTAGTTGAATGCACAGAACAGAAAGAAGTTTCATACAATGCTTCTGTGTAGTTTATATTTGAACATACTCTTTTTTCCACTATTACCCATTTACCGCTACGAATGTCCAGTTGCATTTTCTACAGACAGAGTGTTTCAAAACTGCTCAATCAAAAGTATGGTTTAAATCTGTTAGCTGAATGCTCAGATCAGAAAGAAGTTTCACAGAATGCTTCTGTGTAGTTTATATTTGAATATATTCCTTTTTCCACTACTACTCTCTTAGTGCTCCAAATGTCGAATTGCATTTTCTACAGAAAGAGTGTTCAGATCTGCTCAATCAAAAGTATGGTTTAACTCTGTTAGCTGAATGCACAGATCAGAAAGAAGTTTCACAGAATGATTCTGTGTAGTTTATATTTGGAGACATTCCTTTTTCCACTATTACCCTCTTAGCGCTCCGAATCTCCACTTGCATTTTCTACAGAAAGAGTGTTTCAGAACGGCTCAATCAAAACAAAGGTTCAACTCTTTTATTTGAACAAACAGAACAGAAAGAAGTTTCACACAATTCTTCTGTGTAGTTTTTATTTGTAGAAATTCTTTTTCCCAATATAGGCCTCTTAGCGCTCAGAACGTCCAATTGCAGTTTCTACAGAAAGAGTGTTTCAGAACGGCTCAATCAAAAGTAAGGTTCAACTCTGTTAGTTGAATGCACAGAACAGAAAGAAGTTTCACAGAATGCTTCTGTGTAGTTTATATTTGAACATAATCTTTTTTCCACTATTACCCACTTAGCGCTACGAATGTCCAGTTGCATTTTCTACAGACAGAGTGTTTCAAAACTGCTCAATCAAAAGTATGGTTTAACTCTGTTAGCTGAATGCTCAGATCAGAAAGAAGTTTCACAGAATGCTTCTGTGTAGTTTATATTTGAATATATTCCTTTTTCCACTACTACGCTCTTAGCGCTCCAAATGTCCAGTTGCATTTTCTACAGAAAGAGTGTTCAGATCTGCTCAATCAAAAGTATGGTTTAACTCTGTTAGCTGAATGCACAGATCAGAAAGAAGTTTCACCGAATGATTCTGTGTAGTTTATATTTGAAGACATTCCTTTTTCCACTATTACCCTCTTAGCGCTCCGAATCTCCACTTGCATTTTCTACAAAAAGAGTGTTTCATAACTGCTCAATCAAAAATATGTTTTATCTCTGTTAACTGAATTTACAGATCAGAAATAAGTTTCACAGAATGCATCTGTGTAGTTTTTATTTGAAGATATTCTTTTTCCCAATGTAGGCCTCTTAGCGCTTAGCATGTCCAATTGCAGTTTCTACAGAAAGAGTGTTTCAGAACGGCTCAATCAAAAGTAAGGTTCAACTCTGTTAGTTGAATGCACAGAACAGAGAGAATTTTCACAGAATGCTACTGTGTAGTTTATATTTGAATATATTCCTTTTTCCACTATTACTCTCTTAGCCCTCCGAATGTCCACTTGCATTTTCTACAGAAAGAGTGTTCAGAACTGCGCAATCAAAAGTATGGTTTAACTCTGTTAGCTTAATGAACATATCAGAAATAAGTTTCACACAATGCTTCGGTGTAGTTATTATTTGAAGATATTATTTTTCCCAATAGAGGCCTCTTAGCGCTCAGAATGTCCAATTGCAGTTTCTACAGAAAGAGTGTTTCAGAAAGGCTCAATCAAAACTAAGGTTCAACTCTGTTAGTTGAATGCACAGAACAGAAAGAAGTTTCATACAATGCTTCTGTGTAGTTTATATTTGAACATATTCATTTTTCCTCTATTACCCACATAGCGCTACGAATGTCCAGTTGCATTTTCTACAGACAGAGTGTTTCAAAACTGCTCAATCAAAAGTATGGTTTAACTCTGTTAGCGGAATGCTCAGATCAGAAAGAAGTTTCACAGAATGCTTCTGTGTAGTTTATATTTGAATATATTCCTTTTTCCACTACTACTCTCTTAGCGCTCCAAATGTCCAGTTGCATTTTCTACAGAAAGAGTGTTCAGATCTGCTCAATCAAAAGTATGGTTTAACTCTGTTAGCTGAATGCACAGATCAGAAAGAAGTTTCACAGAATGATTCTGTGTAGTTTATATTTGGAGACATTCCTTTTTCCACTATTACCCTCTTAGCGCTCCGAATCTCCACTTGCATTTTCTACAGAAAGAGTGTTTCAGAACGGCTCAATCAAAACAAAGGTTCAACTATTTTATTTGAACAAACAGAACAGAAAGAAGTTTCACACAATTCTTCTGTGTAGTTTTTATTTGTAGACATTCTTTTCCCAATATAGGCCTCTTAGCGCTCAGAATGTCCAATTGCAGTTTCTACAGAAAGAGTGTTTCAGAAAGGCTCAATCAAAAGTAAGGTTCAACTCTGTTAGTTGAATGCACAGAACAGAAAGAAGTTTCATACAATGCTTCTGTGTAGTTTATATTTGAACATACTCTTTTTTCCACTATTACCCATTTAGCGCTACGAATGTCCAGTTGCATTTTCTACAGACAGAGTTTTTCAAACTGCTCAATCAAAAGTATGGTTTAAATCTGTTAGCTGAATGCTCAGATCAGAAAGAAGTTTCACAGAATGCTTCTGTGTAGTTTATATTTGAATATATTCCTTTTTCCACTGCTACTCTCTTAGCACTCCAAATGTCCAGTTGCATTTTCTACAGAAAGAGTGTTCAGATCTGCTCAATCAAAAGTATGGTTTAATTCTGTTAGCTGAATGCACAGATCAGAAAGAAGTTTCACAGAATGTTTCTGTGTAGTTTATATTTGGAGACATTCCTTTTTCCACTATTACCCTCTTAGCGCTCCGAATCTCCACTTGCATTTTCTACAGAAAGAGTGTTTCAGAACGGCTCAATCAAAACAAAGGTTCAACTCTTTTAGTTGAACAAACAGAACAGAAAGAAGTTTCACACAATTCTTCTGTGTAGTTTTTATTTGTAGACATTCTTTTTCCCAATATAGGCCTCTTAGCGCTCAGAATGTCCAATTGCAGTTTCTACAGAAAGAGTGTTTCAGAACGGCTCAATCAAAAGTAAGGTTCAACTCTGTTAGTTGAATGCACAGAACAGAAAGAAGTTTCATACAATGCTTCTGTGTAGTTTATATTTGAACATATTATTTTTCCACTATTACCCACTTAGCGCTACGAATGTCCAGTTTCATTTTCTACAGACAGAGTGTTTCAAAACTGCTCAGTGAAAAGTATGGTTTAACTCTGTTAGCTGAATGCTCAGATCAGAAAGAAGTTTCACAGAATGCTTCTGTGTAGTTTATATTTGAATATATTCTTTTTCCACTACTACGCTCTTAGCGCTCCAAATGTCCAGTTGCATTTTCTACAGAAAGAGTGTTCAGATCTGCTCAATCAAAAGTATGGTTTAACTCTGTTAGCTGAATGCACAGATCAGAAAGAAGTTTCACCGAATGATTCTGTGTAGTTTATATTTGAAGACATTCCTTTCTCCACTATTACCCTCTTTGCGCTCCGAATCTCCACTTGCATTTTCTACAAAAAGAGTGTTTCATAACTGCTCAATCAAAAATATGTTTTATCTCTGTTAACTGAATTTTCAGATCAGAAATAAGTTTCACAGAATGCATCTGTGTAGTTTTTATTTGAAGATATTCTTTTTCCCAATGTAGGCCTCTTAGCGCTTAGCATGTCCAATTGCAGTTTCTACAGAAAGAGTGTTTCAGAACGGCTCAATCAAAAGTAAGGTTCAACTCTGTTAGTTGAATGCACAGAACAGAAAGAATTTTCACAGAATGCTACTGTGTAGTTTATATATGAATATATTCCTTTTTCCACTATTACCCTCTTAGCGCTCCGAATGTCCACTTGCATTTTCTACAGAAAGAGTTTTCAGAACTGCGCAATCCAAAGTATGGTATAACTCTGTTAGCTTAATGAACATATCAGAAATAAGTTTCACACAATGCTTCTGTGTAGTTTTTATTTGAAGATATTATTTTTCCCAATAGAGGCCTCTTAGCGCTCAGAATGTCCAATTGCAGTTTCTACAGAAAGAGTGTTTCAGAAAGGCTCAATCAAAAGTAAGGTTCAACTCTGTTAGTTGAATGCACAGAACAGAAAGGCGTTTCATACAATGCTTCTGTGTAGTTTATATTTGAACATACTCTTTTTTCCACTATTACCCATTTAGCGCTACGAATGTCCAGTTGCATTTTCTACAGACAGAGTGTTTCAAAACTGCTCAATCAAAAGTATGGTTTAAATCTGTTAGCTGAATGCTCAGATCACAAAGAAGTTTCACAGAATGCTTCTGTGTAGTTTATATTTGAATATATTCCTTTTTCCACTACTACTCTCTTAGCGCTCCAAATGTCCAGTTGCATTCTCTACAGAAAGAGTGTTCAGATCTGCTCAATCAAAAGTATGGTTTAACTCTGTTAGCTGAATGCACAGATCAGAAAGAAGTTTCACAGAATGATTCTGTGTAGTTTATATTTGGAGACATTCCTTTTTCCACTATTACCCTCTTAGCGCTCCGAATCTCCACTTGCATTTTCTACAGAAAGAGTGTTTCAGAACGGCTCAATCAAAACAAAGGTTCAACTCTTTTATTTGAACAAACAGAACAGAAAGAAGTTTCACACAATTCTTCTGTGTAGTTTTTATTTGTAGAAATTCTTTTTCCCAATATAGGCCTCTTAGCGCTCAGAATGTCCAATTGCAGTTTCTACAGAAAGAGTGTTTCAGAACGGCTCAATCAAAAGTAAGGTTCAACTCTGTTAGTTGAATGCACAGAACAGAAAGTAGTTTCACAGAATGCTTCTGTGTAGTTTATATTTGAACATATTCTTTTTTCCACTATTACCCACTTAGCGCTACGAATGTCCAGTTGCATTTTCTACAGACAGAGTGTTTCAAAACTGCTCAATCAAAAGTATGGTTTAACTCTGTTAGCTGAATGCTCAGATCAGAAAGAAGTTTCACAGAATGCTTCTGTGTAGTTTATATTTGAATATATTCCTTTTTCCACTACTACGCTCTTAGCGCTCCAAATGTCCAGTTGCATTTTCTACAGAAAGAGTGTTCAGATCTGCTCAATCAAAAGTATGGTTTAACTCTGTTAGCTGAATGCACAGATCAGAAAGAAGTTTCACCGAATGATTCTGTGTAGTTTATATTTGAAGACATTCCTTTTTCCACTATTACCCTCTTAGCGCTCCGAATCTCCACTTGCATTTTCTACAAAAAGAGTGTTTCATAACTGCTCAATCAAAAATATGTTTTATCTCTGTTAACTGAATTTACAGATCAGAAATAAGTTTCACAGAATGCATCTGTGTAGTTTTTATTTGAAGATATTCTTTTTCCCAATGTAGGCCTCTTAGCGCTTAGCCTGTCCAATTGCAGTTTCTACAGAAAGAGTGTTTCAGAACGGCTCAATCAAAAGTAAGGTTCAACTCTGTTAGTTGAATGCACAGAACAGAGAGAATTTTCACAGAATGCTACTGTGTAGTTTATATTTGAATATATTCCTTTTTCCACTATTACTCTCTTAGCGCTCCGAATGTCCACTTGCATTTTCTACAGAAAGAGTGTTCAGAACTGCGCAATCAAAAGTATGGTTTAACTCTGTTAGCTTAATGAACATATCAGAAATAAGTTTCACACAATGCTTCGGTGTAGTTATTATTTGAAGATATTATTTTTCCCAATAGAGGCCTCTTAGCGCTCAGAATGTCCAATTGCAGTTTCTACAGAAAGAGTGTTTCAGAAAGGCTCAATCAAAACTAAGGTTCAACTCTGTTAGTTGAATGCACAGAACAGAAAGAAGTTTCATACAATGCTTCTGTGTAGTTTATATTTGAACATATTCTTTTTTCCACTATTACCCACTTAGCGCTACGAATGTCCAGTTGCATTTTCTACAGACACAGTGTTTCAAAACTGCTCAATCAAAAGTATGGTTTAACTCTGTTAGCTGAATGCTCAGATCAGAAAGAAGTTTCACAGAATGCTTCTGTGTAGTTTATATTTGAATATATTCCTTTTTCCACTACTACTCTCTTAGCGCTCCAAATGTCCAGTTGCATTTTCTACAGAAAGAGTGTTCAGATCTGCTCAATCAAAAGTATGTTTTAACTCTGTTAGCTGAATGCACAGATCAGAAAGAAGTTTCACAGAATGATTCTGTGTAGTTTATATTTGGAGACATTCCTTTTTCCACTATTACCCTCTTAGCGCTCCGAATCTCCACTTGCATTTTCTACAGAAAGAGTGTTTCAGAACGGCTCAATCAAAACTAAGGTTCAACTCTTTTAGTTGAACAAACAGAACAGAAAGAAGTTTCACACAATTCTTCTGTGTAGTTTTTATTTGTAGACATTCTTTTTCCCAATATAGGCCTCTTAGCGCTCAGAATGTCCAATTGCAGTTTCTACAGCAAGAGTGTTTCAGAACGGCTCAATCAAAAGTAAGGTTCAACTCTGTTAGTTGAATGCACAGAACAGAAAGAAGTTTCATACAATGCTTCTGTGTAGTTTATATTTGAACATACTCTTTTTTCCACTATTACCCACTTAGCGCTACGAATGTCCAGTTGCATTTTCTACAGACAGAGTTTTTCAAAACTGCTCAATCAAAAGTATGGTTTAAATCTGTTAGCTGAATGCTCAGATCAGAAAGAAGTTTCACAGAATGCTTCTGTGTAGTTTATATTTGAATATATTCCTTTTTCCACTACTACTCTCTTAGCGCTCCAAATGTCCAGTTGCATTTTCTACAGAAAGAGTGTACAGATCTGCTCAATCAAAAGTATGGTTTAACTCTGTTAGCTGAATGCACAGATCAGAAAGAAGTTTCACAGAATGATTCTGTGTAGTTTATATTTGGAGACATTCCTTTTTCCACTATTACCCTCTTAGCGCTCCGAATCTCCACTTGCATTTTCTACAGAAAGAGTGTTTCAGAACGGCTCAATCAAAACAAAGGTTCAACTCTTTTAGTTGAACAAACAGAACAGAAAGAAGTTTCACACAATTCTTCTGTGTAGTTTTTATTTGTAGACATTCTTTTTCCCAATATAGGCCTCTTAGCGCTCAGAATGTCCAATTGCAGTTTCTACAGAAAGAGTGTTTCAGAACGGCTCAATCAAAAGTAAGGTTCAACTCTCTTAGTTGAATGCACAGAACAGAAAGAAGTTTCATACAATGCTTCTGTGTAGTTTATATTTGAACATATTATTTTTCCACTATTACCCACTTAGCGCTACGAATGTCCAGTTTCATTTTCTACAGACAGAGTGTTTCAAAACTGCTCAGTGAAAAGTATGGTTTAACTCTGTTAGCTGAATGCTCAGATCAGAAAGAAGTTTCACAGAATGCTTCTGTGTAGTTTATATTTGAATATATTCCTTTTTCCACTACTACGCTCTTAGCGCTCCAAATGTCCAGTTGCATTTTCTACAGAAAGAGTGTTCAGATCTGCTCAATCAAAAGTATGGTTTAACTCTGTTAGCTGAATGCACAGATCAGAAAGAAGTTTCACCGAATGATTCTGTGTAGTTTATATTTGAAGACATTCCTTTCTCCACTATTACCCTCTTAGCGCTCCGAATCTCCACTTGCATTTTCTACAAAAAGAGTGTTTCATAACTGCTCAATCAAAAATATGTTTTATCTCTGTTAACTGAATTTTCAGATCAGAAATAAGTTTCACAGAATGCATCTGTGTAGTTTTTATTTGAAGATATTCTTTTTCCCAATGTAGGCCTCTTAGCGCTTAGCATGTCCAATTGCAGTTTCTACAGAAAGAGTGTTTCAGAACGGCTCAATCAAAAGTAAGGTTCAACTCCGTTATCTGAATGCACAGAACAGTAAGAGTTTTCACAGAATGCTACTGTGTAGTTTATATTTGAATATATTCCTTTTTCCACTATTACCCTCTTAGCGCTCCGAATGTCCACTTGCATTTTCTACAGAAAGAGTGTTCAGAACTGCGCAATCAAAAGTATGGTTTAACTCTGTTAGCTTAATGAACATATCAGAAATAAGTTTCACACAATGCTTCTGTGTAGTTTTTATTTGAAGATATTATTTTTCCCAATAGAGGCCTCTTAGCGCTCAGAATGTCCAATTGCAGTTTCTACAGAAAGAGTGTTTCAGAACGGCTCAATCAAAAGTAAGGTTCAACTCTGTTAGTTGAATGCACAGAACAGAAAGAAGTTTCATACAATGCTTCTGTGTAGTTTATATTTGAACATATTCTTTTCTCCACTATTACCCACTTAGCGCTACGAATGTCCAGTTGCATTTTCTACAGACAGAGTGTTTCAAAACTGCTCAATCAAAAGTATGGTTTAACTCTATTAGCTGAATGCTCAGATCAGAAAGAAGTTTCACAGAATGCTTCTGTGTAGTTTATATTTGAATATATTCCTTTTTCCACTACTACTCTCTTAGCGCTCCAAATGTCCAGTTGCATTTTCTACAGAAAGAGTGTTCAGATCTGCTCAATCAAAAGTATGGTTTAACACTGTTAGCTGAATGCACAGATCAGAAAGAAGTTTCACAGAATGATTCTGTGTAGTTTATATTTGAAGACATTCCTTTTTCCACTATTACCCTCTTAGCGCTCCGAATCTCCACTTGCATTTTCTACAAAAAGAGTGTTTCATAACTGCTCAATCAAAAATATGTTTTATCTCTGTTAACTGAATTTACAGATCAGAAATAAGTTTCACAGAATGCATCTGTGTAGTTTTTATTTGAAGATATTCTTTTTCCCAATGTAGGCCTCTTAGCGCTTAGCAAGTCCAATTGCAGTTTCTACAGAAAGAGTGTTTCAGAACGGCTCAATCAAAAGTAAGGTTCAACTCTGTTAGTTGAATGCACAGAACAGAAAGAATTTTCACAGAATGCTACTGTGTAGTTTATATTTGAATATATTCCTTTTTCCACTATTACCCTCTTAGCGCTCCGAATGTCCACTTGCATTTTCTACAGAAAGAGTGTTCAGAACTGCGCAATCAAAAGTATGGTTTAACTCTGTTAGCTTAATGAACATATCAGAAATAAGTTTCACACAATGCTTCTGTGTAGTTTTTATTTGAAGATATTATTTTTCCCAATAGAGGACTCTTAGCGCTCAGAATGTCCAATTGCAGTTTCTACAGAAAGAGTGTTTCAGAAAGGCTCAATCAAAACTAAGGTTCAACTCTGTTAGTTGAATGCACAGAACAGAAAGAAGTTTCATACAATGCTTCTGTGTAGTTTATATTTGAACATACTCTTTTTTCCACTATTACCCACTTAGCGCTACGAATGTCCAGTTGCATTTTCTACAGACAGAGTTTTTCAAAACTGCTCAATCAAAAGTATGGTTTAAATCTGTTAGCTGAATGCTCAGATCAGAAAGAAGTTTCACAGAATGCTTCTGTGTAGTTTATATTTGAATATATTCCTTTTTCCACTACTACTCTCTTAGCGCTCCAAATGTCCAGTTGCATTTTCTACAGAAAGAGTGTTCAGATCTGCTCAATCAAAAGTATGGTTTAACTCTGTTAGCTGAATGCACAGATCAGAAAGAAGTTTCACAGAATGATTCTGTGTAGTTTATATTTGGAGACATTCCTTTTTCCACTATTACCCTCTTAGCGCTCCGAATCTCCACTTGCATTTTCTACAGAAAGAGTGTTTCAGAACGGCTCAATCAAAACAAAGGTTCAACTCTTTTAGTTGAACAAACAGAACAGAAAGAAGTTTCACACAATTCTTCTGTGTAGTTTTTATTTGTAGACATTCTTTTTCCCAATATAGGCCTCTTAGCGCTCAGAATGTCCAATTGCAGTTTCTACAGAAAGAGTGTTTCAGAACGGCTCAATCAAAAGTAAGGTTCAACTCTGTTAGTTGAATGCACAGAACAGAAAGAAGTTTCATACAATGCTTCTGTGTAGTTTATATTTGAACATATTAATTTTCCACTATTACCCACTTAGCGCTACGAATGTCCAGTTTCATTTTCTACAGACAGAGTGATTCAAAACTGCTCAGTGAAAAGTATGGTTTAACTCTGTTAGCTGAATGCTCAGATCAGAAAGAAGTTTCACAGAATGCTTCTGTGTAGTTTATATTTGAATATATTCCTTTTTCCACTACTACGCTCTTAGCGCTCCAAATGTCCAGTTGCATTTTCTACAGAAAGAGTGTTCAGATCTGCTCAATCAAAAGTATGGTTTAACTCTGTTAGCTGAATGCACAGATCAGAAAGAAGTTTCACCGAATGATTCTGTGTACTTTATATTTGAAGACATTCCTTTCTCCACTATTACCGTCTTAGCACTCCGAATCTCCACTTGCATTTTCTACAAAAAGAGTGTTTCATAACTGCTCAATCAAAAATATGTTTTATCTCTGTTAATTGAATTTATAGATCAGAAATAAGTTTCACAGAATGCATCTGTGTAGTTTTTATTTGAAGATATTCTTTTTCCCAATGTAGGCCTCTTAGCGCTTAGCATGTCCAATTGCAGTTTCTACAGAAAGAGTGTTTCAGAACGGCTCAATCAAAAGTAAGGTTCAACTCTGTTAGCTGAATGCACAGAACAGAAAGTGTTTTCACAGAATGCTACTGTGTAGTTTATATTTGAATATATTCCTTTTTCCACTATTACCGTCTTAGCGCTCCGAATGTCCACTTGCATTTTCTACAGAAAGAGTGTTCAGAACTGCGCAATCAAAAGTATGGTTTAACTCTGTTAGCTTAATGAACATATCAGAAATAAGTTTCACACATTGCTTCTGTGTAGTTTTTATTTGAAGATATTATTTTTCCCAATAGAGGCCTCTTAGCGCTCAGAATGTCCAATTGCAGTTTCTACAGAAAGAGTGTTTCAGAAAGGCTCAATCAAAAGTAAGGTTCAACTCTGTTAGTTGAATGCACAGAACAGAAAGAAGTTTCATACAATGCTTCTGTGTAGTTTATATTTGAACATATTCTTTTCTCCACTATTACCCACTTAGCGCTACGAATGTCCAGTTGCATTTTCTACAGACAGAGTGTTTCAAAACTGCTCAATCAAAAGTATGGTTTAACTCTGTTAGCTGAATGCTCAGATCGGAAAGAAGTTTCACAGAATGCTTCTGTGTAGTTTATATTTGAATATATTCCTTTTTCCACTACTACTCTCTTAGCGCTCCAAATGTCCAGTTGCATTTTCTACAGAAAGAGTGTTCAGATCTGCTAAATCAAAAGTATGTTTTAACTCTGTTAGCTGAATGCACAGATCAGAAAGAAGTTTCACAGAATGATTCTGTGTAGTTTATATTTGGAGACATTCCTTTTTCCACTATTACCCTCTTAGCGCTCCAAATCTCCACTTGCATTTTCTACAGAAGGAGTGTTTCAGAACGGCTCAATCAAAACTAAGGTTCAACTCTTTTAGTTGAACAAACAGAACAGAAAGAAGTTTCACACAATTCTTCTGTGTAGTTTTTATTTGTAGACATTCTTTTTCCCAAAATAGGCCTCTTAGCGCTCAGAATGTCCAACTGCAGTTTCTACAGAAAGAGTGTTTCAGAACGGCTCAATCAAAAGTAAGGTACAACTCTGATAGTTGAATGCACAGAACAGAAAGGAGTTTCACAGAATGCTTCTGTGTAGTTTATATTTGAACATATTCTTTTTTCCACTATTACCCACTTAGCGCTACGAATGTCCAGTTGCATTTTCTACAGACAGAGTGTTTCAAAACTGCTCAATCAAAAGTGTGGTTTAACTCTGTTAGCTGAATGCTCAGATAAGAAAGAAGTTTCACAGTATGCTTCTGTGTAGTTTATATTTGAATATATTCCTTTTTCCACTACTACGCTCTTAGCGCTCCAAATGTCCAGTTGCATTTTCTACAGAAAGAGTGTTCAGATCTGCTCAATCAAAAGTATGGTTTAACTCTGTTAGCTGAATGCACAGATCAGAAAGAAGTTTCACCGAATGATTCTGTGTAGTTTATATTTGAAGACATTCCTTTTTCCACTATTACCCTCTTAGCGCTCCGAATCTCCACTTGCATTTTCTACAAAAAGAATGTTTCATAACTGCTCAATCAAAAATATGTTTTATCTCTGTTAACTGAATTTACAGATCAGAAATAAGTTTCACAGAATGCATCTGTGTAGTTTTTATTTGAAGATATTCTTTTTCCCAATGTAGGCCTCTTAGCGCTTAGCATGTCCAATTGCAGTTTCTACAGAAAGAGTGTTTCAGAACGGCTCAATCAAAAGTAAGGTTCAACTCTGTTAGCTGAATGCACAGAACAGAAAGAGTTTTCACAGAATGCTACTGTGTAGTTTATATTTGAATATATTCCTTTTTCCACTATTACCCTCTTAGCGCTCCGAATGTCCACTTGCATTTTCTACAGAAAGAGTGTTCAGAACTGCGCAATCAAAAGTATGGTTTAACTCTGTTAGCTTAATGAACATATCAGAAATAAGTTTCACACAATGCTTCTGTGTAGTTTTTATTTGAAGATATTATTTTTCCCAATAGAGGCCTCTTAGCGCTCAGAATGTCCAATTGCAGTTTCTACAGAAAGAGTGTTTCAGAAAGGCTCAATCAAAAGTAAGGTTCAACTCTGTTAGTTGAATGCACAGAACAGAAAGAAGTTTCATACAATGCTTCTGTGTAGTTTATATTTGAACATATTCTTTTTTCCACTATTACCCACTTAGCGCTACGAATGTCCAGTTGCATTTTCTACAGACAGAGTGTTTCAAAACTGCTCAATCAAAAGTATGGTTTAACTCTGTTAGCTGAATGCTCAGATCAGAAAGAAGTTTCACAGAATGCTTCTGTGTAGTTTATATTTGAATATATTCCTTTTTCCACTACTACTCTCTTAGCACTCCAAATGTCCAGTTGCATTTTCTACAGAAAGAGTGTTCAGATCTGCTGAATCAAAAGTATGGTTTAACTCTGTTAGCTGAATGCACAGATCAGAAAGAAGTTTCACAGAATGATTCTGTGTAGTTTATATTTGGAGACATTCCTTTTTCCACTATTACCCTCTTAGCGCTCCGAATCTCCACTTGCATTTTCTACAGAAAGAGTGTTTCAGAACGGCTCAATCAAAACTAAGGTTCAACTCTTTTAGTTGAACAAACAGAACAGAAAGAAGTTTCACACAATTCTTCTGTGTAGTTTTTATTTGTAGACATTCTTTTTCCCAATATAGGCCTCTTAGCGCTCAGAATGTCCAATTGCAGTTTCTACAGAAAAGTGTTTCAGAACGGCTCAATCAAAAGTAAGGTTCAACTCTGTTAGTTGAATGCAGAGAACAGAAAGAAGTTTCACAGAATGCTTCGGTGTAGTTTATATTTAACATATTCTTTTTTCCACTATTACCCACTTAGCGCTACGAATGTCCAGTTGCATTTTCTACAGACAGAGTGTTTCAAAACTGCTCAATCAAAAGTATGGTTTAACTCTGTTAGCTGAATGCTCAGATCAGAAAGAAGTTTCAGAGAATGCTTCTGTGTAGTTTATATTTGAATATATTCCTTTTTCCACTACTACGCTCTTAGCGCTCCAAATGTCCAGTTGCATTTTCTACAGAAAGAGTGTTCAGATCTGCTCAATCAAAAGTATGGTTTAACTCTGTTAGCTGAATGCACAGATCAGAAAGAAGTTTCACCGAATGATTCTGTGTAGTTTATATTTGAAGACATTCTTTTTTCCACTATTACCCCCTTAGCGCTCCGAATCTCCACTTGCATTTTCTACAAAAAGAGTGTTTCATAACTGCTCAATCAAAAATATGTTTTATCTCTGTTAACTGAATTTACAGATCAGAAATAAGTTTCACAGAATGCATCTGTGTAGTTTTTATTTGAAGATATTCTTTTTCCCAATGTAGGCCTCTTAGCGCTTAGCATGTCCAATTGCAGTTTCTACAGAAAGAGTGTTTCAGAACGGCTCAATCAAAAGTAAGGTTCAACTCTGTTACCTGAATGCACAGAACAGAAAGAGTTTTCACAGAATGCTACTGTGTAGTTTATATTTGAATATATTCCTTTTTCCACTATTACCCTCTTATTGCTCTGAATGTCCACTTGCATTTTCTAGAGAAAGAGTGTTCAGAACTGCGCAATCAAAAGTATGGTTTAACTCTGTTAGCTTAATGAACATATCAGAAATAAGTTTCACACAATGCTTCTGTGTAGTTTTTATTTGAAGATATTATTTTTCAGAATATAGGCCTCTTCGTGCTCAGAATGTCCAATTGCAGTTTCTACAGAAAGAGTGTTTCAGAAAGGCTCAATCAAAAGTAAGGTTCAACTCTGTTTGTTGATTGCACAGAACAGAAAGAAGTTTCATACAATGCTTCTCTGTAGTTTATATTTGAACATATTCTTTTCTCCACTATTACCCACTTAGCACTACTAATGTCCAGTTGCATTTTCTACAGACAGAGTGTTTCAAAACTGCTCAATCAAAATTATGGTTTAACTCTGTTAGCTGAATGCTCAGATCAGAAAGAAGTTTCACAGAATGCTTCTGTGTAGTTTATATTTGAATATATTGCTTTTTCCACTACTACTCTCTTAGTGCTCCAAATGTCCAGTTGCATTTTCTACAGAAAGAGTGTTCAGATCTGCTCAATCAAAAGTATGGTTTAACTCTGTTAGCTGAATGCACAGATCAGAAAGAATTTTCACAGAATGATTCTGTGTAGTTTATATTTGAAGACATTCCTTTTTCCACTATTACCCTCTTAGCACTCCGAATCTCCACTTGCATTTTCTACAAAAAAAGTGTTTCATAACTGCTCAATCAAAAATATGTTTTATCTCTGTTAACTGAATTTACAGATCAGAAATAAGTTTCACAGAATGCATCTGTGTAGTTTTTATTTGAAGATATTCTTTTTCCCAATGTAGGCCTCTTAGCGCTTAGCATGTCCAATTGCAGTTTCTACAGAAAGAGTGTTTCAGAACGGCTCAATCAAAAGTAAGGTTCAACTCTGTTAGTTGAATGCACAGAACAGAAAGTATTTTCACAGAATGCTACTATGTAGTTTATATTTGAATATATTCCTTTTTCCACTATTACCCTCTTAGCGCTCCGAATGTCCACTTGCATTTTCTACAGAAAGAGTGTTCAGAACTGTGCAATCAAAAGTATGGTTTAACTCTGTTAGCTTAATGAACATATCAGAAATAAGTTTCACACAATGCTTCTGTGTAGTTTTTATATGAAGATATTATTTTTCCCAATATAGGCCCCTTAGCGCTCAGAATGTCCAATTGCAGTTTCTACAGAAAGAGTGTTTCAGAACGGCTCAATCAAATGTAAGGTTCAACTCTCTTAGTTGAATGCACAGAACAGAAAGAAGTTTCACAGAATGCTTCCGTGTAGTATTTAGTTGAAGATACTCCTTTTTGGACTATTACCCACTTAGCGCTCCGAATATCCACTGGCAGTTTCTACACAAAGCGTGTTTCAGAACTGCTCCTTCAAAAGTAAGGCTCAACTCTGTTAGTTGAATGCAGAGAATAGAAAGGTGTTTCAGAGAATGCTTCTGTGTAGTTTTTAATTGGAGATATTTCTTTTTCCTCTATTACAATCTTAGCGCTCCGAATGTCCACTTGCATTTTCTACAAAAAGAGTGTTTCATAACTGCTCAATCAAAAATATGGTTTAGCTCTGTTAACTGAATTTACAGATCAGAAATAAGTTTCACAGAATGCATCTGTGTAGTTTTTATTTGAAGATAGTCTTTTTCCCAATGTAGGCCTCTTAGCGCTTAGCTTGTCCAATTGCAGTTTCTACAGAAAGAGTGTTTCAGAATGGCTCAATCAAAAGTAAGGTTCAACTCTGTTAGTTGAATGCACAGAACAGAAAGAAGTTTCACAAAATGCTACTGTGTAGTTTATATTTGAATATATTCCTTTTTCCACTATTACCCTCTTAGCGCTCCGAATGTCCACTTGCCTTTTCTACGGAAAGAGTGTTCGGAACTGCACAATCAAAAGTATGGTTTAAATCTGTTAGCTGAATGCACATATCAGAAATAAGTTTCACACAATGCTTCTGTGTAGTTTTTATTTGAAGATATTATTTTTCCCAATATAGGCCTCTTAGCGCTCAGAATGTCCAATTGCAGTTTCTACAGAAAGAGTGTTTCAGAAAGGCTCAATCAAAAGTAAGGTTCAACTCTGTTAGTTGAATGCACAGAACAGAAAGAAGTTTCATACAATGCTTCTGTGTAGTTTATATTTGAACATATACTTTTTTCCACTATTGCCCACTTAGCGCTACGAATGTCCAGTTGCATTTTGTACAGACAGAGTTTTTCAAAACTGCTCAATCAAAAGTATGGTTTAACTCTGTTAGCTGAATACTCAGATCAGATAGACGTTTCACCGAATGCTTCTGTGTAGTTTATATTTGAATATATTCCTTTTTCCACTATTACCCTCTTAGCGCTCCGAATGTCCACTTGCATTTTCTACAGAAAGAGTGTTCAGAACTGCGCAATCAAAAGTATGGTTTAACTCTGTTAGCTTAATGAACATATCAGAAATAAGTTTCACACAATGCTTCTGTGTAGTTTTTATTTGAAGATATTATTTTTCCCAATGTTGGCCTCTTAGCGCTCAGAATGTCCAATTGCATTTTCTACAGAAAGAGTGTTTCAGAACAGCTCAATCAAATGTAAGGTTCAACTCTCTTTGCTGAATGCACAGAACAGAAAGAAGTTTCACAGAATGCTTCTGTGTAGTTTTTATTTGTAGATATTCTTTTTCCCAATATAGGCCTCTTAGTGCTCAGAATGTCCAATTGCACTTTCTACAGAAAGAGTGTTTCAGAACGTCTCAATCAAAAGTAAGGTTCAACTCTGTTAGTTGAATGCACAGAACAGAAAGAAGTTTCATACAATGCTTCTGTGTAGTTTATATTTGAACATATTCTTTTTTCCACTATTACCCACTTAGCGCTACGAATGTCCAGTTGCATTTTCTACAGACAGAGTGTTTCAAAACTGCTCAATCAAAAGTATGGTTTAACTCTGTTAGCTGAATGCTCAGATCAGAAAGAAGTTTCACAGAATGCTTCTGTGTAGTTTATATTTGAATATATTCCTTTTTCCACTACTACCCTCTTAGCGCTCCAAATGTCCTGTGTCATTTTCTACAGAAAGAGTGTTCAGATCTGCTCAATCAAAAGTATGGTTTAACTCTGTTAGCTGAATGCACAGATCAGAAAGAAGTTTCACAGAATGAATCTGTGAAGTTTATATTTGAAGACATTCCTTTTTCCACTATTACCCTCTTAGCGCTCCGAATCTCCACTTGCATTTTCTACAGAAAGAGTGTTTCAGAACGGCTCAATCAAAACTAAGGTTCAACTCTTTTAGTTGAATGAACAGAACAGAAAGAAGTTTCACAGAATACTTCTGTGTAGTTTTTATTTGTAGACATTATTTTTCCCAATATAGGTCTCTTAGCGCTCAGAATGTCCAATTGCAGTTTCTACAGAAAGAGTGTTTCAGAACGGGTCAGTCAAAAGTAAAGTTCAACTCTGTTAGTTGAATGCACAGAACAGGAAGAAATTTCATACAATGCTTCTGTGTGGTTTATATTTGAACATATTCTTTTTTCCACTATTACCCACATAGCGCTACGAATGTCCAGTTGCATTTTCTACAGACAGAGTGTTTCAAAACTGCTTAATCAAAGTATGGTTTAACTCTGTTAGCTGAATGCTCAGATCAGAAAGAAGTTTCACAGAATGCTTCTGTGTAGTTTATATTTGAATATATTCCTATATCCACTACTACCCTCTTAGCGCTCCAAATGTCCAGTTGCATTTTCTACAGAAAGAGTGTTCAGATCTGCTCAATCAAAAGTATGGTTTAACTCTGTTAGCTGAATGCACAGATCAGAAAGAAGTTTCATAGAATGATTCTGTGTAGTTTATATTTGAAGACATTCCTTTTTCCACTATTACCCTCTTAGGGCTCCGAATCTCCACTTGCATTTTCTACAGAAAGAGTGTTTCAGAACGGCTCAATCAAAACTAAGGTTCAACTCTTTTTGTTGAATGAACTGAACAGAAAGAAGTTTCACAGAATGCTTCTGTGTAGTTTTTATTTGTAGATATTCTTTTTCCCAATATAGGCCTCTTAGCGCTCAGAATGTCCTATTGCAGTTTCTACAGAAAGAGTGTTTCAGAACGGCTCAATCAAAAGTAACGTTCAACCCTGGTGGTTGAATGCACAGAACAGAAAGAAGTTTCACAGAATGCTTCTGTGTAGTTTATATTTGAATATATTCCTTTTTCCACTATTACCCTCTTAGCGCTCCGAATGTCCACTTGCATTTTCTACAGAAAGAGTGTTCTGAACTGCGCAATCAAAAGTATGGTTTAACTCTGTTAGCTGAATGCACAATTCAGAAATAAGTTTCAAACAATGCTTCTGTGTAGTTTTTATTTGAAGATATTATTTTTCCCAATATAGGCCCCTTAGCGCTCAGAATGTCCAATTGCAGTTTCTACAGAAAGAGTGTTTCAGAACGGCTCAATCAAATATAAGGTTCAACTCTCTTAGTTGAATGCACAGAACAGAAAGAAGTTTCACAGAATGCTTCTGTGTAGTATTTAGTTGAAGATACTCCTTTTTGGACTATTACCCACTTAGCGCTCCGAATATCCACTGGCAGTTTCTACACAAAGAGTGTTTCAGAACTGCTCCTTCAAATGTAAGGCTCAACTCTGTTAGTTGAATGCGGAGAATAGAAAGGTGTTTCAGAGAATGCTTCTGTGTAGTTTTTAATTGGAGATATTTCTTTTTCCTCTATTACAATCTTAGCGCTCCGAATGTCCACTTGAATTTTCTACAAAAAGAGTGTTTCATAACTGCTCAATCAAAAATATGGTTTAGCTCTGTTAACTGAATTTACAGATCAGAAATAAGTTTCACAGAATGCATCTGTGTAGTTTTTATTTGAAGATAGTCTTTTTCCCAATGTAGGCCTCTTAGCGCTTAGCTTGTCCAATTGCAGTTTCTAGAGAAAGAGTGTTTCAGAACGGCTCAATCAAAAGTAAGGTTCAACTCTGTTAGTTGAATGCACAGAACACAAAGAAGTTTCACAGAATGCTACTGTGTAGTTTATATTTGAATATATTCCTTTTTCCACTATTACCCTCTTAGCGCTCCGAATGTCCACTTTCCTTTTCTACGGAAAGAGTGTTCGGAACTGCACAATCAAAAGTATGGTTTAACTCTGTTAGCTGAATGCACATATCAGAAATAAGTTTCACACAATGCTTCTGTGTAGTTTTTATTTGAAGATATTATTTTTCCCAATATAGGCCTCTTAGCGCTCAAAATGTCCAATTGCAGTTTCTACAGAAAGAGTGTTTCAGAAAGGCTCAATCAAAAGTAAGGTTCAACTCTGTTATTTGAATGCACAGAACAGAAAGAAGTTTCATACAATGCTTCTGTGTAGTTTATATTTGAACATATTCTTTTTTCCACTATTACCAACTTAGCGCTACGAATGTCCAGTTGCATTTTCTACAGACAGAGAGTTTCAAAACTGCTCAATCAAAACTATGGTTTAACACTGTTAGCTGAATGCTCAGATCAGATAGAAGTTTCACAGAATGCTTCCGTGTAGTTTATATTTGAATATATTCCTTTTTCCACTACTACGCTCTTAGCGCTCCAAATGTCCAGTTGCATTTTCTACAGAAAGAGTGTTCAGATCTGCTCAATCAAAAGTATGGTTTAACTGTGTTAGCTGAATGCACAGATCAGAAAGAAGTTTCATAGAATGATTCTGTGTAGTTTATATTTGAAGACGTTCCTTTTTCCACTATTACCCTCTTAGCGCTCCGAATCTCCACTTGCATTTTCTACAGAAAGAGTGTTTCAGAACGGCTCAATCAAAACTAAGTTTCAACTCTTTTAGTTGAATGAACTGAACAGAAAGAAGTTTCACAGAATGCTTCTGTGTAGTTTTTATTTGTAGATATTCTTTTTCCCAATATAGGCCACTTAGCGCTCAGAATGTCCAATTGCAGTTTCTACAGAAAGAGTGTTTCAGAACGGCTCAATCAAAAGTAAGATTCAACCCTGGTTCTTGAATGCACAGAACAGAAAGAAGTTTCACAGAATGCTTCTGTGTAGTTTATATTTGAATATATTCCTTTTTCCAATATGACCCTCTTAGCGCTCCGAATGTCCACTTGCATTTTCTACAGAAAGAGTGTTCTGAACTGCGCAATCAAAAGTATGGTTTAACTCTGTTAGCTGAATGCACATATCAGAAATAAGTTTCAAACAATGCTTCTGTGTAGTTTTTATTTGAAGATATTATATTTCCCAATATAGACCTCTTAGCGCTCAGAATGTCCAATTGCAGTTTCTACAGAAAGAGTGTTTCAGAGCGGCTCAATCAAATGTAAGGTTCAACTCTCTTAGTTGAATGCACAGAACAGAAAGAAGTTTCACAGAATGCTTCTGTGTAGTATTTAGTTGAAGATACTCCTTTTTGGACTATTACCCACTTAGCGCTCCGAATATCCACTGGCAGTTTCTACACAAAGAGCGTTTCAGAACTGCTCCTTCAAAAGTAAGGCTCAACTCTGTTAGTTGAATGCGAAGAACAGAAAGGGGTTTCAGAGAATGCTTCTGTGTAGTTTTTAATGGGATATATTCCTTTTTCCTCTATTACAATCTTAGCGCTCAGAATGTCCACTTGCATTTTCTACAAAAAGAGTGTTTCATAACTGCTCAATGAAAAATATGGTTTAGCTCTGTTAACTGAATTTACAGATCAGAAATAAGTTTCACAGAATGCATCTGTGTAGTTTTTATTTGAAGATATACTTTTTCCCAATGTAGGCCTCTTAGCGCTTAGCATGTCCAATTGCAGTTTCTACAAAAAGAGTGTTTCAGAACGGCTCAATCAAAAGTAAGGTTGAACTCTGTTAGTTGAATGCACAGAACAGAAAGAAGTTTCACAGAATGCTACTGTGTAGTTTATATTTGAATATATTCCTTTTTCCACTATTACCCTCTTAGCGCTCGGAATGTACATTGCATTTTCTACAGAAAGAGTGTTCGGAACTGCGCAATCAAAAGTATGGTTTAACTCTGTTAGCTGAATGCACATATCAGAAATAAGTTTCTCACAATGCTTCTGTGTAGTTTTTATTTGAAAATATTATTTTTCCCAATATAGGCCTCTTAGCGCTCAGAATGTCCAATTGCAGTTTCTACAGAAAGAGTGTTTCAGAACGGCTCAATCAAAAGTAAGTTTCAACTCTGTTAGTTGAATGCACAGAACAGAAAGAAGTTTCATACAATGCTTCTGTGTAGTTTGTATTTGAACATATTCTTTTTTCCACAATTACCCACTTAGCGCTACGAATGTCCAGTTGCATTTTTTACAGACAGAGTGTTTCAAAACTGCTCAATCAAAATATGGTTTAACTCTGTTAGCTGAATGCTCAGATCAGAAAGTAGTTTCACAGAATGCTTCTGTGTAGTTTATATTTGTATATATTCCTTTTTCCACTACAACCCTCTTAGCGCTCCAAATGTCCAGTTGCATTTTCTACAGAAAGAGTGTTCAGATCTGCTCAATCAAAAGTATGGTTTAACTCTGTTAGCTGAATGCACAGATCACAAAGAAGTTTCATAGAATGATTCTGTGTAGTTTATATTTGAACACATTCCTTTTTCCACTCTTACCCTCTTAGCGCTCCGATTCTCCACTTGCATTTTCTACAGAAAGAATGTTTCAGAACGGCTCAATCAAAACCAAAGTTCAACTCTTTTAGTTGAATGAACTGAACAGAAAGAAGTTTCACAGAATGCTTCTGTGTAGTTTTTATTTGTAGATATTCTTTTTCCCAATATAGGCCTCTTAGCGCACAGAATGTCCAATTGCAGTTTCTACACAAAGAGTGTTTCAGAACGGCTCAATCAAAAGTAAGGTTCAACCCTGGTAGTTGAATGCACAGAACAGAAAGTAGTTTCACAGAATGCTTCTGTGTAGTTTATATTTGAATATATTCCTTTTTCCACTCTTACCCTCTTAGCGCTCCTAATGTCAACTTGCATTTTCTACAGAAAGAGTGTACGGAACTGCGCAATCAAAAGTATGGTTTAACTCTGTTAGCTGAATGCACATATCAGAAATAAGTTTCAAGCAATGCTTCTGTATAGTTTTTATTTGAAGATATTATTTTTCCCAATATAGGACTCTTAGCGCTCAGAATGTCCAATTGCAGTTTCTACAGAAAGAGTGTTTCAGAACGGCTCAATCAAATGTAAGTTTCAACACTCTTAGTTGAATGCACAGAACAGAAAGAGTTTCACAGAATGCTTCTGTGTAGTATTTAGTTGAAGATACTCCTTTTTGGACTATTACCTACTTAGCGCTCCGAATATCCACTGGCAGTTTCTACACAAAGTGTGTTTCAGAACTGCTCCTTCAAAAGTAAGGCTCAACTCTATTAGTTGAATGCGGAGAACAGAAATGTGTTTCAGAGAATGCTTCTGTGTAGTTTTTAATTGGAGATATTCCTTTTTCCTCTATTACAATCTTAGCGCTCCGAATGTCCACTTGCATTTTCTACAAAAAGAGTGTTTCATAACTGCTCAATCAAAAATATGGTTTAGCTCTGTTACCTGAATTTACAGATCAGAAATAAGTTTCACAGAATGCATCTGTGTAGTTTTTATTTGAAGATATTCTTTTTCAAAATGTAGGACTCTTAGCGCTTAGAATGTCCAATTGCAGTTTCTACAGAAAGAGTGTTTCAGAACGGCTCAATCAAAAGTAAGGTTCAACTCTGTTAGTTGAATGCACAGAACAGAAAGAAGTTTCACAGAATACTACTGTGTATTTTATATTTGAATATATTCCTTTTTCCACTATTACACTCTTAGCGCTCCGAATGTCCACTTGCATTTTCTACAGAAAGAGTGTTCGGAACTGCGCAATCAAAAGTATGGTTTAACTCTGTTAGCTGAATGCACATATCAGAAATAAGTTTCACACAATGCTTCTGTGTAGTTTTTATTTGAAGATATTATTTTTCCCAGTATAGGCCTCTTAGCGCTCAGAATGTCCAATTGCAGTTTCTACAGAAAGAGTGTTTCAGAAAGGCTCAATCAAAAGTAAGGTTCAACTCTGTTAGTTGAATGCACAGAACAGAAAGAAGTTTCATACAATGCTTCTGTGTAGTTTATATTTGAACATATTCTTTTTTCCACTATTACCCACATAGCGCTACGAATGTCCAGTTGCATTTTCTACAGACAGAGTGTTTCAAAACTGCTCAATCAAAAGTATGGTTTAACTCTGTTAGCTGAATGCTCAGATCAGAAACAAGTTTCACAGAATGCTTCTGTGTAGTTTGTATTTGAATATATTCCTTTTTCCAGTACTACCCTCTTAGCGCTCCAAATGTCCAGTTGCATTTTCTACAGAAAGAGTGTTCAGATCTGCTCAATCAAAAGTATGGTTTAACTCTGTTAGCTGAATGCACAGATCAGAAAGAAGTTTCACAGAATGAATCTGTGAAGTTTATATTTGAAGACATTCCTTTTTCCACTATTACCCTCTTAGCGCTCCGAATCTCCACTTGCATTTTCTACAGAAAGAGTGTTTCAGAACGGCTCAATCAAAACTAAGGTTCAACTCTTTTAGTTGAATGAACAGAACAGAAAGAAGTTTCACAGAATACTTCTGTGTAGTTTTTATTTGTAGACATTATTTTTCCCAATATAGGTCTCTTAGCGCTCAGAATGTCCAATTGCAGTTTCTACAGAAAGAGTGTTTCAGAACGGGTCAGTCAAAAGTAAGGTTCAACTCTGTTAGTTGAATGCACAGAACAGGAAGAAATTTCATACAATGCTTCTGTGTGGTTTATATTTGAACATATTCTTTTTTCCACTATTACCCACATAGCGCTACGAATGTCCAGTTGCATTTTCTACAGACAGAGTGTTTCAAAACTGCTTAATCAAAGTATGGTTTAACTCTGTTAGCTGAATGCTCAGATCAGAAAGAAGTTTCACAGAATGCTTCTGTGTAGTTTATATTTGAATATATTCCTATATCCACTACTACCCTCTTAGCGCTCCAAATGTCCAGTTGCATTTTCTACAGAAAGAGTGTTCAGATCTGCTCAATCAAAAGTATGGTTTAACTCTGTTAGCTGAATGCACAGATCAGAAAGAAGTTTCATAGAATGATTCTGTGTAGTTTATATTTGAAGACATTCCTTTTTCCACTATTACCCTCTTAGGGCTCCGAATCTCCACTTGCATTTTCTACAGAAAGAGTGTTTCAGAACGGCTCAATCAAAACTAAGGTTCAACTCTTTTTGTTGAATGAACTGAACAGAAAGAAGTTTCACAGAATGCTTCTGTGTAGTTTTTATTTGTAGATATTCTTTTTCCCAATATAGGCCTCTTAGCGCTCAGAATGTCCTATTGCAGTTTCTACAGAAAGAGTGTTTCAGAACGGCTCAATCAAAAGTAACGTTCAACCCTGGTGGTTGAATGCACAGAACAGAAAGAAGTTTCACAGAATGCTTCTGTGTAGTTTATATTTGAATATATTCCTTTTTCCACTATTACCCTCTTAGCGCTCCGAATGTCCACTTGCATTTTCTACAGAAAGAGTGTTCTGAACTGCGCAATCAAAAGTATGGTTTAACTCTGTTAGCTGAATGCACAATTCAGAAATAAGTTTCAAACAATGCTTCTGTGTAGTTTTTATTTGAAGATATTATTTTTCCCAATATAGGCCCCTTAGCGCTCAGAATGTCCAATTGCAGTTTCTACAGAAAGAGTGTTTCAGAACGGCTCAATCAAATATAAGGTTCAACTCTCTTAGTTGAATGCACAGAACAGAAAGAAGTTTCACAGAATGCTTCTGTGTAGTATTTAGTTGAAGATACTCCTTTTTGGACTATTACCCACTTAGCGCTCCGAATATCCACTGGCAGTTTCTACACAAAGAGTGTTTCAGAACTGCTCCTTCAAATGTAAGGCTCAACTCTGTTAGTTGAATGCGGAGAATAGAAAGGTGTTTCAGAGAATGCTTCTGTGTAGTTTTTAATTGGAGATATTTCTTTTTCCTCTATTACAATCTTAGCGCTCCGAATGTCCACTTGAATTTTCTACAAAAAGAGTGTTTCATAACTGCTCAATCAAAAATATGGTTTAGCTCTGTTAACTGAATTTACAGATCAGAAATAAGTTTCACAGAATGCATCTGTGTAGTTTTTATTTGAAGATAGTCTTTTTCCCAATGTAGGCCTCTTAGCGCTTAGCTTGTCCAATTGCAGTTTCTAGAGAAAGAGTGTTTCAGAACGGCTCAATCAAAAGTAAGGTTCAACTCTGTTAGTTGAATGCACAGAACACAAAGAAGTTTCACAGAATGCTACTGTGTAGTTTATATTTGAATATATTCCTTTTTCCACTATTACCCTCTTAGCGCTCCGAATGTCCACTTTCCTTTTCTACGGAAAGAGTGTTCGGAACTGCACAATCAAAAGTATGGTTTAACTCTGTTAGCTGAATGCACATATCAGAAATAAGTTTCACACAATGCTTCTGTGTAGTTTTTATTTGAAGATATTATTTTTCCCAATATAGGCCTCTTAGCGCTCAAAATGTCCAATTGCAGTTTCTACAGAAAGAGTGTTTCAGAAAGGCTCAATCAAAAGTAAGGTTCAACTCTGTTAGTTGAATGCACAGAACAGAAAGAAGTTTCATACAATGCTTCTGTGTAGTTTATATTTGAACATATTCTTTTTTCCACTATTACCAACTTAGCGCTACGAATGTCCAGTTGCATTTTCTACAGACAGAGAGTTTCAAAACTGCTCAATCAAAACTATGGTTTAACACTGTTAGCTGAATGCTCAGATCAGATAGAAGTTTCACAGAATGCTTCCGTGTAGTTTATATTTGAATATATTCCTTTTTCCACTACTACGCTCTTAGCGCTCCAAATGTCCAGTTGCATTTTCTACAGAAAGAGTGTTCAGATCTGCTCAATCAAAAGTATGGTTTAACTGTGTTAGCTGAATGCACAGATCAGAAAGAAGTTTCATAGAATGATTCTGTGTAGTTTATATTTGAAGACGTTCCTTTTTCCACTATTACCCTCTTAGCGCTCCGAATCTCCACTTGCATTTTCTACAGAAAGAGTGTTTCAGAACGGCTCAATCAAAACTAAGTTTCAACTCTTTTAGTTGAATGAACTGAACAGAAAGAAGTTTCACAGAATGCTTCTGTGTAGTTTTTATTTGTAGATATTCTTTTTCCCAATATAGGCCACTTAGCGCTCAGAATGTCCAATTGCAGTTTCTACAGAAAGAGTGTTTCAGAACGGCTCAATCAAAAGTAAGATTCAACCCTGGTTCTTGAATGCACAGAACAGAAAGAAGTTTCACAGAATGCTTCTGTGTAGTTTATATTTGAATATATTCCTTTTTCCAATATGACCCTCTTAGCGCTCCGAATGTCCACTTGCATTTTCTACAGAAAGAGTGTTCTGAACTGCGCAATCAAAAGTATGGTTTAACTCTGTTAGCTGAATGCACATATCAGAAATAAGTTTCAAACAATGCTTCTGTGTAGTTTTTATTTGAAGATATTATATTTCCCAATATAGACCTCTTAGCGCTCAGAATGTCCAATTGCAGTTTCTACAGAAAGAGTGTTTCAGAGCGGCTCAATCAAATGTAAGGTTCAACTCTCTTAGTTGAATGCACAGAACAGAAAGAAGTTTCACAGAATGCTTCTGTGTAGTATTTAGTTGAAGATACTCCTTTTTGGACTATTACCCACTTAGCGCTCCGAATATCCACTGGCAGTTTCTACACAAAGAGCGTTTCAGAACTGCTCCTTCAAAAGTAAGGCTCAACTCTGTTAGTTGAATGCGAAGAACAGAAAGGGGTTTCAGAGAATGCTTCTGTGTAGTTTTTAATGGGATATATTCCTTTTTCCTCTATTACAATCTTAGCGCTCAGAATGTCCACTTGCATTTTCTACAAAAAGAGTGTTTCATAACTGCTCAATGAAAAATATGGTTTAGCTCTGTTAACTGAATTTACAGATCAGAAATAAGTTTCACAGAATGCATCTGTGTAGTTTTTATTTGAAGATATACTTTTTCCCAATGTAGGCCTCTTAGCGCTTAGCATGTCCATTTGCAGTTTCTACAAAAAGAGTGTTTCAGAACGGCTCAATCAAAAGTAAGGTTGAACTCTGTTAGTTGAATGCACAGAACAGAAAGAAGTTTCACAGAATGCTACTGTGTAGTTTATATTTGAATATATTCCTTTTTCCACTATTACCCTCTTAGCGCTCGGAATGTACATTGCATTTTCTACAGAAAGAGTGTTCGGAACTGCGCAATCAAAAGTATGGTTTAACTCTGTTAGCTGAATGCACATATCAGAAATAAGTTTCTCACAATGCTTCTGTGTAGTTTTTATTTGAAAATATTATTTTTCCCAATATAGGCCTCTTAGCGCTCAGAATGTCCAATTGCAGTTTCTACAGAAAGAGTGTTTCAGAACGGCTCAATCAAAAGTAAGTTTCAACTCTGTTAGTTGAATGCACAGAACAGAAAGAAGTTTCATACAATGCTTCTGTGTAGTTTGTATTTGAACATATTCTTTTTTCCACAATTACCCACTTAGCGCTACGAATGTCCAGTTGCATTTTTTACAGACAGAGTGTTTCAAAACTGCTCAATCAAAATATGGTTTAACTCTGTTAGCTGAATGCTCAGATCAGAAAGTAGTTTCACAGAATGCTTCTGTGTAGTTTATATTTGTATATATTCCTTTTTCCACTACAACCCTCTTAGCGCTCCAAATGTCCAGTTGCATTTTCTACAGAAAGAGTGTTCAGATCTGCTCAATCAAAAGTATGGTTTAACTCTGTTAGCTGAATGCACAGATCACAAAGAAGTTTCATAGAATGATTCTGTGTAGTTTATATTTGAACACATTCCTTTTTCCACTCTTACCCTCTTAGCGCTCCGATTCTCCACTTGCATTTTCTACAGAAAGAATGTTTCAGAACGGCTCAATCAAAACCAAAGTTCAACTCTTTTAGTTGAATGAACTGAACAGAAAGAAGTTTCACAGAATGCTTCTGTGTAGTTTTTATTTGTAGATATTCTTTTTCCCAATATAGGCCTCTTAGCGCACAGAATGTCCAATTGCAGTTTCTACACAAAGAGTGTTTCAGAACGGCTCAATCAAAAGTAAGGTTCAACCCTGGTAGTTGAATGCACAGAACAGAAAGTAGTTTCACAGAATGCTTCTGTGTAGTTTATATTTGAATATATTCCTTTTTCCACTCTTACCCTCTTAGCGCTCCTAATGTCAACTTGCATTTTCTACAGAAAGAGTGTACGGAACTGCGCAATCAAAAGTATGGTTTAACTCTGTTAGCTGAATGCACATATCAGAAATAAGTTTCAAACAATGCTTCTGTATAGTTTTTATTTGAAGATATTATTTTTCCCAATATAGGACTCTTAGCGCTCAGAATGTCCAATTGCAGTTTCTACAGAAAGAGTGTTTCAGAACGGCTCAATCAAATGTAAGTTTCAACACTCTTAGTTGAATGCACAGAACAGAAAGAGTTTCACAGAATGCTTCTGTGTAGTATTTAGTTGAAGATACTCCTTTTTGGACTATTACCTACTTAGCGCTCCGAATATCCACTGGCAGTTTCTACACAAAGTGTGTTTCAGAACTGCTCCTTCAAAAGTAAGGCTCAACTCTATTAGTTGAATGCGGAGAACAGAAATGTGTTTCAGAGAATGCTTCTGTGTAGTTTTTAATTGGAGATATTCCTTTTTCCTCTATTACAATCTTAGCGCTCCGAATGTCCACTTGCATTTTCTACAAAAAGAGTGTTTCATAACTGCTCAATCAAAAATATGGTTTAGCTCTGTTACCTGAATTTACAGATCAGAAATAAGTTTCACAGAATGCATCTGTGTAGTTTTTATTTGAAGATATTCTTTTTCAAAATGTAGGACTCTTAGCGCTTAGAATGTCCAATTGCAGTTTCTACAGAAAGAGTGTTTCAGAACGGCTCAATCAAAAGTAAGGTTCAACTCTGTTAGTTGAATGCACAGAACAGAAAGAAGTTTCACAGAATACTACTGTGTATTTTATATTTGAATATATTCCTTTTTCCACTATTACACTCTTAGCGCTCCGAATGTCCACTTGCATTTTCTACAGAAAGAGTGTTCGGAACTGCGCAATCAAAAGTATGGTTTAACTCTGTTAGCTGAATGCACATATCAGAAATAAGTTTCACACAATGCTTCTGTGTAGTTTTTATTTGAAGATATTATTTTTCCCAGTATAGGCCTCTTAGCGCTCAGAATGTCCAATTGCAGTTTCTACAGAAAGAGTGTTTCAGAAAGGCTCAATCAAAAGTAAGGTTCAACTCTGTTAGTTGAATGCACAGAACAGAAAGAAGTTTCATACAATGCTTCTGTGTAGTTTATATTTGAACATATTCTTTTTTCCACTATTACCCACATAGCGCTACGAATGTCCAGTTGCATTTTCTACAGACAGAGTGTTTCAAAACTGCTCAATCAAAAGTATGGTTTAACTCTGTTAGCTGAATGCTCAGATCAGAAACAAGTTTCACAGAATGCTTCTGTGTAGTTTGTATTTGAATATATTCCTTTTTCCAGTACTAACCTCTCAGCGCTCAAAATGTCCAGTTGCATTTTCTACAGAAAGAGTGTTCAGATCTGCTCAATCAAAAGTATGGTTTAACTCTGTTAGCTGAATGCACAGATCAGAAAGAAGTTTCACAGAATGATTCTGTGTAGTTTATATTTGAAGACATTCCTTTTTCCACTATTACCCTCTTTGCGCTCCGAATGTCCACTTGCATTTTCTACGGAAGGAGTGTTCGGAACTGCGCAATCCAAAGTATGGTTTAACTCTGTAAGCTGAATGCACATATCAGAAATATGTTTCACACAATTCTTCTGTGTAGTTTTTATTTGAAGATATTATTTTTCCCAATATAGGCCTCTTAGCGCTCAGAATGTCCAATTGCAGTCTCTACATAAAGACGGTTTCAGAACGGCACAATCAAAAGTAAGGTTCAACTCTGTTAGTTGAATGCACAGAACAGAAAGAAGTTTCATACAATGCTTCTGTGTAGTTTATATTTGAACATGTTCTTTTTTCCACTATTACCCACTTAGCGCTACGAATGTCCGGTTGCATTTTCTACAGACAGAGTGTTTCAAAACTGCTGAATCAAAAGTATGGTTTAACTCTGTTAGCTGAATGCTCAGATCAGAAAGAAGTTTCACAGAATGCTTCTGTGTAGTTTATATTTGAATATATTCCTTTTTCCACGACTACCCTCATAGCGCTCCAAATGTCCAGTTGCATTTTCTGCAGAAAGAGTGTTCAGATCTGCTCAATCAAAAGTATGGTTTAACTCTGTTAGCTGAATGCACAGATCAGAAAGAAGTCTCACAGAATGATTCTGTGTAGTTTATATTTGAAGACATTCCTTTTTCCACTATTACCCTCTTAGCGCTCCGAATCTCCACTTGCATTTACTACAGAAAGAGTGTTTCAGAACGGCTGAATCAAAACTAAAGTTCAACTCTTTTAGTTGAATGAACAGAACATAAAGAAGTTTCACAGAATGCTTCTGTGTAGTTTTAATTTGTAGATATTCTTTTTCCCAAAATAGGCCTCTTAGCGCTCAGAATGTCCAATTGCAGTTTCTACAGAAAGAGTGTTTCAGAACGGCTCAATCAAAAGTAAGGTTCAACCCTGGTAGTTGAATGCACAGAACAGAAAGAATTTTCACAGAATGCTTCTGTGTAGTATTTAGTTGAAGATACTCCTTTTTGGACTATTACCCACTTAGCGCTCCGAATATCCACTGGCAGTTTCTACACAAAGAGTGTTTCAGAACTGCTCCTTCAAAAGTAAGGCTCAACTCTGTTAGTTGAATGCGGAGAACAGAAAGGGGTTTCAGAGAATGCTTCTGTGTAGTTTTTAATTGGAGATCTTCCTTTTTCCTCTATTACAATCTTAGCGCTCCGAATGTCCACTTGCATTTTCTACAAAAAGTGTTTTTCATAACTGCTCAATCAAAAATATGGTTTAGCTCTGTTAACTGAATTTACAGATCAGAAATGTTTCACAGAATGCATCTGTGTAGTTTTTATTTGAAGATATTCTTTTTCCCAAGGTAGGCCTCTTAGAGCTTAGAATGTCCAATTGCAGTTTCTTCAGAAAGAGTGTTTCAGAACGGATCAATCAAAAGTAAGGTTCAACACTTTTAGTTGAATGCACAGAACAGAAAGAAGTTTCAGAGAATGCTACTGTGTAGTTTATATTTGAGTATATTCCTTTTTCCACTATTACCCTCTTAGCGCTCCGAATGTCCACTTGCATTTTCTACAGAAAGAGTGTTCGGAACTGCGCAATCAAAAGTATGGTTTAACTCTGTTAGCTGAATGCACATATCAGAAATAAGTTTCTCACAATGCTTCTCTGTAGTTTTTATTTGAAGATATTATTTTTCCCAATATAGGCCTCTTAGCGCTCAGAATGTCCAATTGCAGTTTCTACAGAAAGAGTGTTTCAGAACGGCTCAATCAAAAGTAAGGTTCAACTCTGTTAGTTGAATGCACAGAACAGAAAGAAGTTTCATACAATGCTTCTGTGTAGTTTATATTTGAACATATTCTTTTTTCCACTATTACCCACTTAGCGCTACGAATGTCCAGTTGCATTTTCTACAGACAGAGTATTTCAAAACTGCCCAATCAAAAGTATGGTTTAACTGTGTTTGCTGAATGCTCAGATCAGAAAGAAGTTTCACAGAATGCTTCTGTGTAGTTTATATTTGAATATATTCCTTTTTCCACTACTACGCTCTTAGCGCTCCAAATGTCCAGTTGCATTTTCTACAGAAAGAGTGTTCAGATCTGCTCAATCAAAAGTATGGTTTAACTCTGTTAGCTGAATGCACAGATCAGAAAGAAGGTTCAGAGGATGATTCTGTGTAGTTTATATTTGAAGACATTCGTTTTTCCACTATTACCTTCTTAGCGCTCCGAATCTCCACTTGCATTTACTACAGAAAGAGTGTTTCAGAACGGATCAATCAAAACTGAGGTTCAAACCTTTTAGTTGAATGAACAGAAGAGAAAGAAGTTTCACAGAATGCTTCTGTGTAGTTTTCATTTGTAGATATTCTTTTTCCCAATATAGTAATCTTAGAGCTCAGAATGTCCAATTGCAGTTTCTACAGAAAGAGTGTTTCAGAACGGCTCAATCAAAAGTAAGGTTCAACCCTGGTAGTTGAATGCACAGAACAGAAAGAAGTTTCACAGAATGCTTCTGTGTAGTTTATATTTGAATATATTCCTTTTTCCACTATTACCCTCTTAGCGCTCCGAATGTCCACTTGCATTTTCTACAGAAAGAGTGTTCTGAACTTCGCAATCAAAAGTATGGTTTAACTCTGTTAGCTGAATGCACATATCAGAAATAAGTTTCAAACAATGCTTCTGTGTAGTTTTTATTTGAAGATATTATTTTTCCCAATATAGGTCTCTTAACGCTCAGAATGTCCAATTGCTGTTTCTACAGAAAGAGTGTTTCAGAACGGCTCAATCAAATGTAAGGTTCAACACTCTTAGTTGAATGCACAGAACAGAAAGAAGTTGCATACAATGCTTCTGTGTAGTTTATATTTGAACATATTCTTTTTTCCACTACTACCCTCTTAGCGCTCCAAATGTCCAGTTGCATTTTCTACAGAAAGAGTGTTCAGATCTGCTCAATCAAAAGTATGGTTTAACTCTGTTAGCTGAATGCACAGATCAGAAAGAAGTTCCACAGAATGATTCTGTGTAGTCTATATTTGAAGACATTGCTTTTTCCACTGTTACCCTCTTAGCGCTCCAAATCTCCACTTGCATTTTCTACAGAAAGTGTGTTTCAGAATGGCTCAATCAAAACTAAGGTTCAACTCTTTTAGTTGAATGAACAGAACAGAAAGTAGTTTCACAGAATAGTTCTGTGTAGTTTTTATTTGTAGACATTCTTTTTCCCAATATAGGCCTCTTAGCGCTCAGAATGTCCAATTGCATTCTCTACAGAAAGAGTGTTTCAGAACGGCTCAATCAAAAGTAAGGTTCAACTCTGTTAGTTGAATGCAGAGAACAGAAGAAGTTTCATACAATGCTTCTGTGTAGTTTATATTTGAACATATTCTTTTTTCCACTATTACCCACTTAGCGCTACGAATGTCCAGTTGCATTTTCTACAGACAGAGTGTTTCAAAACTGCTCAATCAAAAGTATGGTTTAACTCTGTTAGCTGAATGCTAAGATCAGAAAGAAGTTTCACAGAATGCTTCTGTGTAGTTTATATTTGAATATATTCCTTTTTCCACTACTACTCTCTTAGCGCTCCAATTGTCCAGTTGCATTTTCTACAGAAAGATTGTTCAGATCTGATCAATCAAAAGTATGTTTTAACTCTGTTAGCTGAATGCACAGATCAGAAAGAAGTTTCATAGAATGATTCTGTGTAGTTTATATTTGAAGACATTCCTTTTTCCACTATTACCCACTTAGCGCTCCGAATCTCCACTTGCATTTTCTACAGAAAGAGTGTTTCAGAACGGCTCAATCAAAACTAAGGTTCAACCCTTTTAGTTGAATGAACTGAACAGAAAGAAATTTCACAGAATGCTTCTGTGTAGTTTTTATTTGTAGATATTCTTTTTCCCAATATAGGCCTCTTAGCGCTCAGAATGTCCAATTGCAGTTTCTACAGAAAGAGTGTTTCAGAACGGCTCAATCAAAAGTAAGGTTCAACCCTGGTAGTTGAATGCACAGAACAGAAAGAAGTTTCACAGAATGCTTCTGTGTAGTTTATATTTGAATATATTCCTTTTTCCACTATTACCCTCTTAGCACTCCGAATGTCCACTTGCATTTTCTACAGAAAGAGTGTTCTGAACTGCGCAATCAAAAGTATGGTTTAACTCTGTTAGCTGAATGCACATATCAGAAATATGTTTCAAAAAATGCTTCTGTGTAGTTTTTATTTGAAGATATTATTTTTCCCAATATAGGCCTCTTAGCGCTCAGAATGTCCAATTGCAGTTTCTACAGAAAGAGTGTTTCAGAACGGCTCAATCAAATGTAAGGTTCAACTCTCTTAGTTGAATGCACAGAACAGAAAGAAGTTTCAGAGAATGATTCTGTGTAGTATTTAGTTGAAGATACTACTTTTTGGACTATTACCCACTTAGCGCTCCGAATATCCACTGGCAGTTTCTACACAAAGAGTGTTTCACAACTGCTCCTTCAAAAGTAAGGCTCAACTCTGTTAGTTGAATGCTGAGAACAGAAAGTTGTTTCAGAGAATGCTTCTGTGTAGTTTTTAATTGGAGATATTCTTTTTCCTCTGTTACAGTCTTAGCGTTCCGAATGTCCACTTGCATTTTCTACAAAAAGAGAGTTTCATAACTGCTCAATCAAAAATATGGTTTAGCTCTGTTAACTGAATTTACAGATCAGAAATAAGTTTCACAGAATGCATCTGTGTAGTTTTTATTTGAAGATATTCTTTTTCCCAATGTAGGCCTCTGAGCGCTTAGCATGTCCAATTGCAGTTTCTACAGAAAAAGTGTTTCAGAACGGCTCAATCAAAACTAAGGTTCAACCCTGTTAGATGAATGCACAGAACAGAAAGAAGTTTCACAGAATGCTACCGTGTAGTTTATATTTGAATATATTCCTTTTTCCACTATTACCCTCTTAGCGCTCGGAATGTACATTGCATTTTCTACAGAAAGAGTGTTCGGAACTGCGCAATCAAAAGTATGGTTTAACTCTGTTAGCTGAATGCACATATCAGAAATAAGTTTCTCACAATGCTTCTGTGTAGTTTTTATTTGAAAATATTATTTTTCCCAATATAGGCCTCTTAGCGCTCAGAATGTCCAATTGCAGTTTCTACAGAAAGAGTGTTTCAGAACGGCTCAATCAAAAGTAAGTTTCAACTCTGTTAGTTGAATGCACAGAACAGAAAGAAGTTTCATACAATGCTTCTGTGTAGTTTGTATTTGAACATATTCTTTTTTCCACAATTACCCACTTAGCGCTACGAATGTCCAGTTGCATTTTTTACAGACAGAGTGTTTCAAAACTGCTCAATCAAAATATGGTTTAACTCTGTTAGCTGAATGCTCAGATCAGAAAGTAGTTTCACAGAATGCTTCTGTGTAGTTTATATTTGTATATATTCCTTTTTCCACTACAACCCTCTTAGCGCTCCAAATGTCCAGTTGCATTTTCTACAGAAAGAGTGTTCAGATCTGCTCAATCAAAAGTATGGTTTAACTCTGTTAGCTGAATGCACAGATCACAAAGAAGTTTCATAGAATGATTCTGTGTAGTTTATATTTGAACACATTCCTTTTTCCACTCTTACCCTCTTAGCGCTCCGATTCTCCACTTGCATTTTCTACAGAAAGAATGTTTCAGAACGGCTCAATCAAAACCAAAGTTCAACTCTTTTAGTTGAATGAACTGAACAGAAAGAAGTTTCACAGAATGCTTCTGTGTAGTTTTTATTTGTAGATATTCTTTTTCCCAATATAGGCCTCTTAGCGCACAGAATGTCCAATTGCAGTTTCTACACAAAGAGTGTTTCAGAACGGCTCAATCAAAAGTAAGGTTCAACCCTGGTAGTTGAATGCACAGAACAGAAAGTAGTTTCACAGAATGCTTCTGTGTAGTTTATATTTGAATATATTCCTTTTTCCACTCTTACCCTCTTAGCGCTCCTAATGTCAACTTGCATTTTCTACAGAAAGAGTGTACGGAACTGCGCAATCAAAAGTATGGTTTAACTCTGTTAGCTGAATGCACATATCAGAAATAAGTTTCAAACAATGCTTCTGTATAGTTTTTATTTGAAGATATTATTTTTCCCAATATAGGACTCTTAGCGCTCAGAATGTCCAATTGCAGTTTCTACAGAAAGAGTGTTTCAGAACGGCTCAATCAAATGTAAGTTTCAACACTCTTAGTTGAATGCACAGAACAGAAAGAGTTTCACAGAATGCTTCTGTGTAGTATTTAGTTGAAGATACTCCTTTTTGGACTATTACCTACTTAGCGCTCCGAATATCCACTGGCAGTTTCTACACAAAGTGTGTTTCAGAACTGCTCCTTCAAAAGTAAGGCTCAACTCTATTAGTTGAATGCGGAGAACAGAAATGTGTTTCAGAGAATGCTTCTGTGTAGTTTTTAATTGGAGATATTCCTTTTTCCTCTATTACAATCTTAGCGCTCCGAATGTCCACTTGCATTTTCTACAAAAAGAGTGTTTCATAACTGCTCAATCAAAAATATGGTTTAGCTCTGTTACCTGAATTTACAGATCAGAAATAAGTTTCACAGAATGCATCTGTGTAGTTTTTATTTGAAGATATTCTTTTTCAAAATGTAGGACTCTTAGCGCTTAGAATGTCCAATTGCAGTTTCTACAGAAAGAGTGTTTCAGAACGGCTCAATCAAAAGTAAGGTTCAACTCTGTTAGTTGAATGCACAGAACAGAAAGAAGTTTCACAGAATACTACTGTGTATTTTATATTTGAATATATTCCTTTTTCCACTATTACACTCTTAGCGCTCCGAATGTCCACTTGCATTTTCTACAGAAAGAGTGTTCGGAACTGCGCAATCAAAAGTATGGTTTAACTCTGTTAGCTGAATGCACATATCAGAAATATGTTTCACACAATGCTTCTGTGTAGTTTTTATTTGAAGATATTATTTTTCCCAGTATAGGCCTCTTAGCGCTCAGAATGTCCAATTGCAGTTTCTACAGAAAGAGTGTTTCAGAAAGGCTCAATCAAAAGTAAGGTTCAACTCTGTTAGTTGAATGCACAGAACAGAAAGAAGTTTCATACAATGCTTCTGTGTAGTTTATATTTGAACATATTCTTTTTTCCACTATTACCCACATAGCGCTACGAATGTCCAGTTGCATTTTCTACAGACAGAGTGTTTCAAAACTGCTCAATCAAAAGTATGGTTTAACTCTGTTAGCTGAATGCTCAGATCAGAAACAAGTTTCACAGAATGCTTCTGTGTAGTTTGTATTTGAATATATTCCTTTTTCCAGTACTAACCTCTCAGCGCTCAAAATGTCCAGTTGCATTTTCTACAGAAAGAGTGTTCAGATCTGCTCAATCAAAAGTATGGTTTAACTCTGTTAGCTGAATGCACAGATCAGAAAGAAGTTTCACAGAATGATTCTGTGTAGTTTATATTTGAAGACATTCCTTTTTCCACTATTACCCTCTTTGCGCTCCGAATGTCCACTTGCATTTTCTACGGAAGGAGTGTTCGGAACTGCGCAATCCAAAGTATGGTTTAACTCTGTAAGCTGAATGCACATATCAGAAATATGTTTCACACAATTCTTCTGTGTAGTTTTTATTTGAAGATATTATTTTTCCCAATATAGGCCTCTTAGCGCTCAGAATGTCCAATTGCAGTCTCTACATAAAGACGGTTTCAGAACGGCACAATCAAAAGTAAGGTTCAACTCTGTTAGTTGAATGCACAGAACAGAAAGAAGTTTCATACAATGCTTCTGTGTAGTTTATATTTGAACATGTTCTTTTTTCCACTATTACCCACTTAGCGCTACGAATGTCCGGTTGCATTTTCTACAGACAGAGTGTTTCAAAACTGCTGAATCAAAAGTATGGTTTAACTCTGTTAGCTGAATGCTCAGATCAGAAAGAAGTTTCACAGAATGCTTCTGTGTAGTTTATATTTGAATATATTCCTTTTTCCACGACTACCCTCATAGCGCTCCAAATGTCCAGTTGCATTTTCTGCAGAAAGAGTGTTCAGATCTGCTCAATCAAAAGTATGGTTTAACTCTGTTAGCTGAATGCACAGATCAGAAAGAAGTCTCACAGAATGATTCTGTGTAGTTTATATTTGAAGACATTCCTTTTTCCACTATTACCCTCTTAGCGCTCCGAATCTCCACTTGCATTTACTACAGAAAGAGTGTTTCAGAACGGCTGAATCAAAACTAAAGTTCAACTCTTTTAGTTGAATGAACAGAACATAAAGAAGTTTCACAGAATGCTTCTGTGTAGTTTTAATTTGTAGATATTCTTTTTCCCAAAATAGGCCTCTTAGCGCTCAGAATGTCCAATTGCAGTTTCTACAGAAAGAGTGTTTCAGAACGGCTCAATCAAAAGTAAGGTTCAACCCTGGTAGTTGAATGCACAGAACAGAAAGAATTTTCACAGAATGCTTCTGTGTAGTATTTAGTTGAAGATACTCCTTTTTGGACTATTACCCACTTAGCGCTCCGAATATCCACTGGCAGTTTCTACACAAAGAGTGTTTCAGAACTGCTCCTTCAAAAGTAAGGCTCAACTCTGTTAGTTGAATGCGGAGAACAGAAAGGGGTTTCAGAGAATGCTTCTGTGTAGTTTTTAATTGGAGATCTTCCTTTTTCCTCTATTACAATCTTAGCGCTCCGAATGTCCACTTGCATTTTCTACAAAAAGTGTGTTTCATAACTGCTCAATCAAAAATATGGTTTAGCTCTGTTAACTGAATTTACAGATCAGAAATGTTTCACAGAATGCATCTGTGTAGTTTTTATTTGAAGATATTCTTTTTCCCAAGGTAGGCCTCTTAGAGCTTAGAATGTCCAATTGCAGTTTCTTCAGAAAGAGTGTTTCAGAACGGATCAATCAAAAGTAAGGTTCAACACTTTTAGTTGAATGCACAGAACAGAAAGAAGTTTCAGAGAATGCTACTGTGTAGTTTATATTTGAGTATATTCCTTTTTCCACTATTACCCTCTTAGCGCTCCGAATGTCCACTTGCATTTTCTACAGAAAGAGTGTTCGGAACTGCGCAATCAAAAGTATGGTTTAACTCTGTTAGCTGAATGCACATATCAGAAATAAGTTTCTCACAATGCTTCTCTGTAGTTTTTATTTGAAGATATTATTTTTCCCAATATAGGCCTCTTAGCGCTCAGAATGTCCAATTGCAGTTTCTACAGAAAGAGTGTTTCAGAACGGCTCAATCAAAAGTAAGGTTCAACTCTGTTAGTTGAATGCACAGAACAGAAAGAAGTTTCATACAATGCTTCTGTGTAGTTTATATTTGAACATATTCTTTTTTCCACTATTACCCACTTAGCGCTACGAATGTCCAGTTGCATTTTCTACAGACAGAGTATTTCAAAACTGCCCAATCAAAAGTATGGTTTAACTGTGTTAGCTGAATGCTCAGATCAGAAAGAAGTTTCACAGAATGCTTCTGTGTAGTTTATATTTGAATATATTCCTTTTTCCACTACTACGCTCTTAGCGCTCCAAATGTCCAGTTGCATTTTCTACAGAAAGAGTGTTCAGATCTGCTCAATCAAAAGTATGGTTTAACTCTGTTAGCTGAATGCACAGATCAGAAAGAAGGTTCAGAGGATGATTCTGTGTAGTTTATATTTGAAGACATTCGTTTTTCCACTATTACCTTCTTAGCGCTCCGAATCTCCACTTGCATTTACTACAGAAAGAGTGTTTCAGAACGGATCAATCAAAACTGAGGTTCAAACCTTTTAGTTGAATGAACAGAAGAGAAAGAAGTTTCACAGAATGCTTCTGTGTAGTTTTCATTTGTAGATATTCTTTTTCCCAATATAGTAATCTTAGAGCTCAGAATGTCCAATTGCAGTTTCTACAGAAAGAGTGTTTCAGAACGGCTCAATCAAAAGTAAGGTTCAACCCTGGTAGTTGAATGCACAGAACAGAAAGAAGTTTCACAGAATGCTTCTGTGTAGTTTATATTTGAATATATTCCTTTTTCCACTATTACCCTCTTAGCGCTCCGAATGTCCACTTGCATTTTCTACAGAAAGAGTGTTCTGAACTTCGCAATCAAAAGTATGGTTTAACTCTGTTAGCTGAATGCACATATCAGAAATAAGTTTCAAACAATGCTTCTGTGTAGTTTTTATTTGAAGATATTATTTTTCCCAATATAGGTCTCTTAACGCTCAGAATGTCCAATTGCTGTTTCTACAGAAAGAGTGTTTCAGAACGGCTCAATCAAATGTAAGGTTCAACACTCTTAGTTGAATGCACAGAACAGAAAGAAGTTGCATACAATGCTTCTGTGTAGTTTATATTTGAACATATTCTTTTTTCCACTACTACCCTCTTAGCGCTCCAAATGTCCAGTTGCATTTTCTACAGAAAGAGTGTTCAGATCTGCTCAATCAAAAGTATGGTTTAACTCTGTTAGCTGAATGCACAGATCAGAAAGAAGTTCCACAGAATGATTCTGTGTAGTCTATATTTGAAGACATTGCTTTTTCCACTGTTACCCTCTTAGCGCTCCAAATCTCCACTTGCATTTTCTACAGAAAGTGTGTTTCAGAATGGCTCAATCAAAACTAAGGTTCAACTCTTTTAGTTGAATGAACAGAACAGAAAGTAGTTTCACAGAATAGTTCTGTGTAGTTTTTATTTGTAGACATTCTTTTTCCCAATATAGGCCTCTTAGCGCTCAGAATGTCCAATTGCATTCTCTACAGAAAGAGTGTTTCAGAACGGCTCAATCAAAAGTAAGGTTCAACTCTGTTAGTTGAATGCAGAGAACAGAAGAAGTTTCATACAATGCTTCTGTGTAGTTTATATTTGAACATATTCTTTTTTCCACTATTACCCACTTAGCGCTACGAATGTCCAGTTGCATTTTCTACAGACAGAGTGTTTCAAAACTGCTCAATCAAAAGTATGGTTTAACTCTGTTAGCTGAATGCTAAGATCAGAAAGAAGTTTCACAGAATGCTTCTGTGTAGTTTATATTTGAATATATTCCTTTTTCCACTACTACTCTCTTAGCGCTCCAATTGTCCAGTTGCATTTTCTACAGAAAGATTGTTCAGATCTGATCAATCAAAAGTATGTTTTAACTCTGTTAGCTGAATGCACAGATCAGAAAGAAGTTTCATAGAATGATTCTGTGTAGTTTATATTTGAAGACATTCCTTTTTCCACTATTACCCACTTAGCGCTCCGAATCTCCACTTGCATTTTCTACAGAAAGAGTGTTTCAGAACGGCTCAATCAAAACTAAGGTTCAACCCTTTTAGTTGAATGAACTGAACAGAAAGAAATTTCACAGAATGCTTCTGTGTAGTTTTTATTTGTAGATATTCTTTTTCCCAATATAGGCCTCTTAGCGCTCAGAATGTCCAATTGCAGTTTCTACAGAAAGAGTGTTTCAGAACGGCTCAATCAAAAGTAAGGTTCAACCCTGGTAGTTGAATGCACAGAACAGAAAGAAGTTTCACAGAATGCTTCTGTGTAGTTTATATTTGAATATATTCCTTTTTCCACTATTACCCTCTTAGCACTCCGAATGTCCACTTGCATTTTCTACAGAAAGAGTGTTCTGAACTGCGCAATCAAAAGTATGGTTTAACTCTGTTAGCTGAATGCACATATCAGAAATATGTTTCAAAAAATGCTTCTGTGTAGTTTTTATTTGAAGATATTATTTTTCCCAATATAGGCCTCTTAGCGCTCAGAATGTCCAATTGCAGTTTCTACAGAAAGAGTGTTTCAGAACGGCTCAATCAAATGTAAGGTTCAACTCTCTTAGTTGAATGCACAGAACAGAAAGAAGTTTCAGAGAATGATTCTGTGTAGTATTTAGTTGAAGATACTACTTTTTGGACTATTACCCACTTAGCGCTCCGAATATCCACTGGCAGTTTCTACACAAAGAGTGTTTCACAACTGCTCCTTCAAAAGTAAGGCTCAACTCTGTTAGTTGAATGCTGAGAACAGAAAGTTGTTTCAGAGAATGCTTCTGTGTAGTTTTTAATTGGAGATATTCTTTTTCCTCTGTTACAGTCTTAGCGTTCCGAATGTCCACTTGCATTTTCTACAAAAAGAGAGTTTCATAACTGCTCAATCAAAAATATGGTTTAGCTCTGTTAACTGAATTTACAGATCAGAAATAAGTTTCACAGAATGCATCTGTGTAGTTTTTATTTGAAGATATTCTTTTTCCCAATGTAGGCCTCTGAGCGCTTAGCATGTCCAATTGCAGTTTCTACAGAAAAAGTGTTTCAGAACGGCTCAATCAAAACTAAGGTTCAACCCTGTTAGATGAATGCACAGAACAGAAAGAAGTTTCACAGAATGCTACCGTGTAGTTTATATTTGAATATATTCCTTTTTCCACTATTACCCTCTTAGCGCTCGGAATGTACATTGCATTTTCTACAGAAAGAGTGTTCGGAACTGCGCAATCAAAAGTATGGTTTAACTCTGTTAGCTGAATGCACATATCAGAAATAAGTTTCTCACAATGCTTCTGTGTAGTTTTTATTTGAAAATATTATTTTTCCCAATATAGGCCTCTTAGCGCTCAGAATGTCCAATTGCAGTTTCTACAGAAAGAGTGTTTCAGAACGGCTCAATCAAAAGTAAGTTTCAACTCTGTTAGTTGAATGCACAGAACAGAAAGAAGTTTCATACAATGCTTCTGTGTAGTTTGTATTTGAACATATTCTTTTTTCCACAATTACCCACTTAGCGCTACGAATGTCCAGTTGCATTTTTTACAGACAGAGTGTTTCAAAACTGCTCAATCAAAATATGGTTTAACTCTGTTAGCTGAATGCTCAGATCAGAAAGTAGTTTCACAGAATGCTTCTGTGTAGTTTATATTTGTATATATTCCTTTTTCCACTACAACCCTCTTAGCGCTCCAAATGTCCAGTTGCATTTTCTACAGAAAGAGTGTTCAGATCTGCTCAATCAAAAGTATGGTTTAACTCTGTTAGCTGAATGCACAGATCACAAAGAAGTTTCATAGAATGATTCTGTGTAGTTTATATTTGAACACATTCCTTTTTCCACTCTTACCCTCTTAGCGCTCCGATTCTCCACTTGCATTTTCTACAGAAAGAATGTTTCAGAACGGCTCAATCAAAACCAAAGGTCAACTCTTTTAGTTGAATGAACTGAACAGAAAGAAGTTTCACAGAATGCTTCTGTGTAGTTTTTATTTGTAGATATTCTTTTTCCCAATATAGGCCTCTTAGCGCACAGAATGTCCAATTGCAGTTTCTACACAAAGAGTGTTTCAGAACGGCTCAATCAAAAGTAAGGTTCAACCCTGGTAGTTGAATGCACAGAACAGAAAGTAGTTTCACAGAATGCTTCTGTGTAGTTTATATTTGAATATATTCCTTTTTCCACTCTTACCCTCTTAGCGCTCCTAATGTCAACTTGCATTTTCTACAGAAAGAGTGTACGGAACTGCGCAATCAAAAGTATGGTTTAACTCTGTTAGCTGAATGCACATATCAGAAATAAGTTTCAAACAATGCTTCTGTATAGTTTTTATTTGAAGATATTATTTTTCCCAATATAGGACTCTTAGCGCTCAGAATGTCCAATTGCAGTTTCTACAGAAAGAGTGTTTCAGAACGGCTCAATCAAATGTAAGTTTCAACACTCTTAGTTGAATGCACAGAACAGAAAGAGTTTCACAGAATGCTTCTGTGTAGTATTTAGTTGAAGATACTCCTTTTTGGACTATTACCTACTTAGCGCTCCGAATATCCACTGGCAGTTTCTACACAAAGTGTGTTTCAGAACTGCTCCTTCAAAAGTAAGGCTCAACTCTATTAGTTGAATGCGGAGAACAGAAATGTGTTTCAGAGAATGCTTCTGTGTAGTTTTTAATTGGAGATATTCCTTTTTCCTCTATTACAATCTTAGCGCTCCGAATGTCCACTTGCATTTTCTACAAAAAGAGTGTTTCATAACTGCTCAATCAAAAATATGGTTTAGCTCTGTTACCTGAATTTACAGATCAGAAATAAGTTTCACAGAATGCATCTGTGTAGTTTTTATTTGAAGATATTCTTTTTCAAAATGTAGGACTCTTAGCGCTTAGAATGTCCAATTGCAGTTTCTACAGAAAGAGTGTTTCAGAACGGCTCAATCAAAAGTAAGGTTCAACTCTGTTAGTTGAATGCACAGAACAGAAAGAAGTTTCACAGAATACTACTGTGTATTTTATATTTGAATATATTCCTTTTTCCACTATTACACTCTTAGCGCTCCGAATGTCCACTTGCATTTTCTACAGAAAGAGTGTTCGGAACTGCGCAATCAAAAGTATGGTTTAACTCTGTTAGCTGAATGCACATATCAGAAATATGTTTCACACAATGCTTCTGTGTAGTTTTTATTTGAAGATATTATTTTTCCCAGTATAGGCCTCTTAGCGCTCAGAATGTCCAATTGCAGTTTCTACAGAAAGAGTGTTTCAGAAAGGCTCAATCAAAAGTAAGGTTCAACTCTGTTAGTTGAATGCACAGAACAGAAAGAAGTTTCATACAATGCTTCTGTGTAGTTTATATTTGAACATATTCTTTTTTCCACTATTACCCACATAGCGCTACGAATGTCCAGTTGCATTTTCTACAGACAGAGTGTTTCAAAACTGCTCAATCAAAAGTATGGTTTAACTCTGTTAGCTGAATGCTCAGATCAGAAACAAGTTTCACAGAATGCTTCTGTGTAGTTTGTATTTGAATATATTCCTTTTTCCAGTACTAACCTCTCAGCGCTCAAAATGTCCAGTTGCATTTTCTACAGAAAGAGTGTTCAGATCTGCTCAATCAAAAGTATGGTTTAACTCTGTTAGCTGAATGCACAGATCAGAAAGAAGTTTCACAGAATGATTCTGTGTAGTTTATATTTGAAGACATTCCTTTTTCCACTATTACCCTCTTTGCGCTCCGAATGTCCACTTGCATTTTCTACGGAAGGAGTGTTCGGAACTGCGCAATCCAAAGTATGGTTTAACTCTGTAAGCTGAATGCACATATCAGAAATATGTTTCACACAATTCTTCTGTGTAGTTTTTATTTGAAGATATTATTTTTCCCAATATAGGCCTCTTAGCGCTCAGAATGTCCAATTGCAGTCTCTACATAAAGACGGTTTCAGAACGGCACAATCAAAAGTAAGGTTCAACTCTGTTAGTTGAATGCACAGAACAGAAAGAAGTTTCATACAATGCTTCTGTGTAGTTTATATTTGAACATGTTCTTTTTTCCACTATTACCCACTTAGCGCTACGAATGTCCGGTTGCATTTTCTACAGACAGAGTGTTTCAAAACTGCTGAATCAAAAGTATGGTTTAACTCTGTTAGCTGAATGCTCAGATCAGAAAGAAGTTTCACAGAATGCTTCTGTGTAGTTTATATTTGAATATATTCCTTTTTCCACGACTACCCTCATAGCGCTCCAAATGTCCAGTTGCATTTTCTGCAGAAAGAGTGTTCAGATCTGCTCAATCAAAAGTATGGTTTAACTCTGTTAGCTGAATGCACAGATCAGAAAGAAGTCTCACAGAATGATTCTGTGTAGTTTATATTTGAAGACATTCCTTTTTCCACTATTACCCTCTTAGCGCTCCGAATCTCCACTTGCATTTACTACAGAAAGAGTGTTTCAGAACGGCTGAATCAAAACTAAAGTTCAACTCTTTTAGTTGAATGAACAGAACATAAAGAAGTTTCACAGAATGCTTCTGTGTAGTTTTAATTTGTAGATATTCTTTTTCCCAAAATAGGCCTCTTAGCGCTCAGAATGTCCAATTGCAGTTTCTACAGAAAGAGTGTTTCAGAACGGCTCAATCAAAAGTAAGGTTCAACCCTGGTAGTTGAATGCACAGAACAGAAAGAATTTTCACAGAATGCTTCTGTGTAGTATTTAGTTGAAGATACTCCTTTTTGGACTATTACCCACTTAGCGCTCCGAATATCCACTGGCAGTTTCTACACAAAGAGTGTTTCAGAACTGCTCCTTCAAAAGTAAGGCTCAACTCTGTTAGTTGAATGCGGAGAACAGAAAGGGGTTTCAGAGAATGCTTCTGTGTAGTTTTTAATTGGAGATCTTCCTTTTTCCTCTATTACAATCTTAGCGCTCCGAATGTCCACTTGCATTTTCTACAAAAAGTGTGTTTCATAACTGCTCAATCAAAAATATGGTTTAGCTCTGTTAACTGAATTTACAGATCAGAAATGTTTCACAGAATGCATCTGTGTAGTTTTTATTTGAAGATATTCTTTTTCCCAAGGTAGGCCTCTTAGAGCTTAGAATGTCCAATTGCAGTTTCTTCAGAAAGAGTGTTTCAGAACGGATCAATCAAAAGTAAGGTTCAACACTTTTAGTTGAATGCACAGAACAGAAAGAAGTTTCAGAGAATGCTACTGTGTAGTTTATATTTGAGTATATTCCTTTTTCCACTATTACCCTCTTAGCGCTCCGAATGTCCACTTGCATTTTCTACAGAAAGAGTGTTCGGAACTGCGCAATCAAAAGTATGGTTTAACTCTGTTAGCTGAATGCACATATCAGAAATAAGTTTCTCACAATGCTTCTCTGTAGTTTTTATTTGAAGATATTATTTTTCCCAATATAGGCCTCTTAGCGCTCAGAATGTCCAATTGCAGTTTCTACAGAAAGAGTGTTTCAGAACGGCTCAATCAAAAGTAAGGTTCAACTCTGTTAGTTGAATGCACAGAACAGAAAGAAGTTTCATACAATGCTTCTGTGTAGTTTATATTTGAACATATTCTTTTTTCCACTATTACCCACTTAGCGCTACGAATGTCCAGTTGCATTTTCTACAGACAGAGTATTTCAAAACTGCCCAATCAAAAGTATGGTTTAACTGTGTTAGCTGAATGCTCAGATCAGAAAGAAGTTTCACAGAATGCTTCTGTGTAGTTTATATTTGAATATATTCCTTTTTCCACTACTACGCTCTTAGCGCTCCAAATGTCCAGTTGCATTTTCTACAGAAAGAGTGTTCAGATCTGCTCAATCAAAAGTATGGTTTAACTCTGTTAGCTGAATGCACAGATCAGAAAGAAGGTTCAGAGGATGATTCTGTGTAGTTTATATTTGAAGACATTCGTTTTTCCACTATTACCTTCTTAGCGCTCCGAATCTCCACTTGCATTTACTACAGAAAGAGTGTTTCAGAACGGATCAATCAAAACTGAGGTTCAAACCTTTTAGTTGAATGAACAGAAGAGAAAGAAGTTTCACAGAATGCTTCTGTGTAGTTTTCATTTGTAGATATTCTTTTTCCCAATATAGTAATCTTAGAGCTCAGAATGTCCAATTGCAGTTTCTACAGAAAGAGTGTTTCAGAACGGCTCAATCAAAAGTAAGGTTCAACCCTGGTAGTTGAATGCACAGAACAGAAAGAAGTTTCACAGAATGCTTCTGTGTAGTTTATATTTGAATATATTCCTTTTTCCACTATTACCCTCTTAGCGCTCCGAATGTCCACTTGCATTTTCTACAGAAAGAGTGTTCTGAACTTCGCAATCAAAAGTATGGTTTAACTCTGTTAGCTGAATGCACATATCAGAAATAAGTTTCAAACAATGCTTCTGTGTAGTTTTTATTTGAAGATATTATTTTTCCCAATATAGGTCTCTTAACGCTCAGAATGTCCAATTGCTGTTTCTACAGAAAGAGTGTTTCAGAACGGCTCAATCAAATGTAAGGTTCAACACTCTTAGTTGAATGCACAGAACAGAAAGAAGTTGCATACAATGCTTCTGTGTAGTTTATATTTGAACATATTCTTTTTTCCACTACTACCCTCTTAGCGCTCCAAATGTCCAGTTGCATTTTCTACAGAAAGAGTGTTCAGATCTGCTCAATCAAAAGTATGGTTTAACTCTGTTAGCTGAATGCACAGATCAGAAAGAAGTTCCACAGAATGATTCTGTGTAGTCTATATTTGAAGACATTGCTTTTTCCACTGTTACCCTCTTAGCGCTCCAAATCTCCACTTGCATTTTCTACAGAAAGTGTGTTTCAGAATGGCTCAATCAAAACTAAGGTTCAACTCTTTTAGTTGAATGAACAGAACAGAAAGTAGTTTCACAGAATAGTTCTGTGTAGTTTTTATTTGTAGACATTCTTTTTCCCAATATAGGCCTCTTAGCGCTCAGAATGTCCAATTGCATTCTCTACAGAAAGAGTGTTTCAGAACGGCTCAATCAAAAGTAAGGTTCAACTCTGTTAGTTGAATGCAGAGAACAGAAGAAGTTTCATACAATGCTTCTGTGTAGTTTATATTTGAACATATTCTTTTTTCCACTATTACCCACTTAGCGCTACGAATGTCCAGTTGCATTTTCTACAGACAGAGTGTTTCAAAACTGCTCAATCAAAAGTATGGTTTAACTCTGTTAGCTGAATGCTAAGATCAGAAAGAAGTTTCACAGAATGCTTCTGTGTAGTTTATATTTGAATATATTCCTTTTTCCACTACTACTCTCTTAGCGCTCCAATTGTCCAGTTGCATTTTCTACAGAAAGATTGTTCAGATCTGATCAATCAAAAGTATGTTTTAACTCTGTTAGCTGAATGCACAGATCAGAAAGAAGTTTCATAGAATGATTCTGTGTAGTTTATATTTGAAGACATTCCTTTTTCCACTATTACCCACTTAGCGCTCCGAATCTCCACTTGCATTTTCTACAGAAAGAGTGTTTCAGAACGGCTCAATCAAAACTAAGGTTCAACCCTTTTAGTTGAATGAACTGAACAGAAAGAAATTTCACAGAATGCTTCTGTGTAGTTTTTATTTGTAGATATTCTTTTTCCCAATATAGGCCTCTTAGCGCTCAGAATGTCCAATTGCAGTTTCTACAGAAAGAGTGTTTCAGAACGGCTCAATCAAAAGTAAGGTTCAACCCTGGTAGTTGAATGCACAGAACAGAAAGAAGTTTCACAGAATGCTTCTGTGTAGTTTATATTTGAATATATTCCTTTTTCCACTATTACCCTCTTAGCACTCCGAATGTCCACTTGCATTTTCTACAGAAAGAGTGTTCTGAACTGCGCAATCAAAAGTATGGTTTAACTCTGTTAGCTGAATGCACATATCAGAAATATGTTTCAAAAAATGCTTCTGTGTAGTTTTTATTTGAAGATATTATTTTTCCCAATATAGGCCTCTTAGCGCTCAGAATGTCCAATTGCAGTTTCTACAGAAAGAGTGTTTCAGAACGGCTCAATCAAATGTAAGGTTCAACTCTCTTAGTTGAATGCACAGAACAGAAAGAAGTTTCAGAGAATGATTCTGTGTAGTATTTAGTTGAAGATACTACTTTTTGGACTATTACCCACTTAGCGCTCCGAATATCCACTGGCAGTTTCTACACAAAGAGTGTTTCACAACTGCTCCTTCAAAAGTAAGGCTCAACTCTGTTAGTTGAATGCTGAGAACAGAAAGTTGTTTCAGAGAATGCTTCTGTGTAGTTTTTAATTGGAGATATTCTTTTTCCTCTGTTACAGTCTTAGCGTTCCGAATGTCCACTTGCATTTTCTACAAAAAGAGAGTTTCATAACTGCTCAATCAAAAATATGGTTTAGCTCTGTTAACTGAATTTACAGATCAGAAATAAGTTTCACAGAATGCATCTGTGTAGTTTTTATTTGAAGATATTCTTTTTCCCAATGTAGGCCTCTGAGCGCTTAGCATGTCCAATTGCAGTTTCTACAGAAAAAGTGTTTCAGAACGGCTCAATCAAAACTAAGGTTCAACCCTGTTAGATGAATGCACAGAACAGAAAGAAGTTTCACAGAATGCTACCGTGTAGTTTATATTTGAATATATTCCTTTTTCCACTATTACCCTCTTAGCGCTCGGAATGTACATTGCATTTTCTACAGAAAGAGTGTTCGGAACTGCGCAATCAAAAGTATGGTTTAACTCTGTTAGCTGAATGCACATATCAGAAATAAGTTTCTCACAATGCTTCTGTGTAGTTTTTATTTGAAAATATTATTTTTCCCAATATAGGCCTCTTAGCGCTCAGAATGTCCAATTGCAGTTTCTACAGAAAGAGTGTTTCAGAACGGCTCAATCAAAAGTAAGTTTCAACTCTGTTAGTTGAATGCACAGAACAGAAAGAAGTTTCATACAATGCTTCTGTGTAGTTTGTATTTGAACATATTCTTTTTTCCACAATTACCCACTTAGCGCTACGAATGTCCAGTTGCATTTTTTACAGACAGAGTGTTTCAAATCTGCTCAATCAAAATATGGTTTAACTCTGTTAGCTGAATGCTCAGATCAGAAAGTAGTTTCACAGAATGCTTCTGTGTAGTTTATATTTGTATATATTCCTTTTTCCACTACAACCCTCTTAGCGCTCCAAATGTCCAGTTGCATTTTCTACAGAAAGAGTGTTCAGATCTGCTCAATCAAAAGTATGGTTTAACTCTGTTAGCTGAATGCACAGATCACAAAGAAGTTTCATAGAATGATTCTGTGTAGTTTATATTTGAACACATTCCTTTTTCCACTCTTACCCTCTTAGCGCTCCGATTCTCCACTTGCATTTTCTACAGAAAGAATGTTTCAGAACGGCTCAATCAAAACCAAAGTTCAACTCTTTTAGTTGAATGAACTGAACAGAAAGAAGTTTCACAGAATGCTTCTGTGTAGTTTTTATTTGTAGATATTCTTTTTCCCAATATAGGCCTCTTAGCGCACAGAATGTCCAATTGCAGTTTCTACACAAAGAGTGTTTCAGAACGGCTCAATCAAAAGTAAGGTTCAACCCTGGTAGTTGAATGCACAGAACAGAAAGTAGTTTCACAGAATGCTTCTGTGTAGTTTATATTTGAATATATTCCTTTTTCCACTCTTACCCTCTTAGCGCTCCTAATGTCAACTTGCATTTTCTACAGAAAGAGTGTACGGAACTGCGCAATCAAAAGTATGGTTTAACTCTGTTAGCTGAATGCACATATCAGAAATAAGTTTCAAACAATGCTTCTGTATAGTTTTTATTTGAAGATATTATTTTTCCCAATATAGGACTCTTAGCGCTCAGAATGTCCAATTGCAGTTTCTACAGAAAGAGTGTTTCAGAACGGCTCAATCAAATGTAAGTTTCAACACTCTTAGTTGAATGCACAGAACAGAAAGAGTTTCACAGAATGCTTCTGTGTAGTATTTAGTTGAAGATACTCCTTTTTGGACTATTACCTACTTAGCGCTCCGAATATCCACTGGCAGTTTCTACACAAAGTGTGTTTCAGAACTGCTCCTTCAAAAGTAAGGCTCAACTCTATTAGTTGAATGCGGAGAACAGAAATGTGTTTCAGAGAATGCTTCTGTGTAGTTTTTAATTGGAGATATTCCTTTTTCCTCTATTACAATCTTAGCGCTCCGAATGTCCACTTGCATTTTCTACAAAAAGAGTGTTTCATAACTGCTCAATCAAAAATATGGTTTAGCTCTGTTACCTGAATTTACAGATCAGAAATAAGTTTCACAGAATGCATCTGTGTAGTTTTTATTTGAAGATATTCTTTTTCAAAATGTAGGACTCTTAGCGCTTAGAATGTCCAATTGCAGTTTCTACAGAAAGAGTGTTTCAGAACGGCTCAATCAAAAGTAAGGTTCAACTCTGTTAGTTGAATGCACAGAACAGAAAGAAGTTTCACAGAATACTACTGTGTATTTTATATTTGAATATATTCCTTTTTCCACTATTACACTCTTAGCGCTCCGAATGTCCACTTGCATTTTCTACAGAAAGAGTGTTCGGAACTGCGCAATCAAAAGTATGGTTTAACTCTGTTAGCTGAATGCACATATCAGAAATAAGTTTCACACAATGCTTCTGTGTAGTTTTTATTTGAAGATATTATTTTTCCCAGTATAGGCCTCTTAGCGCTCAGAATGTCCAATTGCAGTTTCTACAGAAAGAGTGTTTCAGAAAGGCTCAATCAAAAGTAAGGTTCAACTCTGTTAGTTGAATGCACAGAACAGAAAGAAGTTTCATACAATGCTTCTGTGTAGTTTATATTTGAACATATTCTTTTTTCCACTATTACCCACATAGCGCTACGAATGTCCAGTTGCATTTTCTACAGACAGAGTGTTTCAAAACTGCTCAATCAAAAGTATGGTTTAACTCTGTTAGCTGAATGCTCAGATCAGAAACAAGTTTCACAGAATGCTTCTGTGTAGTTTGTATTTGAATATATTCCTTTTTCCAGTACTAACCTCTCAGCGCTCAAAATGTCCAGTTGCATTTTCTACAGAAAGAGTGTTCAGATCTGCTCAATCAAAAGTATGGTTTAACTCTGTTAGCTGAATGCACAGATCAGAAAGAAGTTTCACAGAATGATTCTGTGTAGTTTATATTTGAAGACATTCCTTTTTCCACTATTACCCTCTTTGCGCTCCGAATGTCCACTTGCATTTTCTACGGAAGGAGTGTTCGGAACTGCGCAATCCAAAGTATGGTTTAACTCTGTAAGCTGAATGCACATATCAGAAATATGTTTCACACAATTCTTCTGTGTAGTTTTTATTTGAAGATATTATTTTTCCCAATATAGGCCTCTTAGCGCTCAGAATGTCCAATTGCAGTCTCTACATAAAGACGGTTTCAGAACGGCACAATCAAAAGTAAGGTTCAACTCTGTTAGTTGAATGCACAGAACAGAAAGAAGTTTCATACAATGCTTCTGTGTAGTTTATATTTGAACATGTTCTTTTTTCCACTATTACCCACTTAGCGCTACGAATGTCCGGTTGCATTTTCTACAGACAGAGTGTTTCAAAACTGCTGAATCAAAAGTATGGTTTAACTCTGTTAGCTGAATGCTCAGATCAGAAAGAAGTTTCACAGAATGCTTCTGTGTAGTTTATATTTGAATATATTCCTTTTTCCACGACTACCCTCATAGCGCTCCAAATGTCCAGTTGCATTTTCTGCAGAAAGAGTGTTCAGATCTGCTCAATCAAAAGTATGGTTTAACTCTGTTAGCTGAATGCACAGATCAGAAAGAAGTCTCACAGAATGATTCTGTGTAGTTTATATTTGAAGACATTCCTTTTTCCACTATTACCCTCTTAGCGCTCCGAATCTCCACTTGCATTTACTACAGAAAGAGTGTTTCAGAACGGCTGAATCAAAACTAAAGTTCAACTCTTTTAGTTGAATGAACAGAACATAAAGAAGTTTCACAGAATGCTTCTGTGTAGTTTTAATTTGTAGATATTCTTTTTCCCAAAATAGGCCTCTTAGCGCTCAGAATGTCCAATTGCAGTTTCTACAGAAAGAGTGTTTCAGAACGGCTCAATCAAAAGTAAGGTTCAACCCTGGTAGTTGAATGCACAGAACAGAAAGAATTTTCACAGAATGCTTCTGTGTAGTATTTAGTTGAAGATACTCCTTTTTGGACTATTACCCACTTAGCGCTCCGAATATCCACTGGCAGTTTCTACACAAAGAGTGTTTCAGAACTGCTCCTTCAAAAGTAAGGCTCAACTCTGTTAGTTGAATGCGGAGAACAGAAAGGGGTTTCAGAGAATGCTTCTGTGTAGTTTTTAATTGGAGATCTTCCTTTTTCCTCTATTACAATCTTAGCGCTCCGAATGTCCACTTGCATTTTCTACAAAAAGTGTGTTTCATAACTGCTCAATCAAAAATATGGTTTAGCTCTGTTAACTGAATTTACAGATCAGAAATGTTTCACAGAATGCATCTGTGTAGTTTTTATTTGAAGATATTCTTTTTCCCAAGGTAGGCCTCTTAGAGCTTAGAATGTCCAATTGCAGTTTCTTCAGAAAGAGTGTTTCAGAACGGATCAATCAAAAGTAAGGTTCAACACTTTTAGTTGAATGCACAGAACAGAAAGAAGTTTCAGAGAATGCTACTGTGTAGTTTATATTTGAGTATATTCCTTTTTCCACTATTACCCTCTTAGCGCTCCGAATGTCCACTTGCATTTTCTACAGAAAGAGTGTTCGGAACTGCGCAATCAAAAGTATGGTTTAACTCTGTTAGCTGAATGCACATATCAGAAATAAGTTTCTCACAATGCTTCTCTGTAGTTTTTATTTGAAGATATTATTTTTCCCAATATAGGCCTCTTAGCGCTCAGAATGTCCAATTGCAGTTTCTACAGAAAGAGTGTTTCAGAACGGCTCAATCAAAAGTAAGGTTCAACTCTGTTAGTTGAATGCACAGAACAGAAAGAAGTTTCATACAATGCTTCTGTGTAGTTTATATTTGAACATATTCTTTTTTCCACTATTACCCACTTAGCGCTACGAATGTCCAGTTGCATTTTCTACAGACAGAGTATTTCAAAACTGCCCAATCAAAAGTATGGTTTAACTGTGTTAGCTGAATGCTCAGATCAGAAAGAAGTTTCACAGAATGCTTCTGTGTAGTTTATATTTGAATATATTCCTTTTTCCACTACTACGCTCTTAGCGCTCCAAATGTCCAGTTGCATTTTCTACAGAAAGAGTGTTCAGATCTGCTCAATCAAAAGTATGGTTTAACTCTGTTAGCTGAATGCACAGATCAGAAAGAAGGTTCAGAGGATGATTCTGTGTAGTTTATATTTGAAGACATTCGTTTTTCCACTATTACCTTCTTAGCGCTCCGAATCTCCACTTGCATTTACTACAGAAAGAGTGTTTCAGAACGGATCAATCAAAACTGAGGTTCAAACCTTTTAGTTGAATGAACAGAAGAGAAAGAAGTTTCACAGAATGCTTCTGTGTAGTTTTCATTTGTAGATATTCTTTTTCCCAATATAGTAATCTTAGAGCTCAGAATGTCCAATTGCAGTTTCTACAGAAAGAGTGTTTCAGAACGGCTCAATCAAAAGTAAGGTTCAACCCTGGTAGTTGAATGCACAGAACAGAAAGAAGTTTCACAGAATGCTTCTGTGTAGTTTATATTTGAATATATTCCTTTTTCCACTATTACCCTCTTAGCGCTCCGAATGTCCACTTGCATTTTCTACAGAAAGAGTGTTCTGAACTTCGCAATCAAAAGTATGGTTTAACTCTGTTAGCTGAATGCACATATCAGAAATAAGTTTCAAACAATGCTTCTGTGTAGTTTTTATTTGAAGATATTATTTTTCCCAATATAGGTCTCTTAACGCTCAGAATGTCCAATTGCTGTTTCTACAGAAAGAGTGTTTCAGAACGGCTCAATCAAATGTAAGGTTCAACACTCTTAGTTGAATGCACAGAACAGAAAGAAGTTGCATACAATGCTTCTGTGTAGTTTATATTTGAACATATTCTTTTTTCCACTACTACCCTCTTAGCGCTCCAAATGTCCAGTTGCATTTTCTACAGAAAGAGTGTTCAGATCTGCTCAATCAAAAGTATGGTTTAACTCTGTTAGCTGAATGCACAGATCAGAAAGAAGTTCCACAGAATGATTCTGTGTAGTCTATATTTGAAGACATTGCTTTTTCCACTGTTACCCTCTTAGCGCTCCAAATCTCCACTTGCATTTTCTACAGAAAGTGTGTTTCAGAATGGCTCAATCAAAACTAAGGTTCAACTCTTTTAGTTGAATGAACAGAACAGAAAGTAGTTTCACAGAATAGTTCTGTGTAGTTTTTATTTGTAGACATTCTTTTTCCCAATATAGGCCTCTTAGCGCTCAGAATGTCCAATTGCATTCTCTACAGAAAGAGTGTTTCAGAACGGCTCAATCAAAAGTAAGGTTCAACTCTGTTAGTTGAATGCAGAGAACAGAAGAAGTTTCATACAATGCTTCTGTGTAGTTTATATTTGAACATATTCTTTTTTCCACTATTACCCACTTAGCGCTACGAATGTCCAGTTGCATTTTCTACAGACAGAGTGTTTCAAAACTGCTCAATCAAAAGTATGGTTTAACTCTGTTAGCTGAATGCTAAGATCAGAAAGAAGTTTCACAGAATGCTTCTGTGTAGTTTATATTTGAATATATTCCTTTTTCCACTACTACTCTCTTAGCGCTCCAATTGTCCAGTTGCATTTTCTACAGAAAGATTGTTCAGATCTGATCAATCAAAAGTATGTTTTAACTCTGTTAGCTGAATGCACAGATCAGAAAGAAGTTTCATAGAATGATTCTGTGTAGTTTATATTTGAAGACATTCCTTTTTCCACTATTACCCACTTAGCGCTCCGAATCTCCACTTGCATTTTCTACAGAAAGAGTGTTTCAGAACGGCTCAATCAAAACTAAGGTTCAACCCTTTTAGTTGAATGAACTGAACAGAAAGAAATTTCACAGAATGCTTCTGTGTAGTTTTTATTTGTAGATATTCTTTTTCCCAATATAGGCCTCTTAGCGCTCAGAATGTCCAATTGCAGTTTCTACAGAAAGAGTGTTTCAGAACGGCTCAATCAAAAGTAAGGTTCAACCCTGGTAGTTGAATGCACAGAACAGAAAGAAGTTTCACAGAATGCTTCTGTGTAGTTTATATTTGAATATATTCCTTTTTCCACTATTACCCTCTTAGCACTCCGAATGTCCACTTGCATTTTCTACAGAAAGAGTGTTCTGAACTGCGCAATCAAAAGTATGGTTTAACTCTGTTAGCTGAATGCACATATCAGAAATATGTTTCAAAAAATGCTTCTGTGTAGTTTTTATTTGAAGATATTATTTTTCCCAATATAGGCCTCTTAGCGCTCAGAATGTCCAATTGCAGTTTCTACAGAAAGAGTGTTTCAGAACGGCTCAATCAAATGTAAGGTTCAACTCTCTTAGTTGAATGCACAGAACAGAAAGAAGTTTCAGAGAATGATTCTGTGTAGTATTTAGTTGAAGATACTACTTTTTGGACTATTACCCTCTTAGCGCTCCGAATATCCACTGGCAGTTTCTACACAAAGAGTGTTTCACAACTGCTCCTTCAAAAGTAAGGCTCAACTCTGTTAGTTGAATGCTGAGAACAGAAAGTTGTTTCAGAGAATGCTTCTGTGTAGTTTTTAATTGGAGATATTCTTTTTCCTCTGTTACAGTCTTAGCGTTCCGAATGTCCACTTGCATTTTCTACAAAAAGAGAGTTTCATAACTGCTCAATCAAAAATATGGTTTAGCTCTGTTAACTGAATTTACAGATCAGAAATAAGTTTCACAGAATGCATCTGTGTAGTTTTTATTTGAAGATATTCTTTTTCCCAATGTAGGCCTCTGAGCGCTTAGCATGTCCAATTGCAGTTTCTACAGAAAAAGTGTTTCAGAACGTCTCAATCAAAACTAAGGTTCAACCCTGTTAGATGAATGCACAGAACAGAAAGAAGTTTCACAGAATGCTACCGTGTAGTTTATATTTGAATATATTCCTTTTTCCACTATTACCCTCTTAGCGCTCCGAATGTCCACTTGCCTTTTCTACGGAAAGAATGTTCGGAACTGCGCAATCAAAAGTATGGTTTAACTCTGTAAGCTGAATGCACATATCAGAAATAAGTTTCACACAATTCTTCTGTGTAGTTTTTATTTGAAGATATTATTTTTCCCAATATAGGCCTCTTAGCGCTCAGAATGTCCAATTGCAGTTTCTACAGAAAGACGGTTTCAGAACGGCTCAATCAAAAGTAAGGTTCAACTTTGTTAGTTGAATGCACAGAACAGAAAGAAGTTTCATACAATGCTTCTGTGTAGTTTATATTAGAACATATTCTTTTTTCCACTATTACCCACTTAGCGCTACGAATGTCCAGTTGCATTTTCTACAGACAGAGTGTTTCAAAACTGCTCAATCAAAAGTATGGTTTAACTCTGTTAGCTGAATGCTCAGATCAGAAAGAAATTTCACAGAATGCTTCTGTGTAGTTTATATTTGAATATATTCCTTTTTCCACTACTACGCTCTTAGCGCTCCAAATGTCCAGTTGCATTTTCTACAGAAAGAGTGTTCAGATCTGCTCAATCAAAAGTATGGTTTAACTCTGTTAGCTGAATGCACAGATCAGAAAGAAGTTTCAGAGGATGATTCTGTGTAGTTTATATTTGAAGACATTCGTTTTTCAACTATTACCTTCTTAGCGCTCCGAATCTCCACTTGCATTTACTACAGAAAGTGTGTTTCAGAACGGCTCAATCAAAATTAAGGTTCAACTCTTTTAGTTGAATGAACAGAACAGAAAGAAGTTTCACAGAATGCTTCTGTGTAGTTTTCATTTGTAGATATTCTTTTTCCCAATATAGTCCTCTTAGAGCTCAGAATGTCCAATTGCAGTTTCTACAGAAAGAGTGTTTCAGAAGGGCTCAATCTAAAGTAAGGTTCAACCCTGGTAGTTGAATTCACAGAACAGAAAGAAGTTTCACAGAATGCTTCTGTGTATTTTATATTTGAATATATTCCTTTTTCCACTATTACCCTCTTAGCGCCCCGAATGTCCAGTTGCATTTTCTACAGAAAGAGTGTTCGGAACTGCCCAATCAAAAGTATGGTTTAACTCTGTTAGCTGAATGCACATATCAGAAATAAGTTTCACACAATTCTTCTGTGTAGTTTTTATTTGAAGATATTATTTTTCCCAAAAGAGGCCTCTTAGCGCTCAGAATGTCCAATTGCAGTTTCTACAGAAAGAGTGTTTCAGAAAGGCTCAATCAAAAGTAAGGTTCAACTCTGTTAGTTGAATGCACAGAACAGAAAGAAGTTTCATACAATGCTTCTGTGTAGTTTATATTTGAACATATTCTTTTTTCCACTATTACCCACTTAGCGCTATGAATCTCCAGTTGCATTTTCTACAGACAGAGTGTTTCAAAACTGCTCAATCAAAAGTATGGTTTAACTCTGTTAGCTGAATGCTCAGATCAGAAAGAAGTTTCACAGAATGCTTCTGTGTAGTTTATATTTGTATATATTCCTTTTTCCACTACTACCCTCTTAGCGCTCCAAATGTCCAGTTGCATTATCTACAGAAAGTGTGTTCAGATCTGCTCAATCAAAAGTATGGTTTAACTCTGTTAGCTGAATGCACAGATCAGAAAGAAGTTTCACAGAATGATTCTGTGTAGTTTATATTTGAAGACATTCCTTTCTCCACTATTAACCTCTTAGCGCTCCAAATGTCCACTTGCATTTTCTACAGAAAGAGTGTTCTGAACTGCGCAATCAAAAGTATGGTTTAACTCTGTTAGCTGAATGCTCAGATCAGAAAGATATTTCACAGAATGGTTCTGTGTAGTTTCTATTTGAATATATTCCTTTTTCCACGAATTCCCTCTTAGCACTCCAAATGTCCATTTGCATTTTCTACAGAAAGAGTGTTCAGATCTGTTCAATCAAAAGTATGGTTTAACACTGTTAGCTGAATGCACAGATCAGAAAGAAGTTTCACAGAATGATTCTGTGTAGTTTATATTTGAAGACATTCCTTTTTCCACTATTACCCTCTTAGCGCTCCGAATCTCCACTTGCATTTTCTACAGAAAGAGTGTTTCAGAACGGCTCAATCAAAGCTAAGGTTCAACTGTTTTAGTTGAATGAACAGAACAGAAAGAAGTTTCACAGAATGCTTCTGTGTAGTTTTTATTTGTAGATATTCTTTTTCCCAATATAGGCCTCTTAGCGCTCAGAATGTCCAATTGCAGTTTCTACAGAAAGAGTGTTTCAGAACGGCTCAATCTAAAGTAAGGTTCAACCCTGGTAGTTGAATGCAAAAACAGAAAGAATTTTCACAGAATTCTTCTGTGTAGTTTATATTTGAATATATTACTTTTTCCACTATTACCCTCTTAGCGCTCCGAATGTCCACTTGCACTTTCTACAGAAAGAGTGTTCTTAACTGCGCAATCAAATTATGGTTTAACTCTGTTAGCTGAATGCATATATCAGACAAAAGTTTCAAACAATGCTTCTGTGTAGTTTTTATTTGAAGATATTATTTTTCCCAATATAGGCCTCTTAGCGCTCAGAATGTGCAATTGCAGTTTCTACAGAAAGAGTGTTTCAGAACGGCTCAATCAAATGTAAGGTTCAACTTTCTTAGTTGAATACACAGAACAGAAAGTAGTTTCACAGAATGCTTCTGTGCAGTATTTAGTTGAAGATACTCCTTTTTGGACTATTACCCACTTAGCGCTCAGAATATCCACTGGCAGTTTCTACACAAAGAGTGTTTCAGAACTGCTCCTTCAAAAGTAAGGCTCAACTCTGTTAGTTGAATGCGGAGAACAGAAAGGGGTTTCAGAGAATGCTTCTGTGTAGTTTTTAATTGGAGATATTCCTATTTCCTCTATTACAATCTTAGCTCTCCGAATGTCCACTTGCATTTTCTACAAAAAGAGTGTTTCATAACTGCTCAATCAAAAATATGGTTTAGCTCTGTTAACTGAATTTACAGATCAGAAATATGTTTCACAGAATGCATCTGTGTAGTTTTTATTTGAAGATATTCTTTTTCCCAATGTAGGCCTCTTAGCGCTTAGAATGTCCAATTGCAGTTTCTACAGAAAGAGTGTTTCAGAACGGCTCAATCAAAAGTAAGGTTCAACTCTGTTAGCTGAATGCACAGAACAGAAAGAAGTTTCACAGAATGCTACTGTGTAGTTTATATTGGAATATATTCCTTTTTCCACTATTACCCTCTTAGCGCTCCGAATGTCCACTTGCATTTTCTACAGAAAGAGTGTTCGGAACTGCGCAATCAAAAGTATGGTTTAACTCTGTTAGCTGAATGCACATATCAGAAATAAGTTTCACACAATGCTTCTGTGTAGTTTTTATTTGAAGATATTATTTTTCCCAATATAGGCCTCTTAGCACTCAGAATGTCCATTTGCAGTTTCTACAGAAAGAGTGTTTCAGAACGGCTCAATCAAAAGTAAGGTTCAACTCTGTTAGTTGAATGCACAGAACAGAATGTAGTTTCACAGATTGCTTCTGTGTAGTTTGTATTTGAAGATATTCCTTTTTCCACTGTTACCCTTTTTAGAGCTCAGAATGTCCACTTGCATTTTCTACAGAAAGTGTGTTCAGAACTGCTCTATCAAAAGTATGTTTTAACTCTTTAGGTGAATGCACAGATCAGAAATAAGTTTCACAGAATTTTTCTGTGTAGTTTATATTTGAAGATATTCCATTTTCCACTATTACCCACTTAGCGCTCTGAATGTCCAGTTGCATTTTCTACAGAAAGAGTGTTCTGAACGGCTCAATCAAAAGTATGGTTTTACTCAGTTATTTGAATGCACATATCAGAAATAAGTTTCACAGAATCCTTCTGTGTAGTATTTTGTTGAAGATATTCCTTTTTCGACTATTATCCTCTTAGCTCTCCGAATGTCCAATTTCAGTTTCTAAACAAAGAGTGTTTCAGAACTGCTCCTTCAAAAGTAGGGCTCAACTCTGTTAGTTGAATGCAGAGAACAGAAAGGAGTTTCACAGAATGCCCCTGTGTAGTTTATATTTGAATATATTCCTTTTTCCACTATTACCCTCTTAGCACTCCGAATGTCCACTTGCATTTTCTACAGAAAGAGTGTTCAGAACTGCTCAATCCAAAGTATGGTTTAACTCTGTTAGCTGAATGCACAGATCAGAAAGAATTTTCACAGAATGCTTCTGTGTACTTTTTATTTGAAGATATTCCTTTCTCCAATATAGGAGTCTTAGCGCTCAGAATGTCCAATTGCAGTTTCTACAGAAAGAGTGATTCAGAAAGGCTCAATCAAAAGTAAGGTTCAACTCTGTTAGTTGAATGCACAGAACAGAAAGTAGTTTCACAGAATGCTTCTGTGTAGTTTATATTTGAATATATTACTTTTTCCACTACTACCCTCTTAGCGCTCCAAATGTCCAGTTGCATTTTCTACAGAAAGAGTGTTCAGAACTGCTCAATCAAATGTATGATTTAACTCTCTTAGCTGAATGCACAGATTAGAAAGAAGTTGCACAGAATGCTTCTGTGTAGTTTTTATTTGAAGATATACTTTTTCCCAATATAGGCCTCTTAGTGCTCAGATTGTCCAATTGCAGTTTCTACAGAAAGAGTGTTTCAGAATGGCTCTTTCAAAAGTAAGGTTCAACTCTGCTATTTCAATGCACAGAACAGAAAGTAGTTTCACAGAATGCTTCTCTGTAGTTCATATTTGACGGTATTACTTTTTCCACTATTACCCTCTTAGAGCTCGGAATGTCCACTTGCATTTTCTACAGAAAGAGTGTTCAGAACTGCTCCATCAAAAGTATGGTTTAACTCTGTTAGTTGAATGCACAGATCAGAAAGAAGTTTCACAGAATTCTTCTGTGTAGTTTTTATTTGAAGATATTCCTTTTTCCAATATAGGTCTCTTAGCGCTCAGAATGTCCAATTGCAGTATCTACAGAAAGAGAGTTTCAGAACTGCTCAATCAAAAGTAAGGTTCAATACTGTTAGTTGAATGCACGGAACAGAAAGAAGTTTCAGAGAATGCTTCTGTGTAGTTTATATTTGAAGATATTCCTTTTTCCACTATTACCCTCTTAGCGCTCCGAATCACCACTTGCATTTTCTACAGAAAGAGTGTTTCAGAACGGCTCAATCAAAAGTAAGGTTGAACTCTTTTAGTTGAATGCACAGAACAGAAAGAAGTTTCACAGAATGCTTCTGTGTAGTATTTAGTTATAGATATTCCTTTTTCGACTATTACCCTCTTAGCATTCCGAATGTCCACTGGCAGTTTCTACACAAAGATTGTTTGAGAACAGCTCCTTCAAAGTAAGGCTCAAATCAGTTAGTTGAATGCAGAGAACAGAAAGGAGTTTCAGAGAATGCTTCTGTGTAGTTTTAATTTGGGGATATTCCTTTTTCCACTAATACAATTTTAGCGCTCCGAATGTCCACTTGCGTTTTCTACAGAAAGAGTGTCTCATAACTTCCCAATCAAAAGTATGGTTTAACTCTGTTAGCTGAATGCACAGATGAGAAATAAGTTTCACAGAATGCTTCTGAGTAGTTTTTATTTGGAGATATTCTTTTTCCCAATATAGGCCACTTAGCACTCAGAATGTCCAATTGCCGTTTCTACAGAATGAGTGTTTCAGAAGGCTCAATCAAAAGTAAGGTTCAACTCTGTTAGTTGAATGCACCGAACAGAAAGAAGTTTCACAGAATGCTTCTCTGTAGTTTATATTTCAATGTATTCCTTTTTCCACTATTACCATCTTAGCGCTCCGAATGTCCTCTTGCATTTTCTACAGAAAGAGAGTTTCAGAAAGGCTCAATCAAAAGTAAGGTTCAACTCTGTTACTTGAATGCACAGAACAGCAAGAAGTTTCACAGAATGCTTCTGTGTAGTTTATATTTGAATATATTCCTTTTTCCAGTATTACCCTCTTAGTGCTCCGAATGTCCACTTGCATTTTCTACAGAAAGAGTGTTCTGAACGGCTCAATCAAAAGTATGGTTTTATTCTGTTATTTGAATGCACATAGCAGAAATAAGTTTCACAGAATCCTTCCGTGTAGTATTTTGTTGAAGATATTCCTTTTTCGACTATTATCCTCTTAGCTCTCTGACTGTCCAATTTCAGTTTCTAAACAAAGAGTGTTTCAGAACTGCTCCTTCAAAAGTAGGGCTCAACTCTGTTAGTTGAATGCAGAGAACAGAAAGGAGTTTCACAGAATGCCTCTGTGTAGTTTATATTTGAATATATTCCCTTTTTCAGTATTACCCTCTTAGCGCTCCGAATGTCCACTTGCATTTTCTACAGAAAGAGTGTTCAGAACTGCTCAATCCAAAGTATGGTTTAACTCTGTTAGCTGAATGCACAGATCAGAAAGAATTTTCACAGAATGCTTCTGTGTACTTTTTATTTGAAGATATTCCTTTCTCCAATATAGGAGTCTTAGCGCTCAGAATGTCCAATTGCCGTTTCTACAGAAAGAGTGTTTCAGAAAGGCTCAATCAAAAGTAAGGTTCAACTCTGTTAGTTGAATGCACAGAACAGAAAGTAGTTTCACAGAATGCTTCTGTGTAGTTCATATTTGAATATATTACTTTTTCCACTACTACCCTCTTAGCGCTCCAAAAGTCCAGTTGCATTTTCTACAGAAAGAGTGTTCAGAACTGCTCAATCAAATGTATGATTTAACTCTCTTAGCTGAATGCACAGATTAGAAAGAAGTTGCACAGAATGCTTCTGTGTAGTTTTTATTTGAAGATATACTTTTTCCCAATATAGGCCTCTTAGTGCTCAGATTGTCCAATTGCAGTTTCTACAGAAAGAGTGTTTCAGAATGGCTCTTTCAAAAGTAAGGTTCAACTCTGCTATTTCAATGCACAGAACAGAAAGTAGTTTCACAGAATGCTTCTCTGTGGTTCATATTTGACGGTATTACTTTTTCCACTATTACCCTCTTAGAGCTCGGAATGTCCACTTGCATTTTCAACAGAAAGTGTGTTCAGAACTGCTCCATCAAAAGTATGGTTTAACTCTGTTAGTTGAATGCACAGATCAGAAAGAAGTTTCACAGAATTCTTCTGTGTAGTTTTTATTTGAAGATATTCCTTTTTCCACTATTACCCTCTTAGCGCTCAGAATGTCCAATTGCAGTTTCTACAGAAAGAGTGTTTCAGAACGGCTCAATCAAAAGTAAGGTTCAACCCTGGTAGTTGAATGCACAGAACAGAAAGAAGTTTCACACAATGCTTCTGTGTAGTTTATATTTGAATATATTCCTTTTTCCACTATTACCCTCTTAGCGCTCTGAATGTCCACTTGCATTTTCTACAGAAAGAGTGTTCTGAACTGCGCAATCAAAAGTATGGTTTAACTCCGTTAGCTGAATGCACATATCAGAAATAAGTTTCAAACAATGCTTCTGTGTAGTTTTTATTTGAAGATATTATTTTTCCCAATATAAGCCTCTTAGCGCTCAGAATGTCCAATTGCAGTTTCTACAGAAAGAGTGTTTCAGAACGGCTCAATCAAATGTAAGGTTCAACTCTCTTAGTTGAATGCACAGAACAGAAAGAAGTTTCACAGAATGCTTCTGTGTAGTATTTAGTTGAAGATACTCCTTTTTGGACTATTACCCACTTCGCGCTCCAAATATCCACTGGCAGTTTCTACACAAAGAGTGTTTCAGAACTGCTCCTTCAAATGTAAGGCTCAAGTCTGTTAGTTGAATGCGGAGAACAGAAAGTGGTTTCAGAGAATGCTTCTGTGTAGTTTTTATTTGTAGATATTCTTTTTCCCAATATAGGCCTCTTAGCGCTCAGAATGTCCAATTGCAATTTCTACAGAAAGAGTGTTTCAGAACGGCTCAATCAAAAGTAAGGTTCAACCCTGGTAGTTGAATGCACAGAACAGAAAGAAGTTTCACAGAATGCTTCTGTGTAGTTTATATTTGAATATATTCCTTTTTCCACTATTACCCTCTTAGCGCTCCGAATGTCCACTTGCACATTCTACAGAAAGAGTGTTCTGAACTGCGCAATCAAAAGTATGGTTTAACTCTGTTAGCTGAATGCATATATCAGACATAAGTTTCAAACAATGCTTCTGTGTAGTTTTTATTTGAAGATATTATTTTCCCAATATAGGCCTCTTAGCGCTCAGAATGTCCAATTGCAGTTTCTACAGCAAGAGTGTTTCAGAACGGCTCAATCAAATGTAAGGTTCAACTTTCTTAGTTGAATGCACAGAACAGAAAGAAGTTTCACAGAATGCTTCTGTGTAGTATTTAGTTGAAGATACTCCTTTTTGGACTATTACCCACTTAGCGCTCCGAATATCTACTGGCAGTTTCTACACAAAGAGTGTTTCAGAACTGCTCCTTCAAAAGTAAGGCTCAACTCTGTTAGTTGAATGCGGAGAACATAAAGGGGTTTCAGAGAATGCTTCTGTGTAGTTTTTAATTGGAGATATTCCTTTTTCCTCTATTACAATCTTAGCGCTCCGAATGTCCACTTGCATTTTCTACAAAAAGAGTGTTTCATAACTGCTCAATCAAAAATATGGTTTAGCTCTGTTAACTGAATTTACAGATCAGAAATAAGTTTCACAGAATGCATCTGTGTAGTTTTTATTTGAAGATATTCTTTTTCCCAATGTAGGCCTCTTAGCGCTTAGAATGTCCAATTGCAGTTTCTACAGAAAGAGTGTTTCAGAACGGCTCAATCAAAAGTAAGGTTCAACTCTGTTAGCTGAATGCACAGAACAGAAAGAAGTTTCACAGAATGCTACTGTGTAGTTTATATTTGAATATATTCCTTTTTCCACTATTACCCTCTTAGTGCTCCGAATGTCCACTTGCATTTTCTACAGAAAGAGTGTTCGGCACTGCGCAATCAAAAGTATGGTTTAACTCTGTTAGCTGAATGCACATATCAGAAATAAGTTTCACACAATGCTTCTGTGTAGTTTTTATTTGAAGATATTATTTTTCCCAATATAGGCCTCTTAGCACTCAGAATGTCCAATTGCAGTTTCTACAGAAAGAGTGTTTCAGAACGGCTCAATCAAAAGTAAGGTTCAACTCTGTTAGTTGAATGCACAGAACAGAAAGAAGTTTCATACAATGCTTCTGTGTAGTTTATATTTGAACATATTCTTTTCTCGACTATTACCCACTTAGCGCTACGAATGTCCAGTTGCATTTTCTACAGACAGAGTGTTTCAAAACTGCTCAATCAAAAGTATGGTTTAACTCTGTTAGCTGAATGCTCAGATCAGAAAAAGTTTCACAGAATGCTTCTGTGTAGTTTATATTTGAATATATTCCTTTTTCCACTACTACCTTCTTAGCGCTCCAAATGTCCAGTTGCATTTTCTACAGAAAGAGTGTTCAGATCTGCTCAATCAAAAGTATGGTTTAACTCTGTTAGCTGAATGCACAGATCAGAAAGAAGTTTCACAGAATGATTCAGTGTAGTTTATATTTGAAGACATTCCTTTTTCCACTATTACCCTCTTAGCGCTCCAAATCTCCACTTGCATTTTCTACAGAAAGAGTGTTTCAGAACGTCTCAATCAATACTAAGGTTCAAATCTCTTAGTTGAATGCACAGAACAGAATGTAGTTTCACAGATTGCTTCTGTGTAGTTTGTATTTGAAGATATTCCTTTTTCCACTGTTACCCTCTTAGAGCTCAGAATGTCCACTTGCATTTTCTACAGAAAGTGTGTTCAGAACTGCTCTATCAAAAGTATGTTTTAACTCTTTAGGTGAATGCACAGATCAGAAATAAGTTTCACAGAATTTTTCTGTGTAGTTTATATTTGAAGATATTCCATTTTCCACTATTACCCACTTAGCGCTCTGAATCTCCAGTTGCATTTTCTACAGAAAGAGTGTTTCAGAACTGCTCAGTCAAAAGAATGGTTTAACTCTGTTAGCTGAATGCACAGAACAGAAAGAAGTTTCACAGAATGCTGCGGTGTAATGTTTATATGAAGATATTCTTTTTACCAATATAGGCCTCTTAACGCTCAGAATATCCAATTGCAATTTCTACAGAAAGAGAGTTTCAGAAAGGCTCAATCAAAAGTAAGGTTCAACCCTGTTAGTTGAATGCACAGAACAGAAAGTAGTTTCACAGAATGCTTCTGTGTAGTTTATATTTGAATATATTACTTTTTCCACTACTACCCTCTTAGCGCTCCAAATGTCCAGTTGCATTTTCTAAAGAAAGAGTGTTCAGAACTGCTCAATCAAATGTATGATTTAACTCTCTTAGCTGAATGCACAGATTAGAAAGAAGTTGCACAGAATGCTTCTGTGTAGTTTTTATTTGAAGATATACTTTTTCCCAATATAGGCCTCTTAGTGCTCAGATTGTCCAATTGCAGTTTCTACAGAAAGAGTGTTTCAGAATGGCTCTTTCAATAGTAAGGTTCAACTCTGCTATTTCAATGCACAGAACAGAAAGTAGTTTCACAGAATGCTTCTCTGTAGTTCATATTTGACGATATTACTTTTTCCACTATTACCCTCTTAGAGCTCGGAATGTCCACTTGCATTTTCTACAGAAAGAGTGTTCAGAACTGCTCCATCAAAAGTATGGTTTAACTCTGTTAGTTGAATGCACAGATCAGAAAGAAGTTTCACAGAATTCTTCTGTGTAGTTTTTTTTTGAAGATATTCCTTTTTCCAATATAGGTCTCTTAGCGCTCAGAATGTCCAATTGCAGTATCTACAGAAAGAGAGTTTCAGAACTGCTCAATCAAAAGTAAGGTTCAATACTGTTAGTTGAATGCACGGAACAGAAAGAAGTTTCAGAGAATGCTTCTGTGTAGTTTATATTTGAAGATATTCCTTTTTCCACTATTACCCTCTTAGCGCTCCGAATCACCACTTGCATTTTCTACAGAAAGAGTGTTTCAGAACGGCTCAATCAAAAGTAAGGTTGAACTCGTTTAGTTGAATGCACAGAACAGAAAGAAGTTTCACAGAATGCTTCTGTGTAGTATTTAGTTATAGATATTCCTTTTTCGACTATTACCCTCTTAGCGTTCCGAATGTCCACTGGCAGTTTCTACACAAAGAGTGTTTCAGAACAGCTCCTTCAAAGTAAGGCTCAAATCTGTTAGTTGAATGCAGAGAACAGAAAGGAGTTTCAGAGAATGCTTCTGTGTAGTTTTAATTTGGGGATATTCATTTTTCCACTAATACAATTTTAGCGCTCCGAATGTCCACTTGCGTTTTCTACAGAAAGAGTGTCTCATAACTTCTCAATCAAAAGTATGGTTTAACTCTGTTAGCTGAATGCACAGATCAGAAATAAGTTTCACAGAATGCTTCTGAGTAGTTTTTATTTGGAGATATTCTTTTTCCCAATATAGGCCACTTAGCGCTCAGAATGTCCAATTGCCGTTTCTACAAAATGAGTGTTTCAGAAGGCTCAATCAAAAGTAAGGTTCAACTCTGTTAGTTGAATGCACAGAACAGAAAGAAGTTTCACAGAATGCTTCTGTGTAGTTTATATTTGAATGTATTCCTTTTTCCACTATTACCATCTTAGCGCTCCGAATGTCCACTTGCAATTTCTACAGAAAGAGAGTTTCAGAAAGGCTCAATCAAAAGTAAGGTTCAACTCTGTTACTTGAATGCACAGAACAGCAAGAAGTTTCACAGAATGCTTCTGTGTAGTTTATATTTGAATATATTCCTTTTTCCAGTATTACCCTCTTAGTGCTCCGAATGTCCACTTGCATTTTCTACAGAAAGTGTGTTCTGAACGGCTCAATCAAAAGTATGGTTTTACTCTGTTATTTGAATGCACATATCAGAAATAAGTTTCACAGAATCCTTCCGTGTAGTATTTTGTTGAAGATATTCCTTTTTCGACTATTATCCTCTTAGCTCTCCGAATGTCCAATTTCAGTTTCTAAACAAAGAGTGTTTCAGAACTGCTCCTTAAAAAGTAGGGCTCAACTCTGTTAGTTGAATGCAGAGAACAGAAAGGAGTTTCACAGAATGCCTCTGTGTAGTTTATATTTGAATATATTCCCTTTTTCAGTATTACCCTCAGCGCTCCGAATGTCCACTTGCATTTTCTACAGAAAGAGTGTTCAGAACTGCTCAATCCAAAGTATGGTTTAACTCTGTTAGCTGAATGCACAGATCAGAAAGAATTTTCACAGAATGCTTCTGTGTACTTTTTATTTGAAGATATTCCTTTCTCCAATATAGGAGTCTTAGCGCTCAGAATGTCCAATTGCAGTATCTACAGAAAGAGTGTTTCTGAACTGCTTAATCAAATGTAAGGTTCAACTCCGTTAGTTGAATGAACGGAACAGAAAGAAGTTTCATAGAATGCTTCTGTGTAGTTTATATTTGAAGATGTTCCTTTTTCCACTATTACCTTCTAAGCGCTCCGAATGTCCACTTGCATTTTCTACAGAATGAGTGTTTCCGAACTGCTCAATCAAAAGTATGGTTTAATTCTGTTAGCTGAATGCACAGATCAGTACGAAGTTTCACGGAATGCTTCTGTATAGTTTTTATTTGAAGATAGTCCTTTTTCCAATATAGGCATCTTAGCGCTCTGAATATCCAATTGCAGTTTCTACAGAAAGAGTGTTTCAGAATGGCTCAATCAAAAGTAGGGTTCAACTCATTTAGTTGAATGCACAGAACAGAGAGTAGTTTCACAGAATGCTTCTGTGTAGTATTTATTTGAAGATATTCCTTTTTCCACTATTACCCTCTTAGCGCTCCGAATGTCCACTTGCAGTTTCTACAGAAAGAGTGTTTCAGGACTGCTCCTTCAAAAATAAGGCTCAACCCTGTTAGTTGAAAGCAGAGAACTGAAACAAGTTTCAGAGAATGCCTCTTTGTAGTTTTTATTTGAAGATATTCCTTTTTCCACAATTACCATCTTAGTGCACCGAATGACCACTTGCATTTTCTACAGAAAGAGTGTTTCAGAACTGCTAAATCAAAAGTATCGTTTAACTCTGTTAGCTGAATGCACAGATAAGAAAGAAGTTTCACAGAATGCATCTGTGTAGTTTTTATTTGAAGATATTCTTTATCCCAATATAGGCATCATAGCGCTCAGTATGTTAAATTGCAGTTTCTACAGAAAGAGTGTTTCAGAACGGCTGAATCAAAAGTAAGGTTCAACTCTGTTAGTTGAATGCACAGAACAAAAAGAAGTTTCACAGAATGCTTCTGAGTAGTTTATATTTGAATATATTCCTTTTTGCACTATTACCCTCTTAGCGCTCCGAATGTCCACTTGCATTTTCTACATAAAGAGTGTTCAGAACGGCTCAATCAAAAATATGGTTTCACTCTGTTAGTTATATGCACATATCAGAAATAAGTTTCAGAGAAGGCTTCTGTGTAGTATTTAGTTGAAGATATTCCTTTTTCGAATATTACCCTCTTAGCGCTCCGAATGTCCACTGGCAGTTTCTACACAAAGTGTTTTTCAGAACTGCTCCTTCAAAAGTAATGCTCAACACTGTAAGTTGAATGCAAAGAACAGAAAGAAGCTTCACAGAATGCTTCTGTGTAGTTTATATTTGAATATATTCCTTTTTTCAGTATTACCCTCTTAGCGCTCCGAATGTCCACCTGCATTTTCTACAAAAAGAGTGTTCAGAACTGCTCAATCAAAAGTTTGTGTATCTCTGTTAGCTGAATGCACATATCAGTACGAAGTTTCACAGAATGCTTCTGTGTAGTTTTTATTTGAAGATAGTCCTTTTCCAAATATAGGCCTCTTAGCGCTCCAAATATCCAATTGCAGTTTCTACAGAAAGAGTGTTTCAGAACGGCAAAATGAAAAGTAGGGTTCAACACTTTTAGTTGAATTCACAGAACAGAAAGTAGTTTCACAGATTGCTTCTGTGTAGTATTTATTTGAAGGTATTCCTTTTTCCACTATTACCCTAGTAGCGCTCGGAATGTCCACTTGCAGTTTCTACAGAAAGTGTGTTTCAGGGCTGCTCCTTCAAAAATAAGGCTCAACTCTGTTAGTTGAATGCAGAGAACAGAAAGAAGTTTCAGAGAATGCCTCTGTGTAGTTTTTATTTGAAGATATTCCTTTTTCCACAATTACCAACTTAGCACACCGAATGTCCACTTGCATTTTCTACAGAAAGAGTGTTTCAGAACTTCTTAACCAAATGTATCGTTTAATTCTGTTAGCTGAATGCACAGAACAGAAAGAAGTTTCAGAGAATGCATCTCTGTAGTTTTTATTTGAAGATATTATTTTTCTCAATATAGGCCTCTTAGCGTTCAGAAATCCAATTACAGTTTCTACAGAAAGAGTGTTTCAGAACTGCTCAATCAAAATTAAGGTTCAACTCTGTTAGTTGAATGCACAGAACAGAATGTAGTTTCACAGATTGCTTCTGTGTAGTTTATATTTGAAGATATTCCTTTTTCCACTGTTACCCTCTTAGATCTCCGAATGTCCACTTGCATTTTCTACAGAAAGTGTGTTCAGAACTGCTCTATCAAAAGTATGGTTTAACTCTGTTAGGTGAATGCACAGATCAGAAATAAGTTTCACAGAATTCTTCTGTGTAGTTTATATTTGAAGATATTCCATTTTCCACTATTACCCACTTAGCGCTCTGAATGTCCAGTTGCATTTTCTACAGAAAGAGTGTTTCAGAACTGCTCAATCAAAAGTATGGTTTAACTCTGTTAGCTGAATGCACAGATCAGAAAGAAGTTTCACAGAATGCTGCTGTGTAGTGTTTATATGAAGATATTCTTTTTACCAATATAGGCCTCTTAGCGCTCAGAATGTCCAATTGCAGTTTCTACAGAAAGAGTGTTTCAGAAAGGCTCAATCAAAAGTAAGGTTCAACTATGTTAGTTGAATGCACAGAACAGAAAGAAGTTTCACAGAATGCTTCTGTGTAGTTTATATTGGAATATGTTCCTTTTTGCACTACTACCCTCTTAGCGCTCCAAATGTCCAGTTGCATTTTCTACAGAAAGAGTGTTCAGAACTGATCAATCAAATGTATGATTTAACTCTGTTAGCTGAATGCACAGATCAGAAAAAGTTTCACAGAATGCTTCTGTGTAGTTTTTATTTGAAGATATTCTTTTTCCCAATATAGGCCTCTTATCGCTCAGATTATCCAATTGAATTTTCTACAGAAAGAGTGTTTCAGAATGGCTCAATCAAAAGTAAGGTTCAACTCTGTTATTTGAATGCACAGAACAGAAAGTAGTTTCACAGAATGCCTGTCTGTAGTTCTTATTTGACGATATTACTTTTTCCACTATTACCCTCTTAGAGCTCCGAATGTCCACTTGCATTTTCTACAGAAAGAGTGTTCAGAACTGCTCAATCAAAAGTATGGTTTAACTCTGTTAGTTGAATGCACAGATCAGAAAGAAGTTTCACAGAATTCTTCTGTGTAGTTTTTATTTGAACATATTCCTTTTTCCAATATAGGACTCTTAGCGCTCAGAATTTCCAATTGCAGTATCTACAGAAAGAGAGTTTCAGAACTGGTCAATCAAAAGTAAGGTTCAATATTGTTAGTTGAATGCAAGGAACAGAAAGAAGTTTTACAGAATGCTTCTGTGTAGTTTATATTTGAAGATACTCCTTTTTCCACTATTACCCTCTTAGCGCTCCGAATCACCACTTGCATTTTCTACAGAAAGAGTGTTTCAGAACGGCTCAATCAAAAGTAAGGTTCAACTCTTTTAGTTGAATGCACAGAACAGAAAGAAGTTTCACAGAATGCTTCTGTTTAGTATTTAGTTGAAGATATTCCTTTTTCGACTATTACCCTCTTAGCGTTCCGCATATCCACTGGCAGTTTCTACACAAAGAGTGTTTCAGAACAGCACCTTCAAAAGTAAGGCTCAACTCTGTTAGTTTAATGCAGAGAACAGAAAGGAGTTTCAGAGAATGCTTCTGTGTAGTTTTTATTTGGGGATATTCCTTTTTCCACTATTACAATCTTAGCGCTCCTAATGTCCTCTTGCATTTCCTACAGAAACAGTGTTTAATAACTGCTCAATCAAAAGTGTGGTTTAACTCTGTTAGCTGAATGCACAGATCAGAAATAAGTTTCACAGAATTCTTCTGAGTAGTTTTTATTTGGAGATATTCTTTTTCCCAATATAGGCCGCTTAGCGCTCAGAATGTCCAATTGCAGTTTCTACAGAATGAGTGTTTCAGGACGGCTCAATCAAAAGTAATGTTCAACTCTGTTAGTTGAATGCACAGAACAGAAAGTAGTTTCACAGAATGCCTGTCTGTAGTTCTTATTTGACGATATTACTTTTTCCACTATTACCCTCTTAGAGCTCCGAATGTCCACTTGCATTTTCTACAGATAGAGTGTTCAGAACTGCTCAATCAAAAGTATGGTTTAACTCTGTTAGCTGAATGCACATATCAGAAATAAGTTTCACACAATGCTTCTGTGTAGTTTTTATTTGAAGATATTATTTTTCCCAATAGAGGCCTCTTAGCGCTCAGAATGTCCAATTGCAGTTTCTACAGAAAGAGTGTTTCAGAAAGGCTCAATCAAAAGTAAGGTTCAACTCTGTTAGTTGAATGCACAGAACAGAAAGAAGTTTCATACAATGCTTCTGTGTAGTTTATATTTGAACATATTCTTTTTTCCACTATTACCCACTTAGCGCTACGAATGTCCAGTTGCATTTTCTACAGACAGAGTGTTTCAAAACTGCTCAATCAAAAGTATGGTTTAACTCTGTTCGCTGAATGCTCAGATCAGAAAGAAGTTTCACAGAATGCTTCTGTGTAGTTTATATTTGTATATATTCCTTTTTCCACTACTACCCTCTTAGCGCTCCAAATGTCCAGTTGCATTATCTACAGAAAGTGTGTTCAGATCTGCTCAATCGAAAGTATGGTTTAACTCTGTTAGCTGAATGCACAGATCAGAAAGAAGTTTCACAGAATGATTCTGTGTAGTTTATATTTGAAGACATTCCTTTCTCCACTATTAACCTCCTAGCGCTCCGAATGTCCACTTGCATTTTCTACAGAAAGAGTGTTCTGAACTGCGCAATCAAAAGTATGGTTTAACTCTGTTAGCTGAATGCTCAGATCAGAAAGAAGTTTCACAGAATGGTTCTGTGTAGTTTCTATTTGAATATATTCCTTTTTCCACGAATTCCCTCTTAGCACTCCAAATGTCCATTTGCATTTTCTACAGAAAGAGTGTTCAGATCTGTTCAATCAAAAGTATGGTTTAACACTGTTAGCTGAATGCACAGATCAGAAAGAAGTTTCACAGAATGATTCTGTGTAGTTTATATTTGAAGACATTCCTTTTTCCACTATTACCCTCTTAGCGCTCCGAATCTCCACTTGCATTTTCTACAGAAAGAGTGTTTCAGAACGGCTCAATCAAAGCTAAGGTTCAACTGTTTTAGTTGAATGAACAGAACAGAAAGAAGTTTCACAGAATGCTTCTGTGTAGTTTTTATTTGTAGATATTCTTTTTCCCAATATAGGCCTCTTAGCGCTCAGAATGTCCAATTGCAGTTTCTACAGAAAGAGTGTTTCAGAACGGCTCAATCTAAAGTAAGGTTCAACCCTGGTAGTTGAATGCAAAAACAGAAAGAAGTTTCACAGAATGCTTCTGTGTAGTTTATATTTGAATATATTACTTTTTCCACTATTACCCTCTTAGCGCTCCGAATGTCCACTTGCACTTTCTACAGAAAGAGTGTTCTGAACTGCGCAATCAAATTATGGTTTAACTCTGTTAGCTGAATGCATATATCAGACAAAAGTTTCAAACAATGCTTCTGTGTAGTTTTTATTTGAAGATATTATTTTTCCCAATATAGGCCTCTTAGCGCTCAGAAGGTCCAATTGCAGTTTCTACAGAAAGAGTGTTTCAGAACGGCTCAATCAAATGTATGGTTCAACTTTCTTAGTTGAATACACAGAACAGAAAGTAGTTTCACAGAATGCTTCTGTGCAGTATTTAGTTGAAGATACTCCTTTTTGGACTATTACCCACTTAGCGCTCAGAATATCCACTGGCAGTTTCTACACAAAGAGTGTTTCAGAACTGCTACTTCAAAAGTAAGGCTCAACTCTGTTAGTTGAATGCGGAGAACAGAAAGGGGTTTCAGAGAATGCTTCTGTGTAGTTTTTAATTGGAGATATTCCTATTTCCTCTATTACAATCTTAGCGCTCCGAATGTCCACTTGCATTTTCTACAAAAAGAGTGTTTCATAACTGCTCAATCAAAAATATGGTTTAGCTCTGTTAACTGAATTTACAGATCAGAAATAAGTTTCACAGAATGCATCTGTGTAGTTTTTATTTGAAGATATTCTTTTTCCCAATGTAGGCCTCTTAGCGCTTAGAATGTCCAATTGCAGTTTCTACAGAAAGAGTGTTTCAGAACGGCTCAATCAAAAGTAAGGTTCAACTCTGTTAGCTGAATGCACAGAACAGAAAGAAGTTTCACAGAATGCTACTGTGTAGTTTATATTTGAATATATTCCTTTTTCCACTATTACCCTCTTAGCGCTCCGAATGTCCACTTGCATTTTCTACAGAAAGAGTGTTCGGAACTGCGCAATCAAAAGTATGGTTTAACTCTGTTAGCTGAATGCACATATCAGAAATAAGTTTCACACAATGCTTCTGTGTAGTTTTTATTTGAAGATATTATTTTTCCCAATATAGGCCCCTTAGCACTCAGAATGTCCATTTGCAGTTTCTACAGAAAGAGTGTTTCAGAACGGCTCAATCAAAAGTAAGGTTCAACTCTGTTAGTTGAATGCACAGAACAGAATGTAGTTTCACAGATTGCTTCTGTGTAGTTTGTATTTGAAGATATTCCTTTTTCCACTGTTACCCTTTTTAGAGCTCAGAATGTCCACTTGCATTTTCTACAGAAAGTGTGTTCAGAACTGCTCTATCAAAAGTATGTTTTAACTCTTTAGGTGAATGCACAGATCAGAAATAAGTTTCACAGAATTTTTCTGTGTAGTTTATATTTGAAGATATTCCATTTTCCACTATTACCCACTTAGCGCTCTGAATGTCCAGTTGCATTTTCTACAGAAAGAGTGTTCTGAACGGCTCAATCAAAAGTATGGTTTTACTCTGTTATTTGAATACACATATCAGAAATAAGTTTCACAGAATCCTTCCGTGTAGTATTTTGTTGAAGATATTCCTTTTTCGACTATTATCCTCTTAGCTCTCCGAATGTCCAATTTCAGTTTCTAAACAAAGAGTGTTTCAGAACTGCTCCTTCAAAAGTAGGGCTCAACTCTGTTAGTTGAATGCAGAGAACAGAAAGGAGTTTCACAGAATGCCCCTGTGTAGTTTATATTTGAATATATTCCCTTTTTCAGTATTACCCTCTTAGCGCTCCGAATGTCCACTTGCATTTTCTACAGAAAGAGTGTTCAGAACTGCTCAATCCAAAGTATGGTTTAACTCTGTTAATTGAATGCACAGATCAGAAAGAATTTTCACAGATTGCTTCTGTGTACTTTTTATTTGAAGATATTCCTTTCTCCAATATAGGAGTCTTAGCGCTCAGAATGTCCAATTGCAGTTTCTACAGAAAGAGTGTTTCAGAAAGGCTCAATCAAAAGTAAGGTTCAACTCTGTTAGTTGAATGCACAGAACAGAAAGAAGTTTCACAGAATGCTTCTGTGTAGTTTTTATTTGAAGATATACTTTTTCCCAATATAGGCCTCTTAGTGCTCAGATTGTCCAATTGCAGTTTCTACAGAAAGAGTGTTTCAGAATGGCTCTTTCAAAAGTAAGGTTCAACTCTGCTAATTCAATGCACAGAACAGAAAGTAGTTTCACAGAATGCTTCTCTGTAGTTCATATTTGACGGTATTACTTTTTCCACTATTATCCTCTTAGAGCTCGGAATGTCCACTTGCATTTTCTACAGAAAGAGTGTTCAGAACTGCTCCATCAAAAGTATGGTTTAACTCTGTTAGTTGAATGCACAGATCAGAAAGAAGTTTCACAGAATTCTTCTGTGTAGTTTTTATTTGAAGATATTCCTTTTTCCAATATAGGTCTCTTAGCGCTCAGAATGTCCAATTGCAGTATCTACAGAAAGAGAGTTTCAGAACTGCTCAATCAAAAGTAAGGTTCAATACTGTTAGTTGAATGCACGGAACAGAAAGAAGTTTCAGAGAATGCTTCTGTGTAGTTTATATTTGAAGATATTCCTTTTTCCACTATTACCCTCTTAGCGCTCCGAATCACCACTTGCATTTTCTACAGAAAGAGTGTTTCAGAACGGCTCAATCAAAAGTAAGGTTGAACTCTTTTAGTTGAATGCACAGAACAGAAAGAAGTTTCACAGAATGCTTCTGTGTAGTATTTAGTTATAGATATTCCTTTTTCGACTATTACCCTCTTAGCATTCCGAATGTCCACTGGCAGTTTCTACACAAAGATTGTTTGAGAACAGCTCCTTCAAAGTAAGGCTCAAATCAGTTAGTTGAATGCAGAGAACAGAAAGGAGTTTCAGAGAATGCTTCTGTGTAGTTTTAATTTGGGGATATTCCTTTTTCCACTAATACAATTTTAGCGCTCCGAATGTCCACTTGCGTTTTCTACAGAAAGAGTGTCTCATAACTTCCCAATCAAAAGTATGGTTTAACTCTGTTAGCTGAATGCACAGATCAGAAATAAGTTTCACAGAATGCTTCCGAGTAGTTTTTATTTGGAGATATTCTTTTTCCCAATATAGGCCACTTAGCACTCAGAATGTCCAATTGCCGTTTCTACAGAATGAGTGTTTCAGAAGGCTCAATCAAAAGTAAGGTTCAACTCTGTTAGTTGAATGCACCGAACAGAAAGAAGTTTCACAGAATTCTTCTCTGTAGTTTATATTTCAATGTATTCCTTTTTCCACTATTACCATCTTAGCGCTCCGAATGTCCTCTTGCATTTTCTACAGAAAGAGAGTTTCAGAAAGGCTCAATCAAAAGTAAGGTTCAACTCTGTTACTTGAATGCACAGAACAGCAAGAAGTTTCACAGAATGCTTCTGTGTAGTTTATATTTGAATATATTCCTTTTTCCAGTATTACCCTCTTAGTGCTCCGAATGTCCACTTGCATTTTCTACAGAAAGAGTGTTCTGAACGGCTCAATCAAAAGTATGGTTTTATTCTGTTATTTGAATGCACATATCAGAAATAAGTTTCACAGAATCCTTCCGTGTAGTATTTTGTTGAAGATATTCCTTTTTCGACTATTATCCTCTTAGCTCTCTGAATGTCCAAGTTCAGTTTCTAAACAAAGAGTGTTTCAGAACTGCTCCTTCAAAAGTAGGGCTCAACTCTGTTAGTTGAATGCAGAGAACAGAAAGGAGTTTCACAGAATGCCTCTGTGTAGTTTATATTTGAATATATTCCCTTTTTCAGTATTACCCTCTTAGCGCTCCGAATGTCCACTTGCATTTTCTACAGAAAGAGTGTTCAGAACTGCTCAATCCAAAGTATGGTTTAACTCTGTTAGCTGAATGCACAGATCAGAAAGAATTTTCACAGAATGCTTCTGTGTACTTTTTATTTGAAGATATTCCTTTCTCCAATATAGGAGTCTTAGCGCTCAGAATGTCCAATTGCCGTTTCTACAGAAAGAGTGTTTCAGAAAGGCTCAATCAAAAGTAAGGTTCAACTCTGTTAGTTGAATGCACAGAACAGAAAGTAGTTTCACAGAATGCTTCTGTGTAGTTTATATTTGAATATATTACTTTTTCCACTACTACCCTCTTAGCGCTCCAAAAGTCCAGTTGCATTTTCTACAGAAAGAGTGTTCAGAACTGCTCAATCAAATATATGATTTAACTCTCTTAGCTGAATGCACAGATTAGAAAGAAGTTGCACAGAATGCTTCTGTGTAGTTTTTATTTGAAGATATACTTTTTCCCAATATAGGCCTCTTAGTGCTCAGATTGTCCAATTGCAGTTTCTACAGAAAGAGTGTTTCAGAATGGCTCTTTCAAAAGTAAGGTTCAACTCTGCTATTTCAATGCACAGAACAGAAAGTAGTTTCACAGAATGCTTCTCTGTGGTTCATATTTGACGGTATTACTTTTTCCACTATTACCCTCTTAGAGCTCGGAATGTCCACTTGCATTTTCAACAGAAAGTGTGTTCAGAACTGCTCCATCAAAAGTATGGTTTAACTCTGTTAGTTGAATGCACAGATCAGAAAGAAGTTTCACAGAATTCTTCTGTGTAGTTTTTATTTGAAGATATTCTTTTTCCACTATTACCCTCTTAGCGCTCAGAATGTCCAATTGCAGTTTCTACAGAAAGAGTGTTTCAGAACGGCTCAATCAAAAGTAAGGTTCAACCCTGGTAGCTGAATGCACAGAACAGAAAGAAGCTTCACACAATGCTTCTGTGTAGTTTATATTTGAATATATTCCTTTTTCCACTATTACCCTCTTAGCGCTCTGAATGTCCACTTGCATTTTCTACAGAAAGAGTGTTCTGAACTGCGCAATCAAAAGTATGGTTTAACTCCGTTAGCTGAATGCACATATCAGAAATAAGTTTCAAACAATGCTTCTGTGTAGTTTTTATTTGAAGATATTATTTTTCCCAATATAAGCCTCTTAGCGCTCAGAATGTCCAATTGCAGTTTCTACAGAAAGAGTGTTTCAGAACGGCTCAATCAAATGTAAGGTTCAACTCTCTTAGTTGAATGCACAGAACAGAAAGAAGTTTCACAGAATGCTTCTGTGTAGTATTTAGTTGAAGATACTCCTTTTTGGACTATTACCCACTTCGCGCTCCAAATATCCACTGGCAGTTTCTACACAAAGAGTGTTTCAGAACTGCTCCTTCAAATGTAAGGCTCAAGTCTGTTAGTTGAATGCGGAGAACAGAAAGTGGTTTCAGAGAATGCTTCTGTGTAGTTTTTATTTGTAGATATTCTTTTTCCCAATATAGGCCTCTTAGCGCTCAGAATGTCCAATTGCAGTTTCTACAGAAAGAGTGTTTCAGAACGGCTCAATCAAAAGTAAGGTTCAACCCTGGTAGTTGAATGCACAGAACAGAAAGAAGTTTCACAGAATGCTTCTGTGTAGTTTATATTTGAATATATTCCTTTTTCCACTATTACCCTCTTAGCGCTCCGAATGTCCACTTGCACATTCTACAGAAAGAGTGTTCTGAACTGCGCAATCAAAAGTATGGTTTAACTCTGTTAGCTGAATGCATATATCAGACATAAGTTTCAAACAATGCTTCTGTGTAGTTTTTATTTGAAGATATTATTTTCCCAATATAGGACTCTTAACGCTCAGAATGTCCAATTGCAGTTTCTACAGCAAGAGTGTTTCAGAACGGTTCAATCAAATGTAAGGTTCAACTTTCTTAGTTGAATGCACAGAACAGAAAGCAGTTTCACAGAATGCTTCTGTGTAGTATTTAGTTGAAGATACTCCTTTTTGGACTATTACCCACTTAGCGCTCCGAATATCCACTGGCAGTTTCTACACAAAGAGTGTTTCAGAACTGCTCCTTCAAAAGTAAGGCTCAACTCTGTTAGTTGAATGCGGAGAACATAAAGGGGTTTCAGAGAATGCTTCTGTGTAGTTTTTAATTGGAGATATTCCTTTTTCCTCTATTACAATCTTAGCGCTCCGAATGTCCACTTGCATTTTCTACAAAAAGAGTGTTTCATAACTGCTCAATCAAAAATATGGTTTAGCTCTGTTAACTGAATTTACAGATCAGAAATAAGTTTCACAGAATGCATCTGTGTAGTTTTTATTTGAAGATATTCTTTTTCCCAATATAGGCCTCTTAGCGCTTAGAATGTCCAATTGCAGTTTCTACAGAAAGAGTGTTTCAGAACGGCTCAATCAAAAGTAAGGTTCAACTCTGTTAGCTGAATGCACAGAACAGAAAGAAGTTTCACAGAATGCTACTGTGTAGTTTATATTTGAATATATTCCTTTTTCCACTATTACCCTCTTAGTGCTCCGAATGTCCACTTGCATTTTCTACAGAAAGAGTGTTCGGCACTGCGCAATCAAAAGTATGGTTTAACTCTGTTAGCTGAATGCACATATCAGAAATAGGTTTCACACAATGCTTCTATGTAGTTTTTATTTGAAGATATTATTTTTCCCAATATAGGCCTCTTAGCACTCAGAATGTCCAATTGCAGTTTCTACAGAAAGAGTGTTTCAGAACGGCTCAATCAAAAGTAAGGTTCAACTCTGTTAGTTGAATGCACAGAACAGAAAGAAGTTTCATACAATGCTTCTGTGTAGTTTATATTTGAACATATTCTTTTTTCCACTATTACCGACTTAGCGCTACGAATGTCCAGTTGCATTTTCTACAGACAGAGTGTTTCAAAACTGCTCAATCAAAAGTATGGTTTAACTCTGTTAGCTGAATGCTCAGATCAGAAAAAGTTTCACAGAATGCTTCTGTGTAGTTTATATTTGAATATATTCCTTTTTCCACTACTACCCTCTTAGCGCTCCAAATGTCCAGTTGCATTTTCTACAGAAAGAGTGTTCAGATCTGCTCAATCAAAAGTATGGTTTAACTCTGTTAGCTGAATGCACAGATCAGAAAGAAGTTTCACAGAATGATTCAGTGTAGTTTATATTTGAAGACATTCCTTTTTCCACTATTACCCTCTTAGCGCTCCAAATCTCCACTTGCATTTTCTACAGAAAGAGTGTTTCAGAACGTCTCAATCAATACTAAGGTTCAAATCTCTTAGTTGAATGCACAGAACAGAATGTAGTTTCACAGATTGCTTCTGTGTAGTTTGTATTTGAAGATATTCCTTTTTCCACTGTTACCCTCTTAGAGCTCAGAATGTCCACTTGCATTTTCTACAGAAAGTGTGTTCAGAACTGCTCTATCAAAAGTATGTTTTAACTCTTTAGGTGAATGCACAGATCAGAAATAAGTTTCACAGAATTTTTCTGTGTAGTTTATATTTGAAGATATTCCATTTTCCACTATTACCCACTTAGCGCTCTGAATCTCCAGTTGCATTTTCTACAGAAAGAGTGTTTCAGAACTGCTCAGTCAAAAGAATGGTTTAACTCTGTTAGCTGAATGCACAGAACAGAAAGAAGTTTCACAGAATGCTGCGGTGTAATGTTTATATGAAGATATTCTTTTTACCAATATAGGCCTCTTAACGCTCAGAATATCCAATTGCAATTTCTACAGAAAGAGAGTTTCAGAAAGGCTCAATCAAAAGTAAGGTTCAACCCTGTTAGTCGAATGCACAGAACAGAAAGTAGTTTCACAGAATGCTTCTGTGTAGTTTATATTTGAATATATTACTTTTTCCACTACTACCCTCTTAGCGCTCCAAATGTCCAGTTGCATTTTCTAAAGAAAGAGTGTTCAGAACTGCTCAATCAAATGTATGATTTAACTCTCTTAGCTGAATGCACAGATTAGAAAGAAGTTGCACAGAATGCTTCTGTGTAGTTTTTATTTGAAGATATACTTTTTCCCAATATAGGCCTCTTAGTGCTCAGATTGTCCAATTGCAGTTTCTACAGAAAGAGTGTTTCAGAATGGCTCTTTCAATAGTAAGGTTCAACTCTGCTATTTCAATGCACAGAACAGAAAGTAGTTTCACAGAATGCTTCTCTGTAGTTCATATTTGACGATATTACTTTTTCCACTATTACCCTCTTAGAGCTCGGAATGTCCACTTGCATTTTCTACAGAAAGAGTGTTCAGAACTGCTCCATCAAAAGTATGGTTTAACTCTGTTAGTTGAATGCACAGATCAGAAAGAAGTTTCACAGAATTCTTCTGTGTAGTTTTTATTTGAAGATATTCCTTTTTCCAATATAGGTCTCTTAGCGCTCAGAATGTCCAATTGCAGTATCTACAGAAAGAGAGTTTCAGAACTGCTCAATCAAAAGTAAGGTTCAATACTGTTAGTTGAATGCACGGAACAGAAAGAAGTTTCAGAGAATGCTTCTGTGTAGTTTATATTTGAAGATACTCCTTTTTCCACTATTACCCTCTTAGCGCTCCGAATCACCACTTGCATTTTCTACAGAAAGAGTGTTTCAGAACGGCTCAATCAAAAGTAAGGTTGAACTCGTTTAGTTGAATGCACAGAACAGAAAGAAGTTTCACAGAATGCTTCTGTGTAGTATTTAGTTATAGATATTCCTTTTTCGACTATTACCCTCTTAGCGTTCCGAATGTCCACTGGCAGTTTCTACACAAAGAGTGTTTCAGAACAGCTCCTTCAAAGTAAGGCTCAAATCTGTTAGTTGAATGCAGAGAACAGAAAGGAGTTTCAGAGAATGCTTCTGTGTAGTTTTAATCTGGGGATATTCCTTTTTCCACTAATACAATTTTAGCGCTCCGAATGTCCACTTGCGTTTTCTACAGAAAGAGTGTCTCATAACTTCTCAATCAAAAGTATGGTTTAACTCTGTTAGCTGAATGCACAGATCAGAAATAAGTTTCACAGAATGCTTCCGAGTAGTTTTTATTTGGAGATATTCTTTTTCCCAATATAGGCCACTTAGCACTCAGAATGTCCAATTGCCGTTTCTACAGAATGAGTGTTTCAGAAGGCTCAATCAAAAGTAAGGTTCAACTCTGTTAGTTGAATGCACCGAACAGAAAGAAGTTTCACAGAATGCTTCTCTGTAGTTTATATTTCAATGTATTCCTTTTTCCACTATTACCATCTTAGCGCTCCGAATGTCCTCTTGCATTTTCTACAGAAAGAGAGTTTCAGAAAGGCTCAATCAAAAGTAAGGTTCAACTCTGTTACTTGAATGCACAGAACAGCAAGAAGTTTCACAGAATGCTTCTGTGTAGTTTATATTTGAATATATTCCTTTTTCCAGTATTACCCTCTTAGTGCTCTGAATGTCCACTTGCATTTTCTACAGAAAGAGTGTTCTGAACGGCTCAATCAAAAGTATGGTTTTATTCTGTTATTTGAATGCACATATCAGAAATAAGTTTCACAGAATCCTTCCGTGTAGTATTTTGTTGAAGATATTCCTTTTTCGACTATTATCCTCTTAGCTCTCTGAATGTCCAATTTCAGTTTCTAAACAAAGAGTGTTTCAGAACTGCTCCTTCAAAAGTAGGGCTCAACTCTGTTAGTTGAATGCAGAGAACAGAAAGGAGTTTCACAGAATGCCTCTGTGTAGTTTATATTTGAATATATTCCCTTTTTCAGTATTACCCTCTTAGCGCTCCGAATGTCCACTTGCATTTTCTACAGAAAGAGTGTTCAGAACTGCTCAATCCAAAGTATTGTTTAACTCTGTTAGCTGAATGCACAGAACAGAAAGAATTTTCACAGAATGCTTCTGTGTACTTTTTATTTGAAGATATTCCTTTCTCCAATATAGGAGTCTTAGTGCTCAGAATGTCCAATTGCCGTTTCTACAGAAAGAGTGTTTCAGAAAGGCTCAATCAAAAGTAAGGTTCAACTCTGTTAGTTGAATGCACAGAACAGAAAGTAGTTTCACAGAATGCTTCTGTGTAGTTTATATTTGAATATATTACTTTTTCCACTACTACCCTCTTAGCGCTCCAAAAGTCCAGTTGCATTTTCTACAGAAAGAGTGTTCAGAACTGCTCAATCAAATGTATGATTTAACTCTCTTAGCTGAATGCACAGATTAGAAAGAAGTTGCACAGAATGCTTCTGTGTAGTTTTTATTTGAAGATATACTTTTTCCCAATATAGGCCTCTTAGTGCTCAGATTGTCCAATTGCAGTTTCTACAGAAAGAGTGTTTCAGAATGGCTCTTTCAAAAGTAAGGTTCAACTCTGCTATTTCAATGCACAGAACAGAAAGTAGTTTCACAGAATGCTTCTCTGTGGTTCATATTTGACGGTATTACTTTTTCCACTATTACCCTCTTAGAGCTCGGAATGTCCACTTGCATTTTCAACAGAAAGTGTGTTCAGAACTGCTCCATCAAAAGTATGGTTTAACTCTGTTAGTTGAATGCACAGATCAGAAAGAAGTTTCACAGAATTCTTCTGTGTAGTTTTTATTTGAAGATATTCCTTTTTCCACTATTACCCTCTTAGCGCTCAGAATGTCCAATTGCAGTTTCTACAGAAAGAGTGTTTCAGAACGGCTCAATCAAAAGTAAGGTTCAACCCTGGTAGTTGAATGCACAGAACAGAAAGAAGTTTCACACAATGCTTCTGTGTAGTTTATATTTGAATATATGCCTTTTTCCACTATTACCCTCTTAGCGCTCTGAATGTCCACTTGCATTTTCTACAGAAAGAGTGTTCTGAACTGCGCAATCAAAAGTATGGTTTAACTCCGTTAGCTGAATGCACATATCAGAAATAAGTTTCAAACAATGCTTCTGTGTAGTTTTTATTTGAAGATATTATTTTTCCCAATATAAGCCTCTTAGCGCTCAGAATGTCCAATTGCAGTTTCTACAGAAAGAGTGTTTCAGAACGGCTCAATCAAATGTAAGGTTCAACTCTCTTAGTTGAATGCACAGAACAGAAAGAAGTTTCACAGAATGCTTCTGTGTAGTATTTAGTTGAAGATACTCCTTTTTGGACTATTACCCACTTCGCGCTCCAAATATCCACTGGCAGTTTCTACACAAAGAGTGTTTCAGAACTGCTCCTTCAAATGTAAGGCTCAAGTCTGTTAGTTGAATGCGGAGAACAGAAAGTGGTTTCAGAGAATGCTTCTGTGTAGTTTTTATTTGTAGATATTCTTTTTCCCAATATAGGCCTCTTAGCGCTCAGAATGTCCAATTGCAGTTTCTACAGAAAGAGTGTTTCAGAACGGCTCAATCAAAAGTAAGGTTCAACCCTGGTAGTTGAATGCACAGAACAGAAAGAAGTTTCACAGAATGCTTCTGTGTAGTTTATATTTGAATATATTCCTTTTTCCACTATTACCCTCTTAGCGCTCCGAATGTCCACTTGCACATTCTACAGAAAGAGTGTTCTGAACTGCGCAATCAAAAGTATGGTTTAACTCTGTTAGCTGAATGCATATATCAGACATAAGTTTCAAACAATGCTTCTGTGTAGTTTTTATTTGAAGATATTATTTTCCCAATATAGGACTCTTAACGCTCAGAATGTCCAATTGCAGTTTCTACAGCAAGAGTGTTTCAGAACGGCTCAATCAAATGTAAGGTTCAACTTTCTTAGTTGAATGCACAGAACAGAAAGAAGTTTCACAGAATGCTTCTGTGTAGTATTTAGTTGAAGATACTCCTTTTTGGACTATTACCCACTTAGCGCTCCGAATATCCACTGGCAGTTTCTACACAAAGAGTGTTTCAGAACTGCTCCTTCAAAAGTAAGGCTCAACTCTGTTAGTTGAATGCGGAGAACATAAAGGGGTTTCAGAGAATGATTCTGTGTAGTTTTTAATTGGAGATATTCCTTTTTCCTCTATTACAATCTTAGCGCTCCGAATGTCCACTTGCATTTTCTACAAAAAGAGTGTTTCATAACTGCTCAATCAAAAATATGGTTTAGCTCTGTTAACTGAATTTACAGATCAGAAATAAGTTTCACAGAATGCATCTGTGTAGTTTTTATTTGAAGATATTCTTTTTCCCAATATAGGCCTCTTAGCGCTTAGAATGTCCAATTGCAGTTTCTACAGAAAGAGTGTTTCAGAACGGCTCAATCAAAAGTAAGGTTCAACTCTGTTAGCTGAATGCACAGAACAGAAAGAAGTTTCACAGAATGCTACTGTGTAGTTTATATTTGAATATGTTCCTTTTTCCACTATTACCCTCTTAGTGCTCCGAATGTCCACTTGCATTTTCTACAGAAAGAGTGTTCAGCACTGCGCAATCAAAAGTATGGTTTAACTCTGTTAGCTGAATGCACATATCAGAAATAAGTTTCACACAATGCTTCTATGTAGTTTTTATTTGAAGATATTATTTTTCCCAATATAGGCCTCTTAGCACTCAGAATGTCCAATTGCAGTTTCTACAGAAAGAGTGTTTCAGAACGGCTCAATCAAAAGTAAGGTTCAACTCTGTTAGTTGAATGCACAGAACAGAAAGAAGTTTCATACAATGCTTCTGTGTAGTTTATATTTGAACATATTCTTTTTTCCACTATTACCCACTTAGCGCTACGAATGTCCAGTTGCATTTTCTACAGACAGAGTGTTTCAAAACTGCTCAATCAAAAGTATGGTTTAACTCTGTTAGCTGAATGCTCAGATCAGAAAAAGTTTCACAGAATGCTTCTGTGTAGTTTATATTTGAATATATTCCTTTTTCCACTACTACCCTCTTAGCGCTCCAAATGTCCAGTTGCATTTTCTACAGATAGAGTGTTCAGATCTGCTCAATCAAAAGTATGGTTTAACTCTGTTAGCTGAATGCACAGATCAGAAAGAAGTTTCACAGAATGATTCAGTGTAGTTTATATTTGAAGACATTCCTTTTTCCACTATTACCCTCTTAGCGCTCCAAATCTCCACTTGCATTTTCTACAGAAAGAGTGTTTCAGAACGTCTCAATCAATACTAAGGTTCAAATCTCTTAGTTGAATGCACAGAACAGAATGTAGTTTCACAGATTGCTTCTGTGTAGTTTGTATTTGAAGATATTCCTTTTTCCACTGTTACCCTCTTAGAGCTCAGAATGTCCACTTGCATTTTCTACAGAAAGTGTGTTCAGAACTGCTCTATCAAAAGTATGTTTTAACCCTTTAGGTGAATGCACAGATCAGAAATAAGTTTCACAGAATTTTTCTGTGTAGTTTATATTTGAAGATATTCCATTTTCCACTATTACCCACTTAGCGCTCTGAATCTCCAGTTGCATTTTCTACAGAAAGAGTGTTTCAGAACTGCTCAGTCAAAAGAATGTTTTAACTCTGTTAGCTGAATGCACAGAACAGAAAGAAGTTTCACAGAATGCTGCGGTGTAATGTTTATATGAAGATATTCTTTTTACCAATATAGGCCTCTTAACGCTCAGAATATCCAATTGCAATTTCTACAGAAAGAGAGTTTCAGAAAGGCTCAATCAAAAGTAAGGTTCAACCCTGTTAGTCGAATGCACAGAACAGAAAGTAGTTTCACAGAATGCTTCTGTGTAGTTTATATTTGAATATATTACTTTTTCCACTACTACCCTCTTAGCGCTCCAAATGTCCAGTTGCATTTTCTAAAGAAAGAGTGTTCAGAACTGCTCAATCAAATGTATGATTTAACTCTCTTAGCTGAATGCACAGATTAGAAAGAAGTTGCACAGAATGCTTCTGTGTAGTTTTTATTTGAAGATATACTTTTTCCCAATATAGGCCTCTTAATGCTCAGATTGTCCAATTGCAGTTTCTACAGAAAGAGTGTTTCAGAATGGCTCTTTCAATAGTAAGGTTCAACTCTGCTATTTCAATGCACAGAACAGAAAGTAGTTTCACAGAATGCTTCTCTGTAGTTCATATTTGACGATATTACTTTTTCCACTATTACCCTCTTAGAGCTCGGAATGTCCACTTGCATTTTCTACAGAAAGAGTGTTCAGAACTGCTCCATCAAAAGTATGGTTTAACTCTGTTAGTTGAATGCACAGATCAGAAAGAAGTTTCACAGAATTCTTCTGTGTAGTTTTTATTTGAAGATATTCCTTTTTCCAATATAGGTCTCTTAGCGCTCAGAATGTCCAATTGCAGTATCTACAGAAAGAGAGTTTCAGAACTGCTCAATCAAAAGTAAGGTTCAATACTGTTAGTTGAATGCACGGAACAGAAAGAAGTTTCAGAGAATGCTTCTGTGTAGTTTATATTTGAAGATACTCCTTTTTCCACTATTACCCTCTTAGCGCTCCGAATCACCACTTGCATTTTCTACAGAAAGAGTGTTTCAGAACGGCTCAATCAAAAGTAAGGTTGAACTCGTTTAGTTGAATGCACAGAACAGAAAGAAGTTTCACAGAATGCTTCTGTGTAGTATTTAGTTATAGATATTCCTTTTTCGACTATTACCCTCTTAGCGTTCCGAATGTCCACTGGCAGTTTCTACACAAAGAGTGTTTCAGAACAGCTCCTTCAAAGTAAGGCTCAAATCTGTTAGTTGAATGCAGAGAACAGAAAGGAGTTTCAGAGAATGCTTCTGTGTAGTTTTAATCTGGGGATATTCCTTTTTCCACTAATACAATTTTAGCGCTCCGAATGTCCACTTGCGTTTTCTACAGAAAGAGTGTCTCATAACTTCTCAATCAAAAGTATGGTTTAACTCTGTTAGCTGAATGCACAGATCAGAAATAAGTTTCACAGAATGCTTCTGAGTAGTTTTTATTTGGAGATATTCTTTTTCCCAATATAGGCCACTTAGCGCTCAGAATGTCCAATTGCCGTTTCTACAAAATGAGTGTTTCAGAAGGCTCAATCAAAAGTAAGGTTCAACTCTGTTAGTTGAATGCACAGAACAGAAAGAAGTTTCACAGAATGCTTCTGTGTAGTTTATATTTGAATGTATTCCTTTTTCCACTATTACCATCTTAGCGCTCCGAATGTCCACTTGCAATTTCTACAGAAAGAGAGTTTCAGAAAGGCTCAATCAAAAGTAAGGTTCAACTCTGTTACTTGAATGCACAGAACAGCAAGAAGTTTCACAGAATGCTTCTGTGTAGTTTATATTTGAATATATTCCTTTTTCCAGTATTACCCTCTTAGTGCTCCGAATGTCCACTTGCATTTTCTACAGAAAGTGTGTTCTGAACGGCTCAATCAAAAGTATGGTTTTACTCTGTTATTTGAATGCACATATCAGAAATAAGTTTCACAGAATCCTTCCGTGTAGTATTTTGTTGAAGATATTCCTTTTTCGACTATTATCCTCTTAGCTCTCCGAATGTCCAATTTCAGTTTCTAAACAAAGAGTGTTTCAGAACTGCTCCTTCAAAAGTAGGGCTCAACTCTGTTAGTTGAATGCAGAGAACAGAAAGGAGTTTCACAGAATGCCTCTGTGTAGTTTATATTTGAATATATTCCCTTTTTCAGTATTACCCTCAGCGCTCCGAATGTCCACTTGCATTTTCTACAGAAAGAGTGTTCAGAACTGCTCAATCCAAAGTATGGTTTAACTCTGTTAGCTGAATGCACAGATCAGAAAGAATTTTCACAGAATGCTTCTGTGTACTTTTTATTTGAAGATATTCCTTTCTCCAATATAGGAGTCTTAGCGCTCAGAATGTCCAATTGCAGTATCTACAGAAAGAGTGTTTCTGAACTGCTTAATCAAATGTAAGGTTCAACTCTGTTAGTTGAATGAACGGAACAGAAAGAAGTTTCATAGAATGCTTCTGTGTAGTTTATATTTGAAGATGTTCCTTTTTCCACTATTACCTTCTAAGCGCTCCGAATGTCCACTTGCATTTTCTACAGAATGAGTGTTTCCGAACTGCTCAATCAAAAGTATGGTTTAATTCTGTTAGCTGAATGCACAGATCAGTACGAAGTTTCACGGAATGCTTCTGTGTAGTTTTTATTTGAAGATAGTCCTTTTTCCAATATAGGCCTCTTAGCGCTCCGAATATCCAATTGCAGTTTCTACAGAAAGAGTGTTTCAGAATGGCTCAATCAAAAGTAGGGTTCAACTCATTTAGTTGAATGCACAGAACAGAGAGTAGTTTCACAGAATGCTTCTGTGTAGTATTTATTTGAAGATATTCCTTTTTCCACTATTACCCTCTTAGCGCTCCGAATGTCCACTTGCAGTTTCTACAGAAAGAGTGTTTCAGGAGTGCTCCTTCAAAAATAAGGCTCAACCCTGTTAGTTGAAAGCAGAGAACAGAAACAAGTTTCAGAGAATGCCTCTTTGTAGTTTTTATTTGAAGATATTCCTTTTTCCACAATTACCATCTTAGTGCACCGAATGACCACTTGCATTTTCTACAGAAAGAGTGTTTCAGAACTGCTAAATCAAAAGTATCGTTTAACTCTGTTAGCTGAATGCACAGATAAGAAAGAAGTTTCACAGAATTCATCTGTGTAGTTTTTATTTGAAGATATTCTTTATCCCAATATAGGCATCATAGCGCTCAGTATGTTAAATTGCAGTTTCTACAGAAAGAGTGTTTCAGAACGGCTGAATCAAAAGTAAGGTTCAACTCTGTTAGTTGAATGCACAGAACAAAAAGAAGTTTCACAGAATGCTTCTGAGTAGTTTATATTTGAATATATTCCTTTTTGCACTATTACCCTCTTAGCGCTCCGAATGTCCACTTGCATTTTCTACATAAAGAGTGTTCAGAACGGCTCAATCAAAAATATGGTTTCACTCTGTTAGTTATATGCACATATCAGAAATAAGTTTCAGAGAAGGCTTCTGTGTAGTATTTAGTTGAAGATATTCCTTTTTCGAATATTACCCTCTTAGCGCTCCGAATGTCCACTGGCAGTTTCTACACAAAGTGTTTTTCAGAACTGCTCCTTCAAAAGTAATGCTCAACACTCTAAGTTGAATGCAAAGAACAGAAAGAAGCTTCACAGAATGCTTCTGTGTAGTTTATATTTGAATATATTCCTTTTTTCAGTATTACCCTCTTAGCGCTCCGAATGTCCACCTGCATTTTCTACAAAAAGAGTGTTCAGAACTGCTCAATCAAAAGTTTGTGTATCTCTGTTAGCTGAATGCACATATCAGTACGAAGTTTCACAGAATGCTTCTGTGTAGTTTTTATTTGAAGATAGTCCTTTTTCAAATATAGGCCTCTTAGCGCTCCAAATATCCAATTGCAGTTTCTACAGAAAGAGTGTTTCAGAACGGCAAAATGAAAAGTAGGGTTCAACACTTTTAGTTGAATTCACAGAACAGAAAGTAGTTTCACAGATTGCTTCTGTGTAGTATTTATTTGAAGGTATTCCTTTTTCCACTATTACCCTAGTAGCGCTCGGAATGTCCACTTGCAGTTTCTACAGAAAGTGTGTTTCAGGGCTGCTCCTTCAAAAATAAGGCTCAACTCTGTTAGTTGAATGCAGAGAACAGAAAGAAGTTTCAGAGAATGCCTCTGTGTAGTTTTTATTTGAAGATATTCCTTTTTCCACAATTACCAACTTAGCACACCGAATGTCCACTTGCATTTTCTACAGAAAGAGTGTTTCAGAACTGCTTAACCAAATGTATCGTTTAATTCTGTTAGCTGAATGCACAGAACAGAAAGTAGTTTCAGAGAATGCATCTCTGTAGTTTTTATTTGAAGATATTATTTTTCTCAATATAGGCCTCTTAGCGTTCAGAAATCCAATTACAGTTTCTACAGAAAGAGTGTTTCAGAACTGCTCAATCAAAATTAAGGTTCAACTCTGTTAGTTGAATGCACAGAACAGAATGTAGTTTCACAGATTGCTTCTGTGTAGTTTATATTTGAAGATATTCCTTTTTCCACTGTTACCCTCTTAGATCTCCGAATGTCCACTTGCATTTTCTACAGAAAGTGTGTTCAGAACTGCTCTATCAAAAGTATGGTTTAACTCTGTTAGGTGAATGCACAGATCAGAAATAAGTTTCAGAGAATTCTTCTGTGTAGTTTATATTTGAAGATATTCCATTTTCCACTATTACCCACTTAGCGCTCTGAATGTCCAGTTGCATTTTCTACAGAAAGAGTGTTTCAGAACTGCTCAATCAAAAGTATGGTTTAACTCTGTTAGCTGAATGCACAGATCAGAAAGAAGTTTCACAGAATGCTGCTGTGTAGTGTTTATATGAAGATATTCTTTTTACCAATATAGGCCTCTTAGCGCTCAGAATGTCCAATTGCAGTTTCTACAGAAAGAGTGTTTCAGAAAGGCTCAATCAAAAGTAAGGTTCAACTATGTTAGTTGAATGCACAGAACAGAAAGAAGTTTCACAGAATGCTTCTGTGTAGTTTATATTGGAATATATTCCTTTTTGCACTACTACCCTCTTAGCGCTCCAAATGTCCAGTTGCATTTTCTACAGAAAGAGTGTTCAGAACTGATCAATCAAATGTATGATTTAACTCTGTTAGCTGAATGCACAGATCAGAAAAAGTTTCACAGAATGCTTCTGTGTAGTTTTTATTTGAAGATATTCTTTTTCCCAATATAGGCCTCTTATCGCTCAGATTATCCAATTGAATTTTCTACAGAAAGAGTGTTTCAGAATGGCTCAATCAAAAGTAAGGTTCAACTCTGTTATTTGAATGCACAGAACAGAAAGTAGTTTCACAGAATGCCTGTCTGTAGTTCTTATTTGACGATATTACTTTTTCCACTATTACCCTCTTAGAGCTCCGAATGTCCACTTGCATTTTCTACAGAAAGAGTGTTCAGAACTGCTCAATCAAAAGTATGGTTTAACTCTGTTAGTTGAATGCACAGATCAGAAAGAAGTTTCACAGAATTCTTCTGTGTAGTTTTTATTTGAACATATTCCTTTTTCCAATATAGGACTCTTAGCGCTCAGAATTTCCAATTGCAGTATCTACAGAAAGAGAGTTTCAGAACTGGTCAATCAAAAGTAAGGTTCAATATTGTTAGTTGAATGCAAGGAACAGAAAGAAGTTTTACAGAATGCTTCTGTGTAGTTTATATTTGAAGATACTCCTTTTTCCACTATTACCCTCTTAGCGCTCCGAATCACCACTTGCATTTTCTACAGAAAGAGTGTTTCAGAACGGCTCAATCAAAAGTAAGGTTCAACTCTTTTAGTTGAATGCACAGAACAGAAAGAAGTTTCACAGAATGCTTCTGTTTAGTATTTAGTTGAAGATATTCCTTTTTCGACTATTACCCTCTTAGCGTTCCGCATATCCACTGGCAGTTTCTACACAAAGAGTGTTTCAGAACAGCACCTTCAAAAGTAAGGCTCAACTCTGTTAGTTTAATGCAGAGAACAGAAAGGAGTTTCAGAGAATGCTTCTGTGTAGTTTTTATTTGGGGATATTCCTTTTTCCACTATTACAATCTTAGCGCTCCTAATGTCCTCTTGCATTTCCTACAGAAACAGTGTTTAATAACTGCTCAATCAAAAGTGTGGTTTAACTCTGTTAGCTGAATGCACAGATCAGAAATAAGTTTCACAGAATTCTTCTGAGTAGTTTTTATTTGGAGCTATTCTTTTTCCCAATATAGGCCACTTAGCGCTCAGAATGTCCAATTGCAGTTTCTACAGAATGAGTGTTTCAGGACGGCTCAATCAAAAGTAAGGTTCAACTCTGTTAGTTGAATGCACAGAACAGAAAGTAGTTTCACAGAATGCCTGTCTGTAGTTCTTATTTGACGATATTACTTTTTCCACTATTACCCTCTTAGAGCTCCAAATGTCCACTTGCATTTTCTACAGAAAGAGTGTTCAGAACTGCTCAATCAAAAGTATGGTTTAACTCTGTTAGTTGAATGCACAGATCAGAAAGAAGTTTCACAGAATTCTTCTGTGTAGTTTTTATTTGAACATATTCCTTTTTCCAATATAGGACTCTTAGCGCTCAGAATTTCCAATTGCAGTATCTACAGAAAGAGAGTTTCAGAACTGGTCAATCAAAAGTAAGGTTCAATATTGTTAGTTGAATGCAAGGAACAGAAAGAAGTTTTACAGAATGCTTCTGTGTAGTTTATATTTGAAGATACTCCTTTTTCCACTATTACCCTCTTAGCGCTCCGAATCACCACTTGCATTTTCTACAGAAAGTGTGTTTCAGAACGGCTCAATCAAAAGTAAGGTTCAACTCTTTTATTTGAATGCACAGAACAGAAAGAAGTTTCACAGAATGCTTCTGTTTAGTATTTAGTTGAAGATATTCCTTTTTCGACTATTACCCTCTTAGCGTTCCGCATATCCACTGGCAGTTTCTACACAAAGAGTGTTTCAGAACAGCACCTTCAAAAGTAAGGCTCAACTCTGTTAGTTTAATGCAGAGAACAGAAAGGAGTTTCAGAGAATGCTTCTGTGTAGTTTTTATTTGGGGATATTCCTTTTTCCACTATTACAATCTTAGCGCTCCTAATGTCCACTTGCATTTCCTACAGAAACAGTGTTTAATAACTGCTCAATCAAAAGTGTGGTTTAACTCTGTTAGCTGAATGCACAGATCAGAAATAAGTTTCACAGAATTCTTCTGAGTAGTTTTTATTTGGAGATATTCTTTTTCCCAATATAGGCCACTTAGCGCTCAGAATGTCCAATTGCAGTTTCTACAGAATGAGTGTTTCAGGAAGGCTCAATCAAAAGTAAGGTTCAACTCTGTTAGTTGAATGCACAGAACAGAAAGAAGTTTCACAGAATTCTTCTGTGTAGTTTATATTTGAATATATTCCTTTTTCCAGTATTACCTTCTTAGTGCTCCGAATGTCCACTTGCATTTTCTTCAGAAAGAGTGTTCATAACGGCTCAATCAAAAGTATGGTTTTACTCTGTTAGTTGAATTCACATATCAGAAATAAGTTTCACAGAATGCTTCTGTGTAGTATTTAGCTGAAGATATTCCTTTTTCGACTATTATCCTCTTAGCTCTCCGAATGTCCAATTTCAGTTTCTACACAAAGAGTGTTTCAGAACTGCTCCTTCAAAAGTAAGGCTCAACTCTGTTAGTTGAATGCAGAGAACAGAAAGAAGTTGCAGAGAACAGAAAGAAATTTCACAGAATGCTTCTGTGTACTTTATATTTGAATATATTCCTTTTTCCACTACTACCCTCTTAGCGCTCCAAATGTCCAGTTGCATTTTCTACAGAAAGAGTGTTCAGAACTGCTCAATCAAATGTACGGTTTAACTCTGTTAGCTGAATGCACAGATCAGAAAGAAGTTTCACAGAATGATTCTGTGTAGTTTATATTTGAAGATATTCCTTTCTGTTCTCTGCATTAAAATCAATCAAAAAATTATATTGAAATTGAAATACTGAATTTTATACTAAAGACAAGGCATCCAACTGAAAATGAAATTTTCCAGGTGAAAATTTCCAAATCATAAATATGTAGGGACAAAAAACTTTATTTATAAAGAAAAAGATAATTCTAATTAATTGATGATTCAAAGGTTTACAACTTTAAAAGTAAATATTATCTTTGAAGTAAAGTCCATTTAAATTATTTATGCCGCCAAAATTTTAGTAATTGTATATGTATATCATGTAAACTTTTTCGAGAATGATGGAATTGGAAATGTTAGGGTATTATGCGGAAAAAATCACCTAAAGAAAAAAATTATCTCCTCATGAAGGATTACTTTAGCCACTTTGACAGGTGTAGGTAAAAGAACACTTAATGCACATCAATATGATTAGGAGATGCGCGCTTAGATATACGTTATCATTGAAAAGAGAATTGTATTATCAGGTTTGCAGGGGCCCTTCTTATCCTTCATATTTATGTAACTTTGTCATCTATAGAAAGATTATAGGAATTTTAAAAATAGCTGATAGTTAAGAAACATCACCATAACACTGTGCTGAATGCATAATAAAACATTTCCCTTCTCTCTAAAAGCCTTTTAAAATTATGTACCATAATCAGTATGGCCAGCAGAGGGTCATTTCCATGTTCAAGTTCCTCTGTTTCTCGAGGGTGAGAATCCTTCTATAGTCTTCTGAGGGTGACACTGTAGTGTTTTCTTAGCCTGATTATTTTTATCTATTTTTTCCGATGCTTTCCTTTGTATATTTACATTTTACATATTGAAAGTTATTTTTTCAAATATTTTATATGCAAGTTTACAAAGTACAACGACTGTACATTAAAATAACTTATTTATGCCATATGGAAGATTAAATATAATTTTACAATATCTAATATTGATTGTTTAGTTTCTAATCATTGATACTTGACATGATTTTTCCCAGCATACCTCAAAATATTCTTCAAAATCCTGCGAATTAATTCCTGTAACACTTCTGAGGTGTATTAATAAGCTAGAGATGTAAAGAAGATTTGCAGAGAAAATTAGGTTCCCAAATTAGAAATTTTGTCCCACTATCGACTAGAAACCTCTTGAAATGATCAAAAACAATAATAATGCATGTCATAGAGGAAAACCAATAAGGCTGCTGCAGCATGACTACCTCTGTGACCTCAGACAAGTTACGTGTGGGTCCCTACTTCTGTGACCTCAGACAAGTTACGTGTGGGTCCGCACTTATTTTCTTCATCTCTAATAAATATTCGACAAATCTCATTTTCAAAAGTCTTTTAAGGCCTATCCACCTTTCTTTTTCTGATGGAGTTTTGCTCTCATTGCCCAGGCTGCAGTGCAATGTCATGGTCTCGGCTCACACAACCTCCGACTCCCGGGTTCATGTGATTCTCCTGCCTCCACCTCCTGAGTAGCTGGGATTACAGGTGCGCAACACAACGCCCAGCTAATTTTTTGTATTTTTAGTAGAGATGGGGTTTCACCATGTTGGTCAGGCTGGTCTTGAACTCCCGACCTCAGGTGATCTGCACGCCTCGGCCTCTCAAAGTGCTGGGATTACAGTCATGAGCAACCGCGGCCTGTGAGGGCTTTCTACTTTTAAGATGTCAGGACGTATAGCCTGGGAGGTAAATGGTAGTATATATATACATATATATATGTATATATATATACACACACACACACTGTATATATATACATATATACGGTATATTATACTATATATACATATATACTGAATATTATACTCTATATATACATATCTACTGTATATTATATATATATATATATACACATACACACATACACACATACACACATGAGACAGAGAGAAGAGATAGACAATTTCATGTGAAAATATAAACTGTTAACATAATATTTTGCTTCTCTGAGGAATATTTAGCATTGTTCTCAATCTTCTCTGCAGAATTTAAGCATTTTTCTCAGAACTCACCAGATAGAATGAGGGAGGGGCCATATGATACGAGCCAGAGATGAAGGGAGAACAATAGAGAGGGTGCTTTGGGAAAAATAGTACAGTAAGGCTAGGGAATACTTCTCTCCAACAAAAAGACCAAGGTCACAGCTGTATCTCTTCAGAAGCCAAACTTTCTTTTAAAATGTCAATTTCCATCTATTTCTTGCTTCACAGACATTCCATTCATTGCTGGATTTCAAATAAAGCCTTTCCATGTGCAACCTTTCTATAGAAAAAGAGAAATATGGGGGACAGTACAGTCTAAGAAGTGATTAAGAATATCTAGTGGACTTTCCCAGACTGTAAATCTTTACATATATCTGAGCCTAATGAGGTGATTTATTGTGCTATAATGCACAGTGAACTATACAGATGCTTCTTTTTGATCATGCTGCAGAATGGAACTAAATACTAAATACCAAATAGCACTCCCATGATTCTTATACATGTCATTCATATGGCATATTTATGCTTTTTTATATAGCAATTCTTATTCTTAGCTCTTAGGCAACTACGGAATCTATTTGTCATTTTAATAGTCATGCTCCATTTGAGTTATGCAAGGTAGAAATTCTAAGTAGAAAATCTTGTTTTTATTGAAAGTTTTTAGTAAACATTTTGGAAAAAGTCTGTTTTTTGATGCTACTTCTGCACGCTTTCTCAACATGATATTACTTGGTATTGTCCTTATTAACCATAGTACACCATATTCTGCAAATGTTAGAGAGGGTTAAAAATCAGTCATGTATAAGTAAAGCTAATGAAATAGAAAGGAAACCATATTTAGGAAATGGAAGGCAGAAGCAAATGTATTAACTGTGAGTTAGAAACGGTTTAGTCTTTGGAATGAAGCAGCAAGAGTTTAAAAATCTGGTTTGTGATTCACTAGCTTTGTGACCTTGGAGAATTACCTCAGATTTCTGAGTATCAGTTTAGTAGGTGATATCAATTGCAACTTCGCAGAAATATCACAAGTATTAAATAAAGGACTTAGTATCTGGGAGAGCATAGAAAATTACTAATAGTTACATTTTTGTTAATATTACCGTTATTATTATCATACGTATAGTATTTTCTTTCACTGACAATGCATTTAGGACATAAGGAGAACTATAGAACAGTGCTTCTCCAACTTAAATGCAGAGCATGAATCACCTGGAGTTTTGTCAAAATGCGAATTCTGACTCAGTAGCCCTGCAAACTAAGGAAATCTTGGTAATGCTGGTGCTGCTAGTTCACCAACAGACCACACGTTTTGCAACAGCTATATAGAATGTCCTGTTTCTTTTTTTAATCACAAAACATGGCAAGCTCTAAAATAAAGCAGAATAACAGATTTAAATGTTAATACTCATGTCCTCAATTTATAATTTCTCCCTCCCTAACAATGGTATAATTCTGATTAAAAATTAGCAAAGAAAAAAATGGAAATTAATCTTCCTATGTTTATTCTTTTAACAAATTCTGTGTGATTACTACTGGGTTACTTGCTGTAGGAAATAGAAAAATTGCTTTGACATAGATCCTCAAGAATCTGTCCCACTACAAGCTTATTTTTGTAGGAAGCTAAAAGATTTATATAAATAACCGTAATTAAAGAGACAAATGAAGAAGTGCAATGAAAGACGTAGGGAAAGTGCTAGAGGAGTTCGGGGTGGAGGAAAATTATCCTCAAATAATATCTATGCGTAACATTATGCTATCTTCCCTAACCAGCGCTTGACCAGATTGTCACAGTGAACTTTGGTCCTTTCTTATATCTTAGTTTTGGTTCCCACATCCTTCTGTTTGGGGAAGTTCTTGTTTTCCTCATGTAATGACAACAACACTTAAACAATGTATACCAGATAAAAGGAACTATATTGCTTGCTTTATTTACATAGTTAATTTAATTTGTACAATGAACTATGAAGTAATCAGCATTATTTCCTTCATTTTACATATGAGAAAATGGAGAATCAGCGACATTGAATCATCTCAAGTTTCTAAAATATCCACTCTCACCAGGCTGTTTACCCTGTTTTTGTCTGTATGCTGCTATAACAAAATGCCACAGATTGAGTAATTCATAAAAAACAGAAATGTATTTCTCACAGTTCTGGGGCTGAGAAGTCCGAAATCAAGGCAGCGGAGATTTGGCAGTTGGTCCCGAGGTGGCACCTTCTTGCTTCGTCTTCACGTGACAAAAGTGGGCAAAAACGGACAATGTGACGACATGGCAGAAGAGACTGAGGAGCCCGGCATTCCTCTAAAGCATCTTTTACGAGGACGTTTATCTCATTCATGAGGGTGGATCCTTCTTCACTTAATCACTTAACCAAAAGCCCCATCTCTTGATGTCATTGTCCTGGGATTTTAGTTTCAACATACAAACTTTGGATGGGCACATAGGTTCAAATCATAGCACCCTCCAAATTATAATGCCTCTCTCATGCCTGTTCTCCTTGAAGTACCCTCTGGTTTTGCTCTCTTCATTCTTGCCATCACAGTTAACCCTTCAGTTCCATTTCTTTAAGTAATCTCTAAATTTGTAAGATGGTTCCATCTTTTTTTTTTGTATATGGCAGTCTCTCAAACATATTTGTCATATGAACTAAGCAGGTAAATATGTAAATGCCAGCTAAATTTTAGTGAATGATATAATGGCCTAAAGTTGTATCTACCCTTCAGCCAAATATATTTACTTTTAGTAGCAATCTCCTGTCATATACAAAGTCACGACTCTAGGGGTAAACATTTTAGCCTGTGGGTAAGATGTAAAGCAGTGGTATGTTATAGTGACAACTCACTGTCATAGCACTGGGACATGCTCCTCTATCTGCTACAAATTGAATCAACAAAATATATATGATTTTGTCAGATTTAAATGTATGCTCCTGTTAGTAAAATAAAAGTATGGGAAAACTTTACGGAGTAGATTTAATAGAAATGTTTTCCTGAGTTATCTGCCTTCTTTATTTTTATGTTATGCTTTAAGTCTATGGTCAATGTATAGAGCTATGATTGATGTGCTTTTCCAATTCTGTTCAGATCAGACAGGTTAATTTTCTTCTTTTAAATCTTCTTGAATTTTGTCTAACACTTTTTGTTCCAATTTCTTACTAGATTATACTCCCTTCCCTAACTGCTTCATGATTACTTATACACAAACAATATTATGATATTGACACATTGAATTCATTTTAGGTGATGATTTTGGTCATAAACATGAGCAGGTTGTGAAGTGTTTCAGCCATCCCAGGGCATGGCTGTCAGTCCCTTGTCTAATGTTTCAAAAAAATCTTGAATTTGTGATGATGCTGTGATGGTCCCTCAGATATTCTTACACACATCTTTGCCCCTTGTTCCCTCTAACTTTCCTCTTCTGATAAAAAAGCAAACACTGCCAAGCTCAAATGGAATTACATTTGGATGCAAGTGTCACTATGCAATGGTTGCCAATAAAAGTACACAAGGAATTTTATTATGGTGAATTAAAGGCAAACAGACTTCAGAGAAATGAGCACGAACATGAAAATGGCGCATGGTACGCGGATCTCACTGGAAAGTCATTCTGTACACAATGTTTTCACTAGAAAAATCCATTAGCTTTAGCTAGAAATTGAAATTACTTTGTAGGAAATCAGAATAAAATATGTGAAAACATTATATTCTGTGCAAGATTAATACCACGCCTGGTGTTGAAAGGTTTGTGGTCTTGCTTCGACGATGCTAAAAGGTCAGAAACCACAAAGATGCATATGTGTTGTCGTTTGCACAGTTACTAATTTTTCTCATTATTTCCATAATGCGATGTGCTGTTTCAACAGAGAAACCCTCTGGAGAGTGGCTTGCACTGTTTTCAGGCAGCTCTTTTGCTTTCATGTTTTGGCCTTGGCCAGGGAATTCAGACAGACTTTTCAGTTATTTTCGACAAGAATGTATTCATTTATTGTTTTAAATAATAATAAATAGATTTTAAAATTACTGTACATTACTGCACTTTAAACGCCATGAGGTCAAGGACTCTAAAGTCTGGACATCATTGTATACCCTACATCTTGCACAAGGTTTAGAAAAAATGGCATGGACACCTATTTTTTGAATCAATAAATGAATACATAAAAGAATTCCAAACTCTAGTCCAAGGTTTTAGATTAATAATGTATTAAAATGCGTAAAATTTATAGACAAAACTCTTCTTATTTAGAAGTTTATTCTTTAATTGGAGAGATAAAATATATGCACATAAAAGCTTAAGGAAAAATAATAAGGGTTTTGAAGTACTTACTATGTGAAAAATTTAGCATAAATCTTACATCCATTTATTTAACACATTTTATACGTTGCATTATTTATATATAGTGCTGATTGGTAGAATTCATATGTGAACGGAACTATAAAAATTTTGAGGATAAGCACTAGAAACACAGAATAAATAGAGTGTTAACATGCAAAACACAGAAATACTTCAATTGACTAGGTGAAAGAAAAGATTTCTGGTTCCATGTACACTGATTATTGAGGGATGAGTATGACATTATTATGCCAGAATCAATAAATATTTTAAATAGGGAGAAAACTATAATTATATATCTTTGTGTTCAACAGGAGTAGCAGTACTGATAAAGTAGAAGTTTGTTATACCTTTTTTATAGTCTTTTAAAGTTGTTTATAAATAAAATCTACTCTTAGTTAATTAATGGTTGATGTTCATTGAAGTGTTTTCAAATTTTTGACCTCTGAATTGCCTTGTACATATGGAGAAATAAAGCTTGCCTAGCATAATTTCTTGAGAATGAATGATCTGGATAGATTTGTTGACAATATGTCTGTACTTATTTTATTAATTCTTTAATCTTCATGAAGAAAAATATAAAAGTCATATTCTAGTGTTTTATACCATGGAAAAAATGTCTTATCCTTTTCCTAAGGAAAAATACATCATGACACAAAAGTAAAGTTAATTAAATTACTTACTTTATTAATTAACTGTCTATTATTTCTATGGGTTGAAGTAAATTTGATACTCAATGCTATTTAATCTAATTCTAAAAGCTTGAATGAGTAATGATTTTTTCATGTAAGGTTAGTTGAAATAAATTATCACTGATTTTCAGATTTAATATTAATTAGCTATTGCATATTCTTAATGGGATATAAGTGTTTAAAAAGCCCTTTTTGGTTGCGAAAAGACCACGCCCATTGTAGACTTCTTAGAATACATCACATCTGGCCTCCTTTTTAGAGTGGGGAATTCAACTCATAAGTGGCTGGACATTGATTCTGAACATTTTGAACATTATTTGCCTGTCTTCACTCATACTGGTTGCTGTTCTTTTGTAAGTAATCACCATGTTTAGCATGCACTTGAACTATTGTTACTTAGGGTGCTTGACTATTTACAAGTCTCACTAGGATTCTAGGTATTCATTAGTCTCGTGGTGTGTATTTGCTGATGGTCCTATTATCTTTGTTGGTTCAGTTACACAGTACCATCCAAGATGCTGCAACACATTATACACAGGGTATGGGTTGTGGGAGCTACAGATATCAGTTATTATTTAGGCTCAGAAACTTAGAATCTCTGCAAGGTTGGACATGATCCTTAGTCTTGTTTTAAGACCGTCTTGTTTTAAAAGTTAAACCCAAATTCTTAAAATATAGAATAGGGGTGCTAGTAGTGCTCACAGAATTGTAGTAAAGATCAGCTGGGAAAGAAGAGCCTATTAAACAGAGCCTGGTATTTAATAAGTATCAGCTGCCTTCAATTAGGAATCTGTGTTGTCATGATTAGAAGATTGCTGGTTTATTTTACAGATCTGTAAGTATAGCCAAAATATGTCAAAATAACCACCAGAAAGAATCATATACCGTCCCTTGAACATTTCATCCCTAGAATCTAGCCAGATTAGCATCTCTATACTGGCAATACTGTTAACACAGATTGTGCTCAAACCCCTCATTGACTTTTCAGCACCTGTAAATTACTGGAGATTTAGGAAGAAGTCTGGGGTTATGGCTTAGTTAAGCTGAGTGGCCAGAAAGTGTGAGATGCTGGATGCCTCCTCCAGTTCATTTCTCCAGCGGCCGCACCAGGCGTATCCATAGCTCCGCTCCCGGGAGCTCGTCTCCGGCGTGGGGCGTGTGCGCACCCCTGGCCGGGCGGAGCCTGGAGCCTGCTCATTAGCAGCGCGGGCAGCTCGTGCGCCCGCAGGAGGGAGGCGGAAGCACAGCCCTGAGCCGCCAGCAGGAGGAGGGAGCGCGGCGGCTGCAGGCAGGGGAGGGAGAGGAAAGAACGGAGGGACGGTTCCCGGACAGAGCGGGAGGAATCGGGGAGCGGCCAGTCCAGGGGGAGCTGCTCCGCTGCGCTGCGCTCGTTATTCACAGGACGCGGCGGCGCTTCCCGGGGCCGCTTCCCGGTCCCCTGGGTGGAGGCTGCCATCTAAACCTGACTCCAGGTGAGTTCCCCAAAGAGGCGAAGCGAGGGGTCTCGAACCAGAGACTTGGAACTGGCGAGGCTGCTCGGCTCCCCAAGCGCCGCTGCCTTGACATTTCCCGATTCACGGGAGGTTTTGGGGGCGGCTGCACAGGCTGGAGGGGCGGATGGGCGGTTGCGATCCTCAGCCGGCGTGGGGGCGTTCGGGAGGAATTAGCTTCAGTGAACGGGGTTTTAGGAGATGTCCGCAAGGCACGCGCTATGTACGCGTTTCTAGACGAGCTTTTGAGACAGAAATTTGGCTTCCCGGATGCCCGTTTTGGCCTTCTGTCCTTCCTTTTGCTTGCCTCATGCCCAATTTTCCAAGCCGAGGAAAGGACTGGAAGGGCGTGGAAGTAGGAGGTCTGGGCACAGCATTCGGCAGGGCAGCCCTGGTCTCCAAGTTTGGGGGTGGGGGGTGGGACTCTTTTCCTTTCAGCCTAATTTACCAGGGGAAAACCCGCAGAGCACCTTGAGGTGCCTTTGCTCCGCACCCTCCATAAGCTTATTAGAGGGAACTTGAGGCTCGCTAGACAACCTGTGACAGGTGACGGCAATTTAGCTTAAAAGCCATGTTGGTTCACTTCGTCTCCTCTTTATCCTTTGTTGCAAAATTGATACCTTTTTGGATTTCTTTAACAGCACAAAGTTTAAGTGGCCGGCTGACAGGAAATATTTCTTTTGAAAATGCTATGAGAAAAGTGATGAGTTAACGTTGAGAGAAAGGCAACTTTATTTTCTCGGAAGAACTTTGGGGAAAGAGATTGATAGGGAAATTCTGGGCATGAAATTATGGACATTTCCCACAGAACTTCCTTCATTTATTTATTTTTTTACATTTCCTTCATTTTTTTTTTTAATCGTGTGTGTGTGTATCAGAGAGACAAAATTCGTTGGAGGTATTAGGACTTTATTTGGTTTAGAAGTTTCTTTCTTACTAATAGCACTAATTTGTGATCTTCATGATTATAAGAATTTACTAAGTGTTTTGCTTTTAGGTGTTTTGGGTCTGTTTTTTAAAAAAATTCAATACTTACTTTGTGGGCCTTGCTGAATACCTCTCAATAAAATCGGTGGGCATACAGTTAGTGACATGACCCCTGTGGATTTAATAGCAGGTAAGTATACAAATGATAAGTTTAGGAAATAAATGTCAGAATCAACATTTAGGTGTGAAATTGAAATATCTTTCAAATATTTACCAAACTCTCTTATAGGATCCAATGTCATTTTATGGTCAAGAGAGCTTAAAGGTTTCTCAGATTGAGATATATGTATCTACTTTGTTAATCCAAATGTAATGTTTTATTTTGTTCTTTAATGACTGTTTGAATTCAACAAATAAAACTTGCATATTTAATGTAAGGTTCTTTCACATATATTACTTCTCCAATTTTTAATATAAATTTAAGGAGAAAAGCAATATTCCATTTTGTAGATGAAGAGACTGTGTCACAGAAGTATTACTTTACCTAGATTTCTGTAATTATTATGTTATAAACTTAGAAATTACATATTATTCTGGAACATATAAAATATATGAATGTTATAAACCATAAGAATTCAGACCTATGCTATTTAACTTCAAGTTTAGTTCTTTACCCAAACAATTGCATGACTACATTGAGACTACTGAAGTAATTATATATGAACACGCTATACGAAAAAATACTTAAAACATTTCTTATTTTTGTCGTTTCTCTTTGATATAAAATATACTATAATTTAATGGAGTTATATTCCATATTTAGATGCTCCTAACTTCCAAATAACACCTAAACTCCTAAAAACTGACCTGTGTCCTTCTTAATAGAAGTGGCTTGACCGGGAGACCCAATTTTTACTAAGAATATTCTTGGGATAATTTATGTCTTATAATCAAGATAAAGACAGGCCACATTTAGTTGTATTTTTAAACCACTTAGTGTGAAGTTGCAACGCAGACATAACTTGCTTTCAGGCTACACTGCCAGCTTTGCAGTGAATAGTCTTTAAGATTCCGTGGAAACATTGGCAGATATAGCTAATGTCTATCTGATGTAGGATTTATGAGAAAAGGAGAGGTAGAAACTGAATGCTCTTATATTTCATATGTGACCACATTCATAAAACTTTATTGATAAGTACTTTGTTGTCTGACACGGGCTGATACAAATAGGCTTCTTCAAGAGTTGAGGAAGAAAACTAAATCCCTATAATACAGCCTTTTTCCTCCTTTTCTTTCTTAAGCGGTAATAGTTGATCCTAGCTTTTGTGTGTCTATGCATGCTCAATACAGTTAGGGGTATAAGGAGAAGTTAAGCAAGAATATTGAATGCTAGCTAGGAAAGTTTTTGGAGTCTCAAATACTTTGGAACGATTTTTCACATTATATACATAAAATTCCTAGTTACATTTGGGAACTAAGTATATTATACACAACTTTGCATCTGATTACAGGATTCCCTGTACATTTATAGCTCAGGTATTCTGGAAAGAGTCAAGATAATTAGTTTTATGGCTCTTGCCCGTGTGACCTGTTTCTTTCTGGTCCTGATATTAAAAGGATGACTTAAATTTTCTGGAATGTCAAAATTTTCTCTTCCCTTGGATCCTACAAAATACTTCAAGCAGTGTATGTGTGATACTCGCTGTCATTCCAACATTTCCAATCCTCCTGAGAATGCTAAACAATGCCCTAGATTTCTTCCTTTGTAATTCTTTCAGATAGAGGGTTAGCTGAGTTAGGAAGAAAGGAGAGAGGGAGAGAAGAAGAGAGATGACATTTTATCCCTCAGGAAAGAACAAGACCAATTGTATTCCTAATTTAGAAATATTATTCTACAAACATTCCTGAACAAGAGGGCTTTGCATATACATTAAAGCAGAATACCTAGTCAACTTCTAGTTATGCCATGTAGTGAAATGGAAGTAAGATGAGCAGGCCGAGATCATTTTTGTTGGAGAACTGAGACCACATGAAATAGGTAACAGAGTTACCCCAACTGGGGGGCAAGAGGACTTGAAAGTTTCCTCCATAAATTTGCAGTTAGTACAGGGCTGCTCCAGTGATCAGAGTCATGAATGCCCTAGAGTGTCTGTATAACCCTGTACACAGGCTGAGACAGCTCTAACGGCCCAGAAAAGCCTCTGGACAGAATCACTGCACCCTTGGACATTGTCCGACCGCATGTATGAGAATAGTGAGTGCTGAGGAGTTGTGGGTAGCTCGGTACAACTCTTGCTAAAGGAGTGTCATCAACATTCATTGCTGAAAGTGAATTTTTTCATTCACATATGTGATGCCTATTAGGTCATGATTTCTTGGATACCAATTTGTACAAGATATGAATTAATTTTTGAACATCCTTTCTTAAAAGTACCATGTTCATATAGTTGCTCATTTTAATATGAGTAGTTCAGATGGGACATAATAGAGTAAGGAAATGATTGAACATCCTAAGATCTAGTGTATATACCTTTGTTCATGATGAGATTCATCCCCTGTCCCCCTTTGTAGTGACACTGATGGCATAAGGAGTATTAGATGAAATTTAATGCAGAAAACAATGGGATATATGAATGGTAGATATGGTTGACAACCACCATTTTCACTGAAGTTGTTTCAAAGCAAAGAAATTTGGGATAAATTCATTTTATTTGCTCCTGAAGGGTAATTAGGAATAAGTAGGAATTGTGAAGAGGCTGTAGTGTTGACATTAAGAGAAGTTTTTGATTCTTAAAATAGGATATATTACACAAGAGTGAACAAACAGAAGATACTGAACAAATATTCTGTCATAAGTAAGTGATGGATTATTCGGACTTGTTGAACTATGTTTTTAAATGTATTATTTAAATATTTAAATATTATTAAAACCTTAAATAATATTTAAATATTATAAAAGTTGTAGAAAATTATGTTTTCAATACAAATATACACTTATAAGCTATATTGTAGATATGGGAGTAAACAATGCAATTTTTTTTAACTGAGTGAAAAATTTAGTTTTTTAAAATTCCAAATGGAGCTAACAGCTTAGTGTGATACATATTTTGAATTTCAAAATTTGTAACCAAATAGGACAAATGTGTTGAACTGTACTTTTCTTGAAGAACCGTGATAAGAATGAGCGGTGAAAAAATTACAGCATACTTACCAGGGATCAAATACTTGCTTAGGGTTAATAAGAAAAATCTCAGCAAACGCTAGAAATGAGGTACACGATCTATCAGAGACCCATGATTAAAGTGGTATCTTGTTAGGTATATGAGCTTGAAAAGAAACGGCATAGCTTCACTTTACCCCAGTTGCTTCTTTTGTAAAACGGGGAGACTAAGAGTGTGGTAACTCAAAATCCTTTGTTAATGATTTTCTTCTTAGAACAGTGCCAGGTCCAATTAGGATTAGATTGCTATTTTTATTATTGATATTTGCCCTAGTTCTGCCTTTTATTGACTGTGTGACATTGGTGAAGATCCCTTTCTGAAGCTTTGTTTCTTACCTACAAGCTGGGAATAGAATACCTGCTATGAAGAGTGGTTGTTAGTACATTAGAAAGGCTGGATATTTGTTTATATAAGGGGCTCAGCGCATGGTAGAAATTTGATAGCATTTTTTGCTTGCCCTCCCATGTATTACTGTGAAGACATCCCACATATTATGTCCAAGTTTTTATTTTCCCCTCAAATGCAATGTCAAGCACAAAACATTCCCATCTCCCAATTCTCTTCTGATGTTCTACAACCATTAAAGTATAGAAAACTAGAATGAGTGTTTTTATAACTTTTGCTGTACTTAAGCATGTGGAGAGAAGAGCGCTAGATCACAGGACACACTTTGATAGGAAAAGGGAAATATTTACACTGCAAACAACTTTCTCCTCATGCTTAACAGTTTTATGCTGTCATTCTGTCAGCACCAAGTGAGATTTTTCTATTTAAATAGTTTTCTATTTGTGGTATGATAATTCATGTATGGACTTCATGTAACTAACATAAATATAATGGATGGTTGAGAAGTGGTTTATTTTTACCAAGAGGAAAAAATGTGTACACGATTTTTTAAAATATTGCTTTGAAAATATTTAAAATTAATTTTGATTCAGTTGGTGGAAGATAGCGTCACAAACTCACTGCTAGTGGTATTCTTGAGAAGTAATGTTTGAATTTTCTAGGTATTGTCCCCAGACTGCCTTAAAAGAATTTAATTTTAGATGTAAATTTTCTGCTTAACATGGAAGATTTTCCCTGAAAATATTAGCTTCATCAGATACATAGTTGCTTAGGGGTAGCTGCATGGAATTATGGGAAGAGTGAAATAGAAAAAAATTTTCATGTCTAAGTTATACATACTGGTGTAATCATATTGATTGGATGATAATGATAATTACAGCAATAATGTGATTGAAAGGGTAAGCAAGTAACATATACTACAGTTACTAATATAATCCTGTGATTGAGTTTACCACTTCGTTTCTCTTTCCTGGAAACCCTTAAGTTTGTCACTATTGCACTTTATTTCCTTTGCTTATTGTAGTGGTGTATTAGTTGTATTACTGCTGCTATAACAAATTACGACACATTTACATAACTTAACACATATTTATTGTCTTGCAGTTTCAAAGGTCAGAAGTCCAAAATCACTTTAATTAGGCTAAGTCAATGTGTCTGCAGTGTGGGTTCCTTCTCGAGGTGCTGAGGGGAGAATCCATTCTCTTGCATTTTCTGCTTCTGGTGGCACCTGTCTTCATTGTCTTTTCCCCATTCCTCCATTTTCAAGGTGCGTTGCTTTTATTTCTGTTTCTGTCTCCGCGCTGTCTCCTCCTTTAACTTTGAGTCCTTCTCTCCACTTCATCTAAGGACTCCTGTGATTACTTTGGACTCACGTGGATGACCTGGGATAATCACCTTGTCTCCAGATCCTTAAATGAATCGTATCTACAAGTCCTTTGGCTGTGTAAGGCAGCACATTCCCAGGGCCGGGAGATTAGGTGAAGAACATCTTTTGGGACTATTATGCAGCCTATCACAAGTGGTAATATCACTTTTATGCCTTGAGACCCTGAAATTAATGTACTTGCTTACGCATGGAAAAACAATGTATCTGTGGGGGTAACAGTTTATTTTTGAACCATTAGAAGGTATTGATGGGGAAGTTTTCATCTGACAACAGATACTGATAAATTAAATACCCTTAGATTTGTCAAAACTAGCTTTAGTAAAATATAAGTAAAAGTATTTGCACTGCTAGGGTCAAAAATATTAATTAAACCCATTATTTATCAAGGCCAAGTCCTGGATTAGTTAGGTTTAAATTAACCTAGAACATTATCTTCCATAGTGCTTAATTGTGAAGCTTAGTTCTTGTTGACAAAAGCTCATCCATATAAGAAAGCATCGAAAGGTTGGTGTTTTTTTAACCTTTGCAGAATATAACTTTTCAAAGGGATGTTAGACAGTAGTTCCATCACAATTGATGCAGTTCACAGACATTCTTTGTGAATATTTTATCTCATGAGTTATATCTATGACACTAATCATAGACTTCTAGAAGAAATTTAGCAATGGTCATGTCAGCCTTTCAAATCTTTCTGTAACCTAGAAGAGGATCATTGCATAAGATAGATTCATTTTCCCCTTTATTCCATTGTTGCCAGAGAGAACTTGAAATGCCCTGTTCAAATTAATTTAATGCAAATGAATTCTTGCTGCCTCACAAGTAGTTTGTCCTTCATTTTTCTTAAAATTAGATTGAAAATGGATGTGACCTGCTTTACTGGTTGTTGTGCAGGAAGCGTTGTCCTTCCTGAAAGCTCCCTCCGTTGTCAAAATGAAGCCATTAAGAGTAAAGTAAATTATATTATCTGATCATAGTATCACAATTGACCTTAAAACAATAAATTTTATAATCAGTGCAAATTGCTGAATAGTGTTTGCAGTTGTAGAAATTTCAAAGGAAACCCTGGTTGAGATACAAAGCTGCTATAATCATTTTTAAAATCTTTGTTTTTCTTTTACTTTGGAACAGTAGTGCAGTAAGTACTTTTGCCTTATTGTTCTCTCTGCCTTCCAGAAACCCTCATTCAAATATTCTAAGTTTTTAAGTCTTTTTCATTTCTTTTAATATTGTAACATTTAACAATGTCAAAGAAAGTATAATTTTTCTGGAAATCAAGCTAAAAATAAAGAGAAGCCGATGTAAATGAACATCAAATTAACAAGATTGATTAGGAAAAGTAATTTTTGAAAAGGGCCCAAAATCCCTTTGCACATAAATGCAAAAGAATTTAGTGAAAGAAGGTGAAACTGGAGTAAAGAACTCTACGGATGCGTAAGTAACTCTTAATAAGAATGAGTAACGTACATGCGTATCTTTAGCTCCCAGTTTCAGAGATACAGTAGTTGTACAACAAATGGTCCTTTCCTGCTCTTAAGGAAGCCTCTCCTCCTCCAGCCATGCCATTCCTCAGAGCAAGCTCTTCCACTGAGTTTTCAGCAACCATAAGTAAGAAGGATGGTACGATAGGCTGCGTGTACATATGGCCCTCATTAGCAGGCCAACTGTTCCTTTTGCCCACCCACATCACTGGGGACATATGGCGTTACTTTGACTGTTGAAACAAGTGTGTGTGGACATATCTTGGTATGAGTAAAAGACTGTTGATTGTCTTTCTCTTGTCGCTCGTGCAACCGTCTCCTTGTGGAGATCGTATTATCCATAACACTAGATTTGAGGATGATAAATGACGTTGTTATTATTAACTGAATTTGCCTCTCTAGTTTGATCACAAAACCAGCGAATGTTTGCTTATGGAACATGTAAAGCTTATAGAAGACGGAAAGCTTACAGAAAGAAATGATGGCTTTTCTAAGCATAAGAGTCAGGTCTTTTTCAATCAAAAACTAACTCATTCAAAAATTCAAGAGTTCTGTAAAACCAGAACAGCAGAGGTTTCAGAAATGCTATTGAGATCATTTATTATAAAATAGCCATTAATGAAATGTAATAGTGAGTCTGTTGTTGTGACTATGTGGAGAAATGAATGAGAAAATATAAGATAGGCTGGAATGAAGAGAGTCATCGGATCCCAACATAATTCATTTTGTATAGTTCACAGTATTGTAGCTTTAAAAAAATTATGAATTTTTTCAGTACTGTGAATTCTGAATTTGCAATATGAGGCTTTTCAATCCTTGCAACAAGTGTGTATTTTTCAGTGGTTCTAGAATTATCGGGGCTTTCGAGCTGCTTCTGATAAGAAGGCAAGGCTAGAGGACTCGTGTTGAGGTGGCATTTGCACAGGACTTTAGATAACATACATCGATGATGTAGAGAGAAGAGCGGGTGATGTTGCTGTGGATTATAGTGGAAAGGCACCTTTTGCTCCCTCTGCTGACCTGTTTGTGTATTCAGCTGTGTAGCATATTTCTTGTATAATTACATAGTAATTTCACACACTACATTAAGAAAATCTGAACAATTTTTACTAAACTCATGTTTTCTAAATATTAAGTAAATAAAACCAATATTTGGCTAGGTAACATTTATAAACACAGGATTTCTAGATAGATGATGATAAATTTTCATCTATATCTATAGAGCTGATAAATTTTCAAAACCCTTTGAATATCACTTGTACTACAAAGTCTCGTTTCAGTTTCAGTGCCATGGCACATTGATTAATCACCACTAAAGCGGTACATGAAATATTTGGCAATATAGGTATTTGGTAATGGTGATTGATGCACAGAATACGGCACCGTTATTATGCACTGGCCTTGAGAACTTTAGTTTTCATCTTCGATCACCTGATAGAGAACAAACTAACAGCTTTTTTCTTTCACCTTGCTGGAGAATAAACTAACAACTTCAAATTATCTGATCCATCCAAAAACTTATTTCCGTGAAACTCACTGATTTATTTATTATTTCGTGGGGATCACTATTATTTGCTGTAGTAAAATATCAAATGATCGATGTTTTATACCAACATGGCAGCTCACATGGTAGGCAACAGAATGAAAACAAACAGGTTTACTACCAAGAATTATACTATATTGCTTTTATTGACAGAAAAAGCATACAGGTAATTTTATTCAGAGATTTTATGTGAATTATTTTGATAAGTGTACACATATATTTATAACTGACCTTTCTTTGTCAAGTGTGTGCCCACACACGTATTCATACTAAATCAATCTTAGAGATCTTATCCAAAGATTGAATTTCTTAAAGTGACTGTTCCAAATATGTATAATTTATGGCAAAAAAGTCACAAAATGGCAATACAAGGAGGCATAAAAGTGAAGATAAAGGGGGAGATGATGGTTAAAAACACCTGTAAATGAATAATTGATTTTGATTTAAATTCTTTTTAGTTCTTAGCTGATGAAATGAATATAAATGAAATTATTATGCAAAACACCTCTATTTGTTGTATATGCATGTACATATATGTGTTACAAATACAAAACTGATAGGATATTATTTAACATATATTCACACTCATAATGTGCATATATGTACATAATGAAAATGAGTGCTTGTTTTATATGTATGTATACACACACATACACATATTGCATACTTTCATTTTTTAAAATTTTACTTTAAGTTCTGGGATACATGTGCTGAACATGCAGGTTTGTTACATAGGTATACTTGTGCCATGGTAATTTGCTGCACCCATCAACCCGTCATCTAGGTTTTAAGCTCCACATGCATTAGCTATTTGTCCTAATGCTCTCCCTCCCCTTTCCCCACACCCACCTACAGACCCCAGTGTGTGATGTTCCTCTCCCTGTGTCAACATGTTCTCATTGTTCAGCACCCACTTATGAGTGAGAACATGCAGTGTTTGGTTTTCTGTTCCTGTGTTAGTTTGCTGAGGATGATGGTTTCCAGCTTCATCCATATTCCCGCAAAGGACGTGAACTCATCCTTTTTTATGGCTGTGTAGTATTCCATGGTGAATATGTGCCACATTTTCTTCATCCAGTCTATCATTGATGGGCATTATGTTGGTTCCAAGTCTTTGCTATTGTAAATAGTCCCATGATAAACATATATGTACATGTGTCTTTAGAGTAGAATGATGTATAATCCTTTGGTATATACCCAGTAATGGGATTGCTGGGTCAAATGGTATTTCTGGTTTTATATCCTTGAGGAATCACCACATTGTATTCCACAATGGTTGAACTATTTTACAAGCCCACCAACAGTGTAAAAGTGTTCCTATTTCTCTGCATCTTCTCCAGCATCTGTTTCCAGAATTTTTAATGATCACCATTCTAACTGGTGTGAGATGGTATGTCATTGTGGTTTTGATTTGCATTTCTCTAATGAACAGTGATAATGAGCTTTTTTCATATGTTTATTGGCCACATACATATCTTCTTTTGAGGAGTGTCTGTTCATATCCTTTGCCCACTTTTTGATGGGGTTGTTTGTTTTTTTTTTCTTGTAAATTTGTTTAAGTTCCTTCTAGATTCTGGATATTAGACCTTTGTCAGATGGATAGATTGCAAAAATTTTCTCATATTTTGTAGGTTGCCTGTTCACTCTTGTGATAGTTTATTTTACTGAGCAGAAGCTCTTTAGTTTGATTAGATTCCATCTGTCAATTTTGGCTGTTGTTTCAAGTGCTGTTGGTGATTTAGTCATGAAGTCTTTGCCCACACCTATGTCCTGAATCATATTGCCTAGGTTTTCTTCTAGGGTTTTTATAGTTTTAGGTTTTACATTTATGTTTTTAATCCACCTTGAGTTAATTCTTTTATAAGGTATAATGAAGGGGTCTAGTTTCTCTTTTCTGCATATGGCTACCCAGTTTTCCCAGCGCCATTTATTACATAGGGAATCCTTTCCCCATTGCTTGCTTTTGTCAGGTTTGTTGAAGATCAGATTGTTGTAGATGTGTGGTGTTATTTCTGAGGCCTCTATTCTGTTTCATTGGTCTATATATCTGTTTTGGTATTAGCACCATGCTGTTTTGGTTACTTTAGCTTTGTAATATAGTTTGAAGTCAGGCAGCGTCATGCCTCCAGCTTTGTTCTTTTTGCTTAGGTTAGCCTTGGCTCCACAGGCTCTTTTTTGCTTCCATATGAAATTTAACATAGTTTTTTTCTAGTTCTGTGAAGAAAGTCAATGGTAGCTTGATGGGAATAGCATTGAATCTATAAATTACTTTGGGCAATATGGCCATTTTCATGATATTGAGTCTTCCTATCCATAAGGATGGAGTGTTTCTCTATATGTTTGTGTCCTGTCATTTCCTTGAGCTCTGGTTTGTAGTTTTCTTTGAAGAGGTCCTTCACATCCCTTGTAGGTTGTATTCCTAGGTATTTTGTTTTCTTTTTAGCAATTGTGAATGGGAGTTTACTAATGATTTGGCTCTCTGCTTGTCTGTTATTGGTATATAAGAATGATTGTGATTTTTGCACATTAATTTTATATCCTGAGACTTTGCCAAAGTTGCTTATCAGGTTAAGGAATTTTTGGGCTGAGGTGGTGGCGTTTTGTAAATATACAATCATGTCATCTGCAGACAGAGACAATTTGATTTCCTCTCTTCCTATTTGCATGCTTTTATTTCTTTCTCTTACTCGATTGCCCTGGCCAGAACTTCCAATACTATCTTGATAAGAGTGGGGAGAGAGGGCATCCTACGCTTGGGCCAGTTTTCAAAGGTAATGCTTCCAGCTTTTGGCCATTTAGCATGATATTAGCTATGCATTTGTCATAAATAGCTCTTATTTTTGTGAGATATGTTCCATCAATACCTAGTTTATTGAGAGTTTTTAGTATGAGGGGTGTTGAATTTTATTGAAGGCCTTTTCTGCATCTATTGAGATAATCATGTGGTTTTTGTCATTGGTTCTGTTTATGTGATGGATTATGTTTATTGATTTGCATATGTTGAACCAGCCTTGCATGCCAGGCATGAAGCCAACTTGATCGTGGTGGATAAGTTTTTGATGTGCTGCTGGATTCTCTTGCCGGTATTTTATTCAGGATTTTCGCATCGATGTTCATCAGTGATATTGGCCTGAAATTTTCTTTTTCTATTGGGTCTCTGCCAGGTTTTGGAATCAGAGTGATGCTGGCCTCATAAAATGATTTAGGGAGGAGTCTTTCTTTTTCTATTGTTCAGAATAGTTTCAGAAGGAATGGTACCAGCTCCTCTTTGTACCTCTGGTAGAACTCGGCTGTGAAGACATCTGGTCCTGGGCTTTTTTTGGTTGGTAGGCTAGTAATTACTGAGTCAATTTCAGAACTTGTTATTGGTCTATTCAGGGATTTGACTTCTTCCTGCTTTAGTCTTGGGAGGGTGTATGTGTCCAGGACTTTATCCATTTCTTCTAGATTTTCTAGTTTATTTGTGTAGAGGTGTTTACAGTATTCTCTAATAATAGTTTGTATTTCTGTGGGATCAGTGGTGATATCCCCTTTATCGTTTTTTAATGTGTCTATTTGATCTTTCTCTCTTTTCTTCCTTGTTAGTCTGGCTACCGGTCTATCTATTTTGTTAATCTTTTCAAAAAACCCACTCCTAGATTCATTGATTTTTTTTTGAAGGTTTTTTTGTGTTTCTCTCCCATTCGGTTCTGCTGTGATCTTAGTTATTTCTTGTTTTATACTAGGTTTTTAATGTGTTTTCCATTGCTTCTTTTGATTGTGATGTTAGGGTGTCTATTTTAGATCTTTCCCACTTTCTAATGTGGACATTTAATGCTGTAAATTTCCCTCTAAACACTGTTTTAACTGTATCCCAGAAATTCTGATATGTTGTGTCTTTGTTCTCATTGGTTTCAAAGAACTTATTTATTTCTGCCTTAATTTTGCTATTTACCCAGTAGTCATTCATAAGCAGGTTGTTCAGTTTCCATGTAGTTGTGCAGTTTTGAGTGAGCTTCTTAATTCTGAGTTCTAATTTGATTACACTGTGGTGTGAGAGATTGTTTGTTATGATTTTCATTCTTTTGCATTTGCTGAGGAGTGTTTTACTTCCAATTATGTGGTTGATTTCAGAATAAGTGCTATGTGGTGCTGAGAAGAATGTATATTCTGTTGATTTGGGGTGGAGGGTTCTGTAGGTATCTATTAGGTCCACTTGGACCAGAGCTGAGTTCAAGTCTGAATATCCTTGTTAATTTCCTTTCTTGTTGATCTGTCTAATATTGATAGTGGGTTGTTAAAGTTTCCCACTATTATTGTGTGGGAGTCTAAGTCTCCTTGTAGGTCTCTAGGAACTCGTTTTATGAATCCTGGTGCTCCTGTATTTGGCATATATATATATTTAGGATACTCAGCTCTTCTTGTTGCATTGATCCCTTTACTACTATGTAATGCCCTTCTTTGTCCTTTTTTATCCTTGTTGGTTTAAAGTCTGTTTTATTAGAGACTAGGATTGCAACTCCTGCTTTTTTTTTCTTTCTTTCCATTTGCTTGGTAAATATTCCTCCATCCCTTTATTTTGAGCCTATGTGTGTCCTTGCAAGTGAGATGTGTCTCCTGAATACAGCACACCTGTGGGTATTGACTCTTTATCCAATTTGCCAGTGTATGTCTTTTAATTGGGGCATTTAGCTCATTTATATTTACCGTTAATATTGTTATGTGTGAATTTGGTCCTGTCATCATGATGTTAGCTGGTTATTCTGCACATTAGTTGAAGCAGTTTCTTCCTAGTTTCATTGGTTTATATATTTTGGTGTGTTTTTGCAGTGGCTGGTACTGGTTTTTCCTTTCCATGTTTAGTGCTTCCTTTAGGAGCTCTTGGAAGGCAGGTCTGATGGTGACTAAATCTGTCAGCATCTGCTTGTCTGTAAAGGATTTTATTTCTCATTCACTTATGAAGCTTAGTTTGGCTGGTTATGAAATTCCATATGTACATCATGGAAACGAGTGCATGTGATACACACACACACACACGCACACACATTGCATACTTTCATTTTTGTGTCCATTACTTTTCTGATTTTATCAGCAGCCAACTAAAGAAAATAGAAAAAAAAATTGGTAATTCGATCTTTCATGTTCTGCATCTTCCAGCTTCACAACTTATAGTTTTCTATTTTTATTGTTATTGTGATCAGAATGAAAATGTATACAATAGAATCAGAATCAGGTCAGAATCAACAAAAATACTATAATGTTTGTACATGCTTTCGATGCAGTTTGTCTCTGCAAAGGGTGTGTGTGTTTCTATGCACATGTGCATGTACACAAGTGTGTAAATAAGTGTTTTATTCATGATGGAGAAAGGCTGGTCAAAATGATTCTGAATGAGATAGCACCACTACAGCAGATAATTAGGTCTCTAGCAATAAAACAAGTCATTAAACATGTTTCTAAGCATCTACTCAGTATCTGGCACAATGTTAAGTAGTGTAAATATAATCATTAGCAAAATTCAGCTTCTACCCTCAATGGTATATGTGTAGAACAAATTGGTAAAGCTGGAGTACATTTCAGGACCAAAAACAGTTTCTGTGTAGTTCCCACTTCATCAAGACCATGTTGTATACCTCTCATACACTTAAGCCATAGGGAAGCAATTATTCCATCCATCCTTTTACAGGGTAGTGGTGGGGAAGAAGAGCTGACTGTCATGCTTGAATTCACATAATTTCATAATTAAATAATTTCATGTTACATAATCTCGATAAACCTAAAATCCAATATATGATAAAGATAGTGTTTCAAATCAGTGGATAAGTGATAAACAGTTCATAAAATGGTGTTCAGATAATTGGCTATATGTATTTTATAGTTGCACAAAGGTATAATATGTCATTAATAAATATTAATTCCATAGTGGATGTCAAATACACTTTTTCAAAATATAAAGAAAAAATACCATAGACAAATATCACTTGCAACATTACGGTTAAAATTAAATATCCAAACATAGCCCTAACCAATAACAGAAAATTAAAAAAAAAAATTATGGATTGGAATTTGTTAAAATATAAAACTTTTCTTTTTCAGAGGATACAATGAATATGTGTAAAAAGCAAATATCAAATCAGCAACAAGTGCTTGCAATTCACTTGACATATTTAAAATATGAGTAGTTCCAACAAATCATAAATAAATGATTAGTAGTCCAATAAAAAAAAGACAAAGTACATTGACAGGAAACTGTATGAAACTCATGAACACTAAATGTCTTAGATTCTCTATTGTTAAACAAAATGCAAAAACAATAGAGAACATTATGAATATGGAGTTAATATTTAACAAAATTATTTTATCCATGTTATAAGTAAATATTTACATCCAAAAACCCTTGTTTTCTCTGAAAGTTGTCACTTATGAGTCTATTTTGAAAATGTTTAAAGAATAGTAATTAATTAACTTTAATAAATAGGTACTCCTATTGAGGGAAAACAGACATTTCCATAATTTTTCTTCTGTTTCTAATCTAGTAGATGGTAGGAAAATAATGACAATTGCATGTTCATACCTGGAGAATATGCATTCCATTTCTTTTAAACTTTTGCATTCTCAAAACTATATTGATACCTCAAAGCATACCCTTTGCTGTTGAAAACAGCCTTTCAAGTATAAAGACACACACATCACTTTCCTTAAATCTTATATAAGGCAAGGGCCTAGATTCCTATCAGAAAATGTATTTCAAGAATGCTTTTTTAGTAGTTCCTGTGGCCTTATCTTATAGAGGAAGGTTTTTTTTTAAACATACACACAGTATTTGATGCACATTTTTATTGGAAAGAGCTTTTATTTCCTTAAATGTTTTGTTGTCTAAGTGTGAAAAGTATCCTGCAGTGGAATTCAGTGGCACAGATGCTTATTGTGATAGATGAGATGAACTTGCTTCCCTAAGCATGCATGGGCATGAAATGCATCTGGCTTCTGTACATAAAAGTCAGTTATGTTCCCAAATGTGTCTCTGCATTTACACAGACGTTTAGGGGCAGACACCCTACTGTTCCCTCAAAAGGCGGCTCTGCTTAATTATGAAGTTCAAGTTAGACCAGAAGTTGGAAAATACTAAATTCCACATTGCAGACAGAGCCTGAGCAGGTGATGTCACCACTGCATTCTAAGGTGGCAAGTCCTCAGAGAAGTAACTTATCACCTTACCATGGAGAAAAATAACCGTGTCCAGAACACAAGAGGATGCTTTAAGGTAGCGTACAATCAAGTGTGCAAACCTGTGCAATACATACCAGATGAAATCCAGTTCAGAGGCTCAGGAAAACAAACAAATGAGGATATGCTTTAAAAAATAGGACTTAATATAAACAGTCGTGAGAGTAAAACTATTGCTAAGCACATAGGAAACATAAACCAGGCTTTCAGGAAGGAGTTTGGCACATGTGTGCACTGGTAGGAGGTGTAATGTGCAGAAATCCGGCCTTTTGTGGCATAGCAACTAAAGTTCCTTTTCTATTGTCCAGACAACCTTAAATATTCCTTTATGCAGTACTATTTTAAAAAGGCCATCTACTGTGCACAATGTGTTAGCATCAAGGACATGAAATTTATCTGGAATATACCAAAACTTTAATCAATAGACTAGGACCAAAGCTTTTAAAAACAGGTTTTCGTAGATAAATCATTATAAGTTATTATTTCCTCGCCATAGGTAAGGCATGATAGATAACTTTACTTTTTCTCAGTCACTTAGTGTGTAGGTAGAATAATGACCCTTAGCAGGATGACCTTTTGAATGTGTTGTTAGGCAGCATGGAAGCATTATGGTTAGAGGTGGAATTAAGATTGCTAATCACCTCACCTTAAACTGGAGCGATTATCCTGAATTATCTAGGTGGGCCCACTGTAGTCACAAAGAACCTTCAGACAGGAAGGCGGAGAGACCAGAGTGAGCAGAAGAGCTTGGGGAAACTGGAGCCGAGGCTGAAGTGATGTGCTGTGTCCAAGATGTGCAGAGGCCAAGAGCTCAGGGATACATGTGACCCCTCAAACCTGGTGAATTCTCTCCTGGAATCTCTAGACAAAATATACACTTGATGATACCTTGATTTTAGCACACTAAGACCCATTTTGGACTTCTGACCCCCAGAAGTATAAAGAAAAAAAATGTGTTGTTTTAAGCCTCTGAGTTTATGTTAATTTACTGTAACAGCAGTAAGAAACTAACACAGTAAGACGGCTTTTATTTTTATGTGATGTATAGAATTAAATTGGATATGCTAGGAAATATTGGAAATTTATTGATTTATTTTTTTGTCTGAGCTGGAGTCTGGCTCTGTCGCCCAGGCTGGAGTGCAGTGGCGCGATCTCAGCTCACTGCATGCTCTGCCTCCCGGGTTCCCGCCATTCTCCTGCCTCAGCCTCCCGAGTAGCTGGGACTACAGGCGCCGCCACCACGCCGGCTAATTTTCTGTATTTTTAGTAGAGACGGGGTTTCACCGTGGTCTCGATCTCCTGACCTTGTGATCCGCCCGCCTCGGCCTCCCAAAGTGCTGGGATTACAAGTGTGAGCCACCGCGCCCGGCCAGGAATTTATTTTCTTAATATAGTTCTTCATATTAGAATAATGAGAACCATCGAGTAATGAAGTGTTCTATTTTGTGAAGGATGATTATATAAACAGTACGAAGGTTAAAAACCGGGCGGGACCGGCTGGGCACAATGGCTCGTTCATGTAATCCCAGCACTTTGGGAGGCCGGGGCAGGTGGATCTCTTGAGCCCAGGAGTCTCAGATCAACCTGGGCAACATGTGAAACCCCATCTCCACAAAAATACAAAAACCAGGCAGACGTGGTGGCAGCGCCTGTGGTCCCAGCCACTCAGGAGGCTGCGGTGGAAGGATCGGAGCCCGGCAGGTGCAGGCTGCGGTGGACCGTGATTATGCCACTGCGCTCCAGTCTGGGTGACAGAGTAAGACCCTGTCTCCATTAAATAAATAGATAAATAAATATATATATAAGTAAAAGAGGAGGGTGTCTTTTGAAGGCTATTAAAGTCGTCTAAGTGTCCTCTGATTATATGAGGCTGGAATGGTGCATGGAATGTTGTGTTGAATAACCTGATACAGTCTCTGAAACTATAGAAGCATTAGTAATTTTAGCCTGAGAGTGCTATAATCTGAGATAATTTGGTCCAATACTTCCAGAGAGGGTTGAAGTTTTGAGATAGCTGGAGTTATTTCAGTTGAAGACCTGAATATGAGGCAACTGCATACTCAATTACAATTCAATTTCTACTCTTTATATAAGGTAGAAATGGGTAACATGTGGGACACTGTGTTAAAAGTAATGCAGCCATAGTGTAGTGGTAAAAGCAGATGAAAAGTACTATAATAGTCGTATAGATGAGGTACTGGAAAGAAGCAGATTTGAAAAATTGGAGATAAATGTCAGTTTTCCGGAGCCATGGGATGAAAACCAAACCGGATTACAACAGATTCAATTCACTCAAGATGTCTAACTTGGTAATAGGTCAGAAAACTCAATTTGTCGTATTTTCTTAAAAGTACACAAAAATGTTCCTTTTGATAAAACACGTGTAGTGCACCTTCGGATTTGATTTTTCTTTATGTTCTGTAAACTGCTCACAGTAAAACAGAAAAAAAGTCTGACAAATATGATGGTCCTTAAATCTTGTAGGAGTATGATGCTTCTCCAAAGAATAGAGGTTTTCCTAGGAAGGCCCTAAGCAAGGAATCAAGTTTCCTTTTGCAAGAAATAAAATTCTCAAAAGTTCCCTGCACCTTGGAAAGGCTCTGGTTGAAATTAATAGCACAACGTTATTTATTTAAATTTTAACTTTTAAGTTCAGGGGTACAAGTGTAGGTTTGTTACAGAGGTAAGCTTATGCCATGGGATTGGTTGTACAGTTTATTTCATCACCCAGATATTAAGCCTAATATCCATTAGTTGTTTTTCCTGATCCTCATAGCAAATATTACCCCCATAAAGTTTTATGGTTACTTTTTTCTTATCTTCTGATTAATGCCATTAGATTCACCAATTGAAATTATTTTTCAGTAGTTTAATTCCCTCTAGAAGGTTTAAAAAATGTTTCCGAATTTCCTAAGTCTTCTTTCTTTGTTAGTCTTCTAAAAAGCTATATTCAATAGAATTCATGTGCTTAGGTACAGTTTCACTAAAAGCGTATCTTCAACATTTGATCTGTTTAAAAGTTCTTAAGGTGTTAAGGAACATTAGGTATCAGAGTTTATGGCATTTGATTAGTCTGAATAAATCTTGGCATCAAATTGAATTCAGCAAAAGTAACAGTGATAAATCAGAGAGCAATATTTGAAATGTCTCCAGGAAACATTTTAAAACAATTTTTAAGTTCACTAATTTGAGTCATTACACTTGGCCCTAATATGGTAGATTTTAAGTGAAGCTCAGTCGAACCTGGCAGATATCATATACAAACTTTTAATAGTCCTAACAATTCCTGTACCTCATTTGGATAAAGATTATTTCCAGAGCATCAGTGCTTTGACCAGAAAGGCATTTATTATTCTGTAACACTTTTCTTGAGAAATTAGCATGATTCATCATTTGAGTACGCTCTCTCAGATAAGATTCTAATATTTGGGTGTGAATAAAACTTCAGGGCATTGAAAACAGCTGGAAGATAGACAATAGGGTGATCATCCTCTCTTGTCATTCTCTATCAAGGTCCTCTTTAATTATTGGCCTAAACAGCTATAACTTTATGGTGAAAACAAACCGCTCGGATATAGCGTTAAAGGTTGAAATAATGAATTATACATAAATCGATTTAGTTCAGTTATATTCCGTTGAATTGGGAGAACATCGAATTTTTAAATTTCTCTGCATTTCTTGAAGTTAGGAATAAAAGCTGGGGTGGGGTCTCCTGAAATAATGAGGTCTAGAATAATTTCTGTTAAATTTACTTTTTAGTAGGATAAGTCTACTAAAATCAATATGAATGGAACCTTCAATGTACCACTGAAGATAATTAATCTTTGAGAGGTTAAGTAACCATTACAAGGTAATTTACCTAATTAGCAACTAAACCAACCAAATTTTAGACTTCTTAACTTTAAGACTATTGCTCACATAGTCACGTAAAGTATATCTTCCACATAGTCACAGGCAATCACAAGCTAACACGAGCAGTTAGCACAAAATAGATGTTCCACATAGAATGCAGAACAAAAAAAGACACTTTAAAAATCCTTTTCCCTTTTCCAAATTCATATTTAAAAAGTTTCTTGTGGAATTTCCCAAATGCCAGCATGGCCACATATAATACAGATTGATACTCAGACCTCTAATGAGAAACAGTTAGAATTATGCTAAACAAGGAACATTCTATATTGATTTCACAAATTCTCCTCTTTCCACTTATAGTTTCTCATAAAATGTAACATGTTTGTCTTGTGTGGAGTCTGTATAGAAAAAGTGTGATAACTGAAGATATAGACACACAGGTGTATGTATGTCTGTGTGTTCCTGTGTATTATAGCCTTTCTTTAATGGTTTTCTCTTTATATATATATATACTTTAAGTTCTAGGACACATGTGCACAACGTGCAGGTTTGTTACATATGTATACATGTGCCATGTTGGTGTGCTGCACCCAGTAACTCATCATTTACATTAGGTATATCTCCAAATGCTGTCCCTCCCCCTCACCCCACCCCATGACAGGCCCCGGAGTGTGATGTTCCCCTTCCTGGGTCCATGTGTTCTCATTGTTCAATTCACACCTATGAGTGAGAACATGCAGCGTTTGGTTTTTTTTGTCCTTGTGATAGTTTGCTGAGAATTATGGTTTCCAGCTTCATCCATGTGTCTACAAAGGACATGAACTCATCCTTTTTTATGGCTGCATAGTATTCCATGGTGTATATGTGCCACATTTTCTTTTTTTTTTCTTTTTTTTATTATACTTTAGGTTTTAGGGTACATATGCACAATGTGCAGGTTTGTTACATATGTATCCAGCCACATTTTCTTAATCCAGTCTATCATCGTTGGACGTTTGGGTTGGTTCCAAGTCTTTGCTATTGTGAATAGTGCCACAATAAACATACGTGTGCATGTGTCTTTATAGCAGCATGACTTATAATCCTTTGGGTATATATACATATATATATAAAAAAACTATATATATATATTTTGGGGACGGAGTTTCGCTCTGTCACCCAGCTGGAGTGCAGTGGCGCGATCTCGGCTCACTGCAAGCTCCGCCTCCCGGGTTCACACCATTCTCCTGCCTCAGCCTCCAGAGTAGGTGGGACTACAGGTGCCCGCCACCATGCCCGGCTAATTTTTTGCATTTTTACTACAGACGGGGTTTCACCGTGTTAGCCAGGATGGTCTCGATCTCCTGACCTCATGATCCACCCTCCTCGGCCTCCCAAAGTGCTGGGATTACAGGCATGAACCACCGCGCCTGGTCTCTATTTAAGTTAGCTCTGTCCAGGGCAAACCAGCATTTCAAAGATACAAACTGTTTTTGCAAAAAACAGGTATACACCTATCCATAGTGCAGACATTATGTCTACTTATTTCTCTCTAAATAGATCTTTCATTTTAACAAGTACTTCACCTTCACAAAATTTAGTTGAGTCAGTGAACTCTTATCCAGATGCTATATCTTGGCCAGATTATCAAGAATTAAGCCTCACAGATAGGCTGTTTCCATTTCCTTTAACAAAGTTTATCAGTCCTGAGTTACTTCTTGATTTCTTGCCAGTGGCATATAATGATGACTCAGCCAAGTCAGTTCCCAGAGTTGGACTCTTTTTTTTCTTATACACAGGAAACTTCTTTTCCAAGAATACTTGTTCCAGTTGCTCACAATCTTCATAGTTGATGATTATAGAATGATCTATGTACTTTCAATGTACCTTCAAAAATGAGATCTGCAGCTGGATAAGACGTGTGTGTGTGTGTGTGTGTGTGTGTCTTAGTAGACTTAAACCTTTCATTGAATAAGAAGCCTAGTTGATAGTGTAAGGTGAGAGTTAGAAGAACAGGGAATTATTTGGTTTAAGGAATTGTGAAGAAATGTGCTATGCCATTAAAATTTTTCTCTACTTTTGTGTTAAATCTTAATTTTGTGCAGAATTTACTAAGCTGCAGGAAACTGTCAAAATTGACTCTTGCTAAGTTCCATATTGGTTTGTAATTATCTTAAAACAAAAGTTGGTTGATACTAAAGTGCAGTTTTTCCTCTAGCTTTCATAAATTGAGACAGGTCTTTTTCTCACCCTCCACATACCTATGGCTGGAAGCCGAGGTGGTTGTTCTTGGTTCCCGTTACAACTTCTAGACTGTTAATTTCTCCGCTCCTTGCAAATTAGACTGTTCCTTTGAAACTCAAACCCCTTGGAAATATCAGCCATGCCCCTTTGGTATTACCATCATCAACAGACCTCCCTCCTGGGCACTCTGGTCTTATTTTTTTTTTTTTTTTGAGATGGAGTCTTGCTCTGTCACCCATGCTGGAGTGTAATGGTGTGATCTCGGCTCACTGCAAACTCCTCCTCCCGGTTTCAAGTGATTCTCCTGCCTCAGGTTCCTGAGTAACTGGGATTACAGGTGCATACCACCACACCCAGCTAATTTTTGTATTTTTGGTAGAGACGGGGTTTCGCCATGTTGGCCAGGCTGGTCTCGAACTCCTGACCTCAGGTGATATGCCTGCCTCAGCCCCCCAAAGTGCTGGGATTACAGGCATGATCCACTGCACCTGGCCTCTTGCCATTTATTTAAGGCTTTAGATCTTTTGCTCAATATCATCTTCAGGCAAGTTCAGCCATCATTTTAGTGGCTCAGCTTTCACGTGAAAGGACCAGTACAAACCTCGGTTCCCCGTTTTTTGACATCTTTATTTCCATTACTTTTTTTCTTTCCTCCACTTTATTGTCATCAAATCTGAAACATTTTCTATAAGGGTATGTACCACCAGGATCTAGATGCAAATATTCTGCCTCCTGGACATCACTCCTTGCCAGCTCGTTGGCCCAGATGTCCTCATTCCTACAACCCTTCATTTTCACTGAGACTCTCCTTAGGACACAGATGCTGCTGCTCCCTCACGATCCATCCGTACTCTCTTGCTTTCAGTTTCCACGTTTTCCTCCTCAAATGCCATAGTTCATTTTTAGCATTCCCTTGCAACTACCCTGAGCTTCATTTTCCCACAATTTATTTGTTTCTCTTTCTCTTCCCAAATTTTAAATGTTGATGTTTCTAAGGGTTCTGTCCTAATTGCTCTTCTTTTCTCTCCACACACATACTCTCTCTAAGCTCTAAACACTACTAAACAGCTCATAATTTCCAGTCTTAGAGTTTGGTCCAGACCTTTATTCTGGGAGTTGATGATTTACGTGACAATAGCACTCGAATAATTCAGAGGTAACATGTCCTGGTTTCCCACATGATAGTAAGTGGCACTGCCAGCCATGCTAGATGCTTATAAGTCATTTTTGGCCCTTCCTCAATATTCTGACAATATCCAATTCAACATTCATTTAAAGAATATTTTGGTTCCAGATACATCTGTAATTTCCTCCACCTATTTTGATTTCCAATGTCCCCAGCCTAGCCAGAGCCACATATTTTCTTACCTACGCTTATTTTCTTAGGTCATCCTTAGTCAACTTACTTTAATTCTTATCTCCGACACCCTGTTAGCTACAGAGAAACCAAAGTGATCTCTTAACATGTCTTTCAGTTTCCAACTCTCCCACTTTTCTGGTGTACTTGGACTAAGATTTATGTTCCTCATCATTACTAATGAAGACCTGTACTGTTTCACATATCCTTCTCTTTCAGCCACGTCTCACATTACTCTTTCTCCCTTCTGTACTTCATCCAGATTCCTACTTTTCAGTTTTTCATTTCATCCAATTCACAGGTTTCTTCTACATGCCAAGATCTTGCTCATATATTAGGGTCCTTGAACACTGGGGGTTTTTCCTATAAGACGAATCTTTCTGTATTGTATGAAAAGCTAACTCTTTTTATTCTCAGGTCTTAGCTTAAATATTCTCACTTAAAGAAGTGGTTAGAGTCTGTATAATCCAAATTAATATTTCTTTTTTTCTTTTTCTTTTGAGACAGGGTCTTGCTGTGTCACCCAGGCTGGAGTGCAGTGCCACAATCTTGGCTCACGGAAACCTCTGCCTCCTGGGTTCAAGCAGTTTTCCTTTCTCAGCCTCCTGAGTAGCTGGGACTACAAGCGCACACCACTACACCCGGCTAACTTTTTTATTTTTAGTAGAGATGGGGTTTTGCCATGTTGATCAGACTGGTCTCAAACTCCTGGACTCAAGTGATCCATCCGCCTTGGCCTCCCAAAATGCTGGCATTACAGGCATAAGCCACCACGCCCGGCCCAAATTAATATATCTATATATAAAAATTATATGTATGAATCTTATATAATGTGAATTAAGATTATATCTAATGTTCGCCCCAACACCCTTGTTGGATATTCAGTCCCTTGCTTCACTTTGCATGTGAACACATTTTGTAATAATCTCTTCACTTTGCTCAGTTGGATTTCTGTGCCTGTCTTCGTCTTCAGAATTGAAACCCTAGGAGTACAGGACTGTGGCTTTCTTATTCACCACTGCAGCTCCGTAACTAAGAGAGCATATGATACATATGTGTGAAGGGAATTGGTTAAATATAGACCACTAGGTCCAGTGGAGTCCACAGCCTATTCACTTCATGTAGTTTCCAAGAAACAAAGGCTTCTCAACATATATTAATGAATGAGATATGGGCCAGGGTATCTGGTCTGGCTGGAGATGGCTTAACTTTGAGTTCACTTGAGAGGGTATCAGTGTGAGCAGGAATGCTTTCACTCACTTCAAGAATTGCATGGTGTTGGCCGGGCGCGGTGGCTCTCGCTTGTAATCCCAGCACTTTGGGAGGCCGAGGCGGGCGGATCACGAGGGCAGAAGATCGAGACCACGGTGAAACCCCGTCTCCACTAAAAATACAAAAAAATTTAGCCAGTCGTGGTGTCGGGCGCCTGTAGTCCCAGCTACTTCGAGAGGCTGAGGCAGGAGAACGGCGTGAACACAGGAGGCGGAGCTTGCAGTGAGCCGAGATTGCACCACTGCACTCCAGCCTGGGTGACAGAGCGAGACTCCGTCTCAAAAAAAAAAAAAAAGAAGAAGAATTGCATGGTGTTTAGGGGGAAGAATCACCCCGCTTCTCTGGGGAGACATGAGGGCTCTGTGGCTCCTGTGGGCTCTCAAACTGTTGGAAGATGATTGCTAAACCTGAGTTTTCAGGTCTCCTAGTTATATTCATTTAAACTTATACATGATTTGTCACTATTTTAAGTTGTTTTTCACTGAAAAGTCAGTCTGAATATAGAGCCTTATTTCATTCAGATCAGAAAAACTGGGTTTTGGTAAAATCTGTTTATCTATAATTTTTAAGTAAGTACAATTTTATAAACCAGTTATTCCTAACTTGAGAGGCCTGGAGGATTTATTACAATGTGTATTTCAGGGCCACATCTGCAGAAGTTTTGATACAACATTTCCTTACTAATACCCCTGACAGCACATTTTAGCAGGCATCCTGTGTTATTCAGAAGCAGAACGTTTATGCACTACACTTTGGGAGAGAGAAGTGCATGTTATGTTACCATTTAAAGATGCCTGGTTCTTGTGGGGCAAATTGGCAAATGATTTATCTGAACTAATGGCAGAGTGGAATTTTAATACTTTAGGGTTTTCAGGAATCTTAGAGCTGTTTTCATTTGTCTCACACATACAGCCTGAACCTTGAAGACATTAATGAATTTGTCACAGAAATTAAATTGGGCCAAAATTTACATTTGCAACCCATGTCTGTGCTCTTCATTCTAAAGCACAATGGCCTAGAGTCATATTTTAACCTCTAAGTTTCATCTTATTAAAAAATAAAATAAAATAAATGTAAATACATGCATGTATTATACTATATATACAATTTATATACATTACAATATTAATTTGAATTACACATGACATCACTAGTAAAGGCCAGTTACAGTTTAGACTGAGATAAGCCCTGTGAGAATTTACTAAGGTCAAAAAGACTCCTTTTAATAGTGACTCAGTGGTACCTACTCTAAGGACAAAGGCTCCAGTATGTATCCTAATCTAAGTTATTACTGAATGTGAGTCCTGTGATAGCTTCTAATGAAAATTTTCCATTGAAAAAAATCAATGTTAATAACTGGAACTCGAGAGCTGTAATGGGTTCTGCTGTGTTTTTCGGGCTTAGACTGTGTGCTATAATATGCTAAGAAGAGGAGTTGATGACCTGTGAGCTCTGGTCACTTCCTGATCTCATTTGACTCTTTGGTCTTTAGTTTTAAAAGGGTGATCAGAGAGGTTGCTTTATAATGGAGAAGTTGAACAAAAGGACCATCAACCTGCAGGCTCACTGGCACAGCGCAAGTTTCACCGGATAAGCATTTCAGTAAAGAGGACTATTGCCAACAGCAATACTTGCAAGGAAGCTTTGTTACAGAGAGGATTTTTTTTTTTAAAGAAGCTGCTAGGAAAACTGACACTAGAAGCTAACTAGAGTCACTCTTTATAGATATCAATGAAATTGTAAGTCTGAAGACATTACTTACCTAGATACAGTAATGGACTTTATTTAAGAACCAACTTTATACATACCTAATATACCTAGGCTTGTTGATCAAGTTGGCTGGCTGGGGAAGAATAAAACCATCTAGAAGATCCACATGATGAGAGAAAGCATTCGGGGAGGGCAGACAGAGACATGATGCTGGCCACAGATAGAACCCAGAGACGCTCTGTGATTGAAGTAGTTCTAATACCTGGAAGCTTCGATTTGCTCTTATAACGTGTCTAAAGCCATTTAATTCAAGACTACCCTTCCTAGTTGGTACCTGTAGATGTAATGCATCTCCTAAGGTATTAGTCTAGGCTCCACCGGACAGAACAACTACCTGGAGGTAGGTGGTGGAGCCTCCGGACTCCGCGACACATTTCACAATGCTGTTTACTCCAAAACACTGGCCTTATTGAACTAATCTAGCTATTGGGTAAGACGAGAAGTAATACACGAACATTCTTAAAGTCTGTTCTCTTTTGCCTTGTGACCTTAAACATTTCAAAGACCAACATGAACACTATTGAATAGAATTGTGTTTCCATCGTCATAACTAATCTGAAAGCCTAAGTTATACCTCTTTCACTGCACATCCAATCTATTTTATGGGCAGAAGAACACAATGGGCTCAGCTATGCAGGCTTTAGGAGTTATTTTAACCTTTAAAGAACAATAGACACAAGTAAAAGTACATACATAAAGTAGGCATTTTATATTTAATTTTTATTTTCATATGCATGAAAAGTGTGTTCCAAAAAAAGATTAGAGAAATCCATGGCATGTCTTTCTGGTTAATGTTACTTTATTTTTTGGTTCATCTACGCTACTACTTACAAGTTACTTGTTTTTTTTTTCATGGAAAATTTTTTTTAAATGAATTGATTTTGCTTTTCATCAGCACAGTTGTTGACTAATACCAAAGTTAGTTAGAAGGTTATGATTTTTACATTTATAGAATGTCAGGGGCAGCATTTAGACAATACATCATAGTAACTTGGCATTTATGAAATATTAGTTTTCCATAAACATGAACTCAGAGAGGAAGGTTACATTTTTTTAAATTATAATAACATTTTGAAAACCATCTGTCCTTTAAAATGTTACTAAAATATATATTGGAACTGGTGTTTTAGATGCCAGTCCTTCCTGAAGAGTGTTTTGAGATTTTTTTCAAATACTGCCTCAGTTCTATATAAAATAGAAAATATTCTGCCTTGTAAAATGACTACTGGATGTAGGTAAGAAGAAGTTAAGGAAATATTACATAAAAGTAGATTTGCAAAGGTAATTTGCTGAAGGATTATTTACACTTTGATGAGTGGATCTGGATATTTTGATACTAAGTGAAAGTGGTTCCACTGGAATTAGAAGGGAATAGAGATCTGAAAGCAGGAGTGAAAAGAATGTGTGTAAGCCGGGCACGGTGGCTCATGCCTGACCTCAGGTGAGCCGCCCACTTCAGCCTCCCAAAGTGCTGGGATGACACGCTTGTTAAGTGGTACTCTAATTAATCAGTAACTTAAACCTCAAAAGAGATTCATTATGTACACAAAATTAATCTTGTGTAATCAAGTGTATAAGTAAAATTAATTGAAGAAATCAAAAAACGCAAGGTGGCTGACACCTGTAATCTCAGTGCTTTCGGAAGTCTAGGTGGGAGGATCCCTTGACTTAAGGAGGCTGAGACCAGTCAAGCAACACGGTGGGACCCCATCTCTGTAAAACAATTAGCCGGGGATGGTGGTGCGTGCCTGTAGTCCGAGCTACTTGAGAGGCTGAGGCAAAAGTATCGCTTGAGCCTAGGACTTGGAGTCTGCAGTGAGCTATGATCACACCACTGACTCCAGCCAGAGCAACAGAGGGAGACAATGAGAACACGTGGACACAGGAAGGGGAACATCACACTCTGGGGACTGTTGTGGGGTGGGGGGAGGGGGCAGGGACAGCATTAGGAGATACACCTAATGCTAAATGACGAGTTAATGGGTGCATCACACCAACATGGCACATGGATACATATGTAAGAATCCTGCACGTTGTGCACATGTACCCCAAAACTCAAAGTATAATAATAAATAAATAATAAACCACAAAACACTTGTAATTCCAAATCCAGATATATAAACCACAGGAATACTTAGATAAACACACGTTATACACACATATAGTATATGTATGATAAAATATACTTGTATGTTCAACTTGGGAAAGGTTGATGATTTTAGAAACTAATAATTCTATTGCCTTGTGCTCTAATGATTTTCAATTTGAAGATTTATTTGGGATCAAATATATGAGGCTCCATATACAAGACATCTTTCTTTCCCCTCTTCTCAGCACCATTTTTTGGCTGATTATTGGACTACAACTGGGAGATCTAGAACTAAATTCCTGCTTAGTGTTTACTTGTTCAGAGCATAGGCTTTGAAATCGTCCTGTTTTGCCTCAGTCTCCACAGTGGTACCTACTAACCTCATGACTAGGGGATCGTGTAGCATTTCTCTAAGCCTTGTTTTCTTAGCTGTGAAGTGGTAAATTTTGGAAGTGCTTTGTTCATAGGATTTCTGTGGAAACTGAATTGGGTAAAGAATGTAAGGCATTTAGCACAGTAAAATAACCTGGATTACAGTAACTTTTCAAGGAGTGTTTATTAGTACTTAAACTGCCATTGTCATCAAAATTCTGTTTTTACATATGAACTTAGAAATGCCATTGTAACCTTCTCAACTCATTTGGTCATTTAAAATAGAGAGGTTGAGTTAGGTGTTTCTTAAATTTCTCTTTAGCTCTGATACTATGTGTCTGACGTTAAGTAATGCAAAGTTGGTAATTAAATCTTCCCCTTTCGTGATGTAGGAGAAAGGCATACAAAATTTCTGGGTGACTGGATTCCCTTGCAAGTTTATTAGAATTGTAATTACGTAGCATTTTGAATAAAGCGTTCATTCTGGAAATCATTAAGTTTATTTTTCTTAACTCCGTATTTTGTCAACTGTGGAAAAATTGGGATTTAGGAGTAACCTCTGATTTAAAATTCCACCTAGTAACCATCTAAATTGTAGTCTTGTAATTTCCTAACTTTGGTCTTGAAGGTGTTTATCATTCTTATGCGTTATCATACTGTATTATATATTTATGCAACATAAAATGTATAGTTTTAACTATTGCACATGTTTACATATGAAAGGTGTAGTTTTGAACTTATCATTATTAAATTTGCTAATTTTGCTTCACTATTCATTTTGGACACTTATCCATATTAGTACATGCAACTCAAGTTTATTCTTTTGAGCTACTGTATATCATTCAAATGTATGAATAAATAACCTTGCTTTGGTGGACATTTAAGTATTTTCATGTATCAGTATGAAAAACAGTTTCAAAATGAACATTCAAATATACATTGCATATATGTGTATAATATTTGTATATATGAAGGTTCCTGTGGGTCATATATCTGAAATCAAAATTACAAGTGTTTTGTACCTTCTATAATTAATTTTACTCTCAATTTTAAGTAAACAAGATTAGTTTTTGCACATGATGCATCTCTTTATTCAGTTAAAATTACTGACATAATTAGAATACCACTTAAAACTTGAGAATATTTTCAAGGGTATTTATGCAAAACTTACATAAATGTGTTGAAAAGTCCTTTTGTATATATGTAGAGATTACATGGTATGTTAAATTCATCAATTTGCCTAAATATCAAGTTATACTTAAGTAGTGTCCATACACCATGCTTTTGCTTGACTGAACTCCAATATGTATATCCGGAGTACTTTTTAACATTCATAGGTTAAGTGGCCTGTTTTGGAAAATGATATTAAAAATGTAATTCAGATGAATGCTTAAAGATTAAAAATGAATGAGCTTTCGTATTAATCATCAATATGACAACCCTAAAGGGAAGCATGATTTTCAAATATACCTCCTTGTAGGCAGGATAATTCAGAAATGCACAGTGCATATTAGATATGGGATTTGAGTCATAGTGTATTTCTCTAAGAATGTAATTTATTGTACTTTCACATCCACCCCACTGAATATGCAGAGTTTAAGATGCAACGGCCAGAAGACATGAGCGTGTCACTAGAAGGATGTGGACGTGGGCTCCGGGGCTGTTGATGATGACGGTGGTCTTTTGGGGTCATCTGGGGAATGGACAAGGCCAAGGTAAGTGCAAGGATTTTCTAATTCTTTGCGAGTTGGATGCGAATTTCACTTTGTGATGAAATTATGTTGAGTCTTTGGTTTGATGTTTAAGCAATTTTTTACAATCTTCCGTCAGGTTTTTGTTACAGGGTATTGTAATATCTCTGCACCAGTTAAATTGAAATAGAATTAGGTGTGAGTAAATGCATCAAAATTGAAGCCATCTTTCTGAAATTGGCTTTTCTCTGTTGTAATTGATGATATGTATATATATGTGAGGTTTTATGAAGCCATATATATGCGTGTGTCTCTGTTGTAGTTGGTGGTATGTATATATATGTGAGGTGTTACGAGGCCATAAATATGCGTGTGTGTGGGTTTTGGGTGGGTGGGTGTGCCTGTGAGTTTGTGTGTGTGGTATTTTACAAGAACACGTAGCATATAAAGTTGTCGTGATTTTGAAGAAAAGTTTTTGGACGTTTGTCTGTTTAGGGTTTTTATGTTTTTGGATGTTTGTCTCTTTAGGGTTTTTATGTTTTACATTTTAAAATTTCAAGAACCTATTCTTAAAGGATGCGATGTTCTTTAGAAATTAAATGAAAAATGTGACGTTTCTCATTCTTCTGCCAAGTGTATTTAGGGGAAATTAATGAGAGAGTGGAGCTGCAAGGTTGTGGCATCCTGAAATGTCTGTTGGAGCGTAGAAAAAGGCCATAGATTTTGTAATAAGGCTTTCAATACTGATTTCATCAATAGCTGTATGGAGTGGTTTGTGCCAAATCTAGTATCTGTGAATGTATTTTGTGATAAGTATTGTATTATTTTTGGAGGTGTGTTGCCTGCTCAGATACAAATTGCAATTCTGTATTTTATGTGATAAAACATCCTGACATCGCTGAAATTTTCTTTTCCTTTCCGGGCAAGTATATTCGGCATTGATTTCCTGCATTTTCAAGGCTTGAAATGAAATCTGTGAGCAGGAAGTTTACAGAGTTATTTCAAGGGATAGGTATATTTCTCCAGATAAAATTGAAAGTGTGCAGTGTTATTATATAATTGTGATGAAGTTGAGCTTTGCTAGTTTGAAGTATCTAATAAAGTTTAACACTTTTTAAAAGATCCTTCAAAAAAAGCAGTTTTCTTGCCATATGTAATATTGTTCAATGAAGTTTTGAAATGAAATAGATATTTTTCAAAACCACAAATGCATCTGTGCCTTTATATGAACAGTTGTATATACATGTAAGCAGATAATACATTTTGTTAATTAAGATCAGCTCTGATTTTAATTTTTCTTTCCTGTCATTCAGAATTTGTATTTGCATCTAATAGAATTCTCATTTTTCTTTTTTGTCATAAAACTAATGTAAAATATATTCAATACACATAGTAGTTTTTTTCACCAAAGGTCTAAAACAAGAATATGTAGACAGTAGCTACGTTGGATTTCTTTGGCTATAAGAGTTGTCTATTTCTCTGGTGATGTGTAGAATTACTAAAATGCAGCATGACAACTGTTTCTCTGTAATAGTGATCCAACATGACATGTAGTATTACACAGGGTTGCTAATACCTTCCTCTGACCATCATTTCCAGTAATTGTGGCTTGTTTTAGATGAGGAATAGGTTATTAGATATTTAAAATATTTGAGAAAAATAGGTATCTTCTCTCTTATTTACCCAAACCCTTTTATTTACTCAATATTGATGGCTCAAGTATTCTATCTTTCACTAGGGACCATCATTTATTAAAAAATGGCCTGAAATCAATTCCAAGTCTAGCTGTAGTGAAGCTTCTAGTGGGAAATGCAAATTAAGTAATTTGTTTTCTTTCTAAAAGGATAAATTAAAATAGACAATGATTCAAAGAACAAAACAACTTAATAGAAAACATAATGGAATGCTTTGATACTATGATTCAGGGAATTTTGCTTCCTTAGTGGTAGCTAGATTGAGTGAAGGAGATTGCTTAGGTATAATGAGCAAATCTTATAATTGCAAGTATAACCCAAGCTGCATATCATCATTTAGCTCAATAAGCCTCATTAAATATTAAATATTACCTTTTAACTTTTATGCAATTAAGCAGAATTTAAAAATAAAAGTTTTAAAAATTAAAGTTTTTATTACTAAGTATCTTTTAAAATACAAATCTCACAGCTCCTTATTGTCAAGAAAAGAACACATGAAAATTTATAAATAAGGTTTTCTCTCTATTAAATTTACAGTCTTGCATTAAATATTGGTTATTGGGACCCACCATGTCCATGATTATGATTAAGTATCAATGAAAGATGACTCTTGCAGCAAATATGCATGCAAATGTTTTAAGATTATTTTCACATTATTTCACATAATTTCTTAAGCATAATAGGATAAGTAAATTATACTTTCTACACAAGCTCTTCATATTTATGAATAGACCATGTTCTAAATTTTTCAATCATTGGGGAATCCCAATGTCATATTTATGAATGGACCATGTTCTAAATGTTTCAGTCATTGGGGAATCCCAATGTCATATTTATGAATGGACCATGTTCTAAAAGTTTCAGTCATTGGGGAATCCCAGTGTCGTATTTATGAATGGACCATGTTCTAAATGTTTCAGTCATTGGGGAATCCCAGTGTCGTATTTATGAGTGGACCATGTTCTAAATGTTTCAGTCATTGGGGAATCCCAGTGTCGTATTTATGAATGGACCATGTTCAAAATGTTTCAGTCACTGGGGAATCCCAGTGTCGTATTTATGAATCGACCATGTTCTAAATGTTTCAGTCATTGAGGAATCTTCCTAGAGAAACCGTGTGAGAAATTGTAGCTAAGCTCAAAAACGGAAGACAAAAATCGATTTAACGAGGAATGTAGATTAATGTCATAGTATTATCGCGACTGTGTGCAACCACTACTTATAAACAATGATATAAGAAATGCAATCTGAAATCTGAATTCTAAATAGGAATGTAGTGCCATTATCCCTCTGGGACCCTTAGGGTCAAAATAAGATAAAAGTGATGAATGGTGGGTTGGAAGTCAGTCAGTGATCCTTGTCAAATTTTTGTATCTGTCAAGAAAAGCATCTGCTTGAGGACATCCATTTTCCTACTTCTGAGTTACAGAATAATAGGTACTTATCCTGAATGTGACATTCCCTGACGTGGACTCTGTCTTTGCTGCTTAGGTGGTGTGTGCATGAGAAAGTGCTTAACATCTGAAAACGGAGACAATCCTTAGAGAAAGATATATATGAATTTTAAAAGGAAATATACCTACGATGGAAATAAAACAAATAGCATAAATATCTAGCTGTATTTGGTCTTTTTGGTAACTATTACAATATATACATTTTCAAACAACTAAGTTCAGCACTGACTTTGGGAGAATCTAGATAAAACTGAACTGACATATAATAAGCATTGGTGTAATTAATAGCACAGCGGGCAGAACCATGGGGGTATTTCCTGAGGAAGAGGGACTATAGAGAGGCAAAAGAAAACCCAGCTCATTCTGGGGAGTGCCAGGAGCAGTTATTATATTCAGAACTGAGAACTTATTTCTAACTCACCAACCCATAGTTCTGGCTGAAGTGCAGTGGTGCAGTCATAGCTCATTCTCAGCCCCAAACTCCTGGGTTCATATGGTCCTCTCATCTCAGCCTCCTGGTAGCTATGACCACAGGTGTGCACTACTTTGTCCAGCCAGTTTATTTTATATTTTATTTTCATTTCATTTGTAAAGACTGGGTCTTGCTATGTTGCCCAGGCAGGTCACAAACTCCTATCCTCAAGCAGTCCTCTAACCTAGGCCTCCCAAAGTACTGACATTACAGGCATGAGCCATTGCATCTGGCTCAAAAATATTTCTGTCCTAATGGCTTTAACAAAGAAGTGCCGTTTTGGGGATATATACAATGGTGTGCTGCTTGGGAGTGACAAAAAAATAATTATAAGAAGAATGGAACGAATATGTCAGTATGTTTTCAAAAGCAAGTTAGCCCAAGTTTTTAAACAAGCATAATTTTAGGGTTTTTGTAACTAACTTAGGGTTTAAATGTAGCAAAAATTTTAAACATTATCATGAATACACAGAAAATTTTAATCAATTTGGTTTCCATGATGAATTTACATGCTTAAATTCCTAATTTCAATTTGCTGCTAGATATGAGAAAGTTTGAGATTTTGAAGAAGCAAGTGGTTCTTACAAATGTAGCAAACTTAAATTTTGAGGACAATTTAATTTAACTTCCATTTTTATGACCAGATTTTGGGTCAGCTGTTAAGCATTCAAAAAATAAAATCTGATAATATCTGGCAATTCCAATTTTCAGTTTTATTGATCTTCACCATGAAATAATATATAAGGTAAGGGGCAAAATTTTGGAAAAGCAGATCACTTTGTTGTCCTATTTAGCAAGTTCTCAAATTATGCCATCTTGGAATCATTACAAGTAATTATACGAAGACAGTATCTTGTGTTTTGTATTTCATTGTTACACATCCAATTGTTCTCTAGAGATATCAGAGAAAACCCACTCAAGAAGGGAAGGTTAGATAAACAGCCCTCTCTCTCTCTCTGTCTTTGCCTCCATTTGGTTCCTTATGTTCATTTCTCAGTGCATTTCAGTTACTTTTATTGTTCCCTTCATTTTCTCTTTCATTCCAGAAGTTTAAGTGATTGCATAATTCTTTTGACAGCTGAAAGTAGTATCCGACTTTGAATGAAAGGTTTACAGCTACAGCTTTTCAATTAGAAAATCTCAGATCATGTGATCTATGAGTTTTAATATCTTAGGATCTCGACCAGTAAGGAATAATCACTTTGAAAAACCTTGATGCTACCTAGAGTTTGTGTTTTGTGAGGTTGCTTGGTAAATTATTTTCCTTTGATAATTGAATATTGCTTCAAGAGAGGTGAGCTCAGACGTTTGGCAATGAATATTGAATGTGTATTCCAAGAGACATGACCTTAAAATATCATCAAGCTAAGTAGTAGTGAAATTGAACTCTGCTGTATAATAGAAGTCAGTGTTTCTTACATCTTTGTGATATATAAATATTTTTACATTGTGGTAGATAATAATTTGTATGGGAACATTTAATTGAATTTAATTTATCCTATGGCAGAATTATGTTGCATAGGTCATTTTAGTTTTTGATTTAAGCATCTTAAAATTACAAATGCAAATATTCAACACGTAAAACCCACATGAATACACACTCCCAAACATTTGAAATCCTAACAGTCATTTCCAACAGCTTTTTCCTACAAAAGAAGTCAGCTCTTCTTAGAGAAGACATGCATTCCCATAGCTTGAGAGGTGCACACTATAAGGTAAACAGAGAAAGGATTACAGCAGTTTAAGTATACCAGCGGATTTACTTTATAGACAATAGACTTTTGAATTACTTGTCTTCAAAATTTGGTTTCTTGAGAAAATTATCTGTGTAGATTAATCATGCATTTCAGACACTTTCCAGACATCTGAATGTTGTTTTCTTAAAAGTAGCCAGCACGCCTTTTTATGCAGTCTGCATGGGAGATAGTAAGAGATGTGTATGCTGTATATCTACTAGTAGAGATTTGTTTATGAGTGCTTCCTTAAAAAATTATTTTTTCTGAAGAAAGGGATTTCTTTTTTATAATTTAGATTAGATGATTTTAAATGTTTTTAGGTTTTAACCTCTCTGATCATCAGGGTCATTGCCATGGAAAAAATGCAAGTTATAGCATATTTCATTTTTATAAGGAAAGAAGTTGATAATTTAGACTTTTTTCTTTTACTAAATTGAATTACATCACTCAATATTTGGATGGCATTAATTCACAATAGCAACAAAAAAATCTTACTATTCAACAAAATAAAGTATGATTTCCTTCACATTTAACTTAATTTGTTCTTTAAAACATCTCCTAACGAAGGTTTTCTCATCCTCTGAAGCTGAATTTATTTAGGAAAAAATATTTTAAACACCATCCCAAGTGATATAACTATTTTTATTGAGCTTTGATGTTCTATTTGAACATATTTGAAGACTGTACAAGCACTCAATTTAGAATTAAGATTTTATTTGGAGATTTTGGTTGTATTTGAAATCTGTTGTGGAATTAAACATGAAGAATACGTCAATTTACTAGATGTCATTGTCTATGACACATTTTAGTCTTATCTTTCTGCCTATATGTAAAGAGGAATAGAAATAATTGGTATAAACAGGAAAAAAGAAGTAAAGTGGTAGGATCAGATGTGAGAAATATATCAGCTAAGATACTCTTTTTTTGTTTGTTTGTTTTTTGTTTTTGTGAGACAGAGTCTTGCTCTGTTGCCCAGGCTGGAGTGCAGTGACACAATCTTGGCTCACTGCGGCCTCCACCTCCCAGGCTCAATGGTTCTCCTGCCTCAGCCTCCTGTGTAGCTGGGATTACAGGTACGCATCACCACACCCGGCTAATTTTTGGATTTTTAGTAGAGACTAGGTTTGACCATGTTGGCTAGGCTAGTCTCAAACTCCTGACTTCAGTTGATCCGCCCACTTCAGCCTCCCAAAATTCTGGGATTTCAAGTGTGAGCCACCAGGGCCAGCCTAAGCTAAGATATTCTAGAAGCTATTAATAGTAAAATATAATGTAAATTGTTTAAAATTAATCTGTATATGAAATTTTTTCTAGGACTTTCCTGCCAGAAAAGTAGGAATAGAATGGCAAAAGGAACGAGGTTCCTTCTACAAGTAGGCACACATCCTATTTCACTTTATCCTGTGATCAGTCTCATAACCATCTCCTGGTGTGAAGTGCTAAAACTGTGCTTTAAGAATAACTTAAGTCCTTTATGTACAAACTAAAGTATGAGAGCCTGAACCTTGGAAACCAAGAGATTCCAAAAAGCCTTATGTGTGAGACTGGGTGCCACAGATCTTGGCAGAAATTACTGCTTATTCTTAATTCTTATTGTTCCTTTCTAGCACTTCAATTTATAATGCCAATATCTACCTCAGCCTAAAGACAAGCTCTAGAATCACTTGTGTTACTTATTACATTTCTTTTAAAAAGCTCATGAATTACACATGAATTTCAAAGTTGCCAACTGAGATTCCAAGGACTTAGAAAAGAAAAAACGTGGCACCTTTCCATTATAAAGGCTGTACGCAGTCTTCATAGTGTTTGTCTTTAAGGGACAACATGCCTCATCCATCAGCAACTTTTCTTCCTTAAATCATCATATCTTGCCTAAAAAGGTTTTCTGAAAACTAAGATTTGCAGATTGTTATATCACATCTTAATCTACGTATCAACTTTAGCATTATCAAAGCATGAACTGTTCTGGGTTTTCATAGTTAATTATGTTTGTGGTAATAACTGGGATGCAATTGTTTTTCTTCTGATGATTTTGTACTTGCTTTTCTTATGGTAACTTCTGATGCTTGTTTGTAAGATCTTCCTCTCTTTTCTCCATCTGGTTATCTTCTTACCTTCTGTCCTTTAACTCAGATGTCACCCACACTGTGTGTCTTTCTGGATTGCTTCTTATTTAACTGTTGCTTCTCATAGTTTACATACCTCCTCCTGTACCACACTATCAACATTTCTCAAGCTGCACTATATGCTGGGTTGTGTCTTTATTTATTTATAAGTTCCTTGATAATTCGGACTATATATTAGTATATTCAAAAAATACTTATGAAGTGTTTACTTTGGGTCAGGAATTATTGAGTGAAGGAAATTGACCAAAACTCTGCCATCATGAAGCTCGCATTCTAACTTAGGGAGACAGATAACAGACAATGAGCCACATAAATATGCAAAGTATCGTAAGTTAGATGGTGAAAAGTAATCCTGGATGGGGATCAGATAATTTTGATAGGATAATTTTTAACTGGGTAGTCAAGAAAGGCCGCACAGAGAAGATGGCAATTGGAAGAACAAGGTGGTGAGAACTGCTGAGTCTGGAGCAAACACACAATTTGGAGCAGTAGAAGATTCCAGAAGTAACAGTATAGAGGCGAAGAAGTGGGAATTGTGTGGAGTCTTTTACTTGCTGTTGTAATGACCTTGGCTATGCTTTGAAGTGAGGTGGAAAGTTGGCAGGGACCTTAGTTTTCTTTTTAATAATTCACTATGAATTTTGAACGGTCACTATTATAGACTCAATAATTTTGCTTTATTACTCTTGCAATTGACTACAAAAGAGCGTATTGAAGAAATGTTAAATTCTAATTTAAACTGATTGAAATAGGTTTTTATCTTTTTATGTTTCTCATCACTGAATATCTCATTTTTAATTAGTTTGAAAGCATTCTAAGATAGTGAGCCAATGCAATTTAGCATAATGCATAACTTATTATTCATCAGATTTAGGTATTTAACCGAGGATGCTAATTAGGAAAGTAACTTGTTCTGTTGGATGATTTTGATAAAGCTACTTTCAAATGATTATCACATCCATTGATGTCATATTAAGTTGTGTTTCTGGAAACCAAATTTAGGCAGTGGTAATGAGTTAATATCTCTAAGTGGATACCTTTTATCTCTACAGTCAAGGATACTTGAAAGTGGAAAAACATACTGGCTTCAAGTCTTGGGAACTAGGACTTACCGGAAATGTGTGTGTTTTTTTTGTTTCCTGGTGGAATTGTCTTCTCGGAAAGATGGTGTTTCCTTTTCAATAGGAAAAAATTGATCCTATGCTGCTTTACTTTAATGCTTTGCTTTTGTCAAAATAGTGTTTTCTTAGGAAAATTAACCTATCATAATATAATGAAAAGAGAAATGCTGAAGACACAAAATGATGTCCATGTTAATATTGAGTAGGAAGCATCAAGGGACATGAGAAGAGGGAAGCGAAGAGAGGGAGAAGAGAAATTTATAGTGTAACAACAATTAGTAAAAAGGATTAGCATATACATGTAGTCAATAAGTCAATAAATGGCTGTTTATAGAAAGCCTACCAGGCACTAGGGGATATAGCAGTGAAGAAGGCAAAGACACAATTGGCTATACTGTAGTGAGGAGGGAAAGAGGAGGAAGACATACAAATACCTAAAAAAAGCAATGGTGTGAAGGGCTATAAAGTACACTACTACGAAGAAGATTACATGTGATAACATGGCTGAGTAAAACTGTCAAGGAGGAAGGCACTGATCTGGCTGTAGGTATTTCAGAGCATTTTTCTCTCTGAGGAGGTAATATTTCATTTGAGAGTTGAGTGAAGACAAAGAGGAAGGTACTTTGAAGATCTGGGGTGCTCTGAGCAGAAAGAAGGGCAGATATAAAGATTCTGTAATTTAAAAAGAGAGCTTGATAGTTTCTTACAAAGAAAAGAAGGCCAGTTTGGCTGGAATGTCCATGAAGGAAGAGCATGGAGAGAGATTACATGAGTGTTCTCAGGGACCAAATCTAGATCTTATATCAAAATGTGAATATAAATTAACTACATTGAAAAGTGTATGATGGATGTGTGATACGATGAGGTTAGCTCTTAGGAGGGTGTACTATTGTGGAAGGGTACACTAGTGAAGGAAGGGGGTTCATTTAGCTGACTATTGCACCTGTCCAGTTGAAGGATGATGGTAGTTGGGATTATGAGTGTAGCAATAAAGTTGGAGAAAATCAGTTGAGATTGGAAGTTGATTTGAAGATGATTGAATTTACTGAGCAAGAATTATATCAAGGTATTTGGATGTAGGGACATGGGGGATTATGGTCACTTTTAGTGATATGGCAAAGTCTTGATGACATGAGGCAGTTTGCAAGTGACAGAGGTGTGGGTAGGTGCGTATGTGTGATTGATTTTACATTTTTTAATCTTAAATTAAGACGCTAGTTAGAATCCAAGTGGAGACATCAAGTAGGCACTGACAAGTTGACTTGGCTAGAGATGTGAGTTAGATCATCGTAGCCTATAGAGCATGCCTAAAGTCATGAATCTAGGTGAGGGGTTGGAAAACTATTATAGCCCATGAGCCAGATGTGGTCTGCCACCTATTTTTGTATGGCTCATGAGTTATAAGTACGTGTGGCATTTATAAGTCTAAAATGTAAAATACAGGGAAATTTTTCAGCAGGGAAAGTTCCATAAATTTGCCTCTTGGCAACACAAAGCCTGCAATATTTACTATCTGGCTCTTTGTCAAAAATGTTACTGACTCCTGATCTGGATGAAACCCTGTGAGGAGAGAGTGTTGACAGAAGAGAGAGAAGCATCACAGTGGAAATTAAAATTATGTCAACTGAAGTGTGTAGGGTAGAGAATTTAAGCCTGAGTATAACAGTAAGAGATTAAAATAACAGTAAATTCATTATCAGCGTGATCAATGAAACCTTTGGGGGCAAAGAGGAACTATCTTCGTCACACCTTTCACTCACTCATAGAAAGATCTTAGGCAGGAAATATAACTTGTTTGAAGATCTGAGATAAGGCTAATGTAGTTTGGACAAAGAAAGCCAATGGGAGGATGACATTACATCTGGCCAAAGATTTAGGGAAGAGCCAAATACTTCAGGCTTTTTAAAGTGATCTTTAGATAAAGAGGAGGTCATCAAGGCATTCCGAATTTGGAGGATCAAATCACATCTGATGGAAAAAATCTGGCTGTATGTGCATCTAGGATGTAAGGAAGCCAACATGGATGTGAAGTTAAAATTGTCCATTGCAAATAATAAAATGAAGGCCCCAGGTAGCCTTGGCAAGGGCAGATTTGGTATAAAATCCTTATTGGAATGGGCTTAAGCAGTAACGGGAATACGGATCTAGCTGTTGTGTTTAGTGGAATTTTATCAGTCTTTTTGTTGTGTATGATATATAGATGGTCAAAATAAGGAACTTCTACATTTTCGGTTTTTGTTTTATTTTAATTGAGATTTGAATTAAAAATAAGAAACTTTTATTTTGAAACTTGGAGACTGTGTTTAAAAAGTATAGAGTAGGGCAAGAAAAAAACCTAAAACTCTCCTGATGAGGAGAGTGCTAATCGTGACTCTAATAATAATAAAATACTTTTCTGATAATTTTTTGTGTGTTTCATTATTTATATATGTATGGGAAGTTGTACCCTAGCCACATGCCAATTCACCTGGTGAACTTGCTCTTCAACGTGGCACAAATATTTCCTTCTATCTTTAGCCTTCCGGGGTTTCTCACATGGACTATTGGCTCTTCCTACATGAACCTGCTGGTAGTACCCTGTAGGAGACATGCTACTCCATGACAACAGGCACCACGCTGTAGGGGAATTACCATACCTGTCAATCACTATCTCTAGAATGTGGCCTTTCATGAGCCCTGAGATTTCATACTGTTTCTCTGAGCTGTAACAATATTTATATTGAAAAAATAAACATGTTCTTCTATCTTTAATATTTTATATCTTATAATTTGAATATCCCATTTTCATTATACTACTTAGCTGCTAAGTTATGTTATAAAAACAAGTTTTAATTATCTGCAAACACCTTCAAATCTAATCCTTACCGGTGAAGACTGATGTCTGGTTAACATCTGTTAGGACATTTATTTCCATACAGTATTTATAGCGCCTTTTTGTTATTGATTGGTATGATAAATGTGTAACTCTTACACAAAGACAAAATTTTTAGATTTTTGTATTTAAAATACTGGTTATCAAAAGAAAAACCCAGATGTTATTTGTTTATGTTTCTGCTTGAGGTACTGAATCTATTTCAAGTCATATTTCTCAGTATTGATATACTTAATTTTGCTGAAATAATAACACACTAACTTTAGCTACTTTTTTTCTCAGTGTATCTCCTTGTCGCTCACCATTTCTGCCTCATTTCACTTCTCATCTTTATTTCTTTTTCTTTGGTCTTCTTTTACTTTAGGGATTCTTTCAATTTAGAAGTGTTCTTGTTTTCTGTTAATTACTATTCTTCTTGGATGTACACAGTTATCCTTTTCCATTTCATTTGTGAATTCATCTCAGAGGCATTTTGTATGTGCCTTTTACTCATAGCTTCTCAGAAGTCCCTTTCGAGGTTACCGATTTAACATGTCATGTACTATAAGGTTTGCATGGCATGGTGGCAGCTGACTTTGGTCTTTACAAGGATTGAAATGTTCACTCAACATGGATTGGTAGAATTTATTTTTTCCTTAAACATTTCATCGCCTTGTAAACAAACAAAAGCAAACCCAAGACTCAAAACTGACATTACTATTGGTGCCCCTGGAAATAGCTACCTTCTCACTAAAGTAGATTTTGTCATCCAACTTTATGTGTTGTTGAACACACATGGTGCTGTATGAGCACTCACTCACTAGTCTAGAAAACATTGCTGTGACCAGTTACCAGAAAAATAAATTCAGATTGCTCTTCACCTTCCACAGATGACCCTTCTGAAAGCCATTTGAATTCATTATAAATTATAGTTATATTAGTGTGACTTTAATTCACTTGTAATCTGAACTTTATGTGCAATGCATTTTTTCCCGTGTTTAATCATTTTTGAATGCTAAATCATTTGCAAACAAATGGCTTGTCCTTGAGAAAGAATTTAAGGCTGAAAGTACATTAAGTGCCATCTGGGTATCTGTGTCAATGGTTTTGTCACTACAAATGTGTGTGTGTGTGTGCATATCACCTACTTTATCACATTTATTTGATAAAATTGATATGCAATCTCTAAATCATTGTGTCTCCAACTTGTGTTATGCCACAAATACAAATTTTTGTCCTAAAGTTGATGGTACCCTTTGTAAAACTAGAAGTTCTCATTTGTGCAAAGGAAGGAAAAATAAAACAAGAAACAAATTCAACAAAAAAATTAAAGGTCAGATTTCTTTTATAGCTGCTGAATTCCTTTCTTTCCTTTCCATCATCCTCACATTCCCAAATCTCAACAAAGTTAAGAAATTAAAACACACATCATGAGATCATATGTTCACCTTGTTCAGGAACTGAAGGATTACATATACAAGACTATACCTTAATAAGTAGAGGGAGAAATATGAAGATATGAATAGAATATGAAAATTTATTATAATGCAGTTGTATTCTAAAGTGTTTCCTAGGCAGGCTAAGAGTATGTTGCCAGGAAATTTTAAGAGACCCACTCCATTATATAGAAGAGGATGTGTGTAGATCTCTTAATTCTGAAATGTTTAGAACTGAGTACAACAGGTCTTTGAATAACGACGTTTCATTCAATGTCATTTCATTATGATGTTGATGAGAAAAAACAAATTGATTCCAATTGGGGTTCACTGTCTGTGTAGAGCTTATGTATTCTCCCCATGTCTGCATTGATATTCTCTGGATGCTCCAGTTTCCTCTCACTTCCCAAGGCTGTGCATGTGAGGTTGATTGACGTGTCTATGTGGTCCCAGTCTGAGTAACTGTGGGTATGTGTGAGTGCACCTGCAATGCGACGGCACCCTGTCCAGGGCTGGTTCCCACATTGCGTCCTGAGCTGACAGGATAGGCTGCGGTCAACTGCAACCCTAAACTGAAATAAGTAGGTAAATAATGATTTTACTAGCTTTTATTAATCTTAAACGTATGAATAGCTGAAATTTATTTCAGCATTTAATATTAGAAGTGTTTTGATCTTTATTTACAAGTTTGTTGACGTTTTAGTTACCAAAAGCCATAGAAGCTTAACTCTTTTGATGTCAACCTATGGTAAAATGGGTTTCGCTGACTGTATTTTTGTACCAATTAACCATCCCCAATTTATCCCTCCGTATGCGTGTATCAAAACATCACGTGACCATAAATATATATACCTATGACCAGTTTTCAAGCACCTGTCAATGATGTTAAGTGAAGACTTATTGTAGTCCTTTTTTGGCATAACGAAAATGTGTGTGTTTTGTTCAAGATTGGAAAAGTTCTTTGTGTAAAGAACTAGACAGTAAATATTATAGGCTTTGCTGGCCATATGTAGTCTCTGTCTCTCCTTCATCTACTCATTCTTCTTCTCCCCTTCCTTCTCCTTCTTTAAACACTTCCAAAATGCCAAAACAATTTTTAGCTCTCAGCCATATGAAGCAAGCCATTGATTAAATTTGGCTTGTAGGCCCATAAGGTGTGAATTCCTTTACATCATCAGAATGCCGCATATATATGAAATGTTATCTATGAGAAATTAATGGGGCTCCCAGCAGAGAGAAATTAGCCTAAGTTAAGTTTGGGCTTTGGAATTCAGGGGAATGCCATGCACAAAAATGCTCTGCTTTTAAAACTAGTTACTAACAGTCCATTTCTGATATCAGAAATACATGAAAACTACCAATTGAACGGACATTATTCACTACTTTAGTGCTGCTACTCCTGTGTGGTGGAAAAAGAATCCAGAAAGTTTTCCTTTCCATTTGAACATTCATGCAATAAAAATTTCCAAATCTTTTTTTGAACAAATTTTTTATCTTATAGCTCTCTTGTGTACTTTATAAGTACGTTTTGCTGCTTATTCTCAGTAACTGTATTGAAACAATCTGTTTTCCTTTATCAATCAAAATAAAATAAGAAATTTAGCTTAATACTAATATTAAGCTGAAGTGCAAGATATATGAAAAAGAGAGAAAAGAAGCAGGATAAACTGACCTTTTGATAACTGCAGAGGACAGCAGATCAAAGACTGGACTTTAACGTCTGACATTTTCAGAATCTATCACAGTAAGTCCACTGGGTCCAGAAATAGGTTTTAATCCTAGATTGAAATGACAATGCTGTCATGACATTGAGTTTGATGGAAAAAGTGAAGTTAAAGTTTTTCTCAATATTTTTTTAAAATCAATGATTGATTTAACTATAAAATGGACTGATTCTGAAGAACTCATTCTGACGTTGGAGGTGAAAATGCTTTTACTCTAATCATTAAAATCAATTTCTCTAGATATCTGACTTTATTCTGCTTTATAACATAAAGAATGAAACTATATTTATTAATGAAGTGTAATCTAGCAAAGTGGCATAAGCATAATTATGAGTCACTTACTAAAGTTGTGTGTTTTTTTCCATTGCATGAAAACCCTGCCTTGTTTTAATTTTTATTGACTCTTTAAAAGCAATTTTAGGTTTGTAGAAAGAAGTGAATAAGCATTCACACGTCATCCTCAGCCTCTACCCCAATTTCCCCGATTTTTAACATCTTGCAATAGTGTGGTACATTTGTTATAGTTGATGAGTCAATATTGGTACATTACTATTGACTAAAGTATGTAGTTTGTATTAGAGTTTACTCCTTGTCTTATGAATTCTGTAGGTTTTGTCAAATGTGTAATGACAAATAATCCTCATTACAGTGTCATACAGAATAATGGATTCACTCTCCTAAAATTCTTCCTTGCTCCATCCGTTCATCGTTTCCTCTACTAATTTATGTAGAAGATAAATTAGTAGATTGAGTTGATGGTTATAGCAGTTTAAAGCACAGATAGAAAACTAGATTGACCTGCCTACCCAGACTGTGCTTCTCACTCTCACTGTGCCCTTTCTTAACCTTTGGAAATGCTTTTATTCATATATAAAATAGGCTATAACTTCATATAGTTGTATTACAAAAAGTTAATGCACAGAAAAAGACTTGTGCTAGGTATATGGTTTCTTCTCAGTTAAATGGAAGCCATTGCGTGTGTTTGTCAATAGAATTCGTCATACTTTATCTCACATATCTTTACGTCATTGTTGGCACATGACATGTTTAGACTGCACAAATCTCCTCCAAATCCCTAATAGTCACTGATCTCTTTACTGTCTCCATAGTTTTGCTTTCTCCAGAAGGTCATGTAGTTGAATCATACGGTATGTAGACTTTTCAGACTGGCTTCTTTCACTTGGCAATATGCATTTAAAGGTTCCTGTGTGTCTTCTGTAGCTTGACAGAATACTATTCCATTGCCTGGATATACCACAGTTTATTTTTCCATTCACTTCCTGAAGGACATTTCGATTTTAGTGATCATGAATAAGGCTCCTGTAACATTCATGGGAAGAAGGCTTTTGTGTGCATGTAAGTTTTCAAATCCTTTAAGTAAATACCGGGAATGTAATTGCTGGGTTGTGTGGTAGGAGTATGTTTAGTTTTATAAGAAACTGCCAAACTGACTGCCAAAGTAGCTGTACTATTCTGCATTCTCACAAGCAATGAATAAAAGTTCCTGTTTCTCCTCACATTTGCCAGCTTTTGGTATCATCAGACTTTTGGATATTGGTCATTTTAATAGTCATGTAATAATATCTCACGGTTGCTGTGACTTGCAGTTCCCTAATGATACATGACTAGTAACTTCAAAATCCCCATTTGACAGCTGTATTTAGACCTTTGGACTATTTTTTAAATGAGTTGTTTTCTTTCTTATTTTCGAGTTCTCTGTATACTTTAAATACCAGTAATTTATCTGATATGTTTTGAAAATGTTTTGAATGTGTTTTGAAAAAATTTTCTCCCAACCTGTGGCTTTTGTTTTCATTCTAAGCACAGTTTTAATAACAAAAGTCTTTAATTTTAATGATGCTCAATTTCTCAATTTTTTCTTTGTCTAACCCAATAAATCAGAAAGCTTTTTATCATTTCACATGACTTAATATTCAGGCAAGGTCTATATAGGCCCCTTTCAAACAGTCATAAAGTTTAGAAGCTCTGACCTCACAAACAATAACAACGACAACATAGAAACAAAAATGACAGCTTTTGATGTTGTCTCAGTAATTTCTCAATTCAAGAACAGATTACTGAGCTTTATAAGCAATACGTATAGATATCAATTTCACAATAAAATACCTTATGATATTTATCAAATCACCTTAGTTTTGGTCACTTATTACTATTAGACTAAAATGTAATTTGTCAGACATGAGAAATCCTTTGGAGTATTTTTTAGAGAACCAAGTATTTGTTTTAGCCTTTTCAGTTCTTCTCTTGCTGTTTCTCCAGTATAGTCATTCCAATTGTCTCTATAGATGTATTAATACCAGGTACATAGTAAACACAATTATCTCCCACGTGTACCCCAACCCCCTTCCCTGTTCATGCAGTGAACATAAAGGAAGCAGGTCAAAAGGAAGCAGGTCATGTACCCTGTGATGTGCTGGGTTGTAAGGAAAGGTACACAATTAATGTACCATGTCTGAGTTTTCTTCTTCTCTGTATTTGTTCCATTTAATGCATGTATGTTTTTTATTCCTTAGGCCTCTCCAGTCCTAACACACTCAGGGATACTTGATACAGCTATAAGGCTGTGTCTTTATCAGGTACCTTTGGGTTACCCCCGGCCAGGGGTGGGAAATAGAGGAAGTGAATGTCTGTATCCTCATTAAGTATCACACAGAGCAGAAACATAAAGAAGCCTGTGCCATGAATGGGTCTCTTCTTTCTCCAAAAACCACCTACCCATTCAACTCCCACTGCTTAAAGAGAAATCTTGTATTAGTCTCCCCATTTTCTCCTCAAACTTGCTTTAGCAAAGCAGTTCCTAAACCTCTGTTAATGTATGTCCCCACCCCTAACTCAACACACAGTCTCATGTCACATCACAGAAAAGAAGTTCAAAACAAAACAAAACAAAGCCACAGTCTTATAAGAAAAATAGGTAAGTTTTACAAAAGTTGTGTACTGTATCTCTGCTTTGAATTTTGTCATTGGCCAAAGATAGTAAAACTCTTGGAAAACTATAAAACAGGAACTTACGTAATATGTTTTACCCAAGATTTTTCAAACATTTTTGGAAGGATACTTATTAACATCTTGCAGAGGTAATGTTACATGAAAAACTTAGCATAAGACCAATCAGGTATTCTATGCAATAATGCAGATATATGAAAAAATAATATAATGAAATAAATGACTTTTCAAAAGGTATTGATCCTAGATCAACATTCTTTTTTTGGTTCAGGTGAGGCAATTAGAATGTGAAAAAAAGAAGCATAGAACAACTGTCTAATGAGAGGGACGAATGCTCCTGGGTGGAAAGTTATTAGAAGATAAATTAGTACATTGAAACTTTTGTGTAGTTTATATTTGGAGACATTCCTTTTTCCACTATTACCCTCTTAGCGCTCCGAATCTCCACTTGCATTTTCTACAGAAAGTGTGTTTCAGAACGGCTCAATCAAAACTAAGGTTCAACTCTTTTAGTTGAACAAACAGAACAGAAAGAAGTTTCACACAATTCTTCTGTGTAGTTTTTATTTGTAGACATTCTTTTTCCCAATATAGGCCTCTTAGCGCTCAGAATGTCCAATTGCAGTTTCTACAGAAAGAGTGTTTCAGAACGGCTCAATCAAAAGTAAGGTTCAACTCTGTTAGTTGAATGCACAGAACAGAAAGAAGTTTCATACAATGTTTCTGTGTAGTTTATATTTGAACATATTCTTTTTTCCACTATTACCCACTTAGCGCTACGAATGTCCAGTTGCATTTTCTACAGACAGAGTGTTTCAAAACTGCTCAATCAAAAGTATGGTTTAACTCTGTTAGCTGAATGCTCAGATCAGAAAGAAGTTTCACAGAATGCTTCTGTGTAGTTTATATTTGAATATATTACTTTTTCCACTACTACGCTCTTAGCGCTCCAAATGTCCAGTTGCATTTTCTACAGAAAGAGTGTTCAGATCTGCTCAATCAAAAGTATGGTTTAACTCTGTTAGCTGAATGCACAGATCAGAAAGAAGTTTCACCGAATGATTCTGTGTAGTTTATATTTGAAGACATTCCTTTTTCCACTATTACCCTCTTAGCGCTCCGAATCTCCACTTGCATTTTCTACAGAAAGAGTGTTTCAGAACGGCTCAATCAAAACTAAGGTTCAACTCTTTTAGTTGAACAAACAGAACAGAAAGAAGTTTCACACAATTCTTCTGTGTAGTTTTTATTTGTAGACATTCTTTTTCCCAATATAGGCCTCTTAGCGCTCAGAATGTCCAATTGCAGTTTCTACAGAAAGAGTGTTTCAGATCGGCTCAATCAAAAGTAAGGTTCAACTCTGTTAGTTGAATGCACAGAACAGAAAGAAGTTTCATACAATGCTTCTGTGTAGTTTATATTTGAACATATTCTTTTTTCCACTATTACCCATTTAGCCCTACGAATGTCCAGTTGCATTTTCTACAGACAGAGTGTTTCAAAACTGCTCAATCAAAAGTATGGTTTAACTCTGTTAGCTGAATGCTCAGATCAGAAAGAAGTTTCACAGAATGCTTCTGTGTAGTTTATATTTGAATATATTCCTTTTTCCACTACTACGCTCTTAGCGCTCCAAATGTCCAGTTGCATTTTCTACAGAAAGAGTGTTCAGATCTGCTCAATCAAAAGTATGGTTTAACTCTGTTAGCTGAATGCACAGATCAGAAAGAAGTTTCACCGAATGATTCTGTGTAGTTTATATTTGAAGACATTCCTTTTTCCACTATTACCCTCTTAGCGCTCCGAATCTCCACTTGCATTTTCTACAAAAAGAGTGTTTCATAACTGCTCAATCAAAAATATGTTTTATCTCTGTTAACTGAATTTACAGATCAGAAATACGTTTCACAGAATGCATCTGTGTAGTTTTTATTTGAAGATATTCTTTTTCCCAATGTAGGCCTCTTAGCGCTTAGCATGTCCAATTGCAGTTTCTACAGAAAGAGTGTTTCAGAACGGCTCAATCAAAAGTAAGGTTCAACTCTGTTAGTTGAATGCACAGAACAGAAAGAATTTTCACAGAATGCTACTGTGTAGTTTATATTTGAATATATTCCTTTTTCCACTATTACCCTCTTAGCGCTCCGAATGTCCACTTGCATTTTCTACAGAAAGAGTGTTCAGAACTGCGCAATCAAAAGTATGGTTTAACTCTGTTAGCTTAATGAACATATCATAAATAAGTTTCACACAATGCTTCTGTGTAGTTTTTATTTGAAGATATTATTTTTCCCAATAGAGGCCTCTTAGCGCTCAGAATGTCCAATTGCAGTTTCTACAGAAAGAGTGTTTCAGAAAGGCTCAATCAAAAGTAAGGTTCAACTCTGTTAGTTGAATGCACAGAACAGAAAGAAGTTTCATACAATGCTTCTGTGTAGTTTATATTTGAACATATTCTTTTTTCCACTATTACCCACTTAGCGCTACGAATGTCCAGTTGCATTTTCTACAGACAGAGTGTTTCAAAACTGCTCAATCAAAAGTATGGTTTAACTCTGTTAGCTGAATGCTCAGATCAGAAAGAAGTTTCACAGAATGCTTCTGTGTAGTTTATATTTGAATATATTCCTTTTTCCACTACTACTCTCTTAGTGCTCCAAATGTCCAGTTGCATTTTCTACAGAAAGAGAGTTCAGATCTGCTCAATCAAAAGTATGGTTTAACTCTGTTAGCTGAATGCACAGATCCGAAAGAAGTTTCACAGAATGATTCTGTGTAGTTTATATTTGGAGACATTCCTTTTTCCACTATTACCCTCTTAGCGCTCCGAATCTCCACTTGCATTTTCTACAGAAAGAGTGTTTCAGAACGGCTCAATCAAAACTAAGGTTCAACTCTTTTAGTTGAACAAACAGAACTGAAAGAAGTTTCACACAATTCTTCTGTGTAGTTTTTATTTGTAGACATTCTTTTTCCCAATATAGGCCTCTTAGTGCTCAGAATGTCCAATTGCAGTTTCTACAGAAAGAGTGTTTCAGATCGGCTCAATCAAAAGTAAGGTTCAACTCTGTTAGTTGAATGCACAGAACAGAAAGAAGTTTCATAAAATGCTTCTGTGTAGTTTATATTTGAACATATTCTTTTTTCCACTATTACCCACTTAGCGCTACGAATGTCCAGTTGCATTTTCTAAAGACAGAGTGTTTCAAAACTGCTCAATCAAAAGTATGGTTTAACTCTGTTAGCTGAATGCTCAGATCAGAAAGAAGTTTCACAGAATGCTTCTGTGTAGTTTATATTTGAATATATTCCTTTTTCCACTACTACGCTCTTAGCGCTCCAAATGTCCAGTTGCATTTTCTACAGAAAGAGTGTTCAGATCTGCTCAATCAAAAGTATGGTTTAACTCTGTTAGCTGAATGCACAGATCAGAAAGAAGTTTCACCGAATGATTCTGTGTAGTTTATATTTGAAGACATTCCTTTTTCCACTGTTACCCTCTTAGCGCTCCGAATCTCCACTTGCATTTTCTACAAAAAGAGTGTTTCATAACTGCTCAATCAAAAATATGTTTTATCTCTGTTAACTGAATTTACAGTTCAGAAATAAGTTTCACAGAATGCATCTGTGTAGTTTTTATTTGAAGATATTCTTTTTCCCAATGTAGGCCTCTTAGCGGTTAGCATGTCCAATTGCAGTTTCTACAGAAAGAGTGTTTCAGAACGGCTCAATCAAAAGTAAGGTTCAACTCAGTTAGTTGAATGCACAGAACACAAAGAATTTTCACAGAATGCTACTGTGTAGTTTATATTTGAATATATTCCTTTTTCCACTATTACCCTCTTAGCGCTCCGAATGTCCACTTGCATTTTCTACAGAAAGAGTGTTCAGAACTGCGCAATCAAAAGTATGGTTTAAGTCTGTTAGCTTAATGAACATATCAGAAATAAGTTTCACACAATGCTTCTGTGTAGTTTTTATTTGAAGATATTATTTTTCCCAATATAGGCCTCTTAGCGCTCAGAATGTCCAATTGCAGTTTCTACAGAAAGAGTGTTTCAGAAAGGCTCAATCAAAAGTAAGGTTCAACTCTGTTAGTTGAATGCACAGAACAGAAAGAAGTTTCATACAATGCTTCTGTGTAGTTTATATTTGAACATATTCTTTTTTCCACTATTACCCACTTAGCGCTACGAATGTCCAGTTGCATTTTCTACAGACAGAGTGTTTCAAAACTGCTCAATCAAAAGTATGGTTTAACTCTGTTAGCTGAATGCTCTGATCAGAAAGAAGTTTCACAGAATGCTTCTGTGTAGTTTATATTTGAATATATTCCTTTTTCCACTACTACGCTCTTAGCGCTCCAAATGTCCAGTTGCATTTTCTACAGAAAGAGTGTTCAGATCTGCTCAATCAAAAGTATGGTTTAACTCTGTTAGCTGAATGCACAGATCAGAAAGAAGTTTCACCGAATGATTCTGTGTAGTTTATATTTGAAGACATTCCGTTTTCCACTATTACCCTCTTAGCGCTCCGAATCTCCACTTGCATTTTCTACAAAAAGAGTGTTTCATAACTGCTCAATCAAAAATATGTTTTTTCTCTGTTAACTGAATTTACAGATCAGAAATAAGTTTCACAGAATGCATCTGTGTAGTTTTTATTTGAAGATATTCTTTTTCCCAATGTAGGCCTCTTAGCGCTTAGCATGTCCAATTGCAGTTTCTACAGAAAGAGTGTTTCAGAACGGCTCAATCAAAAGTAAGGTTCAACTCTGTTAGTTGAATGCACAGAACAGAAAGAATTTTCACAGAATGCTACTGTGTAGTTTATATTTGAATATATTCCTTTTTCCCCTATTACCCTCTTAGCGCTCCGAATGTCCACTTGCATTTTCTACAGAAAGAGTGTTCAGAACTGCGCAATCAAAAGTATGGTTTAACTCTGTTAGCTTAATGAACATATCAGAAATAAGTTTCACACAATGCTTCTGTGTAGTTTTTATTTGAAGATATTATTTGTCCCAATATAGGCCTCTTAGGGCTCAGAATGTCCAATTGCAGTTTCTACAGAAAGAGTGTTTCAGAAAGGCTCAATCAAAAGTAAGGTTCAACTCTGTTAGTTGAATGCACAGAACAGAAAGAAGTTTCATACAATGCTTCTGTGTAGTTTATATTTGAACATATTCTTTTTTCCACTATTACCCACTTAGCGCTACGAATGTCCAGTTGCATTTTCTACAGACAGAGTGTTTCAAAACTGCTCAATCAAAAGTATGGTTTAACTCTGTTAGCTAAATGCTCAGATCAGAAAGAAGTTTCACAGAATGCTTCTGTGTAGTTTATATTTGAATATATTCCTTTTTCCACTACTACTCTCTTAGCGCTCCAAATGTCCAGTTGCATTTTCTACAGAAAGAGTGTTCAGATCTGCTCAATCAAAAGTATGGTTTAACTCTGTTAGCTGAATGCACAGATCAGAAAGAAGTTTCACAGAATGATTCTGTGTAGTTTATATTTGGAGACATTCCTTTTTCCACTATTACCCTCTTAGCGCTCCGAATCTCCACTTGCATTTTCTACAGAAAGAGTGTTTCAGAACGGCTCAATCAAAACTAAGGTTCAACTCTTTTAGTTGTACAAACAGAACAGAAAGAAGTTTCACACAATTCTTCTGTGTAGTTTTTATTTGTAGACATTCTTTTTCCCAATATAGGCCTCTTAGCGCTCAGAATGTCCAATTGCAGTTTCTACAGAAAGGGTGTTTCAGAACGGCTCAATCAAAAGTAAGGTTCAACTCTGTTAGTTGAATGCACAGAACAGAAAGAAGTTTCATACAATGCTTCTGTGTAGTTTATATTTGAACATATTCTTTTTTCCACTTTTACCCACTTAGCGCTACGAATGTCCAGTTGCATTTTCTACAGACAGAGTGTTTCAAAACTGCTCAATCAAAAGTATGGTTTAACTCTGTTAGCTGAATGCTCAGATCAGAAAGAAGTTTCACAGAATGCTTCTGTGTAGTTTATATTTGAATATATTCCTTTTTCCACTACTACGCTCTTAGCGCTCCAAATGTCCAGTTGCATTTTCTACAGAAAGAGAGTTCAGATCTGCTCAATCAAAAGTATGGTTTAACTCTGTTAGCTGAATGCACAGATCAGAAAGAAGTTTCACGGAATGATTCTGTGTAGTTTATATTTGAAGACATTCCTTTTTCCACTATTACCCTCTTAGCGCTCCGAATCTCCACTTGCATTTTCTACAAAAAGTGTGTTTCATAACTGCTCAATCAAAAATATGTTTTATCTCTGTTAACTGAATTTACAGATCAGAAATAAGTTTCACAGAATGCATCTGTGTAGTTTTTATTTGAAGATATTCTTTTTCAAAATGTAGGCCTCTTAGCGCTTAGCATCTCCAATTGCAGTTTCAACAGAAAGAGTGTTTCAGAACGGCTCAATCAAAAGTAAGGTTCAACTCTGTTAGTTGAATGCACAGAATAGAAAGAATTTTCACAGAATGCTACTGTGTAGTTTATATTTGAATATATTCCTTTTTCCACTATTACCCTCTTAGCGCTCCGAATGTCCACTTGCATTTTCTACAGAAAGAGTGTTCAGAACTGCGCAATAAAAAGTATGGTTTAAGTCTGTTAGCTTAATGAACATATCAGAAATAAGTTTCACACAATGCTTCTGTGTAGTTTTTATTTGAAGATATTATTTTTCCCAAAATAGGCCTCTTAGCGCTCAGAATGTCCAATTGCAGTTTCTACAGAAAGAGTGTTTCAGAAAGGCTCAATCAAAAGTAAGGTTCAACTCTGTTAGTTGAATGCACAGAACAGAAAGAAGTTTCATACAATGCTTCTTTGTAGTTTATATTTGAACATATTCTTTTTTCCACTATTACCCACTTAGCGCCACGAATGTCCAGTTGCATTTTCTACAGACAGAGTGTTTCAAAACTGCTCAATCAAAAGTATGGTTTAACTCTGTTTTCTGAATGCTCAGATCAGAAAGAAGTTTGACAGAATGCTTCTGTGTAGTTTATATTTGAATATATTCCTTTTTCCACTACTACTCTCTTAGCGCTCCAAATGTCCAGTTGCATTTTCTACAGAAAGAGTGTTCAGATCTGCTCAATCAAAAGTATGGTTTAAGTCTGTTAGCTGAATGCACAGATCAGAAAGAAGTTTCACAGAATGATTCTGTGTAGTTTATATTTGGAGACATTCCTTTTTCCACTATTACCCTCTTAGCGCTCCGAATCTCCACTTGCATTTTCTACAGAAAGAGTGTTTCAGAACGGCTCAATCAAAACTAAGGTTCAACTCTTTTAGTTGAACAAACAGAACAGAAAGAAGTTTCACACAATTCTTCTGTGTAGTTTTTATTTGTAGACATTCTTTTTCCCAATATAGGCCTCTTAGCGCTCAGAATGTCCAATTGCAGTTTCTACAGAAAGAGTGTTTCAGAACGGCTCAATCAAAAGTAAGGTTCAACTCTGTTAGTTGAATGCACAGAACAGAAAGAAGTTTCATACAATGCTTCTGTGTAGTTTATATTTGAACATATTCTTTTTTCCACTATTACCCACTTAGCGCTACGAATGTCCAGTTGCATTTTCTACAGACAGAGTGTTTCAAAACTGCTCAATCAAAAGTATGGTTTAACTCTGTTAGCTGAATGCTCAGATCAGAAAGAAGTTTCACAGAATGCTTCTGTGTAGTTTATATTTGAATATATTCCTTTTTCCACTACTACTCTCTTAGCGCTCCAAATGTCCAGTTGCATTTTCTACAGAAAGAGAGTTCAGATCTGCTCAATCAAAAGTATGGTTTAACTCTGTTAGCTGAATGCACAGATCAGAAAGAAGTTTCACGGAATGATTCTGTGTAGTTTATATTTGAAGACATTCCTTTTTCCACTATTACCCTCTTAGCGCTCCGAATCTCCACTTGCATTTTCTACAAAAAGAGTGTTTCATAACTGCTCAATCAAAAATATGTTTTATCTCTGTTAACTGAATTTACAGATCAGAAATAAGTTTCACAGAATGCATCTGTGTAGTTTTTATTTGAAGATATTCTTTTTCAAAATGTAGGCCTCTTAGCGCTTAGCATCTCCAATTGCAGTTTCTACAGAAAGAGTGTTTCAGAACGGCTCAATCAAAAGTAAGGTTCAACTCTGTTATTTGAATGCACAGAACAGAAAGAATTTTCACAGAATGCTACTGTGTAGTTTATATTTGAATATATCCCTTTTTCCACTATTACCCTCTTAGCGCTCCGAATGTCCACTTGCATTTTCTACAGAAAGAGTGTTCAGAACTGTGCAATCAAAAGTATGGTTTAACTCTGTTAGCTTAATGAACATATCAGAAATAAGTTTCACTCAATGCTTCTGTGTAGTTTTTATTTGAAGATATTATTTTTCCCAATATAGGCCTCTTAGCGCTCAGAATGTCCAATTGCAGTTTCTACAGAAAGAGTGTTTCAGAAAGGCTCAATCAAAAGTAAGGTTCAACTCTGTTAGTTGAACGCACAGAACAGAAAGAAGTTTCATACAATGCTTCTGTGTAGTTTATATTTGAACATATTCTTTTTTCCACTATTACCCACTTAGCGCTACGAATGTCCAGTTGCATTTTCTACAGACAGAGTGTTTCAAAACTGCTCAATCAAAAGTATGGTTTAACTCTGTTAGCTGAATGCTCAGATCAGAAAGAAGTTTCACAGAATGCTTCTGTGTAGTTTATATTTGAATATATTCCTTTTTCCACTACTACTCTCTTAGCGCTCCAAATGTCCAGTTGCATTTTCTACAGAAAGAGAGTTCAGATCTGCTCAATCAAAAGTATGGTTTAACTCTGTTAGCTGAATGCACAGATCAGAAAGAAGTTTCACCGAATGATTCTGTGTAGTTTATATTTGGAGACATTCCTTTTTCCACTATTACCCTCTTAGCGCTCCGAATCTCCACTTGCATTTTCTACAGAAAGAGTGTTTCAGAAAGGCTCAATCAAAACTAAGGTTCAACTCTTTTAGTTGAACAAACAGAACAGAAAGTAGTTTCACACAATTCTTCTGTGTAGTTTTTATTTGTAGACATTCTTTTTCCCAATATAGGCCTCTTAGCGCTCAGAATGTGCAATTGCAGTTTCTACAGAAAGAGTGTTTCAGAACGGCTCAATCAAAAGTAAGGTTCAACTCTGTTAGTTGAATGCACAGAACAGAAAGAAGTTTCATACAATGCTTCTGTGTAGTTTATATTTGAACATATTCTTTTTTCCAATATTACCCACTTAGCGCTACGAATGTCCAGTTGCATTTTCTACAGACAGAGTGTTTCAAAACTGCTCAATCAAAAGTATGGTTTAACTCTGTTAGCTGAATGCTCAGATCAGAAAGAAGTTTCACAGAATGCTTCTGTATAGTTTATATTTGAATATATTCCTTTTTCCACTACTACGCTCTTAGCGCTCCAAATGTCCAGTTGCATTTTCTACAGAAAGAGTGTTCAGATCTGCTCAATCAAAAGTATGGTTTAACTCTGTTAGCTGAATGCACAGATCAGAAAGAAGTTTCACCGAATGATTCTGTGTAGTTTATATTTGAAGACATTCCTTTTTCCACTATTACCCTCTTAGCGCTCCGAATCTCCACTTGCATTTTCTACAGAAAGAGTGTTCAGAACGGCTCAATCAAAACTAAGGTTCAACTCTTTTAGTTGAACAAACAGAACAGAAAGAACTTTCACACAATTCTTCTGTGTAGTTTTTATTTGTAGACATTCTTTTTCCCAATATAGGCCTCTTAGCGCTCAGAATGTCCAATTGCAGTTTCTACAGAAAGAGTGTTTCAGAACGGCTCAATCAAAAGTAAGGTTCAACTCTGTTAGTTGAATGCACAGAACAGAAAGAAGTTTCATACAATGCTTCTGTGTAGTTTATATTTGAACATATTCTTTTTTCCACTATTACCCACTTAGCGCTACGAATGTCCAGTTGCATTTTCTACAGACAGAGTGTTTCAAAACTGCTCAATCAAAAGTATGGTTTAACTCTGTTAGCTGAATGCTCAGATCAGAAAGAAGTTTCACAGAATGCTTCTGTGTAGTTTATATTTGAATATATTCCTTTTTCCACTACTACGCTCTTAGCGCTCCAAATGTCCAGTTGCATTTTCTACAGAAAGAGTGTTCAGATCTGCTCAATCAAAAGTATGGTTTAACTCTGTTAGCTGAATGCACAGATCAGAAAGAAGTTTCACCGAATGATTCTGTGTAGTTTATATTTGAAGACATTCCTTTTTCCACTATTACCCACTTAGCGCTCCGAATCTCCACTTGCATTTTCTACAAAAAGAGTGTTTCATAACTGCTCAATCAAAAATATGTTTTATCTCTGTTAACTGAATTTACAGATCAGAAATAAGTTTCACAGAATGCATCTGTGTAGTTTTAATTTGAAGATATTCTTTTTCCCAATGTAGGCCTCTTAGCGCTTAGCATGTCCAGTTGCAGTTTCTACAGAAAGAGTGTTTCAGAACGGCTCAATCAAAAGTAAGGTTCAACTCTGTTAGTTGAATGCACAGAACAGAAAGAATTTTCACAGAATGCTACTGTGTAGTTTATATTTGAATATATTCCTTTTTCCACTATTACCCTCTTAGCGCTCCGAATGTCCACTTGCATTTTCTACAGAAAGAGTGTTCAGAACTGCGCAATCAAAAGTATGGTTTAACTCTGTTAGCTTAATGAACATATCAGAAATAAGTTTCACACAATGCTTCTGTGTAGTTTTTATTTGAAGATATTATTTTTCCCAATATAGGCCTCTTAGCGCTCAGAATGTCCAATTGCAGTTTCTACAGAAAGAGTGTTTCAGAAAGGCTCAATCAAAAGTAAGGTTCAACTCTGTTAGTTGAATGCACAGAACAGAAAGAAGTTTCATACAATGCTTTTGTGTAGTTTATATTTGAACATATTCTTTTTTCCACTATTACCCACTTAGCGCTATGAATGTCCAGTTGCATTTTCTACAGACAGAGTGTTTCAAAACTGCTCAATCAAAAGTATGGTTTAACTCTGTTAGCTGAATGCTCAGATCAGAAAGAAGTTTCACAGAATGCTTCTGTGTAGTTTATATTTGAATATATTCCTTTTTCCACTACTACTCTCTTAGCGCTCCAAATGTCCAGTTGCATTTTCTACAGAAAGAGAGTTCAGATCTGCTCAATCAAAAGTATGTTTTAACTCTGTTAGCTGAATGCACAGATCAGAAAGAAGTTTCACCGAATGATTCTTTGTAGTTTATATTTGGAGACATTCCTTTTTCCACTATTACCCTCTTAGCGCTCCGAATCTCCACTTGCATTTTCTACAGAAAGAGTGTTTCAGAACGGCTCAATCAAAACTAAGGTTCAACTCTTTTAGTTGAACAAACAGAACAGAAAGAAGTTTCACACAATTCTTCTGTGTAGTTTTTATTTGTAGACATTCTTTTTCCCAATATAGGCCTCTTAGCGCTCAGAATGTCCAATTGCAGTTTCTACAGAAAGAGTGTTTCAGAACGGCTCAATCAAAAGTAAGGTTCAACTCTGTTAGTTGAATGCACAGAACAGAAAGAAGTTTCATACAATGCTTCTGTGTAGTTTATATTTGAACATATTCTTTTTTCCACTATTACCCACTTAGCGCTAAGAATGTCCAGTTGCATTTTCTACAGACAGAGTGTTTCAAAACTGCTCAATCAAAAGTATGGTTTAACTCTGTTAGCTGAATGCTCAGATCAGAAAGAAGTTTCACAGAATGCTTCTGTGTAGTTTATATTTGAATATATTCCTTTTTCCACTACTACGCTCTTAGCGCTCGAAATGTCCAGTTGCATTTTCTACAGAAAGAGTGTTCAGATCTGCTCAATCAAAAGTATGGTTTAACTCTGTTAGCTGAATGCACAGATCAGAAAGAAGTTTCACCGAATAATTCTGTGTAGTTTATATTTGAAGACATTCCTTTTTCCACTATTACCCACTTAGCGCTCCGAATCTCCACTTGCATTTTCTACAAGAAGAGTGTTTCATAACTGCTCAATCAAAAATATGTTTTATCTCTGTTAACTGAATTTACAGATCAGAAATAAGTTTCACAGAATGCATCTGTGTAGTTTTTATTTGATGATATTCTTTTTCAAAATGTAGGCCTCTTAGCGCTTAGCATGTCCAATTGCAGTTTCTACAGAAAGAGTGTTTCAGAACGGCTCAATCAAAAGTAAGGTTCAACTCTGTTAGTTGAATGCACACAACAGAAAGAATTTTCACAGAATGCTACTGTGTAGTTTATATTTGAATATATTCCTTTTTCCACTATTACCCTCTTAGCGCTCCGAATGTCCACTTGCATTTTCTACAGAAAGAGTGTTCAGAACTGCGCAATCAAAAGTATGGTTTAACTCTGTTAGCTTAATGAACATATCAGAAATAAGTTTCACACAATGCTTCTGTGTAGTTTTTATTTGAAGATATTATTTTTCCCAATATAGGCCTCTTAGCGCTCAGAATGTCCAATTGCAGTTTCTACAGAAAGTGTTTCAGAAAGGCTCAATCAAAAGTAAGGTTCAACTCTGTTAGTTGAATGCACAGAACAGAAAGTAGTTTCATACAATGCTTCTGTGTAGTTTATATTTGAACATATTCTTTTTTCCACTATTACCCACTTAGCGCTACGAATGTCCAGTTGCATTTTCTACAGACAGAGTGTTTCAAAACTGCTCAATCAAAAGTATGGTTTAACTCTGTTAGCTGAATGCCCAGATCAGAAAGAAGTTTCACAGAATGCTTCTGTGTAGTTTATATTTGAATATATTCCTTTTTCCACTACTACTCTCTTAGCGCTCCAAATGTCCAGTTGCATTTTCTACAGAAAGAGAGTTCAGATCTGCTCAATCAAAAGTATGGTTTAACTCTGTTAGCTGAATGCACAGATCAGAAAGAAGTTTCACCGAATGATTCTGTGTAGTTTATATTTGGAGACATTCCTTTTTCCACTATTACCCTCTTAGCGCTCCGAATCTCCACTTGCATTTTCTACAGAAAGAGTGTTTCAGAACGGCTCAATCAAAACTAAGGTTCAACTCTTTTAGTTGAACAAACAGAACAGAAAGAAGTTTCACACAATTCTTCTGTGTAGTTTTTATTTGTAGACATTCTTTTTCCCAATATAGGCCTCTTAGCGCTCAGAATGTCCAATTGCAGTTTCTACAGAAAGAGTGTTTCAGAACGGCTCAATCAAAAGTAAGGTTCAACTCTGTTAGTTGAATGCACAGAACAGAAAGAAGTTTCATACAATGCTTCTGTGTAGTTTATATTTGAACATATTCTTTTTTCCACTATTACCCACTTAGCGCTACGAATGTCCAGTTGCATTTTCTACAGACAGAGTGTTTCAAAACTGCTCAATCAAAAGTATGGTTTAACTCTGTTAGCTGAATGCTCAGATCAGAAAGAAGTTTCACAGAATGCTTCTGTGTAGTTTATATTTGAATATATTCCTTTTTCCACTACTACGCTCTTAGCGCTCCAAATGTCCAGTTGCATTTTCTACAGAAATAGTGTTCAGATCTGCTCAATCAAAAGTATGCTTTAACTCTGTTAGCTGAATGCACAGATCAGAAAGAAGTTTCACCGAATGATTCTGTGTAGTTTATATTTGAAGACATTCCTTTTTCCACTATTACCGACTTAGCGCTCCGAATCTCCACTTGCATTTTCTACAAAAAGAGTGTTTCATAACTGCTCAATCAAAAATATGTTTTATCTCTGTTAACTGAATTTACAGATCAGAAATAAGTTTCACAGAATGCATCTGTGTAGTTTTTATTTGAAGATATTCTTTTTCCCAATGTAGGCCTCTTAGCGCTTAGCATGTCCAGTTGCAGTTTCTACAGAAAGAGTGTTTCAGAACGGCTCAATCAAAAGTAAGGTTCAACTCTGTTAGTTGAATGCACAGAACAGAAAGAATTTTCACAGAATGCTACTGTGTAGTTTATATTTGAATATATTCCTTTTTCCACTATTACCCTCTTAGCGCTCCGAATGTCCACTTGCATTTTCTACAGAAAGAGTGTTCAGAACTGCGCAATCAAAAGTATGGTTTAACTCTGTTAGCTTAATGAACATATCAGAAATAAGTTTCACACAATGCTTCTGTGTAGTTTTTATTTGAAGATATTCTTTTTCCCAATGTAGGCCTCTTAGCGCTTAGCATGTCCAATTGCAGTTTCTACAGAAAGAGTGTTTCAGAACGGCTCAATCAAAAGTAAGGTTCAACTCTGTTAGTTGAATGCACAGAACAGAAAGAATTTTCACAGAATGCTACTGTGTAGTTTATATTTGAATATATTCCTTTTTCCACTGTTAGCCTCTTAGCGCTCCGAATGTCCACTTGCATTTTCTACAGAAAGAGTGTTCAGAACTGCGCAATCAAAAGTATGGTTTAACTCTGTTAGCTTAATGAACATATCAGAAATAAGTTTCACACAATTCTTCTGTGTAGTTTTTATTGGAAGATATTATTTTTCCCAATATAGGCCTCTTAGCCCTCAGAATGTCCAATTGCAGTTTCTACAGAAAGAGTGTTTCAGAAAGGCTCAATCAAAAGTAAGGGTCAACTCTGTTAGTTGAATGCACAGAACAGAAAGGAGTTTCATACAATGCTTCTGTGTAGTTTATATTTGAACATATTCTTTTTTCCACTATTACCCACTTAGCGCTATGAATGTCCAGTTGCATTTTCTACAGACAGAGTGTTTCAAAACTGCTCAATCAAAAGTATGGTTTAACTCTGTTAGCTGAATGCTCAGATCAGAAAGAAGTTTCACAGAATGCTTCTGTGTAGTTTATATTTGAATATATTCCTTTTTCCACTACTACTCTCTTAGCGCTCCAAATGTCCAGTTGCATTTTCTACAGAAAGAGAGTTCAGATCTGCTCATCAAAAGTATGGTGTAACTCTGTTAGCTGAATGCACAGATCAGAAAGAAGTTTCACAGAATGATTCTGTGTAGTTTATATTTGGAGACATTCCTTTTTCCACTATTACCCTCTTAGCGCTCCGAATCTCCACTTGCATTTTCTACAGAAAGAGTGTTTCAGAACGGCTCAATCAAAACTAAGGTTCAACTCTTTTAGTTGAACAAACAGAACAGAAAGAAGTTTCACACAATTCTTCTGTGTAGTTTTTATTTGTAGACATTCTTTTTCCCAATATAGGCCTCTTAGCGCTCAGAATGTCCAATTGCAGTTTCTACAGAAAGAGTGTTTCAGAACGGCTCAATCAAAAGTAAGGTTCAACTCTGTTAGTTGAATGCACAGAACAGAAAGAAGTTTCATACAATGCTTCTGTGTAGTTTATATTTGAACATATTCTTTTTTCCACTATTAACCACTTAGCGCTACGAATGTCCAGTTGCATTTTCTACAGACAGAGTGTTTCAAAACTGCTCAATAAAAAGTATGGTTTAACTCTGTTAGCTGAATGCTCAGATCAGAAAGAAGTTTCACAGAATTCTTCTGTCTAGTTTATATTTGAATATATTCCTTTTTCCACTACTACGCTCTTAGCGCTCCAAATGTCCAGTTGCATTTTCTACAGAAATAGTGTTCAGATCTGCTCAATCAAAAGTATGGTTTAACTCTGTTAGCTGAATGCACAGATCAGAAAGAAGTTTCACCGAATGATTCTGTGTAGTTTATATTTGAAGACATTCCTTTTTCCACTATTACCCTCTTAGCGCTCCGAATCTCCACTTGCATTTTCTACAAAAAGAGTGTTTCATAACTGCTCAATCAAAAATATGTTTTATCTCTGTTAACTGAATTTACAGATCAGAAATAAGTTTCACAGAATGCATCTGTGTAGTTTTTATTTGAAGATATTCTTTTTCCCAATGTAGGCCTCTTAGCGCTTAGCATGTCCAGTTGCAGTTTCTACAGAAAGAGTGTTTCAGAACGGCTCAATCAAAAGTAAGGTTCAACTCTGTTAGTTGAATGCACAGAACAGAAAGAATTTTCACAGAATGCTACTGTGTAGTTTATATTTGAATATATTCCTTTTTCCACTATTACCCTCTTAGCGCTCCGAATGTCCACTTGCATTTTCTACAGAAAGAGTGTTCAGAACTGCGCAATTAAAAGTATGGTTTAACTCTGTTAGCTTAATGAACATATCAGAAATAAGTTTCACATAATGCTTCTGTGTAGTTTTTTTTTGAAGATATTATTTTTCCCAATATAGGCCTCTTAGCGCTCAGAATGTCCAATTGCAGTTTCTACCGAAAGAGTGTTTCAGAAAGGCTCAATCAAAAGTAAGGTTCAACTCTGTTAGTTCAATGCACAGAACAGAAAGAAATTTCATACAATGCTTCTGTGTAGTTTATATTTGAACATATTCTTTTTTCCACTATTACCCACTTAGCGCTATGAATGTCCAGTTGCATTTTCTACAGACAGAGTGTTTCAAAACTGCTCAATCAAAAGTATGGTTTAACTCTGTTAGCTGAATGCTCAGATCAGAAAGAAGTTTCACAGAATGCTTCTGTGTAGTTTATATTTGAATATATTCCTTTTTCCACTACTACTCTCTTAGCGCTCCAAATGTCCAGTTGCATTTTCTACAGAAAGAGAGTTCAGATCTGCTCAATCAAAAGTATGGTTTAACTCTGTTAGCTGAATGCACAGATCAGAAAGAAGTTTCACCGAATGATTCTGTGTAGTTTATATTTGGAGACATTCCTTTTTCCACTATTACCCTCTTAGCGCTCCGAATCTCCACTTGCATTTTCTACAGAAAGAGTGTTTCAGAACGGCTCAATCAAAACTAAGGTTCAACTCTTTTAGTTGAACAAACAGAACAGAAAGAAGTTTCACACAATTCTTCTGTGTAGTTTTTATTTGTAGACATTCTTTTTCCCAATATAGGCCTCTTAGCGCTCAGAATGTCCAATTGCAGTTTCTACAGAAAGAGTGTTTCAGAACGGCTCAATCAAAAGTAAGGTTCAACTCTGTTAGTTGAATGCACAGAACAGAAAGAAGTTTCACAGAATGCTTCTGTGTAGTTTATATTTGAATATATTCCTTTTTCCACTACTACTCTCTTAGCGCTCCAAATGTCCAGTTGCATTTTCTACAGAAAGAGTGTTCAGATCTGCTCAATCAAAAGTATGGTTTAACTCTGTTAGCTGAATGCACAGATCAGAAAGAAGTTTCACCGAATGATTCTGTGTAGTTTATATTTGAAGACATTTCTTTTTCCACTATTACCCTCTTAGCGCTCCGAATCTCCACTTGCATTTTCTACAAAAAGAGTGTTTCATAACTGCTCAATCAAAAATATGTTTTATCTCTGTTAACTGAGTTTACAGATCAGAAATAAGTTTCACAGAATGCATCTGTGTAGTTTTTACTTGAAGATATTCTTTTTCAAAATGTAGGCCTCTTAGCGCTTAGCATGTCCAATTGCAGTTTCTACAGAAAGAGTGTTTCAGAACGGCTCAATCAAAAGTAAGGTTCAACTCTGTTAGTTGAATGCACAGAACAGAAAGAATTTTCACAGAATGCTACTGTGTAGTTTATATTTGAATATATTCCTTTTTCCACTATTACTCTCTTAGCGCTCCGAATCTCCACTTGCATTTTCTACAGAAAGAGTGTTTCAGAACGGCTCAATCAAAATTAAGGTTCAACTCTTTTAGTTGAACAAACAGAACAGAAAGAAGTTTCACACAATTCTTCTGTGTAGTTTTTATTTGTAGACATTCTTTTTCCCAATATAGGCCTCTTAGCGCTCAGAATGTCCAATTGCAGTTTCTACAGAAAGAGTGTTTCAGAACGGCTCAATCAAAAGTAAGGTTCAACTCTGTTAGTTGAAAGCACAGAACAGAAAGAAGTTTCATACAATGCTTCTGTGTAGTTTATATTTGAACATATTCTTTTTTCCACTATTACCCACTTAGCGCTACGAATGTCCAGTTGCATTTTCTACAGACAGAGTGTTTCAAAACTGCTCAATCAAAAGTATGGTTTAAGTCTGTTAGCTGAATGCTCAGATCAGAAAGAAGTTTCACAGAATGCTTCTGTGTAGTTTATATTTGAATATATTCCTTTTTCCACTACTACGCTCTTAGCGCTCCAAATGTCCAGTTGCATTTTCTACAAAAAGAGTGTTTCATAACTGCTCAATCAAAAATATGTTTTATCTCTGTTAACTGAATTTACAGATGAGAAATAAGTTTCACAGAATGCATCTGTGTAGTTTTTATTTGAAGATATTCTTTTTCAAAATGTAGGCCTCTTAGCGCTTAGCATGTCCAATTGCAGTTTCTACAGAAAGAGTGTTTCAGAACGGCTCAATCAAAAGTAAGGTTCAACTCTGTTAGTTGAATGCACAGAACAGAAAGAAGTTTCATACAATGCTTCTGTGTAGTTTATATTTGAACATATTCTTTTTTCCACTATTACCCACTTAGCGCTACGAATGTCCAGTTGCATTTTCTACAGACAGAGGGTTTCAAAACTGCTCAATCAAAAGTATGGTTTAACTCTGTTAGCTGAATGCTCAGATCAGAAAGAAGTTTCACAGAATGCTTCTGTGTAGTTTATATTTGAATGTATTCCTTTTTCCACTACTACGCTCTTAGCGCTCCAAATGTCCAGTTGCATTTTCTACAGAAATAGTGTTCAGATCTGCTCAATCAAAAGTATGGTTTAACTCTGTTAGCTGAATGCACAGATCAGAAAGAAGTTTCACCGAATGATTCTGTGTACTTTATATTTGAAGACATTCCTTTTTCCACTATTACCCTCTTAGCGCTCCGAATCTCCACTTGCATTTTCTACAAAGGAGTGTTTCATAACTGCTCAATCAAAAATATGTTTTATCTCTGTTAACTGAATTTACAGATCAGAAATAAGTTTCACAGAATGCATCTGTGTAGTTTTTATTTGAAGATATTCTTTTTCCCAATGTAGGCCTCTTAGCGCTTAGCATGTCCAATTGCAGTTTCTACAGAAAGAGTGTTTCAGAACGGCTCAATCAAAAGTAAGGTTCAACTCTGTTAGTTGAATGCACAGAACAGAAAGAATTTTCACAGAATGCTACTGTGTAGTTTATATTTGAATATATACCTTTTTCCACTATTAGCCTCTTAGCGCTCCGAATGTCCACTTGCATTTTCTACAGAAAGAGTGTTCAGAACTGCGCAATCAAAAGTATGGTTTAACTCTGTTAGCTTAATGAACATATCAGAAATAAGTTTCACACAATGCTTCTGTGTAGTTTTTATTTGAAGATATTATTTTTCCCAATATAGGCCTCTTAGCGCTCAGAATGTCCAATTGCAGTTTCTACAGAAAGAGTGTTTCAGAAAGGCTCAATCAAAAGTAAGGTTCAACTCTGTTAGTTGAATGCACAGAACAGAAAGAAGTTTCATACAATGCTTCTGTGTAGTTTATATTTGAACATATTCTTTTTCCACTATTACCCACTTAGCGCTATGAATGTCCAGTTGCATTTTCTACAGACAGAGTGTTTCAAAACTGCTCAATCAAAAGTATGGTTTAACTCTGTTAGCTGAATGCTCAGATCAGAAAGAAGTTTCACAGAATGCTTCTGTGTAGTTTATATTTGAATATATTCCTTTTTCCACTACTACTCTCTTAGCACTCCAAATGTCCAGTTGCATTTTCTACAGAAAGAGAGTTCAGATCTGCTCAATCAAAAGTATGGTTTAACTCTGTTAGCTGAATGCACAGATCAGAAAGAAGTTTCACAGAATGATTCTGTGTAGTTTATATTTGGAGACATTCCTTTTTCCACTATTACCCTCTTAGCGCTCCGAATCTCCACTTGCATTTTCTACAGAAAGAGTGTTTCAGAGCGGCTCAATCAAAACTAAGGTTCAACTCTTTTAGTTGAACAAACAGAACAGAAAGAAGTTTCACTCAATTCTTCTGTGTAGTTTTTATTTGTAGACATTCTTTTTCCCAATATAGGCCTCTTAGCGCTCAGAATGTCCAATTGCAGTTTCTACAGAAAGAGTGTTTCAGAACGGCTCAATCAAAAGTAAGGTTCAACTCTGTTAGTTGAATGCACAGAACAGAAAGCAGTTTCATACAATGCTTCTGTGTAGTTTATATTTGAACATATTCTTTTTTCCACTATTACCCACTTAGCGCTACGAATGTCCAGTTGCATTTTCTACAGACAGAGTGTTTCAAAACTGCTCAATCAAAAGTATGGTTTAACTCTGTTAGCTGAATGCTCAGATCAGAAAGAAGTTTCACAGAATGCTTCTGTGTAGTTTATATTTGAATATATTCCTTTTTCCACTACTACGCTCTTAGCGCTCCAAATGTCCAGTTGCATTTTCTACAGAAATAGTGTTCAGATCTGCTCAATCAAAAGTATGGTTTAACTCTGTTAGCTGAATGCACAGATCAGAAAGAAGTTTCACCGAATGATTCTGTGTAGTTTATATTTGAAGACATTCCTTTTTCCACTATTACCCTCTTAGCGCTCCGAATCTCCACTTGCATTTTCTACAAAAAGAGTGTTTCATAACTGCTCAATCAAAAATATGTTTTATCTCTGTTAACTGAATATACAGATCAGAAATAAGTTTCACAGAATGCATCTGTGTAGTTTTTATTTGAAGATATTCTTTTTCCCAATGTAGGCCTCTTAGCGCTTAGCATGTCCAGTTGCAGTTTCTACAGAAAGAGTGTTTCAGAACGGCTCAATCAAAAGTAAGGTTCAACTCTGTTAGTTGAATGCACAGAACAGAAAGAATTTTCACAGAATGCTACTGTGTAGTTTATATTTGAATATATTCCTTTTTCCACTATTAGCCTCTTAGCGCTCCGAATGCCCACTTGCATTTTCTACAGAAAGAGTGTTCAGAACTGCGCAATCAAAAGTATGGTTTAACTCTGTTAGCTTAATGAACATATCAGAAATAAGTTTCACACAATGCTTCTGTGTAGTTTTTATTTGAAGATATTATTTTTCCCAATTTAGGCCTCTTAGCGCTCAGAATGTCCAATTGCAGTTTCTACAGAAAGAGTGTTTCAGAAAGGCTCAATCAAAAGTAAGGTTCAACTCTGTTAGTTGAATGCACAGAACAGAAAGAAGTTTCATACAATGCTTCTGTGTAGTTTATATTTGAACATATTCTTTTTTCCACTATTACCCACTTAGCGCTATGAATGTCCAGTTGCATTTTCTACAGACAGAGTGTTTCAAAACTGCTCAATCAAAAGTATGGTTTAACTCTGTTAGCTGAATGCACAGATCAGAAAGAAGTTTCACAGAATGCTTCTGTGTAGTTTATATTTGAATATATTCCTTTTTCCACTACTACTCTCTTAGCACTCCAAATGTCCAGTTGCATTTTCTACAGAAAGAGAGTTCAGATCTGCTCAATCAAAAGTATGGTTTAACTCTGTTAGGTGAATGCACAGATCAGAAAGAAGTTTCACAGAATGATTCTGTGTAGTTTATATTTGGAGACATTCCTTTTTCCACTATTACCCTCTTAGCGCTCCGAATCTCCACTTGCATTTTCTACAGAAAGAGTGTTTCAGAACGGCTCAATCAAAACTAAGGTTCAACTCTCTTAGTTGAACAAACAGAACAGAAAGAAGTTTCACACAATTGTTCTGTGTAGTTTTTATTTGTAGACATTCTTTTTCCCAATATAGGCCTCTTAGCGCTCAGAATGTCCAATTGCAGTTTCTACAGAAAGAGTGTTTCAGAACGGCTCAATCAAAAGTAAGGTTCAACTCTGTTAGTTGAATGCACAGAACAGAAAGAATTTTCACAGAATGCTACAGTGTAGTTTATATTTGAATATATTCCTTTTTCCACTATTACCCTCTTAGCGCTCCGAATCTCCACTTGCATTTTCTACAGAAAGAGTGTTTCAGAACGGCTCAATCAAAACTAAGGTTCAACTCCTTTAGTTGAACAAACAGAACAGAAAGAAGTTTCACACAATTCTTCTGTGTAGTTTTTATTTGTAGACATTATTTTTCCCAATATAGGCCTCTTAGCGCTCAGAATGTCCAATTGCAGTTTCTACAGAAAGAGTGTCTCAGAACGGCTCAATCAAAAGTAAGGTTCAACTCTGTTAGTTGAATGCACAGAACAGAAAGAAGTTTCATACAATGCTTCTGTGTAGTTTATATTTGAACATATTCTTTTTTCCACTATTACCCACTTAGCACTACGAATGTCCAGTTGCATTTTCTACAGACAGAGTGTTTCAAAACTGCTCAATCAAAAGTATGGTTTAACTCTGTTAGCTGAATGCTCAGATCAGAAAGAAGTTTCACAGAATGCTTCTGTGTAGTTTATATTTGAATATATTCCTTTTTCCACTACTACGCTCTTAGCGCTCCAAATGTCCAGTTGCATTTTCTACAGAAAGAGTGTTCAGATCTGCTCAATCAAAAGTATGGTTTAACTCTGTTAGCTGAATGCACAGATCAGAAAGAAGTTTCACCGAATGATTCTGTGTAGTTTATATTTAAAGACATTCCTTTTTCCACTATTACCCTCTTAGCGCTCCGAATCTCCACTTGCATTTTCTACAAAAAGAGTGTTTCATAACTGCTCAATCAAAAATATGTTTTATCTCTGTTAACTGAATTTACAGATCAGAAATAAGTTTCACAGAATGCATCTGTGTAGTTTTTATTTGAAGATATTCTTTTTCAAAATGTAGGCCTCTTAGCGCTTAGCATGTCCAATTGCAGTTTCTACAGAAAGAGTGTTTCAGAACGGCTCAATCAAAAGTAAGGTTCAACTCTGTTAGTTGAATGCACAGAACAGAAAAAATTTTCACAGAATGCTACTGTGTAGTTTATATTTGAATATATTCCTTTTTCCACTATTACCCTCTTAGCGCTCCGAATGTCCACTTGCATTTTCTACAGAAAGAGTGTTCAGAACTGCGCAATCAAAAGTATGGTTTAACTCTGTTAGCTTAATGAACATATCAGAAATAAGTTTCACACAATGCTTCTGTGTAGTTTTTATTTGAAGATATTTTTTTTCCCAATATAGGCCTCTTAGCGCTCAGAATGTCCAATTGCAGTTTCAACAGAAAGAGTGTTTCAGAAAGGCTCAATCAAAAGTAAGGTTCAACTCTGTTAGTTGAATGCACAGAACAGAAAGAAGTTTCATACAATGCTTCTGTGTAGTTCATATTTGAACATATTCTTTTTTCCACTATTACCCACTTAGCGCTACGAATGTCCAGTTGCATTTTCTACAGACAGAGTGTTTCAAAACTGCTCAATCAAAAGTATGGTTTAACTCTGTTAGCTGAATGCTCAGATCAGAAAGAAGTTTCACAGAATGCTTCTGTGTAGTTTATATTTGAATATATTCCTTTTTCCACTACTACGCTCTTAGCGCTCCAAATGTCCAGTTGCATTTTCTACAGAAATAGTGTTCAGATCTGCTCAATCAAAAGTATGGTTTAACTCTGTTAGCTGAATGCACAGATCAGAAAGAAGTTTCACCGAATGATTCTGTGTAGTTTATATTTGAAGACATTCCTTTTTCCACTATTACCCTCTTAGCGCTCCGAATCTCCACTTGCATTTTCTACAAAGGAGTGTTTCATAACTGCTCAATCAAAAATATGTTTTATCTCTGTTAACTGAATTTACAGATCAGAAATAAGTTTCACAGAATGCATCTGTGTAGTTTTTATTTGAAGATATTCTTTTTCCCAATGTAGGCCTCTTAGCGCTTAGCATGTCCAATTGCAGTTTCTACAGAAAGAGTGTTTCAGAACGGCTCAATCAAAAGTAAGGTTCAACTCTGTTAGTTGAATGCACAGAACAGAAAGAATTTTCACAGAATGCTACTGTGTAGTTTATATTTGAATATATTCCTTTTTCCACTGTTAGCCTCTTAGCGCTCCGAATGTCCACTTGCATTTTATACAGAAAGAGTGTTCAGAACTGCGCAATCAAAAGTATGGTTTATCTCTGTTAGCTTAATGAACATATCAGAAATAAGTTTCACACAATGCTTCTGTGTAGTTTTTATTTGAAGATATTATTTTTCCCAATATAGGCCTCTTAGCGCTCAGAATGTCCAATTGCAGTTTCTACAGAAAGAGTGTTTCAGAAAGGCTCAATCAAAAGTAAGGGTCAACTCTGTTAGTTGAATGCACAGAACAGAAAGAAGTTTCATACAATGCTTCTGTGCAGTTTATATTTGAATATATTCTTTTTTCCACTATTACCCACTTAGCCTTACGAATGTCCAGTTGCATTTTCTACAGACAGAGTGTTTCAAAACTGCTCAATCAAAAGTATGGTTTAACTCTGTTAGCTCAATGCTCAGATCAGAAAGAAGTTTCACAGAATGCTTCTGTGTAGTTTATATTTGAATATATTCCTTTTTCCACTACTACTCTCTTAGCGCTCCAAATGTACAGTTGCATTTTCTACAGAAAGAGAGTTCAGATCTGCTCAATCAAAAGTATGGTTTAACTCTGTTAGCTGAATGCACAGATCAGAAAGAAGTTTCACAGAATGATTCTGTGTAGTTTATATTTGGAGACATTCCTTTTTCCACTATTACCCTCTTAGCGCTCCGAATCTCCACTTGCATTTTCTACAGAAAGAGTGTTTCAGAACGGCTCAATCAAAACTAAGGTTCAACTCTTTTAGTTGAACAAACAGAACAGAAAGAAGTTTCACACAATTCTTCTGTGTAGTTTTTATTTGTAGACATTCTTTTTCCCAATATAGGCCTCTTAGCGCTCAGAATGTCCAATTGCAGTTTCTACAGAAAGAGTGTTTCAGAACGGCTCAATCAAAAGTAAGGTTCAACTCTGTTAGTTGAATGCACAGAACAGAAAGAAGTTTCATACAATGCTTCTGTGTAGTTTATATTTGAACATATTCTTTTTTCCACTATTACCCACTTAGCGCTACGAATGTCCAGTTGCATTTTCTACAGACAGAGTGTTTCAAAACTGCTCAATCAAAGGTATGGTTTAACTCTGTTAGCTGAATGCTCAGATCAGAAAGAAGTTTCACAGAATGCTTCTGTGTAGTTTATATTTGAATATATTCATTTTTCCACTACTACGCTCTTAGCGCTCCAAATGTCCAGTTGCATTTTCTACAGAAAGAGTGTTCAGATCTGCTCAATCAAAAGTATGGTTTAACTCTGTTAGCTGAATGCACAGATCAGAAAGAAGTTTCACCGAATGATTCTGTGTAGTTTATATTTGAAGACATTCCTTTTTCCACTATTACCCCCTTAGCGCTCCGAATCTCCACTTGCATTTTCTACAAAAAGAGTGTTTCATAACTGCTCAATCAAAAATAAGTTTTATCTCTGTTAACTGAATTTACAGATCAGAAATAAGTTTCACAGAATGCATCTGTGTAGTTTTTATTTGAAGATATTCTTTTTCAAAATGTAGGCCTCTTAGCGCTTAGCATGTCCAATTGCAGTTTCTAGAGAAAGAGTGTTTCAGAACGGCTCAATCAAAAGTAAGGTTCAATTCTTTTAGTTGAATGCACAGAACAGAAAGAATTTTCACAGAATGCTACTGTGTAGTTTATATTTGAATATATTCCTTTTTCCACTATTACCTTCTTAGCGCTCCGAATGTCCACTTGCATTTTCTACAGAAAGAGTGTTCAGAACTGCGCAATCAAAAGTATGGTTTAACTCTGTTAGCTTAATGAACATATCAGAAATAAGTTTCACACAATGCTTCTGTGTAGTTTTTATTTGAAGATATTATTTTTCCCAATACAGGCCTCTTAGCGCTCAGAATGTCCAATTGCAGTTTCAACAGAAAGAGTGTTTCAGAAAGGCTCAATCAAAAGTAAGGTTCAACTCTGTTAGTTGAATGCACAGAACAGAAAGAAGTTTCATACAATGCTTCTGTGTAGTTTATATTTGAACATATTCTTTTTTCCACTATTACCCACTTAGCGCTATGAATGTCCAGTTGCATTTTCTACAGACAGAGTGTTTCAAAACTGCTCAATCAAAAGTATGGTTTAACTCGGTTAGCTGAATGCTCAGATCAGAAAGAAGTTTCACAGAATGCTTCTGTGTAGTTTATATTTGAATATATTCCTTTTCCACTACTACGCTCTTAGCGCTCCAAATGTCCAGTTGCATTTTCTACAGAAAGAGTGTTCAGAACTGCTCAATCAAAAGTATGGTTTAACTCTGTTAGCTGAATGCACAGATCAGAAAGAAGTTTCACCGAATGATTCTGTGTAGTTTATATTTGAAGACATTCCTTTTTCCACTATTACCCTCTTAGCGCTCCGAATCTCCACTTGCATTTTCTACAAGAAGAGTGTTTCATAACTGCTCAATCAAAAATATGTTTTATCTCTGTTAACTGAATTTACAGATCAGAAATAAGTTTCACAGAATGCATCTGTGTAGTTTTTATTTGAAGATATTCTTTTTCAAAATGTAGGCCTCTTAGCGCTTAGCATGTCCAATTGCAGTTTCTACAGAAAGAGTGTTTCAGAACGGCTCAATCAAAAGTAAGGTTCAACTCTGTTAGTTGAATGCACAGAACAGAAAGAATTTTCACAGAATGCTACTGTGTAGTTCATATTTGAATATATTCCTTTTTCCACTATTACCATCTTAGCGCTCCGAATGTCCACTTGCATTTTCTACAGAAAGAGTGTTCAGAACTGCGCAATCAAAAGTATGGTTTAACTCTGTTAGCTTAATGAACATATCAGAAATAAGTTTCACACAATGCTTCTGTGTAGTTTTTATTTGAAGATATTATTTTTCCCAATATAGGCCTCTTAGCGCTCAGAATGTCCAATTGCAGTTTCTACAGAAAGAGTGTTTCAGAAAGGCTCAATCAAAAGTAAGGTTCAACTCTGTTAGTTGAATGCACAGAACAGAAAGAACTTTCATACAATGCTTCTGTGTAGTTTATATTTGAACATATTCTTTTTTCCACTATTACCCACTTAGCGCTACGAATGTCCAGTTGCATTTTCTACAGACAGAGTGTTTCAAAACTGCTCAATCAAAAGTATGGTTTAACTCTGTTAGCTGAATGCTCAGATCAGAAAGAAGTTTCACAGAATGCTTCTGTGTAGTTTATATTTGAATATATTCCTTTTTCCACTACTACTCTCTTAGCGCTCCAAATGTCCAGTTGCATTTTCTACAGAAAGAGAGTTCAGATCTGCTCAATCAAAAGTATGGTTTAACTCTGTTAGCTGAATGCACAGATCAGAAAGAAGTTTCACAGAATGATTCTGTGTAGTTTATATTTGGAGACATTCCTTTTTCCACTATTACCCTCTTAGCGCTCCGAATCTCCACTTGCATTTTCTACAGAAAGAGTGTTTCAGAACGGCTCAATCAAAACTAAGGTTCAACTCTTTTAGTTGAACAAACAGAACAGAAAGAAGTTTCACACAATTCTTCTGTGTAGTTTTTATTTGTAGACATTCTTTTTCCCAATATAGGCCTCTTAGCGCTCAGAATGTCCAATTGCAGTTTCTACAGAAAGAGTGTTTCAGAACGGCTCAATCAAAAGTAAGGTTCAACTCTGTTAGTTGAATGCACAGAACAGAAAGAAGTTTCATACAATGCTTCTGTGTAGTTTATATTTGAACATATTCTTTTTTCCACTATTACCCACTTAGCGCTACGAATGTCCAGTTGCATTTTCTACAGACAGAGTGTTTCAAAACTGCTCAATCAAAAGTATGGTTTAACTCTGTTAGCTGAATGCTCAGATCAGAAAGAAGTTTCACAGAATGCTTCTGTGTAGTTTATATTTGAATATATTCCTTTTTCCACTACTACGCTCTTAGCGCTCCAAATGTCCAGTTGCATTTTCTACAGAAATAGTGTTCAGATCTGCTCAATCAAAAGTATGGTTTAACTCTGTTAGCTGAATGCACAGATCAGAAAGAAGTTTCACCGAATGATTCTGTGTAGTTTATATTTGAAGACATTCCTTTTTCCACTATTACCCTCTTAGCGCTCCGAATCTCCACTTGCATTTTCTACAAAGGAGTGTTTCATAACTGCTCAATCAAAAATATGTTTTATCTCTGTTAACTGAATTTACAGATCAGAAATAAGTTTCACAGAATGCATCTGTGTAGTTTTTATTTGAAGATATTCTTTTTCCCAATGTAGGCCTCTTAGTGCTTAGCATGTCCAATTGCAGTTTCTACAGAAAGAGTGTTTCAGAACGGCTCAATCAAAAGTAAGGTTCAACTCTGTTAGTTGAATGCACAGAACAGAAAGAATTTTCACAGAATGCTACTGTGTAGTTTATATTTGAATATATTCCTTTTTCCACTATTAGCCTCTTAGCGCTCCGAATGTCCACTTGCATTTTCTACAGAAAGAGTGTTCAGAACTGCGCAATCAAAAGTATGGTTTAACTCTGTTAGCTTAATGAACATATCAGAATTAAGTTTCACACAATGCTTCTGTGTAGTTTTTATTTGAAGATATTATTTTCCCAATATAGGCCTCTTAGCGCTCAGAATGTCCAATTGCAGTTTCTACAGAAAGAGTGTTTCAGAAAGGCTCAATCAAAAGTAAGGTTCAACTCTGTTAGTTGAATGCACAGAACAGAAAGAAGTTTCATACAATGCTTCTGTGTAGTTTATATTTGAACATATTCTTTTTTCCACTATTACCCACTTAGCGCTATGAATGTCCAGTTGCATTTTCTACAGACAGAGTGTTTCAAAACTGCTCAATCAAAAGTATGGTTTAACTCTGTTAGCTGAATGCTCAGATCAGAAAGAAGTTTCACAGAATGCTTCTGTGTAGTTTATATTTGAATATATTCCTTTTTCCACTACTACTCTCTTAGCGCTCCAAATGTCCAGTTGCATTTTCTACAGAAAGAGAGTTCAGATCTGCTCAATCAAAAGTATGGTTTAACTCTGTTAGCTGAATGCACAGATCAGAAAGAAGTTTCACAGAATGATTCTGTGTAGTTTATATTTGGAGACATTCCTTTTTCCACTATTACCCTCTTAGCGCTCCGAATCTCCACTTGCATTTTCTACAGAAAGAGTGTTTCAGAACGGCTCAATCAAAACTAAGGTTCAACTCTTTTAGTTGAACAAACAGAACAGAAAGAAGTTTCACACAATTCTTCTGTGTAGTTTTTATTTGTAGACATTCTTTTTCCCAATATAGGCCTCTTAGCGCTCAGAATGTCCAATTGCAGTTTCTACAGAAAGAGTGTTTCAGAACGGCTCAATCAAAAGTAAGGTTCAACTCTGTTAGTTGAATGCACAGAACAGAAAGAAGTTTCATACAATGCTTCTGTGTAGTTTATATTTGAACATATTCTTTTTTCCACTATTACCCACTTAGCGCTACGAATGTCCAGTTGCATTTTCTACAGACAGAGTGTTTCAAAACTGCTCAATCAAAAGTATGGTTTAACTCTGTTAGCTGAATGCTCAGATCAGAAAGAAGTTTCACAGAATGCTTCTGTGTAGTTTATATTTGAATATATTCCTTTTTCCACTACTACGCTCTTAGCGCTCCAAATGTCCAGTTGCATTTTCTACAGAAATAGTGTTCAGATCTGCTCAATCAAAAGTATGGTTTAACTCTGTTAGCTGAATGCACAGATCAGAAAGAAGTTTCACCGAATGATTCTGTGTAGTTTATATTTGAAGACATTCCTTTTTCCACTATTACCCCCTTAGCGCTCCGAATCTCCACTTGCATTTTCTACAAAAAGAGTGTTTCATAACTGCTCAATCAAAAATATGTTTTATCTCGGTTAACTGAATTTACAGATCAGAAATAAGTTTCACAGAATGCATCTGTGTAGTTTTTATTTGAAGATATTCTTTTTCAAAATGTAGGCCTCTTAGCGCTTAGCATGTCCAATTGCAGTTTCTACAGAAAGAGTGTTTCAGAACGGCTCAATCAAAAGTAAGGTTCAACTCTGTTAGTTGAATGCAAAGAACAGAAAGTATTTTCACAGAATGCTACTGTGTAGTTTATATTTGAATATATTCCTTTTTCCACTATTACCCTCTTAGCGCTCCGAATCTCCACTTGCATTTTCTACAGAAAGAGTGTTTCAGAACGGCTCAATCAAAACTTAGGTTCAACTCTTTTAGTTGAACAAACAGAACAGAAAGAAGTTTCACACAATTCTTCTGTGTAGTTTTTATTTGTAGACATTCTTTTTCCCAATATAGACCTCTTAGCGCTCAGAATGTCCAATTGCAGTTTCTACAGAAAGAGTGTTTCAGAACGGCTCAATCAAAAGTAAGGTTCAACTCTGTTAGTTGAATGCACAGAACAGAAAGAAGTTTCATACAATGCTTCTGTGTAGTTTATATTTGAACATATTCTTTTTTCCACTATTACCCACTTAGCGCTACGAATGTCCAGTTGCATTTTCTACAGACAGAGTGTTTCAAAACTGCTCAATCAAAAGTATGGTTTAACTCTGTTAGCTGAATGCTCAGATAAGAAAGAAGTTTCACAGAATGCTTCTGTGTAGTTTATATTTGAATATATTACTTTTTCCACTACTACGCTCTTAGCGCTCCAAATGTCCAGTTGCATTTTCTACAGAAATAGTGTTCAGATCTGCTCAATCAAAAGTGTGGTTTAACTCTGTTAGCTGAATGCACAGATCAGAAAGAAGTTTCACCGAATGATTCTGTGTAGTTTATATTTGAAGACATTCCTTTTTCCACTATTACTCTCTTAGCGCTCCGAATCTCCACTTGCATTTTCTACAAAGGAGTGTTTCATAACTGCTCAATCAAAAATATGTTTTATCTCTGTTAACTGAATTTACAGATCAGAAATAAGTTTCACAGAATGCATCTGTGTAGTTTTTATTTGAAGATATTCTTTTTCCCAATGTAGGCCTCTTAGCGCTTAGCATGTCCAATTGCAGTTTCTACAGAAAGAGTGTTTCAGAACGGCTCAATCAAAAGTAAGGTTCAACTCTGTTAGTTGAATGCACAGAACAGAAAGTATTTTCACAGAATGCTACTGTGTAGTTTATATTTGAATATATTCCTTTTTCCACTATTAGCCTCTTAGCGCTCCGAATGTCCACTTGCATTTTCTACAGAAAGAGTGTTCAGAACTGCGCAATCAAAAGTATGGTTTAACTCTGTTAGCTTAATGAACATATCAGAAATAAGTTTCACACAATGCTTCTGTGTAGTTTTTATTTGAAGATATTATTTTTCCCAATATAGGCCTCTTAGCGCTCAGAATGTCCAATTGCAGTTTCTACAGAAAGAGTGTTTCAGAAAGGCTCAATCAAAAGTAAGGTTCAACTCTGTTAGTTGAATGCACAGAACAGAAAGAAGTTTCTTACAATGCTTCTGTGTAGTTTATATTTGAACATATTCTTTTTTCCACTATTACCCACTTAGCGCTATGAATGTCCAGTTGCATTTTCTACAGACAGAGTGTTTCAAAACTGCTCAATCAAAAGTATGGTTTAACTCTGTTAGCTGAATGCTCAGATCAGAAAGAAGTTTCACAGAATGCTTCTGTGTAGTTTATATTTGAATATATTCCTTTTTCCACTACTACTCTCTTAGCGCTCCAAATGTCCAGTTGCATTTTCTACAGAAAGAGAGTTCAGATCTGCTCAATCAAAAGTATGGTTTAACTCTGTTAGCTGAATGCACAGATCAGAAAGAAGTTTCACAGAATGATTCTGTGTAGTTTATATTTGGAGACATTCCTTTTTCCACTATTACCCTCTTAGCGCTCCGAATCTCCACTTGATTTTCTACAGAAAGAGTGTTTCAGAACGGCTCAATCAAAACTAAGGTTCAACTCTTTTAGTTGAACAAACAGAACAGAAAGAATTTTCACACAATTCTTCTGTGTAGTTTTTATTTGTAGACATTCTTTTTCCCAATATAGGCCTCTTAGCGCTCAGAATGTCCAATTGCAGTTTCTACAGAAAGAGTGTTTCAGAACGGCTCAATCAAAAGTAAGGTTCAACTCTGTTAGTTCAATGCACAGAACAGAAAGAAGTTTCATACAATGCTTCTGTGTAGTTTATATTTGAACATATTCTTTTTTCCACTATTACCCACTTAGCGCTACGAATGTCCAGTTGCATTTTCTACAGACAGAGTGTTTCAAAACTGCTCAATCAAAAGTATGGTTTAACTCTGTTAGCTGAATGCTCAGATCAGAAAGAAGTTTCACAGAATGCTTCTGTGTAGTTTATATTTGAATATATTCCTTTTTCCACTACTACGCTCTTAGCGCTCCAAATGTCCAGTTGCATTTTCTACAGAAATAGTGTTCAGATCTGCTCAATCAAAAGTATGGTTTAACTCTGTTAGCTGAATGCACAGATCAGAAAGAAGTTTCACCGAATGATTCTGTGTAGTTTATATTTGAAGACATTCCTTTTTCCACTATTACCCTCTTAGCGCTCCGAATCTCCACTTGCATTTTCTACAAAAAGAGTGTTTCATAACTGCTCAATCAAAAATATGTTTTATCTCTGTTAACTGAATTTACAGATCAGAAATAAGTTTCACAGAATGCATCTGTGTAGTTTTTATTTGAAGATATTCTTTTTCCCAATGTAGGCCTCTTAGCGCTTAGCATGTCCAGTTGCAGTTTCTACAGAAAGAGTGTTTCAGAACGGCTCAATCAAAAGTAAGGTTCAACTCTGTTAGTTGAATGCACAGAACAGAAAGAATTTTCACAGAATGCTACTGTGTAGTTTATATTTGAATATATTCCTTTTTCCACTATTAGCCTCTTAGCGCTCCGAATGTCCACTTGCATTTTCTACAGAAAGAGTGTTCAGAACTGCGCAATCAAAAGTATGGTTTAACTCTGTTAGCTTAATGAACATATCAGAAATAAGTTTCACACAATGCTTCTGTGTAGTTTTTATTTGAAGATATTATTTTTCCCAATATAGGCCTCTTAGCGCTCAGAATGTCCAATTGCAGTTTCTACAGAAAGAGTGTTTCAGAAAGGCTCAATCAAAAGTAAGGTTCAACTCTGTTAGTTGAATGCACAGAACAGAAAGAAGTTTCATACAATGCTTCTGTGTAGTTTATATTTGAACATATTCTTTTTTCCACTATTACGCACTTAGCGCTATGAATGTCCAGTTGCATTTTCTACAGACAGAGTGTTTCAAAACTGCTCAATCAAAAGTATGGTTTAACTCTGTTAGCTGAATGCTCAGATCAGAAAGAAATTTCACAGAATGCTTCTGTGTAGTTTATATTTGAATATATTCCTTTTTCCACTACTACTCTCTTAGCGCTCCAAATGTCCAGTTGCATTTTCTACAGAAAGAGAGTTCAGATCTGCTCAATCAAAAGTATGGTTTAACTCTGTTAGCTGAATGCACAGATCAGAAAGAAGTTTCACAGAATGATTCTGTGTAGTTTATATTTGGAGACATTCCTTTTTCCACTATTACCCTCTTAGGGCTCCGAATCTCCACTTGCATTTTCTACAGAAAGAGTGTTTCAGAACGGCTCAATCAAAACTAAGGTTCAACTCTTTTAGTTGAACAAACAGAACAGAAAGAAGTTTCACACAATTCTTCTGTGTAGTTTTTATTTGTAGACATTCTTTTTTCCAATATAGGCCTCTTAGCGCTCAGAATGTCCAATTGCAGTTTCTACAGAAAGAGTGTTTCAGAACGGCTCAATCAAAAGTAAGGTTCAACTCTGTTAGTTGAATGCACCGAACAGAAAGAAGTTTCATACAATGCTTCTGTGTAGTTTATATTTGAACATATTCTTTTTTCCACTATTACCCACTTAGCGCTACGAATGTCCAGTTGCATTTTCTACAGACAGAGTGTTTCAAAACTGCTCAATCAAAAGTATGGTTTAACTCTGTTAGCAGAATGCTCAGATCAGAAAGAAGTTTCACAGAATGCTTCTGTGTAGTTTATATTTGAATATATTCCTTTTTCCACTACTACGCTCTTAGCGCTCCAAATGTCCAGTTGCATTTTCTACAGAAAGGGTGTTCAGATCTGCTCAATCAAAAGTATGGTTTAACTCTGTTAGCTGAATGCACAGATCAGAAAGAAGTTTCACCGAATGATTCTGTGTAGTTTATATTTGAAGACATTCCTTTTTCCACTATTACCCTCTTAGCGCTCCGAATCTCCACTTGCATTTTCTACAAAAGAGTTTTTCATAACTGCTCAATCAAAAATATGTTTTATCTCTGTTAACTGAATTTACAGATCAGAAATAAGTTTCACAGAATGCATCTGTGTAGTTTTTATTTGAAGATATTCTTTTTCAAAATGTAGGCCTCTTAGCGCTTAGCATGTCCAATTGCAGTTTCTACAGAAAGAGTGTTTCAGAACGGCTCAATCAAAAGTAAGGTTCAACTCTGTTAGTTGAATGCACAGAACAGAAAGAATTTTCACAGAATGCTACTGTGTAGTTTATTTTTGAATATATTCCTTTTTCCACTACTACTCTCTTAGCGCTCCAAATGTCCAGTTGCATTTTCTACAGAAAGAGAGTTCAGATCTGCTCAATCAAAAGTATGGTTTAACTCTGTTAGCTGAATGCACAGATCAGAAAGAAGTTTCACAGAATGATTCTGTGTAGTTTATATTTGGAGACATTCCTTTTTCCACTATTACCCTCTTAGCGCTCCGAATCTCCACTTGCATTTTCTACAGAAAGAGTGTTTCAGAACGGCTCAATCAAAACTAAGGTTCAACTCTTTTAGTTGAACAAACAGAACAGAAAGAAGTTTCACACAATTCTTCTGTGTAGTTTTTATTTGTAGACATTCTTTTTCCCAATATAGGCCTCTTAGCGCTCAGAATGTCCAATTGCAGTTTCTACAGAAAGAGTGTTTCAGAACGGCTCAATCAAAAGTAAGGTTCAACTCTGTTAGTTCAATGCACAGAACAGAAAGATGTTTCATACAATGCTTCTGTGTAGTTTATATTTGAACATATTCTTTTTTCCACTATTACCCACTTAGCGCTACGAATGTCCAGTTGCATTTTCTACAGACAGAGTGTTTCAAAACTGCTCAATCAAAAGTATGGTTTAACTCTGTTAGCTGAATGCTCAGATCAGAAAGAAGTTTCACAGAATGCTTCTGTGTAGTTTATATTTGAATATATTCCTTTTTCCACTACTACGCTCTTAGCGCTCCAAATGTCCAGTTGCATTTTCTACAGAAATAGTGTTCAGATCTGCTCAATCAAAAGTATGGTTTAACTCTGTTAGCTGAATGCACAGATCAGAAAGAAGTTTCACCGAATGATTCTGTGTAGTTTATATTTGAAGACATTCCTTTTTCCACTATTACCCTCTTAGCGCTCCGAATCTCCACTTGCATTTTCTACAAAAAGAGTGTTTCATAACTGCTCAATCAAAAATATGTTTTATCTCTGTTAACTGAATTTACAGATCAGAAATAAGTTTCACAGAATGCATCTGTGTAGTTTTTATTTGAAGATATTCTTTTTCAAAATGTAGGCCTCTTAGCGCTTAGCATGTCCAATTGCAGTTTCTACAGAAAGAGTGTTTCAGAACGGCTCAATCAAAAGTAAGGTTCAACTCTGTTAGTTGAATGCACAGAACAGAAAGAATTTTCACAGAATGCTACTGTGTAGTTTATATTTGAATATATTCCTTTTTCCACTATTACCCTCTTAGCGCTCCGAATCTCCACTTGCATTTTCTACAGAAAGAGTGTTTCAGAACGGCTCAATCAAAACTAAGGTTCAACTCTTTTAGTTGAACAAACAGAACAGAAAGAAGTTTCACACAATTCTTCTGTGTAGTTTTTATTTGTAGACATTCTTTTTCCCAATATAGGCCTCTTAGCGCTCAGAATGTCCAATTGCAGTTTCTACAGAAAGAGTGTTTCAGAACGGCTCAATCAAAAGTAAGGTTCAACTCTGTTAGTTGAATGCACAGAACAGAGAGAAGTTTCATACAATGCTTCTGTGTAGTTTATATTTGAACATATTCTTTTTTCCACTATTACCCACTTAGCGCTACGAATGTCCAGTTGCATTTTCTACAGACAGAGTGTTTCAAAACTGCTCAATCAAAAGTATGGTTTAACTCTGTTAGCTGAATGCTCAGATCAGAAAGAAGTTTCACAGAATGCTTCTGTGTAGTTTATATTTGAATATATTCCTTTTTCCACTACTACGCTCTTAGCGCTCCAAATGTCCAGTTGCATTTTCTACAGAAAGAGTGTTCAGATCTGCTCAATCAAAAGTATGGTTTAACTCTGTTAGCTGAATGCACAGATCAGAAAGAAGTTTCACCGAATGATTCTGTGTAGTTTATATTTGAAGACATTCCTTTTTCCACTATTACCCTCTTAGCGCTCCGAATCTCCACTTGCATTTTCTACAAAAAGAGTGTTTCATAACTGCTCAATCAAAAATATGTTTTATCTCTGTTAACTGAATTTACAGATCAGAAATAAGTTTCACAGAATGCATCTGTGTAGTTTTTATTTGAAGATATTCTTTTTCAAAATGTAGGCCTCTTAGCGCTTAGCATGTCCAATTGCAGTTCCTACAGAAAGAGTGTTTCAGAACGGCTCAATCAAAAGTAAGGTTCAACTCTGTTAGTTGAATGCACAGAACAGAAAGAATTTTCACAGAATGCTACTGTGTAGTTTATATTTGAATATATTCCTTTTTCCACTATTACCCTCTTAGCGCTCCGAATGTCCACTTGCATTTTCTACAGAAAGAGTGTTCAGAACTGCGCAATCAAAAGTATGGTTTAACTCTGTTAGCTTAATGAACATATCAGAAATAAGTTTCACACAATGCTTCTGTGTAGTTTTTATTTGAAGATATTATTTTTCCCAATATATGCCTCTTAGCGCTCAGAATGTCCAATTGCAGTTTCTACAGAAAGAGTGTTTCAGAAAGGCTCAATCAAAAGTAAGGTTCAACTCTGTTAGTTGAATGCACAGTACAGAAAGTACTTTCATACAATGCTTCTGTGTAGTTTATATTTGAACATATTCTTTTTTCCACTATTAGCCACTTAGCGCTACGAATGTCCAGTTGCATTTTCTACAGACAGAGTGTTTCAAAACTGCTCAATCAAAAGTATGGTTTAACTCTGTTAGCTGAATGCTCAGATCAGAAAGAAGTTTCACAGAATGCTTCTGTGTAGTTTATATTTGAATATATTCCTTTTTCCACTACTACTCTCTTAGCGCTCCAAATGTCCAGTTGCATTTTCTACAGAAAGAGAGTTCAGATCTGCTCAATCAAAAGTATGGTTTAACTCTGTTAGCTGAATGCACAGATCAGAAAGAAGTTTCACCGAATGATTCTGTGTAGTTTATATTTGGAGACATTCCTTTTTCCACTATTACCCTCTTAGCGCTCCGAATCTCCACTTGCATTTTCTACAGAAAGAGTGTTTCAGAACGGCTCAATCAAAACTAAGGTTCAACTCTTTTAGTTGAACAAACAGAACAGAAAGAAGTTTCACACAATTCTTCTGTGTAGTTTTTATTTGTAGACATTCTTTTTCCCAATATAGGCCTCTTAGCGCTCAGAATGTCCAATTGCAGTTTCTACAGAAAGAGTGTTTCAGAACGGCTCAATCAAAAGTAAGGTTCAACTCTGTTAGTTGAATGCACAGAACAGAAAGAAGTTTCATACAATGCTTCTGTGTAGTTTATATTTGAACATATTCTTTTTTCCACTATTACCCACTTAGCGCTACGAATGTCCAGTTGCATTTTCTACAGACAGAGTGTTTCAAAACTGCTCAATCAAAAGTATGGTTTAACTCTGTTAGCTGAATGCTCAGATCAGAAAGAAGTTTCACAGAATGCTTCTGTGTAGTTTATATTTGAATATATTCCTTTTTCCACTACTACGCTCTTAGCGCTCCAAATGTCCAGTTGCATTTTCTACAGAAATAGTGTTCAGATCTGCTCAATCAAAAGTATGGTTTAACTCTGTTAGCTGAATGCACAGATCAGAAAGAAGTTTCACCGAATGATTCTGTGTAGTTTATATTTGAAGACATTCCTTTTTCCACTATTACCCTCTTAGCGCTCCGAATCTCCACTTGCATTTTCTACAAAGGAGTGTTTCATAACTGCTCAATCAAAAATATGTTTTATCTCTGTTAACAGAATTTACAGATCAGAAATAAGTTTCACAGAATGCATCTGTGTAGTTTTTATTTGAAGATATTCTTTTTCCCAATGTAGGCCTCTTAGCGCTTAGCATGTCCAATTGCAGTTTCTACAGAAAGAGTGTTTCAGAACGGCTCAATCAAAAGTAAGGTTCAACTCTGTTAGTTGAATGCACAGAACAGAAAGAATTTTCACAGAATGCTACTGTGTAGTTTATATTTGAATATATTCCTTTTTCCACTATTAGCCTCTTAGCGCTCCGAATGTCCACTTGCATTTTCTACAGAAAGAGTGTTCAGAACTGCGCAATCAAAAGTATGGTTTAACTCTGTTAGCTTAATGAACATATCAGAAATAAGTTTCACACAATGCTTCTGTGTAGTTTTTATTTGAAGATATTATTTTTCCCAATATAGGCCTCTTAGCGCTCAGAATGTCCAATTGCAGTTTCTACAGAAAGAGTGTTTCAGAAAGGCTCAATCAAAAGTAAGGTTCAACTCTGTTAGTTGAATGCACAGAACAGAAAGAAGTTTCATACAATGCTTCTGTGTAGTTTATATTTGAACATATTCTTTTTTCCACTATTACCCACTTAGCGCTATGAATGTCCAGTTGCATTTTCTACAGACAGAGTGTTTCAAAACTGCTCAATCAAAAGTATGGTTTAACTCTGTTAGCTGAATGCTCAGATCAGAAAGAAGTTTCACAGAATGCTTCTGTGTAGTTTATATTTGAATATATTCCTTTTTCCACTACTACTCTCTTAGCGCTCCAAATGTCCAGTTGCATTTTCTACAGAAAGAGAGTTAGGATCTGCTCAATCAGAAGTATGGTTTAACTCTGTTAGCTGAATGCACAGATCAGAAAGAAGTTTCACCGAATGATTCTGTGTAGTTTATATTTGGAGACATTCCTTTTTCCACTATTACCCTCTTAGCGCTCCGAATCTCCACTTGCATTTTCTACAGAAAGAGTGTTTCAGAACGGCTCAATCAAAACTAAGGTTCAACTCTTTTAGTTGAACAAACAGAACAGAAAGAAGTTTCACACAATTCTTCTGTGTAGTTTTTATTTGTAGACATTCTTTTTCCCAATATAGGCCTCTTAGCGCTCAGAATGTCCAATTGCAGTTTCTACAGAAAGAGTGTTTCAGAACGGCTCAATCAAAAGTAAGGTTCAACTCTGTTAGTTGAATGCACAGAACAGAAAGAAGTTTCATACAATGCTTCTCTGTAGTTTATATTTGAACATATTCTTTTTTCCACTATTACCCACTTAGCGCTACGAATGTCCAGTTGCATTTTCTACAGACAGAGTGTTTCAAAACTGCTCAATCAAAAGTATGGTTTAACTCTGTTAGCTGAATGCTCAGATCAGAAAGAAGTTTCACAGAATGCTTCTGTGTAGTTTATATTTGAATATATTCCTTTTTCCACTACTACGCTCTTAGCGCTCCAAATGTCCAGTTGCATTTTCTACAGAAATAGTGTTCAGATCTGCTCAATCAAAAGTATGGTTTAACTCTGTTAGCTGAATGCACAGATCAGAAAGAAGTTTCACCGAATGATTCTGTGTAGTTTATATTTGAAGACATTCCTTTTTCCACTATTACCCTCTTAGCGCTCCGAATCTCCACTTGCATTTTCTACAAAGGAGTGTTTCATAACTGCTCAATCAAAAATATGTTTTATCTCTGTTAACTGAATTTACAGATCAGAAATAAGTTTCACAGAATGCATCTGTGTAGTTTTTATTTGAAGATATTCTTTTTCCCAATGTAGGCCTCTTAGCGCTTAGCATGTCCAATTGCAGTTTCTACAGAAAGAGTGTTTCAGAACGGCTCAATCAAAAGTAAGGTTCAACTCTGTTAGTTGAATGCACAGAACAGAAAGAATTTTCACAGAATGCTACTGTGTAGTTTATATTTGAATATATTCCTTTTTCCACTATTATCCTCTTAGCGCTCCGAATGTCCACTTGCATTTTCTACAGAAAGAGTGTTCAGAACTGCGCAATCAAAAGTATGGTTTAACTCTGTTAGCTTAATGAACATATCAGAAATAAGTTTCACACAATGCTTCTGTGTAGTTTTTATTTGAAGATATTATTTTTCCCAATATAGGCCTCTTAGCGCTCAGAATGTACAATTGCAGTTTCTACAGAAAGAGTGTTTCAGAAAGGCTCAATCAAAAATAAGGTTCAACTCTGTTAGTTGAATGCACAGAACAGAAAGAAGTTTCATACAATGCTTCTGTGTAGTTTATATTTGAACATATTCTTTTTTCCACTATTACCCACTTAGCGCTATGAATGTCCAGTTGCATTTTCTACAGACAGAGTGTTTCAAAACTGCTCAATCAAAAGTATGGTTTAACTCTGTTAGCTGAATGCTCAGATCAGAAAGAAGTTTCACAGAATGCTTCTGTGTAGTTTATATTTGAATATATTCCTTTTTCCACTACAACTCTCTTAGCGCTCCAAATGTCCAGTTGCATTTTCTACAGAAAGAGAGTTCAGATCTGCTCAATCAAAAGTATGGTTTAACACTGTTAGCTGAATGCACAGATCAGAAAGAAGTTTCACCGAATGATTCTGTGTAGTTTATATTTGAAGATATTCCTTTTTCCACTATTACCCTCTTAGCGCTCCGAATCTCCACTTGCATTTTCTACAAAGGAGTGTTTCATAACTGCTCAATCAAAAATATGTTTTATCTCTGTTAACTGAATTTACAGATCAGAAATAAGTTTCACAGAATGCATCTGTGTAGTTTTTATTTGAAGATATTCTTTTTCCCAATGTAGGCCTCTTAGCGCTTAGCATGTCCAATTGCAGTTTCTACAGAAAGAGTGTTTCAGAACGGCTCAATCAAAAGTAAGGTTCAACTCTGTTAGTTGAATGCACAGAACAGAAAGAATTTTCACAGAATGCTACTGTGTAGTTTATATTTGAATATATTCCTTTTTCCACTATTAGCCTCTTAGCGCTCCGAATGTCCACTTGCATTTTCTACAGAAAGAGTGTTCAGAACTGCGCAATCAAAAGTATGGTTTAACTCTGTTAGCTTAATGAACATATCAGAAATAAGTTTCACACAATGCTTCTGTGTAGTTTTTATTTGAAGATATTATTTTTCCCAATATAGGCCTCTTAGCGCTCAGAATGTCCAATTGCAGTTTCTACAGAAAGAGTGTTTCAGAAAGGCTCAATCAAAAGTAAGGTTCAACTCTGTTAGTTGAATGCACAGAACAGAAAGAAGTTTCATACAATGCTTCTGTGTAGTTTATATTTGAACATATTCTTTTTTCCACTATTACCCACTTAGCGCTATGAATATCCAGTTGCATTTTCTACAGACAGAGTGTTTCAAAACTGCTCAATCAAAAGTATGGTTTAACTCTGTTAGCTGAATGCTCAGATCAGAAAGAAGTTTCACAGAATGCTTCTGTGTAGTTTATATTTGAATATATTCCTTTTTCCACTACTACTCTCTTAGCGCTCCAAATGTCCAGTTGCATTTTCTACAGAAAGAGAGTTAGGATCTGCTCAATCAAAAGTATGGTTTAACTCTGTTAGCTGAATGCACAGATCAGAAAGAAGTTTCACCGAATGATTCTGTGTAGTTTATACTTGGAGACATTCCTTTTTCCACTATTACCCTCTTAGCGCTCCGAATCTCCACTTGCATTTTCTACAGAAAGAGTGTTTCAGAACGGCTCAATCAAAACTAAGGTTCAACTCTTTTAGTTGAACAAACAGAACAGAAAGAAGTTTCACACAATTCTTCTGTGTAGTTTTTATTTGTAGACATTCTTTTTCCCAATATAGGCCTCTTAGCGCTCAGAATGTCCAATTGCAGTTTCTACAGAAAGAGTGTTTCAGAACGGCTCAATCAAAAGTAAGGTTCAACTCTGTTAGTTGAATGCACAGAACAGAAAGAAGTTTCATACAATGCTTCTGTGTAGTTTATATTTGAACATATTCTTTTTTCCACTATTACCCACTTAGCGCTACGAATGTCCAGTTGCATTTTCTACAGACAGAGTGTTTCAAAACTGCTCAATCAAAAGTATGGTTTAACTCTGTTAGCTGAATGCTCAGATCAGAAAGAAGTTTCACAGAATGCTTCTGTGTAGTTTATATTTGAATATATTCCTTTTTCCACTACTACGCTCTTAGCGCTCCAAATGTCCAGTTGCATTTTCTACAGAAATAGTGTTCAGATCTGCTCAATCAAAAGTATGGTTTAACTCTGTTAGCTGAATGCACAGATCAGAAAGAAGTTTCACCGAATGATTCTGTGTAGTTTATATTTGAAGACATTCCTTTTTCCACTATTACCCTCTTAGCGCTCCGAATCTCCACTTGCATTTTCTACAAAGGAGTGTTTCATAACTGCTCAATCAAAAATATGTTTTATCTCTGTTAATTGAATTTACAGATCAGAAATAAGTTTCACAGAATGCATCTGTGTAGTTTTTATTTGAAGATATTCTTTTTCCCAATGTAGGCCTCTTAGCGCTTAGCATGTCCAATTGCAGTTTCTACAGAAAGAGTGTTTCAGAACGGCTCAATCAAAAGTAAGGTTCAACTCTGTTAGTTGAATGCACAGAACAGAAAGAATTTTCACAGAATGCTACTGTGTAGTTTATATTTGAATATATTCCTTTTTCCACTATTATCCTCTTAGCGCTCCGAATGTCCACTTGCATTTTCTACAGAAAGAGTGTTCAGAACTGCGCAATCAAAAGTATGGTTTAACTCTGTTAGCTTAATGAACATATCAGAAATAAGTTTCACACAATGCTTCTGTGTAGTTTTTATTTGAAGATATTATTTTTCCCAATATAGGCCTCTTAGCGCTCAGAATGTCCAATTGCAGTTTCTACAGAAAGAGTGTTTCAGAAAGGCTCAATCAAAAATAAGGTTCAACTCTGTTAGTTGAATGCACAGAACAGAAAGAAGTTTCATACAATGCTTCTGTGTAGTTTATATTTGAACATATTCTTTTTTCCACTATTACCCACTTAGCGCTATGAATGTCCAGTTGCATTTTCTACAGACAGAGTGTTTCAAAACTGCTCAATCAAAAGTATGGTTTAACTCTGTTAGCTGAATGCTCAGATCAGAAAGAAGTTTCACAGAATGCTTCTGTGTAGTTTATATTTGAATATATTCCTTTTTCCACTACAACTCTCTTAGCGCTCCAAATGTCCAGTTGCATTTTCTACAGAAAGAGAGTTCAGATCTGCTCAATCAAAAGTATGGTTTAACTCTGTTAGCTGAATGCACAGATCAGAAAGAAGTTTCACCGAATGATTCTGTGTAGTTTATATTTGAAGACATTCCTTTTTCCACTATTACCCTCTTAGCGCTCCGAATCTCCACTTGCATTTTCTACAAAAAGAGTGTTTCATAACTGCTCAATCAAAAATATGTTTTATCTCTGTTAACTGAATTTACAGATCAGAAATAAGTTTCACAGAATGCATCTGTGTAGTTTTTATTTGAAGATATTCTTTTTCAAAATGTAGGCCTCTTAGCGCTTAGCATGTCCAATTGCAGTTTCTACAGAAAGAGTGTTTCAGAACGGCTCAATCAAAAGTAAGGTTCAACTCTGTTAGTTGAATGCACAGAACAGAAAGAATTTTCACAGAATGCTACTGTGTAGTTTATATTTGAATATATTCCTTTTTCCACTATTACCCTCTTAGCGCTCCGAATCTCCACTTGCATTTTCTACAGAAAGAGTGTTTCAGAACGGCTCAATCAAAACTAAGGTTCAACTCTTTTAGTTGAACAAACAGAACAGAACGAAGTTTCACACAATTCTTCTGTGTAGTTTTTATTTGTAGACATTCTTTTTCCCAATATAGGCCTCTTAGCGCTCAGAATGTCCAATTGCAGTTTCTACAGAAAGAGTGTTTCAGAACGGCTCAATCAAAAGTAAGGTTCAACTCTGTTAGTTGAATGCACAGAACAGAAAGAAATTTCATACAATGCTTCTGTGTAGTTTATATTTGAACATATTCTTTTTTCCACTATTACCCACTTAGCGCTACGAATGTCCAGTTGCATTTTCTACAGACAGAGTGTTTCAAAACTGCTCAATCAAAAGTATGGTTTACATCTGTTAGCTGAATGCTCAGATCAGAAAGAAGTTTCACAGAATGCTTCTGTGTAGTTTATATTTGAATATATTCCTTTTTCCACTACTACGCTCTTAGCGCTCCAAATGTCCAGTTGCATTTTCTACAGAAAGAGTGTTCAGATCTGCTCAATCAAAAGTATGGTTTAACTCTGTTAGCTGAATGCACAGATCAGAAAGAAGTTTCACCGAATGATTCTGTGTAGTTTATATTTGAAGACATTCCTTTTTCCACTATTACCCTCTTAGCGCTCCGAATCTCCACTTGCATTTTCTACAAAAAGAGTGTTTCATAACTGCTCAATCAAAAATATGTTTTACCTCTGTTAACTGAATTTACAGATCAGAAATAAGTTTCACAGAATGCATCTGTGTAGTTTTTATTTGAAGATATTCTTTTTCAAAATGTAGGCCTCTTAGCGCTTAGCATGTCCAATTGCAGTTTCTACAGAAAGAGTGTTTCAGAACGGCTCAATCAAAAGTAAGGTTCAACTCTGTTAGTTGAATGCACAGAACAGAAAGAATTTTCACAGAATGCTACTGTGTAGTTCATATTTGAATATATTCCTTTTTCCACTATTACCCTCTTAGCGCTCCGAATGTCCAATTGCATTTTCTACAGAAAGAGTGTTCAGAACTGCGCAATCAAAAGTATGGTTTAACTGTGTTAGCTTAATGAACATATCAGAAATAAGTTTCAAACAATTCTTCTGTGTAGTTTTTATTTGAAGATATTATTTTTCCCAATATAGGCCTCTTAGCGCTCAGAATGTCCAATTGCAGTATCTACAGAAAGAGTGTTTCAGAAAGGCTCAATCAAAAGTAAGGTTCAACTCTGTTAGTTGAATGCACAGAACAGAAAGAACTTTCACACAATGCTTCTGTGTAGTTTATATTTGAACATATTCTTTTTTCCACTATTAGCCACTTAGCGCTACGAATGTCCAGTTGCATTTTCTACAGACAGAGTGTTTCAAAACTGCTCAATCAAAAGTATGGTTTAACTCTGTTAGCTGAATGCTCAGATCAGAAAGAAGTTTCACAGAATGCTTCTGTGTAGTTTATATTTGAATATATTCCTTTTTCCTCTACTACTCTCTTAGCGCTCCAAATGTCCAGTTGCATTTTCTACAGAAAGAGAGTTCAGATCTGCTCAATCAAAAGTATGGTTTAACTCTGTTTGCTGAATGCACAGATCAGAAAGAAGTTTCACCGAATGATTCTGTGTAGTTTATATTTGGAGACATTACTTTTTCCACTATTACCCTCTTAGCGCTCCGAATCTCCACTTGCATTTTCTACAGAAAGAGTGTTTCAGAACGGCTCAATCAAAACTAAGGTTCAACTCTTTTAGTTGAACAAACAGAACAGAAAGAAGTTTCACACAATTCTTCTGTGCAGTTTTTATTTGTAGACATTCTTTTTCCCAATATAGGCCTCTTAGCGCTCAGAATGTCCAATTGCAGTTTCTACAGAAAGAGTGTTTCAGAACGGCTCAATCAAAAGTAAGGTTCAACTCTGTTAGTTGAATGCACAGAACAGAAAGAAGTTTCATACAATGCTTCTGTGTAGTTTATATTTGAACATATTCTTTTTTCCACTATTACCCACTTAGCGCTACGAATGTCCAGTTGCATTTTCTACAGACAGAGTGTTTCAAAACTGCTCAATCAAAAGTATGGTTTAACTATGTTAGCTGAATGCTCAGATCAGAAAGAAGTTTCACAGAATGCTTCTGTGTAGTTTATATTTGAATATATTCCTTTTTCCACTACTACGCTCTTAGCGCTCCAAATGTCCAGTTGCATTTTCTACAGAAAGAGTGTTCAGATCTGCTCAACCAAAAGTATGGTTTAACTCTGTTAGCTGAATGCACAGATCAGAAAGAAGTTTCACCGAATGATTCTGTGTAGTTTATATTTGAAGACATTCCTTTTTCCACTATTACCCTCTTAGCGCTCCGAATCTCCACTTGCATTTTCTACAAAAAGAGTGTTTCATAACTGCTCAATCAAAAATATGTTTTACCTCTGTTAACTGAATTTACAGATCAGAAATAAGTTTCACAGAATGCATCTGTGTAGTTTTTATTTGAAGATATTCTTTTTCAAAATGTAGGCCTCTTAGCGCTTAGCATGTCCAATTGCAGTTTCTACAGAAAGAGTGTTTCAGAACGGCTCAATCAAAAGTAAGGTTCAACTCTGTTAGTTGAATGCACAGAACAGAAAGAATTTTCACAGAATGCTACTGTGTAGTTTATATTTGAATATATTCCTTTTTCCACTATTACCCTCTTAGCGCTCCGAATGTCCACTTGCATTTTCTACAGAAAGAGTGTTCAGAACTGCGCAATCAAAAGTATGGTTTAACTCTGTTAGCTTAATGAACATATCAGAAATAAGTTTCACACAATGCTTCTGTGTAGTTTTTATTTGAAGATATTATTTTTCCCAATATAGGCCTCTTAGCGCTCAGAATGTCCAATTGCAGTTTCAACAGAAAGAGTGTTTCAGAAAGGCTCAATCAAAAGTAAGGTTCAACTCTGTTAGTTGAATGCACAGAACAGAAAGAAGTTTCATACAATGCTTCTGTGTAGTTTATATTTGAACATATTCTTTTTTCCACTATTACCCACTTAGCGCTACGAATGTCCAGTTGCATTTTCTACAGACAGAGTGTTTCAAAACTGCTCAAAAAAAAGTATGGTTTAACTCGGTTAGCTGAATGCTCAGATCAGAAAGAAGTTTCACGGAATGCTTCTGTGTAGTTTATATTTGAATATATTCCTTTTCCACTACTACGCTCTTAGCGCTCCAAATGTCCAGTTGCATTTTCTACAGAAAGAGTGTTCAGATCTGCTCAATCAAAAGTATGGTTTAATTCTGTTAGCTGAATGCACAGATCAGAAAGAAGTTTCACCGAATGATTCTGTGTAGTTTATATTTGAAGACATTCCTTTTTCCACTATTACCCTCTTAGCGCTCTGAATCTCCACTTGCATTTTCTACAAGAAGAGTGTTTCATAACTGCTCAATCAAAAATATGTTTTATCTCTGTTAACTGAATTTACAGATCAGAAATAAGTTTCACAGAATGCATCTGTGTAGTTTTTATTTGAAGATATTCTTTTTCAAAATGTAGGCCTCTTAGCGCTTAGCATGTCCAATTGCAGTTTCTACAGAAAGAGTGTTTCAGAACGGCTCAATCAAAAGTAAGGTTCAACTCTGTTAGTTGAATGCACAGAACAGAAAGAATTTTCACAGAATGCTACTGTGTAGTTCATATTTGAATATATTCCTTTTTCCACTATTACCCTCTTAGCGCTCCGAATGTCCACTTGCATTTTCTACAGAAAGAGTGTTCAGAACTGCGCAATCAAAAGTATGGTTTAACTCTGTTAGCTTAATGAACATATCAGAAATAAGTTTCAAACAATGCTTCTGTGTAGTTTTTATTTGAAGATATTATTTTTCCCAATATAGGCCTCTTAGCGCTCAGAATGTCCAATTGCAGTATCTACAGAAAGAGTGTTTCAGAAAGGCTCAATCAAAAGTAAGGTTCAACTCTGTTATTTGAATGCACAGAACAGAAACAACTTTCATACAATGCTTCTGTGTAGTTTATATTTGAACATATTCTTTTTTCCACTATTACCCACTTAGCGCTATGAATGTCCAGTAGCATTTTCTACAGACAGAGTGTTTCAAAACTGCTCAATCAAATGTATGGTTTAACTCTGTTAGCTGAATGCTCAGATCAGAAAGAAGTTTCACAGAATGCTTCTGTGTAGTTTATATTTGAATATATTCCTTTTTCCACTACTACTCTCTTAGCGCTCCAAATGTCCAGTTGCATTTTCTACAGAAAGAGAGTTCAGATCTGCTCAATCAAAAGTATGGTTTAACTCTGTTAGCTGAATGCACAGATCAGAAAGAAGTTTCACCGAATGATTCTGTGTAGTTTATATTTGGAGACATTCCTTTTTCCACTATTACCCTCTTAGCGCTCCGAATCTCCACTTGCATTTTCTACAGAAAGAGTGTTTCAGAACGGCTCAATCAAAACTAAGGTTCAACTCTTTTAGTTGAACAAACAGAACAGAAAGAAGTTTCACACAATTCTTCTGTGTAGTTTTTATTTGTAGACATTCTTTTTCCCAATATAGGCCTCTTAGCGCTCAGAATGTCCAATTGCAGTTTCTACAGAAAGAGTGTTTCAGAACAGCTCAATCAAAAGTAAGGTTCAACTCTGTTAGTTGAATGCACAGAACAGAAAGAAGTTTCATACAATGCTTCTGTGTAGTTTATATTGGAACATATTCTTTTTTCCACTATTACCCACTTAGCGCTACGAATGTCCAGTTGCATTTTCTACAGACAGAGTGTTTCAAAACTGCTCAATCAAAAGTGTGGTTTAACTCTGTTAGCTGAATGCTCAGATCAGAAAGAAGTTTCACAGAATGCTTCTGTGTAGTTTATATTTGAATATATTCCTTTTTCCACTACTACGCTCTTAGCGCTCCAAATGTCCAGTTGCATTTTCTACAGAAAGAGTGTTCAGATCTGCTCAATCAAAAGTATGGTTTAACTCTGTTAGCTGAATGCACAGATCAGAAAGAAGTTTCACCGAATTATTCTGTGTAGTTTATATTTGAAGACATTCCTTTTTCCACTATTACCCTCTTAGCGCTCCGAATCTCCACTTGCATTTTCTACAAAGGAGTGTTTCATAACTGCTCAATCAAAAATATGTTTTATCTCTGTTAACTGAATTTACAGATCAGAAATAAATTTCACAGAATGCATCTGTGTAGTTTTTATTTGAAGATATTCTTTTTCCCAATGTAGGCCTCTTAGCGCTTAGCATGTCCAATTGCAGTTTCTACAGAAAGAGTGTTTCAGAACGGCTCAATCAAAAGTAAGGTTCAACTCTGTTAGTTGAATGCACAGAACAGAAAGAATTTTCACAGAATGCTACTGTGTAGTTTATATTTGAATATATTCCTTTTTCCACTATTACCCTCTTAGCGCTCCGAATGTCCACTTGCATTTTCTACAGAAAGAGTGTTCAGAACTGCGCAATCAAAAGTATGGTTTAACTCTGTTAGCTTAATGAACATATCAGAAATAAGTTTCACACAATGCTTCTGTGTAGTTTTTATTTGAAGATATTATATTTCCCAATATAGGCCTCTTAGCGCTCAGAATGTCCAATTGCAGTTTCTACAGAAAGAGTGTTTCAGAAAGGCTCAATCAAAAGTAAGGTTCAACTCTGTTAGTTGAATGCACAGAACAGAAAGAAGTTTCATACACTGCTTCTGTGTAGTTTATATTTGAACATATTCTTTTTTCCACTATTACCCACTTAGCGCTATGAATGTCCAGTTGCATTTTCTACAGACAGAGTGTTTCAAAACTGCTCAATCAAATGTATGGTTTAACTCTGTTAGCTGAATGCTCAGATCAGAAAGAAGTTTCACAGAATGCTTCTGTGTAGTTTATATTTGAATATATTCCTTTTTCCACTACTACTCTCTTAGCGCTCCAAATGTCCAGTTGCATTTTCTACAGAAAGAGAGTTCAGATCTGCTCAATCAAAAGTATGGTTTAACTCTGTTAGCTGAATGCACAGATCAGAAAGAAGTTTCACCGAATGATTCTGTGTAGTTTATATTTGAAGACATTCCATTTTCCTCTATTACCCTCTTAGCGCTCCGAATCTCCACTTGCATTTTCTACAAAAAGAGTGTTTCATAACTGCTCAATCAAAAATATGTTTTATCTCTGTTAACTGAATTTACAGATCAGAAATAAGTTTCACAGAATGCATCTGTGTAGTTTTTATTTGAAGATATTCTTTTTCAAAATGTAGGCCTCTTAGCGCTTAGCATGTCCAATTGCAGTTTCTACAGAAAGAGTGTTTCAGAACGGCTCAATCAAAAGTAAGGTTCAACTCTGTTAGTTGAATGCACAGAACAGAAAGAATTTTCACAGAATGCTACTGTGTAGTTTATATTTGAATATATTCCTTTTTCCACTATTACCCTCTTAGCGCTCCGAATGTCCACTTGCATTTTCTACAGAAAGAGTGTTCAGAACTGCGCAATCAAAAGTATGGTTTAACTCTGTTAGCTTAATGAACATATCAGAAATAAGTTTCACACAATGCTTCTGTGTAGTTTTTATTTGAAGATATTATTTTTCCCAATATAGGCCTCTTAGCGCTCAGAATGTCCAATTGCAGTTTCAACAGAAAGAGTGTTTCAGAAAGGCTCAATCAAAAGTAAGGTTCAACTCTGTTAGTTGAATGCACAGAACAGAAAGAAGTTTCATACAATGCTTCTGTGTAGTTTATATTTGAACATATTCTTTTTTCCACTATTACCCACTTAGCGCTACGAATGTCCAGTTGCATTTTCTACAGACAGAGTGTTTCAAAACTGCTCAATCAAAAGTATGGTTTAACTCGGTTAGCTGAATGCTCAGATCAGAAAGAAGTTTCACAGAATGCTTCTGTGTAGTTTATATTTGAATATATTCCTTTTCCACTACTACGCTCTTAGCGCTCCAAATGTCCAGTTGCATTTTCTACAGAAAGAGTGTTCAGATCTGCTCAATCAAAAGTATGGTTTAACTCTGTTAGCTGAATGCACAGATCCGAAAGAAGTTTCACCGAAAGATTCTGTGTAGTTTATATTTGAAGACATTCCTTTTTCCACTATTAACCTCTTAGCGCTCCGAATCTCCACTTGCATTTTCTACAAGAAGAGTGTTTCATAACTGCTCAATCAAAAATATGTTTTATCTCTGTTAACTGAATTTACAGATCAGAAATAAGTTTCACAGAATGCATCTGTGTAGTTTTTATTTGAAGATATTCTTTTTCAAAATGTAGGCCTCTTAGCGCTTAGCATGTCCAATTGCAGTTTCTACAGAAAGAGTGTTTCAGAACGGCTCAATCAAAAGTAAGGTTCAACTCTGTTAGTTGAATGCACAGAACAGAAAGAATTTTCACAGAATGCTACTGTGTAGTTTATATTTGAATATATTCCTTTTTCCACTATTACCCTCTTAGCGCTCCGAATGTCCACTTGCATTTTCTACAGAAAGAGTGTTCAGAACTGCGCAATCAAAAGTATGGTTTAACTCTGTTAGCTTAATGAACATATCAGAAATAAGTTTCACACAATGCTTCTGTGTAGTTTTTATTTGAAGATATTATTTTTCCCAATATAGGCCTCTTAGCGCTCAGAATGTCCAATTGCAGTTTCAACAGAAAGAGTGTTTCAGAAAGGCTCAATCAAAAGTAAGGTTCAACTCTGTTAGTTGAATGCACAGAACAGAAAGAAGTTTCATACAATGCTTCTGTGTAGTTTATATTTGAACATATTCTTTTTTACACTATTACCCACTTAGCGCTACGAATGTCCAGTTGCATTTTCTACAGACAGAGTGTTTCAAAACTGCTCAATCAAAAGTATGGTTTAACTCTGTTAGCTGAATGCTCAGATCAGAAAGAAGTTTCACAGAATGCTTCTGTGTAGTTTATATTTGAATATATTCCTTTTCCACTACTACGCTCTTAGCGCTCCAAATGTCCAGTTGCATTTTCTACAGAAAGAGTGTTCAGATCTGCTCAATCAAAAGTATGGTTTAACTCTGTTAGCTGAATGCACAGATCAGAAAGAAGTTTCACCGAATGATTCTGTGTAGTTTATATTTGAAGACGTTCCTTTTTCCACTATTACCCTCTTAGCGCTCCGAATCTCCACTTGCATTTTCTACAAGAAGAGTGTTTCATAACTGCTCAATCAAAAATATGTTTTATCTCTGTTAACTGAATTTACAGATCAGAAATAAGTTTCACGGAATGCATCTGTGTAGTTTTTATTTGAAGATATTCTTTTTCAAAATGTAGGCCTCTTAGCTCTTAGCATGTCCAATTGCAGTTTCTACAGAAAGAGTGTTTCAGAACGGCTCAATCAAAAGTAAGGTTCAACTCTGTTAGTTGAATGCACAGAACAGAAAGAATTTTCACAGAATGCTACTGTGTAGTTCATATTTGAATATATTCCTTTTTCCACTATTACCCTCTTAGCGCTCCGAATGTCCACTTGCATTTTCTACAGAAGGAGTGTTCAGAACTGCGCAATCAAAAGTATGGTTTAACTCTGTTAGCTTAATGAACATATCAGAAATAAGTTTCACACAATGCTTCTGTGTAATTTTTATTTGAAGATATTATTTTTCCCAATAGAGGCCTCTTAGCGCTCAGAATGTCCAATTGCAGTTTCTACAGAAAGAGTGTTTCAGAAAGGCTCAATCAAAAGTAAGGTTCAACTCTGTTAGTTGAATGCACAGAACAGAAAGAAGTTTCATACAATTCTTCTGTGTAGTTTATATTTGAACATATTCTTTTTTCCACTATTAGCCACTTAGCGCTACGAATGTCCAGTTGCATTTTCTACAGACAGAGTGTTTCAAAACTGCTCAATCAAAAGTATGGTTTAACTCTGTTAGCTGAATGCTCAGATCAGAAAGAAGTTTCACAGAATGCTTCTGTGTAGTTTATATTTGAATATATTCCTTTTTCCACTACTACTCTCTTAGCGCTCCAAATGTCCAGTTGCATTTTCTACCGAAAGAGAGTTCAGATCTGCTCAATCAAAAGTATGGTTTAACTCTGTTAGCTGAATGCACAGATCAGAAAGAAGTTTCACCGAATGATTCTGTGTAGTTTATATTTGGAGACATTCCTTTTTCCACTATTACCCTCTTAGCGCTCCGAATCTCCACTTGCATTTTCTACAGAAAGAGTGTTTCAGAACGGCTCAATCAAAACTAAGGTTCAACTCTTTTAGTTGAACAAACAGAACAGAAAGAAGTTTCACACAATTCTTCTGTGTAGTTTTTATTTGTAGACATTCTTTTTCCCAATATAGGCCTCTTAGCGCTCAGAATGTCCAATTGCAGTTTCTACAGAAAGAGTGTTTCAGAACGGCTCAATCAAAAGTAAGGTTCAACTCTGTTAGTTGAATGCACAGAACAGAAAGAAGTTTCATACAATGCTTCTGTGTAGTTTATATTTGAACATATTCTTTTTTCCACTATTACCCACTTAGCGCTACGAATGTCCAGTTGCATTTTCTACAGACAGAGTGTTTCAAAACTGCTCAATCAAAAGTATGGTTTAACTCTGTTAGCTGAATGCTCAGATCAGAAAGAAGTTTCACAGAATGCTTCTGTGTAGTTTATATTTGAATATATTCCTTTTTCCACTACTACGCTCTTAGCGCTCCAAATGTCCAGTTGCATTTTCTACAGAAAGAGTGTTCAGATCTGCTCAATCAAAAGTATGGTTTAACTCTGTTAGCTGAATGCACAGATCAGAAAGAAGTTTCACCGAATGATTCTGTGTAGTTTATATTTGAAGACATTCCTTTTTCCACTATTACCTTCTTAGCGCTCTGAATCTCCACTTGCATTTTCTACAAAAAGAGTGTTTCATAACTGCTCAATCAAAAATATGTTTTATCTCTGTTAACTGAATTTACAGATCAGAAATAAGTTTCACAGAATGCATCTGTGTAGTTTTTATTTGAAGATATTCTTTTTCAAAATGTAGGCCTCTTAGCGCTTAGCATGTCCAATTGCAGTTTCTACAGAAAGAGTGTTTCAGAACGGCTCAATCAACAGTAAGGTTCAACTCTGTTAGTTGAATGCACAGAACAGAAAGAATTTTCACAGAATGCTACTGTGTAGTTTATATTTGAATATATTCCTTTTTCCACTATTACCCTCTTAGCGCTCCGAATGTCCACTTGCATTTTCTACAGAAAGAGTGTTCAGAACTGCGCAATCAAAAGTATGGTTTAACTCTGTTAGCTTAATGAACATATCAGAAATAAGTTTCACACAATGCTTCTGTGTAGTTTTTATTTGAAGATATTATTTTTCCCAATATAGGCCTCTTAGCGCTCAGAATGTCCAATTGCAGTTTCAACAGAAAGAGTGTTTCAGAAAGGCTCAATCAAAAGTAAGGTTCAACTCTGTTAGTTGAATGCACAGAACAGAAAGTAGTTTCATACAATGCTTCTGTGTAGTTTATATTTGAACATATTCTTTTTTCCACTATTACCCACTTAGCGCTACGAATGTCCAGTTGCATTTTCTACAGACAGAGTGTTTCAAAACTGCTCAATCAAAAGTATGGTTAAACTCTGTTAGCTGAATGCTCAGATCAGAAAGAAGTTTCACAGAATGCTTCTGTGTAGTTTATATTTGAATATATTACTTTTTCCACTACTACTCTCTTAGCGCTCCAAATGTCCAGTTGCATTTTCTACAGAAAGAGAGTTCAGATCTCCTCAATCAAAAGTATGGTTTAACTCTGTTAGCTGAATGCACAGATCAGAAAGAAGTTTCACCGAATGATTCTGTGTAGTTTATATTTGGAGACATTCCTTTTTCCACTATTACCCTCTTAGCGCTCCGAATCTCCACTTGCATTTTCTACAGAAAGAGTGTTTCAGAACGGCTCAATCAAAACTAAGGTTCAAATCTTTTAGTTGAACAAACAGAACAGAAAGAAGTTTCACACAATTCTTCTGTGTAGTTTTTATTTGTAGACATTCTTTTTCCCAATATAGGCCTCTTAGCGCTCAGAATGTCCAATTGCAGTTACTACAGAAAGAGTGTTTCAGAACGGCTCAATCAAAAGTAAGGTTCAACTCTGTTAGTTGAATGCACAGAACAGAAAGAAGTTTCATACAATGCTTCTGTGTAGTTTATATTTGAACATATTCTTTTTTCCACTATTACCCACTTAGCGCTACGAATGTCCAGTTGCATTTTCTACAGACAGAGTGTTTCAAAACTGCTCAATCAAAAGTATGGTTTAACTCTGTTAGCTGAATGCTCAGATCAGAAAGAAGTTTCACAGAATGCTTCTGTGTAGTTTATATTTGAATATATTCCTTTTTCCACTACTACGCTCTTAGCGCTCCAAATGTCCAGTTGCATTTTCTACAGAAAGAGTGTTCAGATCTGCTCAATCAAAAGTATGGTTTAACTCTGTTAGCTGAATGCACAGATCAGAAATAAGTTTCACACAATGCTTCTGTGTAATTTTTATTTGAAGATATTATTTTTCGCAATATAGGCCTCTTAGCGCTCAGAATGTCCAATTGCAGTTTCTACAGAAAGAGTGTTTCAGAAAGGCTCAATCAAAAGTAAGGTTCAACTCTGTTAGTTGAATGCACAGAACAGAAAGAAGTTTCATACAATGCTTCTGTGTAGTTTATATTTGAACATATTCTTTTTTCCACTATTACGCACTTAGCGCTACGAATGTCCAGTTGCGTTTTCTACAGACAGAGTGTTTCAAAACTGCTCAATCAAAAGTATGGTTTAACTCTGTTAGCTGAATGCTCAGATCAGAAAAAAGTTTCACAGAACGCTTCTGTGTAGTTTATATTTGAATATATTCCTTTTTCCACTACTACGCTCTTAGCGCTCCAAATGTCCAGTTGCATTTTCTACAGAAAGAGTGTTCAGATCTGCTCAATCAAAAGTATGGTTTAACTCTGTTAGCTGAATGCACAGATCAGAAAGAAGTTTCACCGAATGATTCTGTGTAGTTTATATTTGAAGACATTCCGTTTTCCAATATTACCCTCTTAGCGCTCCGAATCTACACTTGCATTTTCTACAAAAAGAGTGTTTCATAACTGCTCAATCAAAAATATGTTTTATCTCTGTTAACTGAATTTACAGATCAGAAATAAGTTTCACAGAATGCATCTGTGTAGTTTTTATTTGAAGATATTCTTTTTCCCAATGTAGGCCTCTTAGCGCTTAGCATGTCCAATTGCAGTTTCTACAGAAAGAGTGTTTCAGAATGGCTCAATCAAAAGTAAGGTTCAACTCTGTTAGTTGAATGCACAGAACAGAAAGAATTTTCACAGAATGCTACTGTGTAGTTTATATTTGAATATATTCCTTTTTCCACTATTACCCTCTTAGCGCTCCGAATGTCCACTTGCATTTTCTACAGAAAGAGTGTTCAGAACTGCGCAATCAAAAGTATGGTTTAACTCTGTTAGCTTAATGAACATATCAGAAATAAGTTTCACACAATGCTTCTGTGTAGTTTTTATTTGAAGATATTATTTTTCCCAATATAGGCCTCTTAGCGCTCAGAATGTCCAATTGCAGTTTCTACAGAAAGAGTGTTTCAGAAAGGCTCAATCAAAAGTAAGGTTCAACTCTGTTAGTTGAATGCACAGAACAGAAAGAAGTTTCATACAATGCTTCTGTGTAGTTTATATTTGAACATATTCTTTTTTCCACTATTACCCACTTAGCGCTATGAATATCCAGTTGCATTTTCTACAGACAGAGTGTTTCAAAACTGCTCAATCAAAAGTATGGTTTAACTCTGTTAGCTGAATGCTCAGATCAGAAAGAAGTTTCACAGAATGCTTCTGTGTAGTTTATATTTGAATATATTCCTTTTTCCACTACTACTCTTTAGCGCTCGAAATGTCCAGTTGCATTTTCTACAGAAAGAGAGTTCAGATCTGCTCAAACAAAAGTATGGTTTAACACTGTTAGCTGAATGCACAGATCAGAAAGAAGTTTCACCGAATGATTCTGTGTAGTTTATATTTGGAGACATTCCTTTTTCCACTATTACCCTCTTAGCGCTCCGAATCTCCACTTGCATTTTCTACAGAAAGAGTGTTTCAGAACGGCTCAATCAAAACTAAGGTTCAACTCTTTTAGTTGAACAAACAGAACAGAAAGAAGTTTCACACAATTCTTCTGTGTAGTTTTTACTTGTAGACATTCTTTTTCCCAATATAGGCCTCTTAGCGCTCAGAATGTCCAATTGCAGTTTCTACAGAAAGAGTGTTTCAGAACGGCTCAATCAAAAGTAAGGTTCAACTCTGTTAGTTGAATGCACAGAACAGAAAGAAGTTTCATACAATGCTTCTGTGTAGTTTATATTTGAACATATTCTTATTTCCACTATTACCCACTTAGCGCTACGAATGTCCAGTTGCATTTTCTACAGACAGAGGGTTTCAAAACTGCTCAATCAAAAGTATGGTTTAACTCTGTTAGCTGAATGCTCAGATCAGAAAGAAGTTTCACAGAATGCTTCTGTGTAGTTTATATTTGAAAATATTCCTTTTTCCACTACTACGCTCTTAGCGCTCCGAATCTAGACTTGCATTTTCTACAGAAAGAGTGTTTCATAACTGCTCAATCAAAAATATGTTTTATCTCTGTTAGCTGAATTTACAGATCAGAAATAAGTTTCACAGAATGCATCTGTGTAGTTTTTATTTGAAGATATTCTTTTTCCCAATGTAGGCCTCTTAGCGCTTAGCATGTCCAATTGCAGTTTCTACAGAAAGAGTGTTTCAGAACGGCTCAATCAAAAGTAAGGTTCAACTCTGTTAGTTGAATGCACAGAACAGAAAGTATTTTCACAGAATGCTACTGTGTAGTTTATATTTGAATATATTCCTTTTTCCACTATTACCCTCTTAGCACTCCGAATGTCCACTTGCATATTCTACAGAAAGAGTGTTCAGAACTGCGCAATCAAAAGTATGGTTTAACTCTGTTAGCTTAATGAACATATCAGAAATAAGTTTCACACAATGCTTCTGTGTAGTTTTTATTTGAAGATATTATTTTTCCCAATATAGGCCTCTTAGCGCTAAGAATGTCCAATTGCAGTTTCTACAGAAAGAGTGTTTCAGAAAGGCTCAATCAAAAGTAAGGTTCAACTCTGTTAGTTGAATGCACAGAACAGAAAGAAGTTTCATACAATGCTTCTGTGTAGTTTATATTTGAACATATTCTTTTTTCCACTATTACCCACTTAGCGCTACGAATGTCCAGTTGCATTTTCTACAGACAGAGTGTTTCAAAACTGCTCAATCAAAAGTATGGTTTAACTCCGTTAGCTGAATGCTCAGATCAGAAAGAAGTTTCACAGAATGCTTCTGTGTAGTTTATATTTGAATATATTCCTTTTTCCACTACTACTCTCTTAGCGCTCCAAATGTCCAGTTGCATTTTCTACAGAAAGAGAGTTCAGATCTGCTCAATCAAAAGTATGGTTTAACTCTGTTAGCTGAATGCACAGATCAGAAAGAAGTTTCACTGAATGATTCTGTGTAGTTTATATTTCTAGACATTCCTTTTTCCACTATTACCCTCTTAGCGCTCCGAATCTCCACTTGCATTTTCTACAGAAAGAGTGTTTCAGAACGGCTCAATCAAAACTAAGGTTGAACTCTTTTAGTTGAACAAACAGAACAGAAAGAAGTTTCACACAATTCTTCTGTGTAGTTTTTATTTGTAGACATTCTTTTTCCCAATATAGGCCTCTTAGCGGTCAGAATGTCCAATTGCAGTTTCTACAGAAAGAGTGTTTCAGAACGGCTCAATCAAAAGTAAGGTTCAACACTGTTAGTTGAATGCACAGAACAGAAAGAAGTTTCATACAATGCTTCTGTGTAGTTTATATTTGAACATATTCTTTTTTCCACTATTACCCACTTAGCGCTACGAATGTCCAGTTGCATTTTCTACAGACAGAGTGTTTCAAAACTGCTCAATCAAAAGTATGGTTTAACTCTGTTAGCTGAATGCTCAGATCAGAAAGAAGTTTCACAGAATGCTTCTGTGTAGTTTATATTTGAATATATTCCTTTTTCCACTAGTACGCTCATAGCGCTCCAAATGTCCAGTTGCATTTTCTACAGAAAGAGTGTTCAGATCTGCTCAATCAAAAGTATGGTTTAACTCTGTTAGCTGAATGCACAGATCAGAAAGAAGTTTCACCGAATGATTCTGTGTAGTTTATATTTGAAGACATTCCTTTTTCCACTCTTACCCTCTTAGCGCTCCGAATCTCCACTTGCATTTTCTACAAAAAGAGTGTTTCATAACTGCTCAATCAAAAATATGTTTTATCTCTGTTAACTGAATTTACAGATCAGAAATAAGTTTCACAGAATGCATCTGTGTAGTTTTTATTTGAAGATATTCTTTTTCAAAATGTAGGCCTCTAAGCGCTTAGCATGTCCAATTGCAGTTTCTACAGAAAGAGTGTTTCAGAACGGCTCAATCAAAAGTAAGGTTCAACTCTGTTAGTTGAATGCACAGAGCAGAAAAAATTTTCACAGAATGCTACTGTGTAGTTTATATTTGAATATATTCCTTTTTCCACTATTATCCTCTTAGCGCTCCGAATGTCCACTTGCATTTTCTACAGAAAGAGTGTTCAGAACTGCGCAATCAAAAGTATGGTTTAACTCTGTTAGCTTAATGAACATATCAGAAATAAGTTTCACACAATGCTTCTGTGTAGTTTTTATTTGAAGATAATATTTTTCCCAATATAGGCCTCTTAGCGCTCAGAAGGTCCAATTGCAGTTTCTACAGAAAGAGTGTTTCAGAAAGGCTCAATCAAAAGTAAGGTTCAACTCTGTTAGTTGAATGCACAGAACAGAAATTAGTTTCATACAATGCTTCTGTGTAGTTTATATTTGAACATATTCTTTTTTCCACTATTACCCACTTAGCGCTACGAATGTCCAGTTGCATTTTCTACAGACAGAGTGTTTCAAAACTGCTCAATCAAAAGTATGGTTTAACTCTGTTAGCTGAATGCTCAGATCAGAAAGAAGTTTCACAGAATGCTTCTGTGTAGTTTATATTTGAATATATTCCTTTTTCCACTACTACTCTCTTAGCGCTCCAAATGTCCAGTTGCATTTTCTACAGAAAGAGAGTTCAGATCTGGTCAATCAAAAGTATGGTTTAACTCTGTTAGCTGAATGCACAGATCAGAAAGAAGTTTCACCGAATGATTCTTTGTAGTTTATATTTGGAGACATTCCTTTTTCCACTACTACCCTCTTAGCGCTCCGAATCTCCACTTGCATTTTCTACAGAAAGAGTGTTTCAGAACGGCTCAATCAAAACTAAGGTTCAACTCTTTTAGTTGAACAAACAGAACAGAAAGAAGTTTCACACAATTCTTCTGTGTAGTTTTTATTTGTAGACATTTTTTTCCCAATATAGGCCTCTTAGTGCTCAGAATGTCCAATTGCAGTTTCTACAGAAAGAGTGTTTCAGAACGGCTCAATCAAAAGTAAGGTTCAACTCTGTTAGTTGAATGCACAGAACAGAAAGAAGTTTCATACAATGCTTCTGTGTAGTTTATATTTGAACATATTCATTTTTCCACTATTACCCACTTAGCGCTACGAATGTCCAGTTGCATTTTCTACAGACAGAGTGTTTCAAAACTGCTCAATCAAAAGTATGGTTTAACTCTGTTAGCTGAATGCTCAGATCAGAAAGAAGTTTCACAGAATGCTTCTGTGTAGTTTATATTTGAATATATTCCTTTTTCCACTACTACGCTCTTAGCGCTCCAAATGTCCAGTTGCATTTTCTACAGAAAGAGTGTTCAGATCTGTTCAATCAAAAGTATGGTTTAACTCTGTTAGCTGAATGCACAGATCAGAAAGAAGTTTCACCGAATGATTCTGTGTAGTTTATATTTGAAGACATTCCTTTTTCCACTATTACCCTCTTAGCGCTCCGAATCTCCACTTGCATTTTCTACAAAAAGAGTGTTTCATAACTGCTCAATCAAAAATATGTTTTATCTCTGTTAACTGAATTTACAGATCAGAAATAAGTTTCACAGAATGCATCTGTGTAGTTTTTATTTGAAGATATTTTTTCCCAATGTAGGCCTCTTAGCGCTTAGCATGTCCAATTGCAGTTTCTACAGAAAGAGTGTTTCAGAACGGCTCAATCAAAAGTAAGGTTCAAATCTGTTAGTTGAATGCACAGAACAGAAAGAATTTTCACAGAATGCTACTGTGTAGTTTATATTTGAATACATTCCTTTTTCCACTATTACCCTCTTAGCGCTCCGAATGTCCACTTGCATTTTCTACAGAAAGAGTGTTCAGAACTCCGCAATCAAAAGTATGGTTTAACTCTGTTAGCTTAATGAACATATCAGAAATAAGTTTCACACAATGCTTCTGTGTAGTTTTTATTTGAAGATATTATTTTTCCCAATATAGGCCTCTTAGCGCTCAGAATGTCCAATTGCAGTTTCTACAGAAAGAGTGTTTCAGAAAGGCTCAATCAAAAGTAAGGTTCAACTCTGTTAGTTGAATGCACAGAACAGAAAGAAGTTTCATACAATGCTTCTGTGTAGTTTATATTTGAACATATTCTTTTTTCCACTATTACCCACTTAGCGCTATGAATGTCCAGTTGCATTTTCTACAGACAGAGTGTTTCAAAACTGCTCAATCAAAAGTATGGTTTAACTCTGTTAGCTGAATGCTCAGATCAGAAAGAAGTTTCACAGAATGCTTCTGTGTAGTTTATATTTGAATATATTCCTTTTTCCACTACTACTCTCTTAGCGCTCCAAATGTCCAGTTGCATTTTCTACAGAAAGAGAGTTCAGATCTGCTCAAACAAAAGTATGGTTTAACACTGTTAGCTGAATGCACAGATCAGAAAGAAGTTTCACCGAATGATTCTGTGTAGTTTATATTTGGAGACATTCCTTTTTCCACTATTACCCTCTTAGCACTCCGAATCTCCACTTGCATTTTCTACAGAAAGAGTGTTTCAGAACGGCTCAATCAAAACTAAGGTTCAACTCTTTTAGTTGAACAAACAGAACAGAAAGAAGTTTCACACAATTCTTCTGTGTAGTTTTTACTTGTAGACATTCTTTTTCCCTATATAGGCCTCTTAGCGCTCAGAATGTCCAATTGCAGTTTCTACAGAAAGAGTGTTTCAGAACGGCTCAATCAAAAGTAAGGTTCAACTCTGTTAGTTGAATGCACAGAACAGAAAGAAGTTTCATACAATGCTTCTGTGTAGTTTATATTTGAACATATTCTTTTTTCCACTATTACCCACATAGCGCTACGAATGTCCAGTTGCATTTTCTACAGACAGAGGGTTTCAAAACTGCTCAATCAAAAGTATGGTTTAACTCTGTTAGCTGAATGCTCAGATCAGAAAGAAGTTTCACAGAATGCTTCTGTGTAGTTTATATTTGAAAATATTCCTTTTTCCACTAGTACGCTCTTAGCGCTCCGAATCTCCACTTGCATTTTCTACAGAAAGAGTGTTTCATAACTGCTCAATCAAAAATATGTTTTATCTCTGTTAGCTGAATTTACAGATCAGAAATAAGTTTCACAGAATGCATCTGTGTAGTTTTTATTTGAAGATATTCTTTTTCCCAATGTAGGCCTCTTAGCGCTTAGCATGTCCAATTGCAGTTTCTACAGAAAGAGTGCTTCAGAACGGCTCAATCAAAAGTAAGGTTCAACTCTGTTAGTTGAATGCACAGAACAGAAAGTATTTTCACAGAATGCTACTGTGTAGTTTATATTTGAATATATTCCTTTTTCCACTATTACCCTCTTAGCACTCCGAATGTCCACTTGCATATTCTACAGAAAGAGTGTTCAGAACTGCGCAATCAAAAGTATGGTTTAACTCTGTTAGCTTAATGAACATATCAGAAATAAATTTCACACAATGCTTCTGTGTAGTTTTTATTTGAAGATATTATTTTTCCCAATATAGGCCTCTTAGCGCTCAGAATGTCCAATTGCAGTTTCTACAGAAAGAGTGTTTCAGAAAGGCTCAATCAAAAGTAAGGTTCAACTCTGTTAGTTGAATGCACAGAACAGAAAGAAGTTTCATACAATGCTTCTGTGTAGTTTATATTTGAACATATTTTTTTTTCCACTATTACCCACTTAGCGCTACGAATGTCCAGTTGCATTTTCTACAGACAGAGTGTTTCAGAACTGCTCAATCAAAAGTATGGTTTAACTCCGTTAGCTGAATGCTCAGATCAGAAAGAAGTTTCACAGAATGCTTCTGTGTAGTTTATATTTGAATATATTCCTTTTTCCACTACTACTCTCTTAGCGCTCCAAATGTCCACTTGCATTTTCTACAGAAAGAGAGTTCAGATCTGCTCAATCAAAAGTATGGTTTAACTCTGTTAGCTGAATGCACAGATCAGAAAGAAGTTTCACCGAATGATTCTGTGTAGTTTATATTTCTAGACATTCCTTTTTCCACTATTACCCTCTTAGCGCTCCGAATCTCCACTTGCATTTTCTACAGAAAGAGTGTTTCAGAACGGCTCAATCAAAACTAAGGTTGAACTCTTTTAGTTGAACAAACAGAACAGAAAGAAGTTTCACACAATTCTTCTGTGTAGTTTTTATTTGTAGACATTCTTTTTCCCAATATAGGCCTCTTAGCGGTCAGAATGTCCAATTGCAGTTTCTACAGAAAGAGTGTTTCAGAACGGCTCAATCAAAAGTAAGGTTCAACACTGTTAGTTGAATGCACAGAACAGAAAGAAGTTTCATACAATGCTTCTGTGTAGTTTATATTTGAACATATTCTTTTTTCCACTATTACCCACTTAGCGCTACGAATGTCCAGTTGCATTTTCTACAGACAGAGTGTTTCAAAACTGCTCAATCAAAAGTATGGTTTAACTCTGTTAGCTGAATGCTCAGATCAGAAAGAAGTTTCACAGAATGCTTCTGTGTAGTTTATATTTGAATATATTCCTTTTTCCACTACTACGCTCTTAGCGCTCCAAATGTCCAGTTGCATTTTCTACAGAAAGAGTGTTCAGATCTGCTCAATCAAAAGTATGGTTTAACTCTGTTAGCTGAATGCACAGATCAGAAAGAAGTTTCACCGAATGATTCTGTGTAGTTTATATTTGAAGACATTCCTTTTTCCACTATTACCCTCTTAGCGCTCCGAATCTCCACTTGCATTTTCTACAAAAAGAGTGTTTCATAACTGCTCAATCAAAAATATGTTTTATCTCTGTTAACTGAATTTACAGATCAGAAATAAGTTTCACAGAATGCATCTGTGTAGTTTTTATTTGAAGATATTCTTTTTCAAAATGTAGGCCTCTAAGCGCTTAGCATGTCCAATTGCAGTTTCTACAGAAAGAGTGTTTCAGAACGGCTCAATCAAAAGTAAGGTTCAACTCTGTTAGTTGAATGCACAGAGCAGAAAAAATTTTCACAGAATGCTACTGTGTAGTTTATATTTGAATATATTCCTTTTTCCACTATTATCCTCTTAGCGCTCCGAATGTCCACTTGCATTTTCTACAGAAAGAGTGTTCAGAACTGCGCAATCAAAAGTATGGTTTAACTCTGTTAGCTTAATGAACATATCAGAAATAAGTTTCACACAATGCTTCTGTGTAGTTTTTATTTGAAGATATTATTTTTCCCAATATAGGCCTCTTAGCGCTCAGAAGGTCCAATTGCAGTTTCTACAGAAAGAGTGTTTCAGAAAGGCTCAATCAAAAGTAAGGTTCAACTCTGTTAGTTGAATGCACAGAACAGAAAGTAGTTTCATACAATGCTTCTGTGTAGTTTATATTTGAACATATTCTTTTTTCCACTATTACCCACTTAGCGCTACGAATGTCCAGTTGCATTTTCTACAGACAGAGTGTTTCAAAACTGCTCAATCAAAAGTATGGTTTAACACTGTTAGCTGAATGCTCAGATCAGAAAGAAGTTTCACAGAATGCTTCTGTGTAGTTTATATTTGAATATATTCCTTTTTCCACTACTACTCTCTTAGCGCTCCAAATGTCCAGTTGCATTTTCTACAGAAAGAGAGTTCAGATCTGGTCAATCAAAAGTATGGTTTAACTCTGTTAGCTGAATGCACAGATCAGAAAGAAGTTTCACCGAATGATTCTTTGTAGTTTATATTTGGAGACATTCCTTTTTCCACTACTACCCTCTTAGCGCTCCGAATCTCCACTTGCATTTTCTACAGAAAGAGTGTTTCAGAACGGCTCAATCAAAACTAAGGTTCAACTCTTTTAGTTGAACAAACAGAACAGAAAGAAGTTTCACACAATTCTTCTGTGTAGTTTTTATTTGTAGACATTTTTTTCCCAATATAGGCCTCTTAGTGCTCAGAATGTCCAATTGCAGTTTCTACAGAAAGAGTGTTTCAGAACGGCTCAATCAAAAGTAAGGTTCAACTCTGTTAGTTGAATGCACAGAACAGAAAGAAGTTTCATACAATGCTTCTGTGTAGTTTATATTTGAACATATTCATTTTTCCACTATTACCCACTTAGCGCTACGAATGTCCAGTTGCATTTTCTACAGACAGAGTGTTTCAAAACTGCTCAATCAAAAGTATGGTTTAACTCTGTTAGCTGAATGCTCAGATCAGAAAGAAGTTTCACAGAATGCTTCTGTGTAGTTTATATTTGAATATATTCCTTTTTCCACTACTACGCTCTTAGCGCTCCAAATGTCCAGTTGCATTTTCTACAGAAAGAGTGTTCAGATCTGTTCAATCAAAAGTATGGTTTAACTCTGTTAGCTGAATGCACAGATCAGAAAGAAGTTTCACCGAATGATTCTGTGTAGTTTATATTTGAAGACATTCCTTTTTCCACTATTACCCTCTTAGCGCTCCGAATCTCCACTTGCATTTTCTACAAAAAGAGTGTTTCATAACTGCTCAATCAAAAATATGTTTTATCTCTGTTAACTGAATTTACAGATCAGAAATAAGTTTCACAGAATGCATCTGTGTAGTTTTTATTTGAAGATATTTTTTCCCAATGTAGGCCTCTTAGCGCTTAGCATGTCCAATTGCAGTTTCTACAGAAAGAGTGTTTCAGAACGGCTCAATCAAAAGTAAGGTTCAAATCTGTTAGTTGAATGCACAGAACAGAAAGAATTTTCACAGAATGCTACTGTGTAGTTTATATTTGAATACATTCCTTTTTCCACTATTACCCTCTTAGCGCTCCGAATGTCCACTTGCATTTTCTACAGAAAGAGTGTTCAGAACTCCGCAATCAAAAGTATGGTTTAACTCTGTTAGCTTAATGAACATATCAGAAATAAGTTTCACACAATGCTTCTGTGTAGTTTTTATTTGAAGATATTATTTTTCCCAATATAGGCCTCTTAGCGCTCAGAATGTCCAATTGCAGTTTCTACAGAAAGAGTGTTTCAGAAAGGCTCAATCAAAAGTAAGGTTCAACTCTGTTAGTTGAATGCACAGAACAGAAAGAAGTTTCATACAATGCTTCTGTGTAGTTTATATTTGAACATATTCTTTTTTCCACTATTACCCACTTAGCGCTATGAATGTCCAGTTGCATTTTCTACAGACAGAGTGTTTCAAAACTGCTCAATCAAAAGTATGGTTTAACTCTGTTAGCTGAATGCTCAGATCAGAAAGAAGTTTCACAGAATGCTTCTGTGTAGTTTATATTTGAATATATTCCTTTTTCCACTACTACTCTCTTAGCGCTCCAAATGTCCAGTTGCATTTTCTACAGAAAGAGAGTTCAGATCTGCTCAAACAAAAGTATGGTTTAACACTGTTAGCTGAATGCACAGATCAGAAAGAAGTTTCACCGAATGATTCTGTGTAGTTTATATTTGGAGACATTCCTTTTTCCACTATTACCCTCTTAGCACTCCGAATCTCCACTTGCATTTTCTACAGAAAGAGTGTTTCAGAACGGCTCAATCAAAACTAAGGTTCAACTCTTTTAGTTGAACAAACAGAACAGAAAGAAGTTTCACACAATTCTTCTGTGTAGTTTTTACTTGTAGACATTCTTTTTCCCTATATAGGCCTCTTAGCGCTCAGAATGTCCAATTGCAGTTTCTACAGAAAGAGTGTTTCAGAACGGCTCAATCAAAAGTAAGGTTCAACTCTGTTAGTTGAATGCACAGAACAGAAAGAAGTTTCATACAATGCTTCTGTGTAGTTTATATTTGAACATATTCTTTTTTCCACTATTACCCACATAGCGCTACGAATGTCCAGTTGCATTTTCTACAGACAGAGGGTTTCAAAACTGCTCAATCAAAAGTATGGTTTAACTCTGTTAGCTGAATGCTCAGATCAGAAAGAAGTTTCACAGAATGCTTCTGTGTAGTTTATATTTGAAAATATTCCTTTTTCCACTAGTACGCTCTTAGCGCTCCGAATCTCCACTTGCATTTTCTACAGAAAGAGTGTTTCATAACTGCTCAATCAAAAATATGTTTTATCTCTGTTAGCTGAATTTACAGATCAGAAATAAGTTTCACAGAATGCATCTGTGTAGTTTTTATTTGAAGATATTCTTTTTCCCAATGTAGGCCTCTTAGCGCTTAGCATGTCCAATTGCAGTTTCTACAGAAAGAGTGCTTCAGAACGGCTCAATCAAAAGTAAGGTTCAACTCTGTTAGTTGAATGCACAGAACAGAAAGTATTTTCACAGAATGCTACTGTGTAGTTTATATTTGAATATATTCCTTTTTCCACTATTACCCTCTTAGCACTCCGAATGTCCACTTGCATATTCTACAGAAAGAGTGTTCAGAACTGCGCAATCAAAAGTATGGTTTAACTCTGTTAGCTTAATGAACATATCAGAAATAAATTTCACACAATGCTTCTGTGTAGTTTTTATTTGAAGATATTATTTTTCCCAATATAGGCCTCTTAGCGCTCAGAATGTCCAATTGCAGTTTCTACAGAAAGAGTGTTTCAGAAAGGCTCAATCAAAAGTAAGGTTCAACTCTGTTAGTTGAATGCACAGAACAGAAAGAAGTTTCATACAATGCTTCTGTGTAGTTTATATTTGAACATATTTTTTTTTCCACTATTACCCACTTAGCGCTACGAATGTCCAGTTGCATTTTCTACAGACAGAGTGTTTCAGAACTGCTCAATCAAAAGTATGGTTTAACTCCGTTAGCTGAATGCTCAGATCAGAAAGAAGTTTCACAGAATGCTTCTGTGTAGTTTATATTTGAATATATTCCTTTTTCCACTACTACTCTCTTAGCGCTCCAAATGTCCACTTGCATTTTCTACAGAAAGAGAGTTCAGATCTGCTCAATCAAAAGTATGGTTTAACTCTGTTAGCTGAATGCACAGATCAGAAAGAAGTTTCACCGAATGATTCTGTGTAGTTTATATTTCTAGACATTCCTTTTTCCACTATTACCCTCTTAGCGCTCCGAATCTCCACTTGCATTTTCTACAGAAAGAGTGTTTCAGAACGGCTCAATCAAAACTAAGGTTGAACTCTTTTAGTTGAACAAACAGAACAGAAAGAAGTTTCACACAATTCTTCTGTGTAGTTTTTATTTGTAGACATTCTTTTTCCCAATATAGGCCTCTTAGCGGTCAGAATGTCCAATTGCAGTTTCTACAGAAAGAGTGTTTCAGAACGGCTCAATCAAAAGTAAGGTTCAACACTGTTAGTTGAATGCACAGAACAGAAAGAAGTTTCATACAATGCTTCTGTGTAGTTTATATTTGAACATATTCTTTTTTCCACTATTACCCACTTAGCGCTACGAATGTCCAGTTGCATTTTCTACAGACAGAGTGTTTCAAAACTGCTCAATCAAAAGTATGGTTTAACTCTGTTAGCTGAATGCTCAGATCAGAAAGAAGTTTCACAGAATGCTTCTGTGTAGTTTATATTTGAATATATTCCTTTTTCCACTACTACGCTCTTAGCGCTCCAAATGTCCAGTTGCATTTTCTACAGAAAGAGTGTTCAGATCTGCTCAATCAAAAGTATGGTTTAACTCTGTTAGCTGAATGCACAGATCAGAAAGAAGTTTCACCGAATGATTCTGTGTAGTTTATATTTGAAGACATTCCTTTTTCCACTATTACCCTCTTAGCGCTCCGAATCTCCACTTGCATTTTCTACAAAAAGAGTGTTTCATAACTGCTCAATCAAAAATATGTTTTATCTCTGTTAACTGAATTTACAGATCAGAAATAAGTTTCACAGAATGCATCTGTGTAGTTTTTATTTGAAGATATTCTTTTTCAAAATGTAGGCCTCTAAGCGCTTAGCATGTCCAATTGCAGTTTCTACAGAAAGAGTGTTTCAGAACGGCTCAATCAAAAGTAAGGTTCAACTCTGTTAGTTGAATGCACAGAGCAGAAAAAATTTTCACAGAATGCTACTGTGTAGTTTATATTTGAATATATTCCTTTTTCCACTATTATCCTCTTAGCGCTCCGAATGTCCACTTGCATTTTCTACAGAAAGAGTGTTCAGAACTGCGCAATCAAAAGTATGGTTTAACTCTGTTAGCTTAATGAACATATCAGAAATAAGTTTCACACAATGCTTCTGTGTAGTTTTTATTTGAAGATATTATTTTTCCCAATATAGGCCTCTTAGCGCTCAGAAGGTCCAATTGCAGTTTCTACAGAAAGAGTGTTTCAGAAAGGCTCAATCAAAAGTAAGGTTCAACTCTGTTAGTTGAATGCACAGAACAGAAAGTAGTTTCATACAATGCTTCTGTGTAGTTTATATTTGAACATATTCTTTTTTCCACTATTACCCACTTAGCGCTACGAATGTCCAGTTGCATTTTCTACAGACAGAGTGTTTCAAAACTGCTCAATCAAAAGTATGGTTTAACACTGTTAGCTGAATGCTCAGATCAGAAAGAAGTTTCACAGAATGCTTCTGTGTAGTTTATATTTGAATATATTCCTTTTTCCACTACTACTCTCTTAGCGCTCCAAATGTCCAGTTGCATTTTCTACAGAAAGAGAGTTCAGATCTGGTCAATCAAAAGTATGGTTTAACTCTGTTAGCTGAATGCACAGATCAGAAAGAAGTTTCACCGAATGATTCTTTGTAGTTTATATTTGGAGACATTCCTTTTTCCACTACTACCCTCTTAGCGCTCCGAATCTCCACTTGCATTTTCTACAGAAAGAGTGTTTCAGAACGGCTCAATCAAAACTAAGTTTCAACTCTTTTAGTTGAACAAACAGAACAGAAAGAAGTTTCACACAATTCTTCTGTGTAGTTTTTATTTGTAGACATTTTTTTCCCAATATAGGCCTCTTAGTGCTCAGAATGTCCAATTGCAGTTTCTACAGAAAGAGTGTTTCAGAACGGCTCAATCAAAAGTAAGGTTCAACTCTGTTAGTTGAATGCACAGAACAGAAAGAAGTTTCATACAATGCTTCTGTGTAGTTTATATTTGAACATATTCATTTTTCCACTATTACCCACTTAGCGCTACGAATGTCCAGTTGCATTTTCTACAGACAGAGTGTTTCAAAACTGCTCAATCAAAAGTATGGTTTAACTCTGTTAGCTGAATGCTCAGATCAGAAAGAAGTTTCACAGAATGCTTCTGTGTAGTTTATATTTGAATATATTCCTTTTTCCACTACTACGCTCTTAGCGCTCCAAATGTCCAGTTGCATTTTCTACAGAAAGAGTGTTCAGATCTGTTCAATCAAAAGTATGGTTTAACTCTGTTAGCTGAATGCACAGATCAGAAAGAAGTTTCACCGAATGATTCTGTGTAGTTTATATTTGAAGACATTCCTTTTTCCACTATTACCCTCTTAGCGCTCCGAATCTCCACTTGCATTTTCTACAAAAAGAGTGTTTCATAACTGCTCAATCAAAAATATGTTTTATCTCTGTTAACTGAATTTACAGATCAGAAATAAGTTTCACAGAATGCATCTGTGTAGTTTTTATTTGAAGATATTTTTTCCCAATGTAGGCCTCTTAGCGCTTAGCATGTCCAATTGCAGTTTCTACAGAAAGAGTGTTTCAGAACGGCTCAATCAAAAGTAAGGTTCAACTCTGTTAGTTGAATGCACAGAACAGAAAGAATTTTCACAGAATGCTACTGTGTAGTTTATATTTGAATATATTCCTTTTTCCACTATTACCCTCTTAGCGCTCCGAATGTCCACTTGCATTTTCTACAGAAAGAGTGTTCAGAACTGCGCAATCAAAAGTATGGTTTAACTCTGTTAGCTTAATGAACATATCAGAAATAAATTTCACACAATGCTTCTGTGTAGTTTTTATTTGAAGATATTATTTTTCCCAATATAGGCCTCTTAGCGCTCAGAATGTCCAATTGCAGTTTCTACAGAAAGAGTGTTTCAGAAAGGCTCAATCAAAAGTAAGGTTCAACTCTGTTAGTTGAATGCACAGAACAGAAAGAAGTTTCATACAATGCTTCTGTGTAGTTTATATTTGAACATATTTTTTTTTCCACTATTACCCACTTAGCGCTACGAATGTCCAGTTGCATTTTCTACAGACAGAGTGTTTCAAAACTGCTCAATCAAAAGTATGGTTTAACTCCGTTAGCTGAATGCTCAGATCAGAAAGAAGTTTCACAGAATGATTCTGTGTAGTTTATATTTGAATATATTCCTTTTTCCACTACTACTCTCTTAGCGCTCCAAATGTCCAGTTGCATTTTCTACAGAAAGAGAGTTCAGATCTGCTCAATCAAAAGTATGGTTTAACTCTGTTAGCTGAATGCACAGATCAGAAAGAAGTTTCACCGAATGATTCTGTGTAGTTTATATTTCTAGACATTCCTTTTTCCACTATTACCCTCTTAGCGCTCCGAATCTCCACTTGCATTTTCTACAGAAAGAGTGTTTCAGAACGGCTCAATCAAAACTAAGGTTGAACTCTTTTAGTTGAACAAACAGAACGGAAAGAAGTTTCACACAATTCTTCTGTGTAGTTTTTATTTGTAGATATTCTTTTTCCCAATATAGGCCTCTTAGCGGTCAGAATGTCCAATTGCAGTTTCTACAGAAAGAGTGTTTCAGAACGGCTCAATCAAAAGTAAGGTTCAACACTGTTAGTTGAATGCACAGAACAGAAAGAAGTTTCATACAATGCTTCTGTGTAGTTTATATTTGAACATATTCTTTTTTCCACTATTACCCACTTAGCGCTACGAATGTCCAGTTGCATTTTCTACAGACAGAGTGTTTCAAAACTGCTCAATCAAAAGTATGGTTTAACTCTGTTAGCTGAATGCTCAGATCAGAAAGAAGTTTCACAGAATGCTTCTGTGTAGTTTATATTTGAATATATTCCTTTTTCCACTACTACGCTCTTAGCGCTCCAAATGTCCAGTTGCATTTTCTACAGAAAGAGTGTTCAGATCTGCTCAATCAAAAGTATGGTTTAACTCTGTTAGCTGAATGCACAGATCAGAAAGAAGTTTCACCGAATGATTCTGTGTAGTTTATATTTGAAGACATTCCTTTTTCCACTATTACCCTCTTAGCGCTCCGAATCTCCACTTGCATTTTCTACAAAAAGAGTGTTTCATAACTGCTCAATCAAAAATATGTTTTATCTCTGTTAACTGAATTTACAGATCAGAAATAAGTTTCACAGAATGCATCTGTGTAGTTTTTATTTGAAGATATTCTTTTTCAAAATGTAGGCCTCTAAGCGCTTAGCATGTCCAATTGCAGTTTCTACAGAAAGAGTGTTTCAGAATGGCTCAATCAAAAGTAAGGTTCAACTCTGTTAGTTGAATGCACAGAGCAGAAAAAATTTTCACAGAATGCTACTGTGTAGTTTATATTTGAATATATTCCTTTTTCCACTATTATCCTCTTAGCGCTCCGAATGTCCACTTGCATTTTCTACAGAAAGAGTGTTCAGAACTGCGCAATCAAAAGTATGGTTTAACTCTGTTAGCTTAATGAACATATCAGAAATAAGTTTCACACAATGCTTCTGTGTAGTTTTTATTTGAAGATATTATTTTTCCCAATATAGGCCTCTTAGCGCTCAGAAGGTCCAATTGCAGTTTCTACAGAAAGAGTGTTTCAGAAAGGCTCAATCAAAAGTAAGGTTCAACTCTGTTAGTTGAATGCACAGAACAGAAAGTAGTTTCATACAATGCTTCTGTGTAGTTTATATTTGAACATATTCTTTTTTCCACTATTACCCACTTAGCGCTACGAATGTCCAGTTGCATTTTCTACAGACAGAGTGTTTCAAAACTGCTCAATCAAAAGTATGGTTTAACTCTGTTAGCTGAATGCTCAGATCAGAAAGAAGTTTCACAGAATGCTTCTGTGTAGTTTATATTTGAATATATTCCTTTTTCCACTACTACTCTCTTAGCGCTCCAAATGTCCAGTTGCATTTTCTACAGAAAGAGAGTTCAGATCTGGTCAATCAAAAGTATGGTTTAACTCTGTTAGCTGAATGCACAGATCAGAAAGAAGTTTCACCGAATGATTCTTTGTAGTTTATATTTGGAGACATTCCTTTTTCCACTACTACCCTCTTAGCGCTCCGAATCTCCACTTGCATTTTCTACAGAAAGAGTGTTTCAGAACGGCTCAATCAAAACTAAGGTTCAACTCTTTTAGTTGAACAAACAGAACAGAAAGAAGTTTCACACAATTCTTCTGTGTAGTTTTTATTTGTAGACATTTTTTTCCCAATATAGGCCTCTTAGTGCTCAGAATGTCCAATTGCAGTTTCTACAGAAAGAGTGTTTCAGAACGGCTCAATCAAAAGTAAGGTTCAACTCTGTTAGTTGAATGCACAGAACAGAAAGAAGTTTCATACAATGCTTCTGTGTAGTTTATATTTGAACATATTCATTTTTCCACTATTACCCACTTAGCGCTACGAATGTCCAGTTGCATTTTCTACAGACAGAGTGTTTCAAAACTGCTCAATCAAAAGTATGGTTTAACTCTGTTAGCTGAATGCTCAGATCAGAAAGAAGTTTCACAGAATGCTTCTGTGTAGTTTATATTTGAATATATTCCTTTTTCCACTACTACGCTCTTAGCGCTCCAAATGTCCAGTTGCATTTTCTACAGAAAGAGTGTTCAGATCTGTTCAATCAAAAGTATGGTTTAACTCTGTTAGCTGAATGCACAGATCAGAAAGAAGTTTCACCGAATGATTCTGTGTAGTTTATATTTGAAGACATTCCTTTTTCCACTATTACCCTCTTAGCGCTCCGAATCTCCACTTGCATTTTCTACAAAAAGAGTGTTTCATAACTGCTCAATCAAAAATATGTTTTATCTCTGTTAACTGAATTTACAGATCAGAAATAAGTTTCACAGAATGCATCTGTGTAGTTTTTATTTGAAGATATTTTTTCCCAATGTAGGCCTCTTAGCGCTTAGCATGTCCAATTGCAGTTTCTACAGAAAGAGTGTTTCAGAACGGCTCAATCAAAAGTAAGGTTCAACTCTATTAGTTGAATGCACAGAACAGAAAGAATTTTCACAGAATGCTACTGTGTAGTTTATATTTGAATATATTCCTTTTTCCACTATTACCCTCTTAGCGCTCCGAATGTCCACTTGCATTTTCTACAGAAAGAGTGTTCAGAACTGCGCAATCAAAAGTATGGTTTAACTCTGTTAGCTTAATGAACATATCAGAAATAAGTTTCACACAATGCTTCTGTGTAGTTTTTATTTGAAGATATTATTTTTCCCAATATAGGCCTCTTAGCGCTCAGAATGTCCAATTGCAGTTTCTACAGAAAGAGTGTTTCAGAAAGGCTCAATCAAAAGTAAGGTTCAACTCTGTTAGTTGAATGCACAGAACAGAAAGAAGTTTCATACAATGCTTCTGTGTAGTTTATATTTGAACATATTCTTTTTTCCACTATTACCCACTTAGCGCTATGAATGTCCAGTTGCATTTTCTACAGACAGAGTGTTTCAAAACTGCTCAATCAAAAGTATGGTTTAACTCTGTTAGCTGAATGCTCAGATCAGAAAGAAGTTTCACAGAATGCTTCTGTGTAGTTTATATTTGAATATATTCCTTTTTCCACTACTAATCTCTTAGCGCTCCAAATGTCCAGTTGCATTTTCTACAGAAAGAGAGTTCAGATCTGCTCAAACAAAAGTATGGTTTAACACTGTTAGCTGAATGCACAGATCAGAAAGAAGTTTCACCGAATGATTCTGTGTAGTTTATATTTGGAGACATTCCTTTTTCCACTATTACCCTCTTAGCACTCCGAATCTCCACTTGCATTTTCTACAGAAAGAGTGTTTCAGAACGGCTCAATCAAAACTAAGGTTCAACTCTTTTAGTTGAACAAACAGAACAGAAAGAAGTTTCACACAATTCTTCTGTGTAGTTTTTACTTGTAGACATTCTTTTTCCCAATATAGGCCTCTTAGCGCTCAGAATGTCCAATTGCAGTTTCTACAGAAAGAGTGTTTCAGAACGGCTCAATCAAAAGTAAGGTTCAACTCTGTTAGTTGAATGCACAGAACAGAAAGAAGTTTCATACAATGCTTCTGTGTAGTTTATATTTGAACATATTGTTTTTTCCACTATTACCCACATAGCGCTACGAATGTCCAGTTGCATTTTCTACAGACAGAGGGTTTCAAAACTGCTCAATCAAAAGTATGGTTTAACTCTGTTAGCTGAATGCTCAGATCAGAAAGAAGTTTCACAGAATGCTTCTGTGTAGTTTATATTTGAAAATATTCCTTTTTCCACTACTACGCTCTTAGCGCTCCGAATCTCCACTTGCATTTTCTACAGAAAGAGTGTTTCATAACTGCTCAATCAAAAATATGTTTTATCTCTGTTAGCTGAATTTACAGATCAGAAATAAGTTTCACAGAATGCATCTGTGTAGTTTTTATTTGAAGATATTCTTTTTCCCAATGTAGGCCTCTTAGCGCTTAGCATGTCCAATTGCAGTTTCTACAGAAAGAGTGTTTCAGAACGGCTCAATCAAAAGTAAGGGTCAACTCTGTTAGTTGAATGCACAGAACAGAAAGTATTTTCACAGAATGCTACTGTGTAGTTTATATTTGAATATATTCCTTTTTCCACTATTACCCTCTTAGCACTCCGAATCTCCACTTGCATATTCTACAGAAAGAGTGTTCAGAACTGCGCAATCAAAAGTATGGTTTAACTCTGTTAGCTTAATGAACATATCAGAAATAAGTTTCACACAATGATTCTGTGTAGTTTTTATTTGAAGATATTATTTTTCCCAATAGAGGCCTCTTAGCGCTCAGAATGTCCAATTGCAGTTTCTACAGAAAGAGTGTTTCAGAAAGGCTCAATCAAAAGTAAGGTTCAACTCTGTTAGTTGAATGCACAGAACAGAAAGTAGTTTCATACAATGCTTCTGTGTAGTTTATATTTGAACATATTCTTTTTTCCACTATTACCCACTTAGCGCTACGAATGTCCAGTTGCATTTTCTACAGACAGAGTGTTTCAAAACTGCTCAATCAAAAGTATGGTTTAACTCTGTTAGCTGAATGCTCAGATCAGAAAGAAGTTTCACAGAATGCTTCTGTGTAGTTTATATTTGAATATATTCCTTTTTCCACTACTACTCTCTTAGCGCTCCAAATGTCCAGTTGCATTTTCTACAGAAAGAGAGTTCAGATCTGCTCAATCAAAAGTATGGTTTAACTCTGTTAGCTGAATGCACAGATCAGAAAGAAGTTTCACCGAATGATTCTGTGTAGTTTATATTTCTAGACATTCCTTTTTCCACTATTACCCTCTTAGCGCTCCGAATCTCCACTTGCATTTTCTACAGAAAGAGTGTTTCAGAACGGCTCAATCAAAACTAAAGTTGAACTCTTTTAGTTGAACAAACAGAACAGAAAGAAGTTTCACACAATTCTTCTGTGTAGTTTTTATTTGTAGACATTCTTTTTCCCAATATAGGCCTCTTAGCGGTCAGAATGTCCAATTGCAGTTTCTACAGAAAGAGTGTTTCAGAACGGCTCAATCAAATGTAAGGTTCAACACTGTTAGTTGAATGCACAGAACAGAAAGAAGTTTCATACAATGCTTCTGTGTAGTTTATATTTGAACATATTCTTTTTTCCACTATTACCCACTTAGCGCTACGAATGTCCAGTTGCATTTTCTACAGACAGAGTGTTTCAAAACTGCTCAATCAAAAGTATGGTTTAACTCTGTTAGCTGAATGCTCAGATCAGAAAGAAGTTTCACAGAATGCTTCTGTGTAGTTTATATTTGAATATATTCCTTTTTCCACTACTACGCTCTTAGCGCTCCAAATGTCCAGTTGCATTTTCTACAGAAAGAGTGTTCAGATCTGCTCAATCAAAAGTATGGTTTAACTCTGTTAGCTGAATGCACAGATCAGAAAGAAGTTTCACCGAATGATTCTGTGTAGTTTATATTTGAAGACATTCCTTTTTCCACTATTACCCTCTTAGCGCTCCGAATCTCCACTTGCATTTTCTACAAAAAGAGTGTTTCATAACTGCTCAATCAAAAATATGTTTTATCTCTGTTAACTGAATTTACAGATCAGAAATAAGTTTCACAGAATGCATCTGTGTAGTTTTTATTTGAAGATATTCTTTTTCCCAATGTAGGCCTCTTAGCACTTAGCATGTCCAATTGCAGTTTCTACAGAAAGAGTGTTTCAGAACGGCTCAATCAAAAGTAAGGTTCAACTCTGTTAGTTGAATGCACAGAGCAGAAAAAATTTTCACAGAATGCTACTGTGTAGTTTATATTTGAATATATTCCTTTTTCCACTATTACCCTCTTAGCGCTCCGAATGTCCACTTGCATTTTCTACAGAAAGAGTGTTCAGAACTGCGCAATCAAAAGTATGGTTTAACTCTGTTAGCTTAATGAACATATCAGAAATAAGTTTCACACAATGCTTCTGTGTAGTTTTTATTTGAAGATATTATTTTTCCCAATATAGGCCTCTTAGCGCTCAGAAGGTCCAATTGCAGTTTCTACAGAAAGAGTGTTTCAGAAAGGCTCAATCAAAAGTAAGGTTCAACTCTGTTAGTTGAATGCACAGAACAGAAAGTAGTTTCATACAATGCTTCTGTGTAGTTTATATTTGAACATATTCTTTTTTCCACTATTACCCACTTAGCGCTACGAATGTCCAGTTGCATTTTCTACAGACAGAGTGTTTCAAAACTGCTCAATCAAAAGTATGGTTTAACTCTGTTAGCTGAATGCTCAGATCAGAAAGAAGTTTCACAGAATGCTTCTGTGTAGTTTATATTTGAATATATTCCTTTTTCCACTACTACTCTCTTAGCGCTCCAAATGTCCAGTTGCATTTTCTACAGAAAGAGAGTTCAGATCTGGTCAATCAAAAGTATGGTTTAACTCTGTTAGCTGAATGCACAGATCAGAAAGAAGTTTCACCGAATGATTCTTTGTAGTTTATATTTGGAGACATTCCTTTTTCCACTACTACCCTCTTAGCGCTCCGAATCTCCACTTGCATTTTCTACAGAAAAAGTGTTTCAGAACGGCTCAATCAAAACTAAGGTTCAACTCTTTTAGTTGAACAAACAGAACAGAAAGAAGTTTCACACAATTCTTCTGTGTAGTTTTTATTTGTAGACATTCTTTTTCCCAATATAGGCCTCTTAGCGCTCAGAATGTCCAATTGCAGTTTCTACAGAAAGAGTGTTTCAGAACGGCTCAATCAAAAGTAAGGTTCAACTCTGTTAGTTGAATGCACAGAACAGAAAGAAGTTTCATACAATGCTTCTGTGTAGTTTATATTTGAACATATTCTTTTTTCCACTATTACCCACTTAGCGCTACGAATGTCCAGTTGCATTTTCTACAGACAGAGTGTTTCAAAACTGCTCAATCAAAAGTATGGTTTAACTCTGTTAGCTGAATGCTCAGATCAGAAAGAAGTTTCACAGAATGCTTCTGTGTAGTTTATATTTGAATATATTCCTTTTTCCACTACTACGCTCTTAGCGCTCCAAATGTCCAGTTGCATTTTCAACAGAAAGAGTGTTCAGATCTGATCAATCAAAAGTATGGTTTAACTCTGTTAGCTGAATGCACAGATCAGAAAGAAGTTTCACCGAATGATTCTGTGTAGTTTATATTTGAAGACATTCCTTTTTCCACTATTACCCTCTTAGCGCTCCGAATCTCCACTTGCATTTTCTACAAAAAGAATCTTTCATAACTGCTCAATCAAAAATATGTTTTATCTCTGTTAACTGAATTTACAGATCAGAAATAAGTTTCACAGAATGCATCTGTGTAGTTTTTATTTGAAGATATTCTTTTTCCCAATGTAGGCCTCTTAGCGCTTAGCATGTCCAATTGCAGTTTCTACAGAAAGAGTGTTTCAGAACGGCTCAATAAAAAGTAAGGTTCAACTCTGTTAGTTGAATGCACAGAACAGAAAGAATTTTCACAGAATGCTACTGTGTAGTTTATATTTGAATATATTCCTTTTTCCACTATTACCCTCTTAGCGCTCCGAATGTCCACTTGCATTTTCTACAGAAAGAGTGTTCAGAACTGCGCAACCAAAAGTATGGTTTAACTCTGTTAGCTTAATGAACATATCAGAAATAAGTTTCACACAATGCTTCTGTGTAGTTTTTATTTGAAGATATTATTTTTCCCAATATAGGCCTCTTAGCGCTCAGAATGTCCAATTGCAGTTTCTACAGAAAGAGTGTTTCAGAAAGGCTCAATCAAAAGTAAGTTTCAACTCTGTTAGTTGAATGCACAGAACAGAAAGAAGTTTCATACAATGCTTCTGTGTAGTTTATATTTGAACATATTCTTTTTTCCACTATTACCCACTTAGCGCTACGAATGTCCAGTTGCATTTTCTACAGACAGAGTGTTTCAAAACTGCTCAATCAAAAGTATGGTTTAACTCTATTAGCTGAATGCTCAGATCAGAAAGAAGTTTCACAGAATGCTTCTGTGTAGTTTATATTTGAAAATATTCCTTTTTCCACTACTACGCTCTTAGCGCTCCGAATCTCCACTTGCATTTTCTACAAAGGAGTGTTTCATAACTGCTCAATCAAAAATATGTTTTATCTCTGTTAACTGAATTTACAGATCAGAAATAAGTTTCACAGAATGCATCTGTGTAGTTTTTATTTGAAGATATTCTTTTTCCCAATGTAGGCCTCTTAGCGCTTAGCATGTCCAATTGCAGTTTCTACAGAAAGAGTGTTTCAGAACGGCTCAATCAAAAGTAAGGTTCAACTCTGTTAGTTGAATGCACAGAACAGAAAGAATTTTCACAGAATGCTACTGTGTAGTTTATATTTGAATATATTCCTTTTTCCACTATTACCCTCTTAGCGCTCTGAATGTCCACTTGCATTTTCTACAGAAAGAGTGTTCAGAACTGCGCAATCAAAAGTATGGTTTAACTCTGTTAGCTTAATGAACATATCAGAAATAAGTTTCACACAATGCTTCTGTGTAGTTTTTATTTGAAGATATTATTTTTCCCAATATAGGCCTCTTAGCGCTCAGAATGTCCAATTGCAGTTTCTACAGAAAGAGTGTTTCAGAAAGGCTCAATCAAAAGTAAGGTTCAACTCTGTTAGTTGAATGCACAGAACAGAAAGAAGTTTCATACAATGCTTCTGTGTAGTTTATATTTGAACATATTCTTTTTTCCACTATTACCCACTTAGCGCTACGAATGTCCAGTTGCATTTTCTACAGACAGAGTGTTTCAAAACTGCTCAATCAAAAGTATGGTTTAACTCTGTTAGCTGAATGCTCAGATCAGAAAGAAGTTTCACAGAATGCTTCTGTGTAGTTTATATTTGAAAATATTCCTTTTTCCACTACTACGCTCTTAGCGCTCCGAATCTCCACTTGCATTTTCCACAGAAAGAGTGTTTCATAACTGCTCAATCAAAAATATGTTTTATCTCTGTTAGCTGAATTTACAGATCAGAAATAAGTTTCACAGAATGCATCTGTGTAGTTTTTATTTGAAGATATTCTTTTTCCCAATGTAGGCCTCTTAGCGCTTAGCATGTGCAATTGCAGTTTCTACAGAAAGAGTGTTTCAGAACGGCTCAATCAAAAGTAAGGTTCAACTCTGTTAGTTGAATGCACAGAACAGAAAGTATTTTCACAGAATGCTACTGTGTAGTTTATATTTGAATATATTCCTTTTTCCACTCTTACCCTCTTAGCGCTCCGAATGTCCACTTGTATATTCTACAGAAAGAGTGTTCAGAACTGCGCAATCAAAAGTATGGTTTAACTCTGTTAGCTTAATGAACATATCAGAAATAAGTTTCACACAATGCTTCTGTGTAGTTTTTATTTGAAGATATTATTTTTCCCAATATAGGCCTCTTAGCGCTCAGAATGTCCAATTGCAGTTTCTACAGAAAGAGTGTTTCAGAAAGGCTCAATCAAAAGTAAGGTTCAACTCTGTTAGTTGAATGCACAGAACAGAAAGAAGTTTCATACAATGCTTCTGTGTAGTTTATATTTGAACATATTCTTTTTTCCACTATTACCCACTTAGCGCTACGAATGTCCAGTTGCATTTTCTACAGACAGAGTGTTTCATAACTGCTCAATCAAAAGTATGGTTTAACTCTGTTAGCTGAATGCTCAGATCAGAAAGAAGTTTCACAGAATGCTTCTGTGTAGTTTATATTTGAATATATTCCTTTTTCCACTACTACTCTCTTAGCGCTCCAAATGTCCAGTTGCATTTTCTACAGAAAGAGAGTTCAGATCTGCTCAATCAAAAGTATGGTTTAACTCTGTTAGCTGAATGCACAGATCAGAAAGAAGTTTCACCGAATGATTCTGTGTAGTTTATATTTCTAGACATTCCTTTTTCCACTATTACCCTCTTAGCGCTCCGAATCTCCACTTGCATTTTCTACAGAAAGAGTGTTTCAGAACGGCTCAATCAAAACTAAGGTTGAACTCTTTTAGTTGAACAAACAGAACAGAAAGAAGTTTCACACAATTCTTCTGTGTAGTTTTTATTTGTAGACATTCTTTTTCCCAATATAGGCCTCTTAGCGGTCAGAATGTCCAATTGCAGTTTCTACAGAAAGAGTGTTTCAGAACGGCTCAATCAAAAGTAAGGTTCAACACTGTTAGTTGAATGCACAGAACAGAAAGAAGTTTCATACAATGCTTCTGTGTAGTTTATATTTGAACATATTCTTTTTTCCACTATTACCCACTTAGCGCTACGAATGTCCAGTTGCATTTTCTACAGACAGAGTGTTTCAAAACTGCTCAATCAAAAGTATGGTTTAACTCTGTTAGCTGAATGCTCAGATCAGAAAGAAGTTTCACAGAATGCTTCTGTGTAGTTTATATTTGAATATATTCCTTTTTCCACTACTACGCTCTTAGCGCTCCAAATGTCCAGTTGCATTTTCTACAGAAAGAGTGTTCAGATCTGCTCAATCAAAAGTATGGTTTAACTCTGTTAGCTGAATGCACAGATCAGAAAGAAGTTTCACCGAATGATTCTGTGTAGTTTATATTTGAAGACATTCCTTTTTCCACTATTACCCTCTTAGCGCTCCGAATCTCCACTTGCATTTTCTACAAAAAGAGTGTTTCATAACTGCTCAATCAAAAATATGTTTTATCTCTGTTAACTGAATTTACAGATCAGAAATAAGTTTCACAGAATGCATCTGTGTAGTTTTTATTTGAAGATATTCTTTTTCAAAATGTAGGCCTCTAAGCGCTTAGCATGTCCAATTGCAGTTTCTACAGAAAGAGTGTTTCAGAACGGCTCAATCAAAAGTAAGGTTCAACTCTGTTAGTTGAATGCACAGAGCAGAAAAAATTTTCACAGAATGCTACTGTGTAGTTTATATTTGAATATATTCCTTTTTCCACTATTACCCTCTTAGCGCTCCGAATGTCCACTTGCATTTTCTACAGAAAGAGTGTTCAGAACTGCGCAATCAAAAGTATGGTTTAACTCTGTTAGCTTAATGAACATATCAGAAATAAGTTTCACACAATGCTTCTGTGTAGTTTTTATTTGAAGATATTATTTTTCCCAATATAGGCCTCTTAGCGCTCAGAAGGTCCAATTGCAGTTTCTACAGAAAGAGTGTTTCAGAAAGGCTCAATCAAAAGTAAGGTTCAACTCTGTTAGTTGAATGCACAGAACAGAAAGTAGTTTCATACAATGCTTCTGTGTAGTTTATATTTGAACATATTCTTTTTTCCACTATTACCCACTTAGCGCTACGAATGTCCAGTTGCATTTTCTACAGACAGAGTGTTTCAAAACTGCTCAATCAAAAGTATGGTTTAACTCTGTTAGCTGAATGCTCAGATCAGAAAGAAGTTTCACAGAATGCTTCTGTGTAGTTTATATTTGAATATATTCCTTTTTCCACTACTACTCTCTTAGCGCTCCAAATGTCCAGTTGCATTTTCTACAGAAAGAGAGTTCAGATCTGCTCAATCAAAAGTATGGTTTAACTCTGTTAGCTGAATGCACAGATCAGAAAGAAGTTTCACCGAATGATTCTTTGTAGTTTATATTTGGAGACATTCCTTTTTCCACTATTACCCTCTTAGCGCTCCGAATCTCCACTTGCATTTTCTACAGAAAGAGTGTTTCAGAACGGCTCAATCAAAACTAAGGTTCAACTCTTTTAGTTGAACAAACAGAACAGAAAGAAGTTTCACACAATTCTTCTGTGTAGTTTTTATTTGTAGACATTCTTTTTCCCAATATAGGCCTCTTAGCGCTCAGAATGTCCAATTGCAGTTTCTACAGAAAGAGTGTTTCAGAACGGCTCAATCAAAAGTAAGGTTCAACTCTGTTAGTTGAATGCACAGAACAGAAAGAAGTTTCATACAATGCTTCTGTGTAGTTTATATTTGAACATATTCTTTTTTCCACTATTACCCACTTAGCGCTACGAATGTCCAGTTGCATTTTCTACAGACAGAGTGTTTCAAAACTGCTCAATCAAAAGTATGGTTTAACTCTGTTAGCTGAATGCTCAGATCAGAAAGAAGTTTCACAGAATGCTTCTGTGTAGTTTATATTTGAATATATTCCTTTTTCCACTACTACGCTCTTAGCGCTCCAAATGTCCAGTTGCATTTTCAACAGAAAGAGTGTTCAGATCTGATCAATCAAAAGTATGGTTTAACTCTGTTAGCTGAATGCACAGATCAGAAAGAAGTTTCACCGAATGATTCTGTGTAGTTTATATTTGAAGACATTCCTTTTTCCACTATTACCCTCTTAGCGCTCCGAATCTCCACTTGCATTTTCTACAAAAAGAATCTTTCATAACTGCTCAATCAAAAATATGTTTTATCTCTGTTAACTGAATTTACAGATCAGAAATAAGTTTCACAGAATGCATCTGTGTAGTTTTTATTTGAAGATATTCTTTTTCCCAATGTAGGCCTCTTAGCGCTTAGCATGTCCAATTGCAGTTTCTACAGAAAGAGTGTTTCAGAACGGCTCAATAAAAAGTAAGGTTCAACTCTGTTAGTTGAATGCACAGAACAGAAAGAATTTTCACAGAATGCTACTGTGTAGTTTATATTTGAATATATTCCTTTTTCCACTATTACCCTCTTAGCGCTCCGAATGTCCACTTGCATTTTCTACAGAAAGAGTGTTCAGAACTGCGCAACCAAAAGTATGGTTTAACTCTGTTAGCTTAATGAACATATCAGAAATAAGTTTCACACAATGCTTCTGTGTAGTTTTTATTTAAAGATATTATTTTTCCCAATATAGGCCTCTTAGCGCTCAGAATGTCCAATTGCAGTTTCTACAGAAAGAGTGTTTCAGAAAGGCTCAATCAAAAGTAAGTTTCAACTCTGTTAGTTGAATGCACAGAACAGAAAGAAGTTTCATACAATGCTTCTGTGTAGTTTATATTTGAACATATTCTTTTTTCCACTATTACCCACTTAGCGCTACGAATGTCCAGTTGCATTTTCTACAGACAGAGTGTTTCAAAACTGCTCAATCAAAAGTATGGTTTAACTCTGTTAGCTGAATGCTCAGATCAGAAAGAAGTTTCACAGAATGCTTCTGTGTAGTTTATATTTGAAAATATTCCTTTTTCCACTACTACGCTCTTAGCGCTCCGAATCTCCACTTGCATTTTCTACAAAGGAGTGTTTCATAACTGCTCAATCAAAAATATGTTTTATCTCTGTTAACTGAATTTACAGATCAGAAATAAGTTTCACTGAATGCATCTGTGTAGTTTTTATTTGAAGATATTCTTTTTCCCAATGTAGGCCTCTTAGCGCTTAGCATGTCCAATTGCAGTTTCTACAGAAAGAGTGTTTCAGAACGGCTCAATCAAAAGTAAGGTTCAACTCTGTTAGTTGAATGCACAGAACAGAAAGAATTTTCACCGAATGCTACTGTGTAGTTTATATTTGAATATATTCCTTTTTCCACTATTACCCTCTTAGCGCTCCGAATGTCCACTTGCATTTTCTACAGAAAGAGTGTTCAGAACTGCGCAATCAAAAGTATGGTTTAACTCTGTTAGCTTAATGAACATATCAGAAATAAGTTTCACACAATGCTTCTGTGTAGTTTTTATTTGAAGATATTATTTTTCCCAATATAGGCCTCTTAGCGCTCAGAATGTCCAATTGCAGTTTCTACAGAAAGAGTGTTTCAGAAAGGCTCAATCAAAAGTAAGGTTCAACTCTGTTAGTTGAATGCACAGAACAGAAAGAAGTTTCATACAATGCTTCTGTGTAGTTTATATTTGAACATATTCTTTTTTCCACTATTACCCACTTAGCGCTACGAATGTCCAGTTGCATTTTCTACAGACAGAGTGTTTCAAAACTGCTCAATCAAAAGTATGGTTTAACTCTGTTAGCTGAATGCTCAGATCAGAAAGAAGTTTCACAGAATGCTTCTGTGTAGTTTATATTTGAAAATATTCCTTTTTCCACTACTACGCTCTTAGCGCTCCGAATCTCCACTTGCATTTTCCACAGAAAGAGTGTTTCATAACTGCTCAATCAAAAATATGTTTTATCTCTGTTAGCTGAATTTACAGATCAGAAATAAGTTTCACAGAATGCATCTGTGTAGTTTTTATTTGAAGATATTCTTTTTCCCAATGTAGGCCTCTTAGCGCTTAGCATGTCCAATTGCAGTTTCTACAGAAAGAGTGTTTCAGAACGGCTCAATCAAAAGTAAGGTTCAACTCTGTTAGTTGAATGCACAGAACAGAAAGTATTTTCACAGAATGCTACTGTGTAGTTTATATTTGAATATATTCCTTTTTCCACTATTACCCTCTTAGCGCTCCGAATGTCCACTTGTATATTCTACAGAAAGAGTGTTCAGAACTGCGCAATCAAAAGTATGGTTTAACTCTGTTAGCTTAATGAACATATCAGAAATAAGTTTCACACAATGCTTCTGTGTAGTTTTTATTTGAAGATATTATTTTTCCCAATATAGGCCTCTTAGCGCTCAGAATGTCCAATTGCAGTTTCTACAGAAAGAGTGTTTCAGAAAGGCTCAATCAAAAGTAAGGTTCAACTCTGTTAGTTGAATGCACAGAACAGAAAGAAGTTTCATACAATGCTTCTGTGTAGTTTATATTTGAACATATTCTTTTTTCCACTATTACCCACTTAGCGCTACGAATGTCCAGTTGCATTTTCTACAGACAGAGTGTTTCATAACTGCTCAATCAAAAGTATGGTTTAACTCTGTTAGCTGAATGCTCAGATCAGAAAGAAGTTTCACAGAATGCTTCTGTGTAGTTTATATTTGAATATATTCCTTTTTCCACTACTACTCTCTTAGCGCTCCAAATGTCCAGTTGCATTTTCTACAGAAAGAGAGTTCAGATCTGCTCAATCAAAAGTATGGTTTAACTCTGTTAGCTGAATGCACAGATCAGAAAGAAGTTTCACCGAATGATTCTTTGTAGTTTATATTTGGAGACATTCCTTTTTCCACTACTACCCTCTTAGCGCTCCGAATCTCCACTTGCATTTTCTACAGAAAGAGTGTTTCAGAACGGCTCAATCAAAACTAAGGTTCAACTCTTTTAGTTGAACAAACAGAACAGAAAGAAGTTTCACACAATTCTTCTGTGTAGTTTTTATTTGTAGACATTCTTTTTCCCAATATAGGCCTCTTAGCGCTCAGAATGTCCAATTGCAGTTTCTACAGAAAGAGTGTTTCAGAACGGCTCAATCAAAAGTAAGGTTCAACTCTGTTAGTTGAATGCACAGAACAGAAAGAAGTTTCATACAATGCTTCTGTGTAGTTTATATTTGAACATATTCTTTTTTCCACTATTACCCACTTAGCGCTACGAATGTCCAGTTGCATTTTCTACAGACAGAGTGTTTCAAAACTGCTCAATCAAAAGTATGGTTTAACTCTGTTAGCTGAATGCTCAGATCAGAAAGAAGTTTCACAGAATGCTTCTGTGTAGTTTATATTTGAATATATTCCTTTTTCCACTACTACGCTCTTAGCGCTCCAAATGTCCAGTTGCATTTTCAACAGAAAGAGTGTTCAGATCTGATCAATCAAAAGTATGGTTTAACTCTGTTAGCTGAATGCACAGATCAGAAAGAAGTTTCACCGAATGATTCTGTGTAGTTTATATTTGAAGACATTCCTTTTTCCACTATTACCCTCTTAGCGCTCCGAATCTCCACTTGCATTTTCTACAGAAAGAGTGTTTCAGAACGGCTCAATCAAAACTAAGGTTCAACTCTTTTAGTTGAACAAACAGAACAGAAAGAAGTTTCACACAATTCTTCTGTGTAGTTTTTATTTGTAGACATTCTTTTTAACAAATATAGGCCTCTTAGCGCTCAGAATGTCCAATTGCAGTTTCTACAGAAAGAGTGTTTCAGAACGGCTCAATCAAAAGTAAGGTTCAACTCTGTTAGTTGAATGCACAGAACAGAAAGAAGTTTCATACAATGCTTCTGTGTAGTTTATATTTGAACATATTCTTTTTTCCACTATTACCCACTTAGCGCTACGAATGTCCAGTTGCATTTTCTACAGACAGAGTGTTTCAAAACTGCTCAATCAAAAGTATGGTTTAACTCTGTTAGCTGAATGCTCAGATCAGAAAGAAGTTTCACAGAATGCTTCTGTGTAGTTTATATTTGAAAATATTCCTTTTTCCACTACTACGCTCTTAGCGCTCCGAATCTCCACTTGCATTTTCTACAAAGGAGTGTTTCATAACTGCTCAATCAAAAATATGTTTTATCTCTGTTAACTGAATTTACAGATCAGAAATAAGTTTCACAGAATGCATCTGTGTAGTTTTTATTTGAAGATATTCTTTTTCCCAATGTAGGCCTCTTAGCGCTTAGCATGTCCAATTGCAGTTTCTACAGAAAGAGTGTTTCAGAACGGCTCAATCAAAAGTAAGGTTCAACTCTGTTAGTTGAATGCACAGAACAGAAAGAATTTTCACAGAATGCTACTGTGTAGTTTATATTTGAATATATTCCTTTTTCCACTATTACCCTCTTAGCGCTCCGAATGTCCACTTGCATTTTCTACAGAAAGAGTGTTCAGAACTGCGCAATCAAAAGTATGGTTTAACTCTGTTAGCTTAATGAACATATCAGAAATAAGTTTCACACAATGCTTCTGTGTAGTTTTTATTTGAAGATATTATTTTTCCCAATGTAGGCCTCTTAGCGCTCAGAATGTCCAATTGCAGTTTCTACAGAAAGAGTGTTTCAGAAAGGCTCAATCAAAAGTAAGGTTCAACTCTGTTAGTTGAATGCACAGAACAGAAAGAAGTTTCATACAATGCTTCTGTGTAGTTTATATTTGAACATATTCTTTTATCCACTATTACCCACTTAGCGCTACGAATGTCCAGTAGCATTTTCTACAGACAGAGTGTTTCAAAACTGCTCAATCAAAAGTATGGTTTAACTCTGTTAGCTGAATGCTCAGATCAGAATGAAGTTTCACAGAATGCTTCTGTGTAGTTTATATTTGAATATATTCCATTTTCCACTACTACTCTCTTAGCGCTCCAAATGTCCAGTTGCATTTTCTACAGAAAGAGAGTTCAGATCTGGTCAATCAAAAGTATGGTTTAACTCTGTTAGCTGAATGCACAGATCAGAAAGAAGTTTCACCGAATGATTCTTTGTAGTTTATATTTGGAGACATTCCTTTTTCCACTACTACCCTCTTAGCGCTCCGAATCTCCACTTGCATTTTCTACAGAAAGAGTGTTTCAGAACGGCTCAATCAAAACTAAGGTTCAACTCTTTTAGTTGAACAAACAGAACAGAAAGAAGTTTCACACAATTCTTCTGTGTAGTTTTTATTTGTAGACATTCTTTTTCCCAATATAGGCCTCTTAGCGCTCAGAATGTCCAATTGCAGTTTCTACAGAAAGAGTGTTTCAGAACGGCTCAATCAAAAGTAAGGTTCAACTCTGTTAGTTGAATGCACAGAACAGAAAGAAGTTTCATACAATGCTTCTGTGTAGTTTATATTTGAACATATTCTTTTTTCCACTATTACCCACTTAGCGCTACGAATGTCCAGTTGCATTTTCTACAGACAGAGTGTTTCAAAACTGCTCAATCAAAAGTATGGTTTAACTCTGTTAGCTGAATGCTCAGATCAGAAAGAAGTTTCACAGAATGCTTCTGTGTAGTTTATATTTGAATATATTCCTTTTTCCACTACTACGCTCTTAGCGCTCCAAATGTCCAGTTGCATTTTCAACAGAAAGAGTGTTCAGATCTGATCAATCAAAAGTATGGTTTAACTCTGTTAGCTGAATGCACACATCAGAAAGAAGTTTCACCGAATGATTCTGTGTAGTTTATATTTGAAGACATTCCTTTTTCCACTATTACCCTCTTAGCGCTCCGAATCTCCACTTGCATTTTCTACAAAAAGAATCTTTCATAACTGCTCAATCAAAAATATGTTTTATCTCTGTTAACTGAATTTACAGATCAGAAATAAGTTTCACAGAATGCATCTGTGTAGTTTTTATTTGAAAATATTCTTTTTCCCAATGTAGGCCTCTTAGCGCTTAGCATGTCCAATTGCAGTTTCTACAGAAAGAGTGTTTCAGAACGGCTCAATCAAAAGTAAGGTTCAACTCTGTTAGTTGAATGCACAGAACAGAAAGAATTTTCACAGAATGCTACTGTGTAGTTTATATTTGAATATATTCCTTTTTCCACTATTACCCTCTTAGCGCTCCGAATGTCCACTTGCATTTTCTACAGAAAGAGTGTTCAGAACTGCGCAACCAAAAGTATGGTTTAACTCTGTTAGCTTAATGAACATATCAGAAATAAGTTTCACACAATGCTTCTGTGTAGTTTTTATTTGAAGATATTATTTTTCCCAATATAGGCCTCTTAGCGCTCAGAATGTCCAATTGCAGTTTCTACAGAAAGAGTGTTTCAGAAAGGCTCAATCAAAAGTAAGGTTCAACTCTTTTAGTTGAACAAACAGAACAGAAAGAAGTTTCACACAATTCTTCTGTGTAGTTTTTATTTGTAGACATTCTTTTTCCCAATATAGGCCTCTTAGCGCTCAGAATGTCCAATTGCAGTTTCTACAGAAAGAGTGTTTCAGAACGGCTCAATCAAAACTAAGGTTCAACTCTGTTAGTTGAATGCACAGAACAGAAAGAAGTTTCATACAATGCTTCTGTGTAGTTTATATTTGAACATATTCTTTTTTCCACTATTACCCACTTAGCGCTACGAATGTCCAGTTGCATTTTCTACAGACAGAGTGTTTCAAAACTGCTCAATCAAAAGTATGGTTTAACTCTGTTAGCTGAATGCTCAGATCAGAAAGAAGTTTCACAGAATGCTTCTGTGTAGTTTATATTTGAATATATTCCTTTTTCCACTACTACGCTCTTAGCGCTCCAAATGTCCAGTTGCATTTTCTACAGAAAGAGTGTTCAGATCTGCTCAATCAAAAGTATGTTTTAACTCTGTTAGCTGAATGCACAGAACAGAAAGAAGTTTCACCGAATGATTCTGTGTAGTTTATATTTGAAGACATTCCTTTTTCCACTATTACTCTCTTAGCGCTCCGAATCTCCACTTGCATTTTCTACAAAAAGAGTGTTTCATAACTGCTCAATCAAAAATATGTTTTATCTCTGTTAACTGAATTTACAGATCAGAAATAAGTTTCACAGAATGCATCTGTGTAGTTTTTATTTGAAGATATTCTTTTTCAAAATGTAGGCCTCTTAGCGCTTAGCATGTCCAATTGCAGTTTCTACAGAAAGAGTGTTTCAGAACGGCTCAATCAAAAGTAAGGTTCAACTCTGTTAGTTAAATGCACAGAACAGAAAGGATTTTCACAGAATGCTACTGTGTAGTTTATATTTGAATATATTCCTTTTTCCACTATTACCCTCTTAGCGCTCCGAATGTCCACTTGCATTTTCTACAGAAAGAGTGTTCAGAACTGCGCAATCAAAAGTATGGTTTAACTCTGTTAGCTTAATGAACATATCAGAAATAAGTTTCACACAATGCTTCTGTGTAGTTTTTATTTGAAGATATTATTTTTCCCAATAGAGGCCTCTTAGTGCTCAGAATGTCCAATTGCAGTTTCTACAGAAAGAGTGTTTCAGAAAGGCTCAATCAAAAGTAAGGTTCAACTCTGTTAGTTGAATGCACAGAACAGAAAGAAGTTTCATACAATGCTTCTGTGTAGTTTATATTTGAACATATTCTTTTTTCCACTATTACCCACTTAGCGCTACGAATCTCCAGTTGCATTTTCTACAGACAGAGTGTTTCAAAACTGCTCAATCAAAAGTATGGTTTAACTCTGTTAGCTGAATGCTCAGATCAGAAAGAAGTTTCACAGAATGCTTCTGTGTAGTTTATATTTGAATATATTCCTTTTTCCACTACTACTCTCTTAGCGCTCCAAATGTCCAGTTGCATTTTCTACAGAAAGAGAGTTCAGATCTGCTCAATCAAAAGTATGGTTTAACTCTGTTAGCTGAATGCACAGATCAGAAAGAAGTTTCACCGAATGATTCTGTGTAGTTTATATTTGGAGACATTCATTTTTCCACTATTACCCTCTTAGCGCTCCGAATCTCCACTTGCATTTTCTACAAAAAGAGTGTTTCATAACTGCTCAATCAAAAATATGTTTTATCTCTGTTAACTGAATTTACAGATCAGAAATAAGTTTCACAGAATGCATCTGTGTAGTTTTTATTTGAAGATATTCTTTTTCAAAATGTAGGCCTCTAAGCGCTTAGCATGTCCAATTGCAGTTTCTACAGAAAGAGTGTTTCAGAACGGCTCAATCAAAAGTAAGGTTCAACTCTGTTAGTTGAATGCACAGAGCAGAAAAAATTTTCACAGAATGCTACTGTGTAGTTTATATTTGAATATATTCCTTTTTCCACTATTACCCTCTTAGCGCTCCGAATGTCCACTTGCATTTTCTACAGAAAGAGTGTTCAGAACTGCGCAATCAAAAGTATGGTTTAACTCTGTTAGCTTAATGAACATATCAGAAATAAGTTTCACACAATGCTTCTGTGTAGTTTTTATTTGAAGATATTATTTTTCCCAATATAGGCCTCTTAGCGCTCAGAAGGTCCAATTGCACTTTCTACAGAAAGAGTGTTTCAGAAAGGCTCAATCAAAAGTAAGGTTCAACTCTGTTAGTTGAATGCACAGAACAGAAAGAAGTTTCATACAATGCTTCTGTGTAGTTTATATTTGAACATATTCTTTTTTCCACTATTACCCACTTAGCGCTACGAATGTCCAGTTGCATTTTCTACAGACAGAGTGTTTCAAAACTGCTCAATCAAAAGTATGGTTTAACTCTGTTAGCTGAATGCTCAGATCAGAAAGAAGTTTCACAGAATGCTTCTGTATAGTTTATATTTGAATATATTCCTTTTTCCACTACTACTCTCTTAGCGCTCCAAATGTCCAGTTGCATTTTCTACAGAAAGAGAGTTCAGATCTGCTCAATCAAAAGTATGGTTTAACTCTGTTAGCTGAATGCACAGATCAGAAAGAAGTTTCACCGAATGATTCTGTGAAGTTTATATTTGGAGACATTCCTTTTTCCACTATTACCCTCTTAGCGCTCCGAATCTCCACTTGCATTTTCTACAGAAAGAGTGTTTCAGAACGGCTCAATCAAAACTAAGGTTCAACTCTTTTAGTTGAACAAACAGAACAGAAAGAAGTTTCACACAATTCTTCTGTGTAGTTTTTATTTGTAGACATTCTTTTTCCCAATATAGGCCTCTTAGCGCTCAGAATGTCCAATTGCAGTTTCTACAGAAAGAGAGTTTCAGAACGGCTCAATCAAAAGTAAGGTTCAACTCTGTTTGTTGAATGCACAGAACAGAAAGAAGTTTCATACAATGCTTCTGTGTAGTTTATATTTGAACATATTCTTTTTTCCACTATTACCCACTTAGCGCTACGAATGTCCAGTTGCTTTTTCTACAGACAGAGTGTTTCAAAACTGCTCAATCAAAAGTATGGTTTAAGTCTGTTAGCTGAATGCTCAGATCAGAAAGAAGTTTCACAGAATGCTTCTGTGTAGTTGATATTTGTAAATATTCCTTTTTCCACTACTACGCTCTTAGCGCTCCGAATCTCCACTTGCATTTTCTACAAAGGAGTGTTTCATAACTGCTCAATCAAAAATATGTTTTATCTCTGTTATCTGAATTTACAGATCAGAAATAAGTTTCACAGAATGCATCTGTGTAGTTTTTATTTGAAGATATTCTTTTTCCCAATGTAGGCCTCTTAGCGCTTAGCATGTCCAATTGCAGTTTCTACAGAAAGAGTGTTTCAGAACGGCTCAATCAAAAGTAAGGTTCAACTCTGTTAGTTGAATGCACAGAACAGAAAGAATTTTCACAGAATGCTACTGTGTAGTTTATATTTGAATATATTCCTTTTTCCACTATTACCCTCTTAGCGCTCCGAATGTCCACTTGCATTTTCTACAGAAAGAGTGTTCAGAACTGCGCAATCAAAAGTATGGTTTAACTCTGTTAGCTTAATGAACATATCAGAAATAAGTTTCACACAATGCTTCTGTGTAGTTTTTATTTGAAGATATTATTTTTCCCAATAGAGGCCTCTTAGCGCTCAGAATGTCCAATTGCAGTTTCTACAGAAAGAGTGTTTCAGAAAGGCTCAATCAAAGTAAGGTTCAACTCTGTTAGTTGAATGCACAGAACTGAAAGAAGTTTCATACAATGCTTCTGTGTAGTTTATATTTGAACATATTCTTTTTTCCACTATTACCCACTTAGCGCTACGAATGTCCAGTTGCATTTTCTACAGACAGAGTGTTTCAAAACTGCTCAATCAAAAGTATGGTTTAACTCTGTTAGCTGAATGCTCAGATCAGAAAGAAGTTTCACAGAATGCTTCTGTGTAGTTTATATTTGAATATATTCCTTTTTCCACTACTACTCTCTTAGCGCTCCAAATGTCCAGTTGCATTTTCTACAGAAAGAGTGTTCAGATCTGCTCAATCAAAAGTATGGTTTAACTCTGTTAGCTGAATGCACAGAACAGAAAGAAGTTTCACCGAATGATTCTGTGTAGTTTATATTTGAAGACATTCCTTTTTCCACTATTACTCTCTTAGCGCTCCGAATCTCCACTTGCATTTTCTACAAAAAGAGTGTTTCATAACTGCTCAATCAAAAATATGTTTTATCTCTGTTAACTGAATTTACAGATCAGAAATAAGTTTCACAGAATGCATCTGTGTAGTTTTTATTTGAAGATATTCTTTTTCAAAATGTAGGCCTCTTAGCGCTTAGCATGTCCAATTGCAGTTTCTACAGAAAGAGTGTTTCAGAACGGCTCAATCAAAAGTAAGGTTCAACTCTGTTAGTTAAATGCACAGAACAGAAAGGATTTTCACAGAATGCTACTGTGTAGTTTATATTTGAATATATTCCTTTTTCCACTATTACCCTCTTAGCGCTCCGAATGTCCACTTGCATTTTCTACAGAAAGAGTGTTCAGAACTGCGCAATCAAAAGTATGGTTTAACTCTGTTAGCTTAATGAACATATCAGAAATAAGTTTCACACAATGCTTCTGTGTAGTTTTTATTTGAAGATATTATTTTTCCCAATAGAGGCCTCTTAGTGCTCAGAATGTCCAATTGCAGTTTCTACAGAAAGAGTGTTTCAGAAAGGCTCAATCAAAAGTAAGGTTCAACTCTGTTAGTTGAATGCACAGAACAGAAAGAAGTTTCATACAATGCTTCTGTGTAGTTTATATTTGAACATATTCTTTTTTCCACTATTACCCACTTAGCGCTACGAATCTCCAGTTGCATTTTCTACAGACAGAGTGTTTCAAAACTGCTCAATCAAAAGTATGGTTTAACTCTGTTAGCTGAATGCTCAGATCAGAAAGAAGTTTCACAGAATGCTTCTGTGTAGTTTATATTTGAATATATTCCTTTTTCCACTACTACTCTCTTAGCGCTCCAAATGTCCAGTTGCATTTTCTACAGAAAGAGAGTTCAGATCTGCTCAATCAAAAGTATGGTTTAACTCTGTTAGCTGAATGCACAGATCAGAAAGAAGTTTCACCGAATGATTCTGTGTAGTTTATATTTGGAGACATTCATTTTTCCACTATTACCCTCTTAGCGCTCCGAATCTCCACTTGCATTTTCTACAAAAAGAGTGTTTCATAACTGCTCAATCAAAAATATGTTTTATCTCTGTTAACTGAATTTACAGATCAGAAATAAGTTTCACAGAATGCATCTGTGTAGTTTTTATTTGAAGATATTCTTTTTCAAAATGTAGGCCTCTAAGCGCTTAGCATGTCCAATTGCAGTTTCTACAGAAAGAGTGTTTCAGAACGGCTCAATCAAAAGTAAGGTTCAACTCTGTTAGTTGAATGCACAGAGCAGAAAAAATTTTCACAGAATGCTACTGTGTAGTTTATATTTGAATATATTCCTTTTTCGACTATTACCCTCTTAGCGCTCCGAATGTCCACTTGCATTTTCTACAGAAAGAGTGTTCAGAACTGCGCAATCAAAAGTATGGTTTAACTCTGTTAGCTTAATGAACATATCAGAAATAAGTTTCACACAATGCTTCTGTGTAGTTTTTATTTGAAGATATTATTTTTCCCAATATAGGCCTCTTAGCGCTCAGAAGGTCCAATTGCAGTTTCTACAGAAAGAGTGTTTCAGAAAGGCTCAATCAAAAGTAAGGTTCAACTCTGTTAGTTGAATGCACAGAACAGAAAGAAGTTTCATACAATGCTTCTGTGTAGTTTATATTTGAACATATTCTTTTTTCCACTATTACCCACTTAGCGCTACGAATGTCCAGTTGCATTTTCTACAGACAGAGTGTTTCAAAACTGCTCAATCAAAAGTATGGTTTAACTCTGTTAGCTGAATGCTCAGATCAGAAAGAAGTTTCACAGAATGCTTCTGTGTAGTTTATATTTGAATATATTCTTTTTCCACTACTACTCTCTTAGCGCTCCAAATGTCCAGTTGCATTTTCTACAGAAAGAGAGTTCAGATCTGCTCAATCAAAAGTATGGTTTAACTCTGTTAGCTGAATGCACAGATCAGAAAGAAGTTTCACCGAATGATTCTGTGAAGTTTATATTTGGAGACATTCCTCTTTCCACTATTACCCTCTTAGCGCTCCGAATCTCCACTTGCATTTTCTACAGAAAGAGTGTTTCAGAACGGCTCAATCAAAACTAAGGTTCAACTCTTTTAGTTGAACAAACAGAACAGAAAGAAGTTTCACACAATTCTTCTGTGTAGTTTTTATTTGTAGACATTCTTTTTCCCAATATAGGCCTCTTAGCGCTCAGAATGTCCAATTGCAGTTTCTACAGAAAGAGAGTTTCAGAACGGCTCAATCAAAAGTAAGGTTCAACTCTGTTTGTTGAATGCACAGAACAGAAAGAAGTTTCATACAATGCTTCTGTGTAGTTTATATTTGAACATATTCTTTTTTCCACTATTACCCACTTAGCGCTACGAATGTCCAGTTGCTTTTTCTACAGACAGAGTGTTTCAAAACTGCTCAATCAAAAGTATGGTTTAAGTCTGTTAGCTGAATGCTCAGATCAGAAAGAAGTTTCACAGAATGCTTCTGTGTAGTTGATATTTGTAAATATTCCTTTTTCCACTACTACGCTCTTAGCGCTCCGAATCTCCACTTGCATTTTCTACAAAGGAGTGTTTCATAACTGCTCAATCAAAAATATGTTTTATCTCTGTTAACTGAATTTACAGATCAGAAATAAGTTTCACAGAATGCATCTGTGTAGTTTTTATTTGAAGATATTCTTTTTCCCAATGTAGGCCTCTTAGCGCTTAGCATGTCCAATTGCAGTTTCTACAGAAAGAGTGTTTCAGAACGGCTCAATCAAAAGTAAGGTTCAACTCTGTTAGTTGAATGCACAGAACAGAAAGAATTTTCACAGAATGCTACTGTGTAGTTTATATTTGAATATATTCCTTTTTCCACTATTACCCTCTTAGCGCTCCGAATGTCCACTTGCATTTTCTACAGAAAGAGTGTTCAGAACTGCGCAATCAAAAGTATGGTTTAACTCTGTTAGCTTAATGAACATATCAGAAATAAGTTTCACACAATGCTTCTGTGTAGTTTTTATTTGAAGATATTATTTTTCCCAATAGAGGCCTCTTAGCGCTCAGAATGTCCAATTGCAGTTTCTACAGAAAGAGTGTTTCAGAAAGGCTCAATCAAAGTAAGGTTCAACTCTGTTAGTTGAATGCACAGAACTGAAAGAAGTTTCATACAATGCTTCTGTGTAGTTTATATTTGAACATATTCTTTTTTCCACTATTACCCACTTAGCGCTACGAATGTCCAGTTGCATTTTCTACAGACAGAGTGTTTCAAAACTGCTCAATCAAAAGTATGGTTTAACTCTGTTAGCTGAATGCTCAGATCAGAAAGAAGTTTCACAGAATGCTTCTGTGTAGTTTATATTTGAATATATTCCTTTTTCCACTACTACTCTCTTAGCGCTCCAAATGTCCAGTTGCATTTTCTACAGAAAGAGAGTTCAGATCTGCTCAATCAAAAGTATGGTTTAACTCTGTTAGCTGAATGCACAGATCAGAAAGAAGTTTCACCGAATGATTCTGTGAAGTTTATATTTGGAGACATTCCTTTTTCCACTATTACCCTCTTAGCGCTCCGAATCTCCACTTGCATTTTCTACAGAAAGAGTGTTTCAGAACGGCTCAATCAAAACTAAGGTTCAACTCTTTTAGTTGAACAAACAGAACAGAAAGAAGATTCATACAATTCTTCTGTGTAGTTTTTTTTTGTAGACATTCTTTTTCCCAATATAGGCCTCTTAGCGCTCAGAATGTCCAATTGCAGTTTCTACAGAAAGAGTGTTTCAGAACGGCTCAATCAAAAGTAAGGTTCAACTCTGTTAGTTGAATGCACAGAACAGAAAGAAGTTTCATACAATGCTTCTGTGTAGTTTATATTTGAACATATTCTTTTTTCCACTATTACCCACTTAGCGCTACGAATGTCCAGTTGCATTTTCTACAGACAGAGTGTTTCAAAACTGCTCAATCAAAAGTATGGTTTAACTCTGTTAGCTGAATGCTCAGATCAGAAAGAAGTTTCACAGAATGCTTCTGTGTAGTTTATATTTGAATATATTCCTTTTTCCACTACTACGCTCTTAGCGCTCCAAATGTCCAGTTGCATTTTCTACAGAAAGAGTGTTCAGATCTGCTCAATCAAAAGTATGGTTTAACTCTGTTAGCTGAATGCACAGATCAGAAAGAAGTTTCACCGAATGATTCTGTGTAGTTTATATTTGAAGACATACCTTTTTCCACTATTACCCTCTTAGCGCTCCGAATCTCCACTTGCATTTTCTACAAAAGAGTGTTTCATAACTGCTCAATCAAAAATATGTTTTATCTCTGTTAACTGAATTTACAGATCAGAAATAAGTATCACAGAATGCATCTGTGTAGTTTTTATTTGAAGATATTCTTTTTCAAAACGTAGGCCTCTTAGCGCTTAGCATGTCCAATTGCAGTTTCTACAGAAAGAGTGTTTCAGAACGGCTCAATCAAAAGTAAGGTTCAACTCTGTTAGTTGAATGCACAGAACAGAAAGAATTTTCACAGAATGCTACTGTGTAGTTTATATTTGAATATATTCCTTTTTCCACTATTACCCTCTTAGCGCTCCGAATGTCCACTTGCATTTTCTACAGAAAGAGTGTTCAGAACTGCGCAATCAAAAGTATGGTTTAACTCTGTTAGCTTAATGAACATATCAGAAATAAGTTTCACACAATGCTTCTGTGTAGTTTTTATTTGAAGATATTATTTTTCCCAATATAGGCCTCTTAGCGCTCAGAATGTCCAATTGCAGTTTCTACAGAAAGAGTGTTTCAGAAAGGCTCAATCAAAAGTAAGGTTCAACTCTGTTAGTTGAATGCACAGAACAGAAAGAAGTTTCATACAATGCTTCTGTGTAGTTTATATTTGAACATATTCTTTTTTCCACTATTACCCACTTAGCGCTACGAATGTCCAGTTGCATTTTCTACAGACAGAGTGTTTCAAAACTGCTCAATCAAAAGTATGGTTTAACTCTGTTAGCTGAATGCTCAGATCAGAAAGAAGTTTCACAGAATGCTTCTGTGTAGTTTATATTTGAATATATTCCTTTTTCCACTACTACTCTCTTAGCGCTCCAAATGTCCAGTTGCATTTTCTACAGAAAGAGAGTTCAGATCTGCTCAATCAAAAGTATGGTTTAACTCTGTTAGCTGAATGCACAGATCAGAAAGAAGTTTCACCGAATGATTCTGTGTAGTTTATATTTGGAGACATTCATTTTTCCACTATTACCCTCTTAGCGCTCCGAATCTCCACTTGCATTTTCTACAAAAAGAGTGTTTCATAACTGCTCAATCAAAAATATGTTTTATCTCTGTTAACTGAATTTACAGATCAGAAATAAGTTTCACAGAATGCATCTGTGTAGTTTTTATTTGAAGATATTCTTTTTCAAAATGTAGGCCTCTAAGCGCTTAGCATGTCCAATTGCAGTTTCTACAGAAAGAGTGTTTCAGAACGGCTCAATCAAAAGTAAGGTTCAACTCTGTTAGTTGAATGCACAGAGCAGAAAAAATTTTCACAGAATGCTACTGTGTAGTTTATATTTGAATATATTCCTTTTTCCACTATTACCCTCTTAGCGCTCCGAATGTCCACTTGCATTTTCTACAGAAAGAGTGTTCAGAACTGCGCAATCAAAAGTATGGTTTAACTCTGTTAGCTTAATGAACATATCAGAAATAAGTTTCACACAATGCTTCTGTGTAGTTTTTATTTGAAGATATTATTTTTCCCAATATAGGCCTCTTAGCGCTCAGAAGGTCCAATTGCAGTTTCTACAGAAAGAGTGTTTCAGAAAGGCTCAATCAAAAGTAAGGTTCAACTCTGTTATTTGAATGCACAGAACAGAAAGAAGTTTCATACAATGCTTCTGTGTAGTTTATATTTGAATATATTCTTTTTTCCACTATTACCCACTTAGCGCTACGAATGTCCAGTTGCATTTTCTACAGACAGAGTGTTTCAAAACTGCTCAATCAAAAGTATGGTTTAACTCTGTTAGCTGAATGCTCAGATCAGAAAGAAGTTTCACAGAATGCTTCTGTGTAGTTTATATTTGAATATATTCCTTTTTCCACTACTACTCTCTTAGCGCTCCAAATGTCCAGTTGCATTTTCTACAGAAAGAGAGTTCAGATCTGCTCAATCAAAAGTATGGTTTAACTCTGTTAGCTGAATGCACAGATCAGAAAGAAGTTTCACCGAATGATTCTGTGAAGTTTATATTTGGAGACATTCCTTTTTCCACTATTACCCTCTTAGCGCTCCGAATCTCCACTTGCATTTTCTACAGAAAGAGTGTTTCAGAACGGCTCAATCAAAACTAAGGTGCAACTCTTTTAGTTGAACAAACAGAACAGAAAGAAGTTTCACACAATTCTTCTGTGTAGTTTTTATTTGTAGACATTCTTTTTCCCAATATAGGCCTCTTAGCGCTCAGAATGTCCAATTGCAGTTTCTACAGAAAGAGAGTTTCAGAACGGCTCAATCAAAAGTAAGGTTCAACTCTGTTTGTTGAATGCACAGAACAGAAAGAAGTTTCATACAATGCTTCTGTGTAGTTTATATTTGAACATATTCTTTTTTCCACTATTACCCACTTAGCGCTACGAATGTCCAGTTGCTTTTTCTACAGACAGAGTGTTTCAAAACTGCTCAATCAAAAGTATGGTTTAAGTCTGTTAGCTGAATGCTCAGATCAGAAAGAAGTTTCACAGAATGCTTCTGTGTAGTTGATATTTGTAAATATTCCTTTTTCCACTACTACGCTCTTAGCGCTCCGAATCTCCACTTGCATTTTCTACAAAGGAGTGTTTCATAACTGCTCAATCAAAAATATGTTTTATCTCTGTTAACTGAATTTACAGATCAGAAATAAGTTTCACAGAATGCATCTGTGTAGTTTTTATTTGAAGATATTCTTTTTCCCAATGTAGGCCTCTTAGCGCTTAGCATGTCCAATTGCAGTTTCTACAGAAAGAGTGTTTCAGAACGGCTCAATCAAAAGTAAGGTTCAACTCTGTTAGTTGAATGCACAGAACAGAAAGAATTTTCACAGAATGCTACTGTGTAGTTTATATTTGAATATATTCCTTTTTCCACTATTACCCTCTTAGCGCTCCGAATGTCCACTTGCATTTTCTACAGAAAGAGTGTTCAGAACTGCGCAATCAAAAGTATGGTTTAACTCTGTTAGCTTAATGAACATATCAGAAATAAGTTTCACACAATGCTTCTGTGTAGTTTTTATTTGAAGATATTATTTTTCCCAATAGAGGCCTCTTAGCGCTCAGAATGTCCAATTGCAGTTTCTACAGAAAGAGTGCTTCAGAAAGGCTCAATCAAAGTAAGGTTCAACTCTGTTAGTTGAATGCACAGAACTGAAAGAAGTTTCATACAATGCTTCTGTGTAGTTTATATTTGAACATATTCTTTTTTCCACTATTACCCACTTAGCGCTACGAATGTCCAGTTGCATTTTCTACAGACAGAGTGTTTCAAAACTGCTCAATCAAAAGTATGGTTTAACTCTGTTAGCTGAATGCTCAGATCAGAAAGAAGTTTCACAGAATGCTTCTGTGTAGTTTATATTTGAATATATTCCTTTTTCCACTACTACTCTCTTAGCGCTCCAAATGTCCAGTTGCATTTTCTACAGAAAGAGAGTTCAGATCTGCTCAATCAAAAGTATGGTTTAACTCTGTTAGCTGAATGCACAGATCAGAAAGAAGTTTCACCGAATGATTCTGTGAAGTTTATATTTGGAGACATTCCTTTTTCCACTATTACCCTCTTAGCGCTCCGAATCTCCACTTGCATTTTCTACAGAAAGAGTGTTTCAGAACGGCTCAATCAAAACTAAGGTTCAACTCTTTTAGTTGAACAAACAGAACAGAAAGAAGTTTCACACAATTCTTCTGTGTAGTTTTTTTTTGTAGACATTCTTTTTCCCAATATAGGCCTCTTAGCGCTCAGAATGTCCAATTGCAGTTTCTACAGAAAGAGTGTTTCAGAACGGCTCAATCAAAAGTAAGGTTCAACTCTGTTAGTTGAATGCACAGAACAGAAAGAAGTTTCATACAATGCTTCTGTGTAGTTTATATTTGAACATATTCTTTTTTCCACTATTACCCACTTAGCGCTACGAATGTCCAGTTGCATTTTCTACAGACAGAGTGTTTCAAAACTGCTCAATCAAAAGTATGGTTTAACTCTGTTAGCTGAATGCTCAGATCAGAAAGAAGTTTCACAGAATGCTTCTGTGTAGTTTATATTTGAAGACATTCCTTTTTCCCCTATTACCCTCTTAGCGCTCCGAATCTCCACTTGCATTTTCTACAAAAAGAGTGTTTCATAACTGCTCAATCAAAAATATGTTTTATCTCTGTTAACTGAATTTACAGATCAGAAATAAGGTTCACAGAATGCATCTGTGTAGTTTTTATTTGAAGATATTATTTTTCCCAATGTAGGCCTCTTAGCGCTTAGCATGTCCAATTGCAGTTTCTACAGAAAGAGTGCTTCAGAACGGCTCAATCAAAAGTAAGGTTCAACTCTGTTAGTTGAATGCACAGAACAGAAAGAATTTTCACAGAATGCTACTGTGTAGTTTATATTTGAATATATTCCTTTTTCCACTATTACCCTCTTAGCGCTCCGAATGTGCACTTGCATTTTCTACAGAAAGGGTGTTCAGAACTGCCCAATCAAAAGTATGGTTTAACTCTGTTAGCTTAATGAACATATCAGAAATAAGTTTCACACAATGCTTCTGTGTAGTTTTTATTTGAAGATATTATTTTTCCCAATAGAGGCCTCTTAGCGCTCAGAATGTCCAATTGCAGTTTCTACAGAAAGAGTGTTTCAGAAAGGCTCAATCAAAAGTAAGGTTCAAATCTGTTAGTTGAATGCACAGAACAGAAAGAAGTTTCATACAATGCTTCTGTGTAGTTTATATTTGAACATATTCTTTTTTCCACTATTACCCACTTAGCGCTACGAATGTCCAGTTGCATTTTCTACAGACAGAGTGTTTCAAAACTGCTCAATCAAAAGTATGGTTTAACTCTGTTAGGTGAATGCTCAGATCAGAAAGAAGTTTCACAGAATGCTTCTGTGTAGTTTATATTTGAATATATTCTTTTTCCACTACTACTCTCTTAGCGCTCCAAATGTCCAGTTGCATTTTCTACAGAAAGAGAGTTCAGATCTGCTCAATCAAAAGTATGGTTTAACTCTGTTAGCTGAATGCACAGATCAGAAGAAGTTTCACCGAATGATTCTGTGAAGTTTATATTTGGAGACATTCCTTTTTCCACTATTACCCTCTTAGCGCTCCGAATCTCCACTTGCATTTTCTACAGAAAGAGTGTTTCAGAACGGCTCAATCAAAACTAAGGTTCAACTCTTTTAGTTGAACAAACAGAACAGAAAGAAGTTTCACACAATTCTTCTGTGTAGTTTTTATTTGTAGACATTCTTTTTCCCAATATAGGCCTCTTAGCGCTCAGAATGTCCAATTGCAGTTTCTACAGAAAGAGTGTTTCAGAACGGCTCAATCAAAAGTAAGGTTCAACTCTGTTAGTTGAATGCACAGAACAGAAAGAAGTTTCATACAATGCTTCTGTGTAGTTTATATTTGAACATATTCTTTTTTCCACTATTACCCACTTAGCGCTACGAATGTCCAGTTGCATTTCCTACAGACAGAGTGTTTCAAAACCGCTCAATCAAAAGTATGGTTTAACTCTGTTAGCTGAATGCTCAGATCAGAAAGAAGTTTCACAGAATGCTTCTGTGTAGTTTATATTTGAATATATTCCTTTTTCCACTACTACGCTCTTAGCGCTCCAAATGTCCAGTTGCATTTTCTACAGAAAGAGTGTTCTGATCTGCTCAATCAAAAGTATGGTTTAACTCTGTTAGCTGAATGCACAGATCAGAAAGAAGTTTCAGCGAATGATTCTGTGTAGTTTATATTTGAAGACATTCCTTTTTCCACTATTACCCTCTTAGCGCTCCGAATCTCCACTTGCATTTTCTACAAAAGAGTGTTTCATAACTGCTCAATCAAAAATATGTTTTATCTCGGTTAACTGAATTTACAGATCAGAAATAAGTTTCACAGAATGCATCTGTGTAGTTTTTATTTGAAGATATTCTTTTTCAAAATGTAGGCCTCTTAGCGCTTAGCATGTCCAATTGCAGTTTCTACAGAAAGAGTGTTTCAGAACGGCTCAATCAAAAGTAAGGTTCAACTCTGTTAGTTGAATGCACAGAACAGAAAGAAGTTTCATACAATGCTTCTGTGTAGTTTATATTTGAACATATTCTTTTTTCCACTATTACCCACTTAGCGCTACGAATGTCCAGTTGCATTTTCTACAGACAGAGTGTTTCAAAACTGCTCAATCAAAAGTATGGTTTAACTCTGTTAGCTGAATGCTCAGATCAGAAAGAAGTTTCACAGAATGCTTCTGTGTAGTTTATATTTGAAAATATTCCTTTTTCCACTACTACGCTCTTAGCGCTCCGAATCTCCACTTGCATTTTCTACAAAGGAGTGTTTCATAACTGCTCAATCAAAAATATGTTTTATCTCTGTTAACTGAATTTACAGATCAGAAATAAGTTTCACAGAATGCATCTCTGTAGTTCTTATCTGAAGATATTCTTTTTCCCAATGTAGGCCTCTTAGCGCTTAGCATGTCCAATTGCAGTTTCTACAGAAAGAGTGTTTCAGAACGGCTCAATCAAAAGTAAGGTTCAACTCTGTTAGTTGAATGCACAGAACAGAAAGAATTTTCACAGAATGCTACTGTGTAGTTTATATTTGAATATATTCCTTTTTCCACTATTACCCTCTTAGCGCTCCGAATGTCCACTTGCATTTTCTACAGAAAGAGTGTTCAGAACTGCGCAATCAAAAGTATGGTTTAACTCTGTTAGCTTAATGAACATATCAGAAATAAGTTTCACACAATGCTTCTGTGTAGTTTTTATTTGAAGATATTATTTGTCCCAATATAGGCCTCTTAGCGCTCAGAATGTCCAATTGCAGTTTCTACAGAAAGAGTGTTTCAGAAAGGCTCAATCAAAAGTAAGGTTCAACTCTGTTAGTTGAATGCACAGAACAGAAAGAAGTTTCATACAATGCTTCTGTGTAGTTTATATTTGAACATATTCTTTTTTCCACTATTACCCACTTAGCGCTACGAATGTCCAGTTGCATTTTCTACAGACAGAGTGTTTCAAAACTGCTCAATCAAAAGTACGGTTTAACTCTGTTAGCTGAATGCTCAGATCAGAAAGAAGTTTCACAGAATGCTTCTGTGTAGTTTATATTTGAATATGTTCCTTTTTCCACTACTACTCTCTTAGCGCTCCAAATGTCCAGTTGCATTTTCTACAGAAAGAGAGTTCAGATCTGCTCAATCAAAAGTATGGTTTAACACTGTTAGCTGAATGCACAGATCAGAAAGAAGTTTCACCGAATGATTCTGTGTAGTTTATATTTGGAGACATTCCTTTTTCCACTATTACCCTCTTAGCGCTCCGAATCTCCACTTGCATTTTCTACAGAAAGAGTGTTTCAGAACGGCTCAATCAAAACTAAGGTTCAACTCTTTTAGTTGAACAAACAGAACAGAAAGAAGTTTCACACAATTCTTCTGTGTAGTTTTTATTTGTAGATATTCTTTTTCCCAATATAGGCCTCTTAGCGCTCAGAATGTCCAATTGCATTTTCTACAGAAAGAGTGTTTCAGAACGGCTCAATCAAAAGTAAGGTTCAACTCTGTTAGTTGAATGCACAGAACAGAAAGAAGTTTCATACAATGCTTCTGTGTAGTTTATATTTGAACATATTCTTTTTTCCACTATTACCCACTTAGCGCTACGAATGTCCAGTTGCGTTTTCTACAGACAGAGTGTTTCAAAACTGCTCAATCAAAAGTATGGTTTAACTCTGTTAGCTGAATGCTCAGATCAGAAAAAAGTTTCACAGAATGCTTCTGTGTAGTTTATATTTGAATATATTCCTTTTTCCACTACTACGCTCTTAGCGCTCCAAATGTCCAGTTGCATTTTCTACAGAAAGAGTGTTCAGATCTGCTCAATCAAAAGTATGGTTTAACTCTGTTAGCTGAATGCACAGATCAGAAAGAAGTTTCACGGAATGATTCTGTGTAGTTTATATTTGAAGACATTCCTTTTTCGACTATTACCCTCTTAGCGCTCCGAATCTCCACTTGCATTTTCTACAAAAAGAGTGTTTCATAACTGCTCAATCAAAAATATGTTTTATCTCTGTTAACTGAATTTACAGATCAGAAATAAGTTTCACAGAATGCATCTCTGTAGTTTTTATTTGAAGATATTCTTTTTCCCAATGTAGGCCTCTTAGCGCTTAGCATGTCCAATTGCAGTTTCTACAGAAAGAGTGTTTCAGAACGGCTCAATCAAAAGTAAGGTTCAACTCTGTTAGTTGAATGCACAGAACAGAAAGAATTTTCACAGAATGCTACTGTGTAGTTTATATTTGAATATATTCCTTTTTCCACTATTACAATCTTAGCGCTCCGTATGTCCACTTGCATTTTCTACAGAAAGAGTGTTCAGAACTGCGCAATCAAAAGTATGGTTTAACTCTGTTAGCTTAATGAACATATCAGAAATAAGTTTCACACAATGCCTCTGTGTAGTTTTTATTTGAAGATATTATTTTTCCCAATATAGGCCTCTTAGCGCTCAGAATGTCCAATTGCAGTTTCTACAGAAAGAGTGTTCAGAACTGCGCAATCAAAAGTATGGTTTAACTCTGTTAGCTTAATGAACATATCAGAAATAAGTTTCACACAATGCTTCTGTGTAGTTTTTATTTGAAGATATTATTTTTCCCAATATAGGCCTCTTAGCGCTCAGAATGTCCAATTGAAGTTTCTACAGAAAGAGGGTTTCAGAAAGGCTCAATCAAATGTAAGGTTCAACTCTGTTAGTTGAATGCACAGAACAGAAAGAAGTTTTATACACTGCTTCTGTGTAGTTTATATTTGAACATATTCTTTTTTCCACAATTACCCACTTAGCGCTACGAATGTCCAGTTGCATTTTCTACAGACAGAGTGTTTCAAAACTGCTCAATCAAAAGTATGGTTTAACTCTGTTAGCTGAATGCTCAGATCAGAAAGAAGTTTCACAGAATCCTTCTGTGTAGTTTATATTTGAATATATTCCATTTTCCACTACTACTCTCTTAGCGCTCCAAATGTCCAGTTGCATTTTCTACAGAAAGAGAGTTCAGATCTGCTCAATCAAAAGTATGGTTTAACTCTGTTAGCTGAATGCACAGATCAGAAAGAAGTTTCACAGAATGATTCTGTGTAGTTTATATTTGGAGACATTCATTTTTCCACTATTACCCTCTTAGCGCTCCGAATCTCAACTTGCATTTTCTACAGAAAGAGTGTTTCAGAACGGCTCAATCAAAACTAAGGTTCAACTCTTTTAGTTGAACAAACAGAACAGAAAGAAGTTTCACACAATTCTTCTGTGTAGTTTTTATTTGTAGACATTCTTTTTCCCAATATAGGCCTCTTAGTGCTCAGAATGTCCAATTGCAGTTTCTACAGAAAGAGTGTTTCAGAACGGCTCAATCAAAAGTAAGGTTCAACTCTGTTAGTTGAATGCACAGAAAAGAAAGAAGTTTCATACAATGCTTCTGTGTAGTTTATATTTGAACATATTCTTTTTTCCACTATTACCCACTTAGCGCTACGAATGTCCAGTTGCATTTTCTACAGACAGAGTGTTTCAAAACTGCTCAATCAAAAGTATGGTTTAACTCTGTTAGCTGAATGCTCAGATCAGAAAGAAGTTTCACAGAATGCTTCTGTGTAGTTTATATTTGAATATATTCCTTTTTCCACTACTACGCTCTTAGTGCTCCAAATGTCCAGTTGCATTTTCTACAGAAAGAGTGTTCAGATCTGCTCAATCAAAAGTATGGTTTAACTCTGTTAGCTGAATGCACAGATCAGAAAGAAGTTTCACCGAATGATTCTGTGTAGTTTATATTTGAAGACATTCCTTTTTCCCCTATTACCCTCTTAGCGCTCCGAATCTCCACTTGCATTTTCTACAAAAAGAGTGTTTCATAACTGCTCAATCAAAAATATGTTTTATCTCTGTTAACTGAATTTACAGATCAGAAATAAGGTTCACAGAATGCATCTGTGTAGTTTTTATTTGAAGATATTATTTTTCCCAATGTAGGCCTCTTAGCGCTTAGCATGTCCAATTGCAGTTTCTACAGAAAGAGTGCTTCAGAACGGCTCAATCAAAAGTAAGGTTCAACTCTGTTAGTTGAATGCACAGAACAGAAAGAATTTTCACAGAATGCTACTGTGTAGTTTATATTTGAATATATTCCTTTTTCCACTATTACCCTCTTAGCGCTCCGAATGTGCACTTGCATTTTCTACAGAAAGGGTGTTCAGAACTGCCCAATCAAAAGTATGGTTTAACTCTGTTAGCTTAATGAACATATCAGAAATAAGTTTCACACAATGCTTCTGTGTAGTTTTTATTTGAAGATATTATTTTTCCCAATAGAGGCCTCTTAGCGCTCAGAATGTCCAATTGCAGTTTCTACAGAAAGAGTGTTTCAGAAAGGCTCAATCAAAAGTAAGGTTCAAATCTGTTAGTTGAATGCACAGAACAGAAAGAAGTTTCATACAATGCTTCTGTGTAGTTTATATTTGAACATATTCTTTTTTCCACTATTACCCACTTAGCGCTACGAATGTCCAGTTGCATTTTCTACAGACAGAGTGTTTCAAAACTGCTCAATCAAAAGTATGGTTTAACTCTGTTAGGTGAATGCTCAGATCAGAAAGAAGTTTCACAGAATGCTTCTGTGTAGTTTATATTTGAATATATTCTTTTTCCACTACTACTCTCTTAGCGCTCCAAATGTCCAGTTGCATTTTCTACAGAAAGAGAGTTCAGATCTGCTCAATCAAAAGTATGGTTTAACTCTGTTAGCTGAATGCACAGATCAGAAGAAGTTTCACCGAATGATTCTGTGAAGTTTATATTTGGAGACATTCCTTTTTCCACTATTACCCTCTTAGCGCTCCGAATCTCCACTTGCATTTTCTACAGAAAGAGTGTTTCAGAACGGCTCAATCAAAACTAAGGTTCAACTCTTTTAGTTGAACAAACAGAACAGAAAGAAGTTTCACACAATTCTTCTGTGTAGTTTTTATTTGTAGACATTCTTTTTCCCAATATAGGCCTCTTAGCGCTCAGAATGTCCAATTGCAGTTTCTACAGAAAGAGTGTTTCAGAACGGCTCAATCAAAAGTAAGGTTCAACTCTGTTAGTTGAATGCACAGAACAGAAAGAAGTTTCATACAATGCTTCTGTGTAGTTTATATTTGAACATATTCTTTTTTCCACTATTACCCACTTAGCGCTACGAATGTCCAGTTGCATTTCCTACAGACAGAGTGTTTCAAAACCGCTCAATCAAAAGTATGGTTTAACTCTGTTAGCTGAATGCTCAGATCAGAAAGAAGTTTCACAGAATGCTTCTGTGTAGTTTATATTTGAATATATTCCTTTTTCCACTACTACGCTCTTAGCGCTCCAAATGTCCAGTTGCATTTTCTACAGAAAGAGTGTTCTGATCTGCTCAATCAAAAGTATGGTTTAACTCTGTTAGCTGAATGCACAGATCAGAAAGAAGTTTCAGCGAATGATTCTGTGTAGTTTATATTTGAAGACATTCCTTTTTCCACTATTACCCTCTTAGCGCTCCGAATCTCCACTTGCATTTTCTACAAAAGAGTGTTTCATAACTGCTCAATCAAAAATATGTTTTATCTCGGTTAACTGAATTTACAGATCAGAAATAAGTTTCACAGAATGCATCTGTGTAGTTTTTATTTGAAGATATTCTTTTTCAAAATGTAGGCCTCTTAGCGCTTAGCATGTCCAATTGCAGTTTCTACAGAAAGAGTGTTTCAGAACGGCTCAATCAAAAGTAAGGTTCAACTCTGTTAGTTGAATGCACAGAACAGAAAGAAGTTTCATACAATGCTTCTGTGTAGTTTATATTTGAACATATTCTTTTTTCCACTATTACCCACTTAGCGCTACGAATGTCCAGTTGCATTTTCTACAGACAGAGTGTTTCAAAACTGCTCAATCAAAAGTATGGTTTAACTCTGTTAGCTGAATGCTCAGATCAGAAAGAAGTTTCACAGAATGCTTCTGTGTAGTTTATATTTGAAAATATTCCTTTTTCCACTACTACGCTCTTAGCGCTCCGAATCTCCACTTGCATTTTCTACAAAGGAGTGTTTCATAACTGCTCAATCAAAAATATGTTTTATCTCTGTTAACTGAATTTACAGATCAGAAATAAGTTTCACAGAATGCATCTCTGTAGTTCTTATCTGAAGATATTCTTTTTCCCAATGTAGGCCTCTTAGCGCTTAGCATGTCCAATTGCAGTTTCTACAGAAAGAGTGTTTCAGAACGGCTCAATCAAAAGTAAGGTTCAACTCTGTTAGTTGAATGCACAGAACAGAAAGAATTTTCACAGAATGCTACTGTGTAGTTTATATTTGAATATATTCCTTTTTCCACTATTACCCTCTTAGCGCTCCGAATGTCCACTTGCATTTTCTACAGAAAGAGTGTTCAGAACTGCGCAATCAAAAGTATGGTTTAACTCTGTTAGCTTAATGAACATATCAGAAATAAGTTTCACACAATGCTTCTGTGTAGTTTTTATTTGAAGATATTATTTGTCCCAATATAGGCCTCTTAGCGCTCAGAATGTCCAATTGCAGTTTCTACAGAAAGAGTGTTTCAGAAAGGCTCAATCAAAAGTAAGGTTCAACTCTGTTAGTTGAATGCACAGAACAGAAAGAAGTTTCATACAATGCTTCTGTGTAGTTTATATTTGAACATATTCTTTTTTCCACTATTACCCACTTAGCGCTACGAATGTCCAGGTGCATTTTCTACAGACAGAGTGTTTCAAAACTGCTCAATCAAAAGTACGGTTTAACTCTGTTAGCTGAATGCTCAGATCAGAAAGAAGTTTCACAGAATGCTTCTGTGTAGTTTATATTTGAATATGTTCCTTTTTCCACTACTACTCTCTTAGCGCTCCAAATGTCCAGTTGCATTTTCTACAGAAAGAGAGTTCAGATCTGCTCAATCAAAAGTATGGTTTAACACTGTTAGCTGAATGCACAGATCAGAAAGAAGTTTCACCGAATGATTCTGTGTAGTTTATATTTGGAGACATTCCTTTTTCCACTATTACCCTCTTAGCGCTCCGAATCTCCACTTGCATTTTCTACAGAAAGAGTGTTTCAGAACGGCTCAATCAAAACTAAGGTTCAACTCTTTTAGTTGAACAAACAGAACAGAAAGAAGTTTCACACAATTCTTCTGTGTAGTTTTTATTTGTAGATATTCTTTTTCCCAATATAGGCCTCTTAGCGCTCAGAATGTCCAATTGCATTTTCTACAGAAAGAGTGTTTCAGAACGGCTCAATCAAAAGTAAGGTTCAACTCTGTTAGTTGAATGCACAGAACAGAAAGAAGTTTCATACAATGCTTCTGTGTAGTTTATATTTGAACATATTCTTTTTTCCACTATTACCCACTTAGCGCTACGAATGTCCAGTTGCGTTTTCTACAGACAGAGTGTTTCAAAACTGCTCAATCAAAAGTATGGTTTAACTCTGTTAGCTGAATGCTCAGATCAGAAAAAAGTTTCACAGAATGCTTCTGTGTAGTTTATATTTGAATATATTCCTTTTTCCACTACTACGCTCTTAGCGCTCCAAATGTCCAGTTGCATTTTCTACAGAAAGAGTGTTCAGATCTGCTCAATCAAAAGTATGGTTTAACTCTGTTAGCTGAATGCACAGATCAGAAAGAAGTTTCACGGAATGATTCTGTGTAGTTTATATTTGAAGACATTCCTTTTTCGACTATTACCCTCTTAGCGCTCCGAATCTCCACTTGCATTTTCTACAAAAAGAGTGTTTCATAACTGCTCAATCAAAAATATGTTTTATCTCTGTTAACTGAATTTACAGATCAGAAATAAGTTTCACAGAATGCATCTCTGTAGTTTTTATTTGAAGATATTCTTTTTCCCAATGTAGGCCTCTTAGCGCTTAGCATGTCCAATTGCAGTTTCTACAGAAAGAGTGTTTCAGAACGGCTCAATCAAAAGTAAGGTTCAACTCTGTTAGTTGAATGCACAGAACAGAAAGAATTTTCACAGAATGCTACTGTGTAGTTTATATTTGAATATATTCCTTTTTCCACTATTACAATCTTAGCGCTCCGTATGTCCACTTGCATTTTCTACAGAAAGAGTGTTCAGAACTGCGCAATCAAAAGTATGGTTTAACTCTGTTAGCTTAATGAACATATCAGAAATAAGTTTCACACAATGCCTCTGTGTAGTTTTTATTTGAAGATATTATTTTTCCCAATATAGGCCTCTTAGCGCTCAGAATGTCCAATTGCAGTTTCTACAGAAAGAGTGTTCAGAACTGCGCAATCAAAAGTATGGTTTAACTCTGTTAGCTTAATGAACATATCAGAAATAAGTTTCACACAATGCTTCTGTGTAGTTTTTATTTGAAGATATTATTTTTCCCAATATAGGCCTCTTAGCGCTCAGAATGTCCAATTGAAGTTTCTACAGAAAGAGGGTTTCAGAAAGGCTCAATCAAATGTAAGGTTCAACTCTGTTAGTTGAATGCACAGAACAGAAAGAAGTTTTATACACTGCTTCTGTGTAGTTTATATTTGAACATATTCTTTTTTCCACAATTACCCACTTAGCGCTACGAATGTCCAGTTGCATTTTCTACAGACAGAGTGTTTCAAAACTGCTCAATCAAAAGTATGGTTTAACTCTGTTAGCTGAATGCTCAGATCAGAAAGAAGTTTCACAGAATCCTTCTGTGTAGTTTATATTTGAATATATTCCATTTTCCACTACTACTCTCTTAGCGCTCCAAATGTCCAGTTGCATTTTCTACAGAAAGAGAGTTCAGATCTGCTCAATCAAAAGTATGGTTTAACTCTGTTAGCTGAATGCACAGATCAGAAAGAAGTTTCACAGAATGATTCTGTGTAGTTTATATTTGGAGACATTCATTTTTCCACTATTACCCTCTTAGCGCTCCGAATCTCAACTTGCATTTTCTACAGAAAGAGTGTTTCAGAACGGCTCAATCAAAACTAAGGTTCAACTCTTTTAGTTGAACAAACAGAACAGAAAGAAGTTTCACACAATTCTTCTGTGTAGTTTTTATTTGTAGACATTCTTTTTCCCAATATAGGCCTCTTAGTGCTCAGAATGTCCAATTGCAGTTTCTACAGAAAGAGTGTTTCAGAACGGCTCAATCAAAAGTAAGGTTCAACTCTGTTAGTTGAATGCACAGAAAAGAAAGAAGTTTCATACAATGCTTCTGTGTAGTTTATATTTGAACATATTCTTTTTTCCACTATTACCCACTTAGCGCTACGAATGTCCAGTTGCATTTTCTACAGACAGAGTGTTTCAAAACTGCTCAATCAAAAGTATGGTTTAACTCTGTTAGCTGAATGCTCAGATCAGAAAGAAGTTTCACAGAATGCTTCTGTGTAGTTTATATTTGAATATATTCCTTTTTCCACTACTACGCTCTTAGTGCTCCAAATGTCCAGTTGCATTTTCTACAGAAAGAGTGTTCAGATCTGCTCAATCAAAAGTATGGTTTAACTCTGTTAGCTGAATGCACAGATCAGAAAGAAGTTTCACCGAATGATTCTGTGTAGTTTATATTTGAAGACATTCCTTTTTCCCCTATTACCCTCTTAGCGCTCCGAATCTCCACTTGCATTTTCTACAAAAAGAGTGTTTCATAACTGCTCAATCAAAAATATGTTTTATCTCTGTTAACTGAATTTACAGATCAGAAATAAGGTTCACAGAATGCATCTGTGTAGTTTTTATTTGAAGATATTATTTTTCCCAATGTAGGCCTCTTAGCGCTTAGCATGTCCAATTGCAGTTTCTACAGAAAGATTGCTTCAGAACGGCTCAATCAAAAGTAAGGTTCAACTCTGTTAGTTGAATGCACAGAACAGAAAGAATTTTCACAGAATGCTACTGTGTAGTTTATATTTGAATATATTCCTTTTTCCACTATTACCCTCTTAGCGCTCCGAATGTGCACTTGCATTTTCTACAGAAAGGGTGTTCAGAACTGCCCAATCAAAAGTATGGTTTAACTCTGTTAGCTTAATGAACATATCAGAAATAAGTTTCACACAATGCTTCTGTGTAGTTTTTATTTGAAGATATTATTTTTCCCAATAGAGGCCTCTTAGCGCTCAGAATGTCCAATTGCAGTTTCTACAGAAAGAGTGTTTCAGAAAGGCTCAATCAAAAGTAAGGTTCAAATCTGTTAGTTGAATGCACAGAACAGAAAGAAGTTTCATACAATGCTTCTGTGTAGTTTATATTTGAACATATTCTTTTTTCCACTATTACCCACTTAGCGCTACGAATGTCCAGTTGCATTTTCTACAGACAGAGTGTTTCAAAACTGCTCAATCAAAAGTATGGTTTAACTCTGTTAGGTGAATGCTCAGATCAGAAAGAAGTTTCACAGAATGCTTCTGTGTAGTTTATATTTGAATATATTCTTTTTCCACTACTACTCTCTTAGCGCTCCAAATGTCCAGTTGCATTTTCTACAGAAAGAGAGTTCAGATCTGCTCAATCAAAAGTATGGTTTAACTCTGTTAGCTGAATGCACAGATCAGAAGAAGTTTCACCGAATGATTCTGTGAAGTTTATATTTGGAGACATTCCTTTTTCCACTATTACCCTCTTAGCGCTCCGAATCTCCACTTGCATTTTCTACAGAAAGAGTGTTTCAGAACGGCTCAATCAAAACTAAGGTTCAACTCTTTTAGTTGAACAAACAGAACAGAAAGAAGTTTCACACAATTCTTCTGTGTAGTTTTTATTTGTAGACATTCTTTTTCCCAATATAGGCCTCTTAGCGCTCAGAATGTCCAATTGCAGTTTCTACAGAAAGAGTGTTTCAGAACGGCTCAATCAAAAGTAAGGTTCAACTCTGTTAGTTGAATGCACAGAACAGAAAGAAGTTTCATACAATGCTTCTGTGTAGTTTATATTTGAACATATTCTTTTTTCCACTATTACCCACTTAGCGCTACGAATGTCCAGTTGCATTTCCTACAGACAGAGTGTTTCAAAACCGCTCAATCAAAAGTATGGTTTAACTCTGTTAGCTGAATGCTCAGATCAGAAAGAAGTTTCACAGAATGCTTCTGTGTAGTTTATATTTGAATATATTCCTTTTTCCACTACTACGCTCTTAGCGCTCCAAATGTCCAGTTGCATTTTCTACAGAAAGAGTGTTCTGATCTGCTCAATCAAAAGTATGGTTTAACTCTGTTAGCTGAATGCACAGATCAGAAAGAAGTTTCAGCGAATGATTCTGTGTAGTTTATATTTGAAGACATTCCTTTTTCCACTATTACCCTCTTAGCGCTCCGAATCTCCACTTGCATTTTCTACAAAAGAGTGTTTCATAACTGCTCAATCAAAAATATGTTTTATCTCGGTTAACTGAATTTACAGATCAGAAATAAGTTTCACAGAATGCATCTGTGTAGTTTTTATTTGAAGATATTCTTTTTCAAAATGTAGGCCTCTTAGCGCTTAGCATGTCCAATTGCAGTTTCTACAGAAAGAGTGTTTCAGAACGGCTCAATCAAAAGTAAGGTTCAACTCTGTTAGTTGAATGCACAGAACAGAAAGAAGTTTCATACAATGCTTCTGTGTAGTTTATATTTGAACATATTCTTTTTTCCACTATTACCCACTTAGCGCTACGAATGTCCAGTTGCATTTTCTACAGACAGAGTGTTTCAAAACTGCTCAATCAAAAGTATGGTTTAACTCTGTTAGCTGAATGCTCAGATCAGAAAGAAGTTTCACAGAATGCTTCTGTGTAGTTTATATTTGAAAATATTCCTTTTTCCACTACTACGCTCTTAGCGCTCCGAATATCCACTTGCATTTTCTACAAAGGAGTGTTTCATAACTGCTCAATCAAAAATATGTTTTATCTCTGTTAACTGAATTTACAGATCAGAAATAAGTTTCACAGAATGCATCTCTGTAGTTCTTATCTGAAGATATTCTTTTTCCCAATGTAGGCCTCTTAGCGCTTAGCATGTCCAATTGCAGTTTCTACAGAAAGAGTGTTTCAGAACGGCTCAATCAAAAGTAAGGTTCAACTCTGTTAGTTGAATGCACAGAACAGAAAGAATTTTCACAGAATGCTACTGTGTAGTTTATATTTGAATATATTCCTTTTTCCACTATTACCCTCTTAGCGCTCCGAATGTCCACTTGCATTTTCTACAGAAAGAGTGTTCAGAACTGCGCAATCAAAAGTATGGTTTAACTCTGTTAGCTTAATGAACATATCAGAAATAAGTTTCACACAATGCTTCTGTGTAGTTTTTATTTGAAGATATTATTTGTCCCAATATAGGCCTCTTAGCGCTCAGAATGTCCAATTGCAGTTTCTACAGAAAGAGTGTTTCAGAAAGGCTCAATCAAAAGTAAGGTTCAACTCTGTTAGTTGAATGCACAGAACAGAAAGAAGTTTCATACAATGCTTCTGTGTAGTTTATATTTGAACATATTCTTTTTTCCACTATTACCCACTTAGCGCTACGAATGTCCAGTTGCATTTTCTACAGACAGAGTGTTTCAAAACTGCTCAATCAAAAGTACGGTTTAACTCTGTTAGCTGAATGCTCAGATCAGAAAGAAGTTTCACAGAATGCTTCTGTGTAGTTTATATTTGAATATGTTCCTTTTTCCACTACTACTCTCTTAGCGCTCCAAATGTCCAGTTGCATTTTCTACAGAAAGAGAGTTCAGATCTGCTCAATCAAAAGTATGGTTTAACACTGTTAGCTGAATGCACAGATCAGAAAGAAGTTTCACCGAATGATTCTGTGTAGTTTATATTTGGAGACATTCCTTTTTCCACTATTACCCTCTTAGCGCTCCGAATCTCCACTTGCATTTTCTACAGAAAGAGTGTTTCAGAACGGCTCAATCAAAACTAAGGTTCAACTCTTTTAGTTGAACAAACAGAACAGAAAGAAGTTTCACACAATTCTTCTGTGTAGTTTTTATTTGTAGATATTCTTTTTCCCAATATAGGCCTCTTAGCGCTCAGAATGTCCAATTGCATTTTCTACAGAAAGAGTGTTTCAGAACGGCTCAATCAAAAGTAAGGTTCAACTCTGTTAGTTGAATGCACAGAACAGAAAGAAGTTTCATACAATGCTTCTGTGTAGTTTATATTTGAACATATTCTTTTTTCCACTATTACCCACTTAGCGCTACGAATGTCCAGTTGCGTTTTCTACAGACAGAGTGTTTCAAAACTGCTCAATCAAAAGTATGGTTTAACTCTGTTAGCTGAATGCTCAGATCAGAAAAAAGTTTCACAGAATGCTTCTGTGTAGTTTATATTTGAATATATTCCTTTTTCCACTACTACGCTCTTAGCGCTCCAAATGTCCAGTTGCATTTTCTACAGAAAGAGTGTTCAGATCTGCTCAATCAAAAGTATGGTTTAACTCTGTTAGCTGAATGCACAGATCAGAAAGAAGTTTCACGGAATGATTCTGTGTAGTTTATATTTGAAGACATTCCTTTTTCGACTATTACCCTCTTAGCGCTCCGAATCTCCACTTGCATTTTCTACAAAAAGAGTGTTTCATAACTGCTCAATCAAAAATATGTTTTATCTCTGTTAACTGAATTTACAGATCAGAAATAAGTTTCACAGAATGCATCTCTGTAGTTTTTATTTGAAGATATTCTTTTTCCCAATGTAGGCCTCTTAGCGCTTAGCATGTCCAATTGCAGTTTCTACAGAAAGAGTGTTTCAGAACGGCTCAATCAAAAGTAAGGTTCAACTCTGTTAGTTGAATGCACAGAACAGAAAGAATTTTCACAGAATGCTACTGTGTAGTTTATATTTGAATATATTCCTTTTTCCACTATTACAATCTTAGCGCTCCGTATGTCCACTTGCATTTTCTACAGAAAGAGTGTTCAGAACTGCGCAATCAAAAGTATGGTTTAACTCTGTTAGCTTAATGAACATATCAGAAATAAGTTTCACACAATGCCTCTGTGTAGTTTTTATTTGAAGATATTATTTTTCCCAATATAGGCCTCTTAGCGCTCAGAATGTCCAATTGCAGTTTCTACAGAAAGAGTGTTCAGAACTGCGCAATCAAAAGTATGGTTTAACTCTGTTAGCTTAATGAACATATCAGAAATAAGTTTCACACAATGCTTCTGTGTAGTTTTTATTTGAAGATATTATTTTTCCCAATATAGGCCTCTTAGCGCTCAGAATGTCCAATTGAAGTTTCTACAGAAAGAGGGTTTCAGAAAGGCTCAATCAAATGTAAGGTTCAACTCTGTTAGTTGAATGCACAGAACAGAAAGAAGTTTTATACACTGCTTCTGTGTAGTTTATATTTGAACATATTCTTTTTTCCACAATTACCCACTTAGCGCTACGAATGTCCAGTTGCATTTTCTACAGACAGAGTGTTTCAAAACTGCTCAATCAAAAGTATGGTTTAACTCTGTTAGCTGAATGCTCAGATCAGAAAGAAGTTTCACAGAATCCTTCTGTGTAGTTTATATTTGAATATATTCCATTTTCCACTACTACTCTCTTAGCGCTCCAAATGTCCAGTTGCATTTTCTACAGAAAGAGAGTTCAGATCTGCTCAATCAAAAGTATGGTTTAACTCTGTTAGCTGAATGCACAGATCAGAAAGAAGTTTCACAGAATGATTCTGTGTAGTTTATATTTGGAGACATTCATTTTTCCACTATTACCCTCTTAGCGCTCCGAATCTCAACTTGCATTTTCTACAGAAAGAGTGTTTCAGAACGGCTCAATCAAAACTAAGGTTCAACTCTTTTAGTTGAACAAACAGAACAGAAAGAAGTTTCACACAATTCTTCTGTGTAGTTTTTATTTGTAGACATTCTTTTTCCCAATATAGGCCTCTTAGTGCTCAGAATGTCCAATTGCAGTTTCTACAGAAAGAGTGTTTCAGAACGGCTCAATCAAAAGTAAGGTTCAACTCTGTTAGTTGAATGCACAGAAAAGAAAGAAGTTTCATACAATGCTTCTGTGTAGTTTATATTTGAACATATTCTTTTTTCCACTATTACCCACTTAGCGCTACGAATGTCCAGTTGCATTTTCTACAGACAGAGTGTTTCAAAACTGCTCAATCAAAAGTATGGTTTAACTCTGTTAGCTGAATGCTCAGATCAGAAAGAAGTTTCACAGAATGCTTCTGTGTAGTTTATATTTGAATATATTCCTTTTTCCACTACTACGCTCTTAGTGCTCCAAATGTCCAGTTGCATTTTCTACAGAAAGAGTGTTCAGATCTGCTCAATCAAAAGTATGGTTTAACTCTGTTAGCTGAATGCACAGATCAGAAAGAAGTTTCACCGAATGATTCTGTGTAGTTTATATTTGAAGACATTCCTTTTTCCCCTATTACCCTCTTAGCGCTCCGAATCTCCACTTGCATTTTCTACAAAAAGAGTGTTTCATAACTGCTCAATCAAAAATATGTTTTATCTCTGTTAACTGAATTTACAGATCAGAAATAAGGTTCACAGAATGCATCTGTGTAGTTTTTATTTGAAGATATTATTTTTCCCAATGTAGGCCTCTTAGCGCTTAGCATGTCCAATTGCAGTTTCTACAGAAAGAGTGCTTCAGAACGGCTCAATCAAAAGTAAGGTTCAACTCTGTTAGTTGAATGCACAGAACAGAAAGAATTTTCACAGAATGCTACTGTGTAGTTTATATTTGAATATATTCCTTTTTCCACTATTACCCTCTTAGCGCTCCGAATGTGCACTTGCATTTTCTACAGAAAGGGTGTTCAGAACTGCCCAATCAAAAGTATGGTTTAACTCTGTTAGCTTAATGAACATATCAGAAATAAGTTTCACACAATGCTTCTGTGTAGTTTTTATTTGAAGATATTATTTTTCCCAATAGAGGCCTCTTAGCGCTCAGAATGTCCAATTGCAGTTTCTACAGAAAGAGTGTTTCAGAAAGGCTCAATCAAAAGTAAGGTTCAAATCTGTTAGTTGAATGCACAGAACAGAAAGAAGTTTCATACAATGCTTCTGTGTAGTTTATATTTGAACATATTCTTTTTTCCACTATTACCCACTTAGCGCTACGAATGTCCAGTTGCATTTTCTACAGACAGAGTGTTTCAAAACTGCTCAATCAAAAGTATGGTTTAACTCTGTTAGGTGAATGCTCAGATCAGAAAGAAGTTTCACAGAATGCTTCTGTGTAGTTTATATTTGAATATATTCTTTTTCCACTACTACTCTCTTAGCGCTCCAAATGTCCAGTTGCATTTTCTACAGAAAGAGAGTTCAGATCTGCTCAATCAAAAGTATGGTTTAACTCTGTTAGCTGAATGCACAGATCAGAAGAAGTTTCACCGAATGATTCTGTGAAGTTTATATTTGGAGACATTCCTTTTTCCACTATTACCCTCTTAGCGCTCCGAATCTCCACTTGCATTTTCTACAGAAAGAGTGTTTCAGAACGGCTCAATCAAAACTAAGGTTCAACTCTTTTAGTTGAACAAACAGAACAGAAAGAAGTTTCACACAATTCTTCTGTGTAGTTTTTATTTGTAGACATTCTTTTTCCCAATATAGGCCTCTTAGCGCTCAGAATGTCCAATTGCAGTTTCTACAGAAAGAGTGTTTCAGAACGGCTCAATCAAAAGTAAGGTTCAACTCTGTTAGTTGAATGCACAGAACAGAAAGAAGTTTCATACAATGCTTCTGTGTAGTTTATATTTGAACATATTCTTTTTTCCACTATTACCCACTTAGCGCTACGAATGTCCAGTTGCATTTCCTACAGACAGAGTGTTTCAAAACCGCTCAATCAAAAGTATGGTTTAACTCTGTTAGCTGAATGCTCAGATCAGAAAGAAGTTTCACAGAATGCTTCTGTGTAGTTTATATTTGAATATATTCCTTTTTCCACTACTACGCTCTTAGCGCTCCAAATGTCCAGTTGCATTTTCTACAGAAAGAGTGTTCTGATCTGCTCAATCAAAAGTATGGTTTAACTCTGTTAGCTGAATGCACAGATCAGAAAGAAGTTTCAGCGAATGATTCTGTGTAGTTTATATTTGAAGACATTCCTTTTTCCACTATTACCCTCTTAGCGCTCCGAATCTCCACTTGCATTTTCTACAAAAGAGTGTTTCATAACTGCTCAATCAAAAATATGTTTTATCTCGGTTAACTGAATTTACAGATCAGAAATAAGTTTCACAGAATGCATCTGTGTAGTTTTTATTTGAAGATATTCTTTTTCAAAATGTAGGCCTCTTAGCGCTTAGCATGTCCAATTGCAGTTTCTACAGAAAGAGTGTTTCAGAACGGCTCAATCAAAAGTAAGGTTCAACTCTGTTAGTTGAATGCACAGAACAGAAAGAAGTTTCATACAATGCTTCTGTGTAGTTTATATTTGAACATATTCTTTTTTCCACTATTACCCACTTAGCGCTACGAATGTCCAGTTGCATTTTCTACAGACAGAGTGTTTCAAAACTGCTCAATCAAAAGTATGGTTTAACTCCGTTAGCTGAATGCTCAGATCAGAAAGAAGTTTCACAGAATGCTTCTGTGTAGTTTATATTTGAAAATATTCCTTTTTCCACTACTACGCTCTTAGCGCTCCGAATCTCCACTTGCATTTTCTACAAAGGAGTGTTTCATAACTGCTCAATCAAAAATATGTTTTATCTCTGTTAACTGAATTTACAGATCAGAAATAAGTTTCACAGAATGCATCTCTGTAGTTCTTATCTGAAGATATTCTTTTTCCCAATGTAGGCCTCTTAGCGCTTAGCATGTCCAATTGCAGTTTCTACAGAAAGAGTGTTTCAGAACGGCTCAATCAAAAGTAAGGTTCAACTCTGTTAGTTGAATGCACAGAACAGAAAGAATTTTCACAGAATGCTACTGTGTAGTTTATATTTGAATATATTCCTTTTTCCACTATTACCCTCTTAGCGCTCCGAATGTCCACTTGCATTTTCTACAGAAAGAGTGTTCAGAACTGCGCAATCAAAAGTATGGTTTAACTCTGTTAGCTTAATGAACATATCAGAAATAAGTTTCACACAATGCTTCTGTGTAGTTTTTATTTGAAGATATTATTTGTCCCAATATAGGCCTCTTAGCGCTCAGAATGTCCAATTGCAGTTTCTACAGAAAGAGTGTTTCAGAAAGGCTCAATCAAAAGTAAGGTTCAACTCTGTTAGTTGAATGCACAGAACAGAAAGAAGTTTCATACAATGCTTCTGTGTAGTTTATATTTGAACATATTCTTTTTTCCACTATTACCCACTTAGCGCTACGAATGTCCAGTTGCATTTTCTACAGACAGAGTGTTTCAAAACTGCTCAATCAAAAGTACGGTTTAACTCTGTTAGCTGAATGCTCAGATCAGAAAGAAGTTTCACAGAATGCTTCTGTGTAGTTTATATTTGAATATGTTCCTTTTTCCACTACTACTCTCTTAGCGCTCCAAATGTCCAGTTGCATTTTCTACAGAAAGAGAGTTCAGATCTGCTCAATCAAAAGTATGGTTTAACACTGTTAGCTGAATGCACAGATCAGAAAGAAGTTTCACCGAATGATTCTGTGTAGTTTATATTTGGAGACATTCCTTTTTCCACTATTACCCTCTTAGCGCTCCGAATCTCCACTTGCATTTTCTACAGAAAGAGTGTTTCAGAACGGCTCAATCAAAACTAAGGTTCAACTCTTTTAGTTGAACAAACAGAACAGAAAGAAGTTTCACACAATTCTTCTGTGTAGTTTTTATTTGTAGATATTCTTTTTCCCAATATAGGCCTCTTAGCGCTCAGAATGTCCAATTGCATTTTCTACAGAAAGAGTGTTTCAGAACGGCTCAATCAAAAGTAAGGTTCAACTCTGTTAGTTGAATGCACAGAACAGAAAGAAGTTTCATACAATGCTTCTGTGTAGTTTATATTTGAACATATTCTTTTTTCCACTATTACCCACTTAGCGCTACGAATGTCCAGTTGCGTTTTCTACAGACAGAGTGTTTCAAAACTGCTCAATCAAAAGTATGGTTTAACTCTGTTAGCTGAATGCTCAGATCAGAAAAAAGTTTCACAGAATGCTTCTGTGTAGTTTATATTTGAATATATTCCTTTTTCCACTACTACGCTCTTAGCGCTCCAAATGTCCAGTTGCATTTTCTACAGAAAGAGTGTTCAGATCTGCTCAATCAAAAGTATGGTTTAACTCTGTTAGCTGAATGCACAGATCAGAAAGAAGTTTCACGGAATGATTCTGTGTAGTTTATATTTGAAGACATTCCTTTTTCGACTATTACCCTCTTAGCGCTCCGAATCTCCACTTGCATTTTCTACAAAAAGAGTGTTTCATAACTGCTCAATCAAAAATATGTTTTATCTCTGTTAACTGAATTTACAGATCAGAAATAAGTTTCACAGAATGCATCTCTGTAGTTTTTATTTGAAGATATTCTTTTTCCCAATGTAGGCCTCTTAGCGCTTAGCATGTCCAATTGCAGTTTCTACAGAAAGAGTGTTTCAGAACGGCTCAATCAAAAGTAAGGTTCAACTCTGTTAGTTGAATGCACAGAACAGAAAGAATTTTCACAGAATGCTACTGTGTAGTTTATATTTGAATATATTCCTTTTTCCACTATTACAATCTTAGCGCTCCGTATGTCCACTTGCATTTTCTACAGAAAGAGTGTTCAGAACTGCGCAATCAAAAGTATGGTTTAACTCTGTTAGCTTAATGAACATATCAGAAATAAGTTTCACACAATGCCTCTGTGTAGTTTTTATTTGAAGATATTATTTTTCCCAATATAGGCCTCTTAGCGCTCAGAATGTCCAATTGCAGTTTCTACAGAAAGAGTGTTCAGAACTGCGCAATCAAAAGTATGGTTTAACTCTGTTAGCTTAATGAACATATCAGAAATAAGTTTCACACAATGCTTCTGTGTAGTTTTTATTTGAAGATATTATTTTTCCCAATATAGGCCTCTTAGCGCTCAGAATGTCCAATTGAAGTTTCTACAGAAAGAGGGTTTCAGAAAGGCTCAATCAAATGTAAGGTTCAACTCTGTTAGTTGAATGCACAGAACAGAAAGAAGTTTTATACACTGCTTCTGTGTAGTTTATATTTGAACATATTCTTTTTTCCACAATTACCCACTTAGCGCTACGAATGTCCAGTTGCATTTTCTACAGACAGAGTGTTTCAAAACTGCTCAATCAAAAGTATGGTTTAACTCTGTTAGCTGAATGCTCAGATCAGAAAGAAGTTTCACAGAATCCTTCTGTGTAGTTTATATTTGAATATATTCCATTTTCCACTACTACTCTCTTAGCGCTCCAAATGTCCAGTTGCATTTTCTACAGAAAGAGAGTTCAGATCTGCTCAATCAAAAGTATGGTTTAACTCTGTTAGCTGAATGCACAGATCAGAAAGAAGTTTCACAGAATGATTCTGTGTAGTTTATATTTGGAGACATTTATTTTTCCACTATTACCCTCTTAGCGCTCCGAATCTCAACTTGCATTTTCTACAGAAAGAGTGTTTCAGAACGGCTCAATCAAAACTAAGGTTCAACTCTTTTAGTTGAACAAACAGAACAGAAAGAAGTTTCACACAATTCTTCTGTGTAGTTTTTATTTGTAGACATTCTTTTTCCCAATATAGGCCTCTTAGTGCTCAGAATGTCCAATTGCAGTTTCTACAGAAAGAGTGTTTCAGAACGGCTCAATCAAAAGTAAGGTTCAACTCTGTTAGTTGAATGCACAGAAAAGAAAGAAGTTTCATACAATGCTTCTGTGTAGTTTATATTTGAACATATTCTTTTTTCCACTATTACCCACTTAGCGCTACGAATGTCCAGTTGCATTTTCTACAGACAGAGTGTTTCAAAACTGCTCAATCAAAAGTATGGTTTAACTCTGTTAGCTGAATGCTCAGATCAGAAAGAAGTTTCACAGAATGCTTCTGTGTAGTTTATATTTGAATATATTCCTTTTTCCACTACTACGCTCTTAGTGCTCCAAATGTCCAGTTGCATTTTCTACAGAAAGAGTGTTCAGATCTGCTCAATCAAAAGTATGGTTTAACTCTGTTAGCTGAATGCACAGATCAGAAAGAAGTTTCACCGAATGATTCTGTGTAGTTTATATTTGAAGACATTCCTTCTTCCCCTATTACCCTCTTAGCGCTCCGAATCTCCACTTGCATTTTCTACAAAAAGAGTGTTTCATAACTGCTCAATCAAAAATATGTTTTATCTCTGTTAACTGAATTTACAGATCAGAAATAAGGTTCACAGAATGCATCTGTGTAGTTTTTATTTGAAGATATTATTTTTCCCAATGTAGGCCTCTTAGCGCTTAGCATGTCCAATTGCAGTTTCTACAGAAAGAGTGCTTCAGAACGGCTCAATCAAAAGTAAGGTTCAACTCTGTTAGTTGAATGCACAGAACAGAAAGAATTTTCACAGAATGCTACTGTGTAGTTTATATTTGAATATATTCCTTTTTCCACTATTACCCTCTTAGCGCTCCGAATGTGCACTTGCATTTTCTACAGAAAGGGTGTTCAGAACTGCCCAATCAAAAGTATGGTTTAACTCTGTTAGCTTAATGAACATATCAGAAATAAGTTTCACACAATGCTTCTGTGTAGTTTTTATTTGAAGATATTATTTTTCCCAATAGAGGCCTCTTAGCGCTCAGAATGTCCAATTGCAGTTTCTACAGAAAGAGTGTTTCAGAAAGGCTCAATCAAAAGTAAGGTTCAAATCTGTTAGTTGAATGCACAGAACAGAAAGAAGTTTCATACAATGCTTCTGTGTAGTTTATATTTGAACATATTCTTTTTTCCACTATTACCCACTTAGCGCTACGAATGTCCAGTTGCATTTTCTACAGACAGAGTGTTTCAAAACTGCTCAATCAAAAGTATGGTTTAACTCTGTTAGGTGAATGCTCAGATCAGAAAGAAGTTTCACAGAATGCTTCTGTGTAGTTTATATTTGAATATATTCTTTTTCCACTACTACTCTCTTAGCGCTCCAAATGTCCAGTTGCATTTTCTACAGAAAGAGAGTTCAGATCTGCTCAATCAAAAGTATGGTTTAACTCTGTTAGCTGAATGCACAGATCAGAAGAAGTTTCACCGAATGATTCTGTGAAGTTTATATTTGGAGACATTCCTTTTTCCACTATTACCCTCTTAGCGCTCCGAATCTCCACTTGCATTTTCTACAGAAAGAGTGTTTCAGAACGGCTCAATCAAAACTAAGGTTCAACTCTTTTAGTTGAACAAACAGAACAGAAAGAAGTTTCACACAATTCTTCTGTGTAGTTTTTATTTGTAGACATTCTTTTTCCCAATATAGGCCTCTTAGCGCTCAGAATGTCCAATTGCAGTTTCTACAGAAAGAGTGTTTCAGAACGGCTCAATCAAAAGTAAGGTTCAACTCTGTTAGTTGAATGCACAGAACAGAAAGAAGTTTCATACAATGCTTCTGTGTAGTTTATATTTGAACATATTCTTTTTTCCACTATTACCCACTTAGCGCTACGAATGTCCAATTGCATTTCCTACAGACAGAGTGTTTCAAAACCGCTCAATCAAAAGTATGGTTTAACTCTGTTAGCTGAATGCTCAGATCAGAAAGAAGTTTCACAGAATGCTTCTGTGTAGTTTATATTTGAATATATTCCTTTTTCCACTACTACGCTCTTAGCGCTCCAAATGTCCAGTTGCATTTTCTTCAGAAAGAGTGTTCTGATCTGCTCAATCAAAAGTATGGTTTAACTCTGTTAGCTGAATGCACAGATCAGAAAGAAGTTTCAGCGAATGATTCTGTGTAGTTTATATTTGAAGACATTCCTTTTTCCACTATTACCCTCTTAGCGCTCCGAATCTCCACTTGCATTTTCTACAAAAGAGTGTTTCATAACTGCTCAATCAAAAATATGTTTTATCTCTGTTAACTGAATTTACAGATCAGAAATAAGTTTCACAGAATGCATCTGTGTAGTTTTTATTTGAAGATATTCTTTTTCAAAATGTAGGCCTCTTAGCGCTTAGCATGTCCAATTGCATTTTCTACAGAAAGAGTGTTTCAGAACGGCTCAATCAAAAGTAAGGTTCAACTCTGTTAGTTGAATGCACAGAACAGAAAGAAGTTTCATACAATGCTTCTGTGTAGTTTATATTTGAACATATTCTTTTTTCCACTATTACCCACTTAGCGCTACGAATGTCCAGTTGCGTTTTCTACAGACAGAGTGTTTCAAAACTGCTCAATCAAAAGTATGGTTTAACTCTGTTAGCTGAATGCTCAGATCAGAAAAAAGTTTCACAGAATGCTTCTGTGTAGTTTATATTTGAATATATTCCTTTTTCCACTACTACGCTCTTAGCGCTCCAAATGTCCAGTTGCATTTTCTACAGAAAGAGTGTTCAGATCTGCTCAATCAAAAGTATGGTTTAACTCTGTTAGCTGAATGCACAGATCAGAAAGAAGTTTCACCGAATGATTCTGTGTAGTTTATATGTGAAGACATTCCTTTTTCCACTATTACCCTCTTAGCGCTCCGAATCTCCACTTGCATTTTCTACAAAAGAGTGTTTCATAACTGCTCAATCAAAAATATGTTTTATCTCTGTTAACTGAATTTACAGATCAGAAATAAGTTTCACAGAATGCATCTGTGTAGTTTTTATTTGAAGATATTCTTTTTCAAAATGTAGGCCTCTTAGCGCTTAGCATGTCCAATTGCAGTTTCTACAGAAAGAGTGTTTCAGAACGGCTCAATCAAAAGTAAGGTTCAACTCTGTTAGTTGAATGCACAGAACAGAAAGAATTTTCACAGAATGCTACTGTGTAGTTTATATTTGAATATATTCCTTTTTCCACTATTACCCTCTTAGCGCTCCGAATGTCCACTTGCATTTTCTACAGAAAGAGTGTTCAGAACTGCGCAATCAAAAGTATGGTTTAACTCTGTTAGCTTAATGAACATATCAGAAATAAGTTTCACACAATCCTTCTGTGTAGTTTTTATTTGAAGATATTATTTTTCCCAATAGAGGCCTCTTAGCGCTCAGAATGTCCAATTGCAATTTCTACAGAAAGAGTGTTTCAGAAAGGCTCAATCAAAAGTAAGGTTCAACTCTGTTAGTTGAATGCACAGAACAGAAAGAAGTTTCATACAATGCTTCTGTGTAGTTTATATTTGAACATATTCTTTTTTCCACTATTACCCACTTAGCGCTACGAATGTCCAGTTGCATTTTCTACAGACAGAGTGTTTCAAAACTGCTCAATCAAAAGTATGGTTTAACTCTGTTAGCTGAATGCTCAGATCAGAAAGAAGTTTCACAGAATGCTTCTGTGTGGTTTATATTTGAATATATTCCTTTTTCCACTACTACTCTCTTAGCGCTCCAAATGTCCAGTTGCATTTTCTACAGAAAGAGAGTTCAGATCTGCTCAATCAAAAGTATGGTTTAACTCTGTTAGCTGAATGCACAGATCAGAAAGAAGTTTCACCGAATGATTCTGTGAAGTTTATATTTGGAGACATTCCTTTTTCCACTATTACCCTCTTAGCGCTCCGAATCTCCACTTGCATTTTCTACAGAAAGAGTGTTTCAGAACGGCTCAATCAAAACTAAGGTTCAACTCTTTTAGTTGAACAAACATAACAGAAAGAAGTTTCACACAATTCTTCTGTGTAGTTTTTATTTGTAGACATTCTTTTTCCCAATATAGACCTCTTAGCGCTCAGAATGTCCAATTGCAGTTTCTACAGAAAGAGTGTTTCAGAACGGCTCAATCAAAAGTAAGGTTCAACTCTGTTAGTTGAATGCACAGAACAGAAAGGAGTTTCATACAATGCTTCTGTGTAGTTTATATTTGAACATATTCTTTTTTCCACTATTACCCACTTAGCGCTACGAATGTCCAGTTGCATTTTCTACAGACAGAGTGTTTCAAAACTGCTCAATCAAAAGTATGGTTTAACTCTGTTAGCTGAATGCTCAGATCAGAAAGAAGTTTCACAGAATGCTTCTGTGTAGTTTATATTTGAAAATATTCCTTTTTCCACTACTACGCTCTTAGCGCTCCGAATCTCCACTTGCATTTTCTACAAAGGAGTGTTTCATAACTGCTCAATCAAAAATATGTTTTATCTCTGTTAACTGAATTTACAGATCAGAAATAAGTTTCACAGAATGCATCTGTGTAGTTTTTATTTGAAGATATTCTTTTTCAAAATGTAGGCCTCTTAGCGCTTAGCATGTCCAATTGCAGTTTCTACAGAAAGAGTGTTTCAGAACGGATCAATCAAAAGTAAGGTTCAACTCTGTTAGTTGAATGCACAGAACAGAAAGAATTTTCACAGAATGCTACTGTGTAGTTTATATTTGAATATATTCCTTTTTCCACTATTACCCTCTTAGCGCTCCGAATGTCCACTTGCATTTTCTACAGAAAGAGTGTTCAGAACTGCGCATTCAAAAGTATGGTTTAACTCTGTTAGCTTAATGAACATATCAGAAATAAGTTTCACACAATGCTTCTGTGTAGTTTTTATTTGAAGATATTATTTTTCCCAATAGAGGCCTCTTAGCGCTCAGAATGTCCAATTGCAGTTTCTACAGAAAGAGTGTTTCAGAAAGGCTCAATCAAAAGTAAGGTTCAACTCTGTTAGTTGAATGCACAGAACAGAAAGAAGTTTCATACAATGCTTCTGTGTACTTTATATTTGAACATATTCTTTTTTCCACTATTACCCACTTAGCGCTACGAATGTCCAGTTGCATTTTCTACAGACAGAGTGTTTCAAAACTGCTCAATCAAAAGTATGGTTTAACTCTGTTAGCTGAATGCTCAGATCAGAAAGAAGTTTCACAGAATGCTTCTGTGTAGTTTATATTTGAATATATTCCTTTTTCCACTACTACGCTCTTAGCGCTCCAAATGTCCAGTTGCATTTTCTACAGAAAGAGTGTTCAGATCTGCTCAATCAAAAGTATGGTTTAACTCTGTTAGCTGAATGCACAGATCAGAAAGAAGTTTCACCGAATGATTCTGTGTAGTTTATATTTGAAGACATTCCTTTTTCCACTATTACCCTCTTAGCGCTCCGAATCTCCACTTGCATTTTCTACAAAAAGAGTGTTTCATAACTGCTCAATCAAAAATATGTTTTATCTCTGTTAACTGAATTTACAGATCAGAAATAAGTTTCACAGAATGCATCTGTGTAGTTTTTATTTGAAGATATTCTTTTTCCCAATGTAGGCCTCTTAGCGCTTAGCATGTCCAATTGCAGTTTCTACAGAAAGAGTGTTTCAGAACGGCTCAATCAAAAGTAAGGTTCAACTCTGTTAGTTGAATGCACAGAACAGAAAGAATTTTCACAGAATGCTACTGTGTAGTTTATATTTGAATATATTCCTTTTTCCACTATTACCCTCTTAGCGCTCCGAATGTCCACTTGCATTTTCTACAGAAAGAGTGTTCAGAACTGCGCAATCAAAAGTATGGTTTAACTCTGTTAGCTTAATGAACATATCAGAAATAAGTTTCACACAATGCTTCTGTGTAGTTTTTATTTGAAGATATTATTTTTCCCAATATAGGCCTCTTAGCGCTCAGAATGTCCAATTGCAGTTTCTACAGAAAGAGTGTTTCAGAAAGGCTCAATCAAAAGTAAGGTTCAACTCTGTTAGTTGAATGCACAGAACAGAAAGAAGTTTCATACAATGCTTCTGTGTAGTTTATATTTGAACATATTCTTTTTTCCACTATTACCAACTTAGCGCTACGAATGTCCAGTTGCATTTTCTACAGACAGAGTGTTTCAAAACTGCTCAATCAAAAGTATGGTTTAACTCTGTTAGCTGAATGCTCAGATCAGAAAGAAGTTTCACAGAATGCTTCTGTGTAGTTTATATTTGAATATATTCCTTTTTCCACTACTACTCTCTTAGCGCTCCAAATGTCCAGTTGCATTTTCTACAGAAAGAGAGTTCAGATCTGCTCAATCAAAAGTATGGTTTAACTCTGTTAGCTGAATGCACAGATCAGAAAGAAGTTTCACCGAATGATTCGGTGAAGTTTATATTTGGAGACATTCCTTTTTCCACTATTACCCTCTTAGCGCTCCGAATCTCCACTTGCATTTTCTACAGAAAGAGTGTTTCAGAACGGCTCAATCAAAACTAAGGTTCAACTCTTTTAGTTGAACAAACAGAACAGAAAGAAGTTTCACACAATTCTTCTGTGTAGTTTTTATTTGTAGACATTCTTTTTCCCAATATAGGCCTCTTAGCGCTCAGAATGTCCAATTGCAGTTTCTACAGAAAGAGTGTTTCAGAACGGCTCAATCAAAAGTAAGGTTCAACTCTGTTAGTTGAATGCACAGAACAGAAAGAAGTTTCATACAATGCTTCTGTGTAGTTTATATTTGAACATATTCTTTTTTCCACTATTACCCACTTAGCGCTACGAATGTCCAGTTGCATTTTCTACAGACAGAGTGTTTCAAAACTGCTCAATCAAAAGTATGGTTTAACTCTGTTAGCTGAATGCTCAGATCAGAAAGAAGTTTCACAGAATGCTTCTGTGTAGTTTATATTTGAATATATTCCTTTTTCCACTACTACGCTCTTAGCGCTCCAAATGTCCAGTTGCATTTTCTACAGAAAGAGTGTTCAGATCTGCTCAATCAAAAGTATGGTTTAACTCTGTTAGCTGAATGCACAGATCAGAAAGAAGTTTCACCGAATGATTCTGTGTAGTTTATATTTGAAGACATTCCTTTTTCCACTATTACCCTCTTAGCGCTCCGAATCTCCACTTGCATTTTCTACAAAAGAGTGTTTCATAACTGCTCAATCAAAAATATGTTTTATCTCTGTTAACTGAATTTACAGATCAGAAATAAGTTTCACAGAATGCATCTGTGTAGTTTTTATTTGAAGATATTCTTTTTCAAAATGTAGGCCTCTTAGCGCTTAGCATGTCCAATTGCAGTTTCTACAGAAAGAGTGTTTCAGAACGGCTCAATCAAAAGTAAGGTTCAACTCTGTTAGTTGAATGCACAGAACAGAAAGAATTTTCACAGAATGCTACTGTGTAGTTTATATTTGAATATATTCCTTTTTCCACTATTACCCTCTTAGCGCTCCGAATGTCCACTTGCATTTTCTACAGAAAGAGTGTTCAGAACTGCGCAATCAAAAGTATCGTTTAACTCTGTTAGCTTAATGAACATATCAGAAATAAGTTTCACACAATGCTTCTGTGTAGTTTTTATTTGAAGATATTATTTTTCCCAATAGAGGCCTCTTAGCGCTCAGAATGTCCAATTGCAGTTTCTACAGAAAGAGTGTTTCAGAAAGGCTCAATCAAAAGTAAGGTGCAACTCTGATAGTTGAATGCACAGAACAGAAAGAAGTTTCATACAATGCTTCTGTGTAGTTTATATTTGAACATATTCTTTTTTCCACTATTACCCACTTAGCGCTACGAATGTCCAGTTGCATTTTCTACAGACAGAGTGTTTCAAAACTGCTCAATCAAAAGTATGGTTTAACTCTGTTAGCTGAATGCTCAGATCAGAAAGAAGTTTCACAGAATGCTTTTGTGTAGTTTATATTTGAATATATTCCTTTTTCCACTACTACTCTCTTAGCGCTCCAAATGTCCAGTTGCATTTTCTACAGAAAGAGAGTTCAGATCTGCTCAATCAAAAGTATGGTTTAACTCTGTTAGCTGAATGCACAGATCAGAAAGAAGTTTCACCGAATGAATCTGTGTAGTTTATATTTGGAGACATTCCTTTTTCCACTATTACCCTCTTAGCGCTCCGAATCTCCACTTGCATTTTCTACAGAAAGAGTGTTTCAGAACGGCTCAATCAAAACTAAGGTTGAACTCTTTTAGTGAACAAACAGAACAGAAAGAAATTTCACACAATTCTTCTGTGTAGTTTTTATTTGTAGACATTCATTTTCCCAATATAGGCCTCTTAGCGCTCAGAATGTCCAATTGCAGTTTCTACAGAAAGAGTGTTTCAGAACGGCTCAATCAAAAGTAAGGTTCAACTCTGTTAGTTGAATGCACAGAACAGAAAGAAGTTTCATACAATGCTTCTGTGTAGTTTATATTTGAACATATTCTTTTTTCCACTATTACCCACTTAGCGCTGCGAATGTCCAGTTGCATTTTCTACAGACAGAGTGTTTCAAAACTGCTCAATCAAAAGTATGGTTTAACTCTGTTAGCTGAATGCTCAGATCAGAAAGAAGTTTCACAGAATGCTTCTGTGTAGTTTATATTTGAATATATTCCTTTTTCCACTACTATGCTCTTAGCGCTCCAAATGTCCAGTTGCATTTTCTACAGAAATAGTGTTCAGATCTGCTCAATCAAAAGTATGGTTTAACTCTGTTAGCTGAATGCACAGATCAGAAATAAGTTTCACCGAATGATTCCGTGTAGTTTATATTTGAAGACATTCCTTTTTCCACTATTACCCCCTTAGCGCTCCGAATCTCCACTTGCATTTTCTACAAAGGAGTGTTTCATAACTGCTCAATCAAAAATATGTTTTATCTCTGTTAACTGAATTTACAGATCAGAAATAAGTTTCACAGAATGCATCTGTGTAGTTTTTATTTGAAGATATTCTTTTTCCCAATGTAGGCCTCTTAGCGCTTAGCATGTCCAATTGCAGTTTCTACAGAAAGAGTGTTTCAGAACGGCTCAATCAAAAGTAAGGTTCAACTCTGTTAGTTGAATGCACAGAACAGAAAGGATTTTCACAGAATGCTACTGTGTAGTTTATATTTGAATATATTCCTTTTTCCACTATTACCCTCTTAGCGCTCCGAATGTCCACTTGCATTTTCTACAGAAAGAGTGTTCAGAACTGCGCAATCAAAAGTATGGTTTAACTCTGTTAGCTTAATGAACATATCAGAAATAAGTTTCACACAATGCTTCTGTGTAGTTTTTATTTGAAGATATTATTTTTCCCAATAGAGGCCTCTTAGCGCTCAGAATGTCCAATTGCAGTTTCTACAGAAAGAGTGTTTCAGAAAGGCTCAATCAAAAGTAAGGTTCAACTCTGTTAGTTGAATGCACAGAACAGAAAGAAGTTTCATACAATGCTTCTGTGTAGTTTATATTTGAACATATTCTTTTTTCCACTATTACCCACTTAGCGCTACGAATGTCCAGTTGCATTTTCTACAGACAGAGTGTTTCAAAACTGCTCAATCAAAAGTATGGTTTAACTCTGTTAGCTGAATGCTCAGATCAGAAAGAAGTTTCACAGAATGCTTCTGTGTAGTTTATATTTGAATATATTCCTTTTTCCACTACTACTCTCTTAGCGCTCCAAATGTCCAGTTGCATTTTCTACAGAAAGAGAGTTCAGATCTGCTCAATCAAAAGTATGGTTTAACTCTGTTAGCTGAATGCACAGATAAGAAAGAAGTTTCACCGAATGATTCTGTGTAGTTTATATTTGGAGACATTCCTTTTTCCACTATTACCCTCTTAGCGCTCCGAATCTCCACTTGCATTTTCTACAGAAAGAGTGTTTCAGAACGGCTCAATGAAAACTAAGGTTCAACTCTTTTAGTTGAACAAACAGAACAGAAAGAAGTTTCACACAATTCTTCTGTGTAGTTTTTATTTGTAGACATTCTTTTTCCCAATATAGGCCTCTTAGCGCTCAGAATGTCCAATTGCAGTTTCTACAGAGAGTGTTTCAGAACGGCTCAATCAAAAGTAAGGTTCAACTCTGTTAGTTGAATGCACAGAACAGAAAGAAGTTTCATACAATGCTTCTGTGTAGTTTATATTTGAACATATTCTTTTTTCCACTATTACCCACTTAGCGCTACGAATGTCCAGTTGCATTTTCTACAGACAGAGTGTTTCAAAACTGCTCAATCAAAAGTATGGTTTAACTCTGTTAGCTGAATGAACATATCAGAAATAAGTTTCACAAAATGCTTCTGTGTAGTTTTTATTTGAAGATATTATTTTTCCCAATAGAGGCCTCTTAGCGCTCAGAATGTCCAATTGCAGTTTCTACAGAAAGAGTGTTTCAGAAAGGCTCAATCAAAAGTAAGGTTCAACTCTGTTAGTTGAATGCACAGAACAGAAAGAAGTTTCATACAATGCTTCTGTGTAGTTTATATTTGAACATATTCTTTTTTCCACTATTACCCACTTAGCGCTACGAATGTCCAGTTGCATTTTCTACAGACAGAGTGTTTCAAAACTGCTCAATCAAAAGTATGGTTTAACTCTGTTAGCTGAATGCTCAGATCAGAAAGAAGTTTCACAGAATGCTTCTGTGTAGTTTATATTTGAATATATTCCTTTTTCCACTACTACGCTCTTAGCGCTCCAAATGTCCAGTTGCATTTTCTACAGAAAGAGTGTTCAGATCTGCTCAATCAAAAGTATGGTTTAACTCTGTTAGCTGAATGCACAGATCAGAAAGAAGTTTCACCGAATGATTCTGTGTAGTTTATATTTGAAGACATTCCTTTTTCCACTATTACCCTCTTAGCGCTCCGAATCTCCACTTGCATTTTCTACAAAAAGAGTGTTACATAACTGCTCAATCAAAAATATGTTTTATCTCTGTTAACTGAATTTACAGATCAGAAATAAGTTTCACAGAATGCATCTGTGTAGTTTTTATTTGAAGATATTCTTTTTCCCAATGTAGGCCTCTTAGCGCTTAGCATGTCCAATTGCAGTTTCTACAGAAAGAGTGTTTCAGAACGGCTCAATCAAAAGTAAGGTTCAACTCTGTTAGTTGAATGCACAGAACAGAAAGAATTTTCACAGAATGCTACTGTGTAGTTTATATTTGAATATATTCCTTTTTCCACTATTACCCTCTTAGCGCTCCGAATGTCCACTTGAATTTTCTACAGAAAGAGTGTTCAGAACTGCGCAATCAAAAGTATGGTTTAACTCTGTTAGCTTAATGAACATATCAGAAATAAGTTTCACACAATGCTTCTGTGTAGTTTTTATTTGAAGATATTATTTTTCCCAATATAGGCCTCTTAGCGCTCAGAATGTCCAATTGCAGTTTCTACAGAAAGAGTGTTTCAGAAAGGCTCAATCAAAAGTAAGGTTCAACTCTGTTAGTTGAATGCACAGAACAGAAAGAAGTTTCATACAATGCTTCTGTGTACTTTATATTTGAACATATTCTTTTTTCCACTATTACCCACTTAGCGCTACGAATGTCCAGTTGCATTTTCTACAGACAGAGTGTTTCAAAACTGCTCAATCAAAAGTATGGTTTAACTCTGTTAGCTGAATGCTCAGATCAGAAAGAAGTTTCACAGAATGCTTCTGTGTAGTTTATATTTGAATATATTCCTTTTTCCACTACTACTCTCTTAGCGCTCCAAATGTCCAGTTGCATTTTCTACAGAAAGAGAGTTCAGATCTGCTCAATCAAAAGTATGGTTTAACTCTGTTAGCTGAATGCACAGATCAGAAAGAAGTTTCACCGAATGATTCGGTGAAGTTTATATTTGGAGACATTCCTTTTTCCACTATTACCCTCTTAGCGCTCCGAATCTCCACTTGCATTTTCTACAGAAAGAGTGTTTCAGAACGGCTCAATCAAAACTAAGGTTCAACTCTTTTAGTTGAACAAACAGAACAGAAAGAAGTTTCACACAATTCTTCTGTGTAGTTTTTATTTGTAGACATTCTTTTTCCCAATATAGGCCTCTTAGCGCTCAGAATGTCCAATTGCAGTTTCTACAGAAAGAGTGTTTCAGAACGGCTCAATCAAAAGTAAGGTTCAACTCTGTTAGTTGAATGCACAGAACAGAAAGAAGTTTCATACAATGCTTCTGTGTAGTTTATATTTGAACATATTCTTTTTTCCACTATTACCCACTTAGCGCTACGAATGTCCAGTTGCATTTTCTACAGACAGAGTGTTTCAAAACTGCTCAATCAAAAGTATGGTTTAACTCTGTTAGCTGAATGCTCAGATCAGAAAGAAGTTTCACAGAATGCTTCTGTGTAGTTTATATTTGAATATATTCCTTTTTCCACTACTACGCTCTTAGCGCTCCAAATGTCCAGTTGCATTTTCTACAGAAAGAGTGTTCAGATCTGCTCAATCAAAATTATGGTTTAACTCTGTTAGCTGAATGCACAGATCAGAAAGAAGTTTCACCGAATGATTCTGTGGTTTATATTTGAAGACATTCCTTTATCCACTATTACCCTCTTAGCGCTCCGAATCTCCACTTGCATTTTCTACAAAAGAGTGTTTCATAACTGCTCAATCAAAAATATGTTTTATCTCTGTTAACTGAATTTACAGATCAGAAATAAGTTTCACAGAATGCATCTGTGTAGTTTTTATTTGAAGATATTCTTTTTCAAAATGTAGGCCTCTTAGCGCTTAGCATGTCCAATTGCAGTTTCTACAGAAAGAGTGTTTCAGAACGGCTCAATCAAAAGTAAGGTTCAACTCTGTTAGTTGAATGCACAGAACAGAAAGAATTTTCACAGAATGCTACTGTGTAGTTTATATTTGAATATATTCCTTTTTCCACTATTACCCTCTTAGCGCTCCGAATGTCCACTTGCATTTTCTACAGAAAGAGTGTTCAGAACTGCGCAATCAAAAGTATCGTTTAACTCTGTTAGCTTAATGAACATATCAGAAATAAGTTTCACACAATGCTTCTGTGTAGTTTTTATTTGAAGATATTATTTTTCCCAATAGAGGCCTCTTAGCGCTCAGAATGTCCAATTGCAGTTTCTACAGAAAGAGTGTTTCAGAAAGGCTCAATCAAAAGTAAGGTTCAACTCTTATAGTTGAATGCACAGAACAGAAAGAAGTTTCATACAATGCTTCTGTGTAGTTTATATTTGAACATATTCTTTTTTCCACTATTACCCACTTAGCGCTACGAATGTCCAGTTGCATTTTCTACAGACAGAGTGTTACAAAACTGCTCAATCAAAAGTATGGTTTAACTCTGTTAGCTGAATGCTCAGATCAGAAAGAAGTTTCACAGAATGCTTCTGTGTAGTTTATATTTGAATATATTCCTTTTTCCACTACTACTCTCTTAGCGCTCCAAATGTCCAGTTGCATTTTCTACAGAAAGAGAGTTCAGATCTGCTCAATCAAAAGTATGGTTTAACTCTGTTAGCTGAATGCACAGATCAGAAAGAAGTTTCACCGAATGAATCTGTGTAGTTTATATTTGGAGACATTCCTTTTTCCACTATTACCCTCTTAGCGCTCCGAATCTCCACTTGCATTTTCTACAGAAAGAGTGTTTCAGAACGGCTCAATCAAAACTAAGGTTGAACACTTTTAGTGAACAAACAGAACAGAAAGATGTTTCACACAATTCTTCTGTGTAGTTTTTATTTGTAGACATTCTTTTTCCCAATATAGGCCTCTTAGCGCTCAGAATGTCCAATTGCAGTTTCTACAGAAAGAGTGTTTCAGAACGGCTCAATCAAAAGTAAGGTTCAACTCTGTTAGTTGAATGCACAGAACAGAAAGAAGTTTCATACAATGCTTCTGTGTAGTTTATATTTGAACATATTCTTTTTTCCACTATTACCCACTTAGCGCTACGAATGTCCAGTTGCATTTTCTACAGACAGAGTGTTTCAAAACTGCTCAATCAAAAGTATGGTTTAACTCTGTTAGCTGAATGCTCAGATCAGAAAGAAGTTTCACAGAATGCTTCTGTGTAGTTTATATTTGAATATATTCCTTTTTCCACTACTACGCTCTTAGCGCTCCAAATGTCCAGTTGCATTTTCTACAGAAATAGTGTTCAGATCTGCTCAATCAAAAGTATGGTTTAACTCTGTTAGCTGAATGCACAGATCAGAAATAAGTTTCACCGAATGATTCTGTGTAGTTTATATTTGAAGACATTCCTTTTTCCACTATTACCCCCTTAGCGCTCCGAATCTCCACTTGCATTTTCTACAAAGGAGTGTTTCATAAATGCTCAATCAAAAATATGTTTTATCTCTGTTAACTGAATTTACAGATCAGAAATAAGTTTCACAGAATGCATCTGTGTAGTTTTTATTTGAAGATATTCTTTTTCCCAATGTAGGCCTCTTAGCGCTTAGCATGTCCAATTGCAGTTTCTACAGAAAGAGTGTTTCAGAACGGCTCAATCAAAAGTAAGGTTCAACTCTGTTAGTTGAATGCACAGAACAGAAAGGATTTTCACAGAATGCTACTGTGTAGTTTATATTTGAATATATTCCTTTTTCCACTATTACCCTCTTAGCGCTCCGAATGTCCACTTGCATTTTCTACAGAAAGAGTGTTCAGAACTGCGCAATCAAAAGTATGGTTTAACTCTGTTAGCTTAATGAACATATCAGAAATAAGTTTCACATAATGCTTCTGTGTAGTTTTTATTTGAAGATATTATTTTTCCCAATATAGGCCACTTAGCGCTCAGAATGTCCAATTGCAGTTTCTACAGAAAGAGTGTTTCAGAAAGGCTCAATCAAAAGTAACGTTCAACTCTGTTAGTTGAATGCACAGAACCGAAAGAAGTTTCATACAATGCTTCTGTGTAGTTTATATTTGAACATATTCTTTTTTCCACTATTACCCACTTAGCGCTACGAATGTCCAGTTGCATTTTCTACAGACAGAGGGTTTCAAAACTGCTCAATCAAAAGTATGGTTTAACTCTGTTAGCTGAATGCTCAGATCAGAAAGAAGTTTCACAGAATGCTTCTGTGTAGTTTATATTTGAATATATTCCTTTTTCCACTACTACTCTCTTAGCGCTCCAAATGTCCAGTTGCATTTTCTACAGAAAGAGAGTTCAGATCTGCTCAATCAAAAGTATGGTTTAACTCTGTTAGCTGAATGCACAGATCAGAAAGAAGTTTCACCGAATGATTCTGTGTAGTTTATATTTGGAGACATTCCTTTTTCCACTATTACCCTCTTAGCGCTCCGAATCTCCACTTGCATTTTCTACAGAAAGTGTGTTTCAGAACGGCTCAATCAAACTAAGGTTCAACTCTTTTAGTTGAACAAACAGAACAGAAAGAAGTTTCACACAATTCTTCTGTGTAGTTTTTATTTGTAGACATTCTTTTTCCCAATATAGGCCTCTTAGCGCTCAGAATGTCCAATTGCAGTTTCTACAGAAAGAGTGTTTCAGAACGGCTCAATCAAAAGTAAGGTTCAACTCTGTTAGTTGAATGCACAGAACAGAAAGAAGTTTCATACAATGCTTCTGTGTAGTTTATATTTGAACATATTCTTTTTTCCACTATTACCCACTTAGCGCTACGAATGTCCAGTTGCATTTTCTACAGACAGAGTGTTTCAAAACTGCTGAATCAAAAGTATGGTTTAACTCTGTTAGTTGAATGCTCAGATCAGAAAAAAGTTTCACAGAATGCTTCTGTGTAGTTTATATTTGAATATATTCCTTTTTCCACTACTATGCTCTTAGCGCTCCAAATGTCCAGTTGCATTTTCTACAGAAAGAGTGTTCAGATCTGCTCAATCAAAAGTATGGTTTAACTCTGTTAGCTGAATGCACAGATCAGAAAGAAGTTTCACCATATGATTCTGTGTAGTTTATATTTGAAGACATTCCTTTTTCCACTATTACCCTCTTAGCGCTCCGAATCTCCACTTGCATTTTCTACAAAAAGAGTGTTTCATAACTGCTCAATCAAAAATATGTTTTATCTCTGTTAACTGAATTTACAGATCAGAAATAAGTTTCACAGAATGCATCTGTGTAGTTTTTATTTGAAGATATTCTTTTTCCCAATGTAGGGCTCTTAGCGCTTAGCATGTCCAATTGCAGTTTCTACAGAAAGAGTGTTTCAGAACGGCTCAATCAAAAGTAAGGTTCAACTCTGTTAGTTGAATGCACAGAACAGAAAGAATTTTCACAGAATGCTACTGTGTAGTTTATATTTGAATATATTCCTTTTTCCACTATTCCCTCTTAGCGCTCCGAATGTCCGCTTGCATTTTCTACAGAAAGAGTGTTCAGAACTGCGCAATCAAAAGTATGGTTTAACTCTGTTAGCTTAATGAACATATCAGAAATAAGTTTCACACAATGCTTCTGTGTAGTTTTTATTTGAAGATATTATTTTTCCCAATAGAGGCCTCTTAGCGCTCAGAATGTCCAATTGCAGTTTCTACAGAAAGAGTGTTTCAGAAAGGCTCAATCAAAAGTAAGGTTCAACTCTGTTAGTTGAATGCACAGAAGAGAAAGAAGTTTCATACAATGCTTCTGTGTAGTTTATATTTGAACATATTCTTTTTTCCACTATTACCCACTTAGCGCTACGAATGTCCAGTTGCATTTTCTACAGACAGAGTGTTTCAAAACTGCTCAATCAAAAGTATGGTTTAACTCTGTTAGCTGAATGCTCAGATCAGAAAGAAGTTTCACAGAATGCTTCTGTGTAGTTTATATTTGAATATATTCCTTTTTCCACTACTACGCTCTTAGCGCTCCAAATGTCCAGTTGCATTTTCTACAGAAAGAGTGTTCAGATCTGCTCAATCAAAAGTATGGTTTAACTCTGTTAGCTGAATGCACAGATCAGAAAGAAGTTTCACCGAATGATTCTGTGTAGTTTATATTTGAAGACATTCCTTTTTCCACTATTACCCTCTTAGCGCTCCGAATCTCCACTTGCATTTTCTAAAAAAGAGTGTTTCATAACTGCTCAATCAAAAATATGTTTTATCTCTGTTAACTGAATTTACAGATCAGAAATAAGTTTCACAGAATGCATCTGTGTAGTTTATATTTGAAGATATTCTTTTTCCCAATGTAGGCCTCTTAGCGCTTAGCATGTCCAATTGCAGTTTCTACAGAAAGAGTGTTTCAGAACGGCTCAATCAAAAGTAAGGTTCAACTCTTTTAGTTGAATGCACAGAACAGAAAGAATTTTCACAGAATGCTACTGTGTAGTTTATATTTGAATATATTCCTTTTTCCACTATTACCCTCTTAGCGCTCCGAATCTCCATTGCATTTTCTACAGAAAGAGTGTTTCAGAACGGCTCAATCAAAACTAAGGTTCAACTCTTTTAGTTGAACAAACAGAACAGAAAGAAGTTTCACACAATTCTTCTGTGTAGTTTTTATTTGTAGACATTCTTTTTCCCAATATAGGCCTCTTAGCGCTCAGAATGTCCAATTGCAGTTTCTACAGAAAGAGTGTTTCAGAACGGCTCAATCAAAAGTAAGGTTCAACTCTGTTAGTTGAATGCACAGAACAGAAAGAAGTTTCATACAATGCTTCTGTGTAGTTTATATTTGAACATATTCTTTTTTCCACTATTACTCACTTAGCGCTACGAATGTCCAGTTGCATTTTCTACAGACAGAGTGTTTCAAAACTGCTCAATCAAAAGTATGGTTTAACTCTGTTAGCTGAATGCTCAGATCAGAAAGAAGTTTCACAGAATGCTTCTGTGTAGTTTATATTTCAATATATTCCTTTTTCCACTACTACGCTCTTAGCGCTCCAAATGTCCAGTTGCATTTTCTACAGAAAGAGTGTTCATATCTGCTCAATCAAAAGTATGGTTTAACTCTGTTAGCTGAATGCACAGATCAGAAAGAAGTTTCACCGAATGATTCTGTGTAGTTTATATTTGAAGACATTCCTTTTTCCACTATTAGCCTCTTAGCGCTCCGAATCTCCACTTGCATTTTCTACAAAAAGAGTGTTTCATAACTGCTCAATCAAAAATATGTTTTATCTCTGTTAACTGAATTTACAGATCAGAAATAAGTTTCACAGAATGCATCTGTGTAGTTTTTATTTGAAGATATTCTTTTTCCCATTGTAGGCCTCTTAGCGCTTAGCATGTCCAATTGCAGTTTCTACAGAAAGAGTGTTTCAGAACGGCTCAATCAAAAGTAAGGTTCAACTCTGTTAGTTGAATGCACAGAACAGAAAGTATTTTCACAGAATGCTACTGTGTAGTTTATATTTGAATATATTCCTTTTTCCACTATTACCCTCTTAGCGCTCCGAATGTCCACTTGCATTTTCTACAGAAAGAGTGTTCAGAACTGCGCAATCAAAAGTATGGTTTAACTCTGTTAGCTTAATGAACATATCAGAAATAAGTTTCACACAATGGTTCTGTGTAGTTTTTATTTGAAGATATTATTTTTCCCAATATAGGCCTCTTAGCGCTCAGAATGTCCAATTGCAGTTTCTACAGAAAGAGTGTTTCAGAAAGGCTCAATCAAAAGTAAGGTTCAACTCTGTTAGTTGAATGCACAGAACAGAAAGTAGTTTTATACACTGCTTCTGTGTAGTTTATATTTGAACATATTCTTTTTTCCACAATTACCCACTTAGCGCTACGAATGTCCAGTTGCATTTTCTACAGACAGAGTGTTTCAAAACTGCTCAATCAAAAGTATGGTTTAACTCTGTTAGCTGAATGCTCAGATCAGAAAGTAGTTTCACAGAATCCTTCTGTGTAGTTTATATTTGAATATATTCCTTTTTCCACTACTACTCTCTTAGCGCTCCAAATGTCCAGTTGCATTTTCTACAGAAAGAGTGTTCAGATCTGCTCAATCAAAAGTATGGTTTAACTCTGTTAGCTGAATGCACAGATCAGAAAGAAGTTTCACAGAATGATTCTGTGTAGTTTATATTTGGAGACATTCCTTTTTCCACTATTACCCTCTTAGCGCTCCGAATCTCCACTTGCATTTTCTACAGAAAGAGTGTTTCAGAACGGCTCAATCAAAACTAAGGTTCAACTCTTTTAGTTGAACAAGCAGAACAGAAAGAAGTTTCACACAATTCTTCTGTGTAGTTTTTATTTGTAGACATTCTTTTTCCCAATATAGGCTTCTTAGCGCTCAGAATGTCCCATTGCAGTTTCTACAGAAAGAGTGTTTCAGAACGGCTCAATCAAAAGTAAGGTTCGACTCTGTTAGTTGAATGCACAGAACAGAAAGAAGTTTCATACAATGCTTCTGTGTAGTTTATATTTGAACATATTCTTTTTTCCACTATTACCCACTTAGCGCTACGAATGTCCAGTTGCATTTTCTACAGACAGAGTGTTTCAAAACTGCTGAATCAAAAGTATGGTTTAACTCTGTTAGCTGAATGCTCAGATCAGAAAAAAGTTTCACAGAATGCTTCTGTGTAGTTTATATTTGAATATATTCCTTTTTCCACTACTACGCTCTTAGCGCTCCAAATGTCCAGTTGCATTTTCTACAGAAAGAGTGTTCAGATCTGCTCAATCAAAAGTATGGTTTAACTCTGTTAGCTGAATGCACAGATCAGAAAGAAGTTTCACCGAATGATTCTGTGTAGTTTATATTTGAAGACATTCCTTTTTCCACTATTACCCTCTTAGCGCTCCGAATCTCCACTTGCATTTTCTACAAAAAGAGTGTTTCATAACTGCTCAATCAAAAATATGTTTTATCTCTGTTAACTGAATTTACAGATCAGAAATAAGTTTCACAGAATGCATCTGTGTAGTTTTTATTTGAAGATATTCTTTTTCCCAATGTAGGGCTCTTAGCGCTTAGCATGTCCAATTGCAGTTTCTACAGAAAGAGTGTTTCAGAACGGCTCAATCAAAAGTAAGGTTCAACTCTGTTAGTTGAATGCACAGAACAGAAAGAATTTTCACAGAATGCTACTGTGTAGTTTATATTTGAATATATTCCTTTTTCCACTATTCCCTCTTAGCGCTCCGAATGTCCACTTGCATTTTCTACAGAAAGAGTGTTCAGAACTGCGCAATCAAAAGTATGGTTTAACTCTGTTAGCTTAATGAACATATCAGAAATAAGTTTCACACAATGCTTCTGTGTAGTTTTTATTTGAAGATATTATTTTTCCCAATAGAGGCCTCTTAGCGCTCAGAATGTCCAATTGCAGTTTCTACAGAAAGAGTGTTTCAGAAAGGCTCAATCAAAAGTAAGGTTCAACTCTGTTAGTTGAATGCACAGAACAGAAAGAAGTTTCATACAATGCTTCTGTGTACTTTATATTTGAACATATTCTTTTTTCCACTATTACCCACTTAGCGCTACGAATGTCCAGTTGCATTTTCTACAGACAGAGTGTTTCAAAACTGCTCAATCAAAAGTATGGTTTAACTCTGTTAGCTGAATGCTCAGATCAGAAAGAAGTTTCACAGAATGCTTCTGTGTAGTTTATATTTGAATATATTCATTTTCCACTACTACGCTCTTAGCGCTCCAAATGTCCAGTTGCATTTTCTACAGAAAGAGTGTTCAGATCTGCTCAATCAAAAGTATGGTTTAACTCTGTTAGCTGAATGCACAGATCAGAAAGAAGTTTCACCGAATGATTCTGTGTAGTTTATATTTGAAGACATTCCTTTTTCCACTATTAACCTCTTAGCGCTCCGAATCTCCACTTGCATTTTCTACAAAAGAGTGTTTCATAACTGCTCAATCAAAAATATGTTTTATCTCTGTTAACTGAATTTACAGATCAGAAATAAGTTTCACAGAATGCATCTGTGTAGTTTGTATTTGAAGATATTCTTTTTCCCAATGTAGGCCTCTTAGCGCTTAGCATGTCCAATTGTAGTTTCTACAGAAAGAGTGTTTCAGAACGGCTCAATCAAAAGTAAGGTTCAACTCTGTTAGTTGAATGCACAGAACAGAAAGAATTTTCACAGAATGCTACTGTGTAGTTTATATTTGAATATATTCCTTTTTCCACTATTACCCTCTTAGCGCTCCGAATCTCCATTGCATTTTCTACAGAAAGAGTGTTTCAGAACGGCTCAATCAAAACTAAGGTTCAACTCTTTTAGTTGAACAAACAGAACAGAAAGAAGTTTCACACAATTCTTCTGTGTAGTTTTTATTTGTAGACATTCTTTTTCCCAATATAGGCCTCTTAGCGCTCAGAATGTCCAATTGCAGTTTCTACAGAAAGAGTGTTTCAGAACGGCTCAATCAAAAGTAAGGTTCAACTCTGTTAGTTGAATGCACAGAACAGAAAGTATTTTCACAGAATGCTACTGTGTAGTTTATATTTGAATATATTCCTTTTTCCACTATTACCCTCTTAGCGCTCCGAATGTCCACTTGCATTTTCTACAGAAAGAGTGTTCAGAACTGCGCAATCAAAAGTATGGTTTAACTCTGTTAGCTTAATGAACATATCAGAAATAAGTTTCACACAATGCTTCTGTGTAGTTTTTATTTGAAGATATTATTTTTCCCAATATAGGCCTCTTAGCGCTCAGAATGTCCAATTGCAGTTTCTACAGAAAGAGCGTTTCAGAAAGGCTCAATCGAAAGTAAGGTTCAACTCTGTTAGTTGAATGCACAGAACAGAAAGAAGTTTCATACAATGCTTCTGTGTAGTTTATATTTGAACATATTCTTTTTTCCACTATTACCCACTTAGCGCTACGAATGTCCAGTTGCATTTTCTACAGACAGAGTGTTTCAAAACTGCTCAATCAAAAGTATGGTTTAACTCTGTTAGCTGAATGCTCAGATCAGAAAGAAGTTTCACAGAATGCTTCTGTGTAGTTTATATTTGAATATATTCCTTTTTCCACTACTACGCTCTTAGCGCTCCAAATGTCCAGTTGCATTTTCTACAGAAAGAGTGTTCAGATCTGCTCAATCAAAGTATGGTTTAACACTGTTAGCTGAATGCACAGATCAGAAAGAAGTTTCACCGTATGATTCTGTGTAGTTTATATTTGAAGACATTCCTTTTTCCACTATTACCCTCTTAGCGCTCCGAATCTCCACTTGCATTTTCTACAAAAAGAGTGTTTCATAACTGCTCAATCAAAAATATGTTTTATCTCTGTTAACTGAATTTACAGATCAGAAATAAGTTTCACAGAATGCATCTGTGTAGTTTTTATTTGAAGATATTCTTTTTCCCAATGTAGGCCTCTTAGCGCTTAGCATGTCCAATTGCAGTTTCTACAGAAGGAGTGTTTCAGAACGGCTCAATCAAAAGTAAGGTTCAACTCTGTTAGTTGAATGCACAGAACAGAAAGAATTTTCACAGAATGCTACTGTGTAGTTTATATTTGAATATATTCCTTTTTCCACTATTACCCTCTTAGCGCTCCGAATGTCCACTTGCATTTTCTACAGAAAGAGTGTTCAGAACTGCGCAATCAAAAGTATGGTTTAACTCTGTTAGCTTAATGAACATATCAGAAATAAGTTTCACACAATGCTTCTGTGTAGTTTTTATTTGAAGATATTATTTTTCCCAATATAGGCCTCTTAGCGCTCAGAATGTCCAATTGCAGTTTCTACAGAAAGAGTGTTTCAGAAAGGCTCAATCAAAAGTAAGGTTCAACTCTGTTAGTTGAATGCACAGAAAAGAAAGAAGTTTCATACACTGCTTCTGTGTAGTTTATATTTGAACATATTCTTTTTTCCACAATTACCCACTTAGCGCTACGAATGTCCAGTTGCATTTTCTACAGACAGAGTGTTTCAAAACTGCTCAATCAAAAGTATGGTTTAACTCTGTTAGCTGAATGCTCAGATCAGAAAGAAGTTTCACAGAATGCTTCTGTGCAGTTTATATTTGAATATATTCCTTTTTCCACTACTACTCTCTTAGCGCTCCAAATGTCCAGTTGCATTTTCTACAGAAAGAGAGTTCAGATCTGCTCAATCAAAAGTATGGTTTAACTCTGTTAGCTGAATGCACAGATCAGAAAGAAGTTTCACAGTATGATTCTGTGTAGTTTATATTTGGAGACATTCCTTTTTCCACTATTACCCTCTTAGCGCTCTGAATTTCCACTTGCATTTTCTACAGAAAGAGTATTTCAGAACGGCTCAATCAGAACTAAGGTTCAACTCTTTTAGTTGAACAAACAGAACAGAAAGAAGTTTCACACAATTCTTCTGTGTAGTTTTTATTTGTAGACATTCTTTTTCCCAATATAGGCCTCTTAGCGCTCAGAATGTCCAATTGCAGTTTCTACAGAAAGAGTGTTTCAGAACGGCTCAATCAAAAGTAAGGTTCAACTCTGTTAGTTGAATGCACAGAACAGAAAGAAGTTTCATACAATGCTTCTGTGTAGTTTATATTTGAACATATTCTTTTTTCCACTATTACCCACTTAGCGCTACGAATGTCCAGTTGCATTTTCTACAGACAGAGTGTTTCAAAACTGCTCAATCAAAAGTATGGTTTAACTCTGTTAGCTGAATGCTCAGATCAGAAAGAAGTTTCACAGAATGCTTCTGTGTAGTTTATATTTGAATATATTCCTTTTTCCACTACTACGCTCTTAGCGCTCCAAATGTCCAGTTGCATTTTCTACAGAAAGTGTGTTCAGATCTGCTCAATCAAAGTATGGTTTAACACTGTTAGCTGAATGCACAGATCAGAAAGAAGTTTCACCGAATGATTCTGTGTAGTTTATATTTGAAGACATTCCTTTTTCCACTATTACCCTCTTAGCGCTCCGAATCTCCACTTGCATTTTCTACAAAAAGATTGTTTCATAACTGCTCAATCAAAAATATGTTTTATCTCTGTTAACTGAATTTACAGATCAGAAATAAGTTTCACAGAATGCATCTGTGTAGTTTTTATTTGAAGATATTCTTTTTCCCAATGTAGGCCTCTTAGCTCTTAGCATGTCCAATTGCAGTTTCTACAGAAGGAGTGTTTCAGAACGGCTCAATCAAAAGTAAGGTTCAACTCTGTTAGTTGAATGCACAGAACAGAAAGAATTTTCACAGAATGCTACTGTGTAGTTTATATTTGAATATATTCCTTTTTCCACTATTACCCTCTTAGCGCTCCGAATGTCCACTTGCATTATCTACAGAAAGAGTGTTCAGAACTGCGCAATCAAAAGTATGGTTTAACTCTGTTAGCTTAATGAACATATCAGAAATAAGTTTCACACAATGCTTCTGTGTAGTTTTTATTTGAAGATATTATTTTTCCCAATATAGGCCTCTTAGCGCTCAGAATGTCCAATTGCAGTTTCTACAGAAAGAGTGTTTCAGAAAGGCTCAATCAAAAGTAAGGTTCAACTCTGTTAGTTGAATGCACAGAAAAGAAAGAAGTTTCATACACTGCTTCTGTGTAGTTTATATTTGAACATATTCTTTTTTCCACTATTACCCACTTAGCGCTACGAATGTCCAGTTGCATTTTCTACAGACAGAGTGTTTCAAAACTGCTCAATCAAAAGTATGGTTTAACTCTGTTAGCTGAATGCTCAGATCAGAAAGAAGTTTCACAGAATGCTTCTGTGTAGTTTATATTTGAATATATTCCTTTTTCCACTACTATTCTCTTAGCGCTCCAAATGTCCAGTTGCATTTTCTACAGAAAGAGAGTTCAGATCTGCTCAATCAAAAGTATGGTTTCACTCTGTTAGCTGAATGCACAGATCAGAAAGAAGTTTCACAGAATGATTCTGTGTAGTTTATATTTGGAGACATTCCTTTTTCCACTATTACCCTCTTAGCGCTCCGAATCTCCACTTGCATTTTCTACAGAAAGAGTGTTTCAGAACGGCTCAATCAAAACTAAGGTTCAACTCTTTTAGTTGAACAAACAGAACAGAAAGAAGTTTCACAAAATTCTACTGTGTAGTTTTTATTTGTAGACATTCTTTTTCCCAATATAGGCCTCTTAGCGCTCAGAATGTCCAATTGCAGTTTCTACAGAAAGTGTGTTTCCGAACGGCTCAATCAAAAGTAAGGTTCAATTCTGTTAGTTGAATGCACAGAACAGAAAGAAGTTTCATACAATGCTTCTGTGTAGTTTATATTTGAACATATTCTTTTTTCCACTATTACCCACTTAGCGCTACGAATGTCCAGTTGCATTTTCTACAGACAGAGTGTTTCAAAACTGCTCAATCAAAAGTATGGTTTAACTCTGTTAGCTGAATGCTCAGATCAGAAAGAAGTTTCACAGAATGCTTCTGTGTAGTTTATATTTGAATATATTCCTTTTTCCACTACTACTCTCTTAGCGCTCCAAATGTCCAGTTGCATTTTCAAAAGAAAGAGTGTTCAGATCTGCTCAATCAAAAGTATGGTTTAACTCTGTTAGCTGAATGCACAGATCAGAAAGAAGTTTCACCGAATGATTCTGTGTAGTTTATATTTGAAGACATTCCTTTTTCCACTATTACCCTCTTAGCGCTCCGAATCTCCACTTGCATTTTCTACAAAAAGAGTGTTTCATAACTGCTCAATCAAAAATATGTTTTATCTCTGTTAACTGAATTTACAGATCAGAAATAAGTTTCACAGAATGCATCTGTGTAGTTTTTATTTGAAGATATTCTTTTTCCCAATGTAGGCCTCTTAGCGCTTAGCATGTCCAATTGCAGTTTCTACAGAAGGAGTGTTTCAGAACGGCTCAATCAAAAGTAAGGTTCAACTCTGTTAGTTGAATGCACAGAACAGAAAGAATTTTCACAGAATGCTACTGTGTAGTTTATATTTGAATATATTCCTTTTTCCACTATTACCCTCTTAGCGCTCCGAATGTCCACTTGCATTTTCTACAGAAAGAGTGTTCAGAACTGCGCAATCAAAAGTATGGTTTAACTCTGTTAGCTTAATGAACATATCAGAAATAAGTTTCACACAATGCTTCTGTGTAGTTTTTATTTGAAGATATTATTTTTCCCAATATAGGCCTCTTAGCGCTCAGAATGTCCAATTGCAGTTTCTACAGAAAGAGTGTTTCAGAAAGGCTCAATCAAAAGTAAGGTTCAACTCTGTTAGTTGAATGCACAGAAAAGAAAGAAGTTTCATACACTGCTTCTGTGTAGTTTATATTTGAACATATTCTTTTTTCCACAATTACCCACTTAGCGCTACGAATGTCCAGTTGCATTTTCTACAGACAGAGTGTTTCAAAACTGCTCAATCAAAAGTATGGTTTAACTCTGTTAGCTGAATGCTCAGATCAGAAAGAAGTTTCACAGAATGCTTCTGTGCAGTTTATATTTGAATATATTCCTTTTTCCACTACTACTCTCTTAGCGCTCCAAATGTCCAGTTGCATTTTCTACAGAAAGAGAGTTCAGATCTGCTCAATCAAAAGTATGGTTTAACTCTGTTAGCTGAATGCACAGATCAGAAAGAAGTTTCACAGTATGATTCTGTGTAGTTTATATTTGGAGACATTCCTTTTTCCACTATTACCCTCTTAGCGCTCTGAATTTCCACTTGCATTTTCTACAGAAAGAGTATTTCAGAACGGCTCAATCAGAACTAAGGTTCAACTCTTTTAGTTGAACAAACAGAACAGAAAGAAGTTTCACACAATTCTTCTGTGTAGTTTTTATTTGTAGACATTCTTTTTCCCAATATAGGCCTCTTAGCGCTCAGAATGTCCAATTGCAGTTTCTACAGAAAGAGTGTTTCAGAACGGCTCAATCAAAAGTAAGGTTCAACTCTGTTAGTTGAATGCACAGAACAGAAAGAAGTTTCATACAATGCTTCTGTGTAGTTTATATTTGAACATATTCTTTTTTCCACTATTACCCACTTAGCGCTACGAATGTCCAGTTGCATTTTCTACAGACAGAGTGTTTCAAAACTGCTCAATCAAAAGTATGGTTTAACTCTGTTAGCTGAATGCTCAGATCAGAAAGAAGTTTCACAGAATGCTTCTGTGTAGTTTATATTTGAATATATTCCTTTTTCCACTACTACGCTCTTAGCGCTCCAAATGTCCAGTTGCATTTTCTACAGAAAGAGTGTTCAGATCTGCTCAATCAAAGTATGGTTTAACACTGTTAGCTGAATGCACAGATCAGAAAGAAGTTTCACCGAATGATTCTGTGTAGTTTATATTTGAAGACATTCCTTTTTCCACTATTACCCTCTTAGCGCTCCGAATCTCCACTTGCATTTTCTACAAAAAGATTGTTTCATAACTGCTCAATCAAAAATATGTTTTATCTCTGTTAACTGAATTTACAGATCAGAAATAAGTTTCACAGAATGCATCTGTGTAGTTTTTATTTGAAGATATTCTTTTTCCCAATGTAGGCCTCTTAGCTCTTAGCATGTCCAATTGCAGTTTCTACAGAAGGAGTGTTTCAGAACGGCTCAATCAAAAGTAAGGTTCAACTCTGTTAGTTGAATGCACAGAACAGAAAGAATTTTCACAGAATGCTACTGTGTAGTTTATATTTGAATATATTCCTTTTTCCACTATTACCCTCTTAGCGCTCCGAATGTCCACTTGCATTATCTACAGAAAGAGTGTTCAGAACTGCGCAATCAAAAGTATGGTTTAACTCTGTTAGCTTAATGAACATATCAGAAATAAGTTTCACACAATGCTTCTGTGTAGTTTTTATTTGAAGATATTATTTTTCCCAATATAGGCCTCTTAGCGCTCAGAATGTCCAATTGCAGTTTCTACAGAAAGAGTGTTTCAGAAAGGCTCAATCAAAAGTAAGGTTCAACTCTGTTAGTTGAATGCACAGAAAAGAAAGAAGTTTCATACACTGCTTCTGTGTAGTTTATATTTGAACATATTCTTTTTTCCACTATTACCCACTTAGCGCTACGAATGTCCAGTTGCATTTTCTACAGACAGAGTGTTTCAAAACTGCTCAATCAAAAGTATGGTTTAACTCTGTTAGCTGAATGCTCAGATCAGAAAGAAGTTTCACAGAATGCTTCTGTGTAGTTTATATTTGAATATATTCCTTTTTCCACTACTATTCTCTTAGCGCTCCAAATGTCCAGTTGCATTTTCTACAGAAAGAGAGTTCAGATCTGCTCAATCAAAAGTATGGTTTCACTCTGTTAGCTGAATGCACAGATCAGAAAGAAGTTTCACAGAATGATTCTGTGTAGTTTATATTTGGAGACATTCCTTTTTCCACTATTACCCTCTTAGCGCTCCGAATCTCCACTTGCATTTTCTACAGAAAGAGTGTTTCAGAACGGCTCAATCAAAACTAAGGTTCAACTCTTTTAGTTGAACAAACAGAACAGAAAGAAGTTTCACAAAATTCTACTGTGTAGTTTTTATTTGTAGACATTCTTTTTCCCAATATAGGCCTCTTAGCGCTCAGAATGTCCAATTGCAGTTTCTACAGAAAGTGTGTTTCCGAACGGCTCAATCAAAAGTAAGGTTCAATTCTGTTAGTTGAATGCACAGAACAGAAAGAAGTTTCATACAATGCTTCTGTGTAGTTTATATTTGAACATATTCTTTTTTCCACTATTACCCACTTAGCGCTACGAATGTCCAGTTGCATTTTCTACAGACAGAGTGTTTCAAAACTGCTCAATCAAAAGTATGGTTTAACTCTGTTAGCTGAATGCTCAGATCAGAAAGAAGTTTCACAGAATGCTTCTGTGTAGTTTATATTTGAATATATTCCTTTTTCCACTACTACTCTCTTAGCGCTCCAAATGTCCAGTTGCATTTTCAAAAGAAAGAGTGTTCAGATCTGCTCAATCAAAAGTATGGTTTAACTCTGTTAGCTGAATGCACAGATCAGAAAGAAGTTTCACCGAATGATTCTGTGTAGTTTATATTTGAAGACATTCCTTTTTCCACTATTACCCTCTTAGCGCTCCGAATCTCCACTTGCATTTTCTATAAAAAGATTGTTTCATAACTGCTCAATCAAAAATATGTTTTATCTCTGTTAACTGAATTTACAGATCAGAAATAAGTTTCACAGAATGCATCTGTGTAGTTTTTATTTGAAGATATTCTTTTTCCCAATGTAGGCCTCTTAGCGCTTAGCATGTCCAATTGCAGTTTCTACAGAAAGAGTGTTTCAGAACGGCTCAATCAAAAGTAAGGTTCAACTCAGTTAGTTGAATGCACAGAACAGAAAGAATTTTCACAGAATGCTACTGTGTAGTTTATATTTGAATATATTCCTTTTTCCACTATTACCCTCTTAGCGCTCCGAATGTCCACTTGCATTTTCTACAGAAAGAGTGTTCAGAACTGCGCAATCAAAAGTATGGTTTAACTCTGTTAGCTTAATGAACATATCAGAAATAAGTTTCACACAATGCTTCTGTGTAGTTTTTATTTGAAGATATTATTTTTCCCAATATAGGCCTCTTAGCGCTCAGAATGCCCAATTGCAGATTCTACAGAAAGAGTGTTTCAGAAAGGCTCAATCAAAAGTAAGGTTCAACTCTGTTAGTTGAATGCACAGAACAGAAAGAAGTTTCATACAATGCTTCTGTGTAGTTTATATTTGAACATATTCTTTTTTCCACTATTACCCACTTAGCGCTACGAATGTCCAGTTGCATTTTCTACAGACAGAGTGTTTCAAAACTGCTCAATCAAAAGTATGGTTTAACTCTGTTAGCTGAATGCTCAGATCAGAAAGAAGTTTCACAGAATGTTTCTGTGTAGTTTATATTTGAATATATTCCTTTTTCCACTACTACTCTCTTAGCGCTCCAAATGTCCAGTTGCATTTTCTACAGAAAGAGTGTTCAGATCTGCTCAATCAAAAGTATGGTTTAACTCTGTTAGCTGAATGCACAGATCAGAAAGAAGTTTCACAGAATGATTCTGTGTAGTTTATATTTGGAGACATTACTTTTTCCACTATTACCCTCTTAGCGCTCCGAATCTCCACTTGCATTTTCTACAGAAAGACTGTTACAGAACGGCTCAATCAAAACTAAGGTTCAACTCTTTTAGTTGAACAAACAGAACAGAAAGAAGTTTCACACAATTCTTCTGTGTAGTTTTTATTTGTAGACATTCTTTTTCCCAATATAGGCCTCTTAGCGCTCAGAATGTACAATTGCAGTTTCTACAGAAAGAGTGTTTCAGAACGGCTCAATCAAAAGTAAGGTTCAACTCTGTTAGTTCAATGCACAGAACAGAAAGAAGTTTCATACAATGCTTCTGTGTAGTTTATATTTGAACATATTCTTTTTTCCACTATTACCCACTTAGCGCTACGAATGTCCAGTTGCATTTTCTACAGACAGAGTGTTTCAAAACTGCTCAATCAAAAGTATGGTTTAACTCTGTTAGCTGAATGCTCAGATCAGAAAGAAGTTTCACAGAATGCTTCTGTGTAGTTTATGTTTGAATATATTCCTTTTTCCACTACTACGCTCTTAGCGCTCCAAATGTCCAGTTGCATTTACAACAGAAAGAGTGTTCAGATCTGCTCAATCAAAAGTATGGTTTAACTCTGTTAGCTGAATGCACAGATCAGAAAGAAGTTTCACCGAATGATTCTGTGTAGTTTATATTTGAAGACATTCCTTTTTCCACTGTTACCCTCTTAGCGTTCCGAATCTCCACTTGCATTTTCTACAAAAAGAGTGTTTCATAACTGCTCAATCAAAAATATGTTTTATCTCTGTTAACTGAATTTACAGATCAGAAATAAGTTTCACAGAATGCATCTGTGTAGTTTTTATTTGAAGATATTCTTTTTCCCAATGTAGGCCTCTTAGCGCTTAGCATGTCCAATTGCAGTTTCTACAGAAAGAGTGTTTCAGAACGGCTCAATCAAAAGTAAGGTTCAACTCTGTTAGTTGAATGCACAGAACAGAAAGAATTTTCACAGAATGCTACTGTGTAGTTTATATTTGAATATATTCCTTTTTCCACTATTACCCTCTTAGCGCTCCGAATGTCCACTTGCATTTTCTACAGAAAGAGTGTTCAGAACTGCGCAATCAAAAGTATGGTTTAACTCTGTTAGCTTAATGAACATATCAGAAATAAGTTTCACACAACGCTTCTGTGTAGTTTTTATTTGAAGATATTATTTTTCCCAATAGAGGCCTCTTAGCGCTCAGAATGTCCAATTGCAGTTTCTACAGAAAGAGTGTTTCAGAAAGGCTCAATCAAATGTAAGGTTCAACTCTGTTAGTTGAATGCACAGAACAGAAAGAAGTTTCATACAATGCTGCTGTGTAGTTTATATTTGAACATATTCTTTTTTCCACTATTACCCACTTAGCGCTACGAATGTCCAGTTGCATTTTCTACAGACAGAGTGTTTCAAAACTGCTCAATCAAAAGTATGGTTTAACTCTGTTAGCTGAATGCTCAGATCAGAAAGAAGTTTCACAGAATGTTTCTGTGTAGTTTATATTTGAATATATTCCTTTTTCCACTACTACTCTCTTAGCGCTCCAAATGTCCAGTTGCATTTTCTACAGAAAGAGTGTTCAGATCTGCTCAATCAAAAGTATGGTTTAGCTCTGTTAGCTGAATGCACAGATCAGAAAGAAGTTTCACAGAATGATTCTGTGTAGTTTATATTTGGAGACATTCCTTTTTCCACTATTACCCTCTTAGCGCTCCGAATCTCCACTTGCATTTTCTACAGAAAGAGTGTTTCAGAACGGCTCAATCAAAACTAAGGTTCAACTCTTTTAGTTGAACAAACAGAACAGAAAGAAGTTTCACACAATTCTTCTGTGTAGTTTTTATTTGTAGACATTCTTTTTCCCAATATAGGCCTCTTAGCGCTCAGAATGTACAATTGCAGTTTCTACAGAAAGAGTGTTTCAGAACGGCTCAATCAAAAGTAAGGTTCAACTCTGTTAGTTGAATGCACAGAACAGAAAGAAGTTTCATACAATGCTTCTGTGTAGTTTATATTTGAACATATTCTTTTTTCCACAATTGCCCACTTAGCGCTACGAATGTCCAGTTGCATTTTCTACAGACAGAGTGTTTCAAAACTGCTCAATCAAAAGTATGGTTTAACTCTGTTAGCTGAATGCTCAGATCAGAAAGAAGTTTCACAGAATGCTTCTGTGTAGTTTATGTTTGAATATATTCCTTTTTCCACTACTACGCTCTTAGCGCTCCAAATGTCCAGTTGCATTTACAACAGAAAGAGTGTTCAGATCTGCTCAATCAAAAGTATGGTTTAACTCTGTTAGCTGAATGCACAGATCAGAAAGAAGTTTCACCGAATGATTCTGTGTAGTTTATATTTGAAGACATTCCTTTTTCCACTGTTACCCTCTTAGCTTTCCGAATCTCCACTTGCATTTTCTACAAAAAGAGTGTTTCATAACTGCTCAATCAAAAATATGTTTTATCTCTGTTAACTGAATTTACAGATCAGAAATAAGTTTCACAGAATGCATCTGTGTAGTTTTTATTTGAAGATATTCTTTTTCCCAATGTAGGCCTCTTAGCGCTTAGCATGTCCAATTGCAGTTTCTACAGAAAGAGTGTTTCAGAACGGCTCAATCAAAAGTAAGGTTCAACTCTGTTAGTTGAATGCACAGAACAGAAAGAATTTTCACAGAATGCTACTGTGTAGTTTATATTTGAATATATTCCTTTTTCCACTATTACCCTCTTAGCGCTCCGAATGTCCACTTGCATTTTCTACAGAAAGAGTGTTCAGAACTGCGCAATCAAAAGTATGGTTTAACTCTGTTAGCTTAATGAACATATCAGAAATAAGTTTCACACAACGCTTCTGTGTAGTTTTTATTTGAAGATATTATTTTTCCCAATAGAGGCCGCTTAGCGCTCAGTATGTCCAATTGCAGTTTCTACAGAAAGAGTGTTTCAGAAAGGCTCAATCAAATGTAAGGTTCAACTCTGTTAGTTGAATGCACAGAACAGAAAGAAGTTTCATACAATGCTTCTGTGTAGTTTATATTTGAACATATTCTTTTTTCCACTATTACCCACTTAGCGCTACGAATGTCCAGTTGCATTTTCTACAGACAGAGTGTTTCAAAACTGCTCAATCAAAAGTATGGTTTAACTCTGTTAGCTGAATGCTCAGATCAGAAAGAAGTTTCACAGAATGCTTCTGTGTAGTTTATATTTGAATATATTCCTTTTTCCACTACTACTCTCTTAGCGCTCCAAATGTCCAGTTGCATTTTCTACAGAAAGAGTGTTCAGATCTGCTCAATCAAAAGTATGGTTTAACTCTGTTAGCTGAATGCTCAGATCAGAAAGAAGTTTCACAAAATGATTCTGTGTAGTTTATATTTGGAGACATTCCTTTTTCCACTATTACCCTCTTAGCGCTCCGAATCTCCACTTGCATTTTCTACAGAAAGAGTGTTTCAGAGCGGCTCAATCAAAACTAAGGTTCAACTCTTTTAGTTGAACAAACAGAACAGAAAGAAGTTTCACACAATTCTTCTGTGTAGTTTTTATTTGTAGACATTCTTTTTCCCAATATAGGCCTCTTAGCGCTCAGAATGTCCAATTGCAGTTTCTACAGAAAGAGTGTTTCAGAACGGCTCAATCAAAAGTAAGGTTCAACTCTGTTAGTTGAATGCACAGAACAGAAAGAAGTTTCATACAATGCTTCTGTGTAGTTTATATTTGAACATATTCTCTTTTCCACTATTACCCACTTAGCGCTACGAATGTCCAGTTGCATTTTCTACAGACAGAGTGTTTCAAAACTGCTCAATCAAAAGTATGGTTTAACTCTGTTAGCTGAATGCTCAGATCAGAAAGAAGTTTCACAGAATGCTTCTGTGTAGTTTATATTTGAATATATTCCCTTTTCCACTACTACGCTCTTAGCGCTCCAAATGTCCAGTTGCATTTTCAACAGAAAGAGTGTTCAGATCTGCTCAATCAAAAGTATGGTTTAACTCTGTTAGCTGAATGCACAGATCAGAAAGAAGTTTCACCGAATGATTCTGTGTAGTTTATATTTGAAGACATTCCTTTTTCCACTATTATCTTCTTAGCGCTCCGAATCTCCACTTGCATTTCCTACAAAAAGAGTGTTTCATAACTGCTCAATCAAAAATATGTTTTATCTCTGTTAACTGAATTTACAGATCAGAAATAAGTTTCACAGAATGCATCTGTGTAGTTTTTATTTGAAGATATTCTTTTTCCCAATGTAGGCCTCTTAGCGCTTAGCATGTCCAATTGCAGTTTCTACAGAAAGAGTGTTTCAGAACGGCTCAATCAAAAGTAAGGTTCAACTCTGTTAGTTGAATGCACAGAACAGAAAGAATTTTCACAGAATGCTACTGTGTAGTTTATATTTGAATATATTCCCTTTTCCACTATTACCCTCTTAGCGCTCCGAATGTCCACTTGCATTTTCTACAGAAAGAGTGTTCAGAACTGCGCAATCAAAAGTATGGTTTAACTCTGTTAGCTTAATGAACATATCAGAAATAAGTTTCACACAATGCTTCTGTGTAGTTTTTATTTGAAGATATTATTTTTCCCAATATAGGCCTCTTAGCGCTCAGAATGTCCAATTGCAGTTTCTACAGAAAGAGTGTTTCAGAAAGGCTCAATCAAAAGTAAGGTTCAACTCTGTTAGTTGAATGCACAGAACAGAAAGAAGTTTCATACAATGCTTCTGTGTAGTTTATATTTGAACATATTCTTTTTTCCACTATTACCCACTTAGCGCTACGAATGTCCAGTTGCATTTTCTACAGACAGAGTGTTTCAAAACTGCTCAATCAAAAGTATGGTTTAACTCTGTTAGCTGAATGCTCAGATCAGAAAGAAGTTTCACAGAATGCTTCTGTGTAGTTTATATTTGAATATATTCCTTTTTCCACTACTACGCTCTTAGCGCTCCAAATGTCCAGTTGCATTTTCAACAGAAAGAGGGTTCAGATCTGCTCAATCAAAAGTATGGTTTAACTCTGTTAGCTGAATGCACAGATCAGAAAGAAGTTTCACCGAATGATTCTGTGTAGTTTATATTTGAAGACATTCCTTTTTCCACTATTACCCTCTTAGCGCTCCGAATCTCCACTTGCATTTTCTACAAAAAGAGTGTTTCATAACTGCTCAATCAAAAATATGTTTTATCTCTGTTAACTGAATTTACAGATCAGAAATAAGTTTCACAGAATGCATCTGTGTAGTTTTTATTTGAAGATATTCTTTTTCCCAATGTAGGCCTCTTAGCGCTTAGCATGTCCAATTGCAGTTTCTACAGAAAGAGTGTTTCAGAACGGCTCAATCAAAAGTAAGGTTCAACTCTGTTAGTTGAATGCACAGAACAGAAAGAATTTTCACAGAATGCTACTGTGTAGTTTATATTTGAATATATTCCTTTTTCCACTATTACCCTCTTAGCGCTCCGAATGTCCACTTGCATTTTCTACAGAAAGAGTGTTCAGAACTGCGCAATCAAAAGTATGGTTTAACTCTGTTAGCTTAATGAACATATCAGAAATAAGTTTCACACAATGCTTCTGTGTAGTTTTTATTTGAAGATATTATTTTTCCCAATATAGGCCTCTTAGCGCTCAGAATGTCCAATTGCAGTTTCTACAGAAAGAGTGTTTCAGAAAGGCTCAATCAAAAGTAAGGTTCAACTCTGTTAGTTGAATGCACAGAACAGAAAGAAGTTTCATACAATGCTTCTGTGTAGTTTATATTTGAACATATTCTCTTTTCCACTATTACCCACTTAGCGCTACGAATATCCAGTTGCATTTTCTACAGACAGAGTGTTTCAAAACTGCTCAATCAAAAGTATGGTTTAACTCTGTTAGCTGAATGCTCAGATCAGAAATAAGTTTCACAGAATGCTTCTGTGTAGTTTATATTTGAATATATTCCTTTTTCCACTACTACTCTCTTAGCGCTCCAAATGTCCAGTTGCATTTTCTACAGAAAGAGTGTTCAGATCTGCTCAATCAAAAGTATGGTTTAACTCTGTTAGCTGAATGCACATATCAGAAAGAAGTTTCACAGAATGATTCTCTGTAGTTTATATTTGGAGACATTCCTTTTTCCACTATTACCCTCTTAGCGCTCCGAATCTCCACTTGCATTTTCTACAGAAAGACTGTTACAGAACGGCTCAATCAAAACTAAGGTTCAACTCTTTTAGTTGAACAAACAGAACAGAAAGAAGTTTCACACAATTCTTCTGTGTAGTTTTTATTTGTAGACATTCTTTTTCCCAATATAGGCCTCTTAGCGCTCAGAATGTCCAATTGCAGTTTCTACAGAAAGAGTGTTTCAGAACGGCTCAATCAAAAGTAAGGTTCAACTCTGTTAGTTGAATGCACAGAACAGAAAGAAGTTTCATACAATGCTTCTGTGTAGTTTATATTTGAACATATTCTCTTTTCCACTATTACCCACTTAGCGCTACGAATGTCCAGTTGCATTTTCTACAGACAGAGTGTTTCAAAACTGCTCAATCAAAAGTATGGTTTAACTCTGTTAGCTGAATGCTCAGATCAGAAAGAAGTTTCACAGAATGCTTCTGTGTAGTTTATATTTGAATATATTCCTTTTTCCACTACTACGCTCTTACCGCTCCAAATGTCCAGTTGCATTTTCAACAGAAAGAGTGTTCAGATCTGCTCAATCAAAAGTATGGTTTAACTCTGTTAGCTGAATGCACAGATCAGAAAGAAGTTTCACCGAATGATTCTGTGTAGTTTATATTTGAAGAAATTCCTTTTTCCACTATTACCCTCTTAGCGCTCCGAATCTCCACTTGCATTTTCTACAAAAAGAGTGTTTCATAACTGCTCAATCAAAAATATGTTTTATCTCTGTTAACTGAATTTATAGATCAGAAATAAGTTTCACAGAGTGCATCTGTGTAGTTTTTATTTGAAGATATTCTTTTTCCCAATGTAGTCCTCTTAGCGCTTAGCATGTCCAATTGCAGTTTCTACAGAAAGAGTGTTTCAGAACGGCTCAATCAAAAGTAAGGTTCAACTCTGTTAGTTGAATGCACAGAACAGAAAGAATTTTCACAGAATGCTACTGTGTAGTTTATATTTGAATATATTCCTTTTTCCACTATTACCCTCTTAGCGCTCCGATTGTCCACTTGCATTTTCTACAGAAAGAGTGTTCAGAACTGCGCAATCAAAAGTATGGTTTAACTCTGTTAGCTTAATGAACATATCAGAAATAAGTTTCACACAATGCTTCTGTGTAGTTTTTATTTGAAGATATTATTTTTCCCAATAGAGGCCTCTTAGCGCTCAGAATGTCCAATTGCAGTTTCTACAGAAAGAGTGTTTCAGAAAGGCTCAATCAAAAGTAAGGTTCAACTCTGTTAGTTGAATGCACAGAACAGAAAGAAGTTTCATACAATGCTTCTGTGTAGTTTATATTTGAACATATTCTTTTTTCCACTATTACCCACTTAGCGCTACGAATGTCCAGTTGCATTTTCTACAGACAGAGTGTTTCAAAACTGCTCAATCAAAAGTATGGTTTAACTCTGTTAGCTGAATGCTCAGATCAGAAAGAAGTTTCACAGAATGCTTCTGTGTAGTTTATATTTGAATATATTCCTTTTTCCACTATTACCCTCTTAGTGCTCCGAATGTCCACTTGCATTTTCTACAGAAAGAGTGTTCAGAACTGCGCAATCAAAAGTATGGTTTAACTCTGTTAGCTTAATGAACATATCAGAAATAAGTTTCACACAATGCTTCTGTGTAGTTTTTATTTGAAGATATTATTTTTCCCAATAGAGGCCTCTTAGCGCTCAGAATGTCCAATTGCAGTTTCTACAGAAAGAGTGTTTCAGAAAGGCTCAATCAAAAGTAAGGTTCAACTCTGTTAGTTGAATGCACAGAACAGAAAGAAGTTTCATACAATGCTTCTGTGTAGTTTATATTTGAACATATTCTTTTTTCCACTATTACCCACTTAGCGCTACGAATGTCCAGTTGCATTTTCTACAGACAGAGTGTTTCAAAACTGCTCAATCAAAAGTATGGTTTAACTCTGTTAGCTGAATGCTCAGATCAGAAAGAAGTTTCACAGAATGCTTCTGTGTAGTTTATATTTGAATATATTCCTTTTTCCACTACTACGCTCTTAGTGCTCCAAATGTCCAGTTGAATTTTCTACAGAAAGAGTGTTCAGATCTGCTCAATCAAAAGCATGGTTTAACTCTGTTAGCTGAATGCACAGATCAGAAAGAAGTTTCACCGAATGATTCTGTGTTGTTTATATTTGAAGACATTCCTTTTTCCACTGTTACCCTCTTAGCGCTCCGAATCTCCACTTGCATTTTCTACAAAAAGAGTGTTTCATAACTGCTCAATCAAAAGTATGGTTTAACTCTGTTAGCTGAATGCTCAGATCAGAAAGAAGTTTCACAGAATGCTTCTGTGTAGTTTATATTTGAATATATTCCTTTTTCCACTACGACGCTCTTAGCGCTCCAAATGTCCAGTTGCATTTTCAACAGAAAGAGGGTTCAGATCTGCTCAATCAAAAGTATGGTTTAACTCTGTTAGCTGAATGCTCAGATCAGAAAGAAGTTTCACCGAATGATTCTGTGTAGTTTATATTTGAAGACATTCCTTTTTCCACTATTACCCTCTTAGCGCTCCGAATCTCCACTTGCATTTTCTACAAAAAGAGTGTTTCATAACTGCTCAATCAAAAATATGTTTTATCTCTGTTAACTGAATTTACAGATCAGAAATAAGTTTCACAGAATGCATCTGTGTAGTTTTTATTTGAAGATATTCTTTTTCCCAATGTAGGCCTCTTAGCGCTTAGCATGTCCAATTGCAGTTTCTACAGAAAGAGTGTTTCAGAACGGCTCAATCAAAAGTAAGGTTCAACTCTGTTAGTTGAATGCACAGAACAGAAAGAATTTTCACAGAATGCTACTGTGTAGTTTATATTTGAATATATTCCTTTTTCCACTATTACCCTCTTAGCGCTCCGAATGTCCACTTGCATTTTCTACAGAAAGAGTGTTCAGAACTGCGCAATCAAAAGTATGGTTTAACTCTGTTAGCTTAATGAACATATCAGAAATAAGTTTCACACAATGCTTCTGTGTAGTTTTTATTTGAAGATATTATTTTTCCCAATATAGGCCTCTTAGCGCTCAGAATGTCCAATTGCAGTTTCTACAGAAAGAGTGTTTCAGAAAGGCTCAATCAAAAGTAAGGTTCAACTCTGTTAGTTGAATGCACAGAACAGAAAGAAGTTTCATACAATGCTTCTGTGTAGTTTATATTTGAACATATTCTTTTTTCCACTATTACCCACTTAGCGCTACGAATATCCAGTTGCATTTTCTACAGACAGAGTGTTTCAAAACTGCTCAATCAAATGTATGGTTTAACTCTGTTAGCTGAATGCTCAGATCAGAAAGAAGTTTCACAGAATGCTTCTGTGTAGTTTATATTTGAATATATTCCTTTTTCCACTACTACTCTCTTAGCGCTCCAAATGTCCAGTTGCATTTTCTACAGAAAGAGTGTTCAGATCTGCTCAATCAAAAGTATGGTTTAACTCTGTTAGCTGAATGCACAGATCAGAAAGAAATTTCACAGAATGATTCTGTGTAGTTTATATTTGGAGACATTCCTTTTTCCACTATTACCCTCTTAGCGCTCCGAATCTCCACTTGCATTTTCTACAGAAAGACCGTTACAGAACGGCTCAATCAAAACTAAGGTTCAACTCTTTTAGTTGAACAAACAGAACAGAAAGAAGTTTCACACAATTCTTCTGTGTAGTTTTTATTTGTAGACATTCTTTTTCCCAATATAGGCCTCTTAGCGCTCAGAATGTCCAATTGCAGTTTCTACAGAAAGAGTGTTTCAGAACGGCTCAATCAAAAGTAAGGTTCAACTCTGTTAGTTGAATGCACAGAACAGAAAGAAGTTTCATACAATGCTTCTGTGTAGTTTATATTTGAACATATTCTCTTTTCCACTATTACCCACTTAGCGCTACGAATGTCCAGTTGCATTTTCTACAGACAGAGTGTTTCAAAACTGCTCAATCAAAAGTATGGTTTAACTCTGTTAGCTGAATGCTCAGATCAGAAAGAAGTTTCACAGAATGCTTCTGTGTAGTTTATATTTGAATATATTCCTTTTTCCACTACTACGCTCTTACCGCTCCAAATGTCCAGTTGCATTTTCAACAGAAAGAGTGTTCAGATCTGCTCAATCAAAAGTATGGTTTAACTCTGTTAGCTGAATGCACAGATCAGAAAGAAGTTTCACCGAATGATTCTGTGTAGTTTATATTTGAAGACATTCCTTTTTCCACTATTACCCTCTTAGCGCTCCGAATCTCCACTTGCATTTTCTACAAAAAGAGTGTTTCATAACTGCTCAATCAAAAATATGTTTTATCTCTGTTAACTGAATTTATAGATCAGAAATAAGTTTCACAGAGTGCATCTGTGTAGTTTTTATTTGAAGATATTCTTTTTCCCAATGTAGTCCTCTTAGCGCTTAGCATGTCCAATTGCAGTTTCTACAGAAAGAGTGTTTCAGAACGGCTCAATCAAAAGTAAGGTTCAACTCTGTTAGTTGAATGCACAGAACAGAAAGAATTTTCACAGAATGCTACTGTGTAGTTTATATTTGAATATATTCCTTTTTCCACTATTACCCTCTTAGCGCTCCGATTGTCCACTTGCATTTTCTACAGAAAGAGTGTTCAGAACTGCGCAATCAAAAGTATGGTTTAACTCTGTTAGCTTAATGAACATATCAGAAATAAGTTTCACACAATGCTTCTGTGTAGTTTTTATTTGAAGATATTATTTTTCCCAATAGAGGCCTCTTAGCGCTCAGAATGTCCAATTGCAGTTTCTACAGAAAGAGTGTTTCAGAAAGGCTCAATCAAAAGTAAGGTTCAACTCTGTTAGTTGAATGCACAGAACAGAAAGAAGTTTCATACAATGCTTCTGTGTAGTTTATATTTGAACATATTCTTTTTTCCACTATTACCCACTTAGCGCTACGAATGTCCAGTTGCATTTTCTACAGACAGAGTGTTTCAAAACTGCTCAATCAAAAGTATGGTTTAACTCTGTTAGCTGAATGCTCAGATCAGAAAGAAGTTTCACAGAATGCTTCTGTGTAGTTTATATTTGAATATATTCCTTTTTCCACTATTACCCTCTTAGTGCTCCGAATGTCCACTTGCATTTTCTACAGAAAGAGTGTTCAGAACTGCGCAATCAAAAGTATGGTTTAACTCTGTTAGCTTAATGAACATATCAGAAATAAGTTTCACACAATGCTTCTGTGTAGTTTTTATTTGAAGATATTATTTTTCCCAATAGAGGCCTCTTAGCGCTCAGAATGTCCAATTGCAGTTTCTACAGAAAGAGTGTTTCAGAAAGGCTCAATCAAAAGTAAGGTTCAACTATGTTAGTTGAATGCACAGAACAGAAAGAAGTTTCATACAATGCTTCTGTGTAGTTTATATTTGAACATATTCTTTTTTCCACTATTACCCACTTAGCGCTACGAATGTCCAGTTGCATTTTCTACAGACACAGTGTTTCAAAACTGCTCAATCAAAAGTATGGTTTAACTCTGTTAGCTGAATGCTCAGATCAGAAAGAAGTTTCACAGAATGCTTCTGTGTAGTTTATATTTGAATATATTCCTTTTTCCACTACTACTCTCTTAGCGCTCCAAATGTCCAGTTGCATTTTCTACAGAAAGAGTGTTCAGATCTGCTCAATCAAAAGTATGGTTTAACTCTGTTAGCTCAATGCACAGATCAGAAAGAAGTTTCACAGAATGATTCTGTGTAGTTTATATTTGGAGACATTCCTTTTTCCACTATTACCCTCTTAGCGCTCCGAATCTCCACTTGCATTTTCTACAGAAAGACTGTTACAGAACGGCTCAATCAAAACTAAGGTTCAACTCTTTTAGTTGAACAAACAGAACAGAAAGAAGTTTCACACAATTCTTCTGTGTAGTTTTTATTTGTAGACATTCTTTTTCCCAATATAGGCCTCTTAGCGCTCAGAATGTCCAATTGCAGTTTCTACAGAAAGAGTGTTTCAGAACGGCTCAATCAAAAGTAAGGTTCAACTCTGTTAGTTGAATGCACAGAACAGAAAGAAGTTTCATACAATGCTTCTGTGTAGTTTATATTTGAACATATTCTTTTTTCCACTATTACCCACTTAGCGCTACGAATGTCCAGTTGCATTTTCTACAGACAGAGTGTTTCAAAACTGCTCAATCAAAAGTATGGTTTAACTCTGTTAGCTGAATGCTCAGATCAGAAAGAAGTTTCACAGAATGCTTCTGTGTAGTTTATATTTGAATATATTCCTTTTTCCACTACTACGCTCTTACCGCTCCAAATGTCCAGTTGCATGTTCAACAGAAAGAGTGTTCAGATCTGCTCAATCAAAAGTATGTTTTAACTCTGTTAGCTGAATGCACAGATCAGAAAGAAGTTTCACAGAATGATTCTGTGTAGTTTATATTTGGAGACATTCCTTTTTCCACTATTACCCTCTTAGCGCTCCGAATCTCCACTTGCATTTTCTACAGAAAGAGTGTTTCAGAACGGCTCAATCAAAACTAAGGTTCAACTCTTTTAGTTAAACAAACAGAACAGAAAGAAGTTTCACACAATTCTTCTGTGTAGTGTTTATTTGTAGACATTCTTTTTCCCAATATAGGCCTCTTAGCGCTCAGAATGTCCAATTGCAGTTTCTACAGAAAGAGTGTTTCAGAACGGCTCAATCAAAAGTAAGGTTCAACTCTGTTAGTTGAATGCACAGAACAGAAAGAAGTTTCATACAATGCTTCTGTGTAGTTTATATTTGAACATATTCTCTTTTCCACTATTACCCACTTAGCGCTACGAATGTCCAGTTGCATTTTCTACAGACAGAGTGTTTCAAAACTGCTCAATCAAAAGTAAGGTTTAACTCTGTTAGCTGTATGCTCAGATCAGAAAGAAGTTTCACAGAATGCTTCTGTGTAGTTTATATTTGAATATATTCCTTTTTCCACTACTACGCTCTTAGCGCTCCAAATGTCCAGTTGCATTTTCAACAGAAAGAGTGTTCAGATCTGCTCAATCAAAAGTATGGTTTAACTCTGTTAGCTGAATGCACAGATCAGAAAGAAGTTTCACCGAATGATTCTGTGTAGTTTATATTTGAAGACATTCCTTTTTCCACTATTACCCTCTTAGCGCTCCGAATCTCCACTTGCATTTTCCACAGAAAGAGTGTTTCATAACTGCTCAATCAAAAATATGTTTTATCTCTGTTAACTGAATTTACAGATCAGAAATAAGTTTCACAGAATGCATCTGTGTAGTTTTTATTTGAAGATATTCTTTTTCCCAATGTAGGCCTCTTAGCGCTTAGCATGTCCAATTGCAGTTTCTACAGAAAGAGTGTTTCAGAACGGCTCAATCAAAAGTAAGGTTCAACTCTGTTAGTTGAATGCACAGAACAGAAAGAATTTTCACAGAATGCTACTGTGTAGTTTATATTTGAATATATTCCTTTTTCCATTATTACCCTCTTAGTGCTCCGAATGTCCACTTGCATTTTCTACAGAAAGAGTGTTCAGAACTGCGCAATCAAAAGTATGGTTTAACTCTGTTAGCTTAATGAACATATCAGAAATAAGTTTCACACAATGCTTCTGTGTAGTTTTTATTTGAAGATATTATTTTTCCCAATAGAGGCCTCTTAGCGCTCAGAATGTCCAATTGCAGTTTCTACAGAAAGAGTGTTTCAGAAAGGCTCAATCAAAAGTGAGGTTCAACTATGTTAGTTGAATGCACAGAACAGAAAGAAGTTTCATACAATGCTTCTGTGTAGTTTATATTTGAACATATTCTTTTTTCCACTATTACCCACTTAGCGCTACGAATGTCCAGTTGCATTTTCTACAGACACAGTGTTTCAAAACTGCTCAATCAAAAGTATGGTTTAACTCTGTTAGCTGAATGCTCAGATCAGAAAGAAGTTTCACAGAATGCTTCTGTGTAGTTTATATTTGAATATATTCCTTTTTCCACTACTACTCTCTTAGCGCTCCAAATCTCCACTTGCATTTTCTACAGAAAGAGTGTTTCAAAACGGCTCAATCAAAACTAAGGTTCAACTCTTTTAGTTGAACAAACAGAACAGAAAGAAGTTTCACACAATTCTTCTGTGTAGTTTTTATTTGTAGACATTCTTTTTCCCAATATAGGCCTCTTAGCGCTCAGAATGTCCAATTGCAGTTTCTACAGAAAGAGTGTTTCAGAACGGCTCAATCAAAAGTAAGGTTCAACTCTGTTAGTTGAATGCACAGAACAGAAAGAAGTTTCATACAATGCTTCTGTGTAGTTTATATTTGAACATATACTTTTTTCCACTATTACCCACTTAGCGCTACGAATGTCCAGTTGCATTTTCTACAGACAGAGTGTTTCAAAACTGCTCAATCAAAAGTATGGTTTAACTCTGTTAGCTGAATGCTCAGATCAGAAAGAAGTTTCACAGAATGCTTCTGTGTAGTTTATATTTGAATATATTCCTTTTTCCACTACTACGCTCTTACCGCTCCAAATGTCCAGTTGCATTTTCAACAGAAAGAGTGTTCAGATCTGCTCAATCAAAAGTATGGTTTAACTCTGTTAGCTGAATGCACAGATCAGAAAGAAGTTTCCCAGAATGATTCTGTGTAGTTTATATTTGGAGACATTCCTTTTTCCACTATTACCCTCTTAGCGCTCCGAATCTCCACTTGCATTTTCTACAGAAAGAGTGTTTCAGAACGGCTCAATCAAAACTAAGGTTCAACTCTTTTAGTTAAACAAACAGAACAGAAAGAAGTTTCACACAATTCTTCTGTGTAGTGTTTATTTGTAGACATTCTTTTTCCCAATATAGGCCTCTTAGCGCTCAGAATGTCCAATTGCAGTTTCTACAGAAAGAGGGTTTCAGAACGGCTCAATCAAAAGTAAGGTTCAACTCTGTTAGTTGAATGCACAGAACAGAAAGAAGTTTCATACAATGCTTCTGTGTAGTTTATATTTGAACATATTCTCTTTTCCACTATTACCCACTTAGCGCTACGAATGTCCAGTTGCATTTTCTACAGACAGAGTGTTTCAAAACTGCTCAATCAAAAGTAAGGTTTAACTCTGTTAGCTGTATGCTCAGATCAGAAAGAAGTTTCACAGAATGCTTCTGTGTAGTTTATATTTGAATATATTCCTTTTTCCACTACTACGCTCTTAGCGCTCCAAATGTCCAGTTGCATTTTCAACAGAAAGAGTGTTCAGATCTGCTCAATCAAAAGTATGGTTTAACTCTGTTAGCTGAATGCACAGATCAGAAAGAAGTTTCACCGAATGATTCTGTGTAGTTTATATTTGAAGACATTCCTTTTTCCACTATTACCCTCTTAGCGCTCCGAATCTCCACTTGCATTTTCTACAGAAAGAGTGTTTCATAACTGCTCAATCAAAAATATGTTTTATCTCTGTTAACTGAATTTACAGATCAGAAATAAGTTTCACAGAATGCATCTGTGTAGTTTTTATTTGAAGATATTCTTTTTCCCAATGTAGGCCTCTTAGCGCTTAGCATGTCCAATTGCATTTTCTACAGAAAGAGTGTTTCAGAACGGCTCAATCAAAAGTAAGGTTCAACTCTGTTAGTTGAATGCACAGAACAGAAAGAATTTTCACAGAATGCTACTGTGTAGTTTATATTTGAATATATTCCTTTTTCCACTATTACCCTCTTAGTGCTCCGAATGTCCACTTGCATTTTCTACAGAAAGAGTGTTCAGAACTGCGCAATCAAAAGTATGGTTTAACTCTGTTAGCTTAATGAACATATCAGAAATAAATTTCACACAATGCTTCTATGTAGTTTTTATTTGAAGATATTATTTTTCCCAATAGAGGCCTCTTAGCGCTCAGAATGTCCAATTGCAGTTTCTACAGAAAGAGTGTTTCAGAAAGGCTCAATCAAAAGTAAGGTTCAACTCTGTTAGTTGAATGCACAGAACAGAAAGAAGTTTCATACAATGCTTCTGTGTAGTTTATATTTGAACATATTCTTTTTTCCACTATTACCCACTTAGCGCTACGAATGTCCAGTTGCATTTTCTACAGACACAGTGTTTCAAAACGGCTCAATCAAAAGTATGGTTTAACTCTGTTAGCTGAATGCTCAGATCAGAAAGAAGTTTCACAGAATGCTTCTGTGTAGTTTATATTTGAATATATTCCTTTTTCCACTAATACTCTCTTAGCGCTCCAAATGTCCAGTTGCATTTTCTACAGAAAGAGTGTTCAGATCTGCTCAATCAAAAGTATGGTTTAACTCTGTTAGCTGAATGCACAGATCAGAAAGAAGTTTCACAAAATTATTCTGTGTAGTTTATATTTGGAGACATTCCTTTTTCCACTATTACCCTCTTAGCGCTCCGAATCTCCACTTGCATTTTCTACAGAAAGAGTGATTCAGAACGGCTCAATCAAAACTAAGGTTCAACTCTTTTAGTTGAACAAACAGAACAGAAAGATGTTTCACACAATTCTTCTGTGTAGTTTTTATTTGTAGACATTCTTTTTCCCAATATAGGCCTCTTAGCGCTCAGAATGTCCAATTGCAGTTTCTACAGAAAGAGTGTTTCAGAACGGCTCAATCAAAAGTAAGGTTCAACTCTGTTATTTGAATGCACAGAACAGAAAGAAGTTTCATACAATGCTTCTGTGTAGTTTATATTTGAACATATACTTTTTTCCACTATTACCCACTTAGCGCTACGAATGTCCAGTTGCATTTTCTACAGACAGAGTGTTTCAAAACTGCTCAATCAAAAGTATGGTTTAACTCTGTTAGCTGAATGCTCAGATCAGAAAGAAGTTTCACAGAATGCTTCTGTGTAGTTTATATTTGAATATATTCCTTTTTCCACTACTACGCTCTTAGCGCTCCAAATGTCCAGTTGAATTTTCTACAGAAAGAGTGTGCAGATCTGCTCAATCAAAAGCATGGTTTAACTCTGTTAGCTGAATGCACAGATCAGAAAGAAGTTGCACCGAATGATTCTGTGTAGTTTATATTTGAAGACATTCCTTTTTCCACTATTACCCTCTTAGCGCTCCGAATCTCCACTTGCATTTTCTACAAAAAGACTGTTACAGAACGGCTCAATCAAAACTAAGGTTCAACTCATTTAGTTGAACAAACAGAACAGAAAGAAGTTTCACACAATTCTTCTGTGTAGTTTTTATTTGTAGACATTCTTTTTCCCAATATAAGCCTCTTAGCGCTCAGAATGTCCAATTGCAGTTTCTACAGAAAGAGTGTTTCAGAACGGCTCAATCAAAAGTAAGGTTCAACTCTGTTAGTTGAATGCACAGAACAGAAAGAAGTTTCATACAATGCTTCTGTGTAGTTTATATTTGAACATATTCTCTTTTCCACTATTACCCACTTAGCGCTACGAATGTCCAGTTGCATTTTCTACAGACAGAGTGTTTCAAAACTGCTCAATCAAAAGTATGGTTTAACTCTGTTAGCTGAATGCTCAGATCAGAAAGAAGTTTCACAGAATGCTTCTGTGTAGTTTATATTTGAATATATTCCTTTTTCCACTACTACGCTCTTACCGCTCCAAATGTCCAGTTGCATTTTCAACAGAAAGAGTGTTCAGATCTGCTCAATCAAAAGTATGGTTTAACTCTGTTAGCTGAATGCACAGATCAGAAAGAAGTTTCACCGAATGATTCTGTGTAGTTTATATTTGAAGACATTCCTTTTTCCACTATTACCCTCTTAGCGCTCCGAATCTCCACTTGCATTTTCTACAAAAAGAGTGTTTCATAACTGCTCAATCAAAAATATGTTTTATCTCTGTTAACTGAATTTATAGATCAGAAATAAGTTTCACAGAGTGCATCTGTGTAGTTTTTATTTGAAGATATTCTTTTTCCCAATGTAGTCCTCTTAGCGCTTAGCATGTCCAATTGCAGTTTCTACAGAAAGAGTGTTTCAGAACGGCTCAATCAAAAGTAAGGTTCAACTCTGTTAGTTGAATGCACAGAACAGAAAGAATTTTCACAGAATGCTACTGTGTAGTTTATATTTGAATATATTCCTTTTTCCACTATTACCCTCTTAGCGCTCCGATTGTCCACTTGCATTTTCTACAGAAAGAGTGTTCAGAACTGCGCAATCAAAAGTATGGTTTAACTCTGTTAGCTTAATGAACATATCAGAAATAAGTTTCACACAATGCTTCTGTGTAGTTTTTATTTGAAGATATTATTTTTCCCAATAGAGGCCTCTTAGCGCTCAGAATGTCCAATTGCAGTTTCTACAGAAAGAGTGTTTCAGAAAGGCTCAATCAAAAGTAAGGTTCAACTCTGTTAGTTGAATGCACAGAACAGAAAGAAGTTTCATACAATGCTTCTGTGTAGTTTATATTTGAACATATTCTTTTTTCCACTATTACCCACTTAGCGCTACGAATGTCCAGTTGCATTTTCTACAGACAGAGTGTTTCAAAACTGCTCAATCAAAAGTATGGTTTAACTCTGTTAGCTGAATGCTCAGATCAGAAAGAAGTTTCACAGAATGCTTCTGTGTAGTTTATATTTGAATATATTCCTTTTTCCACTATTACCCTCTTAGTGCTCCGAATGTCCACTTGCATTTTCTACAGAAAGAGTGTTCAGAACTGCGCAATCAAAAGTATGGTTTAACTCTGTTAGCTTAATGAACATATCAGAAATAAGTTTCACACAATGCTTCTGTGTAGTTTTTATTTGAAGATATTATTTTTCCCAATAGAGGCCTCTTAGCGCTCAGAATGTCCAATTGCAGTTTCTACAGAAAGAGTGTTTCAGAAAGGCTCAATCAAAAGTAAGGTTCAACTCTGTTAGTTGAATGCACAGAACAGAAAGAAGTTTCATACAATGCTTCTGTGTAGTTTATATTTGAACATATTCTTTTTTCCACTATTACCCACTTAGCGCTACGAATGTCCAGTTGCATTTTCTACAGACAGAGTGTTTCAAAACTGCTCAATCAAAAGTATGGTTTAACTCTGTTAGCTGAATGCTCAGATCAGAAAGAAGTTTCACAGAATGCTTCTGTGTAGTTTATATTTGAATATATTCCTTTTTCCACTACTACTCTCTTAGCGCTCCAAATGTCCAGTTGCATTTTCTACAGAAAGAGTGTTCAGATCTGCTCAATCAAAAGTATGGTTTAACTCTGTTAGCTGAATGCACAGATCAGAAAGAAGTTTCACAAAATGATTCTGTGTAGTTTATATTTGGAGACATTCCTTTTTCCACTATTACCCTCTTAGCGCTCCGAATCTCCACTTGCATTTTCTACAGAAAGAGTGTTTCAGAACGGCTCAATCAAAACTAAGGTTCAACTCTTTTAGTTGAACAAACAGAACAGAAAGAAGTTTCACACAATTCTTCTGTGTAGTTTTTATTTGTAGACATTCTTTTTCCCAATATAGGCCTCTTAGCGCTCAGAATGTCCAATTGCAGTTTCTACAGAAACAGTGTTTCAGAACGGCTCAATCAAAAGTAAGGTTCAACTCTGTTAGTTGAATGCACAGAACAGAAAGAAGTTTCATACAATGCTTCTGTGTAGTTTATATTTGAACATATACTTTTTTCCACTATTACCCACTTAGCGCTACGAATGTCCAGTTGCATTTTCTACAGACAGAGTGTTTCAAAACTGCTCAATCAAAAGTATGGTTTAACTCTGTTAGCTGAATGCTCAGATCAGAAAGAAGTTTCACAGAATGCTTCTGTGTAGTTTATATTTGAATATATTCCTTTTTCCACTACTACGCTCTTAGTGCTCCAAATGTCCAGTTGAATTTTCTACAGAAAGAGTGTTCAGATCTGCTCAATCAAAAGCATGGTTTAACTCTGTTAGCTGAATGCACAGATCAGAAAGAAGTTTCACCGAATGATTCTGTGTTGTTTATATTTGAAGACATTCCTTTTTCCACTGTTACCCTCTTAGCGCTCCGAATCTCCACTTGCATTTTCTACAAAAAGAGTGTTTCATAACTGCTCAATCAAAAGTATGGTTTAACTCTGTTAGCTGAATGCTCAGATCAGAAAGAAGTTTCACAGAATGCTTCTGTGTAGTTTATATTTGAATATATTCCTTTTTCCACTACGACGCTCTTAGCGCTCCAAATGTCCAGTTGCATTTTCAACAGAAAGAGGGTTCAGATCTGCTCAATCAAAAGTATGGTTTAACTCTGTTAGCTGAATGCACAGATCAGAAAGAAGTTTCACCGAATGATTCTGTGTAGTTTATATTTGAAGACATTCCTTTTTCCACTATTAACCTCTTAGCGCTCCGAATCTCCACTTGCATTTTCTACAAAAAGAGTGTTTCATAACTGCTCAATCAAAAATATGTTTTATCTCTGTTAACTGAATTTACAGATCAGAAATAAGTTTCACAGAATGCATCTGTGTAGTTTTTATTTGAAGATATTCTTTTTCCCAATGTAGGCCTCTTAGCGCTTAGCATGTCCAATTGCAGTTTCTACAGAAAGAGTGTTTCAGAACGGCTCAATCAAAAGTAAGGTTCAACTCTGTTAGTTGAATGCACAGAACAGAAAGAATTTTCACAGAATGCTACTGTGTAGTTTATATTTGAATATATTCCTTTTTCCACTATTACCCTCTTAGCGCTCCGAATGTCCACTTGCATTTTCTACAGAAAGAGTGTTCAGAACTGCGCAATCAAAAGTATGGTTTAACTCTGTTAGCTTAATGAACATATCAGAAATAAGTTTCACACAATGCTTCTGTGTAGTTTTTATTTGAAGATATTATTTTTCCCAATATAGGCCTCTTAGCGCTCAGAATGTCCAATTGCAGTTTCTACAGAAAGAGTGTTTCAGAAAGGCTCAATCAAAAGTAAGGTTCAACTCTGTTAGTTGAATGCACAGAACAGAAAGAAGTTTCATACAATGCTTCTGTGTAGTTTATATTTGAACATATTCTTTTTTCCACTATTACCCACTTAGCGCTACGAATATCCAGTTGCATTTTCTACAGACAGAGTGTTTCAAAACTGCTCAATCAAAAGTATGGTTTAACTCTGTTAGCTGAATGCTCAGATCAGAAAGAAGTTTCACAGAATGCTTCTGTGTAGTTTATATTTGAATATATTCCTTTTTCCACTACTACTCTCTTAGCGCTCCAAATGTCCAGTTGCATTTTCTACAGAAAGAGTGTTCAGATCTGCTCAATCAAAAGTATGGTTTAACTCTGTTAGCTGAATGCACAGATCAGAAAGAAATTTCACAGAATGATTCTGTGTAGTTTATATTTGGAGACATTCCTTTTTCCACTATTACCCTCTTAGCGCTCCGAATCTCCACTTGCATTTTCTACAGAAAGACCGTTACAGAACGGCTCAATCAAAACTAAGGTTCAACTCTTTTAGTTGAACAAACAGAACAGAAAGAAGTTTCACACAATTCTTCTGTGTAGTTTTTATTTGTAGACATTCTTTTTCCCAATATAGGCCTCTTAGCGCTCAGAATGTCCAATTGCAGTTTCTACAGAAAGAGTGTTTCAGAACGGCTCAATCAAAAGTAAGGTTCAACTCTGTTAGTTGAATGCACAGAACAGAAAGAAGTTTCATACAATGCTTCTGTGTAGTTTATATTTGAACATATTCTCTTTTCCACTATTACCCACTTAGCGCTACGAATGTCCAGTTGCATTTTCTACAGACAGAGTGTTTCAAAACTGCTCAATCAAAAGTATGGTTTAACTCTGTTAGCTGAATGCTCAGATCAGAAAGAAGTTTCACAGAATGCTTCTGTGTAGTTTATATTTGAATATATTCCATTTTCCACTACTACGCTCTTACCGCTCCAAATGTCCAGTTGCATTTTCAACAGAAAGAGTGTTCAGATCTGCTCAATCAAAAGTATGGTTTAACTCTGTTAGCTGAATGCACAGATCAGAAAGAAGTTTCACCGAATGATTCTGTGTAGTTTATATTTGAAGACATTCCTTTTTCCACTATTACCCTCTTAGCGCTCCGAATCTCCACTTGCATTTTCTACAAAAAGAGTGTTTCATAACTGCTCAATCAAAAATATGTTTTATCTCTGTTAACTGAATTTATAGATCAGAAATAAGTTTCACAGAGTGCATCTGTGTAGTTTTTATTTGAAGATATTCTTTTTCCCAATGTAGTCCTCTTAGCGCTTAGCATGTCCAATTGCAGTTTCTACAGAAAGAGTGTTTCAGAACGGCTCAATCAAAAGTAAGGTTCAACTCTGTTAGTTGAATGCACAGAACAGAAAGAATTTTCACAGAATGCTACTGTGTAGTTTATATTTGAATATATTCCTTTTTCCACTATTACCCTCTTAGCGCTCCGATTGTACACTTGCATTTTCTACAGAAAGAGTGTTCAGAACTGCGCAATCAAAAGTATGGTTTAACTCTGTTAGCTTAATGAACATATCAGAAATAAGTTTCACACAATGCTTCTGTGTAGTTTTTATTTGAAGATATTATTTTTCCCAATAGAGGCCTCTTAGCGCTCAGAATGTCCAATTGCAGTTTCTACAGAAAGAGTGTTTCAGAAAGGCTCAATCAAAAGTAAGGTTCAACTCTGTTAGTTGAATGCACAGAACAGAAAGAAGTTTCATACAATGCTTCTGTGTAGTTTATATTTGAACATATTCTTTTTTCCACTATTACCCACTTAGCGCTACGAATGTCCAGTTGCATTTTCTACAGACAGAGTGTTTCAAAACTGCTCAATCAAAAGTATGGTTTAACTCTGTTAGCTGAATGCTCAGATCAGAAAGAAGTTTCACAGAATGCTTCTGTGTAGTTTATATTTGAATATATTCCTTTTTCCACTATTACCCTCTTAGTGCTCCGAATGTCCACTTGCATTTTCTACAGAAAGAGTGTTCAGAACTGCGCAATCAAAAGTATGGTTTAACTCTGTTAGCTTAATGAACATATCAGAAATAAGTTTCACACAATGCTTCTGTGTAGTTTTTATTTGAAGATATTATTTTTCCCAATAGAGGCCTCTTAGCGCTCAGAATGTCCAATTGCAGTTTCTACAGAAAGAGTGTTTCAGAAAGGCTCAATCAAAAGTAAGGTTCAACTATGTTAGTTGAATGCACAGAACAGAAAGAAGTTTCATACAATGCTTCTGTGTAGTTTATATTTGAACATATTCTTTTTTCCACTATTACCCACTTAGCGCTACGAATGTCCAGTTGCATTTTCTACAGACACAGTGTTTCAAAACTGCTCAATCAAAAGTATGGTTTAACTCTGTTAGCTCAATGCACAGATCAGAAAGAAGTTTCACAGAATGATTCTGTGTAGTTTATATTTGGAGACATTCCTTTTTCCACTATTACCCTCTTAGCGCTCCGAATCTCCACTTGCATTTTCTACAGAAAGACTGTTACAGAACGGCTCAATCAAAACTAAGGTTCAACTCTTTTAGTTGAACAAACAGAACAGAAAGAAGTTTCACACAATTCTTCTGTGTAGTTTTTATTTGTAGACATTCTTTTTCCCAATATAGGCCTCTTAGCGCTCAGAATGTCCAATTGCAGTTTCTACAGAAAGAGTGTTTCAGAACGGCTCAATCAAAAGTAAGGTTCAACTCTGTTAGTTGAATGCACAGAACAGAAATAATTTTCACAGAATGCTACTGTGTAGTTTATATTTGAATATATTCCTTTTTCCACTATTACCCTCTTAGCGCTCCGATTGTACACTTGCATTTTCTACAGAAAGAGTGTTCAGAACTGCGCAATCAAAAGTATGGTTTAACTCTGTTAGCTTAATGAACATATCAGAAATAAGTTTCACACAATGCTTCTGTGTAGTTTTTATTTGAAGATATTATTTTTCCCAATAGAGGCCTCTTAGCGCTCAGAATGTCCAATTGCAGTTTCTACAGAAAGAGTGTTTCAGAAAGGCTCAATCAAAAGTAAGGTTCAACTCTGTTAGTTGAATGCACAGAACAGAAAGAAGTTTCATACAATGCTTCTGTGTAGTTTATATTTGAACATATTCTTTTTTCCACTATTACCCACTTAGCGCTACGAATGTCCAGTTGCATTTTCTACAGACAGAGTGTTTCAAAACTGCTCAATCAAAAGTATGGTTTAACTCTGTTAGCTGAATGCTCAGATCAGAAAGAAGTTTCACAGAATGCTTCTGTGTAGTTTATATTTGAATATATTCCTTTTTCCACTACTACGCTCTTACCGCTCCAAATGTCCAGTTGCATGTTCAACAGAAAGAGTGTTCAGATCTGCTCAATCAAAAGTATGTTTTAACTCTGTTAGCTGAATGCACAGATCAGAAAGAAGTTTCACAGAATGATTCTGTGTAGTTTATATTTGGAGACATTCCTTTTTCCACTATTACCCTCTTAGCGCTCCGAATCTCCACTTGCATTTTCTACAGAAAGAGTGTTTCAGAACGGCTCAATCAAAACTAAGGTTCAACTCTTTTAGTTAAACAAACAGAACAGAAAGAAGTTTCACACAATTCTTCTGTGTAGTGTTTATTTGTAGACATTCTTTTTCCCAATATAGGCCTCTTAGCGCTCAGAATGTCCAATTGCAGTTTCTACAGAAAGAGTGTTTCAGAACGGCTCAATCAAAAGTAAGGTTCAACTCTGTTAGTTGAATGCACAGAACAGAAAGAAGTTTCATACAATGCTTCTGTGTAGTTTATATTTGAACATATTCTCTTTTCCACTATTACCCACTTAGCGCTACGAATGTCCAGTTGCATTTTCTACAGACAGAGTGTTTCAAAACTGCTCAATCAAAAGTAAGGTTTAACTCTGTTAGCTGTATGCTCAGATCAGAAAGAAGTTTCACAGAATGCTTCTGTGTAGTTTATATTTGAATATATTCCTTTTTCCACTACTACGCTCTTAGCGCTCCAAATGTCCAGTTGCATTTTCAACAGAAAGAGTGTTCAGATCTGCTCAATCAAAAGTATGGTTTAACTCTGTTAGCTGAATGCACAGATCAGAAAGAAGTTTCACCGAATGATTCTGTGTAGTTTATATTTGAAGACATTCCTTTTTCCACTATTACCCTCTTAGCGCTCCGAATCTCCACTTGCATTTTCTACAGAAAGAGTGTTTCATAACTGCTCAATCAAAAATACGTTTTATCTCTGTTAACTGAATTTACAGATCAGAAATAAGTTTCACAGAATGCATCTGTGTAGTTTTTATTTGAAGATATTCTTTTTCCCAATGTAGGCCTCTTAGCGCTTAGCATGTCCAATTGCAGTTTCTACAGAAAGAGTGTTTCAGAACGGCTCAATCAAAAGTAAGGTTCAACTCTGTTAGTTGAATGCACAGAACAGAAAGAATTTTCACAGAATGCTACTGTGTAGTTTATATTTGAATATATTCCTTTTTCCACTATTACCCTCTTAGTGCTCCGAATGTCCACTTGCATTTTCTACAGAAAGAGTGTTCAGAACTGCGCAATCAAAAGTATGGTTTAACTCTGTTAGCTTAATGAACATATCAGAAATAAGTTTCACACAATGCTTCTGTGTAGTTTTTATTTGAAGATATTATTTTTCCCAATAGAGGCCTCTTAGCGCTCAGAATGTCCAATTGCAGTTTCTACAGAAAGAGTGTTTCAGAAAGGCTCAATCAAAAGTGAGGTTCAACTATGTTAGTTGAATGCACAGAACAGAAAGAAGTTTCATACAATGCTTCTGTGTAGTTTATATTTGAACATATTCTTTTTTCCACTATTACCCACTTAGCGCTACGAATGTCCAGTTGCATTTTCTACAGACACAGTGTTTCAAAACTGCTCAATCAAAAGTATGGTTTAACTCTGTTAGCTGAATGCTCAGATCAGAAAGAAGTTTCACAGAATGCTTCTGTGTAGTTTATATTTGAATATATTCCTTTTTCCACTACTACTCTCTTAGCGCTCCGAATCTCCACTTGCATTTTCTACAGAAAGAGTGTTTCAAAACGGCTCAATCAAAACTAAGGTTCAACTCTTTTAGTTGAACAAACAGAACAGAAAGAAGTTTCACACAATTCTTCTGTGTAGTTTTTATTTGTAGACATTCTTTTTCCCAATATAGGCCTCTTAGCGCTCAGAAGGTCCAATTGCAGTTTCTACAGAAAGAGTGTTTCAGAACGGCTCAATCAAAAGTAAGGTTCAACTCTGTTAGTTGAATGCACAGAACAGAAAGAAGTTTCATACAATGCTTCTGTGTAGTTTATATTTGAACATATACTTTTTTCCACTATTACCCACTTAGCGCTACGAATGTCCAGTTGCATTTTCTACAGACAGAGTGTTTCAAAACTGCTCAATCAAAAGTATGGTTTAACTCTGTTAGCTGAATGCTCAGATCAGAAAGAAGTTTCACAGAATGCTTCTGTGTAGTTTATATTTGAATATATTCCTTTTTCCACTACTACGCTCTTACCGCTCCAAATGTCCAGTTGCATTTTCAACAGAAAGAGTGTTCAGATCTGCTCAATCAAAAGTATGGTTTAACTCTGTTAGCTGAATGCACAGATCAGAAAGAAGTTTCCCAGAATGATTCTGTGTAGTTTATATTTGGAGACATTCCTTTTTCCACTATTACCCTCTTAGCGCTCCGAATCTCCACTTGCATTTTCTACAGAAAGAGTGTTTCAGAACGGCTCAATCAAAACTAAGGTTCAACTCTTTTAGTTAAACAAACAGAACAGAAAGAAGTTTCACACAATTCTTCTGTGTAGTGTTTATTTGTAGACATTCTTTTTCCCAATATAGGCCTCTTAGCGCTCAGAATGTCCAATTGCAGTTTCTACAGAAAGAGGGTTTCAGAACGGCTCAATCAAAAGTAAGGTTCAACTCTGTTAGTTGAATGCACAGAACAGAAAGAAGTTTCATACAATGCTTCTGTGTAGTTTATATTTGAACATATTCTCTTTTCCACTATTACCCACTTAGCGCTACGAATGTCCAGTTGCATTTTCTACAGACAGAGTGTTTCAAAACTGCTCAATCAAAAGTAAGGTTTAACTCTGTTAGCTGTATGCTCAGATCAGAAAGAAGTTTCACAGAATGCTTCTGTGTAGTTTATATTTGAATATATTCCTTTTTCCACTACTACGCTCTTAGCGCTCCAAATGTCCAGTTGCATTTTCAACAGAAAGAGTGTTCAGATCTGCTCAATCAAAAGTATGGTTTAACTCTGTTAGCTGAATGCACAGATCAGAAAGAAGTTTCACCGAATGATTCTGTGTAGTTTATATTTGAAGACATTCCTTTTTCCACTCTTACCCTCTTAGCGCTCCGAATCTCCACTTGCATTTTCTACAGAAAGAGTGTTTCATAACTGCTCAATCAAAAATATGTTTTATCTCTGTTAACTGAATTTACAGATCAGAAATAAGTTTCACAGAATGCATCTGTGTAGTTTTTATTTGAAGATATTCTTTTTCCCAATGTAGGCCTCTTAGCGCTTAGCATGTCCAATTGCATTTTCTACAGAAAGAGTGTTTCAGAACGGCTCAATCAAAAGTAAGGTTCAACTCTGTTAGTTGAATGCACAGAACAGAAAGAATTTTCACAGAATGCTACTGTGTAGTTTATATTTGAATATATTCCTTTTTCCACTATTACCCTCTTAGTGCTCCGAATGTCCACTTGCATTTTCTACAGAAAGAGTGTTCAGAACTGCGCAATCAAAAGTATGGTTTAACTCTGTTAGCTTAATGAACATATCAGAAATAAATTTCACACAATGCTTCTGTGTAGTTTTTATTTGAAGATATTATTTTTCCCAATAGAGGCCTCTTAGCGCTCAGAATGTCCAATTGCAGTTTCTACAGAAAGAGTGTTTCAGAAAGGCTCAATCAAAAGTAAGGTTCAACTCTGTTAGTTGAATGCACAGAACAGAAAGAAGTTTCATACAATGCTTCTGTGTAGTTTATATTTGAACATATTCTTTTTTCCACTATTACCCACTTAGCGCTACGAATGTCCAGTTGCATTTTCTACAGACACAGTGTTTCAAAACGGCTCAATCAAAAGTATGGTTTAACTCTGTTAGCTGAATGCTCAGATCAGAAAGAAGTTTCACAGAATGCTTCTGTGTAGTTTATATTTGAATATATTCCTTTTTCCACTAATACTCTCTTAGCGCTCCAAATGTCCAGTTGCATTTTCTACAGAAAGAGTGTTCAGATCTGCTCAATCAAAAGTATGGTTTAACTCTGTTAGCTGAATGCACAGATCAGAAAGAAGTTTCACAAAATTATTCTGTGTAGTTTATATTTGGAGACATTCCTTTTTCCACTATTACCCTCTTAGCGCTCCGAATCTCCACTTGCATTTTCTACAGAAAGAGTGATTCAGAAAGGCTCAATCAAAACTAAGGTTCAACTCTTTTAGTTGAACAAACAGAACAGAAAGATGTTTCACACAATTCTTCTGTGTAGTTTTTATTTGTAGACATTCTTTTTCCCAATATAGGCCTCTTAGCGCTCAGAATGTCCAATTGCAGTTTCTACAGAAAGAGTGTTTCAGAACGGCTCAATCAAAAGTAAGGTTCAACTCTGTTATTTGAATGCACAGAACAGAAAGAAGTTTCATACAATGCTTCTGTGTAGTTTATATTTGAACATATACTTTTTTCCACTATTACCCACTTAGCGCTACGAATGTCCAGTTGCATTTTCTACAGACAGAGTGTTTCAAAACTGCTCAATCAAAAGTATGGTTTAACTCTGTTAGCTGAATGCTCAGATCAGAAAGAAGTTTCACAGAATGCTTCTGTGTAGTTTATATTTGAATATATTCCTTTTTCCACTACTACGCTCTTAGCGCTCCAAATGTCCAGTTGAATTTTCTACAGAAAGAGTGTGCAGATCTGCTCAATCAAAAGCATGGTTTAACTCTGTTAGCTGAATGCACAGATCAGAAAGAAGTTTCACCGAATGATTCTGTGTAGTTTATATTTGAAGACATTCCTTTTTCCACTGTTACCCTCTTAGCGCTCCGAATCTCCACTTGCATTTTCTACAAAAAGAGTTTTTCATAACTGCTCAATCAAAAATATGTTTTATATCTGTTAACTGAATTTACAGATCAGAAATAAGTTTCACAGAATGCATCTGTGTAGTTTTTATTTGAAGATATTCTTTTTCCCAATGTAGGCCTCTTAGCGCTTAGCATGTCCAATTGCAGTTACTACAGAAAGAGTGTTTCAGAACGGCTCAATCAAAGGTAAGGTTCAACTCTGTTAGTTGAATGCACAGAACAGAAAGAATTTTCACAGAATGCTACTGTGTAGTTTATATTTGAATATATTCCTTTTTCCACTATTACCCTATTAGCGCTCAGAATGTCCACTTGCATTTTCTACAGAAAGAGTGTTCAGAACTGCGCAATCAAATGTATGGTTTAACTCTGTTAGCTTAATGAACATATCAGAAATAAGTTTCACACAATGCTTCTGTGTAGTTTTTATTTGAAGATATTATTTTTCCCAATAGAGGCCTCTTAGCGCTCAGAATGTCCAATTGCAGTTTCTACAGAAAGAGTGTTTCAGAAAGGCTCAATCAAAAGTAAGGTTCAACTCTGTTAGTTGAATGCACAGAACAGAAAGAAGTTTCATACAATGCTTCTGTGTAGTTTATATTTGAACATATTCTTTTTTCCACTATTACCCACTTAGCGCTACGAATGTCCAGTTGCATTTTCTACAGACAGAGTGTTTCAAAACTGCTCAATCAAAAGTATGGTTTAACTCTGTTAGCTGAATGCTCAGTTCAGAAAGAAGTTTCACAGAATGCTTCTGTGTAGTTTATATTTGAATATATTCCTTTTTCCACTACTACGCTCTTAGCGCTCCAAAGGTCCAGTTGCATTTTCAACAGAAAGAGTGTTCAGATCTGCTCAATCAAAAGTATGGTTTAACTCTGTTAGCTGAATGCACAGATCAGAAAGAAGTTTCACCGAATGATTCTGTGTAGTTTATATTTGAAGACATTCCTTTTTCCACTATTACCCTCTTAGCGCTCCGAATCTCCACTTGCATTTTCTACATAAAGAGTGTTTCAGAACGGCTCAATCAAAACTAAGGTTCAACTCTTTTAGTTGAACAAACAGAACAGAAAGGAGTTTCACACAATTCTTCTGTGTAGTTTTTATTTGTAGACATTCTTTTTCCCAATATAGGCCTCTTAGCTCTCAGAATGTCCAATTGCAGTTTCTACAGAAAGAGTGTTTCAGAACGGCTCAATCAAAAGTAAGGTTCAACTCTGTTAGTTGAATGCACAGAACAGAAAGAAGTTTCGTACAATGCTTCTGCGTAGTTTAAATTTGAACATATTCTTTTTTCCACTATTACCCACTTAGCGCTACGAAGGTCCAGTTGCATTTTCTACAGACCGAGTGTTTCAAAACTGCTCAATCAAAAGTATGGTTTAACTCTGTTAGCTGAATGCTCAGATCAGAAAGTAGTTTCACAGAATGCTTCTGTGTAGTTTATATTTGAAGACATTCCTTTTTCCACTATTACCCTCTTAGCGCTCCGAATCTCCACTTGTATTTTCTACAAAAAGAGTGTTTCATAACTGCTCAATCAAAAATATGTTTTATCTCTGTTAACTGAAATTACAGATCAGAAATAAGTTTCACAGAATGCATCTGTGTAGTTTTTATTTGAAGATATTCTTTTTCCCAATGTAGGCCTCTTAGCGCTTAGCATGTCCAATTGCAGTTTCTACAGAAAGAGTGTTTCAGAACGGCTCAATCAAAAGTAAGGTTCAACTCTGTTAGTTGAATGCGCAGAACAGAAAGAATTTTCACAGAATGCTACTGTGTAGTTTATATTTGAATATATTCCTTTTTCCACTATTACCCTCTTAGCGCTCCGAATGTCCACTTGCATTTTCTACAGAAAGAGTGTTCAGAACTGCGCAATCAAAAGTATGGTTTAACTCTGTTAGCTTAATGAACATATCAGAAATAAGTTTCACACAATGCTTCTGTGTAGTTTTTATTTGAAGATATTATTTTTCCCAATAGAGGCCTCTTAGCGCTCAGAATGTCCAATTGCAGTTTCTACAGAAAGAGTGTTTCAGAAAGGCTCAATCAAAAGTAAGGTTCAACTCTGTTAGTTGAAAGCACAGAACAGAAAGAAGTTTCATACAATGCTTCTGTGTAGTTTATATTTGAACATATTGTTTTTTCCACTATTACCCACTTAGCGCTACGAATGTCCAGTTGCATTTTCTACAGACAGAGTGTTTCAAAACTGCTCAATCAAAAGTATGGTTTAACTCTGTTAGCTGAATGCTCAGATCAGAAAGAAGTTTCACAGTATGCTTCTGTGTAGTTTATATTTGAATATATTCCTTTTTCCACTACTACTCTCTTAGCGCTCCAAATGTCCAGTTGCATTTTCTACAGAAAGAGTGTTCAGATCTGCTCAATCAAAAGTATGTTTTAACTCTGTTAGCTGAATGCACAGATCAGAAAGAAGTTTCACAGAATGATTCTGTGTAGTTTATATTTGGAGACATTCCTTTTTCCACTATTACCCTCTTAGCGCTCCGAATCTCCACTTACATTTTCTACAGAAAGAGTGTTTCAGAACGGCTCAATCAAAACTAAGGTTCAACTCTTTTAGTTGAACAAACAGAACAGAAAGAAGTTTCACATAATTCTTCTGTGTAGTTTTTATTTGTAGACATTCTTTTTCCCAATATAGGCCTCTTAGCGCTCAGAATGTCCAATTGCAGTTTCTACAGAAAGAGTGTTTCAGAACGGCTCAATCAAAAGTAAGGTTCAACTCTGTTAGTTGAATGCACAGAACAGAAAGAAGTTTCAAACAATGCTTCTGTGTAGTTTATATTTGAACATATTCTCTTTTCCACTATTACCCACTTAGCGCTACGAATGTCCAGTTGCATTTTCTACAGACAGAGTGTTTCAAAACTGCTCAATCAAAAGTATGGTTTAACTCTGTTAGCCTTATGCTCAGATCAGAAAGAAGTTTCACAGAATGCTTCTGTGTAGTTTATATTTGAATATATTCCTTTTTCCACTACTACGCTCTTAGCGCTCCAAAGGTCCAGTTGCATTTTCAACAGAAAGAGTGTTCAGATCTGCTCAATCAAAAGTATCGTTTAACTCTGTTAGCTGAATGCACAGATCAGAAAGAAGTTTCACCGAATGATTCTGTGTAGTTTATATTTGAAGACATTCCTTTTTCCACTGTTACCCTCTTAGCGCTCCGAATCTCCACTTGCATTTTCTACAGAAAGTGTGTTTCATAACTTCTCAATCAAAAATATGTTTTATCTCTGTTAACTGAATTTATAGATCAGAAATAAGTTTCACAGAATGCATCTGTGTAGTTTTTATTTGAAGATATTCTTTTTCCCAATGTAGGCCTCTTAGCGCTTAGCATGTCCAATTGCAGTTTCTACAGAAAGAGTGTTTCAGAACGGCTCAATCAAAAGTAAGGTACAACTCTGTTAGTTGAATGCACAGAACAGAAAGTATTTTCACAGAATGCTACTGTGTAGTTTATATTTGAATATATTCCTTTTTCCACTATTACCCTCTTAGCGCTCCGAATGTCCACTTGCATTTTCTACAGAAAGAGTGTTCAGAACTGCGCAATCAAAAGTATGGTTTAATTCTGTTAGCTTAATGAACATATCAGAAATAAGTTTCACACAATGCTTCTGTGTAGTTTTTATTTGAAGATATTTTTTTTCCCAACAGAGGCCTCTTAGCGCTCAGAATGTCCAATTGCAGTTTCTACAGAAAGAGTGTTTCAGAAAGGCTCAATCAAAAGTAAGGTTCAACTCTGTTAGTTGAATGCACAGAACAGAAAGAAGTTTCATACAATGCTTCTGTGTAGTTTATATTTGAACATATTCTTTTTTCCACTATTACCCACTTAGCGCTACGAATGTCCAGTTGCATTTTCTACAGACAGAGTGTTTCAAAACTGCTCAATCAAAAGTATGGTTTAACTCTGTTAGCTGAATGCTCAGATCAGAAAGAAGTTTCACAGAATGCTTCTGTGTAGTTTATATTTGAATATATTCCTTTTTCCACTACTACTCTCTTAGCGCTCCAAATGTCCAGTTGCATTTTCTACAGAAAGAGTGTTCAGATCTGCTCAATCAAAAGTATGGTTTAACTCTGTTAGCTGAATGCACAGATCAGAAAGAAGTTTCACAGAATGATTCTGTGTAGTTTATATTTGGAGACCTTCCTTTTTCCACTATTACCCTCTTAGCGCTCCGAATCTCCACTTGCATTTTCTACATAAAGAGTGTTTCAGAACGGCTCAATCAAAACTAAGGTTCAACTCTTTTAGTTGAACAAACAGAACAGAAAGGAGTTTCACACAATTCTTCTGTGTAGTTTTTATTTGTAGACATTCTTTTTCACAATATAGGCCTCTTAGCGCTCAGAAAGTCCAATTGCAGTTTCTACAGAAAGAGTGTTTCAGAACGGCTCAATCAAAAGTAAGGTTCAACTCTGTTAGTTGAATGCACAGAACAGAAAGAAGTTTCATACAATGCTTCTGCGTAGTTTAAATTTGAACATATTCTTTTTTCCACTATTACCCACTTAGCGCTACGAATGTCCAGTTGCATTTTCTACAGACAGAGTGTTTCAAAACTGCTCAATCAAAAGTATGGTTTAACTCTGTTAGCTGAATGCTCAGATCAGAAAGTAGTTTCACAGAATGCTTCTGTGTAGTTTATATTTGAAGACATTCCTTTTTCCACTATTACCCTCTTAGCGCTCCGAATCTCCACTTGCATTTTCTACAAAAAGAGTGTTTCATAACTGCTCAATCAAAAATATGTTTTATCTCTGTTAACTGAAATTACAGATCAGAAATAAGTTTCACAGAATGCATCTGAGTAGTTTTTATTTGAAGATATTCTTTTTCCCAATGTAGGCCTCTTAGCGCTTAGCATGTCCAATTGCAGTTTCTACAGAAAGAGTGTTTCAGAACGGCTCAATCAAAAGTTAGGTTCAACTCTGTTAGTTGAATGCACAGAACAGAAAGAATTTTCACAGAATGCTACTGTGTAGTTTATATTTGAATATATTCCTTTTTCCACTATTACCCTCTTAGCGCTCCGAATGTCCACTTGCAATTTCTACAGAAAGAGTGTTCAGAACTGCGCAATCAAAAGTATGGTTTAACTCTGTTAGCTTAATGAACATATCAGAAATAAGTTTCACAAAATGCTTCTGTGTAGTTTTTATTTGAAGATATTATTTTTCCCAATAAAGGCCTCTTAGCGCTCAGAATGTCCAATTGCAGTTTCTACAGAAAGAGTGTTTCAGAAAGGCTCAATCAAAAGTAAGGTTCAACTCTGTTAGTTGAATGCACAGAACAGAAAGAAGTTTCATACAATGCTTCTGCGTAGTTTAAATTTGAACATATTCTTTTTTCCACTATTACCCACTTAGCGCTACGAATGTCCAGTTGCATTTTCTACAGACAGAGTGTTTCAAAACTGCTCAATCAAAAGTATGGTTTAACTCTGTTAGCTGAATGCTCAGATCAGAAAGAAGTTTCACAGAATGCTTCTGTTTAGTTTATATTTGAATATATTCCTTTTTCCACTGCTACTCTCTTAGCGCTCAAATGTCCAGTTGCATTTTCTACAGAAAGAGTGTTCAGATCTGCTCAATCAAAAGTATGGTTTAACTCTGTTAGCTGAATGCACAGATCAGAAAGAAGTTTCACAGAATGATTCTGTGTAGTTTATATTTGGAGACATTCCTTTTTCCACTATTACCCTCTTAGCGCTCCGAATCTCCACTTGCATTTTCTACAGACAGAGTGTTTCAGAGCGGCTCAATCAAAACTAAGGTTCAACTCATTTAGTAGAACAAACAGAACAGAAAGAAGTTTCACACAATTCTTCTGTGTAGTTTTTATTTGTAGACATTCTTTTTCCCAATATAGGCCTCTTAGCGCTCAGAATGTCCAATTGCAGTTTCTACAGAAAGAGTGATTCAGAACGGCTCAATGAAAAGTAAGGTTCAACTCTGTTATTTGAATGCACAGAACAGAAAGAAGTTTCATACAATGCTTCTGTGTAGTTTATATTTGAACATATTCTTTTTTCCACTATTACCCACTTAGCGCTACGAATGTCCAGTTGCATTTCCTACAGACAGAGTGTTTCAAAACTGCTCAATCAAAAGTATGGTTTAACTCTGTTAGCTGTATGCTCAGATCAGAAAGAAGTTTCACAGAATGATTCTGTGTAGTTTATATTTGAATATATTCCTTTTTCCACTACTACGCTCTTAGCGCTCAAAATGTCCACTTGCATTTTCAACAGAAAGAGTGTTCAGATCTGCTCAATCAAAAGTATGGTTTAACTCTGTTAGCTGAATGCACAGATCAGAAAGAAGTTTCACCGAATGATTCTGTGTAGTTTATATTTGAAGACATTCCTTTTTCCACTATTACCCACTTAGCGCTCCGAATCTCCACTTGCATTTTCTACAAAAAGAGTGTTTCATAACTGCTCAATCAAAAATATGTTTTATCTCTGTTAACTGAATTTACAGATCAGAAATAAGTTTCACAGAATGCATCTGTGTAGTTTTTATTTGAAGATATTCTTTTTCCCAATGTAGGCCTCTTAGCGCTTAGCATGTCCAATTGCAGTTTCTTCAGAAACAGTGTTTCAGAATGGCTCAATCAAAAGTAAGGTTCAACTCTGTTAGTTGAATGCACAGAACAGAAAGAATTTTCACAGAATGCTACTGTGTAGTTTATATTTGAATATATTCCTTTTTCCACTATTACCCTCTTAGCGCTCCGAATGTCCACTTGCATTTTCTACAGAAAGAGTGTTCAGAACTGCGCAATCAAAAGTATGGTTTAACTCTGTTAGCTTAATGAACATATCAGAAATAAGTTTCACACAATGCTTCTGTGTAGTTTTTATTTGAAGATATTATTTTTCCCAATAGAGGCCTCTTAGCGCTCAGAATGTCCAATTGCAGTTTCTACAGAAAGAGTGTTTCAGAAAGGCTCAATCAAAAGTAAGGTTCAACTCTGTTAGTTGAATGCACAGAACAGAAAGAAGTTTCATACAATGCTTCTGTGTAGTTTATATTTGAACATATTCTTTTTTCCACTATTACCCACTTAGCGCTACGAATGTCCAGTTGCATTTTCTACAGACAGAGTGTTTCAAAACTGCTCAATCAAAAGTATGGCTTAACTCTGTTAGCTGAATGCTCAGATCAGAAAGAAGTTTCACAGAATGCTTCTGTGTAGTTTATATTTGAATATATTCCTTTTTCCACTACTACCCTCTTAGCGCTCCAAATGTCCAGTTGCATTTTCTACAGAAAGAGTGTTCAGATCGGCTCAATCAAAAGTATGTTTTAACTCTGTTAGCTGAATGCACAGATCAGAAATAAGTTTCACAGAATGATTCTGTGTAGTTTATATTTGGAGACATTCCTTTTTCCACTATTACCCTCTTAGCGCTCCGAAACTCCACTTGCATTTTCTTCAGAAAGAGTGTTTCAGAACGACTCAATCAAATCTAAGGTTCAACTCTTTTAGTGGAACAAACAGAACAGAAAGAAGTTTCACACAATTCTTCTGTGTAGTTTTTATTTGTAGATATTCTTTTTCCCAATATAGGTCTCTTAGCGCTCAGAATGTCCAATTGCAGTTTCTACAGAAAGAGTGTTTCAGAACCGCTCAATCAAAAGTAAGGTTCAACTCTGTTAGTTGAATGCACAGAACAGAAAGAGGTTTCATACAATGCTTCTGTGTAGTTTATATTTGAACATATTCTTTTTTCCACTATTACCCACTTAGTGCTACGAATGTCCAGTTGCATTTTCTACAGACAGCGTGTTTCAAAACTGCTCAATCAAAAGTATGGTTTAACTCTGTTAGCTGAATGCTCAGATCAGAAAAAAGTTTCACAGAATGCTTCTGTGTAGTTTATATTTGAATATATTCCTTTTTCCACTAATACGCTCTTAGCGCTCCAAATGTCCAGTTGCATTTTCAACAGAAAGAGTGTTCAGATCTGCTCAATCAAAAGTATGGTTTAACTCTGTTAGCTGAATGCACAGATCAGAAAGAACTTTCACCGAATGATTCTGTGTAATTTATATTTGAAGACATTCCTTTTTCCGCTATTACCCTCTTAGCGCTCCGAATCTCCACTTGCATTTTCTACAAAAAGAGTGTTTCACAACTGCTGAATGAAAAATATGTTTTATCTCTGTTAACTGAATTTACAGATCAGAAATAAGTTGCACAGAATGCATCTGTGTAGTTTTGTTTTGAAGATATTCTTTTTCCCAATGTAGGCCTCTTAGCGCTTAGCATGTCCAATTGCAGATTCTACAGAAAGAGTGTTTCAGAACGGCTCAATCAAAAGTAAGGTTCAACTCTGTTAGTTGAATGCACAGAAAAGAAAGAATTTTCACAGAATGCTACTGTGTAGTTTATATTTGAATATATCCCTTTTTCCACTATTACCCTCTTAGCGCTCCGAATGTCCACTTGCATTTTCTACAGAAAGAGTGTTCAGAACTGCGCAATCAAAAGTATGGTTTAACTCTGTTAGCTTAATGAACATATCAGAAATAAGTTTCACACAATGCTTCTGTGTAGTTTTTATTTGAAGATATTATTTTTCCCAATATAGGCCTCTTAGCGCTCAGAATGTCCAATTGCAGATTCTACAGAAAGAGTGTTTCAGAAAGGCTCAATCAAAAGTAAGGTTCAACTCTGTTAGTTGAATGCACAGAACAGAAAGAAGTTTCATACAATGCTTCTGTGTAGTTTATATTTGAACATATTCTTTTTTCCACTATTACCCACTTAGCGCTACGAATGTCCAGTTGCATTTTCTACAGACAGAGTGTTTCAAAACTGCTCAATCAAAAGTATGGTTTAACTCTGTTAGCTGAATGCTCAGATCAGAATGAAGTTTCACAGAATGCTTCTGTGTAGTTTATATTTGAATATATTCCTTTTTCCACTACTACTCACTTAGCGCTCCAAATGTCCAGTTGCATTTTCTACAGAAAGAGTGTTCAGATCTGCTCAATCAAAAGTATGGTTTAACTCTGTTAGCTCAATGCACAGATCAGAAAGAAGTTTCACAGAATGATTCTGTGTAGTTTATATTTGGAGACATTCCTTTTTCCACTATTACCCTCTTAGCGCTCCGAATCTCCACTTGCATTTTCTACAGAAAGAGTGTTTCAGAACGGCTCAATCAAAACTAAGGTTCAACACTTTTAGTTGAACAAACAGAACAGAAAGTAGTTTCACACAATTCTTCTGTGTAGTTTTTATTTGTAGACATTCTTTTTCCCAATATAGGCCTCTTAGCGCTCAGAATGTCCAATTGCAGTTTCTACAGAAAGAGTGTTTCAGAACGGCTCAATCAAAAGTAAGGTTCAACTCTGTTAGTTGAATGCACAGAACAGAAAGAAGTTTCATACAATGCTTCTGTGTAGTTTATATTTGAACATATTCTTTTTTCCACTATTACCCACTTAGCGCTACGAATGTCCAGTTGCATTTTCTACAGAAAGAGTGTTCAGATCTGCTCAATCAAAAGTATGGTTTAACTCTGTTAGCTGAATGCACAGATCAGAAATAAGTTTCACAGAATGATTCTGTGTAGTTTATATTTGGAGACATTCCTTTTTCCACTATTACCCTCTTAGCGCTCCGAATCTCCACTTGCATTTTCTACAGAAAGAGTGTTTCAGAACGGCTCAATCAAAACTAAGGTTCAACTCTTTTAGTTGAACAAACAGAACAGAAAGAAGTTTCACACAATTCTTCTGTGTAGTTTTTATTTGTAGACATTCTTTTTCCCAATATAGGCCTCTTAGCGCTCAGAATGTCCAATTGCAGTTTCTACAGAAAGAGTGTTTCAGAACGGCTCAATCAAAAGTAAGGTTCAACTCTGTTAGTTGAATGCACAGAACAGAAAGAAGTTACATACAATGCTTCTGTGTAGTTTATATTTGAACATATTCTTTTTTCCACTATTACCCACTTAGCGCTACGAATGTCCAGTTGCATTTTCTACAGAGTGTTTCAAAACTGCTCAATCAAAAGTATGGTTTAACTCTGTTAGCTGAATGCTCAGATCAGAAAGAAGTTTCACAGAATGCTTCTGTGTAGTTTATATTTGAATATATTCCTTTTTCCACTACTACGCTCTTAGCGCTCCAAATGTCCAGTTGCATTTTCTACAGAAAGAGTGTTCAGATCTGCTCAATCAAAAGTATGGTTTAACTCTGTTAGCTGAATGCACAGATCAGGAATAAGTTTCACCGAATGATTCTGTGTAGTTTATATTTGAAGACATTCATTTTTCCACTGTTACCCTCTTAGCGCTCCGAATCTCCACTTGCATTTTCTACAAAAAGAGTGTTTCATAACTGCTCAATCAAAAATATGTTTTATATCTGTTAACTGAATTTACAGATCAGAAATAAGTTTCACAGAATGCATCTGTGTAGTTTTTATTTGAAGATATTCTTTTTCCAATGTAGGCCTCTTAGCGCTTAGCATGTCCAATTGCAGTTTCTACAGAAAAAGTGTTTCAGAACGGCTCAATCAAAAGTAAGGTTCAACTCTGTTAGTTGAATGCACAGAACAGAAAGAAGTTTCATACAATGCTTCTGTGTAGTTTATATTTGAACATATTCTTTTTTCCACTATTACCCACTTAGTGCTACGAATGTCCAGTTGCATTTTCTACAGACAGAGTGTTTCAAAACTGCTCAATCAAAAGTAAGGTTTAACTCTGTTAGCTGAATGCTCAGATCAGAAAGAAGTTTCACAGAATGCTTCTGTGTAGTTTATATTTGAATATATTCCTTTTTCCACTACTACGCTCTTAGCGCTCCAAATGTCCAGTTGCAATTTCTACAGAAAGAGTGTTCAGATCTGCTCAATCAAAAGTATGGTTTAACTCTGTTAGCTGAATGCACAGATCAGAAAGAAGTTTCACCGAATGATTCTGTGTAGTTTATATTTGAAGACATTCCTTTTTCCACTATTACCCTCTTAGCGCTCCGAATCTCCACTTGCATTTTCTACAAAAAGAGTGTTTCATAACTGCTCAATCAAAAATATGTTTTATCTCTGTTAACTGAATTTACAGATCAGAAATAAGTTTCACAGAATGCATCTGTGTAGTTTTTATTTGAAGATATTCTTTTTCCCAATGTAGGCCTCTTAGCGCTTAGCATGTCCAATTGCAGTTTCTACAGAAAGAGTGTTTCAGAACGGCTCAATCAAAAGTAAGGTTCAACTCTGTTAGTTGAATGCACAGAACAGAAAGAATTTTCACAGAATGCTACTGTGTAGTTTATATTTGAATATATTCCTTTTTCCACTATTACCCTCTTAGCGCTCCGAATGTCCACTTGCATTTTCTACAGAAAGAGTGTTCAGAACTGCGCAATCAAAAGTATGGTTTAACTCTGTTAGCTTAATGAACATATCAGAAATAAGTTTCACACAATGCTTCTGTGTAGTTTTTATTTGAAGATATTATTTTTCCCAATAGAGGCCTCTTAGCGCTCAGAATGTCCAATTGCAGTTTCTACAGAAAGAGTGTTTCAGAAAGGCTCAATCAAAAGTAAGGTTCAACTCTGTTAGTTGAATGCACAGAACAGAAAGAAGTTTCATACAATGCTTCTGTGTAGTTTATATTTGAAAATATTCTTTTTCCACTATTACCCACTTAGCGCTACGAATGTCCAGTTGCATTTTCTACAGACAGAGTGTTTCAAAACTGCTCAATCAAAAGTATGGTTTAACTCTGTTAGCTGAATGCTCAGATCAGAAAGAAGTTTCACAGAATGCTTCTGTGTAGTTTATATTTGAATATATTCCTTTTTCCACTACTACTCTCTTAGCGCTCCAAATGTCCAGTTGCATTTTCTACAGAAAGAGTGTTCAGATCTGCTCAATCAAAAGTATGGTTTAACTCTGTTAGCTGAATGCACAGATCAGAAAGAAGTTTCACAGAATGATTCTGTGTAGTTTATATTTGGAGACATTCCTTTTTCCACTATTACCCTCTTAGCGCTCCGAATCTCCACTTGCATTTTCTACAGAAAGAGTGTTTCAGAACGGCTCAATCAAAACTAAGGTTCAACTCTTTTAGTTGAACAAACAGAACAGAAAGAAGTTTCACACAATTCTTCTGTGTAGTTTTTATTTGTAGACATTCATTTTCCCAATATAGGCCTCTTAGCGCTCAGAATGTCCAATTGCAGTTTCTACAGAAAGAGTGTTTCAGAACGGCTCAATCAAAAGTAAGGTTCAACTCTGTTAGTTGAATGCACAGAACAGAAAGAAGTTACATACAATGCTTCTGTGTAGTTTATATTTGAACATATTCTTTTTTCCACTATTACCCACTTAGCGCTACGAATGTCCAGTTGCATTTTCTACAGAGTGTTTCAAAACTGCTCAATCAAAAGTATGGTTTAACTCTGTTAGCTGAATGCTCAGATCAGAAAGAAGTTTCACAGAATGCTTCTGTGTAGTTTATATTTGAATATATTCCTTTTTCCACTACTACGCTCTTAGCGCTCCAAATGTCCAGTTGCATTTTCTACAGAAAGAGTGTTCAGATCTGCTCAATCAAAAGTATGGTTTAACTCTGTTAGCTGAATGCACAGAACAGGAATAAGTTTCACCGAATGATTCTGTGTAGTTTATATTTGAAGACATTCATTTTTCCACTGTTACCCTCTTAGCGCTCCGAATCTCCACTTGCATTTTCTACAAAAAGAGTGTTTCATAACTGCTCAATCAAAAATATGTTTTATATCTGTTAACTGAATTTACAGATCAGAAATAAGTTTCACAGAATGCATCTGTGTAGTTTTTATTTGAAGATATTCTTTTTCCCAATGTAGGCCTCTTAGCGCTTAGCATGTCCAATTGCAGTTTCTACAGAAAAAGTGTTTCAGAACGGCTCAATCAAAAGTAAGGTTCAACTCTGTTAGTTGAATGCACAGAACAGAAAGAAGTTTCATACAATGCTTCTGTGTAGTTTATATTTGAACATATTCTTTTTTCCACTATTACCCACTTAGTGCTACGAATGTCCAGTTGCATTTTCTACAGACAGAGTGTTTCAAAACTGCTCAATCAAAAGTAAGGTTTAACTCTGTTAGCTGAATGCTCAGATCAGAAAGAAGTTTCACAGAATGCTTCTGTGTAGTTTATATTTGAATATATTCCTTTTTCCACTACTACCCTCTTAGCGCTCCGAATCTCCACTTGCATTTTTTACAGAAAGAGTGTTTCAGAACGGCTCAATCAAAACTAAGGTTCAACTCTTTTAGTTGAACAAACAGAACAGAAAGAAGTTTCACACAATTCTTCTGTGTAGTTTTTATTTGTAGACATTCTTTTTCCCAATATAGGCCTCTTAGCGCTCAGAATGTCCAATTGCAGTTTCTACAGAAAGAGTGTTTCAGAACGGCTCAATCAAAAGTAAGGTTCAACTCTGTTAGTTGAATGCACAGAACAGAAAGAAGTTTCATACAATGCTTCTGTGTAGTTTATATTTGAACATATTCTTTTTTCCACTATTACCCAATTAGCGCTACGAATGTCCAGTTGCATTTTCTACAGACAGAGTGTTTCAAAACTGCTCAATCAAAAGTATGGTTTAACTCTGTTAGCTGTATGCTCAGATCAGAAAGAAGTTTCACAGAATGCTTCTGTGTAGTTTATAATTGAATATATTCCTTTTTCCACTACTACGCTCTTAGCGCTCCAAATGTCCAGTTGCATTTTCAACAGAAAGAGTGTTCAGATCTGCTCAATCAAAAGTATGGTTTAACTCTGTTAGCTGAATGCACAGATCAGAAAGAAGTTTCACCGAATGATTCTGTGTAGTTTATATTTGAAGACATTCCTTTTTCCACTATTACCCTCTTAGCGCTCCGAATCTCCACTTGCATTTTCTACAAAAAGAGTGTTTCATAACTGCCCAATCAAAAATATGATTTATCTCTGTTAACTGAATTTACAGATCAGAAATAAGTTTCACAGGATGCATCTGTGTAGTTTTTATTTGAAGATATTCTTTTTCCCAATGTAGGCCTCTTAGCGCTTAGCATGTCCAATTGCAGTTTCTACAGAAAGAGTGTTTCAGAACGGCTCAATCAAAAGTAAGGTTCAACTCTGTTAGTTGAATGCACAGAACAGAAAGAATTTTCACAGAATGCTACTGTGTAGTTTATATTTGAATATATTCCTTTTTCAACTATTACCCTCTTAGCGCTCCGAATGTCCACTTACATTTTCTACAGAAAGAGTGTTCAGAACTGCGCAATCAAAAGTATGGTTTAACTCTGTTAGCTTAATGAACATATCAGAAATAAGTTTCACACAATGCTTCTGTGAAGTTTTTATTTGAAGATATTATTTTTCCCAATAGAGGCCTCTTAGCGCTCAGAATGTCCAATTGCAGTTTCTACAGAAAGAGTGTTTCAGAAAGGCTCAATCAAAAGTAAAGTTCAAATCTGTTAGTTGAATGCACAGAACAGAAAGAAGTTTCATACAATGCTTCTGTGTAGTTTATATTTGAACATATTCTTTTTTCCACTATTACCCACTTAGCGCTACGAATGTCCAGTTGCATTTTCTACAGACAGAGTGTTTCAAAACTGCTCAATCAAAAGTATGGTTTAACTCTATTAGCTGAATGCTCAGATCAGAAAGAAGTTTCACAGAATGCTTCTGTGTAGTTTATATTTGAATATATTCCTTTTTCCACTACTACTCTCTTAGCGCTCCAAATGTCCAGTTGCATTTTCTACAGAAAGAGTGTTCAGATCTGCTCAATCAAAAGTATGGTTTAACTCTGTTACCTGAATGCACAGATCAGAAAGAAGTTTCACAGAATGATTCTGTGTAGTTTATATTTGGAGACATTAATTTTTCCACTATTACCCTCTTAGCGCTCCGAATCTCCACTTGCATTTTCTACAGAAAGAGTGTTTCAGAACGGCTCAATCAAAACTAAGGTTCAACTCTTTTAGTTGAACAAACAGAACAGAAAGAAGTTTCACACAATTCTTCTGTGTAGTTTTTATTTGTATATATTCTTTTTCCCAATATAGGCCTCTTAGCGCTCAGAATGTCCAATTGCAGTTTCTACAGAAAGAGTGTTTCAGAACGGCTCAATCAAAAGTAAGGTTCAACTCTGTTAGTTGAATGCACAGAACAGAAAGAAGTTTCATACAATGCTTCTGCGTAGTTCATATTTGAACATATTCTTTTTTCCACTATTACCCACTTAGCGCTACGAATGTCCAGTTGCATTTTCTACAGACAGAGTGTTTCAAAACTGCTCAATCAAAAGTATGGTTTAACTCTGTTAGCTGAATGCTCAGATCAGAAAGAAGTTTCACAGAATGCTTTTGTGTAGTTTATATTTGAATATATTCCTTTTTCCACTACTACGCTCTTAGCGCTCCAAATGTCCAGTTGCATTTTCAACAGAAAGAGTGTTCAGATCTGCTCAATCAAAAGTATGGTTTAACTCTGTTAGCTGAATGCACAGATCAGAAAGAAGTTTCACCGAATGATTCTGTGTAGTTTATATTTGAAGACATTCCTTTTTCCACTATTACCCTCTTAGCGCTCCGAATCTCCACTTGCATTTTCTACAAAAAGAGTGTTTCATAACTGCTCAATCAAAAATATGTTTTATCTCTGTTAACTGAATTTACAGATCAGAAATAAGTTTCACAGAATGCATCTGTGTAGTTTTTATTTGAAGATATTCTTTTTCCCAATGTAGGCCTCTTAGCGCTTAGCATGTCCAATTGCAGTTTCTACAGAAAGAGTGTTTCAGAACGGCTCAATCAAAAGTAAGGTTCAACTCTGTTAGTTGAATGCACAGAACAGAAAGAATTTTCACAGAATGCTACTGTGTAGTTTATATTTGAATATATTCCTTTTTCCACTATTACCCTCTTGGCGCTCTGAATGTCCACTTGCATTTTCTACAGAAAGAGTGTTCAGAACTGCGCAATCAAAAGTATGGTTTAACTCTGTTAGCTTAATGAACATATCAGAAATAAGTTTCACACAATGCTTCTGTGTAGTTTTTATTTGAAGATATTATTTTTCCCAATAGAGGCCTCTTAGCGCTCAGAATGTCCAATTGCAGTTTCTACAGAAAGAGTGTTTCAGAAAGGCTCAATCAAAGGTAAGGTTCAACTCTGTTAGTTTAATGCACAGAAGAGAAAAAAGTTTCATACAATGCTTCTGTGTAGTTTATATTTGAAAATATTCTTTTTTCCACTATTACCCACTTAGCGCTACGAATGTCCAGTTGCATTTTCTACAGACAGAGTGTTTCAAAACTGCTCAATCAAAAGTATGGTTTAACTCTGTTAGCTGAATGCTCAGATCAGAAAGAAGTTTCACAGAATGCTTCTGTGTAGTTTATATTTGAATATATTCCTTTTTCCACTACTACTCTCTTAGCGCTCCAAATGTCCAGTTGCATTTTCTACAGAAAGAGTGTTCAGATCTGCTCAATCAAAAGTATGGTTTAACTCTGTTAGCTGAATGCACAGATCAGAAATAAGTTTCACAGAATGATTCTGTGTAGTTTATATTTGGAGACATTCCTTTTTCCACTATTACCCTCTTAGCGCTCCGAATCTCCACTTGCATTTTCTACAGAAAGAGTGTTTCAGAACGGCTCAATCAAAACTAAGGTTCAACTCTTTTAGTTGAACAAACAGAACAGAAAGAAGTTTCACACAATTCTTCTGTGTAGTTTTTATTTGTAGACATTCATTTTCCCAATATAGGCCTCTTAGCGCTCAGAATGTCCAATTGCAGTTTCTACAGAAAGAGTGTTTCAGAACGGCTCAATCAAAAGTAAGGTTCAACTCTGTTAGTTGAATGCACAGAACAGAAAGAAGTTACATACAATGCTTCTGTGTAGTTTATATTTGAACATATTCTTTTTTCCACTATTACCCACTTAGCGCTACGAATGTCCAGTTGCATTTTCTACAGAGTGTTTCAAAACTGCTCAATCAAAAGTATGGTTTAACTCTGTTAGCTGAATGCTCAGATCAGAAAGAAGTTTCACAGAATGCTTCTGTGTAGTTTATATTTGAATATATTCCTTTTTCCACTACTACGCTCTTAGCGCTCCAAATGTCCAGTTGCATTTTCTACAGAAAGAGTGTTCAGATCTGCTCAATCAAAAGTATGGTTTAACTCTGTTAGCTGAATGCACAGATCAGGAATAAGTTTCACCGAATGATTCTGTGTAGTTTATATTTGAAGACATTCATTTTTCCACTGTTACCCTCTTAGCGCTCCGAATCTCCACTTGCATTTTCTACAAAAAGAGTGTTTCATAACTGCTCAATCAAAAATATGTTTTATATCTGTTAACTGAATTTACAGATCAGAAATAAGTTTCACAGAATGCATCTGTGTAGTTTTTATTTGAAGATATTCTTTTTCCAATGTAGGCCTCTTAGCGCTTAGCATGTCCAATTGCAGTTTCTACAGAAAAAGTGTTTCAGAACGGCTCAATCAAAAGTAAGGTTCAACTCTGTTAGTTGAATGCACAGAACAGAAAGAAGTTTCATACAATGCTTCTGTGTAGTTTATATTTGAACATATTCTTTTTTCCACTATTACCCACTTAGTGCTACGAATGTCCAGTTGCATTTTCTACAGACAGAGTGTTTCAAAACTGCTCAATCAAAAGTAAGGTTTAACTCTGTTAGCTGAATGCTCAGATCAGAAAGAAGTTTCACAGAATGCTTCTGTGTAGTTTATATTTGAATATATTCCTTTTTCCACTACTACGCTCTTAGCGCTCCAAATGTCCAGTTGCAATTTCTACAGAAAGAGTGTTCAGATCTGCTCAATCAAAAGTATGGTTTAACTCTGTTAGCTGAATGCACAGATCAGAAAGAAGTTTCACCGAATGATTCTGTGTAGTTTATATTTGAAGACATTCCTTTTTCCACTATTACCCTCTTAGCGCTCCGAATCTCCACTTGCATTTTCTACAAAAAGAGTGTTTCATAACTGCTCAATCAAAAATATGTTTTATCTCTGTTAACTGAATTTACAGATCAGAAATAAGTTTCACAGAATGCATCTGTGTAGTTTTTATTTGAAGATATTCTTTTTCCCAATGTAGGCCTCTTAGCGCTTAGCATGTCCAATTGCAGTTTCTACAGAAAGAGTGTTTCAGAACGGCTCAATCAAAAGTAAGGTTCAACTCTGTTAGTTGAATGCACAGAACAGAAAGAATTTTCACAGAATGCTACTGTGTAGTTTATATTTGAATATATTCCTTTTTCCACTATTACCCTCTTAGCGCTCCGAATGTCCACTTGCATTTTCTACAGAAAGAGTGTTCAGAACTGCGCAATCAAAAGTATGGTTTAACTCTGTTAGCTTAATGAACATATCAGAAATAAGTTTCACACAATGCTTCTGTGTAGTTTTTATTTGAAGATATTATTTTTCCCAATAGAGGCCTCTTAGCGCTCAGAATGTCCAATTGCAGTTTCTACAGAAAGAGTGTTTCAGAAAGGCTCAATCAAAAGTAAGGTTCAACTCTGTTAGTTGAATGCACAGAACAGAAAGAAGTTTCATACAATGCTTCTGTGTAGTTTATATTTGAAAATATTCTTTTTTCCACTATTACCCACTTAGCGCTACGAATGTCCAGTTGCATTTTCTACAGACAGAGTGTTTCAAAACTGCTCAATCAAAAGTATGGTTTAACTCTGTTAGCTGAATGCTCAGATCAGAAAGAAGTTTCACAGAATGCTTCTGTGTAGTTTATATTTGAATATATTCCTTTTTCCACTACTACTCTCTTAGCGCTCCAAATGTCCAGTTGCATTTTCTACAGAAAGAGTGTTCAGATCTGCTCAATCAAAAGTATGGTTTAACTCTGTTAGCTGAATGCACAGATCAGAAAGAAGTTTCACAGAATGATTCTGTGTAGTTTATATTTGGAGACATTCCTTTTTCCACTATTACCCTCTTAGCGCTCCGAATCTCCACTTGCATTTTCTACAGAAAGAGTGTTTCAGAACGGCTCAATCAAAACTAAGGTTCAACTCTTTTAGTTGAACAAACAGAACAGAAAGAAGTTTCACACAATTCTTCTGTGTAGTTTTTATTTGTAGACATTCTTTTTCCCAATATAGGCCTCTTAGCGCTCAGAATGTCCAATTGCAGTTTCTACAGAAAGAGTGTTTCAGAACGGCTCAATCAAAAGTAAGGTTCAACTCTGTTAGTTGAATGCACAGAACAGAAAGAAGTTACATACAATGCTTCTGTGTAGTTTATATTTGAACATATTCTTTTTTCCACTATTACCCACTTAGCGCTACGAATGTCCAGTTGCATTTTCTACAGAGTGTTTCAAAACTGCTCAATCAAAAGTATGGTTTAACTCTGTTAGCTGAATGCTCAGATCAGAAAGAAGTTTCACAGAATGCTTCTGTGTAGTTTATATTTGAATATATTCCTTTTTCCACTACTACGCTCTTAGCGCTCCAAATGTCCAGTTGCATTTTCTACAGAAAGAGTGTTCAGATCTGCTCAATCAAAAGTATGGTTTAACTCTGTTAGCTGAATGCACAGAACAGGAATAAGTTTCACCGAATGATTCTGTGTAGTTTATATTTGAAGACATTCATTTTTCCACTGTTACCCTCTTAGCGCTCCGAATCTCCACTTGCATTTTCTACAAAAAGAGTGTTTCATAACTGCTCAATCAAAAATATGTTTTATATCTGTTAACTGAATTTACAGATCAGAAATAAGTTTCACAGAATGCATCTGTGTAGTTTTTATTTGAAGATATTCTTTTTCCCAATGTAGGCCTCTTAGCGCTTAGCATGTCCAATTGCAGTTTCTACAGAAAAAGTGTTTCAGAACGGCTCAATCAAAAGTAAGGTTCAACTCTGTTAGTTGAATGCACAGAACAGAAAGAAGTTTCATACAATGCTTCTGTGTAGTTTATATTTGAACATATTCTTTTTTCCACTATTACCCACTTAGTGCTACGAATGTCCAGTTGCATTTTCTACAGACAGAGTGTTTCAAAACTGCTCAATCAAAAGTAAGGTTTAACTCTGTTAGCTGAATGCTCAGATCAGAAAGAAGTTTCACAGAATGCTTCTGTGTAGTTTATATTTGAATATATTCCTTTTTCCACTACTACCCTCTTAGCGCTCCGAATCTCCACTTGCATTTTTTACAGAAAGAGTGTTTCAGAACGGCTCAATCAAAACTAAGGTTCAACTCTTTTAGTTGAACAAACAGAACAGAAAGAAGTTTCACACAATTCTTCTGTGTAGTTTTTATTTGTAGACATTCTTTTTCCCAATATAGGCCTCTTAGCGCTCAGAATGTCCAATTGCAGTTTCTACAGAAAGAGTGTTTCAGAACGGCTCAATCAAAAGTAAGGTTCAACTCTGTTAGTTGAATGCACAGAACAGAAAGAAGTTTCATACAATGCTTCTGTGTAGTTTATATTTGAACATATTCTTTTTTCCACTATTACCCACTTAGCGCTACGAATGTCCAGTTGCATTTTCTGCAGAGTGTTTCAAAACTGCTCAATCAAAAGTATGGTTTAACTCTGTTAGCTGAATGCTCAGATCAGAAAGAAGTTTCACAGAATGCTTCTGTGTAGTTTATATTTGAATATATTCCTTTTTCCACTACTACGCTCTTAGCGCTCCAAATGTCCAGTTGCAATTTCTACAGAAAGAGTGTTCAGATCTGCTCAATCAAAAGTATGGTTTAACTCTGTTAGCTGAATGCACAGATCTGGAATAAGTTTCACCGAATGATTCTGTGTAGTTTATATTTGAAGACATTCATTTTTCCACTGTTACCCACTTAGCGCTCCGAATCTCCCCTTGCATTTTCTACAAAAAGAGTGTTTCATAACTGCTCAATCAAAAATATGTTTTATATCTGTTAACTGAATTTACAGATCAGAAATATGTTTCACAGAATGCATCTGTGTAGTTTTTATTTGAAGATATTCTTTTTCCCAATGTAGGCCTCTTAGCGCTTAGCATGTCCAATTGCAGTTTCTACATAGAGAGTGTTTCAGAACGGCTCATTCAAAAGTAAGGTTCAACTCTGTTAGTTGAATGCACAGAACAGAAAGAATTTTCACAGAATGCTACTGTGTAGTTTATATTTGCATATATTCCTTTTTCCACTATTACCCTCTTAGCGCTCTGAATGTCCACTTGCATTTTCTACAGAAAGAGTGTTCAGAACTGCGCAATCAAAAGTATGGTTTAACTCTGTTAGCTTAATGAACATATCAGAAATAAGTTTCACACAATGCTTCTGTGTAGTTTTTATTTGAAGATATTATTTTTCCCAATAGAGGCCTCTTAGCGCTCAGAATGTCCAATTGCAGTTTCTACAGAAAGAGTGTTTCAGAAAGGCTCAATCAAAAGTAAGGTTCAACACTGTTAGTTGAATGCACAGAACAGAAAGAAGTTTCATACAATGCTTCTGTGTAGTTTATATTTGAACATATTCTTATTTCCACTATTACCCACTTAGCGCTACGAATGTCCAGTTGCATTTTCTACAGACAGAGTGTTTCAAAACTGCTCAATCAAAAGTATGGTTTAACTCTGTTAGCTGAATGCTCAGATCAGAAAGAAGTTTCACAGAATGCTTCTGTGTAGTTTATATTTGAATATATTCCTTTTTCCACTACTACTCTCTTAGCGCTCCAAATGTCCAGTTGCATTTTCTACAGAAAGAGTGTTTAGATCTGCTCAATCAAAAGTATGGTTTAACTCTGTTAGCTGAATGCACAGATCAGAAAGAAGTTTCACATAATGATTCTGTGTAGTTTATATTTGGAGACATTCCTTTTTCCACTATTACCCTCTTAGCGCTCCGAATCTCCACTTGCATTTTCTACAGAAAGAGTGTTTCAGAACGGCTCAATCAAAACTAAGGTTCAACTCTTTTAGTTGAACAAACAGAACAGAAAGAAGTTTCACACAATTCTTCTGTGTAGTTTTTATTTGTAGACATTCTTTTTCCCAATATAGGCCTCTTAGCTCTCAGAATGTCCAATTGCAGTTTCTACAGAAACAGTGTTTCAGAACGGCTCAATCAAAAGTAAGGTTCAACTCTGTTAGTTGAATGCACAGAACAGAAAGAATTTCATACAATGCTTCTGTGTAGTTTATATTTGAACATATTCTTTTTTCCACTATTACCCACTTAGCGCTACGAATGTCCAGTTGCATTTTCTACAGACAGAGTGTTTCAAAACTGCTCAATCAAAAGTATGGTTTAACTCTGTTAGCTGAATGCTCAGATCAGAAAGAAGTTTCACAGAATGCTTCTGTGTAGTTTATATTTGAATATATTCCTTTTTCCACTACTACGCTCTTAGCGCTCCAAATGTCCAGTTGCATTTTCTACAGAAAGAGTGTTCAGATCTGCTCAATCAAAAGTATGGTTTAACTCTGTTAGCTGAATGCACAGAGCAGAAAGAAGTTTCACCGAATGATTCTGTGTAGTTTATATTTGAAGACATTCCTTTTTCCACTATTACCCTCTTAGCGCTCCGAATCTCCACTTGCATTTTCTACAGAAAGAGTGTTTCAGAACGGCTCAATCAAAACTAAGGTTCAACTCTTTTAGTTGAACAAACAGAACAGAAAGTAGTTTCACACAATTCTTCTGTGTAGTTTTTATTTGTAGACATTCTTTTTCCCAATATAGGCCTCTTAATGCTCAGAATGTCAAATTGCAGTTTCTACAGAAAGAGTGTTTCAGAACGGCTCAATCAAAAGTAAGGTTCAACTCTGTTAGTTGAATGCACAGAACAGAAAGAAGTTTGATACAATGCTTCTGTGTAGTTTATATTTGAACATATTCTTTTTTCCACTCTTACCCACTTAGCGCTACGAATGTCCAGTTGCATTTTCTACAGACAGAGTGTTTCAAAACTGCTCAATCAAAAGTATGGTTTAACTCTGTTAGCTGAATGCTCAGATCAGAAAGAAGTTTCACAGAATGCTTCTGTGTAGTTTATATTTGAATATATTCCTTTTTCCAGTATTACCCTCTTAGCGCTCCGAATCTCCATTTGCATTTTCTACAAAAAGAGTGTTTCATAACTGCTCAATCAAAAATATGTTTTATATCTGTTAACTGAATTTACAGATCAGAAATAAGTTTCACAGAATGCATCTGTGTAGTTTTTATTTGAAGATATTCTTTTTCCCAATGTAGGCCTCTTAGCGCTTAGCATGTCCAATTGCAGTTTCTACAGAAAAAGTGTTTCAGAACGGCTCAATCAAAAGTAAGGTTCAACTCTGTTAGTTGAATGCACAGAACAGAAAGAAGTTTCATACAATGCTTCTGTGTAGTTTATATTTGAACATATTCTTTTTTCCACTATTACCCACTTAGTGCTACGAATGTCCAGTTGCATTTTCTACAGACAGAGTGTTTCAAAACTGCTCAATCAAAAGTAAGGTTTAACTCTGTTAGCTGAATGCTCAGATCAGAAAGAAGTTTCACAGAATGCTTCTGTGTAGTTTATATTTGAATATATTCCTTTTTCCACTACTACCCTCTTAGCGCTCCGAATCTCCACTTGCATTTTTTACAGAAAGAGTGTTTCAGAACGGCTCAATCAAAACTAAGGTTCAACTCTTTTAGTTGAACAAACAGAACAGAAAGAAGTTTCACACAATTCTTCTGTGTAGTTTTTATTTGTAGACATTCTTTTTCCCAATATAGGCCTCTTAGCGCTCAGAATGTCCAATTGCAGTTTCTACAGAAAGAGTGTTTCAGAACGGCTCAATCAAAAGTAAGGTTCAACTCTGTTAGTTGAATGCACAGAACAGAAAGAAGTTTCATACAATGCTTCTGTGTAGTTTATATTTGAACATATTCTTTTTTCCACTATTACCCACTTAGCGTTACGAATGTCCAGTTGCATTTTCTGCAGAGTGTTTCAAAACTGCTCAATCAAAAGTATGGTTTAACTCTGTTAGCTGAATGCTCAGATCAGAAAGAAGTTTCACAGAATGCTTCTGTGTAGTTTATATTTGAATATATTCCTTTTTCCACTACTACGCTCTTAGCGCTCCAAATGTCCAGTTGCAATTTCTACAGAAAGAGTGTTCAGATCTGCTCAATCAAAAGTATGGTTTAACTCTGTTAGCTGAATGCACAGATCTGGAATAAGTTTCACCGAATGATTCTGTGTAGTTTATATTTGAAGACATTCATTTTTCCACTGTTACCCACTTAGCGCTCCGAATCTCCCCTTGCATTTTCTACAAAAAGAGTGTTTCATAACTGCTCAATCAAAAATATGTTTTATATCTGTTAACTGAATTTACAGATCAGAAATAAGTTTCACAGAATGCATCTGTGTAGTTTTTATTTGAAGATATTCTTTTTCCCAATGTAGGCCTCTTAGCGCTTAGCATGTCCAATTGCAGTTTCTACATAGAGAGTGTTTCAGAACGGCTCATTCAAAAGTAAGGTTCAACTCTGTTAGTTGAATGCACAGAACAGAAAGAATTTTCACAGAATGCTACTGTGTAGTTTATATTTGCATATATTCCTTTTTCCACTATTACCCTCTTAGCGCTCTGAATGTCCACTTGCATTTTCTACAGAAAGAGTGTTCAGAACTGCGCAATCAAAAGTATGGTTTAACTCTGTTAGCTTAATGAACATATCAGAAATAAGTTTCACACAATGCTTCTGTGTAGTTTTTATTTGAAGATATTATTTTTCCCAATAGAGGCCTCTTAGCGCTCAGAATGTCCAATTGCAGTTTCTACAGAAAGAGTGTTTCAGAAAGGCTCAATCAAAAGTAAGGTTCAACACTGTTAGTTGAATGCACAGAACAGAAAGAAGTTTCATACAATGCTTCTGTGTAGTTTATATTTGAACATATTCTTTTTTCCACTATTACCCACTTAGCGCTACGAATGTCCAGTTGCATTTTCTACAGACAGAGTGTTTCAAAACTGCTCAATCAAAAGTATGGTTTAACTCTGTTAGCTGAATGCTCAGATCAGAAAGAAGTTTCACAGAATGCTTCTGTGTAGTTTATATTTGAATATATTCCTTTTTCCACTACTACTCTCTTAGCGCTCCAAATGTCCAGTTGCATTTTCTACAGAAAGAGTGTTTAGATCTGCTCAATCAAAAGTATGGTTTAACTCTGTTAGCTGAATGCACAGATCAGAAAGAAGTTTCACATAATGATTCTGTGTAGTTTATATTTGGAGACATTCCTTTTTCCACTATTACCCTCTTAGCGCTCCGAATCTCCACTTGCATTTTCTACAGAAAGAGTGTTTCAGAACGGCTCAATCAAAACTAAGGTTCAACTCTTTTAGTTGAACAAACAGAACAGAAAGAAGTTTCACACAATTCTTCTGTGTAGTTTTTATTTGTAGACATTCTTTTTCCCAATATAGGCCTCTTAGCTCTCAGAATGTCCAATTGCAGTTTCTACAGAAACAGTGTTTCAGAACGGCTCAATCAAAAGTAAGGTTCAACTCTGTTAGTTGAATGCACAGAACAGAAAGAATTTCATACAATGCTTCTGTGTAGTTTATATTTGAACATATTCTTTTTTCCACTATTACCCACTTAGCGCTACGAATGTCCAGTTGCATTTTCTACAGACAGAGTGTTTCAAAACTGCTCAATCAAAAGTATGGTTTAACTCTGTTAGCTGAATGCTCAGATCAGAAAGAAGTTTCACAGAATGCTTCTGTGTAGTTTATATTTGAATATATTCCTTTTTCCACTACTACGCTCTTAGCGCTCCAAATGTCCAGTTGCATTTTCTACAGAAAGAGTGTTCAGATCTGCTCAATCAAAAGTATGGTTTAACTCTGTTAGCTGAATGCACAGAGCAGAAAGAAGTTTCACCGAATGATTCTGTGTAGTTTATATTTGAAGACATTCCTTTTTCCACTATTACCCTCTTAGCGCTCCGAATCTCCACTTGCATTTTCTACAGAAAGAGTGTTTCAGAACGGCTCAATCAAAACTAAGGTTCAACTCTTTTAGTTGAACAAACAGAACAGAAAGTAGTTTCACACAATTCTTCTGTGTAGTTTTTATTTGTAGACATTCTTTTTCCCAATATAGGCCTCTTAATGCTCAGAATGTCAAATTGCAGTTTCTACAGAAAGAGTGTTTCAGAACGGCTCAATCAAAAGTAAGGTTCAACTCTGTTAGTTGAATGCACAGAACAGAAAGAAGTTTGATACAATGCTTCTGTGTAGTTTATATTTGAACATATTCTTTTTTCCACTCTTACCCACTTAGCGCTACGAATGTCCAGTTGCATTTTCTACAGACAGAGTGTTTCAAAACTGCTCAATCAAAAGTATGGTTTAACTCTGTTAGCTGAATGCTCAGATCAGAAAGAAGTTTCACAGAATGCTTCTGTGTAGTTTATATTTGAATATATTCCTTTTTCCAGTATTACCCTCTTAGCGCTCCGAATCTCCATTTGCATTTTCTACAAAAAGAGTGTTTCATAACTGCTCAATCAAAAATATGTTTTATCTCTGTTAACTGAATTTAAAGATCAGAAATAAGTTTCACAGAATGCATCTGTGTAGTTTTTATTTGAAGATATTCTTTTTCCCAATGTAGGCCTCTTAGCGCTTAGCATGTCCAATTGCAGTTTCTACAGAAAGAGTGTTTCAGAATGGCTCAATCAAAAGTAAGGTTCAACTCTGTTAGTTCAATGCACAGCACAGAAAGAATTTTCACAGAATGCTACTGTGTAGTTTATATTTGAATATATTCCTTTTTCCACTATTACCCTCTTAGCGCTCCGAATGTCCACTTGCATTTTCTACAGAAAGAGTGTTCAGAACTGCGCAATCAAAAGTATGGTTTAACTCTGTTAGCTTAATGAACATATCAGAAATAAGTTTCAAACAATGCTTCTGTGTAGTTTTTATTTGAAGATATTATTTTTCCCAATATAGGCCTCTTAGCGCTCAGAATGTCCAATTGCAGTTTCTACAGAAAGAGTGTTTCAGAAAGGCTCAATCAAAAGTAAGGTTCAACTCTGTTAGTTGAATGCACAGAACAGAAAGAAGTTTCATACAATGCTTCTGTGTAGTTTATATTTGAACATATTCTTTTTTCCACTATTACCCCCTTAGCGCTACGAATGTCCAGTTGCATTTTCTACAGACAGAGAGTTTCAAAACTGCTCAATCAAAAATATGGTTTAACTCTGTTAGCTGAATGCTCAGATCAGAAAGAAGTTTCACAGAATGCTTCTGTGTAGTTTATATTTGAATATATTCCTTTTTCCACTACTACTCTCTTAGCGCTCCAAATGTCCAGTTGCATTTTCTACAGAAAGAGTGTTCAGATCTGCTCAATCAAAAGTATGGTTTAACCCTGTTAGCTGAATGCACAGATCAGAAAGAAGTTTCACAGAATGATTCTGTGTAGTTTATATTTGGAGACATTACTTTTTCCACTACTACCCTCTTAGCGCTCCGAATCTCCACTTGCATTTTCTACAGAAAGAGTGTTTCAGAACGGCTCAATCAAAACTAAGGTTCAACTCTTTTAGTTGAACAAACAGAACAGAAAGTAGTTTCACACAATTCTTCTGTGTAGTTTTTATTTGTAGACATTCATTTTCCCAATATAGGCCTCTTAGCGCTCAGAATGTCCAATTGCAGTTTCTACAGAAAGAGTGTTTCAGAACGGCTCAATCAAAAGTAAGGTACAACTCTGTTAGTTGAATGCACAGAACAGAAAGAAGTTTCATACAATGCTTCTGTGTAGTTTATATTTGAACATATTCTTTTTTCCACTATTACCCACTTAGCGCTACGAATGTCCAGTTGCATTTTCTACAGACAGAGTGTTTCAAAACTGTTCAATCAAAAGTATGGTTTAACTCTGTTAGCTGTATGCTCAGATCAGAAAGAAGTTTCACAGAATGCTTCTGTGTAGTTTATATTTGAATATATTCCTTTTTCCACTACTACGCTCTTAGCGCTCCAAATGTCCAGTGCATTTTCAACAGAAATAGTGTTCAGATCTGCTCAATCAAAAGTATGGTTTAACTCTGTTATCTGAATGCACAGATCAGAAAGAAGTTTCACCGAATGATTCTGTGTAGTTTATATTTGAAGACATTCCTTTTTCCGCTATTACCCAATTAGCGCTCTGAATCTCCACTTGCATTTTCTACAAAAAGAGTGTTTCATAACTGCTCAATGAAAAATATGTTTTATCTCTGTTAACTGAATTTACAGATCAGAAATAAGTTGCACAGAATGCATCTGTGTAGTTTTTATTTGAAGATATTCTTTTTCCCAATGTAGGCCTCTTAGCGCTTAGCATGTCCAATTGCAGTTTCTACAGAAAGAGTTTTTCAGAACGGCTCAATCAGAAGTAAGGTTCAACTCTGTTAGTTGAATGCACAGAACAGAAAGAATTTTCACAGAATGCTACTGTGTAGTTTATATTTGAATATATCCCTTTTTCCACTATTAACCTCTTAGCGCTGCGAAGGTCCACTTGCATTTTCTACAGAAAGAGTGTTCAGAACTGCGCAATCATAAGTATGGTTTAACTCTGTTAGCTTAATGAACATATCAGAAATAAGTTTCACACAATGCTTCTGGGTAGTTTTTATTTGAAGATATTATTTTTCCCAATATAGGCCTCTTAGCGCTCAGAATGTCCAATTGCAGATTCTACAGAAAGAGTGTTTCAGAAAGGCTCAATCAAAAGTAAGGTTCAACTCTGTTAGTTGAATGCACAGAACAGAAAGAAGTTTCATACAATGCTTCTGTGTAGTTTATATTTGAACATATTCTTTTTTCCACTATTACCCACTTAGCGCTACGAATGTCCAGTTGCATTTTCTACAGACACAGTGTTTCAAAACTGCTCAGTCAAAAGTATGGTTTAACTCTGTTAGCTGAATGCTCAGATCAGAAAGAAGTTTCACAGAATGCTTCTGTGTAGTTTATATTTGAATATATTCCTTTTTCCACTACTACTCTCTTAGCGCTCCAAATGTCCAGTTGCATTTTCTACAGAAAGAGTGTTCAGATCTGCTCAATCAAAAGTATGGTTTAACTCTGTTAGCTGAATGGACAGATCAGAAAGAAGTTTCACAGAATGATTCTGTGTAGTTTATATTTGGAGACATTCCTTTTTCCACTATTACCCTCTTAGCGCTCCGAATCTCCACTTGCATTTTCTACAGAAAGAGTGTTTCAGAACGGCTCAATCAAAACTAAGGTTCAACTCTTTTAGTTGAACAAACAGAACAGAAAGAAGTTTCACACAATTCTTCTGTGTAGTTTTTATTTGTAGACATTCTTTTTCCCAATATAGGCCTCTTAGCTCTCAGAATGTCCAATTGCTGTTTCTACAGAAACAGTGTTTCAGAACGGCGCAATCAAAAGTAAGGTTCAACTCTGTTAGTTGAATGCACAGAACAGAAAGAATTTCATACAATGCTTCTGTGTAGTTTATATTTGAACATATTCTTTTTTCCACTATTACCCACTTAGCGCTACGAATGTCCAGTTGCATTTTCTACAGACAGAGTGTTTCAAAACTGCTCAATCAAAAGTATGGTTTAACTCTGTTAGCTGAATGCTCAGATCAGAAAGAAGTTTCACAGAATGCTTCTGTGTAGTTTATATTTGAATATATTCCTTTTTCCACTGCTACGCTCTTAGCGCTCCAAATGTCCAGTTGCATTTTCTACAGAAAGAGTGTTCAGATCTGCTCAATCAAAAGTATGGTTTAACTCTGTTAGCTGAATGCACAGAGCAGAAAGAAGTTTCACCGAATGATTCTGTGTAGTTTATATTTGAAGACATTCCTTTTTCCACTATTACCCTCTTAGCGCTCCGAATCTCCACTTGCATTTTCTACAGAAAGAGTGTTTCAGAACGGCTCAATCAAAACTAAGGTTCAACTCTTTTAGTTGAACAAACAGAACAGAAAGAAGTTTCACACAATTCTTCTGTGTAGTTTTTATTTGTAGACATTCTTTTTCCCAATATAGGCCTCTTAACGCTCAGAATGTCAAATTGCAGTTTCTACAGAAAGAGTGTTTCAGAACGGCTCAATCAAAAGTAAGGTTCAACTCTGTTAGTTGAATGCACAGAACAGAAAGAAGTTTGATACAATGCTTCTGTGTAGTTTATATTTGAACATATTCTTTTTTCCACTCTTACCCACTTAGCGCTACGAATGTCCAGTTGCATTTTCTACAGACAGAGTGTTTCAAAACTGCTCAATCAAAAGTATGGTTTAACTCTGTTAGCTGAATGCTCAGATCAGAAAGAAGTTTCACAGAATGCTTCTGTGTAGTTTATATTTGAATATATTACTTTTTCCACTATTACCCTCTTAGCGCTCCGAATCTCCATTTGCATTTTCTACAAAAAGAGTGTTTCATAACTGCTCAATCAAAAATATGTTTTATCTCTGTTAACTGAATTTACAGATCAGAAATAAGTTTCACAGAATGCATCTGTGTAGTTTTTATTTGAAGATATTCTTTTTCCCAATGTAGGCCTCTTAGCGCTTAGCATGTCCAATTGCAGTTTCTACAGAAAGAGTGTTTCAGAATGGCTCAATCAAAAGTAAGGTTCAACTCTGTTAGTTCAATGCACAGCACAGAAAGAATTTTCACAGAATGCTACTGTGTAGTTTATATTTGAATATATTCCTTTTTCCACTATTACCCTCTTAGCGCTCCGAATGTCCACTTGCATTTTCTACAGAAAGAGTGTTCAGAACTGCGCAATCAAAAGTATGGTTTAACTCTGTTAGCTTAATGAACATATCAGAAATAAGTTTCAAACAATGCTTCTGTGTAGTTTTTATTTGAAGATATTATTTTTCCCAATAGAGGCCTCTTAGCGCTCAGAATGTCCAATTGCAGTTTCTACAGAAAGAGTGTTTCAGAAAGGCTCAATCAAAAGTAAGGTTCAACTCTGTTAGTTGAATGCACAGAACAGAAAGAAGTTTCATACAATGCTTCTGTGTAGTTTATATTTGAACATATTCTTTTTTCCACTATTACCCCCTTAGCGCTACGAATGTCCAGTTGCATTTTCTACAGACAGAGTGTTTCAAAACTGCTCAATCAAAAATATGGTTTAACTCTGTTAGCTGAATGCTCAGATCAGAAAGAAGTTTCACAGAATGCTTCTGTGTAGTTTATATTTGAATATATTCCTTTTTCCACTACTACTCTCTTAGCGCTCCAAATGTCCAGTTGCATTTTCTACAGAAAGAGTGTTCAGATCTGCTCAATCAAAAGTATGGTTTAACCCTGTTAGCTGAATGCACAGATCAGAAAAAAGTTTCACAGAATGATTCTGTGTAGTTTATATTTGGAGACATTACTTTTTCCACTATTACCCTCTTAGCGCTCCGAATCTCCACTTGCATTTTCTACAGAAAGAGTGTTTCAGAACGGCTCAATCAAAACTAAGGTTCAACTCTTTTAGTTGAACAAACAGAACAGAAAGTAGTTTCACACAATTCTTCTGTGTAGTTTTTATTTGTAGACATTCTTTTTCCCAATATAGGCCTCTTAGCGCTCAGAATGTCCAATTGCAGTTTCTACAGAAAGAGTGTTTCAGAACGGCTCAATCAAAAGTAAGGTTCAACTCTGTTAGTTGAATGCACAGAACAGAAAGAAGTTTCATACAATGCTTCTGTGTAGTTTATATTTGAACATATTCTTTTTTCCACTATTACCCACTTAGCGCTACGAATGTCCAGTTGCATTTTCTACAGACAGAGTGTTTCAAAACTGTTCAATCAAAAGTATGGTTTAACTCTGTTAGCTGTATGCTCAGATCAGAAAGAAGTTTCACAGAATGCTTCTGTGTAGTTTATATTTGAATATATTCCTTTTTCCACTACTACGCTCTTAGCGCTCCAAATGTCCAGTGCATTTTCAACAGAAATAGTGTTCAGATCTGCTCAATCAAAAGTATGGTTTAACTCTGTTATCTGAATGCACAGATCAGAAAGAAGTTTCACCGAATGATTCTGTGTAGTTTATATTTGAAGACATTCCTTTTTCCGCTATTACCCACTTAGCGCTCCGAATCTCCACTTGCATTTTCTACAAAAAGAGTGTTTCATAACTGCTCAATGAAAAATATGTTTTATCTCTGTTAACTGAATTTACAGATCAGAAATAAGTTGCACAGAATGCATCTGTGTAGTTTTTATTTGAAGATATTCTTTTTCCCAATGTAGGCCTCTTAGCGCTTCGCATGTCCAATTGCAGTTTCTACAGAAAGAGTGTTTCAGAACGGCTCAATCAGAAGTAAGGTTCAACTCTGTTAGTTGAATGCACAGAACAGAAAGAATTTTCACAGAATGCTACTGTGTAGTTTATATTTGAATATATCCCTTTTTCCACTATTAACCTCTTAGCGCTGCGAAGGTCCACTTGCATTTTCTACAGAAAGAGTGTTCAGAACTGCGCAATCAAAAGTATGGTTTAACTCTGTTAGCTTAATGAACATATCAGAAATAAGTTTCACACAATGCTTCTGTGTAGTTTTTATTTGAAGATATTATTTTTCCCAATATAGGCCTCTTAGCGCTCAGAATGTCCAATTGCAGATTCTACAGAAAGAGTGTTTCAGAAAGGCTCAATCAAAAGTAAGGTTCAACTCTGTTAGTTGAATGCACAGAACAGAAAGAAGTTTCATACAATGCTTCTGTGTAGTTTATATTTGAACATATTCTTTTTTCCACTATTACCCACTTAGCGCTACGAATGTCCAGTTGCATTTTCTACAGACAGAGTGTTTCAAAACTGCTCAATCAAAAGTATGGTTTAACTCTGTTAGCTGAATGCTCAGATCAGAAAGAAGTTTCACAGAATGCTTCTGTGTAGTTTATATTTGAATATATTCCTTTTTCCACTACTACTCTCTTAGCGCTCCAAATGTCCAGTTGCATTTTCTACAGAAAGAGTGTTCAGATCTGCTCAATCAAAAGTATGGTTTAACTCTGTTAGCTGAATGGACAGATCAGAAAGAAGTTTCACAGAATGATTCTGTGTAGTTTATATTTGGAGACATTCCTTTTTCCACTATTACCCTCTTAGCGCTCCGAATGTCCACTTGCATTTTCTACAGAAAGAGTGTTTCAGAACGGCTCAATCAAAACTAAGGTTCAACTCTTTTAGTTGAACAAACAGAACAGAAAGATGTTTCACACAATTCTTCTGTGTAGTTTTTATTTGTAGACATTCTTTTTCCCAATATAGGCCTCTTAGCTCTCAGAATGTCCAATTGCAGTTTCTACAGAAACAGTGTTTCAGAACGGCGCAATCAAAAGTAAGGTTCAACTCTGATAGTTGAATGCACAGAACAGAAAGAATTTCATACAATGCTTCTGTGTAGTTTATATTTGAACATATTCTTTTTTCCACTATTACCCACTTAGCGCTACGAATGTCCAGTTGCATTTTCTACAGACAGAGTGTTTCAAAACTGCTCAATCAAAAGTATGGTTTAACTCTGTTAGCTGAATGCTCAGATCAGAAAGAAGTTTCACAGAATGCTTCTGTGTAGTTTATATTTGAATATATTCCTTTTTCCACTACTACGCTCTTAGCGCTCCAAATGTCCAGTTGCATTTTCTACAGAAAGAGTGTTCAGATCTGCTCAATCAAAAGTATGGTTTAACTCTGTTAGCTGAATGCACAGAGCAGAAAGAAGTTTCACCGAATGATTCTGTGTAGTTTATATTTGAAGACATTCCTTTTTCCACTATAACCCTCTTAGCGCTCCGAATCTCCACTTGCATTTTCTACAGAAAGAGTGTTTCAGAACGGCTCAATCAAAACTAAGGTTCAACTCTTTTAGTTGAACAAACAGAACAGAAAGAAGTTTCACACAATTCTTCTGTGTAGTTTTTATTTGTAGACATTCTTTTTCCCAATATAGGCCTCTTAACGCTCAGAATGTCAAATTGCAGTTTCTACAGAAAGAGTGTTTCAGAACGGCTCAATCAAAAGTAAGGTTCAACTCTGTTAGTTGAATGCACAGAACAGAAAGAAGTTTGATACAATGCTTCTGTGTAGTTTATATTTGAACATATTCTTTTTTCCACTCTTACCCACGTAGCGCTACGAATGTCCAGTTGCATTTTCTACAGACAGAGTGTTTCAAAACTGCTCAATCAAAAGTATGGTTTAACTCTGTTAGCTGAATGCTCAGATCAGAAAGAAGTTTCACAGAATGCTTCTGTGTAGTTTATATTTGAATATATTCCTTTTTCCACCATTACCCTCTAGCGCTCCGAATCTCCATTTGCATTTTCTACAAAAAGAGTGTTTCATAACTGCTCAATCAAAAATATGTTTTATCTCTGTTAACTGAATTTACAGATCAGAAATAAGTTTCACAGAATGCATCTGTGTAGTTTTTATTTGAAGATATTCTTTTTCCCAATGTAGGGCTCTTAGCGCTTAGCATGTCCAATTGCAGTTTCTACAGAAAGAGTGTTTCAGAATGGCTCAATCAAAAGTAAGGTTCAACTCTGTTAGTTCAATGCACAGCACAGAAAGAATTTTCACAGAATGCTACTGTGTAGTTTATATTTGAATATATTCCTTTTTCCACTATTACCCTCTTAGCGCTCCGAATGTCCACTTGCATTTTCTACAGAAAGAGTGTTCAGAACTGCGCAATCAAAAGTATGGTTTAACTCTGTTAGCTTAATGAACATATCAGAAATAAGTTTCAAACAATGCTTCTGTGTAGTTTTTATTTGAAGATATTATTTTTCCCAATATAGGCCTCTTAGCGCTCAGAATGTCCAATTGCAGTTTCTACAGAAAGAGTGTTTCAGAAAGGCTCAATCAAAAGTAAGGTTCAACTCTGTTAGTTGAATGCACAGAACAGAAAGAAGTTTCATACAATGCTTCTGTGTAGTTTATATTTGAACATATTCTTTTTTCCACTATTACCCCCTTAGCGCTACGAATGTCCAGTTGCATTTTCTACAGACAGAGTGTTTCAAAACTGCTCAATCAAAAATATGGTTTAACTCTGTTAGCTGAATGCTCAGATCAGAAAGAAGTTTCACAGAATGCTTCTGTGTAGTTTATATTTGAATATATTCCTTTTTCCACTACTACTCTCTTAGCGCTCCAAATGTCCAGTTGCATTTTCTACAGAAAGAGTGTTCAGATCTGCTCAATCAAAAGTATGGTTTAACCCTGTTAGCTGAATGCACAGATCAGAAAGAAGTTTCACAGAATGATTCTGTGTAGTTTATATTTGGAGACATTACTTTTTCCACTATTACCCTCTTAGCGCTCCGAATCTCCACTTGCATTTTCTACAGAAAGAGTGTTTCAGAACGGCTCAAACAAAACTAAGGTTCAACTCTTTTAGTTGAACAAACAGAACAGAAAGTAGTTTCACACAATTCTTCTGTGTAGTTTTTATTTGTAGACATTCTTTTTCCCAGTATAGGCCTCTTAGCGCTCAGAATGTCCAATTGCAGTTTCTACAGAAAGAGTGTTTCAGAACGGCTCAATCAAAAGTAAGGTTCAACTCTGTTAGTTGAATGCACAGAACAGAAAGAAGTTTCATACAATGCTTCTGTGTAGTTTATATTTGAACATATTCTTTTTTCCACTATTACCCACTTAGCGCTACGAATGTCCAGTTGCATTTTCTACAGACAGAGTGTTTCAAAACTGTTCAATCAAAAGTATGGTTTAACTCTGTTAGCTGTATGCTCAGATCAGAAAGAAGTTTCACAGAATGCTTCTGTGTAGTTTATATTTGAATATATTCCTTTTTCCATTACTACGCTCTTAGCGCTCCAAATGTCCAGTGCATTTTCAACAGAAATAGTGTTCAGATCTGCTCAATCAAAAGTATGGTTTAACTCTGTTATCTGAATGCACAGATCAGAAAGAAGTTTCACCGAATGATTCTGTGTAGTTTATATTTGAATATATTACTTTTTCCGCTATTACCCACTTAGCGCTCCGAATCTCCACTTGCATTTTCTACAAAAAGAGTGTTTCATAACTGCTCAATGAAAAATATGTTTTATCTCTGTTAACTGAATTTACAGATCAGAAATAAGTTGCACAGAATGCATCTGTGTAGTTTTTATTTGAAGATATTCTTTTTCCCAATGTAGGCCTCTTAGCGCTTAGCATGTCCAATTGCAGTTTCTACAGAAAGAGTGTTTCAGAACGGCTCAATCAAAACTAAGGTTCAACTCTTTTAGTTGAACAAACAGAACAGAAAGAAGTTTCACAGAATGCATCTGTGTAGTTTTTATTTGAAGATATTCTTTTTCCCAATGTAGGCCTCTTAGCGCTTAGCATGTCCAATTGCAGTTTCTACAGAAAGAGTGTTTCAGAACGGCTCATTCAAAAGTAAGGTTCAACTCTGTTAGTTGAATGCACAGAACAGAAAGAATTTTCACAGAATGCTACTGTGTAGTTTATATTTGAATATATTCCTTTCTCCACTATTACCCTCATAGCGCTACGAATGTCACTTGCATTTTCTACAGAAAGAGTGTTCAGAACTGCGCAATCAAAAGTATGGTTTAACTCTGTTAGCTTAATGAACATATCAGAAATAAGTTTCACACAATTCTTCTGTGTAGTTTTTATTTGAAGATATTATTTTTCCCAATAGAGGCCTCTTAGCGCTCAGAATGTCCAATTGCAGTTTCTACAGAAAGAGTGTTTCAGAAAGGCTCAATCAAAAGTAAGGTTCAACTCTGTTAGTTGAATGCACAGAACAGAAAGAAATTTCATACAATGCTTCTGTGTAGTTTATATTTGAACATATTCTTTTTTCCACTATTACCCACTTAGCGAAACGAATGTCCAGTTGCATTTTCTACAGACAGAGTGTTTCAAAACTGCTCAATCAAAAGTATGGTTTAACTCTGTTAGCTGAATGCTCAGATCAGAAAGAAGTTTCACAGAATGCTTCTGTGTAGTTTATATTTGAATATATTCCTTTTTCCACTACTACTCTCTTAGCGCTCCAAATGTCCAGTTGCATTTTCTACAGAAAGAGTGTTCAGATCTGCACAAAGTATGGTTTAACTCTGTTAGCTGAATGCACAGATCAGAAAGAAGTTTCACAGAATGATTCTGTGTAGTTTATATTTGGAGACATTCCTTTTTCCACTATTACCCTCTTAGCGCTCCGAATCTCCACTTGCATTTTCTACAGAAAGAGTGTTTCAGAACGGCTCAATCAAAACTAAGGTTCAACTCTTTTAGTTGAACAAACAGAACAGAAAGTAGTTTCACACAATTCTTCTGTGTAGTTTTTATTTGTAGACATTCTTTTTCCCAATATAGGCCTCTTAGCGCTCAGAATGTCCAATTGCAGTTTCTACAGAAAGAGTGTTTCAGAACGGCTCAATCAAAAGTAATTTTCAACTCTGTTAGTTGAATGCACAGAACAGAAAGAAGTTTCATACAATGCTTCTGTGTAGTTTATATTTGAACATATTCTTTTTTCCACTATTACCCTCTTAGCGCTACGAATGTCCAGTTGCATTTTCTATAGACAGAGTGTTTCAAAACTGCTCAATCAAAAGTATGGTTTAACTCTGTTAGCTGAATGCTCAGATCAGAAAGAAGTTTCACAGAATGCTTCTGTGTAGTTTATATTTGAATATATTCCTTTTTCCACTAATACGCTCTTAGCGCTCCAAATGTCCAGTTGTATTTTCAACAGAAAGAGTGTTCAGATCTGCTCAATCAAAAGTATGGTTTAACTCTGTTAGCTGAATGCACAGATCAGAAAGAAGTTTCACCGAATGATTCTGTGTAGTTTATATTTGAAGACATTCCTTTTTCCGCTATTACCCTCTTAGCGCTCCGAATCTCCACTTGCATTTTCTACAAAAAGAGTGTTTCATAACTACTCAATGAAAAATATGTTTTATCGCTGTTAACTGAATTTACAGATCAGAAATAAGTTGCACAGAATGCATCTGTGTAGTTTTTATTTGAAGATATTCTTTTTCCCAATGTAGGTCTCTTAGCGCTTAGCATGTCCAATTGCAGTTTCTACAGAAGGAGTGTTTCAGAACGGCTCAATCAGAAGTAAGGTTCAACTCTGTTAGTTGAATGCACAGAACAGAAAGAATTTTCACAGAATGCTACTGTGTAGTTTATATTTGAATATATCCCTTTTTCCACTATTACCCTCTTAGCGCTGCGAATGTCCACTTGCATTTTCTACAGAAAGAGTGTTCAGAACTGCGCAATCAAAAGTATGGTTTAACTCTGTTAGCTTAATGAACATATCAGAAATAAGTTTCACACAATGCTTCTGTGTAGTTTTTATTTGAAGATATTATTTTTCCCAATATAGGCCTCTTAGCGCTCAGAATGTCCAATTGCAGATTCTACAGAAAGAGTGTTTCAGAAAGGCTCAATCAAAAGTAAGGTTCAACTCTGTTAGTTGAATGCACAGAACAGAAAGAAGTTTCATACAATGCTTCTGTGTAGTTTATATTTGAACATATTCTTTTTTCCACTATTACCCACTTAGCGCTACGAGTGTCCAGTTGCATTTTCTACAGACAGAGTGTTTCAAAACTGCTCAATCAAAAATATGGTTTAACTCTGTTAGCTGAATGCTCAGATCAGAAAGAATTTTCACAGAATGCTTCTGTGTAGTTTATATTTGAATATATTACTTTTTCCACTACTACTCTCTTAGCGCTCCAAATGTCCAGTTGCATTTTCTACAGAAGGAGTGTTCAGATCTGCTCAATCAAAAGTATGGTTTAACCCTGTTAGCTGAATGCACAGATCAGAAAGATGTTTCACAGAATGATTCTGTGTAGTTTATATTTGGAGACATTCCTTTTTCCACTATTACCCTCTTAGCGCTCCGAATCTCCACTTGAATTTTCTACAGAAAGAGTGTTTCAGAATGGCTCAATCAAAACTAAGGTTCAACTCTTTTAGTTGAACAAACAGAACAGAAAGTAGTTTCACACAATTCTTCTGTGTAGTTTTTATTTGTAGACATTCTTTTTCCCAATATAGGCCTCTTAGCGCTCAGAATGTCCAATTGCAGTTTCTACAGAAAGAGTGTTTCAGAACGGCTCAATCAAAAGTAAGGTTCAACTCTGTTAGTTGAATGCACAGAACAGAAAGAAGTTTCATACAATGCTTCTGTGTAGTTTATATTTGAACATATTCTTTTTTCCACTATTACCCACTTAGCGCTACGAATGTACAGTTGCATTTTCTACAGACAGAGTGTTTCAAAACTGCTCAATCAAAAGTATGGTTTAACTCTGTTAGCTGTATGCTCAGATCAGAAAGAAGTTTCACAGAATGCTTCTGTGTGGTTTATATTTGAATATATTCCTTTTTCCACTACTACGCTCTTAGCGCTCCAAATGTCCAGTTGCATTTTCAACAGAAAGAGTGTTCAGATCTGCTCAATCAAAAGTATGGTTTAACTCTGTTAGCTGAATGCACAGATCAGAAAGAAGTTTCACCGAATGATTCTGTGTAGTTTATATTTGAAGACATTCCTTTTTCCACTATTACCCTCTTAGCGCTCCGAATCTCCACTTGCATTTTCTACAAAAAGAGTGTTTCATAACTGCTCAATCAAAAATATGTTTTATCTCTGTTAACTGAATTTACAGATCAGAAATAAGTTTCACAGAATGCATCTGTGTAGTTTTTATTTGAAGATATTCTTTTTCCCAATGTAGGCCTCTTAGCGCTTAGCATGTCCAATTGCAGTTTCTACAGAAACAGTGTTTCAGAATGGCTCAATCAAAAGTAAGGTTCAACTCTGTTAGTTGAATGCACAGAACAGAAAGAATTTTCACAGAATGCTACTGTGTAGTTTATATTTGAATATATTCCTTTTTCCACTATTACCCTCTTAGAGCTCCGAATGTCCACTTGCATTTTCTACAGAAAGAGTGTTCAGAACTGCGCAATCAAAAGTATGGTTTAACTCTGTTAGCTTAATAAACATATCAGAAATAAGTTTCAAACAATGCTTCTGTGTAGTTTTTATTTGAAGATATTATTTTTCCCAATATAGTCCTCTTAGCGCTCAGAATGTCCAATTGCAGTTTCAACAGAAAGAGTGTTTCAGAAAGGCTCAATCAAAAGTAAGGTTCAACTCTGTTAGTTGAATGCACAGAACAGAAAGTAGTTTCATACAATGATTCTGTGTAGTTTATATTTGAACATATTCTTTTTTCCACTATTACCCACTTAGCGCTACGAATGTCCAGTTGCATTTTCTACAGACAGAGTGTTTCAAAACTGCTCAATCAAAGATATGGTTTAACTCTGTTAGCTGAATGCTCAGATCAGAAAGAAGTTTCACAGAATGCTTCTGTGTAGTTTATATTTGAATATATTCCTTTTTCCACTACTACTCTCTTAGCGCTCCAAATGTCCAGTTGCATTTTCTACAGAAAGAGTGTTCAGATCTGCTCAATCAAAAGTATGGTTTAACCCTGTTAGCTGAATCCACAGATCAGAAAGATGTTTCACAGAATGATTCTGTGTAGTTTATACTTTGAGACATTCTTTTTCCACTATTACCCTCTTAGCGCTCCGAATCTCCACTTGAATTTTCTACAGAAAGAGTGTTTCAGAACGGCTCAATCAAAACTAAGGTTCAACTCTTTTAGTTGAACAAACACAACAGAAAGTAGTTTCACACAATTCTTCTGTGTAGTTTTTATTTGTAGACATTCTTTTTCCCAATATAGCCCTCTTAGCGCTCAGAATGTCCAAATGCAGTTTCTACAGAAAGAGTGTTTCAGAACGGCTCAATCAAAATTAAGGTTCAACTCTGTTAGTTGAATGCACAGAACAGAAAGAAGTTTCATACAGTGGTTCTGTGTAGTTTATATTTGAACATAATCTTTTTTCCACTATTACCCACTTAGCGCTACGAATGTCCAGTTGCATTTTCTACAGACAGAGTGTTTCAAAACTGCTCAATCAAAAGTATGGTTTAACTCTGTTAGCTGTATGCTCAGATCAGAAAGATGTTTCACAGAATGCTTCTGTGTAGTTTATATTTGAATATATTCCTTTTTCCACTACTACGCTCTTAGCGCTCCAAATGTCCAGTTGCATTTTCAATAGAAAGAGTGTTCAGATGTGCTCAATCAAAAGTATGGTTTAACTCTGTTAGCTGAATGTACAGATCAGAAAGAAGTTTCACCAAATGATTCTGTGTAGTTTATATTTGAAGACATTCCTTTTTCCACTATTACCGTCTTAGCGCTCCGAATCTCCACTTGCATTTTCTACAAAAAGAGTGTTTCATAACTGCTCAATCAAAAATATGTTTTATCTCTGTTAACTGAATTTACAGATCAGAAATAAGTTTCACAGAATGCATCTGTGTAGTTTTTATTTGAAGATATTCTTTTTCCCAATGTAGGCCTCTTAGCGCTTAGCATGTCCAATTGCAGTTTCTACAGAGAGAGTGTTTCAGAACGGCTCAATCAAAAGTAAGGTTCAACTCTGTTAGTTGAATGCACAGAACAGAAAGAATTTTCACAGAATGCTACTGTGTAGTTTATATTTGAATATATTCCTTTTTCCACTATTACCCTCTTAGCGCTCCGAATGTCCACTTGCATTTTCTACAGAAAGAGTGTTCAGAACTGCGCAATCAAAAGTATGGTTTAACTCTGTTAGCTTAATGAACATATCAGAAATAAGTTTCACACAATGCTTCTGTGTAGTTTTTATTTGAAGATATTATTTTTCCCAATAGAGGCCTCTTAGCGCTCAGAATGTCCAATTGCAGTTTCTACAGAAAGAGTGTTTCAGAAAGGCTCAATCAAAAGTAAGGTTCATCTCTGTTAGTTGAATGCACAGAACAGAAAGAAGTTTCATACAATGCTTCTGTGTAATTTATATTTGAACATATTCTTTTTTCCACTCTTACCCACTTAGCGCTACGAATGTCCAGTTGCATTTTCTACAGACAGTGTGTTTCAAAACTGCTCAATCAAAAGTATGGTTTAACTCTGTTAGCTGAATGCTCAGATCAGAAAGAAGTTTCACAGAATGCTTCTGTGTAGTTTATATTTGAATATATTCCTTTTTCCACTACTACTCTGTTAGCGCTCCAAATGTCCAGTTGCATTTTCTACAGAAAGAGTGTTCAGATCTGCTCAATCAAAAGTATGGTTTAACTCTGTTAGCTGAATGCACAGATCAGAAAGAAGTTTCACAGAATGATTCTGTGTAGTTTTTATTTGGAGACATTCCTTTTTCCACTATTACCCTCTTAGCGCTCGGAATCTCCACTTGCATTTTCTACAGAAAGAGTGTTTCAGAACGGCTCAATCAAAACTAAGGTTCAACTCTTTTAGTTGAACAAACAGAACAGAAAGAAGTTTCACACAATTCTTCTGTGTAGTTTTTATTTGTAGACATTCTTTTTCCCAGTATAGGCCTCTTAGCGCTCAGAATGTCCAATTGCAGTTTCTACAGAAAGAGTGTTTCAGAACGGCTCAATCAAAAGTAAGGTTCAACTCTGTTAGTTGAATGCACAGAACAGAAAGAAGTTTCATACAATGCTTCTGTGTAGTTTATATTTGAACATATTCTTTTTTCCACTATTACCCACTTAGCGCTACGAATGTCCAGTTGCATTTTCTACAGACAGAGTGTTTCAAAACTGCTCAATCAAAAGTATGGTTTAACTCTGTTAGCTGTATGCTCAGATCAGAAAGAAGTTTCACAGAATGCTTCTGTGTAGTTTATATTTGAATATATTCCTTTTTCCACTACTACGCTCTTAGCGCTCCAAATGTCCAGTTGCATTTTCAACAGAAAGAGTGTTCAGATCTGCTCAATCAAAAGTATGGTTTAACTCTGTTAGCTGAATGCACAGATCAGAAAGAAGTTTCACCGAATGATTCTGTGTAGTTTATATTTGAAGACATTCCTTTTTCCACTATTACCCTCTTAGCGCTCCGAATCTCCACTTGCATTTTCTACAAAAAGAGTATTTCATAACTGCTCAATCAAAAATATGTTTTATCTCTGTTAACTGAATTTACAGATCAGAAATAAGTTTCACAGAATGCATCTGTGTAGTTTTTATTTGAAGATATTCTTTTTCCCAATGTAGGTCTCTTAGCGCTTAGCATGTCCAATTGCAGTTTCTACAGAAAGAGTGTTTCAGAACGGCTCAATCAAAAGTAAGGTTCAACTCTGTTAGTTGAATGCACAGAACAGAAAGAATTTTCACAGAATGCTACTGTGTAGTTTATATTGGAATATATTCCTTTTTCCACTATTACCCTCTTAGCGCTCCGAATGTCCACTTGCATTTTCTACAGAAAGAGTGTTCAGAACTGCGCAATCAAAAGTATGGTTTAACTCTGTTAGCTTAATGAACATGTCAGAAATAAGTTTCACACAATGCTTCTGTGTAGTTTTTATTTGAAGATATTATTTTTCCCAATAGAGGCCTCTTAGCGCTCAGAATGTCCAATTGCAGTTTCTACAGAAAGAGTGTTTCAGAAAGGCTCAATCAAAAGTAAGGTTCAACTCTGTCATTTGAATGCACAGAACAGAAAGTTGTTTCATACAATGCTTCTGTGTAGTTTATATTTGAACATATTCTTTTTTCCACTATTACCCACTTAGCGCTACGAATGTCCAGTTGCATTTTCTACAGACAGAGTGTTTCAAAACTGCTCAATCAAAAGTATGGTTTAACTCTGTTAGCTGAATGCTCAGATCAGAAAGAATTTTCACAGAATGCTTCTGTGTAATTTATATTTGAATATATTCCTTTTTCCACTACTACTCTCTTAGCGCTCCAAATGTCCAGTTGCATTTTTTACAGAAAGAGTGTTCAGATCTGCTCAATCAAAAGTATGGTTTAACTCTGTTAGCTGAATGCACAGATCAGAAAGAAGTTTCACAGAATGATTCTGTGTAGTTTATATTTGGAGACATTCCTTTTTCCGCTATTACCCTCTTAGCGCTCCGAATCTCCACTTGCATTTTCTACAGAAAGAGTGTTTCAGAACGGCTCAATCAAAACTAAGGTTCAACTCTTTTAGTTGAACAAACAGAACAGAAAGAAGTTTCACACAATTCTTCTGTGTAGTTTTTATTTGTAGACATTCTTTTTCCCAATATAGGCCTCTTAGCGCTCAGAATGTCCAATTGCAGTTTCTACAGAAAGAGTGTTTCAGAACGGCTCAATCAAAAGTAAGGTTCAACTCTGTTAGTTGAATGCACAGAACAGAAAGTAGTTTCATACAATGCTTCTGTGTAGTTTATATTTGAATATATTCTTTTTTCCACTATTACCCACCTAGCGCTACGAATGTCCAGTTGCATTTTCTACAGACAGAGTGTTTCAAAACTGCTCAATCAAAAGTATGGTTTAACTCTGCTAGCTGAATGCTCAGATCAGAAAGAAGTTTCACAGAATGTTTCTGTGTAGTTTATATTTGAATATATTCCTTTTTCCACTACTACGCTCTTAGCGCTCCAAATGTCCAGTTGCATTTTCTACAGAAAGAGTGTTCAGATCTGCTCAATCAAAAGTATGGTTTAACACTGTTAGCTGAATGCACAGATCAGAAAGAAGTTTCACCGAATGATTCTGTGTAGTTTATATTTGAAGACATTCCTTTTTCCACTATTACCCTCTTAGCGCTCCGAATCTCCACTTGTATTTTCTACAAAAAGAGTGTTTCATAACTGCTCAATCAATAATATGTTTTATCTCTGTTAACTGAATTTACAGATCATAAATAAGTTTCACAGAATGCATCTGTGTAGTTTTTATTTGAAGATATCTTTTTCCCAATGTAGGCCTCTTAGCGCTTAGCATGTCCAATTGCAGTTTCTACAGAAAGAGTGTTTCAGAACGGCTCAATAAAAAGTAAGGTTCAACTATGTTAGTTGAATGCACAGAACAGAAAGAATTTTCACAGAATGCTTCTGTGTAGTTTATATTTGAATATATTCCTTTTTCCACTACTACTCTCTTAGCGCTCCAACTGTCCAGTTGCATTTTCTACAGAAAGAGTGTTCAGATCTGCTCAATCAAAAATATGGTTTAACTCTGTTAGCTGAATGCACAGATCAGAAAGAAGTTTCACAGAATGATTCTGTGTAGTTTATATTTGGAGACATTCCTTTTTCCACTATTACCCTCTTAGCGCTCCGAATCTCCACTTGCATTTTCTACAGAAAGAGTGTTTCAGAACGGCTCAATCAAAACTAAGGTTCAACACTTTTAGTTCAACAAACAGAACAGAAAGAAGTTTCACACAATTCTTCTGTGTAGTTTTTATTTGTAGACATTCTTTTTCCCAATATAGGCCTCTTAGCGCTCAGAATGTCCAATTGCAGTTTCTACAGAAAGAGTGTTTCAGAACGGCTCAATCAAAAGTAAGGTTCAACTCTGTTAGTTGAATGCACAGAACAGAAAGAAGTTTCATACAATGCTTCTGTGTAGTTTATATTTGTATATATTCCTTTTTCCACTATTACCCTCTTAGCGCTCCGAATGTCCACTTGCATTTTCTACAGAAAGAGTGTTCAAAACTGCGCAATCAAAAGTATGGTTTAACTCTGTTAGCTTAATGAACATGTCAGAAATACGTTTCACACAATGCTTCTGTGTAGTTTTTATTTGAAGATATTATTTTTCCCAATAGAGGCCTCTTAGCGCTCAGAATGTCCAATTGCAGTTTCTACAGAAAGAGTGTTTCAGAAAGGCTCAATCAAAAGTAAGGTTCAACTCTGTTAGTTGAATGCACAGAACAGAAAGAAGTTTCATACAATGCTTCTGTGTAGTTTATATTTGAACATATTCTTTTTTCCACTATTACCCACTTAGCGCTACGAATGTCCAGTTGCATTTTCTACAGACAGAGTGTTTCAAAACTGCTCAATCAAAAGTATGGTGTAACTCTGTTAGCTGAATGCTCAGATCAGAAAGAAGTTTCACAGAATGCTTCTGTGTAGTTTATATTTGAATATATTCCTTTTTCCACTACTTCTCTCTCAGCGCTCCAAATGTCCAGTTGCATTTTCTACAGAAAGAGTGTTCAGATCTGCTCAATCAAAAGTATGGTTTAACTCTGTTAGCTGAATGCACAGATCAGAAAGAAGTTTCACAGAATGATTCTGTGTAGTTTATATTTGGAGACATTCCTTTTTCCACTATTACCCTCTTAGCGCTCCGAATCTCCACTTGCATTTTCTACAGAAAGAGTGTTTCAGAACGGCTCAAACAAAACTAAGGTTCAATTCTTTTAGTTGAACAAACAGAACAGAAAGAAGTTTCACACAATTCTTCTGTGTAGTTTTTATTTGTAGACATTCTTTTTCCCAATATAGGCCTCTTAGCGCTCAGAATGTCCAATTGCAGTTTCTACAGAAAGAGTGTTTCAGAACGGCTCAATCAAAAGTAAGGTTCAACTCTGTTAGTTGAATGCACAGAACAGAAAGTAGTTTCATACAATGCTTCTGTGTAGTTTATATTTGAACATATTCTATTTTCCACTATTACCCACTTAGTGCTACGAATGTCCAGTTGCATTTTCTACAGACAGAGTGCTTCAAAACTGCTCAATCAAAAGTATGGTTTAACTCTGTTAGCTGAATGCTCAGATCAGAAAGAAGTTTCACAGAATGCTTCTGTGTAGTTTATATTTGAATATATTCCTTTTTCCACTACTACCCTCTTAGCGCTCCGAATCTCCACTTGCATTTTCTACAGAAAGAGTGTTTCAGAACGGCTCAATCAAAACTAAGGTTCAACGCTTTTAGTTGAACAAACAGAACAGAAAGAAGTTTCACACAATTCTTCTGTGTAGTTTTTATTTGTAGACATTCTTTTTCCCAATATAGGCCTCTTAGCGCTCAGAATGTCCAATTGCAGTTTCTACAGAAAGAGTGTTTCAGAACGGCTCAATCAAAAGTAAGGTTCAAATCTGTTAGTTGAATGCAAAGAACAGGAAGAAGTTACATACAATGCTTCTGTGTAGTTTATATTTGAACATATTCTTTTTTCCACTGTTACCCACTTAGCGCTACGAATGTCCAGTTGCATTTTCTACAGAGTGTTTCAAAACTGCTCAATCAAAAGTATGGTTTAACTCTGTTAGCTGAATGCTCAGATCAGAAAGAAGTTTCACAGAATGCTTCTGTGTAGTTTATATTTGAATATATTCCTTTTTCCACTACTACGCTCTTAGCACTCCAAATGTCCAGTTGCATTTTCTACAGAAAGAGTGTTCAGATCTGCTCAATCAAAAGTATGGTTTAACTCTGTTAGCTGAATGCACAGATCAGAAAGAAGTTTCACCGAATGATTCTGTGTAGTTTATATTTGAAGACATTCCTTTTTCCACTATTACCCTCTTAGCGCTCCGAATCTCCACTTGCATTTTCTACAGAAAGAGTGTTTCAGAACGGCTCAATCAAAACTAAGGTTCAACTCTTTTAGTTGAACAAACAGAACAGAAAGAAGTTTCACACAATTCTTCTGTGTAGTTTTTATTGGTAGACATTCTTTTTCCCAATATAGGCCTCTTAACGCTCAGAATGTCCAATTGCAGTTTCTACAGAAAGAGTGTTTCAGAACGGCTCAATAAAAAGTAAGGTTCAACTCTGTTAGTTGAATGCACAGAACAGAAAGAAGTTTCATACAATGCTTCTGTGTAGTTTATATTTGAACATATTCTTTTTTCCACTATTACCCACTTAGCGCTACGAATGTCCAGTTGCATTTTCTACAGACAGAGTGTTTCAAAACTGCTCAAACAAAAGTATGGTTTAACTCTGTTAGCTATATGCTCAGATCAGAAAGAAGTTTCACAGAATGCTTCTGTGTAGTTTATATTTGAATATATTCCTTTTTCCACTACTACGCTCTTAGCGCTCCAAATGTCCAGTTGCATTTTCAACAGAAAGAGTGTTCAGATCTGCTCAATCAAAGTATGGTTTAATTCTGTTAGCTGAATGCACAGATCAGAAAGAAGTTTCACCGAATGATTCTGTGTAGTTTATATTTGAAGACATTCCTTTTTCCACTATTACCCTCTTAGCGCTCCGAATCTCCACTAGCATTTTCTACAAAAAGAGTGTTTCATAACTGCTCAATCAAAAATATGTTTTATCTCTGTTAACTGAATTTACAGATCAGAAATAAGTTTCACAGAATGCATCTGTGTAGTTTTTATTTGAAGATATTCTTTTTCCCAATGTAGGCCTCTTAGCGCTTAGCATGTCCAATTGCAGTTTCTACAGAAAGAGTGTTTCAGAACGGCTCAATCAAAAGTAAGGTTCAACTCTGTTAGTTGAATGCACAGAACAGAAAGAATTTTCACAGAATGCTACTGTGTAGTTTATATTTGAATATATTCCTTTTTCCACTATTACCCTCTTAGCGCTCCGAATGTCCACTTGCATTTTCTACAGAAAGAGTGTTCAGAACTGCGCAATCAAAAGTATGGTTTAACTCTGTTAGCTTAATGAACATATCAGAAATAAGTTTCACACAATGCTTCTGTGTAGTTTTTATTTGAAGATATTATTTTTCCCAATATAGACCTCTTAGCGCTCAGAATGTCCAATTGCAGTTTCTAGAGAAAGAGTGTTTCAGAAAGGCTCAATCAAAAGTAAGGTTCAACTCTGTTAGTTGAATGCACAGAACAGAAAGAAGTTTCATACAATGCTTCTGTGTAGTTTATATTTGAACATATTCTTTTTTCCACTATTACCCACTTAGCGCTACGAATGTCCAGTTGCATTTTCTACAGACAGAGTGTTTCAAAACTGCTCAACCAAAAGTATGGTTTAACTCTGTTAGCTGAATGCTCAGATCAGAAAGAAGTTTTACAGAATGCTTCTGTGTAGTTTATATTTGAATATATTCCTTTTTCCACTACTACTCTCTTAGCGCTCCAAATGTCCAGTTGCATTTTCTACAGAAAGAGTGTTCAGATCTGCTCAATCAAAAGTATGGTTTAACTCTGTTAGCTGAATGCACAGATCAGAAAGAAGTTTCACAGAATGATTCTGTGTAGTTTATATTTGGAGACATTCCTTTTTCCACTATTACCCTCTTAGCGCTCCGAATCTCCACTTGCATTTTCTATAGAAAGAGTGTTTCAGAACGGCTCAATCAAAACTTAGGTTCAAGTCTTTTAGTTGAACAAACAGAACAGAAAGAAGTTTCACACAATTCTTCTGTGTAGTTTTTATTTGAAGATATTATTTTTCCCAATAGAGGCCTCTTAGCGCTCAGAATGTCCAATTGCAGTTTCTACAGAAAGAGTGTTTCAGAAAGGCTCAATCAAAAGTAAGGTTCATCTCTGTTAGTTGAATGCACAGAACAGAAAGAAGTTTCATACAATTCTTCTGTGTAATTTATATTTGAACATATTCTTTTTTCCACTCTTACCCACTTAGCGCTACGAATGTCCAGTTGCATTTTCTACAGACAGTGTGTTTCAAAACTGCTCAATCAAAGTATGGTTTAACTCTGTTAGCTGAATGCTCAGATCAGAAAGAAGTTTCACAGAATGCTTCTGTGTAGTTTATATTTGAATATATTCCTTTTTCCACTACTACGCTCTTAGCGCTCCAAATGTCCAGTTGCATTTTCTACAGAAAGAGTGTTCAGATCTGCTCAATCAAAAGTATGGTTTAACACTGTTAGCTGAATGCACAGATCAGAAGGAAGTTTCACCGAATGATTCTGTGTAGTTTATATTTGAAGACATTCCTTTTTCCACTATTACCCTCTTAGCGCTCCGAATCTCCACTTGTATTTTCTACAAAAAGAGTGTTTCATAACTGCTCAATCAATAATATGTTTTATCTCTGTTAACTGAATTTACAGATCATAAATAAGTTTCACAGAATGCATCTGTGTAGTTTTTATTTGAAGATATCTTTTTCCCAATGTAGGCCTCTTAGCGCTTAGCATGTCCAATTGCAGTTTCTACAGAAAGAGTGTTTCAGAACGGCTCAATAAAAAGTAAGGTTCAACTATGTTAGTTGAATGCACAGAACAGAAAGAATTTTCACAGAATGCTTCTGTGTAGTTTATATTTGAATATATTCCTTTTTCCACTACTACTCTCTTAGCGCTCCAACTGTCCAGTTGCATTTTCTACAGAAAGAGTGTTCAGATCTGCTCAATCAAAAATATGGTTTAACTCTGTTAGCTGAATGCACAGATCAGAAAGAAGTTTCACAGAATGATTCTGTGTAGTTTATATTTGGAGACATTCCTTTTTCCACTATTACCCTCTTAGCGCTCCGAATCTCCACTTGCATTTTCTACAGAAAGAGTGTTTCAGAACGGCTCAATCAAAACTAAGGTTCAACACTTTTAGTTCAACAAACAGAACAGAAAGAAGTTTCACACAATTCTTCTGTGTAGTTTTTATTTGTAGACATTCTTTTTCCCAATATAGGCCTCTTAGCGCTCAGAATGTCCAATTGCAGTTTCTACAGAAAGAGTGTTTCAGAACGGCTCAATCAAAAGTAAGGTTCAACTCTGTTAGTTGAATGCACAGAACAGAAAGAAGTTTCATACAATGCTTCTGTGTAGTTTATATTTGTATATATTCCTTTTTCCACTATTACCCTCTTAGCGCTCCGAATGTCCACTTGCATTTTCTACAGAAAGAGTGTTCAAAACTGCGCAATCAAAAGTATGGTTTAACTCTGTTAGCTTAATGAACATGTCAGAAATACGTTTCACACAATGCTTCTGTGTAGTTTTTATTTGAAGATATTATTTTTCCCAATAGAGGCCTCTTAGCGCTCAGAATGTCCAATTGCAGTTTCTACAGAAAGAGTGTTTCAGAAAGGCTCAATCAAAAGTAAGGTTCAACTCTGTTAGTTGAATGCACAGAACAGAAAGAAGTTTCATACAATGCTTCTGTGTAGTTTATATTTGAACATATTCTTTTTTCCACTATTACCCACTTAGCGCTACGAATGTCCAGTTGCATTTTCTACAGACAGAGTGTTTCAAAACTGCTCAATCAAAAGTATGGTGTAACTCTGTTAGCTGAATGCTCAGATCAGAAAGAAGTTTCACAGAATGCTTCTGTGTAGTTTATATTTGAATATATTCCTTTTTCCACTACTTCTCTCTCAGCGCTCCAAATGTCCAGTTGCATTTTCTACAGAAAGAGTGTTCAGATCTGCTCAATCAAAAGTATGGTTTAACTCTGTTAGCTGAATGCACAGATCAGAAAGAAGTTTCACAGAATGATTCTGTGTAGTTTATATTTGGAGACATTCCTTTTTCCACTATTACCCTCTTAGCGCTCCGAATCTCCACTTGCATTTTCTACAGAAAGAGTGTTTCAGAACGGCTCAAACAAAACTAAGGTTCAATTCTTTTAGTTGAACAAACAGAACAGAAAGAAGTTTCACACAATTCTTCTGTGTAGTTTTTATTTGTAGACATTCTTTTTCCCAATATAGGCCTCTTAGCGCTCAGAATGTCCAATTGCAGTTTCTACAGAAAGAGTGTTTCAGAACGGCTCAATCAAAAGTAAGGTTCAACTCTGTTAGTTGAATGCACAGAACAGAAAGAAGTTTGATACAATGCTTCTGTGTAGTTTATATTTGAACATATTCTTTTTTCCACTCTTACCCACTTAGCGCTACGAATGTCCAGTTGCATTTTCTACAGACAGAGTGTTTCAAAACTGCTCAATCAAAAGTATGGTTTAACTCTGTTAGCTGAATGCTCAGATCAGAAAGAAGTTTCACAGAATGCTTCTGTGTAGTTTATATTTGAATATATTCCTTTTTCCACTATTACCCTCTTAGCGCTCCGAATCTCCATTTGCATTTTCTACAAAAAGAGTGTTTCATAACTGCTCAATCAAAAATATGTTTTATCTCTGTTAACTGAATTTACAGATCAGAAATAAGTTTCACAGAATGCATCTGTGTAGTTTTTATTTGAAGATATTCTTTTTCCCAATGTAGGCCTCTTAGCGCTTAGCATGTCCAATTGCAGTTTCTACAGAAAGAGTGTTTCAGAATGGCTCAATCAAAAGTAAGGTTCAACTCTGTTAGTTCAATGCACAGCACAGAAAGAATTTTCACAGAATGCTACTGTGTAGTTTATATTTGAATATATTCCTTTTTCCACTATTACCCTCTTAGCGCTCCGAATGTCCACTTGCATTTTCTACAGAAAGAGTGTTCAGAACTGCGCAATCAAAAGTATGGTTTAACTCTGTTAGCTTAATGAACATATCAGAAATAAGTTTCAAACAATGCTTCTGTGTAGTTTTTATTTGAAGATATTATTTTTCCCAATAGAGGCCTCTTAGCGCTCAGAATGTCCAATTGCAGTTTCTACAGAAAGAGTGTTTCAGAAAGGCTCAATCAAAAGTAAGGTTCAACTCTGTTAGTTGAATGCACAGAACAGAAAGAAGTTTCATACAATGCTTCTGTGTAGTTTATATTTGAACATATTCTTTTTTCCACTATTACCCCCTTAGCGCTACGAATGTCCAGTTGCATTTTCTACAGACAGAGTGTTTCAAAACTGCTCAATCAAAAATATGGTTTAACTCTGTTAGCTGAATGCTCAGATCAGAAAGAAGTTTCACAGAATGCTTCTGTGTAGTTTATATTTGAATATATTCCTTTTTCCACTACTACTCTCTTAGCGCTCCAAATGTCCAGTTGCATTTTCTACAGAAAGAGTGTTCAGATCTGCTCAATCAAAAGTATGGTTTAACCCTGTTAGCTGAATGCACAGATCAGAAAAAAGTTTCACAGAATGATTCTGTGTAGTTTATATTTGGAGACATTACTTTTTCCACTATTACCCTCTTAGCGCTCCGAATCTCCACTTGCATTTTCTACAGAAAGAGTGTTTCAGAACGGCTCAATCAAAACTAAGGTTCAACTCTTTTAGTTGAACAAACAGAACAGAAAGTAGTTTCACACAATTCTTCTGTGTAGTTTTTATTTGTAGACATTCTTTTTCCCAATATAGGCCTCTTAGCGCTCAGAATGTCCAATTGCAGTTTCTACAGAAAGAGTGTTTCAGAACGGCTCAATCAAAAGTAAGGTTCAACTCTGTTAGTTGAATGCACAGAACAGAAAGAAGTTTCATACAATGCTTCTGTGTAGTTTATATTTGAACATATTCTTTTTTCCACTATTACCCACTTAGCGCTACGAATGTCCAGTTGCATTTTCTACAGACAGAGTGTTTCAAAACTGTTCAATCAAAAGTATGGTTTAACTCTGTTAGCTGTATGCTCAGATCAGAAAGAAGTTTCACAGAATGCTTCTGTGTAGTTTATATTTGAATATATTCCTTTTTCCACTACTACGCTCTTAGCGCTCCAAATGTCCAGTGCATTTTCAACAGAAATAGTGTTCAGATCTGCTCAATCAAAAGTATGGTTTAACTCTGTTATCTGAATGCACAGATCAGAAAGAAGTTTCACCGAATGATTCTGTGTAGTTTATATTTGAAGACATTCCTTTTTCCGCTATTACCCACTTAGCGCTCCGAATCTCCACTTGCATTTTCTACAAAAAGAGTGTTTCATAACTGCTCAATGAAAAATATGTTTTATCTCTGTTAACTGAATTTACAGATCAGAAATAAGTTGCACAGAATGCATCTGTGTAGTTTTTATTTGAAGATATTCTTTTTCCCAATGTAGGCCTCTTAGCGCTTAGCATGTCCAATTGCAGTTTCTACAGAAAGAGTGTTTCAGAACGGCTCAATCAGAAGTAAGGTTCAACTCTGTTAGTTGAATGCACAGAACAGAAAGAATTTTCACAGAATGCTACTGTGTAGTTTATATTTGAATATATCCCTTTTTCCACTATTAACCTCTTAGCGCTGCGAAGGTCCACTTGCATTTTCTACAGAAAGAGTGTTCAGAACTGCGCAATCAAAAGTATGGTTTAACTCTGTTAGCTTAATGAACATATCAGAAATAAGTTTCACACAATGCTTCTGTGTAGTTTTTATTTGAAGATATTATTTTTCCCAGTATAGGCCTCTTAGCGCTCAGAATGTCCAATTGCAGATTCTACAGAAAGAGTGTTTCAGAAAGGCTCAATCAAAAGTAAGGTTCAACTCTGTTAGTTGAATGCACAGAACAGAAAGAAGTTTCATACAATGCTTCTGTGTAGTTTATATTTGAACATATTCTTTTTTCCACTATTACCCACTTAGCGCTACGAATGTCCAGTTGCATTTTCTACAGACAGAGTGTTTCAAAACTGCTCAATCAAAAGTATGGTTTAACTCTGTTAGCTGAATGCTCAGATCAGAAAGAAGTTTCACAGAATGCTTCTGTGTAGTTTATATTTGAATATATTCCTTTTTCCACTACTACTCTCTTAGCGCTCCAAATGTCCAGTTGCATTTTCTACAGAAAGAGTGTTCAGATCTGCTCAATCAAAAGTATGGTTTAACTCTGTTAGCTGAATGGACAGATCAGAAAGAAGTTTCACAGAATGATTCTGTGTAGTTTATATTTGGAGACATTCCTTTTTCCACTATTACCCTCTTAGCGCTCCGAATGTCCACTTGCATTTTCTACAGAAAGAGTGTTTCAGAACGGCTCAATCAAAACTAAGGTTCAACTCTTTTAGTTGAACAAACAGAACAGAAAGATGTTTCACACAATTCTTCTGTGTAGTTTTTATTTGTAGACATTCTTTTTCCCAATATAGGCCTCTTAGCTCTCAGAATGTCCAATTGCAGTTTCTACAGAAACAGTGTTTCAGAACGGCGCAATCAAAAGTAAGGTTCAACTCTGATAGTTGAATGCACAGAACAGAAAGAATTTCATACAATGCTTCTGTGTAGTTTATATTTGAACATATTCTTTTTTCCACTATTACCCACTTAGCGCTACGAATGTCCAGTTGCATTTTCTACAGACAGAGTGTTTCAAAACTGCTCAATCAAAAGTATGGTTTAACTCTGTTAGCTGAATGCTCAGATCAGAAAGAAGTTTCACAGAATGCTTCTGTGTAGTTTATATTTGAATATATTCCTTTTTCCACTACTACGCTCTTAGCGCTCCAAATGTCCAGTTGCATTTTCTACAGAAAGAGTGTTCAGATCTGCTCAATCAAAAGTATGGTTTAACTCTGTTAGCTGAATGCACAGAGCAGAAAGAAGTTTCACCGAATGATTCTGTGTAGTTTATATTTGAAGACATTCCTTTTTCCACTATAACCCTCTTAGCGCTCCGAATCTCCACTTGCATTTTCTACAGAAAGAGTGTTTCAGAACGGCTCAATCAAAACTAAGGTTCAACTCTTTTAGTTGAACAAACAGAACAGAAAGAAGTTTCACACAATTCTTCTGTGTAGTTTTTATTTGTAGACATTCTTTTTCCCAATATAGGCCTCTTAACGCTCAGAATGTCAAATTGCAGTTTCTACAGAAAGAGTGTTTCAGAACGGCTCAATCAAAAGTAAGGTTCAACTCTGTTAGTTGAATGCACAGAACAGAAAGAAGTTTGATACAATGCTTCTGTGTAGTTTATATTTGAACATATTCTTTTTTCCACTCTTACCCACTTAGCGCTACGAATGTCCAGTTGCATTTTCTACAGACAGAGTGTTTCAAAACTGCTCAATCAAAAGTATGGTTTAACTCTGTTAGCTGAATGCTCAGATCAGAAAGAAGTTTCACAGAATGCTTCTGTGTAGTTTATATTTGAATATATTCCTTTTTCCACCATTACCCTCTAGCGCTCCGAATCTCCATTTGCATTTTCTACAAAAAGAGTGTTTCATAACTGCTCAATCAAAAATATGTTTTATCTCTGTTAACTGAATTTACAGATCAGAAATAAGTTTCACAGAATGCATCTGTGTAGTTTTTATTTGAAGATATTCTTTTTCCCAATGTAGGGCTCTTAGCGCTTAGCATGTCCAATTGCAGTTTCTACAGAAAGAGTGTTTCAGAATGGCTCAATCAAAAGTAAGGTTCAACTCTGTTAGTTCAATGCACAGCACAGAAAGAATTTTCACAGAATGCTACTGTGTAGTTTATATTTGAATATATTCCTTTTTCCACTATTACCCTCTTAGCGCTCCGAATGTCCACTTGCATTTTCTACAGAAAGAGTGTTCAGAACTGCGCAATCAAAAGTATGGTTTAACTCTGTTAGCTTAATGAACATATCAGAAATAAGTTTCAAACAATGCTTCTGTGTAGTTTTTATTTGAAGATATTATTTTTCCCAATATAGGCCTCTTAGCGCTCAGAATGTCCAATTGCAGTTTCTACAGAAAGAGTGTTTCAGAAAGGCTCAATCAAAAGTAAGGTTCAACTCTGTTAGTTGAATGCACAGAACAGAAAGAAGTTTCATACAATGCTTCTGTGTAGTTTATATTTGAACATATTCTTTTTTCCACTATTACCCCCTTAGCGCTACGAATGTCCAGTTGCATTTTCTACAGACAGAGTGTTTCAAAACTGCTCAATCAAAAATATGGTTTAACTCTGTTAGCTGAATGCTCAGATCAGAAAGAAGTTTCACAGAATGCTTCTGTGTAGTTTATATTTGAATATATTCCTTTTTCCACTACTACTCTCTTAGCGCTCCAAATGTCCAGTTGCATTTTCTACAGAAAGAGTGTTCAGATCTGCTCAATCAAAAGTATGGTTTAACCCTGTTAGCTGAATGCACAGATCAGAAAGAAGTTTCACAGAATGATTCTGTGTAGTTTATATTTGGAGACATTACTTTTTCCACTATTACCCTCTTAGCGCTCCGAATCTCCACTTGCATTTTCTACAGAAAGAGTGTTTCAGAACGGCTCAAACAAAACTAAGGTTCAACTCTTTTAGTTGAACAAACAGAACAGAAAGTAGTTTCACACAATTCTTCTGTGTAGTTTTTATTTGTAGACATTCTTTTTCCCAGTATAGGCCTCTTAGCGCTCAGAATGTCCAATTGCAGTTTCTACAGAAAGAGTGTTTCAGAACGGCTCAATCAAAAGTAAGGTTCAACTCTGTTAGTTGAATGCACAGAACAGAAAGAAGTTTCATACAATGCTTCTGTGTAGTTTATATTTGAACATATTCTTTTTTCCACTATTACCCACTTAGCGCTACGAATGTCCAGTTGCATTTTCTACAGACAGAGTGTTTCAAAACTGTTCAATCAAAAGTATGGTTTAACTCTGTTAGCTGTATGCTCAGATCAGAAAGAAGTTTCACAGAATGCTTCTGTGTAGTTTATATTTGAATATATTCCTTTTTCCATTACTACGCTCTTAGCGCTCCAAATGTCCAGTGCATTTTCAACAGAAATAGTGTTCAGATCTGCTCAATCAAAAGTATGGTTTAACTCTGTTATCTGAATGCACAGATCAGAAAGAAGTTTCACCGAATGATTCTGTGTAGTTTATATTTGAATATATTACTTTTTCCGCTATTACCCACTTAGCGCTCCGAATCTCCACTTGCATTTTCTACAAAAAGAGTGTTTCATAACTGCTCAATGAAAAATATGTTTTATCTCTGTTAACTGAATTTACAGATCAGAAATAAGTTGCACAGAATGCATCTGTGTAGTTTTTATTTGAAGATATTCTTTTTCCCAATGTAGGCCTCTTAGCGCTTAGCATGTCCAATTGCAGTTTCTACAGAAAGAGTGTTTCAGAACGGCTCAATCAAAACTAAGGTTCAACTCTTTTAGTTGAACAAACAGAACAGAAAGAAGTTTCACAGAATGCATCTGTGTAGTTTTTATTTGAAGATATTCTTTTTCCCAATGTAGGCCTCTTAGCGCTTAGCATGTCCAATTGCAGTTTCTACAGAAAGAGTGTTTCAGAACGGCTCATTCAAAAGTAAGGTTCAACTCTGTTAGTTGAATGCACAGAACAGAAAGAATTTTCACAGAATGCTACTGTGTAGTTTATATTTGAATATATTCCTTTCTCCACTATTACCCTCATAGCGCTACGAATGTCACTTGCATTTTCTACAGAAAGAGTGTTCAGAACTGCGCAATCAAAAGTATGGTTTAACTCTGTTAGCTTAATGAACATATCAGAAATAAGTTTCACACAATTCTTCTGTGTAGTTTTTATTTGAAGATATTATTTTTCCCAATAGAGGCCTCTTAGCGCTCAGAATGTCCAATTGCAGTTTCTACAGAAAGAGTGTTTCAGAAAGGCTCAATCAAAAGTAAGGTTCAACTCTGTTAGTTGAATGCACAGAACAGAAAGAAATTTCATACAATGCTTCTGTGTAGTTTATATTTGAACATATTCTTTTTTCCACTATTACCCACTTAGCGAAACGAATGTCCAGTTGCATTTTCTACAGACAGAGTGTTTCAAAACTGCTCAATCAAAAGTATGGTTTAACTCTGTTAGCTGAATGCTCAGATCAGAAAGAAGTTTCACAGAATGCTTCTGTGTAGTTTATATTTGAATATATTCCTTTTTCCACTACTACTCTCTTAGCGCTCCAAATGTCCAGTTGCATTTTCTACAGAAAGAGTGTTCAGATCTGCACAAAGTATGGTTTAACTCTGTTAGCTGAATGCACAGATCAGAAAGAAGTTTCACAGAATGATTCTGTGTAGTTTATATTTGGAGACATTCCTTTTTCCACTATTACCCTCTTAGCGCTCCGAATCTCCACTTGCATTTTCTACAGAAAGAGTGTTTCAGAACGGCTCAATCAAAACTAAGGTTCAACTCTTTTAGTTGAACAAACAGAACAGAAAGTAGTTTCACACAATTCTTCTGTGTAGTTTTTATTTGTAGACATTCTTTTTCCCAATATAGGCCTCTTAGCGCTCAGAATGTCCAATTGCAGTTTCTACAGAAAGAGTGTTTCAGAACGGCTCAATCAAAAGTAAGGTTCAACTCTGTTAGTTGAATGCACAGAACAGAAAGAAGTTTCATACAATGCTTCTGTGTAGTTTATATTTGAACATATTCTTTTTTCCACTATTACCCTCTTAGCGCTACGAATGTCCAGTTGCATTTTCTATAGACAGAGTGTTTCAAAACTGCTCAATCAAAAGTATGGTTTAACTCTGTTAGCTGAATGCTCAGATCAGAAAGAAGTTTCACAGAATGCTTCTGTGTAGTTTATATTTGAATATATTCCTTTTTCCACTAATACGCTCTTAGCGCTCCAAATGTCCAGTTGTATTTTCAACAGAAAGAGTGTTCAGATCTGCTCAATCAAAAGTATGGTTTAACTCTGTTAGCTGAATGCACAGATCAGAAAGAAGTTTCACCGAATGATTCTGTGTAGTTTATATTTGAAGACATTCCTTTTTCCGCTATTACCCTCTTAGCGCTCCGAATCTCCACTTGCATTTTCTACAAAAAGAGTGTTTCATAACTACTCAATGAAAAATATGTTTTATCTCTGTTAACTGAATTTACAGATCAGAAATAAGTTGCACAGAATGCATCTGTGTAGTTTTTATTTGAAGATATTCTTTTTCCCAATGTAGGTCTCTTAGCGCTTAGCATGTCCAATTGCAGTTTCTACAGAAGGAGTGTTTCAGAACGGCTCAATCAGAAGTAAGGTTCAACTCTGTTAGTTGAATGCACAGAACAGAAAGAATTTTCACAGAATGCTACTGTGTAGTTTATATTTGAATATATCCCTTTTTCCACTATTACCCTCTTAGCGCTGCGAATGTCCACTTGCATTTTCTACAGAAAGAGTGTTCAGAACTGCGCAATCAAAAGTATGGTTTAACTCTGTTAGCTTAATGAACATATCAGAAATAAGTTTCACACAATGCTTCTGTGTAGTTTTTATTTGAAGATATTATTTTTCCCAATATAGGCCTCTTAGCGCTCAGAATGTCCAATTGCAGATTCTACAGAAAGAGTGTTTCAGAAAGGCTCAATCAAAAGTAAGGTTCAACTCTGTTAGTTGAATGCACAGAACAGAAAGAAGTTTCATACAATGCTTCTGTGTAGTTTATATTTGAACATATTCTTTTTTCCACTATTACCCACTTAGCGCTACGAGTGTCCAGTTGCATTTTCTACAGACAGAGTGTTTCAAAACTGCTCAATCAAAAATATGGTTTAACTCTGTTAGCTGAATGCTCAGATCAGAAAGAATTTTCACAGAATGCTTCTGTGTAGTTTATATTTGAATATATTACTTTTTCCACTACTACTCTCTTAGCGCTCCAAATGTCCAGTTGCATTTTCTACAGAAGGAGTGTTCAGATCTGCTCAATCAAAAGTATGGTTTAACACTGTTAGCTGAATGCACAGATCAGAAAGATGTTTCACAGAATGATTCTGTGTAGTTTATATTTGGAGACATTCCTTTTTCCACTATTACCCTCTTAGCGCTCCGAATCTCCACTTGAATTTTCTACAGAAAGAGTGTTTCAGAACGGCTCAATCAAAACTAAGGTTCAACTCTTTTAGTTGAACAAACAGAACAGAAAGTAGTTTCACACAATTCTTCTGTGTAGTTTTTATTTGTAGACATTCTTTTTCCCAATATAGGCCTCTTAGCGCTCAGAATGTCCAATTGCAGTTTCTACAGAAAGAGTGTTTCAGAACGGCTCAATCAAAAGTAAGGTTCAACTCTGTTAGTTGAATGCACAGAACAGAAAGAAGTTTCATACAATGCTTCTGTGTAGTTTATATTTGAACATATTCTTTTTTCCACTATTACCCACTTAGCGCTACGAATGTCCAGTTGCATTTTCTACAGACAGAGTGTTTCAAAACTGCTCAATCAAAAGTATGGTTTAACTCTGTTAGCTGTATGCTCAGATCAGAAAGAAGTTTCACAGAATGCTTCTGTGTGGTTTATATTTGAATATATTCCTTTTTCCACTACTACGCTCTTAGCGCTCCAAATGTCCAGTTGCATTTTCAACAGAAAGAGTGTTCAGATCTGCTCAATCAAAAGTATGGTTTAACTCTGTTAGCTGAATGCACAGATCAGAAAGAAGTTTCACCGAATGATTCTGTGTAGTTTATATTTGAAGACATTCCTTTTTCCACTATTACCCTCTTAGCGCTCCGAATCTCCACTTGCATTTTCTACAAAAAGAGTGTTTCATAACTGCTCAATCAAAAATATGTTTTATCTCTGTTAACTGAATTTACAGATCAGAAATAAGTTTCACAGAATGCATCTGTGTAGTTTTTATTTGAAGATATTCTTTTTCCCAATGTAGGCCTCTTAGCGCTTAGCATGTCCAATTGCAGTTTCTACAGAAACAGTGTTTCAGAATGGCTCAATCAAAAGTAAGGTTCAACTCTGTTAGTTGAATGCACAGAACAGAAAGAATTTTCACAGAATGCTACTGTGTAGTTTATATTTGAATATATTCCTTTTTCCACTATTACCCTCTTAGAGCTCCGAATGTCCACTTGCATTTTCTACAGAAAGAGTGTTCAGAACTGCGCAATCAAAAGTATGGTTTAACTCTGTTAGCTTAATAAACATATCAGAAATAAGTTTCAAACAATGCTTCTGTGTAGTTTTTATTTGAAGATATTATTTTTCCCAATATAGTCCTCTTAGCGCTCAGAATGTCCAATTGCAGTTTCAACAGAAAGAGTGTTTCAGAAAGGCTCAATCAAAAGTAAGGTTCAACTCTGTTAGTTGAATGCACAGAACAGAAAGTAGTTTCATACAATGATTCTGTGTAGTTTATATTTGAACATATTCTTTTTTCCACTATTACCCACTTAGCGCTACGAATGTCCAGTTGCATTTTCTACAGACAGAGTGTTTCAAAACTGCTCAATCAAAGATATGGTTTAACTCTGTTAGCTGAATGCTCAGATCAGAAAGAAGTTTCACAGAATGCTTCTGTGTAGTTTATATTTGAATATATTCCTTTTTCCACTACTACTCTCTTAGCGCTCCAAATGTCCAGTTGCATTTTCTACAGAAAGAGTGTTCAGATCTGCTCAATCAAAAGTATGGTTTAACCCTGTTAGCTGAATCCACAGATCAGAAAGATGTTTCACAGAATGATTCTGTGTAGTTTATACTTTGAGACATTCTTTTTCCACTATTACCCTCTTAGCGCTCCGAATCTCCACTTGAATTTTCTACAGAAAGAGTGTTTCAGAACGGCTCAATCAAAACTAAGGTTCAACTCTTTTAGTTGAACAAACACAACAGAAAGTAGTTTCACACAATTCTTCTGTGTAGTTTTTATTTGTAGACATTCTTTTTCCCAATATAGGCCTCTTAGCGCTCAGAATGTCCAAATGCAGTTTCTACAGAAAGAGTGTTTCAGAACGGCTCAATCAAAATTAAGGTTCAACTCTGTTAGTTGAATGCACAGAACAGAAAGAAGTTTCATACAATGGTTCTGTGTAGTTTATATTTGAACATAATCTTTTTTCCACTATTACCCACTTAGCGCTACGAATGTCCAGTTGCATTTTCTACAGACAGAGTGTTTCAAAACTGCTCAATCAAAAGTATGGTTTAACTCTGTTAGCTGTATGCTCAGATCAGAAAGATGTTTCACAGAATGCTTCTGTGTAGTTTATATTTGAATATATTCCTTTTTCCACTACTACGCTCTTAGCGCTCCAAATGTCCAGTTGCATTTTCAATAGAAAGAGTGTTCAGATGTGCTCAATCAAAAGTATGGTTTAACTCTGTTAGCTGAATGTACAGATCAGAAAGAAGTTTCACCGAATGATTCTGTGTAGTTTATATTTGAAGACATTCCTTTTTCCACTATTACCGTCTTAGCGCTCCGAATCTCCACTTGCATTTTCTACAAAAAGAGTGTTTCATAACTGCTCAATCAAAAATATGTTTTATCTCTGTTAACTGAATTTACAGATCAGAAATAAGTTTCACAGAATGCATCTGTGTAGTTTTTATTTGAAGATATTCTTTTTCCCAATGTAGGCCTCTTAGCGCTTAGCATGTCCAATTGCAGTTTCTACAGAGAGAGTGTTTCAGAACGGCTCAATCAAAAGTAAGGTTCAACTCTGTTAGTTGAATGCACAGAACAGAAAGAATTTTCACAGAATGCTACTGTGTAGTTTATATTTGAATATATTCCTTTTTCCACTATTACCCTCTTAGCGCTCCGAATGTCCACTTGCATTTTCTACAGAAAGAGTGTTCAGAACTGCGCAATCAAAAGTATGGTTTAACTCTGTTAGCTTAATGAACATATCAGAAATAAGTTTCACACAATGCTTCTGTGTAGTTTTTATTTGAAGATATTATTTTTCCCAATAGAGGCCTCTTAGCGCTCAGAATGTCCAATTGCAGTTTCTACAGAAAGAGTGTTTCAGAAAGGCTCAATCAAAAGTAAGGTTCATCTCTGTTAGTTGAATGCACAGAACAGAAAGAAGTTTCATACAATGCTTCTGTGTAATTTATATTTGAACATATTCTTTTTTCCACTCTTACCCACTTAGCGCTACGAATGTCCAGTTGCATTTTCTACAGACAGTGTGTTTCAAAACTGCTCAATCAAAAGTATGGTTTAACTCTGTTAGCTGAATGCTCAGATCAGAAAGAAGTTTCACAGAATGCTTCTGTGTAGTTTATATTTGAATATATTCCTTTTTCCACTACTACTCTGTTAGCGCTCCAAATGTCCAGTTGCATTTTCTACAGAAAGAGTGTTCAGATCTGCTCAATCAAAAGTATGGTTTAACTCTGTTAGCTGAATGCACAGATCAGAAAGAAGTTTCACAGAATGATTCTGTGTAGTTTTTATTTGGAGACATTCCTTTTTCCACTATTACCCTCTTAGCGCTCGGAATCTCCACTTGCATTTTCTACAGAAAGAGTGTTTCAGAACGGCTCAATCAAAACTAAGGTTCAACTCTTTTAGTTGAACAAACAGAACAGAAAGAAGTTTCACACAATTCTTCTGTGTAGTTTTTATTTGTAGACATTCTTTTTCCCAGTATAGGCCTCTTAGCGCTCAGAATGTCCAATTGCAGTTTCTACAGAAAGAGTGTTTCAGAACGGCTCAATCAAAAGTAAGGTTCAACTCTGTTAGTTGAATGCACAGAACAGAAAGAAGTTTCATACAATGCTTCTGTGTAGTTTATATTTGAACATATTCTTTTTTCCACTATTACCCACTTAGCGCTACGAATGTCCAGTTGCATTTTCTACAGACAGAGTGTTTCAAAACTGCTCAATCAAAAGTATGGTTTAACTCTGTTAGCTGTATGCTCAGATCAGAAAGAAGTTTCACAGAATGCTTCTGTGTAGTTTATATTTGAATATATTCCTTTTTCCACTACTACGCTCTTAGCGCTCCAAATGTCCAGTTGCATTTTCAACAGAAAGAGTGTTCAGATCTGCTCAATCAAAAGTATGGTTTAACTCTGTTAGCTGAATGCACAGATCAGAAAGAAGTTTCACCGAATGATTCTGTGTAGTTTATATTTGAAGACATTCCTTTTTCCACTATTACCCTCTTAGCGCTCCGAATCTCCACTTGCATTTTCTACAAAAAGAGTATTTCATAACTGCTCAATCAAAAATATGTTTTATCTCTGTTAACTGAATTTACAGATCAGAAATAAGTTTCACAGAATGCATCTGTGTAGTTTTTATTTGAAGATATTCTTTTTCCCAATGTAGGTCTCTTAGCGCTTAGCATGTCCAATTGCAGTTTCTACAGAAAGAGTGTTTCAGAACGGCTCAATCAAAAGTAAGGTTCAACTCTGTTAGTTGAATGCACAGAACAGAAAGAATTTTCACAGAATGCTACTGTGTAGTTTATATTGGAATATATTCCTTTTTCCACTATTACCCTCTTAGCGCTCCGAATGTCCACTTGCATTTTCTACAGAAAGAGTGTTCAGAACTGCGCAATCAAAAGTATGGTTTAACTCTGTTAGCTTAATGAACATATCAGAAATAAGTTTCACACAATGCTTCTGTGTAGTTTTTATTTGAAGATATTATTTTTCCCAATAGAGGCCTCTTAGCGCTCAGAATGTCCAATTGCAGTTTCTACAGAAAGAGTGTTTCAGAAAGGCTCAATCAAAAGTAAGGTTCAACTCTGTCATTTGAATGCACAGAACAGAAAGTTGTTTCATACAATGCTTCTGTGTAGTTTATATTTGAACATATTCTTTTTTCCACTATTACCCACTTAGCGCTACGAATGTCCAGTTGCATTTTCTACAGACAGAGTGTTTCAAAACTGCTCAATCAAAAGTATGGTTTAACTCTGTTAGCTGAATGCTCAGATCAGAAAGAATTTTCACAGAATGCTTCTGTGTAATTTATATTTGAATATATTCCTTTTTCCACTACTACTCTCTTAGCGCTCCAAATGTCCAGTTGCATTTTTTACAGAAAGAGTGTTCAGATCTGCTCAATCAAAAGTATGGTTTAACTCTGTTAGCTGAATGCACAGATCAGAAAGAAGTTTCACAGAATGATTCTGTGTAGTTTATATTTGGAGACATTCCTTTTTCCGCTATTACCCTCTTAGCGCTCCGAATCTCCACTTGCATTTTCTACAGAAAGAGTGTTTCAGAACGGCTCAATCAAAACTAAGGTTCAACTCTTTTAGTTGAACAAACAGAACAGAAAGAAGTTTCACACAATTCTTCTGTGTAGTTTTTATTTGTAGACATTCTTTTTCCCAATATAGGCCTCTTAGCGCTCAGAATGTCCAATTGCAGTTTCTACAGAAAGAGTGTTTCAGAACGGCTCAATCAAAAGTAAGGTTCAACTCTGTTAGTTGAATGCACAGAACAGAAAGTAGTTTCATACAATGCTTCTGTGTAGTTTATATTTGAATATATTCTTTTTTCCACTATTACCCACCTAGCGCTACGAATGTCCAGTTGCATTTTCTACAGACAGAGTGTTTCAAAACTGCTCAATCAAAAGTATGGTTTAACTCTGTTAGCTGAATGCTCAGATCAGAAAGAAGTTTCACAGAATGTTTCTGTGTAGTTTATATTTGAATATATTCCTTTTTCCACTACTACGCTCTTAGCGCTCCAAATGTCCAGTTGCATTTTCTACAGAAAGAGTGTTCAGATCTGCTCAATCAAAAGTATGGTTTAACACTGTTAGCTGAATGCACAGATCAGAAAGAAGTTTCACCGAATGATTCTGTGTAGTTTATATTTGAAGACATTCCTTTTTCCACTATTACCCTCTTAGCGCTCCGAATCTCCACTTGTATTTTCTACAAAAAGAGTGTTTCATAACTGCTCAATCAATAATATGTTTTATCTCTGTTAACTGAATTTACAGATCATAAATAAGTTTCACAGAATGCATCTGTGTAGTTTTTATTTGAAGATATCTTTTTCCCAATGTAGGCCTCTTAGCGCTTAGCATGTCCAATTGCAGTTTCTACAGAAAGAGTGTTTCAGAACGGCTCAATAAAAAGTAAGGTTCAACTATGTTAGTTGAATGCACAGAACAGAAAGAATTTTCACAGAATGCTTCTGTGTAGTTTATATTTGAATATATTCCTTTTTCCACTACTACTCTCTTAGCGCTCCAACTGTCCAGTTGCATTTTCTACAGAAAGAGTGTTCAGATCTGCTCAATCAAAAATATGGTTTAACTCTGTTAGCTGAATGCACAGATCAGAAAGAAGTTTCACAGAATGATTCTGTGTAGTTTATATTTGGAGACATTCCTTTTTCCACTATTACCCTCTTAGCGCTCCGAATCTCCACTTGCATTTTCTACAGAAAGAGTGTTTCAGAACGGCTCAATCAAAACTAAGGTTCAACACTTTTAGTTCAACAAACAGAACAGAAAGAAGTTTCACACAATTCTTCTGTGTAGTTTTTATTTGTAGACATTCTTTTTCCCAATATAGGCCTCTTAGCGCTCAGAATGTCCAATTGCAGTTTCTACAGAAAGAGTGTTTCAGAACGGCTCAATCAAAAGTAAGGTTCAACTCTGTTAGTTGAATGCACAGAACAGAAAGAAGTTTCATACAATGCTTCTGTGTAGTTTATATTTGTATATATTCCTTTTTCCACTATTACCCTCTTAGCGCTCCGAATGTCCACTTGCATTTTCTACAGAAAGAGTGTTCAAAACTGCGCAATCAAAAGTATGGTTTAACTCTGTTAGCTTAATGAACATGTCAGAAATACGTTTCACACAATGCTTCTGTGTAGTTTTTATTTGAAGATATTATTTTTCCCAATAGAGGCCTCTTAGCGCTCAGAATGTCCAATTGCAGTTTCTACAGAAAGAGTGTTTCAGAAAGGCTCAATCAAAAGTAAGGTTCAACTCTGTTAGTTGAATGCACAGAACAGAAAGAAGTTTCATACAATGCTTCTGTGTAGTTTATATTTGAACATATTCTTTTTTCCACTATTACCCACTTAGCGCTACGAATGTCCAGTTGCATTTTCTACAGACAGAGTGTTTCAAAACTGCTCAATCAAAAGTATGGTGTAACTCTGTTAGCTGAATGCTCAGATCAGAAAGAAGTTTCACAGAATGCTTCTGTGTAGTTTATATTTGAATATATTCCTTTTTCCACTACTTCTCTCTCAGCGCTCCAAATGTCCAGTTGCATTTTCTACAGAAAGAGTGTTCAGATCTGCTCAATCAAAAGTATGGTTTAACTCTGTTAGCTGAATGCACAGATCAGAAAGAAGTTTCACAGAATGATTCTGTGTAGTTTATATTTGGAGACATTCCTTTTTCCACTATTACCCTCTTAGCGCTCCGAATCTCCACTTGCATTTTCTACAGAAAGAGTGTTTCAGAACGGCTCAAACAAAACTAAGGTTCAATTCTTTTAGTTGAACAAACAGAACAGAAAGAAGTTTCACACAATTCTTCTGTGTAGTTTTTATTTGTAGACATTCTTTTTCCCAATATAGGCCTCTTAGCGCTCAGAATGTCCAATTGCAGTTTCTACAGAAAGAGTGTTTCAGAACGGCTCAATCAAAAGTAAGGTTCAACTCTGTTAGTTGAATGCACAGAACAGAAAGTAGTTTCATACAATGCTTCTGTGTAGTTTATATTTGAACATATTCTATTTTCCACTATTACCCACTTAGTGCTACGAATGTCCAGTTGCATTTTCTACAGACAGAGTGCTTCAAAACTGCTCAATCAAAAGTATGGTTTAACTCTGTTAGCTGAATGCTCAGATCAGAAAGAAGTTTCACAGAATGCTTCTGTGTAGTTTATATTTGAATATATTCCTTTTTCCACTACTACCCTCTTAGCGCTCCGAATCTCCACTTGCATTTTCTACAGAAAGAGTGTTTCAGAACGGCTCAATCAAAACTAAGGTTCAACGCTTTTAGTTGAACAAACAGAACAGAAAGAAGTTTCACACAATTCTTCTGTGTAGTTTTTATTTGTAGACATTCTTTTTCCCAATATAGGCCTCTTAGCGCTCAGAATGTCCAATTGCAGTTTCTACAGAAAGAGTGTTTCAGAACGGCTCAATCAAAAGTAAGGTTCAAATCTGTTAGTTGAATGCAAAGAACAGGAAGAAGTTACATACAATGCTTCTGTGTAGTTTATATTTGAACATATTCTTTTTTCCACTGTTACCCACTTAGCGCTACGAATGTCCAGTTGCATTTTCTACAGAGTGTTTCAAAACTGCTCAATCAAAAGTATGGTTTAACTCTGTTAGCTGAATGCTCAGATCAGAAAGAAGTTTCACAGAATGCTTCTGTGTAGTTTATATTTGAATATATTCCTTTTTCCACTACTACGCTCTTAGCACTCCAAATGTCCAGTTGCATTTTCTACAGAAAGAGTGTTCAGATCTGCTCAATCAAAAGTATGGTTTAACTCTGTTAGCTGAATGCACAGATCAGAAAGAAGTTTCACCGAATGATTCTGTGTAGTTTATATTTGAAGACATTCCTTTTTCCACTATTACCCTCTTAGCGCTCCGAATCTCCACTTGCATTTTCTACAGAAAGAGTGTTTCAGAACGGCTCAATCAAAACTAAGGTTCAACTCTTTTAGTTGAACAAACAGAACAGAAAGAAGTTTCACACAATTCTTCTGTGTAGTTTTTATTGGTAGACATTCTTTTTCCCAATATAGGCCTCTTAACGCTCAGAATGTCCAATTGCAGTTTCTACAGAAAGAGTGTTTCAGAACGGCTCAATAAAAAGTAAGGTTCAACTCTGTTAGTTGAATGCACAGAACAGAAAGAAGTTTCATACAATGCTTCTGTGTAGTTTATATTTGAACATATTCTTTTTTCCACTATTACCCACTTAGCGCTACGAATGTCCAGTTGCATTTTCTACAGACAGAGTGTTTCAAAACTGCTCAAACAAAAGTATGGTTTAACTCTGTTAGCTATATGCTCAGATCAGAAAGAAGTTTCACAGAATGCTTCTGTGTAGTTTATATTTGAATATATTCCTTTTTCCACTACTATGCTCTTAGCGCTCCAAATGTCCAGTTGCATTTTCAACAGAAAGAGTGTTCAGATCTGCTCAATCAAAGTATGGTTTAATTCTGTTAGCTGAATGCACAGATCAGAAAGAAGTTTCACCGAATGATGCTGTGTAGTTTATATTTGAAGACATTCCTTTTTCCACTATTACCCTCTTAGCGCTCCGAATCTCCACTAGCATTTTCTACAAAAAGAGTGTTTCATAACTGCTCAATCAAAAATATGTTTTATCTCTGTTAACTGAATTTACAGATCAGAAATAAGTTTCACAGAATGCATCTGTGTAGTTTTTATTTGAAGATATTCTTTTTCCCAATGTAGGCCTCTTAGCGCTTAGCATGTCCAATTGCAGTTTCTACAGAAAGAGTGTTTCAGAACGGCTCAATCAAAAGTAAGGTTCAACTCTGTTAGTTGAATGCACAGAACAGAAAGAATTTTCACAGAATGCTACTGTGTAGTTTATATTTGAATATATTCCTTTTTCCACTATTACCCTCTTAGCGCTCCGAATGTCCACTTGCATTTTCTACAGAAAGAGTGTTCAGAACTGCGCAATCAAAAGTATGGTTTAACTCTGTTAGCTTAATGAACATATCAGAAATAAGTTTCACACAATGCTTCTGTGTAGTTTTTATTTGAAGATATTATTTTTCCCAATATAGACCTCTTAGCGCTCAGAATGTCCAATTGCAGTTTCTAGAGAAAGAGTGTTTCAGAAAGGCTCAATCAAAAGTAAGGTTCAACTCTGTTAGTTGAATGCACAGAACAGAAAGAAGTTTCATACAATGCTTCTGTGTAGTTTATATTTGAACATATTCTTTTTTCCACTATTACCCACTTAGCGCTACGAATGTCCAGTTGCATTTTCTACAGACAGAGTGTTTCAAAACTGCTCAACCAAAAGTATGGTTTAACTCTGTTAGCTGAATGCTCAGATCAGAAAGAAGTTTTACAGAATGCTTCTGTGTAGTTTATATTTGAATATATTCCTTTTTCCACTACTACTCTCTTAGCGCTCCAAATGTCCAGTTGCATTTTCTACAGAAAGAGTGTTCAGATCTGCTCAATCAAAAGTATGGTTTAACTCTGTTAGCTGAATGCACAGATCAGAAAGAAGTTTCACAGAATGATTCTGTGTAGTTTATATTTGGAGACATTCCTTTTTCCACTATTACCCTCTTAGCGCTCCGAATCTCCACTTGCATTTTCTATAGAAAGAGTGTTTCAGAACGGCTCAATCAAAACTTAGGTTCAAGTCTTTTAGTTGAACAAACAGAACAGAAAGAAGTTTCACACAATTCTTCTGTGTAGTTTTTATTTGAAGATATTATTTTTCCCAATAGAGGCCTCTTAGCGCTCAGAATGTCCAATTGCAGTTTCTACAGAAAGAGTGTTTCAGAAAGGCTCAATCAAAAGTAAGGTTCATCTCTGTTAGTTGAATGCACAGAACAGAAAGAAGTTTCATACAATGCTTCTGTGTAATTTATATTTGAACATATTCTTTTTTCCACTCTTACCCACTTAGCGCTACGAATGTCCAGTTGCATTTTCTACAGACAGTGTGTTTCAAAACTGCTCAATCAAAGTATGGTTTAACTCTGTTAGCTGAATGCTCAGATCAGAAAGAAGTTTCACAGAATGCTTCTGTGTAGTTTATATTTGAATATATTCCTTTTTCCACTACTACGCTCTTAGCGCTCCAAATGTCCAGTTGCATTTTCTACAGAAAGAGTGTTCAGATCTGCTCAATCAAAAGTATGGTTTAACACTGTTAGCTGAATGCACAGATCAGAAGGAAGTTTCACCGAATGATTCTGTGTAGTTTATATTTGAAGACATTCCTTTTTCCACTATTACCCTCTTAGCGCTCCGAATCTCCACTTGTATTTTCTACAAAAAGAGTGTTTCATAACTGCTCAATCAATAATATGTTTTATCTCTGTTAACTGAATTTACAGATCATAAATAAGTTTCACAGAATGCATCTGTGTAGTTTTTATTTGAAGATATCTTTTTCCCAATGTAGGCCTCTTAGCGCTTAGCATGTCCAATTGCAGTTTCTACAGAAAGAGTGTTTCAGAACGGCTCAATAAAAAGTAAGGTTCAACTATGTTAGTTGAATGCACAGAACAGAAAGAATTTTCACAGAATGCTTCTGTGTAGTTTATATTTGAATATATTCCTTTTTCCACTACTACTCTCTTAGCGCTCCAACTGTCCAGTTGCATTTTCTACAGAAAGAGTGTTCAGATCTGCTCAATCAAAAATATGGTTTAACTCTGTTAGCTGAATGCACAGATCAGAAAGAAGTTTCACAGAATGATTCTGTGTAGTTTATATTTGGAGACATTCCTTTTTCCACTATTACCCTCTTAGCGCTCCGAATCTCCACTTGCATTTTCTACAGAAAGAGTGTTTCAGAACGGCTCAATCAAAACTAAGGTTCAACACTTTTAGTTCAACAAACAGAACAGAAAGAAGTTTCACACAATTCTTCTGTGTAGTTTTTATTTGTAGACATTCTTTTTCCCAATATAGGCCTCTTAGCGCTCAGAATGTCCAATTGCAGTTTCTACAGAAAGAGTGTTTCAGAACGGCTCAATCAAAAGTAAGGTTCAACTCTGTTAGTTGAATGCACAGAACAGAAAGAAGTTTCATACAATGCTTCTGTGTAGTTTATATTTGTATATATTCCTTTTTCCACTATTACCCTCTTAGCGCTCCGAATGTCCACTTGCATTTTCTACAGAAAGAGTGTTCAAAACTGCGCAATCAAAAGTATGGTTTAACTCTGTTAGCTTAATGAACATGTCAGAAATACGTTTCACACAATGCTTCTGTGTAGTTTTTATTTGAAGATATTATTTTTCCCAATAGAGGCCTCTTAGCGCTCAGAATGTCCAATTGCAGTTTCTACAGAAAGAGTGTTTCAGAAAGGCTCAATCAAAAGTAAGGTTCAACTCTGTTAGTTGAATGCACAGAACAGAAAGAAGTTTCATACAATGCTTCTGTGTAGTTTATATTTGAACATATTCTTTTTTCCACTATTACCCACTTAGCGCTACGAATGTCCAGTTGCATTTTCTACAGACAGAGTGTTTCAAAACTGCTCAATCAAAAGTATGGTGTAACTCTGTTAGCTGAATGCTCAGATCAGAAAGAAGTTTCACAGAATGCTTCTGTGTAGTTTATATTTGAATATATTCCTTTTTCCACTACTTCTCTCTCAGCGCTCCAAATGTCCAGTTGCATTTTCTACAGAAAGAGTGTTCAGATCTGCTCAATCAAAAGTATGGTTTAACTCTGTTAGCTGAATGCACAGATCAGAAAGAAGTTTCACAGAATGATTCTGTGTAGTTTATATTTGGAGACATTCCTTTTTCCACTATTACCCTCTTAGCGCTCCGAATCTCCACTTGCATTTTCTACAGAAAGAGTGTTTCAGAACGGCTCAAACAAAACTAAGGTTCAATTCTTTTAGTTGAACAAACAGAACAGAAAGAAGTTTCACACAATTCTTCTGTGTAGTTTTTATTTGTAGACATTCTTTTTCCCAATATAGGCCTCTTAGCGCTCAGAATGTCCAATTGCAGTTTCTACAGAAAGAGTGTTTCAGAACGGCTCAATCAAAAGTAAGGTTCAACTCTGTTAGTTGAATGCACAGAACAGAAAGTAGTTTCATACAATGCTTCTGTGTAGTTTATATTTGAACATATTCTATTTTCCACTATTACCCACTTAGTGCTACGAATGTCCAGTTGCATTTTCTACAGACAGAGTGCTTCAAAACTGCTCAATCAAAAGTATGGTTTAACTCTGTTAGCTGAATGCTCAGATCAGAAAGAAGTTTCACAGAATGCTTCTGTGTAGTTTATATTTGAATATATTCCTTTTTCCACTACTACCCTCTTAGCGCTCCGAATCTCCACTTGCATTTTCTACAGAAAGAGTGTTTCAGAACGGCTCAATCAAAACTAAGGTTCAACGCTTTCAGTTGAACAAACAGAACAGAAAGAAGTTTCACACAATTCTTCTGTGTAGTTTTTATTTGTAGACATTCTTTTTCCCAATATAGGCCTCTTAGCGCTCAGAATGTCCAATTGCAGTTTCTACAGAAAGAGTGTTTCAGAACGGCTCAATCAAAAGTAAGGTTCAAATCTGTTAGTTGAATGCAAAGAACAGGAAGAAGTTACATACAATGCTTCTGTGTAGTTTATATTTGAACATATTCTTTTTTCCACTGTTACCCACTTAGCGCTACGAATGTCCAGTTGCATTTTCTACAGAGTGTTTCAAAACTGCTCAATCAAAAGTATGGTTTAACTCTGTTAGCTGAATGCTCAGATCAGAAAGAAGTTTCACAGAATGCTTCTGTGTAGTTTATATTTGAATATATTCCTTTTTCCACTACTACGCTCTTAGCACTCCAAATGTCCAGTTGCATTTTCTACAGAAAGAGTGTTCAGATCTGCTCAATCAAAAGTATGGTTTAACTCTGTTAGCTGAATGCACAGATCAGAAAGAAGTTTCACCGAATGATTCTGTGTAGTTTATATTTGAAGACATTCCTTTTTCCACTATTACCCTCTTAGCGCTCCGAATCTCCACTTGCATTTTCTACAGAAAGAGTGTTTCAGAACGGCTCAATCAAAACTAAGGTTCAACTCTTTTAGTTGAACAAACAGAACAGAAAGAAGTTTCACACAATTCTTCTGTGTAGTTTTTATTGGTAGACATTCTTTTTCCCAATATAGGCCTCTTAACGCTCAGAATGTCCAATTGCAGTTTCTACAGAAAGAGTGTTTCAGAACGGCTCAATAAAAAGTAAGGTTCAACTCTGTTAGTTGAATGCACAGAACAGAAAGAAGTTTCATACAATGCTTCTGTGTAGTTTATATTTGAACATATTCTTTTTTCCACTATTACCCACTTAGCGCTACGAATGTCCAGTTGCATTTTCTACAGACAGAGTGTTTCAAAACTGCTCAAACAAAAGTATGGTTTAACTCTGTTAGCTATATGCTCAGATCAGAAAGAAGTTTCACAGAATGCTTCTGTGTAGTTTATATTTGAATATATTCCTTTTTCCACTACTACGCTCTTAGCGCTCCAAATGTCCAGTTGCATTTTCAACAGAAAGAGTGTTCAGATCTGCTCAATCAAAGTATGGTTTAATTCTGTTAGCTGAATGCACAGATCAGAAATAAGTTTCACCGAATGATTCTGTGTAGTTTATATTTGAAGACATTCCTTTTTCCACTATTACCCTCTTAGCGCTCCGAATCTCCACTTGCATTTTCTACAAAAAGAGTGTTTCATAACTGCTCAATCAAAAATATGTTTTATCTCTGTTAACTGAATTTACAGATCAGAAATAAGTTTCACAGAATGCATCTGTGTAGTTTTTATTTGAAGATATTCTTTTTCCCAATGTAGGCCTCTTAGCGCTTAGCATGTCCAATTGCAGTTTCTACAGAAAGAGTGTTTCAGAACGGCTCAATCAAAAGTAAGGTTCAACTCTGTTAGTTGAATGCACAGAACAGAAAGAATTTTCACAGAATGCTACTGTGTAGTTTATATTTGAATATATTCCTTTTTCCACTATTACCCTCTTAGCGCTCCGAATGTCCACTTGCATTTTCTACAGAAAGAGTGTTCAGAACTGCGCAATCAAAAGTATGGTTTAACTCTGTTAGCTTAATGAACATATCAGAAATAAGTTTCACACAATGCTTCTGTGTAGTTTTTATTTGAAGATATTATTTTTCCCAATATAGACCTCTTAGCGCTCAGAATGTCCAATTGCAGTTTCTAGAGAAAGAGTGTTTCAGAAAGGCTCAATCAAAAGTAAGGTTCAACTCTGTTAGTTGAATGCACAGAACAGAAAGAAGTTTCATACAATGCTTCTGTGTAGTTTATATTTGAACATATTCTTTTTTCCACTATTACCCACTTAGCGCTACGAATGTCCAGTTGCATTTTCTACAGACAGAGTGTTTCAAAACTGCTCAACCAAAAGTATGGTTTAACTCTGTTAGCTGAATGCTCAGATCAGAAAGAAGTTTTACAGAATGCTTCTGTGTAGTTTATATTTGAATATATTCCTTTTTCCACTACTACTCTCTTAGCGCTCCAAATGTCCAGTTGCATTTTCTACAGAAAGAGTGTTCAGATCTGCTCAATCAAAAGTATGGTTTAACTCTGTTAGCTGAATGCACAGATCAGAAAGAAGTTTCACAGAATGATTCTGTGTAGTTTATATTTGGAGACATTCCTTTTTCCACTATTACCCTCTTAGCGCTCCGAATCTCCACTTGCATTTTCTATAGAAAGAGTGTTTCAGAACGGCTCAATCAAAACTTAGGTTCAAGTCTTTTAGTTGAACAAACAGAACAGAAAGAAGTTTCACACAATTCTTCTGTGTAGTTTTTATTTGTAGACATTCTTTTTCCCAATATATGCCTCTTAGCGCTCAGAATGTCCAATTGCAGTTTCTACAGAAAGAGTGTTTCAGAACGGCTCAATCAAAAGTAAGGTTCAACTCTGTTAGTTGAATGCACAGAACAGAAAGAAGTTTCATACAATGCTTCTGTGTAGTTTATATTTGAACATATTCTTTTTTCCACTATTACCCACTTAGCGCTACGAATGTCCAGTTGCATTTTCTACAGACAGAGTGTTTCAAAACTGCTCAATCAAAAGTATGGTTTAACTCTGTTAGCTGAATGCTCAGATCAGAAAGAAGTTTCACAGAATGCTTCTGTGTAGTTTATATTTGAATATATTCCTTTTTCCACTAATACGCTCTTAGCGCTCCAAATGTCCAGTTGCATTTTCTACAGAAAGAGTGTTCAGATCTGCTCAATCAAAAGTATGGTTTAACTCTGTTAGCTGAATGCACAGATCAGAAAGAAGTTTCACCGAATGATTCTGTGTAGTTTATATTTGAAGACATTCCTTTTTCCGCTATTACCTTCTTAGCGCTCCGAATCTCCACTTGCATTTTCTACAAAAAGAGTGTTTCATAACTGCTCAATGAAAAATATGTTTTATCTCTGTTAACTGAATTTACAGATCAGAAATAAGTTGCACAGAATGCATCTGTGTAGTTTTTATTTGAAGATATTCTTTTTCCCAATGTAGGCCTCTTAGCGCTTAGCATGTCCAATTGCAGTTTCTACAGAAAGAGTGTTTCAGAACGGCTCAATCAGAAGTAAGGTTCAACTCTGTTAGTTGAATGCACAGAACAGAAAGAATTTTCACAGAATGCTACTGTGTAGTTTATATTTGAATATATCCCTTTTTCCACTATTAACCTCTTAGCGCTGCGAAGGTCCACTTGCATTTCTACAGAAAGAGTGTTCAGAACTGCGCAATCAAAAGTATGGTTTAACTCTGTTAGCTTAATGAACATATCAGAAATAAGTTTCACACAATGCTTCTGTGTAGTTTTTATTTGAAGATATTATTTTTCCCAATATAGGCCTCTTAGCGCTCAGAATGTCCAATTGCAGATTTTACAGAAAGAGAGTTTCAGAAAGGCTCAATCAAAAGTAAGGTTCAACTCTGTTAGTTGAATGCACAGAACAGAAAGATGTTTCATACAATGCTTCTGTGTAGTTTATATTTGAACATATTCTTTTTTCCACTATTACCCACTTAGCGCTACGAATGTCCAGTTGCATTTTCTACAGACAGAGTGTTTCAAAACTGCTCAATCAAAAGTATGGTTTAACTCTGTTAGCTGAATGCTCAGATCAGAAAGAAGTTTCACAGAATGCTTCTGTGTAGTTTATATTTGAATATATTCCTTTTTCCACTACTACTCTCTTAGCGCTCCAAATGTCCAGTTGCATTTTCTACAGAAAGAGTGTTCAGATCTGCTCAATCAAAAGTATGGTTTAACTCTGTTAGCTGAATGGACAGATCAGAAAGAAGTTTCACAGAATGATTCTGTGTAGTTTATATTTGGAGACATTCCTTTTTCCACTATTACCCTCTTAGCGCTCCGAATCTCCACTTGCATTTTCTACAAAAAGAGTGTTTCAGAACGGCTCAATCAAAACTAAGGTTCAACTCTTTTAGTTGAACAAACAGAACAGAAAGATGTTTCACACAATTCTTCTGTGTAGTTTTTATTTGTAGACATTCTTTTTCCCAATATAGGCCTCTTAGCTCTCAGAATGTCCAATTGCAGTTTCTACAGAAACAGTGTTTCAGAACGGCTCAATCAAAAGTAAGGTTCAACTCTGTTAGTTGAATGCACAGAACAGAAAGAATTTCATACAATGCTTCTGTGTAGTTTATATTTGAACATATTCTTTTTTCCACTATTACCCACTTAGCGCTACGAATGTCCAGTTGCATTTTCTACAGACAGAGTGTTTCAAAACTGCTCAATCAAAAGTATGGTTTAACTCTGTTAGCTGAATGCTCAGATCAGAAAGAAGTTTCACAGAATGCTTCTGTGTAGTTTATATTTGAATATATTCCTTTTTCCACTACTACGCTCTTAGCGCTCCAAATGTCCAGTTGCATTTTCTACAGAAAGAGTGTTCAGATCTGCTCAATCAAAAGTATGGTTTAAGTCTGTTAGCTGAATGCACAGAGCAGAAAGAAGTTTCACCGAATGATTCTGTGTAGTTTATATTTGAAGACATTCCTTTTTCCACTATTACCCTCTTAGCGCTCCGAATCTCCACTTGCATTTTCTACAGAAAGAGTGTTTCAGAACGGCTCAATCAAAACTAAGGTTCAACTCTTTTAGTTGAACAAACAGAACAGAAAGATGTTTCACAGAATGCATCTGTGTAGTTTTTATTTGAAGATATTCTTTTTCCCAATGTAGGCCTCTTAGCGCTTAGCATGTCCAATTGCAGTTTCTACAGAAAGAGTGTTTCAGAACGGCTCATTCAAAAGTAAGGTTCAACTCTGTTAGTTGAATGCACAGAACAGAAAGAATTTTCACAGAATGCTACTGTGTAGTTTATATTTGAATATATTCCTTTCTCCACTATTACCCTCATAGCGCTACGAATGTCCACTTGCATTTTCTACAGAAAGAGTGTTCAGAACTGCGCAATCAAAAGTATGGTTTAACTCTGTTAGCTTAATGAACATATCAGAAATAAGTTTCACACAATTCTTCTGTGTAGTTTTTATTTGAAGATATTATTTTTCCCAATAGAGGCCTCTTAGCGCTCAGAATGTCCAATTGCAGTTTCTACAGAAAGAGTGTTTCAGAAAGGCTCAATCAAAAGTAAGGTTCAACTCTGTTAGTTGAATGCACAGAACAGAAAGAAGTTTCATACAATGCTTCTGTGTAGTTTATATTTGAACATATTCTTTTTTCCACTATTACCCACTTAGCGCTACGAATGTCCAGTTGCATTTTCTACAGACAGAGTGTTTCAAAACTGCTCAATCAAAAGTATGGTTTAACTCTGTTAGCTGTATGCTCAGATCAGAAAGAAGTTTCACAGAATGCTTCTGTGTAGTTTATATTTGAATATATTCCTTTTTCCACTACTACGCTCTTAGCGCTCCAAATGTCCAGTTGCATTTTCAACAGAAAGAGTGTTCAGATCTGCTCAATCAAAAGTATGGTTTAACTCTGTTAGCTGAATGCACAGATCAGAAAGAAGTTTCACCGAATGATTCTGTGTAGTTTATATTTGAAGACATTCCTTTTTCCACTATTACCCTCTTAGCGCTCCGAATCTCCACTTGCATTTTCTACAAAAAGAGTATTTCATAACTGCTCAATCAAAAATATGTTTTATCTCTGTTAACTGAATTTACAGATCAGAAATAAGTTTCACAGAATGCATCTGTGTAGTTTTTATTTGAAGATATTCTTTTTCCCAATGTAGGTCTCTTAGCGCTTAGCATGTCCAATTGCAGTTTCTACAGAAAGAGTGTTTCAGAACGGCTCAATCAAAAGTAAGGTTCAACTCTGTTAGTTGAATGCACAGAACAGAAAGAATTTTCACAGAATGCTACTGTGTAGTTTATATTGGAATATATTCCTTTTTCCACTATTACCCTCTTAGCGCTCCGAATGTCCACTTGCATTTTCTACAGAAAGAGTGTTCAGAACTGCGCAATCAAAAGTATGGTTTAACTCTGTTAGCTTAATGAACATATCAGAAATAAGTTTCACACAATGCTTCTGTGTAGTTTTTATTTGAAGATATTATTTTTCCCAATAGAGGCCTCTTAGCGCTCAGAATGTCCAATTGCAGTTTCTACAGAAAGAGTGTTTCAGAAAGGCTCAATCAAAAGTAAGGTTCAACTCTGTCATTTGAATGCACAGAACAGAAAGTTGTTTCATACAATGCTTCTGTGTAGTTTATATTTGAACATATTCTTTTTTCCACTATTACCCACTTAGCGCTACGAATGTCCAGTTGCATTTTCTACAGACAGAGTGATTCAAAACTGCTCAATCAAAAGTATGGTTTAACTCTGTTAGCTGAATGCTCAGATCAGAAAGAATTTTCACAGAATGCTTCTGTGTAATTTATATTTGAATATATTCCTTTTTCCACTACTACTCTCTTAGCGCTCCAAATGTCCAGTTGCATTTTTTACAGAAAGAGTGTTCAGATCTGCTCAATCAAAAGTATGGTTTAACTCTGTTAGCTGAATGCACAGATCAGAAAGAAGTTTCACAGAATGATTCTGTGTAGTTTATATTTGGAGACATTCCTTTTTCCGCTATTACCCTCTTAGCGCTCCGAATCTCCACTTGCATTTTCTACAGAAAGAGTGTTTCAGAACGGCTCAATCAAAACTAAGGTTCAACTCTTTTAGTTGAACAAACAGAACAGAAAGAAGTTTCACACAATTCTTCTGTGTAGTTTTTATTTGTAGACATTCTTTTTCCCAATATAGGCCTCTTAGCGCTCAGAATGTCCAATTGCAGTTTCTACAGAAAGAGTGTTTCAGAACGGCTCAATCAAAAGTAAGGTTCAACTCTGTTAGTTGAATGCACAGAACAGAAAGTAGTTTCATACAATGCTTCTGTGTAGTTTATATTTGAATATATTCTTTTTTCCACTATTACCCACCTAGCGCTACGAATGTCCAGTTGCATTTTCTACAGACAGAGTGTTTCAAAACTGCTCAATCAAAAGTATGGTTTAACTCTGCTAGCTGAATGCTCAGATCAGAAAGAAGTTTCACAGAATGTTTCTGTGTAGTTTATATTTGAATATATTCCTTTTTCCACTACTACGCTCTTAGCGCTCCAAATGTCCAGTTGCATTTTCTACAGAAAGAGTGTTCAGATCTGCTCAATCAAAAGTATGGTTTAACACTGTTAGCTGAATGCACAGATCAGAAAGAAGTTTCACCGAATGATTCTGTGTAGTTTATATTTGAAGACATTCCTTTTTCCACTATTACCCTCTTAGCGCTCCGAATCTCCACTTGTATTTTCTACAAAAAGAGTGTTTCATAACTGCTCAATCAATAATATGTTTTATCTCTGTTAACTGAATTTACAGATCATAAATAAGTTTCACAGAATGCATCTGTGTAGTTTTTATTTGAAGATATCTTTTTCCCAATGTAGGCCTCTTAGCGCTTAGCATGTCCAATTGCAGTTTCTACAGAAAGAGTGTTTCAGAACGGCTCAATAAAAAGTAAGGTTCAACTATGTTAGTTGAATGCACAGAACAGAAAGAATTTTCACAGAATGCTTCTGTGTAGTTTATATTTGAATATATTCCTTTTTCCACTACTACTCTCTTAGCGCTCCAACTGTCCAGTTGCATTTTCTACAGAAAGAGTGTTCAGATCTGCTCAATCAAAAATATGGTTTAACTCTGTTAGCTGAATGCACAGATCAGAAAGAAGTTTCACAGAATGATTCTGTGTAGTTTATATTTGGAGACATTCCTTTTTCCACTATTACCCTCTTAGCGCTCCGAATCTCCACTTGCATTTTCTACAGAAAGAGTGTTTCAGAACGGCTCAATCAAAACTAAGGTTCAACACTTTTAGTTCAACAAACAGAACAGAAAGAAGTTTCACACAATTCTTCTGTGTAGTTTTTATTTGTAGACATTCTTTTTCCCAATATAGGCCTCTTAGCGCTCAGAATGTCCAATTGCAGTTTCTACAGAAAGAGTGTTTCAGAACGGCTCAATCAAAAGTAAGGTTCAACTCTGTTAGTTGAATGCACAGAACAGAAAGAAGTTTCATACAATGCTTCTGTGTAGTTTATATTTGTATATATTCCTTTTTCCACTATTACCCTCTTAGCGCTCCGAATGTCCACTTGCATTTTCTACAGAAAGAGTGTTCAAAACTGCGCAATCAAAAGTATGGTTTAACTCTGTTAGCTTAATGAACATGTCAGAAATACGTTTCACACAATGCTTCTGTGTAGTTTTTATTTGAAGATATTATTTTTCCCAATAGAGGCCTCTTAGCGCTCAGAATGTCCAATTGCAGTTTCTACAGAAAGAGTGTTTCAGAAAGGCTCAATCAAAAGTAAGGTTCAACTCTGTTAGTTGAATGCACAGAACAGAAAGAAGTTTCATACAATGCTTCTGTGTAGTTTATATTTGAACATATTCTTTTTTCCACTATTACCCACTTAGCGCTACGAATGTCCAGTTGCATTTTCTACAGACAGAGTGTTTCAAAACTGCTCAATCAAAAGTATGGTGTAACTCTGTTAGCTGAATGCTCAGATCAGAAAGAAGTTTCACAGAATGCTTCTGTGTAGTTTATATTTGAATATATTCCTTTTTCCACTACTTCTCTCTCAGCGCTCCAAATGTCCAGTTGCATTTTCTACAGAAAGAGTGTTCAGATCTGCTCAATCAAAAGTATGGTTTAACTCTGTTAGCTGAATGCACAGATCAGAAAGAAGTTTCACAGAATGATTCTGTGTAGTTTATATTTGGAGACATTCCTTTTTCCACTATTACCCTCTTAGCGCTCCGAATCTCCACTTGCATTTTCTACAGAAAGAGTGTTTCAGAACGGCTCAAACAAAACTAAGGTTCAATTCTTTTAGTTGAACAAACAGAACAGAAAGAAGTTTCACACAATTCTTCTGTGTAGTTTTTATTTGTAGACATTCTTTTTCCCAATATAGGCCTCTTAGCGCTCAGAATGTCCAATTGCAGTTTCTACAGAAAGAGTGTTTCAGAACGGCTCAATCAAAAGTAAGGTTCAACTCTGTTAGTTGAATGCACAGAACAGAAAGTAGTTTCATACAATGCTTCTGTGTAGTTTATATTTGAACATATTCTATTTTCCACTATTACCCACTTAGTGCTACGAATGTCCAGTTGCATTTTCTACAGACAGAGTGCTTCAAAACTGCTCAATCAAAAGTATGGTTTAACTCTGTTAGCTGAATGCTCAGATCAGAAAGAAGTTTCACAGAATGCTTCTGTGTAGTTTATATTTGAATATATTCCTTTTTCCACTACTACCCTCTTAGCGCTCCGAATCTCCACTTGCATTTTCTACAGAAAGAGTGTTTCAGAACGGCTCAATCAAAACTAAGGTTCAACGCTTTTAGTTGAACAAACAGAACAGAAAGAAGTTTCACACAATTCTTCTGTGTAGTTTTTATTTGTAGACATTCTTTTTCCCAATATAGGCCTCTTAGCGCTCAGAATGTCCAATTGCAGTTTCTACAGAAAGAGTGTTTCAGAACGGCTCAATCAAAAGTAAGGTTCAAATCTGTTAGTTGAATGCAAAGAACAGGAAGAAGTTACATACAATGCTTCTGTGTAGTTTATATTTGAACATATTCTTTTTTCCACTGTTACCCACTTAGCGCTACGAATGTCCAGTTGCATTTTCTACAGAGTGTTTCAAAACTGCTCAATCAAAAGTATGGTTTAACTCTGTTAGCTGAATGCTCAGATCAGAAAGAAGTTTCACAGAATGCTTCTGTGTAGTTTATATTTGAATATATTCCTTTTTCCACTACTACGCTCTTAGCACTCCAAATGTCCAGTTGCATTTTCTACAGAAAGAGTGTTCAGATCTGCTCAATCAAAAGTATGGTTTAACTCTGTTAGCTGAATGCACAGATCAGAAAGAAGTTTCACCGAATGATTCTGTGTAGTTTATATTTGAAGACATTCCTTTTTCCACTATTACCCTCTTAGCGCTCCGAATCTCCACTTGCATTTTCTACAGAAAGAGTGTTTCAGAACGGCTCAATCAAAACTAAGGTTCAACTCTTTTAGTTGAACAAACAGAACAGAAAGAAGTTTCACACAATTCTTCTGTGTAGTTTTTATTGGTAGACATTCTTTTTCCCAATATAGGCCTCTTAACGCTCAGAATGTCCAATTGCAGTTTCTACAGAAAGAGTGTTTCAGAACGGCTCAATAAAAAGTAAGGTTCAACTCTGTTAGTTGAATGCACAGAACAGAAAGAAGTTTCATACAATGCTTCTGTGTAGTTTATATTTGAACATATTCTTTTTTCCACTATTACCCACTTAGCGCTACGAATGTCCAGTTGCATTTTCTACAGACAGAGTGTTTCAAAACTGCTCAAACAAAAGTATGGTTTAACTCTGTTAGCTATATGCTCAGATCAGAAAGAAGTTTCACAGAATGCTTCTGTGTAGTTTATATTTGAATATATTCCTTTTTCCACTACTACGCTCTTAGCGCTCCAAATGTCCAGTTGCATTTTCAACAGAAAGAGTGTTCAGATCTGCTCAATCAAAGTATGGTTTAATTCTGTTAGCTGAATGCACAGATCAGAAAGAAGTTTCACCGAATGATTCTGTGTAGTTTATATTTGAAGACATTCCTTTTTCCACTATTACCCTCTTAGCGCTCCGAATCTCCACTAGCATTTTCTACAAAAAGAGTGTTTCATAACTGCTCAATCAAAAATATGTTTTATCTCTGTTAACTGAATTTACAGATCAGAAATAAGTTTCACAGAATGCATCTGTGTAGTTTTTATTTGAAGATATTCTTTTTCCCAATGTAGGCCTCTTAGCGCTTAGCATGTCCAATTGCAGTTTCTACAGAAAGAGTGTTTCAGAACGGCTCAATCAAAAGTAAGGTTCAACTCTGTTAGTTGAATGCACAGAACAGAAAGAATTTTCACAGAATGCTACTGTGTAGTTTATATTTGAATATATTCCTTTTTCCACTATTACCCTCTTAGCGCTCCGAATGTCCACTTGCATTTTCTACAGAAAGAGTGTTCAGAACTGCGCAATCAAAAGTATGGTTTAACTCTGTTAGCTTAATGAACATATCAGAAATAAGTTTCACACAATGCTTCTGTGTAGTTTTTATTTGAAGATATTATTTTTCCCAATATAGACCTCTTAGCGCTCAGAATGTCCAATTGCAGTTTCTAGAGAAAGAGTGTTTCAGAAAGGCTCAATCAAAAGTAAGGTTCAACTCTGTTAGTTGAATGCACAGAACAGAAAGAAGTTTCATACAATGCTTCTGTGTAGTTTATATTTGAACATATTCTTTTTTCCACTATTACCCACTTAGCGCTACGAATGTCCAGTTGCATTTTCTACAGACAGAGTGTTTCAAAACTGCTCAACCAAAAGTATGGTTTAACTCTGTTAGCTGAATGCTCAGATCAGAAAGAAGTTTTACAGAATGCTTCTGTGTAGTTTATATTTGAATATATTCCTTTTTCCACTACTACTCTCTTAGCGCTCCAAATGTCCAGTTGCATTTTCTACAGAAAGAGTGTTCAGATCTGCTCAATCAAAAGTATGGTTTAACTCTGTTAGCTGAATGCACAGATCAGAAAGAAGTTTCACAGAATGATTCTGTGTAGTTTATATTTGGAGACATTCCTTTTTCCACTATTACCCTCTTAGCGCTCCGAATCTCCACTTGCATTTTCTATAGAAAGAGTGTTTCAGAACGGCTCAATCAAAACTTAGGTTCAAGTCTTTTAGTTGAACAAACAGAACAGAAAGAAGTTTCACACAATTCTTCTGTGTAGTTTTTATTTGAAGATATTATTTTTCCCAATAGAGGCCTCTTAGCGCTCAGAATGTCCAATTGCAGTTTCTACAGAAAGAGTGTTTCAGAAAGGCTCAATCAAAAGTAAGGTTCATCTCTGTTAGTTGAATGCACAGAACAGAAAGAAGTTTCATACAATGCTTCTGTGTAATTTATATTTGAACATATTCTTTTTTCCACTCTTACCCACTTAGCGCTACGAATGTCCAGTTGCATTTTCTACAGACAGTGTGTTTCAAAACTGCTCAATCAAAGTATGGTTTAACTCTGTTAGCTGAATGCTCAGATCAGAAAGAAGTTTCACAGAATGCTTCTGTGTAGTTTATATTTGAATATATTCCTTTTTCCACTACTACGCTCTTAGCGCTCCAAATGTCCAGTTGCATTTTCTACAGAAAGAGTGTTCAGATCTGCTCAATCAAAAGTATGGTTTAACACTGTTAGCTGAATGCACAGATCAGAAGGAAGTTTCACCGAATGATTCTGTGTAGTTTATATTTGAAGACATTCCTTTTTCCACTATTACCCTCTTAGCGCTCCGAATCTCCACTTGTATTTTCTACAAAAAGAGTGTTTCATAACTGCTCAATCAATAATATGTTTTATCTCTGTTAACTGAATTTACAGATCATAAATAAGTTTCACAGAATGCATCTGTGTAGTTTTTATTTGAAGATATCTTTTTCCCAATGTAGGCCTCTTAGCGCTTAGCATGTCCAATTGCAGTTTCTACAGAAAGAGTGTTTCAGAACGGCTCAATAAAAAGTAAGGTTCAACTATGTTAGTTGAATGCACAGAACAGAAAGAATTTTCACAGAATGCTTCTGTGTAGTTTATATTTGAATATATTCCTTTTTCCACTACTACTCTCTTAGCGCTCCAACTGTCCAGTTGCATTTTCTACAGAAAGAGTGTTCAGATCTGCTCAATCAAAAATATGGTTTAACTCTGTTAGCTGAATGCACAGATCAGAATGAAGTTTCACAGAATGATTCTGTGTAGTTTATATTTGGAGACATTCCTTTTTCCACTATTACCCTCTTAGCGCTCCGAATCTCCACTTGCATTTTCTACAGAAAGAGTGTTTCAGAACGGCTCAATCAAAACTAAGGTTCAACACTTTTAGTTCAACAAACAGAACAGAAAGAAGTTTCACACAATTCTTCTGTGTAGTTTTTATTTGTAGACATTCTTTTTCCCAATATAGGCCTCTTAGCGCTCAGAATGTCCAATTGCAGTTTCTACAGAAAGAGTGTTTCAGAACGGCTCAATCAAAAGTAAGGTTCAACTCTGTTAGTTGAATGCACAGAACAGAAAGAAGTTTCATACAATGCTTCTGTGTAGTTTATATTTGTATATATTCCTTTTTCCACTATTACCCTCTTAGCGCTCCGAATGTCCACTTGCATTTTCTACAGAAAGAGTGTTCAAAACTGCGCAATCAAAAGTATGGTTTAACTCTGTTAGCTTAATGAACATGTCAGAAATACGTTTCACACAATGCTTCTGTGTAGTTTTTATTTGAAGATATTATTTTTCCCAATAGAGGCCTCTTAGCGCTCAGAATGTCCAATTGCAGTTTCTACAGAAAGAGTGTTTCAGAAAGGCTCAATCAAAAGTAAGGTTCAACTCTGTTAGTTGAATGCACAGAACAGAAAGAAGTTTCATACAATGCTTCTGTGTAGTTTATATTTGAACATATTCTTTTTTCCACTATTACCCACTTAGCGCTACGAATGTCCAGTTGCATTTTCTACAGACAGAGTGTTTCAAAACTGCTCAATCAAAAGTATGGTGTAACTCTGTTAGCTGAATGCTCAGATCAGAAAGAAGTTTCACAGAATGCTTCTGTGTAGTTTATATTTGAATATATTCCTTTTTCCACTACTTCTCTCTCAGCGCTCCAAATGTCCAGTTGCATTTTCTACAGAAAGAGTGTTCAGATCTGCTCAATCAAAAGTATGGTTTAACTCTGTTAGCTGAATGCACAGATCAGAAAGAAGTTTCACAGAATGATTCTGTGTAGTTTATATTTGGAGACATTCCTTTTTCCACTATTACCCTCTTAGCGCTCCGAATCTCCACTTGCATTTTCTACAGAAAGAGTGTTTCAGAACGGCTCAAACAAAACTAAGGTTCAATTCTTTTAGTTGAACAAACAGAACAGAAAGAAGTTTCACACAATTCTTCTGTGTAGTTTTTATTTGTAGACATTCTTTTTCCCAATATAGGCCTCTTAGCGCTCAGAATGTCCAATTGCAGTTTCTACAGAAAGAGTGTTTCAGAACGGCTCAATCAAAAGTAAGGTTCAACTCTGTTAGTTGAATGCACAGAACAGAAAGTAGTTTCATACAATGCTTCTGTGTAGTTTATATTTGAACATATTCTATTTTCCACTATTACCCACTTAGTGCTACGAATGTCCAGTTGCATTTTCTACAGACAGAGTGCTTCAAAACTGCTCAATCAAAAGTATGGTTTAACTCTGTTAGCTGAATGCTCAGATCAGAAAGAAGTTTCACAGAATGCTTCTGTGTAGTTTATATTTGAATATATTCCTTTTTCCACTACTACCCTCTTAGCGCTCCGAATCTCCACTTGCATTTTCTACAGAAAGAGTGTTTCAGAACGGCTCAATCAAAACTAAGGTTCAACGCTTTTAGTTGAACAAACAGAACAGAAAGAAGTTTCACACAATTCTTCTGTGTAGTTTTTATTTGTAGACATTCTTTTTCCCAATATAGGCCTCTTAGCGCTCAGAATGTCCAATTGCAGTTTCTACAGAAAGAGTGTTTCAGAACGGCTCAATCAAAAGTAAGGTTCAAATCTGTTAGTTGAATGCAAAGAACAGGAAGAAGTTACATACAATGCTTCTGTGTAGTTTATATTTGAACATATTCTTTTTTCCACTGTTACCCACTTAGCGCTACGAATGTCCAGTTGCATTTTCTACAGAGTGTTTCAAAACTGCTCAATCAAAAGTATGGTTTAACTCTGTTAGCTGAATGCTCAGATCAGAAAGAAGTTTCACAGAATGCTTCTGTGTAGTTTATATTTGAATATATTCCTTTTTCCACTACTACGCTCTTAGCACTCCAAATGTCCAGTTGCATTTTCTACAGAAAGAGTGTTCAGATCTGCTCAATCAAAAGTATGGTTTAACTCTGTTAGCTGAATGCACAGATCAGAAAGAAGTTTCACCGAATGATTCTGTGTAGTTTATATTTGAAGACATTCCTTTTTCCACTATTACCCTCTTAGCGCTCCGAATCTCCACTTGCATTTTCTACAGAAAGAGTGTTTCAGAACGGCTCAATCAAAACTAAGGTTCAACTCTTTTAGTTGAACAAACAGAACAGAAAGAAGTTTCACACAATTCTTCTGTGTAGTTTTTATTGGTAGACATTCTTTTTCCCAATATAGGCCTCTTAACGCTCAGAATGTCCAATTGCAGTTTCTACAGAAAGAGTGTTTCAGAACGGCTCAATAAAAAGTAAGGTTCAACTCTGTTAGTTGAATGCACAGAACAGAAAGAAGTTTCATACAATGCTTCTGTGTAGTTTATATTTGAACATATTCTTTTTTCCACTATTACCCACTTAGCGCTACGAATGTCCAGTTGCATTTTCTACAGACAGAGTGTTTCAAAACTGCTCAAACAAAAGTATGGTTTAACTCTGTTAGCTATATGCTCAGATCAGAAAGAAGTTTCACAGAATGCTTCTGTGTAGTTTATATTTGAATATATTCCTTTTTCCACTACTACGCTCTTAGCGCTCCAAATGTCCAGTTGCATTTTCAACAGAAAGAGTGTTCAGATCTGCTCAATCAAAGTATGGTTTAATTCTGTTAGCTGAATGCACAGATCAGAAATAAGTTTCACCGAATGATTCTGTGTAGTTTATATTTGAAGACATTCCTTTTTCCACTATTACCCTCTTAGCGCTCCGAATCTCCACTTGCATTTTCTACAAAAAGAGTGTTTCATAACTGCTCAATCAAAAATATGTTTTATCTCTGTTAACTGAATTTACAGATCAGAAATAAGTTTCACAGAATGCATCTGTGTAGTTTTTATTTGAAGATATTCTTTTTCCCAATGTAGGCCTCTTAGCGCTTAGCATGTCCAATTGCAGTTTCTACAGAAAGAGTGTTTCAGAACGGCTCAATCAAAAGTAAGGTTCAACTCTGTTAGTTGAATGCACAGAACAGAAAGAATTTTCACAGAATGCTACTGTGTAGTTTATATTTGAATATATTCCTTTTTCCACTATTACCCTCTTAGCGCTCCGAATGTCCACTTGCATTTTCTACAGAAAGAGTGTTCAGAACTGCGCAATCAAAAGTATGGTTTAACTCTGTTAGCTTAATGAACATATCAGAAATAAGTTTCACACAATGCTTCTGTGTAGTTTTTATTTGAAGATATTATTTTTCCCAATATAGACCTCTTAGCGCTCAGAATGTCCAATTGCAGTTTCTAGAGAAAGAGTGTTTCAGAAAGGCTCAATCAAAAGTAAGGTTCAACTCTGTTAGTTGAATGCACAGAACAGAAAGAAGTTTCATACAATGCTTCTGTGTAGTTTATATTTGAACATATTCTTTTTTCCACTATTACCCACTTAGCGCTACGAATGTCCAGTTGCATTTTCTACAGACAGAGTGTTTCAAAACTGCTCAACCAAAAGTATGGTTTAACTCTGTTAGCTGAATGCTCAGATCAGAAAGAAGTTTTACAGAATGCTTCTGTGTAGTTTATATTTGAATATATTCCTTTTTCCACTTCTACTCTCTTAGCGCTCCAAATGTCCAGTTGCATTTTCTACAGAAAGAGTGTTCAGATCTGCTCAATCAAAAGTATGGTTTAACTCTGTTAGCTGAATGCACAGATCAGAAAGAAGTTTCACAGAATGATTCTGTGTAGTTTATATTTGGAGACATTCCTTTTTCCACTATTACCCTCTTAGCGCTCCGAATCTCCACTTGCATTTTCTATAGAAAGAGTGTTTCAGAACGGCTCAATCAAAACTTAGGTTCAAGTCTTTTAGTTGAACAAACAGAACAGAAAGAAGTTTCACACAATTCTTCTGTGTAGTTTTTATTTGTAGACATTCTTTTTCCCAATATATGCCTCTTAGCGCTCAGAATGTCCAATTGCAGTTTCTACAGAAAGAGTGTTTCAGAACGGCTCAATCAAAAGTAAGGTTCAACTCTGTTAGTTGAATGCACAGAACAGAAAGAAGTTTCATACAATGCTTCTGTGTAGTTTATATTTGAACATATTCTTTTTTCCACTATTACCCACTTAGCGCTACGAATGTCCAGTTGCATTTTCTACAGACAGAGTGTTTCAAAACTGCTCAATCAAAAGTATGGTTTAACTCTGTTAGCTGAATGCTCAGATCAGAAAGAAGTTTCACAGAATGCTTCTGTGTAGTTTATATTTGAATATATTCCTTTTTCCACTAATACGCTCTTAGCGCTCCAAATGTCCAGTTGCATTTTCTACAGAAAGAGTGTTCAGATCTGCTCAATCAAAAGTATGGTTTAACTCTGTTAGCTGAATGCACAGATCAGAAAGAAGTTTCACCGAATGATTCTGTGTAGTTTATATTTGAAGACATTCCTTTTTCCGCTATTACCTTCTTAGCGCTCCGAATCTCCACTTGCATTTTCTACAAAAAGAGTGTTTCATAACTGCTCAATGAAAAATATGTTTTATCTCTGTTAACTGAATTTACAGATCAGAAATAAGTTGCACAGAATGCATCTGTGTAGTTTTTATTTGAAGATATTCTTTTTCCCAATGTAGGCCTCTTAGCGCTTAGCATGTCCAATTGCAGTTTCTACAGAAAGAGTGTTTCAGAACGGCTCAATCAGAAGTAAGGTTCAACTCTGTTAGTTGAATGCACAGAACAGAAAGAATTTTCACAGAATGCTACTGTGTAGTTTATATTTGAATATATCCCTTTTTCCACTATTAACCTCTTAGCGCTGCGAAGGTCCACTTGCATTTCTACACAAAGAGTGTTCAGAACTGCGCAATCAAAAGTATGGTTTAACTCTGTTAGCTTAATGAACATATCAGAAATAAGTTTCACACAATGCTTCTGTGTAGTTTTTATTTGAAGATATTATTTTTCCCAATATAGGCCTCTTAGCGCTCAGAATGTCCAATTGCAGATTTTACAGAAAGAGAGTTTCAGAAAGGCTCAATCAAAAGTAAGGTTCAACTCTGTTAGTTGAATGCACAGAACAGAAAGATGTTTCATACAATGCTTCTGTGTAGTTTATATTTGAACATATTCTTTTTTCCACTATTACCCACTTAGCGCTACGAATGTCCAGTTGCATTTTCTACAGACAGAGTGTTTCAAAACTGCTCAATCAAAAGTATGGTTTAACTCTGTTAGCTGAATGCTCCGATCAGAAAGAAGTTTCACAGAATGCTTCTGTGTAGTTTATATTTGAATATATTCCTTTTTCCACTACTACTCTCTTAGCGCTCCAAATGTCCAGTTGCATTTTCTACAGAAAGAGTGTTCAGATCTGCTCAATCAAAAGTATGGTTTAACTCTGTTAGCTGAATGGACAGATCAGAAAGAAGTTTCACAGAATGATTCTGTGTAGTTTATATTTGGAGACATTCCTTTTTCCACTATTACCCTCTTAGCGCTCCGAATCTCCACTTGCATTTTCTACAAAAAGAGTGTTTCAGAACGGCTCAATCAAAACTAAGGTTCAACTCTTTTAGTTGAACAAACAGAACAGAAAGATGTTTCACACAATTCTTCTGTGTAGTTTTTATTTGTAGACATTCTTTTTCCCAATATAGGCCTCTTAGCTCTCAGAATGTCCAATTGCAGTTTCTACAGAAACAGTGTTTCAGAACGGCTCAATCAAAAGTAAGGTTCAACTCTGTTAGTTGAATGCACAGAACAGAAAGAATTTCATACAATGCTTCTGTGTAGTTTATATTTGAACATATTCTTTTTTCCACTATTACCCACTTAGCGCTACGAATGTCCAGTTGCATTTTCTACAGACAGAGTGTTTCAAAACTGCTCAATCAAAAGTATGGTTTAACTCTGTTAGCTGAATGCTCAGATCAGAAAGAAGTTTCACAGAATGCTTCTGTGTAGTTTATATTTGAATATATTCCTTTTTCCACTACTACGCTCTTAGCGCTCCAAATGTCCAGTTGCATTTTCTACAGAAAGAGTGTTCAGATCTGCTCAATCAAAAGTATGGTTTAAGTCTGTTAGCTGAATGCACAGAGCAGAAAGAAGTTTCACCGAATGATTCTGTGTAGTTTATATTTGAAGACATTCCTTTTTCCACTATTACCCTCTTAGCGCTCCGAATCTCCACTTGCATTTTCTACAGAAAGAGTGTTTCAGAACGGCTCAATCAAAACTAAGGTTCAACTCTTTTAGTTGAACAAACAGAACAGAAAGATGTTTCACAGAATGCATCTGTGTAGTTTTTATTTGAAGATATTCTTTTTCCCAATGTAGGCCTCTTAGCGCTTAGCATGTCCAATTGCAGTTTCTACAGAAAGAGTGTTTCAGAACGGCTCATTCAAAAGTAAGGTTCAACTCTGTTAGTTGAATGCACAGAACAGAAAGAATTTTCACAGAATGCTACTGTGTAGTTTATATTTGAATATATTCCTTTCTCCACTATTACCCTCATAGCGCTACGAATGTCCACTTGCATTTTCTACAGAAAGAGTGTTCAGAACTGCGCAATCAAAAGTATGGTTTAACTCTGTTAGCTTAATGAACATATCAGAAATAAGTTTCACACAATTCTTCTGTGTAGTTTTTATTTGAAGATATTATTTTTCCCAATAGAGGCCTCTTAGCGCTCAGAATGTCCAATTGCAGTTTCTACAGAAAGAGTGTTTCAGAAAGGCTCAATCAAAAGTAAGGTTCAACTCTGTTAGTTGAATGCACAGAACAGAAAGAAATTTCATACAATGCTTCTGTGTAGTTTATATTTGAACATATTCTTTTTTCCACTATTACCCACTTAGCGAAACGAATGTCCAGTTGCATTTTCTACAGACAGAGTGTTTCAAAACTGCTCAATCAAAAGTATGGTTTAACTCTGTTAGCTGAATGCTCAGATCAGAAAGGAGTTTCACAGAATGCTTCTGTGTAGTTTATATTTGAATATATTCCTTTTTCCACTACTATGCTCTTAGCGCTCCAAATGTCCAGTTGCATTTTCTACAGAAAGAGTGTTCAGATCTGCTCAATCAAAAGTAGGGTTTAACTCTGTTAGCTGAATGCACAGATCAGAAAGAAGTTTCACCGAATGATTCTGTGTAGTTTATATTTGAAGACATTCCTTTTTCCACTATTACCCTCCTAGCGCTCTGAATCTCCACTTGCATTTTCTACAAAAAGTGTGTTTCATAACTGCTCAATCAAAAATATGTTTTATCTCTGTTAACTGAATTTACAGATCAGAAATAAGTTTCACAGAATGCGTCTGTGCAGTTTTTATTTGAAGATATTCTTTTTCCCAATGTAGGCCTCTTAGCGCTTAGCATGTCCAATTGCAGTTTCTACAGAAAGAGTGTTTCAGAACGGCTCAATCAAAAATAAGGTTCAACTCTGTTAGTTGAATGCACAGAACAGAAAGAATTTTCACCGAATGCTACTGTGTAGTTTATATTTGAATATATCCCTTTCTCCACAATTACCCCCTTAGCGCTCCGAATGTCCACTTCCATTTTCTACAGAAAGAGTGTTCAGAACTGCGCAATCGGAAGTATGGTTTAACTCTGTTAGCTTAATGAACATATCAGAAATAAGTTTCACACAATGCTTCTGTGTAGTTTTTATTTGAAGATATTATTTTTCCCAATATAGGCCTCTTAGCGCTCAGAATGTCCAATTGCAGTTTCTACAGAAAGAGTATTTCAGAAAGGCTCAATCAAAAGTAAGGTTCAACTCTGTTAGTTGAATGCACAGAACAGAAAGAAATTTCATTCAGTGCTTCTGTGTAGTTTATATTTGAAGATATTCTTTTTTCCACTATTACCCACTTGGCGCTACGAATGTCCAGTTGCATTTTCTTCAGACAGAGTGTTTCAAAACTGCTCAATCAAAAGTATGGTTTAACTCTGTTAGCTGAATGCTCAGATCAGAAAGAAGTTTCACAGAATGCTTCTGTGTAGTTTATATTTGAATATATTCCTTTTTCCACTACTACTCTCTTAGCGCTCCAAATGTCCAGTTGCATTTTCTACAGAAAGAGTGTTCAGATCTGCTCAATCAAAAGTATGGTTTAACTCTGTTAGCTGAATGCACAGATCAGAAAGAAGTTTCACAGAATGATTCTGTGTAGTTTATATTTGGAGACATTCCTTTTTCCACTATTACCCTCTTAGCGCTCCGAATGTCCACTTGCATTTTCTACAGAAAGAGTGTTTCAGAACGGCTCAATCAAAACTAAGGTTCAACTCTTTTAGTTGAACAAACAGAACAGAAAGAAGTTTCACACAATTCTTCTGTGTAGTTTTTATTTGTAGACATTCTTTTTCCCAATATAGGCCTCTTAGCGCTCAGAATGTTCAATTGCAGTTTCTACAGAAAGAGTGTTTCAGAACGGCTCAATCAAAAGTAAGGTTCAACTCTGTTAGTTGAATGCACAGAACAGAAAGAAGTTTCATACAATGCTTCTGTGTAGTTTATATTTGAACATATTCTTTTTTCCACTATTACCCACTTAGCGCTAGAAATGTCCAGTTGCATTTTCTACAGACAGAGTGTTTCAAAACTGCTCAATCAAAAGTATGGTTTAACTCTGTTAGCTGAATGCTCAGATCAGAAAGAAGTTTCACAGAATGCTTCTGTGTAGTTTATATTTGAATATATTCCTTTTTCCACTACTACGCTCTTAGCGCTCCAAATGTCCAGTTGCATTTTCTACAGAAAGAGTGTTCAGATCTGCTCAATCAAAAGTATGGTTTAACTCTGTTAGCTGAATGCAAAGATCAGAAAGAAGTTTCACCGAATTATTCTGAGTAGTTTATATTTGAAGACATTCCTTTTTCCACTATTACCTTCTTAGCGCTCCGAATCTCCACTTGCATTTTCTACAAAAAGAGTGTTTCATAACTGCTCAATCAAAAATATGTTTTATCTCTGTTAACTGAATTTACAGATCAGAAATAAGTTTCACAGAATGCATCTGTGTAGTTTTTATTTGAAGATATTCTTTTTCCCAATGTAGGCCTCTTAGCCCTTAGCATGTCCAATTGCAATTTCTACAGAAAGAGTGTTTCAGAACGGCTCAATCAAAAGTAAGGTTCAACTCTGTTAGTTGAATGCACAGAACAGAAAGAATTTTCACAGAATGCTACTGTGTAGTTTATATTTGAATATATTCCTTTCTCCACTATTACCCTCTTAGCGCTACGAATGTCCACTTGCATTTTCTACAGAAAGAGTGTTCAGAACTGCGCAATCAAAAGTATGGTTTAACTCTGTTAGCTTAATGAACATATCAGAAATAAGTTTCACACAATGCTTCTGTGTAGTTTTTATTTGAAGATATTATTTTTCCCAATAGAGGCCTCTTAGCGCTCAGAATGTACAATTGCAGTTTCTACAGAAAGAGTGTTTCAGAAAGGCTCAATCAAAAGTAAGGTTCAACTCTGTTAGTTGAATGCACAGAACAGAAAGAAATTTCATACAATGCTTCTGTGTAGTTTATATTTGAACCTATTCTTTTTTCCACTATTACCCACTTAGCGCTACGAATGTCCAGTTGCATTTTCTACAGACAGAGTGTTTCAAAACTGCTCAATCAAAAGTATGGTTTAACTCTGTTAGCTGTATGCTCAGATCAGAAAGAAGTTTCACAGAATGCTTCTGTGTAGTTTATATTTGAATATATTCCTTTTTCCACTACTACGCTCTTAGCGCTCCAAATGTCCAGTTGCATTTTCAACAGAAAGAGTGTTCAGATCTGCTCAATCAAAAGTATGGTTTAACACTGTTAGCTGAATGCACATATCAGAAAGAAGTTTCACCGAATGATTCTGTGTAGTTTATATTTGAAGACATTCCTTTTTCCACTATTACCCTCTTAGCGCTCCGAATCTCCACTTGAATTTCCTACGAAAAGAGTGTTTCATAACTGCTCAATCAAAAATATGTTTTATCTCTGTTAACTGAATTTACAGATCAGAAATAAGTTTCACAGAATGCATCTGTGTAGTTTTTATTTGAAGATATTCTTTTTCCCAATGTAGGCCTCTTAGCGCTTAGCATGTCCAATTGCAGTTTCTACAGAAAGAGTGTTTCAGAACGGCTCAATCAAAAGTAAGGTTCAACTCTGTTAGTTGAACGCACAGAACAGAAAGAATTTTCACAGAATGCTACTGTGTAGTTTATATTTGAATATATTCCTTTTTCCACTATTACCCTCTTAGCGCTCCGAATGTCCACTTGCATTTTCTACAGAAAGAGTGTTCAGAACTGCGCAATCAAAAGTATGGTTTAACTCTGTTAGCTTAATGAACATATCAGAAAAAAGTTTCACACAATGCTTCTGTGTAGTTTTTATTTGAAGATATTATTTTTCCCAATAGAGGCCTCTTCGCGCTCAGAATGTCCAATTGCAGTTTCTACAGAAAGAGTGTTTCAGAAAGGCTCAATCAAAAGTAAGGTTCAACTCTGTTAGTTGAATACACAGAACAGAAAGTAGTTTCATACAATGCTTCTGTGTAGTTTATATTTGAACATATTCTTTTTTCCACTATTACCCACTTAGCGCTACGAATGTCCAGTTGCATTTTCTACAGACAGAGTGTTTCAAAACTGCTCAATCAAAAGTATGGTTTAATTCTGTTAGCTGAATGCTCAGATCAGAAAGAAGTTTCACAGAATGCTTCTGTGTAGTTGATATTTGAATATATTCCTTTTTCCACTACTACTCTCTTAGCGCTCCAAATGTCCAGTTTCATTATCTACAGAAAGAGTGTTCAGATCTGCTCAATCAAAAGTATGGTTTAACTCTGTTAGCTGAATGCACAGATCAGAAAGAAGTTTCACAGAATGATTCTGTGTAGTTTATATTTGGAGACATTCCTTTTTCCACTATTACCCTCTTACCGCTCCGAATCTCCACTTGCATTTTCTACAGAAAGAGTGTTTCAGAACGGCTCAATCAAAACTAAGGATCAACTCTTTTAGTTGAAGAAACAGAACAGAAAGAAGTTTCACACAATTCTTCTGTGTAGTTTTTATTTGTAGACATTCTTTTTCCCAATATAGGCCTCTTAGCGCTCAGAATGTCCAATTGCAGTTTTTACAGAAAGAGTGTTTCAGAACGGCTCAATCAAAAGTAAGGTTCAACTCTGTTAGTTGAATGCACAGAACAGAAAGAAGTTTCATACAATGCTTCTGTGTAGTTCATATTTGAACATATTCTTTTTTCCACTATTACCCACTTAGCGCTACGAATGTCCAGTTGCATTTTCTACAGACAGAGTGTTTCAAAACTGCTCAATCAAAAGTATGGTTTAACTCTGTTAGCTGAATGCTCAGATCAGAAAGAAGTTTCACAGAATGCTTCTGTGTAGTTTATATTTGAATATATTCCTTTTTCCACTACTACGCTCTTAGCGCTCCAAATGTCCAGTTGCATTTTCAACAGAAAGAGTGTTCAGATCTGCTCAATCAAAAGTATGGTTTAACTCTGTTAGCTGAATGCACAGATCAGAAAGAAGTTTCACCGAATGATTCTGTGTAGTTTATATTTGAAGACATTCCTTTTTCCACTATTACCCTCTTAGCGCTCCGAATCTCCACTTGCATTTTCTATAAAAAGAGTATTTCATAACTGCTCAATCAAAAATATGTTTTATCTCTGTTAACTGAATTTACAGATCAGAAATAAGTTTCACAGAATGCATCTGTGTAGTTTTTATTTGAAGATATTCTTTTTCCCAATGTAGGTCTCTTAGCGCTTAGCATGTCCAATTGCAGTTTCTACAGAAAGAGTGTTTCAGAACGGCTCAATCAAAAGTAAGGTTCAACTCTGTTAGTTGAATGCACAGAACAGAAAGAATTTTCACAGAATGCTACTGTGTAGTTTATATTTGAATATATTCCTTTTTCCACTATTACCCTCTTAGCGCTCCGAATGTCCACTTGCATTTTCTACAGAAAGAGTGTTCAGAACTGCGCAATCAAAAGTATGGTTTAACTCTGTTAGCTTAATGAACATATCAGAAATAAGTTTCACACAATGCTTCTGTGTAGTTTTTATTTGAAGATATTATTTTTCCCAATAGAGGCCTCTTAGCGCTCAGAATGTCCAATTGCAGTTTCTACAGAAAGAGTGTTTCAGAAAGGCTCAATCAAAAGTAAGGCTCAACTCTGTCAGTTGAATGCACAGAACCGAAAGAAGTTTCATACAATGCTTCTGTGTAGTTTATATTTGAACATATTCTTTTTTCCACTATTACCCACTTAGCGCTACGAATGTCCAGTTGCATTTTCTACAGACAGAGTGTTTCAAAACTGCTGAATCAAAAGTATGGTTTAACTCTGTTAGCTGAATGCTCAGATCAGAAAGAATTTTCACAGAATGCTTCTGTGTAGTTTATATTTGAATATATTCCTTTTTCCACTACTACTCTCTTAGCGCTCCAAATGTCCAGTTGCATTTTTTACAGAAAGAGTGTTCAGATCTGCTCAATCAAAAGTATGGTTTAACTCTGTTAGCTGAATGCACAGATCAGAAAGAAGTTTCACAGAATGATTCTGTGTAGTTTATATTTGGAGACATTCCTTTTTCCGCTATTACCCTCTTAGCGCTCCGAATCTCCACTTGCATTTTCTACAGAAAGAGTGTTTCAGAACGGCTCAATCAAAACTAAGGTTCAACTCTTTTAGTTGAACAAACAGAACAGAAAGAAGTTTCACACAATTCTTCTGTGTAGTTTTTATTTGTAGACATTCTTTTTCCCAATATAGGCCTCTTAGCGCTCAGAATGTCCAATTGCAGTTTCTACAGAAAGAGTGTTTCAGAACGGCTCACTCAAAAGTAAGGTTCACCTCTGTTAGTTGAATGCACAGAACAGAAAGAAGTTTCATACAATGCTTCTGTGTAGTTTATATTTGAACATATTCTTTTTTCCACTATTACCCACTTAGCGCTACGAATGTCCAGTTGCATTTTCTACAGACAGAGTGTTTCAAAACTGCTCACTCAAAAGTATGGTTTAACTCTGTTAGCTGAATGCTCAGATCAGAAAGAAGTTTCACAGAATGCTTCTGTGTAGTTTATATTTGAATATATTCCTTTTTCCACTACTACGCTCTTGGCGCTCCAAATGTCCAGTTGCATTTTCTACAGAAAGAGTGTTCAGATATGCTCAATCAAAAGTATGGTTTAACTCTGTTAGCTGAATGCACAGATCAGAAAGAAGTTTCACCGAATTATTCTGTGTAGTTTATATTTGAAGACATTCCTTTTTCCACTATTACCCTCTTAGCGCTCCGAATGTCCACTTGCATTTTCTACAGAAAGAGTGTTCAGAACTGCGTAATCAAAAGTATGGTTTACCTCTGTTAGCTTAATGAACATATCAGAAATAAGTTTCACACAATGCTTCTGTGTAGTTTTTATTTGAAGATATTATTTTTCCCAATATAGGCCTCTTAGCGCTCAGAATGTCCAATTGCAGTTTCTACAGAAAGAGTGTTTCAGAAAGGCTCAATCAAAAGTAAGGTTCAACTCTGTTAGTTGAATGCACAGAACAGAAAGAAATTTCATACAATGCTTCTGTGTAGTTTATATTTGAACATATTCTTTTTTCCACTATTACCCACTTGGCGCTACGAATGTCCAGTTGCATTTTCTACAGACAGAGTGTTTCAAAACTGCTCAATCAAAAGTATGGTTTAACTCTGTTAGCTGAATGCTCAGATCAGAAAGAAGTTTCAAAGAATGCTTCTGTGTAGTTTATATATGAATATATTCCTTTTTCCACTACTACTCACTTAGCGCTCCAAATGTCCAGTTGCATTTTCTACAGAAAGAGTGTTCAGATCTGCTCAATCAAAAGTATGGTTTAACTCTGTTAGCTGAATGCACAGATCAGAAAGAAGTTTCGCAGAATGATTCTGTGTAGTTTATATTTGGAGACATTCCTTTTTCCACAATTACCCTCTTAGCGCTCCGAATCTCCACTTGCATTTTCTACAGAAAGAGTGTTTCAGAACGGCTCAATCAAAACTAAGGTTCAACTCTTTTAGTTGAACAAACAGAACAGAAAGAAGTTTCACAGAATGCATCTGTGTAGTTTTTATTTGAAGATATTCTTTTTCCCAATGTAGGCCTCTTAGCGCTTAGCATGTCCAATTGCAGTTTCTACAGAAAGAGTGTTTCAGAACGGCTCATTCAAAAGTAAGGTTCAACTCTGTTAGTTGAATGCACAGAACAGAAAGAATTTTCACAGAATGCTACTGTGTAGTTTATATTTGAATATATTCCTTTCTCCACTATTACCCTCATAGCGCTACGAATGTCCACTTGCATTTTCTACAGAAAGAGTGTTCAGAACTGCGCAATCAAAAGTATGGTTTCACTCTGTTAGCTTAATGAACATATCAGAAATAAGTTTCACACAATTCTTCTGTGTAGTTTTTATTTGAAGATATTATTTTTCCCAATAGAGGCCTCTTAGCGCTCAGAATGTCCAATTGCAGTTTCTACAGAAAGAGTGTTTCAGAAAGGCTCAATCAAAAGTAAGGTTCAACTCTGTTAGTTGAATGCACAGAACAGAAAGAAATTTCATACAATGCTTCTGTGTAGTTTATATTTGAACATATTCTTTTTTCCACTATTACCCACTTGGCGCTACGAATGTCCAGTTGCATTTTCTACAGACAGAGTGTTTCAAAACTGCTCAATCAAAAGTATGGTTTAACTCTGTTAGCTGAATGCTCAGATCAGAAAGAAGTTTCACAGAATGCTTCTGTGTAGTTTATATTTGAATATATTCCTTTTTCCACTACTACTCTCTTAGCGCTCCAAATGTCCAGTTGCATTTTCTACAGAAAGAGTGTTCAGATCTGCTCAATCAAAAGTATGGTTTAACTCTGTTAGCTGAATTCACAGATCAGAAAGAAGTTTCACAGAATGATTCTGTGTAGTTTATATTTGGAGACATTCCTTTTTCCACTATTACCCTCTTAGCGCTCCGAATGTCCACTTGCATTTTCTACAGAAAGAGTGTTTCAGAACGGCTCAATCAAAACTAAGGTTCAACTCTTTTAGTTGAACAAACAGAACAGAAAGAAGTTTCACACAATTCTTCTGTGTAGTTTTTATTTGTAGACATTCTTTTTCCCAATATAGGCCTCTTAGCGCTCAGAATGTTCAATTGCAGTTTCTACAGAAAGAGTGTTTCAGAACGGCTCAATCAAAAGTAAGGTTCAACTCTGTTAGTTGAATGCACAGAACAGAAAGAAGTTTCATACAATGCTTCTGTGTAGTTTATATTTGAACATATTCTTTTTTCCACTATTACCCACTTAGCGCTACGAATGTCCAGTTGCATTTTCTACAGACAGAGTGTTTCAAAACTGCTCAATCAAAAGTATGGTTTAACTCTGTTAGCTGAATGCTCAGATCAGAAAGAAGTTTCACAGAATGCTTCTGTGTAGTTTATATTTGAATATATTCCTTTTTCCACTACTACGCTCTTAGCGCTCCAAATGTCCAGTTGCATTTTCTACAGAAAGAGTGTTCAGATCTGCTCAATCAAAAGTATGTTTTAACTCTGTTAGCTGAATGCAAAGATCAGAAAGAAGTTTCACCGAATTATTCTGTGTAGTTTATATTTGAAGACATTCCTTTTTCCACTATTACCTTCTTAGCGCTCCGAATCACCACTTGCATTTTCTACAATAAGAGTGTTTCATAACTGCTCAATCAAAAATATGTTTTATCTCTGTTAACTGAATTTCAGATCAGAAATAAGTTTCACAGAATGCATCTGTGTAGTTTTTATTTGAAGATATTCTTTTTCCCAATGTAGGCCTCTTAGCGCTTAGCATGTCCAATTGCAGTTTCTACAGAAAGAGTGTTTCAGAACGGCTCAATCAAAAATAAGGTTCAACTCTGTTAGTTGAATGCACAGAACAGAAAGAATTTTCACCGAATGCTACTGTGTAGTTTATATTTGAATATATTCCTTTCTCCACTATTACCCCCTTAGCGCTCCGAATGTCCACGTCCATTTTCTACAGAAAGAGTGTTCAGAACTGCGCAATCGGAAGTATGGTTTAACTCTGTTAGCTTTATGAACATATCAGAAATAAGTTTCACAAAATGCTTCTGTGTAGTTTTTATTTGAAGATATTATTTTTCCCAATATAGGCCTCTTAGCGCTCAGAATGTCCAATTGCAGTTTCTACAGAAAGAGTATTTCAGAAAGGCTCAATCAAAAGTAAGGTTCAACTCTGTTAGTTGAATGCACAGAACAGAAAGAAATTTCATTCAATGCTTCTGTGTAGTTTATATTTGAAGATATTCTTTTTTCCACTATTACCCTCTTGGCGCTACGAATGTCCAGTTGCATTTTCTACAGACAGAGTGTTTCAAAACTGCTCAATCAAAATTATGGTTTAACTCTGTTAGCTGAATGCTCAGATCAGAAAGAAGTTTCACTGAATGCTTCTGTGTAGTTTATATTTGAATATATTCCTTTTTCCACTACTACTCTCTTAGCGCTCCAAATGTCCAGTTGCATTTTCTACAGAAAGAGTGTTCAGATCTGCTCAATCAAAAGTATGGTTTAACTCTGTTAGCTGAATGCACAGATCAGAAAGAAGTTTCACAGAATGATTCTGTGTAGTTTATATTTGGAGACATTCCTTTTTCCACTATTACCCTCTTAGCGCTCCGAATGTCCACTTGCATTTTCTACAGAAAGAGTGTTTCAGAACGGCTCAATCAAAACTAAGGTTCAACTCTTTTAGTTGAACAAACAGAACAGAAAGAAGTTTCACACAATTCTTCTCTGTAGTTTTTATTTGTAGACATTCTTTTTCCCAATATAGGCCTCTTAGCGCTCAGAATGTTCAATTGCAGTTTCTACAGAAAGAGTGTTTCAGAACGGCTCAATCAAAAGTAAGGTTAAACTCTGTTAGTTGAATGCACAGAACAGAAAGAAGTTTCATACAATGCTTCTGTGTAGTTTATATTTGAACATATTCTTTTTCCACTATTACCCACTTAGCGCTACGAATGTCCAGTTGCATTTTCTACAGACAGAGTGTTTCAAAGCTGCTCAATCAAAAGTATGGTTTAACTCTGTTAGCTGAATGCTCAGATCAGAAAGAAGTTTCACAGAATGCTTCTGTGTAGTTTATATTTGAATATATTACTTTTTCCACTACTACGCTCTTAGCGCTCCAAATGTCCAGATGCATTTTCTACAGAAAGAGTGTTCAGATCTGCTCAATCAAAAGTATGGTTTAACTCTGTTAGCTGAATGCAAAGATCAGAAAGAAGTTTCACCGAATGATTCTGTGTAGTTTATATTTGAAGACATTCCTTTTTCCACTATTACCTTCTTAGCGCTCCGAATCTCCACTTGCATTTTCTACAAAAAGAGTGTTTCATAACTGCTCAATCAAAAATATGTTTTATCTCTGTTAACTGAATTTACAGATCAGAAATAAGTTTCACAGAATGCATCTGTGTAGTTTTTATTTGAAGATATTCTTTTTCCCAATGTAGGCCTCTTAGCGCTTAGCATGTCCAATTGCAGTTTCTACAGAAAGAGTGTTTCAGAACGGCTCAATCAAAAATAAGGTTCAACTCTGTTAGTTGAATGCACAGAACAGGAAGAATTTTCACCGAATGCTACTGTGTAGTTTATATTTGAATATATTCCTTTCTCCACTATTACCCCCTTAGCGCTCCGAATGTCCACTTCAATTTTCTACAGAAAGAGTGTTCAGAACTGCGCAATCAAAACTAAGGTTCAACTCTTTTAGTTGAACAAACAGAACAGAAAGAAGTTTCACACAATTCTTCTGTGTAGTTTTTATTTGTAGACATTCTTTTTCCCAATATAGGCCTCTTAACGCTCAGAATGTCAAATTGCAGTTTCTACAGAAAGAGTGTTTCAGAACGGCTCAATCAAAAGTAAGGTTCAACTCTGTTAGTTGAATGCACAGAACAGAAAGAAGTTTGATACAATGCTTCTGTGTAGTTTATATTTGAACATATTCTTTTTTCCACTCTTACCCACTTAGCGCTACGAATGTCCAGTTGCATTTTCTACAGACAGAGTGTTTCAAAACTGCTCAATCAACAGTATGGTTTAACTCTGTTAGCTGAATGCTCAGATCAGAAAGAAGTTTCACAGAATGCTTCTGTGTAGTTTATATTTGAATATATTCCTTTTTCCACTATTACCCTCTTAGCGCTCCGAATCTCCATTTGCATTTTCTACAAAAAGAGTGTTTCATAACTGCTCAATCAAAAATATGTTTTATCTCTGTTAACTGAATTTACAGATCAGAAATAAGTTTCACAGAATGCATCTGTGTAGTTTTTATTTGAAGATATTCTTTTTCCCAATGTAGGCCTCTTAGCGCTTAGCATGTCCAATTGCAGTTTCTACAGAAAGAGTGTTTCAGAATGGCTCAATCAAAAGTAAGGTTCAACTCTGTTAGTTCAATGCACAGCACAGAAAGAATTTTCACAGAATGCTACTGTGTAGTTTATATTTGAATATATTCCTTTTTCCACTATTACCCTCTTAGCGCTCCGAATGTCCACTTGCATTTTCTACAGAAAGAGTGTTCAGAACTGCGCAATCAAAAGTATGGTTTAACTCTGTTAGCTTAATGAACATATCAGAAATAAGTTTCAAACAATGCTTCTGTGTAGTTTTTATTTGAAGATATTATTTTTCCCAATATAGGCCTCTTACCGCTCAGAATGTCCAATTGCAGTTTCTACAGAAAGAGTGTTTCAGAAAGGCTCAATCAAAAGTAAGGTTCAACTCTGTTAGTTGAATGCACAGAACAGAAAGAAGTTTCATACAATGCTTCTGTGTAGTTTATATTTGAACATATTCTTTTTTCCACTATTACCCACTTAGCGCTACGAATGTCCAGTTGCATTTTCTACAGACAGAGTGTTTCAAAACTGCTCAACCAAAAGTATGGTTTAACTCTGTTAGCTGAATGCTCAGATCAGAAAGAAGTTTTACAGAATGCTTCTGTGTAGTTTATATTTGAATATATTCCTTTTTCCACTACTACTCTCTTAGCGCTCCAAATGTCCAGTTGCATTTTCTACAGAAAGAGTGTTCAGATCTGCTCAATCAAAAGTATGGTTTAACTCTGTTAGCTGAATGCACAGATCAGAAAGAAGTTTCACAGAATGATTCTGTGTAGTTTATATTTGGAGACATTCCTTTTTCCACTATTACCCTCTTAGCGCTCCGAATCTCCACTTGCATTTTCTATAGAAAGAGTGTTTCAGAACGGCTCAATCAAAACTTAGGTTCAAGTCTTTTAGTTGAACAAACAGAACAGAAAGAAGTTTCACACAATTCTTCTGTGTAGTTTTTATTTGTAGACATTCTTTTTCCCAATATATGCCTCTTAGCGCTCAGAATGTCCAATTGCAGTTTCTACAGAAAGAGTGTTTCAGAACGGCTCAATCAAAAGTAAGGTTCAACTCTGTTAGTTGAATGCACAGAACAGAAAGAAGTTTCATACAATGCTTCTGTGTAGTTTATATTTGAACATATTCTTTTTTCCACTATTACCCACTTAGCGCTACGAATGTCCAGTTGCATTTTCTACAGACAGAGTGTTTCAAAACTGCTCAATCAAAAGTATGGTTTAACTCTGTTAGCTGAATGCTCAGATCAGAAAGAAGTTTCACAGAATGCTTCTGTGTAGTTTATATTTGAATATATTCCTTTTTCCACTAATACGCTCTTAGCGCTCCAAATGTCCAGTTGCATTTTCTACAGAAAGAGTGTTCAGATCTGCTCAATCAAAAGTATGGTTTAACTCTGTTAGCTGAATGCACAGATCAGAAAGAAGTTTCACCGAATGATTCTGTGTAGTTTATATTTGAAGACATTCCTTTTTCCGCTATTACCCTCTTAGCGCTCCGAATCTCCACTTGCATTTTCTACAAAAAGAGTGTTTCATAACTGCTCAATGAAAAATATGTTTTATCTCTGTTAACTGAATTTACAGATCAGAAATAAGTTGCACAGAATGCATCTGTGTAGTTTTTATTTGAAGATATTCTTTTTCCCAATGTAGGCCTCTTAGCGCTTAGCATGTCCAATTGCAGTTTCTACAGAAAGAGTGTTTCAGAACGGCTCAATCAGAAGTAAGGTTCAACTCTGTTAGTTGAATGCACAGAACAGAAAGAATTTTCACAGAATGCTACTGTGTAGTTTATATTTGAATATATCCCTTTTTCCACTATTAACCTCTTAGCGCTGCGAAGGTCCACTTGCATTTCTACAGAAAGAGTGTTCAGAACTGCGCAATCAAAAGTATGGTTTAACTCTGTTAGCTTAATGAACATATCAGAAATAAGTTTCACACAATGCTTCTGTGTAGTTTTTATTTGAAGATATTATTTTTCCCAATATAGGCCTCTTAGCGCTCAGAATGTCCAATTGCAGATTTTACAGAAAGAGTGTTTCAGAAAGGCTCAATCAAAAGTAAGGTTCAACTCTGTTAGTTGAATGCACAGAACAGAAAGAAGTTTCATACAATGCTTCTGTGTAGTTTATATTTGAACATATTCTTTTTTCCACTATTACCCACTTAGCGCTACGAATGTCCAGTTGCATTTTCTACAGACAGAGTGTTTCAAAACTGCTCAATCAAAAGTATGGTTTAACTCTGTTAGCTGAATGCTCAGATCAGAAAGAAGTTTCACAGAATGCTTCTGTGTAGTTTATATTTGAATATATTCCTTTTTCCACTACTACTCTCTTAGCGCTCCAAATGTCCAGTTGCATTTTCTACAGAAAGAGTGTTCAGATCTGCTCAATCAAAAGTATGGTTTAACTCTGTTAGCTGAATGGACAGATCAGAAAGAAGTTTCACAGAATGATTCTGTGTAGTTTATATTTGGAGACATTCCTTTTTCCACTATTACCCTCTTAGCGCTCCGAATCTCCACTTGCATTTTCTACAAAAAGAGTGTTTCAGAACGGCTCAATCAAAACTAAGGTTCAACTCTTTTAGTTGAACAAACAGAACAGAAAGATGTTTCACACAATTCTTCTGTGTAGTTTTTATTTGTAGACATTCTTTTTCCCAATATAGGCCTCTTAGCTCTCAGAATGTCCAATTGCAGTTTCTACAGAAACAGTGTTTCAGAACGGCTCAATCAAAAGTAAGGTTCAACTCTGTTAGTTGAATGCACAGAACAGAAAGAATTTCATACAATGCTTCTGTGTAGTTTATATTTGAACATATTCTTTTTTCCACTATTACCCACTTAGCGCTACGAATGTCCAGTTGCATTTTCTACAGACAGAGTGTTTCAAAACTGCTCAATCAAAAGTATGGTTTAACTCTGTTAGCTGAATGCTCAGATCAGAAAGAAGTTTCACAGAATGCTTCTGTGTAGTTTATATTTGAATATATTCCTTTTTCCACTACTACGCTCTTAGCGCTCCAAATGTCCAGTTGCATTTTCTACAGAAAGAGTGTTCAGATCTGCTCAATCAAAAGTATGGTTTAAGTCTGTTAGCTGAATGCACAGAGCAGAAAGAAGTTTCACCGAATGATTCTGTGTAGTTTATATTTGAAGACATTCCTTTTTCCACTATTACCCTCTTAGCGCTCCGAATCTCCACTTGCATTTTCTACAGAAAGAGTGTTTCAGAACGGCTCAATCAAAACTAAGGTTCAACTCTTTTAGTTGAACAAACAGAACAGAAAGATGTTTCACAGAATGCATCTGTGTAGTTTTTATTTGAAGATATTCTTTTTCCCAATGTAGGCCTCTTAGCGCTTAGCATGTCCAATTGCAGTTTCTACAGAAAGAGTGTTTCAGAACGGCTCATTCAAAAGTAAGGTTCAACTCTGTTAGTTGAATGCACAGAACAGAAAGAATTTTCACAGAATGCTACTGTGTAGTTTATATTTGAATATATTCCTTTCTCCACTAGTACCCTCATAGCGCTACGAATGTCCACTTGCATTTTCTACAGAAAGAGTGTTCAGAACTGCGCAATCAAAAGTATGGTTTAACTCTGTTAGCTTAATGAACATATCAGAAATAAGTTTCACACAATTCTTCTGTGTAGTTTTTATTTGAAGATATTATTTTTCCCAATAGAGGCCTCTTAGCGCTCAGAATCTCCAATTGCAGTTTCTACAGAAAGAGTGTTTCAGAAAGGCTCAATCAAAAGTAAGGTTCAACTCTGTTAGTTGAATGCACAGAACAGAAAGGAATTTCATACAATGCTTCTGTGTAATTTATATTTGAACATATTCTTTTTTCCACTATTACCCACTTAGCGAAACGAATGTCCAGTTGCATTTTCAACAGACAGAGTGTTTCAAAACTGCTCAATCAAAAGTATGGTTTAACTCTGTTAGCTGAATGCTCAGATCAGAAAGAAGTTTCACAGAATGCTTCTGTGTAGTTTATATTTGAATATATTCCTTTTTCCACTACTATGCTCTTAGCGCTCCAAATGTCCAGTTGCATTTTCTACAGAAAGAGTGTTCAGATCTGCTCAATCAAAAGTATGGTTTAACTCTGTTAGCTGAATGCACAGATCAGAAAGAAGATTCACCGAATGATTCTGTGTAGTTTATATTTGAAGACATTCCTTTTTCCACTATTACCCTCCTAGCGCTCCGAATCTCCACTTGCATTTTCTACAAAAAGTGTGTTTCATAACTGCTCAATCAAAAATATGTTTTATCTCTGTTAACTGAATTTACAGATCAGAAATAAGTTTCACAGAATGCATCTGTGCAGTTTTTATTTGAAGATATTCTTTTTCCCAATGTAGGCCTCTTAGCGCTTAGCATGTCCAATTGCAGTTTCTACAGAAAGAGTGTTTCAGAACGGCTCAATCAAAAATAAGGTTCAACTCTGTTAGTTGAATGCACAGAACAGAAAGAATTTTCACCGAATGCTACTGTGTAGTTTATATTTGAATATATTCCTTTCTCCACTATTACCCCCTTAGCGCTCCGAATGTCCACTTCCATTTTCTACAGAAAGAGTGTTCAGAACTGCGCAATCGGAAGTATGGTTTAACTCTGTTAGCTTAATGAACATATCAGAAATCAGTTTCACACAATGCTTCTGTGTAGTTTTTATTTGAAGATATTATTTTTCCCAATATAGGCCTCTTAGCGCTCAGAATGTCCAATTGCAGTTTCTACAGAAAGAGTGTTTCAGAAAGGCTCAATCAAAAGTAAGGTTCAACTCTGTTAGTTGAATGCACAGAAGAGAAAGAAGTTTCATACAATGCTTCTGTGTAGTTTATATTTGAACATATTCTTTTTTCCACTATTACCCACTTAGCGCTACGAATGTCCAGTTGCATTTTCTACAGACAGAGTGATTCAAATCTGCTCAATCAAAAGTATGGTTTAACTCTGTTAGCTGAATGCTCAGATCAGAAAGAAGTTTCACAGAATGCTTCTGTGTAGTTTATATTTGAATATATTCCTTTTTCCACTACTACTCTCTTAGCGCTCCAAATGTCCAGTTGCATTTTCTACAGAAAGAGTGTTCAGATCTGCTCAATCAAAAGTATGGTTTAACTCTGTTAGCTGAATGCACAGATCAGAAAGAAGTTTCACAGAATGATTCTGTGTAGTTTATATTTGGAGACATTCCTTTTTCCACTATTACCCTCTTAGCGCTCCGAATCTCCACTTGCATTTTCTACAGAAAGAGTGTTTCAGAACGGCTCAATCAAAACTAAGGTTCAACTCTTTTAGTTGAACAAACAGAACAGAAAGAAGTTTCACAGAATGCATCTGTGTAGTTTTTATTTGAAGATATTCTTTTTCACAATGTAGGCCTCTTAGCGCTTAGCATGTCCAATTGCAGTTTCTACAGAAAGAGTGTTTCAGAACGGCTCATTCAAAAGTAAGGTTCAAATCTGTTAGTTGAATGCACAGAACAGAAAGAATTTTCACAGAATGCTACTGTGTAGTTTATATTTGAATATATTCCTTTCTCCACTATTACCCTCATAGCGCTACGAATGTCCACTTGCATTTTCTACAGAAAGAGTGTTCAGAACTGCGCAATCAAAAGTATGGTTTAACTCTGTTAGCTTAATGAACATATCAGAAATAAGTTTCACACAATTCTTCTGTGTAGTTTTTATTTGAAGATATTATTTTTCCCAATAGAGGCCTCTTAGCGCTCAGAATGTCCAATTGCAGTTTCTACAGAAAGAGTGTTTCAGAAAGGCTCAATCAAAAGTAAGGTTCAACTCTGTTAGTTGAATGCACAGAACAGAAAGAAATTTCATACAATGCTTCTGTGTAGTTTATATTTGAACATATTCTTTTTTCCACTATTACCCACTTAGCGAAACGAATGTCCAGTTGCATTTTCTACAGACAGAGTGTTTCAAAACTGCTCAATCAAAAGTATGGTTTAACTCTGTTAGCTGAATGCTCAGATCAGAAAGAAGTTTCACAGAATGCTTCTGTGTAGTTTATATTTGAATATATTCCTTTTTCCACTACTATGCTCTTAGCGCTCCAAATGTCCAGTTGCATTTTCTACAGAAAGAGTGTTCAGATCTGCTCAATCAAAAGTATGGTTTAACTCTGTTAGCTGAATGCACAGATCAGAAAGAAGTTTCACCGAATGATTCTGTGTAGTTTATATTTGAAGACATTCCTTTTTCCACTATTACCCTCCTAGCGCTCTGAATCTCCACTTGCATTTTCTACAAAAAGTGTGTTTCATAACTGCTCAATCAAAAATATGTTTTATCTCTGTTAACTGAATTTACAGATCAGAAATAAGTTTCACAGAATGCGTCTGTGCAGTTTTTATTTGAAGATATTCTTTTTCCCAATGTAGGCCTCTTAGCGCTTAGCATGTCCAATTGCAGTTTCTACAGAAAGAGTGTTTCAGAACGGCTCAATCAAAAATAAGGTTCAACTCTGTTAGTTGAATGCACAGAACAGAAAGAATTTTCACCGAATGCTACTGTGTAGTTTATATTTGAATATATCCCTTTCTCCACAATTACCCCCTTAGCGCTCCGAATGTCCACTTCCATTTTCTACAGAAAGAGTGTTCAGAACTGCGCAATCGGAAGTATGGTTTAACTCTGTTAGCTTAATGAACATATCAGAAATAAGTTTCACACAATGCTTCTGTGTAGTTTTTATTTGAAGATATTATTTTTCCCAATATAGGCCTCTTAGCGCTCAGAATGTCCAATTGCAGTTTCTACAGAAAGAGTATTTCAGAAAGGCTCAATCAAAAGTAAGGTTCAACTCTGTTAGTTGAATGCACAGAACAGAAAGAAATTTCATTCAGTGCTTCTGTGTAGTTTATATTTGAAGATATTCTTTTTTCCACTATTACCCACTTGGCGCTACGAATGTCCAGTTGCATTTTCTTCAGACAGAGTGTTTCAAAACTGCTCAATCAAAAGTATGGTTTAACTCTGTTAGCTGAATGCTCAGATCAGAAAGAAGTTTCACAGAATGCTTCTGTGTAGTTTATATTTGAATATATTCCTTTTTCCACTACTACTCTCTTAGCGCTCCAAATGTCCAGTTGCATTTTCTACAGAAAGAGTGTTCAGATCTGCTCAATCAAAAGTATGGTTTAACTCTGTTAGCTGAATGCACAGATCAGAAAGAAGTTTCACAGAATGATTCTGTGTAGTTTATATTTGGAGACATTCCTTTTTCCACTATTACCCTCTTAGCGCTCCGAATGTCCACTTGCATTTTCTACAGAAAGAGTGTTTCAGAACGGCTCAATCAAAACTAAGGTTCAACTCTTTTAGTTGAACAAACAGAACAGAAAGAAGTTTCACACAATTCTTCTGTGTAGTTTTTATTTGTAGACATTCTTTTTCCCAATATAGGCCTCTTAGCGCTCAGAATGTTCAATTGCAGTTTCTACAGAAAGAGTGTTTCAGAACGGCTCAATCAAAAGTAAGGTTCAACTCTGTTAGTTGAATGCACAGAACAGAAAGAAGTTTCATACAATGCTTCTGTGTAGTTTATATTTGAACATATTCTTTTTTCCACTATTACCCACTTAGCGCTAGAAATGTCCAGTTGCATTTTCTACAGACAGAGTGTTTCAAAACTGCTCAATCAAAAGTATGGTTTAACTCTGTTAGCTGAATGCTCAGATCAGAAAGAAGTTTCACAGAATGCTTCTGTGTAGTTTATATTTGAATATATTCCTTTTTCCACTACTACGCTCTTAGCGCTCCAAATGTCCAGTTGCATTTTCTACAGAAAGAGTGTTCAGATCTGCTCAATCAAAAGTATGGTTTAACTCTGTTAGCTGAATGCAAAGATCAGAAAGAAGTTTCACCGAATTATTCTGTGTAGTTTATATTTGAAGACATTCCTTTTTCCACTATTACCTTCTTAGCGCTCCGAATCTCCACTTGCATTTTCTACAAAAAGAGTGTTTCATAACTGCTCAATCAAAAATATGTTTTATCTCTGTTAACTGAATTTACAGATCAGAAATAAGTTTCACAGAATGCATCTGTGTAGTTTTTATTTGAAGATATTCTTTTTCCCAATGTAGGCCTCTTAGCCCTTAGCATGTCCAATTGCAATTTCTACAGAAAGAGTGTTTCAGAACGGCTCAATCAAAAGTAAGGTTCAACTCTGTTAGTTGAATGCACAGAACAGAAAGAATTTTCACAGAATGCTACTGTGTAGTTTATATTTGAATATATTCCTTTCTCCACTATTACCCTCTTAGCGCTACGAATGTCCACTTGCATTTTCTACAGAAAGAGTGTTCAGAACTGCGCAATCAAAAGTATGGTTTAACTCTGTTAGCTTAATGAACATATCAGAAATAAGTTTCACACAATGCTTCTGTGTAGTTTTTATTTGAAGATATTATTTTTCCCAATAGAGGCCTCTTAGCGCTCAGAATGTCCAATTGCAGTTTCTACAGAAAGAGTGTTTCAGAAAGGCTCAATCAAAAGTAAGGTTCAACTCTGTTAGTTGAATGCACAGAACAGAAAGAAATTTCATACAATGCTTCTGTGTAGTTTATATTTGAACATATTCTTTTTTCCACTATTACCCACTTAGCGCTACGAATGTCCAGTTGCATTTTCTACAGACAGAGTGTTTCAAAACTGCTCAATCAAAAGTATGGTTTAACTCTGTTAGCTGTATGCTCAGATCAGAAAGAAGTTTCACAGAATGCTTCTGTGTAGTTTATATTTGAATATATTCCTTTTTCCACTACTACGCTCTTAGCGCTCCAAATGTCCAGTTGCATTTTCAACAGAAAGAGTGTTCAGATCTGCTCAATCAAAAGTATGGTTTAACACTGTTAGCTGAATGCACATATCAGAAAGAAGTTTCACCGAATGATTCTGTGTAGTTTATATTTGAAGACATTCCTTTTTCCACTATTACCCTCTTAGCGCTCCGAATCTCCACTTGAATTTCCTACGAAAAGAGTGTTTCATAACTGCTCAATCAAAAATATGTTTTATCTCTGTTAACTGAATTTACAGATCAGAAATAAGTTTCACAGAATGCATCTGTGTAGTTTTTATTTGAAGATATTCTTTTTCCCAATGTAGGCCTCTTAGCGCTTAGCATGTCCAATTGCAGTTTCTACAGAAAGAGTGTTTCAGAACGGCTCAATCAAAAGTAAGGTTCAACTCTGTTAGTTGAACGCACAGAACAGAAAGAATTTTCACAGAATGCTACTGTGTAGTTTATATTTGAATATATTCCTTTTTCCACTATTACCCTCTTAGCGCTCCGAATGTCCACTTGCATTTTCTACAGAAAGAGTGTTCAGAACTGCGCAATCAAAAGTATGGTTTAACTCTGTTAGCTTAATGAACATATCAGAAAAAAGTTTCACACAATGCTTCTGTGTAGTTTTTATTTGAAGATATTATTTTTCCCAATAGAGGCCTCTTCGCGCTCAGAATGTCCAATTGCAGTTTCTACAGAAAGAGTGTTTCAGAAAGGCTCAATCAAAAGTAAGGTTCAACTCTGTTAGTTGAATGCACAGAACAGAAAGTAGTTTCATACAATGCTTCTGTGTAGTTTATATTTGAACATATTCTTTTTTCCACTATTACCCACTTAGCGCTACGAATGTCCAGTTGCATTTTCTACAGACAGAGTGTTTCAAAACTGCTCAATCAAAAGTATGGTTTAACTCTGTTAGCTGAATGCTCAGATCAGAAAGAAGTTTCACAGAATGCTTCTGTGTAGTTGATATTTGAATATATTCCTTTTTCCACTACTACTCTCTTAGCGCTCCAAATGTCCAGTTTCATTTTCTACAGAAAGAGTGTTCAGATCTGCTCAATCAAAAGTATGGTTTAACTCTGTTAGCTGAATGCACAGATCAGAAAGAAGTTTCACAGAATGATTCTGTGTAGTTTATATTTGGAGACATTCCTTTTTCCACTATTACCCTCTTACCGCTACGAATCTCCACTTGCATTTTCTACAGAAAGAGTGTTTCAGAACGGCTCAATCAAAACTAAGGATCAACTCTTTTAGTTGAAGAAACAGAACAGAAAGAAGTTTCACACAATTCTTCTGTGTAGTTTTTATTTGTAGACATTCTTTTTCCCAATATAGGCCTCTTAGCGCTCAGAATGTCCAATTGCAGTTTTTACAGAAAGAGTGTTTCAGAACGGCTCAATCAAAAGTAAGGTTCAACTCTGTTAGTTGAATGCACAGAACAGAAAGAAGTTTCATACAATGCTTCTGTGTAGTTCATATTTGAACATATTCTTTTTTCCACTATTACCCACTTAGCGCTACGAATGTCCAGTTGCATTTTCTACAGACAGAGTGTTTCAAAACTGCTCAATCAAAAGTATGGTTTAACTCTGTTAGCTGAATGCTCAGATCAGAAAGAAGTTTCACAGAATGCTTCTGTGTAGTTTATATTTGAATATATTCCTTTTTCCACTACTACGCTCTTAGCGCTCCAAATGTCCAGTTGCATTTTCAACAGAAAGAGTGTTCAGATCTGCTCAATCAAAAGTATGGTTTAACTCTGTTAGCTGAATGCACAGATCAGAAAGAAGTTTCACCGAATGATTCTGTGTAGTTTATATTTGAAGACATTCCTTTTTCCACTATTACCCTCTTAGCGCTCCGAATCTCCACTTGCATTTTCTATAAAAAGAGTATTTCATAACTGCTCAATCAAAAATATGTTTTATCTCTGTTAACTGAATTTACAGATCAGAAATAAGTTTCACAGAATGCATCTGTGTAGTTTTTATTTGAAGATATTCTTTTTCCCAATGTAGGTCTCTTAGCGCTTAGCATGTCCAATTGCAGTTTCTACAGAAAGAGTGTTTCAGAACGGCTCAATCAAAAGTAAGGTTCAACTCTGTTAGTTGAATGCACAGAACAGAAAGAATTTTCACAGAATGCTACTGTGTAGTTTATATTTGAATATATTCCTTTTTCCACTATTACCCTCTTAGCGCTCCGAATGTCCACTTGCATTTTCTACAGAAAGAGTGTTCAGAACTGCGCAATCAAAAGTATGGTTTAACTCTGTTAGCTTAATGAACATATCAGAAATAAGTTTCACACAATGCTTCTGTGTAGTTTTTATTTGAAGATATTATTTTTCCCAATAGAGGCCTCTTAGCGCTCAGAATGTCCAATTGCAGTTTCTACAGAAAGAGTGTTTCAGAAAGGCTCAATCAAAAGTAAGGCTCAACTCTGTCAGTTGAATGCACAGAACCGAAAGAAGTTTCATACAATGCTTCTGTGTAGTTTATATTTGAACATATTCTTTTTTCCACTATTACCCACTTAGCGCTACGAATGTCCAGTTGCATTTTCTACAGACAGAGTGTTTCAAAACTGCTGAATCAAAAGTATGGTTTAACTCTGTTAGCTGAATGCTCAGATCAGAAAGAATTTTCACAGAATGCTTCTGTGTAGTTTATATTTGAATATATTCCTTTTTCCACTACTACTCTCTTAGCGCTCCAAATGTCCAGTTGCATTTTTTACAGAAAGAGTGTTCAGATCTGCTCAATCAAAAGTATGGTTTAACTCTGTTAGCTGAATGCACAGATCAGAAAGAAGTTTCACAGAATGATTCTGTGTAGTTTATATTTGGAGACATTCCTTTTTCCGCTATTACCCTCTTAGCGCTCCGAATCTCCACTTGCATTTTCTACAGAAAGAGTGTTTCAGAACGGCTCAATCAAAACTAAGGTTCAACTCTTTTAGTTGAACAAACAGAACAGAAAGAAGTTTCACACAATTCTTCTGTGTAGTTTTTATTTGTAGACATTCTTTTTCCCAATATAGGCCTCTTAGCGCTCAGAATGTCCAATTGCAGTTTCTACAGAAAGAGTGTTTCAGAACGGCTCACTCAAAAGTAAGGTTCACCTCTGTTAGTTGAATGCACAGAACAGAAAGAAGTTTCATACAATGCTTCTGTGTAGTTTATATTTGAACATATTCTTTTTTCCACTATTACCCACTTAGCGCTACGAATGTCCAGTTGCATTTTCTACAGACAGAGTGTTTCAAAACTGCTCACTCAAAAGTATGGTTTAACTCTGTTAGCTGAATGCTCAGATCAGAAAGAAGTTTCACAGAATGCTTCTGTGTAGTTTATATTTGAATATATTCCTTTTTCCACTACTACGCTCTTGGCGCTCCAAATGTCCAGTTGCATTTTCTACAGAAAGAGTGTTCAGATATGCTCAATCAAAAGTATGGTTTAACTCTGTTAGCTGAATGCACAGATCAGAAAGAAGTTTCACCGAATTATTCTGTGTAGTTTATATTTGAAGACATTCCTTTTTCCACTATTACCCTCTTAGCGCTCCGAATGTCCACTTGCATTTTCTACAGAAAGAGTGTTCAGAACTGCGTAATCAAAAGTATGGTTTACCTCTGTTAGCTTAATGAACATATCAGAAATAAGTTTCACACAATGCTTCTGTGTAGTTTTTATTTGAAGATATTATTTTTCCCAATATAGGCCTCTTAGCGCTCAGAATGTCCAATTGCAGTTTCTACAGAAAGAGTGTTTCAGAAAGGCTCAATCAAAAGTAAGGTTCAACTCTGTTAGTTGAATGCACAGAACAGAAAGAAATTTCATACAATGCTTCTGTGTAGTTTATATTTGAACATATTCTTTTTTCCACTATTACCCACTTGGCGCTACGAATGTCCAGTTGCATTTTCTACAGACAGAGTGTTTCAAAACTGCTCAATCAAAAGTATGGTTTAACTCTGTTAGCTGAATGCTCAGATCAGAAAGAAGTTTCAAAGAATGCTTCTGTGTAGTTTATATATGAATATATTCCTTTTTCCACTACTACTCACTTATCGCTCCAAATGTCCAGTTGCATTTTCTACAGAAAGAGTGTTCAGATCTGCTCAATCAAAAGTATGGTTTAACTCTGTTAGCTGAATGCACAGATCAGAAAGAAGTTTCGCAGAATGATTCTGTGTAGTTTATATTTGGAGACATTCCTTTTTCCACAATTACCCTCTTAGCGCTCCGAATCTCCACTTGCATTTTCTACAGAAAGAGTGTTTCAGAACGGCTCAATCAAAACTAAGGTTCAACTCTTTTAGTTGAACAAACAGAACAGAAAGAAGTTTCACAGAATGCATCTGTGTAGTTTTTATTTGAAGATATTCTTTTTCCCAATGTAGGCCTCTTAGCGCTTAGCATGTCCAATTGCAGTTTCTACAGAAAGAGTGTTTCAGAACGGCTCATTCAAAAGTAAGGTTCAACTCTGTTAGTTGAATGCACAGAACAGAAAGAATTTTCACAGAATGCTACTGTGTAGTTTATATTTGAATATATTCCTTTCTCCACTATTACCCTCATAGCGCTACGAATGTCCACTTGCATTTTCTACAGAAAGAGTGTTCAGAACTGCGCAATCAAAAGTATGGTTTAACTCTGTTAGCTTAATGAACATATCAGAAATAAGGTTCACACAATTCTTCTGTGTAGTTTTTATTTGAAGATATTATTTTTCCCAAGAGAGGCCTCTTAGCGCTCAGAATGTCCAATTGCAGTTTCTACAGAAAGAGTGTTTCAGAAAGGCTCAATCAAAAGTAAGGTTCAACTCTGTTAGTTGAATGCACAGAACAGAAAGAAATTTCATACAATGCTTCTGTGTAGTTTATATTTGAACATATTCTTTTTTCCACTATTACCCACTTGGCGCTACGAATGTCCAGTTGCATTTTCTACAGACAGAGTGTTTCAAAACTGCTCAATCAAAAGTATGGTTTAACTCTGTTAGCTGAATGCTCAGATCAGAAAGAAGTTTCACAGAATGCTTCTGTGTAGTTTATATTTGAATATATTCCTTTTTCCACTACTACTCTCTTAGCGCTCCAAATGTCCAGTTGCATTTTCTACAGAAAGAGTGTTCAGATCTGCTCAATCAAAAGTATGGTTTAACTCTGTTAGCTGAATTCACAGATCAGAAAGAAGTTTCACAGAATGATTCTGTGTAGTTTATATTTGGAGACATTCCTTTTTCCACTATTACCCTCTTAGCGCTCCGAATGTCCACTTGCATTTTCTACAGAAAGAGTGTTTCAGAACGGCTCAATCAAAACTAAGGTTCAACTCTTTTAGTTGAACAAACAGAACAGAAAGAAGTTTCACACAATTCTTCTGTGTAGTTTTTATTTGTAGACATTCTTTTTCCCAATATAGGCCTCTTAGCGCTCAGAATGTTCAATTGCAGTTTCTACAGAAAGAGTGTTTCAGAACGGCTCAATCAAAAGTAAGGTTCAACTCTGTTAGTTGAATGCACAGAACAGAAAGAAGTTTCATACAATGCTTCTGTGTAGTTTATATTTGAACATATTCTTTTTTCCACTATTACCCACTTAGCGCTACGAATGTCCAGTTGCATTTTCTACAGACAGAGTGTTTCAAAACTGCTCAATCAAAAGTATGGTTTAACTCTGTTAGCTGAATGCTCAGATCAGAAAGAAGTTTCACAGAATGCTTCTGTGTAGTTTATATTTGAATATATTCCTTTTTCCACTACTACGCTCTTAGCGCTCCAAATGTCCAGTTGCATTTTCTACAGAAAGAGTGTTCAGATCTGCTCAATCAAAAGTATGTTTTAACTCTGTTAGCTGAATGCAAAGATCAGAAAGAAGTTTCACCGAATTATTCTGTGTAGTTTATATTTGAAGACATTCCTTTTTCCACTATTACCTTCTTAGCGCTCCGAATCACCACTTGCATTTTCTACAATAAGAGTGTTTCATAACTGCTCAATCAAAAATATGTTTTATCTCTGTTAACTGAATTTCAGATCAGAAATAAGTTTCACAGAATGCATCTGTGTAGTTTTTATTTGAAGATATTCTTTTTCCCAATGTAGGCCTCTTAGCGCTTAGCATGTCCAATTGCAGTTTCTACAGAAAGAGTGTTTCAGAACGGCTCAATCAAAAATAAGGTTCAACTCTGTTAGTTGAATGCACAGAACAGAAAGAATTTTCACCGAATGCTACTGTGTAGTTTATATTTGAATATATTCCTTTCTCCACTATTACCCCCTTAGCGCTCCGAATGTCCACGTCCATTTTCTACAGAAAGAGTGTTCAGAACTGCGCAATCGGAAGTATGGTTTAACTCTGTTAGCTTTATGAACATATCAGAAATAAGTTTCACAAAATGCTTCTGTGTAGTTTTTATTTGAAGATATTATTTTTCCCAATATAGGCCTCTTAGCGCTCAGAATGTCCAATTGCAGTTTCTACAGAAAGAGTATTTCAGAAAGGCTCAATCAAAAGTAAGGTTCAACTCTGTTAGTTGAATGCACAGAACAGAAAGAAATTTCATTCAATGCTTCTGTGTAGTTTATATTTGAAGATATTCTTTTTTCCACTATTACCCTCTTGGCGCTACGAATGTCCAGTTGCATTTTCTACAGACAGAGTGTTTCAAAACTGCTCAATCAAAATTATGGTTTAACTCTGTTAGCTGAATGCTCAGATCAGAAAGAAGTTTCACAGAATGCTTCTGTGTAGTTTATATTTGAATATATTCCTTTCTCCACTATTACCCCCTTAGCGCTCCGAATGTCCACTTCAATTTTCTACAGAAAGAGTGTTCAGAACTGCGCAATCAAAACTAAGGTTCAACTCTTTTAGTTGAACAAACAGAACAGAAAGAAGTTTCACACAATTCTTCTGTGTAGTTTTTATTTGTAGACATTCTTTTTCCCAATATAGGCCTCTTAACGCTCAGAATGTCAAATTGCAGTTTCTACAGAAAGAGTGTTTCAGAACGGCTCAATCAAAAGTAAGGTTCAACTCTGTTAGTTGAATGCACAGAACAGAAAGAAGTTTGATACAATGCTTCTGTGTAGTTTATATTTGAACATATTCTTTTTTCCACTCTTACCCACTTAGCGCTACGAATGTCCAGTTGCATTTTCTACAGACAGAGTGTTTCAAAACTGCTCAATCAACAGTATGGTTTAACTCTGTTAGCTGAATGCTCAGATCAGAAAGAAGTTTCACAGAATGCTTCTGTGTAGTTTATATTTGAATATATTCCTTTTTCCACTATTACCCTCTTAGCGCTCCGAATCTCCATTTGCATTTTCTACAAAAAGAGTGTTTCATAACTGCTCAATCAAAAATATGTTTTATCTCTGTTAACTGAATTTACAGATCAGAAATAAGTTTCACAGAATGCATCTGTGTAGTTTTTATTTGAAGATATTCTTTTTCCCAATGTAGGCCTCTTAGCGCTTAGCATGTCCAATTGCAGTTTCTACAGAAAGAGTGTTTCAGAATGGCTCAATCAAAAGTAAGGTTCAACTCTGTTAGTTCAATGCACAGCACAGAAAGAATTTTCACAGAATGCTACTGTGTAGTTTATATTTGAATATATTCCTTTTTCCACTATTACCCTCTTAGCGCTCCGAATGTCCACTTGCATTTTCTACAGAAAGAGTGTTCAGAACTGCGCAATCAAAAGTATGGTTTAACTCTGTTAGCTTAATGAACATATCAGAAATAAGTTTCAAACAATGCTTCTGTGTAGTTTTTATTTGAAGATATTATTTTTCCCAATATAGGCCTCTTACCGCTCAGAATGTCCAATTGCAGTTTCTACAGAAAGAGTGTTTCAGAAAGGCTCAATCAAAAGTAAGGTTCAACTCTGTTAGTTGAATGCACAGAACAGAAAGAAGTTTCATACAATGCTTCTGTGTAGTTTATATTTGAACATATTCTTTTTTCCACTATTACCCACTTAGCGCTACGAATGTCCAGTTGCATTTTCTACAGACAGAGTGTTTCCAAACTGCTCAATCAAAAATATGGTTTAACTCTGTTAGCTGAATGCTCAGATCAGAAAGAAGTTTCACAGAATGCTTCTGTGTAGTTTATATTTGAATATATTCCTTTTTCCACTACTACTCTCTTAGCGCTCCAAATGTCCAGTTGCATTTTCTACAGAAAGAGTGTTCAGATCTGCTCAATCAAAAGTATGTTTTAACCCTGTTAGCTGAATGCACAGATCAGAAAGAAGTTTCACAGAATGATTCTGTGTAGTTTATATTTGGAGACATTACTTTTTCCACTATTACCCTCTTAGCGCTCCGAATCTCCACTTGCATTTTCTACAGAAAGAGTGTTTCAGAACGGCTCAATCAAAACTAAGGTTCAACTCTTTTAGTTGAACAAACAGAACAGAAAGTAGTTTCACACAATTCTTCTGTGTAGTTTTTATTTGTAGACATTCTTTTTCCCAATATAGGCCTCTTAGCGCTCAGAATGTCCAATTGCAGTTTCTACAGAAAGAGTGTTTCAGAATGGCTCAATCAAAAGTAAGGTTCAACTCTGTTAGTTGAATGCACAGAACAGAAAGAAGTTTCATACAATGCTTCTGTGTAGTTTATATTTGAACATATTCTTTTTTCCACTATTACCCACTTAGCGCTACGAATGTCCAGTTGCATTTTCTACAGACAGAGTGTTTCAAAACTGTTCAATCAAAGGTATGGTTTAACTCTGTTAGCTGTATGCTCAGATCAGAAAGAAGTTTCACAGAATGCTTCTGTGTAGTTTATATTTGAATATATTCCTTTTTCCACTACTACGCTCTTAGCGCTCCAAATGTCCAGTGCATTTTCAACAGAAATAGTGTTCATATCTGCTCAATCAAAAGTATGGTTTAACTCTGTTATCTGAATGCACAGATCAGAAAGAAGTTACACCGAATGATTCTGTGTAGTTTATATTTGAAGACATTCCTTTTTCCGCTATTACCCTCTTAGCGCTCCGAATCTCCACTTGCATTTTCTACAAAAAGAGTGTTTCATAACTGCTCAATGAAAAATATGTTTTATCTCTGTTAACTGAATTTACAGATCAGGAATAAGTTGCACAGAATGCATCTGTGTAGTTTTTATTTTAAGATATTCTTTTTCCCAAAGTAGGCCTCTTAGCGCTTAGCATGTCCAATTGCAGTTTCTACAGAAAGAGTGTTTCAGAACGGCTCAATCAGAAGTAAGGTTCAACTCTGTTAGTTGAATGCACAGAACAGAAAGAATTTTCACAGAATGCTACTGTGTAGTTTATATTTGAATATATCCCTTTTTCCACTATTAACCTCTTAGCGCTGCGAAGGTCCACTTGCATTTTCTACAGAAAGAGTGTTCAGAACTGCGCAATCAAAAGTATGGTTTAACTCTGTTAGCTTAATGAACATATCAGAAATAAGTTTCACACAATGCTTCTGTGTAGTTTTTATTTGAAGATATTATTTTTCCCAATATAGGCCTCTTAGCGTTCAGAATGTCCAATTGCAGTTTCTACAGAAAGAGTATTTCAGAAAGGCTCAATCAAAAGTAAGGTTCAACTCTGTTAGTTGAATGCACAGAACAGAAGGAAATTTCATTCAATGCTTCTGTGTAGTTTATATTTGAAGATATTCTTTTTTCCACTATTACCCACTTGGCGCTACGAATGTCCAGTTGCATTTTCTACAGACAGAGTGTTTCAAAACTGCTCAATCAAAAGTATGGTTTAACTCTGTTAGCTGAATGCTCAGATCAGAAAGAAGTTTCACAGAATGCTTCTGTGTAGTTTATATTTGAATATATTCCTTTTTCCACTACTACACTCTTAGCGCTCCAAATGTCCAGTTGCATTTTCTACAGAAAGAGTGTTCAGATCTGCTCAATCAAAAGTATGGTTTAACACTGTTAGCTGAATGCACAGATCAGAAAGAAGTTTCACAGAATGATTCTGTGTAGTTTATATTTGGAGACATTCCTTTTTCCACTATTACCCTCTTAGCGCTCCGAATGTCCACTTGCATTTTCTACAGAAAGAGTGTTTCAGAACGGCTCAATCAAAACTAAGGTTCAACTCTTTTAGTTGAACAAACAGAACAGAAAGAAGTTTCACACAATTCTTCTGTGTAGTTTTTATTTGTAGACATTCTTTTTCCCAATATAGGCCTCTTAGCGCTCAGAATGTTCAATTGCAGTTTCTACAGAAAGAGTGTTTCAGAACGGCTCAATCAAAAGTAAGGTTCAACTCTGTTAGTTGAATGCACAGAACAGAAAGAAGTTTCATACAATGCTTCTGTGTAGTTTATATTTGAACATATTCTTTTTCCACTATTACCCACTTAGCGCTACGAATGTCCAGTTGCATTTTCTACAGACAGAGTGTTTCAAAACTGCTCAATCAAAAGTATGGTTTAACTCTGTTAGCTGAATGCTCAGATCAGAAAGAAGTTTCACAGAATGCTTCTGTGTAGTTTATATTTGAATATATTCCTTTTTCCACTACTACGCTCTTAGCGCTCCAAATGTCCAGTTGCATTTTCTACAGAAAGAGTGTTCAGATCTGCTCAATCAAAAGTATGGTTTAACTCTGTTAGCTGAATGCAAAGATCAGAAAGAAGTTTCACCGAATTATTCTGTGTAGTTTATATTTGAAGACATTCCTTTTTCCACTATTACCTTCTTAGCGCTCCGAATCTACACTTGCATTTTCTACAAAAAGAGTGTTTCATAACTGCTCAATGAAAAATATGTTTTATCTCTGTTAACTGAATTTACAGATCAGAAATAAGTTTCACAGAATGCATCTGTGTAGTTTTTATTTGAAGATATTCTTTTTCCCAATGTAGGCCTCTTAGCGCTTAGCATGTAGAATTGCAGTTTCTAGAGAAAGAGTGTTTCAGAACGGCTCAATCAGAAGTAAGGTTCAACTCTGTTAGTTGAATGCACAGAACAGAAAGAATTTTCACAGAATGCTACTGTGTAGTTTATATTTCAATATATCCCTTTTTCCACTATTAACCTCTTAGCGCTGCGAAGGTCCACTTGCATTTCTACAGAAAGAGTGTTCAGAACTGCGCAATCAAAAGTATGGTTTAACTCTGTTAGCTTAATGAACATATCAGAAATAAGATTCACACAATGCTTCTGTGTAGTTTTTATTTGAAGATATTATTTTTCCCAATATAGGCCTCTTAGCGCTCAGAATGTCCAATTGCAGATTCTACAGAAAGAGTGTTTCAGAAAGGCGCAATCAAAAGTAAGGTTCAACTCTGTTAGTTGAATGCACAGAACAGAAAGAAGTTTCATACAATGCTTCTGTGTAGTTTATATTTGAACATATTCTTTTTTCCACTATTACCCACTTAGCGCTACGAATGTCCAGTTGCATTTTCTACAGACAGAGTGTTTCAAAACTGCTCAATCAAAAGTATGGTTTAACTCTTTTAGCTGAATGCTCAGTTCAGAAAGAAGTTTCACAGAATGCTTCTGTGTAGTTTATATTTGAATATATTCCTTTTTCCACTACTACTCTCTTAGCGCTCCAAATGTCCAATTGCATTTTCTACAGAAAGAGTGTTCAGATCTGCTCAATCAAAAGTATGGTTTAACTCTGTTAGCTGAATGCACAGATCAGAAAGAAGTTTCACAGAATGATTCTGTGTAGTTTATATTTGGAGACATTCCTTTTTCCACTATTACCCTCTTAGCGCTCCGAATCTCCACTTGCATTTTCTACAGAAAGAGTGTTTCAGAACGGCTCAATCAAAACTAAGGTTCAACTCTTTTAGTTGAACAAACAGAACAGAAAGAAGTTTCACACAATTCTTCTGTGTAGTTTTTATTTGTAGACATTCTTTTTCCCAATATAGGCCTCTTAGCTCTCAGAATGTCCAATTGCAGTTTCTACAGAAACAGTGTTTCAGAACGGCTCAATCAAAAGTAAGGTTCAACTCTGTTAGTTGAATGCACAGAACAGAAAGAATTTCATACAATGCTTCTGTGTAGTTTATATTTGAACATATTCTTTTTTCCACTATTACCCACTTAGCGGTACGAAAGTCCAGTTGCATTTTCTACAGACAGAGTGTTTCAAAACTGCTCAATCAAAAGTATGGTTTAACTCTGTTAGCTGAATGCTCAGATCAGAAAGAAGTTTCACAGAATGCTTCCGTGTAGTTTATATTTGAATATATTCCTTTTTCCACTACTACGCTCTTAGCGCTCCAAATGTCCAGTTGCATTTTCTACAGAAAGGGTGTTCAGATCTGCTCAATCAAAAGTATGGTTTAACTCTGTTAGCTGAATGCACAAAGCAGAAAGAAGTTTCACCGAATGATTCTGTGTAGTTTATATTTGAAGACATTCCTTTTTCCACTATTACCCTCTTAGCGCTCCGAATCTCCACTTGCATTTTCTACAGAAAGAGTGTTTCAGAACGGCTCAATCAAAACTAAGGTTCAACTCTTTTAGTTGAACAAACAGAACAGAAAGAAGTTTCACACAATTCTTCTGTGTAGTTTTTATTTGTAGACATTCTTTTTCCCAATATAGGCCTCTTAACGCTCAGAATGTCAAATTGCAGTTTCTACAGAAAGAGTGTTTCAGAACGGCTCAATCAAAAGTAAGGTTCAACTCTGTTAGTTGAATGCACAGAACAGAAAGAAGTTTGATACAATGCTTCTGTGTAGTTTATATTTGAACATATTCTTTTTTCCACTCTTACCCACTTAGCGCTACGAATGTCCAGTTGCATTTTCTACAGACAGAGTGTTTCAAAACTGCTCAATCAAAAGTATGGTTTAACTCTGTTAGCTGAATGCTCAGATCAGAAAGAAGTTTCACAGAATGCTTCTGTGTAGTTTATATTTGAATATATTCCTTTTTCCACTATTACCCTCTTAGCGCTCCGAATCTCCATTTGCATTTTCTACAAAAAGCGTGTTTCATAACTGCTCAATCAAAAATATGTTTTATCTCTGTTAACTGAATTTACAGATCAGAAATAAGTTTCACAGAATGCATCTGTGTAGTTTTTATTTGAAGATATTCTTTTTCCCAATGTAGGCCTCTTAGCGCTTAGCATGTCCAATTGCAGTTTCTACAGAAAGAGTGTTTCAGAATGGCTCAATCAAAAGTAAGGTTCAACTCTGTTAGTTCAATGCACAGCACAGAAAGAATTTTCACAGAATTCTACTGTGTAGTTTATATTTGAATATATTCCTTTTTCCACTATTACCCTCTTAGCGCTCCGAATGTCCACTTGCATTTTCTACAGAAAGAGTGTTCAGAACTGCGCAATCAAAAGTATGGTTTAACTCTTTTAGCTTAATGAACATATCAGAAATAAGTTTCAAACAATGCTTCTGTGTAGTTTTTATTTGAAGATATTATTTTTCCCAATATAGGCCTCTTAGCGCTCAGAATGTCCAATTGCAGTTTCTACAGAAAGAGTGTTTCAGAAAGGCTCAATCAAAAGTAAGGTTCAACTCTGTTAGTTGAATGCACAGAACAGAAAGAAGTTTCATACAATGCTTCTGTGTAGTTTATATTTGAACATATTCTTTTTTCCACTATTACCCCCTTAGCGCTACGAATGTCCAGTTGCATTTTCTACAGACAGAGTGTTTCAAAACTGCTCAATCAAAAATATGGTTTAACTCTGTTAGCTGAATGCTCAGATCAGAAAGAAGTTTCACAGAATGCTTCTGTGTAGTTTATATTTGAATATATTCCTTTTTCCACTACTACTCTCTTAGCGCTCCAAATGTCCAGTTGCATTTTCTACAGAAAGAGTGTTCAGATCTGCTCAATCAAAAGTATGGTTTAACCCTGTTAGCTGAATGCACAGATCAGAAAGAAGTTTCACAGAATGATTCTGTGTAGTTTATATTTGGAGACATTACTTTTTCCACTATTACCCTCTTAGCGCTCCGAATCTCCACTTGCATTTTCTACAGAAAGAGTGTTTCAGAACGGCTCAATCAAAACTAAGGTTCAACTCTTTTAGTTGAACAAACAGAACAGAAAGTAGTTTCACACAATTCTTCTGTGTAGTTTTTATTTGTAGACATTCTTTTTCCCAATATAGGCCTCTTAGCGCTCAGAATGTCCAATTGCAGTTTCTACAGAAAGAGTGTTTCAGAACGGCTCAATCAAAAGTAAGGTTCAACTCTGTTAGTTGAATGCACAGAACAGAAAGAAGTTTCATACAATGCTTCTGTGTAGTTTATATTTGAACATATTCTTTTTTCCACTATTACCTTCTTAGCGCTCCGAATCTCCACTTGCATTTTCTACAAAAAGAGTGTTTCATAACTGCTCAATGAAAAATATGTTTTATCTCTGTTAACTGAATTTACAGATCAGAAATAAGTTTCACAGAATGCATCTGTGTAGTTTTTATTTGAAGATATTCTTTTTCCCAATGTAGGCCTCTTAGCGCTTAGCATGTAGAATTGCAGTTTCTAGAGAAAGAGTGTTTCAGAACGGCTCAATCAGAAGTAAGGTTCAACTCTGTTAGTTGAATACACAGAACAGAAAGAATTTTCACAGAATGCTACTGTGTAGTTTATATTTCAATATATCCCTTTTTCCACTATTAACCTCTTAGCGCTGCGAAGGTCCACTTGCATTTCTACAGAAAGAGTGTTCAGAACTGCGCAATCAAAAGTATGGTTTAACTCTGTTAGCTTAATGAACATATCAGAAATAAGATTCACACAATGCTTCTGTGTAGTTTTTATTTGAAGATATTATTTTTCCCAATATAGGCCTCTTAGCGCTCAGAATGTCCAATTGCAGATTCTACAGAAAGAGTGTTTCAGAAAGGCGCAATCAAAAGTAAGGTTCAACTCTGTTAGTTGAATGCACAGAACAGAAAGAAGTTTCATACAATGCTTCTGTGTAGTTTATATTTGAACATATTCTTTTTTCCACTATTACCCACTTAGCGCTACGAATGTCCAGTTGCATTTTCTACAGACAGAGTGTTTCAAAACTGCTCAATCAAAAGTATGGTTTAACTCTTTTAGCTGAATGCTCAGTTCAGAAAGAAGTTTCACAGAATGCTTCTGTGTAGTTTATATTTGAATATATTCCTTTTTCCACTACTACTCTCTTAGCGCTCCAAATGTCCAATTGCATTTTCTACAGAAAGAGTGTTCAGATCTGCTCAATCAAAAGTATGGTTTAACTCTGTTAGCTGAATGCACAGATCAGAAAGAAGTTTCACAGAATGATTCTGTGTAGTTTATATTTGGAGACATTCCTTTTTCCACTATTACCCTCTTAGCGCTCCGAATCTCCACTTGCATTTTCTACAGAAAGAGTGTTTCAGAACGGCTCAATCAAAACTAAGGTTCAACTCTTTTAGTTGAACAAACAGAACAGAAAGAAGTTTCACACAATTCTTCTGTGTAGTTTTTATTTGTAGACATTCTTTTTCCCAATATAGGCCTCTTAGCTCTCAGAATGTCCAATTGCAGTTTCTACAGAAACAGTGTTTCAGAACGGCTCAATCAAAAGTAAGGTTCAACTCTGTTAGTTGAATGCACAGAACAGAAAGAATTTCATACAATGCTTCTGTGTAGTTTATATTTGAACATATTCTTTTTTCCACTATTACCCACTTAGCGGTACGAATGTCCAGTTGCATTTTCTACAGACAGAGTGTTTCAAAACTGCTCAATCAAAAGTATGGTTTAACTCTGTTAGCTGAATGCTCAGATCAGAAAGAAGTTTCACAGAATGCTTCCGTGTAGTTTATATTTGAATATATTCCTTTTTCCACTACTACGCTCTTAGCGCTCCAAATGTCCAGTTGCATTTTCTACAGAAAGGGTGTTCAGATCTGCTCAATCAAAAGTATGGTTTAACTCTGTTAGCTGAATGCACAGAGCAGAAAGAAGTTTCACCGAATGATTCTGTGTAGTTTATATTTGAAGACATTCCTTTTTCCACTATTACCCTCTTAGCGCTCCGAATCTCCACTTGCATTTTCTACAGAAAGAGTGTTTCAGAACGGCTCAATCAAAACTAAGGTTCAACTCTTTTAGTTGAACAAACAGAACAGAAAGAAGTTTCACACAATTCTTCTGTGTAGTTTTTATTTGTAGACATTCTTTTTCCCAATATAGGCCTCTTAACGCTCAGAATGTCAAATTGCAGTTTCTACAGAAAGAGTGTTTCAGAACGGCTCAATCAAAAGTAAGGTTCAACTCTGTTAGTTGAATGCACAGAACAGAAAGAAGTTTGATACAATGCTTCTGTGTAGTTTATATTTGAACATATTCTTTTTTCCACTCTTACCCACTTAGCGCTACGAATGTCCAGTTGCATTTTCTACAGACAGAGTGTTTCAAAACTGCTCAATCAAAAGTATGGTTTAACTCTGTTAGCTGAATGCTCAGATCAGAAAGAAGTTTCACAGAATGCTTCTGTGTAGTTTATATTTGAATATATTCCTTTTTCCACTATTACCCTCTTAGCGCTCCGAATCTCCATTTGCATTTTCTACAAAAAGCGTGTTTCATAACTGCTCAATCAAAAATATGTTTTATCTCTGTTAACTGAATTTACAGATCAGAAATAAGTTTCACAGAATGCATCTGTGTAGTTTTTATTTGAAGATATTCTTTTTCCCAATGTAGGCCTCTTAGCGCTTAGCATGTCCAATTGCAGTTTCTACAGAAAGAGTGTTTCAGAATGGCTCAATCAAAAGTAAGGTTCAACTCTGTTAGTTCAATGCACAGCACAGAAAGAATTTTCACAGAATTCTACTGTGTAGTTTATATTTGAATATATTCCTTTTTCCACTATTACCCTCTTAGCGCTCCGAATGTCCACTTGCATTTTCTACAGAAAGAGTGTTCAGAACTGCGCAATCAAAAGTATGGTTTAACTCTTTTAGCTTAATGAACATATCAGAAATAAGTTTCAAACAATGCTTCTGTGTAGTTTTTATTTGAAGATATTATTTTTCCCAATATAGGCCTCTTAGCGCTCAGAATGTCCAATTGCAGTTTCTACAGAAAGAGTGTTTCAGAAAGGCTCAATCAAAAGTAAGGTTCAACTCTGTTAGTTGAATGCACAGAACAGAAAGAAGTTTCATACAATGCTTCTGTGTAGTTTATATTTGAACATATTCTTTTTTCCACTATTACCCCCTTAGCGCTACGAATGTCCAGTTGCATTTTCTACAGACAGAGTGTTTCAAAACTGCTCAATCAAAAATATGGTTTAACTCTGTTAGCTGAATGCTCAGATCAGAAAGAAGTTTCACAGAATGCTTCTGTGTAGTTTATATTTGAATATATTCCTTTTTCCACTACTACTCTCTTAGCGCTCCAAATGTCCAGTTGCATTTTCTACAGAAAGAGTGTTCAGATCTGCTCAATCAAAAGTATGGTTTAACCCTGTTAGCTGAATGCACAGATCAGAAAGAAGTTTCACAGAATGATTCTGTGTAGTTTATATTTGGAGACATTACTTTTTCCACTATTACCCTCTTAGCGCTCCGAATCTCCACTTGCATTTTCTACAGAAAGAGTGTTTCAGAACGGCTCAATCAAAACTAAGGTTCAACTCTTTTAGTTGAACAAACAGAACAGAAAGTAGTTTCACACAATTCTTCTGTGTAGTTTTTATTTGTAGACATTCTTTTTCCCAATATAGGCCTCTTAGCGCTCAGAATGTCCAATTGCAGTTTCTACAGAAAGAGTGTTTCAGAACGGCTCAATCAAAAGTAAGGTTCAACTCTGTTAGTTGAATGCACAGAACAGAAAGGAGTTTCATACAATGCTTCTGTGTAGTTTATATTTGAACATATTCTTTTTTCCACTATTACCCACTTAGCGCTACGAATGTCCAGTTGCATTTTCTACAGACAGAGTGTTTCAAAACTGTTCAATCAAAAGTATGGTTTAACTCTGTTAGCTGTATGCTCAGATCAGAAAGAAGTTTCACAGAATGCTTCTGTGTAGTTTATATTTGAATATATTCCTTTTTCCACTACTACGCTCTTAGCGCTCCAAATGTCCAGTGCATTTTCAACAGAAATAGTGTTCAGATCTGCTCAATCAAAAGTATGGTTTAACTCTGTTATCTGAATGCACAGATCAGAAAGAAGTTTCACCGAATGATTCTGTGTAGTTTATATTTGAAGACATTCCTTTTTCCGCTATTACCCTCTTAGCGCTCCGAATCTCCACTTGCATTTTCTACAAAAAGAGTGTTTCATAACTGCTCAATGAAAAATATGTTTTATTTCTGTTAACTGAATTTACAGATCAGAAATAAGTTGCACAGAATGCATCTGTGTAGTTTTTATTTGAAGATATTCTTTTTCCCAATGTAGGCCTCTTAGCGCTTAGCATGTCCAATTGCAGTTTCTACAGAAAGAGTGTTTCAGAACGGCTCAATCAGAAGTAAGGTTCAACTCTGTTAGTTGAATGCACAGAACAGAAAGAATTTTCACAGAATGCTACTGTGTAGTTTATATTTGAATATATCCCTTTTTCCACTATTAACCTCTTAGCGCTGCGAAGGTCCACTTGCATTTTCTACAGAAAGAGTGTTCAGAACTGCGCAATCAAAAGTATGGTTTAACTCTGTTAGCTTAATGAACATATCAGAAATAAGTTTCACACAATGCTTCTGTGTAGTTTTTATTTGAAGATATTATTTTTCCCAATATAGGCCTCTTAGCGCTCAGAATGTCCAATTGCAGATTCTGCAGAAAGAGTGTTTCAGAAAGGCTCAATCAAAAGTAAGGTTCAACTCTGTTAGTTGAATGCACAGAACAGAAAGAAGTTTCATACAATGCTTCTGTGTAGTTTATATTTGAACATATTCTTTTATCCACTATTACCCACTTAGCGCTACGAATGTCCAGTTGCATTTTCTACAGACAGAGTGTTTCAAAACTGCTCAATCAAAAGTATGGTTTAACTCTGTTAGCTGAATGCTCAGATCAGAAAGAAGTTTCACAGAATGCTTCTGTGTAGTTTATATTTGAATATATTCCTTTTTCCACTACTACTCTCTTAGCGCTCCAAATGTCCAGTTGCATTTTCTACAGAAAGAGTGTTCAGATCTGCTCAATCAAAAGTATGGTTTAACTCTGTTAGCTGAATGGACAGATCAGAAAGAAGTTTCACAGAATGATTCTGTGTAGTTTATATTTGGAGACATTCCTTTTTCCACTATTACCCTCTTAGCGCTCCGAATCTCCACTTGCATTTTCTACAGAAAGAGTGTTTCAGAACGGCTCAATCAAAACTAAGGTTCAACTCTTTTAGTTGAACAAACAGAACAGAAAGATGTTTCACACAATTCTTCTGTGTAGTTTTTATTTGTAGACATTCTTTTTCCCAATATAGGCCTCTTAGCTCTCAGAATGTCCAATTGCAGTTTCTACAGAAACAGTGTTTCAGAACGGCTCAATCAAAAGTAAGGTTCAATTCTGTTAGTTGAATGCACAGAACAGAAAGAATTTCATACAATGCTTCTGTGTAGTTTATATTTGAACATATTATTTTTTCCACTATTACCCACTTAGCGCTACGAATGTCCAGTTGCATTTTCTACAGACAGAGTGTTTCAAAACTGCTCAATCAAAAGTATGGTTTAACTCTGTTAGCTGAATGCTCAGATCAGAAAGTAGTTTCACAGAATGCTTCTGTGTAGTTTATATTTGAATATATTCCTTTTTCCACTACTACGCTCTTAGCGCTCCAAATGTCCAGTTGCATTTTCTACAGAAAGAGTGTTCAGATACGCTCAATCAAAAGTATGGTTTAAGTCTGTTAGCTGAATGCACAGAGCAGAAAGAAGTTTCACCGAATGATTCTGTGTAGTTTATATTTGAAGACATTCCTTTTTCCACTATTACCCTCTTAGCGCTCCGAATCTCCACTTGCATTTTCTACAGAAAGAGTGTTTCAGAACGGCTCAATCAAAACTAAGGTTCAACTCTTTTAGTTGAACAAACAGAACAGAAAGAAGTTTCACACAATTCTTCTGTGTAGTTTTTATTTGAAGACATTCTTTTTCCCAATATAGGCCTCTTAACGCTCAGAATGTCCAATTGCAGTTTCTACAGAAAGAGTGTTTCAGAACGGCTCAATCAAAAGTAAGGTTCAACTCTGTTAGTTGAATGCACAGAACAGAAAGAAGTTTGATACAATGCTTCTGTGTAGTTTATATTTGAACATATTCTTTTTTCCACTCTTACCCACTTAGCGCTACGAATGTCCAGTTGCATTTTATACAGAAAGAGTGTTCAGATCTGCTCAATCAAAAGTATGGTTTAACTCTGTTAGCTGAATGCACAGATCAGAAAGAAGTTTCACCGAATGATTCTGTGTAGTTTATATTTGAAGACATTCCTTTTTCCACTATTACCCTCTTAGCGCTCCGAATCTCCACTTGCATTTTCTACAAAAAGTGTGTTTCATAACTGCTCAATCAAAAATATGTTTTATCTCTGTTAACTGAATTTACAGATCAGAAATAAGTTTCACAGAATGCATCTGTGCAGTTTTTATTTGAAGATATTTTTTTCCCAATGTAGGCCTCTTAGCGCTTAGCATGTCCAATTGCAGTTTCTACAGAAAGAGTGTTTCAGAACGGCTCAATCAAAAATAAGGTTCAACTCTGTTAGTTGAATGCACAGAACAGAAAGAATTTTCACCGAATGCTACTGTGTAGTTTATATTTGAATATATTCCTTTCTCCACTATTACCCCATTAGCGCTCCGAATGTCCACTTCCATTTTCTACAGAAAGAGTGTTCAGAACTGCGCAATCGGAAGTATGGTTTAACTCTGTTAGCTTAATGAACATATCAGAAATAAGTTTCACACAATGCATCTGTGTAGTTTTTATTTGAAGATATTATTTTTCCCAATATAGGCCTCTTAGCGCTCAGAATGTCCAATTGCAGTTTCTACAGAAAGAATATTTCAGAAAGGCTCAATTAAAAGTAAGGTTCAACTCTGTTAGTTGAATGCACAGAACAGAAAGAAGTTTCATACAATGCTTCTGTGTAGTTTATATTTGAACATATACTTTTTTCCACTATTACCCACTTAGCGCTACGAATGTCCAGTTGCATTTTCTACAGACAGAGTGTTTCAAAACTGCTCAATCAAAAGTATGGTTTAACTCTGCTAGCTGAATGCTCAGATCAGAAAGAAGTTTCACAGAATGCTTCTGTGTAGTTTATATTTGAATATATTCCTTTTTCCACTACTACGCTCTTAGCGCTCCAAATGTACAGTTGCATTTTCTACAGAAAGAGTGTTCAGATCTGCTCAATCAAAAGTATGGTTTAACACTGTTAGCTGAATGCACAGATCAGAAAGAAGCTTCACCGAATGATTCTGTGTAGTTTATATTTGAAGACATTCCTTTTTCCACTATTACCCTCTTAGCGCTCCGAATCTCCACTTGTATTTTCTACAAAAAGAGTGTTTCATAACTGCTCAATCAAAAATATGTTTTATCTCTGTTAACTGAATTTACAGATCAGAAATAAGTTTCACAGAATGCATCTGTGTAGTTTTTATTTGAAGATATATTTTTCCCAATGTAGGCTTCTTAGCGCTTAGCATGTCCAATTGCAGTTTCTACAGAAAGAGTGTTTCAGAACGGCTCAATTAAAAGTAAGGTTCAACTCTGTTAGTTGAATGCACAGAACAGAAAGAATTTTCACAGAATGCTACTGTGTAGTTTATATTTGAATATATTCCTTTTTCCACTATTACCCTCTTAGCGCTCCGAATGTCCACTTGCATTTTCTACAGAAAGAGTGTTCAGAACTGCGCAATCAAAAGTATGGTTTAACTCTGTTAGCTTAATGAACATATCAGAAATAAGTTTCACACAATGCTTCTGTGTAGTTTTTATTTGAAGATAATTTTTTTCCAAATAGAGGCCTCTTAGCGCTCAGAATGTCCAATTGCAGTTTCTACACAAAGAGTGTTTCAGAAAGGCTCAATCAAAAGTAAGGTTCAACTCTGTTAGTTGAATGCACAGAACAGAAAGAAGTTTCATACAATGCTTCTGTGTAGTTTATATTTGAACATATTTTTTTTCCACTATTACCCACTTGGCGCTACGAATGTCCAGGTGCATTTTCTACAGACAGAGTGTTTCAAAACTGCTCAATCAAAAGTATGGTTTAACTCTGTTAGCTGAATGCTCAGATCAGAAAGAAGTTTCACAGAATGCTTCTGTGTAGTTTATATTTGAATATATTCCTTTTTCCACTACTACGCTCTTAGCGCTCCAAATGTCCAGTTGCATTTTCTACAGAAAGAGTGTTCAGATCTGCTCAATCAAAAGTATGGTTTAACTCTGTTAGCTGAATGCACAGATCAGAAAGAAGTTTCACAGAATGATTCTGTGTAGTTTATATTTGGAGACATTCCTTTTTCCACTATTACCCTCTTAGCGCTCCGAATCTCCACTTGCATTTTCTACAGAAAGAGTGTTTCAGAACGGCTCAATCAAAACTAAGGTTCAACTCTTTTAGTTGAACAAACAGAACAGAAAGAAGTTTCACAGAATGCATCTGTGTAGTTTTTATTTGAAGATATTCTTTTTCCCAATGTAGGCCTCTTAGCGCTTAGCATGTCCAATTGCAGTTTCTACAGAAAGAGTGTTTCAGAACGGCTCAATCAAAAGTAAGGTTCAACTCTGTTAGTTGAATGCACAGAACAGAAAGAATTTTCACAGAATGCTACTGTGTAGTTTATATTTGAATATATTCCTTTTTCCACTATTACCCTCTTAGCGCTCCGAATGTCCACTTGCATTTTCTACAGAAAGAGTGTTCAGAACTGCGCAATCAAAAGTATGGTTTAACTCTGTTAGCTTAATGAACATATCAGAAATAAGTTTCACACAATGCTTCTGTGTAGTTTTTATTTGAAGATATTATTTTTCCCAATATAGGCCTCTTAGCGCTCAGAATGTCCAATTGCAGTTTCTACCGAATGAGTGTTTCAGAAAGGCTCAATCAAAAGTAAGGTTCAACTCTGTTATTTGAATGCACAGAACAGAAAGATGTTTCATACAATGCTTCTGTGTAGTTTATATTTGAACATATTCTTTTTTCCACTATTACCCACTTAGCGCTACGAATGTCCAGTTGCATTTTCTACAGACAGAGTGTTTCAAAACTGCTCAATCAAAAGTATGGTTTAACTCTGTTAGCTGAATGCTCAGATCAGAAAGAAGTTTCACAGAATGCTTCTGTGTAGTTTATATTTGAATATATTCCTTTTTCCACTACTACTCTCTTAGCGCTCCAAATGTCCAGTTGCATTTTCTACAGAAAGAGTGTTCAGATCTGCTCAATCAAAAGTATGGTTTAACTCTGTTAGCTGAATGCACAGATCAGAAAGAAGTTTCACAGAATGATTCTGTGTAGTTTATATTTGGAGACATTCTTTTTCCACTATTACCCTCTTAGCGCTCCGAATCTCCACTTGCATTTTCTACAGAAAGTGTGTTTCAGAACGGCTCAATCAAAACAAAGGTTCAACTCTTTTAGTTGAACAAACAGAACAGAAAGAAGTTTCACACAATTCTGCTGTGTAGTTTTTATTTGTAGACATTCTTTTTCCCAATATAGGCCTCTTAGCGCTCAGAATGTCCAATTGCAGTTTCTACAGAAAGAGTGTTTCAGAACGGCTCAATCAAAAGTAAGGTTCAACTCTGTTAGTTGAATGCACAGAACAGAAAGAAGTTTCATACAATGCTTCTGTGTAGTTTATATTTGAACATATTCTTTTTTCCACTATTACCCACTTAGCGCTACGAATGTCCAGTTGCATTTTCTACAGACAGAGTGTTTCAAAACTGCTCAATCAAAAGTATGGTTTAACTCTGTTAGCTGAATGCTCAGATCAGAAAGAAGTTTCACAGAATGCTTCTGTGTAGTTTATATTTGAATATATTCCTTTTTCCACTACTACGCTCTTAGCGCTCCATATGTCCAGTTGCATTTTCTACAGAAAGAGTGTTCAGATCTGCTCAATCAAAAGCATGGTTTAACTCTGTTAGCTGAATGCACAGATCAGAAAGAAGTTTCACCGAATGATTCTGTATTTTATATTTGAAGACATTCCTTTTTCCACTATTACCCTCTTAGCGCTCCGAATCTCCACTTGCATTTTCTACAAAAATAGTGTTTCATAACTGCTCAATCAAAAATATGTTTTATCTCTGTTAACTGAATTTACAGATCAGAAATAAGTTTCACAGAATGCATCTATGTAGTTTCTATTTGAAGATATTCTTTTTCCCAATGTAGGCCTCTTAGCGCTTAGCATGTCCAATTGCAGTTTCTACAGAAAGAGTGTTTCAGAACGGCTCAATCAAAAGTAAGGTTCAACTCTGTTAGTTGAATGCACAGAACAGAAAGAATTTTCACAGAATGCTACTGTGTAGTATATATTTGAATATATTCCTTTCTCCACTATTACCCTCTTAGCGCTCCGAATGTCCACTTGCATTTTCTACAGAAGGAGTGTTCAGAACTGCGCAATCAAAAGTATGGTTTAACTCTGTTAGCTTAATGAACATATCAGAAATAAGTTTCACACAATGCTTCTGTGTAGTTTTTATTTGAAGATTTTATTTTTCCCAATAGAGGCCTCTTAGCGCTCAGAATGTCCAATTGCAGTTTCTACAGAAAGAGTGTTTCAGAAAGGCTCAATCAAAAGTAAGATTCAACTCTGTTAGTTGAATGCACAGAACAGAAAGAAGTTTCATACAATGCTTCTGTGTAGTTTATATTTGAACATATTCTTTTTTCCACTATTACCCACTTAGCGCTACGCATGTCCAGTTGCATTTTCTACAGACAGAGTGTTTCAAAACTGCTCAATCAAAAGTATGGTTTAACTCTGTTAGCTGAATGCTCAGATCAGAAAGAAGTTTCACAGAATGTTTCTGTGTAGTTTATATTTGAATATATTCCTTTTTCCACTACTACTTTCTTAGCGCTCCAAATGTCCAGTTGCATTTTCTACAGAAAGAGTGTTCAGATCTGCTCAATCAAAAGTATGGTTTAACTCTGTTAGCTGAATGCACAGATCAGAAAGAAGTTTCACAGAATGATTCTGTGTAGTTTATATTTGGAGACATTCCTTTTTCCACTAATACCCTCTTAGCGCTCCGAATGTCCACTTGCATTTTCTACAGAAAGAGTGATTCAGAACGGCTCAATCCAAACTAAGGTTCAACTCTTTTAGTTGAACAAACAGAACAGAAAGAAGTTTCACACAATTCTTCTGTGTAGTTTTTATTTGTAGACATTCTTTTTCCCAATATAGGCCTCTTAGCGCTCAGAATGTCCAATTGCAGTTTCTACAGAAAGAGTGTTTCAGAACGGCTCAATCAAAAGTAAGGTTCAACTCTGTTAGTTGAATGCACAGAACAGAAAGAAGTTTCATACAATGCTTCTGTGTAGTTTATATTTGAACATATTCTTTTTTCCACTATTACCCACTTGGCGCTACGAATGTCCAGTTGCATTTTCTACAGACAGAGTGTTTCAAAACTGCTCAATCAAAAGTATGGTTTAACTCTGTTAGCTGAATGCTCAGATCAGAAAGAAGTTTCACAGAATGATTCTGTGTAGTTTATATTTGATTATATTCCTTTTTCCACTACTACTCTCTTAGCGCTCCAAATGTCCAGTTGCATTTTCTACAGAAAGAGTGTTCAGATCTGCTCAATCAAAAGTATGGTTTAACTCTGTTAGCTGAATGCACAGATCAGAAAGAAGTTTCACAGAATGATTCTGTGTAGTTTATATTTGGAGACATTCCTTTTTCCACTATTACCCTCTTAGCGCTCCGAATCTCCACTTGCATTTTCTACAGAAAGAGTGTTTCAGAACGGCTCAATCAAAACTAAGGTTCAACTCTTTTAGTTGAACAGACAGAACAGAAAGAAGTTTCACACAATTCTTCTGTGTAGTTTTTATTTTTAGACATTCTTTTTCCCAATATAGGCCTCTTAGCGCTCAGAATGTCCAATTGCAGTTTCTAAAGAAAGAGTGTTTCAGAACGGCTCAATCAAAAGTAAGGTTCAACTCTGTTAGTTGAATGCACAGAACAGAAAGAAGTTTCATACAATGCTTCTGTGTAGTTTATATTTGAACATATTCTTTTTTCCACTATTACCAACTTAGCGCTACAAATGTCCAGTTGCATTTTCTACAGACAGAGTGTTTCAAAACTGCTCAATCAAAAGTATGGTTTAACTCTGTTAGCTGAATGCTCAGATCAGAAAGAAGTTTCACAGACTGCTTCTGTGTAGTTTATATTTGAATATATTCCTTTTTCCACTACTACGCTCTTAGCGCTCCAAATGTCCAGTTGCATTTTCTACACAAAGAGTGTTCAGATCTGCTCAATCAAAAGTACGGTTTAACTCTGTTAGCTGAATGCACAGATCAGAAAGAAGTTTCACCGAATGATTCTGTGTAGTTTATATTTGAAGACATTCCTTTTTCCACTATTACCCTCTTAGCGCTCCGAATCTCCACTTGCATTTTCTACAAAAAGAGTTTTTCATAACTGCTCAATCAAAAATATGTTTTATCTCTGTTAACTGAATTTACAGATCAGAAATAAGTTTCACAGAATGCATCTATGTAGTTTCTATTTGAAGATATTCTTTTTCCCAATGTAGGCCTCTTAGCGCTTAGCATGTCCAATTGCAGTTTCTACAGAAAGAGTGTTTCAGAACGGCTCAATCAAAAGTAAGGTTCAACTCTGTTAGTTGAATGCACAAAACAGAAAGAATTTTCACAGAATGCTACTGTGTAGTTTATATTTGAATATATTCCTTTCTCCACTATTACCCTCTTAGCGCTCCGAATGTCCACTTGCATTTTCTACAGAAGGAGTGTTCAGAACTGCGCAATGAAAAGTATGGTTTAACTCTGTTAGCTTAATGAACATATCAGAAATAAGTTTCACACAATGCTTCTGTGTAGTTTTTATTTGAAGATTTTATTTTTCCCAATAGAGGCATCTTAGCGCTCAGAATGTCCAATTGCAGTTTCTACAGAAAGAGTGTTTCAGAAAGGCTCAATCAAAAGTAAGGTTCAACTCTGTTAGTTGAATGCACAGAACAGAAAGAAGTTTCATACAATGCTTCTGTGTAGTTTATATTTGAACATATTCTTTTTTCCACTATTACCCACTTAGCGCTACGAATGTCCAGTTGCATTTTCTACAGACAGAGTGTTTCAAAACTGCTCAATCAAAAGTGTGGTTTAACTCTGTTAGCTGAATGCTCACATCAGAAAGAAGTTTCACAGAATGCTTCTGTGTATTTTATATTTGAATATATTCCTTTTTCCACTACTACGCTCTTAGCGCTCCAAATGTCCAATTGCATTTTCTACAGAAAGAGTGATCAGATCTGCTCAATCAAAAGTATGGTTTAACTCTGTTAGCTGAATACACAGATCAGAAAGAAGTTTCACCGAATGATTCTGTGTAGTTTATATTTGAAGACATTCCTTTTTCCAATATTACCCGCTTAGCGCTCCGAATCTCCACTTGCATTTTCTACAAAAAGAGTGTTTCATAACTGCTCAATCAAAAATATGTTTTATCTCTGTTAACTGAATTTACAGATCAGAAATAAGTTTCACAGAATGCATCTGTGTAGTTTTTATTTGAAGATATTCTTTTTCAAAATGTAGGCCTCTTAGCGCTTAGCATGTCCAATTGCAGTTTCTACAGAAAATGTGTTTCAGAACGGCTCAATCAAAAGTAAGGTTCAACTCTGTTAGTTGAATGCACAGAACAGAAAGAATTTTCACAGAATTCTACTGTGTAGTTTATATTTGAATATATTCCTTTTTCCACTATTAACCTCTTAGCGCTCCGAATGTCCACTTGCATTTTCTACAGAAAGAGTGTTCAGAACTGCGCAATCAAAACTAAGGTTCAACTCTTTTAGTTGAACAAACAGAACAGAAAGAAGTTTCACACAATGCTTCTGTGTAGTTTTTATTTGTAGACATTCTTTTTCCCAATAGAGGCCTCTTAGCGCTCAGAATGTCCAATTGCAGTTTCTACAGAAAGAGTGTTTCAGAAAGGCTCAATCAAGAGTAAGGTTCAACTCTGTTAGTTGAATGCACAGAACAGAAAGAAGTTTCATACAATGCTTCTGTGTAGTTTATATTTGAACATATTCTTTTTTCCACTATTACCCACTTAGCGCTACGAATGTCCAGTTGCATTTTCTACAGACAGAGTGTTTCAAAACTGCTCAATCAAAAGTATGGTTTAACTCTGTTAGCTGAATGCTCAGATCAGAAAGAAGTTTCACAGAATGCTTCTGTGTAGTTTATATTTGAATATATTCCTTTTTCCACTAATTCCCTCTTAGCGCTCCAAATGTCCAGTTGCATTTTCTACAGAAAGAGTGTTCAGATCTGCTCAATCAAAAGTATGGTTTAACTCTGTTAGCTGAATGCACAGATCAGAAAGAAGTTTCACAGAATGATTCTGTGTAGTTTATATTTGGAGACATTCCTTTTTCCACTATTACCCTCTTAGCGCTCCGAAATTCCACTTGCATTTTCTACAGAAAGAGTGTTTCAGAACGACTCAATCAAAACTACGGTTCAACTCTTTTAGTGGAACAAACAGAACAGAAAGAAGTTTCACACAATTCTTCTGTGTAGTTTTTATTTGTAGACATTCTTTTTCCCTATATAGGCCTCTTAACGCTCAGAATGTCCAATTGCAGTTTCTACAGAAAGAGTGTTTCAGAACGGCTCAATCAAAAGTAAGGTTCAACTCTGTTAGTTGAATGCACAGAACAGAAAGAAGTTTCATACAATGCTTCTGTGTAGTTTATATTTGAACATATTCTTTTTTCCACTATTACCCACTTAGCGCTACGAATGTCCAGTTGCATTTTCTACAGACAGAGTGTTTCAAAACTGCTCAATCAAAAGTATGGTTTAACTCTGTTAGCTGTATGCTCAGATCAGAAAGAAGTTTCACAGAATGCTTCTGTGTAGTTTATATTTGAATATATTCCTTTTTCCACTACTACGCTCTTAGCGCTCCAAATGTCCAGTTGCATTTTCTACAGAAAGAGTGTTCAGATCTGCTCAATCAAAAGTATGGTTTAACTCTGTTAGCTGAATGCACAGATCAGAAAGAAGTTTCACCGAATGATTCTGTATTTTATATTTGGAGACATTCCTTTTTCCACTATTACACCCTTAGCGCTCCGAATCTCCACTTGCATTTTCTACAAAAAGAGTGTTTCATAACTGCTCAATCAAAAATATGTTTTATCTCTGTTAACTGAATTACAGATCAGAAATAAGTTTCACAGAATGCATCTGTGTAGTTTTTATTTGAAGATATTTTTTTCCCAATGTAGGCCTCTTAGCGCTTAGCATGTCCAATTGCAGTTTCTACAGAAAGAGTGTTTCAGAACGGCTCAATCAAAAGTAAGGTTCAACTCTGTTAGTTGAATGCACAGAACAGAAAGAATTTTCACAGAATGCTACTGTGTAGTTTATATTTGAATATATTCCTTTTTCCACTATTACCCTCTTAGCGCTCCAAATGTCCACTTGCATTTTCTACAGAAAGAGTGTTCAGAACTGTGCAATCAAAAGTATGGTTTAACTCTGTTAGCTTAATGAACATATCAGAAATAAGTTTCACACAATGCTTCTGTGTAGTTTTTATTTGAAGATATTATTTTTCCCAATAGAGGCCTCTTAGCGCTCAGAATGTCCAATTGCAGTTTCTACAGAAAGAGTGTTTCAGAAAGGCTCAATCAAAAGTAAGGTTCAACTCTGTTAGTTGAATGCACAGAACAGAAAGAAGTTTCATACAATGCTTCTGTGTAGTTTATATTTGAATATATTCCTTTTTCCACTACTACGCTCTTAGCGCTCCAAATGTCCAGTTGCATTTTCTACAGAAAGAGTGTTCAGATCTGCTCAATCAAAAGTATGGTTTAACTCTGTTAGCTGAATGCACAGATCAGAAAGAAGTTTCACCGAATGATTCTGTGTAGTTTATATTTGAAGACATTCCTTTTTCCACTATTACCCTCTTAGCGCTCCGAATGTCCAGTTGCATTTTCTACAGAAAGAGTGTTCAGATCTGCTCAATCAAAAGTATGGTTTAACTCTGTTAGATGAATGCACAGATCAGAAAGAAGTTTCACCGAATGATTCTGTGTAGTTTATATTTGAAGACATTCCTTTTTCCACTATTACCCTCTTAGCGCTCCGAATCTCCACTTGCATTTTCTACAAAAAGAGTGTTTCATAACTGCTCAATCAAAAATATGTTTTATCTCTGTTAACTGAATTTAGAGATCAGAAATAAGTTTCACAGAATGCATCTGTGTAGTTTCCATTTGAAGATATTCTTTTTCCCAATGTAGGCCTCTTAGCGCTTAGCATGTCCAATTGCAGTTTCTACAGAAAGAGTGTTTCAGAACGGCTCAATCAAAAGTAAGGTTCAACTCTGTTATTTGAATGCACAGAACAGAAAGAATTTTCATAGAATGCTACTGTGTAGTTTATATTTGAATATATTCCTTTCTCCACTATTACCCTCTTAGCGCTCCGAATGTCCACTTGCATTTTCTACAGAAGCAGTGTTCTGAACTGTGCAATCAAAAGTATGTTTTAACTCTGTTAGCTTAATGAACATATCAGAAATAAGTTTCACACAATGCTTCTGTGTAGTTTTTATTTGAAGATATTATTTTTCCCAATATAGGCCTCTTAGCGCTCAGAATGTCCAATTGCAGTTTCTACAGAAAGAGTGTTTCAGAAAGGCTCAATCAAAAGTAAGGTTCAACTCTGTTAGTTGAATGCACAGAACAGAAAGAAGTTTCATACAATGCTTCTGTGTAGTTTATATTTGAACATATTTTTTTTCCACTATTACCCCCTTAGCGCTACGAATGTCCAGTTGCATTTTCTACAGACAGAGTGTTTCAAAACTGCTCAATCAAAAATATGGTTTAACTCTGTTAGCTGAATGCTCAGATCAGAAAGAAGTTTCACAGAATGCTTCTGTGTAGTTTATATTTGAATATATTCCTTTTTCCACTACTACTCTCTTAGCGCTCCAAATGTCCAGTTGCATTTTCTACAGAAAGAGTGTTCAGATCTGCTCAATCAAAAGTATGGTTTAACTCTGTTAGCTGAATGCACAGATCAGAAAGAAGTTTCACAGAATGATTCTGTGTAGTTTATATTTGGAGACATTCCTTTTTCCACTATTACCCTCTTAGCGCTCCGAATCTCCACTTGCATTTTCTACAGAAAGAGTGTTTCAGAACGGCTGAATCAAAACTAAGGTTCAACTCTTTTAGTTGAACAAACAGAACAGAAAGTAGTTTCACACAATTCTTCTGTGTAGTTTATATTTGTAGACATTCTTTTTCCCAATATAGGCCTCTTAGCGCTCAGAATGTCCAATTACAGTTTCTACAGAAAGAGTGTTTCAGAACGGCTCAATCAAAAGTAAGGTTCAACTCTGTTAGTTGAATGCACAGAACAGAAAGAAGTTTCATACAATGCTTCTCTGTAGTTTATATTTGAACATATTCTTTTTTCCACTATTACCCACTTAGCGCTACGAATGTCCAGTTGCATTTTCTACAGACAGAGTGTTTCAAAACTGCTCAATCAAAAGTATGGTTTAACTCTGTTAGCTGTATGCTCAGATCAGAAAGAAGTTTCACAGAATGCTTCTGTGTAGTTTATATTTGAATATATTCCTTTTTCCACTACTACGCTCTTAGCGCTCCAAATGTCCAGTTGCATTTTCAACAGAAAGAGTGTTCAGATGTGCTCAATCAAAAGCATGGTTTAACTCTGTTAGCTGAATGCACAGATCAGAAAGAAGTTTCACCGAATGATTCTGTGTAGTTTATATTTGAAGACATTCCTTTTTCCACTATTACCCTCTTAGCGCTCCGAATCTCCACTTGCATTTTCTACAAAAAGAGTGTTTCATAACTGCTCAATCAAAAATATGTTTTATCTCTGTTAACTGAATTTACAGATCAGAAATAAGTTTCACAGAATGCATCTGTGTAGTTTTTATTTGAAGATATTCTTTTTCCCAATGTAGGCCTCTTAGCGCTTAGCATGTCCAATTGCAGTTTCTACAGAAAGAGTGTTTCAGAACGGCTCAATCAAAAGTAAGGTTCAAATCTGTTATTTGAATGCACAGAAAAGAAAGAATTTTCACAGAATGCTACTGTGTAGTTTATATTTGAATATATTCCTTTTTCCACTATTACCCTCTTAGCGCTCCGAATGTCCACTTGCATTTTCTACAGAAAGAGTGTTCAGAACTGCGCAATCAAAAGTATGGTTTAACTCTGTTATCTTAATGAACATATCAGAAATAAGTTTCACACAATGCTTCTGTGTAGTTTTTATTTGAAGATATTATTTTTCCCAATATAGGCCTCTTAGCGCTCAGAATGTCCAATTGCAGATTTTACAGAAAGAGTGTTTCAGAAAGGCTCAATCAAAAGTAAGTTTCAACTCTGTTAGTTGAATGCACAGAACAGAAAGAAGTTTCATACAATGCTTCTGTGTAGTTTATATTTGAACATATTCTTTTTTCCACTATTACCCACTTAGCGCTACGAATGTCCAGTTGCATTTTCTACAGACAGAGTGTTTCAAAACTGCTCAATCAAAAGTATGGTTTAACTCTGTTAGCTGAATGCTCAGATCAGAAAGAAGTTTCACAGAATGCTTCTGTGTAGTTTATATTTGAATATATTCATTTTTCCACTACTACTCTCTTAGCGCTCCAAATGTCCAGTTGCATTTTCTACAGAAAGAGTGTTCAGATCTGCTCAATCAAAAGTATGGTTTAACTCTGTTAGCTGAATGCACAGATCAGAAAGAAGTTTCACAGAATGATTCTGTGTAGTTTATATTTGGAGACATTCCTTTTTCCACTATTACCCCCTTAGCGCTCCGAATCTCCACTTGCATTTTCTACAGAAAGAGTGTTTCAGAACGGCTCAATCAAAACTAAGGTTCAACTCTTTTAGTTGAACAAACAGAACAGAAAGAAGTTTCACACAATTCTTCTGTGTAGTTTTTATTTGAAGACATTCTTTTTCCCAATATAGGCCTCTTAACGCTCAGAATGTCCAATTGCAGTTTCTACAGAAAGAGTGTTTCAGAACGGCTCAATCAAAAGTAAGGTTCAACTCTGTTAGTTGAATGCACAGAACAGAAAGAAGTTTGATACAATGCTTCTGTGTAGTTTATATTTGAACATATTCTTTTTTCCACTCTTACCCACTTAGCGCTACGAATGTCCAGTTGCATTTTCTACAGAAAGAGTGTTCAGATCTGCTCAATCAAAAGTATGGTTTAACTCTGTTAGCTGAATGCACAGATCAGAAAGAAGTTTCACCGAATGATTCTGTGTAGTTTATATTTGAAGACATTCCTTTTTCCACTATTACCCTCTTAGCGCTCCGAATCTCCACTTGCATTTTCTACAAAAAGTGTGTTTCATAACTGCTCAATCAAAAATATGTTTTATCTCTGTTAACTGAATTTACAGATCAGAAATAAGTTTCACAGAATGCATCTGTGCAGTTTTTATTTGAAGATATTTTTTTCCCAATGTAGGCCTCTTAGCGCTTAGCATGTCCAATTGCAGTTTCTACAGAAAGAGTGTTTCAGAACGGCTCAATCAAAAATAAGGTTCAAATCTGTTAGTTGAATGCACAGAACAGAAAGAATTTTCACCGAATGCTACTGTGTAGTTTATATTTGAATATATTCCTTTCTCCACTATTACCCCATTAGCGCTCCGAATGTCCACTTCCATTTTCTACAGAAAGAGTGTTCAGAACTGCGCAATCGGAAGTATGGTTTAACTCTGTTAGCTTAATGAACATATCAGAAATAAGTTTCACACAATGCATCTGTGTAGTTTTTATTTGAAGATATTATTTTTCCCAATATAGGCCTCTTAGCGCTCAGAATGTCCAATTGCAGTTTCTACAGAAAGAATATTTCAGAAAGGCTCAATTAAAAGTAAGGTTCAACTCTGTTAGTTGAATGCACAGAACAGAAAGAAATTTCATTCAATGCTTCTGTGTAGTTTATATTTGAACATATTCTTTTTTCCACTATTACCCACTTAGCGCTACGAATGTCCAGTTGCATTTTCTACAGACAGAGTGTTTCAAAACTGCTCAATCAAAAGTATGGTTTAACTCTGTTAGCTGAATGCTCAGATCAGAAAGAAGTTTCACAGAATGCTTCTGTGTAGTTTATATTTGAATATATTCCTTTTTCCACTACTACTCTCTTAGCGCTCCAAATGTCCAGTTGCATTTTCTACAGAAAGAGTGTTCAGATCTGCTCAATCAAAAGTATGGTTTAACTCTGTTAGCTGAATGCACAGATCAGAAAGAAGTTTCACAGAATGATTCTGTGTAGTTTATATTTGGAGACATTCCTTTTTCCACTATTACCCTCTTAGCGCTCCGAATGTCCACTTGCATTTTCTACAGAAAGAGTGTTTCAGAAAGGCTCAATCAAAACTAAGGTTCAACTCTTTTAGTTGAACAAACAGAACAGAAAGAAGTTTCACACAATTCTTCTGTGTAGTTTTTATTTGTAGACATTCTTTTTCCCAATATAGGCCTCTTAGCGCTCAGAATTTCCAATTGCAGTTTCTACAGAAAGAGTGTTTCAGAATGGCTCAATCAAAAGTAAGGTTCAACTCTGTTAGTTGAATGCACAGAACAGAAAGAAGTTTCATACAATGCTTCTGTGTAGTTTATATTTGAACATATACTTTTTTCCACTATTACCCACTTAGCGCTACGAATGTCCAGTTGCATTTTCTACAGACAGAGTGTTTCAAAACTGCTCAATCAAAAGTATGGTTTAACTCTGCTAGCTGAATGCTCAGATCAGAAAGAAGTTTCACAGAATGCTTCTGTGTAGTTTATATTTGAATATATTCCTTTTTCCACTACTACGCTCTTAGCGCTCCAAATGTACAGTTGCATTTTCTACAGAAAGAGTGTTCAGATCTGCTCAATCAAAAGTATGGTTTAACACTGTTAGCTGAATGCACAGATCAGAAAGAAGCTTCACCGAATGATTCTGTGTAGTTTATATTTGAAGACATTCCTTTTTCCACTATTACCCTCTTAGCGCTCCGAATCTCCACTTGTATTTTCTACAAAAAGAGTGTTTCATAACTGCTCAATCAAAAATATGTTTTATCTCTGTTAACTGAATTTACAGATCAGAAATAAGTTTCACAGAATGCATCTGTGTAGTTTTTATTTGAAGATATATTTTTCCCAATGTAGGCTTCTTAGCGCTTAGCGTGTCCAATTGCAGTTTCTACAGAAAGAGTGTTTCAGAACGGCTCAATTAAAAGTAAGGTTCAACTCTGTTAGTTGAATGCACAGAACAGAAAGAATTTTCACAGAATGCTACTGTGTAGTTTATATTTGAATATATTCCTTTTTCCACTATTACCCTCTTAGCGCTCCGAATGTCCACTTGCATTTTCTACAGAAAGAGTGTTCAGAACTGCGCAATCAAAAGTATGGTTTAACTCTGTTAGCTTAATGAACATATCAGAAATAAGTTTCACACAATGCTTCTGGGTAGTTTTTATTTGAAGATATTATTTTTCCAAATAGAGGCCTCTTAGCGCTCAGAATGTCCAATTGCAGTTTCTACACAAAGAGTGTTTCAGAAAGGCTCAATCAAAAGTAAGGTTCAACTCTGTTAGTTGAATGCACAGAACAGAAAGAAGTTTCATACAATGCTTCTGTGTAGTTTATATTTGAACATATTTTTTTTCCACTATTACCCACTTGGCGCTACGAATGTCCAGGTGCATTTTCTACAGACAGAGTGTTTCAAAACTGCTCAATCAAAAGTATGGTTTAACTCTGTTAGCTGAATGCTCAGATCAGAAAGAAGTTTCACAGAATGCTTCTGTGTAGTTTATATTTGAATATATTCCTTTTTCCACTACTACGCTCTTAGCGCTCCAAATGTCCAGTTGCATTTTCTACAGAAAGAGTGTTCAGATCTGCTCAATCAAAAGTATGGTTTAACTCTGTTAGCTGAATGCACAGATCAGAAAGAAGTTTCACAGAATGATTCTGTGTAGTTTATATTTGGAGACATTCCTTTTTCCACTATTACCCTCTTAGCGCTCCGAATCTCCACTTGCATTTTCTACAGAAAGAGTGTTTCAGAACGGCTCAATCAAAACTAAGGTTCAACTCTTTTAGTTGAACAAACAGAACAGAAAGAAGTTTCACAGAATGCATCTGTGTAGTTTTTATTTGAAGATATTCTTTTTCCCAATGTAGGCCTCTTAGCGCTTAGCATGTCCAATTGCAGTTTCTACAGAAAGAGTGTTTCAGAACGGCTCAATCAAAAGTAAGGTTCAACTCTGTTAGTTGAATGCACAGAACAGAAAGAATTTTCACAGAATGCTACTGTGTAGTTTATATTTGAATATATTCCTTTTTCCACTATTACCCTCTTAGCGCTCCGAATGTCCACTTGCATTTTCTACAGAAAGAGTGTTCAGAACTGCGCAATCAAAAGTATGGTTTAACTCTGTTAGCTTAATGAACATATCAGAAATAAGTTTCACACAATGCTTCTGTGTAGTTTTTATTTGAAGATATTATTTTTCCCAATATAGGCCTCTTAGCGCTCAGAATGTCCAATTGCAGTTTCTACCGAATGAGTGTTTCAGAAAGGCTCAATCAAAAGTAAGGTTCAACTCTGTTATTTGAATGCACAGAACAGAAAGATGTTTCATACAATGCTTCTGTGTAGTTTATATTTGAACATATTCTTTTTTCCACTATTACCCACTTAGCGCTACGAATGTCCAGTTGCATTTTCTACAGACAGAGTGTTTCAAAACTGCTCAATCAAAAGTATGGTTTAACTCTGTTAGCTGAATGCTCAGATCAGAAAGAAGTTTCACAGAATGCTTCTGTGTAGTTTATATTTGAATATATTCCTTTTTCCACTACTACTCTCTTAGCGCTCCAAATGTCCAGTTGCATTTTCTACAGAAAGAGTGTTCAGATCTGCTCAATCAAAAGTATGGTTTAACTCTGTTAGCTGAATGCACAGATCAGAAAGAAGTTTCACAGAATGATTCTGTGTAGTTTATATTTGGAGACATTCTTTTTCCACTATTACCCTCTTAGCGCTCCGAATCTCCACTTGCATTTTCTACAGAAAGTGTGTTTCAGAACGGCTCAATCAAAACAAAGGTTCAACTCTTTTAGTTGAACAAACAGAACAGAAAGAAGTTTCACACAATTCTGCTGTGTAGTTTTTATTTGTAGACATTCTTTTTCCCAATATAGGCCTCTTAGCGCTCAGAATGTCCAATTGCAGTTTCTACAGAAAGAGTGTTTCAGAACGGCTCAATCAAAAGTAAGGTTCAACTCTGTTAGTTGAATGCACAGAACAGAAAGAAGTTTCATACAATGCTTCTGTGTAGTTTATATTTGAACATATTCTTTTTTCCACTATTACCCACTTAGCGCTACGAATGTCCAGTTGCATTTTCTACAGACAGAGTGTTTCAAAACTGCTCAATCAAAAGTATGGTTTAACTCTGTTAGCTGAATGCTCAGATCAGAAAGAAGTTTCACAGAATGCTTCTGTGTAGTTTATATTTGAATATATTCCTTTTTCCACTACTACGCTCTTAGCGCTCCAAATGTCCAGTTGCATTTTCTACAGAAAGAGTGTTCAGATCTGCTCAATCAAAAGCATGGTTTAACTCTGTTAGCTGAATGCACAGATCAGAAAGAAGTTTCACCGAATGATTCTGTATTTTATATTTGAAGACATTCCTTTTTCCACTATTACCCTCTTAGCGCTCCGAATCTCCACTTGCATTTTCTACAAAAATAGTGTTTCATAACTGCTCAATCAAAAATATGTTTTATCTCTGTTAACTGAATTTACAGATCAGAAATAAGTTTCACAGAATGCATCTATGTAGTTTCTATTTGAAGATATTCTTTTTCCCAATGTAGGCCTCTTAGCGCTTAGCATGTCCAATTGCAGTTTCTACAGAAAGAGTGTTTCAGAACGGCTCAATCAAAAGTAAGGTTCAACTCTGTTAGTTGAATGCACAGAACAGAAAGAATTTTCACAGAATGCTACTGTGTAGTATATATTTGAATATATTCCTTTCTCCACTATTACCCTCTTAGCGCTCCGAATGTCCACTTGCATTTTCTACAGAAGGAGTGTTCAGAACTGCGCAATCAAAAGTATGGTTTAACTCTGTTAGCTTAATGAACATATCAGAAATAAGTTTCACACAATGCTTCTGTGTAGTTTTTATTTGAAGATTTTATTTTTCCCAATAGAGGCCTCTTAGCGCTCAGAATGTCCAATTGCAGTTTCTACAGAAAGAGTGTTTCAGAAAGGCTCAATCAAAAGTAAGATTCAACTCTGTTAGTTGAATGCACAGAACAGAAAGAAGTTTCATACAATGCTTCTGTGTAGTTTATATTTGAACATATTCTTTTTTCCACTATTACCCACTTAGCGCTACGCATGTCCAGTTGCATTTTCTACAGACAGAGTGTTTCAAAACTGCTCAATCAAAAGTATGGTTTAACTCTGTTAGCTGAATGCTCAGATCAGAAAGAAGTTTCACAGAATGTTTCTGTGTAGTTTATATTTGAATATATTCCTTTTTCCACTACTACTTTCTTAGCGCTCCAAATGTCCAGTTGCATTTTCTACAGAAAGAGTGTTCAGATCTGCTCAATCAAAAGTATGGTTTAACTCTGTTAGCTGAATGCACAGATAAGAAAGAAGTTTCACAGAATGATTCTGTGTAGTTTATATTTGGAGACATTCCTTTTTCCACTAATACCCTCTTAGCGCTCCGAATGTCCACTTGCATTTTCTACAGAAAGAGTGATTCAGAACGGCTCAATCCAAACTAAGGTTCAACTCTTTTAGTTGAACAAACAGAACAGAAAGAAGTTTCACACAATTCTTCTGTGTAGTTTTTATTTGTAGACATTCTTTTTCCCAATATAGGCCTCTTAGCGCTCAGAATGTCCAATTGCAGTTTCTACAGAAAGAGTGTTTCAGAACGGCTCAATCAAAAGTAAGGTTCAACTCTGTTAGTTGAATGCACAGAACAGAAAGAAGTTTCATACAATGCTTCTGTGTAGTTTATATTTGAACATATTCTTTTTTCCACTATTACCCACTTAGCGCTACGAATGTCCAGTTGCATTTTCTACAGACAGAGTGTTTCAAAACTGCTCAATCAAAAGTATGGTTTAACTCTGTTAGCTGAATGCTCAGATCAGAAAGAAGTTTCACAGAATGATTCTGTGTAGTTTATATTTGATTATATTCCTTTTTCCACTACTACTCTCTTAGCGCTCCAAATGTCCAGTTGCATTTTCTACAGAAAGAGTGTTCAGATCTGCTCAATCAAAAGTATGGTTTAACTCTGTTAGCTGAATGCACAGATCAGAAAGAAGTTTCACAGAATGATTCTGTGTAGTTTATATTTGGAGACATTCCTTTTTCCACTATTACCCTCTTAGCGCTCCGAATCTCCACTTGCATTTTCTACAGAAAGAGTGTTTCAGAACGGCTCAATCAAAACTAAGGTTCAACTCTTTTAGTTGAACAGACAGAACAGAAAGAAGTTTCACACAATTCTTCTGTGTAGTTTTTATTTTTAGACATTCTTTTTCCCAATATAGGCCTCTTAGCGCTCAGAATGTCCAATTGCAGTTTCTAAAGAAAGAGTGTTTCAGAACGGCTCAATCAAAAGTAAGGTTCAACTCTGTTAGTTGAATGCACAGAACAGAAAGAAGTTTCATACAATGCTTCTGTGTAGTTTATATTTGAACATATTCTTTTTTCCACTATTACCAACTTAGCGCTACAAATGTCCAGTTGCATTTTCTACAGACAGAGTGTTTCAAAACTGCTCAATCAAAAGTATGGTTTAACTCTGTTAGCTGAATGCTCAGATCAGAAAGAAGTTTCACAGAATGCTTCTGTGTAGTTTATATTTGAATATATTCCTTTTTCCACTACTACGCTCTTAGCGCTCCAAATGTCCAGTTGCATTTTCTACACAAAGAGTGTTCAGATCTGCTCAATCAAAAGTACGGTTTAACTCTGTTAGCTGAATGCACAGATCAGAAAGAAGTTTCACCGAATGATTCTGTGTAGTTTATATTTGAAGACATTCCTTTTTCCACTATTACCCTCTTAGCGCTCCGAATCTCCACTTGCATTTTCTACAAAAAGAGTTTTTCATAACTGCTCAATCAAAAATATGTTTTATCTCTGTTAACTGAATTTACAGATCAGAAATAAGTTTCACAGAATGCATCTATGTAGTTTCTATTTGAAGATATTCTTTTTCCCAATGTAGGCCTCTTAGCGCTTAGCATGTCCAATTGCAGTTTCTACAGAAAGAGTGTTTCAGAACGGCTCAATCAAAAGTAAGGTTCAACTCTGTTAGTTGAATGCACAAAACAGAAAGAATTTTCACAGAATGCTACTGTGTAGTTTATATTTGAATATATTCCTTTCTCCACTATTACCCTCTTAGCGCTCCGAATGTCCACTTGCATTTTCTACAGAAGGAGTGTTCAGAACTGCGCAATGAAAAGTATGGTTTAACTCTGTTAGCTTAATGAACATATCAGAAATAAGTTTCACACAATGCTTCTGTGTAGTTTTTATTTGAAGATTTTATTTTTCCCAATAGAGGCATCTTAGCGCTCAGAATGTCCAATTGCAGTTTCTACAGAAAGAGTGTTTCAGAAAGGCTCAATCAAAAGTAAGGTTCAACTCTGTTAGTTGAATGCACAGAACAGAAAGAAGTTTCATACAATGCTTCTGTGTAGTTTATATTTGAACATATTCTTTTTTCCACTATTACCCACTTAGCGCTACGAATGTCCAGTTGCATTTTCTACAGACAGAGTGTTTCAAAACTGCTCAATCAAAAGTGTGGTTTAACTCTGTTAGCTGAATGCTCACATCAGAAAGAAGTTTCACAGAATGCTTCTGTGTATTTTATATTTGAATATATTCCTTTTTCCACTACTACGCTCTTAGCGCTCCAAATGTCCAATTGCATTTTCTACAGAAAGAGTGATCAGATCTGCTCAATCAAAAGTATGGTTTAACTCTGTTAGCTGAATACACAGATCAGAAAGAAGTTTCACCGAATGATTCTGTGTAGTTTATATTTGAAGACATTCCTTTTTCCAATATTACCCGCTTAGCGCTCCGAATCTCCACTTGCATTTTCTACAAAAAGAGTGTTTCATAACTGCTCAATCAAAAATATGTTTTATCTCTGTTAACTGAATTTACAGATCAGAAATAAGTTTCACAGAATGCATCTGTGTAGTTTTTATTTGAAGATATTCTTTTTCAAAATGTAGGCCTCTTAGCGCTTAGCATGTCCAATTGCAGTTTCTACAGAAAATGTGTTTCAGAACGGCTCAATCAAAAGTAAGGTTCAACTCTGTTAGTTGAATGCACAGAACAGAAAGAATTTTCACAGAATTCTACTGTGTAGTTTATATTTGAATATATTCCTTTTTCCACTATTAACCTCTTAGCGCTCCGAATGTCCACTTGCATTTTCTACAGAAAGAGTGTTCAGAACTGCGCAATCAAAACTAAGGTTCAACTCTTTTAGTTGAACAAACAGAACAGAAAGAAGTTTCACACAATGCTTCTGTGTAGTTTTTATTTGTAGACATTCTTTTTCCCAATAGAGGCCTCTTAGCGCTCAGAATGTCCAATTGCAGTTTCTACAGAAAGAGTGTTTCAGAAAGGCTCAATCAAGAGTAAGGTTCAACTCTGTTAGTTGAATGCACAGAACAGAAAGAAGTTTCATACAATGCTTCTGTGTAGTTTATATTTGAACATATTCTTTTTTCCACTATTACCCACTTAGCGCTACGAATGTCCAGTTGCATTTTCTACAGAGTGTTTCAAAACTGCTCAATCAAAAGTATGGTTTAACTCTGTTAGCTGAATGCTCAGATCAGAAAGAAGTTTCACAGAATGCTTCTGTGTAGTTTATATTTGAATATATTCCTTTTTCCACTAATTCCCTCTTAGCGCTCCAAATGTCCAGTTGCATTTTCTACAGAAAGAGTGTTCAGATCTGCTCAATCAAAAGTATGGTTTAACTCTGTTAGCTGAATGCACAGATCAGAAAGAAGTTTCACAGAATGATTCTGTGTAGTTTATATTTGGAGACATTCCTTTTTCCACTATTACCCTCTTAGCGCTCCGAAATTCCACTTGCATTTTCTACAGAAAGAGTGTTTCAGAACGACTCAATCAAAACTACGGTTCAACTCTTTTAGTGGAACAAACAGAACAGAAAGAAGTTTCACACAATTCTTCTGTGTAGTTTTTATTTGTAGACATTCTTTTTCCCTATATAGGCCTCTTAACGCTCAGAATGTCCAATTGCAGTTTCTACAGAAAGAGTGTTTCAGAACGGCTCAATCAAAAGTAAGGTTCAACTCTGTTAGTTGAATGCACAGAACAGAAAGAAGTTTCATACAATGCTTCTGTGTAGTTTATATTTGAACATATTCTTTTTTCCACTATTACCCACTTAGCGCTACGAATGTCCAGTTGCATTTTCTACAGACAGAGTGTTTCAAAACTGCTCAATCAAAAGTATGGTTTAACTCTGTTAGCTGTATGCTCAGATCAGAAAGAAGTTTCACAGAATGCTTCTGTGTAGTTCATATTTGAATATATTCCTTTTTCCACTACTACGCTCTTAGCGCTCCAAATGTCCAGTTGCATTTTCTACAGAAAGAGTGTTCAGATCTGCTCAATCAAAAGTATGGTTTAACTCTGTTAGATGAATGCACAGATCAGAAAGAAGTTTCACCGAATGATTCTGTGTAGTTTATATTTGAAGACATTCCTTTTTCCACTATTACCCTCTTAGCGCTCCGAATCTCCACTTGCATTTTCTACAAAAAGAGTGTTTCATAACTGCTCAATCAAAAATATGTTTTATCTCTGTTAACTGAATTTAGAGATCAGAAATAAGTTTCACAGAATGCATCTGTGTAGTTTTCATTTGAAGATATTCTTTTTCCCAATGTAGGCCTCTTAGCGCTTAGCATGTCCAATTGCAGTTTCTACAGAAAGAGTGTTTCAGAACGGCTCAATCAAAAGTAAGGTTCAACTCTGTTATTTGAATGCACAGAACAGAAAGAATTTTCATAGAATGCTACTGTGTAGTTTATATTTGAATATATTCCTTTCTCCACTATTACCCTCTTAGCGCTCCGAATGTCCACTTGCATTTTCTACAGAAGCAGTGTTCTGAACTGTGCAATCAAAAGTATGTTTTAACTCTGTTAGCTTAATGAACATATCAGAAATAAGTTTCACACAATGCTTCTGTGTAGTTTTTATTTGAAGATATTATTTTTCCCAATATAGGCCTCTTAGCGCTCAGAATGTCCAATTGCAGTTTCTACAGAAAGAGTGTTTCAGAAAGGCTCAATCAAAAGTAAGGTTCAACTCTGTTAGTTGAATGCACAGAACAGAAAGAAGTTTCATACAATGCTTCTGTGTAGTTTATATTTGAACATATTTTTTTTCCACTATTACCCCCTTAGCGCTACGAATGTCCAGTTGCATTTTCTACAGACAGAGTGTTTCAAAACTGCTCAATCAAAAATATGGTTTAACTCTGTTAGCTGAATGCTCAGATCAGAAAGAAGTTTCACAGAATGCTTCTGTGTAGTTTATATTTGAATATATTCCTTTTTCCACTACTACTCTCTTAGCGCTCCAAATGTCCAGTTGCATTTTCTACAGAAAGAGTGTTCAGATCTGCTCAATCAAAAGTATGGTTTAACTCTGTTAGCTGAATGCACAGATCAGAAAGAAGTTTCACAGAATGATTCTGTGTAGTTTATATTTGGAGACATTCCTTTTTCCACTATTACCCTCTTAGCGCTCCGAATCTCCACTTGCATTTTCTACAGAAAGAGTGTTTCAGAACGGCTGAATCAAAACTAAGGTTCAACTCTTTTAGTTGAACAAACAGAACAGAAAGTAGTTTCACACAATTCTTCTGTGTAGTTTATATTTGTAGACATTCTTTTTCCCAATATAGGCCTCTTAGCGCTCAGAATGTCCAATTACAGTTTCTACAGAAAGAGTGTTTCAGAACGGCTCAATCAAAAGTAAGGTTCAACTCTGTTAGTTGAATGCACAGAACAGAAAGAAGTTTCATACAATGCTTCTCTGTAGTTTATATTTGAACATATTCTTTTTTCCACTATTACCCACTTAGCGCTACGAATGTCCAGTTGCATTTTCTACAGACAGAGTGTTTCAAAACTGCTCAATCAAAAGTATGGTTTAACTCTGTTAGCTGTATGCTCAGATCAGAAAGAAGTTTCACAGAATGCTTCTGTGTAGTTTATATTTGAATATATTCCTTTTTCCACTACTACGCTCTTAGCGCTCCAAATGTCCAGTTGCATTTTCAACAGAAAGAGTGTTCAGATGTGCTCAATCAAAAGCATGGTTTAACTCTGTTAGCTGAATGCACAGATCAGAAAGAAGTTTCACCGAATGATTCTGTGTAGTTTATATTTGAAGACATTCCTTTTTCCACTATTACCCTCTTAGCGCTCCGAATCTCCACTTGCATTTTCTACAAAAAGAGTGTTTCATAACTGCTCAATCAAAAATATGTTTTATCTCTGTTAACTGAATTTACAGATCAGAAATAAGTTTCACAGAATGCATCTGTGTAGTTTTTATTTGAAGATATTCTTTTTCCCAATGTAGGCCTCTTAGCGCTTAGCATGTCCAATTGCAGTTTCTACAGAAAGAGTGTTTCAGAACGGCTCAATCAAAAGTAAGGTTCAAATCTGTTATTTGAATGCACAGAAAAGAAAGAATTTTCACAGAATGCTACTGTGTAGTTTATATTTGAATATATTCCTTTTTCCACTATTACCCTCTTAGCGCTCCGAATGTCCACTTGCATTTTCTACAGAAAGAGTGTTCAGAACTGCGCAATCAAAAGTATGGTTTAACTCTGTTATCTTAATGAACATATCAGAAATAAGTTTCACACAATGCTTCTGTGTAGTTTTTATTTGAAGATATTATTTTTCCCAATATAGGCCTCTTAGCGCTCAGAATGTCCAATTGCAGATTTTACAGAAAGAGTGTTTCAGAAAGGCTCAATCAAAAGTAAGGTTCAACTCTGTTAGTTGAATGCACAGAACAGAAAGAAGTTTCATACAATGCTTCTGTGTAGTTTATATTTGAACATATTCTTTTTTCCACTATTACCCACTTAGCGCTACGAATGTCCAGTTGCATTTTCTACAGACAGAGTGTTTCAAAACTGCTCAATCAAAAGTATGGTTTAACTCTGTTAGCTGAATGCTCAGATCAGAAAGAAGTTTCACAGAATGCTTCTGTGTAGTTTATATTTGAATATATTCATTTTTCCACTACTACTCTCTTAGCGCTCCAAATGTCCAGTTGCATTTTCTACAGAAAGAGTGTTCAGATCTGCTCAATCAAAAGTATGGTTTAACTCTGTTAGCTGAATGCACAGATCAGAAAGAAGTTTCACAGAATGATTCTGTGTAGTTTATATTTGGAGACATTCCTTTTTCCACTATTACCCTCTTAGCGCTCCGAATGTCCACTTGCATTTTCTACAGAAAGAGTGTTTCAGAACGGCTCAATCAAAACTAAGGTTCAACTCTTTTAGTTGAACAAACAGAACAGAAAGAAGTTTCACACAATTCTTCTGTGTAGTTTTTATTTGTAGACATTCTTTTTTCCCAATATAGGCCTCTTAACGCTCAGAATGTCCAATTGCAGTTTCTACAGAAAGAGTGTTTCAGAACGGCTCAATCAAAAGTAAGGTTCAACTCTGTTAGTTGAATGCACAGAACAGAAAGAAGTTTCATACAATGCTTCTGTGTAGTTTATATTTGAAAATATTCTTTTTTCCACTATTACCCACTTAGCGCTACGAATGTCCAGTTGCATTTTCTACAGACAGAGTGTTTCAAAACTGCTCAATCAAAAGTATGGTTTAACTCTGTTAGCTGTATGCTCAGATCAGAAAGAAGTTTCACAGAATGCTTCTGTGTAGTTTATATTTGAATATATTCCTTTTTCCACTACTACGCTCTTAGCGCTCCAAATGTCCAGTTGCATTTTCAACAGAAAGAGTGTTGAGATCTGCTCAATCAAAAGTATGGTTTAACTCTGTTAGCTGAATGCACAGATCAGAAAGAAGTTTCACCGAATGATTCTGTGTAGTTTATAATTGAAGACATTCCTTTTTCCACTATTACCTTCTTAGCGCTCCGAATCTCCACTTGCATTTTCTACAAAAAGAGTGTTTCATAACTGCTCAATCAAAAATATGATTTATCTCTGTTAACTGAATTTACAGATCAGAAATAAGTTTCACAGAATGCATCTGTGTAGTTTTTATTTGAAGATATTCTTTTTCCCAATGTAGGCCTCTTAGCGCTTAGCATGTCCAATTGCACTTTCTACAGAAAGAGTGTATCAGAACGGCTCAATCAAAAGTAAGGTTCAACTCTGTTAGTTGAATGCACAGAACAGAAAGAATTTTCACAGAATGCTACTGTGTAGTTTATATTTGAATATATTCCTTTTTCCACTATTACCCTCTTAGCGCTCCGAATGTCCACTTGCATTTTCTACAGAAAGAGTGTTCAGAACTGCGCAATCAAAAGTATGGTTTAACTCTGTTAGCTTTATGAACATATCAGAAATAAGTTTCAAACAATGCTTCTGTGTAGTTTTTATTTGAAGATATTATTTTTCCCAATATAGGCCTCTTAGCGCTCAGAATGTCCAATTGCAGTTTCTACAGAGAGAGTGTTTCAGAAAGGCTCAATCAAAAGTAAGGTTCAACTCTGTTAGTTGAATGCACAGAACAGAAAGAAGTTTCATACAATGCTTCTGTGTAGTTTATATTTGAACATATTTTTTTTCCACTATTACCCCCTTAGCGCTACGAATGTCCAGTTGCATTTTCTACAGACAGAGTGTTTCAAAACTGCTCAATCAAAAGTATGGTTTAACTCTGTTAGCTGAATGCTAAGATCAGAAAGAAGTTTCACAGAATGCTTCTGTGTAGTTTATATTTGAATATATTCCTTTTTCCACTACTACTCTCTTAGCGCTCCAAATGTCCAGTTGCATTTTCTACAGAAAGAGTGTTCAGATCTGCTCAATCAAAAGTATGGTTTAACTCTGTTAGCTGAATGCACAGATCAGAAAGAAGTTTCACAGAATGATTCTGTGTAGTTTATATTTGGAGACATTCCTTTTTCCACTATTACCCTCTTAGCGCTCCGAATGTCCACTTGCATTTTCTACAGAAAGAGTGTTTCAGAACGGCTCAATCAAAACTAAGGTTCAACTCTTTTAGTTGAACAAACAGAACAGAAAGAAGTTTCACACAATTCTTCTGTGTAGTTTTTATTTGTAGACATCCTTTTTTCCCAATATAGGCCTCTTAACGCTCAGAATGTCCAATTGCAGTTTCTACAGAAAGAGTGTTTCAGAACGGCTCAATCAAAAGTAAGGTTCAACTCTGTTAGTTGAATGCACAGAACAGAAAGAAGTTTCATACAATGCTTCTGTGTAGTTTATATTTGAAAATATTCTTTTTTCCACTATTACCCACTTAGCGCTACGAATGTCCAGTTGCATTTTCTACAGACAGAGTGTTTCAAAACTGCTCAATCAAAAGTATGGTTTAACTCTGTTAGCTGTATGCTCAGATCAGAAAGAAGTTTCACAGAATGCTTCTGTGTAGTTTATATTTGAATATATTCCTTATTCCACTACTACGCTCTTAGCGCTCCAAATGTCCAGTTGCATTTTCAACAGAAAGAGTGTTCAGATGTACTCAATCAAAAGTATGGTTTAACTCTGTTAGCTGAATGCACAGATCAGAAATAAGTTTCACCGAATGATTCTGTGTAGTTTATATTTGAAGACATTCCTTTTTCCACTGTTACCCTCTTAGCGCTCCGAATCTCCACTTGCATTTTCTACAAAAAGAGTGTTTCATAACTGCTCAATCAAAAATATGTTTTATCTCTGTTAACTGAATATACAGATCAGAAATAAGTTTCACAGAATGCATCTGTGTAGTTTTTATTTGAAGATATTCTTTTTCCCAATGTAGGCCTCTTAGCGCTTAGCATGTCCAATTGCAGTTTCTACAGAAAGAGTGTTTCAGAACGGCTCAATCAAAAGTAAGGTTCAAATCTGTTATTTGAATGCACAGAAAAGAAAGAATTTTCACAGAATGCTACTGTGTAGTTTATATTTGAATATATTCCTTTTTCCACTATTACCCTCTTAGCGCTCCGAATGTCCACTTACATTTTCTACAGAAAGAGTGTTCAGAACTGCGCAATCAAAAGTATGGTTTAGGCAGGGTGCGGTGGCTCACGCTTGTAATCCCAGCACTTTGGGAGGCCGAGGCGGGCGGATCACGAGGTCAAGAGATCGAGACCACGGTGAAACCCCGTCTCTACTAAAAATACAAAAAATTAGCCGGGCGCGGTGGCGGGCGTCTGTAGTCCCAGCTACTCGGAGAGGCTGAGGCAGGAGAATGGCGTGAACCCGGGAGGCGGAGCTTGCAGTGAGCCGAGATTGCGCCACTGCACTCCAGCCTGGGCGACAGAGCGAGACTCCGTCTCAGAAAAAAAAAAAAAAAAAACAAAAAAAACAAAAGTATGGTTTAACTCTGTTAGCTTAATGAACATATCAGAAATAAGTTTCAAACAATGCTTCTGTGTAGTTTTTATTTGAAGATATTATTTTTCCCAAGAGAGGCCTCTTAGCGCTCAGAATGTCCAATTGCAGTTTCTACAGAAAGAGTGTTTCAGAAAGGCTCAATCAAAAGTAAGGTTCAACTCTGTTAGTTGAATGCACAGAACAGAAAGAAGTTTCATACAATGCTTCTGTGTAATTTATATTTGAACATATTCTTTTTTCCACTATTACCCCCTTAGCGCTACGAATGTCCAGTTGCATTTTCTACAGACAGAGTGTTTCAAAACTGCTCAATCAAAAGTATGGTTTAACTCTGTTAGCTGAATGCTCGGATCAGAAAGAAGTTTCACAGAATGCTTCTGTGTAGTTTATATTTGAATATATTCCTTTTTCCACTACTACTCTCTTAGCGCTCCAAATGTCCAGTTGCATTTTCTACAGAAAGAGTGTTCAGATCTGCTCAATCAAAAGTATGGTTTAACTCTGTTAGCTGAATGCACAGATCAGAAAGAAGTTTCACAGAATGATTCTGTGTAGTTTATATTTGGAGACATTCCTTTTTCCACTATTACCCTCTTAGCGCTCCGAATCTCCACTTGCATTTTCTACAGAAAGAGTGTTTCAGAACGGCTCAATCAAAACTAAGGTTCAACTCTTTTAGTTGAACAAACAGAACAGAAAGAAGTTTCACACAATTCTTCTGTGTAGTTTTTATTTGTAGACATTCTTTTTCCCAATATAGGCCTCTTAGCGCTCAGAATGTCCAATTGTAATTTCTACAGAAAGAGTGTTTCAGAACGTCTCAATCAAAAGTAAGGTTCAACTCTGTTAGTTGAATGCACAGAACAGAAAGAAGTTTCATACAATGCTTCTGTGTAGTTTATATTTGAACATATTCTTTTTTCCACTATTACCCACTTAGCGCTACGAATGTCCAGTTGCATTTTCTACAGACAGAGTGTTTCAAAACTGCTCAATCAAAAGTATGGTTTAACTCTGTTAGCTGAATGCTCAGATCAGAAAGAAGTTTCACAGAATGCTTCTGTGTAGTTTATATTTGAATACATTCCTTTTTCCACTACTACTCTCTTAGCGCTCCAAATGACCAGTTGCATTTTCTACAGAAAGAGTGTTCAGATCTGCTCAATCAAAAGTATGTTTTAACACTCTTAGCTGAATGCACAGAACAGAAAGAAGTTTCACAGAATGATTCTGTGTAGTTTATATTTGGAGACATTCCTTTTTCCACTATTACCCTCTTAGCGCTCCGAATCTGCACTTGCATTTTCTACAGAAAGAGTGTTTCAGAACGGCTCAATCAAAACTAAGGTTCAACGCTTTTAGTTGAACAAACAGAACAGAAAGAAGTTTCACACAATTCTTCTGTGTAGTTTTTATTTGTAGACATTCTTTTTCCCAATATAGGCCTCTTAGCGCTCAGAATGTCCAATTGCAGTTTCTACAGAAAGAGTGTTTCAGAAGGGCTCAATCAAAAGTAAGGTTCAACTCTGTTAGTTGAATGCACAGAACAGAAAGAAGTTTCATACAATGCGTCTGTGTAGTTTATATTTGAACATATTCTTTTTTCCACTATTACCCACTTAGCGCTACGAATGTCCAGTTACATTTTCTACAGACAGAGTGTTTCAAAACTGCTCAATCAAAAGTATGGTTTAACTCTGTTAGCTGAATGCTCAGATCAGAAAGAAGTTTCACAGAATGCTTCTGTGTAGTTTATATTTGAATATATTCCTTTTTCCACTACTACTCTCTTAGCGCTCCAAATGTCCAGTTGCATTTTCTACAGAAAGAGTGTTCAGATCTGCTCAATCAAAAGTATGGTTTAACTCTGTTAGCTGAATGCACAGATCAGAAAGAAGTTTCACCGAATGATTCTGTGTAGTTTATATTTGAAGACATTACTTTTTCCACTATTACCCTCTTAGCGCTCCGAATCTCCACTTGCATTTTCTACAAAAAGAGTGTTTCATAACTGCTCAATCAAAAATATGTTTTATCTCTGTTAACTGAAATTACAGATCAGAAATAAGTTTCACAGAATGCATCTGTGTAGTTTTTATTTGAAGATATTCTTTTTCCCAATGTAGGCCTCTTAGCGCTTAGCATGTCCAATTGCAGTTTCTACAGAAAGAGTGTTTCAGAACGGCTCAATCAAAAGTAAGGTTCAACTCTGTTAGTTGAATGCACAGAACAGAAAGAATTTTCACAGAATGCTACTGTGTAGTTTATATTTGAATATATTCCTTTTTCCACTATTACCCTCTTAGCGCTCCGAATGTCCACTTGCATTTTCTACAGAAAGAGTGTTCAGAACTGCGCAATCAAAAGTATGGTTTAACTCTGTTAGCTTAATGAACATATCAGAAATAAGTTTCACACAATGCTTCTGTGTAGTTTTTATTTGAAGATATTATTTTTCCCAATATAGGCCTCTTAGCGCTCAGAATGTCCAATTGCAGTTTCTTCAGAAAGAGAGTTTCAGAAATTCTCAATCAAAAGTAAGGTTCAAATCTGTTAGTTGAATGCACAGAACAGAAAGAAGTTTAATACAATGCTTCTGTGTAGTTTATATTTGAACATATTCTTTTTTCCACTATTACCCACTTAGCGCTACGAATGTCCAGTTGCATTTTCTACAGACAGAGTGTTTCAAAACTGCTCAATCAAAAGTATGGTTTAACTCTGTTAGCTGAATGCTAAGATCAGAAAGAAGTTTCACAGAATGCTTCTGTGTAGTTTATATTTGAATATATTCCTTTTTCCACTACTACACTCTTAGCGCTCCAAATGTCCAGTTGCATTTTCTACAGAAAGAGTGTTCAGATCTGCTCAATCAAAAGTATGGTTTAACTCTGTTAGCTGAATGCACAGATCAGAAAGAAGTTTCACAGAATGATTCTGTGTAGTTCATATTTGGAGACATTCCTTTTTCCACTATTACCCTCTTAGCGCTCCGAATGTCCACTTGCATTTTCTACAGAAAGAGTGTTTCAGAACGGCTCAATCAAAACTAAGGTTCAACTCTTTTAGTTGAACAAACAGAACAGAAAGTAGTTTCACACAATTCTTCTGTGTAGTTTTTATTTGTAGACATTCTTTTTCCCAATATAGGCCTCTTAGCGCTCAGAATGTCCAATTGCAGTTTCTACAGAAAGAGTGTTTCAGAACGGCTCAATCAAAAGTAAGGTTCAACTCTGTTAGTTGAATGTACAGAACAGAAAGAAGTTTCATACAATGTTTCTGTGTAGTTTATATTTGAACATATTCTTTTTTCCACTATTACCCACTTAGCGCTACGAATGTCCAGTTGCATTTTCTACAGACAGAGTGTTTCAAAACTGCTCAATCAAAAGTATGGTTTAACTCTGTTAGCTGTATGCCCAGATCAGAAAGAAGTTTCACAGAATGCTTCTGTGTAGTTTATATTTGAATATATTCCTTATTCCACTACTACGCTCTTAGCGCTCCAAATGTCCAGTTGCATTTTCAACAGAAAGAGTGTTCAGATGTGCTCAATCAAAAGTATGGTTTTACTCTGTTAGCTGAATGCACAGATCAGAAATAAGTTTCACCGAATGATTCTGTGTAGTTTATATTTGAAGACATTCCTTTTTCCAATATTACCCTCTTAGCGCTCCGAATCTCCACTTGCATTTTCTACAAAAAGAGTGTTTCATAACTGCTCAATCAAAAATATGTTTTATCTCTGTTAACTGAATATACAGATCAGAAATAAGTTTCACAGAATGCATCTGTGTAGTTTTTATTTGAAGATATTCTTTTTCCCAATGTAGGCCTCTTAGCGCTTAGCATGTCCAATTGCAGTTTCTACAGAAAGAGTGTTTCAGAACGGCTCAATCAAAAGTAAGGTTCAAATCTGTTATTTGAATGCACAGAAAAGAAAGAATTTTCACAGAATGCTACTGTGTAGTTTATATTTGAATATATTCCTTTTTCCACTATTACCCTCTTAGCGCTCCGAATGTCCACTTGCATTTTCTACAGAAAGAGTGTTCAGAACTGCGCAATCAAAAGTATGGTTTAGGCCGGGCGCGGTGGCTCACGCTTGTAATCCCAGCACTTTGGGAGGCCGAGGCGGGCGGATCACGAGGTCAAGAGATCGAGACCACGGTGAAACCCCGTCTCTACTAAAAATACAAAAAATTAGCCGGGCGCGGTGGCGGGCGTCTGTAGTCCCAGCTACTCGGAGAGGCTGAGGCAGGAGAATGGCGTGAACACGGGAGGCGGAGCTTGCAGTGAGCCGAGATTGCGCCACTGCACTCCAGCCTGGGCGACAGAGCGAGACTCCGTCTCAGAAAAAAAAAAAAAAAAAAAAAAAACAAAAGTATGGTTTAACTCTGTTAGCTTAATGAATATATCAGAAATAAGTTTCACACAATGCTTCTGTGTAGTTTTTATTTGAAGATATTATTTTTCCCAATAGAGGCCTCTTAGCACTCAGAATGTCCAATTGCAGTTTCTACAGAAAGTGTGTTTCAGAAAGGCTCAATAAAAAGTAAGGTTCAACTCTGTTAGTTGAATGCACAGAACAGAAAGAAGTTTCATACAATGCTTCTGTGTAATTTATATTTGAACATATTCTTTTTTCCACTATTACCCACTTAGCGCTACGAATGTCCAGTTGCATTTTCTACAGACAGAGTGTTTCAAAACTGCTCAATCAAAAGTATGGTTTAACTCTGTTAGCTGAATGCTCAGATCAGAAAGAAGTTTCACAGAATGCTTCTGTGTAGTTTATATTTGAATATATTCCTTTTTCCACTACTACTCTCTTAGCGCTCCAAATGTCCAGTTGCATTTTCTACAGAAAGAGTGTTCAGATCTGCTCAATCAAAAGTATGGTTTAACTCTGTTAGCTGAATGCACAGATCAGAAAGAAGTTTCACAGAATGATTCTGTGTAGTTTATATTTGGAGACATTCCTTTTTCCACTATTACCCTCTTAGCGCTCCGAATCTCCACTTGCATTTTCTACAGAAAGAGTGTTTCAGAACGGCTCAATCAAAACTAAGGTTCAACTCTTTTAGTTGAACAAACAGAACAGAAAGAAGTTTCACACAATTCTTCTGTGTAGTTTTTATTTGTAGACATTCTTTTTCCCAATATAGGCCTCTTAGCGCTCAGAATGTCCAATTGCAATTTCTACAGAAAGAGTGTTTCAGAACGTCTCAATCAAAAGTAAGGTTCAACTCTGTTAGTTGAATGCACAGAACAGAAAGAAGTTTCATACAATGCTTCTGTGTAGTTTATATTTGAACATATTCTTTTTTCCACTATTACCCACCTAGCGCTACGAATGTCCAGTTGCATTTTCTACAGACAGAGTGTTTCAAAACTGCTCAATCAAAAGTATGGTTTAACTCTGTTAGCTGAATGCTCAGATCAGAAAGAAGTTTCACAGAAGGCTTCTGTGTAGTTTATATTTGAATATATTCCTTTTTCCACTACTACTCTCTTAGCGCTCCAAATGTCCAGTTGCATTTTCTACAGAAAGAGTGTTCAGATCTGCTCAATCAAAAGTATGGTTTAACTCTGTTAGCTGAATTCACAGATCAGAAATAAGTTTCACAGAATGATTCTGTGTAGTTTATATTTGGAGACATTCCTTTTTCCACTATTACCCTCTTAGCGCTCCGAATCTCCACTTGCATTTTCTACATAAAGAGTGTTTCAGAACGGCTCAATCAAAACTAAGGTTCAACTCTTTTAGTTGAACAAACAGAACAGAAAGAAGTTTCACACAATTCTTCTGTGTAGTTTTTATTTGTAGACATTCTTTTTCCCAATATAGGCCTCTTAGCGCTCAGAATGTCCAATTGCAGTTTCTACAGAAAGAGTGTTTCAGAAAGGCTCAATCAAAAGTAAGGTTCAACTCTGTTAGTTGAATGCACAGAACAGAAAGAAGTTTCATACAATGCGTCTGTGTAGTTTATATTTGAACATATTCTTTTTTCCACTATTACCCACTTAGTGCTACGAATGTCCAGTTGCATTTTCTACAGACAGAGTGTTTCAAAACTGCTCAATCAAAAGTATGGTTTAACTCTGTTAGCTCAATGCTCAGATCAGAAAGAAGTTTCACAGAATGCTTCTGTGTAGTTTATATTTGAATATATTCCTTTTTCCACTACTACCCTCTTAGCGCTCCGAATCTCCACTTGCATTTTCTACAGAAAGAGTGTTTCAGAACGGCTCAATCAAAACTAAGGTTCAACTCTTTTAGTTGAACAAACAGAACAGAAAGAAGTTTCACACAATTCTTCTGTGTAGTTTTTATTGGTAGACATTCTTTTTCCCAATATAGGCCTCTTAGCGCTCAGAATGTCCAATTGCAGTTTCTACAGAAAGAGTGTTTCAGAACGGCTCAATCAAAAGTAAGGTTCAACTCTGTTAGTTGAATGCACAGAACAGAAAGAAGTTTCATACAATGCTTATGTGTAGTTTATATTTGAACATATTCTTTTTTCCACTATTACCCACTTAGCGCTACGAATGTCCAGTTGCATTTTCTACAGACAGAGTGTTTCAAAACTGCTCAATCAAAAGTATGGTTTAACTCTGTTAGCTGAATGCTCAGATCAGAAAGAAGTTTCACAGAATGCTTCTGTGTAGTTTATATTTGAATATATTCCTTTTTCCACTACTACGCTCTTAGCGCTCCAAATGACCAGTTGCATTTTCTACAGAAAGAGTGTTCAGATCTGCTCAATCAAAAGTATGGTTTAACTCTGTTAGCTGAATGCACAGATCAGAAAGAAGTTTCACAGAATGATTCTGTGTAGTTTATATGTGAAGACATTCCTTTTTCCACTGTTACCCTCTTAGCGCTCCGAATCTCCACTTGCATTTTCTACAAAAAGAGTGTTTCATAACTGCTCAATCAAAAATATGTTTTATCTCTGTTAACTGAATTTACAGATCAGAAATAAGTTTCACAGAATGCATCTGTGTAATTTTTATTTGAAGATATTCTTTTTCCCAATGTAGGCCTCTTAGCGCTTAGCATGTCCAATTGCAGTTACTACAGAAAGAGTGTTTCAGAATGGCTCAATCAATAGTAAGGTTCAACTCTGTTAGTTGAATGCAGAGAACAGAAAGAATTTTCACTGAATGCTACTGTGTAGTTTATATTTGAATATATTCCTTTATCCACTATTACCCTCTTAGCGCTCCGAATGTCCACTTGCATTTTCTACAGAAAGAGTGTTCAGAACTGTGCAATCAAAAGTATGGTTTAACTCTGTTAGCTTAATGAACATATCAGAAATAAGTTTCACACAATGCTTCTGTGTAGTTTTTATTTGAAGATATTATTTTTCCCAATAGAGGCCTCTTAGCGCTCAGAATGTCCAATTGCAGTTTCTACAGAAAGAGTGTTTCAGAAAGGCTCAATCAAAAGTAAGGTTCAACTCTGTTAGTTGAATGCACAGAACAGAAAGAAGTTTCATACAATGCTTCTGTGTAGTTTATATTTGAACATATTCTTTTTTCCACTATTACCCACTTAGCGCTACGAATGTCCAGTTGCATTTTCTACAGACAGAGTGTTTCAAAACTGCTCAATCAAAAGTATGGTTTAACTCTGTTAGCTGAATGCTCAGATCAGAAAGAAGTTTCACAGAATGCTTCTGTGTAGTTTATATTTGAATATATTCCTTTTTCCACTACTACTCTATTCGCGCTCCAAATGTCCAGTTGCATTTTCTACAGAAAGAGTGTTCAGATCTGCTCAATCAAAAGTATGGTTTAACTCTGTTAGCTGAATGCACAGATCAGAAAGAAGTTTCACAGAATGATTCTGTGTAGTTTATATTTGGAGACATTCCTTTTTCAACTATTACCCTCTTAGCGCTCCGAATCTCCACTTGCATTTTCTACAGAAAGAGTGTTTCAGAACGACTCAATCAAAACTAAGGTTCAACTCTTTTAGTTGAACAAACAGAACAGAAAGAAGTTTCACACAATTCTTCTGTGTAGTTTTTATTTGTAGACATTCTTTTTCCCAATATAGGCCTCTTAGCGCTCAGAATGTCCAATTGCAGTTTCTACAGAAAGAGTGTTTCAGAACGGCTCAATCAAAAGTAAGGTTCAACTCTGTTAGTTGAATGCACAGAACAGAAAGAAGTTTCATACAATGCTTCTGTGTAGTTTATATTTGAACATATTCTTTTTTCCACTATTACCCACTTAGTGCTACGAATGTCCAGTTGCATTTTCTACAAACAGAGTGTTTCAAAACTGCTCAATCAAAAGTATGGTTTAACACTGTTAGCTGAATGCTCAGATCAGAAAGAATTTTCACAGAATGCTTCTGTGTAGTTTATATTTGAATATATTCCTTTTTCCACTACTACCCTCTTAGCGCTCCGAATCTCCACTTGCATTTTCTACAGAAAGAGTGTTTCAGAACGGCTCAATCAAAACTAAGGTTCAACTCTTTTAGTTGAACAAACAGAACAGAAAGAAGTTTCACACAATTCTTCTGTGTAGTTTTTATTTGTAGACATTCTTTTTCCCAATATAGGCCTCTTAGCGCTCAGAATGTCCAATTGCAGTTTCTACAGAAAGAGTGTTTCAGAACGGCTCAATCAAAAGTAAGGTTCAACTCTGTTATTTGAATGCACAGAACAGAAAGAAGTTTCATACAATGCTTCTGTGTAGTTTATATTTGAACATATTCTTTTTTCCACTATTACCCACTTAGCGCTACGAATGTCCAGTTGCATTTTCTACAGACAGAGTGTATCAAAACTGCTCAATCAAAAGTATGGTTTAACTCTGTTAGCTGAATGCTCAGATCAGAATGAAGTTTCACAGAATGCTTCTGTGTAGTTCATATTTGAATATATTCCTTTTTCAACTACTACGCTCTTAGCGCTCCAAATGTCCAGTTGCATTTTCTACAGAAAGAGTGTTCAGATCTGCTCAATCAAAAGTATGGTTTAACTCTGTTTGCTGAATGCACAGATCAGGAAGAAGTTTCACCGAATGATTCTGTGTAGTTTATATTTGAAGACATTCCTTTTTCCACTGTTACCCTCTTAGCGCTCCGAATCTCCACTTGCATTTTCTACAAAAAGAGTGTTTCATAACTGCTCAATCAAAAATATGTTTTATATCTGTTAACTGAATTTACAGATCAGAAATAAGTTTCACAGAATGCATCTGTGTAGTTTTTATTTGAAGATATTCTTTTTCCCAATGTAGGCCTCTTAGCGCTTAGAATGTCCAATTGCAGTTACTATAGAAAGAGTGTTTCAGAACGGCTCAATCAAAAGTAAGGTTCAACTCTGTTAGTTGAATGCACAGAACAGAAAGAATTTTCACAGAATGCTACTGTGTAGTTTATATTTGAATATATTCCTTTTTCCAGTATTACCTTCTTAGCGCTCCGAATGTCCACTTGCATTTTCTACAGAAAGAGTGTTCAGAACTGCGCAATCAAAAGTATGGTTTAACTCTGTTAGCTTAATGAACATATCAGAAATAAGTTTCACACAATTCTTCTGTGTAGCTTTTATTTGAAGATATTATTTTTCCCAATAGAGGCCTCTTAGCGCTTAGAATGTCCAATTGCAGTTTCTACAGAAAGAGTGTTTCAGAAAGGCTCAATCAAATGTAAGGTTCAACTCTGTTAGTTGAATGCACGGAACAGAAAGAAGTTTCATACAATGCTTCTGTGTAGCTTATATTTGAACATATTCTTTTTTCCACTATTACCCACTTAGCGCTACGAATGTCCAGTTGCATTTTCTACACACAGAGTGTTTCAAAACTGCTCAATCAAAAGTATGGTTTAACTCTGTTACCTGAATGCTCAGATCAGAAATAAGTTTCACAGAATGCTTCTGTGTAGTTTATATTTGAATATATTCCTTTTTCCACTACTACTCTCTTAGCGCTCCAAATGTCCAGTTGCATTTTCTACAGAAAGAGTGTTCAGATCTGCTCAATCAAAAGTATGGTTTAACTCTGTTAGCTGAATGCAAACATCAGAAAGAAGTTTCACAGAATGATTCTGTGTAGTTTATATTTGGAGACATTCCTTTTTCCACTATTACCCTCGTAGCGCTCCGAATCTCCACTTGCATTTTCTACAGAAAGACTGTTACAGAACGGCTCAATCAAAACTAAGGTTCAACTCTTTTAGTTTAACAAACAGAACAGAAAGAAGTTTCACACAATTCTTCTGTGTAGTTTTTATTTGTAGACATTCTTTTTCCCAATATAGGCCTCTTAGCGCTCAGAATGTCCAATTGCAGTTTCTACAGAAAGAGTGTTTCAGAACGGCTCAATCAAAAGTAAGGTTCAACTCTGTTAGTTGAATGCACAGAACAGAAAGAAGTTTCATACAATGCTTCTGTGTAGTTTATATTTGAACATATTCTTTTTTCCACTATTACCCACTTAGCGCTACGAATGTCCAGTTGCATTTTCTACAGACAGAGTGTTTCAAAACTGCTCAATCAAAAATATGGTTTAACTCTGTTAGCTGAATGCTCAGATCAGAAAGAAGTTTCACAGAATGCTTCTGTGTAGTTTATATTTGAATATATTCCTTTTTCCACTACTACCCTCTTAGCGCTCCGAATCTCCACTTGCATTTTCTACAGAAAGAGTGTTTCAGAACGGCTCAATCAAAACTAAGGTTCAACTCTTTTAGTTGAACAAACAGAACAGAAAGAAGTTTCACGCAATTCTTCTGTGTAGTTTTTATTTGTAGACATTCTTTTTCCCAATATAGGCCTCTTAGCGCTCAGAATGTCCAATTGCAGTTTCTACAGAAAGAGTGTTTCAGAACGGCTCAATCAAAAGTAAGGTTCAACTCTGTTATTTGAATGCACAGAACAGAAAGAAGTTTCATACAATGCTTCTGTGTAGTTTATATTTGAACATATTCTTTTTTCCACTATTACCCACTTAGCGCTACGAATGTCCAGTTGCATTTTCTACAGACAGAGTGTATCAAAACTGCTCAATCAAAAGTATGGTTTAACTCTGTTAGCTGAATGCTCAGATCAGAAAGAAGTTTCACAGAATGCTTCTGTGTAGTTCATATTTGAATATATTCCTTTTTCAACTACTACGCTCTTAGCGCTCCAAATGTCCAGTTGCATTTTCTACAGAAAGAGTGTTCAGATCTGCTCAATCAAAAGTATGGTTTAACTCTGTTTGCTGACTGCAGAGATCAGGAAGAAGTTTCACCGAATGATTCTGTGTAGTTTATATTTGAAGACATTCCTTTTTCCACTGTTACCCTCTTAGCGCTCCGAATCTCCACTTGCATTTTCTACAAAAAGAGTGTTTCATAACTGCTCAATCAAAAATATGTTTTATATCTGTTAACTGAATTTACAGATCAGAAATAAGTTTCACAGAATGCATCTGTGTAGTTTTTATTTGAAGATATTCTTTTTCCCAATGTAGGCCTCTTAGCGCTTAGAATGTCCAATTGCAGTTACTACAGAAAGAGTGTTTCAGAACGGCTCAATCAAAAGTAAGGTTCAACTCTGTTAGTTGAATGCACAGAACAGAAAGAATTTTCACAGAATGCTACTGTGTAGTTTATATTTGAATATATTCCTTTTTCCAGTATTACCTTCTTAGCGCTCCGAATGTCCACTTGCATTTTCTACAGAAAGAGTGTTCAGAACTGCGCAATCAAAAGTATGGTTTAACTCTGTTAGCTTAATGAACATATCAGAAATAAGTTTCACACAATGCTTCTGTGTAGCTTTTATTTGAAGATATTATTTTTCCCAATAGAGGCCTCTTAGCGCTTAGAATGTCCAATTGCAGTTTCTACAGAAAGAGTGTTTCAGAAAGGCTCAATCAAAAGTAAGGTTCAACTCTGTTAGTTGAATGCACAGAACAGAAAGAAGTTTCATACAATGCTTCTGTGTAGCTTATATTTGAACATATTCTTTTTTCCACTATTACCCACTTAGCGCTACGAATGTCCAGTTGCATTTTCTACAGACAGAGTGTTTCAAAACTGCTCAATCAAAAGTATGGTTTAACTCTGTTACCTGAATGCTCAGATCAGAAATAAGTTTCACAGAATGCTTCTGTGTAGTTTATATTTGAATATATTCCTTTTTCCACTACTACTCTCTTAGCGCTCCAAATGTCCAGTTGCATTTTCTACAGAAAGAGTGTTCAGATCTGCTCAATCAAAAGTATGGTTTAACTCTGTTAGCTGAATGCAAAGATCAGAAAGAAGTTTCACAGAATGATTCTGTGTAGTTTATATTTGGAGACATTCCTTTTTCCACTATTACCCTCGTAGCGCTCCGAATCTCCACTTGCATTTTCTACAGAAAGACTGTTACAGAACGGCTCAATCAAAACTAAGGTTCAACTCTTTTAGTTTAACAAACAGAACAGAAAGAAGTTTCACACAATTCTTCTGTGTAGTTTTTATTTGTAGACATTCTTTTTCCCAATATAGGCCTCTTAGCGCTCAGAATGTCCAATTGCAGTTTCTACAGAAAGAGTGTTTCAGAACGGCTCAATCAAAAGTAAGGTTCAACTCTGTTAGTTGAATGCACAAAACAGAAAGAAGTTTCATACAATGCTTCTGTGTAGTTTATATTTGAACATATTCTTTTTTCCACTATTACCCACTTAGTGCTACGAATGTCAAGTTGCATTTTCTACAGACAGAGTGTTTCCAAACTGCTCAATCAAAAGTATGGTTTAACTCTGTTAGCTCAATGCTCAGATCAGAAAGAAGTTTCACAGAATGCTTCTGTGTAGTTTATATTTGAATATATTCCTTTTTCCACTACTAGCCTCTTAGCGTTCCGAATCTCCACTTGCATTTTCTACAGAAAGAGTGTTTCAGAACGGCTCAATCAAAACTAAGGTTCAATTCTTTTAGTTGAACAAACAGAACAGAAAGAAGTTTCACACAATTCTTCTGTGTAGTTTTTATTTGTAGACATTCTTTTTCCCAATATAGGCCTCTTAGCGCTCAGAATGTCCAATTGCAGTTTCTACAGAAAGAGTGTTTCAGAACGGCTCAATCAAAAGTAAGGTTCAACTCTGTTAGTTGAATGCACAGAACAGAAAGAAGTTTCATACAATGCTTCTGTGTAGTTTATATTTGAACATATTCTTTTTTCAACTATTACCCACTTAGCGCTAAGAATGTCCAGTTGCATTTTCTACAGACAGAGTGTTTCAAAACTGCTCAATCAAAAGTATGGTTTAACTCTGTTAGCTGAATGCTCAGATCAGAAAGAAGTTTCACAGAATGCTTCTGTGTAGTTTATATTTGAATATATTCCTTTTTCCACTACTACGCTATTAGCGCTCCAAATGTCCAGTTGCATTTTCTACAGAAAGAGTGTTCAGATCTGCTCAATCAAAAGTATGGTTTAACTCTGTTAGCTGAATGCACAGATCAGGAAGAAGTTTCACAGAATGATTCTGTGTAGTTTATATGTGAAGACATTCCTTTTTCCACTGTTACCCTCTTAGCGCTCCGAATCTCCACTTGCATTTTCTACAAAAAGTGTGTTTCATAACTGCTCAATCAAAAATATGTTTTATATCTGTTAACTGAATTTACAGATCAGAAATAAGTTTCACAGAATGCATCTGTGTAGTTTTTATTTGAAGATATTCTTTTTCCCAATGTAGGCCTCTTAGCGCTTAGCATGTCCAATTGCAGTTACTACAGAAAGAGTGTTTCAGAACGGCTCAATCAATAGTAAGGTTCAACTCTGTTAGTTGAATGCACAGAACAGAAAGAATTTTCATAGAATGCTACTGTGTAGTTTATATTTGAATATATTCCTTTATCCACTATTACCCTCTTAGCGCTCCGAATGTCCACTTGCATTTTCTACAGAAAGAGTGTTCAGAACTGCGCAATCAAAAGTATGGTTTAACTCTGTTAGCTTAATGAACATATCAGAAATAAGTTTCACACAATGCTTCTGTGTAGTTTTTTTTGAAGATATTATTTTTCCCAATAGAGGCCTCTTAGCGCTCAGAATGTCCAATTGCAGTTTCTACAGAAAGAGTGTTTCAGAAAGGCTCAATCAAAGTAAGGTTCAACTCTGTTAGTTGAATGCACAGAACAGAAAGAAGTTTCATACAATGCTTCTGTGTAGTTTATATTTGAACATATTCTTTTTTCCACTATTACCCACTTAGCGCTACGAATGTCCAGTTGCATTTTCTACAGACAGAGTGTTTCAAAACTGCTCAATCAAAAGTATGGTTTAACTCTGTTAGCTGAATGCTCAGATCAGAAAGAAGTTTCACAGAATGCTTCTGTGTAGTTTATATTTGAATATATTCCTTTTTCCACTACTACTCTCTTAGCGCTCCAAATGTCCAGTTGCATTTTCTACAGAAAGAGTGTTCAGATCTGCTCAATCAAAAGTATGGTTTAACTCTGTTAGCTGAATGCACAGATCAGAAAGAAGTTTCACAGAATGATTCTGTGTAGTTTATATTTGGAGACATTCCTTTTTCCACTATTACCCTCTTAGCGCTCCGAATCTCCACTTGCATTTTCTACAGAAAGAGTGTTTCAGAACGGCTCAATCAAAACTAAGGTTCAACTCTTTTAGTTGAACAAACAGAACAGAAAGAAGTTTCACACAATTCTTCTGTGTAGTTTTTATTTGTAGACATTCTTTTTCCCAATATAGGCCTCTTAGCGCTCAGAATGTCCAATTGCAGTTTCTACAGAAAGAGTGTTTCAGAACGGCTCAATCAAAAGTAAGGTTCAACTCTGTTATTTGAATGCACAGAACAGAAAGAAGTTTCATACAATGCTTCTGTGTAGTTTATATTTGAACATATTCTTTTTTCCACTATTACCCACTTAGCGCTACGAATGTCCAGTTGCATTTTCTACAGACAGAGTGTATCAAAACTGCTCAATCAAAAGTATGGTTTAACTCTGTTAGCTGAATGCTCAGATCAGAATGAAGTTTCACAGAATGCTTCTGTGTAGTTCATATTTGAATATATTCCTTTTTCAACTACTACGCTCTTAGCGCTCCAAATGTCCAGTTGCATTTTCTACAGAAAGAGTGTTCAGATCTGCTCAATCAAAAGTATGGTTTAACTCTGTTTGCTGAATGCACAGATCAGGAAGAAGTTTCACCGAATGATTCTGTGTAGTTTATATTTGAAGACATTCCTTTTTCCACTGTTACCCTCTTAGCGCTCCGAATCTCCACTTGCATTTTCTACAAAAAGAGTGTTTCATAACTGCTCAATCAAAAATATGTTTTATATCTGTTAACTGAATTTACAGATCAGAAATAAGTTTCACAGAATGCATCTGTGTAGTTTTTATTTGAAGATATTCTTTTTCCCAATGTAGGCCTCTTAGCGCTTAGAATGTCCAATTGCAGTTACTATAGAAAGAGTGTTTCAGAACGGCTCAATCAAAAGTAAGGTTCAACTCTGTTAGTTGAATGCACAGAACAGAAAGAATTTTCACAGAATGCTACTGTGTAGTTTATATTTGAATATATTCCTTTTTCCAGTATTACCTTCTTAGCGCTCCGAATGTCCACTTGCATTTTCTACAGAAAGAGTGTTCAGAACTGCGCAATCAAAAGTATGGTTTAACTCTGTTAGCTTAATGAACATATCAGAAATAAGTTTCACACAATTCTTCTGTGTAGCTTTTATTTGAAGATATTATTTTTCCCAATAGAGGCCTCTTAGCGCTTAGAATGTCCAATTGCAGTTTCTACAGAAAGAGTGTTTCAGAAAGGCTCAATCAAATGTAAGGTTCAACTCTGTTAGTTGAATGCACGGAACAGAAAGAAGTTTCATACAATGCTTCTGTGTAGCTTATATTTGAACATATTCTTTTTTCCACTATTACCCACTTAGCGCTACGAATGTCCAGTTGCATTTTCTACACACAGAGTGTTTCAAAACTGCTCAATCAAAAGTATGGTTTAACTCTGTTACCTGAATGCTCAGATCAGAAATAAGTTTCACAGAATGCTTCTGTGTAGTTTATATTTGAATATATTCCTTTTTCCACTACTACTCTCTTAGCGCTCCAAATGTCCAGTTGCATTTTCTACAGAAAGAGTGTTCAGATCTGCTCAATCAAAAGTATGGTTTAACTCTGTTAGCTGAATGCAAACATCAGAAAGAAGTTTCACAGAATGATTCTGTGTAGTTTATATTTGGAGACATTCCTTTTTCCACTATTACCCTCGTAGCGCTCCGAATCTCCACTTGCATTTTCTACAGAAAGACTGTTACAGAACGGCTCAATCAAAACTAAGGTTCAACTCTTTTAGTTTAACAAACAGAACAGAAAGAAGTTTCACACAATTCTTCTGTGTAGTTTTTATTTGTAGACATTCTTTTTCCCAATATAGGCCTCTTAGCGCTCAGAATGTCCAATTGCAGTTTCTACAGAAAGAGTGTTTCAGAACGGCTCAATCAAAAGTAAGGTTCAACTCTGTTAGTTGAATGCACAGAACAGAAAGAAGTTTCATACAATGCTTCTGTGTAGTTTATATTTGAACATATTCTTTTTTCCACTATTACCCACTTAGCGCTACGAATGTCCAGTTGCATTTTCTACAGACAGAGTGTTTCAAAACTGCTCAATCAAAAATATGGTTTAACTCTGTTAGCTGAATGCTCAGATCAGAAAGAAGTTTCACAGAATGCTTCTGTGTAGTTTATATTTGAATATATTCCTTTTTCCACTACTACCCTCTTAGCGCTCCGAATCTCCACTTGCATTTTCTACAGAAAGAGTGTTTCAGAACGGCTCAATCAAAACTAAGGTTCAACTCTTTTAGTTGAACAAACAGAACAGAAAGAAGTTTCACGCAATTCTTCTGTGTAGTTTTTATTTGTAGACATTCTTTTTCCCAATATAGGCCTCTTAGCGCTCAGAATGTCCAATTGCAGTTTCTACAGAAAGAGTGTTTCAGAACGGCTCAATCAAAAGTAAGGTTCAACTCTGTTATTTGAATGCACAGAACAGAAAGAAGTTTCATACAATGCTTCTGTGTAGTTTATATTTGAACATATTCTTTTTTCCACTATTACCCACTTAGCGCTACGAATGTCCAGTTGCATTTTCTACAGACAGAGTGTATCAAAACTGCTCAATCAAAAGTATGGTTTAACTCTGTTAGCTGAATGCTCAGATCAGAAAGAAGTTTCACAGAATGCTTCTGTGTAGTTCATATTTGAATATATTCCTTTTTCAACTACTACGCTCTTAGCGCTCCAAATGTCCAGTTGCATTTTCTACAGAAAGAGTGTTCAGATCTGCTCAATCAAAAGTATGGTTTAACTCTGTTTGCTGACTGCAGAGATCAGGAAGAAGTTTCACCGAATGATTCTGTGTAGTTTATATTTGAAGACATTCCTTTTTCCACTGTTACCCTCTTAGCGCTCCGAATCTCCACTTGCATTTTCTACAAAAAGAGTGTTTCATAACTGCTCAATCAAAAATATGTTTTATATCTGTTAACTGAATTTACAGATCAGAAATAAGTTTCACAGAATGCATCTGTGTAGTTTTTATTTGAAGATATTCTTTTTCCCAATGTAGGCCTCTTAGCGCTTAGAATGTCCAATTGCAGTTACTACAGAAAGAGTGTTTCAGAACGGCTCAATCAAAAGTAAGGTTCAACTCTGTTAGTTGAATGCACAGAACAGAAAGAATTTTCACAGAATGCTACTGTGTAGTTTATATTTGAATATATTCCTTTTTCCAGTATTACCTTCTTAGCGCTCCGAATGTCCACTTGCATTTTCTACAGAAAGAGTGTTCAGAACTGCGCAATCAAAAGTATGGTTTAACTCTGTTAGCTTAATGAACATATCAGAAATAAGTTTCACACAATGCTTCTGTGTAGCTTTTATTTGAAGATATTATTTTTCCCAATAGAGGCCTCTTAGCGCTTAGAATGTCCAATTGCAGTTTCTACAGAAAGAGTGTTTCAGAAAGGCTCAATCAAAAGTAAGGTTCAACTCTGTTAGTTGAATGCACAGAACAGAAAGAAGTTTCATACAATGCTTCTGTGTAGCTTATATTTGAACATATTCTTTTTTCCACTATTACCCACTTAGCGCTACGAATGTCCAGTTGCATTTTCTACAGACAGAGTGTTTCAAAACTGCTCAATCAAAAGTATGGTTTAACTCTGTTACCTGAATGCTCAGATCAGAAATAAGTTTCACAGAATGCTTCTGTGTAGTTTATATTTGAATATATTCCTTTTTCCACTACTACTCTCTTAGCGCTCCAAATGTCCAGTTGCATTTTCTACAGAAAGAGTGTTCAGATCTGCTCAATCAAAAGTATGGTTTAACTCTGTTAGCTGAATGCAAAGATCAGAAAGAAGTTTCACAGAATGATTCTGTGTAGTTTATATTTGGAGACATTCCTTTTTCCACTATTACCCTCGTAGCGCTCCGAATCTCCACTTGCATTTTCTACAGAAAGACTGTTACAGAACGGCTCAATCAAAACTAAGGTTCAACTCTTTTAGTTTAACAAACAGAACAGAAAGAAGTTTCACACAATTCTTCTGTGTAGTTTTTATTTGTAGACATTCTTTTTCCCAATATAGGCCTCTTAGCGCTCAGAATGTCCAATTGCAGTTTCTACAGAAAGAGTGTTTCAGAACGGCTCAATCAAAAGTAAGGTTCAACTCTGTTAGTTGAATGCACAAAACAGAAAGAAGTTTCATACAATGCTTCTGTGTAGTTTATATTTGAACATATTCTTTTTTCCACTATTACCCACTTAGTGCTACGAATGTCAAGTTGCATTTTCTACAGACAGAGTGTTTCCAAACTGCTCAATCAAAAGTATGGTTTAACTCTGTTAGCTCAATGCTCAGATCAGAAAGAAGTTTCACAGAATGCTTCTGTGTAGTTTATATTTGAATATATTCCTTTTTCCACTACTAGCCTCTTAGCGTTCCGAATCTCCACTTGCATTTTCTACAGAAAGAGTGTTTCAGAACGGCTCAATCAAAACTAAGGTTCAATTCTTTTAGTTGAACAAACAGAACAGAAAGAAGTTTCACACAATTCTTCTGTGTAGTTTTTATTTGTAGACATTCTTTTTCCCAATATAGGCCTCTTAGCGCTCAGAATGTCCAATTGCAGTTTCTACAGAAAGAGTGTTTCAGAACGGCTCAATCAAAAGTAAGGTTCAACTCTGTTAGTTGAATGCACAGAACAGAAAGAAGTTTCATACAATGCTTCTGTGTAGTTTATATTTGAACATATTCTTTTTTCAACTATTACCCACTTAGCGCTAAGAATGTCCAGTTGCATTTTCTACAGACAGAGTGTTTCAAAACTGCTCAATCAAAAGTATGGTTTAACTCTGTTAGCTGAATGCTCAGATCAGAAAGAAGTTTCACAGAATGCTTCTGTGTAGTTTATATTTGAATATATTCCTTTTTCCACTACTACGCTATTAGCGCTCCAAATGTCCAGTTGCATTTTCTACAGAAAGAGTGTTCAGATCTGCTCAATCAAAAGTATGGTTTAACTCTGTTAGCTGAATGCACAGATCAGGAAGAAGTTTCACAGAATGATTCTGTGTAGTTTATATGTGAAGACATTCCTTTTTCCACTGTTACCCTCTTAGCGCTCCGAATCTCCACTTGCATTTTCTACAAAAAGTGTGTTTCATAACTGCTCAATCAAAAATATGTTTTATATCTGTTAACTGAATTTACAGATCAGAAATAAGTTTCACAGAATGCATCTGTGTAGTTTTTATTTGAAGATATTCTTTTTCCCAATGTAGGCCTCTTAGCGCTTAGCATGTCCAATTGCAGTTACTACAGAAAGAGTGTTTCAGAACGGCTCAATCAATAGTAAGGTTCAACTCTGTTAGTTGAATGCACAGAACAGAAAGAATTTTCATAGAATGCTACTGTGTAGTTTATATTTGAATATATTCCTTTATCCACTATTACCCTCTTAGCGCTCCGAATGTCCACTTGCATTTTCTACAGAAAGAGTGTTCAGAACTGCGCAATCAAAAGTATGGTTTAACTCTGTTAGCTTAATGAACATATCAGAAATAAGTTTCACACAATGCTTCTGTGTAGTTTTTTTTGAAGATATTATTTTTCCCAATAGAGGCCTCTTAGCGCTCAGAATGTCCAATTGCAGTTTCTACAGAAAGAGTGTTTCAGAAAGGCTCAATCAAAGTAAGGTTCAACTCTGTTAGTTGAATGCACAGAACAGAAAGAAGTTTCATACAATGCTTCTGTGTAGTTTATATTTGAACATATTCTTTTTTCCACTATTACCCACTTAGCGCTACGAATGTCCAGTTGCATTTTCTACAGACAGAGTGTTTCAAAACTGCTCAATCAAAAGTATGGTTTAACTCTGTTAGCTGAATGCTCAGATCAGAAAGAAGTTTCACAGAATGCTTCTGTGTAGTTTATATTTGAATATATTCCTTTTTCCACTACTACTCTCTTAGCGCTCCAAATGTCCAGTTGCATTTTCTACAGAAAGAGTGTTCAGATCTGCTCAATCAAAAGTATGGTTTAACTCTGTTAGCTGAATGCACAGATCAGAAAGAAGTTTCACAGAATGATTCTGTGTAGTTTATATTTGGAGACATTCCTTTTTCCACTATTACCCTCTTAGCGCTCCGAATCTCCACTTGCATTTTCTACAGAAAGACTGTTACAGAACGGCTCAATCAAAACTAAGGTTCAACTCTTTTAGTTGAACAAACAGAACAGAAAGAAGTTTCACACAATTCTTCTGTGTAGTTTTTATTTGTAGACATTCTTTTTCCCAATATAGGCCTCTTAGCGCTCAGAATGTCCAATTGCAGTTTCTACAGAAAGAGTGTTTCAGAACGGCTCAATCAAAAGTAAGGTTCAACTCTGTTAGTTGAATGCACAGAACAGAAAGAAGTTTCATACAATGCTTCTGTGTAGTTTATATTTGAACATATTCTTTTTTCCACTATTACCCACTTAGCGCTACGAATGTCCAGTTGCATTTTCTACAGACAGAGTGTTTCAAAACTGCTCAATGAAAAGTATGGTTTAACTCTGTTAGCTGAATGCTCAGATCAGAAAGAAGTTTCACAGAATGCTTCTGTGTAGTTTATATTTGTATATATTACTTTTTCCACTACTGCGCTCTTAGCGCTCCAAATGTCCAGTTGCATTTTCAACAGAAAGAGTGTTCAGATCTGCTCAATCAAAAGTATGGTTTAACTCTCTTAGCTGAATGCACAGATCAGAAAGAAGTTTCACCGAATGATTCTGTGTAGTTTATATTTGAAGACATTCCTTTTTCCACTATTACCCTCTTAGCGCTCCGAATCTCCACTTGCATTTTCTACAAAAAGTGTGTTTCATAACTGCTCAATCAAAAATATGTTTTATATCTGTTAACTGAATTTACAGATCAGAAATAAGTTTCACAGAATGCATCTGTGTAGTTTTTATTTGAAGATATTCTTTTTCCCAATGTAGGCCTCTTAGCGCTTAGCATGTCCAATTGCAGTTACTACAGAAAGAGTGTTTCAGAACGGCTCAATCAATAGTAAGGTTCAACTCTGTTAGTTGAATGCACAGAACAGAAAGAATTTTCACAGAATGCTACTGTGTAGTTTATATTTGAATATATTCCTTTTTCCAGTATTACCTTCTTAGCGCTCCGAATGTCCACTTGCATTTTCTACAGAAAGAGTGTTCAGAACTGCGCAATCAAAAGTATGGTTTAACTCTGTTAGCTTAATGAACATATCAGAAATAAGTTTCACACAATTCTTCTGTGTAGCTTTTATTTGAAGATATTATTTTTCCCAATAGAGGCCTCTTAGCGCTTAGAATGTCCAATTGCAGTTTCTACAGAAAGAGTGTTTCAGAAAGGCTCAATCAAATGTAAGGTTCAACTCTGTTAGTTGAATGCACGGAACAGAAAGAAGTTTCATACAATGCTTCTGTGTAGCTTATATTTGAACATATTCTTTTTTCCACTATTACCCACTTAGCGCTACGAATGTCCAGTTGCATTTTCTACACACAGAGTGTTTCAAAACTGCTCAATCAAAAGTATGGTTTAACTCTGTTACCTGAATGCTCAGATCAGAAATAAGTTTCACAGAATGCTTCTGTGTAGTTTATATTTGAATATATTCCTTTTTCCACTACTACTCTCTTAGCGCTCCAAATGTCCAGTTGCATTTTCTACAGAAAGAGTGTTCAGATCTGCTCAATCAAAAGTATGGTTTAACTCTGTTAGCTGAATGCAAACATCAGAAAGAAGTTTCACAGAATGATTCTGTGTAGTTTATATTTGGAGACATTCCTTTTTCCACTATTACCCTCGTAGCGCTCCGAATCTCCACTTGCATTTTCTACAGAAAGACTGTTACAGAACGGCTCAATCAAAACTAAGGTTCAACTCTTTTAGTTTAACAAACAGAACAGAAAGAAGTTTCACACAATTCTTCTGTGTAGTTTTTATTTGTAGACATTCTTTTTCCCAATATAGGCCTCTTAGCGCTCAGAATGTCCAATTGCAGTTTCTACAGAAAGAGTGTTTCAGAACGGCTCAATCAAAAGTAAGGTTCAACTCTGTTAGTTGAATGCACAGAACAGAAAGAAGTTTCATACAATGCTTCTGTGTAGTTTATATTTGAACATATTCTTTTTTCCACTATTACCCACTTAGCGCTACGAATGTCCAGTTGCATTTTCTACAGACAGAGTGTTTCAAAACTGCTCAATCAAAAGTATGGTTTAACTCTGTTAGCTGAATGCTCAGATCAGAAAGAAGTTTCACAGAATGCTTCTGTGTAGTTTATATTTGAATATATTCCTTTTTCCACTACTACTCTCTTCGCGCTCCAAATGTCCAGTTGCATTTTCTACAGAAAGAGTGTTCAGATCTGCTCAATCAAAAGTATGGTTTAACTCTGTTAGCTGAATGCACAGATCAGAAAGAAGTTTCACAGAATGATTCTGTGTAGTTTATATTTGGAGACATTCCTTTTTCAACTATTACCCTCTTAGCGCTCCGAATCTCCACTTGCATTTTCTACAGAAAGAGTGTTTCAGAACGACTCAATCAAAACTAAGGTTCAACTCTTTTAGTTGAACAAACAGAACAGAAAGAAGTTTCACACAATTCTTCTGTGTAGTTTTTATTTGTAGACATTCTTTTTCCCAATATAGGCCTCTTAGCGCTCAGAATGTCCAATTGCAGTTTCTACAGAAAGAGTGTTTCAGAACGGCTCAATCAAAAGTAAGGTTCAACTCTGTTAGTTGAATGCACAGAACAGAAAGAAGTTTCATACAATGCTTCTGTGTAGTTTATATTTGAACATATTCTTTTTTCCACTATTACCCACTTAGTGCTACGAATGTCCAGTTGCATTTTCTACAAACAGAGTGTTTCAAAACTGCTCAATCAAAAGTATGGTTTAACTCTGTTAGCTGAATGCTCAGATCAGAAAGAATTTTCACAGAATGCTTCTGTGTAGTTTATATTTGAATATATTCCTTTTTCCACTACTACCCTCTTAGCGCTCCGAATCTCCACTTGCATTTTCTACAGAAAGAGTGTTTCAGAACGGCTCAATCAAAACTAAGGTTCAACTCTTTTAGTTGAACAAACAGAACAGAAAGAAGTTTCACGCAATTCTTCTGTGTAGTTTTTATTTGTAGACATTCTTTTTCCCAATATAGGCCTCTTAGCGCTCAGAATGTCCAATTGCAGTTTCTACAGAAAGAGTGTTTCAGAACGGCTCAATCAAAAGTAAGGTTCAACTCTGTTATTTGAATGCACAGAACAGAAAGAAGTTTCATACAATGCTTCTGTGTAGTTTATATTTGAACATATTCTTTTTTCCACTATTACCCACTTAGCGCTACGAATGTCCAGTTGCATTTTCTACAGACAGAGTGTATCAAAACTGCTCAATCAAAAGTATGGTTTAACTCTGTTAGCTGAATGCTCAGATCAGAAAGAAGTTTCACAGAATGCTTCTGTGTAGTTCATATTTGAATATATTCCTTTTTCAACTACTACGCTCTTAGCGCTCCAAATGTCCAGTTGCATTTTCTACAGAAAGAGTGTTCAGATCTGCTCAATCAAAAGTATGGTTTAACTCTGTTTGCTGACTGCAGAGATCAGGAAGAAGTTTCACCGAATGATTCTGTGTAGTTTATATTTGAAGACATTCCTTTTTCCACTGTTACCCTCTTAGCGCTCCGAATCTCCACTTGCATTTTCTACAAAAAGAGTGTTTCATAACTGCTCAATCAAAAATATGTTTTATATCTGTTAACTGAATTTACAGATCAGAAATAAGTTTCACAGAATGCATCTGTGTAGTTTTTATTTGAAGATATTCTTTTTCCCAATGTAGGCCTCTTAGCGCTTAGAATGTCCAATTGCAGTTACTACAGAAAGAGTGTTTCAGAACGGCTCAATCAAAAGTAAGGTTCAACTCTGTTAGTTGAATGCACAGAACAGAAAGAATTTTCACAGAATGCTACTGTGTAGTTTATATTTGAATATATTCCTTTTTCCAGTATTACCTTCTTAGCGCTCCGAATGTCCACTTGCATTTTCTACAGAAAGAGTGTTCAGAACTGCGCAATCAAAAGTATGGTTTAACTCTGTTAGCTTAATGAACATATCAGAAATAAGTTTCACACAATGCTTCTGTGTAGCTTTTATTTGAAGATATTATTTTTCCCAATAGAGGCCTCTTAGCGCTTAGAATGTCCAATTGCAGTTTCTACAGAAAGAGTGTTTCAGAAAGGCTCAATCAAAAGTAAGGTTCAACTCTGTTAGTTGAATGCACAGAACAGAAAGAAGTTTCATACAATGCTTCTGTGTAGCTTATATTTGAACATATTCTTTTTTCCACTATTACCCACTTAGCGCTACGAATGTCCAGTTGCATTTTCTACAGACAGAGTGTTTCAAAACTGCTCAATCAAAAGTATGGTTTAACTCTGTTACCTGAATGCTCAGATCAGAAATAAGTTTCACAGAATGCTTCTGTGTAGTTTATATTTGAATATATTCCTTTTTCCACTACTACTCTCTTAGCGCTCCAAATGTCCAGTTGCATTTTCTACAGAAAGAGTGTTCAGATCTGCTCAATCAAAAGTATGGTTTAACTCTGTTAGCTGAATGCAAAGATCAGAAAGAAGTTTCACAGAATGATTCTGTGTAGTTTATATTTGGAGACATTCCTTTTTCCACTATTACCCTCGTAGCGCTCCGAATCTCCACTTGCATTTTCTACAGAAAGACTGTTACAGAACGGCTCAATCAAAACTAAGGTTCAACTCTTTTAGTTTAACAAACAGAACAGAAAGAAGTTTCACACAATTCTTCTGTGTAGTTTTTATTTGTAGACATTCTTTTTCCCAATATAGGCCTCTTAGCGCTCAGAATGTCCAATTGCAGTTTCTACAGAAAGAGTGTTTCAGAACGGCTCAATCAAAAGTAAGGTTCAACTCTGTTAGTTGAATGCACAAAACAGAAAGAAGTTTCATACAATGCTTCTGTGTAGTTTATATTTGAACATATTCTTTTTTCCACTATTACCCACTTAGTGCTACGAATGTCAAGTTGCATTTTCTACAGACAGAGTGTTTCCAAACTGCTCAATCAAAAGTATGGTTTAACTCTGTTAGCTCAATGCTCAGATCAGAAAGAAGTTTCACAGAATGCTTCTGTGTAGTTTATATTTGAATATATTCCTTTTTCCACTACTAGCCTCTTAGCGTTCCGAATCTCCACTTGCATTTTCTACAGAAAGAGTGTTTCAGAACGGCTCAATCAAAACTAAGGTTCAATTCTTTTAGTTGAACAAACAGAACAGAAAGAAGTTTCACACAATTCTTCTGTGTAGTTTTTATTTGTAGACATTCTTTTTCCCAATATAGGCCTCTTAGCGCTCAGAATGTCCAATTGCAGTTTCTACAGAAAGAGTGTTTCAGAACGGCTCAATCAAAAGTAAGGTTCAACTCTGTTAGTTGAATGCACAGAACAGAAAGAAGTTTCATACAATGCTTCTGTGTAGTTTATATTTGAACATATTCTTTTTTCAACTATTACCCACTTAGCGCTACGAATGTCCAGTTGCATTTTCTACAGACAGAGTGTTTCAAAACTGCTCAATCAAAAGTATGGTTTAACTCTGTTAGCTGAATGCTCAGATCAGAAAGAAGTTTCACAGAATGCTTCTGTGTAGTTTATATTTGAATATATTCCTTTTTCCACTACTACGCTATTAGCGCTCCAAATGTCCAGTTGCATTTTCTACAGAAAGAGTGTTCAGATCTGCTCAATCAAAAGTATGGTTTAACTCTGTTAGCTGAATGCACAGATCAGGAAGAAGTTTCACAGAATGATTCTGTGTAGTTTATATGTGAAGACATTCCTTTTTCCACTGTTACCCTCTTAGCGCTCCGAATCTCCACTTGCATTTTCTACAAAAAGTGTGTTTCATAACTGCTCAATCAAAAATATGTTTTATATCTGTTAACTGAATTTACAGATCAGAAATAAGTTTCACAGAATGCATCTGTGTAGTTTTTATTTGAAGATATTCTTTTTCCCAATGTAGGCCTCTTAGCGCTTAGCATGTCCAATTGCAGTTACTACAGAAAGAGTGTTTCAGAACGGCTCAATCAATAGTAAGGTTCAACTCTGTTAGTTGAATGCACAGAACAGAAAGAATTTTCATAGAATGCTACTGTGTAGTTTATATTTGAATATATTCCTTTATCCACTATTACCCTCTTAGCGCTCCGAATGTCCACTTGCATTTTCTACAGAAAGAGTGTTCAGAACTGCGCAATCAAAAGTATGGTTTAACTCTGTTAGCTTAATGAACATATCAGAAATAAGTTTCACACAATGCTTCTGTGTAGTTTTTTTTGAAGATATTATTTTTCCCAATAGAGGCCTCTTAGCGCTCAGAATGTCCAATTGCAGTTTCTACAGAAAGAGTGTTTCAGAAAGGCTCAATCAAAGTAAGGTTCAACTCTGTTAGTTGAATGCACAGAACAGAAAGAAGTTTCATACAATGCTTCTGTGTAGTTTATATTTGAACATATTCTTTTTTCCACTATTACCCACTTAGCGCTACGAATGTCCAGTTGCATTTTCTACAGACAGAGTGTTTCAAAACTGCTCAATCAAAAGTATGGTTTAACTCTGTTAGCTGAATGCTCAGATCAGAAAGAAGTTTCACAGAATGCTTCTGTGTAGTTTATATTTGAATATATTCCTTTTTCCACTACTACTCTCTTAGCGCTCCAAATGTCCAGTTGCATTTTCTACAGAAAGAGTGTTCAGATCTGCTCAATCAAAAGTATGGTTTAACTCTGTTAGCTGAATGCACAGATCAGAAAGAAGTTTCACAGAATGATTCTGTGTAGTTTATATTTGGAGACATTCCTTTTTCCACTATTACCCTCTTAGCGCTCCGAATCTCCACTTGCATTTTCTACAGAAAGACTGTTACAGAACGGCTCAATCAAAACTAAGGTTCAACTCTTTTAGTTGAACAAACAGAACAGAAAGAAGTTTCACACAATTCTTCTGTGTAGTTTTTATTTGTAGACATTCTTTTTCCCAATATAGGCCTCTTAGCGCTCAGAATGTCCAATTGCAGTTTCTACAGAAAGAGTGTTTCAGAACGGCTCAATCAAAAGTAAGGTTCAACTCTGTTAGTTGAATGCACAGAACAGAAAGAAGTTTCATACAATGCTTCTGTGTAGTTTATATTTGAACATATTCTTTTTTCCATTATTACCCACTTAGCGCTACGAATGTCCAGTTGCATTTTCTACAGACAGAGTGTTTCAAAACTGCTCAATGAAAAGTATGGTTTAACTCTGTTAGCTGAATGCTCAGATCAGAAAGAAGTTTCACAGAATGCTTCTGTGTAGTTTATATTTGTATATATTACTTTTTCCACTACTGCGCTCTTAGCGCTCCAAATGTCCAGTTGCATTTTCAACAGAAAGAGTGTTCAGATCTGCTCAATCAAAAGTATGGTTTAACTCTCTTAGCTGAATGCACAGATCAGAAAGAAGTTTCACCGAATGATTCTGTGTAGTTTATATTTGAAGACATTCCTTTTTCCACTATTACCCTCTTAGCGCTCCGAATCTCCACTTGCATTTTCTACAAAAAGTGTGTTTCATAACTGCTCAATCAAAAATATGTTTTATATCTGTTAACTGAATTTACAGATCAGAAATAAGTTTCACAGAATGCATCTGTGTAGTTTTTATTTGAAGATATTCTTTTTCCCAATGTAGGCCTCTTAGCGCTTAGCATGTCCAATTGCAGTTACTACAGAAAGAGTGTTTCAGAACGGCTCAATCAATAGTAAGGTTCAACTCTGTTAGTTGAATGCACAGAACAGAAAGAATTTTCATAGAATGCTACTGTGTAGTTTATATTTGAATATATTCCTTTATCCACTATTACCCTCTTAGCGCTCCGAATGTCCACTTGCATTTTCTACAGAAAGAGTGTTCAGAACTGCGCAATCAAAAGTATGGTTTAACTCTGTTAGCTTAATGAACATATCAGAAATAAGTTTCACACAATGCTTCTGTGTAGTTTTTTTTGAAGATATTATTTTTCCCAATAGAGGCCTCTTAGCGCTCAGAATGTCCAATTGCAGTTTCTACAGAAAGAGTGTTTCAGAAAGGCTCAATCAAAGTAAGGTTCAACTCTGTTAGTTGAATGCACAGAACAGAAAGAAGTTTCATACAATGCTTCTGTGTAGTTTATATTTGAACATATTCTTTTTTCCACTATTACCCACTTAGCGCTACGAATGTCCAGTTGCATTTTCTACAGACAGAGTGTTTCAAAACTGCTCAATCAAAAGTATGGTTTAACTCTGTTAGCTGAATGCTCAGATCAGAAAGAAGTTTCACAGAATGCTTCTGTGTAGTTTATATTTGAATATATTCCTTTTTCCACTATTACTCTCTTAGCGCTCCAAATGTCCAGTTGCATTTTCTACAGAAAGAGTGTTCAGATCTGCTCAATCAAAAGTATGGTTTAACTCTGTTAGCTGAATGCACAGATCAGAAAGAAGTTTCACAGAATGATTCTGTGTAGTTTATATTTGGAGACATTCCTTTTTCCACTATTATCCTCTTAGCGCTCCGAATCTCCACTTGCATTTTCTACAGAAAGACTGTTACAGAACGGCTCAATCAAAACTAAGGTTCAACTCTTTTAGTTGAACAAACAGAACAGAAAGAAGTTTCACACAATTCTTCTGTGTAGTTTTTATTTGTAGACATTCTTTTTCCCAATATAGGCCTCTTAGCGCTCAGAATGTCCAATTGCAGTTTCTACAGAAAGAGTGTTTCAGAACGGCTCAATCAAAAGTAAGGTTCAACTCTGTTAGTTGAATGCACAGAACAGAAAGAAGTTTCATACAATGCTTCTGTGTAGTTTATATTTGAACATATTCTTTTTTCCATTATTACCCACTTAGCGCTACGAATGTCCAGTTGCATTTTCTACAGACAGAGTGTTTCAAAACTGCTCAATGAAAAGTATGGTTTAACTCTGTTAGCTGAATGCTCAGATCAGAAAGAAGTTTCACAGAATGCTTCTGTGTAGTTTATATTTGTATATATTACTTTTTCCACTACTGCGCTCTTAGCGCTCCAAATGTCCAGTTGCATTTTCAACAGAAAGAGTGTTCAGATCTGCTCAATCAAAAGTATGGTTTAACTCTCTTAGCTGAATGCACAGATCAGAAAGAAGTTTCACCGAATGATTCTGTGTAGTTTATATTTGAAGACATTCCTTTTTCCACTATTACCCTCTTAGCGCTCCGAATCTCCACTTGCATTTTCTACAAAAAGAGTGTTTCATAACTGCTAAATCAAAAATATGTTTTATCTCTGTTAACTGAATTTACAGATCAGAAATAAGTTTCACAGAATGCATCTGTGTAGTTTTTATTTGAAGATATTCTTTTGCCCAATGTAGGCCTCTTAGCGCTTAGCATGTCCAATTGCAGTTTCTACAGAAAGAGTGTTTCAGAACGGCTCAATCAAATGTAAGGTTCAACTCTGTTAGTTGAATGCACAGAACAGAAAGAATTTTCACAGAATGCTACTGTGTAGTTTATATTTGAATATATTCCTTTTTCCACTATTACCCTCTTAGCGCTCCGAATGTCCACTTGCATTTTCTTCAGAAAGAGTGTTCAGAACTGCGCAATCAAAAGTATTGTTTAACTCTGTTAGCTTAATGAACATATCAGAAATAAGTTTCACACAATGCTTCTGTGTAGTTTTTATTTGAAGATATTATTTTTCCCAATAGAGGCCTCTTAGCGCTCAGAATGTCCAATTGCAGTTTCTACAGAAAGAGTGTTTCAGAAAGGCTCAATCAAAAGTAAGGTTCAACTCTGTTAGTTGAATGCACAGAACAGAAAGAAGTTTCATACAATGCTTCTGTGTAGTTTATATTTGAACATATTCTTTTTTCCACTATTACCCACTTAGCGCTACGAATGTCCAGTTGCATTTTCTACAGACAGAGTGTTTCAAAACTGCTCAATCAAAAGTATGGTTTAACTCTGTTAGCTGAATGCTCAGATCAGAAAGAAGTTTCACAGAATGCTTCTGTGTAGTTTATATTTGAATATATTCCTTTTTCCACTACTACTCTCTTAGCGCTCCAAATGTCCAGTTGCATTTTCTACAGAAAGAGTGTTCAGATCTGCTCAATCAAAAGTATGGTTTAACTCTGTTAGCTGAATGCACAGATCAGAAAGAAGTTTCACAGAATGATTCTGTGTAGTTTATATTTGGAGACATTCCTTTTTCCACTATTACCCTCTTAGCGCTCCGAATCTCCACTTGCATTTTCTACAGAAAGACTGTTACAGAACGGCTCAATCAAAACTAAGGTTCAACTCTTTTAGTTGAACAAACAGAACAGAAAGAAGTTTCACACAATTCTTCTGTGTAGTTTTTATTTGTAGACATTCTTTTTCCCAATATAGGCCTCTTAGCGCTCAGAATGTCCAATTGCAGTTTCTACAGAAAGAGTGTTTCAGAACGGCTCAATCAAAAGTAAGGTTCAACTCTGTTAGTTGAATGCACAGAACAGAAAGTATTTTCACAGAATGCTACTGTGTAGTTTATATTTGAATACATTCCTTTTTCCACTATTACCCTCTTAGCGCTCCGAATGTCCACTTGAATTTTCTACAGAAAGAGTGTTCAGAACTGCGCAATCAAAAATATGGTTTAACTCTGTTAGCTTAATGAACATATCAGAAATAAGTTTCACACAATGCTTCTGTGTAGTTTTTATTTGAAGATATTATTTTTCCCAATATAGGCCTCTTAGCGCTCAGAATGTCCAATTGCAGTTTCTACAGAAAGAGTGTTTCAGAAAGGCTCAATCAAAAGTAAGGTTCAACTCTGATAGTTGAATGCACAGAACAGAAAGAAGTTTCATACAATGCTTCTGTGTAGTTTATATTTGAACATATTCTTTTTTCCACTATTACCCACTTAGCGCTACGAATGTCCAGTTGCATTTTCTACAGACAGAGTGTTTCAAAACTGCTCAATCAAAAGTATGGTTTAACTCTGTTAGCTGAATGCTCAGATCAGAAAGAAGTTTCACAGAATGCTTCTGTGTAGTTTATATTTGAATATATTCCTTTTTCCACTACTACTCTCTTAGCGCTCCAAATGTCCAGTTGCATTTTCTACAGAAAGAGTGTTCAGATCTGCTGAATCAAAAGTATGTTTTAACTCTGTTAGCTGAATGCACAGATAAGAAAGAAGTTTCACAGAATGATTCTGTGTAGTTTATATTTGGAGATATTCCTTTTTCCACTATTACCCTCTTAGCGCTCCGAATCTCCACTTGCATTTTCTACAGAAAGAGTGTTTCAGAACGGCTCAATCAAAACTAAGGTTCAACTCTTTTAGTTGAACAAACAGAACAGAAAGAAGTTTCACACAATTCTTCTGTTTAGTTTTTATTTGTAGACATTCTTTTTCCCAATATAGGCCTCTTAGCGCTCATAATGTCCAATTCAGTTTCTACAGAAAGAGTGTTTCAGAACGGCTCAATCAAAAGTAAGGTTCAACTCTGTTAGTTGAATGCACAGAACAGAAAGAAGTTTCATACAATGCTTCTGTGTAGTTTATATTTGAACATATTTTTTTTCCACTATTACCCAATTAGCGCTACGAATGTCCAGTTGCATTTTCTACAGACAGAGTGTTTCAAAACTGCTCAATCAAAAGTATGGTTTAACTCTGTTAGCTGAATGCTCAGATCAGAAAGAAGTTTCACAGAAGGCTTCTGTGTAGTTTATATTTGAATATATTCCTTTTTCCACTACTACACTCTTAGCGCTCCAAATGTCCAGTTGCATTTTCTACAGAAAGAGTGTTCAGATCTGCTCAATCAAAAGTATGGTTTAACTCTGTTAGCTGAATGCACAGATCAGAAAGAAGTTTCACCGAATGATTCTGTGTAGTTTATATTTGAAGACATTCCTTTTTCCACTATTACCCACTTAGCGCTCCGATTCTCCACTTGCATTTTCTACAAAAAGAGTGTTTCATAACTGCTCAATCAAAAATATGTTTTATCTCTGTTAACTGAATTTACAGATCAGAAATAAGTTTCACAGAATGCATCTGTGTAGTTTTTATTTGAAGATATTCTTTTTCCCAATGTAGGCCTATTAGCGCTTAGCATGTCCAATTGCAGTTTCTACAGAAAGAGTGTTTCAGAACGGATCAATCAAAAGAAAGGTTCAATTCTGTTAGTTGAATGCACAGAACAGAAAGAATTTTCACAGAATGCTACTGTGTAGTTTATATTTGAATATATTCCTTTTTCCACTATTACCATCTTAGCGCTCCGAATGTCCACTTGCATTTTCTACAGAAAGAGTGTTCAGAACTGCGCAATCAAAAGTATGGTTTAACTCTGTTAGCTTAATGAACATATCAGAAATAAGTTTCACACAATGCTTCTGTGTAGTTTTTATTTGAAGCTATTATTTTTCCCAATATAGGCCTCTTAGCGCTCAGAATGTCCAATTGCAGTTTCTACAGAAAGAGTGTTTCAGAAAGGCTCAATCAAAAGTAAGGTTCAACCCTGTTAGTTGAATGCACAGAACAGAAAGAAGTTTCATACAATGCTTCTGTGTAGTTTATATTTGAACATATTCTTTTTTCCACTATTACCCACTTAGCGCTACGAATGTCCAGTTGCATTTTCTACAGACAGAGTGTTTCAAAACTGCTCAATCAAAAGTATGGTTTAACTCTGTTAGCTGAATGCTCAGATCAGAAAGAAGTTTCACAGAATGGTTCTGTGTAGTTTATATTCGAATATATTCCTTTTTCCACTACTACGCTCTTAGCGCTCCAAATGTCCAGTTGCATTTTCTACAGAAAGAGTGTTCAGATCTGCTCAATCAAAAGTATGGTTTAACTCTGTTAGCTGAATGCACAGATCAGAAAGTAGATTCACCGAATGATTCTGTGTAGTTTATATTTGAAAACATTCCTTTTTCCACTATTACCCTCTTAGCGCTCCGAATCTCCACTTGCATTTTCTACAAAAAGAGTGTTTCATAACTGCTCAATCAATAATATGTTTTATCTCTGTTAACTGAATTTACAGATCAGAAATAAGTTTCACAGAATGCATCTGTGTAGTTTTTATTTGAAGATATTCTTTTTTCCAATGTAGGCCTCTTAGCGCTTAGCATGTCCAATTGCAGTTTCTACAGAAAGAGTGTTTCAGAACGACTCAATCAAAAGTAGGGTTCAACTCTGTTAGTTGAATGCACAGAACAGAAAGAATTTTCACAGAATGCTACTGTGTAGTTTATATTTGAATATATTCCTTTTTCCACAATTACCCTCTTAGCGCTCCGAATGTCCACTTGCATTTTCTACAGAAAGAGTGTTCTGAACTGCGCAATCAAAAGTACGGTTTAACTCTGTTAGCTTAATTAACATATCAGAAATAAGTTTCACACAATGCTTCTGTGTAGTTTTTATTTGAAGATATTATTTTTCCCAATATAGGCCTCTTAGCGCTCAGAATGTCCAATTGCAGTTTCTACAGAAAGAGTGTTTCAGAAAGGCTCAATCAAATGTAAGGTTCAACTCTGTTAGTTGAAAGCACAGAACAGAAAGAAGTTTCATACAATGCTTCTGTGTAGTTTATATTTGAACATATTCTTTTTTCCACTATTACCCACTTAGCGCTACGAATGTCCAGTTGCATTTTCTACAGACAGAGTGTTTCAAAACTGCTCAATCAAAAGTATGGTTTAACTCTGTTAGCTGAATGCTCAGATAAGAAAGAAGTTTCACAGAATTCTTCTGTGTAGTTTATATTTGAATATATTCCTTTTTCCACTACTACTCTCTTAGCGCTCCAAATGTCCAGTTGCATTTTCTGCAGAAAGAGTGTTCAGATCTGCTCAATCAAAAGTATGGTTTAACTCTGTTAGCTGAATGCACAGATCAGAAAGAAGTTTCACAGAATGATTCTGTGTAGTTTATATTTGGAGACATTCCTTTTTCCACTATTACCCTCTTAGCGCTCCGAATCTCCACTTGAATTTTCTACAGAAAGTGTGTTTCAGAACGGCTCAATCAAAACTAAGGTTCAACTCTTTTAGTTGAACAAACAGAACAGAAAGAAGTTTCACACAATTCTTCTGTGTAGTTTTTATTTGTAGACATTCTTTTTCCCAATATAGGCCTCTTAGGGCTCAGAATGTCCAATTGCAGTTTCTACAGAAAGAGTGTTTCAGAACGGCTCAATCAAAAGTAAGGTTCAACTCTGTTAGTTGAATGCACAGAACAGAAAGAAGTTTCATACAATGCTTCTGTGTAGTTTATATTTGAACATATTCTTTTTTCCACTATTACCCACTTAGCGCTAAGAATGTCCAGTTGCATTTTCTACAGACAGAGTGTTTCAAAACTGCTCAATCAAAAGTATGGTTTAACTCTGTTAGCTGAATGCTCAGATCAGAAAGAAGTTTCACAGAATGCTTCTGTGTAGTTTGTATTTGAATATATTCCTTTTTCCACTGCTACTCTCTTAGCGCTCCAAATGTCCAGTTGCATTTTCTACAGAAAGAGAGTTCAGATCTGCTCAATCAAAAGTATGGTTTAACTCTGTTAGCTGAATGCACAGATCAGAAAGAAGTTTCACAGAATGATTCTGTGTAGTTTATATTTGGAGACATTCCTTTTTCCACTATTACCCTCTTAGCGCTCCGAATATCCACTTGCATTTTCTACAGAAAGAGTGTTTCAGAACGGCTCAATCAAAACTAAGGTTCAACTCTTTTAGTTGAACAAACAGAACAGAAAGAAGTTTCACACAATTCTTCTGTGTAGTTTTTATTTGTAGACATTCTTTTTCCCAATATAAGCCTCTTAGCGCTCAGAATGTCCAATTGCAGTTTCTACAGAAAGAGTGTTTCAGAACGGCTCAATCAAAAGTAAGGTTCAACTCTGTTAGTTGAATGCACAGAACAGAAAGAAGTTTCATACAATGCTTCTGTGTAGTTTATATTTCAACATATTCTTTTTTCCACTATTACCCACTTAGCGCTACGAATGTCCAGTTGCATTTTCTACAAACAGAGTGTTTCAAAACTGCTCAATCAAAAGTATGGTTTAACCCTGTTAGCTGAATGCTCAGATCAGAAAGAAGTTTCACAGTATTCTTCTGTGTAGTTTATATTTGAATATATTCCTTTTTCCACTACTACTCTCTTAGCGCTCCAAATGTCCAGTTGCATTTTCTGCAGAAAGAGTGTTCAGATCTGCTCAATCAAAAGTATGTTTTAACTCTGTTAGCTGAATGCACAGATCAGAAAGAAGTTTCACAGAATGATTCTGTGTAGTTTATATTTGGAGACATTCCTTTTTCCACTATTACCCTCTTAGCGCTCCGAATCTCCACTTGAATTTTCTACAGAAAGTGTGTTTCAGAACGGCTCAATCAAAACTAAGGTTCAACTCTTTTAGTTGAACAAACAGAACAGAAAGAAGTTTCACACAATTCTTCTGTGTAGTTTTTATTTGTAGACATTCTTTTTCCCAATATAGGCCTCTTAGCGCTCAGAATGTCCAATTGCAGTTTCTACAGAAAGAGTGTTTCAGAAAGGCTCAATCAAAAGTAAGGTTCAACTCTGTTAGTTGAATGCACAGAACAGAAAGAAGTTTCATACAATGCTTCTGTGTAGTTTATATTTGAACATATTCTTTTTTCCACTATTACCCGCTTAGCGCTACGAATGTCCAGTTGCATTTTCTACAAACAGAGTGTTTCAAAACTGCTCAATCAAAAGTATGGTTTAACTCTGTTAGCTGAATGCTCAGATCAGAAAGAAGTTTCACAGAATGCTTCTGTGTAGTTTATATTTGAATATATTCCTTTTTCCACTACTACGCTCTTAGCGCTCCAAATGTCCAAGTGCATTTTCTACAGAAAGAGTGTTCAGATCTGCTCAATCAAAAGTATGGTTTAACTCTGTTAGCTGAATGCACAGATCAGAAAGAAGTTTCACCGAATGATTCTGTGGTTTATATTTGAAGACATTCCTTTTTCCACTATTACCCTCTTAGCGCTCCGAATCTCCACTTGCATTTTCTACAAAAGAGTGTTTCATAACTGCTCAATCAAAAATATGTTTTATCTCTGTTAACTGAATTTACAGATCAGAAATAAGTTTCACAGAATTCTTCTGTGTAGTTTTTATTTGAAGATATTCTTTTTCCCAATGTAGGCCTCTTAGCGCTTAGCATGTCCAATTGCACTTTCTACAGAAAGAGTGTTTCAGAACGGCTCAATAAAAAGTAAGGTTCAACTCTGTTAGTTGAATGCACAGAACAGAAAGGATTTACACAGAATGCTACTGTGTAGTTTATATTTGTATATATTCCTTTTTCCACTATTACCCTCTTAGCGCTCCGAATGTCCACTTGCATTTTCTACAGAAAAAGTGTTCAGAACTGCGCAATCAAAAGTATCGTTTAACTCTGTTAGCTTAATGAACATATCAGAAATAAGTTTCACACAATGCTTCTGTGTAGTTTTTATTTGAAGATATTATTTTTCCCAATAGAGGCCTCTTAGCGCTCAGAATGTCCAATTGCAGTTTCTACAGAAAGAGTGTTTCAGAAAGGCTCAATCAAAAGTAAGGTTCAACTCTGATAGTTGAATGCACAGAACAGAAAGAAGTTTCATACAATGCTTCTGTGTAGTTTATATTTGAACATATTCTTTTTTCCACTATTACCCACTTACCGCTACGAATGTCCAGTTGCATTTTCTACAGACAGAGTGTTTCAAAACTGCTCAATCAAAAGTATGGTTTAACTCTGTTAGCTGAATGCTCAGATCAGAAAGAAGTTTCACAGAATGCTTCTGTGTAGTTTATATTTCAATATATTCCTTTTTCCACTACTACTCTCTTAGCGCTCCAAATGTCCAGTTGCATTTTCTACAGAAAGAGAGTTCAGATCTGCTCAATCAAAAGTATGGTTTAACTCTGTTAGCTGAATGCACAGATCAGAAAGAAGTTTCACCGAATGATTCTGTGTAGTTTATATTTGGAGACATTCCTTTTTCCACTATTACCCTCTTAGCGCTCCGAATCTCCACTTGCATTTTCTACAGAAAGAGTGTTTCAGAACGGCTCAATCAAAACTAAGGTTGAACTCTTTTAGTGAACAAACAGAACAGAAAGAAGTTTCACACAATTCTTCTGTGTAGTTTTTATTTGTAGACATTCTTTTTCCCAATATAGGCCTCTTAGCGCTCAGAATGTCCAATTGCAGTTTCTACAGAAAGAGTGTTTCAGAACGGCTCAATCAAAAGTAAGGTTCAACTCTGTTAGTTGAATGCACAGAACAGAAAGAAGTTTCATACAATGCTTCTGTGTAGTTTATATTTGAACATATTCTTTTTTCCACTATTACCCACTTAGCGCTACGAATGTCCAGTTGCATTTTCTACAGACAGAGTGTTTCAAAACTGCTCAATCAAAAGTATGGTTTAACTCTGTTAGCTGAATGCTCAGATCAGAAAGAAGTTTCACAGAGTGCTTCTGTGTAGTTTATATTTGAATATATTCCTTTTTCCACTACTACGCTCTTAGCGCTCCAAATGTCCAGTTGCATTTTCTACAGAAATAGTGTTCAGATCTGCTCAATCAAAAGTATGGTTTAACTCTGTTAGCTGAATGCACAGATCAGAAATAAGTTTCACCGAATGATTCTGTGTAGTTTATATTTGAAGACATTCCTTTTTCCACTATTACCCTCTTAGCGCTCCGAATCTCCACTTGCATTTTCTACAAAGGAGTGTTTCATAACTGCTCAATCAAAAATATGTTTTATCTCTGTTAACTGAATTTACAGATCACAAATAAGTTTCACAGAATGCATCTGTGTAGTTTTTATTTGAAGATATTCTTTTTCCCAATGTAGGCCTCTTAGCGCTTAGCATGTCCAATTGCAGTTTCTACAGAAAGAGTGTTTCAGAACGGCTCAATCAAAAGTAAGGTTCAACTCTGTTAGTTGAATGCACAGAACAGAAAGTATTTTCACAGAATGCTACTGTGTAGTTTATATTTGAATATATTCCTTTTTCCACTATTACCCTCTTAGCGCTCCGAATGTCCACTTGCATTTTCTACAGAAAGAGTGTTCAGAACTGCGCAATCAAAAGTATGGTTTAACTCTGTTAGCTTAATGAACATATCAGAAATAAGTTTCACACAATGCTTCTGTGTAGTTTTTATTTGAAGATATTATTTTTCCCAATATAGGCCTCTTAGCGCTCAGAATGTCCAATTGCAGTTTCTACAGAAAGAGTGTTTCAGAAAGGCTCAATCAAAAGTAACGTTCAACTCTGTTAGTTGAATGCACAGAACAGAAAGAAGTTTCATACAATGCTTCTGTGTAGTTTATATTTGAACATATTCTTTTTTCCACTATTACCCACTTAGCGCTACGAATGTCCAGTTGCATTTTCTACAGACAGAGTGTTTCAAAACTGCTCAATCAAAAGTATGGTTTAACTCTGTTAGCTGAATGCTCAGATCAGAAAGAAGTTTCACAGAATGCTTCTGTGTAGTTTATATTTGAATATATTCCTTTTTCCACTACTACTCTCATAGCGCTCCAAATGTCCAGTTGCATTTTCTACAGAAAGAGAGTTCAGATCTGCTCAATCAAAAGTATGGTTTAACTCTGTTAGCTCAATGCACAGATCAGAAAGAAGTTTCACCGAATGATTCTGTGTAGTTTATATTTGGAGACATTCCTTTTTCCACTATTACCCTCTTAGCGCTCCGAATCTCCACTTGCATTTTCTACAGAAAGTGTGTTTCAGAACGGCTCAATGAAAACTAAGGTTCAACTCTTTTAGTTGAACAAACAGAACAGAAAGAAGTTTCACACAATTCTTCTGTGTAGTTTTTATTTGTAGACATTCTTTTTCCCAATATAGGGCTCTTAGCGCTCAGAATGTCCAATTGCAGTTTCTACAGAAAGAGTGTTTCAGAACGGCTCAATCAAAAGTAAGGTTCAACACTGTTAGTTGAATGCACAGAACAGAAAGAAGTTTGATACAATGCTTCTGTGTAGTTTATATTTGAACATATTCTTTTTTCCACCATTACCCACTTAGCGCTACGAATGTCCAGTTGCATTTTCTACAGACAGAGTGTTTCAAAACTGCTCAATCAAAAGTATGGTTTAACTCTGTTAGCTGAATGCTCAGATCAGAAAAAAGTTTCACAGAATGCTTCTGTGTAGTTTATATTTGAATATATTCCTTTTTCCACTACTACGCTCTTAGCGCTCCAAATGTCCAGTTGCATTTTCTACAGAAAGAGTGTTCAGATCTGCTCAATCAAAAGTATGGTTTAACTCTGTTAGCTGAATGCACAGATCAGAAAGAAATTTCACCGAATGATTCTGTGTAGTTTATATTTGAAGACATTCCTTTTTCCACTATTACCCTCTTAGCGCTCCGAATCTCCACTTGCATTTTCTACAAAAAGAGTGTTTCATAACTGCTCAATCAAAAATATGTTTTATCTCTGTTAACTGAATTTACAGATCAGAAATAAGTTTCACAGAATGCATCTGTGTAGTTTTTATTTGAAGATATTCTTTTTCCCAATGTAGGCCTCTTAGCGCTTAGCATGTCCAATTGCAGTTTCTACAGAAAGAGTGTTTCAGAACGGCTCAATCAAAAGTAAGGTTCAACTCTGTTAGTTGAATGCACAGAACAAAAAGAATTTTCACTGAATGCTACTGTGTAGTTTATATTTGAATATATTCCTTTTTCCACTATTACCCTCTTAGCGCTCCGAATGTCCACTTGCATTTTCTACAGAAAGAGTGTTCAGAACTGCGCAATCAAATGTATGGTTTAACTCTGTTAGCTTAATGAACATATCAGAAATAAGTTTCACACAATGCTTCTGTGTAGTTTTTATTTGAAGATATTATTTTTCCCAATATAGGCCTCTTAGCGCTCAGAATGTCCAATTGCATTTTCTACAGAAAGAGTGTTTCAGAAAGGCTCAATCAAAAGTAAGTTTCAACTCTGTTAGTTGAATGCACAGAACAGAAAGAAGTTTCATACAATGCTTCTGTGTAGTTTATATTTGAACATATTCTTTTTTCCACTATTACCCACTTAGCGCTACGAATGTCCAGTTGCATTTTCTACAGACAGAGTGTTTCAAAACTGTTCAATCAAAAGTATGGTTTAACTCTGTTAGCTGAATGCTCAGATCATATAGAAGTTTCACAGAATGCTTCTGTGTAGTTTATATTTGAATATATTCCTTTTTCCACTACTACTCTCTTAGCGCTCCAAAGGTCCAGTTGCATTTTCTACAGAAAGAGTGTTCAGATCTGCTCAATCAAAAGTATGGTTTAACTCTGTTAGCTGAATGCACAGATCAGAAAGAAGTTTCACCGAATGATTCTGTGTAGTTTATATTTGGAGACATTCCTTTTTCCACTATTACCCTCTTAGCGCTCCGAATCTCCACTTGCATTTTCTACAGAAAGACTGTTTCAGAACGGCTCAATGAAAACTAAGGTTCAACTCTTTTAGTTGAACAAACAGAACAGAAAGAAGTTTCACACAATTCTTCTGTGTAGTTTTTATTTGTAGACATTCTTTTTCCCAATATAGGCCTCTTAGCGCTCAGAATGTCCAATTGCAGTTTCTACAGAAAGAGTGTTTCAGAACGGCTCAATCAAAAGTAAGGTTCAACTCTGTTAGTTGAATGCACAGAACAGAAAGAAGTTTGATACAATGCTTCTGTGTAGTTTATATTTGAACATATTCTTTTTTCCACCATTACCCACTTAACGCTACGAATGTCCAGTTGCATTTTCTACAGACAGAGTGTTTCAAAACTGCTCAATCAAAAGTATGGTTTAACTCTGTTAGCTGAATGCTCAGATCAGAAAAAAGTTTCACAGTATGCTTCTGTGTAGTTTATATTTGAATATATTCCTTTTTCCACTACTACGCTCTTAGCGCTCCAAATGTCCAGTTGCATTGTCTACAGAAAGAGTGTTCAGATCTGCTCAATCAAAAGTATGGTTTAACTCTGTTAGCTGAATGCACAGATCAGAAAGAAGTTTCACCGAATGATTCTGTGTAGTTTATATTTGAAGACATTCCTTTTTCCACTATTACCATCTTAGCGCTCATATCTCCACTTGCATTTTCTACAAAAAGAGTGTTTCATAACTGCTCAATCAAAAATATGTTTTATCTCTGTTAACTGAATTTACAGATCAGAAATAAGTTTCACAGAATGCATCTGTGTAGTTTTTATTTGAAGATATTTTTTTTTCCCAATGTAGGCCTCTTAGCGCTTAGCATGTCCAATTGCAGTTTCTACAGAAAGAGTGTTTCAGAACGGCTCAATCAAAAGTAAGGTTCAACTCTGTTAGTTGAATGCACAGAACAAAAAGAATTTTCACTGAATGCTACTGTGTAGTTTATATTTGAATATATTCCTTTTTCCACTATTACCCTCTTAGCGCTCCGAATGTCCACTTGCATTTTCTACAGAAAGAGTGTTCAGAACTGCGCAATCAAATGTATGGTTTAACTCTGTTAGCTTAATGAACATATCAGAAATAAGTTTCACACAATGCTTCTGTGTAGTTTTTATTTGAAGATATTATTTTTCCCAATATAGGCCTCTTAGCGCTCAGAATGTCCAATTGCATTTTCTACAGAAAGAGTGTTTCAGAAAGGCTCAATCAAAAGTAAGTTTCAACTCTGTTAGTTGAATGCACAGAACAGAAAGAAGTTTCATACAATGCTTCTGTGTAGTTTATATTTGAACATATTCTTTTTTCCACTATTACCCACTTAGCGCTACGAATGTCCAGTTGCATTTTCTACAGACAGAGTGTTTCAAAACTGTTCAATCAAAAGTATGGTTTAACTCTGTTAGCTGAATGCTCAGATCAGAAAGAAGTTTCACAGAATGCTTCTGTGTAGTTTATATTTGAATATATTCCTTTTTCCACTACTACTCTCTTAGCGCTCCAAATGTCCAGTTGCATTTTCTACAGAAAGAGTGTTCAGATCTGCTCAATCAAAAGTATGGTTTAACTCTGTTAGCTGAATGCACAGATCAGAAAGAAGTTTCACAGAATGATTCTGTGTAGTTTATATTTGGAGACATTCCTTTTTCCACTATTACCCTCTTAGCGCTCCGAATCTCCACTTGCATTTTCTACAGAAAGTGTGTTTCAGAACGGCTCAATCAAACTAAGGTTCAACTCTTTTAGTTGAACAAACAGAACAGAAAGAAGTTTCACACAATTCTTCTGTGTAGTTTTTATTTGTAGACATTCTTTTTCCCAATATAGGCCTATTAGCGCTCAGAATGTCCAATTGCAGTTTCTACAGAAAGAGTGTTTCAGAACGGCTCAATCAAAAGTAAGGTGCAACTCTGTTAGTTGAATGCACAGAACAGAAAGAAGTTTCATACAATGCTTCTGTGTAGTTTATATTTGAACATATTCTTTTTTCCACTATTACCCACTTAGCGCTACGAATGTCCAGTTGCATTTTCTACAGACAGAGTGTTTCAAAACTGCTGAATCAAAAGTATGGTTTAACTCTGTTAGCTGAATGCTCAGATCAGAAAAAAGTTTCACAGAATGCTTCTGTGTAGTTTATATTTGAATATATTCCTTTTTCCACTACTACGCTCTTAGCGCTCCAAATGTCCAGTTGCATTTTCTACAGAAAGAGTGTTCAGATCTGCTCAATCAAAAGTATGGTTTAACTCTGTTAGCTGAATGCACAGATCAGAAAGAAGTTTCACCGAATGATTCTGTGTAGTTTATATTTGAAGACATTCCTTTTTCCACTATTACCCTCTTAGCGCTCCGAATCTCCACTTGCATTTTCTACAAAGGAGTGTTTCATAACTGCTCAATCAAAAATATGTTTTATCTCTGTTAACTGAATTTACAGATCAGAAATAAGTTTCACAGAATGCATCTGTGTAGTTTTTATTTGAAGATATTCTTTTTCCCAATGTAGGCCTCTTAGCGCTTAGCATGTCCAATTGCAGTTTCTACAGAAAGAGTGTTTCAGAACGGCTCAATCAAAAGTAAGGTTCAACTCTGTTAGTTGAATGCACAGAACAGAAAGAATTTTCACAGAATGCTACTGTGTAGTTTATATTTGAATATATTCCTTTTTCCACTATTACCCTCTTAGCGCTCCGAATGTCCACTTGCATTTTCTACAGAAAGAGTGTTCAGAACTGCGCAATCAAAAGTATGGTTTAACTCTGTTAGCTTAATGAACATATCAGAAATAAGTTTCACACAATGCTTCTGTGTAGTTTTTATTTGAAGATATTATTTTTCCCAATAGAGGCCTCTTAGCGCTCAGAATGTCCAATTGCAGTTTCTACAGAAAGAGTGTTTCAGAAAGGCTCAATCAAAAGTAAGGTTCAACTCTGTTAGTTGAATGCACAGAACAGAAAGAAGTTTCATACAATGCTTCAGTGTAGTTTATATTTGAACATATTCTTTTTTCCACTATTACCCACTTAGCGCTACGAATGTCCAGTTGCATTTTCTACAGACAGAGTGTTTCAAAACTGCTCAATCAAAAGTATGGTTTAAATCTGTTAGCTGAATGCTCAGATCAGAAAGTAGTTTCACAGAATCCTTCTGTGTAGTTTATATTTGAATATATTCCTTTTTCCACTACTACTCTCTTAGCGCTCCAAATGTCCAGTTGCATTTTCTACAGAAAGAGAGTTCAGATCTGCTCAATCAAAAGTATGGTTTAACTCTGTTAGCTGAATGCACAGATCAGAAAGAAGTTTCACAGAATGATTCTGTGTAGTTTATATTTGGAGACATTCCTTTTTCCACTATTACCCTCTTAGCGCTCCGAATCTCCACTTGCATTTTCTACAGAAAGAGTGTTTCAGAACGGCTCAATCAAAACTAAGGTTCAACTCTTTTAGTTGAACAAACAGAACAGAAAGAAGTTTCACACAATTCTTCTGTGTAGTTTTTATTTTTAGACATTCTTTTTCCCAATATAGTCTTCTTAGCGCTCAGAATGTCCAATTGCAGTTTCTACAGAAAGAGTGTTTCAGAACGGCTCAATCAAAAGTAAGGTGCAACTCTGTTAGTTGAATGCACAGAACAGAAAGAAGTTTCATACAATGCTTCTGTGTAGTTTATATTTGAACATATTCTTTTTTCCACTATTACCCACTTAGCGCTACGAATGTCCAGTTGCATTTTCTACAGACAGAGTGTTTCAAAACTGCTGAATCAAAAGTATGGTTTAACTCTGTTAGCTGAATGCTCAGATCAGAAAAAAGTTTCACAGAATGCTTCTGTGTAGTTTATATTTGAATATATTCCTTTTTCCACTACTACGCTCTTAGCGCTCCAAATGTCCAGTTGCATTTTCTACAGAAAGAGTGTTCAGATCTGCTCAATCAAAAGTATGGTTTAACTCTGTTAGCTGAATGCACAGATCAGAAAGAAGTTTCACCGAATGATTCTGTGTAGTTTATATTTGAAGACATTCCTTTTTCCACTATTACCCTCTTAGCGCTCCGAATCTCCACTTGCATTTTCTACAAAGGAGTGTTTCATAACTGCTCAATCAAAAATATGTTTTATCTCTGTTAACTGAATTTACAGATCAGAAATAAGTTTCACAGAATGCATCTGTGTAGTTTTTATTTGAAGATATTCTTTTTCCCAATGTAGGCCTCTTAGCGCTTAGCATGTCCAATTGCAGTTTCTACAGAAAGAGTGTTTCAGAACGGCTCAATCAAAAGTAAGGTTCAACTCTGTTAGTTGAATGCACAGAACAGAAAGAATTTTCACAGAATGCTACTGTGTAGTTTATATTTGAATATATTCCTTTTTCCACTATTACCCTCTTAGCGCTCCGAATGTCCACTTGCATTTTCTACAGAAAGAGTGTTCAGAACTGCGCAATCAAAAGTATGGTTTAACTCTGTTAGCTTAATGAACATATCAGAAATAAGTTTCACACAATGGTTCTGTGTAGTTTTTATTTGAAGATATTATTTTTCCCAATATAGCCCTCTTAGCGCTCAGAATGTCCAATTGCAGTTTCTACAGAAAGAGTGTTTCAGAAAGGCTCAATCAAAAGTAAGGTTCAACTCTGTTAGTTGAATGCACGGAACAGAAAGTAGTTTTATACACTGCTTCTGTGTAGTTTATATTTGAACATATTCTTTTTTCCACAATTACCCACTTAGCGCTACGAATGTCCAGTTGCATTTTCTACAGACAGAGTGTTTCAAAACTGCTCAATCAAAAGTATGGTTTAACTCTGTTAGCTGAATGCTGAGATCAGAAAGAAGTTTCACAGAATGCTTCTGTGTAGTTTATATTTGAATATATTACTTTTTCCACTACTACGCTCTTAGCGCTCCAAATGTCCAGTTGCATTTTCTACAGAAAGAGTGTTCAGATCTGCTCAATCAAAAGTATGGTTTAACTCTGTTAGCTGAATGCACAGATCAGAAAGAAGTTTCACCAAATGATTCTGTGTAGTTTATATTTGAAGACATTCCTTTTTCCACTATTACCCTCTTAGCGCTCCGAATCTCCACTTGCATTTTCTACAAAAAGAGTGTTTCATAACTGCTCAATCAGAAATATGTTTTATCTCTGTTAACTGAATTTATAGATCAGAAATAAGTTTCACAGAGTGCATCTGTGTAGTTTTTATTTGAAGATATTCTTTTTCCCAATGTAGGCCTCTTAGCGCTTAGCATGTCCAATTGCAGTTTCTACAGAAAGAGTGTTTCAGAACGGCTCAATCAAAAGTAAGGTTCAACTCTGTTAGTTGAATGCACAGAACAGAAAGAATTTTCACAGAATGCTACTGTGTAGTTTATATTTGAATATATTCCTTTTTCCACTATTACCCTCTTAGCGCTCCGAATGTCCACTTGCATTTTCTACAGAAAGAGTGTTCAGAACTGCGCAATCAAAAATATGGTTTAACTCTGTTAGCTTAATGAACATATCAGAAATAAGTTTCACACAATGCTTCTGTGTAGTTTTTATTTGAAGATATTATTTTTCCCAATAGAGGCCTCTTAGCGCTCAGAATGTCCAATTGCAGTTTCTACAGAAAGTGTGTTTCAGAAAGGCTCAATCAAAAGTAAAGTTCAACTCTGTTAGTTGAATGCACAGAACAGAAAGAAGTTTCATACAATGCTTCAGTGTAGTTTATATTTGAACATATTCTTTTTTCCACTATTACCCACTTAGCGCTACGAATGTCCAGTTGCATTTTCTACAGACAGAGTGTTTCAAAACTGCTCAATCAAAAGTATGGTTTAAGTCTGTTAGCTGAATGCTCAGATCAGAAAGAAGTTTCACAGAATGCTTCTGTGTAGTTTATATTTGAATATATTCCTTTTTCCACTACTACTCTCTTAGCGCTCCAAATGTCCAGTTGCATTTTCTACTGAAAGAGTGTTCAGATCTGCTCAATCAAAAGTATGGTTTAACTCTGTTAGCTGAATGCACAGATCAGAAAGAAGTTTCACAGAATGATTCTGTGTAGTTTATATTTGGAGACATTCCTTTTTCCACTATTACCCTCTTAGCGCTCCGAATCTCCACTTGCATTTTCTACAGAAAGAGTGTTTCAGAACGGCTCAATCAAAACTAAGGTTCAACTCTTTTAGTTAAACAAACAGAACAGAAAGAAGTTTCACACAATTCTTCTGTGTAGTGTTTATTTGTAGACATTCTTTTTCCCAATATAGGCCTCTTAGCGCTCAGAATGTCCAATTGCAGTTTCTACAGAAAGAGTGTTTCAGAACGGCTCAATCAAAAGTAAGGTTCAACTCTGTTAGTTGAATGCACAGAACAGAAAGAAGTTTCATACAATGCTTCTGTGTAGTTTATATTTGAACATATTCTCTTTTCCACTATTACCCACTTAGCGCTACGAATGTCCAGTTGCATTTTCTACAGACAGAGTGTTTCAAAACTGCTCAATCAAAAGTATGGTTTAACTCTGTTAGCTGTATGCTCAGATCAGAAAGAAGTTTCACAGAATGCTTCTGTGTAGTTTATATTTGAATATATTCCTTTTTCCACTACTACGCTCTTAGCGCTCCAAATGTCCAGTTGCATTTTCAACAGAAAGAGTGTTCAGATCTGCTCAATCAAAAGTATGGTTTAACTCTGTTAGCTGAATGCACAGATCAGAAAGAAGTTTCACCGAATGATTCTGTGTAGTTTATATATGAAGACATTCCTTTTTCCACTATTACCCTCTTAGCGCTCCGAATCTCCACTTGCATTTTCTACAGAAAGAGTGTTTCATAACTGCTCAATCAAAAATATGTTTTATCTCTGTTAACTGAATTTACAGATCAGAAATAAGTTTCACAGAATGAATCTGTGTAGTTTATATTTGAAGATATTCTTTTTCCCAATGTAGGCCTCTTAGCGCTTAGCATGTACAACTGCAGTTTCTACAGAAAGAGTGTTTCAGAACGGCTCAATCAAAAGTAAGGTTCAACTCTGTTAGTTGAATGCACAGAACAGAAAGAATTTTCACAGAATGCTACTGTGTAGTTTATATTTGAATATATTCCTTTTTCCACTATTACCCTCTTAGCGCTCCGAATGTCCACTTGCATTTTCTACAGAAAGAGTGTTCAGAACTGCGCAATCAAAAGTATGGTTTAACTCTGTTAGCTTAATGAACATATCAGAAATAAGTTTCACACAATGGTTCTGTGTAGTTTTTATTTGAAGATATTCTTTTTCCCAATATAGGCCTCTTAGCGCTCAGAATGTCCAATTGCAGTTTCTACAGAAAGAGTGTTTCAGAAAGGCTCAATCAAAAGTAAGGTTCAACTCTGTTAGTTGAATGCACAGAACAGAAAGAAGTTTCATACAATGCTTCAGTGTAGTTTATATTTGAACATATTCTTTTTTCCACTATTACCCACTTAGCGCTACGAATGTCCAGTTGCATTTTCTACAGACAGAGTGTTTCAAAACTGCTCAATCAAAAGTATGGTTTAACTCTGTTAGCTGAATGCTCAGATCAGAAAGAAGTTTCACAGAATGCTTCTGTGTAGTTTATATTTGAATATATTCCTTTTTCCACTACTACTCTCTTAGCGCTCCAAATGTCCAGTTGCATTTTCTACTGAAAGAGTGTTCAGATCTGCTCAATCAAAAGTATTGTTTAACTCTGTTAGCTGAATGCACAGATCAGAAAGAAGTTTCACAGAATGATTCTGTGTAGTTTATATTTGGAGACATTCCTTTTTCCACTATTACCCTCTTAGCGCTCCGAATCTCCACTTGCATTTTCTACAGAAAGAGTGTTTCAGAACGGCTCAATCAAAACTAAGGTTCAACTCTTTTAGTTAAACAAACAGAACAGAAAGAAGTTTCACACAATTCTTCTGTGTAGTGTTTATTTGTAGACATTCTTTTTCCCAATATAGGCCTCTTAGCGCTCAGAATGTCCAATTGCAGTTTCTACAGAAAGAGTGTTTCAGAACGGCTCAATCAAAAGTAAGGTTCAACTCTGTTAGTTGAATGCACAGAACAGAAAGAAGTTTCATACAATGCTTCTGTGTAGTTTATATTTGAACATATTCTCTTTTCCACTATTACCCACTTAGCGCTACGAATGTCCAGTTGCATTTTCTACAGACAGAGTGTTTCAAAACTGCTCAATCAAAAGTATGGTTTAACTCTGTTAGCTGTATGCTCAGATCAGAAAGAAGTTTCACAGAATGCTTCTGTGTAGTTTATATTTGAATATATTCCTTTTTCCACTACTACGCTCATAGCGCTCCAAATGTCCAGTTGCATTTTCAACAGAAAGAGTGTTCAGATCTGCTCAATCAAAAGTATGGTTTAACTCTGTTAGCTGAATGCACAGATCAGAAAAAAGTTTCACCGAATGATTCTGTGTAGTTTATATATGAAGACATTCCTTTTTCCACTATTACCCTCTTAGCGCTCCGAATCTCCACTTGCATTTTCTACAGAAAGAGTGTTTCATAACTGCTCAATCAAAAATATGTTTTATCTCTGTTAACTGAATTTACAGATCAGAAATAAGTTTCACAGAATGAATCTGTGTAGTTTATATTTGAAGATATTCTTTTTCCCAATGTAGGCCTCTTAGTGCTTAGCATGTACAACTGCAGTTTCTACAGAAAGAGTGTTTCAGAACGGCTCAATCAAAAGTAAGGTTCAACTCTGTTAGTTGAATGCACAGAACAGAAAGAATTTTCACAGAATGCTACTGTGTAGTTTATATTTGAATATATTCCTTTTTCCACTATTACCCTCTTAGTGCTCCGAATGTCCACTTGCATTTTCTACAGAAAGAGTGTTCAGAACTGTGCAATCAAAAGTATGGTTTAACTCTGTTAGCTTAATGAACATATCAGAAATAAGTTTCACACAATGCTTCTGTGTAGTTTTTATTTGAAGATATTATTTTTCCCAATAGAGGCCTCTTAGCGCTCAGAATGTCCAATTGCAGTTTCTACAGAAAGAGTGTTTCAGAAAGGCTCAATCAAAAGTAAGGTTCAACTCTGTTAGTTGAATGCACAGAACAGAAAGAAGTTTCATACAATGCTTCTGTGTAGTTTATATTTGAACATATTCTTTTTTCCACTATTACCCACTTAGCGCTACGAATGTCCAGTTGCATTTTCTACAGACAGAGTGTTTCAAAACTGCTCAATCAAAAGTATGGTTTAACTCTGTTAGCTGAATGCTCAGTTCAGAAAGAAGTTTCACAGAATGCTTCTGTGTAGTTTATATTTGAATATGTTCCTTTTTCCACTACTACTCTCTTAGCGCTCCAAATGTCCAGTTGCATTTTCTACAGAAAGAGTGTTCAGATCTGCTCAATCAAAAGTATGGTTTAACTCTGTTAGCTGAATGCACAGATCAGAAAGAAGTTTCACAGAATGATTCTGTGTAGTTTATATTTGGAGACATTCCTTTTTCCAGTATTACCCTCTTAGCGCTCCGAATCTCCACTTGCATTTTCTACAGAAAGAGTGTTTCAGAACGGCTCAATCAAAACTAAGGTTCAACTCTTTTAGTTGAACAAACAGAACAGAAAGAAGTTTCACACAATTCTTCTGTGTAGTTTTTATTTGTAGACATTCTTTTTCCCAATATAGGCCTCTTAGCGCTCAGAATGTCCAATTGCAGTTTCTACAGAGAGAGTGTTTCAGAACGGCTCAATCAAAAGTAAGGTTCATCTCTGTTAGTTGAATGCACAGAACAGAAAGAAGTTTCATACAATGCTTCTGTGTAGTTTATATTTGAACATATTCTTTTTTCCACTATTACCCACTTAGCGCTACGAATGTCCAGTTGCATTTTCTACAGACAGAGTGTTTCAAAACTGCTCAATCAAAAGTATGGTTTAACTCTGTTAGCTGAATGCTCAGATCAGAAAGAAGTTTCACAGAATGCTTCTGTGTAGTTTATATATGAATATATTCCTTTTTCCACTAATACGCTCTTAGCGATCCAAATGTCCAGTTGCATTTTCAACAGAAAGAGTGTTCAGATCTGCTCAATCAAAAGTATGGTTTAACTCTGTTAGCTGAATGCACAGATCAGAAAGAAGTTTCACTGAATGATTCTGTGTAGTTTATATTTGAAGACATTCCTTTTTCCACTATTACCCTCTTAGCGCTCCGAATCTCCACTTGCATTTTCTACAAAAAGAGTGTTTCATAACTGCTCAATCAAAAATATGTTTTATCTCTGTTAACTGAATTTACAGATCAGAAATAAGTTTCACAGAATGCATCTGTGTAGTTTTTATTTGAAGATATTCTTTTTCCCAATGTAGGCCTCTTAGCGCTCAGCATGTCCAATTGCAGTTTCTACAGAAAGAGTGTTTCAGAACGGCTCAATCAAAAGTAAGGTTCAACTCTGTTAGTTGAATGCACAGAACAGAAAGAAGTTTCATACAATGCTTCTGTGTAGTTTATATTTGAACATATTCTTTTTTCCACTATTACCCACTTAGCGCTACGAATGTCCAGTTGCATTTTCTACAGACAGAGTGTTTCAAAACTGCTCAATCAAAAGAATGGTTTAACTCTGTTAGCTGAATGCTCAGATCAGAAAGAAGTTTCACAGAATGCTTCTGTGTAGTTTATATTTGAATATATTCCTTTTTCCACTACTACGCTCTTACCGCTCCAAATGTCCAGTTGCATTTTCAACAGAAAGAGTGTTCAGATCTGCTCAATCAAAAGTATGGTTTAACTCTGTTAGCTGAATGCACAGATCAGAAAGAAGTTTCACCGAATGATTCTGTGTAGTTTATATTTGAAGACATTCCTTTTTCCACTATTACCCTCTTAGCGCTCCGAATCTCCACTTGCATTTTCTACAAAAAGAGTGTTTCATAACTGCTCAATCAAAAATATGTTTTATCTCTGTTAACTGAATTTATAGATCAGAAATAAGTTTCACAGAATGCATCTGTGTAGTTTTTATTTGAAGATATTCTTTTTCCCAATGTAGGCCTCTTAGCGCTTAGCATGTCCAATTGCAGTTTCTACAAAAAGAGTGTTTCAGAACGGCTCAATCAAAAGTAAGGTTCAACTCTGTTAGTTGAATGCACAGAACAGAAAGAATTTTCACAGAATGCTACTGTGTAGTTTATATTTGAATATATTCCTTTTTCCACTATTACCCTCTTAGCGCTCCGAATGTCCACTTGCATTTTCTACAGAAAGAGTGTTCAGAACTGCGCAATCAAAAGTATGGTTTAACTCTGTTAGCTTAATGAACATATCAGAAATAAGTTTCACACAATGCTTCTGTGTAGTTTTTATTTGAAGATATTATTTTTCCCAATAGAGGCCTCTTAGCGCTCAGAATGTCCAATTGCAGTTTCTACAGAAAGAGTGTTTCAGAAAGGCTCAATCAAAAGTAAGGTTCAACTCTGTTAGTTGAATGCACAGAACAGAAAGTAGTTTCATACAATGCTTCTGTGTAGTTTATATTTGAACATATTCTTTTTTCCACTATTACCCACTTAGCGCTACGAATATCCAGTTGCATTTTCTACAGACAGAGTGTTTCAAAACTGCTCAATCAAAAGTATGGTTTAACTCTGTTAGCTGAATGCTCAGATCAGAAAGAAGTTTCACAGAATGCTTCTGTGTAGTTTATATTTGAATATATTCCTTTTTCCACTACTACTCTCTTAGCGCTCCAAATGTCCAGTTGCATTTTCTACAGAAAGAGTGTTCAGATCTGCTCAATCAAAAGTATGGTTTAACTCTGTTAGCTGAATGCACAGATCAGAAAGAAGTTTCACAGAATGATTCTGTGTAGTTTATATTTGGAGACATTCCTTTTTCCACTATTACCCTCTTAGCGCTCCGAATCTCAACTTGCATTTTCTACAGAAAGACTGTTACAGAACGGCTCAATCAAAACTAAGGTTCAAATCTTTTAGTTGAACAAACAGAACAGAAAGAAGTTTCACACAATTCTTCTGTGTAGTTTTTATTTGTAGACATTCTTTTTCCCAATATATGCCTCTTAGCGCTCAGAATGTCCAATTGCAGTTTCTACAGAAAGAGTGTTTCAGAACGGCTCAATCAAAAGTAAGGTTCAACTCTGTTAGTTGAATGCACAGAACAGAAAGAAGTTTCATACAATGCTTCTGTGTAGTTTATATTTGAACATATTCTTTTTTCCACTATTACCCACTTAGCGCTACGAATGTCCAGTTGCATTTTCTACAGACAGAGTGTTTCAAAACTGCTCAATCAAAAGTATGGTTTAACTCTGTTAGCTGAATGCTCAGATCAGAATGAAGTTTCACAGAATGCTTCTGTGTAGTTTATATTTGAATATATTCCTTTTTCCACTACTACGCTCTTACCGCTCCAAATGTCCAGTTGCATTTTCAACAGAAAGAGTGTTCAGATCTGCTCAATCAAAAGTATGGTTTAACTCTGTTAGCTGAATGCACAGATCAGAAAGAAGTTTCACCGAATGATTCTGTGTAGTTTATATTTGAAGACATTCCTTTTTCCACTATTACCCTCTTAGCGCTCCGAATCTCCACTTGCATTTTCTACAAAAAGAGTGTTTCATAACTGCTCAATCAGAAATATGTTTTATCTCTGTTAACTGAATTTATAGATCAGAAATAAGTTTCACAGAGTGCATCTGTGTAGTTTTTATTTGAAGATATTCTTTTTCCCATTGTAGGCCTCTTAGCGCTTAGCATGTCCAATTGCAGTTTCTACAGAAAGAGTGTTTCAGAACGGCTCAATCAAAAGTAAGTTTCAACTCTGTTAGTTGAATGCACAGAACAGAAAGAATTTTCACAGAATGCTACTGTGTAGTTTATATTTGAATATATTCCTTTTTCCACTATTACCCTCTTAGTGCTCCGAATGTCCACTTGCATTTTCTACAGAAAGAGTGTTCAGAACTGCGCAATCAAAAGTATGGTTTAACTCTGTTAGCTTAATGAACATATCAGAAATAAGTTTCACAAAATGCTTCTGTGTAGTTTTTATTTGAAGATATTATTTTTCCCAATAGAGGCCTCTTAGCGCTCAGAATGTCCAATTGCAGTTTCTACAGAAAGAGTGTTTCAGAAAGGCTCAATCAAAAGTAAGGTTCAACTCTGTTAGTTGAATGCACAGAACAGAAAGAAGTTTCATACAATGCTTCTGTGTAGTTTATATTTGAACATATTCTTTTTTCCACTATTACCCACTTAGCGCTACGAATGTCCAGTTGCATTTTCTACAGACAGAGTGTTTCAAAACTGCTCAATCAAAAGTATGGTTTAACTCTGTTAGCTGAATGCTCAGTTCAGAAAGAAGTTTCACAGAATGCTTCTGTGTAGTTTATATTTGAATATATTCCTTTTTCCACTACTACTCTCTTAGCGCTCCAAATGTCCAGTTGCATTTTCTACAGAAAGAGTGTTCAGATCTGCTCAATCAAAAGTATGATTTAACTCTGTTAGCTGAATGCACAGATCAGAAAGAAGTTTCACAGAATGATTCTGTGTAGTTTATATTTTGAGACATTCCTTTTTCCACTATTACCCTCTTAGCGCTCCGAATCTCCACTTGCATTTTCTACAGAAAGAGTGTTTCAGAACGGCTCAATCAAAACTAAGGTTCAACTTTTTAGTTAAACAAACAGAACAGAAAGAAGTTTCACACAATTCTTCTGTGTAGTGTTTATTTGTAGACATTCTTTTTCCCAATATAGGCCTCTTAGCGCTCAGAATGGCCAATTGCAGTTTCTACAGAAAGAGTGTTTCAGAACGGCTCAATCAAAAGTAAGGTTCAACTCTGTTAGTTGAATGCACAGAACAGAAAGAAGTTTCATACAATGCTTCTGTGTAGTTTATATTTGAACATATTCTCTTTTCCACTAATACCCACTTAGCGCTACGAATGTCCAGTTGCATTTTCTACAGACAGAGTGTTTCAAAACTGCTCAATCAAAAGTATGGTTTAACTCTGTTAGCTGTATGCTCAGATCAGAAAGAAGTTTCACAGAATGCTTCTGTGTAGTTTATATTTGAATATATTCCTTTTTCCACTACTACGCTCTTAGCGCTCCAAATGTCCAGTTGCATTTTCAACAGAAAGAGTGTTCAGATCTGCTCAATCAAAAGTATGGTTTAACTCTGTTAGCTGAATGCACAGATCAGAAAGAAGTTTCACCGAATGATTCTGTGTAGTTTATATATGAAGACATTCCTTTTTCCACTATTACCCTCTTAGCGCTCCGAATCTCCACTTGCATTTTCTACAGAAAGAGTGTTTCATAACTGCTCAATCAAAAATATGTTTTATCTCTGTTAACTGAATTTACAGATCAGAAATAAGTTTCACAGAATGCATCTGTGTAGTTTTTATTTGAAGATATTCTTTATCCCAATGTAGGCCTCTTAGCGCTTAGCATGTCCAATTGCAGTTTCTACAGAAAGAGTGTTTCAGAACGGCTCAATCAAAAGTAAGGTTCAACTCTGTTAGTTGAATGCGCAGAACAGAAAGAATTTTCACAGAATGCTACTGTGTAGTTTATATTTGAATATATTCCTTTTTCCACTATTACCCTCTTAGCGCTCCGAATGTCCACTTGCATTTTCTACAGAAAGAGTGTTCAGAACTGCGCAATCAAAAGTATGGTTTAACTCTGTTAGCTTAATGAACATATCAGAAATAAGTTTCACACAATGCTTCTGTGTAGTTTTTATTTGAAGATATTATTTTTCCCAATAGAGGCCTCTTAGCGCTCAGAATGTCCAATTGCAGTTTCTACAGAAAGAGTGTTTCAGAAAGGCTCAATCAAAAGTAAGGTTCAACTCTGTTAGTTGAATGCACAGAACAGAAAGAAGTTTCATACAATGCTTCTGTGTAGTTTATATTTGAACATATTCTTTTTTCCACTATTACCCACTTAGCGCTACGAATGTCCAGTTGCATTTTCTACAGACAGAGTGTTTCAAAACTGCTCAATCAAAAGTATGGTTTAACTCTGTTAGCTGAATGCTCAGATCAGAAAGAAGTTTCACAGAATGCTTCTGTGTATTTTATATATGAATATATTCATTTTTCCACTAATACGCTCTTAGCGCTCCAAATGTCCAGTTGCATTTTCAACAGAAAGAGTGTTCAGATCTGCTCAATCAAAAGTATGGTTTAACTCTGTTAGCTGAATGCACAGATCAGAAAGAAGTTTCACTGAATGATTCTGTGTAGTTTATATTTGAAGACATTCCTTTTTCCACTATTACCCTCTTAGCGCTCCGAATCTCCACTTGCATTTTCTACAAAAAGAGTGTTTCATAACTGCTCAATCAAAAATATGTTTTATCTCTGTTAACTGAATTTATAGATCAGAAATAAGTTTCACAGAATGCATCTGTGTAGTTTTTATTTGAAGATATTCTTTTTCCCAATGTAGGCCTCTTAGCGCTTAGCATGTCCAATTGCAGTTTCTACAAAAAGAGTGTTTCAGAACGGCTCAATCAAAAGTAAGGTTCAACTCTGTTAGTTGAATGCACAGAACAGAAAGAATTTTCACAGAATGCTACTGTGTAGTTTATATTTGAATATATTCCTTTTTCCACTATTACCCTCTTAGCGCTCCGAATGTCCACTTGCATTTTCTACAGAAAGAGTGTTCAGAACTGCGCAATCAAAAGTATGGTTTAACTCTGTTAGCTTAATGAACATATCAGAAATAAGTTTCACACAATGCTTCTGTGTAGTTTTTATTTGAAGATATTATTTTTCCCAATAGAGGCCTCTTAGCGCTCAGAATGTCCAATTGCAGTTTCTACAGAAAGAGTGTTTCAGAAAGGCTCAATCAAAAGTAAGGTTCAACTCTGTTAGTTGAATGCACAGAACAGAAAGAAGTTTCATACAATGCTTCTGTGTAGTTTATATTTGAACATATTCTTTTTTCCACTATTACCCACTTAGCGCTACGAATATCCAGTTGCATTTTCTACAGACAGAGTGTTTCAAAACTGCTCAATCAAAAGTATGGTTTAACTCTGTTAGCTGAATGCTCAGATCAGAAAGAAGTTTCACAGAATGCTTCTGTGTAGTTTATATTTGAATATATTCCTTTTTCCACTACTACTCTCTTAGCGCTCCAAATGTCCAGTTGCATTTTCTACAGAAAGAGTGTTCAGATCTGCTCAATCAAAAGTATGGTTTAACTCTGTTAGCTGAATGCACAGATCAGAAAGAAGTTTCACAGAATGATTCTGTGTAGTTTATATTTGGAGACATTCCTTTTTCCACTATTACCCTCTTAGCGCTCTGAATCTCAACTTGCATTTTCTACAGAAAGACTGTTACAGAACGGCTCAATCAAAACTAAGGTTCAAATCTTTTAGTTGAACAAACAGAACAGAAAGAAGTTTCACACAATTCTTCTGTGTAGTTTTTATTTGTAGACATTCTTTTTCCCAATATATGCCTCTTAGCGCTCAGAATGTCCAATTGCAGTTTCTACAGAAAGAGTGTTTCAGAACGGCTCAATCAAAAGTAAGGTTCAACTCTGTTAGTTGAATGCACAGAACAGAAAGAAGTTTCATACAATGCTTCTGTGTAGTTTATATTTGAACATATTCTTTTTTCCACTATTACCCACTTAGCGCTACGAATGTCCAGTTGCATTTTCTACAGACAGAGTGTTTCAAAACTGCTCAATCAAAAGTATGGTTTAACTCTGTTAGCTGAATGCTCAGATCAGAAAGAAATTTCACAGAATGCTTCTGTGTAGTTTATATTTGAATATATTCCTTTTTCCACTACTACGCTCTTACCGCTCCAAATGTCCAGTTGCATTTTCAACAGAAAGAGTGTTCAGATCTGCTCAATCAAAAGTATGGTTTAACTCTGTTAGCTGAATGCACAGATCAGAAAGAAGTTTCACCGAATGATTCTGTGTAGTTTATATTTGAAGACATTCCTTTTTCCACTATTACCCTCTTAGCGCTCCGAATCTCCACTTGCATTTTCTACAAAAAGAGTGTTTCATAACTGCTCAATCAGAAATATGTTTTATCTCTGTTAACTGAATTTATAGATCAGAAATAAGTTTCACAGAGTGCATCTGTGTAGTTTTTATTTGAAGATATTCTTTTTCCCAATGTAGGCCTCTTAGCGCTTAGCATGTCCAATTGCAGTTTCTACAGAAAGAGTGTTTCAGAACGGCTCAATCAAAAGTAAGGTTCAACTCTGTTAGTTGAATGCACAGAACAGACAGAATTTTCACAGAATGCTACTGTGTAGTTTATATTTGAATATATTCCTTTTTCCACTATTACCCTCTTAGTGCTCCGAATGTCCACTTGCATTTTCTACAGAAAGAGTGTTCAGAACTGCGCAATCAAAAGTATGGTTTAACTCTGTTAGCTTAATGAACATATCAGAAATAAGTTTCACAAAATGCTTCTGTGTAGTTTTTATTTGAAGATATTATTTTTCCCAATAGAGGCCTCTTAGCGCTCAGAATGTCCAATTGCAGTTTCTACAGAAAGAGTGTTTCAGAAAGGCTCAATCAAAAGTAAGGTTCAACTCTGTTAGTTGAATGCACAGAACAGAAAGAAGTTTCATACAATGCTTCTGTGTAGTTTATATTTGAACATATTCTTTTTTCCACTATTACCCACTTAGCGCTACGAATGTCCAGTTGCATTTTCTACAGACAGAGTGTTTCAAAACTGCTCAATCAAAAGTATGGTTTAACTCTGTTAGCTGAATGCTCAGTTCAGAAAGAAGTTTCACAGAATGCTTCTGTGTAGTTTATATTTGAATATATTCCTTTATCCACTACTACTCTCTTAGCGCTCCAAATGTCCAGTTGCATTTTCTACAGAAAGAGTGTTCAGATCTGCTCAATCAAAAGTATGATTTAACTCTGTTAGCTGAATGCACAGATCAGAAAGAAGTTTCACAGAATGATTCTGTGTAGTTTATATTTGGAGACATTCCTTTTTCCACTATTACCCTCTTAGCGCTCCGAATCTCCACTTGCATTTTCTACAGAAAGAGTGTTTCAGAACGGCTCAATCAAAACTAAGGTTCAACTTTTTAGTTAAACAAACAGAACAGAAAGAAGTTTCACACAATTCTTCTGTGTAGTGTTTATTTGTAGACATTCTTTTTCCCAATATAGGCCTCTTAGCGCTCAGAATGGCCAATTGCAGTTTCTACAGAAAGAGTGTTTCAGAACGGCTCAATCAAAAGTAAGGTTCAACTCTGTTAGTTGAATGCACAGAACAGAAAGAAGTTTCATACAATGCTTCTGTGTAGTTTATATTTGAACATATTCTCTTTTCCACTATTACCCACTTAGCGCTACGAATGTCCAGTTGCATTTTCTACAGACAGAGTGTTTCAAAACTGCTCAATCAAAAGTATGGTTTAACTCTGTTAGCTGTATGCTCAGATCAGAAAGAAGTTTCACAGAATGCTTCTGTGTAGTTTATATTTGAATATATTCCTTTTTCCACTACTACGCTCTTAGCGCTCCAAATGTCCAGTTGCATTTTCAACAGAAAGAGTGTTCAGATCTGCTCAATCAAAAGTATGGTTTAACTCTGTTAGCTGAATGCACAGATCAGAAAGAAGTTTCACCGAATGATTCTGTGTAGTTTATATATGAAGACATTCCTTTTTCCACTATTACCCTCTTAGCGCTCCGAATCTCCACTTGCATTTTCTACAGAAAGAGTGTTTCATAACTGCTCAATCAAAAATATGTTTTATCTCTGTTAACTGAATTTACAGATCAGAAATAAGTTTCACAGAATGCATCTGTGTAGTTTTTATTTGAAGATATTCTTTATCCCAATGTAGGCCTCTTAGCGCTTAGCATGTCCAATTGCAGTTTCTACAGAAAGAGTGTTTCAGAACGGCTCAATCAAAAGTAAGGTTCAACTCTGTTAGTTGAATGCGCAGAACAGAAAGAATTTTCACAGAATGCTACTGTGTAGTTTATATTTGAATATATTCCTTTTTCCACTATTACCCTCTTAGCGCTCCGAATGTCCACTTGCATTTTCTACAGAAAGAGTGTTCAGAACTGCGCAATCAAAAGTATGGTTTAACTCTGTTAGCTTAATGAACATATCAGAAATAAGTTTCACACAATGCTTCTGTGTAGTTTTTATTTGAAGATATTATTTTTCCCAATAGAGGCCTCTTAGCGCTCAGAATGTCCAATTGCAGTTTCTACAGAAAGAGTGTTTCAGAAAGGCTCAATCAAAAGTAAGGTTCAACTCTGTTAGTTGAATGCACAGAACAGAAAGAAGTTTCATACAATGCTTCTGTGTAGTTTATATTTGAACATATTCTTTTTTCCACTATTACCCACTTAGCGCTACGAATGTCCAGTTGCATTTTCTACAGACAGAGTGTTTCAAAACTGCTCAATCAAAAGTATGGTTTAACTCTGTTAGCTGAATGCTCAGATCAGAAAGAAGTTTCACAGAATGCTTCTGTGTATTTTATATATGAATATATTCATTTTTCCACTAATACGCTCTTAGCGCTCCAAATGTCCAGTTGCATTTTCAACAGAAAGAGTGTTCAGATCTGCTCAATCAAAAGTATGGTTTAACTCTGTTAGCTGAATGCACAGATCAGAAAGAAGTTTCACTGAATGATTCTGTGTAGTTTATATTTGAAGACATTCCTTTTTCCACTATTACCCTCTTAGCGCTCCGAATCTCCACTTGCATTTTCTACAAAAAGAGTGTTTCATAACTGCTCAATCAAAAATATGTTTTATCTCTGTTAACTGAAATTACAGATCAGAAATAAGTTTCACAGAATGCATCTGTGTAGTTTTTATTTGAAGATATTCTTTTTCCCAATGTAGGCCTCTTAGCGCTTAGCATGTCCAATTGCAGTTTCTACAGAAAGAGTGTTACAGAACGGCTCAATCAAAAGTAAGGTTCAACTCTGTTAGTTGAATGCACAGAACAGAAAGAATTTTCACAGAATGCTACTGTGTAGTTTATATTTGAATATATTCCTTTTTCCACTATTACCCTCTTAGCGCTCCGAATGTCCACTTGCAATTTCTACAGAAAGAGTGTTCAGAACTGCGCAATCAAAAGTATGGTTTAACTCTGTTAGCTTAATGAACATATCAGAAATAAGTTTCACAAAATGCTTCTGTGTAGTTTTTATTTGAAGATATTATTTTTCCCAATAGAGGCCTCTTAGCGCTCAGAATGTCCAATTGCAGTTTCTACAGAAAGAGTGTTTCAGAAAGGCTCAATCAAAAGTAAGGTTCAACTCTGTTAGTTGAATGCACAGAACAGAAAGAAGTTTCATACAATGCTTCTGTGTAGTTTATATTTGAACATATTCTTTTTTCCACTATTACCCACTTAGCGCTACGAATGTCCAGTTGCATTTGCTACAGACAGAGTGTTTCAAAACTGCTCAATCAAAAGTATGGTTTAACTCTGTTAGCTGAATGCTCAGATCAGAAAGAAGTTTCACAGAATGCTTCTGTATAGTTTATATTTGAATATATTCCTTTTTCCACTACTACTCTCTTAGCGCTCCAAATGTCCAGTTGCATTTTCTACAGAAAGAGTGTTCAGATCTGCTCAATCAAAAGTATGGTTTAACTCTGTTAGCTGAATGCACAGATCAGAAAGAAGTTTCACAGAATCATTCTGTGTAGTTTATATTTGGAGACATTCCTTTTTCCACTATTACCCTCTTAGCGCTCCGAATCTCCACTTGCATTTTCTACAGACAGAGTGTTTCAGAGCGGCTCAATCAAAACTAAGGTTCAACTCTTTTAGTAGAACAAACAGAACAGAAAGATGTTTCACACAATTCTTCTGTGTAGTTTTTATTTGTAGACATTCTTTTTCCCAATATAGGCCTCTTAGCGCTCAGAATGTCCAATTGCAGTTCCTACAGAAAGAGTGTTTCAGAACGGCTCAATCAAAAGTAAGGTTCAACTCTGTTAGTTGAATGCACAGAACAGAAAGAAGTTTCATACAATGCTTCTGTGTAGTTTATATTTGAACATATTCTTTTTTCCACTATTACCCACTTAGCGCTACGAATGTCCAGTTGCATTTTCTACAGACAGAGTGTTTCAAAACTGCTCAATCAAAAGTATGGTTTAACTCCGTTAGCTGAATGTTCAGATCAGAAAAAAGTTTCACAGAATGCTTCTGTGTAGTTTATATTTGCATATATTCCTTTTTCCACTACTACGCTCTTAGCGCTCCAAATGTCCAGTTGCATTTTCAACAGAAAGAGTGTTCAGATCTGCTCAATCAAAAGTATGGTTTAACTCTGTTAGCTGAATGCACAGATCAGAAAGAAGTTTCACCGAATGATTCTGTGTAGTTTATATTTGAAGACATTCCTTTTTCCACTATTACCCTCTTAGCGCTCCGAATCTCCACTTGCATTTTCTACAAAAAGAGTGTTTCATAACTGCTCAATCAAAAATATGTTTTATCTCTGTTAACTGAATTTACAGATCAGAAATAAGTTTCACAGAATGCATCTGTGTAGTTTTTATTTGAAGATATTCTTTTTCCCAATGTAGGCCTCTTAGCTCTTAGCATGTCCAATTGCAGTTTCTACAGAAACAGTGTTTCAGAATGGCTCAATCAAAAGTAAGGTTCAACTCTGTTAGTTGAATGCACAGAAGAGAAAGAATTTTCACAGAATGCTACTGTGTAGTTTATATTTGAATATATTCCTTTTTCCACTATTACCCTCTTAGCGCTCCGAATGTCCACTTGCATTTTCTACAGAAAGAGTGTTCAGAACTGCGCAATCAAAAGTATGGTTTAACTCTGTTAGCTTAATGAACATATCAGAAATAAGTTTCAAACAATGCTTCTGTGTAGTTTTTATTTGAAGATATTATTTTTCCCAATAGAGGCCTCTTAGCGCTCAGAATGTCCAATTGCAGTTTCTACAGAAAGAGTGTTTCAGAAAGGCTCAATCAAAAGTAAGGTTCAACTCTGTTAGTTGAATGCACAGAACAAAAATAAGTTTCATACAATGCTTCTGTGTAGTTTATTTTTGAACATATTTTTTTTCCACTATTACCCACTTAGCGCTACGAATGTCCAGTTGCATTTTCTACAGACAGAGTGTTTCAAAACTGCTCAATCAAAAGTATGGTTTAACTCTGTTAGCTGAATGCTCAGATCAGAAAGAAGTTTCACAGAATGCTTCTGTGTAGTTTATATTTGAATATATTCCTTTTTCCACTACTACTCTCTTAGCGCTCCAAATGTCCAGTTGCATTTTCTACAGAAAGACTGTTCAGATCTGCTCAATCAAAAGTATGGTTTAACTCTGTTAGCTGAATGCACAGATCAGAAAGAAGTTTCACAGAATGATTCTGTGTAGTTTATATTTGGAGACATTCCTTTTTCCACTATTACCCTCTTAGCGCTCCGAATCTCCACTTGCATTTTCTACAGAAAGAGTGTTTCAGAACGGCTCAATCAAAACTAAGGTTCAACTCTTTTAGTTGAACAAACAGAACAGAAAGAAGTTTCACACAATTCTTCTGTGTAGTTTTTATTTGTAGACATACTTTTTCCCAATATAGGCCTCTTAGCGCTCAGAATGTCCAATTGCAGTTTCTACAGAAAGAGTGTTTCAGAACGGCTCAATCAAAAGTAAGGTTCAACTCTGTTAGTTGAATGCACAGAACAGAAAGAAGTTTCATACAATGCTTCTGTGTAGTTTATATTTGAACATATTCTCTTTTCCACTATTACCCACTTTGCGCTACGAATGTCCAGTTGCATTTTCTACAGAGAGAGTGCTTCAAAACTGCTCAATCAAAAGTATGGTTTAACTCTGTTAGCTGTATGCTCAGATCAGAAAGAAGTTTCACAGAATGCTTCTGTGTAGTTTATATTTGAATATATTCCTTTTTCCACTACTACGCTCTTAGCGCTCCAAAGGTCCAGTTGCATTTTCAACAGAAAGAGTGTTCAGATCTGCTCAATCAAAAGTATCGTTTAACTCTGTTAGCTGAATGCACAGATCAGAAAGAAGTTTCACCGAATGATTCTGTGTAGTTTATATTTGAAGACATTCCTTTTTCCACTGTTACCCTCTTAGCGCTCCGAATCTCCACTTGCATTTTCTACAAAAAGAGTGTTTCATAACTGCTCAATCAAAAATATGTTTTATCTCTGTTAACTGAATTTATAGATCAGAAATAAGTTTCACAGAATGCATCTGTGTAGTTTTTATTTGAAGATATTCTTTTTCCCAATGTAGGCCTCTTAGCGCTTAGCATGTCCAATTGCAGTTTCTACAGAAAGAGTGTTTCAGAACGGCTCAATCAAAAGTAAGGTACCACTCTGTTAGTTGAATGCACAGAACAGAAAGAAGTTTCATACAATGCTTCTGTGTAGTTTATATTTGAACATATTCTTTTTTCCACTATTACCCACTTAGCGCTACGAATGTCCAGTTGCATTTTCTACAGACAGAGTGTTTCAAAACTGCTCAATCAAAAGTATGGTTTAACTCTGTTAGCTGTATGCTCAGATCAGAAAGAAGTTTCACAGAATGCTTCTGTGTAGTTTATATTTGAATATATTCCTTTTTCCACTACTACTCTCTTAGCGCTCCAAATGTCCAGTTGCATTTTCTACAGAAAGAGTGTTCAGATCTGCTCAATCAAAAGTATGGTTTAACTCTGTTAGCTGAATGCACAGATCAGAAAGAAGTTTCACAGAATGATGCTGTGTAGTTTATATTTGGAGACCTTCCTTTTTCCACTATTACCCTCTTAGCGCTCCGAATCTCCACTTGCATTTTCTACATAAAGAGTGTTTCAGAACGGCTCAATCAAAACTAAGGTTCAACTCTTTTAGTTGAACAAACAGAACAGAAAGGAGTTTCACACAATTCTTCTGTGTAGTTTTTATTTGTAGACATTCTTTTTCCCAATATAGGCCTCTTAGCTCTCAGAATGTCCAATTGCAGTTTCTACAGAAAGAGTGTTTCAGAACGGCTCAATCAAAAGTAAGGTTCAACTCTGTTAGTTGAATGCACAGAACAGAAAGAAGTTTCATACAATGCTTCTGCGTAGTTTAAATTTGAACATATTCTTTTTTCCACTATTACCCACTTAGCGCTACGAATGTCCAGTTGCATTTTCTACAGACAGAGTGTTTCAAAACTGCTCAATCAAAAGTATGGTTTAACTCTGTTAGCTGAATGCTCAGATTAGAAAGTAGTTTCACAGAATGCTTCTGTGTAGTTTATATTTGAAGACATTCCTTTTTCCACTATTACCCTCTTAGCGCTCCGAATCTCCACTTGCATTTTCTACAAAAAGAGTGTTTCATAACTGCTCAATCAAAAATATGTTTTATCTCTGTTAACTGAAATTACAGATCAGAAATAAGTTTCACAGAATGCATCTGTGTAGTTTTTATTTGAAGATATTCTTTTTCCCAATGTAGGCCTCTTAGCGCTTAGCATGTCCAATTGCAGTTTCTACAGAAAGAGTGTTTCAGAGCGGCTCAATCAAAAGTAAGGTTCAACTCTGTTAGTTGAATGCACAGAACAGAAAGAATTTTCACAGAATGCTACTGTGTAGTTTATATTTGAATATATTCCTTTTTCCACTATTACCCTCTTAGCGCTCCGAATGTCCACTTGCAATTTCTACAGAAAGAGTGTTCAGAACTGCGCAATCAAAAGTATGGTTTAACTCTGTTAGCTTAATGAACATATCAGAAATAAGTTTCACAAAATGCTTCTGTGTAGTTTTTATTTGAAGATATTATTTTTCCCAATAGAGGCCTCTTAGCGCTCAGAATGTCCAATTGCAGTTTCTACAGAAAGAGTGTTTCAGAAAGGCTCAATCAAAAGTAAGGTTCAACTCTGTTAGTTGAATGCACAGAACAGAAAGAAGTTTCATACAATGCTTCTGTGTAGTTTATATTTGAACATATTCTTTTTTCCACTATTACCCACTTAGCGCTACGAATGTCCAGTTGCATTTTCTACAGACAGAGTGTTTCAAAACTGCTCAATCAAAAGTATGGTTTAACTCTGTTAGCTGAATGCTCAGATCAGAAAGAAGTTTCACAGAATGCTTCTGTTTAGTTTATATTTGAATATATTCCTTTTTCCACTACTACTCTCTTAGCGCTCCAAATGTCCAGTTGCATTTTCTACAGAAAGAGTGTTCAGATCTGCTCAATCAAAAGTATGGTTTAACTCTGTTAGCTGAATGCACAGATCAGAAAGAAGTTTCACAGAATCATTCTGTGTAGTTTATATTTGGAGACATTCCTTTTTCCACTATTACCCTCTTAGCGCTCCGAATCTCCACTTGCATTTTCTACAGACAGAGTGTTTCAGAGCGGCTCAATCAAAACTAAGGTTCAACTCATTTAGTAGAACAAACAGAACAGAAAGAAGTTTCACACAATTCTTCTGTGTAGTTTTTATTTGTAGACATTCTTTTTCCCAATATAGGCCTCTTAGCGCTCAGAATGTCCAATTGCAGTTCCTACAGAAAGAGTGTTTCAGAACGGCTCAATCAAAAGTAAGGTTCAACTCTGTTAGTTGAATGCACAGAACAGAAAGAAGTTTCATACAATGCTTCTGTGTAGTTTATATTTTAACATATTCTTTTTTCCACTATTACCCACTTAGCGCTACGAATGTCCAGTTGCATTTACTACAGACAGAGTGTTTCAAAACTGCTCAATCAAAAGTATGGTTTAACTCTGTTAGCTGAATGTTCAGATCAGAAAAAAGTTTCACAGAATGCTTCTGTGTAGTTTATATTTGCATATATTCCTTTTTCCACTACTACGCTCTTAGCGCTCCAAATGTCCAGTTGCATTTTCAACAGAAAGAGTGTTCAGATCTGCTCAATCAAAAGTATGGTTTAACTCTGTTAGCTGAAAGCACAGATCAGAAAGAAGTTTCACCGAATGATTCTGTGTAGTTTATATTTGAAGACATTCCTTTTTCCACTATTACCCTCTTAGCGCTCCGAATCTCCACTTGCATTTTCTACAAAAAGAGTGTTTCATAACTGCTCAATCAAAAATATGTTTTATCTCTGTTAACTGAATTTACAGATCAGAAATAAGTTTCACAGAATGCATCTGTGTAGTTTTTATTTGAAGATATTCTTTTTCCCAATGTAGGCCTCTTAGCTCTTAGCATGTCCAATTGCAGTTTCTACAGAAACAGTGTTTCAGAATGGCTCAATCAAAAGTAAGGTTCAACTCTGTTAGTTGAATGCACAGAAGAGAAAGAATTTTCACAGAATGCTACTGTGTAGTTTATATTTGAATATATTCCTTTTTCCACTATTACCCTCTTAGCGCTCCGAATGTCCACTTGAATTTTCTACAGAAAGAGTGTTCAGAACTGCGCAATCAAAAGTATGGTTTAACTCTGTTAGCTTAATGAACATATCAGAAATAAGTTTCAAACAATGCTTCTGTGTAGTTTTTATTTGAAGATATTATTTTTCCCAATAGAGGCCTCTTAGCGCTCAGAATGTCCAATTGCAGTTTCTACAGAAAGAGTATTTCAGAAAGGCTCAATCAAAAGTAAGGTTCAACTCTGTTAGTTGAATGCACAGAACAGAAATAAGTTTCATACAATGCTTCTGTGTAGTTTATATTTGAACATATTCTTTTTTCCACTATTACCCACTTAGCGCTACGAATGTCCAGTTGCATTTTCTACAGACAGAGTGTTTCAAAACTGCTCAATCAAAAGTATGGTTTAACTCTGTTAGCTGAATGCTCAGTTCAGAAAGAAGTTTCACAGAATGATTCTGTGTAGTTTATATTTGAATATATTCCTTTTTCCACTACTACTCTCTTAGCCCTCCAAATGTCCAGTTGCATTTTCTACAGAAAGAGTGTTCAGATCTGCTCAATCAAAAGTATGTTTTAACTCTGTTAGCTGAATGCACAGATCAGAAAGAAGTTTCACAGAATGATTCTGTGTAGTTTATATTTGGAGACATTCCTTTTTCCACTATTACCCTCTTAGCTCTCCGAATCTCCACTTGCATTTTCTACAGAAAGAGTGTTTCAGAACGGCTCAATCAAAACTAAGGTTCAACTCATTTAGTTGAACAAACAGAACAGAAAGAAGTTTCACACAATTCTTCTGTGTAGTTTTTATTTGTAGACATTCTTTTTCCCAATATAGGCCTCTTAGCGCTCAGAATGTCCAATTGCAGTTTCTACAGAAAGAGTGTTTCAGAACGGCTCAATCAAAAGTAAGGTTCAACTCTGTTAGTTGAATGCACAGAACAGAAAGAATTTCATACAATGCTGCTGTGTAGTTTATATTTGAACATATTCTTTTTTCCACTATTACACACTTAGCGCTACGAATGTCCAGTTGCATTTTCTACAGACAGAGTGTTTCAAAACTGCTCAATCAAAAGTATGGTTTAACTCTGTTAGCTGAATGCTCAGATCAGAAAGAAGTTTCACAGAATGCTTCTGTGTAGTTTATATTTGAATATATTCCTTTTTCCACTAATACGCTCTTAACGCTCCAAATGTCCAGTTGCATTTTCTACAGAAAGAGTGTTCAGATCTGCTCAATCAAAAGTATGGTTTAACTCTGTTAGCTGAATGCACAGATCAGAAAGAAGTTTCACCGAATGATTCTGTGTAGTTTATATTTGAAGACATTCCTTTTTCCACTATTACCCTCTTAGCGCTCCGAATCTCCACTTGCATTTTCTACAGAAAGAGTGTTTCATAACTGCTCAATCAAAAATATGTTTTATCTCTGTTAACTGAATTTACAGATCAGAAATAAGTTTCACAGAATGCATCTGTGTAGTTTTTATTTGAAGATATTCTTTTTCCCAATGTAGGCCTCTTAGCGCTTAGCATGTCCAATTGCAGTTTCTACAGAAAGAGTGTTTCAGAACGGCTCAATCAAAAGTAAGGTTCAACTCTGTTAGTTGAATGCACAGAACAGAAAGAATTTTCGCAGAATGCTACTGTGTAGTTTATATTTGAATATATTCCTTTTTCCACTATTACCCTCTTAGCGCTCCGAATGTACACTTGCATTTTCTACAGAAAGAGTGTTCAGAACTGCGCAATCAAAAGTATGGTTTAACTCTGTTAGCTTAATGAACATATCAGAAATAAGTTTCACACAATGCTTCTGTGTAGTTTTTATTTGAAGATATTTTTTTTCCCAATATAGGCCTCTTAGCGCTCAGAATGTCCAATTGCAGATTCTACAGAAAGAGTGTTTCAGAAAGGCTCAATCAAAAGTAAGTTTCAACTCTGTTAGTTGAATGCACAGAACAGAAAGAAGTTTCATACAATGCTTCTGTGTAGTTTATATTTGAACATATTCTTTTTTCCACTATTACCCACTTAGCGCTACGAATGTCCAGTTGCATTTTCTACAGACAGAGTGTTTCAAAACTGCTCAATCAAAAGTATGGTTTAACTCTGTTAGCTGAATGCTCAGATCAGAAAGAAGTTTCACAGAATGCTTCTGTGTAGTTTATATTTGAATATATTCCTTTTTCCACTACTACTCTCTTAGCGCTCCAAATGTCCAGTTGCATTTTCTACAGAAAGAGTGTTCAGATCTGCTCAATCAAAAGTATGGTTTAACTCTGTTAGCTGAATGCACAGATCAGAAAGAAGTTTCACAGAATGATTCTGTGTAGTTTATATTTGGAGACATTCCTTTTTCCACTATTACCCTCTTAGCGCTCCGAATCTCCACTTGCATTTTCTACAGAAAGAGTGTTTCAGAACGGCTCAATCAAAACTTAGGTTCAAGTCTATAGTTGAACAAACAGAACAGAAAGAAGTTTCACAAAATTCTTCTGTGTAGTTTTTATTTGTAGACATTCTTTTTCCCAATATATGCCTCTTAGCGCTCAGAATGTCCAATTGCAGTTTCTACAGAAAGAGTGTTTCAGAACGGCTCAATCAAAAGTAAGGTTCAACTCTGTTAGTTGAATGCACAGAACAGAAAGAAGTTTCATACAATGCTTCTGTGTAGTTTATATTGGAACATATTCTTTTTTCCACTATTTCCCACTTAGCGCTACGAATGTCCAGTTGCATTTTCTACAGACAGAGTGTTTCAAAACTGCTCAATCAAAAGTATGGTTTAACTCTGTTAGCTGAATGCTCACTTCAGAAAGAAGTTTCACAGAATGCTTCTGTGTAGTTTATATTTGAATATATTCCTTTTTCTACTACTACTCTCTTAGCGCTCCAAATGTCCAGTTGCATTTTCTACAGAAAGAGTGTTCAGATCTGCTCAATCAAAAGTATGGTTTAACACTGTTAGCTGAATGCACAGATCAGAAAGAAGTTTCACAGAATGATTCTGTGTAGTTTATATTTGGAGACATTCCTTTTTCCACTATTACCCTCTTAGCGCTCCGAATCTCCACTTGCATTTTCTACAGAAAGAGTGTTTCAGAACGGCTCAATCAAAATTAAAGTTCAACTCTTTTAGTTGAACAAACAGAACAGAAAGAAGTTTCACACAATTCTTCTGTGTAGTTTTTATTTGTAGACATTCGTTTTCCCAATATAGGCCTCTTAGCGCTCAGAATGTCCAATTGCAGTTTGTACAGAAAGAGTGTTTCAGAACGGCTCAATCAAAAGTAAGGTTCAACTCTGTTAGTTGAATGCACAGAACAGAAAGAAGTTTCATACAATGCTTCTGTGTAGTTCATATTTGAACATATTCTTTTTTCCACTATTACCAACTTAGCGCTACGAATGTCCAGTTGCATTTTCTACAGACAGAGTGTTTCAAAACTGCTCAATCAAAAGTATGGTTTAACTCTGTTAGCTGAATGCTCAGATCAGAAAGAAGTTTCACAGAATGCTTCTGTGTAGTTTATATTTGAATATATTCCTTTTTCCACTACTACGCTCTTAGCGCTCCAAATGTCCAGTTGCATTTTCTACAGAAAGAGTGTTCAGATCTGCTCAATCAAAAGTATGGTTTAACTCTGTTAGCTGAATGCACAGATCAGAAAGAAGTTTCACCGAATGATTCTGTGTAGTTTATATTTGAAGGCATTCCATTTTCCACTATTACCCTCTTAGCGCTCCGAATCTCCACTTGCATTTTCTACAAAAAGAGTGTTTCATAACTGCTCAATCAAAAATATGTTTTATCTCTGTTAACTGAATTTACAGATCAGAAATAAGTTTCACAGAATGCATCTGTGTAGTTTTTATTTGAAGATATTCTTTTTCCCAATGTAGGCCTCTTAGCGCTTAGCATGTCCAATTGCAGTTTCTACAGAAAGAGAGTTTCAGAACGGCTCAATCAAAAGTAAGGTTCAACTCTGTTAGTTGAATGCACAGAACAGAAAGAATTTTCGCAGAATGCTACTGTGTAGTTTATATTTGAATATATTCCTTTTTCCACTATTACCCTCTTAGCGCTCCGAATCTCCACTTGCATTTTCTACAAAAAGAGTGTTTCATAACTGCTCAATCAAAAATATGTTTTATCTCTGTTAACTGAATTTACAGATCAGAAATAAGTTTCACAGAATGCATCTGTGTAGTTTTTATTTGAAGATATTCTTTTTCCCAATGTAGGCCTCTTAGCGCTTAACATGTCCAATTGCAGTTTCTACAGAAACAGTGTTTCAGAATGGCTCAATCAAAAGTAAGGTTCAACTCTGTTAGTTGAATGCACAGAACAGAAAGTATTTTCACAGAATGCTACTGTGTAGTTTATATTTGAATATATTCCTTTTTCCACTATTACCCTGTTAGCGCTCCGAATGTCCACTTGCATTTTCTACAGAAAGAGTGTTCAGAACTGCGCAATCAAAAGTATGGTTTAACTCTGTTAGCTTAATGAACATATCAGAAATAAGTTTCAAACAATGCTTCTGTGTAGTTTTTATTTGAAGATATTATTTTTCCCAATATAGGCCTCTTAGCGCTCAGAATGTCCAATTGCAGTTTCTACAGAAAGAGTGTTTCAGAAAGGCTCAATCAAAAGTAAGGTTCAACAATGTTAGTTGAATGCACAGAACAGAAAGAAGTTTCATACAATGCTTCTGTGTAGTTTATATTTGAACATATTCTTTTTTCCATTATTACCCCCTTAGCGCTACGAATGTCCAGTTACATTTTCTACAGACAGAGTGTTTCAAAACTGCTCAATCAAAAGTATGGTTTAACTCTGTTAGCTGAATGCTCAGATCAGAAAGAAGTTTCACAGAATGCTTCTGTGTAGTTTATATTTGAATATATTCCTTTTTCCACTACTACGCTCTTAGCGCTCCAAATGTCCAGTTGCATTTTCTACAGAAAGAGTGTTCAGATCTGCTCAATCAAAAGTATGGTTTAACTCTGTTAGCTGAATGCACAGATCAGGAATAAGTTTCACCGAATGATTCTGTGTAGTTTATATTTGAAGACATTCCTTTTTCCACTATTACCCTCTTAGCGCTCCGAATCTCCACTTGCATTTTCTACAGAAAGAGTGTTTCAGAACGGCTCAATCAAAACTAAGGTTCAACTCTTTTAGTTGAACAAACAGAACAGAAAGAAGTTTCACACAATTCTTCTGTGTAGTTTTTAGTTGTAGACATTCTTTTTCCCAATATAGGCCTCTTAACTCTCAGAATGTCCAATTGCAGTTTCGACAGAAAGAGTGTTTCAGAACGGCTCAATCAAAAGTAAGGTTCAACTCTGTTAGTTGAATGCACAGAACAGAAAGAAGTTTCATACAATGCTTCTGTGTAGTTTATATTTGAACATATTCTTTTTTTTACTATTACCCACTTAGCGCTACGAATGTCCAGTTGCATTTTCTACAGAGAGTGTTTCAAAACTGCTCAATCAAAAGTATGGTTTAACTCTGTTAGCTGTATGCTCAGATCAGAAAGAAGTTTCACAGAATGCTTCTGTGTAGTTTATATTTGAATATATTCCTTTTTCCACTACTACGCTCTTAGCGCTCCAAATGTCCAGTTGCATTTTCAACAGAAAGAGTGTTCAGATCTGCTCAATCAAAAGTATGGTTTAACTCTGTTAGCTGAATGCACAGATCAGAAAGAAGTTTCACCGAATGATTCTGTGTAGTTTATATTTGAAGACATTCCTTTTTCCACTATTACCCTCTTAGCGCTCCGAATCTCCACTTGCATTTTCTACAAAAAGAGTGTTTCATAACTGCTCAATCAAAAATATGTTTTATCTCTGTTAACTGAATTTACAGATCATAAATAAGTTTCACAGAATGCATCTGTGTAGTTTTTATTTGAAGATATTTTTTTCCCAATGTATGCCTCTTAGCGCTTAGCATGTCCAATTGCAGTTTCTACAGAAAGAGTGTTTCAGAACGGCTCAATCAAAAGTAAGGTTCAACTCTGTTAGTTGAATGTACAGAACAGAAAGAATTTTCACAGAATGCTACTGTGTAGTTTATATTTGAATATATTCCTTTTTCCACTATTACCCTCTTAGCGCTCCGAATCTCCACTTGCATTTTCTACAGAAAGAGTGTTCAGAACTGCGCAATCAAAAGTATGGTTTAACTCTGTTAGCTTAATGAACATATCAGAAATAAGTTTCACACAATGCTTCTGTGTAGTTTTTATTTGAAGATATTATTTTTCCCAATAGAGGCCTCTTAGCGCTCAGAATGTCCAATTGCAGTTTCTACAGAAAGAGTGTTTCAGAAAGGCTCAATCAAAAGTAAGGTTCAACTCTGTTAGTTGAATGCACAGAACAGAAAGTAGTTTCATACAATGCTTCTGTGTAGTTTATATTTGAACATATTCTTTTTTCCACTATTACCCACTTAGCGCTACGAATGTCCAGTTGCATTTTCTACAGACAGAGTGTTTCAAAACTGCTCAATCAAAAGTATGGTTTAACTCTGTTAGCTGAATGCTCAGATCAGAAAGAAGTTTCACAGAATGCTTCTGTGTAGTTTATATTTGAATATATTCCTTTTTCCACTAGTACTCTCTTAGCGCTCCAAATGTCCAGTTGCATTTTCTACAGAAAGAGTGTTCAGATCTGCTGAATCAAAAGTATGGTTTAACTCTGTTAGCTGAATGCACAGATCAGAAAGAAGTTTCACAGAATGATTCTGTGTAGTTTATATTTGGAGACATTCCTTTTTCCACTATTACCCTCTTAGCGCTCCGAATCTCCACTTGCATTTTCTACAGAAAGAGTGTTTCAGAACGGCTCAATCAAAACTTAGGTTCAAGTCTTTTAGTTGAACAAACAGAACAGATAGAAGTTTCACACAATTCTTCTGTGTAGTTTTTATTTGTAGACATTCTTTTTCCCAATATATGCCTCTTAGCGCTCAGAATGTCCAATTGCAGTTTCTACAGAAAGAGTGTTTCAGAACGGCTCAATCAAAAGTAAGGTTCAACTCTGTTAGTTGAATGCACAGAACAGAAAGAAGTTTCATACAATGCTTCTGTGTAGTTTATATTGGAACATATTCTTTTTTCCACTATTACCCACTTAGCGCTACGAATGTCCAGTTGCATTTTCTACAGACAGAGGGTTTCAAAACTGCTCAATCAAAAGTATGGTTTAACTCTGTAAGCTGAATACTCAGATCAGAAAGAAGTTTCACAGAATGCTTCTGTGTAGTTTATATTTGAATATATTCCTTTTTCTACTACTACTCTCTTAGCGCTCAAAATGTCCAGTTGCATTTTCTACAGAAAGAGTGTTCAGATCTGCTCAATCAAAAGTATGGTTTAACACTGTTAGCTGAATGCACAGATCAGAAAGAAGTTTCACAGAATGATTCTGTGTAGTTTATATTTGGAGACATTCCTTTTTCCACTATTACCCTCTTAGCGCTCCGAATCTCCACTTGCATTTTCTACAGAAAGAGTGTTTCAGAACGGCTCAATCAAAACTAAGGTTCAACTCTTTTAGTTGAACAAACAGAACAGAAAGAAGTTTCACACAATTCTTCTGTGTAGTTTTTATTTGTAGACATTCTTTTTCCCAATATAGGCCTCTTAGCGCTCAGAATGTCCAATTGCAATTTCTACAGAAAGAGTGTTTCAGAACGGCTCAATCAAAAGTAAGGTTCAACTCTGTTAGTTGAATGCACAGAACAGAAAGAATTTCATACAATGCTTCTGTGTAGTTTATATTTGAACATATTCTTTTTTCCACTATTACCCACTTAGCGCTACGAATATCCAGTTGCATTTTCTACAGACAGAGTGTTTCAAAACTGCTCAATCAAAAGTATGGTTTAACTCTGTTAGCTGAATGCTCAGATCAGAAAGATGTTTCACAGAATGCTTCTGTGTAGTTTATATTTGAATATATTCCTTTTTCCACTACTACGCTCTTAGCGCTCCAAATGTCCAGTTGCATTTTCTACAGAAAGAGTGTTCAGATCTGCTCAATCAAAAGTATGGTTTAACTCTGTTAGCTGAATGCACAGATCAGAAAGAAGTTTCACCGAATGATTCTGTGTAGTTTATATTTGAAGACATTCCTTTTTCCACTATTACCCTCTTAGCGCTCCGAATCTCCACTTGCATTTTCTACAGAAAGAGTGTTTCAGAACGGCTCAATCAAAACTAAGGTTCAACACTTTTAGTTGAACAAACAGAACAGAAAGAAGTTTCACACAATTCTTCTGTGTAGTTTTTATTTGTAGACATTCTTTTTCCCAATATAGTCCTCTTAACGCTCAGAATGTCCAATTGCAGTTTCTACAGAAAGAGTGTTTCAGAACGGCTCAATCAAAAGTAAGGTTCAACTCTGTTAGTTGAATGCACAGAACAGAAAGAAGTTTCATACAATGCTTCTGTGTAGTTTATATTTGAACATATTCTTTTTTCCACTATTACCCACTTAGCGCTACGAATGTCCAGTTGCATTTTCTACAGACAGAGTGTTTCAAAACTGCTCAATCAAAAGTATGGTTTAACTCTGTTAGCTGAATGCTCAGATCAGAAAGAAGTTTCACAGAATGCTTCTGTGTAGTTTATATTTCAATATATTCCTTTTTCCACTACTACGCTCTTAGCGCTCCAAATGTCCAGTTGCATTTTCTACAGAAAGAGTGTTCAGATCTGCTCAATCAAAAGTATGGTTTAACTCTGTTAGCTGAATGCACAGACCAGAAAGAAGTTTCACCGAATGATTCTGTGCAGTTTATATTTGAAGACATTCCTTTTTCCACTATTACCCTGTTAGCGCTCCGAATCTCCACTTGCATTTTCTACAAAAAGTGTGTTTCATAACTGCTCAATCAAAAATATGTTTTATCTCTGTTAACTGAATTTACAGATCAGAAATAAGTTTCACAGAATGCATCTGTGTAGTTTTTATTTGAAGATATTCTTGTTCCCAATGTAGGCCTCTTAGCGCTTAGCATGTCCAATTGCAGTTTCTACAGAAAGAGTGTTTCAGAATGGCTCAATCAAAAGTAAGGTTCAACTCTGTTAGTTGAATGCACAGCACAGAAAGAATTTTCACAGAATGCTACTGTGTAGTTTATATTTGAATATATTCCTTTTTCCAATATTACCCTCTTAGCGCTCCGAATGTCCACTTGCATTTTCTACAGAAAGAGTGTTCAGAACTGCGCAATCAAAAGTATGGTTTAACTCTGTTAGCTTAATGAACATATCAGAAATAAGTTTCAAACAATGCTTCTGTGTAGTTTTTATTTGAAGATATTTTTTTTCCCAATATAGGCCTCTTAGCGCTCAGAATGTCCAATTGCAGTTTCTACAGAAAGAGTGTTTCAGAAAGGCTCAATCAAAAGTAAGGTTCAACTCTGTTAGTTGAATGCACAGAACAGAAAGAAGTTTCATACAATGCTTCTGTGTAGTTTATATTTGAACATATTCTTTTTTCCACTATTACCCCCTTAGCGCTACGAATGTCCAGTTGCATTTTCTACAGACAGAGTGTTTCAAAACTGCTCAATCAAAAATATGGTTTAACTCTGTTAGCTGAATGCTCAGATCAGAAAGAAGTTTCACAGAATGCTTCTGTGTAGTTTATATTTGAATATATTCCTTTTTCCACTAATACTCTCTTAGCGCTCCAAATGTCCAGTTGCATTTTCTACAGAAAGAGTGTTCAGATCTGCTCAATCAAAAGTATGGTTTAACCCTGTTAGCTGAATGCACAGATCAGAAAGAAGTTTCACAGAATGATTCTGTGTAGTTTATATTTGGAGACATTACTTTTTCCACTATTACCCTCTTAGCGCTCCGAATCTCCACTTGCATTTTCTACAGAAAGAGTGTTTCAGAACGGCTCAATCAAAACTAAGGTTCAACTCTTTTAGTTGAACAAACAGAACAGAAAGTAGTTTCACACAATTCTTCTGTGTAGTTTTTATTTGTAGACATTCTTTTTCCCAATATAGGCCTCTTAGCGCTCAGAATGTCCAATTGCAGTTTCTACAGAAAGAGTGTTTCAGAACGGCTCAATCAAAAGTAAGGTTCAACTCTGTTAGTTGAATGCACAGAACAGAAAGAAGTTTCATACAATGCTTCTGTGTAGTTTATATTTGAACATATTCTTTTTTCCACTATTACCCACTTAGCGCTATGAATGTCCAGTTGCATTTTCTACAGACAGAGTGTTTCAAAACTGCTCAATAAAAAGTATGGTTTAACTCTGTTAGCTGTATGCTCAGATCAGAAAGAAGTTTCACAGAATGCTTCTGTGTAGTTTATATTTGAATATATTCCTTTTTCCACTACTACGCTCTTAGCGCTCCAAATGTCCAGTGCATTTTCAACAGAAAGAGTGTTCAGATGTGCTAAATCAAAAGTATGGTTTAACACTGTTATCTGAATGCACAGATCAGAAAGCAGTTTCACCGAATGATTCTGTGTAGTTTATATTTGAAGACATTCCTTTTTCCACTATTACCCACTTAGCGCTCCGAATCTCCACTTGCATTTTCTACAAAAAGAGTGTTTCATAACTGCTCAATCAAAAATATGTTTTATCTCTGTTAACTGAATTTACAGATCAGAAATAAGTTTCACAGAATGCATCTGTGTAGTTTTTATTTGAAGATATTCTTTTTCCCAATGTAGGCCTCTTAGCGCTTAGCATGTCCAATTGCAGTTTCTACAGAGAGAGTGTTTCAGAACGGCTCATTCAAAAGTAAGGTTCAATTCTGTTAGTTGAATGCACAGAACAGAAAGAAGTTTCATACAATGCTTCTGTGTAATTTATATTTGAACATATTCTTTTTTCCACTATTACCCACTTAGCGCTACGAATGTCCAGTTGCATTTTCTACAGACAGAGTGTTTCAAAACTGCTCAATCAAAAGTATGGTTTAACTCTGTTAGCTGAATGCTCAGATCAGAAAGAAGTTTCACAGAATGCTTCTGTGTAGTTTATATTTGAATATATTCCTTTTTCCACCACTACTCTGTTAGCGCTCCAAATGTCCAGTTGCATTTTCTACAGAAAGAGTGTTCAGATCTGCTCAATCAAAAGTATGGTTTAACTCTGTTAGCTGAATGCACAGAACAGAAAGAAGTTTCACAGAATGATTCTGTGTAGTTTATATTTGGAGACATTCCTTTTTCCACTATTACCCTCTTAGCGCTCCGAATCTCCACTTGCATTTTCTACAGAAAGAGTGTTTCAGAACGGCTCAATCAAAACTAAGGTTCAACTCTTTTACTTGAACAAACAGAACAGAAAGTAGTTTCACACAATTCTTCTGTGTAGTTTTTATTTGTAGACATTCTTTTTCCCAATATATGCCTCTTAGCGCTCAGAATGTCCAATTGCAGTTTCTACAGAAAGAGTGTTTCAGAACGGCTCAATCAAAAGTAAGGTTCAACTCTGTTAGTTGAATGCACAGAACAGAATGAAGTTTCATACAACGCTTCTGTGTAGTTTATATTTTAACATATTCTTTTTTCCACTATTACCCACTTAGCGCTACGAATGTCCAGTTGCATTTTGTACAGACAGAGTGTTTCAAAACTGCTCAATCAAACGTATGGTTTAACTCTGTTAGCTGAATGCTCAGATCAGAAAGAAGTTTCACAGAATGCTTCTGTGTAGTTTATATTTGAATATATTCCTTTTTCCACTACTACGCTCTTAGCGCTCCAAATGTCCAGTTGCATTTTCTACAGAAAGAGTGTTCAGATCTGCTCAATCAAAAGTATGGTTTAACTCTGTTAGCTGAATGCACAGATCAGAAAGAAGTTTCACAGAATGATTCTGTGTAGTTTATATTTGGAGACATTCCTTTTTCCACTATTACCCTCTTAGCGCTCCGAATCTCCGCTTGCATTTTCTACAGAAAGAGTGTTTCAGAACGGCTCAATCAAAATAAGGTTCAACTCTTTTAGTTGAACAAACAGAACAGAAAGAAATTTCACAGAATGCATCTGTGTAGTTTTTATTTGAAGATATTCTTTTTCCCAATGTAGGCCTCTTAGCGCTTAGCATGTCCAATTGCAGTTTCTACAGAAAGAGTGTTTCAGAACGGCTCAATTAAAAGTAAGGTTCAACTCTGTTAGTTGAATGCACAGAACAGAAAGAATTTTCACAGAATGCTACTGTGTAGTTTATATTTGAATATATTCCTTTTTCCACTATTACCCTCTTAGCGCTCCGAATGTCCACTTGCATTTTCTACAGAAAGAGTGTTCAGAACTGCGCAATCAAAAGTATGGTTTAACTCTGTTAGCTTAATGAACATATCAGAAATAAGTTTCACACAATGATTCTGTGTAGTTTTTATTTGAAGTTATTATTTTTCCCAATAGAGGCCTCTTAGCGCTCAGAATGTCCAATTGCAGTTTCTACAGAAAGAGTGTTTCAGAAAGGCTCAATCAAAAGTAAGGTTCAACTCTGTTAGTTGAATGCACAGAACAGAAAGATGTTTCATGCAATGCTTTTGTGTAGTTTATATTTGAACATATTCTATTTTCCAATATTACCCACTTGGCGCTACGAATGTCCAGTTGCATTTTCTACAGACAGAATGTTTCAAAACTGCTCAATCAAAAGTATGGTTTAACTCTGTTAGCTGAATGCTCAGATCAGAAAGAAGTTTCACAGAATGCTTCTGTGTAGTTTATATTTGAATATATTCCTTTTTCCACTACTACTCTCTTAGCGCTCCAATTGTCCAGTTGCATTTTCTACAGAAAGCGTGTTCAGATCTGCTCAATCAAAAGTATGGTTTAACTCTGTTAGCTGAATGCACAGATCAGAAAGAAGTTTCACAGAATGATTCTGTGTACTTTATATTTGGAGACATTCCTTTTTCCACTATTACCCTCTTAGTGCTCCGAATCTCCACTTGCATTTTCTACAGAAAGAGTGTTTCAGAACGGCTCAATCAAAACTAAGGTTCAACTCTTTTAGTTGAATAAACAGAACAGAAAGAAGTTTCACACAATTCTTCTGTGTAGTTTTTATTTGTAGACATTCTTTTTCCCAATATAGGCCTCTTAGCGCTCAGAATGTCCAATTGCAGTTTCTACAGAAAGAGTGTTTCAGAAAGGCTCAATCAAAAGTAAGGTTCAACTCTGTTAGTTGAATGCACAGAACAGAAAGAAGTTTCATACAATGCTTCTGTGTAGTTTATATTTGAACATATTCTTTTTTCCACTATTACCCACTTAGCGCTACGAATGTCCAGTTGCATTTTCTACAGACAGAGTGTTTCAAAACTGCTCAATCAAAAGTATGGTTTAACTCTGCTAGCTGAATGCTCAGATAAGAAAGAAGTTTCACAGAATGCTTCTGTGTAGTTTATATTTGAATATATTCCTTTTTCCACTACTATGCTCTTAGCGCTCCAAATGTCCAGTTGCATTATCTACAGAAAGAGTGTTCAGATCTGCTCAATCAAAAGTATGGTTTAAATCTGTTAGCTGAATGCACAGATCAGAAAGAAGTTTCACCGAATGATTCTGTGTAGTTTATATTTGAAGACATTCCTTTTTCCACTATTACCCTCTTAGCGCTCCGAATCTCCACTTGCATTTTCTACAAAAAGTGTGTTTCATAACTGCTCAATCAAAAATATATTTTATCTCTGTTAACTGAATTTACAGATCAGAAATAAGTTTCACAGAATGCATCTGTGCAGTTTTTATTTGAAGATATTCTTTTTCCCAATGTAGGCTTCTTAGCGCTTAGCATGTCCAATTGCAGTTTCTACAGAAAGAGTGTTTCAGAACGGCTCAATCAAAAATAAGGTTCAACTCTGTTAGTTGAATGCACAGAACAGAAAGAATTTTCACCGAATGCTACTGTGTAGTTTATATTTGAATATATTCCTTTCTCCACTATTACCCCCTTAGCGCTCCGAATGTCCACTTGCATTTTCTACAGAAAGAGTGTTCAGAACTGCGCAATCAAAAGTATGGTTTAACTCTGTTAGCTTAATGAACATATCAGAAATAAGTTTCACACAATGCTTCTGTGTAGTTTTTATTTGAAGATATTATTTTTCCCAATACAGGCCTCTTAGCGCTCAGAATGTCCAATTGCAATTTCTACAGGAAGTGTATTTCAGAAAGGCTCAATCAAAAGTAAGGTTCAACTCTTTTAGTTGAATGCACAGAACAGAAAGAAATTTCATACAATGCTTCTGTGTAGTTTATATTTGAAGATATTCTTTTTTCCACTATTACCCACTTGGCGCTACGAATGTCCAGTTGCATTTTCTACAGACAGAGTGTTTCAAAACTGCTCAATCAAAAGTATGGTTTAACTCTGTTAGCTGAATGCTCAGATCAGAAAGAAGTTTCACAGAATGCTTCTGTGTAGTTTATATTTGAATATATTCCTTTTTCCACTACTACTCTCTTAGCGCTCCAAATGTCCAGTTGCATTTTCTACAGAAAGAGTGTTCAGATCTGCTCAATCAAAAGTATGGTTTAACTCTGTTAGCTGAAAGCACAGATCAGAAAGAAGTTTCACAGAATGATTCTGTGTAGTTTATATTTGGAGACATTCCTTTTTCCACTATTACCCTCTTAGCGCTCCGAATATCCACTTGCATTTTCTACAGAAAGAGTGTTTCAGAACGGCTCAATCAAAACTAAGGTTCAACTCTTTTAGTTGAACAAACAGAACAGAAAGAAGTTTCACACAATTCTTCTGTGTAGTTTTTATTTGTAGACATTCTTTTTCCCAATATAGGCCTCTTAGCGCTCAGAATGTCCAATTGCAGTTTCTACAGAAAGAGTGTTTCAGAACGGCTCAATCAAAATTAAGGTTCAACTCTGTTAGTTGAATGCACAGAACAGAAAGAAGTTTCATACAATGCTTCTGTGTAGTTTATATTTGAACATATTCTTTTTTCCACTATTACCCACTTAGCGCTACGAATGTCCAGTTGCATTTTCTACAGACAGAGTGTTTCAAAACTGCTCAATCAAAAGTATGGTTTAACTCTGTTAGCTGAATGCTCAGATCAGAAAGAAGTTTCACAGAATGCTTCTGTGTAGTTTATATTTGAATATATTCCTTTTTCCACTACTACGCTCTTAGCGCTCCAAATGTCCAGTTGCATTTTCTACAGAAAGAGTGTCCAGATCTGCTCAATCAAAAGTATGTTTTAACTCTGTTAGCTGAATGCACAGATCAGAAAGAAGTTTCACAGAATGATTCTGTGTAGTTTATATTTGGAGACATTCCTTTTTCCACTATTACCCTCTTAGCGCTCCGAATCTCCGCTTGCATTTTCTACAGAAAGAGTGTTTCAGAACGGCTCAATCAAAATAAGGTTCAACTCTTTTAGTTGAACAAACAGAACAGAAAGAAGTTTCACAGAATGCATCTGTGTAGTTTTTATTTGAAGATATTCTTTTTCCCAATGTAGGCCTCTTAGCGCTTAGCATGTCCAATTGCAGTTTCTACAGAAAGAGTGTTTCAGAACGGCTCAATTAAAAGTAAGGTTCAACTCTGTTAGTTGAATGCACAGAACAGAAAGAATTTTCACAGAATGCTACTGTGTAGTTTATATTTGAATATATTCCTTTTTCCACTATTACCCTCTTAGCGCTCCGAATGTCCACTTGCATTTTCTACAGAAAGAGTGTTCAGAACTGCGCAATCAAAAGTATGGTTTAACTCTGTTAGCTTAATGAACATATCAGAAATAAGTTTCACACAATGCTTCTGTGTAGTTTTTATTTGAAGTTATTATTTTTCCCAATAGAGGCCTCTTAGCGCTCAGAATGTCCAATTGCAGTTTCTACAGGAAGAGTGTTTCAGAAAGGCTCAATCAAAAGTAAGGTTCAACTCTGTTAGTTGAATGCACAGAACAGAAAGAAGTTTCATGCAATGGTTCTGTGTAGTTTATATTTGAACATATTCTATTTTCCACTATTACCCACTTGGCGCTACGAATGTCCAGTTGCATTTTCTACAGACAGAGTGTTTCAAAACTGCTCAATCAAAAGTATGGTTTAACTCTGTTAGCTGAATGCTCAGATCAGAAAGTAGTTTCACAGAATGCTTCTGTGTAGTTTATATTTGAATATATTCCTTTTTCCACTACTACTCTCTTAGCGCTCCAATTGTCCAGTTGCATTTTCTACAGAAAGAGTGTTCAGATCTGCTCAATCAAAAGTATGGTTTAACTCTGTTAGCTGAATGCACAGATCAGAAAGAAGTTTCACAGAATGATTCTGTGTAGTTTATATTTGGAGACATTCCTTTTTCCACTATTACCCTCTTAGTGCTCCGAATCTCCACTTGCATTTTCTACAGAAAGAGTGTTTCAGAACGGCTCAATCAAAACTAAGGTTCAACTCTTTTAGTTGAACAAACAGAACAGAAAGAAGTTTCACACAATTCTTCTGTGTAGTTTTTATTTGTAGACATTCTTTTTCCCAATATAGGCCTCTTAGCGCTCAGAATGTCCAATTGCAGTTTCTACAGAAAGAGTGTTTCAGAACGGCTCAATCAAAAGTAAGGTTCAACTCTGTTAGTTGAATGCACAGAACAGAAAGAAGTTTCATACAACGCTTCTGTGTAGTTTATATTTGAACATATTCTTTTTTCCACTATTAACCACTTAGCGCTACGAATGTCCAGTTGCATTTTCTACAGACAGAGTGTTTCAAAACTGCTCAATCAAAAGTATGGTTTAACTCTGTTAGCTGAATGCTCAGATCAGAAAGAAGTTTCACAGAATGCTTCTGTGTAGTTTATATTTGAATATATTCCTTTTTCCACTACTACGCTCTTAGCGCTCCAAATGTCCAGTTGCATTTTCTACAGAAAGAGTGTTCAGATCTGCTCAATCAAAAGTATGGTTTAACTCTGTTAGCTGAATGCTCAGATCAGAAACAAGTTTCACAGAATGCTTCTGTGTAGTTTATATATGAATATATTCCTTTTTCCACTACTACACTCTTAGCGCTCCAAATGTACAGTTGCATTTTCTACAGAAAGAGTGTTCAGATCTGCTCACTCAAAAGTATGGTTTAACTCTGTTAGCTGAATGCACAGATCAGAAAGAAGTTTCGCAGAATGATTCTGTGTAGTTTATATTTGGAGACATTCCTTTTTCCACTATTACCCTCTTAGCGCTCCGAATCTCCACTTGCATTTTCTACAGAAAGAGTGTGTCAGAACGGCTCAATCAAAACTAAGGTTCAACTCTTTTAGTTGAACAAACAGAACAGAAAGAAGATTCACACAATTCTTCTGTGTAGTTTTTATTTGTAGACATTCTTTTTCCCAATATAGGCCTCTTAGCGCTCAGAATGTCCAATTGCAGTTTCTACAGAAAGAGTGTTTCAGAACGGCTCAATCAAAAGTAAGGTTCAACTCTGTTAGTTGAATGCACAGAACAGAAAGAAGTTTCATACAATGCTTCTGTGTAGTTTATATTTGAACATATTCTTTTTTCCACTATTACCCACTTAGCGCTACGAATGTCCAGTGGCATTTTCTACAGACAGAGTGTTTCAAAACTGCTCAATCAAAAGTATTGTTTAACTCTGTTAGCTGAATGCTCAGATCAGAAAGAAGTTTCACAGAATGCTTCTGTGTAGTTTTTATTTGAAGATATTCTTTTTCCCAATGTAGGCCTCTTAGCGCTTAGCATGTCCAATTGCAGTTTCTACAGAAAGAGTGTTTCAGAACGGCTCAATCAAAAGTAAGGTTCAACTCTGTTAGTTGAATACACAGAACAGAAAGAATTTTCACAGAATGCTACTGTGTAGTTTATATTTGAATATATTCCTTTCTCCACTATTACCCTCTTAGCGCTACGAATGTCCACTTGCATTTTCTACAGAAAGAGTGTTCAGAACTGCGCAATCAAAAGTATGGTTTAACTCTGTTAGCTTAATGAACATATCAGAAATAAGTTTCACACAACGCTTCTGTGTAGTTTGTATTTGAAGATATTATTTTTCCCAATATAGGCCTCTTAGCGCTCAGAATGTCCAATTGCAGTTTCTACAGAAAGAGTGTTTCAGAAAGGCTCAATCAAAACTAAGGTTCAACTCTGTTAGTTGAATGCACAGAACAGAAAGGAATTTCAAACAATGCTTCTGTGTAGTTTATATTTGAACATATTCTTTTTTCCACTATTACCCACTTGGCGCTACGAATGTCCAGTTGCATTTTCTACAGACAGAGTGTTTCAAAACTGCTCAATCAAAAGTATGGTTTAACTCTGTTAGCTGAATGCTCAGATCAGAAAGTAGTTTCACAGAATGCTTCTGTGTAGTTTATATTTGAATATATTCCTTTTTCCACTACTACTCTCTTAGCGCTCCAATTGTCCAGTTGCATTTTCTACAGAAAGAGTGTTCAGATCTGCTCAATCAAAAGTATGGTTTAACTCTGTTAGCTGAATGCACAGATCAGAAAGAAGTTTCACAGAATGATTCTGTGTAGTTTATATTTGGAGACATTCCTTTTTCCACTATTACCCTCTTAGTGCTCCGAATCTCCACTTGCATTTTCTACAGAAAGAGTGTTTCAGAACGGCTCAATCAAAACTAAGGTTCAACTCTTTTAGTTGAACAAACAGAACAGAAAGAAGTTTCACACAATTCTTCTGTGTAGTTTTTATTTGTAGACATTCTTTTTCCCAATATAGGCCTCTTAGCGCTCAGAATGTCCAATTGCAGTTTCTACAGAAAGAGTGTTTCAGAACGGCTCAATCAAAAGTAAGGTTCAACTCTGTTAGTTGAATGCACAGAACAGAAAGAAGTTTCATACAACGCTTCTGTGTAGTTTATATTTGAACATATTCTTTTTTCCACTATTAACCACTTAGCGCTACGAATGTCCAGTTGCATTTTCTACAGACAGAGTGTTTCAAAACTGCTCAATCAAAAGTATGGTTTAACTCTGTTAGCTGAATGCTCAGATCAGAAAGAAGTTTCACAGAATGCTTCTGTGTAGTTTATATTTGAATATATTCCTTTTTCCACTACTACGCTCTTAGCGCTCCAAATGTCCAGTTGCATTTTCTACAGAAAGAGTGTTCAGATCTGCTCAATCAAAAGTATGGTTTAACTCTGTTAGCTGAATGCTCAGATCAGAAACAAGTTTCACAGAATGCTTCTGTGTAGTTTATATATGAATATATTCCTTTTTCCACTACTACACTCTTAGCGCTCCAAATGTCCAGTTGCATTTTCTACAGAAAGAGTGTTCAGATCTGCTCACTCAAAAGTATGGTTTAACTCTGTTAGCTGAATGCACAGATCAGAAAGAAGTTTCGCAGAATGATTCTGTGTAGTTTATATTTGGAGACATTCCTTTTTCCACTATTACCCTCTTAGCGCTCCGAATCTCCACTTGCATTTTCTACAGAAAGAGTGTGTCAGAACGGCTCAATCAAAACTAAGGTTCAACTCTTTTAGTTGAACAAACAGAACAGAAAGAAGATTCACACAATTCTTCTGTGTAGTTTTTATTTGTAGACATTCTTTTTCCCAATATAGGCCTCTTAGCGCTCAGAATGTCCAATTGCAGTTTCTACAGAAAGAGTGTTTCAGAACGGCTCAATCAAAAGTAAGGTTCAACTCTGTTAGTTGAATGCACAGAACAGAAAGAAGTTTCATACAATGCTTCTGTGTAGTTTATATTTGAACATATTCTTTTTTCCACTATTACCCACTTAGCGCTACGAATGTCCAGTGGCATTTTCTACAGACAGAGTGTTTCAAAACTGCTCAATCAAAAGTATTGTTTAACTCTGTTAGCTGAATGCTCAGATCAGAAAGAAGTTTCACAGAATGCTTCTGTGTAGTTTTTATTTGAAGATATTCTTTTTCCCAATGTAGGCCTCTTAGCGCTTAGCATGTCCAATTGCAGTTTCTACAGAAAGAGTGTTTCAGAACGGCTCAATCAAAAGTAAGGTTCAACTCTGTTAGTTGAATACACAGAACAGAAAGAATTTTCACAGAATGCTACTGTGTAGTTTATATTTGAATATATTCCTTTCTCCACTATTACCCTCTTAGCGCTACGAATGTCCACTTGCATTTTCTACAGAAAGAGTGTTCAGAACTGCGCAATCAAAAGTATGGTTTAACTCTGTTAGCTTAATGAACATATCAGAAATAAGTTTCACACAACGCTTCTGTGTAGTTTGTATTTGAAGATATTATTTTTCCCAATATAGGCCTCTTAGCGCTCAGAATGTCCAATTGCAGTTTCTACAGAAAGAGTGTTTCAGAAAGGCTCAATCAAAACTAAGGTTCAACTCTGTTAGTTGAATGCACAGAACAGAAAGGAATTTCAAACAATGCTTCTGTGTAGTTTATATTTGAACATATTCTTTTTTCCACTATTACCCACTTGGCGCTACGAATGTCCAGTTGCATTTTCTACAGACAGAGTGTTTCAAAACTGCTCAATCAAAAGTATGGTTTAACTCTGTTAGCTGAATGCTCAGATCCGAATGAAGTTTCACAGAATGCTTCTGTGTAGTTTATATTTGAATATATTCCTTTTTCCACTACTACTCTCTAAGCGCTCCAAATGTCCAGTTGCATTTTCTACAGAAAGAGTGTTCAGATCTGCTCAATCAAAAGTATGGTTTAACTCTGTTAGCTGAATGCACAGACCAGAAAGAAGTTTCACAGAATGATTCTGTGTAGTTTATATTTGGAGACATTCCTTTTTCCACTATTACCCTCTTAGCGCTCCGAATCTCCACCTGCATTTTCTACAGAAAGAGTGTTTCAGAACGGCTCAATCAAAACTAAAGTTCAACTCTTTTAGTTGAACAAACAGAACAGAAAGAAGTTTCACACAATTCTTCTGTGTAGTTTTTATTTGTAGACATTCTTTTTCCCAATATAGGCCTCTTAGCGCTCAGAATGTCCAATTGCAGTTTCTACAGAAAGAGTGTTTCAGAACGGCTCAATCAAAAGTAAGGTTCAACTCTGTTAGTTGAATGCACAGAACAGAAAGAAGTTTCATACAATGCTTCTGTGTGGTTTATATTTGAACATATTCTTTTTTCCACTATTACCCACTTAGCGCTACGAATGTCCAGTTGCATTTTCTACAGACAGAGTGTTTCAAAACTGCTCAATCAAAAGTATGGTTTAACTCTGTTAGCTGAATGCTCAGATCAGAAAGAAGTTTCACAGAATGCTTCTGTGTAGTTTATATTAGAATATATTCCGTTTTCCACTACTACGCTCTTAGCGCTCAAAATGTCCAGTTGCATTTTCTACAGAAAGAGTGTTCAGATCTGCTCAATCAAAAGTATGGTTTAACTCTGTTAGCTGAATGCACAGATCAGAAAGAAGTTTCACCGAATGATTCTGTGTAGTTTATATTTGAAGACATTCCTTTTTCCACTATTACCCTCTTAGCGCTCCGAATCTCCACTTGCATTTTCTACAGAAAGAGTGTTTCAGAACGGCTCAATCAAAATAAGGTTCAACACTTTTAGTTGAACAAACAGAACAGAAAGAATTTTCACAGAATGCTTCTGTGTAGTTTATATTTGAATATATTCCTTTTCCACTACTTATCTCTTAGCGCTCCAAATGTCCAGTTGCATTTTCTACAGAAAGAGTGTTCAGATCTGCTCAATCAAAAGTATGGTTTAACTCTGTTAGCTGAATGCACAGATCAGAAAGAAGTTTCACAGAATGCTTCTGTGTAGTTTATATTTGAATATATTCCTTTTTCCACTACTACTCTCTTAGCGCTCCAAATGTCCAGTTGCATTTTCTACAGAAAGAGTGTTCAGATCTGCTCAATCAAAAGTATGGTTTAACTCTGTTAGCTGAAAGCACAGATCAGAAAGAAGTTTCACAGAATGATTCTGTGTAGTTTATATTTGGAGACATTCCTTTTTCCACTATTACCCTCTTAGCGCTCCGAATATCCACTTGCATTTTCTACAGAAAGAGTGTTTCAGAACGGCTCAATCAAAACTAAGGTTCAACTCTTTTAGTTGAACAAACAGAACAGAAAGAAGTTTCACACAATTCTTCTGTGTAGTTTTTATTTGTAGACATTCTTTTTCCCAATATAGGCCTCTTAGCGCTCAGAATGTCCAATTGCAGTTTCTACAGAAAGAGTGTTTCAGAACGGCTCAATCAAAATTAAGGTTCAACTCTGTTAGTTGAATGCACAGAACAGAAAGAAGTTTCATACAATGCTTCTGTGTAGTTTATATTTGAACATATTCTTTTTTCCACTATTACCCACTTAGCGCTACGAATGTCCAGTTGCATTTTCTACAGACAGAGTGTTTCAAAACTGCTCAATCAAAAGTATGGTTTAACTCTGTTAGCTGAATGCTCAGATCAGAAAGAAGTTTCACAGAATGCTTCTGTGTAGTTTATATTTGAATATATTCCTTTTTCCACTACTACGCTCTTAGCGCTCCAAATGTCCAGTTGCATTTTCTACAGAAAGAGTGTCCAGATCTGCTCAATCAAAAGTATGTTTTAACTCTGTTAGCTGAATGCACAGATCAGAAAGAAGTTTCACAGAATGATTCTGTGTAGTTTATATTTGGAGACATTCCTTTTTCCACTATTACCCTCTTAGCGCTCCGAATCTCCGCTTGCATTTTCTACAGAAAGAGTGTTTCAGAACGGCTCAATCAAAATAAGGTTCAACTCTTTTAGTTGAACAAACAGAACAGAAAGAAGTTTCACAGAATGCATCTGTGTAGTTTTTATTTGAAGATATTCTTTTTCCCAATGTAGGCCTCTTAGCGCTTAGCATGTCCAATTGCAGTTTCTACAGAAAGAGTGTTTCAGAACGGCTCAATTAAAAGTAAGGTTCAACTCTGTTAGTTGAATGCACAGAACAGAAAGAATTTTCACAGAATGCTACTGTGTAGTTTATATTTGAATATATTCCTTTTTCCACTATTACCCTCTTAGCGCTCCGAATGTCCACTTGCATTTTCTACAGAAAGAGTGTTCAGAACTGCGCAATCAAAAGTATGGTTTAACTCTGTTAGCTTAATGAACATATCAGAAATAAGTTTCACACAATGCTTCTGTGTAGTTTTTATTTGAAGTTATTATTTTTCCCAATAGAGGCCTCTTAGCGCTCAGAATGTCCAATTGCAGTTTCTACAGGAAGAGTGTTTCAGAAAGGCTCAATCAAAAGTAAGGTTCAACTCTGTTAGTTGAATGCACAGAACAGAAAGAAGTTTCATGCAATGGTTCTGTGTAGTTTATATTTGAACATATTCTATTTTCCACTATTACCCACTTGGCGCTACGAATGTCCAGTTGCATTTTCTACAGACAGAGTGTTTCAAAACTGCTCAATCAAAAGTATGGTTTAACTCTGTTAGCTGAATGCTCAGATCAGAAAGTAGTTTCACAGAATGCTTCTGTGTAGTTTATATTTGAATATATTCCTTTTTCCACTACTACTCTCTTAGCGCTCCAATTGTCCAGTTGCATTTTCTACAGAAAGAGTGTTCAGATCTGCTCAATCAAAAGTATGGTTTAACTCTGTTAGCTGAATGCACAGATCAGAAAGAAGTTTCACAGAATGATTCTGTGTAGTTTATATTTGGAGGCATTCCTTTTTCCACTATTACCCTCTTAGTGCTCCGAATCTCCACTTGCATTTTCTACAGAAAGAGTGTTTCAGAACGGCTCAATCAAAACTAAGGTTCAACTCTTTTAGTTGAACAAACAGAACAGAAAGAAGTTTCACACAATTCTTCTGTGTAGTTTTTATTTGTAGACATTCTTTTTCCCAATATAGGCCTCTTAGCGCTCAGAATGTCCAATTGCAGTTTCTACAGAAAGAGTGTTTCAGAACGGCTCAATCAAAAGTAAGGTTCAACTCTGTTAGTTGAATGCACAGAACAGAAAGAAGTTTCATACAACGCTTCTGTGTAGTTTATATTTGAACATATTCTTTTTTCCACTATTAACCACTTAGCGCTACGAATGTCCAGTTGCATTTTCTACAGACAGAGTGTTTCAAAACTGCTCAATCAAAAGTATGGTTTAACTCTGTTAGCTGAATGCTCAGATCAGAAAGAAGTTTCACAGAATGCTTCTGTGTAGTTTATATTTGAATATATTCCTTTTTCCACTACTACGCTCTTAGCGCTCCAAATGTCCAGTTGCATTTTCTACAGAAAGAGTGTTCAGATCTGCTCAATCAAAAGTATGGTTTAACTCTGTTAGCTGAATGCTCAGATCAGAAACAAGTTTCACAGAATGCTTCTGTGTAGTTTATATATGAATATATTCCTTTTTCCACTACTACACTCTTAGCGCTCCAAATGTCCAGTTGCATTTTCTACAGAAAGAGTGTTCAGATCTGCTCACTCAAAAGTATGGTTTAACTCTGTTAGCTGAATGCACAGATCAGAAAGAAGTTTCGCAGAATGATTCTGTGTAGTTTATATTTGGAGACATTCCTTTTTCCACTATTACCCTCTTAGCGCTCCGAATCTCCACTTGCATTTTCTACAGAAAGAGTGTGTCAGAACGGCTCAATCAAAACTAAGGTTCAACTCTTTTAGTTGAACAAACAGAACAGAAAGAAGATTCACACAATTCTTCTGTGTAGTTTTTATTTGTAGACATTCTTTTTCCCAATATAGGCCTCTTAGCGCTCAGAATGTCCAATTGCAGTTTCTACAGAAAGAGTGTTTCAGAACGGCTCAATCAAAAGTAAGGTTCAACTCTGTTAGTTGAATGCACAGAACAGAAAGAAGTTTCATACAATGCTTCTGTGTAGTTTATATTTGAACATATTCTTTTTTCCACTATTACCCACTTAGCGCTACGAATGTCCAGTGGCATTTTCTACAGACAGAGTGTTTCAAAACTGCTCAATCAAAAGTATTGTTTAACTCTGTTAGCTGAATGCTCAGATCAGAAAGAAGTTTCACAGAATGCTTCTGTGTAGTTTTTATTTGAAGATATTCTTTTTCCCAATGTAGGCCTCTTAGCGCTTAGCATGTCCAATTGCAGTTTCTACAGAAAGAGTGTTTCAGAACGGCTCAATCAAAAGTAAGGTTCAACTCTGTTAGTTGAATACACAGAACAGAAAGAATTTTCACAGAATGCTACTGTGTAGTTTATATTTGAATATATTCCTTTCTCCACTATTACCCTCTTAGCGCTACGAATGTCCACTTGCATTTTCTACAGAAAGAGTGTTCAGAACTGCGCAATCAAAAGTATGGTTTAACTCTGTTAGCTTAATGAACATATCAGAAATAAGTTTCACACAACGCTTCTGTGTAGTTTGTATTTGAAGATATTATTTTTCCCAATATAGGCCTCTTAGCGCTCAGAATGTCCAATTGCAGTTTCTACAGAAAGAGTGTTTCAGAAAGGCTCAATCAAAACTAAGGTTCAACTCTGTTAGTTGAATGCACAGAACAGAAAGGAATTTCAAACAATGCTTCTGTGTAGTTTATATTTGAACATATTCTTTCTTCCACTATTACCCACTTGGCGCTACGAATGTCCAGTTGCATTTTCTACAGACAGAGTGTTTCAAAACTGCTCAATCAAAAGTATGGTTTAACTCTGTTAGCTGAATGCTCAGATCCGAATGAAGTTTCACAGAATGCTTCTGTGTAGTTTATATTTGAATATATTCCTTTTTCCACTACTACTCTCTAAGCGCTCCAAATGTCCAGTTGCATTTTCTACAGAAAGAGTGTTCAGATCTGCTCAATCAAAAGTATGTTTTAACTCTGTTAGCTGAATGCACAGATCAGAAAGAAGTTTCACAGAATGATTCTGTGTAGTTTATATTTGGAGACATTCCTTTTTCCACTATTACCCTCTTAGCGCTCCGAATCTCCACCTGCATTTTCTACAGAAAGAGTGTTTCAGAACGGCTCAATCAAAACTAAAGTTCAACTCTTTTAGTTGAACAAACAGAACAGAAAGAAGTTTCACACAATTCTTCTGTGTAGTTTTTATTTGTAGACATTCTTTTTCCCAATATAGGCCTCTTAGCGCTCAGAATGTCCAATTGCAGTTTCTACAGAAAGAGTGTTTCAGAACGGCTCAATCAAAAGTAAGGTTCAACTCTGTTAGTTGAATGCACAGAACAGAAAGAAGTTTCATACAATGCTTCTGTGTGGTTTATATTTGAACATATTCTTTTTTCCACTATTACCCACTTAGCGCTACGAATGTCCAGTTGCATTTTCTACAGACAGAGTGTTTCAAAACTGCTCAATCAAAAGTATGGTTTAACTCTGTTAGCTGAATGCTCAGATCAGAAAGAAGTTTCACAGAATGCTTCTGTGTAGTTTATATTAGAATATATTCCGTTTTCCACTACTACGCTCTTAGCGCTCAAAATGTCCAGTTGCATTTTCTACAGAAAGAGTGTTCAGATCTGCTCAATCAAAAGTATGGTTTAACTCTGTTAGCTGAATGCACAGATCAGAAAGAAGTTTCACCGAATGATTCTGTGTAGTTTATATTTGAAGACATTCCTTTTTCCACTATTACCCTCTTAGCGCTCCGAATCTCCACTTGCATTTTCTACAGAAAGAGTGTTTCAGAACGGCTCAATCAAAATAAGGTTCAACACTTTTAGTTGAACAAACAGAACAGAAAGAATTTTCACAGAATGCTTCTGTGTAGTTTATATTTGAATATATTCCTTTTCCACTACTTATCTCTTAGCGCTCCAAATGTCCAGTTGCATTTTCTACAGAAAGAGTGTTCAGATCTGCTCAATCAAAAGTATGGTTTAACTCTGTTAGCTGAATGCACAGATCAGAAAGAAGTTTCACAGAATGATTCTGTGTAGTTTATATTTGGAGACATTCCTTTTTCCACTATTACCCTCTTAGCGCTCCGAATCTCCACTTGCATTTTCTACAGAAAGTGTGTTTCAGAACGGCTCAATCAAAACAAAGGTTCAACTCTTTTAGTTGAACAAACAGAACAGAAAGAAATTTCACACAATTCTGCTGTGTAGTTTTTATTTGTAGACATTCTTTATCCCAATATAGGCCTCTTAGCGCTCAGAATGTCCAATTGCAGTTTCTACAGAAAGAGTGTTTCAGAACGGCTCAATCAAAAGTAAGGTTTAACTCTGTTAGTTGAATGCACAGAACAGAAAGAAGTTTCATACAATGCTTCTGTGTAGTTTATATTTGAACATATTCTTTTTTCCACTATTACCCACTTGGCGCTACGAATGTCCAGTTGCATTTTCTACAGACAGACTGTTTCAAAACTGCTCAATCAAAAGTATGGTTTAACTCTGTTAGCTGAATGCTCAGATCAGAAAGAAGTTTCACAGAATGCTTCTGTGTAGTTTATATTTGAATATATTCCTTTTTCCACTACTACTCTCTTAGCGCTCCAAATGTCCAGTTGCATTTTCTACAGAAAGAGTGTTCAGATCTGCTCAATCAAAAGTATGGTTTAACTCTGTTAGCTGAATGCACAGATCAGAAAGAAGTTTCACCGAATGATTCTGTGTAGTTTATATTTGAAGACATTCCTTTTTCCACTATTACCCTCTTAGCGCTCCGAATCTCCACTTGCATTTTCTACAAAAAGAGTGTTTCATAACTGGTCAATCAAAAATATGTTTTATCTCTGTTAACTGAATTTACAGATCAGAAATAAGTTTCACAGAATGCATCTGTGTAGTTTTTATTTGAAGATATTCTTTTTCAAAATGTAGGCCTCTTAGCAATTATCATGTCCAATTGCAGTTTCTACAGAAAGAGTGTTTCAGAACGGCTCAATCAAAAGTAAGGTTCAACTCTGTTAGTTGAATGCACAGAACAGAAAGAATTTTCACAGAATGCTACTGTGTAGTTTATATTTGAATATATTCCTTTTTCCACTATTACCTTCTTAGCGCTCCGAATGTCCACTTGCATTTTCTACAGAAAGAGTGTTCAGAACTGCGCAATCAAAAGTATGGTTTAACTCTGTTAGCTTAATGAACATATCAGAAATAAGTTTCACACAATGCTTCTGTGTAGTTTTTATTTGAAGATATTATTTTTCCCAATATAGGCCTCTTAGCGCTCAGAATGTCCAATTGCAGTTTCTACAGAAAGAGTGTTTCAGAAAGGCTCAATCAAAAGTAAGGTTCAACTCTGTTAGTTGAATGCACAGAACAGAAAGAAGTTTCATACAATGCTTCTGTGTAGTTTATATTTGAACATATTATTTTTTCCACTATTACCCACTTAGCGCTACGAATGTCCAGTTGCATTTTCTACAGACAGAGTGTTTCAAAACTGCTCAATCAAAAGTATGGTTTAACTCTGTTAGCTGAATGCTCAGATCAGAAAGAAGTTTCACAGAATGCTTCTGTGTAGTTTATATTTGAATATATTCCTTTTTCCACTACTATGCTCTTAGCGCTCCAAATGTCCAGTTGCATTTTCTACAGAAAGAGTGTTCAGATCTTCTCAATCAAAAGTATGGTTTAACTCTGTTAGCTGAACGCTCAGATCAGAAACAAGTTTCACAGAATGCTTCTGTGTAGTTTATATATGAATATATTCCTTTTTCCACTACTATTCTCTTAGCGCTCCAATTGTCCAGTTGCATTTTCTACAGAAAGAGTGTTCAGATCTGCTCACTCAAAAGTATGGTTTAACTCTGTTAGCTGAATGCACAGATCAGAAAGAAGTTTCGCAGAATGATTCTGTGTAGTTTATATTTGGAGACATTCCTTTTTCCACTATTACCCTCTTAGCGCTCCGAATCTCCACTTGCATTTTCTACAGAAAGAGTGTGTCAGAACGGCTCAATCAAAACTAAGGTTCAACTCTTTTAGTTGAACAAACAGAACAGAAAGAAGTTTCACACAATTCTTCTGTGTAGTTTTTATTTGTAGACATTCTTTTTCCCAATATAGGCCTCTTAGCGCTCAGAATGTCCAATTGCAGTTTCTACAGAAAGAGTGTTTCAGAACGGCACAATCAAAAGTAAGGTTCAACTCTGTTAGTTGAATGCACAGAACAGAAAGAAGTTTCATACAATGCTTCTGTGTAGTTTATATTTGAACATATTCTTTTTTCCACTATTACCCACTTAGCGCTACGAATGTATAGTGGCATTTTCTACAGACAGAGTGTTTCAAAACTGCTCAATCAAAAGTATTGTTTAACTCTGTTAGCTGAATGCTCAGATCAGAAAGAAGTTTCACAGAATGCTTCTGTGTAGTTTTTATTTGAAGATATTCTTTTTCCCAATGTAGGCCTCTTAGCGCTTAGCATGTCCAATTGCAGTTTCTACAGAAAGAGTGTTTCAGAACGGCTCAATCAAAAGTAAGGTTCAACTCTGTTAGTTGAATGCACAGAACAGAAAGAATTTTCACAGAATGCTACTGTGTAGTTTATATTTGAATATATTCCTTTCTCCAGTATTACCCTCTTAGCGCTACGAATGTCCACTTGCATTTTCTACAGAAAGAGTGTTCAGAACTGCGCAATCAAAAGTATGGTTTAACTCTGTTAGCTTAATGAACATATCAGAAATAAGTTTCACACAACACTTCTGTGTAGTTTTTATTTGAAGATATTATTTTTCCCAATATAGGCCTCTTAGCGCTCAGAATGTCCAATTGCAGTTTCTACAGAAAGAGTGTTTCAGAAAGGCTCAATCAAAACTAAGGTTCAACTCTGTTAGTTGAATGCACAGAACAGAAAGGAATTTCAAACAATGCTTCTGTGTAGTTTATATTTGAACATATTCTTTTTTCCACTATTACCCACTTGGCGCTACGAATGTCCAGTTGCATTTTCTACAGACAGAGTGTTTCAAAACTGCTCAATCAAAAGTATGGTTTAACTCTGTTAGCTGAATGCTCAGATCCGAATGAAGTTTCACAGAATGCTTCTGTGTAGTTTATATTTGAATATATTCCTTTTTCCACTACTACTCTGTTAGCGCTCCAAATGTCCAGTTGCATTTTCTACAGAAAGAGTGTTCAGATCTGCTCAATCAAAAGTATGGTTTAACTCTGTTACCTGAATGCACAGATCAGAAAGATGTTTCACAGAATGATTCTGTGTAGTTTATATTTGGAGACATTCCTTTTTCCACTATTACCCTCTTAGCGCTCCGAATCTCCACCTGCATTTTCTACAGAAAGAGTGTTTCAGAACAGCTCAATCAAAACTAAAGTTCAACTCTTTTAGTTGAACAAACAGAACAGAAAGAAGTTTCACACAATTCTTCTGTGTAGTTTTTATTTGTAGACATTCTTTTTCCCAATATAGGCCTCTTAGCGCTCAGAATGTCCAATTGCAGTTTCTACAGAAAGAGTGTTTCAGAACGGCTCAATCAAAAGTAAGGTTCAACTCTGTTAGTTGAATGCACAGAACAGAAAGAAGTTTAATACAATGCTTCTGTGTGGTTTATATTTGAACATATTCTTTTTTCCACTATTACCCACTTAGCGCTACGAATGTCCAGTTGCATTTTCTACAGACAGAGTGTTTCAAAACTGCTCAATCAAAAGTATGGTTTAACTCTGTTAGCTGAATGCTCAGATCAGAAAGAAGTTTCACAGAATGCTTCTGTGTAGTTTATATTTGAATATATTCCGTTTTCCACTACTACGCTCTTAGCGCTCCAAATGTCCAGTTGCATTTTCTACAGAAAGAGTGTTCAGATCTGCTCAATCAAAAGTATGGTTTAACTCTGTTAGCTGAATGCACAGATCAGAAAGAAGTTTCACCGAATGATTCTGTGTAGTTTATATTTGAAGACATTCCTTTTTCCACTATTACCCTCTTATCGCTCCGAATCTCCACTTGCATTTTCTACAAAAAGAGTGTTTCATAACTGCTCAATCAAAAATATGTTTTATCTCTGTTAACTGAATTTACAGATCAGAAATAAGTTTCACAGAATGCATCTGTGTAGTTTTTATTTGAAGATAATCTTTTTCCCAATGTAGGCCTCTTAGCGCTTAGCATGTCCAATTGCAGTTTCTACAGAAAGAGTGTTTCAGAACGGCTCAATCAAAAGTAAGGTTCAACTCTGTTAGTTGAATGCGCAGAACAGAAAGAATTTTCACAGAATGCTACTGTGTAGTTTATATTTGAATATATTCCTTTTTCCACTATTACCCTCTTAGCGCTCCGAATGTCCACTTGCATTTTCTACAGAAAGAGTGTTCAGAACTGCGCAATCAAAAGTATGGTTTAACTCTGTTAGCTTACTGAACATATCAGAAATAAGTTTCACACAATGCTTCTGTGTAGTTTTTATTTGAAGATATTATTTTTCCCAATAGAGGCCTCTTAGCGCTCAGAATGTCCAATTGCAGTTTCTACAGAGAGAGTGTTTCAGAAAGGCTCAATCAAAAGTAAGGTTCAACTCTGTTAGTTGAATGCACAGAACAGAAAGGAGTTTCATACAATGCTTCTGTGTAGTTTATATTTGAACATATTCTTTATTCCACTATTACCCACTTAGCGCTACGAATGTCCAGTTGCATTTTCTACAGACAGAGTGTTTCAAAACTGCTCAATCAAAAGTATGGTTTAACTCTGTTAGCTGAATGCTCAGATCAGAAAGAAGTTTCACAGAATGCTTCTGTGTAGTTTATATTTGAATATATTACTTTTTCCACTACTACTCTCTTAGCGCTCCAAATGTCCAGTTGCATTTTCTACAGAAAGAGTGTTCAGATCTGCTCAATCAAAAGTATGGTTTAACTCTGTTAGCTGAATGCACAGATCAGAAAGAAGTTTCACAGAATGATTCTGTGTAGTTTATATTTGGAGACATTCCTTTTTAAACTATTACACTCTTAGCGCTCCGAATCTCCACTTGCATTTTCTACAGAAAGAGTGTTTCAGAACGGCTCAATCAAAACTAAGGTTCAACTCTTTTAGTTGAACAAACAGAACAGAAAGAAGTTTCACACAATTCTTCTGTGTAGTTTTTATTTGTAGACATTCATTTTCCCAATATAGGCCTCTTAGCGCTCAGAATGTCCAATTGCAGTTTCTACAGAAAGAGTGTTTCAGAACGGCTCAATCAAAAGTAAGGTTCAACTCTGTTAGTTGAATGCACAGAACAGAAAGAAGTTTCATACAATGCTTCTGTGTAGTTTATATTTGAACATATTCTTTTTTCCACTATAACCCACTTAGCGCTACGAATGTCCAGTTGCATTTTCTACAGACAGAGTGTTTCAAAACTGCTCAATCAAAAGTATGGTTTAACTCTGTTAGCTGAATGCTCAGATCAGAAAGAAGTTTCACAGAATGCTTCTGTGTAGGTTATACATGAATATATTCCTTTTTCCACTACTACGCTCTTAGCGCTCCAAATGTCCAGTTGCATTTTCTACAGAAAGAGTGATCAGATCTGCTCAATCAAAAGTATGGTTTAACTCTATTAGCTGAATGCACAGTTCAGAAAGAAGTTTCACCGAATGATTCTGTGTAGTTTATATTTGAAGACATTCCTTTTTCCACTATTACCCTCTTAGCGCTCCGAATCTCCACTTGCATTTTCTACAAAAAGAGTATTTCATAACTGCTCAATCAAAAATATGTTTTATCTCTGTTAACTGAATTTACAGATCAGAAATAAGTTTCACAGAATGCATCTGTGTAGTTTTTATTTGAAGATATTCTTTTTCCCAATGTAGGCCTCTTAGCGCTTAGCATGTCCAATTGCAGTTTCTACAGAAAGAGTGTTTCAGAACGGCTCAATCAAAAGTAAGGTTCAACTCTGTTAGTTGAATGCACAGAACAGAAAGAATTTTCACAGAATGCTACTGTGTAGTTTATATTTGAATATATTCCTTTTTCCACTATTACCCTCTTAGCACTCCGAATGTCCACTTGCATTTTCTACAGAAAGAGTGTTCAGAACTGCGCAATCAAAAGTATGGTTTAACTCTGTTAGCTTAATGAACATATCAGAAATAAGTTTCACACAATGCTTCTGTGTAGTTTTTATTTGAAGATATTATTTTTCCCAATATAGGCCTCTTAGCGCTCAGAATGTCCAATTGCAGTTTCTACAGAAAGAGTGTTTCAGAAAGGCTCAATCAAAAGTAAGGTTCAACTCTGTTAGTTGAATGCACAGAACAGAAAGAAGTTTCATACAATGCTTCTGTGTAGTTTATATTTGAACATATTATTTTTTCCACTATTACCCACTTAGTGCTACGAATGTCCAGTTGCATTTTCTACAGACAGAGTGTTTCAAAACTGCTCAATCAAAAGTATGGTTTAACTCTGTTAGCTGAATGCTCAGATCAGAAAGAAGTTTCACAGAATGCTTCTGTGTAGTTTATATTTGAATATATTCCTTTTTCCACTACTACTCTCTTAGCGCTCCAAATGTCCAGTTGCATTTTCTACAGAAAGAGTGTTCAGATCTGCTCAATCAAAAGTATGGTTTAACACTGTAGGCTGAATGCACAGATCAGAAAGAAGTTTCAAAGAATGATTCTGTGTAGTTTATATTTTGAGACATTCCTTTTTCCACTATTACCCTCTTAGCGCTCCGAAACTCCACTTGCATTTTCTACAGAAAGTGTGTTTCAGAACGGCTCAATCAAAACAAATGTTCAACTCTTTTAGTTGAACAAACAGAACAGAAAGAAGTTTCACACAATTCTGCTGTGTAGTTTTTATTTGTAGACATTCTTTTTCCCAATATAGGCCTCTTAGCGCTCAGAATGTCCAATTGCCGTTTCTACAGAAAGAGTGTTTCAGAACGGCTCAATCAAAAGTAAGGTTCAACTCTGTTAGTTGAATGCACAGAACGGAAAGAAGTTTCATACAATGCTTCTGTGTAGTTTATATTTGAACATATTCTTTTTTCCACTATTACCCACTTAGCGCTACGAATGTCCAGTTGCATTTTCTACAGACAGAGTGTTTCAAAACTGCTCAATCAAAAGTATGGTTTAACTCTGTTAGCTGAATGCTCAGATCAGAAAGAAGTTTCACAGAATGCTTCTGTGTAGTTTATATTTGAATATATTCCTTTTTCCACTACTACTCTCTTAGCGCTCCAAATGTCCAGTTGCATTTTCTACAGAAAGAGTGTTCAGATCTGCTCAATCAAAAGTATGGTTTAACTCTGTTATCTGAATGCACAGATCAGAAAGAAGTTTCACAGAATGATTCTGTGTAGTTTATATTTTGAGACATTCCTTTTTCCACTATTACCCTCTTAGCGCTCCGAATCTCCACTTGCATTTTCTACAGAAAGTGTGTTTCAGAACGGCTCAATCAAAACAAAGTTTCAACTCTTTTAGTTGAACAAACAGAACAGAAAGAAGTTTCACACAATTCTGCTGTGTAGTTTTTATTTGTAGACATTCTTTTTCCCAATATAGGCCTCTTAGCGCTCAGAATGTCCAATTGCAGTTTCTACAGAAAGAGTGTTTCAGAACGGCTCAATCAAAAGTAAGGTTCAACTCTGTTAGTTGAATGCACAGAACAGAAAGAAGTTTCATACAATGCTTCTGTGTAGTTTATATTTGAACATATTCTTTTTTCCACTATTACCCACTTAGCACTACGAATGTCCAGTTGCATTTTCTACAGACAGAGTGTTTCAAAACTGCTCAATCAAAAGTATGGTTTAACTCTGTTAGCTGAATGCTCAGATCAGAAAGAAGTTTCACAGAATGCTTCTGTGTAGTTTATATTTGAATATATTCCTTTTTCCACTACTACGCTGTTAGCGCTCCAAATGTCCAGTTGCATTTTCTACAGAAAGAGTGTTCAGATCTGCTCAATCAAAAGTATGGTTTAACTCTGTTAGCTGAATGCACAGATCAGAAAGAAGTTTCACCGAATGATTCTGTATTTTATATTTGAAGACATTCCTTTTTCCACTATTACCCACTTAGCGCTCCAAATGTCCAGTTGCATTTTCTACAGAAAGAGTGTTCAGATCTGCTCAATCAAAAGTATGGTTTAACTCTGTTAGATGAATGCACAGATCAGAAAGAAGTTTCACCGAATGATTCTGTGTAGTTTATATTTGAAGACATTCCTTTTTCCACTATTACCCTCTTAGCGCTCCGAATCTCCACTTGCATTTTCTACAAAAAGAGTGTTTCATAACTGCTCAATCAAAAATATGTTTTATCTCTGTTAACTGAATTTACAGATCAGAAATAAGTTTCACAGAATGCATCTGTGTAGTTTTTATTTGAAGATATTCTTTTGCCCAATGTAGGCCTCTTAGCGCTTAGCATGTCCAATTGCAGTTTCTATAGAAAGAGTGTTTCAGAACGGCTCAATTAAAATTAAGGTTCAACTCTGTTAGTTGAATGCACAGAACAGAAAGAATTTTCACAGAATGCTACTGTGTAGTTTATATTTGAATATATTCCTTTTTCCACTATTACCCTCTTAGCGCTCCGAATGTCCACTTGCATTTTCTACAGAAAGAGTGTTCAGAACTGCGCAATCAAAAGTATGGTTTAACTCTGTTAGCTTAATGAACATATCAGAAATAAGTTTCACACAATGCTTCTGTGTAGTTTTTATTTGAAGTTATTATTTTTCCCAATAGAGGCCTCTTAGCGCTCAGAATGTCCAATTGCAGTTTCTACAGGAAGCGTGTTTCAGAAAGGCTCAATCAAAAGTAAGGTTCAACTCTGTTAGTTGAATGCACAGAACAGAAAGAACTTTCATGCAATGGTTCTGTGTAGTTTATATTTGAACATATTCTATTTTCCACTATTACCCACTTGGCGCTACGAATGTCCAGTTGCATTTTCTACAGACAGAGTGTTTCAAAACTGCTCAATCAAAAGTATGGTTTAACTCTGTTAGCTGAATGCTCAGATCAGAAAATAGTTTCACAGAATGCTTCTGTGTAGTTTATATTTGAATATATTCCTTTTTCCACTACTACTCTCTTAGCGCTCCAATTGTCCAGTTGCATTTTCTACAGAAAGAGTGTTCAGATCTGCTCAATCAAAAGTATGGTTTAACTCTGTTAGCTGAATGCACAGATCAGAAAGAAGTTTCACAGAATGATTCTGTGTAGTTTATATTTGGAGACATTCCTTTTTCCACTATTACCCTCTTAGTGCTCCGAATCTCCACTTGCATTTTCTACAGAAAGAGTGTTTCAGAACCGCTCAATCAAAACTAAGGTTCAACTCTTTTAGTTGAACAAACAGAACAGAAAGAAGTTTCACACAATTCTTCTGTGTAGTTTTTATTTGTAGACATTCTTTTTCCCAATATAGGCCTCTTAGCGCTCAGAATGTCCAATTGCAGTTTCTACAGAAAGAGTGTTTCAGAACGGCTCAATCAAAAGTAAGGTTCAACTCTGTTAGTTGAATGCACAGAACAGAAAGAAGTTTCATACAATGCTTCTGTGTAGTTTATATATGAACATATTCTTTTTTCCACTATTACCCACTTAGCGCTACGAATGTCCAGTGGCATTTTCTACAGACAGAGTGTTTCAAAACTGCTCAATCAAAAGTATTGTTTAACTCTGTTAGCTGAATGCTCAGATCAGAAAGAAGTTTCACAGAATGCTTCTGTGTAGTTTTTATTTGAAGATATTCTTTTTCCCAATGTAGGCCTCTTAGCGCTTAGCATGTCCAATTGCAGTTTCTACAGAAAGAGTGTTTCAGAACGGCTCAATCAAAAGTAAGGTTCAACTCTGTTAGTTGAATGCACAGAACAGAAAGAATTTTCACAGAATGCTACTGTGTAGTTTATATTTGAATATATTCCTTTCTCCACTATTACCCTCTTAGCGCTACGAATGTCCACTTGCATTTTCTACAGAAAGAGTGTTCAGAACTGCGCAATCAAAAGTATGGTTTAACTCTGTTAGCTTAATGAACATATCAGAAATAAGTTTCACACAACGCTTCTGTGTAGTTTTTATTTGAAGATATTATTTTTCCCAATATAGGCCTCTTAGCGCTCAGAATGTCCAATTGCAGTTTCTACAGAAAGAGTGTTTCAGAAAGGCTCAATCAAAACTAAGGTTCAACTCTGTTAGTTGAATGCACAGAACAGAAAGGAATTTCAAACAATGCTTCTGTGTAGTTTATATTTGAACATATTCTTTTTTCCACTATTACCCACTTGGCGCTACGAATGTCCAGTTGCATTTTCTACAGACAGAGTGTTTCAAAACTGCTCAATCAAAAGTATGGTTTAACTCTGTTAGCTGAATGCTCAGATCCGAATGAAGTTTCACAGAATGCTTCTGTGTAGTTTATATTTGAATATATTCCTTTTTCCACTACTACTCTCTTAGCGCTCCAAATGTCCAGTTGCATTTTCTACAGAAAGAGTGTTCAGATCTGCTCAATCAAAAGTATGGTTTAACTCTGTTAGCTGAATGCACAGATCAGAAAGAAGTTTCACAGAATGATTCTGTGTAGTTTATATTTGGAGACATTCCTTTTTCCACTATTACCCTCTTAGCGCTCCGAATCTCCACCTGCATTTTCTACAGAAAGAGTGTTTCAGAACGGCTCAATCAAAACTAAAGTTCAACTCTTTTAGTTGAACAAACAGAACAGAAAGAAGTTTCACACAATTCTTCTGTGTAGTTTTTATTTGTAGACATTCTTTTTCCCAATATAGGCCTCTTAGCGCTCAGAAGGTCCAATTGCAGTTTCTACAGAAAGAGTGTTTCAGAACGGCTCAATCAAAAGTAAGGTTCAACTCTGTTAGTTGAATGCACAGAACAGAAAGAAGTTTCATACAATGCTTCTGTGTGGTTTATATTTGAACATATTCTTTTTTCCACTATTACCCACTTAGCGCTACGAATGTCCAGTTGCATTTTCTACAGACAGAGTGTTTCAAAACTGCTCAATCAAAAGTATGGTTTAACTCTGTTAGCTGAATGCTCAGATCAGAAAGAAGTTTCACAGAATGCTTCTGTGTAGTTTATATTTGAATATATTCCGTTTTCCACTACTACGCTCTTAGCGCTCCAAATGTCCAGTTGCATTTTCTACAGAAAGAGTGTTCAGATCTGCTCAATCAAAAGTATGGTTTAACTCTGTTAGCTGAATGCACAGATCAGAAAGAAGTTTCACCGAATGATTCTGTGTAGTTTATATTTGAAGACATTCCTTTTTCCACTATTACCCTCTTAGCGCTCCGATTCTCCACTTGCATTTTCTACAGAAAGAGTGTTTCAGAACGGCTCAATCAAAATAAGGTTCAACACTTTTAGTTGAACAAACAGAACAGAAAGAAGTTTCACAGAATGCTTCTGTGTAGTTTATATTTGAATATATTCCTTTTTCCACTACTAATCTCTTAGCGCTCCAAATGTCCAGTTGCATTTTCTACAGAAAGAGTGTTCTGATCTGCTCAATCAAAAGTATGGTTTAACTCTGTTAGCTGAATGCACAGATCAGAAAGAAGTTTCACAGAATGATTCTGTGTAGTTTATATTTGGAGACATTCCTTTTTCCACTATTACCCTCTTAGCGCTCCGAATCTCCACTTGCATTTTCTACAGAAAGTGTGTTTCAGAACGGCTCAATCAAAACAAAGGTTCAACTCTTTTAGTTGAACAAACAGAACAGAAAGAAGTTTCACACAATTCTGCTGTGTAATTTTTATTTGTAGACATTCTTTATCCCAATATAGGCCTCTTAGCGCTCAGAATGTCCAATTGCAGTTTCTACAGAAAGAGTGTTTCAGAACGGCTCAATCAAAAGTAAGGTTTAACTCTGTTAGTTGAATGCACAGAACAGAAAGAAGTTTCATACAATGCTTCTGTGTAGTTTATATTTGAACATATTCTTTTTTCCACTATTACCCACTTGGCGCTACGAATGTCCAGTTGCATTTTCTACAGACAGACTGTTTCAAAACTGCTCAATCAAAAGTATGGTTTAACTCTGTTAGCTGAATGCTCAGATCAGAAAGAAGTTTCACAGAATGCTTCTGTGTAGTTTATATTTGAATATATTCCTTTTTCCACTACTACTCTCTTAGCGCTCCAAATGTCCAGTTGCATTTTCTACAGAAAGAGTGTTCAGATCTGCTCAATCAAAAGTATGGTTTAACCCTGTTAGCTGAATGCACAGATCAGAAAGAAGTTTCACCGAATGATTCTGTGTAGTTTATATTTGAAGACATTCCTTTTTCCACTATTACCCTCTTAGCGCTCCGAATCTCCACTTGCATTTTCTACAAAAAGAGTGTTTCATAACTGCTCAATCAAAAATATGTTTTATCTCTGTTAACTGAATTTACAGATCAGAAATAAGTTTCACAGAATGCATCTGTGTAGTTTTTATTTGAAGATATTCTTTTTCAAAATGTAGGCCTCTTAGCGCTTAGCATGTCCAATTGCAGTTTCTACAGAAAGAGTGTTTCAGAACGGCTCAATCAAAAGTAAGGTTCAACTCTGTTAGTTGAATGCACAGAACAGAAAGAATTTTCACAGAATGCTACTTTGTAGTTTATATTTGAATATATTCCTTTTTCCACTATTACCTTCTTAGCGCTCCGAATGTCCACTTGCATTTTCTACAGAAAGAGTGTTCAGAACTGCGCAATCAAAAGTATGGTTTAACTCTGTTAGCTTAATGAACATATCAGAAATAAGTTTCACACAATGCTTCTGTGTAGTTTTTATTTGAAGATATTATTTTTCCCAATATAGGCCTCTTAGCGCTCAGAATGTCCAATTGCAGTTTCTACAGAAAGAGTGTTTCAGAAAGGCTCAATCAAAAGTAAGGTTCAACTCTGTTAGTTGAATGCACAGAACAGAAAGAAGTTTCATACAATGCTTCTGTGTAGTTTATATTTGAACATATTATTTTTTCCACTATTACCCACTTAGCGCTACGAATGTCCAGTTGCATTTTCTACAGACAGAGTGTTTCAAAACTGCTCAATCAAAAGTATGGTTTAACTCTGTTAGCTGAATGCTCAGATCAGAAAGAAGTTTCACAGAATGCTTCTGTGTAGTTTATATTTGAATATATTCCTTTTTCCACTACTATGCTCTTAGCGCTCCAAATGTCCAGTTGCATTTTCTGCAGAAAGAGTGTTCAGATCTTCTCAATCAAAAGTATGGTTTAACTCTGTTAGCTGAATGCTCAGATCAGAAACAAGTTTCACAGAATGCTTCTGTGTAGTTTATATATGAATATATTCCTTTTTCCACTACTACTCTCTTAGCGCTCCAAATGTCCAGTTGCATTTTCTACAGAAAGAGTGTTCAGATCTGCTCACTCAAAAGTATGGTTTAACTCTGTTAGCTGAATGCACAGATCAGAAAGAAGTTTCGCAGAATGATTCTGTGTAGTTTATATTTGGAGACATTCCTTTTTCCACTATTACCCTCTTAGCGCTCCGAATCTCCACTTGCATTTTCTACAGAAAGAGTGTGTCAGAACGGCTCAATCAAAACTAAGGTTCAACTCTTTTAGTTGAACAAACAGAACAGAAAGAAGTTTCACACAATTCTTCTGTGTAGTTTTTATTTGTAGACATTCTTTTTCCCAATATAGGCCTCTTAGCGCTCAGAATGTCCAATTGCAGTTTCTACAGAAAGAGTGTTTCAGAACGGCTCAATCAAAAGTAAGGTTCAACTCTGTTAGTTGAATGCACAGAACAGAAAGAAGTTTCATACAATGCTTCTGTGTAGTTTATATTTGAACATATTCTTTTTTCCACTATTACCCACTTAGCGCTACGAATGTCCAGTGGCATTTTCTACAGACAGAGTGTTTCAAAACTGCTCAATCAAAAGTATTGTTTAACTCTGTTAGCTGAATGCTCAGATCAGAAAGAAGTTTCACAGAATGCTTCTGTGTAGTTTTTATTTGAAGATATTCTTTTTCCCAATGTAGGCCTCTTAGCGCTTAGCATGTCCAATTGCAGTTTCTACAGAAAGAGTGTTTCAGAACGGCTCAATCAAAAGTAAGGTTCAACTCTGTTAGTTGAATGCACAGAACAGAAAGAATTTTCACAGAATGCTACTGTGTAGTTTATATTTGAATATATTCCTTTCTCCAGTATTACCCTCTTAGCGCTACGAATGTCCACTTGCATTTTCTACAGAAAGAGTGTTCAGAACTGCGCAATCAAAAGTATGGTTTAACTCTGTTAGCTTAATGAACATATCAGAAATAAGTTTCACACAACGCTTCTGTGTAGTTTTTATTTGAAGATATTATTTTTCCCAATATAGGCCTCTTAGCGCTCAGAATGTCCAATTGCAGTTTCTACAGAAAGAGTGTTTCAGAAAGGCTCAATCAAAACTAAGGTTCAACTCTGTTAGTTGAATGCACAGAACAGAAAGGAATTTCAAACAATGCTTCTGTGTAGTTTATATTTGAACATATTCTTTTTTCCACTATTACCCACTTGGCGCTACGAATGTCCAGTTGCATTTTCTACAGACAGAGTGTTTCAAAACTGCTCAATCAAAAGTATGGTTTAACTCTGTTAGCTGAATGCTCAGATCCGAATGAAGTTTCACAGAATGCTTCTGTGTAGTTTATATTTGAATATATTCCTTTTTCCACTACTACACTCTTAGCGCTCCAAATGTCCAGTTGCATTTTCTACAGAAAAAGTGTTCAGATCTGCTCAATCAAAAGTATGGTTTAACTCTGTTAGCTGAATGCACAGATCAGAAAGAAGTTTCACAGAATGATTCTGTGTAGTTTATATTTGGAGACATTCTTTTTTCCACTATTACCCTCTTAGCGCTCCGAATCTCCACCTGCATTTTCTACAGAAAGAGTGTTTCGGAACGGCTCAATCAAAACTAAAGTTCAACTCTTTTAGTTGAACAAACAGAACAGAAAGAAGTTTCACACAATTCTTCTGTGTAGTTTTTATTTGTAGACATACTTTTTCCCAATATAGGCATCTTAGCGCTCAGAATGTCCAATTACAGTTTCTACAGAAAGAGTGTTTCAGAACGGCTCAATCAAAAGTAAGGTTCAACTCTGTTAGTTGAATGCACAGAATAGAAAGAAGTTTCATATAATGCTTCTGTGTGGTTTATATTTGAACATATTCTTTTTTCCACTATTACCCACTTAGCGCTACGAATGTCCAGTTGCATTTTCTACAGACAGAGTGTTTCAAAACTGCTCAATCAAAAGTATGGTTTAACTCTGTTAGCTGAATGCTCAGATCAGAAAGAAGTTTCACAGAATGCTTCTGTGTAGTTTATATTTGAATATATTCCGTTTTCCACTACTACGCTCTTAGCGCTCCAAATGTCCAGTTGCATTTTCTACAGAAAGAGTGTTCAGATCTGCTCAATCAAAAGTATGGTTTAACTCTGTTAGCTGAATGCACAGATCAGAAAGAAGTTTCACCGAATGATTCTGTGTAGTTTATATTTGAAGACATTCCTTTTTCCACTATTACCCTCTTAGCGCTCCGAATCTCCACTTGCATTTTCTACAAAAAGAGTGTTTCATAACTGCTCAATCAAAAATATGTTTTATCTCTGTTAACTGAATTTACAGATCAGAAATAAGTTTCACAGAATGCATCTGTGTAGTTTTTATTTGAAGATAATCTTTTTCCCAATGTAGGCCTCTTAGCGCTTAGCATGTCCAATTGCAGTTTCTACAGAAAGAGTGTTTCAGAACGGCTCAATCAAAAGTAAGGTTCAACTCTGTTAGTTGAATGCGCAGAACAGAAAGAATTTTCACAGAATGCTACTGTGTAGTTTATATTTGAATATATTCCTTTTTCCACTATTACCCTCTTAGCGCTCCGAATGTCCACTTGCATTTTCTACAGAAAGAGTGTTCAGAACTGCGCAATCAAAAGTATGGTTTAACTCTGTTAGCTTAATGAACATATCAGAAATAAGTTTCACACAATGCTTCTGTGTAGTTTTTATTTGAAGATATTATTTTTCCCAATAGAGTCCTCTTAGCGCTCAGAATGTCCAATTGCAGTTTCTACAGAAAGAGTGTTTCAGAAAGGCTCAATCAAAAGTAAGGTTCAACTCTGTTAGTTGAATGCACAGAACAGAAAGAAGTTTCATACAATGCTTCTGTGTAGTTTATATTTGAACATATTCTTTATTCCACTATTACCCACTTAGCGCTACGAATGTCCAGTTGCATTTTCTACAGACAGAGTGTTTCAAAACTGCTCAATCAAAAGTATGGTTTAACTCTGTTAGTTGAATGCTCAGATCAGAAAGAAGTTTCACAGAATGCTTCTGTGTAGTTTATATTTGAATATATTCCTTTTTCCACTACTACTCTCTTAGCGCTCCAAATGTCCAGTTGCATTTTCTACAGAAAGAGTGTTCAGATCTGCTCAATCAAAAGTATGGTTTAACTCTGTTAGCTGAATGCACAGATCAGAAAGAAGTTTCACAGAATGATTCTGTGTAGTTTATATTTGGAGACATTCCTTTTTAAACTATTACCCTCTTAGCGCTCCGAATCTCCACTTGCATTTTCTACAGAAAGAGTGTTTCAGAACGGCTCAATCAAAACTAAGGTTCAACTCTTTTAGTTGAACAAACAGAACAGAAAGAAGTTTCACACAATTCTTCTGTGTAGTTTTTATTTGTAGACATTCTTTTTCCCAATATAGGCCTCTTAGCGCTCAGAATGTCCAATTGCAGTTTCTACAGAAAGAGTGTTTCAGAACGGCTCAATCAAAAGTAAGGTTCAACTCTGTTAGTTGAATGCAAAGAACAGAAAGAAGTTTCATACAATGCTTCTGTGTAGTTTATATTTGAACATATTCTTTTTTCCACTATTACCCACTTAGCGCTACGAATGTCCAGTTGCATTTTCTACAGACAGAGTGTTTCAAAACTGCTCAATCAAAAGTATGGTTTAACTCTGTTAGCTGAATGCTCAGATCAGAAAGAAGTTTCACAGAATGCTTCTGTGTAGGTTATACATGAATATATTCCTTTTTCCACTAATACGCTCTTAGCGCTCCAAATGTCCAGTTGCATTTTCTACAGAAAGAGTGATCAGATCTGCTCAATCAAAAGTATGGTTTAACTCTGTTAGCTGAATGCACAGATCAGAAAGAAGTTTCACCGAATGATTCTGTGTAGTTTATATTTGAAGACATTCCTTTTTCCAATATTACCCTCTTAGCGCTCCGAATCTCCACTTGCATTTTCTACAAAAAGAGTATTTCATAACTGCTCAATCAAAAATATGTTTTATCTCTGTTAACTGAATTTACAGATCAGAAATAAGTTTCACAGAATGCATCTGTGTAGTTTTTATTTGAAGATATTCTTTTTCCCAATGTAGGCCTCTTAGCGCTTAGCATGTCCAATTGCAGTTTCTACAGAAAGAGTGTTTCAGAACGGCTCAATCAAAAGTAAGGTTCAACTCTGTTAGTTGAATGCACAGAACAGAAAGAATTTTCACAGAATGCTACTGTGTAGTTTATATTTGAATATATTCCTTTTTCCACTATTACCCTCTTAGCGCTCCGAATGTCCACTTGCATTTTCTACAGAAAGAGTGTTCAGAACTGCGCAATCAAAAGTATGGTTTAACTCTGTTAGCTTAATGAACATATCAGAAATAAGTTTCACACAATGCTTCTGTGTAGTTTTTATTTGAAGATATTATTTTTCCCAATATAGGCCTCTTAGCGCTCAGAATGTCCAATTGCAGTTTCTACAGAAAGAGTGTTTCAGAAAGGCTCAATCAAAAGTAAGGTTCAACTCTGTTAGTTGAATGCACAGAACAGAAAGAAGTTTCATACAATGCTTCTGTGTAGTTTATATTTGAACATATTATTTTTTCCACTATTACCCACTTAGCGCTACGAATGTCCAGTTGCATTTTCTACAGACAGAGTGTTTCAAAACTGCTCAATCAAAAGTATGGTTTAACTCTGTTAGCTGAATGCTCAGATCAGAAAGAAGTTTCACAGAATGCTTCTGTGTAGTTTATATTTGAATATATTCCTTTTTCCACTACTACTCTCTTAGCGCTCCAAATGTCCAGTTGCATTTTCTACAGAAAGAGTGTTCAGATCTGCTCAATCAAAAGTATGGTTTAACACTGTAGGCTGAATGCACAGATCAGAAAGAAGTTTCACAGAATGATTCTGTGTAGTTTATATTTGGAGACATTCCTTTTTCCACTATTACCCTCTTAGCGCTCCGAATCTCCACTTGCATTTTCTACAGAAAGTGTGTTTCAGAACGGCTCAATCAAAACAAATGTTCAACTCTTTTAGTTGAACAAACAGAACAGAAAGAAGTTTCACACAATTCTGCTGTGTAGTTTTTATTTGTAGACATTCTTTTTCCCAATATAGGCCTCTTAGCGCTCAGAATGTCCAATTGCAGTTTCTACAGAAAGAGTGTTTCAGAACGGCTCAATCAAAAGTAAGGTTCAACTCTGTTAGTTGAATGCACAGAACGGAAAGAAGTTTCATACAATGCTTCTGTGTAGTTTATATTTGAACATATTCTTTTTTCCACTATTACCCACTTAGCGCTACGAATGTCCAGTTGCATTTTCTACAGACAGAGTGTTTCAAAACTGCTCAATCAAAAGTATGGTTTAACTCTGTTAGCTGAATGCTCAGATCAGAAAGAAGTTTCACAGAATGCTTCTGTGTAGTTTATATTTGAATATATTCCTTTTTCCACTACTACTCTCTTAGCGCTCCAAATGTCCAGTTGCATTTTCTACAGAAAGAGTGTTCAGATCTGCTCAATCAAAAGTATGGTTTAACTCTGTTAGCTGAATGCACAGATCAGAAAGAAGTTTCACAGAATGATTCTGTGTAGTTTATATTTTGAGACATTCCTTTTTCCACTATTACCCTCTTAGCGCTCCGAATCTCCACTTGCATTTTCTACAGAAAGTGTGTTTCAGAACGGCTCAATCAAAACAAAGTTTCAACTCTTTTAGTTGAACAAACAGAACAGAAAGAAGTTTCACACAATTCTGCTGTGTAGTTTTTATTTGTAGACATTCTTTTTCCCAATATACGCCTCTTAGCGCTCAGAATGTCCAATTGCAGTTTCTACAGAAAGAGTGTTTCAGAACGGCTCAATCAAAAGTAAGGTTCAACTCTGTTAGTTGAATGCACAGATCAGAAAGAAGTTTCACCGAATGATTCTGTGTAGTTTATATTTGAAGACATTCCTTTTTCCACTATTACCCTCTTAGCGCTCCGAATCTCCACTTGCATTTTCTACAAAAAGAGTGTTTCATAACTGCTCAATCAAAAATATGTTTTATCTCTGTTAACTGAATTTAGAGATCAGAAATAAGTTTCACAGAATGCATCTGTGTAGTTTTTATTTGAAGATATTCTTTTTCCCAATGTAGGCCTCTTAGCGCTTAGCATGTCCAGTTGCATTTTCTACAGAAAGAGTGTTCAGATCTGCTCAATCAAAAGTATGGTTTAACACTGTAGGCTGAATGCACAGATCAGAAAGAAGTTTCACAGAATGATTCTGTGTAGTTTATGTTTTGAGACATTCCTTTTTCCACTATTACCCTCTTAGCGCTCCGAATCTCCACTTGCATTTTCTACAGAAAGTGTGTTTCAGAACGGCTCAATCAAAACAAATGTTCAACTCTTTTAGTTGAACAAACAGAACAGAAAGAAGTTTCACACAATTCTGCTGTGTAGTTTTTATTTGTAGACATTCTTTTTCCCAATATAGGCCTCTTAGCGCTCAGAATGTCCAATTGCAGTTTCTACAGAAAGAGTGTTTCAGAACGGCTCAATCAAAAGTAAGGTTCAACTCTGTTAGTTGAATGCACAGAACGGAAAGAAGTTTCATACAATGCTTCTGTGTAGTTTATATTTGAACATATTCTTTTTTCCACTATTACCCACTTAGCGCTACGAATGTCAAGTTGCATTTTCTACAGACAGAGTGTTTCAAAACTGCTCAATCAAAAGTATGGTTTAACTCTGTTAGCTGAATGCTCAGATCAGAAAGAAGTTTCACAGAATGCTTCTGTGTAGTTTATATTTGAATATATTCCTTTTTCCACTACTACTCTCTTAGCGCTCCAAATGTCCAGTTGCATTTTCTACAGAAAGAGTGTTCAGATCTGCTCAATCAAAAGTATGGTTTAACTCTGTTAGCTGAATGCACAGATCAGAAAGAAGTTTCACAGAATGATTCTGTGTAGTTTATATTTTGAGACATTCCTTTTTCCACTATTACCCTCTTAGCGCTCCGAATCTCCACTTGCATTTTCTACAGAAAGTGTGTTTCAGAACGGCTCAATCAAAACAAAGTTTCAACTCTTTTAGTTGAACAAACAGAACAGAAAGAAGTTTCACACAATTCTGCTGTGTAGTTTTTATTTGTAGACATTCTTTTTCCCAATATACGCCTCTTAGCGCTCAGAATGTCCAATTGCAGTTTCTACAGAAAGAGTGTTTCAGAACGGCTCAATCAAAAGTAAGGTTCAACTCTGTTAGTTGAATGCACAGATCAGAAAGAAGTTTCACCGAATGATTCTGTGTAGTTTATATTTGAAGACATTCCTTTTTCCACTATTACCCTCTTAGCGCTCCGAATCTCCACTTGCATTTTCTACAAAAAGAGTGTTTCATAACTGCTCAATCAAAAATATGTTTTATCTCTGTTAACTGAATTTAGAGATCAGAAATAAGTTTCACAGAATGCATCTGTGTAGTTTTTATTTGAAGATATTCTTTTTCCCAATGTAGGCCTCTTAGCGCTTAGCATGTCCAATTGCAGTTTCTACAGAAAGAGTGTTTCAGAACGGCTCAATCAAAAGTAAGGTTCAACTCTGTTAGTTGAATGCACAGAACAGAAAGAATTTTCATAGAATGCTACTGTGTAGTTTATATTTGAATATATTCCTTTCTCCACTATTACCATCTTAGCGCTCCGAATGTCCACTTGAATTTTCTACAGAAGCAGTGTTCTGAACTGTGCAATCAAAAGTATGGTTTAACTCTGTTAGCTTAATGAACATATCAGAAATAAGTTTCACACAATGCTTCTGTGTAGTTTTTATTTGAAGATATTATTTTTCCCAATATAGGCCTCTTAGCGCTCAGAATGTCCAATTGCAATTTCTACAGAAAGAGTGTTTCAGAAAGGCTCAATCAAATGTAAGGTTCAACTCTGTTAGTTGAATGCACAGAACAGAAAGAAATTTCATACAATGCGTCTGTGTAGTTTATATTTGAACATATTCTTTTTTCCACTATTACCCACTTGGCGCTACGAATGTCCAGTTGCATTTTCTACAGACAGACTGTTTCAAAACTGCTCAATCAAAAGTATGGTTTAACTCTGTTAGCTGAATGCTCAGATCAGAAAGAAGTTTCACAGAATGCTTCTGTGTAGTTTATATTTGGATATATTCCTTTTTCCACTACTACGCTGTTAGCGCTCCAAATGTCCAGTTGCATTTTCTACAGAAAGAGTGTTCAGATCTGCTCAATCAAAAGTATGGTTTAACTCTGTTAGCTGAATGCACAGATCAGAAAGAAGTTTCACCGAATGATTCTGTATTTTATATTTGAAGACATTCCTTTTTCCACTATTACCCACTTAGCGCTCCGAATCTCCACTTGCATTTTCTACAAAAAGAGTGTTTCATAACTGCTCAATCAAAAATATGTTTTACCTCTGTTAACTGAATTACAGATCAGAAATAAGTTTCACAGAATGCATCTGTGTAGTTTTTATTTGAAGATATTTTTTTCCCAATGTAGGCCTCTTAGCGCTTAGCATGTCCAATTGCAGTTTCTACAGAAAGAGTGTTTCAGAACGGCTCAATCAAAAGTAAGGTTCAACTCTGTTAGTTGAATGCACAGAACAGAAAGAATTTTCACAGAATGCTAATGTGTAGTTTATATTTGAATATATTCCTTTTTCCACTATTACCCTCTTAGCGCTCCGAATGTCCACTTGCATTTTCTACAGAAAGAGTGTTCAGAACTGCGCAATCAAGGTATGGTTTAACTCTGTTAGCTTAATGAACATATCAGAAATAAGTTTCACACAGTGCTTCTGTGTAGTTTTTATTTGAAGATATTATTTTTCCCAATAGAGGCCTCTTAGCGCTCAGAATGTCCAATTGCAGTTTCTACAGAAAGAGTGTTTCAGAAAGGCTCAATCAAAAGTAAGGTTCAACTCTGTTAGTTGAAGGCACAGAACAGAAAGAAGTTTCATAAAATGCTTCTGTGTAGTTTATATTTGAATATATTCCTTTCTCCACTGCTACGCTCTTAGCGCTCCAAATGTCCAGTTGCATTTTCTACAGAAAGAGTGTTCAGATCTGCTCAATCAAAAGTATGGTTTAACTCTGTTAGCTGAATGCACAGATCAGAAAGAAGTTTCACCGAATGATTCTGTGTAGTTTATATTTGAAGACATTCCTTTTTCCACTATTACCCTCTTAGCGCTCCGAATCTCCACTTGCATTTTCTACAAAAAGAGTGTTTCATAACTGCTCAATCAAAAATATGTTTTATCTCTGTTAACTGAATTTACAGATCAGAAATAAGTTTCACAGAATGCATCTGTGTAGTTTTTATTTGAAGATATTCTTTTTCAAAATGTAGGCCTCTTAGCGCTTAGCATGTCCAATTGCAGTTTCTACAGAAAGAGTGTTTCAGAACGGCTCAATCAAAAGTAAGGTTCAACTCTGTTAGTTGAATGCACAGAACAGAAAGAATTTTCACAGAATGCTACTGTGTAGTTTATATTTGAATATATTCCTTTTTCCACTATTACCTTCTTAGCGCTCCGAATGTCCACTTGCATTATCTACAGAAAGAGTGTTCAGAACTGCGCAATCAAAAGTATGGTTTAACTCTGTTAGCTTAATGAACATATCAGAAATAAGTTTCACACAATGCTTCTGTGTAGTTTTTATTTGAAGATATTATTTTTCCCAATATAGGCCTCTTAGCGCTCAGAATGTCCAATTGCAGTTTCTACAGAAAGAGTGTTTCAGAAAGGCTCAATCAAAAGTAAGGTTCAAATCTGTTAGTTGAATGCACAGAACAGAAAGAAGTTTCATACAATGCTTCTGTGTAGTTTATATTTGAACATATTCTTTTTTCCACTATTACCCACTTAGCGCTACGAATGTCCAGTTGCATTTTCTACAGACAGAGTGTTTCAAAACTGCTCAATCAAAAGTATGGTTTAACTCTGTTAGCTGAATGCTCAGATCAGAAAGAAGTTTCACAGAATGCTTCTGTGTAGTTTATATTTGAATATATTCCTTTTTCCACTACTACTCTCTTAGCGCTCCAAATGTCCAGTTGCATTTTCTACAGAAAGAGTGTTCAGATCTGCTCAATCAAAAGTATGGTTTAACTCTGTTAGCTGAATGCACAGATCAGAAAGAAGTTTCACAGAATGATTCTGTGTAGTTTATATTTTGAGACATTCCTTTTTCCACTATTACCCTCTTAGCGCTCCGAATCTCCACTTGCATTTTCTACAGAAAGTGTGTTTCAGAACGGCTCAATCAAAACAAAGTTTCAACTCTTTTAGTTGAACAAACAGAACAGAAAGAAGTTTCACACAATTCTGCTGTGTAGTTTTTATTTGTAGACATTCTTTTTCCCAATATACGCCTCTTAGCGCTCAGAATGTCCAATTGCAGTTTCTACAGAAAGAGTGTTTCAGAACGGCTCAATCAAAAGTAAGGTTCAACTCTGTTAGTTGAATGCACAGATCAGAAAGAAGTTTCACCGAATGATTCTGTGTAGTTTATATTTGAAGACATTCCTTTTTCCACTATTACCCTCTTAGCGCTCCGAATCTCCACTTGCATTTTCTACAAAAAGAGTGTTTCATAACTGCTCAATCAAAAATATGTTTTATCTCTGTTAACTGAATTTAGAGATCAGAAATAAGTTTCACAGAATGCATCTGTGTAGTTTTTATTTGAAGATATTCTTTTTCCCAATGTAGGCCTCTTAGCGCTTAGCATGTCCAATTGCAGTTTCTACAGAAAGAGTGTTTCAGAACGGCTCAATCAAAAGTAAGGTTCAACTCTGTTAGTTGAATGCACAGAACAGAAAGAATTTTCATAGAATGCTACTGTGTAGTTTATATTTGAATATATTCCTTTCTCCACTATTACCATCTTAGCGCTCCGAATGTCCACTTGAATTTTCTACAGAAGCAGTGTTCTGAACTGTGCAATCAAAAGTATGGTTTAACTCTGTTAGCTTAATGAACATATCAGAAATAAGTTTCACACAATGCTTCTGTGTAGTTTTTATTTGAAGATATTATTTTTCCCAATATAGGCCTCTTAGCGCTCAGAATGTCCAATTGCAATTTCTACAGAAAGAGTGTTTCAGAAAGGCTCAATCAAATGTAAGGTTCAACTCTGTTAGTTGAATGCACAGAACAGAAAGAAATTTCATACAATGCGTCTGTGTAGTTTATATTTGAACATATTCTTTTTTCCACTATTACCCACTTGGCGCTACGAATGTCCAGTTGCATTTTCTACAGACAGACTGTTTCAAAACTGCTCAATCAAAAGTATGGTTTAACTCTGTTAGCTGAATGCTCAGATCAGAAAGAAGTTTCACAGAATGCTTCTGTGTAGTTTATATTTGGATATATTCCTTTTTCCACTACTACGCTGTTAGCGCTCCAAATGTCCAGTTGCATTTTCTACAGAAAGAGTGTTCAGATCTGCTCAATCAAAAGTATGGTTTAACTCTGTTAGCTGAATGCACAGATCAGAAAGAAGTTTCACCGAATGATTCTGTATTTTATATTTGAAGACATTCCTTTTTCCACTATTACCCACTTAGCGCTCCGAATCTCCACTTGCATTTTCTACAAAAAGAGTGTTTCATAACTGCTCAATCAAAAATATGTTTTACCTCTGTTAACTGAATTACAGATCAGAAATAAGTTTCACAGAATGCATCTGTGTAGTTTTTATTTGAAGATATTTTTTTCCCAATGTAGGCCTCTTAGCGCTTAGCATGTCCAATTGCAGTTTCTACAGAAAGAGTGTTTCAGAACGGCTCAATCAAAAGTAAGGTTCAACTCTGTTAGTTGAATGCACAGAACAGAAAGAATTTTCACAGAATGCTAATGTGTAGTTTATATTTGAATATATTCCTTTTTCCACTATTACCCTCTTAGCGCTCCGAATGTCCACTTGCATTTTCTACAGAAAGAGTGTTCAGAACTGCGCAATCAAAGTATGGTTTAACTCTGTTAGCTTAATGAACATATCAGAAATAAGTTTCACACAGTGCTTCTGTGTAGTTTTTATTTGAAGATATTATTTTTCCCAATAGAGACCTCTTAGCGCTCAGAATGTCCAATTGCAGTTTCTACAGAAAGAGTGTTTCAGAAAGGCTCAATCAAAAGTAAGGTTCAACTCTGTTAGTTGAAGGCACAGAACAGAAAGAAGTTTCATAAAATGCTTCTGTGTAGTTTATATTTGAATATATTCCTTTCTCCACTGCTACGCTCTTAGCGCTCCAAATGTCCAGTTGCATTTTCTACAGAAAGAGTGTTCAGATCTGCTCAATCAAAAGTATGGTTTAACTCTGTTAGCTGAATGCACAGATCAGAAAGAAGTTTCACCGAATGATTCTGTGTAGTTTATATTTGAAGAGATTCCTTTTTCCACTATTACCCACTTAGCGCTCCAAATGTCCAGTTGCATTTTCTACAGAAAGAGTGTTCAGATCTGCTCAATCAAAAGTATGGTTTAACTCTGTTAGATGAATGCACAGATCAGAAAGAAGTTTCACCGAATGATTCTGTGTAGTTTATATTTGAAGACATTCCTTTTTCCACTATTACCCTCTTAGCGCTCTGAATCTCCACTTGCATTTTCTACAAAAAGAGTGTTTCATAACTGCTCAATCAAAAATATGTTTTATCTCTGTTAACTGAATTTAGAGATCAGAAATAAGTTTCACAGAATGCATCTGTGTAGTTTTTATTTGAAGATATTCTTTTTCCCAATGTAGGCCTCTTAGCGCTTAGCATGTCCAATTGCAGTTTCTACAGAAAGAGTGTTTCAGAACGGCTCAATCAAAAGTAAGGTTCAACTCTGTTAGTTGAATGCACAGAACAGAAAGAATTTTCATAGAATGCTACTGTGTAGTTTATATTTGAATATATTCCTTTCTCCACTATTACCATCTTAGCGCTCCGAATGTCCACTTGAATTTTCTACAGAAGCAGTGTTCTGAACTGTGCAATCAAAAGTATGGTTTAACTCTGTTAGCTTAATGAACATATCAGAAATAAGTTTCACACAATGCTTCTGTGTAGTTTTTATTTGAAGATATTATTTTTCCCAATATAGGCCTCTTAGCGCTCAGAATGTCCAATTGCAATTTCTACAGAAAGAGTGTTTCAGAAAGGCTCAATCAAATGTAAGGTTCAACTCTGTTAGTTGAATGCACAGAACAGAAAGAAATTTCATACAATGCGTCTGTGTAGTTTATATTTGAACATATTCTTTTTTCCACTATTACGCACTTGGCGCTACGAATGTCCAGTTGCATTTTCTACAGACAGACTGTTTCAAAACTGCTCAATCAAAAGTATGGTTTAACTCTGTTAGCTGAATGCTCAGATCAGAAAGAAGTTTCACAGAATGCTTCTGTGTAGTTTATATTTGAATATATTCCTTTTTCCACTACTACTCTCTTAGCGCTCCAAATGTCCAGTTGCATTTTCTACAGAAAGAGTGTTCAGATCTGCTCAATCAAAAGTATGGTTTAACTCTGTTAGCTGAATGCACAGATCAGAAAGAAGTTTCACCGAATGATTCTGTGTAGTTTATATTTGAAGACATTCCTTTTTCCACTATTACCCTCTTAGCGCTCCGAATCTCCACTTGCATTTTCTACAAAAAGAGTGTTTCATAACTGCTCAATCAAAAATATGTTTTATCTCTGTTAACTGAATTTACAGATCAGAAATAAGTTTCACAGAATGCATCTGTGTAGTTTTTATTTGAAGATATTCTTTTTCAAAATGTAGGCCTCTTAGCGCTTAGCATGTCCAATTGCAGTTTCTACAGAAAGAGTGTTTCAGAACGGCTCAATCAAAAGTAAGGTTCAACTCTGTTAGTTGAATGCACAGAACAGAAAGAATTTTCACAGAATGCTACTGTGTAGTTTATATTTGAATATATTCCTTTTTCCACTATTACCTTCTTAGCGCTCCGAATGTCCACTTGCATTATCTACAGAAAGAGTGTTCAGAACTGCGCAATCAAAAGTATGGTTTAACTCTGTTAGCTTAATGAACATATCAGAAATAAGTTTCACACAATGCTTCTGTGTAGTTTTTATTTGAAGATATTATTTTTCCCAATATAGGCCTCTTAGCGCTCAGAATGTCCAATTGCAGTTTCTACAGAAAGAGTGTTTCAGAAAGGCTCAATCAAAAGTAAGGTTCAAATCTGTTAGTTGAATGCACAGAACAGAAAGAAGTTTCATACAATGCTTCTGTGTAGTTTATATTTGAACATATTCTTTTTTCCACTATTACCCACTTAGCGCTACGAATGTCCAGTTGCATTTTCTACAGACAGAGTGTTTCAAAACTGCTCAATCAAAAGTATGGTTTAACTCTGTTAGCTGAATGCTCAGATCAGAAAGAAGTTTCACAGAATGCTTCTGTGTAGTTTATATTTGAATATATTCCTTTTTCCACTACTACTCTCTTAGCGCTCCAAATGTCCAGTTGCATTTTCTACAGAAAGAGAGTTCAGATCTGCTCAATCAAAAGTATGGTTTAAATCTGTTAGCTGAATGCACAGATCAGAAAGAAGTTTCACCGAATGATTCTGTGTAGTTTATATTTGGAGACATTCCATTTTCCACTATTACCCTCTTAGCGCTCCAAATCTCCACTTGCATTTTCTACAGAAAGAGTGTTTCAGAACGGCTCAATCAAAACTAAGTTTCAACGCTTTTAGTTGAACAAACAGAACAGAAAGAAGTTTCACACAATTCTTCTGTGTAGTTTTTATTTGTAGACATTCTTTTTCCCAATATAGGCCTCTTAGCGCTCAGAATGTCCAATTGCAGTTTCTACAGAAAGAGTGTTTCAGAACGGCTCAATCAAAAATAAGGTTCAACTCTGTTAGTTGAATGCACAGAACAGAAAGGAGTTTCATACAATGCTTCTGTGTAGTTTATATTTGAACATATTCTTTTTTCCACTATTACCAACTTAGCGCTACGAATGTCCAGTTGCATTTTCTACAGACAGAGTGTTTCAAAACTGCTCAATCAAAAGTATGGTTTAACTCTGTTAGCTGAATGCTCAGATCAGAAAAAAGTTTCACAGAATGCTTCTGTGTAGTTTATATTTGAATATATTCCTTTTTCCACTACTACGCTCTTAGCGCTCCAAATGTCCAGTTGCATTTTCTACAGAAAGAGTGTTCAGATCTGCTCAATCAAAAGTATGGTTTAACTCTGTTAGCTGAATGCGCAGATCAGAAAGAAGTCTCACCGAATGATTCTGTGTAGTTTATATTTGTAGACATTCCTTTTTCCACTATTACCCTCTTAGCGCTCCGAATCCCCACTTGCATTTTCTACAAAAAGAGTGTTTCATAACTGCTCAATCAAAAATATGTTTTATCTCTGTTAACTGAATTACAGATCAGAAATAAGTTTCACAGAATGCATCTGTGTAGTTTTTATTTGAAGATATTTTTTTCCCAATGTAGGCCTCTTAGCGCTTAGCATGTCCAATTGCAGTTTCTACAGAAAGAGTGTTTCAGAACGCCTCAATCAAAAGTAAGGTTCAACTCTGTCAGTTGAATGCACAGAACAGAAAGAATTTTCACAGAATGCTACTGTGTAGTTTACATTTGAATATATTCCTTTTTCCACTATTACCCTCTTAGCGCTCCGAATGTCCACTTGCATTTTCTACAGAAAGAGTGTCCAGATCTGCTCAATCAAAAGTATGGTTTAACTCTGTTAGCTGAATGCACAGATCAGAAAGAAGTTTCACAGAATGATTCTGTGTAGTTTATATTTGGAGACATTCCTTTTTCCACTATTACCCTCTTAGCGCTCCGAATGTCCACTTGCATTTTCTTCAGAAAGAGTGTTCAGAACTGCGCAATCAAAAGTATGGTTTAACTCTGTTAGCTTAATGAACATATCAGAAATAAGTTTCACACAATGCTTCTGTGTAGTTTTTATTTGAAGATATTATTTTTCCCAATAGAGGCCTCTTAGCGCTCAGAATGTCCAATTGCAGTTTCTACAGAAAGAGTGTTTCAGAAAGGCTCAATCAAAAGTAAGGTTCAACTCTGTTAGTTGAATGCACAGAACAGAAAGAAGTTTCATACAATGCTTCTGTGTAGTTTATATTTGAATATATTCCTTTTTCGACTACTACGCTCTTAGCGCTCCAAATGTCCAGTTGCATTTTCTACAGAAAGAATGTTCAGATCTGCTCAATCAAAAGTATGGTTTAAGTCTGTTAGCTGAATGCACAGATCAGAAAGAAGTTTCACCGAATGGTTCTGTGTAGTTTATATTTGAAGACATTCCTTTTTCCACTATTACCCTCTTAGCGCTCCGAATCTCCACTTGCATTTTCTACAAAAAGAGTGTTTCATAACTGCTCAATCAAAAATATGTTTTATCTCTGTTAACTGAATTTAGAGATCAGAAATAAGTTTCACAGAATGCATCTGTGTAGTTTTTATTTGAAGATATTCTTTTTCCCAATGTAGACCTCTTAGCGCTTAGCATGTCCAATTGCAGTTTCTACAGAAAGAGTGTTTCAGAACGGCTCAATCAAAAGTAAGGTTCAACTCTGTTAGTTGAATGCACAGAACAGAAAGAATTTTCACAGAATGCTACTGTGTAGTTTATATTTGAATATATTCCTTTTTCCACTATTACCCTCTTAGCGCTCCGAATGTCCACTTGCATTTTCTACAGAAAGAGTGTTCAGAACTGCGCAATCAAAATTATGGTTTAACTCTGTTAGCTTAATGAACATATCAGAAATAAGTTTCACACAATGCTTCTGTGTAGTTTTTATTTGAAGATATTATTTTTCCCAATAGAGGCCTCTTAGTGCTCAGAATGTCCAATTGCAGTTTCTACAGAAAGAGTGTTTCAGAAAGGCTCAATCAAAAGTAAGGTTCAACTCTGTTAGTTGAATGCACAGAACAGAAAGAAGTTTCATACAATGCTTCTGTGTAGTTTATATTTGAACATATTCTTTATTCCACTATTACCCACTTAGCGCTACGAATGTCCAGTTTCATTTTCTACAGACAGAGTGTTTCAAAACTGCTCAATCAAAAGTATGGTTTAACTCTGTTAGCTGAATGCTCAGATCAGAAAGAAGTTTCACAGAATGCTTCTGTGTAGTTTATATTTGAATATATTCCTTTTTCCACTACTACTCTCTTAGCGCTCCAAATGTCCAGTTGCATTTTCTACAGAAAGAGTGTTCAGATCTGCTCAATCAAAAGTATGGTTTAACTCTGTTAGCTGAATGCACAGATCAGAAAGAAGTTTCACAGAATGATTCTGTGTAGTTTATATTTGGAGACATTCCTTTTTCCACTATTACCCTCTTAGCGCTCCGAATCTCCACTTGCATTTTCTACAGAAAGAGTGTTTCAGAACGGCTCAATCAAAACTAAGGTTCAACTCTTTTAGTTGAACAAACAGAACAGAAAGAAGTTTCACACAATTCTTCTGTGGGGTTTTTATTTGTAGACATTCTTTTTCCCAATATAGGCCTCTTAGCGCTCAGAATGTCCAATTGCAGTTTCTACAGAAAGAGTGTTTCAGAACGGCTCAATCAAAAGTAAGGTTCAAATCTGTTAGTTGAATGCACAGAACAGAAAGAAGTTTAATACAATGCTTCTGTGTAGTTTATATTTGAACATATTCTTTTTTCCACTATTACCCACTTAGCGCTACGAATGTCCAGTTGCATTTTCTACAGACAGAGTGTTTCAAAACTGCTCAATCAAAAGTATGGTTTAACTCTGTTAGCTGAATGCTCAGATCAGAAAGAAGTTTCACAGAATGCTTCTGTGTAGTTTATATTTGAATATATTCCTTTTTCCACTACTACGCTGTTAGCGCTCCAAATGTCCAGTTGCATTTTCTACAGAAAGAGTGATCAGATCTGCTCAATCAAAAGTATGGTTTAACTCTGTTAGCTGAATGCACAGATCAGAAAGAAGTTTCACCGAATGATTCTGTGTAGTTTATATTTGAAGACATTCCTTTTTCCAATATTACCCTCTTAGCGCTCCGAATCTCCACTTGCATTTTCTACAAAAAGAGTGTTTCATAACTGCTCAATGAAAAATATGTTTTATCTCTGTTAACTGAATTTACAGATCAGAAATAAGTTTCACAGAATGCATCTGTGTAGTTTTTATTTGAAGATATTCTTTTTCCCAATGTAGGCCTCTTAGCGCTTAGCATGTCCAATTGCAGTTTCTACAGAAAGAGTGTTTCAGAACGGCTCAATCAAAAGTAAGGTTCAACTCTGTTAGTTGAATGCACAGAACAGGAAGAATTTTCACAGAATGCTACTGTGTAGTTTATATTTGAATATATTCCTTTTTCCACTATTACCCTCTTAGCGCTCCGAATGTCCACTTGCATTTTCTACAGAAAGAGTGTTCAGAACCGTGCAATCAAAACTAAGGTTCAACTCTTTTAGTTGAACAAACAGAACAGAAAGAAGTTTCACACAATGCTTCTGTGTAGTTTTTATTTGAAGATATTATTTTTCCCAATATAGGCCTCTTCGCGCTCAGAATGTCCAATTGCAGTTTCTTCAGAAAGAGTGTTTCAGAAAGGCTCAATCAAAAGTACGGTTCAAATCTGTTAGTTGAATGCACAGAACAGAAAGAAGTTTCATACAATGCTTCTGTGTAGTTTATATTTGAACATATTCTTTTTTCCACTATTACCCACTTAGCGCTACGAATGTCCAGTTGCATTTTCTACAGACAGAGTGTTTCAAAACTGCTCCATAAAAAGTATGGTTTAACTCTGTTAGCTGAATGCTCAGATCAGAAAGAAGTTTCACAGAATGCTTCTGTGTAGTTTATATTTGAATATATTCCTTTTTCCACTACTACGCTCTTAGCGCTCCAAATGTCCAGTTGCATTTTCAACAGAAAGAGTGTTCAGATCTGCTCAATCAAAAGTATGGTTTAACTCTGTTAGCTGAATGCAAAGATCAGAAAGAAGTTTCACCGAATGATTCTGTGTAGTTTATATTTGAAGACATTCCTTTTTCCAGTATTACCCTCTTAGCGCTCCGAATCTCCACTTGCATTTTCTACAAAAAGAGTGTTTCATAACTGCTCAATCAAAAATATGTTTTATCTCTGTTAACTGAAATTACAGATCAGAAATAAGTTTCACAGAATGCATCTGTGTAGTTTTTATTTGAAGATATTCTTTTTCCCAATGTAGGCCTCTTAGCGCTTAGCATGTCCAATTGCAGTTTCTACAGAAAGAGTGTTTCAGAACGGCTCAATCAAAAGTAAGGTTCAACTCTGTTAGTTGAATGCACAGAACAGAAAGAATTTTCACAGAATGCTACTGTGTAGTTTATATTTGAATATATTCCTTTTTCCACTATTACCCTCTTAGCGCTCGGAATGTCCACTTGCATTTTCTACAGAAAGAGTGTTCAGAACTGCGCAATCAAAAGTATGGTTTAACTCTGTTAGCTTAATGAACATATCAGAAATAAGTTTCACACAATGCTTCTGTGCAGTTTTTATTTGAAGATATTATTTTTCCCAATATAGGCCTCTTAGCGCTCAGAATGTCCAATTGCAGTTTCTTCAGAAAGAGTGTTTCAGAAAGGCTCAATCAAAAGTACGGTTCAAATCTGTTAGTTGAATGCACAGAACAGAAAGAAGTTTCATACAATGCTTCTGTGTAGTTTATATTTGAACATATTCTTTTTTCCACTATTACCCACTTAGCGCTACGAATGTCCAGTTGCATTTCCTACAGACAGAGTGTTTCAAAACTGCTCAATCAAAAGTATGGTTTAACTCTGTTAGCTGAATGCTCAGATCAGAAAGAAGTTTCACAGAATGCTTCTGTGTAGTTTATATTTGAATATATTCCTTTTTCTACTACTATGCTCTTAGCGCTCCAAATGTCCAGTTGCATTTTCAACAGAAAGAGTGTTCAGATCTGCTCAATCAAAAGTATGTTTTAACTCTGTTAGCTGAATGCACAGATCAGAAAGAAGTTTCACCGAATGATTCTGTGTAGTTTATATTTGAAGACATTCCTTTTTCCACTATTACCCCCTTAGCGCTCCGAATCTCCACTTGCATTTTCTACAAAAAGAGTGTTTCATAACTGCTCAATCAAAAATATGTTTTACCTCTGTTAACTGAATTACAGATCAGAAATAAGTTTCACAGAATGCATCTGTGTAGTTTTTATTTGAAGATATTTTTTTCCCAATGTAGGCCTCTTAGCGCTTAGCATGTCCCATTGCAGTTTCTACAGAAAGAGTGTTTCAGAACGGCTCAATCAAAAGTAAGGTTCAACTCTGTTAGTTGAATGCACAGAACAGAAAGAATTTTCACAGAATGCTAATGTGTAGTTTATATTTGAATATATTCCTTTTTCCACTATTACCCTCTTAGCGCTCCGAATGTCCACTTGCATTTTCTACAGAAAGAGTGTTCAGAACTGCGCAATCAAAGTATGGTTTAACTCTGTTAGCTTAATGAACATATCAGAAATAAGTTTCACACAGTGCTTCTGTGTAGTTTTTATTTGAAGATATTATTTTTCCCAATAGAGGCCTCTTAGCGCTCAGAATGTCCAATTGCAGTTTCTACAGAAAGAGTGTTTCAGAAAGGCTCAATCAAAAGTAAGGTTCAACTCTGTTAGTTGAAGGCACAGAACAGAAAGTAGTTTCATAAAATGCTTCTGTGTAGTTTATATTTGAATATATTCCTTTCTCCACTACTACGCTCTTAGCGCTCCAAATGTCCAGTTGCATTTTCTACAGAAAGAGTGTTCAGATCTGCTCAATCAAAAGTATGGTTTAACTCTGTTAGCTGAATGCACAGATCAGAAAGAAGTTTCACCGAATGATTCTGTGTAGTTTATATTTGAAGAGATTCCTTTTTCCACTATTACCCACTTAGCGCTCCAAATGTCCAGTTGCATTTTCTACAGAAAGAGTGTTCAGATCTGCTCAATCAAAAGTATGGTTTAACTCTGTTAGATGAATGCACAGATCAGAAAGAAGTTTCACCGAATGATTCTGTGTAGTTTATATTTGAAGACATTCCTTTTTCCACTATTACCCTCTCAGCGCTCCGAATCTCCACTTGCATTTTCTACAAAAAGAGTGTTTCATAACTGCTCAATCAAAAATATGTTTTATCTCTGTTAACTGAATTTAGAGATCAGAAATAAGTTTCACAGAATGCATCTGTGTAGTTTTTATTTGAAGATATTCTTTTTCCCAATGTAGGCCTCTTAGCGCTTAGCATGTCCAATTGCAGTTTCTACAGAAAGAGTGTTTCAGAACGGCTCAATCAAAAGTAAGGTTCAACTCTGTTAGTTGAATGCACAGAACAGAAAGAATTTTCATAGAATGCTACTGTGTAGTTTATATTTGAATATATTCCTTTCTCCACTATTACCATCTTAGCGCTCCGAATGTCCACTTGAATTTTCTACAGAAGCAGTGTTCTGAACTGTGCAATCAAAAGTATGGTTTAACTCTGTTAGCTTAATGAACATATCAGAAATAAGTTTCACACAATGCTTCTGTGTAGTTTTTATTTGAAGATATTATTTTTCCCAATATAGGCCTCTTAGCGCTCAGAATGTCCAATTGCAATTTCTACAGAAAGAGTGTTTCAGAAAGGCTCAATCAAATGTAAGGTTCAACTCTGTTAGTTGAATGCACAGAACAGAAAGAAATTTCATACAATGCGTCTGTGTAGTTTATATTTGAACATATTCTTTTTTCCACTATTACCCACTTGGCGCTACGAATGTCCAGTTGCATTTTCTACAGACAGAGTGTTTCAAAACTGCTCAATCAAAAGTATGGTTTAACTCTGTTAGCTGAATGCTCAGATCAGAAAGAAGTTTCACAGAATGCTTCTGTGTAGTTTATATTTGAATATATTCCTTTTTCCACTACTACTCTCTTAGCGCTCCAAATGTCCAGTTGCATTTTCTACAGAAAGAGAGTTCAGATCTGCTCAATCAAAAGTATGGTTTAAATCTGTTAGCTGAATGCACAGATCAGAAAGAAGTTTCACCGAATGATTCTGTGTAGTTTATATTTGGAGACATTCCTTTTTCCACTATTACCCTCTTAGCGCTCCAAATCTCCACTTGCATTTTCTACAGAAAGAGTGTTTCAGAACGGCTCAATCAAAACTAAGTTTCAACGCTTTTAGTTGAACAAACAGAACAGAAAGAAGTTTCACACAATTCTTCTGTGTAGTTTTTATTTGTAGACATTCTTTTTCCCAATATAGGCCTCTTAGCGCTCAGAATGTCCAATTGCAGTTTCTACAGAAAGAGTGTTTCAGAACGGCTCAATCAAAAATAAGGTTCAACTCTGTTAGTTGAATGCACAGAACAGAAAGAAGTTTCATACAATGCTTCTGTGTAGTTTATATTTGAACATATTCTTTTTTCCACTATTACCAACTTAGCGCTACGAATGTCCAGTTGCATTTTCTACAGACAGAGTGTTTCAAAACTGCTCAATCAAAAGTATGGTTTAACTCTGTTAGCTGAATGCTCAGATCAGAAAAAAGTTTCACAGAATGCTTCTGTGTAGTTTATATTTGAATATATTCCTTTTTCCACTACTACGCTCTTAGCGCTCCAAATGTCCAGTTGCATTTTCTACAGAAAGAGTGTTCAGATCTGCTCAATCAAAAGTATGGTTTAACTCTGTTAGCTGAATGCGCAGATCAGAAAGAAGTCTCACCGAATGATTCTGTGTAGTTTATATTTGAAGACATTCCTTTTTCCACTATTACCCTCTTATCGCTCCGAATCCCCACTTGCATTTTCTACAAAAAGAGTGTTTCATAACTGCTCAATCAAAAATATGTTTTATCTCTGTTAACTGAATTACAGATCAGAAATAAGTTTCACAGAATGCATCTGTGTAGTTTTTATTTGAAGATATTTTTTTCCCAATGTAGGCCTCTTAGCGCTTAGCATGTCCAATTGCAGTTTCTACAGAAAGAGTGTTTCAGAACGCCTCAATCAAAAGTAAGGTTCAACTCTGTTAGTTGAATGCACAGAACAGAAAGAATTTTCACAGAATGCTACTGTGTAGTTTATATTTGAATATATTCCTTTTTCCACTATTACCCTCTTAGCGCTCCGAATGTCCACTTGCATTTTCTACAGAAAGAGTGTTCAGAACTGCGCAATCAAAAGTATGGTTTAACTCTGTTAGCTTAATGAACATATCAGAAATAAGTTTCACACAATGCTTCTGTGTAGTTTTTATTTGAAGATATTATTTTTCCCAATAGAGGCCTCTTAGCGCTCAGAATGTCCAATTGCAGTTTCTACAGAAAGAGTGTTTCAGAAAGGCTCAATCAAAAGTAAGGTTCAACTCTGTTAGTTGAATGCACAGAACAGAAAGAAGTTTCATACAATGCTTCTGTGTAGTTTATATTTGAATATATTCCTTTTTCCACTACTACGCTCTTAGCGCTCCAAATGTCCAGTTGCATTTTCTACAGAAAGAATGTTCAGATCTGCTCAATCAAAAGTATGGTTTAAGTCTGTTAGCTGAATGCACAGATCAGAAAGAAGTTTCACCGAATGGTTCTGTGTAGTTTATATTTGAAGACATTCCTTTTTCCACTATTACCCTCTTAGCGCTCCGAATCTCCACTTGCATTTTCTACAAAAAGAGTGTTTCATAACTGCTCAATCAAAAATATGTTTTATCTCTGTTAACTGAATTTAGAGATCAGAAATAAGTTTCACAGAATGCATCTGTGTAGTTTTTATTTGAAGATATTCTTTTTCCCAATGTAGGCCTCTTAGCGCTTAGCATGTCCAATTGCAGTTTCTACAGAAAGAGTGTTTCAGAACGGCTCAATCAAAAGTAAGGTTCAACTCTGTTAGTTGAATGCACAGAACAGAAAGAATTTTCACAGAATGCTACTGTGTAGTTTATATTTGAATATATTCCTTTTTCCACTATTACCCTCTTAGCGCTCCGAATGTCCACTTGCATTTTCTACAGAAAGAGTGTTCAGAACTGCGCAATCAAAAGTATGGTTTAACTCTGTTAGCTTAATGAACATATCAGAAATAAGTTTCACACAATGCTTCTGTGTAGTTTTTATTTGAAGATATTATTTTTCCCAATAGAGGCCTCTTAGCGCTCAGAATGTCCAATTGCAGTTTCTACAGAAAGAGTGTTTCAGAAAGGCTCAATCAAAAGTAAGGTTCAACTCTGTTAGTTGAATGCACAGAACAGAAAGAAGTTTCATACAATGCTTCTGTGTAGTTTATATTTGAACATATTCTTTATTCCACTATTACCCACTTAGCGCTACGAATGTCCAGTTTCATTTTCTACAGACAGAGTGTTTCAAAACTGCTCAATCAAAAGTATGGTTTAACTCTGTTAGCTGAATGCTCAGATCAGAAAGAAGTTTCACAGAATGCTTCTGTGTAGTTTATATTTGAATATATTCCTTTTTCCACTACTACTCTCTTAGCGCTCCAAATGTCCAGTTGCATTTTCTACAGAAAGAGTGTTCAGATCTGCTCAATCAAAAGTATGGTTTAACTCTGTTAGCTGAATGCACAGATCAGAAAGAAGTTTCACAGAATGATTCTGTGTAGTTTATATTTGGAGACATTCCTTTTTCCACTATTACCCTCTTAGCGCTCCGAATCTCCACTTGCATTTTCTACAGAAAGAGTGTTTCAGAACGGCTCAATCAAAACTAAGGTTCAACTCTTTTAGTTGAACAAACAGAACAGAAAGAAGTTTCACACAATTCTTCTGTGTGGTTTTTATTTGTAGACATTCTTTTTCCCAATATAGGCCTCTTAGCGCTCAGAATGTCCAATTGCAGTTTCTAAAGAAAGAGTGTTTCAGAACGGCTCAATCAAAAGTAAGGTTCAAATCTGTTAGTTGAATGCACAGAACAGAAAGAAGTTTAATACAATGCTTCTGTGTAGTTTATATTTGAACATATTTTTTTTTCCACTATTACCCACTTAGCGCTACGAATGTCCAGGTGCATTTTCTACAGACAGAGTGTTTCAAAACTGCTCAATCAAAAGTATGGTTTAACTCTGTTAGCTGAATGCTCAGATCAGAAAGAAGTTTCACAGAATGCTTCTGTGTAGTTTATATTTGAATATATTCCTTTTTCCACTACTACGCTGTTAGCGCTCCAAATGTCCAGTTGCATTTTCTACAGAAAGAGTGATCAGATCTGCTCAATCAAAAGTATGGTTTAACTCTGTTAGCTGAATGCACAGATCAGAAAGAAGTTTCACCGAATGATTCTGTGTAGTTTATATTTGAAGACATTCCTTTTTCCAATATTACCCTCTTAGCGCTCCGAATCTCCACTTGCATTTTCTACAAAAAGAGTGTTTCATAACTGCTCAATGAAAAATATGTTTTATCTCTGTTAACTGAATTTACAGATCAGAAATAAGTTTCACAGAATGCATCTGTGTAGTTTTTATTTGAAGATATTCTTTTTCCCAATGTAGGCCTCTTAGCGCTTAGCATGTCCAATTGCAGTTTCTACAGAAAGAGTGTTTCAGAACGGCTCAATCAAAAGTAAGGTTCAACTCTGTTAGTTGAATGCACAGAACAGGAAGAATTTTCACAGAATGCTACTGGGTAGTTTATATTTGAATATATTCCTTTTTCCACTATTACCCTCTTAGCGCTCCGAATGTCCACCTGCATTTTCTACAGAAAGAGTGTTCAGAACTGTGCAATCAAAACTAAGGTTCAACTCTTTTAGTTGAACAAACAGAACAGAAAGAAGTTTCACACAATGCTTCTGTGTAGTTTTTATTTGTAGACATTCTTTTTCCCAATATAGGCCTCTTAGCGCTCAGAATGTCCAATTGCAGTTTCTACAGAAAGAGTGTTTCAGAAAGGCTCAATCAAAAGTAAGGTTCAACTCTGTTAGTTGAATGCACAGAACAGAAAGTAGTTTCATACAATGCTTCTGTGTAGTTTATATTTGAACATATTCTTTTTTCCACTATTACCCACTTAGCGCTACGAATGTCCAGTTGCATTTTCTACAGACAGAGTGTTTCAAAACTGCTCAATCAAAAGTATGGTTTAACTCTGTTAGCTGAATGCTCAGATCAGAAAGAAGTTTCACAGAATGCTTCTGTGTAGTTTATATTTGAATATATTCCTTTTTCCACTACTACCCACTTAGCGCTCCAAATGTCCAGTTGCATTTTCTACAGAAAGAGTGTTCAGATCTGCTCAATCAAAAGTATGTTTTAACTCTGTTAGCTGAATGCACAGATCAGAAAGAAGTTTCACAGAATGATTCTGTGTAGTTTATATTTGGAGACATTCCTTTTTCCACTATTACCCTCTTAGCGCTCCGAAACTCCACTTGCATTTTCTACAGAAAGAGTGTTTCAGAACGACTCAATCAAAACTAAGGTTCAACTCTTTTAGTGGAACAAACAGAACAGAAAGAAGTTTCACACAATTCTTCTGTGTAGTTTTTATTTGTAGACATTCTTTTTCCCAATATAGGCCTCTTAGCGCTCAGAATGTCCAATTGCAGTTTCTACAGAAAGAGTGTTTCAGAACGGCTCAATCAAAAGTAAGGTTCAACTCTGTTAGTTGAATGCACAGAACAGAAAGAAGTTTCATACAATGCTTCTGTGTAGTTTATATTTGAACATATTATTTTTCCACTATTACCCACTTAGCGCTACGAATGTCCAGTTGCATTTTCTACAGACAGAGTGTTTCAAAACTGCTCAATCAAAAGTATGGTTTAACTCTGTTAGCTGAATGCTCAGATCAGAAAGAAGTTTCACAGAATGCTTCTGTGTAGTTTATATTTGAATATATTCCTTTTTCCACTAATACGCTCTTAGCGCTCCAAATGTCCAGTTGCATTTTCAACAGAAAGAGTGTTCAGATCTGCTCAATCAAAAGTATGGTTTAACTCTGTTAGCTGAATGCACAGATCAGAAAGAAGTTTCACCGAATGATTCTGTGTAGTTTATATTTGAAGACATTCCTTTTTCCACTCTTACCCTCTTAGCGCTCCGAATCTCCACTTGCATTTTCTACAAAAAGAGTGTTTCATAACTGCTCAATGAAAAATATGTTTTATCTCTGTTAACTGAATTTACAGATCAGAAATAAGTTGCACAGAATGCATCTGTGTAGTTTTTATTTGAAGATATTCTTTTTCCCAATGTAGGCCTCTTAGCGCTTAGCGTGTCCAATTGCAGTTTCTACAGAAAGAGTGTTTCAGAACGGCTCAATCAAAAGTAAGGTTCAACTCTGTTAGTTGAATGCACAGAACAGAAAGAATTTTCACAGAATGCTACTGTGTAGTTTATATTTGAATATATCCCTTTTTCCACTATTACCCTCTTAGCGCTCCGAATGTCCACTTGCATTTTCTACAGAAAGATTGTTCAGAACTGCGCAATCAAAAGTATGGTTTAACTCTGTTAGCTTAATGAACATATCAGAAATAAGTTTCACACAATGCTTCTGTGTAGTTTTTATTTGAAGATATTATTTTTCCCAATATAGGCCTCTTAGCGCTGAGAATGTCCAATTGCAGATTCTACAGAAAGAGTGTTTCAGAAAGGCTCAATCAAAAGTAAGGTTCAACTCTGTTAGTTGAATGCACAGAACAGAAAGAAGTTTCATACAATGCTTCTGTGTAGTTTATATTTGAACATATTCTTTTTTCCACTATTACCCACTTAGTGCTACGAATGTCCAGTTGCATTTTCTACAGACAGAGTGTTTCAAAACTGCTCAATCAAAAGTATGGTTTAACTCTGTAAGCTGAATGCTCAGATCAGAAAGAAGTTTCACAGAATGCTTCTGTGTAGTTTATATTTGAATATATTCCTTTTTCCACTACTACTCTCTTAGCGCTCCAACTGTCCAGTTGCATTTTCTACAGAAAGAGTGTTCAGATCTGCTCAATCAAAAGTATGGTTTAACTCTGTTAGCTGAATGCACATATCAGAAAGAAGTTTCACAGAATGATTCTGTGTAGTTTATATTTGGAGACATTCCTTTTTCCACTATTACCCTCTTAGTGCTCCAAATCTCCACTTGCATTTTCTACATAAAGAGTGTTTCAGAACGGCTCAATCAAAACTAAGGTTCAACTCTTTTAGTTGAACAAACAGAACAGAAAATAGTTTCACACAATTCTTCTGTGTAGTTTTTATTTGTAGACATTCTTTTTCCCAATATAGGCCTCTTAGCTCTCAGAATGTCCAATTGCAGTTTCTACAGAAAGAGTGTTTCAGAACGGCTCAATCAAAAGTAAGGTTCAACTCTGTTAGTTGAATGCACAGAACAGAAAGAAGTTTCATACAATACTTCTGTGTAGTTTATATTTGAACATATTCTTTTTTCCACTATTACCCACTTAGCGCTACGAATGTCCAGTTGCATTTTCTACAGACAGAGTGTTTCAAAACTGCTGAATCAAAAGTATGGTTTAACTCTGTTAGCTGAATGCTCAGATCAGAAAGAAGTTTCACAGAATGCTTCTGTGTAGTTTATATTTGAATATATTCCTTTTTCCACTACTACGCTCTTAGCGCTCCAAATGTCCAGTTGCATTTTCTACAGAAAGAGTGTTCAGATCTGCTCAATCAAAAGTATGGTTTAACTCTGTTAGCTGAATGCACAGATCAGAAAGAAGTTTCACGGAATGATTCTGTGTAGTTTATATTTGAAGACATTCCTTTTTCCACTATTACCCTCTTAGCGCTCCGAATCTCCACTTGCATTTTCTACAAAAAGAGAGTTTCATAACTGCTCAATCAAAAATATGTTTTATCTCTGTTAACTGAATTTACAGATCAGAAATAAGTTTCACAGAATGCATCTGTGTAGTTTTTATTTGAAGATATTTTTTTAACAATGTAGGCCTCTTAGCGCTTAGCATGTCCAATTGCAGTTTCTACAGAAAGAGTGTTTCAGAACGGCTCAATCAAAAGTAAGGTTCAACTCTGTTAGTTGAATGCACAGAACAGAAAGAATTTTCACAGAATGCTACTGTGTAGTTTATATTTGAATATATTCCTTTTTCCACTATTACCCTCTTAGCGCTCCGAATGTCCACTTGCATTTTCTACAGAAAGAGTGTTCAGAACTGCGCAATCAAAAGTATGGTTTAACTCTGTTAGCTTAATGAACATATCAGAAATAAGTTTCACACAATGCTTCTGTGTAGTTTTTATTTGAAGATATTATTTTTCCCAATATAGGCGTCTTAGCACTCAGAATGTCCAATTGCAGTTTCTACAGAAAGAGTGTTTCAAAACGGCTCAATCAAAAGTAAGGTTCAACTCTGTTAGTTGAATGCACAGAACAGAAAGAAGTTTCATACAATGCTTCTGTGTAGTTTATATTTGAACATATTCTTTTTTCCACTATTACCCACTTAGCGCTACGAATGTCCAGTTGCATTTTCTACAGACAGAGTGTTTCAAAACTGCTCAATCAAAAGTATGGTTTAACTCTGTTAGCTGAATGCTCAGATCAGAAAGAAGTTTCACAGAATGCTTCTGTGTAGTTTATATTTGAATATATTCCTTTTTCCACTACTACTCTCTTAGCGCTCCAAATGTCCAGTTGCATTTTCTACAGAAAGAGTGTTCAGATCTGCTCAATCAAAAGTATGGTTTAACTCTGTTAGCTGAATGCACAGATCAGAAAGAAGTTTCACAGAATGATTCTGTGTAGTTTATATTTGGAGACATTCCTTTTTCCACTATTACCCTCTTAGCGCTCAGAATATCCACTTGCATTTTCTACAGAAAGAGTGTTTCAGAACGGCTCAATCAAAACTAAGGTTCAACTCTTTTAGTTGAACAAACAGAACAGAAAGAAGTTTCACACAATTCTTCTGTGTAGTTTTTATTTGTAGACATTCTTTTTCCCAATATAGGCCTCTTAGCGCTCAGAATGTCCAATTGCAGTTTCTACAGAAAGAGTGTTTCAGAACGGCTTAATCAAAAGTAAGGTTCAACTCTGTTAGTTGAATGCACAGAACAGAAAGTAGTTTCATACAATGCTTCTGTGTAGTTTATATTTGAACATATTCTTTTTTCCACTATTACCCACTTAGCGCTACGAATGTCCAGTTGCATTTTCTACAGACAGAGTGTTTCAAAACTGCTCCATCAAAAGTATGGTTTAACTCTGTTAGCTGAATGCTCAGATCAGAAAGAAGTTTCACAGAATGCTTCTGTGTAGTTTATATTTGAATATATTCCTTTTTCCACTACTACGCTCTTAGCGCTCCAAATGTCCAGTTGCATTTTCAACAGAAAGAGTGTTCAGATCTGCTCAATCAAAAGTATGGTTTAACTCTGTTAGCTGAATGCACAGATCAGAAAGAAGTTTCACCGAATGATTCTGTGTAGTTTATATTTGAAGACATTCCTTTTTCCAGTATTACCCTCTTAGCGCTCCGAATCTCCACTTCCATTTTCTACAAAAAGAGTGTTTCATAACTGCTCAATCAAAAATATGTTTTATCTCTGTTAACTGAAATTACAGATCAGAAATAAGTTTCACAGAATGCATCTGTGTAGTTTTTATTTGAAGATATTCTTTTTCCCAATGTAGGCCTCTTAGCGCTTAGCATGTCCAATTGCAGTTTCTACAGAAAGAGTGTTTCAGAACGGCTCAATCAAAAGTAAGGTTCAACTCTGTTAGTTGAATGCACAGAACAGAAAGAATTTTCACAGAATGCTACTGTGTAGTTTATATTTGAATATATTCCTTTTTCCACTATTACCCTCTTAGCGCTCGGAATGTCCACTTGCATTTTCTACAGAAAGAGTGTTCAGAACTGCGCAATCAAAAGTATGGTTTAACTCTGTTAGCTTAATGAACATATCAGAAATAAGTTTCACACAATGCTTCTGTGCAGTTTTTATTTGAAGATATTATTTTTCCCAATATAGGCCTCTTAGCGCTCAGAATGTCCAATTGCAGTTTCTTCAGAAAGAGTGTTTCAGAAAGGCTCAATCAAAAGTACGGTTCAAATCTGTTAGTTGAATGCACAGAACAGAAAGAAGTTTCATACAATGCTTCTGTGTAGTTTATATTTGAACATATTCTTTTTTCCACTATTACCCACTTAGCGCTACGAATGTCCAGTTGCATTTCCTACAGACAGAGTGTTTCAAAACTGCTCAATCAAAAGTATGGTTTAACTCTGTTAGCTGAATGCTCAGATCAGAAAGAAGTTTCACAGAATGCTTCTGTGTAGTTTATATTTGAATATATTCCTTTTTCCACTACTATGCTCTTAGCGCTCCAAATGTCCAGTTGCATTTTCAACAGAAAGAGTGTTCAGATCTGCTCAATCAAAAGTATGTTTTAACTCTGTTAGCTGAATGCACAGATCAGAAAGAAGTTTCACCGAATGATTCTGTGTAGTTTATATTTGAAGACATTCCTTTTTCCACTATTACCCCCTTAGCGCTCCGAATCTCCACTTGCATTTTCTACAAAAAGAGTGTTTCATAACTGCTCAATCAAAAATATGTTTTATCTCTGTTAACTGAAATTACAGATCAGAAATAAGTTTCACAGAATGCATCTGTGTAGTTTTTATTTGAAGATAATATTTTCCCAATGTAGGCCTCTTAGCGCTTAGCATGTCCAATTGCAGTTTCTACAGAAAGAGTGTTTCAGAACGGCTCAATCAAAAGTAAGGTTCAACTCTGTTAGTTGAATGCACAGAACGGAAAGAATTTTCACAGAATGCTACTGTGTAGTTTATATTATATATATTCCTTTTTCCACTATTACCCTCTTAGCGCTCCGAATGTCCACTTGCATTTTCTACAGAAAGAGTGTTCAGAACTGCGTAATCAAAAGTATGGTTTAACTCTGTTAGCTTAATGAACATATCAGAAATACGTTTCACACAATGCTTCTGTGTAGTTTTTATTTGAAGATATTATTTTTCCCAATATAGGCCTCTTAGCGCTCAGAATGTCCAATTGCAGTTTCTACAGAAAGAGTGTTTCAGAAAGGCTCAATCAAAAGTAAGGTTCAACTCTGTTAGTTGAATGCACAGAACAGAAAGAAGTTTCATACAATGCTTCTGTGTAGTTTATATTTGAACATATTCTTTTTTCCACTATTACCCACTTAGCGCTACGAATGTCCAGTTGCATTTTCTACAGACAGAATGTTTCAAAACTGCTCAATCAAAAGTATGGTTTAACTCTGTTAGCTGAATGCTCAGATCAGAAAGAAGTTTCACAGAATGCTTCTGTGTAGTTTATATTTGAATATATTCCTTTTTCCACTACTACTCTCTTAGCGCTCCAAATGTCCAGTTGCATTTTCTACAGAAAGAGTGTTCAGATCTGCTCAATCAAAAGTATGGTTTAACTCTGTTAGCTGAATGCACAGATCAGAAAGAAGTTTCACAGAATGATTCTGTGTAGTTTATATTTGGAGACATTCCTTTTTCCACTATTACCCTCTTAGCGCTCAGAATATCCACTTGCATTTTCTACAGAAAGAGTGTTTCAGAACGGCTCAATCAAAACTAAGGTTCAACTCTTTTAGTTGAACAAACAGAACAGAAAGAAGTTTCACACAATTCTTCTGTGTAGTTTTTATTTGTAGACATTCTTTTTCCCAATATAGGCCTCTTAGCGCTCAGAATGTCCAATTGCAGTTTCTACAGAAAGAGTGTTTCAGAACGGCTTAATCAAAAGTAAGGTTCAACTCTGTTAGTTGAATGCACAGAACAGAAAGTAGTTTCATACAATGCTTCTGTGTAGTTTATATTTGAACATATTCTTTTTTCCACTATTACCCACTTAGCGCTACGAATGTCCAGTTGCATTTTCTACAGACAGAGTGTTTCAAAACTGCTCAATCAAAAGTATGGTTTAACTCTGTTAGCTGAATGCTCAGATCAGAAAGAAGTTTCACAGAATGCTTCTGTGTAGTTTATATATGAATATATTCCTTTTTCCACTACTACGCTGTTAGCGCTCCAAATGTCCAGTTGCATTTTCTACAGAAAGAGTGATCAGATCTGCTCAATCAAAAGTATGGTTTAACTCTGTTAGCTGAATGCACAGATCAGAAAGAAGTTTCACCGAATGATTCTGTGTAGTTTATATTTGAAGACATTCCTTTTTCCAATATTACCCTCTTAGCGCTCCGAATCTCCACTTGCATTTTCTACAAAAAGAGAGTTTCATAACTGCTCAATGAAAAATATGTTTTATCTCTGTTAACTGAATTTACAGATCAGAAACAAGTTGCGCAGAATGCATCTGTGTAGTTTTTATTTGAAGATATTCTTTTTCCCAATGTTGGCCTCTTAGCGCTTAGCATGTCCAATTGCAGTTTCTTCAGAAAGAGTGTTTCAGAACGGCTCAATCAACAGTAAGGTTCAACTCTGTTAGTTGAATGCACAGAACAGAAAGTATTTTCACAGAATGCTACTGTGTAGTTTATATTTGAATATATCCCTTTTTCCACTATTACCCTCTTAGCGCTCCGAATGTCCACTTGCATTTTCTACAGAAAGAGTGTTCAGAACTGCGCAATCAAAAGTATGGTTTAACTCTGTTAGCTTAATGAACATATCAGAAATAAGTTTCACACAATGCTTCTGTGTAGTTTTTATTTGAAGATATTATTTTTCCCAATATACGCCTCTTAGCGCTCAGAATGTCCAATTGCAGATTCTACAGAAAGAGTGTTTCAGAACGGCTCAATCAAAAGTAAGGTTCAACTCTGTTAGTTGAATGCACAGAACAGAAAGAGGTTTCATACAATGCTTCTGTGTAGTTTATATTTGAACATATTCTTTTTTCCACTATTACCCAACTAGCGCTACGAATGTCCAGTTGCATTTTCTACAGACAGAGTGTTTCAAAACTGCTCAATCAAAAGTATGGTTTAACTCTGTTAGCTGAATGCTCAGATCAGAAAGAAGTTTCACCGAATGATTCTGTGTAGTTTATATTTGAAGACATTCCTTTTTCCACTATTACCCTCTTAGCGCTCCGAATCTCCACTTGCATTATCTACAAAAAGAGTGTTTCATAACTGCTCAATCAAAAATATGTTTTATCTCTGTTAACTGAATTTACAGATCAGAAATAAGTTTCACAGAATGCATCTGTGTAGTTTTTATTTGAAGATATTTTTTTTCCCAATGTAGGCCTCTTAGCGCTTAGCATGTCCAATTGCAGTTTCTACAGAAAGAGTGTTTCAGAACGGCTCAATCAAAAGTAAGGTTCAACTCTGTTAGTTGAATGCACAGAACAGAAAGAATTTTCACAGAATGCTACTGTGTAGTTTATATTTGAATATATTCCTTTTTCCAGTATTACCCTCTTAGCGCTCCGAATGTCCACTTGCATTTTCTACAGAAAGAGTGTTCAGAACTGCGCAATCAAATGTATGGTTTAACTCTGTTAGCTTAATGAACATATCAGAAATAAGTTTCAAACAATGCTTCTCTGTAGTTTTTATTTGAAGATATTATTTTTCCCAATAGAGGCCTCTTAGCGCTCAGAATGTCCAATTGCAGTTTCTACAGAAAGAGTGTTTCAGAAAGGCTCAATCAAAAGTAAGGTTCAATTCTGTTAGTTGAATGCACAGAACAGAAAGAAGTTTCATACAATGCTTCTGTGTAGTTTATATTTGAACATATTCTTTTTTCCACTATTACCCCCTTAGCGCTACGAATGTCCAGTTGCATTTTCTACAGACAGAGTGTTTCAAAACTGCTCAATCAAAAATATGGTTTAACTCTGTTAGCTGAATGCTCAGATCAGAAAGAAGTTTCACAGAATGCTTCTGTGTAGTTTATATTTGAATATATTCCTTTTTCCACTACTACTCTCTTAGCGCTCCAAATGTCCAGTTGCATTTTCTACAGAAAGAGTGTTCAGATCTGCTCAATCAAAAGTATGGTTTAACTCTGTTAGCTGAATGCACAGATCAGAAAGAAGTTTCACAGAATGATTCTGTGTAGTTTATATTTGGAGACATTCCTTTTTAAACTATTACCCTCTTAGCGCTCCGAATCTCCACTTGCATTTTCTACATAAAGAGTGTTTCAGAACGGCTCAATCAAAACTAAGGTTCAACTCTTTTAGTTGAACAAACAGAACAGAAAGAAGTTTCACACAATTCTTCTGTGTAGTTTTTATTTGTAAACATTCTTTTTCCCAATATAGGCCTCTTAGCTCTCAGAATGTCCAATTGCAGTTTCTACAGAAAGAGTGTTTCAGAACGGCTCAATCAAAAGTAAGGTTCAACTCTGTTAGTTGAATGCACAGAACAGAAAGAAGTTTCATACAATGCTTCTGTGTAGTTTATATTTGAACATATTCTTTTTTCCACTATTACCCACTTAGCGCTACGAATGTCCAGTTGCATTTTCTACAGACAGAGTGTTTCAAAACTGCTCAATCAAAATTATGGTTTAACTCAGTTAGCTGAATGCTCAGATCAGAAAGAAGTTTCACAGAATGCTTCTGTGTAGTTTATATTTGAATATATTCCTTTTTCCACTAATACGCTCTTAGCGCTCCAAATGTCCAGTTGCATTTTCAACAGAAAGAGTGTTCAGATCTGCTCAATCAAAAGTATGGTTTAACTCTGTTAGCTGAATGCACAGATCAGAAAGAAGTTTCACCGAATGATTCTGTGTAGTTTATGTTTGAAGACATTCCTTTTTCCACTATTACCCTCTTAGCGCTCCGAATCTCCACTTGCATTTTCTACAAAAAGAGTGTTTCATAACTGCTCAATGAAAAATAAGTTTTATCTCTGTTAACTGAATTTACAGATCAGAAATAAGTTGCACAGAATGCATCTGTGTAGTTTTTATTTGAAGATATTCTTTTTCCCAATGTAGACCTCTTAGCGCTTATCATGTCCAATGCCAATTTCTACAGAAAGAGTATTTCAGAACGGCTCAATCAAAAGTAAGGTTCAACTCTGTTAGTTGAATGCACAGAACAGAAAGAATTTTCACAGAATGCTACTGTGTAGTTTATATTTGAATATATTCCTTTTTCCACTATTACCCTCTTAGCGCTCCGAATGTCCACTTGCATTTTCTACAGAAAGAGTGTTCAGAACTGCGCAATCAAAAGTATGGTTTAACTCTGTTAGCTTAATGAACATATCAGAAATAAGTTTCAAACAATGCTTCTGTGTAGTTTTTATTTGAAGATATTATTTTTCCCAATATAGGCCTCTTAGCGCTCAGAATGTCCAATTGCAGTTTCTACAGAAAGAGGGTTTCAGAAAGGCTCAATCAAAAGTAAGGTTCAATTCTGTTAGTTGAATGCACAGAACAGAAAGAAGTTTCATACAATGCTTCTGTGTAGTTTATATTTGAACATATTCTTTTTTCCACTATTACCCCATTAGCGCTACGAATGTCCAGTTGCATTTTCTACAGACAGAGTGTTTCAAAACTGCTCAATCAAAAGTATGGTTTAACTCTGTTAGCTGAATACTCAGATCAGAAAGAAGTTTCACAGAATGCTTCTGTGTAGTTTATATTTGAATATATTCCTTTTTCCACTACTACTCTCTTAGCACTCCAAATGTCCAGTTGCATTTTCTACAGAAAGAGTGTTCAGATCTGCTCAATCAAAAGTATGGTTTAACTCTGTTAGCTGAATGCACAGATCAGAAAGAAGTTTCACAGAATGATTCTGTGTAGTTTATATTTGGAGACATTCCTTTTTCCACTATTACCCTCTTAGCGCTCCGAATCTCCACTTGCATTTTCTACATAAAGAGTGTTTCAGAACGGCTCAATCAAAACTAAGGTTCAACTCTTTTAGTTGAACAAACAGAACAGAAAGAAGTTTCACACAATTCTTCTGTGTAGTTTTTATTTGTAGACATTCTTTTTCCCAATATAGGCCTCTTAGCTCTCAGAATGTCCAATTGCAGTTTCTACAGGAAGAGTGTTTCAGAACGGCTCAATCAAAAGTAAGGTTCAACTCTGTTAGTTGAATGCACAGAACAGAAAGAAGTTTCATACAATGCTTCTGTGTAGTTTATATTTGAACATATTCTTTTTTCCACTATTACCCACTTAGCGCTACGAATGTCCAGTTGCATTTTCTACAGACAGAGTGTTTCAAAACTGCTCAATCAAAAGTATGGTTTAACTCTGTTAGCTGAATGCTCAGATCAGAAAGAAGTTTCACAGAATGCTTCTGTGTAGTTTATATATGAATATATTCCTTTTTCCACTACTACGCTCTTAGCGCTCCAAATGTCCAGTTGCATTTTCTACAGAAAGAGTGATCAGATCTGCTCAATCAAAAGTATGGTTTAACTCTGTTAGCTGAATGCACAGATCAGAAAGAAGTTTCACCGAATGATTCTGTGTAGTTTATATTTGAAGACATTCCTTTTTCCAATATTACCCTCTTAGCGCTCCGAATCTCCACTTGCATTTTCTACAAAAAGAGAGTTTCATAACTGCTCAATGAAAAATATGTTTTATCTCTGTTAACTGAATTTACAGATCAGAAACAAGTTGCGCAGAATGCATCTGTGTAGTTTTTATTTGAAGATATTCTTTTTCCCAATGTTGGCCTCTTAGCGCTTAGCATGTCCAATTGCAGTTTCTTCAGAAAGAGTGTTTCAGAACGGCTCAATCAACAGTAAGGTTCAACTCTGTTAGTTGAATGCACAGAACAGAAAGTATTTTCACAGAATGCTACTGTGTAGTTTATATTTGAATATATCCCTTTTTCCACTATTACCCTCTTAGCGCTCCGAATGTCCACTTGCATTTTCTACAGAAAGAGTGTTCAGAACTGCGCAATCAAAAGTATGGTTTAACTCTGTTAGCTTAATGAACATATCAGAAATAAGTTTCACACAATGCTTCTGTGTAGTTTTTATTTGAAGATATTATTTTTCCCAATATACGCCTCTTAGCGCTCAGAATGTCCAATTGCAGATTCTACAGAAAGAGTGTTTCAGAACGGCTCAATCAAAAGTAAGGTTCAACTCTGTTAGTTGAATGCACAGAACAGAAAGAGGTTTCATACAATGCTTCTGTGTAGTTTATATTTGAACATATTCTTTTTTCCACTATTACCCAACTAGCGCTACGAATGTCCAGTTGCATTTTCTACAGACAGAGTGTTTCAAAACTGCTCAATCAAAAGTATGGTTTAACTCTGTTAGCTGAATGCTCAGATCAGAAAGAAGTTTCACCGAATGATTCTGTGTAGTTTATATTTGAAGACATTCCTTTTTCCACTATTACCCTCTTAGCGCTCCGAATCTCCACTTGCATTATCTACAAAAAGAGTGTTTCATAACTGCTCAATCAAAAATATGTTTTATCTCTGTTAACTGAATTTACAGATCAGAAATAAGTTTCACAGAATGCATCTGTGTAGTTTTTATTTGAAGATATTTTTTTTCCCAATGTAGGCCTCTTAGCGCTTAGCATGTCCAATTGCAGTTTCTACAGAAAGAGTGTTTCAGAACGGCTCAATCAAAAGTAAGGTTCAACTCTGTTAGTTGAATGCACAGAACAGAAAGAATTTTCACAGAATGCTACTGTGTAGTTTATATTTGAATATATTCCTTTTTCCAGTATTACCCTCTTAGCGCTCCGAATGTCCACTTGCATTTTCTACAGAAAGAGTGTTCAGAACTGCGCAATCAAATGTATGGTTTAACTCTGTTAGCTTAATGAACATATCAGAAATAAGTTTCAAACAATGCTTCTCTGTAGTTTTTATTTGAAGATATTATTTTTCCCAATAGAGGCCTCTTAGCGCTCAGAATGTCCAATTGCAGTTTCTACAGAAAGAGTGTTTCAGAAAGGCTCAATCAAAAGTAAGGTTCAATTCTGTTAGTTGAATGCACAGAACAGAAAGAAGTTTCATACAATGCTTCTGTGTAGTTTATATTTGAACATATTCTTTTTTCCACTATTACCCCCTTAGCGCTACGAATGTCCAGTTGCATTTTCTACAGACAGAGTGTTTCAAAACTGCTCAATCAAAAATATGGTTTAACTCTGTTAGCTGAATGCTCAGATCAGAAAGAAGTTTCACAGAATGCTTCTGTGTAGTTTATATTTGAATATATTCCTTTTTCCACTACTACTCTCTTAGCGCTCCAAATGTCCAGTTGCATTTTCTACAGAAAGAGTGTTCAGATCTGCTCAATCAAAAGTATGCTTTAACTCTGTTAGCTGAATGCACAGATCAGAAAGAAGTTTCACAGAATGATTCTGTGTAGTTTATATTTGGAGACATTCCTTTTTAAACTATAACCCTCTTAGCGCTCCGAATCTCCACTTGCATTTTCTACATAAAGAGTGTTTCAGAACGGCTCAATCAAAACTAAGGTTCAACTCTTTTAGTTGAACAAACAGAACAGAAAGAAGTTTCACACAATTCTTCTGTGTAGTTTTTATTTGTAAACATTCTTTTTCCCAATATAGGCCTCTTAGCTCTCAGAATGTCCAATTGCAGTTTCTACAGAAAGAGTGTTTCAGAACGGCTCAATCAAAAGTAAGGTTCAACTCTGTTAGTTGAATGCACAGAACAGAAAGAAGTTTCATACAATGCTTCTGTGTAGTTTATATTTGAACATATTCTTTTTTCCACTATTACCCACTTAGCGCTACGAATGTCCAGTTGCATTTTCTACAGACAGAGTGTTTCAAAACTGCTCAATCAAAATTATGGTTTAACTCTGTTAGCTGAATGCTCAGATCAGAAAGAAGTTTCACAGAATGCTTCTGTGTAGTTTATATTTGAATATATTCCTTTTTCCACTAATACGCTCTTAGCGCTCCAAATGTCCAGTTGCATTTTCAACAGAAAGAGTGTTCAGATCTGCTCAATCAAAAGTATGGTTTAACTCTGTTAGCTGAATGCACAGATCAGAAAGAAGTTTCACCGAATGATTCTGTGTAGTTTATGTTTGAAGACATTCCTTTTTCCACTATTACCCTCTTAGCGCTCCGAATCTCCACTTGCATTTTCTACAAAAAGAGTGTTTCATAACTGCTCAATGAAAAATAAGTTTTATCTCTGTTAACTGAATTTACAGATCAGAAATAAGTTGCACAGAATGCATCTGTGTAGTTTTTATTTGAAGATATTCTTTTTCCCAATGTAGACCTCTTAGCGCTTATCATGTCCAATGCCAATTTCTACAGAAAGAGTATTTCAGAACGGCTCAATCAAAAGTAAGGTTCAACTCTGTTAGTTGAATGCACAGAACAGAAAGAATTTTCACAGAATGCTACTGTGTAGTTTATATTTGAATATATTCCTTTTTCCACTATTACCCTCTTAGCGCTCCGAATGTCCACTTGCATTTTCTACAGAAAGAGTGTTCAGAACTGCGCAATCAAAAGTATGGTTTAACTCTGTTAGCTTAATGAACATATCAGAAATAAGTTTCAAACAATGCTTCTGTGTAGTTTTTATTTGAAGATATTATTTTTCCCAATATAGGCCTCTTAGCGCTCAGAATGTCCAATTGCAGTTTCTACAGAAAGAGGGTTTCAGAAAGGCTCAATCAAAAGTAAGGTTCAATTCTGTTAGTTGAATGCACAGAACAGAAAGAAGTTTCATACAATGCTTCTGTGTAGTTTATATTTGAACATATTCTTTTTTCCACTATTACCCCATTAGCGCTACGAATGTCCAGTTGCATTTTCTACAGACAGAGTGTTTCAAAACTGCTCAATCAAAAGTATGGTTTAACTCTGTTAGCTGAATACTCAGATCAGAAAGAAGTTTCACAGAATGCTTCTGTGTAGTTTATATTTGAATATATTCCTTTTTCCACTACTACTCTCTTAGCACTCCAAATGTCCAGTTGCATTTTCTACAGAAAGAGTGTTCAGATCTGCTCAATCAAAAGTATGGTTTAACTCTGTTAGCTGAATGCACAGATCAGAAAGAAGTTTCACAGAATGATTCTGTGTAGTTTATATTTGGAGACATTCCTTTTTCCACTATTACCCTCTTAGCGCTCCGAATCTCCACTTGCATTTTCTACATAAAGAGTGTTTCAGAACGGCTCAATCAAAACTAAGGTTCAACTCTTTTAGTTGAACAAACAGAACAGAAAGAAGTTTCACACAATTCTTCTGTGTAGTTTTTATTTGTAGACATTCTTTTTCCCAATATAGGCCTCTTAGCTCTCAGAATGTCCAATTGCAGTTTCTACAGGAAGAGTGTTTCAGAACGGCTCAATCAAAAGTAAGGTTCAACTCTGTTAGTTGAATGCACAGAACAGAAAGAAGTTTCATACAATGCTTCTGTGTAGTTTATATTTGAACATATTCTTTTTTCCACTATTACCCACTTAGCGCTACGAATGTCCAGTTGCATTTTCTACAGACAGAGTGTTTCAAAACTGCTGAATCAAAAGTATGGTTTAACTCTGTTAGCTGAATGCTCAGATCAGAAAGAAGTTTCACAGAATGCTTCTGTGTAGTTTATATTTGAATATATTCCTTTTTCCACTACTACTCTCTTAGCGCTCCAAATATCCAGTTGCATTTTCTACAGAAAGAGTGTTCAGATCTGCTCAATCAAAAGTATGGTTTAACTCTGTTAGCTGAATGCACAGATCAGAAAGAAGTTTCACAGAATGATTCTGTGTACTTTATATTTGGAGACATTCCTTTTTCCACTATTACCCTCTTAGCGCTCCGAATCTCCACTTGCATTTTCTACAGAAAGAGTGTTTCAGAACGGCTCAATCAAAACTAGGGTTCAACTCTTTTAGTTGAACAAACAGAACAGAAAGAAGTTTCACACAATTCTTCTGTGTAGTTTTTATTTGTAGACATTCTTTTTCCCAATAGAGGCCTCTTAGCTCTCAGAATGTCCAATTGCAATTTCTACAGAAAGAGTGTTTCAGAACGGCTCAATCAAAAGTAAGGTTCAACTCTGTTAGTTGAATGCACAGAACAGAAAGAGGTTTCATACAATGCTTCTGTGTAGTTTATATTTGAACATATTCTTTTTTCCACTATTACCCAATTAGCGCTACGAATGTCCAGTTGCATTTTCTACAGACAGAGTGTTTCAAAACTGCTCAATCAAAAGTATGGTTTAACTCTGTTAGCTGAATGCTCAGATCAGAAAGAAGTTTCACAGAATGCTTCTGTGTAGTTTATATTTGAATATATTCCTTTTTCCACTACTACGCTCTTCGCGCTCCAAATGTCCAGTTGCATTTTCTACAGAAAGAGTGTTCAGATCTGCTCAATCAAAAGTATGGTTTAACTCTGTTAGCTGAATGCACAGATCAGAAAGAAGTTTCACCGAATGATTCTGTGTAGTTTATGTTTGAAGACATTCCTTTTTCCAATATTACCCTCTTAGCGCTCTGAATCTCCACTTGCATTTTCTACAAAAAGAGTGTTTCATAACTGCTCAATGAAAAATATGTTTTATCTCTGTTAACTGAATTTACAGATCAGAAATAAGTTGCACAGAATGCATCTGTGTAGTTTTTATTTGAAGATATTCTTTTTCCCAATGTAGGCCTCTTAGCGCTTAGCATGTCCAATTGCAGTTTCTACAGAAAGAGTGTTTCAGAACGGCTCAATAAAAAGTAAGGTTCAACTCTGTTAGTTGAATGCACAGAACAGAAAGAATTTTCACAGAATGCTACTGTGTAGTTTATATTTGAATATATCCCTTTTTCCACTATTACCCTCTTAGCGCTCCGAATGTCCACTTGCATTTTCTACAGAAAGAGTGTTCAGAACTGCGCAATCAAAAGTATGGTTTAACTCTGTTAGCTTAATGAACATATCAGAAATAAATTTCACACAATGCTTCTGTGTAGTTTTTATTTGAAGATATTATTTTTCCCAATATAGGCCTCTTAGCGCTCAGAATGTCCAATTGCAGATTCTACAGAAAGAGTGTTTCAGAAAGGCTCAATCAAAAGTAAGGTTCAACTCTGTTAGTTGAATGCACAGAACAGAAAGAAGCTTCATACAATGCTTCTGTGTAGTTTATATTTGAACATATTCTTTTTTCCACTATTACCCACTTAGCGCTACGAATGTCCAGTTTCATTTTCTACAGACAGAGTGTTTCAAAACTGCTCAATCAAAAGAATGGTTTAACTCTGTTAGCTGAATGCTCAGATCAGAAAGAAGTTTCACAGAATGCTTCTGTGTAGTTTATATTTGAATATATTCCTTTTTCCACTACTACTCTCTTAGCGCTCCAAATGTCCAGTTGCATTTTCTACAGAAAGAGTGTTCAGATCTGCTCAATCAAAAGTATGGTTTAACTCTGTTAGCTGAATGCACAGATCAGAAAGAAGTTTCACAGAATGATTCTGTGTAGTTTATATTTGGAGACATTCCTTTTTCCACTATTACCCTCTTAGCGCTCCGAATCTCCACTTGCATTTTCTACAGAAAGAGTGTTTCAGAACGGCTCAATCAAAACAAAGGTTCAACTCTTTTAGTTGAACAAACAGAACAGAAAGAAGTTTCACACAATTCTTCTGTGTAGTTTTTTTTTGTAGACATTCTTTTTCCCAATATAGGCCTCTTAGCGCTCAGAATGTCCAATTGCAGTTTCTACAGAAAGAGTGTTTCAGAACGGCTCAATCAAAAGTAAGGTTCAACTCTGTTAGTTGAATGCACAGAACAGAAAGAGGTTTCATACAATGTTTCTGTGTAGTTTATATTTGAACATATTCTTTTTTCCACTATTACCCACTTAGCGCTACGAATGTCCAGTTGCATTTTCTACAGACAGAGTGTTTCAAAACTGCTCAATCAAAAGTATGGTTTAACTCTGTTAGCTGTATGCTCAGATCAGAAAGAAGTTTCACAGAATGCTTCTGTGTAGTTTATATTTGAATATATTCCTTTTTCCACTACTACGCTCTTAGCGCTCCAAATGTCCAGTTGCATTTTCAACAGAAAGAGTGTTCAGATCTGCTCAATCAAAAGTATGGTTTAACTCTGTTAGCTGAATGCACAGATCAGAAAGAAGTTTCACCGAATGATTCTGTGTAGTTTATATTTGAAGACATTCCTTTTTCCACTATTACCCTCTTAGCGCTCCGAATCTCCACTTGCATTTTCTACAAAAAGAGTGTTTCATAACTGCTCAATCAAAAATATGTTTTATCTCTGTTAACTGAAATTACAGATCAGAAATAAGTTTCACAGAATGCATCTGTGTAGTTTTTATTTGAAGATATTCTTTTTCCCAATGTAGGCCTCTTAGCGCTTAGCATGTCCAATTGCAGTTTCTACAGAAAGAGTGTTTCAGAACGGCTCAATCAAAAGTAAGGTTCAACTCTGTTAGTTGAATGCACAGAACAGAAAGAATTTTCACAGAATGCCACTGTGTAGTTTATATTTGAATATATTCCTTTTTCCACTACTACCCTCTTAGAGCTCCGAATGTCCACTTGCATTTTCTACAGAAAGAGTGTTCAGAACTGCGCAATCAAAAGTATGGTTTAACTCTGTTAGCTTAATGAACATATCAGAAATAAGTTTCACACAATGCTTCTGTGTAGTTTTTATTTGAAGATATTATTTTTCCCAATATAGGCCTCTTAGCGCTCAGAATGTCCAATTGCAGTTTCTTCAGAAAGAGTGTTTCAGAAAGGCTCAATCAAAAGTACGGTTCAAATCTGTTAGTTGAATGCACAGAACAGAAAGAAGTTTCATACAATGCTTCTGTGTAGTTTATATTTGAACATATTCTTTTTTCCACTATTACCCACTTAGCGCTACGAATGTCCAGTTGCATTTTCTACAGACAGAGTGTTTCAAAACTGCTCCATCAAAAGTATGGTTTAACTCTGTTAGCTGAATGCTCAGATCAGAAAGAAGTTTCACAGAATGCTTCTGTGTAGTTTATATTTGAATATATTCCTTTTTCCACTACTATGCTCTTAGCGCTCCAAATGTCCAGTTGCATTTTCAACAGAAAGAGTGTTCAGATCTGCTCAATCAAAAGTATGTTTTAACTCTGTTAGCTGAATGCACAGATCAGAAAGAAGTTTCACCGAATGATTCTGTGTAGTTTATATTTGAAGACATTCCTTTTTCCACTATTACCCCCTTAGCGCTCCGAATCTCCACTTGCATTTTCTACAAAAAGAGTGTTTCATAACTGCTCAATCAAAAATATGTTTTATCTCTGTTAACTGAAATTACAGATCAGAAATAAGTTTCACAGAATGCATCTGTGTAGTTTTTATTTGAAGATAATATTTTTCCCAATGTAGGCCTCTTAGCGCTTAGCATGTCCAATTGCAGTTTCTACAGAAAGAGTGTTTCAGAACGGCTCAATCAAAAGTAAGGTTCAACTCTGTTAGTTGAATGCACAGAACGGAAAGAATTTTCACAGAATGCTACTGTGTAGTTTATATTATATATATTCCTTTTTCCACTATTACCCTCTTAGCGCTCCGAATGTCCACTTGCATTTTCTACAGAAAGAGTGTTCAGAACTGCGCAATCAAAAGTATGGTTTAACTCTGTTAGCTTAATGAACATATCAGAAATACGTTTCACACAATGCTTCTGTGTAGTTTTTATTTGAAGATATTATTTTTCCCAATATAGGCCTCTTAGCGCTCAGAATGTCCAATTGCAGTTTCTACAGAAAGAGTGTTTCAGAAAGGCTCAATCAAAAGTAAGGTTCAACTCTGTTAGTTGAATGCACAGAACAGAAAGAAGTTTCATACAATGCTTCTGTGTAGTTTATATTTGAACATATTCTTTTTTCCACTATTACCCACTTAGCGCTACGAATGTCCAGTTGCATTTTCTACAGACAGAATGTTTCAAAACTGCTCAATCAAAAGTATGGTTTAACTCTGTTAGCTGAATGCTCAGATCAGAAAGAAGTTTCACAGAATGCTTCTGTGTAGTTTATATTTGAATATATTCCTTTTTCCACTACTACTCTCTTAGCGCTCCAAATGTCCAGTTGCATTTTCTACAGAAAGAGTGTTCAGATCTGCTCAATCAAAAGTATGGTTTAACTCTGTTAGCTGAATGCACAGATCAAAAAGAAGTTTCACAGAATGATTCTGTGTAGTTTATATTTGGAGACATTCCTTTTTCCACTATTACCCTCTTAGCGCTCAGAATATCCACTTGCATTTTCTACAGAAAGAGTGTTTCAGAACGGCTCAATCAAAACTAAGGTTCAACTCTTTTAGTTGAACAAACAGAACAGAAAGAAGTTTCACACAATTCTTCTGTGTAGTTTTTATTTGTAGACATTCTTTTTCCCAATATAGGCCTCTTAGCGCTCAGAATGTCCAATTGCAGTTTCTACAGAAAGAGTGTTTCAGAACGGCTTAATCAAAAGTAAGGTTCAACTCTGTTAGTTGAATGCACAGAACAGAAAGTAGTTTCATACAATGCTTCTGTGTAGTTTATATTTGAACATATTCTTTTTTCCACTATTACCCACTTAGCGCTACGAATGTCCAGTTGCATTTTCTACAGACAGAGTGTTTCAAAACTGCTCAATCAAAAGTATGGTTTAACTCTGTTAGCTGAATGCTCAGATCAGAAAGAAGTTTCACTGAATGCTTCTGTGTAGTTTATATATGAATATATTCCTTTTTCCACTACTACGCTCTTAGCGCTCCAAATGTCCAGTTGCATTTTCTACAGAAAGAGTGATCAGATCTGCTCAATCAAAAGTATGGTTTAACTCTGTTAGCTGAATGCACAGATCAGAAAGAAGTTTCACCGAATGATTCTGTGTAGTTTATATTTGAAGACATTCCTTTTTCCAATATTACCCTCTTAGCGCTCCGAATCTCCACTTGCATTTTCTACAAAAAGAGAGTTTCATAACTGCTCAATGAAAAATATGTTTTATCTCTGTTAACTGAATTTACAGATCAGAAACAAGTTGCGCAGAATGCATCTGTGTAGTTTTTATTTGAAGATATTCTTTTTCCCAATGTTGGCCTCTTAGCGCTTAGCATGTCCAATTGCAGTTTCTTCAGAAAGAGTGTTTCAGAACGGCTCAATCAACAGTAAGGTTCAACTCTGTTAGTTGAATGCACAGAACAGAAAGTATTTTCACAGAATGCTACTGTGTAGTTTATATTTGAATATATCCCTTTTTCCACTATTACCCTCTTAGCGCTCCGAATGTCCACTTGCATTTTCTACAGAAAGAGTGTTCAGAACTGCGCAATCAAAAGTATGGTTTAACTCTGTTAGCTTAATGAACATATCAGAAATAAGTTTCACACAATGCTTCTGTGTAGTTTTTATTTGAAGATATTATTTTTCCCAATATACGCCTCTTAGCGCTCAGAATGTCCAATTGCAGATTCTACAGAAAGAGTGTTTCAGAACGGCTCAATCAAAAGTAAGGTTCAACTCTGTTAGTTGAATGCACAGAACAGAAAGAGGTTTCATACAATGCTTCTGTGTAGTTTATATTTGAACATATTCTTTTTTCCACTATTACCCAACTAGCGCTACGAATGTCCAGTTGCATTTTCTACAGACAGAGTGTTTCAAAACTGCTCAATCAAAAGTATGGTTTAACTCTGTTAGCTGAATGCTCAGATCAGAAAGAAGTTTCACCGAATGATTCTGTGTAGTTTATATTTGAAGACATTCCTTTTTCCACTATTACCCTCTTAGCGCTCCGAATCTCCACTTGCATTATCTACAAAAAGAGTGTTTCATAACTAATCAATCAAAAATATGTTTTATCTCTGTTAACTGAATTTACAGATCAGAAATAAGTTTCACAGAATGCATCTGTGTAGTTTTTATTTGAAGATATTTTTTTTCCCAATGTAGGCCTCTTAGCGCTTAGCATGTCCAATTGCAGTTTCTACAGAAAGAGTGTTTCAGAACGGCTCAATCAAAAGTAAGGTTCAACTCTGTTAGTTGAATGCACAGAACAGAAAGAATTTTCACAGAATGCTACTGTGTAGGTTATATTTGAATATATTCCTTTTTCCACTATTACCCTCTTAGCGCTCCGAATGTCCACTTGCATTTTCTACAGAAAGAGTGTTCAGAACTGCGCAATCAAATGTATGGTTTAACTCTGTTAGCTTAATGAACATATCAGAAATAAGTTTCAAACAATGCTTCTCTGTAGTTTTTATTTGAAGATATTATTTTTCCCAATAGAGGCCTCTTAGCGCTCAGAATGTCCAATTGCAGTTTCTACAGAAAGAGTGTTTCAGAAAGGCTCAATCAAAAGTAATGTTCAATTCTGTTAGTTGAATGCACAGAACAGAAAGAAGTTTCATACAATGCTTCTGTGTAGTTTATATTTGAACATATTCTTTTTTCCACTATTACCCCCTTAGCGCTACGAATGTCCAGTTGCATTTTCTACAGACAGAGTGTTTCAAAACTGCTCAATCAAAAATATGGTTTAACTCTGTTAGCTGAATGCTCAGATCAGAAAGAAGTTTCACAGAATGCTTCTGTGTAGTTTATATTTGAATATATTCCTTTTTCCACTACTACTCTCTTAGCGCTCCAAATGTCCAGTTGCATTTTCTACAGAAAGAGTGTTCAGATCTGCTCAATCAAAAGTATGGTTTAACTCTGTTAGCTGAATGCACAGATCAGAAAGAAGTTTCACAGAATGATTCTGTGTAGTTTATATTTGGAGACATTCCTTTTTAAACTATTACCCTCTTAGCGCTCCGAATCTCCACTTGCATTTTCTACATAAAGAGTGTTTCAGAACGGCTCAATCAAAACTAAGGTTCAACTCTTTTAGTTGAACAAACAGAACAGAAAGAAGTTTCACACAATTCTTCTGTGTAGTTTTTATTTGTAAACATTCTTTTTCCCAATATAGGCCTCTTAGCTCTCAGAATGTCCAATTGCAGTTTCTACAGAAAGAGTGTTTCAGAACGGCTCAATCAAAAGTAAGGTTCAACTCTGTTAGTTGAATGCACAGAACAGAAAGAAGTTTCATACAATGCTTCTGTGTAGTTTATATTTGAACATATTCTTTTTTCCACTATTACCCACTTAGCGCTACGAATGTCCAGTTGCATTTTCTACAGACAGAGTGTTTCAAAACTGCTCAATCAAAATTATGGTTTAACTCTGTTAGCTGAATGCTCAGATCAGAAAGAAGTTTCACAGAATGCTTCTGTGTAGTTTATATTTGAATATATTCCTTTTTCCACTAATACGCTCTTAGCGCTCCAAATGTCCAGTTGCATTTTCAACAGAAAGAGTGTTCAGATCTGCTCAATCAAAAGTATGGTTTAACTCTGTTAGCTGAATGCACAGATCAGAAAGAAGTTTCACCGAATGATTCTGTGTAGTTTATGTTTGAAGACATTCCTTTTTCCACTATTACCCTCTTAGCGCTCCGAATCTCCACTTGCATTTTCTACAAAAAGAGTGTTTCATAACTGCTCAATGAAAAATAAGTTTTATCTCTGTTAACTGAATTTACAGATCAGAAATAAGTTGCACAGAATGCATCTGTGTAGTTTTTATTTGAAGATATTCTTTTTCCCAATGTAGGCCTCTTAGCGCTTATCATGTCCAATGCCAATTTCTACAGAAAGAGTATTTCAGAACGGCTCAAACAAAAGTAAGGTTCAACTCTGTTAGTTGAATGCACAGAACAGAAAGAATTTTCACAGAATGCTACTGTGTAGTTTATATTTGAATATATTCCTTTTTCCACTATTACACTCTTAGCGCTCCGAATGTCCACTTGCATTTTCTACAGAAAGAGTGTTCAGAACTGCGCAATCAAAAGTATGGTTTAACTCTGTTAGCTTAATGAACATATCAGAAATAAGTTTCAAACAATGCTTCTGTGTAGTTTTTATTTGAAGATATTATTTTTCCCAATATAGGCCTCTTAGCGCTCAGAATGTCCAATTGCAGTTTCTACAGAAAGAGGGTTTCAGAAAGGCTCAATCAAAAGTAAGGTTCAATTCTGTTAGTTGAATGCACAGAACAGAAAGAAGTTTCATACAATGCTTCTGTGTAGTTTATATTTGAACATATTCTTTTTTCCACTATTACCCCATTAGCGCTACGAATGTCCAGTTGCATTTTCTACAGACAGAGTGTTTCAAAACTGCTCAATCAAAAGTATGGTTTAACTCTGTTAGCTGAATACTCAGATCAGAAAGAAGTTTCACAGAATGCTTCTGTGTAGTTTATATTTGAATATATTCCTTTTTCCACTACTACTCTCTTAGCACTCCAAATGTCCAGTTGCATTTTCTACAGAAAGAGTGTTCAGATCTGCTCAATCAAAAGTATGGTTTAACTCTGTTAGCTGAATGCACAGATCAGAAAGAAGTTTCACAGAATGATTCTGTGTAGTTTATATTTGGAGACATTCCTTTTTCCACTATTACCCTCTTAGCGCTCCGAATCTCCACTTGCATTTTCTACATAAAGAGTGTTTCAGAACGGCTCAATCAAAACTAAGGTTCAACTCTTTTAGTTGAACAAACAGAACAGAAAGAAGTTTCACACAATTCTTCTGTGTAGTTTTTATTTGTAGACATTCTTTTTCCCAATATAGGCCTCTTAGCTCTCAGAATGTCCAATTGCAGTTTCTACAGGAAGAGTGTTTCAGAACGGCTCAATCAAAAGTAAGGTTCAACTCTGTTAGTTGAATGCACAGAACAGAAAGAAGTTTCATACAATGCTTCTGTGTAGTTTATATTTGAACATATTCTTTTTTCCACTATTACCCACTTAGCGCTACGAATGTCCAGTTGCATTTTCTACAGACAGAGTGTTTCAAAACTGCTCAATCAAAAGTATGGTTTAACTCTGTTAGCTGAATGCTCAGATCAGAAAGAAGTTTCACAGAATGCTTCTGTGTAGTTTATATTTGAATATATTCCTTTTTCCACTACTACTCTCTTAGCGCTCCAAATATCCAGTTGCATTTTCTACAGAAAGAGTGTTCAGATCTGCTCAATCAAAAGTATGGTTTAACTCTGTTAGCTGAATGCACAGATCAGAAAGAAGTTTCACAGAATGATTCTGTGTACTTTATATTTGGAGACATTCCTTTTTCCACTATTACCCTCTTTGCGCTCCGAATCTCCACTTGCATTTTCTACAGAAAGAGTGTTTCAGAACGGCTCAATCAAAACTAGGGTTCAACTCTTTTAGTTGAACAAACAGAACAGAAAGAAGTTTCACACAATTCTTCTGTGTAGTTTTTATTTGTAGACATTCTTTTTCCCAATAGAGGCCTCTTAGCTCTCAGAATGTCCAATTGCAATTTCTACAGAAAGAGTGTTTCAGAACGGCTCAATCAAAAGTAAGGTTCAACTCTGTTAGTTGAATGCACAGAACAGAAAGAGGTTTCATACAATGCTTCTGTGTAGTTTATATTTGAACATATTCTTTTTTCCACTCTTACCCAATTAGCGCTACGAATGTCCAGTTGCATTTTCTACAGACAGAGTGTTTCAAAACTGCTCAATCAAAAGTATGGTTTAACTCTGTTAGCTGAATGCTCAGATCAGAAAGAAGTTTCACAGAATGCTTCTGTGTAGTTTATATTTGAATATATTCCTTTTTCCACTACTACGCTCTTCGCGCTCCAAATGTCCAGTTGCATTTTCTACAGAAAGAGTGTTCAGATCTGCTCAATCAAAAGTATGGTTTAACTCTGTTAGCTGAATGCACAGATCAGAAAGAAGTTTCACCGAATGATTCTGTGTAGTTTATGTTTGAAGACATTCCTTTTTCCAATATTACCCTCTTAGCGCTCCGAATCTCCACTTGCATTTTCTACAAAAAGAGTGTTTCATAACTGCTCAATGAAAAATATGTTTTATCTCTGTTAACTGAATTTACAGATCAGAAATAAGTTGCACAGAATGCATCTGTGTAGTTTTTATTTGAAGATATTCTTTTTCCCAATGTAGGCCTCTTAGCGCTTAGCATGTCCAATTGCAGTTTCTACAGAAAGAGTGTTTCAGAACGGCTCAATAAAAAGTAAGGTTCAACTCTGTTAGTTGAATGCACAGAACAGAAAGAATTTTCACAGAATGCTACTGTGTAGTTTATATTTGAATATATCCCTTTTTCCACTATTACCCTCTTAGCGCTCCGAATGTCCACTTGCATTTTCTACAGAAAGAGTGTTCAGAACTGCGCAATCAAAAGTATGGTTTAACTCTGTTAGCTTAATGAACATATCAGAAATAAATTTCACACAATGCTTCTGTGTAGTTTTTATTTGAAGATATTATTTTTCCCAATATAGGCCTCTTAGCGCTCAGAATGTCCAATTGCAGATTCTACAGAAAGAGTGTTTCAGAAAGGCTCAATCAAAAGTAAGGTTCAACTCTGTTAGTTGAATGCACAGAACAGAAAGAAGCTTCATACAATGCTTCTGTGTAGTTTATATTTGAACATATTCTTTTTTCCACTATTACCCACTTAGCGCTACGAATGTCCAGTTTCATTTTCTACAGACAGAGTGTTTCAAAACTGCTCAATCAAAAGAATGGTTTAACTCTGTTAGCTGAATGCTCAGATCAGAAAGAAGTTTCACAGAATGCTTCTGTGTAGTTTATATTTGAATATATTCCTTTTTCCACTACTACACTCTTAGCGCTCCAAATGTCCAGTTGCATTTTCTACAGAAAGAGTGTTCAGATCTGCTCAATCAAAAGTATGGTTTAACTCTGTTAGCTGAATGCACAGATCAGAAAGAAGTTTCACAGAATGATTCTGTGTAGTTTATATTTGGAGACATTCCTTTTTCCACTATTACCCTCTTAGCGCTCCGAATCTCCACTTGCATTTTCTACAGAAAGAGTGTTTCAGAACGGCTCAATCAAAACTAAGGTTCAACTCTTTTAGTTGAACAAACAGAACAGAAAGAAGTTTCACACAATTATTCTGTGTAGTTTTTTTTTGTAGACATTCTTTTTCCCAATATAGGCCTCTTAGCGCTCAGAATGTCCAATTGCAGTTTCTACAGAAAGAGTGTTTCAGAACGGCTCAATCAAAAGTAAGGTTCAACTCTGTTAGTTGAATGCACAGAACAGAAAGAGGTTTCATACAATGTTTCTGTGTAGTTTATATTTGAACATATTCTTTTTTCCACTATTACCCACTTAGCGCTACGAATGTCCAGTTGCATTTTCTACAGACAGAGTGTTTCAAAACTGCTCAATCAAAATTATGGTTTAACTCTGTTAGCTGAATGCTCAGATCAGAAAGAAGTTTCACAGAATGCTTCTGTGTAGTTTATATTTGAATATATTCCTTTTTCCACTACTACGCTCTTAGCGCTCCAAATGTCCAGTTGCATTTTCTACAGAAAGAGTGTTCAGATCTGCTCAATCCAAAGTATGGTTTAACTCTGTTAGCTGAATGCACAGATCAGAAAGAAGTTTCACCGAATGATTCTGTGTAGTTTATGTTTGAAGACATTCCCTTTTCCACTATTACCCTCTTAGCGCTCCGAATCTCCACTTGCATTTTCTACAAAAAGAGTGTTTCATAACTGCTCAATGAAAAATATGTTTTATCTCTGTTAACTGAATTTACAGATCAGAAATAAGTTTCACAGAATGCATCTGTGTAGTTTTTATTTGAAGATATTCTTTTTCCCAATGTAGGCCTCTTAGCGCTTAGCATGTCCAATTGCAGTTTCTACAGAAAGAGTGTTTCAGAACGGCTCAATCAAAAGTAAGGTTCAACTCTGTTAGTTGAATGCACAGAACAGAAAGAATTTTCACAGAATGCCACTGTGTAGTTTATATTTGAATATATTCCTTTTTCCACTACTACCCTCTTAGAGCTCCGAATGTCCACTTGCATTTTCTACAGAAAGAGTGTTCAGAACTGCGCAATCAAAAGTATGGTTTAACTCTGTTAGCTTAATGAACATATCAGAAATAAGTTTCACACAATGCTTCTGTGTAGTTTTTATTTGAAGATATTATTTTTCCCAATATAGGCCTCTTAGCGCTCAGAATGTCCAATTGCAGTTTCTTCAGAAAGAGTGTTTCAGAAAGGCTCAATCAAAAGTACGGTTCAAATCTGTTAGTTGAATGCACAGAACAGAAAGAAGTTTCATACAATGCTTCTGTGTAGTTTATATTTGAACATATTCTTTTTTCCACTATTACCCACTTAGCGCTACGAATGTCCAGTTGCATTTTCTACAGACAGAGTGTTTCAAAACTGCTCCATCAAAAGTATGGTTTAACTCTGTTAGCTGAATGCTCAGATCAGAAAGAAGTTTCACAGAATGCTTCTGTGTAGTTTATATTTGAATATATTCCTTTTTCCACTACTACGCTCTTAGCGCTCCAAATGTCCAGTTGCATTTTCAACAGAAAGAGTGTTCAGATCTGCTCAATCAAAAGTATGGTTTAACTCTGTTAGCTGAATGCACAGATCAGAAAGAAGTTTCACCGAATGATTCTGTGTAGTTTATATTTGAAGACATTCCTTTTTCCAGTATTACCCTCTTAGCGCTCCGAATCTCCACTTCCATTTTCTACAAAAAGAGTGTTTCATAACTGCTCAATCAAAAATATGTTTTATCTCTGTTAACTGAAATTACAGATCAGAAATAAGTTTCACAGAATGCATCTGTGTAGTTTTTATTTGAAGATATTCTTTTTCCCAATGTAGGCCTCTTAGCGCTTAGCATGTCCAATTGCAGTTTCTACAGAAAGAGTGTTTCAGAACGGCTCAATCAAAAGTAAGGTTCAACTCTGTTAGTTGAATGCACAGAACAGAAAGAATTTTCACAGAATGCTACTGTGTAGTTTATATTTGAATATATTCCTTTTTCCACTATTACCCTCTTAGCGCTCGGAATGTCCACTTGCATTTTCTACAGAAAGAGTGTTCAGAACTGCGCAATCAAAAGTATGGTTTAACTCTGTTAGCTTAATGAACATATCAGAAATAAGTTTCACACAATGCTTCTGTGCAGTTTTTATTTGAAGATATTATTTTTCCCAATATAGGCCTCTTAGCGCTCAGAATGTCCAATTGCAGTTTCTTCAGAAAGAGTGTTTCAGAAAGGCTCAATCAAAAGTACGGTTCAAATCTGTTAGTTGAATGCACAGAACAGAAAGAAGTTTCATACAATGCTTCTGTGTAGTTTATATTTGAACATATTCTTTTTTCCACTATTACCCACTTAGCGCTACGAATGTCCAGTTGCATTTCCTACAGACAGAGTGTTTCAAAACTGCTCAATCAAAAGTATGGTTTAACTCTGTTAGCTGAATGCTCAGATCAGAAAGAAGTTTCACAGAATGCTTCTGTGTAGTTTATATTTGAATATATTCCTTTTTCCACTACTATGCTCTTAGCGCTCCAAATGTCCAGTTGCATTTTCAACAGAAAGAGTGTTCAGATCTGCTCAATCAAAAGTATGTTTTAACTCTGTTAGCTGAATGCACAGATCAGAAAGAAGTTTCACCGAATGATTCTGTGTAGTTTATATTTGAAGACATTCCTTTTTCCACTATTACCCCCTTAGCGCTCCGAATCTCCACTTGCATTTTCTACAAAAAGAGTGTTTCATAACTGCTCAATCAAAAATATGTTTTATCTCTGTTAACTGAAATTACAGATCAGAAATAAGTTTCACAGAATGCATCTGTGTAGTTTTTATTTGAAGATAATCTTTTTCCCAATGTAGGCCTCTTAGCGCTTAGCATGTCCAATTGCAGTTTCTACAGAAAGAGTGTTTCAGAACGGCTCAATCAAAAGTAAGGTTCAACTCTGTTAGTTGAATGCACAGAACGGAAAGAATTTTCACAGAATGCTACTGTGTAGTTTATATTATATATATTCCTTTTTCCACTATTACCCTCTTAGCGCTCCGAATGTCCACTTGCATTTTCTACAGAAAGAGTGTTCAGAACTGCGCAATCAAAAGTATGGTTTAACTCTGTTAGCTTAATGAACATATCAGAAATACGTTTCACACAATGCTTCTGTGTAGTTTTTATTTGAAGATATTATTTTTCCCAATATAGGCCTCTTAGCGCTCAGAATGTCCAATTGCAGTTTCTACAGAAAGAGTGTTTCAGAAAGGCTCAATCAAAAGTAAGGTTCAACTCTGTTAGTTGAATGCACAGAACAGAAAGAAGTTTCATACAATGCTTCTGTGTAGTTTATATTTGAACATATTCTTTTTTCCACTATTACCCACTTAGCGCTACGAATGTCCAGTTGCATTTTCTACAGACAGAATGTTTCAAAACTGCTCAATCAAAAGTATGGTTTAACTCTGTTAGCTGAATGCTCAGATCAGAAAGAAGTTTCACAGAATGCTTCTGTGTAGTTTATATTTGAATATATTCCTTTTTCCACTACTACTCTCTTAGCGCTCCAAATGTCCAGTTGCATTTTCTACAGAAAGAGTGTTCAGATCTGCTCAATCAAAAGTATGGTTTAACTCTGTTAGCTGAATGCACAGATCAGAAAGAAGTTTCACAGAATGATTCTGTGTAGTTTATATTTGGAGACATTCCTTTTTCCACTATTACCCTCTTAGCGCTCAGAATATACACTTGCATTTTCTACAGAAAGAGTGTTTCAGAACGGCTCAATCAAAACTAAGGTTCAACTCTTTTAGTTGAACAAACAGAACAGAAAGAAGTTTCACACAATTCTTCTGTGTAGTTTTTATTTGTAGACATTCTTTTTCCCAATATAGGCCTCTTAGCGCTCAGAATGTCCAATTGCAGTTTCTACAGAAAGAGTGTTTCAGAACGGCTTAATCAAAAGTAAGGTTCAACTCTGTTAGTTGAATGCACAGAACAGAAAGTAGTTTCATACAATGCTTCTGTGTAGTTTATATTTGAACATATTCTTTTTTCCACTATTACCCACTTAGCGCTACGAATGTCCAGTTGCATTTTCTACAGACAGAGTGTTTCAAAACTGCTCAATCAAAAGTATGGTTTAACTCTGTTAGCTGAATGCTCAGATCAGAAAGAAGTTTCACAGAATGCTTCTGTGTAGTTTATATATGAATATATTCCTTTTTCCACTACTACGCTCTTAGCGCTCCAAATGTCCAGTTGCATTTTCTACAGAAAGAGTGATCAGATCTGCTCAATCAAAAGTATGGTTTAACTCTGTTAGCTGAATGCACAGATCAGAAAGAAGTTTCACCGAATGATTCTGTGTAGTTTATATTTGAAGACATTCCTTTTTCCAATATTACCCTCTTAGCGCTCCGAATCTCCACTTGCATTTTCTACAAAAAGAGAGTTTCATAACTGCTCAATGAAAAATATGTTTTATCTCTGTTAACTGAATTTACAGATCAGAAACAAGTTGCGCAGAATGCATCTGTGTAGTTTTTATTTGAAGATATTCTTTTTCCCAATGTTGGCCTCTTAGCGCTTAGCATGTCCAATTGCAGTTTCTTCAGAAAGAGTGTTTCAGAACGGCTCAATCAACAGTAAGGTTCAACTCTGTTAGTTGAATGCACAGAACAGAAAGTATTTTCACAGAATGCTACTGTGTAGTTTATATTTGAATATATCCCTTTTTCCACTATTACCCTCTTAGCGCTCCGAATGTCCACTTGCATTTTCTACAGAAAGAGTGTTCAGAACTGCGCAATCAAAAGTATGGTTTAACTCTGTTAGCTTAATGAACATATCAGAAATAAGTTTCACACAATGCTTCTGTGTAGTTTTTATTTGAAGATATTATTTTTCCCAATATACGCCTCTTAGCGCTCAGAATGTCCAATTGCAGATTCTACAGAAAGAGTGTTTCAGAACGGCTCAATCAAAAGTAAGGTTCAACTCTGTTAGTTGAATGCACAGAACAGAAAGGGGTTTCATACAATGCTTCTGTGTAGTTTATATTTGAACATATTCTTTTTTCCACTATTACCCAACTAGCGCTACGAATGTCCAGTTGCATTTTCTACAGAGTGTTTCAAAACTGCTCAATCAAAAGTATGGTTTAACTCTGTTAGCTGAATGCTCAGATCAGAAAGAAGTTTCACCGAATGATTCTGTGTAGTTTATATTTGAAGACATTCCTTTTTCCACTATTACCCTCTTAGCGCTCCGAATCTCCACTTGCATTATCTACAAAAAGAGTGTTTCATAACTGCTCAATCAAAAATATGTTTTATCTCTGTTAACTGAATTTACAGATCAGAAATAAGTTTCACAGAATGCATCTGTGTAGTTTTTATTTGAAGATATTTTTTTTCCCAATGTAGGCCTCTTAGCGCTTAGCATGTCCAATTGCAGTTTCTACAGAAAGAGTGTTTCAGAACGGCTCAATCAAAAGTAAGGTTCAACTCTGTTAGTTGAATGCACAGAACAGAAAGAATTTTCACAGAATGCTACTGTGTAGTTTATATTTGAATATATTACTTTTTCCACTATTACCCTCTTAGCGCTCCGAATGTCCACTTGCATTTTCTACAGAAAGAGTGTTCAGAACTGCGCAATCAAATGTATGGTTTAACTCTGTTAGCTTAATGAACATATCAGAAATAAGTTTCAAACAATGCTTCTCTGTAGTTTTTATTTGAAGATATTATTTTTCCCAATAGAGGCCTCTTAGCGCTCAGAATGTCCAATTGCAGTTTCTACAGAAAGAGTGTTTCAGAAAGGCTCAATCAAAAGTAAGGTTCAATTCTGTTAGTTGAATGCACAGAACAGAAAGAAGTTTCATACAATGCTTCTGTGTAGTTTATATTTGAACATATTCTTTTTTCCACTATTACCCCCTTAGCGCTACGAATGTCCAGTTGCATTTTCTACAGACAGAGTGTTTCAAAACTGCTCAATCAAAAATATGGTTTAACTCTGTTAGCTGAATGCTCAGATCAGAAAGAAGTTTCACAGAATGCTTCTGTGTAGTTTATATTTGAATATATTCCTTTTTCCACTACTACTCTCTTAGCGCTCCAAATGTCCAGTTGCATTTTCTACAGAAAGAGTGTTCAGATCTGCTCAATCAAAAGTATGGTTTAACTCTGTTAGCTGAATGCACAGATCAGAAAGAAGTTTCACAGAATGATTCTGTGTAGTTTATATTTGGAGACATTCCTTTTTAAACTATTACCCTCTTAGCGCTCCGAATCTCCACTTGCATTTTCTACATAAAGAGTGTTTCAGAACGGCTCAATCAAAACTAAGGTTCAACTCTTTTAGTTGAACAAACAGAACAGAAAGAAGTTTCACACAATTCTTCTGTGTAGTTTTTATTTGTAAACATTCTTTTTCCCAATATAGGCCTCTTAGCTCTCAGAATGTCCAATTGCAGTTTCTACAGAAAGAGTGTTTCAGAACGGCTCAATCAAAAGTAAGGTTCAACTCTGTTAGTTGAATGCACAGAACAGAAAGAAGTTTCATACAATGCTTCTGTGTAGTTTATATTTGAACATATTCTTTTTTCCACTATTACCCACTTAGCGCTACGAATGTCCAGTTGCATTTTCTACAGACAGAGTGTTTCAAAACTGCTCAATCAAAATTATGGTTTAACTCTGTTAGCTGAATGCTCAGATCAGAAAGAAGTTTCACAGAATGCTTCTGTGTAGTTTATATTTGAATATATTCCTTTTTCCACTAATACGCTCTTAGCGCTCCAAATGTCCAGTTGCATTTTCAACAGAAAGAGTGTTCAGATCTGCTCAATCAAAAGTATGGTTTAACTCTGTTAGCTGAATGCACAGATGAGAAAGAAGTTTCACCGAATGATTCTGTGTAGTTTATGTTTGAAGACATTCCTTTTTCCACTATTACCCTCTTAGCGCTCCGAATCTCCACTTGCATTTTCTACAAAAAGAGTGTTTCATAACTGCTCAATGAAAAATAAGTTTTATCTCTGTTAACTGAATTTACAGATCAGAAATAAGTTGCACAGAATGCATCTGTGTAGTTTTTATTTGAAGATATTCTTTTTCCCAATGTAGGCCTCTTAGCGCTTATCATGTCCAATGCCAATTTCTACAGAAAGAGTATTTCAGAACGGCTCAAACAAAAGTAAGGTTCAACTCTGTTAGTTGAATGCACAGAACAGAAAGAATTTTCACAGAATGCTACTGTGTAGTTTATATTTGAATATATTCCTTTTTCCACTATTACCCTCTTAGCGCTCCGAATGTCCACTTGCATTTTCTACAGAAAGAGTGTTCAGAACTGCGCAATCAAAAGTATGGTTTAACTCTGTTAGCTTAATGAACATATCAGAAATAAGTTTCAAACAATGCTTCTGTGTAGTTTTTATTTGAAGATATTATTTTTCCCAATATAGGCCTCTTAGCGCTCAGAATGTCCAATTGCAGTTTCTACAGAAAGAGGGTTTCAGAAAGGCTCAATCAAAAGTAAGGTTCAATTCTGTTAGTTGAATGCACAGAACAGAAAGAAGTTTCATACAATGCTTCTGTGTAGTTTATATTTGAACATATTCTTTTTTCCACTATTACCCCATTAGCGCTACGAATGTCCAGTTGCATTTTCTACAGACAGAGTGTTTCAAAACTGCTCAATCAAAAGTATGGTTTAACTCTGTTAGCTGAATACTCAGATCAGAAAGAAGTTTCACAGAATGCTTCTGTGTAGTTTATATTTGAATATATTCCTTTTTCCACTACTACTCTCTTAGCACTCCAAATGTCCAGTTGCATTTTCTACAGAAAGAGTGTTCAGATCTGCTCAATCAAAAGTATGGTTTAACTCTGTTAGCTGAATGCACAGATCAGAAAGAAGTTTCACAGAATGATTCTGTGTAGTTTATATTTGGAGACATTCCTTTTTCCACTATTACCCTCTTAGCGCTCCGAATCTCCACTTGCATTTTCTACATAAAGAGTGTTTCAGAACGGCTCAATCAAAACTAAGGTTCAACTCTTTTAGTTGAACAAACAGAACAGAAAGAAGTTTCACACAATTCTTCTGTGTAGTTTTTATTTGTAGACATTCTTTTTCCCAATATAGGCCTCTTAGCTCTCAGAATGTCCAATTGCAGTTTCTACAGGAAGAGTGTTTCAGAACGGCTCAATCAAAAGTAAGGTTCAACTCTGTTAGTTGAATGCACAGAACAGAAAGAAGTTTCATACAATGCTTCTGTGTAGTTTATATTTGAACATATTCTTTTTTCCACTATTACCCACTTAGCGCTACGAATGTCCAGTTGCATTTTCTACAGACAGAGTGTTTCAAAACTGCTGAATCAAAAGTATGGTTTAACTCTGTTAGCTGAATGCTCAGATCAGAAAGAAGTTTCACAGAATGCTTCTGTGTAGTTTATATTTGAATATATTCCTTTTTCCACTACTACTCTCTTAGCGCTCCAAATATCCAGTTGCATTTTCTACAGAAAGAGTGTTCAGATCTGCTCAATCAAAAGTATGGTTTAACTCTGTTAGCTGAATGCACAGATCAGAAAGAAGTTTCACAGAATGATTCTGTGTACTTTATAATTGGAGACATTCCTTTTTCCACTATTACCCTCTTAGCGCTCCGAATCTCCACTTGCATTTTCTACAGAAAGAGTGTTTCAGAACGGCTCAATCAAAACTAGGGTTCAACTCTTTTAGTTGAACAAACAGAACAGAAAGAAGTTTCACACAATTCTTCTGTGTAGTTTTTATTTGTAGACATTCTTTTTCCCAATAGAGGCCTCTTAGCTCTCAGAATGTCCAATTGCAATTTCTACAGAAAGAGTGTTTCAGAACGGCTCAATCAAAAGTAAGGTTCAACTCTGTTAGTTGAATGCACAGAACAGAAAGAGGTTTCATACAATGCTTCTGTGTAGTTTATATTTGAACATATTCTTTTTTCCACTATTACCCAATTAGCGCTACGAATGTCCAGTTGCATTTTCTACAGACAGAGTGTTTCAAAACTGCTCAATCAAAAGTATGGTTTAACTCTGTTAGCTGAATGCTCAGATCAGAAAGAAGTTTCACAGAATGCTTCTGTGTAGTTTATATTTGAATATATTTCTTTTTCCACTACTACGCTCTTCGCGCTCCAAATGTCCAGTTGCATTTTCTACAGAAAGAGTGTTCAGATCTGCTCAATCAAAAGTATTGTTTAACTCTGTTAGCTGAATGCACAGATCAGAAAGAAGTTTCACCGAATGATTCTGTGTAGTTTATGTTTGAAGACATTCCTTTTTCCAATATTACCCTCTTAGCGCTCCGAATCTCCACTTGCATTTTCTACAAAAAGAGTGTTTCATAACTGCTCAATGAAAAATATGTTTTATCTCTGTTAACTGAATTTACAGATCAGAAATAAGTTGCACAGAATGCATCTGTGTAGTTTTTATTTGAAGATATTCTTTTTCCCAATGTAGGCCTCTTAGCGCTTAGCATGTCCAATTGCAGTTTCTACAGAAAGAGTGTTTCAGAACGGCTCAATAAAAAGTAAGGTTCAACTCTGTTAGTTGAATGCACAGAACAGAAAGAATTTTCACAGGATGCTACTGTGTAGTTTATATTTGAATATATCCCTTTTTCCACTATTACCCTCTTAGCGCTCCGAATGTCCACTTGCATTTTCTACAGAAAGAGTGTTCAGAACTGCGCAATCAAAAGTATGGTTTAACTCTGTTAGCTTAATGAACATATCAGAAATAAATTTCACACAATGCTTCTGTGTAGTTTTTATTTGAAGATATTATTTTTCCCAATATAGGCCTCTTAGCGCTCAGAATGTCCAATTGCAGATTCTACAGAAAGAGTGTTTCAGAAAGGCTCAATCTAAAGTAAGGTTCAACTCTGTTAGTTGAATGCACAGAACAGAAAGAAGCTTCATACAATGCTTCTGTGTAGTTTATATTTGAACATATTCTTTTTTCCACTATTACCCACTTAGCGCTACGAATGTCCAGTTTCATTTTCTACAGACAGAGTGTTTCAAAACTGCTCAATCAAAAGAATGGTTTAACTCTGTTAGCTGAATGCTCAGATCAGAAAGAAGTTTCACAGAATGCTTCTGTGTAGTTTATATTTGAATATATTCCTTTTTCCACTACTACTCTCTTAGCGCTCCAAATGTCCAGTTGCATTTTCTACAGAAAGAGTGTTCAGATCTGCTCAATCAAAAGTATGGTTTAACTCTGTTAGCTGAATGCACAGATCAGAAAGAAGTTTCACAGAATGATTCTGTGTAGTTTATATTTGGAGACATTCCTTTTTCCACTATTACCCTCTTAGCGCTCCGAATCTCCACTTGCATTTTCTACAGAAAGAGTGTTTCAGAACGGCTCAATCAAAACTAAGGTTCAACTCTTTTAGTTGAACAAACAGAACAGAAAGAAGTTTCACACAATTATTCTGTGTAGTTTTTTTTTGTAGACATTCTTTTTCCCAATATAGGCCTCTTAGCGCTCAGAATGTCCAATTGCAGTTTCTACAGAAAGAGTGTTTCAGAACGGCTCAATCAAAAGTAAGGTTCAACTCTGTTAGTTGAATGCACAGAACAGAAAGAGGTTTCATACAATGTTTCTGTGTAGTTTATATTTGAACATATTCTTTTTTCCACTATTACCCACTTAGCGCTACGAATGTCCAGTTGCATTTTCTACAGACAGAGTGTTTCAAAACTGCTCAATCAAAATTATGGTTTAACTCTGTTAGCTGAATGCTCAGATCAGAAAGAAGTTTCACAGAATGCTTCTGTGTAGTTTATATTTGAATATATTACTTTTTCCACTACTACGCTCTTAGCGCTCCAAATGTCCAGTTGCATTTTCTACAGAAAGAGTGTTCAGATCTGCTCAATCCAAAGTATGGTTTAACTCTGTTAGCTGAATGCACAGATCAGAAAGAAGTTTCACCGAATGATTCTGTGTAGTTTATGTTTGAAGACATTCCCTTTTCCACTATTACCCTCTTAGCGCTCCGAATCTCCACTTGCATTTTCTACAAAAAGAGTGTTTCATAACTGCTCAATGAAAAATATGTTTTATCTCTGTTAACTGAATTTACAGATCAGAAATAAGTTGCACAGAATGCATCTGTGTAGTTTTTATTTGAAGATATTCTTTTTCCCAATGTAGGCCTCTTAGCGCTTAGCATGTCCAATTGCAGTTTCTACAGAAAGAGTGTTTCAGAACGGCTCAATATAAAGTAAGGTTCAACTCTGTTATTTGAATGCACAGAACAGAAAGAATTTTCACAGAATGCTACTGTGTATTTTATATTTGAATATATCACTTTTTCCACTATTACCCTCTTAGCGCTCCGAATGTCCACTTGCATTTTCTACAGAAAGAGTGTTCAGAACTGCGCAATCAAAAGTATGGTTTAACTCTGTTAGCTTAATGAACATATCAGAAATAAGTTTCACACAATGCTTCTGTGTAGTTTTTATTTGAAGATATTATTTTTCCCAATATAGGCCTCTTAGCGCTCAGAATGTCCAATTGCAGATTCTACTGAAAGAGTGTTTCAGAAAGGCTCAATCAAAAGTAAGGTTCAACTCTGTTAGTTGAATGCACAGAACAGAAAGAAGTTTCATACAATGCTTCTGTGTAGTTTATATTTGAACATATTCTTTTTTCCACTATTACCCACTTAGCGCTACGAATGTCCAGTTTCATTTTCTACAGACAGAGTGTTTCAAAACTGCTCAATCAAAAGTATGGTTTAACTCTGTTAGCTGAATGCTCAGATCAGAAAGAAGTTTCACAGAATGCTTCTGTGTAGTTTATATTTGAATATATTCCTTTTTCCACTACTACGCTCTTAGCGCTCCAAATGTTCAGTTGCATTTTCTACAGAAAGAGTGTTCAGATCTGCTCAATCAAAAGTATGGTTTAACTCTGTTAGCTGAATGCACAGATCAGAAAGAAGTTTCACAGAATGATTCTGTGTAGTTTATATTTGGAGACATTCCTTTTTCCACTATTACCCTCTTAGCGCTCCGAATCTCCACTTGCATTTTCTACATAAAGAGTGTTTCAGAACGGCTCAATCAAAACTAAGGTTCAACTCTTTTAGTTGAACAAACAGAACAGAAAGAAGTTTCACACAATTCTTCTGTGTAGTTTTTATTTGTAGACATTCTTTTTCCCAATAGAGGCCTCTTAGCTCTCAGAATGTCCAATTGCAATTTCTACAGAAAGTGTGTTTCAGAACGGCTCAATCAAAAGTAAGGTTCAACTCTGTTAGTTGAATGCACAGAACAGAAAGAGGTTTCATAAAATGCTTCTGTGTAGTTTATATTTGAACATATTCTTTTTTCCACTATTACCCACTTAGCGCTACGAATGTCCAGTTGCATTTTCTACAGACAGAGTGTTTCAAAACTGCTCAATCAAAAGTATGGTTTAACTCTGTTAGCTGAATGCTCAGATCAGAAAGAAGTTTCACAGAATGCTTCTGTGTAGTTTATATTTGAATATATTACTTTTTCCACTACTACGCTCTTAGCGCTCCAAATGTCCAGTTGCATTTTCTACAGAAAGAGTGTTCAGATCTGCTCAATCAAAAGTATGGTTTAACTCTGTTAGCTGAATGCACAGATCAGAAAGAAGTTTCACCGAATGATTCTGTGTAGTTTATGTTTGAAGACATTCCTTTTTCCACTATTACCCTCTTAGCGCTCCGAATCTCCACTTGCATTTTCTACAAAAAGAGTGTTTCATAACTGCTCAATGAAAAATATGTTTTATCTCTGTTAACTGAATTTACAGATCAGAAATAAGTTGCACAGAATGCATCTGTGTAGTTTTTATTTGAAGATATTCTTTTTCCCAATGTAGGCCTCTTAGCGCTTAGCATGTCCAATTGCAGTTTCTACAGAAAGAGTGTTTCAGAACGGCTCAATAAAAAGTAAGGTTCAACTCTGTTAGTTGAATGCACAGAACAGAAAGAATTTTCACAGAATGCTACTGTGTAGTTTATATTTGAATATATCCCTTTTTCCACTATTACCCTCTTAGCGCTCCGAATGTCCACTTGCATTTTCTACAGAAAGAGTGTTCAGAACTGCGCAATCAAAAGTATCGTTTAACTCTGTTAGCTTAATGAATATATCAGAAATAAGTTTCACACAATGCTTCTGTGTAGTTTTTATTTGAAGATATTATTTTTCCCAATATAGGCCTCTTAGCGCTCAGAATGTCCAATTGCAGTTTCTACAGAAAGAGTGTTTCAGAAAGGCTCAATCAAAAGTAAGGTTCAACTCTCTTAGTTGAATGCACAGAACAGAAAGAAGTTTCATACAATGCTTCTGTGTAGTTTATATTTGAACATATTCTTTTTTCCACTATTACCCACTTAGCGCTACGAATGTCCAGTTGCATTTTCTACAGACAGAGTGTTTCAAAACTGCTCAATCAAAAGTATGGTTTAACTCTGTTAGCTGAATGCTCAGATCAGAAAGAAATTTCACAGAATGCTTCTGTGTAGTTTATATTTGAATATATTCCTTTTTCCACTACTACTCTCTTAGCGCTCCAAATGTCCAGTTGCATTTTCTACAGAAAGAGTGTTCAGATCTGCTCAATCAAAAGTATGGTTTAACTCTGTTAGCTGAATGCACAGATCAGAAAGAAGTTTCACAGAATGATTCTGTGTAGTTTATATTTGGAGACATTCCTTTTTCCACTATTACCCTCTTAGCGCTCCGAATCTCCACTTGCATTTTCTACAGAAAGAGTGTTTCAGAACGGCTCAATCAAAACTAAGGTTCAACTCTTTTAGTTGAACAAACAGAACAGAAAGAAGTTTCACACAATTCTTCTGTGTAGTTTTTATTTGTAGACATTCTTTTTCCCAATATAGGCCTCTTAGCGCTCAGAATGTCCAATTGCAGTTTCTACAGAAAGAGTGTTTCAGAACGGCTCAATCAATAGTAAGGTTCAACTCTGTTAGTTGAATGCACAGAACAGAAAGAAGTTTCATACAATGCTTCTGTGTAGTTTATATTTGAACATATTTTTTTTCCACTATTACCCACTTAGCGCTACGAATGTCCAGTTGCATTTTCTACAGACAGAGTGTTTCAAAACTGCTCAATCAAAACTATGGTTTAACTCTGTTAGCTGTATGCTCAGATCAGAAAGAAGTTTCACAGAATGCTTCTGTGTACTTTATATTTGAATATATTCCCTTTTCCACTACTACGCTCTTAGCGCTCCAAATATCCAGTTGCATTTTCTACAGAAAGAGTGTTCAGATCTGCTCAATCAAAAGTATGGTTTAACTCTGTTGGCTGAATGCACAGATCGGAAACAAGTTTCACCAAATGATTCTGTGTAGTTTATATTTGAAGACATTCCTTTTTCCACTATTACCCTGTCAGCGCTCCGAATCTCCACTTGCATTTTCTACAAAAAGAGTCTTTCATAACTGCTCAATCAAAAATATGTTTTATCTCTGTTAACTGAATTTACAGATCAGAAATAAGTTTCACAGAATGCATCTGTGCAGTTTTTATTTGAAGATATTCTTTTTCCCAATGTAGGCCTCTTAGCGATTAGCATGTCCAATTGCAGTTTCTACAGAAACAGTGTTTCAGAATGGCTCAATCAAAAGTAAGGTTCAACTCTGTTAGTTGAATGCACAGAACAGAAAGAATTTTCACAGAATGCTACTGTGTAGTTTATATTTGAATATATTCCTTTTTCCACTATTACCCTCTTAGCGCTCCGAATGTCCACTTGCATTTTCTACAGAAAGAGTGTTCAGAACTGCGCAATCAAAAGTATGGTTTAACTCTGTTAGCTTAATGAACATATCAGAAATAAGTTTCAAACAATGCTTCTGTGTAGTTTTTATTTGAAGATATTATTTTTCCCAATAGAGGCCTCTTAGCGCTCAGAATGTCCAATTGCAGTTTCAACAGAAAGAGTGTTTCAGAAAGGCTCAATCAAAAGTAAGGTTCAACTCTGTTAGTTGAATGCACAGAACAGAAAGAAGTTTCATACAATGCTTCTATGTAGTTTATATTTGAACATATTCTTTTTTCCACTATTACCCCCTTAGCGTTACGAATGTCCAGTTGCATTTTCTACAGACAGAGTGTTTCAAAACTGCTCAATCAAAAATATGGTTTAACTCTGTTAGCTGAATGCTCAGATCAGAAAGAAGTTTTACAGAATGCTTCTGTGTAGTTTATATTTGAATATATTCCTTTTTCCACTACTACTCTCTTAGCGCTCCACATGTCCAGTTGCATTTTCTACAGAAAGAGTGTTCAGATCTGCTCAATCAAAAGTAAGGTTTAACTCTGTTAGCTGAATGCACAGATCAGAAAGAAGTTTCACAGAATGATTCTGTGTAGTTTATATTTGAAGACATTCCTTTTTCCACTATTACCCTCTTAACGCTCCGAATCTCCACTTGCATTTTCTACAGAAAGAGTGTTTCAGAACGGCTCAATCAAAACTAAGGTTCAACTCTTTTAGTTGAACAAACAGAACAGAAAGTTGTTTCACACAATTCTTCTGTGTAGTTTTTATTTGTAGACATTCTTTTTCCCAATATAGGCCTCTTAGCGCTCAGAATGTCCAATTGCAGTTTCTACAGAAAGAGTGTTTCAGAACGGCTCAATCAAAACTAAGGTTCAACTCTGTTAGTTGAATGCACAGAACAGAAAGATGTTTCATACAATGCTTCTGTGTAGTTTATATTTGAACATATTCTTCTTTCCACTATTACCCACTTAGCGCTACGAATGTCCAGTTGCATTTTCTACAGACAGAGTGTTTCAAAACTGCTCAATCAAAACTATGGTTTAACTCTGTTAGCTGTATGCTCAGATCAGAAAGAAGTTTCACAGAATGCTTCTGTGTAGTTTATATTTGAATATATTCCCTTTTCCACTACTACGCTCTTAGCGCTCGAAATGTCCAGTTGCATTTTCTACAGAAAGAGTGTTCAGATCTGCTCAATCAAAAGTATGGTTTAACTCTGTTGGCTGAATGCACAGATCGGAAAGAAGTTTCACCGAATGATTCTGTGTAGTTTATATTTGAAGACATTCCTTTTTCCACTATTACCCTGTTAGCGCTCCGAATCTCCACTTGCATTTTCTACAAAAAGAGTGTTTCATAACTGCTCAATCAAAAATATGTTTTATCTCTGTTAACTGAATTTACAGATCAGAAATAAGTTTCACAGAATGCATCTGTGTAGTTTTTATTTGAAGATATTCTTTTTCCCAATGTAGGCCTCTTAGCGCTTAGCATGTCCAATTGCAGTTTCTACAGAAAGAGTGTTTCAGAACGGCTCAATCAAAAGTAAGGTTCAACTCTGTTATTTGAATGCACAGAACAGAAAGAATTTTCACAGAATGCTACTGTGTAGTTTATATTTGAATATATTCCTTTTTCCACTATTACCCTCTTAGCGCTCCGAATGTCCACTTGCATTTTCTACAGAAAGAGTGTTTCAGAACGGCTCAATCAAAACTAAGGTTCAACTCTTTTAGTTGAACAAACAGAACAGAAAGAAGTTTCACACAATTCTTCTGTGTAGTTTTTATTTGTAGACATTCTTTTTCCCAATATAGGCCTCTTAGCGCTCAGAATGTCCAATTGCAGTTTCTACAGAAAGAGTGTTTCAGAACGGCTCAATCAATAGTAAGGTTCAACTCTGTTAGTTGAATGCACAGAACAGAAAGAAGTTTCATACAATGCTTCTGTGTAGTTTATATTTGAACATATTCTTTTTTCCACTATTACCCACTTAGCGCTACGAATGTCCAGTTGCATTTTCTACAGACAGAGTGTTTCAAAACTGCTCAATCAAAAGTATGGTTTAACTCTGTTAGCTGAATGCTCAGATCAGAAAGAAGTTTCACAGAATGCTTCTGTGTAGTTTATATTTGAATATATTCCTTTTTCCACTACTACTCTCTTAGCGCTCCAAATGTCCAGTTGCATTTTCTACAGAAAGAGTGTTCAGATCTGCTCAATCAAAAGTATGGTTTAACTCTGTTAGCTGAATGCACAGATCAGAAAGAAGTTTCACAGAATGATTCTGTGTAGTTTATATTTGGAGACATTCCTTTTTCCACTATTACCCTCTTAGCGCTCCGAATCTCCACTTGCATTTTCTACAGAAGGAGTGTTTCAGAACGGCTCAATCAAAACTAAGGTTCAACTTTTTTAGTTGAACAAACAGAACAGAAAGTAGTTTCACACAATTCTTCTGTGTTTTTATTTGTAGACATTCTTTTCCCAATATAGGCCTCTTAGCGCTCAGAATGTCCAATTGCAGTTTCTACAGAAAGAGTGTTTCAGAACGGCTCAATCAAAAGTAAGGTTCAACTCTGTTAGTTGAATGCACAGAACAGAAAGAAGTTTCATACAATGCTTCTGTGTAGTTTATATTTGAACATATTCTTCTTTCCACTATTACCCACTTAGCGCTACGAATGTCCAGTTGCATTTTCTACAGACAGAGTGTTTCAAAACTGCTCAATCAAAACTATGGTTTAACTCTGTTAGCTGTATGCTCAGATCAGAAAGAAGTTTCACAGAATGCTTCTGTGTAGTTTATATTTGAATATATTCCCTTTTCCACTACTACGCTCTTAGCGCTCCAAATGTCCAGTTGCATTTTCTACAGAAAGAGTGTTCAGATCTGCTCAATCAAAAGTATGGTTTAACTCTGTTGGCTGAATGCACAGATCGGAAACAAGTTTCACCGAATGATTCTGTGTAGTTTATATTTGAAGACATTCCTTTTTCCACTATTACCCTGTCAGCGCTCCGAATCTCCACTTGCATTTTCTACAAAAAGAGTGTTTCATAACTGCTCAATCAAAAATATGTTTTATCTCTGTTAACTGAATTTACAGATCAGAAATAAGTTTCACAGAATGCATCTGTGTAGTTTTTATTTGAAGATATTCTTTTTCCCAATGTAGGCCTCTTAGCGATTAGCATGTCCAATTGCAGTTTCTACAGAAACAGTGTTTCAGAATGGCTCAATCAAAAGTAAGGTTCAACTCTGTTAGTTGAATGCACAGAACAGAAAGAATTTTCACAGAATGCTACTGTGTAGTTTATATTTGAATATATTCCTTTTTCCACTATTACCCTCTTAGCGCTCCGAATGTCCACTTGCATTTTCTACAGAAAGAGTGTTCAGAACTGCACAATCAAAAGTATGGTTTAACTCTGTTAGCTTAATGAACATATCAGAAATAAGTTTCAAACAATGCTTCTGGTTAGTTTTTATTTGAAGATATTATTTTTCCCAATAGAGGCCTCTTAGCGCTCAGAATGTCCAATTGCAGTTTCTACAGAAAGAGTGTTTCAGAAAGGCTCAATCAAAAGTAAGGTTCAACTCTGTTATTTGAATGCACAGAACAGAAAGAAGTTTCATACAATGCTTCTGTGTAGTTTATATTTGAACATATTCTTTTTTCCACTATTACCCCCTTAGCGTTACGAATGTCCAGTTGCATTTTCTACAGACAGAGTGTTTCAAAACTGCTCAATCAAAAATATGGTTTAACTCTGTTAGCTGAATGCTCAGATCAGAAAGAAGTTTCACAGAATGCTTCTGTGTAGTTTATATTTGAATATATTCCTTTTTCCACTACTACTCTCTTAGCGCTCCACATGTCCAGTTGCATTTTCTACAGAAAGAGTGTTCAGATCTGCTCAATCAAAAGTAAGGTTTAACTCTGTTAGCTGAATGCACAGATCAGAAAGAAGTTTCACAGAATGATTCTGTGTAGTTTATATTTGGAGACATTCCTTTTTCCACTATTACCCTCTTAGCGCTCCGAATCTCCACTTGCATTTTCTACAGAAAGAGTCTTTCAGAACGGCTCAATCAAAACTAAGGTTCAACTCTTTTAGTTGAACAAACAGAACAGAAAGTAGTTTCACACAATTCTTCTGTGTAGTTTTTATTTGTAGACATTCTTTTTCCCAATATAGGCCTCTTAGCGCTCAGAATGTCCAATTGCAGTTTCTACAGAAAGAGTGTTTCAGAACGGCTCAATCAAAAGTAAGGTTCAACTCTGTTAGTTGAATGCACAGAACAGAAAGATGTTTCATACAATGCTTCTGTGTAGTTTATATTTGAACATATTCTTCTTTCCACTATTACCCACTTAGCGCTACGAATGTCCAGTTGCATTTTCTACAGACAGAGTGTTTCAAAACTGCTCAATCAAAACTATGGTTTAACTCTGTTAGCTGTATGCTCAGATCAGAAAGAAGTTTCACAGAATGCTTCTGTGTAGTTTATATTTGAATATATTCCCTTTTCCACTACTACGCTCTTAGCGCTCCAAATGTCCAGTTGCATTTTCTACAGAAAGAGTGTTCAGATCTGCTCAATCAAAACTATGGTTTAACTCTGTTGGCTGAATGCACAGATCGGAAAGAAGTTTCACCGAATGATTCTGTGTAGTTTATATTTGAAGACATTCCTTTTTCCACTATTACCCTGTTAGCGCTCCGAATCTCCACTTGCATTTTCTACAAAAAGAGTGTTTCATAACTGCTCAATCAAAAATATGTTTTATCTCTGTTAACTGAATTTACAGATCAGAAATAAGTTTCACAGAATGCATCTGTGTAGTTTTTATTTGAAGATATTCTTTTTCCCAATGTAGGCCTCTTAGCGCTTAGCATGTCCAATTGCAGTTTCTATAGAAAGAGTGTTTCAGAACGGCTCAATCAAAAGTAAGGTTCAACTCTGTTATTTGAATGCACAGAACAGAAAGAATTTTCACAGAATGCTACTGTGTAGTTTATATTTGAATATATTCCTTTTTCCACTATTACCCTCTTAGCGCTCCGAATGTCCACTTGCATTTTCTACAGAAAGAGTGTTCAGAACTGCGCAATCAAAAGTATGGTTTAACTCTGTTAGCTTAATGAACATATCAGAAATAAGTTTCACACAATGCTTCTGTGTAGTTTTTATTTGAAGATATTATTTTTCCCAATAGAGGCTTCTTAGCGCTCAGAATGTCCAATTGCAGTTTCTACAGAAAGAGTGTTTCAGAAAGGCTCAATCAAAAGTAAGGTTCAACTCTCTTAGTTGAATGCACAGAACAGAAAGAAGTTTCATACAATGCTTCTGTGTAGTTTATATTTGAACATATTCTTTTTTCCACTATTACCCACTTAGCGCTACGAATGTCCAGTTGCATTTTCTACAGACAGAGTGTTTCAAAACTGCTCAATCAAAAGTATGGTTTAACTCTGTTAGCTGAATGCTCAGATCAGAAAGAAATTTCACAGAATGCTTCTGTGTAGTTTATATTTGAATATATTCCTTTTTCCACTACTACTCTCTTAGCGCTCCAAATGTCCAGTTGCATTTTCTACAGAAAGAGTGTTCAGATCTGCTCAATCAAAAGTATGGTTTAACTCTGTTAGCTGAATGCACAGATCAGAAAGAAGTTTCACAGAATGATTCTGTGTAGTTTATATTTGGAGACATTCCTTTTTCCACTATTACCCTCTTAGCGCTCCGAATCTCCACTTGCATTTTCTACAGAAAGAGTGTTTCAGAACGGCTCAATCAAAACTAAGGTTCAAATCTTTTAGTTGAACAAACAGAACAGAAAGAAGTTTCACACAATTCTTCTGTGTAGTTTTTATTTGTAGACATTCTGTTTCCCAATATAGGCCTCTTAGCGCTCAGAATGTCCAATTGCAGTTTCTACAGAAAGAGTGTTTCAGAACGGCTCAATCAATAGTAAGGTTCAACTCTGTTAGTTGAATGCACAGAACAGAAAGAAGTTTCATACAATGCTTCTGTGTAGTTTATATTTGAACATATTCTTTTTTCCACTATTACCCACTTAGCGCTACGAATGTCCAGTTGCATTTTCTACAGACAGAGTGTTTCAAAACTGCTCAATCAAAAGTATGGTTTAACTCTGTTAGCTGAATGCACAGATCAGAAAGAAGTTTCACAGAATGATTCTGTGTAGTTTATATTTGGAGACATTCCTTTTTCCACTATTACCCTCTTAGCGCTCCGAATCTCCACTTGCATTTTCTACAGAAAGAGTGTTTCAGAACGGCTCAATCAAAACTAAGGTTCAAATCTTTTAGTTGAAAAAACAGAACAGAAAGTAGTTTCACACAATTCTTCTGTGTTTTTATTTGTAGACATTCTTTTTCCCAATATAGGCCTCTTAGCGCTCAGAATGTCCAATTGCAGTTTCTACAGAAAGAGTGTTTCAGAACGGCTCAATCAAACGTAAGGTTCAACTCCGTTAGTTGAATGCACAGAACAGAAAGAAGTTTCATACAATGCTTCTGTGTAGTTTATATTTGAACATATTCTTCTTTCCACTATTACCCACTTAGCGCTACGAATGTCCAGTTGCATTTTCTACAGACAGAGTGTTTCAAAACTGCTCAATCAAAACTATGGTTTAACTCTGTTAGCTGTATGCTCAGATCAGAAAGAAGTTTCACAGAATGCTTCTGTGTAGTTTATATTTGAATATATTCCCTTTTCCACTACTACGCTCTTAGCGCTCCAAATGTCCAGTTGCATTTTCTACAGAAAGAGTGTTCAGATCTGCTCAATCAAAAGTATGGTTTAACTCTGTTGGCTGAAAGCACAGATCGGAAACAAGTTTCACCGAATGATTCTGTGTAGTTTATATTTGAAGACATTCCTTTTTCCACTATTACCCTGTCAGCGCTCCGAATCTCCACTTGCATTTTCTACAAAAAGAGTGTTTCATAACTGCTCAATCAAAAATATGTTTTATCTCTGTTAACTGAATTTACAGATCAGAAATAAGTTTCACAGAATGCATCTGTGTAGTTTTTATTTGAAGATATTCTTTTTCCCAATGTAGGCCTCTTAGCGCTTAGCATGTCCAATTGCAGTTTCTACAGAAAGAGTGTTTCAGAACGGCTCAATGAAAAGTAAGGTTCAACTCTGTTATTTGAATGCACAGAACAGAAAGAATTTTCACAGAATGCTACTGTGTAGTTTATATTTGAATATATTCCTTTTTCCACTATTACCCTCTTAGCGCTCCGAATGTCCACTTGCATTTTCTACAGAAAGAGTGTTCAGAACTGCGCAATCAAAAGTATGGTTTAACTCTGTTAGCTTAATGAACATATCAGAAATAAGTTTCACACAATGCTTCTGTGTAGTTTTTATTTGAAGATATTATTTTTCCCAATAGAGGCTTCTTAGCGCTCAGAATGTCCAATTGCAGTTTCTACAGAAAGAGTGTTTCAGAAAGGCTCAATCAAAAGTAAGGTTCAACTCTCTTAGTTGAATGCACAGAACAGAAAGAAGTTTCATACAATGCTTCTGTGTAGTTTATATTTGAACATATTCTTTTTTCCACTATTACCCCCTTAGCGTTACGAATGTCCAGTTGCATTTTCTACAGACAGAGTGTTTCAAAACTGCTCAATCAAAAATATGGTTTAACTCTGTTAGCTGAATGCTCAGATCAGAAAGAAGTTTCACAGAATGCTTCTGTGTAGTTTATATTTGAATATATTCCTTTTTCCACTACTACTCTCTTAGCGCTCCAAATGTCCAGTTGCATTTTCTACAGAAAGAGTGTTCAGATCTGCTCAATCAAAAGTATGGTTTAACTCTGTTAGCTGAATGCACAGATCAGAAAGAAGTTTCACAGAATGATTCTGTGTAGTTTATATTTGGAGACATTCCTTTTTCCACTATTACCCTCTTAGCGCTCCGAATCTCCACTTGCATTTTCTACAGAAAGAGTGTTTCAGAATGGCTCAATCAAAACTAAGGTTCAACTCTTTTAGTTGAACAAACAGAACAGAAAGTAGTTTCACACAATTCTTCTGTGTAGTTTTTATTTGTAGACATTCTTTTTCCCAATATAGGCCTCTTAGCGCTCAGAATGTCCAATTGCAGTTTCTACAGAAAGAGTGTTTCAGAACGGCTCAATCAAAAGTAAGGTTCAACTCTGTTAGTTGAATGCACAGAACAGAAAGATGTTTCATACAATGCTTCTGTGTAGTTTATATTTGAACATATTCTTCTTTCCACTATTACCCACTTAGCGCTACGAATGTCCAGTTGCATTTTCTACAGACAGAGTGTTTCAAAACTGCTGAATCAAAACTATGGTTTAACTCTGTTAGCTGTATGCTCAGATCAGAAAGAAGTTTCACAGAATGCTTCTGTGTAGTTTATATTTGAATATATTCCCTTTTCCACTACTACGCTCTTAGCGCTCCAAATGTCCAGTTGCATTTTCTACAGAAAGAGTGTTCAGATCTGCTCAATCAAAAGTATGGTTTAACTCTGTTGGCTGAATGCACAGATCGGAAAGAAGTTTCACCGAATGATTCTGTGTAGTTTATATTTGAAGACATTCCTTTTTCCACTATTACCCTGTTAGCGCTCCGAATCTCCACTTGCATTTTCTACAAAAAGAGTGTTTCATAACTGCTCAATCAAAAATATGTTTTATCTCTGTTAACTGAATTTACAGATCAGAAATAAGTTTCACAGAATGCATTTGTGTAGTTTTTATTTGAAGATATTCTTTTTCCCAATGTAGGCCTCTTAGCGCTTAGCATGTCCAATTGCAGTTTCTACAGAAAGAGTGTTTCAGAACGGCTCAATCAAAAGTAAGGTTCAACTCTGTTATTTGAATGCACAGAACAGAAAGAATTTTCACAGAATGCTACTGTGTAGTTTATATTTGAATATATTCCTTTTTCCACTATTACCCTCTTAGCGCTCCGAATGTCCACTTGCATTTTCTACAGAAAGAGTGTTCAGAACTGCGCAATCAAAAGTATGGTTTAACTCTGTTAGCTTAATGAACATATCAGAAATAAGTTTCACACAATGCTTCTGTGTAGTTTTTATTTGAAGATATTATTTTTCCCAATAGAGGCCTCTTAGCGCTCAGAATGTCCAATTGCAGTTTCTACAGAAAGAGTGTTTCAGAAAGGCTCAATCAATAGTAAGGTTCAACTCTCTTAGTTGAATGCACAGAACAGAAAGAAGTTTCATACAATGCTTCTGTGTAGTTTATATTTGAACATATTCTTTTTTCCACTATTACCCACTTAGCGCTACGAATGTCCAGTTGCATTTTCTACAGACAGAGTGTTTCAAAACTGCTCAAACAAAAGTATGGTTTAACTCTGTTAGCTGAATGCTCAGATCAGAAAGAAATTTCACAGAATGCTTCTGTGTAGTTTATATTTGAATATATTCCTTTTTCCACTACTACTCTCTTAGCGCTCCAAATGTCCAGTTGCATTTTCTACAGAAAGAGTGTTCAGATCTGCTCAATCAAAAGTATGGTTTAACTCTGTTAGCTGAATGCACAGATCAGAAAGAAGTTTCACAGAATGATTCTGTGTAGTTTATATTTGGAGACATTCCTTTTTCCACTATTACCCGCTTAGCGCTCCGAATCTCCACTTGCATTTTCTACAGAAAGAGTGTTTCAGAACGGCTCAATCAAAACTAAGGTTCAACTCTTTTAGTTGAACAAACAGAACAGAAAGAAGTTTCACACAATTCTTCTGTGTAGTTTTTATTTGTAGACATTCTTTTTCCCAATATAGGCCTCTTAGCGCTCAGAATGTCCAATTGCAGTTTCTACAGAAAGAGTGTTTCAGAACGGCTCAATCAATAGTAAGGTTCAACTCTGTTAGTTGAATGCACAGAACAGAAAGAAGTTTCATACAATGCTTCTGTGTAGTTTATATTTGAACATATTCTTTTTTCCACTATTACCCACTTAGTGCTACGAATGTCCAGTTGCATTTTCTACAGACAGAGTGTTTCAAAACTGCTCAATCAAAAGTATGGTTTAACTCTGTTAGCTGAATGCTCAGATCAGAAAGAAGTTTCACAGAATGCTTCTGTGTAGTTTATATTTGAATATATTCCTTTTTCCACTACTACTCTCTTAGCGCTCCAAATGTCCAGTTGCATTTTCTACAGAAAGAGTGTTCAGATCTGCTCAATCAAAAGTATGGTTTAACTCTGTTAGCTGAATGCACAGATCAGAAAGAAGTTTCACAGAATGATTCTGTGTAGTTTATATTTGGAGACATTCCTTTTTCCACTATTACCCTCTTAGCGCTCCGAATCTCCACTTGCATTTTCTACAGAAAGAGTGTTTCAGAACGGCTCAATCAAAACTAAGGTTCAACTCTTTTAGTTGAACAAACAGAACAGAAAGTAGTTTCACACAATTCTTCTGTGTTTTTATATGTAGACATTCTTTTTCCCAATATAGGCCTCTTAGCGCTCAGAATGTCCAATTGCAGTTTCTACAGAAAGAGTGTTTCAGAACGGCTCAATCAAAAGTAAGGTTCAACTCTGTTAGTTGAATGCACAGAACAGAAAGAAGTTTCATACAATGCTTCCGTGTAGTTTATATTTGAACATATTCTTCTTTCCACTATTACCCACTTAGCGCTACGAATGTCCAGTTGCATTTTCTACAGACAGAGTGTTTCAAAACTGCTCAATCAAAACTATGGTTTAACTCTGTTAGCTGTATGCTCAGATCATAAAGAAGTTTCACAGAATGCTTCTGTGTAGTTTATATTTGAATATATTCCCTTTTCCACTACTACGCTCTTAGCGCTCCAAATGTTCAGTTGCATTTTCTACAGAAAGAGTGTTCAGATCTGCTCAATCAAAAGTATGGTTTAACTCTGTTGGCTGAATGCACAGATCGGAAACAAGTTTCACCGAATGATTCTGTGTAGTTTATATTTGAAGACATTCCTTTTTCCACTATTACCCTGTCAGCGCTCCGAATCTCCACTTGCATTTTCTACAAAAAGAGTGTTTCATAACTGCTCAATCAAAAATATGTTTTATCTCTGTTAACTGAATTTACAGATCAGAAATAAGTTTCACAGAATGCATCTGTGTAGTTTTTATTTGAAGATATTCTTTTTCCCAATGTAGGCCTCTTAGCGCTTAGCATGTCCAATTGCAGTTTCTACAGAAAGAGTGTTTCAGAACGGCTCAATCAAAAGTAAGGTTCAACTCTGTTATTTGAATGCACAGAACAGAAAGAATTTTCACAGAATGCTACTGTGTAGTTTATATTTGAATATATTCCTTTTTCCACTATTACCCTCTTAGCGCTCCGAATGTCCACTTGCATTTTCTACAGAAAGAGTGTTCAGAACTGCGCAATCAAAAGTATGGTTTAACTCTGTTAGCTTAATGAACATATCAGAAATAAGTTTCACACAATGCTTCTGTGTAGTTTTTATTTGAAGATATTATTTTTCCCAATAGAGGCCTCTTAGCGCTCAGAATGTCCAATTGCAGTTTCTACAGAAAGAGTGTTTCAGAAAGGCTCAATCAAAAGTAAGGTTCAACTCTCTTAGTTGAATGCACAGAACAGAAAGAAGTTTCATACAATGCTTCTGTGTAGTTTATATTTGAACATATTCTTTTTTCCACTATTACCCACTTAGCGCTACGAATGTCCAGTTGCATTTTCTACAGACAGAGTGTTTCAAAACTGCTCAATCAAAAGTATGGTTTAACTCTGTTAGCTGAATGCTCAGATCAGAAAGAAATTTCACAGAATGCTTCTGTGTAGTTTATATTTGAATATATTCCTTTTTCCACTACTACTCTCTTAGCGCTCCAAATGTCCAGTTGCATTTTCTACAGAAAGAGTGTTCAGATCTGCTCAATCAAAAGTATGGTTTAACTCTGTTAGCTGAATGCACAGATCAGAAAGAAGTTTCACAGAATGATTCTGTGTAGTTTATATTTGGAGACATTCCTTTTTCCACTATTACCCTCTTAGCGCTCCGAATCTCCACTTGCATTTTCTACAGAAAGAGTGTTTCAGAACGGCTCAATCAAAACTAAGGTTCAACTCTTTTAGTTGAACAAACAGAACAGAAAGAAGTTTCACACAATTCTTCTGTGTAGTTTTTATTTGTAGACATTCTTTTTCCCAATATAGGCCTCTTAGCGCTCAGAATGTCCAATTGCAGTTTCTACAGAAAGAGTGTTTCAGAACGGCTCAATCAATAGTAAGGTTCAACTCTGTTAGTTGAATGCACAGAACAGAAAGAAGTTTCATACAATGCTTCTGTGTAGTTTATATTTGAACATATTCTTTTTTCCACTATTACCCACTTAGCGCTACGAATGTCCAGTTGCATTTTCTACAGACAGAGTGTTTCAAAACTGCTCAATCAAAAGTATGGTTTAACTCTGTTAGCTGAATGCTCAGATCAGAAAGAAGTTTCACAGAATGCTTCTGTGTAGTTTATATTTGAATATATTCCTTTTTCCACTACTACTCTCTTAGCGCTCCAAATGTCCAGTTGCATTTTCTACAGAAAGAGTGTTCAGATCTGCTCAATCAAAAGTATGGTTTAACTCTGTTAGCTGAATGCACAGATCAGAAAGAAGTTTCACAGAATGATTCTGTGTAGTTTATATTTGGAGACATTCCTTTTTCCACTATTACCCTCTTAGCGCTCCGAATCTCCACTTGCATTTTCTACAGAAAGAGTGTTTCAGAACGGCTCAATCAAAACTAAGGTTCAACTCTTTTAGTTGAACAAACAGAACAGAAAGTAGTTTCACACAATTCTTCTGTGTTTTTATTTGTAGACATTCTTTTTCCCAATATAGGCCTCTTAGCGCTCAGAATGTCCAATTGCAGTTTCTACAGAAAGAGTGTTTCCGAACGGCTCAATCAAAAGTAAGGTTCAACTCTGTTAGTTGAATGCACAGAACAGAAAGAAGTTTCATACAATGCTTCTGTGTAGTTTATATTTGAACATATTCTTCTTTCCACTATTACCCACTTAGCGCTACGAATGTCCAGTTGCATTTTCTACAGACAGAGTGTTTCAAAACTGCTCAATCAAAACTATGGTTTAACTCTGTTAGCTGTATGCTCAGATCAGAAAGAAGTTTCACAGAATGCTTCTGTGTAGTTTATATTTGAATATATTCCCTTTTCCACTACTACGCTCTTAGCGCTCCAAATGTCCAGTTGCATTTTCTACAGAAAGAGTGTTCAGATCTGCTCAATCAAAAGTATGGTTTAACTCTGTTGGCTGAATGCACAGATCGGAAACAAGTTTCACCGAATGATTCTGTGTAGTTTATATTTGAAGACATTCCTTTTTCCACTATTACCCTGTCAGCGCTCCGAATCTCCACTTGCATTTTCTACAAAAAGAGTGTTTCATAACTGCTCAATCAAAAATATGTTTTATCTCTGTTAACTGAATTTACAGATCAGAAATAAGTTTCACAGAATGCATCTGTGTAGTTTTTATTTGAAGATATTCTTTTTCCCAATGTAGGCCTCTTAGCGCTTAGCATGTCCAATTGCAGTTTCTACAGAAAGAGTGTTTCAGAACGGCTCAATGAAAAGTAAGGTTCAACTCTGTTATTTGAATGCACAGAACAGAAAGAATTTTCACAGAATGCTACTGTGTAGTTTATATTTGAATATATTCCTTTTTCCACTATTACCCTCTTAGCGCTCCGAATGTCCACTTGCATTTTCTACAGAAAGAGTGTTCAGAACTGCGCAATCAAAAGTATGGTTTAACTCTGTTAGCTTAATGAACATATCAGAAATAAGTTTCACACAATGCTTCTGTGTAGTTTTTATTTGAAGATATTATTTTTCCCAATAGAGGCTTCTTAGCGCTCAGAATGTCCAATTGCAGTTTCTACAGAAAGAGTGTTTCAGAAAGGCTCAATCAAAAGTAAGGTTCAACTCTCTTAGTTGAATGCACAGAACAGAAAGAAGTTTCATACAATGCTTCTGTGTAGTTTATATTTGAACATATTCTTTTTTCCACTATTACCCCCTTAGCGTTACGAATGTCCAGTTGCATTTTCTACAGACAGAGTGTTTCAAAACTGCTCAATCAAAAATATGGTTTAACTCTGTTAGCTGAATGCTCAGATCAGAAAGAAGTTTCACAGAATGCTTCTGTGTAGTTTATATTTGAATATATTCCTTTTTCCACTACTACTCTCTTAGCGCTCCAAATGTCCAGTTGCATTTTCTACAGAAAGAGTGTTCAGATCTGCTCAATCAAAAGTATGGTTTAACTCTGTTAGCTGAATGCACAGATCAGAAAGAAGTTTCACAGAATGATTCTGTGTAGTTTATATTTGGAGACATTCCTTTTTCCACTATTACCCTCTTAGCGCTCCGAATCTCCACTTGCATTTTCTACAGAAAGAGTGTTTCAGAACGGCTCAATCAAAACTAAGGTTCAACTCTTTTAGTTGAACAAACAGAACAGAAAGTAGTTTCACACAATTCTTCTGTGTAGTTTTTATTTGTAGACATTCTTTTTCCCAATATAGGCCTCTTAGCGCTCAGAATGTCCAATTGCAGTTTCTACAGAAAGAGTGTTTCAGAACGGCTCAATCAAAAGTAAGGTTCAACTCTGTTAGTTGAATGCACAGAACAGAAAGATGTTTCATACAATGCTTCTGTGTAGTTTATATTTGAACATATTCTTCTTTCCACTATTACCCACTTAGCGCTACGAATGTCCAGTTGCATTTTCTACAGACAGAGTGTTTCAAAACTGCTCAATCAAAACTATGGTTTAACTCTGTTAGCTGTATGCTCAGATCAGAAAGAAGTTTCACAGAATGCTTCTGTGTAGTTTATATTTGAATATATTCCCTTTTCCACTACTATGCTCTTAGCGCTCCAAATGTCCAGTTGCATTTTCTACAGAAAGAGTGTTCAGATCTGCTCAATCAAAAGTATGGTTTAACTCTGTTGGCTGAATGCACAGATCGGAAAGAAGTTTCACCGAATGATTCTGTGTAGTTTATATTTGAAGACATTCCTTTTTCCACTATTACCCTGTTAGCGCTCCGAATCTCCACTTGCATTTTCTACAAAAAGAGTGTTTCATAACTGCTCAATCAAAAATATGTTTTATCTCTGTTAACTGAATTTACAGATCAGAAATAAGTTCCACAGAATGCATTTGTGTAGTTTTTATTTGAAGATATTCTTTTTCCCAATGTAGGCCTCTTAGCGCTTAGCATGTCCAATTGCAGTTTCTACAGAAAGAGTGTTTCAGAACGGCTCAATCAAAAGTAAGGTTCAACTCTGTTATTTGAATGCACAGAACAGAAAGAATTTTCACAGAATGCTACTGTGTAGTTTATATTTGAATATATTCCTTTTTCCACTATTACCCTCTTAGCGCTCAGAATGTCCACTTGCATTTTCTACAGAAAGAGTGTTCAGAACTGCGCAATCAAAAGTATGGTTTAACTCTGTTAGCTTAATGAACATATCAGAAATAAGTTTCACACAATGCTTCTGTGTAGTTTTTATTTGAAGATATTATTTTTCCCAATAGAGGCTTCTTAGCGCTCAGAATGTCCAATTGCAGTTTCTACAGAAAGAGTGTTTCAGAAAGGCTCAATCAAAAGTAAGGTTCAACTCTCTTAGTTGAATGCACAGAACAGAAAGAAGTTTCATACAATGCTTCTGTGTAGTTTATATTTGAACATATTCTTTTTTCCACTATTACCCACTTAGCGCTACGAATGTCCAGTTGCATTTTCTACAGACAGAGTGTTTCAAAACTGCTCAATCAAAAGTATGGTTTAACTCTGTTAGCTGAATGCTCAGATCAGAAAGATATTTCACAGAATGCTTCTGTGTAGTTTATATTTGAATATATTCCTTTTTCCACTACTACACTCTTAGCGCTCCAAATGTCCAGTTGCATTTTCTACAGAAAGAGTGTTCAGATCTGCTCAATCAAAAGTATGGTTTAACTCTGTTAGCTGAATGCACAGATCAGAAAGAAGTTTCACAGAATGATTCTGTGTAGTTTATATTTGGAGACATTCCTTTTTCCACTATTACCCGCTTAGCGCTCCGAATCTCCACTTGCATTTTCTACAGAAAGAGTGTTTCAGAACGGCTCAATCAAAACTAAGGTTCAACTCTTTTAGTTGAACAAACAGAACAGAAAGAAGTTTCACACAATTCTTCTGTGTAGTTTTTATTTGTAGACATTCTTTTTCCCAATATAGGCCTCTTAGCGCTCAGAATGTCCAATTGCAGTTTCTACAGAAAGAGTGTTTCAGAACGGCTCAATCAATAGTAAGGTTCAACTCTGTTAGTTGAATGCACAGAACAGAAAGAAGTTTCATACAATGCTTCTGTGTAGTTTATATTTGAACATATTCTTTTTTCCACTATTACCCACTTAGCGCTACGAATGTCCAGTTGCATTTTCTACAGACAGAGTGTTTCAAAACTGCTCAATCAAAAGTATGGTTTAACTCTGTTAGCTGAATGCTCAGATCAGAAAGAAGTTTCACAGAATGCTTCTGTGTAGTTTATATTTGAATATATTCCTTTTTCCACTACTACTCTCTTAGCGCTCCAAATGTCCAGTTGCATTTTCTACAGAAAGAGTGTTCAGATCTGCTCAATCAAAAGTATGGTTTAACTCTGTTAGCTGAATGCACATATCAGAAAGAAGTTTCACAGAATGATTCTGTGTAGTTTATATTTGGAGACATTCCTTTTTCCACTATTACCCTCTTAGCGCTCCGAATCTCCACTTGCATTTTCTACAGAAAGAGTGTTTCAGAACGGCTCAATCAAAACTAAGGTTCAACTCTTTTAGTTGAACAAACAGAACAGAAAGTAGTTTCACACAATTCTTCTGTGTTTTTATTTGTAGACATTCTTTTTCCCAATATAGGCCTCTTAGCGCTCAGAATGTCCAATTGCAGTTTCTACAGAAAGAGTGTTTCAGAACGGCTCAATCAAAAGTAAGGTTCAACTCTGTTAGTTGAATGCACAGAACAGAAAGAAGTTTCATACAATGCTTCTGTGTAGTTTATATTTGAACATATTCTTCTTTCCACTATTACCCACTTAGCGCTACGAATGTCCAGTTGCATTTTCTACAGACAGAGTGTTTCAAAACTGCTCAATCAAAACTATGGTTTAACTCTGTTAGCTGTATGCTCAGATCAGAAAGAAGTTTCACAGAATGCTTCTGTGTAGTTTATATTTGAATATATTCCCTTTTCCACTACTACGCTCTTAGCGCTCCAAATGTCCAGTTGCATTTTCTACAGAAAGAGTGTTCAGATCTGCTCAATCAAAAGTATGGTTTAACTCTGTTGGCTGAATGCACAGATCGGAAACAAGTTTCACCGAATGATTCTGTGTAGTTTATATTTGAAGACATTCCTTTTTCCACTATTACCCTGTCAGCGCTCCGAATCTCCACTTGCATTTTCTACAAAAAGAGTGTTTCATAACTGCTCAATCAAAAATATGTTTTATCTCTGTTAACTGAATTTACAGATCAGAAATAAGTTTCACAGAATGCATCTGTGTAGTTTTTATTTGAAGATATTATTTTTCCCAATGTAGGCCTCTTAGCGCTTAGCATGTCCAATTGCAGTTTCTACAGAAAGAGTGTTTCAGAACGGCTCAATGAAAAGTAAGGTTCAACTCTGTTATTTGAATGCACAGAACAGAAAGAATTTTCACAGAATGCTACTGTGTAGTTTATATTTGAATATATTCCTTTTTCCACTATTACCCTCTTAGCGCTCCGAATGTCCACTTGCATTTTCTACAGAAAGAGTGTTCAGAACTGCGCAATCAAAAGTATGGTTTAACTCTGTTAGCTTAATGAACATATCAGAAATAAGTTTCACACAATGCTTCTGTGTAGTTTTTATTTGAAGATATTATTTTTCCCAATAGAGGCTTCTTAGCGCTCAGAATGTCCAATTGCAGTTTCTACAGAAAGAGTGTTTCAGAAAGGCTCAATCAAATGTAAGGTTCAACTCTCTTAGTTGAATGCACAGAACAGAAAGAAGTTTCATACAATGCTTCTGTGTAGTTTATATTTGAACATATTCTTTTTTCCACTATTACCCACTTAGCGCTACGAATGTCCAGTTGCATTTTCTACAGACAGAGTGTTTCAAAACTGCTCAATCAAAAGTATGGTTTAACTCTGTTAGCTGAATGCTCAGATCAGAATGAAATTTCACAGAATGCTTCTGTGTAGTTTATATTTGAATATATTCCTTTTTCCACTACTACTCTCTTAGCGCTCCAAATGTCCAGTTGCATTTTCTACAGAAAGAGTGTTCAGATCTGCTCAATCAAAAGTATGGTTTAACTCTGTTAGCTGAATGCACAGATCAGAAAGAAGTTTCACAGAATGATTCTGTGTAGTTTATATTTGGAGACATTCCTTTTTCCACTATTACCCTCTTAGCGCTCCGAATCTCCACTTGCATTTTCTACAGAAAGAGTGTTTCAGAACGGCTCAATCAAAACTAAGGTTCAAATCTTTTAGTTGAACAAACAGAACAGAAAGTAGTTTCACACAATTCTTCTGTGTAGTTTTTATTTGTAGACATTCTTTTTCCCAATATAGGCCTCTTAGCGCTCAGAATGTCCAATTGCAGTTTCTACAGAAAGAGTGTTTCAGAACGGCTCAATCAAAAGTAAGGTTCAACTCTGTTAGTTGAATGCACAGAACAGAAAGAAGTTTCATACAATGCTTCTGTGTAGTTTATATTTGAACATATTCTTTTTTCCACTATTACCCACTTAGCGCTACGAATGTCCAGTTGCATTTTCTACAGACAGAGTGTTTCAAAACTGCTCAATCAAAAGTATGGTTTAACTCTGTTAGCTGAATGCTCAGATCAGAAAGAAGTTTCACAGAATGCTTCTGTGTAGTTTATATTTGAATATATTCCTTTTTCCACTACTACGCTCTTAGCGCTCCAAATGTCCAGTTGCATTTTCTACAGAAAGAGTGTTCAGATCTGCTCAATCAAAAGTATGGTTTAACTCTGTTAGCTGAATGCACAGATCAGAAAGAAGTTTCACCGAATGATTCTGTGTAGTTTATATTTGAAGACATTCCTTTTTCCACTATTACCCTCTTAGCGCTCCGAATCTCCACTTGCATTTTCTACAAAAAGAGTGTTTCATATCTGCTCAATCAAAAATATGTTTTATCTCTGTTAACTGAATTTACAGATCAGAAATAAGTTTCACAGAATGCATCTGTGTAGTTTTTATTTGAAGATATTCTTTTTCCCAATGTAGGCCTCTTAGCGCTTAGCATGTCCAATTGCACTTTCTACAGAAAGAGTGTTTCAGAACGGCTCAATCAAAAGTAAGGTTCAACTCTGTTAGTTGAATGCACAGAACAGAAAGAATTTTCACAGAATGCTACTGTGTAGTTTATATTTGAATATATTCCTTTTTCCACTACTACCCTCTTAGCGCTCCGAATGTCCACTTGCATTTTCTACAGAAAGAGTGTTCAGAACTGCGCAATCATAAGTATGGTTTAACTCTGTTAGCTTAATGAACATATCAGAAATAAGTTTCAAACAATGCTTCTGTGTAGTTTTTATTTGAAGATATTATTTTTCCCAATAGAGGCCTCTTAGCGCTCAGAATGTCCAATTGCAGTTTCTACAGAAAGAGTGTTTCAGAAAGGCTCAATCAAAAGTAAGGTTCAACTCTGTTAGTTGAATGCACAGAACAGAAAGAAGTTTCAAACAATGCTTCTGTGTAGTTTATATTTGAACATATTCTTTTTTCCACTATTACCCCCTTAGCGTTACGAATGTCCAGTTGCATTTTCTACAGACAGAGTGTTTCAAAACTGCTCAATCAAAAATATGGTTTAACTCTGTTAGCTGAATGCTCAGATCAGAAAGAAGTTTCACAGAATGCTTCTGTGTAGTTTATATTTGAATATATTCCTTTTTCCACTACTACTCTCTTAGCGCTCCAAATGTCCAGTTGCATTTTCTACAGAAAGAGTGTTCAGATCTGCTCAATCAAAAGTATGGTTTAACTCTGTTAGCTGAATGCACAGATCAGAAAGAAGTTTCACAGAATGATTCTGTGTAGTTTATATTTGGAGACATTCCTTTTTCCACTATTACCCTCTTAGTGCTCCGAATCTCCACTTGCATTTTCTACAGAAAGAGTGTTTCAGAACGGCTCAATCAAAACTAAGGTTCAACGCTTTTAGTTGAACAAACAGAACAGAAAGTAGTTTCACACAATTCTTCTGTGTAGTTTTTATTTGTAGACATTCTTTTTCCGAATATAGGCCTCTTAGCGCTCAGAATGTCCAATTGCAGTTTCTACAGAAAGAGTGTTTCAGAACGGCTCAATCAAAAGTAAGGTTCAACTCTGTTATTTGAATGCACAGAACAGAAAGAAGTTTCATACAATGCTTCTGTGTAGTTTATATTTGAACATATTCTTCTTTCCACTATTACCCACTTAGCGCTACGAATGTCCAGTTGCATTTTCTACAGACAGAGTGTTTCAAAACTGCTCAATCAAAAGTATGGTTTAACTCTGTTAGCTGTATGCTCAGATCAGAAGGAAGTTTCACAGAATGCTTTTGTGTAGTTTATATTTGAATATATTCCCTTTTCCACTACTACGCTCTTAGCGCTCCAAATGTCCAGTTGCATTTTCTACAGAAAGAGTGTTCAGATCTGCTCAATCAAAAGTATGGTTTAACTCTGTTGGCTGAATGCACAGATCAGAAAGAAGTTTCACCGAATGATTCTGTGTAGTTTATATTTGAAGACATTCCTTTTTCCACTATTACCCTGTTAGCGCTCCGAATCTCCACTTGCATTTTCTACAAAAAGAGTGTTTCATAACTGCTCAATCAAAAATATGTTTTATCTCTGTTAACTGAATTTACAGATCAGAAATAAGTTTCACAGAATGCATCTGTGTAGTTTTCATTTGAAGATATTCTTTTTCCCAATGTAGGCCTCTTAGCGCTTAGCATGTCCAATTGCAGTTTCTACAGAAAGAGTGTTTCAGAATGGCTCAATCAAAAGTAAGGTTCAACTCTGTTATTTGAATGCACAGAACAGAAAGAATTTTCACAGAATGCTACTGTGTAGTTTATATTTGAATATATTCCTTTTTCCACTATTACCCTCTTAGCGCTGCGAATGTCCACTTGCATTTTCTACAGAAAGAGTGTTCAGAACTGCGCAATCAAAAGTATGGTTTAACTCTGTTAGCTTAATGAACATATCAGAAATAAGTTTCACACAATGCTTCTGTGTAGTTTTTATTTGAAGATATTATTTTTCCCAATAGAGGCTTCTTAGCGCTCAGAATGTCCAATTGCAGTTTCTACAGAAAGAGTGTTTCAGAAAGGCTCAATCAAAAGTAAGGTTCAACTCTGTCATTTGAATGCACAGAACAGAAAGAAGTTTCATACAATGCTTCTGTGTAGTTTATATTTGAACATATTCTTTTTTCCACTATTACCCACTTAGCGCTACGAATGTCCAGTTGCATTTTCTACAGACAGAGTGTTTCAAAACTGCTCAATCAAAAGTATGGTTTAACTCTGTTAGCTGAATGCTCAGATCAGAAAGAAATTTCACAGAATGCTTCTGTGTAGTTTATATTTGAATATATTCCTTTTTCCACTACTACTCTCTTAGCGCTCCAATGGTCCAGTTGCATTTTCTACAGAAAGAGTGTTCAGATCTGCTCAATCAAAAGTATGGTTTAACTCTGTTAGCTGAATGCACAGATCAGAAAGAAGTTTCACAGAATGATTCTGTGTAGTTTATATTTGGAGACATTCCTTTTTCCACTATTACCCTCTTAGCGCTCCGAATCTCCACTTGCATTTTCTACAGAAAGAGTGTTTCAGAACGGCTCAATCAAAACTAAGGTTCAACTCTTTTAGTTGAACAAACAGAACAGAAAGAAGTTTCACACAATTCTTCTGTGTAGTTTTTATTTGTAGACATTCTTTTTCCCAATATAGGCCTCTTAGCGCTCAGAATGTCCAATTGCAGTTTCTACAGAAAGAGTGTTTCAGAACGGCTCAATCAAAAGTAAGGTTCAACTCTGTTAGTTGAATGCACAGAACAGAAAGAAGTTTCATACAATGCTTCTGTGTAGTTTATATTTGAACATATTCTTTTTTCCACTATTACCCACTTAGCGCTACGAATGTCCAGTTGCATTTTCTACAGACAGAGTGTTTCAAAACTGCTCAATCAGAAGTATGGTTTAACTCTGTTAGCTGAATGCTCAGATCAGATAGAAATTTCACAGAATGCTTCTGTGTAGTTTATATTTGAATATATTCCTTTTTCCACTACTACTCTCTTAGCGCTTCAAATGTCCAGTTGCATTTTCTACAGAAAGAGTGTTCAGATCTGCTCAATCAAAAGTATGGTTTAACTCTGTTAGCTGAATGCACAGATCAGAAAGAAGTTTCACAGAATGATTCTGTGTAGTTTATATTTGGAGACATTCCTTTTTCCACTATTACCCTCTTAGCGCTCCGAATCTCCTCTTGCATTTTCTACAGAAAGAGTGTTTCAGAACGGCTCAATCAAAACTAAGGTTCAACTCTTTTAGTTGAACAAACAGAACAGAAAGAAGTTTCACACAATTCTTCTGTGTAGTTTTTATTTGTAGACATTCTTTTTCCCAATATAGGCCTCTTAGCGCTCAGAATGTCCAATTGCAGTTTCTACAGAAAGAGTGTTTCAGAACGGCACAATCAAAAGTAAGGTTCAACTCTGTTAGTTGAATGCACAGAACAGAAAGAAGTTTCATACAATGCTTCTGTGTAGTTCATATTTGAACATATTCTTTTTTCCACTATTACCCACTTAGCGCTACGAATGTCCAGTTGCATTTTCTACAGACAGAGTGTTTCAAAACTGCTCAATCAAAAGTATGGTTTAACTCTGTTAGCTGAATGCTCAGATCAGAAAGAAGTTTCACAGAATGCTTCTGTGTAGTTTATATTTGAATATATTCCTTTTTCCACTACTACGCACTTAGCGCTCCAAATGTCCAGTTGCATTTTCAACAGAAAGAGTGTTCAGATCTGCTCAATCAAAAGTATGGTTTAACTCTGTTAGCTGAATGCACAGATCAGAAAGAAGTTTCACCGAATGATTCTGTGTAGTTTATATTTGAACATATTCTATTTTCCACTATTACCCACTTAGTGCTACGAATGTCCAGTTGCATTTTGTACAGACAGAGTGTTTCAAAACTGCTCAATCAAAAGTATGGTTTAACTCTGTTAGCTGAATGCTCAGATCAGAAAGAAGTTTCACAGAATGCTTCTGTGTAGTTTATATTTGAATATATTCCTTTTTACACTACTACCCTCTTAGCGCTCCGAATCTCCACTTGCATTTTCTACAGAAAGAGTGTTTCAGAACGGCTCAATCAAAACTAAGGTTCAACTCTTTTAGTTGAACAAACAGAACAGAAAGAAGTTTCACACAATTCTTCTGTGTAGTTTTTATTTGTAGACATTCTTTTTCCCAATATAGGCCTCTTAGCGCTCAGAATGTCCAATTGCAGTTTCTACAGAAAGAGTGTTTCAGAACGGCTCAATCAAAAGTAAGGTTCAACTCTGTTAGTTGAATGCACAGAACAGGAAGAAGTTACATACAATGCTTCTGTGTAGTTTATATTTGAACATATTCTTTTTTCCACTGTTACCAACTTAGCGCTACGAATGTCCAGTTGCATTTTCTACAGAGTGTTTCAAAACTGCTCAATCAAAAGTATGGTTTAACTCTGTTAGCTGAATGCTCAGATCAGAAAGAAGTTTCACAGAATGCTTCTGTGTAGTTTATATTTGAATATATTCCTTTTTCCACTACTACGCTCTTAGCGCTCCAAATGTCCAGTTGCATTTTCTACAGAAAGAGAGTTCAGATCTGCTCAATCAAAAGTATGGTTTAACTCTGTTAGCTGAATGCACAGATCAGGAATAAGTTTCACCGAATGATTCTGTGTAGTTTATATTTGAAGACATTCATTTTTCCACTGTTACCCTCTTAGCGCTCCGAATCTCCACTTGCATTTTCTACAAAAAGAGTGTTTCATAACTGCTCAATGAAAAATATGTTTTATATCTGTTAACTGAATTTACAGATCAGAAATATGTTTCACAGAATGCATCTGTGTAGTTTTTATTTGAAGATATTCTTTTTCCCAATGTAGGCCTCTTAGCGCTTAGCATGTCCAATTGCAGTTTCTACAGAAAGAGGGTTTCAGAACGGCTGAATCAAAAGTAAGGTTCAACTCTGTTAGTTGAATGCACAGAACAGAAAGAAGTTTCATACAATGCTTCTGTGTAGTTTATATTTGAACATATTCTTTTTTCCACTATTACCCACTTAGTGCTACGAATGTCCAGTTGCATTTTCTACAGACAGAGTGTTTCAAAACTGCTCAATCAAAAGTATGGTTTAACTCTGTTAGCTGAATGCTCAGATCAGAAAGAAGTTTCACAGAATGCTTCTGTGTAGTTTATATTTGAATATATTCCTTTTTCCACTACTACCCTCTTAGCGCTCCGAATCTCCAATTGCATTTTCTACAGAAAGAGTGTTTCAGAACGGCTCAATCAAAACTAAGGTTCAACTCTTTTAGTTGAACAAACAGAAGAGAAAGAAGTTTCACACAATTCTTCTGTGTAGTTTTTATTTGTAGACATTCTTTTTCCCAATATAGGCCTCTTAGCGCTCAGAATGTCCAATTGCAGTTTCTACAGAAAGAGTGTTTCAGAACGGCTCAATCAAAAGTAAGGTTCAACTCCGTTAGTTGAATGCACAGAACAGAAAGAAGTTTCATACAATGCTTCTGTGTAGTTTATATTTGAACATATTCTTTTTTCCACTATTACCCACTTCGCGCTACGAATGTCCAGTTGCATTTTCTACAGACAGAGTGTTTCAAAACTGCTCAATCAAAAGTATGGTTTAACTCTGTTAGCTGAATGCTCAGATCAGAAAGAAGTTTCACAGAATGCTTCTGTGTAGTTTATATTTGAATATATTCCTTTTTCCACTACTACTCTCTTAGCGCTCCAAATGTCCAGTTGCATTTTCTACAGAAAGAGTGTTCAGATCTGCTCAATCAAAAGTATGGTTTAACTCTGTTAGCTGAATGCACAGATCAGAAAGAAGTTTCACAGAATGATTCTGTGTAGTTTATATTTGGAGACATTCCTTTTTCCACTATTACCCTCTTAGCGCTCCGAATCTCCACTTGCATTTTCTACAGAAAGAGTGTTTCAGAACGGCTCAATCAAAACTAAGGTTCAACGCTTTTAGTTGAACAAACAGAACAGAAAGTAGTTTCACACAATTCTTCTGTGTAGTTTTTATTTGTAGACATTCTTTTTCCCAATATAGGCCTCTTAGTGCTCAGAATGTCCAATTGCAGTTTCTACAGAAAGAGTGTTTCAGAACGGCTCAATCAAAAGTAAGGTTCAACTCTGTTAGTTGAATGCACAGAACAGAAAGAAGTTTCATACAATGCTTCTGTGTAGTTTATATTTGAACATATTCTTTTTTCCACTATTACCCACTTAGCGCTACGAATGTCCAGTTGCATTTTCTACAGACAGAGTGTTTCAAAACTGCTCAATCAAAAGTATGGTTTAACTCTGTTAGCTGTATGCTCAGATCAGAAAGAAGTTTCACAGAATGATTCTGTGTAGTTTATATTTGAATATATTCCTTTTTCCACTACTACGCTCTTAGCGCTCCAAATGTCCAGTTGCATTTTCAACAGAAAGAGTGTTCAGATCTGCTCAATCAAAAGTATGGTTTAACTCTGTTAGCTGAATGCACAGATCAGAAAGAAGTTTCACCGAATGATTCTGTGTAGTTTATATTTGAAGACATTCCTTTTTCCACTATTACCCTCTTAGCGCTCCGAATCTCCACTTGCATTTTCTACAAAAAGAGTGTTTCATAACTGCTCAATCAAAAATATGTTTTATCTCTGTTAACTGAATTTACAGATCAGAAATAGGTTTCACAGAATGCATCTGTGTAGTTTTTATTTGAAGATATTCTTTTTCCCAATGTAGGCCTCTTAGCGCTTAGCATGTCCAATTGCAGTTTCTACAGAAAGAGTGTTTCAGAACGGCTCAATCAAAAGTAAGTTTCAACTCTGTTAGTTGAATGCACAGAACAGAAAGAATTTTCACAGAATGCTACTGTGTAGTTTATATTTGAATATATTCCTTTTTCCACTATTACCCTCTTAGCGCTCCGAATGTCCACTTGCATTTTCTACAGAAAGAGTGTTCAGAACTGCGCAATCAAAAGTATGGTTTAACTCTGTTAGCTTAATGAACATATCAGAAATAAGTTTCACACAATGCTTCTGTGTAGTTTTTATTTGAAGATATTATTTTTCCCAATAGAGGCCTCTTAGCGCTCAGAATGTCCAATTGCAGTTTCTACAGAAAGAGTGTTTCAGAAAGGCTCAATCAAAAGTAAGGTTCAACTCTGTTAGTTGAATGCACAGAACAGAAAGAAGTTTCATACAATGCTTCTGTGTAGTTTATATTTGAACATATTCTTTTTTCCACTATTACCCACTTAGCGCTATGAATGTCCAGTTGCATTTTCTACAGACAGAGTGTTTCAAAACTGCTCAATCAAAAGTATGGTTTAACTCTGTTAGCTGAATGCTCAGATCAGAAAGAAGTTTCACAGAATGCTTCTGTGTAGTTTATATTTGAATATATTCCTTTTTCCACTACTACTCTCTTAGCGCTCCAAATGTCCAGTTGCATTTTCTACAGAAAGAGTGTTCAGATCTGCTCAATCAAAAGTATGGTTTAACTCTGTTAGCTTAATGCACAGATCAGAAAGAAGTTTCACAGAATGATTCTGTGTAGTTTATATTTGGAGACATTCCTTTTTCCACTATTACCCTCTTAGCGCTCCGAATCTCCACTTGCATTTTCTACAGAAAGAGTGTTTCAGAACGGCTCAATCAAAACTAAGGTTCAACTCTTTTAGTTGAACAAACAGAACAGAAAGAAGTTTCACACAATTCTTCTGTGTAGTTTTTATTTGTAGACATTCTTTTTCCCAATATAGGCCTCTTAGCGCTCAGAATGTCCAATTGCAGTTTCTACAGAAAGTGTGTTTCAGAACGGCACAATCAAAAGTAAGGTTCAACTCTGTTAGTTGAATGCACAGAACAGAAAGAAGTTTCATACAATGCTTCTGTGTAGTTCATATTTGAACATATTCTTTTTTCCACTATTACCCACTTAGCGCTACGAATGTCCAGTTGCATTTTCTACAGTCAGAGTGTTTCAAAACTGCTCAATCAAAAGTATGGTTTAACTCTGTTAGCTGAATGCTCAGATCAGAAAGAAGTTTCACAGAATGCTTCTGTGTAGTTTATATTTGAATATATTCCTTTTTCCACTACTACGCTCTTAGCGCTCCAAATGTCCAGTTGCATTTTCAACAGAAAGAGTGTTCAGATCTGCTCAATCAAAAGTATGGTTTAACTCTGTTAGCTGAATGCACAGATCAGAAAGAAGTTTCACCGAATGATTCTGTGTAGTTTATATTTGAAGACATTCCTTTTTCCACTATTACCCTCTTAGCGCTCCGAATCTCCACTTGCATTTTCTACAAAAAGAGTGTTTCATAACTGCTCAATCAAAAATATGTTTTATCTCTGTTAACTGAATTTACAGATCAGAAATAAGTTTCACAGAATGCATCTGTGTAGTTTTTATTTGAAGATATTCTTTTTCCCAATGTAGGCCTCTTAGCGCTTAGCATGTCCAATTGCAGTTTCTACAGAAAGAGTGTTTCAGAACGGCTCAATCAAAAGTAAGGTTCAACTCTGTTAGTTGAATGCACAGAACAGAAAGAATTTTCACAGAATGCTACTGTGTAGTTTATATTTGAATATATTCCTTTTTCCACTATTACCCTCTTAGCGCTCCGAATGTCCACTTGCATTTTCTACAGAAAGAGTGTTCAGAACTGCGCAATCAAAAGTATGGTTTAACTCTGTTAGCTTAATGAACATATCAGAAATATGTTTCACACAATGCTTCTGTGTAGTTTTTATTTGAAGATATTATTTTTCCCAATAGAGGCCTCTTAGCGCTCAGAATGTCCAATTGCAGTTTCTACAGAAAGAGTGTTTCAGAACGGCTCAATCAAAAGTAAGGTTCAACTCTGTTAGTTGAATGCACAGAACAGAAAGTAGTTACATACAATGATTCTGTGTAGTTTATATTTGAACATATTCTTTTTTCCACTATTACCCACTTAGCGCTACGAATGTCCAGTTGCATTTTCTACAGAGTGTTTCAAAACTGCTCAATCAAAAGTATGGTTTAACTCAGTTAGCTGAATGCTCAGATCAGAAAGAAGTTTCACAGAATGCTTCTGTGTAGTTTATATTTGAATATATTCCTTTTTCCACTACTACGCTCTTAGCGCTCCAAATGTCCAGTTGCATTTTCTACAGAAAGAGTGTTCAGATCTGCTCAATCAAAAGTATGGTTTAACTCTGTTAGCTGAATGCGCCGATCAGGAATAAGTTTCACCGAATGATTCTGTGTAGTTTATATTTGAAGACATTCATTTTTCCACTGTTACCCTCTTAGCGCTCCGAATCTCCACTTGCATTTTCTACAAAAAGAGTGTTTCATAACTGCTCAATCAAAAATATGTTTCATATCTGTTAACTGAATTTACAGATCAGAAATAAGTTTCACAGAATGCATCTGTGTAGTTTTTATTTGAAGATATTCTTTTTCCCAATGTAGGCCTCTTAGCGCTTAGCATGTCCAATTGCAGTTTCTACAGAAAGAGTGTTTCAGAACGGCTCAATCAAAAGTAAGGTTCAACTCTGTTAGTTGAATGCACAGAACAGAAAGAAGTTTCATACAATGCTTCTTTGTAGTTTATATTTGAACATATTCTTTTTTCCACTATTACCCACTTAGTGCTACGAATGTCCAGTTGCATTTTCTACAGACAGAGTGTTTCAAAACTGCTCAATCAAAAGTATGGTTTAACTCTGTTAGCTGAATGCTCAGATCAGAAAGAAGTTTCACAGAATGCTTCTGTGTAGTTTATATTTGAATATATTCCTTTTTCCACTACTACTCTCTTAGCGCTCCAAATGTCCAGTTGCATTTTCTACAGAAAGAGTGTTCAGATCTGCTCAATCAAAAGTATCGTTTAACTCTGTTAGCTGAATGCACAGATCAGAAAGAAGTTTCACAGAATGATTCTGTGTAGTTTATATTTGGAGACATTCCTTTTTCCACTATTACCCTCTTAGCGCTCCGAATCTCCACTTGCATTTTCTACAGAAAGAGTGTTTCAGAACGGCTCAAACAAAACTAAGGTTCAACTCTTTTAGTTGAACAAACAGAACAGAAAGAAGTTTCACACAATTCTTCTGTGTAGTTTTTATTTGTAGACATTCTTTTTCCCAATATAGGCCTCTTAGCGCTCAGAATGTCCAATTGCAGTTTCTACAGAAAGAGTGTTTCAGAACGGCTCAATCAAAAGTAAGGTTCAACTCTGTTAGTTGAATGCACAGAACAGAAAGAAGTTTCATACAATGCTTCTGTGTAGTTTATATTTGAACATATTCTATTTTCCACTATTACCCACTTAGTGCTACGAATGTCCAGTTGCATGTTCTACAGACAGAGTGTTTCAAAACTGCTCAATCAAAAGTATGGTTTAACTCTGTTAGCTGAATGCTCAGATCAGAAAGAAGTTTCACAGAATGCTTCTGTGTAGTTTATATTTGAATATATTCCTTTTTCCACTACTTCCCTCTTATCGCTCCGAATCTCCACTTGCATTTTCTACAGAAAGAGTGTTTCAGAATGGCTCAATCAAAACTAAGGTTCAACTCTTTTAGTTGAACAAACAGAACAGAAAGAAGTTTCACACAATTCTTCTGTGTAGTTTTTATTTGTAGACATTCTTTTTCCCAATATAGGCCTCTTAGCGCTCAGAATGTCCAATTGCAGTTTCTACAGAAAGAGTGTTTCAGAACGGCTCAATCAAAAGTAAGGTTCAACTCTGTTAGTTGAATGCACAGAACAGAAAGTAGTTACATACAATGATTCTGTGTAGTTTATATTTGAACATATTCTTTTTTCCACTATTACCCACTTAGCGCTACGAATGTCCAGTTTCATTTTCTACAGAGTGTTTCAAAACTGCTCAATCAAAAGTATGGTTTAACTCTGTTAGCTGAATGCTCAGATCAGAAAGAAGTTTCACAGAATGCTTCTGTGTAGTTTATATTTGAATATATTCCTTTTTCCACTACTACGCTCTTAGCGCTCCAAATGTCCAGTTGCATTTTCTACAGAAAGAGTGTTCAGATCTGCTCAATCAAAAGTATGGTTTAACTCTGTTAGCTGAATGCACAGATCAGGAATAAGTTTCACCGAATGATTCTGTGTAGTTTATATTTGAAGACATTCATTTTTCCACTGTTACCCTCTTAGCGCTCCGAATCTCCACTTGCATTTTCTACAAAAGGAGTGTTTCATAACTGCTCAATCAAAAATATGTTTCATATCTGTTAACTGAATTTACAGATCAGAAATAAGTTTCACAGAATGCATCTGTGTAGTTTTTATTTGAAGATATTCTTTTTCCCAATGTAGGCCTCTTAGCGCTTAGCATGTCCAATTGCAGTTTCTACAGAAAGAGTGTTTCAGAACGGCTCAATCAAAAGTAAGGTTCAACTCTGTTAGTTGAATGCACAGAACAGAAAGAAGTTTCATACAATGCTTCTGTGTAGTTTATATTTGAACATATTCTTTTTTCCACTATTACCCACTTAGTGCTACGAATGTCCAGTTGCATTTTCTACAGACAGAGTGTTTCAAAACTGCTCAATCAAAAGTATGGTTTAACTCTGTTAGCTGAATGCTCAGATCAGAAAGAAGTTTCACAGAATGCTTCTGTGTAGTTTATATTTGAATATATTCCTTTTTCCACTACTACCCTCTTAGCGCTCCGAATCTCCACTTGCATTTTCTACAGAAAGAGTGTTTCAGAACGGCTCAATCAAAACTAAGGTTCAACTCTTTTAGTTGAACAAACAGAACAGAAAGAAGTTTCACACAATTCTTCTGTGTAGTTTTTATTTGTAGACATTCTTTTTCCCAATATAGGCCTCTTAGCGCTCACAATGTCCAATTGCAGTTTCTACAGAAAGAGTGTTTCAGAACGGCTCAATCAAAAGTAAGGTTCAACTCTGTTAGTTGAATGCACAGAACAGAAAGAAGTTTCATACAATGCTTCTGTGTAGTTTATATTTGAACATATTCTTTTTTCCACTATTACCCACTTAGCGCTACGAATGTCCAGTTGCATTTTCTACAGAGTGTTTCAAAACTGCTCAATCAAAAGTATGGTTTAACTCTGTTAGCTGAATGCTCAGATCAGAAAGAAGTTTCACAGAATGCTTCTGTGTAGTTTATATTTGAATATATTCCTTTTTCCACTACTACGCTCTTAGCGCTCCAAATGTCCAGTTGCATTTTCTACAGAAAGAGTGTTCAGATCTGCTCAATCAAAAGTATGTTTTAAGTCTGTTATCTGAATGCACAGATCAGGAATAAGTTTCACCGAATGATTCTGTGTAGTTTATATTTGAAGACCTTCATTTTTCCACTGTTACCCACTTAGCGCTCCGAATCTCCACTTGCATTTTCTACAAAAAGAGTGTTTCATAACTGCTCAATCAAAAATATATTTTATATCTGTTAACTGAATTTACAGATCAGAAATAAGTTTCACAGAATGCATCTGTGTAGTTTTTATTTGAAGATATTCTTTTTCCCAATGTAGGCCTCTTAGCGCTTAGCATGTCCAATTGCAGTTACTACAGAAAGAGTGTTTCAGAACGGCTCAATCAAAAGTAAGGTTCAACTCTGTTAGTTGAATGCACAGAACAGAAAGAATTTTCACAGAATGCTACTGTGTAGTTTATATTTGAATATATTCCTTTTTCCACTATTACCCTCTTAGCGCTCCGAATGTCCACTTGCATTTTCTACAGAAAGAGTGTTCAGAACTGCGCAATCAAAAGTATGGTTTAACTCTGTTAGCTTAATGAAAATATCAGAAATAAGTTTCACACAATGCTTCTGTGTAGTTTTTATTTGAAGATATTATTTTTCCCAATAGAGGCCTCTTAGCGCTCAGAATGTCCAATTGCAGTTTCTACAGAAAGAGTGTTTCAGAAAGGCTCAATCAAAAGTAAGGTTCAACTCTGTTAGTTGAATGCACAGAACAGAAAGAAGTTTCATACAATGCTTCTGTGTAGTTTATATTTGAACATATTCTTTTTTCCACTATTACCCACTTAGCGCTACGAATGTCCAGTTGCATTTTCTACAGACAGAGTGTTTCAAAACTGCTCAATCAAACGTATGGTTTAACTCTGTTAGCTGAATGCTCAGATCAGAAAGAAGTTTCACAGAATGCTTCTGTGTAGTTTATATTTGAATATATTCCTTTTTCCACTACTACTCTCTTAGCGCTCCAAATGTCCAGTTGCATTTTCTACAGAAAGAGTGTTCAGATCTGCTCAATCAAAAGTATGGTTTAACTCTGTTAGCTGAATGCACAGATCAGAAAGAAGTTTCACAGAATGATTCTGTGTAGTTTATATTTGGAGACATTCCTTTTTCCACTATTACCCTCTTAGCGCTCCGAATCTCCACTTGCATTTTCTACAGAAAGAGTGTTTCAAAACGGCTCAATCAAAACTAAGGTTCAACACTTTTAGTTGAACAAACGGAACAGAAAGAAGTTTCACACAATTCTTCTGTGTAGTTTTTATTTGTAGACATTCTTTTTCCCAATATAGGCCTCTTAGCACTCAGAATGTCCAATTGCAGTTTCTACAGAAAGAGTGTTTCAGAACGGCACAATCAAAAGTAAGGTTCAACTCTGTTAGTTGAATGCACAGAACAGAAAGAAGTTTCATACAATGCTTCTGTGTAGTTCATATTTGAACATATTCTTTTTTCCACTATTACCCACTTAGCGCTACGAATGTCCAGTTGCATTTTCTACAGTCAGAGTGTTTCAAAACTGCTCAATCAAAAGTATGGTTTAACTCTGTTAGCTGAATGCTCAGATCAGAAAGAAGTTTCACAGAATGCTTCTGTGTAGTTTATATTTGAATATATTCCTTTTTCCACTACTACGCTCTTAGCGCTCCAAATGTCCAGTTGCATTTTCAAAAGAAAGAGTGTTCAGATCTGCTCAATCAAAAGTATGGTTTAACTCTGTTAGCTGAATGCACAGATCAGAAAGAAGTTTCACCGAATGATTCTGTGTAGTTTATATTTGAAGACATTCCTTTTTCCACTATTACACCCTTAGCGCTCCGAATCTCCACTTGCATTTTCTACAAAAAGAGTGTTTCATAACTGCTCAATCAAAAATATGTTTTATCTCTGTTAACTGAATTTACAGATCAGAAATAAGTTTCACAGAATGCATCTGTGTAGTTTTTATTTGAAGATATTCTTTTTCCCAATGTAGGCCTCTTAGCGCTTAGCATGTTCAATTGCAGTTTCTACAGAAAGAGTGTTTCAGAACGGCTCAATCAAAAGTAAGGTTCAACTCTGTTAGTTGAATGCACAGAACAGAAAGAATTTTCACAGAATGCTACTGTGTAGTTTATATTTGAATATATTCCTTTTTCCACTATTACCCTCTTAGCGCTCCGAATGTCCACTTGCATTTTCTACAGAAAGAGTGTTCAGAACTGCGCAATCAAAAGTATGGTTTAACTCTGTTAGCTTAATGAACATATCAGAAATAAGTTTCACACAATGCTTCTGTGTAGTTTTTATTTGAAGATATTATTTTTCCCAATAGAGTCCTCTTAGCGCTCAGAATGTCCAATTGCAGTTTCTACAGAAAGAGTGTTTCAGAACGGCTCAATCAAAAGTAAGGTTCAACTCTGTTAGTTGAATGCACAGAACAGAAAGTAGTTACATACAATGATTCTGTGTAGTTTATATTTGAACATATTCTTTTTTCCACTATTACCCACTTAGCGCTACGAATGTCCAGTTGCATTTTCTACAGAGTGTTTCAAAACTGCTCAATCAAAAGTATGGTTTAACTCAGTTAGCTGAATGCTCAGATCAGAAAGAAGTTTCACAGAATGCTTCTGTGTAGTTTATATTTGAATATATTCCTTTTTCCACTACTACGCTCTTAGCGCTCCAAATGTCCAGTTGCATTTTCTACAGAAAGAGTGTTCAGATCTGCTCAATCAAAAGTATGTTTTAACTCTGTTAGCTGAATGCACAGATCAGGAATAAGTTTCACCGAATGATTCTGTGTAGTTTATATTTGAAGACATTCATTTTTCCACTGTTACCCTCTTAGCGCTCCGAATCTCCACTTGCATTTTCTACAAAAAGAGTGTTTCATAACTGCTCAATCAAAAATATGTTTCATATCTGTTAACTGAATTTACAGATCAGAAATAAGTTTCACAGAATGCATCTGTGTAGTTTTTATTTGAAGATATTCTTTTTCCCAATGTAGGCCTCTTAGCGCTTAGCATGTCCAATTGCAGTTTCTACAGAAAGAGTGTTTCAGAACGGCTCAATCAAAAGTAAGGTTCAACTCTGTTAGTTGAATGCACAGAACAGAAAGAAGTTTCATACAATGCTTCTGTGTAGTTTATATTTGAACATATTCTTTTTTCCACTATTACCCACTTAGTGCTACGAATGTCCAGTTGCATTTTCTACAGACAGAGTGTTTCAAAACTGCTCAATCAAAAGTATGGTTTAACTCTGTTAGCTGAATGCTCAGATCAGAAAGAAGTTTCACAGAATGCTTCTGTGTAGTTTATATTTGAATATATTCCTTTTTCCACTACTACTCTCTTAGCGCTCCAAATGTCCAGTTGCATTTTCTACAGAAAGAGTGTTCAGATCTGCTCAATCAAAAGTATCGTTTAACTCTGTTAGCTGAATGCACAGATCAGAAAGAAGTTTCACAGAATGATTCTGTGTAGTTTATATTTGGAGACATTCATTTTTCCACTATTACCCTCTTAGCGCTCCGAATCTCCACTTGCATTTTGTACAGAAAGAGTGTTTCAGAACGGCTCAAACAAAACTAAGGTTCAACTCTTTTAGTTGAACAAACAGAACAGAAAGAAGTTTCACACAATTCTTCTGTGTAGTTTTTATTTGTAGACATTCTTTTTCCCAATATAGGCCTCTTAGCGCTCAGAATGTCCAATTGCAGTTTCTACAGAAAGAGTGTTTCAGAACGGCTCAATCAAAAGTAAGGTTCAACTCTGTTAGTTGAATGCACAGAACAGAAAGAAGTTTCATACAATGCTTCTGTGTAGTTTATATTTGAACATATTCTATTTTCCACTATTACCCACTTAGTGCTACGAATGTCCAGTTGCATGTTCTACAGACAGAGTGTTTCAAAACTGCTCAATCAAAAGTATGGTTTAACTCTGTTAGCTGAATGCTCAGATCAGAAAGAAGTTTCACAGAATGCTTCTGTGTAGTTTATATTTGAATATGTTCCTTTTTCCACTACTTCCCTCTTAGCGCTCCGAATCTCCACTTGCATTTTCTACAGAAAGATTGTTTCAGAACGGCTCAATCAAAACTAAGGTTCAACTCTTTTAGTTGAACAAACAGAACAGAAAGAAGTTTCACACAATTCTTCTGTGTAGTTTTTATTTGTAGACATTCTTTTTCCCAATATAGGCCTCTTAGCGCTCAGAATGTCCAATTGCAGTTTCTACAGAAAGAGTGTTTCAGAACGGCTCAATCAAAAGTAAGGTTCAACTCTGTTAGTTGAATGCACAGAAGAGAAAGTAGTTACATACAATGATTCTGTGTAGTTTATATTTGAACATATTCTTTTTTCCACTATTACCCACTTAGCGCTACGAATGTCCAGTTGCATTTTCTACAGAGTGTTTCAAAACTGCTCAATCAAAAGTATGGTTTAACTCTGTTAGCTGAATGCTCAGATCAGAAAGAAGTTTCACAGAATGCTTCTGTGTAGTTTATATTTGAATATATTCCTTTTTCCACTACTACGCTCTTAGCGCTGCAAATGTCCAGTTGCATTTTCTACAGAAAGAGTGTTCAGATCTGCTCAATCAAAAGTATGGTTTAACTCTGTTAGCTGAATGCACAGATCAGGAATAGGTTTCACCGAATGATTCTGTGTAGTTTATATTTGAAGACATTCATTTTTCCACTGTTACCCTCTTAGCGCTCCGAATCTCCACTTGCATTTTCTACAAAAAGAGTGTTTCATAACTGCTCAATCAAAAATATGTTTCATATCTGTTAACTGAATTTACAGATCAGAAATAAGTTTCACAGAATGCATCTGTGTAGTTTTTATTTGAAGATATTCTTTTTCCCAATGTAGGCCTCTTAGCGCTTAGCATGTCCAATTGCAGTTTCTACAGAAAGAGTGTTTCAGAACGGCTCAATCAAAAGTAAGGTTCAACTCTGTTAGTTGAATGCACAGAACAGAAAGAAGTTTCATACAATGCTTCTGTGTAGTTTATATTTGAACATATTCTTTTTTCCACTATTACCCACTTAGTGCTACGAATGTCCAGTTGCATTTTCTACAGACAGAGTGTTTCAAAACTGCTCAATCAAAAGTATGGTTTAACTCTCTTAGCTGAATGCTCAGATCAGAAAGAAGTTTCACAGAATGCTTCTGTGTAGTTTATATTTGAATATATTCCTTTTTCCACTACTACCCTCTTAGCGCTCCGAATCTCCACTTGCATTTTCTACAGAAAGAGTGTTTCAGAACGGCTCAATCAAAACTAAGTTTCAACTCTTTTAGTTGAACAAACAGAAGAGAAAGAAGTTTCACACAATTCTTCTGTGTAGTTTTTATTTGTAGACATTCTTTTTCCCAATATAGGCCTCTTAGCGCTCAGAATGTCCAATTGCAGTTTCTACAGAAAGAGTGTTTCAGAACGGCTCAATCAAAAGTAAGGTTCAACTCTGTTAGTTGAATGCACAGAACAGAAAGAAGTTTCATACAATGCTTCTGTGTAGTTTATATTTGAACATATTCTTTTTTCCACTATTACCCACTTAGCGCTACGAATGTCCAGTTGCATTTTCTACAGAGTGTTTCAAAACTGCTCAATCAAAAGTATGGTTTAACTCTGTTAGCTGAATGCTCAGATCAGAAAGAAGTTTCACATAATGCTTCTGTGTAGTTTATATTTGAATATATTCCTTTTTCCACTACTACGCTCTTAGCGCTCCAAATGTCCAGTTGCATTTTCTACAGAAAGAGTGTTCAGATCTGCTCAATCAAAAGTATGGTTTAACTCTGTTAGCTGAATGCACAGATCAGGAATAAGTTTCACCGAATGATTCTGTGTAGTTTATATTTGAAGACATTCATTTTTCCACTGTTACCCTCTTAGCGCTCCGAATCTCCACTTGCATTTTCTACAAAAAGAGTGTTTCATAACTGCTCAATCAAAAATATGTTTTATATCTGTTAACTGAATTTACAGATCAGAAATAAGTTTCACAGAATGCATCTGTGTAGTTTTTATTTGAAGATATTCTTTTTCCCAATGTAGGCCTCTTAGCGCTTAGCATGTCCAATTGCAGTTACTACAGAAAGAGTGTTTCAGAACGGCTCAATCAAAAGTAAGGTTCAACCCTGTTAGTTGAATGCACAGAACAGAAAGTATTTTCACAGAATGCTACTGTGTAGTTTATATTTGAATATATTCCTTTTTCCACTATTACCCTCTTAGCGCTCCGAATGTCCACTTGCATTTTCTACAGAAAGAGTGTTCAGAACTGCGCAATCAAAAGTATGGTTTAACTCTGTTAGCTTAATAAACATATCAGAAATAAGTTTCACACAATGCTTCTGTGTAGTTTTTATTTGAAGATATTATTTTTCCCAATAGAGGCCTCTTAGCGCTCAGAATGTCCAATTGCAGTTTCTACAGAAAGAGTGTTTCAGAAAGGCTCAATCAAAACTAAGGTTCAACTCTGTTAGTTGAATGCACAGAACAGAAAGAAGTTTCATACAATGCTTCTGTGTAGTTTATATTTGAACATATTCTATTTTCCACTATTACCCACTTAGTGCTACGAATGTCCAGTTGCATGTTCTACAGACAGAGTGTTTCAAAACTGCTCAATCAAAAGTATGGTTTAACTCTGTTAGCTGAATGCTCAGATCAGAAAGAAGTTTCACAGAATGCTTCTGTGTAGTTTATATTTGAATATATTCCTTTTTCCACTACTTCCCTCTTAGCGCTCCGAATCTCCACTTGCATTTTCTACAGAAAGAGTGTTTCAGAACGGCTCAATCAAAACTAAGGTTCAACTCTTTTAGTTGAACAAACAGAACAGAAAGAAGTTTCACACAATTCTTCTGTGTAGTTTTTATTTGTAGACATTCTTTTTCCCAATATAGGCCTCTTAGCGCTCAGAATGTCCAATTGCAGTTTCTACAGAAAGAGTGTTTCAGAACGGCTCAATCAAAAGTAAGGTTCAACTCTGTTAGTTGAATGCACAGAAGAGAAAGTAGTTACATACAATGATTCTGTGTAGTTTATATTTGAACATATTCTTTTTTCCACTATTACCCACTTAGCGCTACGAATGTCCAGTTGCATTTTCTACAGAGTGTTTCAAAACTGCTCAATCAAAAGTATGGTTTAACTCTGTTAGCTGAATGCTCAGATCAGAAAGAAGTTTCACAGAATGCTTCTGTGTAGTTTATATTTGAATATATTCCTTTTTCCACTACTACGCTCTTAGCGCTCCAAATGTCCAGTTGCATTTTCTACAGAAAGAGTGTTCAGATCTGCTCAATCAAAAGTATGGTTTAACTCTGTTAGCTGAATGCACAGATCAGGAATAGGTTTCACCGAATGATTCTGTGTAGTTTATATTTGAAGACATTCATTTTTCCACTGTTACCCTCTTAGCGCTCCGAATCTCCACTTGCATTTTCTACAAAAAGAGTGTTTCATAACTGCTCAATCAAAAATATGTTTCATATCTGTTAACTGAATTTACAGATCAGAAATAAGTTTCACAGAATGCATCTGTGTAGTTTTTATTTGAAGATATTCTTTTTCCCAATGTAGGCCTCTTAGCGCTTAGCATGTCCAATTGCAGTTTCTACAGAAAGAGTGTTTCAGAACGGCTCAATCAAAAGTAAGGTTCAACTCTGTTAGTTGAATGCACAGAACAGAAAGAAGTTTCATACAATGCTTCTGTGTAGTTTATATTTGAACATATTCTTTTTTCCACTATTACCCACTTAGTGCTACGAATGTCCAGTTGCATTTTCTACAGACAGAGTGTTTCAAAACTGCTCAATCAAAAGTATGGTTTAACTCTGTTAGCTGAATGCTCAGATCAGAAAGAAGTTTCACAGAATGCTTCTGTGTAGTTTATATTTGAATATATTCCTTTTTCCACTACTACCCTCTTAGCGCTCCGAATCTCCACTTGCATTTTCTACAGAAAGAGTGTTTCAGAACGGCTCAATCAAAACTAAGTTTCAACTCTTTTAGTTGAACAAACAGAAGAGAAAGAAGTTTCACACAATTCTTCTGTGTAGTTTTTATTTGTAGACATTCTTTTTCCCAATATAGGCCTCTTAGCGCTCAGAATGTCCAATTGCAGTTTCTACAGAAAGAGTGTTTCAGAACGGCTCAATCAAAAGTAAGGTTCAACACTGTTAGTTGAATGCACAGAAGAGAAAGTAGTTACATACAATGATTCTGTGTAGTTTATATTTGAACATATTCTTTTTTCCACTATTACCCACTTAGCGCAACGAATGTCCAGTTGCATTTTCTACAGAGTGTTTCAAAACTGCTCAATCAAAAGTATGGTTTAACTCTGTTAGCTGAATGCTCAGATCAGAAAGAAGTTTCACAGAATGCTTCTGTGTAGTTTATATTTGAATATATTCCTTTTTCCACTACTACGCTCTTAGCGCTCCAAATGTCCAGTTGCATTTTCTACAGAAAGAGTGTTCAGATCTGCTCAATCAAAAGTATGGTTTAACTCTGTTAGCTGAATGCACAGATCAGGAATAGGTTTCACCGAATGATTCTGTGTAGTTTATATTTGAAGACATTCATTTTTCCACTGTTACCCACTTAGCGCTCCGAATCTCCACTTGCATTTTCTACAAAAAGAGTGTTTCATAACTGCTCAATCAAAAATATGTTTCATATCTGTTAACTGAATTTACAGATCAGAAATAAGTTTCACAGAATGCATCTGTGTAGTTTTTATTTGAAGATATTCTTTTTCCCAATGTAGGCCTCTTAGCGCTTAGCATGTCCAATTGCAGTTTCTACAGAAAGAGTGTTTCAGAACGGCTCAATCAAAAGTAAGGTTCAACTCTGTTAGTTGAATGCACAGAACAGAAAGAAGTTTCATACAATCCTTCTGTGTAGTTTATATTTGAACATATTCTTTTTTCCACTATTACCCACTTAGTGCTACGAATGTCCAGTTGCATTTTCTACAGACAGAGTGTTTCAAAACTGCTCAATCAAAAGTATGGTTTAACTCTGTTAGCTGAATGCTCAGATCAGAAAGAAGTTTCACAGAATGCTTCTGTGTAGTTTATATTTGAATATATTCCTTTTTCCACTACTACCCTCTTAGCGCTCCGAATCTCCACTTGCATTTTCTACAGAAAGATTGTTTCAGAACGGCTCAATCAAAACTAAGTTTCAACTCTTTTAGTTGAACAAACAGAAGAGAAAGAAGTTTCACACGATTCTTCTGTGTAGTTTTTATTTGTAGACATTCTTTTTCCCAATATAGGCCTCTTAGCGCTCAGAATGTCCAATTGCAGTTTCTACAGAAAGAGTGTTTCAGAACGGCTCAATCAAAAGTAAGGTTCAACTCTGTTAGTTGAATGCACAGAACAGAAAGAAGTTTCATACAATGCTTCTGTGTAGTTTATATTTGAACATATTCTTTTTTCCACTATTACCCACTTAGCGCTACGAATGTCCAGTTGCATTTTCTACAGAGTGTTTCAAAACTGCTCAATCAAAAGTATGGTTTAACTCTGTTAGCTGAATGCTCAGATCAGAAAGAAGTTTCACATAATGCTTCTGTGTAGTTTATATTTGAATATATTCCTTTTTCCACTACTTCCCTCTTATCGCTCCGAATCTCCACTTGCATTTTCTACAGAAAGAGTGTTTCAGAACGGCTCAATCAAAACTAAGGTTCAACTCTTTTAGTTGAACAAACAGAACAGAAAGAAGTTTCACACAATTCTTCTGTGTAGTTTTTATTTGTAGACATTCTTTTTCCCAATATAGGCCTCTTAGCGCTCAGAATGTCCAATTGCAGTTTCTACAGAAAGAGTGTTTCAGAACGGCTCAATCAAAAGTAAGGTTCAACTCTGTTAGTTGAATGCACAGAACAGAAAGTAGTTACATACAATGATTCTGTGTAGTTTATATTTGAACATATTCTTTTTTCCACTATTACCCACTTAGCGCTACGAATGTCCAGTTGCATTTTCTACAGAGTGTTTCAAAACTGCTCAATCAAAAGTATGGTTTAACTCTGTTAGCTGAATGCTCAGATCAGAAAGAAGTTTCACAGAATGCTTCTGTGTAGTTTATATTTGAATATATTCCTTTTTCCACTACTACGCTCTTAGCGCTCCAAATGTCCAGTTGCATTTTCTACAGAAAGAGTGTTCAGATCTGCTCAATCAAAAGTATGGTTTAACTCTGTTAGCTGAATGCACAGATCAGGAATAAGTTTCACCGAATGATTCTGTGTAGTTTATATTTGAAGACATTCATTTTTCCACTGTTACCCTCTTAGCGCTCCGAATCTCCACTTGCATTTTCTACAAAAGGAGTGTTTCATAACTGCTCAATCAAAAATATGTTTCATATCTGTTAACTGAATTTACAGATCAGAAATAAGTTTCACAGAATGCATCTGTGTAGTTTTTATTTGAAGATATTCTTTTTCCCAATGTAGGCCTCTTAGCGCTTAGCATGTCCAATTGCAGTTTCTACAGAAAGAGTGTTTCAGAACGGCTCAATCAAAAGTAAGGTTCAACTCTGTTAGTTGAATGCACAGAACAGAAAGAAGTTTCATACAATGCTTCTGTGTAGTTTTTATTTGTAGACATTCTTTTTCCCAATATAGGCCTCTTAGCGCTCACAATGTCCAATTGCAGTTTCTACAGAAAGAGTGTTTCAGAACGGCTCAATCAAAAGTAAGGTTCAACTCTGTTAGTTGAATGCACAGAACAGAAAGAAGTTTCATACAATGCTTCTGTGTAGTTTATATTTGAACATATTCTTTTTTCCACTATTACCCACTTAGCGCTACGAATGTCCAGTTGCATTTTCTACAGAGTGTTTCAAAACTGCTCAATCAAAAGTATGGTTTAACTCTGTTAGCTGAATGCTCAGATCAGAAAGAAGTTTCACAGAATGCTTCTGTGTAGTTTATATTTGAATATATTCCTTTTTCCACTACTACGCTCTTAGCGCTCCAAATGTCCAGTTGCATTTTCTACAGAAAGAGTGTTCAGATCTGCTCAATCAAAAGTATGTTTTAAGTCTGTTATCTGAATGCACAGATCAGGAATAAGTTTCACCGAATGATTCTGTGTAGTTTATATTTGAAGACCTTCATTTTTCCACTGTTACCCACTTAGCGCTCCGAATCTCCACTTGCATTTTCTACAAAAAGAGTGTTTCATAACTGCTCAATCAAAAATATATTTTATATCTGTTAACTGAATTTACAGATCAGAAATAAGTTTCACAGAATGCATCTGTGTAGTTTTTATTTGAAGATATTCTTTTTCCCAATGTAGGCCTCTTAGCGCTTAGCATGTCCAATTGCAGTTACTACAGAAAGAGTGTTTCATAACGGCTCAATCAAAAGTAAGGTTCAACTCTGTTAGTTGAATGCACAGAACAGAAAGAATTTTCACAGAATGCTACTGTGTAGTTTATATTTGAATATATTCCTTTTTCCACTATTACCCTCTTAGCGCTCCGAATGTCCACTTGCATTTTCTACAGAAAGAGTGTTCAGAACTGCGCAATCAAAAGTATGGTTTAACTCTGTTAGCTTAATGAAAATATCAGAAATAAGTTTCACACAATGCTTCTGTGTAGTTTTTATTTGAAGATATTATTTTTCCCAATAGAGGCCTCTTAGCGCTCAGAATGTCCAATTGCAGTTTCTACAGAAAGAGTGTTTCAGAAAGGCTCAATCAAAAGTAAGGTTCAACTCTGTTAGTTGAATGCACAGAACAGAAAGAAGTTTCATACAATGCTTCTGTGTAGTTTATATTTGAACATATTATTTTTTCCACTATTACCCACTTAGCGCTACGAATGTCCAGTTGCATTTTCTACAGACAGAGTGTTTCAAAACTGCTCAATCAAAAGTATGGTTTAACTCTGTTAGCTGAATGCTCAGATCAGAAAGAAGTTTCACAGAATGCTTCTGTGTAGTTTATATTTGAATATATTCCTTTTTCCACTACTACTCTCTTAGCGCTCCAAATGTCCAGTTGCATTTTCTACAGAAAGAGTGTTCAGATCTGCTCAATCAAAAGTATGGTTTAACTCTGTTAGCTGAATGCACAGATCAGAAAGAAGTTTCACAGAATGATTCTGTGTAGTTTATATTTGGAGACATTCCTTTTTCCACTATTACCCTCTTAGCGCTCCGAATCTCCACTTGCATTTTCTACAGAAAGAGTGTTTCAGAACGGCTCAATCAAAACTAAGGTTCAACACTTTTAGTTGAACAAACGGAACAGAAAGAAGTTTCACACAATTCTTCTGTGTAGTTTTTATTTGTAGACATTCTTTTTCCCAATATAGGCCTCTTAGCGCTCAGAATGTCCAATTGCAGTTTCTACAGAAAGAGTGTTTCAGAACGGCTCAATCAAAAGTAAGGTTCAACTCTGTTAGTTGAATGCACAGAACAGAAAGAAGTTTCATACAATGCTTCTGTGTAGTTCATATTTGAACATATTCTTTTTTCCACTATTACCCACTTAGCGCTACGAATGTCCAGTTGCATTTTCTACAGTCAGAGTGTTTCAAAACTGCTCAATCAAAAGTATGGTTTAACTCTGTTAGCTGAATGCTCAGATCAGAAAGAAGTTTCACAGAATGCTTCTGTGTAGTTTATATTTGAATATATTCCTTTTTCCACTACTACGCTCTTAGCGCTCCAAATGTCCAGTTGCATTTTCAAAAGAAAGAGTGTTCAGATCTGCTCAATCAAAAGTATGGTTTAACTCTGTTAGCTGAATGCACAGATCAGAAAGAAGTTTCACCGAATGATTCTGTGTAGTTTATATTTGAAGACATTCCTTTTTCCACTATTACACCCTTAGCGCTCCGAATCTCCTCTTGCATTTTCTACAAAAAGAGTGTTTCATAACTGCTCAATCAAAAATATGTTTTATCTCTGTTAACTGAATTTACAGATCAGAAATAAGTTTCACAGAATGCATCTGTGTAGTTTTTATTTGAAGATATTCTTTTTCCCAATGTAGGCCTCTTAGCGCTTAGCATGTTCAATTGCAGTTTCTACAGAAAGAGTGTTTCAGAACGGCTCAATCAAAAGTAAGGTTCAACTCTGTTAGTTGAATGCACAGAACAGAAAGAATTTTCACAGAATGCTACTGTGTAGTTTATATTTGAATATATTCCTTTTTCCACTATTACCCTCTTAGCGCTCCGAATCTCCACTTGCATTTTCTACAGAAAGAGTGTTTCAGAACGGCTCAATCAAAACTAAGGTTCAACTCTTTTAGTTGAACAAACAGAACAGAAAGAAGTTTCACACAATTCTTCTGTGTAGTTTTTATTTGTAGACATTCTTTTTCCCAATATAGGCCTCTTAGCGCTCAGAATGTCCAATTGCAGTTTCTACAGAAAGAGTGTTTCAGAACGGCTCAATCAAAAGTAAGGTTCAACTCTGTTAGTTGAATGCACAGAACAGAAAGAAGTTTCATACAATGCTTCTGTGTAGTTTATATTTGAACATATTCTTTTTTCCACTATTACCCACTTAGCGCTACGAATGTTCAGTTGCATTTTCTACAGAGTGTTTCAAAACTGCTCAATCAAAAGTATGGTTTAACTCTGTTAGCTGAATGCTCAGATCAGAAAGAAGTTTCACATAATGCTTCTGTGTAGTTTATATTTGAATATATTCCTTTTTCCACTACTTCCCTCTTATCGCTCCGAATCTCCACTTGCATTTTCTACAGAAAGAGTGTTTCAGAACGGCTCAATCAAAACTAAGGTTCAACTCTTTTAGTTGAACAAACAGAACAGAAAGAAGTTTCACACAATTCTTCTGTGTAGTTTTTATTTGTAGACATTCTTTTTCCCAATATAGGCCTCTTAGCGCTCAGAATGTCCAATTGCAGTTTCTACAGAAAGAGTGTTTCAGAACGGCTCAATCAAAAGTAAGGTTCAACTCTGTTAGTTGAATGCACAGAACAGAAAGTAGTTACATACAATGATTCTGTGTAGTTTATATTTGAACATATTCTTTTTTCCACTATTACCCACTTAGCGCTACGAATGTCCAGTTGCATTTTCTACAGAGTGTTTCAAAACTGCTCAATCAAAAGTATGGTTTAACTCTGTTAGCTGAATGCTCAGATCAGAAAGAAGTTTCACAGAATGCTTCTGTGTAGTTTATATTTGAATATATTCCTTTTTCCACTACTACGCTCTTAGCGCTCCAAATGTCCAGTTGCATTTTCTACAGAAAGAGTGTTCAGATCTGCTCAATCAAAAGTATGGTTTAACTCTGTTAGCTGAATGCACAGATCAGGAATAAGTTTCACCGAATGATTCTGTGTAGTTTATATTTGAAGACATTCATTTTTCCACTGTTACCCTCTTAGCGCTCCGAATCTCCACTTGCATTTTCTACAAAAGGAGTGTTTCATAACTGCTCAATCAAAAATATGTTTCATATCTGTTAACTGAATTTACAGATCAGAAATAAGTTTCACAGAATGCATCTGTGTAGTTTTTATTTGAAGATATTCTTTTTCCCAATGTAGGCCTCTTAGCGCTTAGCATGTCCAATTGCAGTTTCTACAGAAAGAGTGTTTCAGAACGGCTCAATCAAAAGTAAGGTTCAACTCTGTTAGTTGAATGCACAGAACAGAAAGAAGTTTCATACAATGCTTCTGTGTAGTTTTTATTTGTAGACATTCTTTTTCCCAATATAGGCCTCTTAGCGCTCACAATGTCCAATTGCAGTTTCTACAGAAAGAGTGTTTCAGAACGGCTCAATCAAAAGTAAGGTTCAACTCTGTTAGTTGAATGCACAGAACAGAAAGAAGTTTCATACAATGCTTCTGTGTAGTTTATATTTGAACATATTCTTTTTTCCACTATTACCCACTTAGCGCTACGAATGTCCAGTTGCATTTTCTACAGAGTGTTTCAAAACTGCTCAATCAAAAGTATGGTTTAACTCTGTTAGCTGAATGCTCAGATCAGAAAGAAGTTTCACAGAATGCTTCTGTGTAGTTTATATTTGAATATATTCCTTTTTCCACTACTACGCTCTTAGCGCTCCAAATGTCCAGTTGCATTTTCTACAGAAAGAGTGTTCAGATCTGCTCAATCAAAAGTATGTTTTAAGTCTGTTATCTGAATGCACAGATCAGGAATAAGTTTCACCGAATGATTCTGTGTAGTTTATATTTGAAGACCTTCATTTTTCCACTGTTACCCACTTAGCGCTCCGAATCTCCACTTGCATTTTCTACAAAAAGAGTGTTTCATAACTGCTCAATCAAAAATATATTTTATATCTGTTAACTGAATTTACAGATCAGAAATAAGTTTCACAGAATGCATCTGTGTAGTTTTTATTTGAAGATATTCTTTTTCCCAATGTAGGCCTCTTAGCGCTTAGCATGTCCAATTGCAGTTACTACAGAAAGAGTGTTTCATAACGGCTCAATCAAAAGTAAGGTTCAACTCTGTTAGTTGAATGCACAGAACAGAAAGAATTTTCACAGAATGCTACTGTGTAGTTTATATTTGAATATATTCCTTTTTCCACTATTACCCTCTTAGCGCTCCGAATGTCCACTTGCATTTTCTACAGAAAGAGTGTTCAGAACTGCGCAATCAAAAGTATGGTTTAACTCTGTTAGCTTAATGAAAATATCAGAAATAAGTTTCACACAATGCTTCTGTGTAGTTTTTATTTGAAGATATTATTTTTCCCAATAGAGGCCTCTTAGCGCTCAGAATGTCCAATTGCAGTTTCTACAGAAAGAGTGTTTCAGAAAGGCTCAATCAAAAGTAAGGTTCAACTCTGTTAGTTGAATGCACAGAACAGAAAGAAGTTTCATACAATGCTTCTGTGTAGTTTATATTTGAACATATTCTTTTTTCCACTATTACCCACTTAGCGCTACGAATGTCCAGTTGCATTTTCTACAGACAGAGTGTTTCAAAACTGCTCAATCAAAAGTATGGTTTAACTCTGTTAGCTGAATGCTCAGATCAGAAAGAAGTTTCACAGAATGCTTCTGTGTAGTTTATATTTGAATATATTCCTTTTTCCACTACTACTCTCTTAGCGCTCCAAATGTCCAGTTGCATTTTCTACAGAAAGAGTGTTCAGATCTGCTCAATCAAAAGTATGGTTTAACTCTGTTAGCTGAATGCACAGATCAGAAAGAAGTTTCACAGAATGATTCTGTGTAGTTTATATTTGGAGACATTCCTTTTTCCAGAATTACCCTCTTAGCGCTCCGAATCTCCACTTGCATTTTCTACAGAAAGAGTGTTTCAGAACGGCTCAATCAAAACTAAGGTTCAACACTTTTAGTTGAACAAACGGAACAGAAAGAAGTTTCACACAATTCTTCTGTGTAGTTTTTATTTGTAGACATTCTTTTTCCCAATATAGGCCTCTTAGCGCTCAGAATGTCCAATTGCAGTTTCTACAGAAAGAGTGTTTCAGAACGGCTCAATCAAAAGTAAGGTTCAACTCTGTTAGTTGAATGCACAGAACAGAAAGAAGTTTCATACAATGCTTCTGTGTAGTTCATATTTGAACATATTCTTTTTTCCACTATTACCCACTTAGCGCTACGAATGTCCAGTTGCATTTTCTACAGTCAGAGTGTTTCAAAACTGCTCAATCAAAAGTATGGTTTAACTCTGTTAGCTGAATGCTCAGATCAGAAAGAAGTTTCACAGAATGCTTCTGTGTAGTTTATATTTGAATATATTCCTTTTTCCACTACTACGCTCTTAGCGCTCCAAATGTCCAGTTGCATTTTCAAAAGAAAGAGTGTTCAGATCTGCTCAATCAAAAGTATGGTTTAACTCTGTTAGCTGAATGCACAGATCAGAAAGAAGTTTCACCGAATGATTCTGTGTAGTTTATATTTGAAGACATTCCTTTTTCCACTATTACACCCTTAGCGCTCCGAATCTCCACTTGCATTTTCTACAAAAAGAGTGTTTCATAACTGCTCAATCAAAAATATGTTTTATCTCTGTTAACTGAATTTACAGATCAGAAATAAGTTTCACAGAATGCATCTGTGTAGTTTTTATTTGAAGATATTCTTTTTCCCAATGTAGGCCTCTTAGCGCTTAGCATGTTCAATTGCAGTTTCTACAGAAAGAGTGTTTCAGAACGGCTCAATCAAAAGTAAGGTTCAACTCTGTTAGTTGAATGCACAGAACAGAAAGAATTTTCACAGAATGCTACTGTGTAGTTTATATTTGAATATATTCCTTTTTCCACTATTACCCTCTTAGCGCTCCGAATGTCCACTTGCATTTTCTACAGAAAGAGTGTTTCAGAACGGCTCAATCAAAACTAAGGTTCAACTCTTTTAGTTGAACAAACAGAACAGAAAGAAGTTTCACACAATTCTTCTGTGTAGTTTTTATTTGTAGACATTCTTTTTCCCAATATAGGCCTCTTAGCGCTCAGAATGTCCAATTGCAGTTTCTACAGAAAGAGTGTTTCAGAACGGCTCAATCAAAAGTAAGGTTCAACTCTGTTAGTTGAATGCACAGAAGAGAAAGTAGTTACATACAATGATTCTGTGTAGTTTATATTTGAACATATTCTTTTTTCCACTATTACCCACTTAGCGCTACGAATGTCCAGTTGCATTTTCTACAGAGTGTTTCAAAACTGCTCAATCAAAAGTATGGTTTAACTCTGTTAGCTGAATGCTCAGATCAGAAAGAAGTTTCACAGAATGCTTCTGTGTAGTTTATATTTGAATATATTCCTTTTTCCACTACTACGCTCTTAGCGCTCCAAATGTCCAGTTGCATTTTCTACAGAAAGAGTGTTCAGATCTGCTCAATCAAAAGTATGGTTTAACTCTGTTAGCTGAATGCACAGATCAGGAATAGGTTTCACCGAATGATTCTGTGTAGTTTATATTTGAAGACATTCATTTTTCCACTGTTACCCGCTTAGCGCTCCGAATCTCCACTTGCATTTTCTACAAAAAGAGTGTTTCATAACTGCTCAATCAAAAATATGTTTCATATCTGTTAACTGAATTTACAGATCAGAAATAAGTTTCACAGAATGCATCTGTGTAGTTTTTATTTGAAGATATTCTTTTTCCCAATGTAGGCCTCTTAGCGCTTAGCATGTCCAATTGCAGTTTCTACAGAAAGAGTGTTTCAGAACGGCTCAATCAAAAGTAAGGTTCAACTCTGTTAGTTGAATGCACAGAACAGAAAGAAGTTTCATACAATGCTTCTGTGTAGTTTATATTTGAACATATTCTTTTTTCCACTATTACCCACTTAGTGCTACGAATGTCCAGTTGCATTTTCTACAGACAGAGTGTTTCAAAACTGCTCAATCAAAAGTATGGTTTAACTCTGTTAGCTGAATGCTCAGATCAGAAAGAAGTTTCACAGAATGCTTCTGTGTAGTTTATATTTGAATATATTCCTTTTTCCACTACTACCCTCTTAGCGCTCCGAATCTCCACTTGCATTTTCTACAGAAAGAGTGTTTCAGAACGGCTCAATCAAAACTAAGTTTCAACTCTTTTAGTTGAACAAACAGAAGAGAAAGAAGTTTCACACAATTCTTCTGTGTAGTTTTTATTTGTAGACATTCTTTTTCCCAATATAGGCCTCTTAGCGCTCAGAATGTCCAATTGCAGTTTCTACAGAAAGAGTGTTTCAGAACGGCTCAATCAAAAGTAAGGTTCAACTCTGTTAGTTGAATGCACAGAACAGAAAGAAGTTTCATACAATGCTTCTGTGTAGTTTATATTTGAACATATTCTTTTTTCCACTATTACCCACTTAGCGCTACGAATGTCCAGTTGCATTTTCTACAGAGTGTTTCAAAACTGCTCAATCAAAAGTATGGTTTAACTCTGTTAGCTGAATGCTCAGATCAGAAAGAAGTTTCACAGAATGCTTCTGTGTAGTTTATAATTGAATATATTCCTTTTTCCACTACTACGCTCTTAGCGCTCCAAATGTCCAGTTGCATTTTCTACAGAAAGAGTGTTCAGATCTGCTCAATCAAAAGTATGGTTTAACTCTGTTAGCTGAATGCACAGATCAGGAATAAGTTTCACCGAATGATTCTGTGTAGTTTATATTTGAAGACATTCAGTTTTCCACTGTTACCCTCTTAGCGCTCCGAATCTCCACTTGCATTTTCTACAAAAAGAGTGTTTCATAACTGCTCAATCAAAAATATGTTTTATATCTGTTAACTGAATTTACAGATCAGAAATAAGTTTCACAGAATGCATCTGTGTAGTTTTTATTTGAAGATATTCTTTTTCCCAATGTAGGCCTCTTAGCGCTTAGCATGTCCAATTGCAGTTACTACAGAAAGAGTGTTTCAGAACGGCTCAATCAAAAGTAAGGTTCAACCCTGTTAGTTGAATGCACAGAACAGAAAGTATTTTCACAGAATGCTACTGTGTAGTTTATATTTGAATATATTCCTTTTTCCACTATTACCCTCTTAGCGCTCCGAATGTCCACTTGCATTTTCTACAGAAAGAGTGTTCAGAACTGCGCAATCAAAAGTATGGTTTAACTCTGTTAGCTTAATAAACATATCAGAAATAAGTTTCACACAATGCTTCTGTGTAGTTTTTATTTGAAGATATTATTTTTCCCAATAGAGGCCTCTTAGCGCTCAGAATGTCCAATTGCAGTTTCTACAGAAAGAGTGTTTCAGAAAGGCTCAATCAAAAGTAAGGTTCAACTCTGTTAGTTGAATGCACAGAACAGAAAGAAGTTTCATACAATGCTTCTGTGTAGTTTATATTTGAACATATTCTTTTTTCCACTATTACCCACTTAGCGCTACGAATGTCCAGTTGCATTTTCTACAGACAGAGTGTTTCAAAACTGCTCAATCAAAAGTATGGTTTAACTCTGTTAGCTGAATGCTCAGATCAGAAAGAAGTTTCACAGAATGCTTCTGTGTAGTTTATATTTGAATATATTCCTTTTTCCACTACTACTCTCTTAGCGCTCCAAATGTCCAGTTGCATTTTCTACAGAAAGAGTGTTCAGATCTGCTCAATCAAAAGTATGGTTTAACTCTGTTAGCTGAATGCACAGATCAGAAAGAAGTTTCACAGAATGATTCTGTGTAGTTTATATTTGGAGACATTCCTTTTTCCACTATTACCCTCTTAGCGCTCCGAATCTCCACTTGCATTTTCTACAGAAAGAGTGTTTCAGAACGGCTCAATCAAAACTAAGGTTCAACACTTTTAGTTGAACAAACGGAACAGAAAGAAGTTTCACACAATTCTTCTGTGTAGTTTTTATTTGTAGACATTCTTTTTCCCAATATAGGCCTCTTAGCGCTCAGAATGTCCAATTGCAGTTTCTACAGAAAGAGTGTTTCAGAACGGCTCAATCAAAAGTAAGGTTCAACTCTGTTAGTTGAATGCACAGAACAGAAAGAAGTTTCATACAATGCTTCTGTGTAGTTCATATTTGAACATATTCTTTTTTCCACTATTACCCACTTAGCGCTACGAATGTCCAGTTGCATTTTCTACAGTCAGAGTGTTTCAAAACTGCTCAATCAAAAGTATGGTTTAACTCTGTTAGCTGAATGCTCAGATCAGAAAGAAGTTTCACAGAATGCTTCTGTGTAGTTTATATTTGAATATATTCCTTTTTCCACTACTACGCTCTTAGCGCTCCAAATGTCCAGTTGCATTTTCAAAAGAAAGAGTGTTCAGATCTGCTCAATCAAAAGTATGGTTTAACTCTGTTAGCTGAATGCACAGATCAGAAAGAAGTTTCACCGAATGATTCTGTGTAGTTTATATTTGAAGACATTCCTTTTTCCACTATTACACCCTTAGCGCTCCGAATCTCCACTTGCATTTTCTACAAAAAGAGTGTTTCATAACTGCTCAATCAAAAATATGTTTTATCTCTGTTAACTGAATTTACAGATCAGAAATAAGTTTCACAGAATGCATCTGTGTAGTTTTTATTTGAAGATATTCTTTTTCCCAATGTAGGCCTCTTAGCGCTTAGCATGTTCAATTGCAGTTTCTACAGAAAGAGTGTTTCAGAACGGCTCAATCAAAAGTAAGGTTCAACTCTGTTAGTTGAATGCACAGAACAGAAAGAATTTTCACAGAATGCTACTGTGTAGTTTATATTTGAATATATTCCTTTTTCCACTATTACCCTCTTAGCGCTCCGAATGTCCACTTGCATTTTCTACAGAAAGAGTGTTTCAGAACGGCTCAATCAAAACTAAGGTTCAACTCTTTTAGTTGAACAAACAGAACAGAAAGAAGTTTCACACAATTCTTCTGTGTAGTTTTTATTTGTAGACATTCTTTTTCCCAATATAGGCCTCTTAGCGCTCAGAATGTCCAATTGCAGTTTCTACAGAAAGAGTGTTTCAGAACGGCTCAATCAAAAGTAAGGTTCAACTCTGTTAGTTGAATGCACAGAACAGAAAGAAGTTTCATACAATGCTTCTGTGTAGTTTATATTTGAACATATTCTTTTTTCCACTATTACCCACTTAGCGCTACGAATGTCCAGTTGCATTTTCTACAGAGTGTTTCAAAACTGCTCAATCAAAAGTATGGTTTAACTCTGTTAGCTGAATGCTCAGATCAGAAAGAAGTTTCACATAATGCTTCTGTGTAGTTTATATTTGAATATATTCCTTTTTCCACTACTTCCCTCTTATCGCTCCGAATCTCCACTTGCATTTTCTACAGAAAGAGTGTTTCAGAACGGCTCAATCAAAACTAAGGTTCAACTCTTTTAGTTGAACAAACAGAACAGAAAGAAGTTTCACACAATTCTTCTGTGTAGTTTTTATTTGTAGACATTCTTTTTCCCAATATAGGCCTCTTAGCGCTCAGAATGTCCAATTGCAGTTTCTACAGAAAGAGTGTTTCAGAACGGCTCAATCAAAAGTAAGGTTCAACTCTGTTAGTTGAATGCACAGAACAGAAAGTAGTTACATACAATGATTCTGTGTAGTTTATATTTGAACATATTCTTTTTTCCACTATTACCCACTTAGCGCTACGAATGTCCAGTTGCATTTTCTACAGAGTGTTTCAAAACTGCTCAATCAAAAGTATGGTTTAACTCTGTTAGCTGAATGCTCAGATCAGAAAGAAGTTTCACAGAATGCTTCTGTGTAGTTTATATTTGAATATATTCCTTTTTCCACTACTACGCTCTTAGCGCTCCAAATGTCCAGTTGCATTTTCTACAGAAAGAGTGTTCAGATCTGCTCAATCAAAAGTATGGTTTAACTCTGTTAGCTGAATGCACAGATCAGGAATAAGTTTCACCGAATGATTCTGTGTAGTTTATATTTGAAGACATTCATTTTTCCACTGTTACCCTCTTAGCGCTCCGAATCTCCACTTGCATTTTCTACAAAAGGAGTGTTTCATAACTGCTCAATCAAAAATATGTTTCATATCTGTTAACTGAATTTACAGATCAGAAATAAGTTTCACAGAATGCATCTGTGTAGTTTTTATTTGAAGATATTCTTTTTCCCAATGTAGGCCTCTTAGCGCTTAGCATGTCCAATTGCAGTTTCTACAGAAAGAGTGTTTCAGAACGGCTCAATCAAAAGTAAGGTTCAACTCTGTTAGTTGAATGCACAGAACAGAAAGAAGTTTCATACAATGCTTCTGTGTAGTTTTTATTTGTAGACATTCTTTTTCCCAATATAGGCCTCTTAGCGCTCACAATGTCCAATTGCAGTTTCTACAGAAAGAGTGTTTCAGAACGGCTCAATCAAAAGTAAGGTTCAACTCTGTTAGTTGAATGCACAGAACAGAAAGAAGTTTCATACAATGCTTCTGTGTAGTTTATATTTGAACATATTCTTTTTTCCACTATTACCCACTTAGCGCTACGAATGTCCAGTTGCATTTTCTACAGAGTGTTTCAAAACTGCTCAATCAAAAGTATGGTTTAACTCTGTTAGCTGAATGCTCAGATCAGAAAGAAGTTTCACAGAATGCTTCTGTGTAGTTTATATTTGAATATATTCCTTTTTCCACTACTACGCTCTTAGCGCTCCAAATGTCCAGTTGCATTTTCTACAGAAAGAGTGTTCAGATCTGCTCAATCAAAAGTATGTTTTAAGTCTGTTATCTGAATGCACAGATCAGGAATAAGTTTCACCGAATGATTCTGTGTAGTTTATATTTGAAGACCTTCATTTTTCCACTGTTACCCACTTAGCGCTCCGAATCTCCACTTGCATTTTCTACAAAAAGAGTGTTTCATAACTGCTCAATCAAAAATATATTTTATATCTGTTAACTGAATTTACAGATCAGAAATAAGTTTCACAGAATGCATCTGTGTAGTTTTTATTTGAAGATATTCTTTTTCCCAATGTAGGCCTCTTAGCGCTTAGCATGTCCAATTGCAGTTACTACAGAAAGAGTGTTTCATAACGGCTCAATCAAAAGTAAGGTTCAACTCTGTTAGTTGAATGCACAGAAAAGAAAGAATTTTCACAGAATGCTACTGTGTAGTTTATATTTGAATATATTCCTTTTTCCACTATTACCCTCTTAGCGCTCCGAATGTCCACTTGCATTTTCTACAGAAAGAGTGTTCAGAACTGCGCAATCAAAAGTATGGTTTAACTCTGTTAGCTTAATGAAAATATCAGAAATAAGTTTCACACAATGCTTCTGTGTAGTTTTTATTTGAAGATATTATTTTTCCCAATAGAGGCCTCTTAGCGCTCAGAATGTCCAATTGCAGTTTCTACAGAAAGAGTGTTTCAGAAAGGCTCAATCAAAAGTAAGGTTCAACTCTGTTAGTTGAATGCACAGAACAGAAAGAAGTTTCATACAATGCTTCTGTGTAGTTTATATTTGAACATATTCTTTTTTCCACTATTACCCACTTAGCGCTACGAATGTCCAGTTGCATTTTCTACAGACAGAGTGTTTCAAAACTGCTCAATCAAAAGTATGGTTTAACTCTGTTAGCTGAATGCTCAGATCAGAAAGAAGTTTCACAGAATGCTTCTGTGTAGTTTATATTTGAATATATTCCTTTTTCCACTACTACTCTCTTAGCGCTCCAAATGTCCAGTTGCATTTTCTACAGAAAGAGTGTTCAGATCTGCTCAATCAAAAGTATGGTTTAACTCTGTTAGCTGAATGCACAGATCAGAAAGAAGTTTCACAGAATGATTCTGTGTAGTTTATATTTGGAGACATTCCTTTTTCCAGAATTACCCTCTTAGCGCTCCGAATCTCCACTTGCATTTTCTACAGAAAGAGTGTTTCAGAACGGCTCAATCAAAACTAAGGGTCAACACTTTTAGTTGAACAAACGGAACAGAAAGAAGTTTCACACAATTCTTCTGTGTAGTTTTTATTTGTAGACATTCTTTTTCCCAATATAGGCCTCTTAGCGCTCAGAATGTCCAATTGCAGTTTCTACAGAAAGAGTGTTTCAGAACGGCTCAATCAAAAGTAAGGTTCAACTCTGTTAGTTGAATGCACAGAACAGAAAGAAGTTTCATACAATGCTTCTGTGTAGTTCATATTTGAACATATTCTTTTTTCCACTATTACCCACTTAGCGCTACGAATGTCCAGTTGCATTTTCTACAGTCAGAGTGTTTCAAAACTGCTCAATCAAAAGTATGGTTTAACTCTGTTAGCTGAATGCTCAGATCAGAAAGAAGTTTCACAGAATGCTTCTGTGTAGTTTATATTTGAATATATTCCTTTTTCCACTACTACGCTCTTAGCGCTCCAAATGTCCAGTTGCATTTTCAAAAGAAAGAGTGTTCAGATCTGCTCAATCAAAAGTATGGTTTAACTCTGTTAGCTGAATGCACAGATCAGAAAGAAGTTTCACCGAATGATTCTGTGTAGTTTATATTTGAAGACATTCCTTTTTCCACTATTACACCCTTAGCGCTCCGAATCTCCACTTGCATTTTCTACAAAAAGAGTGTTTCATAACTGCTCAATCAAAAATATGTTTTATCTCTGTTAACTGAATTTACAGATCAGAAATAAGTTTCACAGAATGCATCTGTGTAGTTTTTATTTGAAGATATTCTTTTTCCCAATGTAGGCCTCTTAGCGCTTAGCATGTTCAATTGCAGTTTCTACAGAAAGAGTGTTTCAGAACGGCTCAATCAAAAGTAAGGTTCAACTCTGTTAGTTGAATGCACAGAACAGAAAGAATTTTCACAGAATGCTACTGTGTAGTTTATATTTGAATATATTCCTTTTTCCACTATTACCCTCTTAGCGCTCCGAATGTCCACTTGCATTTTCTACAGAAAGAGTGTTTCAGAACGGCTCAATCAAAACTAAGGTTCAACTCTTTTAGTTGAACAAACAGAACAGAAAGAAGTTTCACACAATTCTTCTGTGTAGTTTTTATTTGTAGACATTCTTTTTCCCAATATAGGCCTCTTAGCGCTCAGAATGTCCAATTGCAGTTTCTACAGAAAGAGTGTTTCAGAACGGCTCAATCAAAAGTAAGGTTCAACTCTGTTAGTTGAATGCACAGAAGAGAAAGTAGTTACATACAATGATTCTGTGTAGTTTATATTTGAACATATTCTTTTTTCCACTATTACCCACTTAGCGCTACGAATGTCCAGTTGCATTTTCTACAGAGTGTTTCAAAACTGCTCAATCAAAAGTATGGTTTAACTCTGTTAGCTGAATGCTCAGATCAGAAAGAAGTTTCACAGAATGCTTCTGTGTAGTTTATATTTGAATATATTCCTTTTTCCACTACTACGCTCTTAGCGCTCCAAATGTCCAGTTGCATTTTCTACAGAAAGAGTGTTCAGATCTGCTCAATCAAAAGTATGGTTTAACTCTGTTAGCTGAATGCACAGATCAGGAATAGGTTTCACCGAATGATTCTGTGTAGTTTATATTTGAAGACATTCATTTTTCCACTGTTACCCTCTTAGCGCTCCGAATCTCCACTTGCATTTTCTACAAAAAGAGTGTTTCATAACTGCTCAATCAAAAATATGTTTCATATCTGTTAACTGAATTTACAGATCAGAAATAAGTTTCACAGAATGCATCTGTGTAGTTTTTATTTGAAGATATTCTTTTTCCCAATGTAGGCCTCTTAGCGCTTAGCATGTCCAATTGCAGTTTCTACAGAAAGAGTGTTTCAGAACGGCTCAATCAAAAGTAAGGTTCAACTCTGTTAGTTGAATGCACAGAACAGAAAGAAGTTTCATACAATGCTTCTGTGTAGTTTATATTTGAACATATTCTTTTTTCCACTATTACCCACTTAGTGCTACGAATGTCCAGTTGCATTTTCTACAGACAGAGTGTTTCAAAACTGCTCAATCAAAAGTATGGTTTAACTCTGTTAGCTGAATGCTCAGATCAGAAAGAAGTTTCACAGAATGCTTCTGTGTAGTTTATATTTGAATATATTCCTTTTTCCACTACTACCCTCTTAGCGCTCCGAATCTCCACTTGCATTTTCTACAGAAAGAGTGTTTCAGAACGGCTCAATCAAAACTAAGTTTCAACTCTTTTAGTTGAACAAACAGAAGAGAAAGAAGTTTCACACAATTCTTCTGTGTAGTTTTTATTTGTAGACATTCTTTTTCCCAATATAGGCCTCTTAGCGCTCAGAATGTCCAATTGCAGTTTCTACAGAAAGAGTGTTTCAGAACGGCTCAATCAAAAGTAAGGTTCAACTCTGTTAGTTGAATGCACAGAACAGAAAGAAGTTTCATACAATGCTTCTGTGTAGTTTATATTTGAACATATTCTTTTTTCCACTATTACCCACTTAGCGCTACGAATGTCCAGTTGCATTTTCTACAGAGTGTTTCAAAACTGCTCAATCAAAAGTATGGTTTAACTCTGTTAGCTGAATGCTCAGATCAGAAAGAAGTTTCACAGAATGCTTCTGTGTAGTTTATATTTGAATATATTCCTTTTTCCACTACTACGCTCTTAGCGCTCCAAATGTCCAGTTGCATTTTCTACAGAAAGAGTGTTCAGATCTGCTCAATCAAAAGTATGGTTTAACTCTGTTAGCTGAATGCACAGATCAGGAATAAGTTTCACCGAATGATTCTGTGTAGTTTATATTTGAAGACATTCATTTTTCCACTGTTACCCTCTTAGCGCTCCGAATCTCCACTTGCATTTTCTACAAAAAGAGTGTTTCATAACTGCTCAATCAAAAATATGTTTTATATCTGTTAACTGAATTTACAGATCAGAAATAAGTTTCACAGAATGCATCTGTGTAGTTTTTATTTGAAGATATTCTTTTTCCCAATGTAGGCCTCTTAGCGCTTAGCATGTCCAATTGCAGTTACTACAGAAAGAGTGTTTCAGAACGGCTCAATCAAAAGTAAGGTTCAACCCTGTTAGTTGAATGCACAGAACAGAAAGTATTTTCACAGAATGCTACTGTGTAGTTTATATTTGAACATATTCCTTTTTCCACTATTACCCTCTTAGCGCTCCGAATGTCCACTTGCATTTTCTACAGAAAGAGTGTTCAGAACTGCGCAATCAAAAGTATGGTTTAACTCTGTTAGCTTAATAAACATATCAGAAATAAGTTTCACACAATGCTTCTGTGTAGTTTTTATTTGAAGATATTATTTTTCCCAATAGAGGCCTCTTAGCGCTCAGAATGTCCAATTGCAGTTTCTACAGAAAGAGTGTTTCAGAAAGGCTCAATCAAAACTAAGGTTCAACTCTGTTAGTTGAATGCACAGAACAGAAAGAAGTTTCATACAATGCTTCTGTGTAGTTTATATTTGAACATATTCTATTTTCCACTATTACCCACTTAGTGCTACGAATGTCCAGTTGCATGTTCTACAGACAGAGTGTTTCAAAACTGCTCAATCAAAAGTATGGTTTAACTCTGTTAGCTGAATGCTCAGATCAGAAAGAAGTTTCACAGAATGCTTCTGTGTAGTTTATATTTGAATATATTCCTTTTTCCACTACTTCCCTCTTAGCGCTCCGAATCTCCACTTGCATTTTCTACAGAAAGAGTGTTTCAGAACGGCTCAATCAAAACTAAGGTTCAACTCTTTTAGTTGAACAAACAGAACAGAAAGAAGTTTCACACAATTCTTCTGTGTAGTTTTTATTTGTAGACATTCTTTTTCCCAATATAGGCCTCTTAGCGCTCAGAATGTCCAATTGCAGTTTCTACAGAAAGAGTGTTTCAGAACGGCTCAATCAAAAGTAAGGTTCAACTCTGTTAGTTGAATGCACAGAAGAGAAAGTAGTTACATACAATGATTCTGTGTAGTTTATATTTGAACATATTCTTTTTTCCACTATTACCCACTTAGCGCTACGAATGTCCAGTTGCATTTTCTACAGAGTGTTTCAAAACTGCTCAATCAAAAGTATGGTTTAACTCTGTTAGCTGAATGCTCAGATCAGAAAGAAGTTTCACAGAATGCTTCTGTGTAGTTTATATTTGAATATATTCCTTTTTCCACTACTACGCTCTTAGCGCTCCAAATGTCCAGTTGCATTTTCTACAGAAAGAGTGTTCAGATCTGCTCAATCAAAAGTATGGTTTAACTCTGTTAGCTGAATGCACAGATCAGGAATAGGTTTCACCGAATGATTCTGTGTAGTTTATATTTGAAGACATTCATTTTTCCACTGTTACCCTCTTAGCGCTCCGAATCTCCACTTGCATTTTCTACAAAAAGAGTGTTTCATAACTGCTCAATGAAAAATATGTTTCATATCTGTTAACTGAATTTACAGATCAGAAATAAGTTTCACAGAATGCATCTGTGTAGTTTTTATTTGAAGATATTCTTTTTCCCAATGTAGGCCTCTTAGCGCTTAGCATGTCCAATTGCAGTTTCTACAGAAAGAGTGTTTCAGAACGGCTCAATCAAAAGTAAGGTTCAACTCTGTTAGTTGAATGCACAGAACAGAAAGTAGTTTCATACAATGCTTCTGTGTAGTTTATATTTGAACATATTCTTTTTTCCACTATTACCCACTTAGTGCTACGAATGTCCAGTTGCATTTTCTACAGACAGAGTGTTTCAAAACTGCTCAATCAAAAGTATGGTTTAACTCTGTTAGCTGAATGCTCAGATCAGAAAGAAGTTTCACAGAATGCTTCTGTGTAGTTTATATTTGAATATATTCCTTTTTCCACTACTACCCTCTTAGCGCTCCGAATCTCCACTTGCATTTTCTACAGAAAGAGTGTTTCAGAACGGCTCAATCAAAACTAAGTTTCAACTCTTTTAGTTGAACAAACAGAAGAGAAAGAAGTTTCACACAATTCTTCTGTGTAGTTTTTATTTGTAGACATTCTTTTTCCCAATATAGGCCTCTTAGCGCTCAGAATGTCCAATTGCAGTTTCTACAGAAAGAGTGTTTCAGAACGGCTCAATCAAAAGTAAGGTTCAACTCTGTTAGTTGAATGCACAGAAGAGAAAGTAGTTACATACAATGATTCTGTGTAGTTTATATTTGAACATATTCTTTTTTCCACTATTACCCACTTAGCGCTACGAATGTCCAGTTGCATTTTCTACAGAGTGTTTCAAAACTGCTCAATCAAAAGTATGGTTTAACTCTGTTAGCTGAATGCTCAGATCAGAAAGAAGTTTCACAGAATGCTTCTGTGTAGTTTATATTTGAATATATTCCTTTTTCCACTACTACGCTCTTAGCGCTCCAAATGTCCAGTTGCATTTTCTACAGAAAGAGTGTTCAGATCTGCTCAATCAAAAGTATGGTTTTACTCTGTTAGCTGAATGCACAGATCAGGAATAGGTTTCACCGAATGATTCTGTGTAGTTTATATTTGAAGACATTCATTTTTCCACTGTTACCCTCTTAGCGCTCCGAATCTCCACTTGCATTTTCTACAAAAAGAGTGTTTCATAACTGCTCAATCAAAAATATGTTTCATATCTGTTAACTGAATTTACAGATCAGAAATAAGTTTCACAGAATGCATCTGTGTAGTTTTTATTTGAAGATATTCTTTTTCCCAATGTAGGCCTCTTAGCGCTTAGCATGTCCAATTGCAGTTTCTACAGAAAGAGTGTTTCAGAACGGCTCAATCAAAAGTAAGGTTCAACTCTGTTAGTTGAATGCACAGAACAGAAAGAAGTTTCATACAATGCTTCTGTGTAGTTTATATTTGAACATATTCTTTTTTCCACTATTACCCACTTAGTGCTACGAATGTCCAGTTGCATTTTCTACAGACAGAGTGTTTCAAAACTGCTCAATCAAAAGTATGGTTTAACTCTGTTAGCTGAATGCTCAGATCAGAAAGAAGTTTCACAGAATGCTTCTGTGTAGTTTATATTTGAATATATTCCTTTTTCCACTACTACCCTCTTAGCGCTCCGAATCTCCACTTGCATTTTCTACAGAAAGAGTGTTTCAGAACGGCTCAATCAAAACTAAGTTTCAACTCTTTTAGTTGAACAAACAGAAGAGAAAGAAGTTTCACACAATTCTTCTGTGTAGTTTTTATTTGTAGACATTCTTTTTCCCAATATAGGCCTCTTAGCGCTCAGAATGTCCAATTGCAGTTTCTACAGAAAGAGTGTTTCAGAACGGCTCAATCAAAAGTAAGGTTCAACTCTGTTAGTTGAATGCACAGAACAGAAAGAAGTTTCATACAATGCTTCTGTGTAGTTTATATTTGAACATATTCTTTTTTCCACTATTACCCACTTAGCGCTACGAATGTCCAGTTGCATTTTCTACAGAGTGTTTCAAAACTGCTCAATCAAAAGTATGGTTTAACTCTGTTAGCTGAATGCTCAGATCAGAAAGAAGTTTCACATAATGCTTCTGTGTAGTTTATATTTGAATATATTCCTTTTTCCACTACTACGCTCTTAGCGCTCCAAATGTCCAGTTGCATTTTCTACAGAAAGAGTGTTCAGATCTGCTCAATCAAAAGTATGGTTTAACTCTGTTAGCTGAATGCACAGATCAGAAAGAAGTTTCACCGAATGATTCTGTGTAGTTTATATTTGAAGACATTCCTTTTTCCACTATTACCCTCTTAGCGCTCCGAATCTCCACTTGCATTTTCTACAAAAAGAGTGTTTCATAACTGCTCAATCAAAAATATGTTTTATCTCTGTTAACTGAATTTACAGATCAGAAATAAGTTTCACAGAATGCATCTGTGTAGTTTTTATTTGAAGATATTTTTTTCCCAATGTAGGCCTCTTAGCGCTTAGCATGTCCAATTGCAGTTTCTACAGAAAGAGTGTTTCAGAACGGCTCAATCAAAAGTAAGGTTCAACTCTGTTAGTTGAATGCACAGAACAGAAAGAATTTTCATAGAATGCTACTGTGTAGTTTATATTTGAATATATTCCTTTTTCCACTATTACCCTCTTAGCGCTCCGAATGTCCACTTGCATTTTCTACAGAAAGAGTGTTCAGAACTGCGCAATCAAAAGTATGGTTTAACTCTGTTAGCTTAATGAACATATCAGAAATAAGTTTCACACAATGCTTCTGTGTAGTTTTTATTTGAAGATATTATTTTTCCCAATAGAGGCCTCTTAGCCCTCAGAATGTCCAATTGCAGTTTCTACAGAAAGAGTGTTTCAGAAAGGCTCAATCAAAAGTAAGGTTCAACTCTGTTAGTTGAATGCACAGAACAGAAAGTAGTTTCATACAATGCTTCTGTGTAGTTTATATTTGAACATATTCTTTTTTCCACTATTACCCACTTAGCGCTACGAATGTCCAGTTGCATTTTCTACAGACAGAGTGTTTCAAAACTGCTCAATCAAAAGTATGGTTTAACTCTGTTAGCTGAATGCTCAGATCAGAAAGAAGTTTCACAGAATGCTTCTGTGTAGTTTATATTTGAATATATTCCTTTTTCCACTACTACTCTCTTAGCGCTCCAAATGTCCAGTTGCATTTTCAACAGAAAGAGTGTTCAGATCTGCTCAATCAAAAGTATGGTTTAACTCTGTTAGCTGAATGCACAGATCAGAAAGAAGTTTCACCGAATGATTCTGTGTAGTTTATATTTGAAGACATTCCTTTTTCCACTATTACCCTCTTAGCGCTCCGAATCTCCACTTGCATTTTCTACAAAAAGAGTGTTTCATAACTGCTCAATCAAAAATATGTTTTATCTCTGTTAACTGAATTTACATATCAGAAATAAGTTTCACAGAATGCATCTGTGTAGTTTTTATTTGAAGATATTCTTTTTCCCAATGTAGGCCTCTTAGCGCTTAGCCTGTCCAATTGCAGTTTCTACAGAAAGAGTGTTTCAGAACGGCTCAATCAAAAGTAAGGTTCAACTCTTGTAGTTGAATGCACAGAACAGAAAGAATTTTCACAGAATGCTACTGTGTAGTTTATATTTGAATATATTCCTTTTTCCACTATTACCCTCTTAGCGCTCCGAATGTCTACTTGCATTTTCTACAGAGTGTTCAGAACTGCGCAATCAAAAGTATGGTTTAACTCTGTTAGCTTAATGAACATATCAGAAATAAGTTTCACACAATGCTTCTGTGTACTTTTTATTTGAAGATATTATTTTTCCCAATAGAGGCCTCTTAGCGCTCAGAATGTCCAATTGCAGTTTCTACAGAAAGAGTGTTTCAGAAAGGCTCAATCAAAAGTAAGGTTCAACTCTGTTAGTTGAATGCACAGAACAGAAAGAAGTTTCATACAATGCTTCTGTGTAGTTTATATTTGAACATATTCTTTTTTCCACTATTACCCACTTAGCGCTACGAATGTCCAGTTGCATTTTCTACAGACAGAGTGTTTCAAAACTGCTCAATCAAAAGTATGGTTTAACTCTGTTAGCTGAATGCTCAGATCAGAAAGAAGTTTCACAGAATGCTTCTGTGTAGTTTATATTTGAATATATTCCTTTTTCCACTACTACTCTCTTAGCGCTCCAAATGTCCAGTTGCATTTTCTACAGAAAGTGTGTTCAGATCTGCTCAATCAAAAGTATGGTTTAACTCTGTTAGCTGAATGCACAGATCAGAAAGAAGTTTCACAGAATGATTCTGTGTAGTTTGTATTTGGAGACATTCCTTTTTCCACTATTACCCTCTTAGCGCTCCGAATCTCCACTTGCATTTTCTACAGAAAGAGTGTTTCAGAACGGCTCAATCAAAACTAAGGTTCAACTCTTTTAGTTGAACAAACAGAACAGAAAGAAGTTTCACACAATTCTTCTGTGTAGTTTTTATTTGTAGACATTCTTTTTCCCAATATAGGCCTCTTAGCGCTCAGAATGTCCAATTGCAGTTTCTACAGAAAGAGTGTTTCAGAACGGCTCAATCAAAAGTAAGGTTCAACTCTGTTAGTTGAATGCACAGAACAGAAAGAAGTTTCATACAATGCTTCTGTGTAGTTTATATTTGAACATATTGTTTTTTCCACTATTACCCACTTAGCGCTACGAATGTCCAGTTGCATTTTCTACAGACAGAGTGTTTCAAAACTGCTCAATCAAAAGTATGGTTTAACTCTGTTAGCTGAATGCTCAGATCAGAAAGAAGTTTCACAGAATGCTTCTGTGTAGTTTATATTTGAATATATTCCTTTTTCCACTACTACGCTCTTAGCGCTCCAAATGTCCAGTTGCATTTTCAACAGAAAGAGTGTTCAGATCTGCTCAATCAAAAGTATGGTTTAACTCTGTTAGCTGAATGCACAGATCAGAAAGAAGTTTCACCGAATGATTCTGTGTAGTTTATATTTGAAGACATTCCTTTTTCCACTATTACCCTCTTAGCGCTCCGAATCTCCACTTGCATTTTCTACAAAAAGAGTGTTTCATAACTGCTCAATCAAAAATATGTTTTATCTCTGTTAACTGAATTTACAGATCAGAAATAAGTTTCACAGAATGCATCTGTGTAGTTTTTATTTGAAGATATTCTTTTTCCCAATGTAGGCCCCTTAGCGCTTAGCATGTCCAATTGCAGTTTCTACAGAAAGAGTGTTTCAGAACGGCTCAATCAAAAGTAAGGTTCAACTCTGTTAGTTGAATGCACAGAACAGAAAGAATTTTCACAGAATGCTACTGTGTCGTTTATATTTGAATATATTCCTTTTTCCACTATTACCCTCTTAGCGCTCCGAATGTCCACTTGCATTTTCTACAGAAAGAGTGTTCAGAACTGCGCAATCAAAAGTATGGTTTAACTCTGTTAGCTTAATGAACATATCAGAAATAAGTTTCACAAAATGCTTCTGTGTAGTTTTTATTTGAAGACATTATTTTTCCCAATAGAGGCCTCTTAGCGCTCAGAATGTCCAATTGCAGTTTCTACAGAAAGAGTGTTTCAGAAAGGCTCAATCAAATGTAAGGTTCAACTCTGTTAGTTGAATGCACAGAACAGAAAGAAGTTTCATACAATGCTTCTGTGTAGTTTATATTTGAACATATTCTTTTTTCCACTATTACCCACTTAGCGCTACGAATGTCCAGTTGCATTTTCTACAGACAGAGTGTTTCAAAACTGCTCAATCAAAACTATGGTTTAACTCTGTTAGCTGAATGTTCAGATCAGAAAGAAATTTCACAGAATGCTTCTGTGTAGTTTATATTTGAATATATTCCTTTTTCCACTACTACGCTCTTAGCGCTCCAAATGTCCAGTTGCATTTTCAACAGAAAGAGTGTTCAGATCTGCTCAATCAAAAGTATGGTTTAACTCTGTTAGCTGAATGCACAGATCAGAAAGAAGTTTCACAGAATGATTCTGTGTAGTTTATATTTGAAGACATTCCTTTTTCCACTATTACCCTCTTAGCTCTCCGAATCTCCCCTTGCATTTTCTACAAAAAGAGTGTTTCATAACTGCTCAATCAAAAATATGTTTTATCTCTGTTAACTGAATTTACAGATCAGAAATAAGTTTCACATAATGCATCTGTGTAGTTTTTATTTGAAGATATTCTTTTTCCCAATGTAGGCCTCTTAGCGCTTAGCATGTCCAATTGCAGTTTCTACAGAAACAGTGTTTCAGAATGGCTCAATCAAAAGTAACGTTCAACTCTGTTAGTTGAATGCACAGAACAGAAAGAATTTTCACAGAATGCTACTGTGTAGTTTATATTTGAATATTTTCCTTTTTCCACTATTACCCTCTTAGCGCTCCGAATGTCCACTTGCATTTTCTACAGAAAGAGTGTTCAGAACTGCGCAATCAAAAGTATGGTTTAACTCTGTTAGCTTAATGAACATATCAGAAATAAGTTTCAAACAATGCTTCTGTGTAGTTTTTATTTGAAGATATTATTTTTCCCAATAGAGGCCTCTTAGCGCTCAGAATGTCCAATTGCAGTTTCTACAGAAAGAGTGTTTCAGAAAGGCTCAATCAAAAGTAAGGTTCAACTCTGTTAGTTGAATGCACAGAACAGAAAGAATTTCATACAATGCTTCTGTGTAGTTTATATTTGAACATATTCTTTTTTCCACTATTACCCACTTAGCGCTACGAATGTCCAGTTGCATTTTCTACAGACAGAGTGTTTCAAAACTGCTCAATCAAAAGTATGGTTTAACTCTGTTAGCTGAATGCTCAGATCAGAAAGAAGTTTCACAGAATGCTTCTGTGTAGTTTATATCTGAATATATTCCTTTTTCCACTACTACGCTGTTAGCGCTCCAAATGTCCAGTTGCATTTTCTACAGAAAGAGTGTTCAGATCTGCTCAATCAAAAGTATGGTTTAACTCTGTTAGCTGAATGCACAGATCAGAAAGAAGTTTCACCGAATGATTCTGTGTAGTTTATATTTGAAGACATTCCTTTTTCCACTATTACCCTCTTCGCGCTCCGAATCTCCACTTGCATTTTCTACAGAAAGAGTGTTTCAGAACGGCTCAATCAAAACTAAGGTTCAACTCTTTTAGTTGAACAAACAGAACAGAAAGAAGTTTCACACAATTCTTCTGTGTAGTTTTTATTTGTAGACATTCTTTTTCCCAATATAGGCCTCTTAACGCTCAGAATGTCCAATTGCAGTTTCTACAGAAAGAGTGTTTCAGAATGGCTCAATCAAAAGTAAGGTTCAACTCTGTTAGTTGAATGCACAGAACAGAAAGAAGTTTCATACAATGCTTCTGTGTAGTTTATATTTGAACATATTCTTTTTTCCACTATTACCCACTTAGCGCTACGAATGTCCAGTTGCATTTTCTACAGACAGAGTGTTTCAAAACTGCTCAATCAAAAGTATGGTTTAACTCTGTTAGCTGTATGCTCAGATCAGAAAGAAGTTTCACAGAATGCTTCTGTGTAGTTTATATTTGAATATATTCCTTTTTCCACTACTACGCTCTTAGCGCTCCAAATGTCCAGTTGCATTTTCAACAGAAAGAGTGTTCAGATCTGCTCAATCAAAGTATGGTTTAACTCTGTTAGCTGAATGCACAGATCAGAAAGAAGTTTAACCGAATGATTCTGTGTAGTTTATATTTGAAGACATTCCTTTTTCCACTATTACCCTCTTAGCGCTCCGAATCTCCACTTGCATTTTCTACAAAAAGAGTGTTTCATAACTGCTCAATCAAAAATATGTTTTATCTCTGTTAACTGAATTTACAGATCAGAAATAAGTTTCACAGAATGCATCTGTGTAGTTTTTATTTGAAGATATTCTTTTTCAAAATGTAGGCCTCTTAGCGCTTAGCATGTCCAATTGCAGTTTCTACAGAAAGAGTGTTTCAGAACGGCTCAATCAAAAGTAAGGTTCAACTCTGTTAGTTGAATGCACAGAACAGAAAGAATTTTCACAGAATGCTACTGTGTAGTTTATATTTGTATATATTCCTTTTTCCACTATTACCCTCTTAGGGCTCCGAATGTCCACTTGCATTTTCTACAGAAAGAGTGTTCAGAACTGCGCAATCAAAAGTATGGTTTAACTCTGTTAGCTTAATTAACATATAAGAAATAAGTTTCACACAATGCTTCTGTGTAGTTTTTATTTGAAGATATTATTTTTCCCAATATAGGCCTCTTAGCGCTCAGAATGTCCAATTGCAGTTTCTACAGAAAGAGTGTTTCAGAAAGGCTCAATCAAAAGTAAGGTTCAACTCTGTTAGTTGAATGCACAGAACAGAAAGATGTTTCATACAATGCTTCTGTGTAGTTTATATTTGAACATATTCTTTTTTCCATTATTACCCACTTAGCGCTACGAATGTCCAGTTGCATTTTCTACAGACAGAGTGTTTCAAAACTGCTCAACCAAAAGTATGGTTTAACTCTGTTAGCTGAATGCTCAGATCAGAAAGAAGTTTCACAGAATGCTTCTGTGTAGTTTATACTTGAATATATTCCTTTTTCCACTACTACTCTCTTAGCGCTCCAAATGTCCAGTTGCATTTTCTACAGAAAGAGTGTTCAGATCTGCTCAATCAAAATTATGGTTTAACTCTGTTAGCTGAATGCACAGATCAGAAAGAAGTTTCACAGAATGATTCTGTGTAGTTTATATTTGGAGACATTCCTTTTTCCACTATTAACCTCTTAGCGCTCCGAATCTCCACTTGCATTTTCTATAGAAAGAGTGTTTCAGAACGGCTCAATCAAAACTTAGGTTCAAGTCTTTTAGTTGAACAAACAGAACAGAAAGAAGTTTCACACAATTCTTCTGTGTAGTTTTTATTTGTAAACATTCTTTTTCCCAATATATGCCTCTTAGCGCTCAGAATGTACAATTGCAGTTTCTACAGAAAGAGTGTTTCAGAACGGCTCAATCAAAAGTAAGGTTCAACTCTGTTAGTTGAATGCACAGAACAGAAAGAAGTTTCATACAATGCTTCTGTGTAGTTTATATTGGAACATATTCTTTTTTCCACTATTACCCACTTAGCGCTACGAATGTCCAGTTGCATTTTCTACAGACAGAGTGTTTCAAAACTGCTCAATCAAAAGTATGGTTTAACTCTGTTAGCTGAATGCTCAGATCAGAAAGAAGTTTCACAGAATGCTTCTGTGTAGTTTATATTTGAATATATTCCTTTTTCCACTACTACACTCTTAGCGCTCCAAATGTCCAGTTGCATTTTCTACAGAAAGAGTGTTCAGATCTGCTCAATCAAAAGTATGGTTTATCTCTGTTATCTGAATGCACAGATCAGAAAGAAGTTTCACCGAATGATTCTGTGTAGTTTATATTTGAAGACATTCCTTTTTCCACTATTACCCTCTTAGCGCTCCGAATCTCCACTTGCATTTTCTACAAAAAGAGTGTTTCATATCTGCTCAATCAAAAATATGTTTTGTCTCTGTTAACTGAATTTACAGATCATAAATAAGTTTCACAGAATGCATCTGTGTAGTTTTTATTTGAAGATATTCTTTTTCCCAATGTAGGCCTCTTAGCGCTTAGCATGTCCAAATGCAGTTTCTACAGAGAGAGTGTTTCAGAACGGCTCATTCAAAAGTAAGGTTCAACTCCGTTAGTTGAATGCACAGAACAGAAAGAATTTTCACAGAATGCTACTGTGTAGTTTATATTTGAATATATTCCTTTTTCCACTATTACCCTCTTAGCGCTCCGAATGTCCACTTGCATTTTCTACAGAAAGAGTGTTCAGAACTGCGCAATCAAAAGTATGGTTTAACTCTGTTAGCTTAATGAACATATCAGAAATAAGTTTCACACAATGCTTCTGTGTCGTTTTTATTTGAAGATATTATTTTTCCCAATAGAGGCCTCTTAGCGCTCAGAATGTCCAATTGCAGTTTCTACAGAAAGAGTGTTTCAGAAAGACTCAATCAAAAGTAAGGTTCAACTCTGTTAGTTGAATGCACAGAACAGAAAGAAGTTTCATACAATGCTTCTGTGTAGTTTATATTTGAACATATTCTTTTTTCCACTATTACCCACTTAGCGCTACGAATGTCCAGTTGCATTTTCTACAGACAGAGTGTTTCAAAACTGCTCAATCAAAAGTATGGTTTAACTCTGTTAGCTGTATGCTCAGATCAGAAAGAAGTTTCACAGAATGCTTCTGTGTAGTTTATATTTGAATATATTCCTTTTTCCACTACTACGCTCTTAGCGCTCCAAATGTCCAGTTGCATTTTCAACAGAAAGAGTGTTCAGATCTGCTCAATCAAAGTATGGTTTAACTCTGTTAGCTGAATGCACAGATCAGAAAGAAGTTTCACCGAATGATTCTGTGTAGTTTATATTTGAAGACATTCCTTTTTCCACTATTACCCTCTTAGCGCTCCGAATCTCCACTTGCATTTTCTACAAAAAGAGTGTTTCATAACTGCTCAATCAAAAATATGTTTTATCTCTGTTAACTGAATTTACAGATCAGAAATAAGTTTCACAGAATGCATCTGTGTAGTTTTTATTTGAAGATATTCTTTTTCCCAATGTAGTCCTCTTAGCGCTTAGCATGTCCAATTGCAGTTTCTACAGAAAGAGTGTTTCAGAACGGCTCAATCAAAAGTAAGGTTCAACTCTGTTAGTTGAATGCACAGAACAGAAAGAATTTTCACAGAATGCTACTGTGTAGTTTATATTTGTATATATTCCTTTTTCCACTATTACCCTCTTAGGGCTCCGAATGTCCACTTGCATTTTCTACAGAAAGAGTGTTCAGAACTGCGCAATCAAAAGTATGGTTTAACTCTGTTAGCTTAATTAACATATAAGAAATAAGTTTCACACAATGCTTCTGTGTAGTTTTTATTTGAAGATATTATTTTTCCCAATATAGGCCTCTTAGCGCTCAGAATGTCCAATTGCAGTTTCTACAGAAAGAGTGTTTCAGAAAGGCTCAATCAAAAGTAAGGTTCAACTCTGTTAGTTGAATGCACAGAACAGAAAGAAGTTTCATACAATGCTTCTGTGTAGTTTATATTTGAACATATTCTTTTTTCCACTATTACCCACTTAGCGCTACGAATGTCCAGTTGCATTTTCTACAGACAGAGTGTTTCAAAACTGCTCAACCAAAAGTATGGTTTAACTCTGTTAGCTGAATGCTCAGATCTGAAAGAAGTTTCACAGAATGCTTCTGTGTAGTTTATACTTGAATATATTCCTTTTTCCACTACTACTCTCTTAGCGCTCAAAATGTCCAGTTGCATTTTCTACAGAAAGAGAGTTCAGATCTGCTCAATCAAAATTATGGTTTAACTCTGTTAGCTGAATGCACAGATCAGAAAGAAGTTTCACAGAATGATTCTGTGTAGTTTATATTTGGAGACATTCCTTTTTCCACTATTAACCTCTTAGCGCTCCGAATCTCCACTTGCATTTTCTATAGAAAGAGTGTTTCAGAACGGCTCAATCAAAACCTAGGTTCAAGTCTTTTAGTTGAACAAACAGAACAGAAAGAAGTTTCACACAATTCTTCTGTGTAGTTTTTATTTGTAGACATTCTTTTTCCCAATATATGCCTCTTAGCGCTCAGAATGTCCAATTGCAGTTTCTACAGAAAGAGTGTTTCAGAACGGCTCAATCAAAAGTAAGGTTCAACTCTGTTAGTTGAATGCACAGAACAGAAAGAAGTTTCATACAATGCTTCTGTGTAGTTTATATTGGAACATATTCTTTTTTCCCCTATTACCCACTTAGCGCTACGAATGTCCAGTTGCATTTTCTACAGACAGAGTGTTTCAAAACTGCTCAATCAAAAGTATGGTTTAACTCTGTTAGCTGAATGCTCAGATCAGAAAGAAGTTTCACAGAATGCTTCTGTGTAGTTTATATTTGAATATATTACTTTTTCCACTACTACACTCTTAGCGCTCCAAATGTCCAGTTGCATTTTCTAGAGAAAGAGTGTTCAGATCTGCTCAATCAAAAGTATGGTTTATCTCTGTTATCTGAATGCACAGATCAGAAAGAAGTTTCACCGAATGATTCTGTGTAGTTTATATTTGAAGACATTCCTTTTTCCACTATTACCCTCTTAGCGCTCCGAATCTCCACTTGCATTTTCTACAAAAAGAGTGTTTCATAACTGCTCAATCAAAAATATGTTTTATCTCTGTTAACTGAATTTACAGATCATAAATAAGTTTCACAGAATGCATCTGTGTAGTTTTTATTTGAAGATATTCTTTTTCCCAATGTAGGCCTCTTAGCGCTTAGCATGTCCAAATGCAGTTTCTACAGAGAGAATGTTTCAGAACGGCTCATTCAAAAGTAAGGTTCAACTCCGTTAGTTGAATGCACAGAACAGAAAGAATTTTCACAGAATGCTACTGTGTAGTTTATATTTGAATATATTCCTTTTTCCACTATTACCCTCTTAGCGCTCCGAATGTCCACTTGCATTTTCTACAGAAAGAGTGTTCAGAACTGCGCAATCAAAAGTATGGTTTAACTCTGTTAGCTTAATGAACATATCAGAAATAAGTTTCACACAATGCTTCTGTGTAGTTTTTATTTGAAGATATTATTTTTCCCAATAGAGGCCTCTTAGCGCTCAGAATGTCCAATTGCAGTTTCTACAGAAAGAGTGTTTCAGAAAGGCTCAATCAAAAGTAAGGTTCAACTCTGTTAGTTGAATGCACAGAACAGAAAGAATTTCATACAATGCTTCTGTGTAGTTTATATTTGAACATATTCTTTTTTCCACTATTACCCACTTAGCGCTACGAATGTCCAGTTGCATTTTCTACAGACAGAGTGTGTCAAAACTGCTCAATCAAAAGTATGGTTTAACTCTGTTAGCTGAATGCTCAGATCAGAAAGAAGTTTCACAGAATGCTTCTGTGTAGTTTATATCTGAATATATTCCTTTTTCCACTACTACGCTGTTAGCGCTCCAAATGTCCAGTTGCATTTTCTACAGAAAGAGTGTTCAGATCTGCTGAATCAAAAGTATGTTTTAACTCTGTTAGCTGAATGCACAGATCAGAAAGAAGTTTCACCGAATGATTCTGTGTAGTTTATATTTGAAGATATTCCTTTTTCCACTATTACCCTCTTCGCGCTCCGAATCTCCACTTGCATTTTCTACAGAAAGAGTGTTTCAGAACGGCTCAATCAAAACTAAGGTTCAACTCTTTTAGTTGAACAAACAGAACAGAAAGAAGTTTCACAAAATTCTTCTGTGTAGTTTTTATTTGTAGACGTTCTTTTTCCCAATATAGGCCTCTTAACGCTCAGAATGTCCAATTGCAGTTTCTACAGAAAGAGTGTTTCAGAATGGCTCAATCAAAAGTAAGGTTCAACTCTGTTAGTTGAATGCACAGAACAGAAAGAAGTTTCATACAATGCTTCTGTGTAGTTTATATTTCAACATATTCTTTTTTCCACTATTACCCACTTAGCGCTACGAATGTCCAGTTGCATTTTCTACAGACAGAGTGTTTCAAAACTGCTCAATCAAAAGTATGGTTTAACTCTGTTAGCTGTATGCTCAGATCAGAAAGAAGTTTCACAGAATGCTTCTGTGTAGTTTATATTTGAATATATTCCTTTTTCCACTACTACGCTCTTAGCGCTCCAAATGTCCAGTTGCATTTTCAACAGAAAGAGTGTTCAGATCTGCTCAATCAAAGTATGGTTTAACTCTGTTAGCTGAATGCACAGATCAGAAAGAAGTTTCACCGAATGATTCTGTGTAGTTTATATTTGAAGACATTCCTTTTTCCACTATTACCCTCTTAGCGCTCCGAATCTCCACTTGCATTTTCTACAAAAAGAGTGTTTCATAACTGCTCAATCAAAAATATGTTTTATCTCTGTTAACTGAATTTACAGATCAGAAATAAGTTTCACAGAATGCATCTGTGTAGTTTTTATTTGAAGATATTCTTTTTCCCAATGTAGGCCTCTTAGCGCTTAGCATGTCCAATTGCAGTTTCTACAGAAAGAGTGTTTCAGAACGGCTCAATCAAAAGTAAGGTTCAACTCTGTTAGTTGAATGCACAGAACAGAAAGAATTTTCACAGAATGCTACTGTGTAGTTTATATTTGTATATATTCCTTTTTCCACTATTACCCTCTTAGGGCTCCGAATGTCCACTTGCATTTTCTACAGAAAGAGTGTTCAGAACTGCGCAATCAAAAGTATGGTTTAACTCTGTTAGCTTAATTAACATATAAGAAATAAGTTTCACACAATGCTTCTGTGTAGTTTTTATTTGAAGATATTATTTTTCCCAATATAGGCCTCTTAGCGCTCAGAATGTCCAATTGCAGTTTCTACAGAAAGAGTGTTTCAGAAAGGCTCAATCAAAAGTAAGGTTCAACTCTGTTAGTTGAATGCACAGAACAGAAAGAAGTTTCATACAATGCTTCTGTGTAGTTTATATTTGAACATATTCTTTTTTCCACTATTACCCACTTAGCGCTACGAATGTCCAGTTGCATTTTCTACAGACAGAGTGTTTCAAAACTGCTCAACCAAAAGTATGGTTTAACTCTGTTAGCTGAATGCTCAGATCAGAAAGAAGTTTCACAGAATGCTTCTGTGTAGTTTATACTTGAATATATTCCTTTTTCCACTACTACTCTCTTAGCGCTCCAAATGTCCAGTTGCATTTTCTACAGAAAGAGTGTTCAGATCTGCTCAATCAAAATTATGGTTTAACTCTGTTAGCTGAATGCACAGATCAGAAAGAAGTTTCACAGAATGATTCTGTGTAGTTTATATTTGGAGACATTCCTTTTTCCACTATTAACCTCTTAGCGCTCCGAATCTCCACTTGCATTTTCTATAGAAAGAGTGTTTCAGAACGGCTCAATCAAAACTTAGGTTCAAGTCTTTTAGTTGAACAAACAGAACAGAAAGAAGTTTCACACAATTCTTCTGTGTAGTTTTTATTTGTAAACATTCTTTTTCCCAATATATGCCTCTTAGCGCTCAGAATGTCCAATTGCAGTTTCTACAGAAAGAGTGTTTCAGAACGGCTCAATCAAAAGTAAGGTTCAACTCTGTTAGTTGAATGCACAGAACAGAAAGAAGTTTCATACAATGCTTCTGTGTAGTTTATATTGGAACATATTCTTTTTTCCACTATTACCCACTTAGCGCTACGAATGTCCTGTTGCATTTTCTACAGACAGAGTGTTTCAAAACTGCTCAATCAAAAGTATGGTTTAACTCTGTTAGCTGAATGCTCAGATCAGAAAGAAGTTTCACAGAATGCTTCTGTGTAGTTTATATTTGAATATATTCCTTTTTCCACTACTACACTCTTAGCGCTCCAAATGTCCAGTTGCATTTTCTACAGAAAGAGTGTTCAGATCTGCTCAATCAAAAGTATGGTTTATCTCTGTTATCTGAATGCACAGATCAGAAAGAAGTTTCACCGAATGATTCTGTGTAGTTTATATTTGAAGACATTCCTTTTTCCACTATTACCCTCTTAGCGCTCCGAATCTCCACTTGCATTTTCTACAAAAAGAGTGTTTCATAACTGCTCAATCAAAAATATGTTTTATCTCTGTTAACTGAATTTACAGATCATAAATAAGTTTCACAGAATGCATCTGTGTAGTTTTTATTTGAAGATATTCTTTTTCCCAATGTAGGCCTCTTAGCGCTTAGCATGTCCAAATGCAGTTTCTACAGAGAGAGTGTTTCAGAACGGCACATTCAAAAGTAAGGTTCAAATCCGTTAGTTGAATGCACAGAACAGAAAGAATTTTCACAGAATGCTACTGTGTAGTTTATATTTGAATATATTCCTTTTTCCACTATTACCCTCTTAGCGCTCCGAATGTCCACTTGCATTTTCTACAGAAAGAGTGTTCAGAACTGCGCAATCAAAAGTATGGTTTAACTCTGTTAGCTTAATGAACATATCAGAAATAAGTTTCACACAATGCTTCTGTGTAGTTTTTATTTGAAGATATTATTTTTCCCAATAGAGGCCTCTTAGCGCTCAGAATGTCCAATTGCAGTTTCTGCAGAAAGAGTGTTTCAGAAAGGCTCAATCAAAAGTAAGGTTCAACTCTGTTAGTTGAATGCACAGAACAGAAAGAAGTTTCATACAATGCTTCTGTGTAGTTTATATTTGAACATATTCTTTTTTCCACTATTACCCACTTAGCGCTACGAATGTCCAGTTGCATTTTCTACAGACAGAGTGTTTCAAAACTGCTCAATCAAAAGTATGGTTTAACTCTGTTAGCTGAATGCTCAGATCAGAAAGAAGTTTCACAGAATGCTTCTGCGTAGTTTATATTTGAATATATTCCTTTTTCCACTACTACTCTCTTAGCGCTCCAAATGTCCAGTTGCATTTTCTACAGAAAGTGTGTTTAGATCTGCTCAATCAAAAGTATGGTTTAACTCTGTTAGCTGAATGCACAGATCAGAAAGAAGTTTCACAGAATGATTCTGTGTAGTTTATATTTGGAGACATTCCTTTTTCCACTATTACCCTCTTAGCGCTCCGAATCTCCACTTGCATTTTCTACAGAAAGAGTGTTTCAGAACGGCTCAATCAAAACTAAGGTTCAACTCTTTTAGTTGAACAAACAGAACAGAAAGTAGTTTCACACAATTCTTCTGTGTAGTTTTTATTTGTAGACATTCTTTTTCCCAATATAGGCCTCTTAGCGCTCAGAATGTCCAATTGCAGTTTCTACAGAAAGAGTGTTTCAGAACGGCTCAATGAAAAGTAAGGTTCAACTCTGTTAGTTGAATGCACAGAACAGAAAGAAGTTTCATACAATGCTTCTGTGTAGTTTATATTTGAACATATTCTTTTTTCCACTATTACCCACTTAGCACTACGAATGTCCAGTTGCATTTTCTATAGACAGAGTGTTTCAAAACTGCTCAATCAAAAGTATGGTTTAACTCTGTTAGCTGAATGCTCAGATCAGAAAGAAGTTTCACAGAATGCTTCTGTGTAGTTTATATTTGAATATATTCCTTTTTCCACTAATACGCTCTTAGCGCTCCAAATGTCCAGTTGTATTTTCAACAGAAAGAGTGTTCAGATCTGCTCAATCAAAAGTATGGTTTAACTCTGTTAGCTGAATGCACAGATCAGAAAGAAGTTTCACCGAATGATTCTGTTTAGTTTATATTTGAAGACATTCCTTTTTCCGCTATTACCCTCTTAGCGCTCCGAATCTCCACTTGCATTTTCTACAAAGAGAGTGTTTCATAACTACTCAATGAAAAATATGTTTTATCTCTGTTAACTGAATTTACAGATCAGAAATAAGTTGCACAGAATGCATCTGTGTAGTTTTTATTTGAAGATATTCTTTTTCCCAATGTAGGCCTCTTAGCGCTTAGCATGTCCAATTGCAGTTTCTACAGAAAGAGTGTTTCAGAACGGCTCAATCAGAAGTAAGGTTCAACTCTGTTAGTTGAATGCACAGAACAGAAAGAATTTTCACAGAATGCTACTGTGTAGTTTATATTTGAATATATCCCTTTTTCCACTATTACCCTCTTAGCGCTGCGAATGTCCACTTTCATTTTCTACAGAAAGAGTGTTCAGAACTGCGCAATCAAAAGTATGGTTTAACTCTGTTAGCTTAATGAACATATCAGAAATAAGTTTCACACAATGCTTCTGTGTAGTTTTTATTTGAAGATATTATTTTTCCCAATATAGGCCTCTTAGCGCTCAGAATGTCCAATTGCAGATTCTACAGAAAGAGTGTTTCAGAAAGGCTCAATCAAAAGTAAGGTTCAACTCTGTTTGTTGAATGCACAGAACAGAAAGAAGTTTCATACAATGCTTCTGTGTAGTTTATATTTGAACATATTCTTTTTTCCACTATTACCCACTTAGCGCTACGAATGTCCAGTTGCATTTTCTACAGACAGAGTGTTTCAAAACTGCTCAATCAAAAGTATGGTTTAACTCTGTTAGCTGAATGCTCAGATCAGAAAGAAGTTTCACAGAATGCTTCTGTATAGTTTATATTTGAATATATTCCTTTTTCCACTACTACTCTCTTAGCGCTCCAAATGTCCAGTTGCATTTTCTACAGAAAGAGTGTTCTGATCTGCTCAATCAAAAGTATGGTTTAATTCTGTTAGCTGAATGCACAGATCAGAAAAAAGTTTCACAGAATGATTCTGTGTAGTTTATATTTGGAGACATTCCTTTTTCCACTATTACCCTCTTAGCGCTCCGAATGTCCACTTGCATTTTCTACAGAAAGAGTGTTCAGAACTGCGCAATCAAAAGTATGGTTTAACTCTGTTAGCTTAATGAACATATCAGAAATAAGTTTCACACAATGCTTCTGTGTAGTTTTTATTTGAAGATATTATTTTTCCCAATAGAGGCCTCTTAGCGCTCAGAATGTCCAATTGCAGTTTCTACAGAAAGAGTGTTTCAGAAAGGCTCAATCAAAAGTAAGGTTCAACTCTGTTAGTTGAATGCACAGAACAGAAAGAAGTTTCATACAATGTTTCTGTGTAATTTATATTTGAACATATTCTTTTTTCCACTATTACCCACTTAGCGCTACGAATGTCCGGTTGCATTTTCTACAGACAGAGTGTTTCAAAACTGCTGAATCAAAAGTATGGTTTAACTCTGTTAGCTGAATTCTCAGATCAGAAAGAAGTTTCACAGAATGCTTCTGTGTAGTTTATATTTGAATATATTCCTTTTTCCACTACTACTCTCTTAGCGCTCCAAATGTCCAGTTGCACTTTCTACAGAAAGAGTGTTCAGAACTGCTCAAAGTATGGTTTAACTCTGTTAGCTGAATGCACAGATCAGAAAGAAGTTTCACAGAATGATTCTGTGTAGTTTATATTTGAAGACATTCCTTTTTCCACTATTACCCTCTTAGCGCTCCGAATCTCCACTTGCATTTTCTACAGAAAGAGTGTTTCAGAACGGCTCAATCAAAACTAAGGTTCAACTCTTTTAGTTGAACAAACAGAACAGAAAGAAGTTTCACACAATTCTTCTGTGTAGTTTTTATTTGTAGACATTCTTTTTCCCAATATAGGCCTCTTAACCCTCAGAATGTCCAATTGCAGTTTCTACAGAAAGAGTGTTTCAGAACGGCTCAATCAAAAGTAAGGTTCAACTCTGTTAGTTGAATGCACAGAACAGAAAGAAGTTTCATACAATGCTTCTGTGTAGTTTATATTTGAACATATTCTTTTTTCCACTATTACCCACTTAGCGCTACGAATGTCCAGTTGCATTTTCTACAGACAGAGTGTTTCAAAACTGCTCAATCAAAAGTATGGTTTAACTCTGTTAGCTGAATGCTCAGATCAGAAAGAAGTTTCACAGAATGCTTCTGTGTAGTTTATATTTGAATATATTCCTTTTTCAACTAATACGCTCTTAGCGCTCCAAATGTCCAGTTGTATTTTCAACAGAAAGAGTGTTCAGATCTGCTCAATCAAAAGTATGGTTTAACTCTGTTAGCTGAATGCACAGATCAGAAAGAAGTTTCACCGAATGATTCTGTGTAGTTTATATTTGAAGACATTCCTTTTTCCGCTATTACCCTCTTAGCGCTCCGAATCTCCACTTGCATTTTCTACAAATAGAGTGTTTCATAACTGCTCAATGAAAAATATGTTTTATCTCTGTTAACTGAATTTACAGATCAGAAATAAGTTGCACAGAATGCATCTGTGTAGTTTTTATTTGAAGATATTCTTTTTCCCAATGTAGGCCTCTTAGCGCTTAGCATGTCCAATTGCAGTTTCTACAGAAAGAGTGTTTCAGAACGGCTGAATCAGAAGTAAGGTTCAACTCTGTTAGTTGAATGCACAGAACAGAAAGAATTTTCACAGAATGCTACTGTGTAGTTTATATTTGAATATATTCCTTTTTCCAGTATTACCCTCTTAGCGCTCCGAATGTCCACTTGCATTTTCTACAGAAAGAGTGTTCAGAACTGCGCAATCAAAAGTATGGTTTAACTCTGTTAGCTTAATGAACATATCAGAAATAAGTTTCACACAATGCTTCTGTGTAGTTTTTATTTGAAGATATTATTTTTCCCAATAGAGGCCTCTTAGCGCTCAGAATGTCCAATTGCAGTTTCTACAGAAAGAGTGTTTCCGAAAGGCTCAATCAAAAGTAAGGTTCAACTCTGTTAGTTGAATGCACAGAACAGAAAGAAGTTTCATACAATGCTTCTGTGTAATTTATATTTGAACATATTCTTTTTTCCACTATTACCCACTTAGCGCTACGAATGTCCAGTTTCATTGTCTACAGACAGAGTGTTTCAAAACTGCTCAATCAAAAGTATGGTTTAACTCTGTTAGCTGAATGCTCAGATCAGAAAGAAGTTGCACAGAATGCTTCTGTGTAGTTTATATTTGAATATATTCCTTTTTCCACTACTACTCTCTTAGCGCTCCAAATGTCCAGTTGCATTTTCTACAGAAAGAGTGTTCAGATCTGCTCAAAGTATGGTTTAACTCTGTTAGATGAATGCACAGATCAGAAAGAAGTTTCACAGAATGCTTCTGTGTAGTTTATATTTGAATATATTCCTTTTTCCACTAATACGCTCTTAGCGCTCCAAATGTCCAGTTGTATTTTCAACAGAAAGAGTGTTCAGATCTGCTCAATCAAAAGTATGGTTTAACTCTGTTAGCTGAATGCACAGATCAGAAAGAAGTTTCACCGAATGATTCTGTGTAGTTTATATTTGAAGACATTCCTTTTTCCGCTATTACCCTCTTAGCGCTCCGAATCTCCACTTGCATTTTCTACAAAGAGAGTGTTTCATAACTACTCAATGAAAAATATGTTTTATCTCTGTTAACTGAATTTACAGATCAGAAATAAGTTGCACAGAATGCATCTGTGTAGTTTTTATTTGAAGATATTCTTTTTCCCAATGTAGGCCTCTTAGCGCTTAGCATGTCCAATTGCAGTTTCTACAGAAAGAGTGTTTCAGAACGGCTCAATCAGAAGTAAGGTTCAACTCTGTTAGTTGAATGCACAGAACAGAAAGAATTTTCACAGAATGCTACTGTGTAGTTTATATTTGAATATATCCCTTTTTCCACTATTACCCTCTTAGCGCTGCGAATGTCCACTTGCATTTTCTACAGAAAGAGTGTTCAGAACTGCGCAATCAAAAGTATGGTTTAACTCTGTTAGCTTAATGAACATATCAGAAATAAGTTTCACACAATGCTTCTGTGTAGTTTTTATTTGAAGATATTATTTTTCCCAATATAGGCCTCTTAGCGCTCAGAATGTCCAATTGCAGATTCTACAGAAAGAGTGTTTCAGAAAGGTTCAATCAAAAGTAAGGTTCAACTCTGTTAGTTGAATGCACAGAACAGAAAGAAGTTTCATACAATGCTTCTGTGTAGTTTATATTTGAACATATTCTTTTTTCCACTATTACCCACTTAGCGCTACGAATGTCCAGTTGCATTTTCTACAGACAGAGTGTTTCAAAATTGCTCAACCAAAAGTATGGTTTAACTCTGTTAGCTGAATGCTCAGATCAGAAAGAAGTTTCACAGAATGCTTCTGTGTAGTTTATACTTGAATATATTCCTTTTTCCACTACTACTCTCTTAGCGCTCTAAATGTCCAGTTGCATTTTCTACAGAAAGAGTGTTCAGATCTGCTCAATCAAAATTATGGTTTAACTCTGTTAGCTGAATGCACAGATCAGAAAGAAGTTTCACAGAATGATTCTGTGTAGTTTATATTTGGAGACATTCCTTTTTCCACTATTAACCTCTTAGCGCTCCGAATCTCCACTTGCATTTTCTATAGAAAGAGTGTTTCAGAACGGCTCAATCAAAACTTAGGTTCAAGTCTTTTAGTTGAACAAACAGAACAGAAAGAAGTTTCACACAATTCTTCTGTGTAGTTTTTATTTATAGAAATTCTTTTTCCCAATATATGCCTCTTAGCGCTCAGAATGTCCAATTGCAGTTTCTACAGAAAGAGTGTTTCAGAACGGCTCAATCAAAAGTAAGGTTCAACTCTGTTAGTTGAATGCACAGAACAGAAAGAAGTTTCATACAATGCTTCTGTGTAGTTTATATTTGGAGACATTCCTTTTTCCACTATTACCCTCTTAGCGCTCCGAATCTCCACTTGCATTTTCTACAGAAAGAGTGTTTCAGAACGGCTCAATCAAAACTAAGGTTCAACTCTTTTAGTTGAACAAACAGAACAGAAAGTAGTTTCACACAATTCTTCTGTGTAGTTTTTATTTGTAGACATTCTTTTTCCCAATATAGGCCTCTTAGCGCTCAGAATGTCCAATTGCAGTTTCTACAGAAAGAGTGTTTCAGAACGGCTCAATGAAAAGTAAGGTTCAACTCTGTTAGTTGAATGCACAGAACAGAAAGAAGTTTCATACAATGCTTCTGTGTAGTTTATATTTGAACATATTCTTTTTTCCACTATTACCCACTTAGCGCTACGAATGTCCAGTTGCATTTTCTATAGACAGAGTGTTTCAAAACTGCTCAATCAAAAGTATGGTTTAACTCTGTTAGCTGAATGCTCAGATCAGAAAGAAGTTTCACAGAATGCTTCTGTGTAGTTTATATTTGAATATATTCCTTTTTCCACTAATACGCTCTTAGCGCTCCAAATGTCCAGTTGTATTTTCAACAGAAAGAGTGTTCAGATCTGCTCAATCAAAAGTATGGTTTAACTCTGTTAGCTGAATGCACAGATCAGAAAGAAGTTTCACCGAATGATTCTGTGTAGTTTATATTTGAAGACATTCCTTTTTCCGCTATTACCCTCTTAGCGCTCCGAATCTCCACTTGCATTTTCTACAAAGAGAGTGTTTCATAACTACTCAATGAAAAATATGTTTTATCTCTGTTAACTGAATTTACAGATCAGAAATAAGTTGCACAGAATGCATCTGTGTAGTTTTTATTTGAAGATATTCTTTTTCCCAATGTAGGCCTCTTAGCGCTTAGCATGTCCAATTGCAGTTTCTACAGAAAGAGTGTTTCAGAACGGCTCAATCAGAAGTAAGGTTCAACTCTGTTAGTTGAATGCACAGAACAGAAAGAATTTTCACAGAATGCTACTGTGTAGTTTATATTTGAATATATCCCTTTTTCCACTATTACACTCTTAGCGCTGCGAATGTCCACTTGCATTTTCTACAGAAAGAGTGTTCAGAACTGCGCAATCAAAAGTATGGTTTAACTCTGTTAGCTTAATGAACATATCAGAAATAAGTTTCACACAATGCTTCTGTGTAGTTTTTATTTGAAGATATTATTTTTCCCAATATAGGCCTCTTAGCGCTCAGAATGTCCAATTGCAGATTCTACAGAAAGAGTGTTTCAGAAAGGTTCAATCAAAACTAAGGTTCAACTCTGTTAGTTGAATGCACAGAACAGAAAGAAGTTTCATACAATGCTTCTGTGTAGTTTATATTTGAACATATTCTTTTTTCCACTATTACCCACTTAGCGCTACGAATGTCCAGTTGCATTTTCTACAGACAGAGTGTTTCAAAACTGCTCAACCAAAAGTATGGTTTAACTCTGTTAGCTGAATGCTCAGATCAGAAAGAAGTTTCACAGAATGCTTCTGTGTAGTTTATACTTGAATATATTCCTTTTTCCACTACTACTCTCTTAGCGCTCTAAATGTCCAGTTGCATTTTCTACAGAAAGAGTGTTCAGATCTGCTCAATCAAAATTATGGTTTAACTCTGTTAGCTGAATGCACAGATCAGAAAGAAGTTTCACAGAATGATTCTGTGTAGTTTATATTTGGAGACATTCCTTTTTCCACTATTAACCTCTTAGCGCTCCGAATCTCCACTTGCATTTTCTATAGAAAGAGTGTTTCAGAACGGCTCAATCAAAACTTAGGTTCAAGTCTTTTAGTTGAACAAACAGAACAGAAAGAAGTTTCACACAATTCTTCTGTGTAGTTTTTATTTGTAGACATTCTTTTTCCCAATATATGCCTCTTAGCGCTCAGAATGTCCAATTGCAGTTTCTACAGAAAGAGTGTTTCAGAACGGCTCAATCAAAAGTAAGGTTCAACTCTGTTAGTTGAATGCACAGAACAGAAAGAAGTTTCATACAATGCTTCTGTGTAGTTTATATTGGAACATATTCTTTTTTCCACTATTACCCACTTAGCGCTACGAATGTCCAGTTGCATTTTCTACAGACAGAGTGTTTCAAAACTGCTCAATCAAAAGTATGGTTTAACTCTGTTAGCTGAATGCTCAGATCAGAAAGAAGTTTCACAGAATGCTTCTGTGTAGTTTATATTTGAATATATTCCTTTTTCCACTACTACAGTCTTAGCGCTCCAAATGTCCAGTTGCATTTTCTACAGAAAGAGTGTTCAGATCTGCTCAATCAAAATATGGTTTATCTCTGTTATCTGAATGCACAGATCAGAAAGAAGTTTCACCGAATGATTCTGTGTAGTTTATATTTGAAGACATTCCTTTTTCCACTATTACCCTCTTAGCGCTCCGAATCTCCACTTGCATTTTCTACAAAAAGAGTGTTTCATAACTGCTCAATCAAAAATATGTTTTATCTCTGTTAACTGAATTTACAGATCATAAATAAGTTTCACAGAATGCATCTGTGTAGTTTTTATTTGAAGATATTCTTTTTCCCAATGTAGGCCTCTTAGCGCTTAGCATGTCCAAATGCAGTTTCTACAGAGAGAGTGTTTCAGAACGGCTCATTCAAAAGTAAGGTTCAACTCCGTTAGTTGAATGCACAGAACAGGAAGAATTTTCACAGAATGCTACTGTGTAGTTTATATTTGAATATATTCCTTTTTCCACTATTACCCTCTTAGCGCTCCGAATGTCCACTTGCATTTTCTACAGAAAGAGTGTTCAGAACTGCGCAATCAAAAGTATGGTTTAACTCTGTTAGCTTAATGAACATATCAGAAATAAGTTTCACACAATGCTTCTGTGTAGTTTTTATTTGAAGATATTATTTTTCCCAATAGAGGCCTCTTAGCGCTCAGAATGTCCAATTGCAGTTTCTACAGAAAGAGTGTTTCAGAAAGGCTCAATCAAAAGTAAGGTTCAACTCTGTTAGTTGAATGCACAGAACAGAAAGAAGTTTCATACAATGCTTCTGTGTAATTTATATTTGAACATATTCTTTTTCCACTATTACCCACTTAGCGCTCCGAATCTCCACTTGCATTTTCTACAAAAAGAGTGTTTCATAACTGCTCAATCAAAAATATGTTTTATCTCTGTTAACTGAATTTACAGATCATAAATAAGTTTCACAGAATGCATCTGTGTAGTTTTTATTTGAAGATATTCTTTTTCCCAATGTAGGCCTCTTAGCGCTTAGCATGTCCAAATGCAGTTTCTACAGAGAGAGTGTTTCAGAACGGCTCATTCAAAAGTAAGGTTCAACTCCGTTAGTTGAATGCACAGAACAGGAAGAATTTTCACAGAATGCTACTGTGTAGTTTATATTTGAATATATTCCTTTTTCCACTATTACCCTCTTAGCGCTCCGAATGTCCACTTGCATTTTCTACAGAAAGAGTGTTCAGAACTGCGCAATCAAAAGTATGGTTTAACTCTGTTAGCTTAATGAACATATCAGAAATAAGTTTCACACAATGCTTCTGTGTAGTTTTTATTTGAAGATATTATTTTTCCCAATAGAGGCCTCTTGGCGCTCAGAATGTCCAATTGCAGTTTCTACAGAAAGAGTGTTTCAGAACGGCTCAATCAAAAGTAAGGTTCAACTCTGTTAGTTGAATGCACAGAACAGAAAGAAGTTTGATACAATGCTTCTGTGTAATTTATATTTGAACATATTCTTTTTTCCACTATTACCAACTTAGCGCTACGAATGTCCAGTTGCATTTTCTACAGACAGAGTGTTTCAAAACTGCTGAATCAAAAGTATGGTTTAACTCTGTTAGCTGAATGCTCAGATCAGAAAGAAGTTTCACAGAATGCTTCTGTGTAGTTTATATTTGAATATATTCCTTTTTCCACTACTACTCTCTTAGCGCTCCAAATGTCCAGTTGCACTTTCTACAGAAAGAGTGTTCAGAACTGCTCAAAGTATGGTTTAACTCTGTTAGCTGAATGCACAGATCAGAAAGAAGTTTCACAGAATGATTCTGTGTAGTTTATATTTGAAGACATTCCTTTTTCCACTATTACCCTCTTAGCGCTCCGAATCTCCACTTGCATTTTCTACAGAAAGAGTGTTTCAGAACGGCTCAATCAAAACTAAGGTTCAACTCTTTTAGTTGAACAAACAGAACAGAAAGAAGTTTCACACAATTCTTCTGTGTAGTTTTTATTTGTAGACATTCTTTTTCCCAATATAGGCCTCTTAACGCTCAGAATGTCCAATTGCAGTTTCTACAGAAAGAGTGTTTCAGAACGGCTCAATCAAAAGTAAGGTTCAACTCTGTTAGTTGAATGCACAGAACAGAAAGAAGTTTCATACAATGCTTCTGTGTAGTTTATATTTGAACATATTCTTTTTTCCACTATTACCAACTTAGCGCTACGAATGTCCAGTTGCATTTTCTACAGACAGAGTGTTTCAAAACTGCTCAATCAAAAGTATGGTTTAACTCTGTTAGCTGAATGCTCAGATCAGAAAGAAGTTTCACAGAATGCTTCTGTGTAGTTTATATTTGAATATATTCCTTTTTCCACTATTACCCTCTTAGCGCTCCGAATCTCCACTTGCATTTTCTAGAAAAAGAGTGTTTCATAACTGCTCAATGAAAAATATGTTTTATCTCTGTTAACTGAATTTACAGATCAGAAATAAGTTGCACAGAATGCATCTGTGTAGTTTTTATTTGAAGATATTCTTTTTCCCAATGTAGGCCTCTTAGCGCTTAGCATGTCCAATTGCAGTTTCTACAGAAAGAGTGTTTCAGAACGGCTCAATCCGAAGTAAGGTTCAACTCTGTTAGTTGAATGCACAGAACAGAAAGTATTTTCTCAGAATGCTACTGTGTAGTTTATATTTGAATATATCCCTTTTTCCACTATTACCCTCTTAGCGCTGCGAATGTCCACTTGCATTTTCTACAGAAAGAGTGTTCAGAACTGCGCAATCAAAAGTATGGTTTAACTCTGTTAGCTTAATGAACATATCAGAAATAAGTTTCACACAATGCTTCTGTGTAGTTTTTATTTGAAGATATTTTTTTTCCCAATATAGGCCTCTTAGCGCTCAGAATGTCCAATTGCAGATTCTACAGAAAGAGTGTTTCAGAAAGGCTCAATCAAAAGTAAGGTTCAACTCTGTTAGTTGAATGCACAGAACAGAAAGAAGTTTCATACAATGCTTCTGTGTAATTTATATTTGAACATATTCTTTTTTCCACTGTTACCCACTTAGCGCTACGAATGTCCGGTTGCATTTTCTACAGACAGAGTGTTTCAAAACTGCTCAATCAAAAGTATGGTTTAACTCTGTTAGCTGAATGCTCAGATCAGAAAGAAGTTTCACAGAATGCTTCTGTGTAGTTTATATTTGAATATATTCCTTTTTCCACTACTACTCTCTTAGCGCTCCAAATGTCCAGTTGCACTTTCGACAGAAAGAGTGTTCAGAACTGCTCAAAGTATGGTTTAACTCTGTTAGCTGAATGCACAGATCAGAAAGAAGTTTCACAGAATGATTCTGTGTAGTTTATATTTGAAAACATTCCTTTTTCCACTATTACCCTCTTAGCGCTCCGAATCTCCACTTGCATTTTCTACAGAAAGAGTGTTTCAGAACGGCTCAATCAAAACTAAGGTTCAACTCTTTTAGTTGAACAAACAGAACAGAAAGAAGTTTCACACAATTCTTCTGTGTAGTTTTTATTTGTAGACATTCTTTTTCCCAATATAGGCCTCTTAACGCTCAGAATGTCCAATTGCAGTTTCTACAGAAAGAGTGTTTCAGAACGGCTCAATCAAAAGTAAGGTTCAACTCTGTTAGTTGAATGCACAGAACAGAAAGAAGTTTCATACAATGCTTCTGTGTAGTTTATATTTGAACATATTCTTTTTTCCACTATTACCCACTTAGCGCTACGAATGTCCAGTTGCATTTTCTACAGACAGAGTGTTTCAAAAGTGCTCAATCAAAAGTATGGTTTAACTCTGTTAGCTGAATGCTCAGATCAGAAAGAAGTTTCACAGAATGATTCTGTGTAGTTTATATTTGAATATATTCCTTTTTCCACTAATACGCTCTTAGCGCTCCAAATGTCCAGTTGTATTTTCAACAGAAAGAGTGTTCAGATCTGCTCAATCAAAAGTATGGTTTAACTCTGTTAGCTGAATGCACAGATCAGAAAGAAGTTTCACCGAATGATTCTGTGTAGTTTATATTTGAAGACATTCCTTTTTCCGCTATTACCCTCTTAGCGCTCCGAATCTCCACTTGCATTTTCTACAAAAAGAGTGTTTCATAACTACTCAATGAAAAATATGTTTTATCTCTGTTAACTGAATTTACTGATCAGAAATAAGTTGCACAGAATGCATCTGTGTAGTTTTTATTTGAAGATATTCTTTTTCCCAATGTAGGCCTCTTAGCGCTTAGCATGTCCAATTGCAGTTTCTACAGAAAGAGTGTTTCAGAACGGCTCAATCAGAAGTAAGGTTCAACTCTGTTAGTTGAATGCACAGAACAGAAAGAATTTTCACAGAATGCTACTGTGTAGTTTATATTTGAATATATCCCTTTTTCCACTATTACCCTCTTAGCGCTGCGAATGTCCACTTGCATTTTCTACAGAAAGAGTGTTCAGAACTGCGCAATCAAAAGTATGGTTTAACTCTGTTAGCTTAATGAACATATCAGAAATAAGTTTCACACAATGCTTCTGTGTAGTTTTTATTTGAAGATATTATTTTTCCCAATATAGGCCTCTTAGCGCTCAGAATGTCCAATTGCAGATTCTACAGAAAGAGTGTTTCAGAAAGGCTCAATCAAAAGTAAGGTTCAACTCTGTTAGTTGAATGCACAGAACAGAAAGAAGTTTCATACAATGCTTCTGTGTAGTTTATATTTGAACATATTCTTTTTTCCACTATTACCCACTTAGCGCTACGAATGTCCAGTAGCATTTTCTACAGACAGAGTGTTTCAAAACTGCTCAATCAAAAGTATGGTTTAACTCTGTTAGCTGAATGCTCAGATCAGAAAGAAGTTTCACAGAATGCTTCTGTGTAGTTTATATTTGAATATATTCCTTTTTCCACTACTACTCTCTTAGCGCTCCAAATGTCCAGTTGCACTTTCTACAGAAAGAGTGTTCAGATCTGCTCAAAGTATGGTTTAACTCTGTTAGCTGAATGCACAGATCAGAAAGAAGTTTCACAGAATGATTCTGTGTAGTTTATATTTGAAGACATTCCTTTTTCCACTATTACCCTCTTAGCGCTCCGAATCTCCACTTGCATTTTCTACAGAAAGAGTGTTTCAGAACGGCTCAATCAAAACTAAGGTTCAACTCTTTTAGTTGAACAAACAGAACAGAAAGAAGTTTCACACAATTCTTCTGTGTAGTTTTTATTTGTAGACATTCTTTTTCCCAATATAGGCCTCTTAACGCTCAGAATGTCCAATTGCAGTTTCTACAGAAAGAGTGTTTCAGAACGGCTCAATCAAAAGTAAGGTTCAACTCTGTTAGTTGAATGCACAGAACAGAAAGAAGTTTGATACAATGCTTCTGTGTAGTTTATATTTGAACATATTCTTTTTTCCACTATTACCCACTTAGCGCTACGAATGTCCAGTTGCATTTTCTACAGACAGAGTGTTTCAAAACTGCTCAATCAAAAGTATGGTTTAACTCTGTTAGCTGAATGCTCAGATCAGAAAAAAGTTTCACAGAATGCTTCTGTGTAGTTTATATTTGAATATATTCCTTTTTCCACTAATACGCTCTTAGCGCTCCAAATGTCCAGTTGTATTTTCAACAGAAAGAGTGTTCAGATCTGCTCAATCAAAAGTATGGTTTAACTCTGTTAGCTGAATGCACAGATCAGAAAGAAGTTTCACCGAATGATTCTGTGTAGTTTATATTTGAAGACATTCTTTTTCCGCTATTACCCTCTTAGCGCTCCGAATCTCCACTTGCATTTTCTACAAAAAGAGTGTTTCATAACTGCTCAATGAAAAATATGTTTTATCTCTGTTAACTGAATTTACAGATCAGAAATAAGTTGCACAGAATGCATCTGTGTAGTTTTTATTTGAAGATATTCTTTTTCCCAATGTAGGCCTCTTAGCGCTTAGCATGTCCAATTGCAGTTTCTACAGAAAGAGTGTTTCAGAACGGCTGAATCAGAAGTAAGGTTCAACTCTGTTAGTTGAATGCACAGAACAGAAAGAATTTTCACAGAATGCTACTGTGTAGTTTATATTTGAATATATCCCTTTTTCCACTATTACCCTCTTAGCGCTCCGAATGTCCACTTGCATTTTCTACAGAAAGAGTGTTCAGAACTGCGCAATCAAAAGTATGGTTTAACTCTGTTAGCTTAATGAACATATCAGAAATAAGTTTCACACAATGCTTCTGTGTAGTTTTTATTTGAAGACATTATTTTTCCCAATATAGGCCTCTTAGCGCTCAGAATGTCCAATTGCAGATTCTACAGAAAGAGTGTTTCAGAAAGGCTCAATCAAAAGTAACGTTCAACTCTGTTAGTTGAATGCACAGAACAGAAAGAAGTTTCATACAATGCTTCTGTGTAGTTTATATTTGAACATATTCTTTTTTCCACTATTACCCACTTAGCGCTACGAATGTCCAGTTGCATTTTCTACAGACAGAGTGTTTCAAAACTGCTCAATCAAAAGTATGGTTTAACTCTGTTAGCTGAATGCTCAGATCAGAAAGAAGTTTCACAGAATGCTTCTGTGTAGTTTATATTTGAATATATTCCTTTTTCCACTACTACTCTCTTAGCGCTCCAAATGTCCAGTTGCATTTTCTACAGAAAGAGTGTTCAGATCTGCTCAATCAAAAGTATGGTTTAACTCTGTTAGCTGAATGCACAGATCAGAAAGAACTTTCACAGAATGATTCTGTGTAGTTTATATTTGGAGACATTCCTTTTTCCACTATTACCCTCTTAGCGCTCCGAATGTCCACTTGCATTTTCTACATAAAGAGTGTTTCAGAACGGCTCAATCAAAACTAAGTTTCAACTCTTTTAGTTGAACAAAGAGAACAGAAAGAAGTTTCACACAATTCTTCTGTGTAGTTTTTATTTGTAGAAATTCTTTTTCCCAATATAGGCCTATTAGCTCTCAGAATGTCCAATTGCAGTTTCTACAGAAAGAGTGTTTCAGAACGGCTCAATCAAAAGTAAGGTTCAACTCTGTTAGTTGAATGCACAGAACAGAAAGAATTTCATACAATGATTCTGTGTAGTTTATATTTGAACATATTCTTTTTTCCACTATTACCCACTTAGCGCTACGAATGTCCAGTTGCATTTTCTACAGACAGAGTGTTTCAAAACTGCTCAATCAAAAGTATGGTTTAAATCTGTTAGCTGAATGCTCAGATCAGAAAGAAGTTTCACAGAATGCTTCTGTGTAGTTTATATTTGAATATATTCCTTTTTCCAGTACTACGCTCTTAGCGCTCCAAATGTCCAGTTGCATTTTCTACAGAAAGAGTGTTCAGATCTGCTCAATCAAAAGTATGGTTTAACTCTGTTAGCTGAATGCACAGATCAGAAAAAAGTTTCACCGAATGATTCTGTGTAGTTTATATTTGAAGACATTCCTTTTTAAACTATTACCCTCTTAGCGCTCCGAATCTCCACTTGCATTTTCTACAGAAAGAGTGTCTCAGAACGGCTCAATCAAAACTAAGGTTCAACTCTTTTAGTTGAACAAACAGAACAGAAAGAAGTTTCACCCAATTTTTCTGTGTAGTTTTTATTTGTAGACATTCTTTTTCCCAATATAGGCCTCTTAACGCTCAGAATGTCCAATTGCAGTTTCTACAGAAAGAGTGTTTCAGAACGGCTCAATCAAAAGTAAGGTTCAACTCTGTTAGTTGAATGCACAGAACAGAAAGTAGTTTCATACAATGCTTCTGTGTAGTTTATATTTGAACATATTCTTTTTTCCACTATTACCCCCTTAGCGCTACGAATGTCCAGTTGCATTTTCTACAGACAGAGTGTTTCAAAACTGCTCAATCAAAAATATGGTTTAACTCTGTTAGCTGAATGCTCAGATCAGAAAGAATTTTCACAGAATGCTTCTGTGTAGTTTATATTTGAATATATTCCTTTTTCCACTACTACTCTCTTAGCGCTCCAAATGTCCAGTTGCATTTTCTACAGAAGGAGTGTTCAGATCTGCTCAATCAAAAGTATGGTTTAACCCTGTTAGCTGAATCCACAGATCAGAAAGATGTTTCACAGAATGATTCTGTGTAGTTTATATTTGGAGACATTCCTTTTTCCACTATTACCCTCTTAGCGCTCCGAATCTCCACTTGAATTTTCTACAGAAAGAGTGTTTCAGAACGGCTCAATCAAAACTAAGGTTCAACTCTTTTAGTTGAACAAACAGAACAGAAAGTAGTTTCACACAATTCTTCTGTGTAGTTTTTATTTGTAGACATTCTTTTTCCCAATATAGGCCTCTTAGCGCTCAGAATGTCCAATTGCAGTTTCTACAGAAAGAGTGTTTTAGAACGGCTCAATCAAAAGTAAGGTTCAACTCTGTTAGTTTAATGCACAGAACAGAAAGAAGTTTCATACAATGCTTCTGTGTAGTTTATATTTGAACATATTCTTTTTTCCACTATTACCCACTTAGCGCTATGAATGTCCAGTTGCATTTTCTACAGACAGAGTGTTTCAAAACTGCTCAATCAAAAGTATGGTTTAACTCTGTTAGCTGAATGCTCAGATCAGAAAGAAGTTTCACAGAATGCTTCTGTGTAGTTTATATTTGAATATATTCCTTTTTCCACTACTACGCTCTTAGCGCTCCAAATGTCCAGTTGCATTTTCAACAGAAAGAGTGTTCAGATCTGCTCAATCAAAAGTATGGTTTAACTCTGTTAGCTGAATGCACAGTTCAGAAAGAAGTTTCACCGAATGATTCTGTGTAGTTTATATTTGAAGACATTCCTTTTTCCACTATTACCCACTTAGCGCTCCGAATCTCCACTTGCATTTTCTACAAAAAGAGTGTTTCATAACTGCTCAATCAAAAATATGTTTTATCTCTGTTAACTGAATTTACAGATCAGAAATAAGTTTCACAGAATGCATCTGTGTGGTTTTTATTTGAAGATATTCTTTTTCCCAATGTAGGCCTCTTAGCGCTTAGCATGTCCAATTGCAGTTTCTACAGAAACAGTGTTTCAGAATGGCTCAATCAAAAGTAAGGTTCAACTCTGCTAGTTGAATGCACAGAACAGAAAGAATTTTCACAGAATGCTACTGTGTAGTTTATATTTGAATATATTCCTTTTTCCACTATTACCCTCTTAGCGCTCCGAATGTCCACTTGCATTTTCTACAGAAAGAGTGTTCAGAACTGCGCAATCAAAAGTATGGTTTAACTCTGTTAGCTTAATAAACATATCAGAAATAAGTTTCAAACAATGCTTCTGTGTAGTTTTTATTTGAAGATATTATTTTTCCCAATATAGGCCTCTTAGCGCTCAGAATGTCCAATTGCAGTTTCTACAGAAAGAGTGTTTCAGAAAGGCTCAATCAAAAGTAAGGTTCAACTCTGTTAGTTGAATGCACAGAACAGAAAGTAGTTTCATACAATGATTCTGTGTAGTTTATATTTGAACATATTCTTTTTTCCACTATTACCCCCTTAGCGCTACGAATGTCCAGTTGCATTTTCCACAGACAGAGTGTTTCAAAACTGCTCAATCAAAGATATGGTTTAACTCTGTTAGCTGAATGCTCAGATCAGAAAGAAGTTTCACAGAATGCTTCTGTGTAGTTTATATTTGAATATATTCCTTTTTCCACTACTACTCTCTTAGCGCTCCAAATGTCCAGTTGCATTTTCTACAGAAAGAGTGTTCAGATCTGCTCAATCAAAAGTATGGTTTAACCCTGTTAGCTGAATCCACAGATCAGAAAGATGTTTCACAGAATGATTCTGTGTAGTTTATACTTGGAAACAGTCTTTTTCCACTATTACCCTCTTAGCTCTCCGAATCTCCACTTGAATTTTCTACAGAAAGAGTGTTTCAGAACGGCTCAATCAAAACTAAGGTTCAACTCTTTTAGTTGAACAAACACAACAGAAAGTAGTTTCACACAATTCTTCTGTGTAGTTTTTATTTGTAGACATTCTTTTTCCCAATATAGGCCTCTTAGCGCTCAGAATGTCCAAATGCAGTTTCTACAGAAAGAGTGTTTCAGAACGGCTCAATCAAAAGTAAGGTTCAACTCTGTTAGTTGAATGCACAGAACAGAAAGAAGTTTCATACAATGGTTCTGTGTAGTTTATATTTGAACATATTCTTTTTTCCACTATTACCCACTTAGCGCTACGAATGTCCAGTTGCATTTTCTACAGACAGAGTGTTTCAAAACTGCTCAATCAAAAGTATGGTTTAACTCTGTTAGCTGTATGCTCAGATCAGAAAGAAGTTTCACAGAATGCTTCTGTGTAGTTTATATTTGAATATATTCCTTTTTCCACTACTACGCTCTTAGCGCTCCAAATGTCCAGTTGCATTTTCAACAGAAAGAGTGTTCAGATGTGCTCAATCAAAAGTATGGTTTAACTCTGTTAGCTGAATGCACAGATCAGAAAGAAGTTTCACCGAATGATTCTGTGTAGTTTATATTTGAAGACATTCCTTTTTCCACTATTACCCTCTTAGCACTCCGAATCTCCACTTGCATTTCCTACAAAAAGAGTGTTTCATAACTGCTCAATCAAAAATATGTTTTATCTCTGTTAACTGAATTTACAGATCAGAAATAAGTTTCACAGAATGCATCTGTGTAGTTTTTATTTGAAGATATTCTTTTTCCCAATGTAGGCCTCTTAGCGCTTAGCATGTCCAATTGCAGTTTCTACAGAGAGAGTGTTTCAGAACGGCTCAATGAAAAGTAAGGTTCAACTCTGTTAGTTGAATGCACAGAACAGAAAGAATTTTCACAGAATGCTACTGTGTAGTTTATATTTGAATATATTCCTTTTTCCACTATTACCCTCTTAGCGCTCCGAATGTCCACTTGCATTTTCTACAGAAAGAGTGTTCAGAACTGCGCAATCAAAAGTATGGTTTAACTCTGTTAGCTTAATGAACATATCAGAAATAAGTTTCACACAATGCTTCTGTGTAGTTTTTATTTGAAGATATTATTTTTCCCAATAGAGGCCTCTTAGCGCTCAGAATGTCCAATTGCAGTTTCTACAGAAAGAGTGTTTCAGAAAGGCTCAATCAAAAGTAAGGTTCATCTCTGTTAGTTGAATGCACAGAACAGAAAGAAGTTTCATACAATGCTTCTGTGTAATTTATATTTGAACATATTCTTTTTTCCACTCTTACCCACTTAGCGCTACGAATGTCCATTTGCATTTTCTACAGACAGTGTGTTTCAAAACTGCTCAATAACAAGTAAGGTTTAACTCTGTCAGCTGAATGCTCAGATCAGAAAGAAGTTTCACAGAATGCTTCTGTGTAGTTTATATTTGAATATATTCCTTTTTCCACTACTACGCTCTTAGCGCTCCAAATGTCCAGTTGCATTTTCAACAGAAAGAGTGTTCAGATCTGCTCAATCAAAAGTATGGTTTAACTCTGTTAGCTGAATGCACAGATCAGAAAGAAGTTTCACCGAATGATTCTGTGTAGTTTATATTTGAAGACATTCCTTTTTCCACTATTACCCTCTTAGCGCTCCGAATCTCCACTTGCATTTTCAACAAAAAGAGTATTTCATAACTGCTCAATCAAAAATATGTTTTATCTCTGTTAACTGAATTTACAGATCAGAAATAAGTTTCACAGAATGCATCTGTGTAGTTTTTATTTGAAGATATTCTTTTTCCCAATGTAGGTCTCTTAGCGCTTAGCATGTCCAATTGCAGTTTCTACAGAAAGAGTGTTTCAGAACGGCTCAATCAAAAGTAAGGTTCAACTCTGTTAGTTGAATGCACAGAACAGAAAGAATTTTCACAGAATGCTACTGTGTAGTTTATATTTGAATATATTCCTTTTTCCACTATTACCCTCTTAGCGCTCCGAATGTCCACTTGCATTTTCTACAGAAAGAGTGTTCAGAACTGCGCAATCAAAAGTATGGTTTAACTCTGTTAGCTTAATGAACATATCAGAAATAAGTTTCACACAATGCTTCTGTGTAGTTTTTATTTGAAGATATTATTTTTCCCAATAGAGGCCTCTTAGCGCTCAGAATGTCCAATTGCAGTTTCTACAGAAAGACTGTTTCAAAAAGGCTCAATCAAAAGTAAGGTTCAACTCTGTCAGTTGAATGCACAGAACAGAAAGAAGTTTCATACAATGCTTCTGTGTAGTTTATATTTGAACATATTCTTTTTTCCACTATTACCCACTTAGCGCTACGAATGTCCAGTTGCATTTTCTACAGACAGAGTGTTTCAAAACTGCTCAATCAAAAGTATGGTTTAACTCTGTTAGCTGAATGCTCAGATCAGAAAGAATTTTCACAGAATGCTTCTGTGTAGTTTATATTTGAATATATTCCTTTTTCCACTACTACTCTCTTAGCGCTCCAAATGTCCAGTTGCATTTTTTACAGAAAGAGTGTTCAGATCTGCTCAATCAAAAGTATGGTTTAACTCTGTTAGCTGAATGCTCAGATCAGAAAGAAGTTTCACAGAATGATTCTGTGTAGTTTATATTTGGAGACATTCCTTTTTCCGCTATTACCCTCTTAGCGCTCCGAATCTCCACTTGCATTTTCTACAGAAAGAGTGTTTCAGAACGGCTCAATCAAAACTAAGGTTCAACTCTTTTAGTTGAACAAACAGAACAGAAAGAAGTTTCACACAATTCTTCTGTGTAGTTTTTATTTGTAGACATTCTTTTTCCCAATATAGGCCTCTTAGCGCTCAGAATGTCCAATTGCAGTTTCTACAGAAAGAGTGTTTCAGAACGGCTCAATCAAAAGTAAGGTTCAACTCTGTTAGTTGAATGCACAGAACAGAAAGAAGTTTCATACAATGCTTCTGTGTAGTTTATATTTGAACATATTCTATTTTCCACTATTACCCACTTAGTGCTACGAATGTCCAGTTGCATGTTCTACAGACAGAGTGTTTCAAAACTGCTCAATCAAAAGTATGGTTTAACTCTGTTAGCTGAATGCTCAGATCAGAAAGAAGTTTCACAGAATGCTTCTGTGTAGTTTATATTTGAATATATTCCTTTTTCCACTACTTCCCTCTTAGCGCTCCGAATCTCCACTTGCATTTTCTACAGAAAGAGTGTTTCAGAACGGCTCAATCAAAACTAAGGTTCAACTCTTTTAGTTGAACAAACAGAACAGAAAGAAGTTTCACACAATTCTTCTGTGTAGTTTTTATTTGTAGACATTCTTTTTCCCAATATAGGCCTCTTAGCGCTCAGAATGTCCAATTGCAGTTTCTACAGAAAGAGTGTTTCAGAACGGCTCAATCAAAAGTAAGGTTCAACTCTGTTAGTTGAATGCACAGAAGAGAAAGTAGTTACATACAATGATTCTGTGTAGTTTATATTTGAACATATTCTTTTTTCCACTATTACCCACTTAGCGCTACGAATGTCCAGTTGCATTTTCTACAGAGTGTTTCAAAACTGCTCAATCAAAAGTATGGTTTAACTCTGTTAGCTGAATGCTCAGATCAGAAAGAAGTTTCACAGAATGCTTCTGTGTAGTTTATATTTGAATACATTCCTTTTTCCACTACTACGCTCTTAGCGCTCCAAATGTCCAGTTGCATTTTCTACAGAAAGAGTGTTCAGATCTGCTCAATCAAAAGTATGGTTTAACTCTGTTAGCTGAATGCACAGATCAGGAATAGGTTTCACCGAATGATTCTGTGTAGTTTATATTTGAAGACATTCATTTTTCCACTGTTACCCTCTTAGCGCTCCGAATCTCCACTTGCATTTTCTACAAAAAGAGTGTTTCATAACTGCTCAATCAAAAATATGTTTCATATCTGTTAACTGAATTTACAGATCAGAAATAAGTTTCACAGAATGCATCTGTGTAGTTTTTATTTGAAGATATTCTTTTTCCCAATGTAGGCCTCTTAGCGCTTAGCATGTCCAATTGCAGTTTCTACAGAAAGAGTGTTTCAGAACGGCTCAATCAAAAGTAAGGTTCAACTCTGTTAGTTGAATGCACAGAACAGAAAGAAGTTTCATACAATGCTTCTGTGTAGTTTATATTTGAACATATTCTTTTTTCCACTATTACCCACTTAGTGCTACGAATGTCCAGTTGCATTTTCTACAGACAGAGTGTTTCAAAACTGCTCAATCAAAAGTATGGTTTAACTCTGTTAGCTGAATGCTCAGATCAGAAAGAAGTTTCACAGAATGCTTCTGTGTAGTTTATATTTGAATATATTCCTTTTTCCACTACTACCCTCTTAGCGCTCCGAATCTCCACTTGCATTTTCTACAGAAAGAGTGTTTCAGAACGGCTCAATCAAAACTAAGTTTCAACTCTTTTAGTTGTACAAACAGAAGAGAAAGAAGTTTCACACAATTCTTCTGTGTAGTTTTTATTTGTAGACATTCTTTTTCCCAATATAGGCCTCTTAGCGCTCAGAATGTCCAATTGCAGTTTCTACAGAAAGAGTGTTTCAGAACGGCTCAATCAAAAGTAAGGTTCAATTCTGTTAGTTGAATGCACAGAACAGAAAGAAGTTTCATACAATGCTTCTGTGTAGTTTATATTTGAACATATTCTTTTTTCCACTATTACCCACTTAGCGCTACGAATGTCCAGTTGCATTTTCTACAGAGTGTTTCAAAACTGCTCAATCAAAAGTATGGTTTAACTCTGTTAGCTGAATGCTCAGATCAGAAAGAAGTTTCACATAATGCTTCTGTGTAGTTTATATTTGAATATATTCCCTTTTCCACTACTACGCTCTTAGCGCTCCAAATGTCCAGTTGCATTTTCTACAGAAAGAGTGTTCAGATCTGCTCAATCAAAAGTATGGTTTAACTCTGTTAGCTGAATGCACAGATCAGGAATAAGTTTCACCGAATGATTCTGTGTAGTTTATATTTGAAGACATTCATTTTTCCACTGTTACCCTCTTAGCGCTCCGAATCTCCACTTGCATTTTCTACAAAAAGAGTGTTTCATAACTGCTCAATCAAAAATATGTTTTATATCTGTTAACTGAATTTACAGATCAGAAATAAGTTTCACAGAATGCATCTGTGTAGTTTTTATTTGAAGATATTCTTTTTCCCAATGTAGGCCTCTTAGCGCTTAGCATGTCCAATTGCAGTTACTACAGAAAGAGTGTTTCAGAACGGCTCAATCAAAAGTAAGGTTCAACCCTGTTAGTTGAATGCACAGAACAGAAAGTATTTTCACAGAATGCTACTGTGTAGTTTATATTTGAATATATTCCTTTTTCCACTATTACCCTCTTAGCGCTCCGAATGTCCACTTGCATTTTCTACAGAAAGAGTGTTCAGAACTGCGCAATCAAAAGTATGGTTTAACTCTGTTAGCTTAATGAACATATCAGAAATAAGTTTCAAACAATGCTTCTGCGTAGTTTTTATTTGAAGATATTATTTTTCCCAATATAGGCCTCTTAGCGCTCAGAATGTCCAATTGCATTTTCTACAGAAAGAGTGTTTCAGAAAGGCTCAATCAAAAGTAAGGTTCAACTCTGTTAGTTGAATGCACAGAACAGAAAGTAGTTTCATACAATGCTTCTGTGTAGTTTATATTTGAACATATTCTTTTTTCAACTATTACCCCCTTAGCGCTACGAATGTCCAGTTGTATTTTCTACAGACAGAGTGTTTCAAAACTGCTCAATCAAAAATATGGTTTAACTCTGTTAGCTGAATGCTCAGATCAGAAAGAATTTTCACAGAATGCTTCTGTGTAGTTTATATTTGAATATATTCCTTTTTCCACTACTACTCTCTTAGCGCTCCAAATGTCCAGTTGCATTTTCTACAGAAGGAGTGTTCAGATCTGCTCAATCAAAAGTATGGTTTAACCCTGTTAGCTGAATCCACAGATCAGAAAGATGTTTCACAGAATGATTCTGTGTAGTTTATATTTGGAGACATTCCTTTTTCCACTATTACCCTCTTAGCGCTCCGAATCAACACTTGAATTTTCTACAGAAAGAGTGTTTCAGAACGGCTCAATCAAAACTAAGGTTCAACTCTTTTAGTTGAACAAACAGAACAGAAAGTAGTTTCACACAATTCTTCTGTGTAGTTTTTATTTGTAGACATTCTTTTTCCCAATATAGGCCTCTTAGCGCTCAGAATGTCCAATTGCAGTTTCTACAGAAAGAGTGTTTTAGAACGGCTCAATCAAAAGTAAGGTTCAACTCTGTTAGTTTAATGCACAGAACAGAAAGAAGTTTCATACAATGCTTCTGTGTAGTTTATATTTGAACATATTCTTTTTTCCACTATTACCCACTTAGCGCTATGAATGTCCAGTTGCATTTTCTACAGACAGAGTGTTTCAAAACTGCTCAATCAAAAGTATGGTTTAACTCTGTTAGCTGAATGCTCAGATCAGAAAGAAGTTTCACAGAATGCTTCTGTGTAGTTTATATTTGAATATATTCCTTTTTCCACTACTACGCTCTTAGCGCTCCAAATGTCCAGTTGCATTTTCAACAGAAAGAGTGTTCAGATCTGCTCAATCAAAAGTATGGTTTAACTCTGTTAGCTGAATGCACAGTTCAGAAAGAAGTTTCACCGAATGATTATGTGTAGTTTATATTTGAAGACATTCCTTTTTCCACTATTACCCTCTTAGCGCTCCGAATCTCCACTTGCATTTTCTACAAAAAGAGTGTTTCATAACTGCTCAATCAAAAATATGTTTTATCTCTGTTAACTGAATTTACAGATCAGAAATAAGTTTCACAGAATGCATCTGTGTGGTTTTTATTTGAAGATATTCTTTTTCCCAATGTAGGCCTCTTAGCGCTTTGCATGTCCAATTGCAGTTTCTACAGAAACAGTGTTTCAGAATGGCTCAATCAAAAGTAAGGTTCAACTCTGTTAGTTGAATGCACAGAACAGAAAGAATTTTCACAGAATGCTACTGTGTAGTTTATATTTGAATATATTCCTTTTTCCGCTATTACCCTCTTAGCGCTCCGAATGTCCACTTGCATTTTCTACAGAAAGAGTGTTCAGAACTGCGCAATCAAAAGTATGGTTTAACTCTGTTAGCTTAATAAACATATCAGAAATAAGTTTCAAACAATGCTTCTGTGTAGTTTTTATTTGAAGATATTATTTTTCCCAATATAGGCCTCTTAGCGCTCAGAATGTCCAATTGCAGTTTCTACAGAAAGAGTGTTTCAGAAAGGCTCAATCAAAAGTAAGGTTCAACTCTGTTAGTTGAATGCACAGAACAGAAAGTAGTTTCATACAATGATTCTGTGTAGTTTATATTTGAACATATTCTTTTTTCCACTATTACCCCCTTAGCGCTACGAATGTCCAGTTGCATTTTCCACAGACAGAGTTTTTCAAAACTGCTCAATCAAAGATATGGTTTAACTCTGTTAGCTGAATGCTCAGATCAGAAAGAAGTTTCACAGAATGCTTCTGTGTAGTTTATATTTGAATATATTCCTTTTTCCACTACTACTCTCTTAGCGCTCCAAATGTCTAGTTGCATTTTCTACAGAAAGAGTGTTCAGATCTGCTCAATCAAAAGTATGGTTTAACCCTGTTAGCTGAATCCACAGATCAGAAAGATGTTTCACAGAATGATTCTGTGTAATTTATACTTGGAAACATTCTTTTTCCACTATTACCCTCTTAGCTCTCCGAATCTCCACTTGAATTTTCTACAGAAAGAGTGTTTCAGAACGGCTCAATCTAAACTAAGGTTCAACTCTTTTAGTTGAACAAACACAACAGAAAGTATTTTCACACAATTCTTCTGTGTAGTTTTTATTTGTAGACATTCTTTTTCCCAATATAGGCCTCTTAGCTCTCAGAATGTCCAATTGCAGTTTCTACAGAAAGAGTGTTTCAGAAAGGCTCAATCAAAAGTAAGGTTCAACTCTGTTAGTTGAATGCACAGAACAGAAAGTAGTTTCATACAATGCTTCTGTGTAGTTTATATTTGAACATATTCTTTTTTCCACTATTACCCACTTAGCGCTACGAATGTCCAGTTGCATTTTCTACAGACAGAGTGTTTCAAAACTGCTCAACCAAAAGTATGGTTTAACTCTGTTAGCTGAATGCTCAGATCTGAAAGAAGTTTCACAGAATGCTTCTGTGTAGTTTATACTTGAATATATTCCTTTTTCCACTACTACTCTCTTAGCGCTCCAAATGTCCAGTTGCATTTTCTACAGAAAGAGTGTTCAGATCTGCTCAATCAAAATTATGGTTTAACTCTGTTAGCTGAATGCACAGATCAGAAAGAAGTTTCACAGAATGATTCTGTGTAGTTTATATTTGGAGACATTCCTTTTTCCACTATTAACCTCTTAGCGCTCCGAATCTCCACTTGCATTTTCTATAGAAAGAGTGTTTCAGAACGGCTCAATCAAAACCTAGGTTCAAGTCTTTTAGTTGAACAAACAGAACAGAAAGAAGTTTCACACAATTCTTCTGTGTAGTTTTTATTTGTAGACATTCATTTTCCCAATATATGCCTCTTAGCGCTCAGAATGTCCAATTGCAGTTTCTACAGAAAGAGTGTTTCAGAACGGCTCAATCAAAAGTAAGGTTCAACTCTGTTAGTTGAATGCACAGAACAGAAAGAAGTTTCATACAATGCTTCTGTGTAGTTTATATTGGAACATATTCTTTTTTCCACTATTACCCACTTAGCGCTAGGAATGTCCAGTTGCATTTTCTACAGACAGAGTGTTTCAAAACTGCTCAATCAAAAGTATGGTTTAACTCTGTTAGCTGAATGCTCAGATCAGAAAGAAGTTTCACAGAATGCTTCTGTGTAGTTTATATTTGAATATATTCCTTTTTCCACTACTACACTCTTAGCGCTCCAAATGTCCAGTTGCATTTTCTACAGAAAGAGTGTTCAGATCTGCTCAATCAAAAGTATGGTTTATCTCTGTTATCTGAATGCACAGATCAGAAAGAAGTTTCACCGAATGATTCTGTGTAGTTTATATTTGAAGACATTCCTTTTTCCACTATTACCCTCTTAGCGCTCCGAATCTCCACTTGCATTTTCTACAAAAAGAGTGTTTCATAACTGCTCAATCAAAAATATGTTTTATCTCTGTTAACTGAATTTACAGATCACAAATAAGTTTCACAGAATGCATCTGTGTAGTTTTTATTTGAAGATATTCTTTTTCCCAATGTAGGCCTCTTAGCGCTTAGCATGTCCAAATGCAGTTTCTACAGAGAGAGTGTTTCAGAACGGCTCATTCAAAAGTAAGGTTCAACACCGTTAGTTGAATGCACAGAACAGAAAGAATTTTCACAGAATGCTACTGTGTAGTTTATATTTGAATATATTCCTTTTTCCACTATTACCCTCTTAGCGCTCCGAATGTCCACTTGCATTTTCTACAGAAAGAGTGTTCAGAACTGCGCAATCAAAAGTATGGTTTAACTCTGTTAGCTTAATGAACATATCAGAAATAAGTTTCACACAATGCTTCTGTGTAGTTTTTATTTGAAGATATTATTTTTCCCAATAGAGGCCTCTTAGCGCTCAGAATGTCCAATTGCAGTTTCTACAGAAAGAGTGTTTCAGAAAGGCTCAATCAAAAGTAAGGTTCAACTCTGTTAGTTGAATGCACAGAACAGAAAGAAGTTTCATACAATGCTTCTGTGTAGTTTATATTTGAACATATTCTTTTTTCCACTATTACCCACTTAGCGCTACGAATGTCCAGTTGCATTTTCTACAGACAGAGTGTTTCAAAACTGCTCAATCAAAAGTATGGTTTAACTCTGTTAGCTGAATGCTCAGATCAGAAAGAAGTTTCACAGAATGCTTCTGCGTAGTTTATATTTGAATATATTCCTTTTTCCACTACTACTCTCTTAGCGCTCCAAATGTCCAGTTGCATTTTCTACAGAAAGAGTGTTTAGATCTGCTCAATCAAAAGTATGGTTTAACTCTGTTAGCTGAATGCACAGATCAGAAAGAAGTTTCACAGAATGATTCTGTGTAGTTTATATTTGGAGACATTCCTTTTTCCACTATTACCCTCTTAGCGCTCCGAATCTCCACTTGCATTTTCTACAGAAAGAGTGTTTCAGAACGGCTCAATCAAAACTAAGGTTCAACTCTTTTAGTTGAACAAACAGAACAGAAAGAAGTTTCACACAATTCTTCTGTGTAGTTTTTATTTGTAGACATTCTTTTTCCCAATATAAGCCTCTTAGCGCTCAGAATGTCCAATTGCAGTTTCTACAGAAAGAGTGTTTCAGAACGGCTCAATCAAAAGTAAGGTTCAACTCTGTTAGTTGAATGCACAGAACAGAAAGAAGTTTCATACAATGCTTCTGTGTAGTTTATATATGAACATATTCTTTTTTCCACTATTACCCACTTAGCGCTACGAATGTCCAGTTGCATTTTCTACAGACAGAGTGTTTCAAAACTGCTCAATCAAAAGTATGGTTTAACTCTGTTAGCTGAATGCTCAGATCAGAAAGAAGTTTCACAGAATGCTTCTGTGTAGTTTATATTTGAATATATTCCTTTTTCCACTACTACGCTCTTAGCGCTCCAAATGTCCAGTTGCATTTTCAACAGAAAGAGTGTTCAGATCTGCTCAATCAAAAGTATGGTTTAACTCTTTTAGCTGAATGCACAGATCAGAAAGAAGTTTCACCGAATGATTCTGTGTAGTTTATATTTGAAGACATTCCTTTTTCCACTATTACCCTCTTAGCGCTCCGAATCTCCACTTGCATTTTCTACAAAAAGAGTGTTTCATAACTGCTCAATCAAAAATATGTTTTATCTCTGTTAACTGAATTTACAGATCAGAAATAAGTTTCACAGAATGCATCTGTGTAGTTTTTATTTGAAGATATTTTTTTCCCAATGTAGGCCTCTTAGCGCTTAGCATGTACAATTGCAGTTTCTACAGAAAGAGTGTTTCAGAACGGCTCAATCAAAATTAAGGTTCAACTCTGTTAGTTGAATGCACAGAACAGAAAGAATTTTCATAGAATGCTACTGTGTAGTTTATATTTGAATATATTCCTTTTTCCACTATTACCCTCTTAGCGCTCCGAATGTCCACTTGCATTTTCTACAGAAAGAGTGTTCAGAACTGCGCAATCAAAAGTATGGTTTAACTCTGTTAGCTTAATGAACATATCAGAAATAAGTTTCACACAATGCTTCTGTGTAGTTTTTATTAGAAGATATTATTTTTCCCAATAGAGGCCTCTTAGCCCTCAGAATGTCCAATTGCAGTTTCTACAGAAAGAGTGTTTCAGAAAGGCTCAATCAAAAGTAAGGTTCAACTCTGTTAGTTGAATGCACAGAACAGAAAGTAGTTTCATACAATGCTTCTGTGTAGTTTATATTTGAACATATTCTTTTTTCCACTATTACCCACTTAGCGCTACGAATGTCCAGTTGCATTTTCTACAGACAGAGTGTTTCAAAACTGCTCAATCAAAAGTATGGTTTAACTCTGTTAGCTGAATGCTCAGATCAGAAAGAAGTTTCACAGAATGCTTCTGTGTAGTTTATATTTGAATATATTACTTTTTCCACTACTACTCTCTTAGCACTCCAAATGTCCAGTTGCATTTTCAACAGAAAGAGTGTTCAGATCTGCTCAATCAAAAGTATGGTTTAACTCTGTTAGCTGAATGCACAGATCAGAAAGAAGTTTCACCGAATGATTCTGTGAAGTTTATATTTGAAGACATTCCTTTTTCCACTATTACCCTCTTAGCGCTCCGAATCTCCACTTGCATTTTCTACAAAAAGAGTGTTTCATAACTGCTCAATCAAAAATATGTTTTATCTCTGTTAACTGAATTTACAGATCAGAAATAAGTTTCACAGAATGCATCTGTGTAGTTTTTATTTGAAGATATTCTTTTTCCCAATGTAGGCCTCTTAGCGCTTAGCCTGTCCAATTGCAGTTTCTACAGAAAGAGTGTTTCAGAACGGCTCAATCAAAAGTAAGGTTCAACTCTTGTAGTTGAATGCACAGAACAGAAAGAATTTTCACAGAATGCTACTGTGTAGTTTATATTTGAATATATTCCTTTTTCCACTATTACCCTCTTAGCGCTCCGAATGTCTACTTGCATTTTCTACAGAAAGAGTGTTCAGAACTGCGCAATCAAAAGTATGGTTTAACTCTGTTAGCTTAATGAACATATCAGAAATAAGTTTCACACAATGCTTCTGTGTAGTTTTTATTTGAAGATATTATTTTTCCCAATAGAGGCCTCTTAGCGCTCAGAATGTCCAATTGCAGTTTCTACAGAAAGAGTGTTTCAGAAAGGCTCAATCAAAAGTAAGGTTCAACTCTGTTAGTTGAATGCACAGAACAGAAAGAAGTTTCATACAATGCTTCTGTGTAGTTTATATTTGAAAATATTCTTTTTTCCATTATTACCCACTTAGCGCTACGAATGTCCAGTTGCATTTTCTACAGACAGAGTGTTTCAAAACTGCTCAACCAAAAGTATGGTTTAACTCTGTTAGCTGAATGCTCAGATCAGAAAGAAGTTTCACAGAATGCTTCTGTGTAGTTTATACTTGAATATATTCCTTTTTCCACTACTACTCTCTTAGCGCTCCAAATGTCCAGTTGCATTTTCTACAGAAAGAGTGTTCAGATCTGCTCAATCAAAATTATGGTTTAACTCTGTTAGCTGAATGCACAGATCAGAAAGAAGTTTCACAGAATGATTCTGTGTAGTTTATATTTGGAGACATTCCTTTTTCCACTATTAACCTCTTAGCGCTCCGAATCTCCACTTGCATTTTCTATAGAAAGAGTGTTTCAGAACGGCTCAATCAAAACTTAGGTTCAAGTCTTTTAGTTGAACAAACAGAACAGAAAGAAGTTTCACACAATTCTTCTGTGTAGTTTTTATTTGTAAACATTCTTTTTCCCAATATATGCCTCTTAGCGCTCAGAATGTCCAATTGCAGTTTCTACAGAAAGAGTGTTTCAGAACGGCTCAATCAAAAGTAAGGTTCAACTCTGTTAGTTGAATGCACAGAACAGAAATAAGTTTCATACAATGCTTCTGTGTAGTTTATATTGGAACATATTCTTTTTTCCACTATTACCCACTTAGCGCTACGAATGTCCAGTTGCATTTTCTACAGACAGAGTGTTTCAAAACTGCTCAATCAAAAGTATGTTTTAACTCTGTTAGCTGTATGCTCAGATCAGAAAGAAGTTTCACAGAATGCTTCTGTGTAGTTTATATTTGAATATATTACTTTTTCCACTACTACGCTCTTAGCGCTCCAAATGTCCAGTTGCATTTTCAACAGAAAGAGTGTTCAGATCTGCTCAATCAAAAGTATGGTTTAACTCTGTTAGCTGAATGCACAGATCAGAAAGAAGTTTCACCGAATGATTCTGTGTAGTTTATATTTGAAGACATTCCTTTTTCCACTATTACCCCCTTAGCGCTCCGAATCTCCACTTGCATTTTCTACAAAAAGAGTGTTTCATAACTGCTCAATCAAAAATATGTTTTATCTCTGTTAACTGAATTTACAGATCAGAAATAAGTTTCACAGAATGCATCTGTGTAGTTTTTATTTGAAGATATTCTTTTTCCCAATGTAGGCCTCTTAGCGCTTAGCATGTCCAATTGCAGTTTCTACAGAAACAGTGTTTCAGAATGGCTCAATCAAAAGTAAGGTTCAACTCTGTTAGTTGAATGCACAGAACAGAAGAAATTTTCACAGAATGCTACTGTGTAGTTTATATTTGAATATATTCCTTTTTCCACTATTACCCTCTTAGCGCTCCGAATGTCCACTTGCATTTTCTACAGAAAGAGTGTTCAGAACTGCGCAATCAAAAGTATGGTTTAACTCTGTTAGCTTAATGAACATATCAGAAATAAGTTTCAAACAATGCTTCTGCGTAGTTTTTATTTGAAGATATTATTTTTCCCAATATAGGCCTCTTAGCGCTCAGAATGTCCAATTGCATTTTCTACAGAAAGAGTGTTTCAGAAAGGCTCAATCAAAAGTAAGGTTCAACTCTGTTAGTTGAATGCACAGAACAGAAAGTAGTTTCATACAATGCTTCTGTGTAGTTTATATTTGAACATATTCTTTTTTCAACTATTACCCCCTTAGCGCTACGAATGTCCAGTTGTATTTTCTACAGACAGAGTGTTTCAAAACTGCTCAATCAAAAATATGTTTTAACTCTGTTAGCTGAATGCTCAGATCAGAAAGAATTTTCACAGAATGCTTCTGTGTAGTTTATATTTGAATATATTCCTTTTTCCACTACTACTCTCTTAGCGCTCCAAATGTCCAGTTGCATTTTCTACAGAAGGAGTGTTCAGATCTGCTCAATCAAAAGTATGGTTTAACCCTGTTAGCTGAATCCACAGATCAGAAAGATGTTTCACAGAATGATTCTGTGTAGTTTATATTTGGAGACATTCCTTTTTCCACTATTACCCTCTTAGCGCTCCGAATCTCCACTTGAATTTTCTACAGAAAGAGTGTTTCAGAACGGCTCAATCAAAACTAAGGTTCAACTCTTTTAGTTGAACAAACAGAACAGAAAGTAGTTTCACACAATTCTTCTGTGTAGTTTTTATTTGTAGACATTCTTTTTCCCAATATAGGCCTCTTAGCGCTCAGAATGTCCAATTGCAGTTTCTACAGAAAGAGTGTTTTAGAACGGCTCAATCAAAAGTAAGGTTCAACTCTGTTAGTTTAATGCACAGAACAGAAAGAAGTTTCATACAATGCTTCTGTGTAGTTTATATTTGAACATATTCTTTTTTCCACTATTACCCACTTAGCGCTATGAATGTCCAGTTGCATTTTCTACAGACAGAGTGATTCAAAACTGCTCAATCAAAAGTATGGTTTAACTCTGTTAGCTGAATGCTCAGATCAGAAAGAAGTTTCACAGAATGCTTCTGTGTAGTTTATATTTGAATATATTCCTTTTTCCACTACTACGCTCTTAGCGCTCCAAATGTCCAGTTGCATTTTCAACAGAAAGAGTGTTCAGATCTGCTCAATCAAAAGTATGGTTTAACTCTGTTAGCTGAATGCACAGTTCAGAAAGAAGTTTCACCGAATGATTATGTGTAGTTTATATTTGAAGACATTCCTTTTTCCACTATTACCCTCTTAGCGCTCCGAATCTCCACTTGCATTTTCTACAAAAAGAGTGTTTCATAACTGCTCAATCAAAAATATGTTTTATCTCTGTTAACTGAATTTACAGATCAGAAATAAGTTTCACAGAATGCATCTGTGTGGTTTTTATTTGAAGATATTCTTTTTCCCAATGTAGGCCTCTTAGCGCTTTGCATGTCCAATTGCAGTTTCTACAGAAACAGTGTTTCAGAATGGCTCAATCAAAAGTAAGGTTCAACTCTGTTAGTTGAATGCACAGAACAGAAAGAATTTTCACAGAATGCTACTGTGTAGTTTATATTTGAATATATTCCTTTTTCCACTATTACCCTCTTAGCGCTCCGAATGTCCACTTGCATTTTCTACAGAAAGAGTGTTCAGAACTGCGCAATCAAAAGTATGGTTTAACTCTGTTAGCTTAATAAACATATCAGAAATAAGTTTCAAACAATGCTTCTGTGTAGTTTTTATTTGAAGATATTATTTTTCCCAATATAGGCCTCTTAGCGCTCAGAATGTCCAATTGCAGTTTCTACAGAAAGAGTGTTTCAGAAAGGCTCAATCAAAAGTAAGGTTCAACTCTGTTAGTTGAATGCACAGAACAGAAAGTAGTTTCATACAATGATTCTGTGTAGTTTATATTTGAACATATTCTTTTTTCCACTATTACCCCCTTAGCGCTACGAATGTCCAGTTGCATTTTCCACAGACAGAGTTTTTCAAAACTGCTCAATCAAAGATATGGTTTAACTCTGTTAGCTGAATGCTCAGATCAGAAAGAAGTTTCACAGAATGCTTCTGTGTAGTTTATATTTGAATATATTCCTTTTTCCACTACTACTCTCTTAGCGCTCCAAATGTCTAGTTGCATTTTCTACAGAAAGAGTGTTCAGATCTGCTCAATCAAAAGTATGGTTTAACCCTGTTAGCTGAATCCACAGATCAGAAAGATGTTTCACAGAATGATTCTGTGTAATTTATACTTGGAAACATTCTTTTTCCACTATTACCCTCTTAGCTCTCCGAATCTCCACTTGAATTTTCTACAGAAAGAGTGTTTCAGAACGGCTCAATCAAAACTAAGGTTCAACTCTTTTAGTTGAACAAACACAACAGAAAGTATTTTCACACAATTCTTCTGTGTAGTTTTTATTTGTAGACATTCTTTTTCCCAATATAGGCCTCTTAGCGCTCAGAATGTCCAAATGCAGTTTCTACAGAAAGAGTGTTTCAGAACGGCTCAATCAAAAGTAAGGTTCAACTCTGTTAGTTGAATGCACAGAACAGAAAGAAGTTTCATACAATGCTTCTGTGTAGTTTATATTTGAACATATTCTTTTTTCCACTATTACCCACTTAGCGCTACGAATGTCCAGTTGCATTTTCTACAGACAGAGTGTTTCAAAACTGCTCAATCAAATGTATGGTTTAACTCTGTTAGCTGTATGCTCAGATCAGAAAGAAGTTTCACAGAATGCTTCTGTGTAGTTTATATTTGAATATATTCCTTTTTCCACTACTACGCTCTTAGCGCTCCAAATGTCCAGTTGCATTTTCAACAGAAAGAGTGTTCAGATCTGCTCAATCAAAGTATGGTTTAACTCTGTTAGCTGAATGCACAGATCAGAAAGAAGTTTCACCGAATGATTCTGTGTAGTTTATATTTGAAGACATTCCTTTTTCCACTATTACCCTCTTAGCGCTCCGAATCTCCACTTGCATTTTCTACAAAAAGAGTGTTTCATAACTGCTCAATCAAAAATATGTTTTATCTCTGTTAACTGAATTTACAGATCAGAAATAAGTTTCACAGAATGCATCTGTGTAGTTTTTATTTGAAGATATTCTTTTTCCCAATGTAGTCCTCTTAGCGCTTAGCATGTCCAATTGCAGTTTCTACAGAAAGAGTGTTTCAGAACGGCTCAATCAAAAGTAAGGTTCAACTCTGTTAGTTGAATGCACAGAACAGAAAGAATTTTCACAGAATGCTACTGTGTAGTTTATATTTGTATATATTCCTTTTTCCACTATTACCCTCTTAGGGCTCCGAATGTCCACTTGCATTTTCTACAGAAAGAGTGTTCAGAACTGCGCAATCAAAAGTATGGTTTAACTCTGTTAGCTTAATTAACATATAAGAAATAAGTTTCACACAATGCTTCTGTGTAGTTTTTATTTGAAGATATTATTTTTCCCAATATAGGCCTCTTAGCGCTCAGAATGTCCAATTGCAGTTTCTACAGAAAGAGTGTTTCAGAAAGGCTCAATCAAAAGTAAGGTTCAACTCTGTTAGTTGAATGCACAGAACAGAAAGAAGTTTCATACAATGCTTCTGTGTAGTTTATATTTGAACATATTCTTTTTTCCACTATTACCCACTTAGCGCTACGAATGTCCAGTTGCATTTTCTACAGACAGAGTGTTTCAAAACTGCTCAACCAAAAGTATGGTTTAACTCTGTTAGCTGAATGCTCAGATCTGAAAGAAGTTTCACAGAATGCTTCTGTGTAGTTTATACTTGAATATATTCCTTTTTCCACTACTACTCTCTTAGCGCTCCAAATGTCCAGTTGCATTTTCTACAGAAAGAGTGTTCAGATCTGCTCAATCAAAATTATGGTTTAACTCTGTTAGCTGAATGCACAGATCAGAAAGAAGTTTCACAGAATGATTCTGTGTAGTTTATATTTGGAGACATTCCTTTTTCCACTATTAACCTCTTAGCGCTCCGAATCTCCACTTGCATTTTCTATAGAAAGAGTGTTTCAGAACGGCTCAATCAAAACCTAGGTTCAAGTCTTTTAGTTGAACAAACAGAACAGAAAGAAGTTTCACACAATTCTTCTGTGTAGTTTTTATTTGTAGACATTCATTTTCCCAATATATGCCTCTTAGCGCTCAGAATGTCCAATTGCAGTTTCTACAGAAAGAGTGTTTCAGAACGGCTCAATCAAAAGTAAGGTTCAACTCTGTTAGTTGAATGCACAGAACAGAAAGAAGTTTCATACAATGCTTCTGTGTAGTTTATATTGGAACATATTCTTTTTTCCACTATTACCCACTTAGCGCTAGGAATGTCCAGTTGCATTTTCTACAGACAGAGTGTTTCAAAACTGCTCAATCAAAAGTATGGTTTAACTCTGTTAGCTGAATGCTCAGATCAGAAAGAAGTTTCACAGAATGCTTCTGTGTAGTTTATATTTGAATATATTCCTTTTTCCACTACTACACTCTTAGCGCTCCAAATGTCCAGTTGCATTTTCTACAGAAAGAGTGTTCAGATCTGCTCAATCAAAAGTATGGTTTATCTCTGTTATCTGAATGCACAGATCAGAAAGAAGTTTCACCGAATGATTCTGTGTAGTTTATATTTGAAGACATTCCTTTTTCCACTATTACCCTCTTAGCGCTCCGAATCTCCACTTGCATTTTCTACAAAAAGAGTGTTTCATAACTGCTCAATCAAAAATATGTTTTATCTCTGTTAACTGAATTTACAGATCACAAATAAGTTTCACAGAATGCATCTGTGTAGTTTTTATTTGAAGATATTCTTTTTCCCAATGTAGGCCTCTTAGCGCTTAGCATGTCCAAATGCAGTTTCTACAGAGAGAGTGTTTCAGAACGGCTCATTCAAAAGTAAGGTTCAACACCGTTAGTTGAATGCACAGAACAGAAAGAATTTTCACAGAATGCTACTGTGTAGTTTATATTTGAATATATTCTTTTTCCACTATTACCCTCTTAGCGCTCCGAATGTCCACTTGCATTTTCTACAGAAAGAGTGTTCAGAACTGCGCAATCAAAAGTATGGTTTAACTCTGTTAGCTTAATGAACATATCAGAAATAAGTTTCACACAATGCTTCTGTGTAGTTTTTATTTGAAGATATTATTTTTCCCAATAGAGGCCTCTTAGCGCTCAGAATGTCCAATTGCAGTTTCTACAGAAAGAGTGTTTCAGAAAGGCTCAATCAAAAGTAAGGTTCAACTCTGTTAGTTGAATGCACAGAACAGAAAGAAGTTTCATACAATGCTTCTGTGTAGTTTATATTTGAACATATTCTTTTTTCCACTATTACCCACTTAGCGCTACGAATGTCCAGTTGCATTTTCTACAGACAGAGTGTTTCAAAACTGCTCAATCAAAAGTATGGTTTAACTCTGTTAGCTGAATGCTCAGATCAGAAAGAAGTTTCACAGAATGCTTCTGCGTAGTTTATATTTGAATATATTCCTTTTCCACTACTACTCTCTTAGCGCTCCAAATGTCCAGTTGCATTTTCTACAGAAAGAGTGTTTAGATCTGCTCAATCAAAAGTATGGTTTAACTCTGTTAGCTGAATGCACAGATCAGAAAGAAGTTTCACAGAATGATTCTGTGTAGTTTATATTTGGAGACATTCCTTTTTCCACTATTACCCTCTTAGCGCTCCGAATCTCCACTTGCATTTTCTACAGAAAGAGTGTTTCAGAACGGCTCAATCAAAACTAAGGTTCAACTCTTTTAGTTGAACAAACAGAACAGAAAGAAGTTTCACACAATTCTTCTGTGTAGTTTTTATTTGTAGACATTCTTTTTCCCAATATAGGCCTCTTAGCGCTCAGAATGTCCAATTGCAGTTTCTACAGAAAGAGTGTTTCAGAACGGCTCAATCAAAAGTAAGGTTCAACTCTGTTAGTTGAATGCACAGAACAGAAAGAAGTTTCATACAATGCTTCTGTGTAGTTTATATTTGAACATATTCTTTTTTCCACTATTACCCACTTAGCGCTACGAATGTCCAGTTGCATTTTCTACAGACAGAGTGTTTCAAAACTGCTCAATCAAAAGTATGGTTTAACTCTGTTAGCTGAATGCTCAGATCAGAAAGAAGTTTCACAGAATGCTTCTGTGTAGTTTATATTTGAATATATTCCTTTTTCCACTACTACGCTCTTAGCGCTCCAAATGTCCAGTTGCATTTTCAACAGAAAGAGTGTTCAGATCTGCTCAATCAAAAGTATGGTTTAACTCTTTTAGCTGAATGCACAGATCAGAAAGAAGTTTCACCGAATGATTCTGTGTAGTTTATATTTGAAGACATTCCTTTTTCCACTATTACCCTCTTAGCGCTCCGAATCTCCACTTGCATTTTCTACAAAAAGAGTGTTTCATAACTGCTCAATCAAAAATATGTTTTATCTCTGTTAACTGAATTTACAGATCAGAAATAAGTTTCACAGAATGCATCTGTGTAGTTTTTATTTGAAGATATTTTTTTCCCAATGTAGGCCTCTTAGCGCTTAGCATGTACAATTGCAGTTTCTACAGAAAGAGTGTTTCAGAACGGCTCAATCAAAAGTAAGGTTCAACTCTGTTAGTTGAATGCACAGAACAGAAAGAATTTTCATAGAATGCTACTGTGTAGTTTATATTTGAATATATTCCTTTTTCCACTATTACCCTCTTAGCGCTCCGAATGTCCACTTGCATTTTCTACAGAAAGAGTGTTCAGAACTGCGCAATCAAAAGTATGGTTTAACTCTGTTAGCTTAATGAACATATCAGAAATAAGTTTCACACAATGCTTCTGTGTAGTTTTTATTAGAAGATATTATTTTTCCCAATAGAGGCCTCTTAGCCCTCAGAATGTCCAATTGCAGTTTCTACAGAAAGAGTGTTTCAGAAAGGCTCAATCAAAAGTAAGGTTCAACTCTGTTAGTTGAATGCACAGAACAGAAAGTAGTTTCATACAATGCTTCTGTGTAGTTTATATTTGAACATATTCTTTTTTCCACTATTACCCACTTAGCGCTACGAATGTCCAGTTGCATTTTCTACAGACAGAGTGTTTCAAAACTGCTCAATCAAAAGTATGGTTTAACTCTGTTAGCTGAATGCTCAGATCAGAAAGAAGTTTCACAGAATGCTTCTGTGTAGTTTATATTTGAATATATTACTTTTTCCACTACTACTCTCTTAGCACTCCAAATGTCCAGTTGCATTTTCAACAGAAAGAGTGTTCAGATCTGCTCAATCAAAAGTATGGTTTAACTCTGTTAGCTGAATGCACAGATCAGAAAGAAGTTTCACCGAATGATTCTGTGAAGTTTATATTTGAAGACATTCCTTTTTCCACTATTACCCTCTTAGCGCTCCGAATCTCCACTTGCATTTTCTACAAAAAGAGTGTTTCATAACTGCTCAATCAAAAATATGTTTTATCTCTGTTAACTGAATTTACAGATCAGAAATAAGTTTCACAGAATGCATCTGTGTAGTTTTTATTTGAAGATATTCTTTTTCCCAATGTAGGCCTCTTAGCGCTTAGCCTGTCCAATTGCAGTTTCTACAGAAAGAGTGTTTCAGAACGGCTCAATCAAAAGTAAGGTTCAACTCTTGTAGTTGAATGCACAGAACAGAAAGAATTTTCACAGAATGCTACTGCGTAGTTTATATTTGAATATATTCCTTTTTCCACTATTACCCTCTTAGCGCTCCGAATGTCTACTTGCATTTTCTACAGAAAGAGTGTTCAGAACTGCGCAATCAAAAGTATGGTTTAACTCTGTTAGCTTAATGAACATATCAGAAATAAGTTTCACACAATGCTTCTGTGTAGTTTTTATTTGAAGATATTATTTTTCCCAATAGAGGCCTCTTAGCGCTCAGAATGTCCAATTGCAGTTTCTACAGAAAGAGTGTTTCAGAAAGGCTCAATCAAAAGTAAGGTTCAACTCTGTTAGTTGAATGCACAGAACAGAAAGAAGTTTCATACAATGCTTCTGTGTAGTTTATATTTGAACATATTCTTTTTTCCACTATTACCCACTTAGCGCTACGAATGCCCAGTTGCATTTTCTACAGACAGAGTGTTTCAAAACTGCTCAATCAAAAGTATGGTTTAACTCTGTTAGCTGAATGCTCAGATCAGAAAGAAGTTTCACAGAATGCTTCTGTGTAGTTTATATTTGAATATATTCCTTTTTCCACTACTACTCTCTTAGCGCTCCAAATGTCCAGTTGCATTTTCTACAGAAAGAGTGTTCAGATCTGCTCAATCAAAAGTATGGTTTAACTCTGTTAGCTGAATGCACAGATCAGAAAGAAGTTTCACAGAATGATTCTGTGTAGTTTGTATTTGGAGACATTCCTTTTTCCACTATTACCCTCTTAGCGCTCCGAATCTCCACTTACATTTTCTACAGAAAGAGTGTTTCAGAACGGCTCAATCAAAACTAAGGTTCAACTCTTTTAGTTGAACAAACAGAACAGAAAGAAGTTTCACACAATTCTTCTGTGTAGTTTTTATTTGTAGACATTCTTTTTCCCAATATAGGCCTCTTAGCGCTCAGAATGTCCAATTGCAGTTTCTACAGAAAGAGTGTTTCAGAACGGCTCAATCAAAAGTAAGGTTCAACTCTGTTAGTTGAATGCACAGAACAGAAAGAAGTTTCATACAATGCTTCTGTGTAGTTTATATTTGAACATATTGTTTTTTCCACTATTACCCACTTAGCGCTACGAATGTCCAGTTGCATTTTCTACAGACAGAGTGTTTCAAAACTGCTCAATCAAAAGTATGGTTTAACTCTGTTAGCTGAATGCTCAGATCAGAAAGAAGTTTCACAGAATGCTTCTGTGTAGTTTATATTTGAATATATTCCTTTTTCCACTACTACGCTCTTAGCGCTCCAAATGTCCAGTTGCATTTTCAACAGAAAGAGTGTTCAGATCTGCTCAATCAAAAGTATGGTTTAACTCTGTTAGCTGAATGCACAGATCAGAAAGAAGTTTCACCGAATGATTCTGTGTAGTTTATATTTGAAGACATTCCTTTTTCCACTATTACCCTCTTAGCGCTCCGAATCTCCACTTGCATTTTCTACAAAAAGAGTGTTTCATAACTGCTCAATCAAAAATATGTTTTATCTCTGTTAACTGAATTTACAGATCAGAAATAAGTTTCACAGAATGCATCTGTGTAGTTTTTATTTGAAGATATTCTTTTTCCCAATGTAGGCCCCTTAGCGCTTAGCATGTCCAATTGCAGTTTCTACAGAAAGAGTGTTTCAGAACGGCTCAATCAAAAGTAAGGTTCAACTCTCTTAGTTGAATGCACAGAACAGAAAGAATTTTCACAGAATGCTACTGTGTAGTTTATATTTGAATATATTCCTTTTTCCACTATTACCCTCTTAGCGCTCCGAATGTCCCCTTGCATTTTCTACAGAAAGAGTGTTCAGAACTGCGCAATCAAAAGTATGTTTTAACTCTGTTAGCTTAATGAACATATCAGAAATAAGTTTCACACAATGCTTCTGTGTAGTTTTTATTTGAAGATATTATTTTTCCCAATATAGGCCTCTTAGCGCTCAGAATGTCCAATTGCAGTTTCTACAGAAAGAGTGTTTCAGAAAGGCTCAATCAAAAGTAAGGTTCAACTCTGTTAGTTGAATGCACAGAACAGAAAGAAGTTTCATACAATGCTTCTGTGTAGTTTATATTTGAAAATATTCTTTTTTCCATTATTACCCACTTAGCGCTACGAATGTCCAGTTGCATTTTCTACAGACAGAGTGTTTCAAAACTGCTCAACCAAAAGTATGGTTTAACTCTGTTAGCTGAATGCTCAGATCAGAAAGAAGTTTCACAGAATGCTTCTGTGTAGTTTATACTTGAATATATTCCTTTTTCCACTACTACTCTCTTAGCGCTCCAAATGTCCAGTTGCATTTTCTACAGAAAGAGTGTTCAGATCTGCTCAATCAAAATTATGGTTTAACTCTGTTAGCTGAATGCACAGATCAGAAAGAAGTTTCACAGAATGATTCTGTGTAGTTTATATTTGGAGACATTCCTTTTTCCACTATTAACCTCTTAGCGCTCCGAATCTCCACTTGCATTTTCTATAGAAAGAGTGTTTCAGAACGGCTCAATCAAAACTTAGGTTCAAGTCTTTTAGTTGAACAAACAGAACAGAAAGAAGTTTCACACAATTCTTCTGTGTAGTTTTTATTTGTAAACATTCTTTTTCCCAATATATGCCTCTTAGCGCTCAGAATGTCCAATTGCAGTTTCTACAGAAAGAGTGTTTCAGAACGGCTCAATCAAAAGTAAGGTTCAACTCTGTTAGTTGAATGCACAGAACAGAAATAAGTTTCATACAATGCTTCTGTGTAGTTTATATTGGAACATATTCTTTTTTCCACTATTACCCACTTAGCGCTACGAATGTCCAGTTGCATTTTCTACAGACAGAGTGTTTCAAAACTGCTCAATCAAAAGTATGTTTTAACTCTGTTAGCTGTATGCTCAGATCAGAAAGAAGTTTCACAGAATGCTTCTGTGTAGTTTATATTTGAATATATTACTTTTTCCACTACTACGCTCTTAGCGCTCCAAATGTCCAGTTGCATTTTCAACAGAAAGAGTGTTCAGATCTGCTCAATCAAAAGTATGGTTTAACTCTGTTAGCTGAATGCACAGATCAGAAAGAAGTTTCACCGAATGATTCTGTGTAGTTTATATTTGAAGACATTCCTTTTTCCACTATTACCCCCTTAGCGCTCCGAATCTCCACTTGCATTTTCTACAAAAAGAGTGTTTCATAACTGCTCAATCTAAAATATGTTTTATCTCTGTTAACTGAATTTACAGATCAGAAATAAGTTTCACAGAATGCATCTGTGTAGTTTTTATTTGAAGATATTCTTTTTCCCAATGTAGGCCTCTTAGCGCTTAGCATGTCCAATTGCAGTTTCTACAGAAACAGTGTTTCAGAATGGCTCAATCAAAAGTAAGGTTCAACTCTGTTAGTTGAATGCACAGAACAGAAGAAATTTTCACAGAATGCTACTGTGTAGTTTATATTTGAATATATTCCTTTTTCCACTATTACCCTCTTAGCGCTCCGAATGTCCACTTGCATTTTCTACAGAAAGAGTGTTCAGAACTGCGCAATCAAAAGTATGGTTTAACTCTGTTAGCTTAATGAACATATCAGAAATAAGTTTCAAACAATGCTTCTGCGTAGTTTTTATTTGAAGATATTATTTTTCCCAATATAGGCCTCTTAGCGCTCAGAATGTCCAATTGCATTTTCTACAGAAAGAGTGTTTCAGAAAGGCTCAATCAAAAGTAAGGTTCAACTCTGTTAGTTGAATGCACAGAACAGAAAGTAGTTTCATACAATGCTTCTGTGTAGTTTATATTTGAACATATTCTTTTTTCAACTATTACCCCCTTAGCGCTACGAATGTCCAGTTGTATTTTCTACAGACAGAGTGTTTCAAAACTGCTCAATCAAAAATATGGTTTAACTCTGTTAGCTGAATGCTCAGATCAGAAAGAATTTTCACAGAATGCTTCTGTGTAGTTTATATTTGAATATATTCCTTTTTCCACTACTACTCTCTTAGCGCTTCAAATGTCCAGTTGCATTTTCTACAGAAGGAGTGTTCAGATCTGCTCAATCAAAAGTATGGTTTAACCCTGTTAGCTGAATCCACAGATCAGAAAGATGTTTCACAGAATGATTCTGTGTAGTTTATATTTGGAGACATTCCTTTTTCCACTATTACCCTCTTAGCGCTCCGAATCTCCACTTGAATTTTCTACAGAAAGAGTGTTTCAGAACGGCTCAATCAAAACTAAGGTTCAACTCTTTTAGTTGAACAAACAGAACAGAAAGTAGTTTCACACAATTCTTCTGTGTAGTTTTTATTTGTAGACATTCTTTTTCCCAATATAGGCCTCTTAGCGCTCAGAATGTCCAATTGCAGTTTCTACAGAAAGAGTGTTTTAGAACGGCTCAATCAAAAGTAAGGTTCAACTCTGTTAGTTTAATGCACAGAACAGAAAGAAGTTTCATACAATGCTTCTGTGTAGTTTATATTTGAACATATTCTTTTTTCCACTATTACCCACTTAGCGCTATGAATGTCCAGTTGCATTTTCTACAGACAGAGTGTTTCAAAACTGCTCAATCAAAAGTATGGTTTAACTCTGTTAGCTGAATGCTCAGATCAGAAAGAAGTTTCACAGAATGCTTCTGTGTAGTTTATATTTGAATATATTCCTTTTTCCACTACTACGCTCTTAGCGCTCCAAATGTCCAGTTGCATTTTCAACAGAAAGAGTGTTCAGATCTGCTCAATCAAAAGTATGGTTTAACTCTGTTTGCTGAATGCACAGTTCAGAAAGAAGTTTCACCGAATGATTATGTGTAGTTTATATTTGAAGACATTCCTTTTTCCACTATTACCCTCTTAGCGCTCCGAATCTCCACTTGCATTTTCTACAAAAAGAGTGTTTCATAACTGCTCAATCAAAAATATGTTTTATCTCTGTTAACTGAATTTACAGATCAGAAATAAGTTTCACAGAATGCATCTGTGTGGTTTTTATTTGAAGATATTCTTTTTCCCAATGTAGGCCTCTTAGCGCTTTGCATGTCCAATTGCAGTTTCTACAGAAACAGTGTTTCAGAATGGCTCAATCAAAAGTAAGGTTCAACTCTGTTAGTTGAATGCACAGAACAGAAAGAATTTTCACAGAATGCTACTGTGTAGTTTATATTTGAATATATTCATTTTTCCACTATTACCCTCTTAGCGCTCCGAATGTCCACTTGCATTTTCTACAGAAAGAGTGTTCAGAACTGCGCAATCAAAAGTATGGTTTAACTCTGTTAGCTTAATAAACATATCAGAAATAAGTTTCAAACAATGCTTCTGTGTAGTTTTTATTTGAAGATATTATTTTTCCCAATATAGGCCTCTTAGCGCTCAGAATGTCCAATTGCAGTTTCTACAGAAAGAGTGTTTCAGAAAGGCTCAATCAAAAGTAAGGTTCAACTCTGTTAGTTGAATGCACAGAACAGAAAGTAGTTTCATACAATGATTCTGTGTAGTTTATATTTGAACATATTCTTTTTTCCACTATTACCCCCTTAGCGCTACGAATGTCCAGTTGCATTTTCCACAGACAGAGTTTTTCAAAACTGCTCAATCAAAGATATGGTTTAACTCTGTTAGCTGAATGCTCAGATCAGAAAGAAGTTTCACAGAATGCTTCTGTGTAGTTTATATTTGAATATATTCCTTTTTCCACTACTACTCTCTTAGCGCTCCAAATGTCTAGTTGCATTTTCTACAGAAAGAGTGTTCAGATCTGCTCAATCAAAAGTATGGTTTAACCCTGTTAGCTGAATCCACAGATCAGAAAGATGTTTCACAGAATGATTCTGTGTAATTTATACTTGGAAACATTCTTTTTCCACTATTACCCTCTTAGCTCTCCGAATCTCCACTTGAATTTTCTACAGAAAGAGTGTTTCAGAACGGCTCAATCAAAACTAAGGTTCAACTCTTTTAGTTGAACAAACACAACAGAAAGTATTTTCACACAATTCTTCTGTGTAGTTTTTATTTGTAGACATTCTTTTTCCCAATATAGGCCTCTTAGCGCTCAGAATGTCCAAATGCAGTTTCTACAGAAAGAGTGTTTCAGAACGGCTCAATCAAAAGTAAGGTTCAACTCTGTTAGTTGAATGCACAGAACAGAAAGAAGTTTCATACAATGCTTCTGTGTAGTTTATATTTGAACATATTCTTTTTTCCACTATTACCCACTTAGCGCTACGAATGTCCAGTTGCATTTTCTACAGACAGAGTGTTTCAAAACTGCTCAATCAAATGTATGGTTTAACTCTGTTAGCTGTATGCTCAGATCAGAAAGAAGTTTCACAGAATGCTTCTGTGTAGTTTATATTTGAATATATTCCTTTTTCCACTACTACGCTCTTAGCGCTCCAAATGTCCAGTTGCATTTTCAACAGAAAGAGTGTTCAGATCTGCTCAATCAAAGTATGGTTTAACTCTGTTAGCTGAATGCACAGATCAGAAAGAAGTTTCACCGAATGATTCTGTGTAGTTTATATTTGAAGACATTCCTTTTTCCACTATTACCCTCTTAGCGCTCCGAATCTCCACTTGCATTTTCTACAAAAAGAGTGTTTCATAACTGCTCAATCAAAAATATGTTTTATCTCTGTTAACTGAATTTACAGATCAGAAATAAGTTTCACAGAATGCATCTGTGTAGTTTTTATTTGAAGATATTCTTTTTCCCAATGTAGTCCTCTTAGCGCTTAGCATGTCCAATTGCAGTTTCTACAGAAAGAGTGTTTCAGAACGGCTCAATCAAAAGTAAGGTTCAACTCTGTTAGTTGAATGCACAGAACAGAAAGAATTTTCACAGAATGCTACTGTGTAGTTTATATTTGTATATATTCCTTTTTCCACTATTACCCTCTTAGGGCTCCGAATGTCCACTTGCATTTTCTACAGAAAGAGTGTTCAGAACTGCGCAATCAAAAGTATGGTTTAACTCTGTTAGCTTAATTAACATATAAGAAATAAGTTTCACACAATGCTTCTGTGTAGTTTTTATTTGAAGATATTATTTTTCCCAATATAGGCCTCTTAGCGCTCAGAATGTCCAATTGCAGTTTCTACAGAAAGAGTGTTTCAGAAAGGCTCAATCAAAAGTAAGGTTCAACTCTGTTAGTTGAATGCACAGAACAGAAAGAAGTTTCATACAATGCTTCTGTGTAGTTTATATTTGAACATATTCTTTTTTCCACTATTACCCACTTAGCGCTACGAATGTCCAGTTGCATTTTCTACAGACAGAGTGTTTCAAAACTGCTCAACCAAAAGTATGGTTTAACTCTGTTAGCTGAATGCTCAGATCTGAAAGAAGTTTCACAGAATGCTTCTGTGTAGTTTATACTTGAATATATTCCTTTTTCCACTACTACTCTCTTAGCGCTCCAAATGTCCAGTTGCATTTTCTACAGAAAGAGTGTTCAGATCTGCTCAATCAAAATTATGGTTTAACTCTGTTAGCTGAATGCACAGATCAGAAAGAAGTTTCACAGAATGATTCTGTGTAGTTTATATTTGGAGACATTCCTTTTTCCACTATTAACCTCTTAGCGCTCCGAATCTCCACTTGCATTTTCTATAGAAAGAGTGTTTCAGAACGGCTCAATCAAAACCTAGGTTCAAGTCTTTTAGTTGAACAAACAGAACAGAAAGAAGTTTCACACAATTCTTCTGTGTAGTTTTTATTTGTAGACATTCATTTTCCCAATATATGCCTCTTAGCGCTCAGAATGTCCAATTGCAGTTTCTACAGAAAGAGTGTTTCAGAACGGCTCAATCAAAAGTAAGGTTCAACTCTGTTAGTTGAATGCACAGAACAGAAAGAAGTTTCATACAATGCTTCTGTGTAGTTTATATTGGAACATATTCTTTTTTCCACTATTACCCACTTAGCGCTAGGAATGTCCAGTTGCATTTTCTACAGACAGAGTGTTTCAAAACTGCTCAATCAAAAGTATGGTTTAACTCTGTTAGCCGAATGCTCAGATCAGAAAGAAGTTTCACAGAATGCTTCTGTGTAGTTTATATTTGAATATATTCCTTTTTCCACTACTACACTCTTAGCGCTCCAAATGTCCAGTTGCATTTTCTACAGAAAGAGTGTTCAGATCTGCTCAATCAAAAGTATGGTTTATCTCTGTTATCTGAATGCACAGATCAGAAAGAAGTTTCACCGAATGATTCTGTGTAGTTTATATTTGAAGACATTCCTTTTTCCACTATTACCCTCTTAGCGCTCCGAATCTCCACTTGCATTTTCTACAAAAAGAGTGTTTCATAACTGCTCAATCAAAAATATGTTTTATCTCTGTTAACTGAATTTACAGATCACAAATAAGTTTCACAGAATGCATCTGTGTAGTTTTTATTTGAAGATATTCTTTTTCCGAATGTAGGCCTCTTAGCGCTTAGCATGTCCAATTGCAGTTTCTACAGAAAGAGTGTTTCAGAACGGCTCAATCAAAAGTAAGGTTCAACTCTGTTAGTTGAATGCACAGAACAGAAAGAATTTTCACAGAATGCTACTGTGTAGTTTATATTTGAATATATTCATTTTTCCACTATTACCCTCTTAGCGCTCCGAATGTCCACTTGCATTTTCTACTGAAAGAGTGTTCAGAACTGCGCAATCCAAAGTATGTTTTAACTCTGTTAGCTTAATGAATATATCAGAAATAAGTTTCACACAATGCTTGTGTGTAGTTTTTATTTGAAGATATTATTTTTCCCAATAGAGGCCTCTTAGCGCTCAGAATGTCCAATTGCAGTTTCTACAGAAAGAGTGTTTCAGAAAGGCTCAATCAAAAGTAAGGTTCAACTCTGTTAGTTGAATGCACAGAACAGAAAGAAGTTTCATACAATGCTTCTGTGTAGTTTATATTTGAACATATTCTTTTTTCCACTATTACCCACTTAGCGCTACGAAAGTCCAGTTGCATTTTCTACAGACAGAGTGTTTCAAAACTGCTCAATCAAAAGTATGGTTTAACTCTGTTAGCTGAATGCTCAGATCAGAAAGAAGTTTCACAGAATGCTTCTGTGTAGTTTATATTTGAATATATTCCTTTTTCCACTACTACTCTCTTAGCGCTCCAAATGTCCAGTTGCATTTTCTACAGAAAGAGTGTTCAGATCTGCTCAATCAAATGTATGGTTTAACTCTGTTAGCTGAATGCACAGATCAGAAAGAAGTTTCACAGAATGATTCTGTTTAGTTTATATTTGGAGACATTCCTTTTTCCACTATTACCCTCTTAGCGCTCCGAATCTCCACTTGCATTTTCTACAGAAAGAGTGTTTCAGAACGGCTCAATCAAAATTAAAGTTCAACTCTTTTAGTTGAACAAACAGAACAGAAAGAAGTTTCACAAAATTCTTCTGTGTAGTTTTTATTTGTAGACATTCGTTTTCCCAATATAGGCCTCTTAGCGCTCAGAATGTCCAATTGCAGTTTGTACAGAAAGAGTGTTTCAGAACGGCTCAATCAAAAGTAAGGTTCAACTCTGTTAGTTGAATGCACAGAACAGAAAGAAGTTTCATTCAATGCTTCTGTGTAGTTCATATTTGAACATATTCTTTTTTCCACTATTACCCACTTAGCGCTACGAATGTCCAGTTGCATTTTCTACAGACAGAGTGTTTCAAAACTGCTCAATCAAAAGTATGGTTTAACTCTGTTAGCTGAATGCTCAGATCAGAAAGAAGTTTCACAGAATGCTTCTGTGTAGTTTATATTTGAATATATTCCTTTTTCCACTACTACGCTCTTAGCGCTCCAAATGTCCAGTTGCATTTTCTACAGAAAGAGTGTTCAGATCTGCTCAATCAAAAGTATGGTTTAACTCTGTTAGCTGAATGCACAGATCAGAAAGAAGTTTCACCGAATGATTCTGTGTAGTTTATATTTGAAGACATTCCATTTTCCACTATTACCCTCTTAGCGCTCCGAATCTCCACTTGCATTTTCTACAAAAAGAGTGTTTCATAACTGCTCAATCAAAAATATGTTTTATCTCTGTTAACTGAATTTACAGATCAGAAATAAGTTTCACAGAATGCATCTGTGTAGTTTTTATTTGAAGATATTCTTTTTCCCAATGTAGGCCTCTTAGCGCTTAGCATGTCCAATTGCAGTTTCTACAGAAAGAGTGTTTCAGAACGGCTCAATCAAAAGTAAGGTTCAACTCTGTTAGTTGAATGCACAGAACAGAAAGGATTTTCACAGAATGCTACTGTGTAGTTTATATTTGAATATATTCCTTTTTCCACTATTACCTTCTTAGCGCTCCGAATGTCCACTTGCATTTTCTACAGAAAGAGTGTTCAGAACTGCGCAATCAAAAGTATGGTTTAACTCTGTTAGCTTAATGAACATATCAGAAATAAGTTTCACACAATGCTTCGGTGTAGTTTTTATTTGAAGATATTATTTTTCCCAATAGAGGCCTCTTAGCGCTCAGAATGTCCAATTGCAGTTTCTACAGAAAGAGTGTTTCAGAAAGGCTCAATCAAAAGTAAGGTTCAACTCTGTTAGTTGAATGCACAGAACAGAAAGAAGTTTCATACAATGCTTCTGTGTAGTTTATATTTGAACATATTGTTTTTTCCACTATTACCCACTTAGCGCTACGAATGTCCAGTTGCATTTTCTACAGACAGAGTGTTTCAAAACTGCTCAATCAAAAGTATGGTTTAACTCTGTTAGCTGAATGCTCAGATAAGAAATAAGTTTCACAGAATGCTTCTGTGTAGTTTATATTTGAATATATTCCTTTTTCCACTACTAATCTCTTAGCGATCCAAATGTCCAGTTGCATTTTCTATAGAAAGAGTGTTCAGATCTGCTCAATCAAAAGTATTTTTTAACTCTGTTAGCTGAATGCACAGATCAGAAAGAAGTTTCACAGAATGATTCTGTGTAGTTTATATTTGAAGGCATTCCTTTTTCCACTATTACCCTCTTAGCGCTCCGAATCTCCACTTGCATTTTCTACAAAAAGAGTGTTTCAAAACTGCTCAATCAAAAATATGTTTTATCTCTGTTAACTGAATTTACAGATCAGAAATAAGTTTCACAGAATGCATCTGTGTAGTTTTTATTTGAAGATATTCTTTTTCCCAATGTAGGCCTCTTAGCGCTTAGCATGTCCAATTGCAGTTTCTACAGAAAGAGAGTTTCAGAACGGCTCAATCAAAAGTAAGGTTCAACTCTGTTAGTTGAATGCACAGAACAGAAAGAATTTTCACAGAATGCTACTGTGTAGTTTATATTTGAATATATTCCTTTTTCCACTATTACCCTCTTAGCGCTCCGAATGTCCACTTGCATTTTGTACAGAAAGAGTGTTCAGAACTGCGCAATCCAAAGTATGGTTTAACTCTGTTAGCTTAATGAACATATCAGAAATAAGTTTCACACAATGCTTCTGTGTAGTTTTTATTTGAAGATATTATTTTTCCCAATAGAGGCCTCTTAGCGCTCAGAATGTCCAATTGCAGTTTCTACAGAAAGAGTGTTTCAGAAAGGCTCAATCAAAAGTAAGGTTCAACTCTGTTAGTTGAATGCACAGAACAGAAAGAAGTTTCATACAATGCTTCTGTGTAGTTTATATTTGAACATATTCTTTTTTCCACTATTACCCACTTAGCGCTACGAATGTCCAGTTGCATTTTCTACAGACAGAGTGTTTCAAAACTGCTCAATCAAAAGTATGGTTTAACTCTGTTAGCTGAATGCTCAGATCAGAAAGAAGTTTCACAGAATGCTTCTGTGTAGTTTATATTTGAATATATTCCTTTTTCCACTACTACTCTCTTAGCGCTCCAAATGTCCAGGTGCATTTTCTACAGAAAGAGTGTTCAGATCTGCTCAATCAAAAGTATGGTTTAACTCTGTTAGCTGAATGCACAGATCAGAAAGAAGTTTCACAGAATGATTCTGTGTAGTTTATATTTGGAGACATTCCTTTTTCCACTATTACCCTCTTAGCGCTCCGAATCTCCACTTGCATTTTCTACAGAAAGAGTGTTTCAGAACGGCTCAATCAAAACTAAGGTTCAACTCTTTTAGTTGAACAAACAGAACAGAGAGAAGTTTCACACAATTCTTCTGTGTAGTTTTTTTTTGTAGACATTCTTTTTCCCAATATAGGCCTCTTAGGGCTCAGAATGTCCAATTGCCGTTTCTACAGAAAGAGTGTTTCAGAACGGCTCAATCAAAAGTAAGGTTCAACTCTGTTAGTTGAATGCACGGAACAGAAAGAAGTTTCATACAATGCTTCTGTGTAGTTCATATTTGAACATATTCTTTTTTCCACTATTACCCCCTTAGCGCTACGAATGTCCAGATGCATTTTCTACAGACAGAGTGTTTCAAAACTGCTCAATCAAAAGTATGGTTTAACTCTGTTAGCTGAATGCTCAGATCAGAAAGAAGTTTCACAGAATGCTTCTGTGTAGTTTATATTTGAATATATTCCTTTTTCCACTACTACGCTCTTAGCGCTCCAAATGTCCAGTTGCATTTTCTACAGAAAGAGTGTTCAGATCTGCTCAATCAAAAGTATGGTTTAACTCTGTTAGCTGAATGCACAGATCAGAAAGAAGTTTCACCGAATGATTCTGTGTAGTTTATATTTGAAGACATTCCATTTTCCACTATAACCCCCTTAGCGCTCCGAATCTCCACTTGCATTTTCTACAAAAAGAGTGTTTCATAACTGCTCAATCAAAAATATGTTTTATCTCTGTTAACTGAATTTACAGATCAGAAATAAGTTTCACAGAATGCATCTGCGTAGTTTTTATTTGAAGATATTCTTTTTCCCAATGTAGGCCTCTTAGCGCTTAGCATGTCCAATTGCAGTTTCTACAGAAAGAGAGTTTCAGAACGGCTCAATCAAAAGTAAGGTTCAACTCTGTTAGTTGAATGCACAGAACAGAAAGAATTTTCACAGAATGCTACTGTGTAGTTTATATTTGAATATATTCCTTTTTCCACTATTACCCTCTTAGCGCTCCGAATGTCCACTTGCATTTTCTACAGAAAGAGTGTTCAGAACTGCGCAATCCAAAGTATGGTTTAACTCTGTTAGCTTAATGAACATATCAGAAATAAGTTTCACACAATGCTTCTGTGTAGTTTTTATTTGAAGATATTATTTTTCCCAATAGAGGACTCTTAGCGCTCAGAATGTCCAATTGCAGTTTCTACAGAAAGAGTGTTTCAGAAAGGCTCAATCCAAAGTAAGGTTCAACTCTGTTAGTTGAATGCACAGAACAGAAAGAAGTTTCATACAATGCTTCTGTGTAGTTTATATTTGAACATATTCTTTTTTCCACTATTACCCACTTAGCGCTACGAATGTCCAGTTGCATTTTCTACAGACAGAGTGTTTCAAAACTGCTCAATCAAAGTATGGTTTAACTCTGTTAGCTGAATGCTCAGATCAGAAAAAAGTTTCACAGAATGCTTCTATGTAGTTTATATTTGAATATATTCCTTTTTCCACTACTACTCTCTTAGCGCTCCAAATGTCCAGTTGCATTTTCTACAGAAAGAGTGTTCAGATCTGCTCAATCAAAAGTATGGTTTAACTCTGTTAGCTGAATGCACAGATCAGAAAGCAGTTTCACAGAATGATTCTGTGTAGTTTATATTTGGAGACATTCCTTTTTCCACTATTACCCTCTTAGCGCTCCGAATCTCCACTTGCATTTTCTACAGAAAGAGTGTTTCAGAACGGCTCAATCAAAACTAAGGTTCAACTCTTTTAGTTGAACAAACAGAACAGAGAGAAGTTTCACACAATTCTTCTGTGTAGTTTTTATTTGTAGACATTCTTTTTCCCAATATAGGCCTCTTAGCGCTCAGAATGTCCAATTGCAGTTTCTACAGAAAGAGTGTTTCAGAACGGCTCAATCAAAAGTAAGGTTCAACTCTGTTAGTTGAATGCACAGAACAGAAAGAAGTTTCATACAATGCTTCTGTGTAGTTTATATTTGAACATATTCTTTTTTCCACTATTACCCACTTAGCGCTACGAATGTCCAGTTGCATTTTCTACAGACAGAGTGTTTCAAAACTGCTCAATCAAAAGTATGGTTTAACTCTGTTAGCTGAATGCTCAGAACAGAAAGAAGTTTCACAGAATGCTTCTGTGTAGTTTATATTTGAATATATTCATTTTTCCACTACTACGCTCTTAGCGCTCAAAATGTCCAGTTGCATTTTCTACAGAAAGAGTGTTCAGATCTGCTCAATCAAAAGTATGGTTTAACTCTGTTAGCTGAATGCACAGATCAGAAAGAAGTTTCACCGAATGATTCTGTGTAGTTTATATTTGAAGACATTCCTTTTTCCACTATTACCCCCTTAGCGCTCCGAATCTCCACTTGCATTTTCTACAAAAAGAGTGTTTCATAACTGCTCAATCAAAAATATGTTTTATCTCTGTTAACTGAATTTACAGATCAGAAATAAGTTTCACAGAATGCATCTGTGTAGTTTTTATTTGAAGATATTCTTTTTCCCAATGTAGGCCTCTTAGCGCTTAGCATGTCCAATTGCAGTTTCTACAGAAAGAGTGTTTCAGAACGGCTCAATCAAAAGTAAGGTTCAACTCTGTTAGTTGAATGCACAGAACAGAAAGGATTTTCACAGAATGCTACTGTGTAGTTTATATTTGAATATATTCCTTTTTCCACTATTACCCTCTTAGCGCTCCGAATGTCCACTTGCATTTTCTACAGAAAGAGTGTTCAGAACTGCGCAATCAAAAGTATGGTTTAACTCTGTTAGCTTAATGAACATATCAGAAATAAGTTTCACACAATGCTTCTGTGTAGTTTTTATTTGAAGATATTATTTTTCCCAATAGATGCCTCTTAGCGCTCAGAATGTCCAATTGCAGTTTCTACAGAAAGAGTGTTTCAGAAAGGCTCAATCAAAAGTAAGGTTCAACTCTGTTAGTTGAATGCACAGAACAGAAAGAAGTTTCATACAATGCTTCTGTGTAGTATATATTTGAACATATTCTTTTTTCCACTATTACCCACTTAGCGCTACGAATGTCCAGTTGCATTTTCTACAGACAGAGTGTTTCAAAACTGCTCAATCAAAAGTATGGTTTAACTCTGTTAGCTGAATGCTCAGATCAGAAAGAAGTTTCACAGAATGCTTCTGTGTAGTTTATATTTGAATATATTCCTTTTTCCACTACTACTCTCTTAGCGCTCCAAATGTCCAGTTGCATTTTCTATAGAAAGAGTGTTCAGACCTGCTCAATCAAAAGTATGGTTTAACTCTGTTAGCTGAATGCACAGATCAGAAAGAAGTTTCACAGAATGATTCTGTGTAGTTTATATTTGGAGACATTCCTTTTTCCACTATTACCCTCTTAGCGCTCCGAATCTCCACTTGCATTTTCTACAGAAAGAGTGTTTCAGAACGGCTCAATCAAAACTAAGGTTCAACTCTTTTAGTTGAACAAACAGAACAGAAAGAAGTTTCACACAATTCTTCTGTGTAGTTTTTATTTGTAGACATTCTTTTTCCCAATATAGGCCTCTTAGCGCTCAGAATGTCCAATTGCAGTTTCTACAGATAGAGTGTTTCAGAACGGCTCAATCAAAAGTAAGGTTCAACTCTGTTAGTTGAATGCACAGAACAGAAAGAAGTTTCACAGAATGCTTCTGTGTAGTTTATATTTGAACATATTCTTTTTTCCACTATTACCCACTTAGCGCTACGAATGTCCAGTTGCATTTTCTACAGACAGAGTGTTTCAAAATTGCTCAATCAAAAGTATGGTTTAACTCTGTTAGCTGAATGCTCAGATCAGAAAGAAGTTTCACAGAATGCTTCTGTGTAGTTTATATTTGAATATATTCCTTTTTCCACTACTACGCTCTTAGCGCTCCAAATGTCCAGTTGCATTTTCTACAGAAAGAGTGTTCAGGTCTGCTCAATCAAAAGCATGGTTTAACTCTGTTAGCTGAATGCACAGATCAGAAAGAAGTTTCACCGAATGATTCTATGTAGTTTATATTTGAAGACATTCCTTTTTCCACTATTACCCTCTTAGCGCTCCGAATCTCCACTTGCATTTTCTACAAAAAGAGTGTTTCATAACTGCTCAATCAAAAATATGTTTTATCTCTGTTAACTGAATTTACAGATCAGAAATAAGTTTCACAGAATGCATCTGTGTAGTTTTTATTTGAAGATATTCTTTTTCCCAATGTAGGCCTCTTAGCGCTTAGCATGTCCAATTGCAGTTTCTACAGAAAGAGTGTTTCAGAACGGCTCAATCAAAAGTAAGGTTCAACACTGTTAGCTGAATGCACAGAACAGTAAGAGTTTTCACAGAATGCTACTGTGTAGTTTATATTTGAATATATTCCTTTTTCCACTATTACCCTCTTAGCGCTCCGAATGTCCACTTGCATTTTCTACAGAAAGAGTGTTCAGAACTGCGCAATCAAAAGTATGGTTTAACTCTGTTAGCTTAATGAACATATCAGAAATAAGTTTCACACAATGCTTCTGTGTAGTTTTTATTTGAAGATATTATTTTTCCCAATAGAGGCCTCTTAGCGCTCAGAATGTCCAATTGCAGTTTCTACAGAAAGAGTGTTTCAGAAAGGCTCAATTCAAGTAAGGTTCAACTCTGTTAGTTGAATGCACAGAACAGAAAGAAGTTTCATACAATGCTTCTGTGTAGTTTATATTTGAACATATTCTTTTCTCCACTATTACCCACTTAGCGCTACGAATGTCTAGTTGCATTTTCTACAGACAGAGTGTTTCAAAACTGCTCAATCAAAAGTATGGTTTAACTCTATTAGCTGAATTCTCAGATCAGAAAGAAGTTTCACAGAATGCTTCTGTGTAGTTTTTATTTGAATATATTCCTTTTTCCACTACTACTCTCTTAGCGCTCCAAATGTCCAGTTGCATTTTCTACAGAAAGAGTGTTCAGATCTGCTCAATCAAAAGTATGGTTTAACTCTGTTAGCTGAATGCACAGATCAGAAAGAAGTTTCACAGAATGATTCTGTGTAGTTTATATTTGCAGACATTCCTTTATCCACTATTACCCTCTTAGCGCTCCGAATCTCCACTTGCATTTTCTACAGAAAGAGTGTTTCAGAGCGGCTCAATCAAAACTAAGGTTCAACTCTTTTAGTTGAACAAACAGAACAGAAAGAAGTTTCACACAATTCTTCTGTGTAGTTTTTATTTGTAGACATTCTTTTTCGCAATATAGGCCTCTTAGCGCTCAGAATGTCCAATTGCAGTTTCTACAGAAAGAGTGTTTCAGAACGGCTCAATCAAAAGTAAGGTTCAACTCTGTTAGTTGAATGCACAGAACAGCAAGAAGTTTCACAGAATGCTTCTGTGTAGTTTATATTTGAACATATTCTTTTTTCCACTATTACCCACTTAGCGCTACGAATGTCCAGTTGCATTTTCTACAGACAGAGTGTTTCAAAACTGCTCAATCAAAAGTATGGTTTAACTCTGTTAGCTGAATGCTCAGAACAGAAAGAAGTTTCACAGAATGCTTCTGTGTAGTTTATATTTGAATATATTCATTTTTCCACTACTACGCTCATAGCGCTCCAAATGTCCAGTTGCATTTTCTACAGAAAGAGTGTTCAGATCTGCTCAATCAAAAGTATGGTTTAACTCTGTTAGCTGAATGCACAGATCAGAAAGAAGTTTCACCGAATGATTCTGTGTAGTTTATATTTGAAGACATTCCTTTTTCCACTATTACCCTCTTAGCACTCCGAATCTCCACTTGCATTTTCTACAAAAAGAGTGTTTCATAACTGCTCAATCAAAAATATGTTTTATCTCTGTTAACTGAATTTACAGATCAGAAATAAGTTTCACAGAATGCATCTGTGTAGTTTTTATTTGAAGATATTCTTTTTCCCAATGTAGGCCTCTTAGCGCTTAGCATGTCCAATTGCAGTTTCTACAGAAAGAGTGTTTCAGAACGGCTCAATCAAAAGTAAGGTTCAACTCTGTTAGTTGAATGCACAGAACAGAAAGGATTTTCACAGAATGCTACTGTGTAGTTTATATTTGAATATATTCGTTTTTCCACTATTACCCTCTTAGCGCTCCGAATGTCCACTTGCATTTTCTACAGAAAGAGTGTTCAGAACTGCGCAATCAAAAGTATGGTTTAACTCTGTTAGCTTAATGAACATATCAGAAATAAGTTTCACACAATGCTTCGGTGTAGTTTTTATTTGAAGATATTATTTTTCCCAATAGAGGCCTCTTAGCGCTCAGAATGTCCAATTGCAGTTTCTACAGAAAGAGTGTTTCAGAAAGGCTCAATCAAAAGTAAGGTTCAACTCTGTTAGTTGAATGCACAGAACAGAAAGAAGTTTCATACAATGCTTCTGTGTAGTTTATATTTGAACATATTCTTTTTTCCACTATTACCCACTTAGCGCTACGAATGTCCAGTTGCATTTTCTACAGACAGAGTGTTTCAAAACTGCTCAATCAAAAGTATGGTTTAACTCTGTTAGCTGAATGCTCAGATAAGAAATAAGTTTCACAGAATGCTTCTGTGTAGTTTATATTTGAATATATTCCTTTTTCCACTACTACTCTCTTAGCGATCCAAATGTCCAGTTGCATTTTCTATAGAAAGAGTGTTCAGATCTGCTCAATCAAAAGTATTTTTTAAATCTGTTAGCTGAATGCACAGATCAGAAAGAAGTTTCACAGAATGATTCTGTGTAGTTTATATTTGGAGACATTCCTTTTTCCACTATTACCCTCTTAGCGCTCCGAATCTCCACTTGCATTTTCTACAGAAAGAGTGTTTCAGAACGGCTCAATCAAAACTAAGGTTCAACTCTTTTAGTTGAACAAACAGAACAGAAAGAAGTTTCACACAATTCTTCTGTGTAGTTTTTATTTGTAGACATTCTTTTTCCCAATATAGGCCTCTTAGCGCTCAGAATGTCCAATTGCAGTTTGTACAGAAAGAGTGTTTCAGAACGGCTCAATCAAAAGTAAGGTTCAACTCTGTTAGTTGAATGCACAGAACAGCAAGAAGTTTCACAGAATGCTTCTGTGTAGTTTATATTTGAACATATTTTTTTTCCACTATTACCCACTTAGCGCTACGAATGTCCAGTTGCATTTTCTACAGACAGAGTGTTTCAAAATTGCTCAATCAAAAGTATGGTTTAACTCTGTTAGCTGAATGCTCAGATCAGAAAGAAGTTTCACAGAATGCTTCTGTGTAGTTTATATTTCAATATATTCCTTTTTCCACTACTACGCTCTTAGCGCTCCAAATGTCCAGTTGCATTTTCTACAGAAAGAGTGTTCAGATCTGCTCAATCAAAAGTATGGTTTAACTCTGTTAGCTGAATGCACAGATCAGAAAGAAGTTTCACCGAATGATTCTATGTAGTTTATATTTGAAGACATTCCTTTTTCCACTATTACCCTCTTAGCGCTCCGAATCTCCACTTGCATTTTCTACAAAAAGAGTGTTTCATAACTGCTCAATCAAAAATATGTTTTATCTCTGTTAACTGAATTTACAGATCAGAAATAAGTTTCACAGAATGCATCTGTGTAGTTTTTATTTGAAGATATTCTTTTTCCCAATGTAGGCCTCTTAGCGCTTAGCATGTCCAATTGCAGTTTCTACAGAAAGAGTGTTTCAGAACGGCTCAATCAAAAGTAAGGTTCAACACTGTTAGCTGAATGCACAGAACAGTAAGAGTTTTCACAGAATGCTACTGTGTAGTTTATATTTGAATATATTCCTTTTTCCACTATTACCCTCTTAGCGCTCCGAATGTCCACTTGCATTTTCTACAGAAAGAGTGTTCAGAACTGCGCAATCAAAAGTATGGTTTAACTCTGTTAGCTTAATGAACATATCAGAAATAAGTTTCACACAATGCTTCTGTGTAGTTTTTATTTGAAGATATTATTTTTCCCAATAGATGCCTCTTAGCGCTCAGAATGTCCAATTGCAGTTTCTACAGAAAGAGTGTTTCAGAAAGGCTCAATCAAAAGTAAGGTTCAACTCTGTTAGTTGAATGCACAGAACAGAAAGAAGTTTCATACAATGCTTCTGTGTAGTATATATTTGAACATATTCTTTTTTCCACTATTACCCACTTAGCGCTACGAATGTCCAGTTGCATTTTCTACAGACAGAGTGTTTCAAAACTGCTCAATCAAAAGTATGGTTTAACTCTGTTAGCTGAATGCTCAGATCAGAAAGAAGTTTCACAGAATGCTTCTGTGTAGTTTATATTTGAATATATTCCTTTTTCCACTACTACTCTCTTAGCGCTCCAAATGTCCAGTTGCATTTTCTATAGAAAGAGTGTTCAGACCTGCTCAATCAAAAGTATGGTTTAACTCTGTTAGCTGAATGCACAGATCAGAAAGAAGTTTCACAGAATGATTCTGTGTAGTTTATATTTGGAGACATTCCTTTTTCCACTATTACCCTCTTAGCGCTCCGAATCTCCACTTGCATTTTCTACAGAAAGAGTGTTTCAGAACGGCTCAATCAAAACTAAGGTTCAACTCTTTTAGTTGAACAAACAGAACAGAAAGAAGTTTCACACAATTCTTCTGTGTAGTTTTTATTTGTAGACATTCTTTTTCCCAATATAGGCCTCTTAGCGCTCAGAATGTCCAATTGCAGTTTCTACAGATAGAGTGTTTCAGAACGGCTCAATCAAAAGTAAGGTTCAACTCTGTTAGTTGAATGCACAGAACAGCAAGAAGTTTCACAGAATGCTTCTGTGTAGTTTATATTTGAACATATTCTTTTTTCCACTATTACCCACTTAGCGCTACGAATGTCCAGTTGCATTTTCTACAGACAGAGTGTTTCAAAATTGCTCAATCAAAAGTATGGTTTAACTCTGTTAGCTGAATGCTCAGATCAGAAAGAAGTTTCACAGAATGCTTCTGTGTAGTTTATATTTGAATATATTCCTTTTTCCACTACTACGCTCTTAGCGCTCCAAATGTCCAGTTGCATTTTCTACAGAAAGAGTGTTCAGGTCTGCTCAATCAAAAGCATGGTTTAACTCTGTTAGCTGAATGCACAGATCAGAAAGAAGTTTCACCGAATGATTCTATGTAGTTTATATTTGAAGACATTCCTTTTTCCACTATTACCCTCTTAGCGCTCCGAATCTCCACTTGCATTTTCTACAAAAAGAGTGTTTCATAACTGCTCAATCAAAAATATGTTTTATCTCTGTTAACTGAATTTACAGATCAGAAATAAGTTTCACAGAATGCATCTGTGTAGTTTTTATTTGAAGATATTCTTTTTCCCAATGTAGGCCTCTTAGCGCTTAGCATGTCCAATTGCAGTTTCTACAGAAAGAGTGTTTCAGAACGGCTCAATCAAAAGTAAGGTTCAACACTGTTAGCTGAATGCACAGAACAGTAAGAGTTTTCACAGAATGCTACTGTGTAGTTTATATTTGAATATATTCCTTTTTCCACTATTACCCTCTTAGCGCTCCGAATGTCCACTTGCATTTTCTACAGAAAGAGTGTTCAGAACTGCGCAATCAAAAGTATGGTTTAACTCTGTTAGCTTAATGAACATATCAGAAATAAGTTTCACACAATGCTTCTGTGTAGTTTTTATTTGAAGATATTATTTTTCCCAATAGAGGCCTCTTAGCGCTCAGAATGTCCAATTGCAGTTTCTACAGAAAGAGTGTTTCAGAACGGCTCAATCAAAAGTAAGGTTCAACTCTGTTAGTTGAATGCACAGAACAGAAAGAAGTTTCATACAATGCTTCTGTGTAGTTTATATTTGAACATATTCTTTTCTCCACTATTACCCACTTAGCGCTACGAATGTCCAGTTGCATTTTCTACAGACAGAGTGTTTCAAAACTGCTCAATCAAAAGCATGGTTTAATTCTGTTAGCTGAATGCTCAGATCAGAAAGAAGTTTCACAGAATGCTTCTGTGTAGTTTATATTTGAATATATTCCTTTTTCCACTACTACGCTCTTAGCGCTCCAAATGTGCATTTGCATTTTCTACAGAAAGAGTGTTCAGATCTGCTCAATCAAAAGTATGGTTTAACTCTGTTAGCTGAATGCACAGATCAGAAAGAAGTTTCACCGAATGATTCTGTGTAGTTTATATTGAAGACATTCCTTTTTCCACTATTACCCTCTTAGCGCTCCGAATCTCCACTTGCATTTTCTACAAAAAGAGTGTTTCATAACTGCTCAATCAAAAATATGTTTTATCTCTGTTAACTGAATTTACAGATCAGAAATAAGTTTCAGAGAATGCATCTGTGTAGTTTTTATTTGAAGATATTCTTTTTCCCAATGTAGGCCTCTTAGCGCTTAGCATGTCCAATTGCAGTTTCTACAGAAAGAGTGTTTCAGAACGGCTCAATCAAAAGTAAGTTTCAACTCTCTTAGTTGAATGCACAGAACAGAAAGAATTTTCACAGAATGCTACTGTGTAGTTTATATTTGAATATATTCCTTTTTCCACTATTACCCTCTTAGCGCTCCGAATGTCCACTTGCATTTTCTACAGAAAGAGTGTTCAGAACTGCGCAATCAAAAGTATGGTTTAACTCTGTTAGCTTAATGAACATATCAGAAATAAGTTTCACACAATGCTTCTGTGTAGTTTTTATTTGAAGATATTATTTTTCCCAATAGAGGCCTCTTAGCGCGCAGAATGTCCAATTGCAGTTTCTACAGAAAGAGTGTTTCAGAAAGGCTCAATCAAAAGTAAGGTTCAACTCTGTTAGTTGAATGCACAGAACAGAAAGAAGTTTCATACAATGCTTCTGTGTAGTTTATATTTGAACATATTCTTTTCTCCACTATTACCCACTTAGCGCTACGAATGTCCAGTTGCATTTTCTACAGACAGAGTGTTTCAAAACTGCTCAATCAAAAGTATGGTTTAACTCTATTAGCCGAATGCTCAGATCAGAAAGAAGTTTCACAGAATGCTTCTGTGTAGTTTTTATTTGAATATATTCCTTTTTCCACTACTACTCTCTTAGCGCTCCAAATGTCCAGTTGCATTTTCTACAGAAAGAGTGTTCAGATCTGCTCAATCAACAGTATGATTTAACTCTGTTAGCTGAATGCACAGATCAGAAAGTAGTTTCACAGAATGATTCTGTGTAGTTTATATTTGGAGACATTCCTTTTTCCACTATTACCCTCTTAGCGCTCCGAATCTCCACTTGCATTTTCTACAGAAAGGGTGTTTCAGAACGGCTCAATCAAAACTAAGGTTCAACTCTTTTAGTTGAACAAACAGAACAGAAAGAAGTTTCACAAAATTCTTCTGTGTAGTTTTTATTTGTAGACATTCTTTTTCCCAATATAGGCCTCTTAGCGCTCAGAATGTCCAATTGCAGTTTCTACAGAAAGAGTGTTTCAGAACGGCTCAATCAAAAGTAAGGTTCAACTCTGTTAGTTGAATGCACAGAACAGAAAGAAGTTTCACAGAATGCTTCTGTGTAGTTTATATTTGAACATATTCTTTTTTCCACTATTACCCACTTAGCTCTACGAATGTCCAGTTGCATTTTCTACAGACAGAGTGTTTCAAAACTGCTCAATCAAAAGTATGGTTTAACTCTGTTAGCTGAATGCTCAGATCAGAAAGAAGTTTCACAGAATGCTTCTGTGTAGTTTATATTTGAATATATTCCTTTTTCCACTACTACGCTCTTAGCGCTCCAAATGTCCAGTTGCATTTTCTACAGAAAGAGTGTTCAGATCTGCTCAATCAAAAGTATGGTTTAACTCTGTTAGCTGAATGCACAGATCAGAAAGAAGTTTCACCGAATGATTCTGTGTAGTTTATATTTGAAGACATTCCTTTTTCCACTATTACCCTCTTAGCGCTCCGAATCTCCACTTGCATTTTCTACAAAAAGAGTGTTCATAACTGCTCAATCAAAAATATGTTTTATCTCTGTTAACTGAATTTACAGATCAGAAATAAGTTTCACAGAATGCATCTGTGTAGTTTTTATTTGAAGATATTCTTTTTCCCAATGTAGGCCTCTTAGCGCTTAGCAGGTCCAATTGCAGTTTCTACAGAAAGAGTGTTTCAGAACGGCTCAATCAAAAGTAAGGTTCAACCCTGTTAGCTGAATGCACAGAACAGAAAGAGTTTTCACAGAATGCTACTGTGTAGTTTATATTTGAATATATTTCTTTTTCCACTATTACCCTCTTAGCGCTCCGAATGTCCACTTGCATTTTCTACAGAAAGAGTGTTCAGAACTGCGCAATCAAAAGTATGGTTTAACTCTGTTAGCTTAATGAACATATCAGAAATAAGTTTCACACAATGCTTCTGTGTAGTTTTTATTTGAAGATATTATTTTTCCCAATAGAGGCCTCTTAGCGCTCAGAATGTCCAATTGCAGTTTCTACAGAAAGAGTGTTTCAGAAAGGCTCAATCAAAAGTAAGGTTCAACTCTGTTAGTTGAATGCACAGAACAGAAAGAAGTTTCATACAATGCTTCTGTGTAGTTTATATTTGAACATATTCTTTTCTCCACTATTACCCACTTAGCGCTACGAATGTCCAGTTGCATTTTCTACAGACAGAGTGTTTCAAAACTGCTCAATCAAAAGTATGGTATAACTCTGTTAGCTGAATCCTCAGATCAGAAAGAAGTTTCACAGAATGCTTCTGTGTAGTTTATATTTGAATATATTCCTTTTTCCACTACTACGCTCTTAGCGCTCCAAATGTGCATTTGCATTTTCTACAGAAAGAGTGTTCAGATCTGCTCAATCAAAAGTATGGTTTAACTCTGTTAGCTGAATGCACAGATCAGAAAGAAGTTTCACCGAATGATTCTGTGTAGTTTATATTTGAAGACATTCCTTTTTCCACTATTACCCTCTTAGCACTCCGAATCTCCACTTGCATTTTCTACAAAAAGAGTGTTTCATAACTGCTCAATCAAAAATATGTTTTATCTCTGTTAACTGAATTTACAGATCAGAAATAAGTTTCAGAGAATGCATCTGTGTTGTTTTTATTTGAAGATATTCTTTTTCCCAATGTAGGCCTCTTAGCGCTTAGCATGTCCAATTGCAGTTTCTACAGAAAGAGTGTTTCAGAACAGCTCAATCAAAAGTAAGTTTCAACTCTCTTAGTTGAATGCACAGAACAGAAAGAATTTTCACAGAATGCTACTGTGTAGTTTATATTTGAATATATTCCTTTTTCCACTATTACCCTCTTAGCGCTCCGAATGTCCACTTGCATTTTCTACAGAAAGAGTGTTCAGAACTGCGCAATCAAAAGTATGGTTTAACTCTGTTAGCTTAATGAACATATCAGAAATAAGTTTCACACAATGCTTCTGTGTAGTTTTTATTTGAAGATATTATTTTTCCCAATAGAGGCCTCTTAGCGCTCAGAATGTCCAATTGCAGTTTCTACAGAAAGAGTGTTTCAGAAAGGCTCAATCAAAAGTAAGGTTCAACTCTGTTAGTTGAATGCACAGAACAGAAAGAAGTTTCATACAATGCTTCTGTGTAGTTTATATTTGAACATATTCTTTTCTCCACTATTACCCACTTAGCGCTACGAATGTCCAGTTGCATTTTCTACAGACAGAGTGTTTCAAAACTGCTCAATCAAAAGTATGGTTTAACTCTATTAGCCGAATGCTCAGATCAGAAAGAAGTTTCACAGAATGCTTCTGTGTAGTTTTTATTTGAATATATTCCTTTTTCCACTACTACTCTCTTAGCGCTCCAAATGTCCAGTTGCATTTTCTACAGAAAGAGTGTTCAGATCTGCTCAATCAAAAGTATGGTTTAACTCTGTTAGCTGAATGCACAGATCAGAAAGTAGTTTCACAGAATGATTCTGTGTAGTTTATATTTGGAGACATTCCTTTTTCCACTATTACCCTCTTAGCGCTCCGAATCTCCACTTGCATTTTCTACAGAAAGGGTGTTTCAGAACGGCTCAATCAAAACTAAGGTTCAACTCTTTTAGTTGAACAAACAGAACAGAAAGAAGTTTCACAAAATTCTTCTGTGTAGTTTTTATTTGTAGACATTCTTTTTCCCAATATAGGCCTCTTAGCGCTCAGAATGTCCAATTGCAGTTTCTACAGAAAGAGTGTTTCAGAACGGCTCAATCAAAAGTAAGGTTCAACTCTGTTAGTTGAATGCACAGAACAGCAAGAAGTTTCACAGAATGCTTCTGTGTAGTTTATATTTGAACATATTCTTTTTTCCACTATTACCCACTTAGCTCTACGAATGTCCAGTTGCATTTTCTACAGACAGAGTGTTTCAAAACTGCTCAATCAAAAGTATGGTTTAACTCTGTTAGCTGAATGCTCAGATCAGAAAGAAGTTTCACAGAATGCTTCTGTGTAGTTTATATTTGAATATATTCCTTTTTCCACTACTACGCTCTTAGCGCTCCAAATGTCCAGTTGCATTTTCTACAGAAAGAGTGTTCAGATCTGCTCAATCAAAAGTATGGTTTAACACTGTTAGCTGAATGCACAGATCAGAAAGAAGTTTCACCGAATGATTCTGTGTAGTTTATATTTGAAGACATTCCTTTTTCCACTATTACCCTCTTAGTGCTCCGAATCTCCACTTGCATTTTCTACAAAAAGAGTGTTCATAACTGCTCAATCAAAAATATGTTTTATCTCTGTTAACTGAATTTACAGATCAGAAATAAGTTTCACAGAATGCATCTGTGTAGTTTTTATTTGAAGATATTCTTTTTCCCAATGTAGGCCTCTTAGCGCTTAGCATGTCCAATTGCAGTTTCTACAGAAAGAGTGTTTCAGAACGGCTCAATCAATAGTAAGGTTCAACCCTGTTAGCTGAATGCACAGAACAGAAAGAGTTTTCACAGAATGCTACTGTGTAGTTTATATTTGAATATATTTCTTTTTCCACTATTACCCTCTTAGCGCTCCGAATGTCCACTTGCATTTTCTACAGAAAGAGTGTTCAGAACTGCGCAATCAAAAGTATGGTTTAACTCTGTTAGCTTAATGAACATATCAGAAATAAGTTTCACACAATGCTTCTGTGTAGTTTTTATTTGAAGATATTATTTTTCCCAATAGAGGCCTCTTAGCGCTCAGAATGTCCAATTGCAGTTTCTACAGAAAGAGTGTTTCAGAAAGGCTCAATCAAAAGTAAGGTTCAACTCTGTTAGTTGAATGCACAGAACAGAAAGAAGTTTCATACAATGCTTCTGTGTAGTTTATATTTGAACATATTCTTTTCTCCACTATTACCCACTTAGCGCTACGAATGTCCAGTTGCATTTTCTACAGACAGAGTGTTTCAAAACTGCTCAATCAAAAGTATGGTTTAACTCTGTTAGCTGAATCCTCAGATCAGAAAGAAGTTTCACAGAATGCTTCTGTGTAGTTTATATTTGAATATATTCCTTTTTCCACTACTACTCTCTTAGCGCTCAAATGTCCAGTTGCATTTTCTACAGAAAGAGTGTTCAGATCTGCTGAATCAAAATTATGGTTTAACTCTGTTAGCTGAATGCACAGATCAGAAAGAAGTTTCACAGAATGATTCTGTGTAGTTTATATTTGGAGACATTCCTTTTTCCACTATTACCCTCTTAGCGCTCCGAATATCCACTTGCATTTTCTACAGAAAGAGTGTTTCAGAACGGCTCAATCAAAACTAAGGTTCAACTCTTTTAGTTGAACAAACAGAACAGAAAGAAGTTTCACACAATTCTTCTGTGTAGTTTTTATTTGTAGACATTCTTTTTCCCAATATAGGCCTCTTAGCGCTCAGAATGTCCAATTGCAGTTTCTACAGAAAGAGTGTTTCAGAACGGCTCAATCAAAAGTAAGGTTCAACTCTGTTACTTGAATGCACAGAACAGCAAGAAGTTTCACAGAATGCTTCTGTGTAGTTTATTTTTAACATATTTTTTTTCCACTATAACCCACATAGCGCTACAAATGTCCAGTTGCATTTTCTACAGACAGAGTGTTTCAAAACTGCTCAATCAAAAGTATGGTTTAACTCTGTTAGCTGAATGCTCAGATCAGAAAGAAGTTTCACAGAATGCTTCTGTGTAGTTTATATTTGAAAATATTCCTTTTTCCACTACTACGCTCTTAGCGCTCCAAATGTCCAGTTGCATTTTCTACAGAAAGAGTGTTCAGATCTGCTCAATCAAAAGTATGGTTTAACTCTGTTAGCTGAATGCACAGATCAGAAAGAAGTTTCACCGAATGATTCTGTGTAGTTTATATTTGAAGACATTCCTTTTTCCACTATTACCCTCTTAGCGCTCCGAATCTCCACTTGCATTTTCTACAAAAAGAGTGTTCATAACTGCTCAATCAAAAATATGTTTTATCTCTGTTAACTGAATTTACAGATCAGAAATAAGTTTCACAGAATGCATCTGTGTAGTTTTTATTTGAAGATATTCTTTTTCCCAATGTAGGCCTCTTAGCGCTTAGCATGTCCAATTGCAGTTTCTACAGAAAGAGTGTTTCAGAACGGCTCAATCAAAAGTAAGGTTCAACCCTGTTAGCTGAATGCACAGAACAGAAAGAGTTTTCACAGAATGCTACTGTGTAGTTTATATTTGAATATATTTCTTTTTCCACTATTACCCTCTTAGCGCTCCGAATGTCCACTTGCATTTTCTACAGAAAGAGTGTTCAGAACTGCGCAATCAAAAGTATGGTTTAACTCTGTTAGCTTAATGAACATATCAGAAATAAGTTTCACACAATGCTTCTGTGTAGTTTTTATTTGAAGATATTATTTTTCCCAATAGAGGCCTCTTAGCGCTCAGAATGTCCAATTGCAGTTTCTACAGAAAGAGTGTTTCAGAAAGGCTCAATCAAAAGTACGGTTCAACTCTGTTAGTTGAATGCACAGAACAGAAAGAAGTTTCATACAATGCTTCTGTGTAGTTTATATTTGAACATATTCTTTTCTCCACTATTACCCACTTAGCGCTACGAATGTCCAGTTGCATTTTCTACAGACAGAGTGTTTCAAAACTGCTCAATCAAAAGTATGGTTTAACTCTGTTAGCTGAATCCTCAGATCAGAAAGAAGTTTCACAGAATGCTTCTGTGTAGTTTATATTTGAATATATTCCTTTTTCCACTACTACTCTCTTAGCGCTCAAATGTCCAGTTGCATTTTCTACAGAAAGAGTGTTCAGATCTGCTGAATCAAAAGTATGGTTTAACTCTGTTAGCTGAATGCACAGATCAGAAAGAAGTTTCACAGAATGATTCTGTGTAGTTTATATTTGGAGACATTCCTTTTTCCACTATTACCCTCTTAGCGCTCCGAATCTCCACTTGCATTTTCTACAGAAAGAGTGTTTCAGAACGGCTCAATCAAAACTAAGGTTCAACTCTTTTAGTTGAACAAACAGAACAGAAAGAAGTTTCACACAATTCTTCTGTGTAGTTTTTATTTGTAGACATTCTTTTTCCCAATATAGGCCTCTTAGCGCTCAGAATGTCCAATTGCAGTTTCTACAGAAAGAGTGTTTCAGAACGGCTCAATCAAAAGTAAGGTTCAACTCTGTTAGTTGAATGCACAGAACAGCAAGAAGTTTCACAGAATGCTTCTGTGTAGTTTATTTTTAACATATTTTTTTTCCACTATAACCCACATAGCGCTACAAATGTCCAGTTGCATTTTCTACAGACAGAGTGTTTCAAAACTGCTCAATCAAAAGTATGGTTTAACTCTGTTAGCTGAATGCTCAGATCAGAAAGAAGTTTCACAGAATGCTTCTGTGTAGTTTATATTTGAAAATATTCCTTTTTCCACTACTACGCTCTTAGCGCTCCAAATGTCCAGTTGCATTTTCTACAGAAAGAGTGTTCAGATCTGCTCAATCAAAAGTATGGTTTAACTCTGTTAGCTGAATGCACAGATCAGAAAGAAGTTTCACCGAATGATTCTGTGTAGTTTATATTTGAAGACATTCCTTTTTCCACTATTACCCTCTTAGCGCTCCGAATCTCCACTTCCATTTTCTACAAAAAGAGTGTTCATAACTGCTCAATCAAAAATATGTTTTATCTCTGTTAACTGAATTTACAGATCAGAAATAAGTTTCACAGAATGCATCTGTGTAGTTTTTATTTGAAGATATTCTTTTTCCCAATGTAGGCCTCTTAGCGCTTAGCATGTCCAATTGCAGTTTCTACAGAAAGAGTGTTTCAGAACGGCTCAATCAAAAGTAAGGTTCAACCCTGTTAGCTGAATGCACAGAACAGAAAGAGTTTTCACAGAATGCTACTGTGTAGTTTATATTTGAATATATTTCTTTTTCCACTATTACCCTCTTAGCGCTCCGAATGTCCACTTGCATTTTCTACAGAAAGAGTGTTCAGAACTGCGCAATCAAAAGTATGGTTTAACTCTGTTAGCTTAATGAACATATCAGAAATAAGTTTCACACAATGCTTCTGTGTAGTTTTTATTTGAAGATATTATTTTTCCCAATAGAGGCCTCTTAGCGCTCAGAATGTCCAATTGCAGTTTCTACAGAAAGAGTGTTTCAGAAAGGCTCAATCAAAAGTAAGGTTCAACTCTATTAGTTGAATGCACAGAACAGAAAGAAGTTTCATACAATGCTTCTGTGTAGTTTATATTTGAACATATTTTTTTCTCCACTATTACCCACTTAGCGCTACGAATGTCCAGTTGCATTTTCTACAGACAGAGTGTTTCAAAACTGCTCCATCAAAAGTATGGTTTAACTCTGTTAGCTGAATCCTCAGATCAGAAAGAAGTTTCACAGAATGCTTCTGTGTAGTTTATATTTGAATATATTCCTTTTTCCACTACTACTCTCTTAGCGCTCAAATGTCCAGTTGCATTTTCTACAGAAAGAGTGTTCAGATCTGCTGAATCAAAAGTATGGTTTAACTCTGTTAGCTGAATGCACAGATCAGAAAGAAGTTTCACAGAATGATTCTGTGTAGTTTATATTTGGAGACATTCCTTTTTCCACTATTACCCTCTTAGCGCTCCGAATCTCCACTTGCATTTTCTACAGAAAGAGTGTTTCAGAACGGCTCAATCAAAACTAAGGTTCAACTCTTTTAGTTGAACAAACAGAACAGAAAGAAGTTTCACACAATTCTTCTGTGTAGTTTTTATTTGTAGACATTCTTTTTCCCAATATAGGCCTCTTAGCGCTCAGAATGTCCAATTGCAGTTTCTACAGAAAGAGTGTTTCAGAACGGCTCAATCAAAAGTAAGGTTCAACTCTGTTAGTTGAATGCACAGAACAGCAAGAAGTTTCACAGAATGCTTCTGTGTAGTTTATTTTTAACATATTTTTTTTCCACTATAACCCACATAGCGCTACAAATGTCCAGTTGCATTTTCTACAGACAGAGTGTTTCAAAACTGCTCAATCAAAAGTATGGTTTAACTCTGTTAGCTGAATGCTCAGATCAGAAAGAAGTTTCACAGAATGCTTCTGTGTAGTTTATATTTGAATATATTCCTTTTTCCACTACTACTCTCTTAGCGCTCAAATGTCCAGTTGCATTTTCTACAGAAAGAGTGTTCAGATCTGCTGAATCAAAAGTATGGTTTAACTCTGTTAGCTGAATGCACAGATCAGAAAGAAGTTTCACAGAATGATTCTGTGTAGTTTATATTTGGAGACATTCCTTTTTCCACTATTACCCTCTTAGCGCTCCGAATCTCCACTTGCATTTTCTACAGAAAGGGTGTTTCAGAACGGCTCAATCAAAACTAAGGTTCAACTCTTTTAGTTGAACAAACAGAACAGAAAGAAGTTTCACACAATTCTTCTGTGTAGTTTTTATTTGTAGACATTCTTTTTCCCAATATAGGCCTCTTAGCGCTCAGAATGTCCAATTGCAGTTTCTACAGAAAGAGTGTTTCAGAACGGCTCAATCAAAAGTAAGGTTCAACTCTGTTAGTTGAATGCACAGAACAGCAAGAAGTTTCACAGAATGCTTCTGTGTAGTTTATATTTGAACATATTCTTTTTTCCACTATTACCCACTTAGCTCTACGAATGTCCAGTTGCATTTTCTACAGACAGAGTGTTTCAAAACTGCTCAATCAAAAGTATGGTTTAACTCTGTTAGCTGAATGCTCAGATCAGAAAGAAGTTTCACAGAATGCTTCTGTGTAGTTTATATTTGAATATATTCCTTTTTCCACTACTACGCTCTTAGCGCTCCAAATGTCCAGTTGCATTTTCTACAGAAAGAGTGTTCAGATCTGCTCAATCAAAAGTATGGTTTAACTCTGTTAGCTGAATGCACAGATCAGAAAGAAGTTTCACCGAATGATTCTGTGTAGTTTATATTTGAAGACATTCCTTTTTCCACTATTACCCTCTTAGCGCTCCGAATCTCCACTTCCATTTTCTACAAAAAGAGTGTTCATAACTGCTCAATCAAAAATATGTTTTATCTCTGTTAACTGAATTTACAGATCAGAAATAAGTTTCACAGAATGCATCTGTGTAGTTTTTATTTGAAGATATTCTTTTTCCCAATGTAGGCCTCTTAGCGCTTAGCATGTCCAATTGCAGTTTCTACAGAAAGAGTGTTTCAGAACGGCTCAATCAAAAGTAAGGTTCAACCCTGTTAGCTGAATGCACAGAACAGAAAGAGTTTTCACAGAATGCTACTGTGTAGTTTATATTTGAATATATTTCTTTTTCCACTATTACCCTCTTAGCGCTCCGAATGTCCACTTGCATTTTCTACAGAAAGAGTGTTCAGAACTGCGCAATCAAAAGTATGGTTTAACTCTGTTAGCTTAATGAACATATCAGAAATAAGTTTCACACAATGCTTCTGTGTAGTTTTTATTTGAAGATATTATTTTTCCCAATAGAGGCCTCTTAGCGCTCAGAATGTCCAATTGCAGTTTCTACAGAAAGAGTGTTTCAGAAAGGCTCAATCAAAAGTAAGGTTCAACTCTGTTAGTTGAATGCACAGAACAGAAAGAAGTTTCATACAATGCTTCTGTGTAGTTTATATTTGAACATATTTTTTTCTCCACTATTACCCACTTAGCGCTACGAATGTCCAGTTGCATTTTCTACAGACAGAGTGTTTCAAAACTGCTCAATCAAAAGTATGGTTTAACTCTGTTAGCTGAATCCTCAGATCAGAAAGAAGTTTCACAGAATGCTTCTGTGTAGTTTATATTTGAATATATTCCTTTTTCCACTACTACTCTCTTAGCGCTCAAATGTCCAGTTGCATTTTCTACAGAAAGAGTGTTCAGATCTGCTGAATCAAAAGTATGGTTTAACTCTGTTAGCTGAATGCACAGATCAGAAAGAAGTTTCACAGAATGATTCTGTGTAGTTTATATTTGGAGACATTCCTTTTTCCACTATTACCCTCTTAGCGCTCCGAATCTCCACTTGCATTTTCTACAGAAAGAGTGTTTCAGAACGGCTCAATCAAAACTAAGGTTCAACTCTTTTAGTTGAACAAACAGAACAGAAAGAAGTTTCACACAATTCTTCTGTGTAGTTTTTATTTGTAGACATTCTTTTTCCCAATATAGGCCTCTTAGCGCTCAGAATGTCCAATTGCAGTTTCTACAGAAAGAGTGTTTCAGAACGGCTCAATCAAAAGTAAGGTTCAACTCTGTTAGTTGAATGCACAGAACAGCAAGAAGTTTCACAGAATGCTTCTGTGTAGTTTATTTTTAACATATTTTTTTTCCACTATAACCCACATAGCGCTACAAATGTCCAGTTGCATTTTCTACAGACAGAGTGTTTCAAAACTGCTCAATCAAAAGTATGGTTTAACTCTGTTAGCTGAATGCTCAGATCAGAAAGAAGTTTCACAGAATGCTTCTGTGTAGTTTATATTTGAATATATTCCTTTTTCCACTACTACTCTCTTAGCGCTCAAATGTCCAGTTGCATTTTCTACAGAAAGAGTGTTCAGATCTGCTGAATCAAAAGTATGGTTTAACTCTGTTAGCTGAATGCACAGATCAGAAAGAAGTTTCACAGAATGATTCTGTGTAGTTTATATTTGGAGACATTCCTTTTTCCACTATTACCCTCTTAGCGCTCCGAATCTCCACTTGCATTTTCTACAGAAAGGGTGTTTCAGAACGGCTCAATCAAAACTAAGGTTCAACTCTTTTAGTTGAACAAACAGAACAGAAAGAAGTTTCACACAATTCTTCTGTGTAGTTTTTATTTGTAGACATTCTTTTTCCCAATATAGGCCTCTTAGCGCTCAGAATGTCCAATTGCAGTTTCTACAGAAAGAGTGTTTCAGAACGGCTCAATCAAAAGTAAGGTTCAACTCTGTTAGTTGAATGCACAGAACAGCAAGAAGTTTCACAGAATGCTTCTGTGTAGTTTATATTTGAACATATTCTTTTTTCCACTATTACCCACTTAGCTCTACGAATGTCCAGTTGCATTTTCTACAGACAGAGTGTTTCAAAACTGCTCAATCAAAAGTATGGTTTAACTCTGTTAGCTGAATGCTCAGATCAGAAAGAAGTTTCACAGAATGCTTCTGTGTAGTTTATATTTGAATATATTCCTTTTTCCACTACTACGCTCTTAGCGCTCCAAATGTCCAGTTGCATTTTCTACAGAAAGAGTGTTCAGATCTGCTCAATCAAAAGTATGGTTTAACTCTGTTAGCTGAATGCACAGATCAGAAAGAAGTTTCACCGAATGATTCTGTGTAGTTTATATTTGAAGACATTCCTTTTTCCACTATTACCCTCTTAGCGCTCCGAATCTCCACTTCCATTTTCTACAAAAAGAGTGTTCATAACTGCTCAATCAAAAATATGTTTTATCTCTGTTAACTGAATTTACAGATCAGAAATAAGTTTCACAGAATGCATCTGTGTAGTTTTTATTTGAAGATATTCTTTTTCCCAATGTAGGCCTCTTAGCGCTTAGCATGTCCAATTGCAGTTTCTACAGAAAGAGTGTTTCAGAACGGCTCAATCAAAAGTAAGGTTCAACCCTGTTAGCTGAATGCACAGAACAGAAAGAGTTTTCACAGAATGCTACTGTGTAGTTTATATTTGAATATATTTCTTTTTCCACTATTACCCTCTTAGCGCTCCGAATGTCCACTTGCATTTTCTACAGAAAGAGTGTTCAGAACTGCGCAATCAAAAGTATGGTTTAACTCTGTTAGCTTAATGAACATATCAGAAATAAGTTTCACACAATGCTTCTGTGTAGTTTTTATTTGAAGATATTATTTTTCCCAATAGAGGCCTCTTAGCGCTCAGAATGTCCAATTGCAGTTTCTACAGAAAGAGTGTTTCAGAAAGGCTCAATCAAAAGTAAGGTTCAACTCTGTTAGTTGAATGCACAGAACAGAAAGAAGTTTCATACAATGCTTCTGTGTAGTTTATATTTGAACATATTTTTTTCTCCACTATTACCCACTTAGCGCTACGAATGTCCAGTTGCATTTTCTACAGACAGAGTGTTTCAAAACTGCTCAATCAAAAGTATGGTTTAACTCTGTTAGCTGAATCCTCAGATCAGAAAGAAGTTTCACAGAATGCTTCTGTGTAGTTTATATTTGAATATATTCCTTTTTCCACTACTACTCTCTTAGCGCTCAAATGTCCAGTTGCATTTTCTACAGAAAGAGTGTTCAGATCTGCTGAATCAAAAGTATGGTTTAACTCTGTTAGCTGAATGCACAGATCAGAAAGAAGTTTCACAGAATGATTCTGTGTAGTTTATATTTGGAGACATTCCTTTTTCCACTATTACCCTCTTAGCGCTCCGAATCTCCACTTGCATTTTCTACAGAAAGAGTGTTTCAGAACGGCTCAATCAAAACTAAGGTTCAACTCTTTTAGTTGAACAAACAGAACAGAAAGAAGTTTCACACAATTCTTCTGTGTAGTTTTTATTTGTAGACATTCTTTTTCCCAATATAGGCCTCTTAGCGCTCAGAATGTCCAATTGCAGTTTCTACAGAAAGAGTGTTTCAGAACGGCTCAATCAAAAGTAAGGTTCAACTCTGTTAGTTGAATGCACAGAACAGCAAGAAGTTTCACAGAATGCTTCTGTGTAGTTTATTTTTAACATATTTTTTTTCCACTATAACCCACATAGCGCTACAAATGTCCAGTTGCATTTTCTACAGACAGAGTGTTTCAAAACTGCTCAATCAAAAGTATGGTTTAACTCTGTTAGCTGAATGCTCAGATCAGAAAGAAGTTTCACAGAATGCTTCTGTGTAGTTTATATTTGAATATATTCCTTTTTCCACTACTACTCTCTTAGCGCTCAAATGTCCAGTTGCATTTTCTACAGAAAGAGTGTTCAGATCTGCTGAATCAAAAGTATGGTTTAACTCTGTTAGCTGAATGCACAGATCAGAAAGAAGTTTCACAGAATGATTCTGTGTAGTTTATATTTGGAGACATTCCTTTTTCCACTATTACCCTCTTAGCGCTCCGAATCTCCACTTGCATTTTCTACAGAAAGGGTGTTTCAGAACGGCTCAATCAAAACTAAGGTTCAACTCTTTTAGTTGAACAAACAGAACAGAAAGAAGTTTCACACAATTCTTCTGTGTAGTTTTTATTTGTAGACATTCTTTTTCCCAATATAGGCCTCTTAGCGCTCAGAATGTCCAATTGCAGTTTCTACAGAAAGAGTGTTTCAGAACGGCTCAATCAAAAGTAAGGTTCAACTCTGTTAGTTGAATGCACAGAACAGCAAGAAGTTTCACAGAATGCTTCTGTGTAGTTTATATTTGAACATATTCTTTTTTCCACTATTACCCACTTAGCTCTACGAATGTCCAGTTGCATTTTCTACAGACAGAGTGTTTCAAAACTGCTCAATCAAAAGTATGGTTTAACTCTGTTAGCTGAATGCTCAGATCAGAAAGAAGTTTCACAGAATGCTTCTGTGTAGTTTATATTTGAATATATTCCTTTTTCCACTACTACGCTCTTAGCGCTCCAAATGTCCAGTTGCATTTTCTACAGAAAGAGTGTTCAGATCTGCTCAATCAAAAGTATGGTTTAACTCTGTTAGCTGAATGCACAGATCAGAAAGAAGTTTCACCGAATGATTCTGTGTAGTTTATATTTGAAGACATTCCTTTTTCCACTATTACCCTCTTAGCGCTCCGAATCTCCACTTCCATTTTCTACAAAAAGAGTGTTCATAACTGCTCAATCAAAAATATGTTTTATCTCTGTTAACTGAATTTACAGATCAGAAATAAGTTTCACAGAATGCATCTGTGTAGTTTTTATTTGAAGATATTCTTTTTCCCAATGTAGGCCTCTTAGCGCTTAGCATGTCCAATTGCAGTTTCTACAGAAAGAGTGTTTCAGAACGGCTCAATCAAAAGTAAGGTTCAACCCTGTTAGCTGAATGCACAGAACAGAAAGAGTTTTCACAGAATGCTACTGTGTAGTTTATATTTGAATATATTTCTTTTTCCACTATTACCCTCTTAGCGCTCCGAATGTCCACTTGCATTTTCTACAGAAAGAGTGTTCAGAACTGCGCAATCAAAAGTATGGTTTAACTCTGTTAGCTTAATGAACATATCAGAAATAAGTTTCACACAATGCTTCTGTGTAGTTTTTATTTGAAGATATTATTTTTCCCAATAGAGGCCTCTTAGCGCTCAGAATGTCCAATTGCAGTTTCTACAGAAAGAGTGTTTAAGAAAGGCTCAATCAAAAGTAAGGTTCAACTCTGTTAGTTGAATGCACAGAACAGAAAGTAGTTTCATACAATGCTTCTGTGTAGTTTATATTTGAACATATTTTTTTCTCCACTATTACCCACTTAGCGCTACGAATGTCCAGTTGCATTTTCTACAGACAGAGTGTTTCAAAACTGCTCAATCAAAAGTATGGTTTAACTCTGTTAGCTGAATCCTCAGATCAGAAAGAAGTTTCACAGAATGCTTCTGTGTAGTTTATATTTGAATATATTCCTTTTTCCACTACTACTCTCTTAGCGCTCAAATGTCCAGTTGCATTTTCTACAGAAAGAGTGTTCAGATCTGCTGAATCAAAAGTATGGTTTAACTCTGTTAGCTGAATGCACAGATCAGAAAGAAGTTTCACAGAATGATTCTGTGTAGTTTATATTTGGAGACATTCCTTTTTCCACTATTACCCTCTTAGCGCTCCGAATCTCCACTTGCATTTTCTACAGAAAGAGTGTTTCAGAACGGCTCAATCAAAACTAAGGTTCAACTCTTTTAGTTGAACAAACAGAACAGAAAGAAGTTTCACACAATTCTTCTGTGTAGTTTTTATTTGTAGACATTCTTTTTCCCAATATAGGCCTCTTAGCGCTCAGAATGTCCAATTGCAGTTTCTACAGAAAGAGTGTTTCAGAACGGCTCAATCAAAAGTAAGGTTCAACTCTGTTAGTTGAATGCACAGAACAGCAAGAAGTTTCACAGAATGCTTCTGTGTAGTTTATTTTTAACATATTTTTTTTCCACTATAACCCACATAGCGCTACAAATGTCCAGTTGCATTTTCTACAGACAGAGTGTTTCAAAACTGCTCAATCAAAAGTATGGTTTAACTCTGTTAGCTGAATGCTCAGATCAGAAAGAAGTTTCACAGAATGCTTCTGTGTAGTTTATATTTGAATATATTCCTTTTTCCACTACTACTCTCTTAGCGCTCAAATGTCCAGTTGCATTTTCTACAGAAAGAGTGTTCAGATCTGCTCAATCAAAAGTATGGTTTAACTCTGTTAGCTGAATGCACAGATCAGAAAGAAGTTTCACCGAATGATTCTGTGTAGTTTATATTTGGAGACATTCCTTTTTCCACTATTACCCTCTTAGCGCTCCGAATCTCCACTTGCATTTTCTACAGAAAGGGTGTTTCAGAACGGCTCAATCAAAACTAAGGTTCAACTCTTTTAGTTGAACAAACAGAACAGAAAGAAGTTTCACACAATTCTTCTGTGTAGTTTTTATTTGTAGACATTCTTTTTCCCAATATAGGCCTCTTAGCGCTCAGAATGTCCAATTGCAGTTTCTACAGAAAGAGTGTTTCAGAACGGCTCAATCAAAAGTAAGGTTCAACTCTGTTAGTTGAATGCACAGAACAGCAAGAAGTTTCACAGAATGCTTCTGTGTAGTTTATATTTGAACATATTCTTTTTTCCACTATTACCCACTTAGCTCTACGAATGTCCAGTTGCATTTTCTACAGACAGAGTGTTTCAAAACTGCTCAATCAAAAGTATGGTTTAACTCTGTTAGCTGAATGCTCAGATCAGAAAGAAGTTTCACAGAATGCTTCTGTGTAGTTTATATTTGAATATATTCCTTTTTCCACTACTACGCTCTTAGCGCTCCAAATGTCCAGTTGCATTTTCTACAGAAAGAGTGTTCAGATCTGCTCAATCAAAAGTATGGTTTAACTCTGTTAGCTGAATGCACAGATCAGAAAGAAGTTTCACCGAATGATTCTGTGTAGTTTATATTTGAAGACATTCCTTTTTCCACTATTACCCTCTTAGCGCTCCGAATCTCCACTTCCATTTTCTACAAAAAGAGTGTTCATAACTGCTCAATCAAAAATATGTTTTATCTCTGTTAACTGAATTTACAGATCAGAAATAAGTTTCACAGAATGCATCTGTGTAGTTTTTATTTGAAGATATTCTTTTTCCCAATGTAGGCCTCTTAGCGCTTAGCATGTCCAATTGCAGTTTCTACAGAAAGAGTGTTTCAGAACGGCTCAATCAAAAGTAAGGTTCAACCCTGTTAGCTGAATGCACAGAACAGAAAGAGTTTTCACAGAATGCTACTGTGTAGTTTATATTTGAATATATTTCTTTTTCCACTATTACCCTCTTAGCGCTCCGAATGTCCACTTGCATTTTCTACAGAAAGAGTGTTCAGAACTGCGCAATCAAAAGTATGGTTTAACTCTGTTAGCTTAATGAACATATCAGAAATAAGTTTCACACAATGCTTCTGTGTAGTTTTTATTTGAAGATATTATTTTTCCCAATAGAGGCCTCTTAGCGCTCAGAATGTCCAATTGCAGTTTCTACAGAAAGAGTGTTTCAGAAAGGCTCAATCAAAAGTAAGGTTCAACTCTGTTAGTTGAATGCACAGAACAGAAAGAAGTTTCATACAATGCTTCTGTGTAGTTTATATTTGAACATATTTTTTTCTCCACTATTACCCACTTAGCGCTACGAATGTCCAGTTGCATTTTCTACAGACAGAGTGTTTCAAAACTGCTCAATCAAAAGTATGGTTTAACTCTGTTAGCTGAATCCTCAGATCAGAAAGAAGTTTCACAGAATGCTTCTGTGTAGTTTATATTTGAATATATTCCTTTTTCCACTACTACTCTCTTAGCGCTCAAATGTCCAGTTGCATTTTCTACAGAAAGAGTGTTCAGATCTGCTGAATCAAAAGTATGGTTTAACTCTGTTAGCTGAATGCACAGATCAGAAAGAAGTTTCACAGAATGATTCTGTGTAGTTTATATTTGGAGACATTCCTTTTTCCACTATTACCCTCTTAGCGCTCCGAATCTCCACTTGCATTTTCTACAGAAAGAGTGTTTCAGAACGGCTCAATCAAAACTAAGGTTCAACTCTTTTAGTTGAACAAACAGAACAGAAAGAAGTTTCACACAATTCTTCTGTGTAGTTTTTATTTGTAGACATTCTTTTTCCCAATATAGGCCTCTTAGCGCTCAGAATGTCCAATTGCAGTTTCTACAGAAAGAGTGTTTCAGAACGGCTCAATCAAAAGTAAGGTTCAACTCTGTTAGTTGAATGCACAGAACAGCAAGAAGTTTCACAGAATGCTTCTGTGTAGTTTATTTTTAACATATTTTTTTTCCACTATAACCCACATAGCGCTACAAATGTCCAGTTGCATTTTCTACAGACAGAGTGTTTCAAAACTGCTCAATCAAAAGTATGGTTTAACTCTGTTAGCTGAATGCTCAGATCAGAAAGAAGTTTCACAGAATGCTTCTGTGTAGTTTATATTTGAATATATTCCTTTTTCCACTACTACTCTCTTAGCGCTCAAATGTCCAGTTGCATTTTCTACAGAAAGAGTGTTCAGATCTGCTGAATCAAAAGTATGGTTTAACTCTGTTAGCTGAATGCACAGATCAGAAAGAAGTTTCACCGAATGATTCTGTGTAGTTTATATTTGGAGACATTCCTTTTTCCACTATTACCCTCTTAGCGCTCCGAATCTCCACTTGCATTTTCTACAGAAAGGGTGTTTCAGAACGGCTCAATCAAAACTAAGGTTCAACTCTTTTAGTTGAACAAACAGAACAGAAAGAAGTTTCACACAATTCTTCTGTGTAGTTTTTATTTGTAGACATTCTTTTTCCCAATATAGGCCTCTTAGCGCTCAGAATGTCCAATTGCAGTTTCTACAGAAAGAGTGTTTCAGAACGGCTCAATCAAAAGTAAGGTTCAACTCTGTTAGTTGAATGCACAGAACAGCAAGAAGTTTCACAGAATGCTTCTGTGTAGTTTATATTTGAACATATTCTTTTTTCCACTATTACCCACTTAGCTCTACGAATGTCCAGTTGCATTTTCTACAGACAGAGTGTTTCAAAACTGCTCAATCAAAAGTATGGTTTAACTCTGTTAGCTGAATGCTCAGATCAGAAAGAAGTTTCACAGAATGCTTCTGTGTAGTTTATATTTGAATATATTCCTTTTTCCACTACTACGCTCTTAGCGCTCCAAATGTCCAGTTGCATTTTCTACAGAAAGAGTGTTCAGATCTGCTCAATCAAAAGTATGGTTTAACTCTGTTAGCTGAATGCACAGATCAGAAAGAAGTTTCACCGAATGATTCTGTGTAGTTTATATTTGAAGACATTCCTTTTTCCACTATTACCCTCTTAGCGCTCCGAATCTCCACTTCCATTTTCTACAAAAAGAGTGTTCATAACTGCTCAATCAAAAATATGTTTTATCTCTGTTAACTGAATTTACAGATCAGAAATAAGTTTCACAGAATGCATCTGTGTAGTTTTTATTTGAAGATATTCTTTTTCCCAATGTAGGCCTCTTAGCGCTTAGCATGTCCAATTGCAGTTTCTACAGAAAGAGTGTTTCAGAACGGCTCAATCAAAAGTAAGGTTCAACCCTGTTAGCTGAATGCACAGAACAGAAAGAGTTTTCACAGAATGCTACTGTGTAGTTTATATTTGAATATATTTCTTTTTCCACTATTACCCTCTTAGCGCTCCGAATGTCCACTTGCATTTTCTACAGAAAGAGTGTTCAGAACTGCGCAATCAAAAGTATGGTTTAACTCTGTTAGCTTAATGAACATATCAGAAATAAGTTTCACACAATGCTTCTGTGTAGTTTTTATTTGAAGATATTATTTTTCCCAATAGAGGCCTCTTAGCGCTCAGAATGTCCAATTGCAGTTTCTACAGAAAGAGTGTTTCAGAAAGGCTCAATCAAAAGTAAGGTTCAACTCTGTTAGTTGAATGCACAGAACAGAAAGAAGTTTCATACAATGCTTCTGTGTAGTTTATATTTGAACATATTTTTTTCTCCACTATTACCCACTTAGCGCTACGAATGTCCAGTTGCATTTTCTACAGACAGAGTGTTTCAAAACTGCTCAATCAAAAGTATGGTTTAACTCTGTTAGCTGAATCCTCAGATCAGAAAGAAGTTTCACAGAATGCTTCTGTGTAGTTTATATTTGAATATATTCCTTTTTCCACTACTACTCTCTTAGCGCTCAAATGTCCAGTTGCATTTTCTACAGAAAGAGTGTTCAGATCTGCTGAATCAAAAGTATGGTTTAACTCTGTTAGCTGAATGCACAGATCAGAAAGAAGTTTCACAGAATGATTCTGTGTAGTTTATATTTGGAGACATTCCTTTTTCCACTATTACCCTCTTAGCGCTCCGAATCTCCACTTGCATTTTCTACAGAAAGAGTGTTTCAGAACGGCTCAATCAAAACTAAGGTTCAACTCTTTTAGTTGAACAAACAGAACAGAAAGAAGTTTCACACAATTCTTCTGTGTAGTTTTTATTTGTAGACATTCTTTTTCCCAATATAGGCCTCTTAGCGCTCAGAATGTCCAATTGCAGTTTCTACAGAAAGAGTGTTTCAGAACGGCTCAATCAAAAGTAAGGTTCAACTCTGTTAGTTGAATGCACAGAACAGCAAGAAGTTTCACAGAATGCTTCTGTGTAGTTTATTTTTAACATATTTTTTTTCCACTATAACCCACATAGCGCTACAAATGTCCAGTTGCATTTTCTACAGACAGAGTGTTTCAAAACTGCTCAATCAAAAGTATGGTTTAACTCTGTTAGCTGAATGCTCAGATCAGAAAGAAGTTTCACAGAATGCTTCTGTGTAGTTTATATTTGAATATATTCCTTTTTCCACTACTACTCTCTTAGCGCTCAAATGTCCAGTTGCATTTTCTACAGAAAGAGTGTTCAGATCTGCTGAATCAAAAGTATGGTTTAACTCTGTTAGCTGAATGCACAGATCAGAAAGAAGTTTCACAGAATGATTCTGTGTAGTTTATATTTGGAGACATTCCTTTTTCCACTATTACCCTCTTAGCGCTCCGAATCTCCACTTGCATTTTCTACAGAAAGGGTGTTTCAGAACGGCTCAATCAAAACTAAGGTTCAACTCTTTTAGTTGAACAAACAGAACAGAAAGAAGTTTCACACAATTCTTCTGTGTAGTTTTTATTTGTAGACATTCTTTTTCCCAATATAGGCCTCTTAGCGCTCAGAATGTCCAATTGCAGTTTCTACAGAAAGAGTGTTTCAGAACGGCTCAATCAAAAGTAAGGTTCAACTCTGTTAGTTGAATGCACAGAACAGCAAGAAGTTTCACAGAATGCTTCTGTGTAGTTTATATTTGAACATATTCTTTTTTCCACTATTACCCACTTAGCTCTACGAATGTCCAGTTGCATTTTCTACAGACAGAGTGTTTCAAAACTGCTCAATCAAAAGTATGGTTTAACTCTGTTAGCTGAATGCTCAGATCAGAAAGAAGTTTCACAGAATGCTTCTGTGTAGTTTATATTTGAATATATTCCTTTTTCCACTACTACGCTCTTAGCGCTCCAAATGTCCAGTTGCATTTTCTACAGAAAGAGTGTTCAGATCTGCTCAATCAAAAGTATGGTTTAACTCTGTTAGCTGAATGCACAGATCAGAAAGAAGTTTCACCGAATGATTCTGTGTAGTTTATATTTGAAGACATTCCTTTTTCCACTATTACCCTCTTAGCGCTCCGAATCTCCACTTCCATTTTCTACAAAAAGAGTGTTCATAACTGCTCAATCAAAAATATGTTTTATCTCTGTTAACTGAATTTACAGATCAGAAATAAGTTTCACAGAATGCATCTGTGTAGTTTTTATTTGAAGATATTCTTTTTCCCAATGTAGGCCTCTTAGCGCTTAGCATGTCCAATTGCAGTTTCTACAGAAAGAGTGTTTCAGAACGGCTCAATCAAAAGTAAGGTTCAACCCTGTTAGCTGAATGCACAGAACAGAAAGAGTTTTCACAGAATGCTACTGTGTAGTTTATATTTGAATATATTTCTTTTTCCACTATTACCCTCTTAGCGCTCCGAATGTCCACTTGCATTTTCTACAGAAAGAGTGTTCAGAACTGCGCAATCAAAAGTATGGTTTAACTCTGTTAGCTTAATGAACATATCAGAAATAAGTTTCACACAATGCTTCTGTGTAGTTTTTATTTGAAGATATTATTTTTCCCAATAGAGGCCTCTTAGCGCTCAGAATGTCCAATTGCAGTTTCTACAGAAAGAGTGTTTCAGAAAGGCTCAATCAAAAGTAAGGTTCAACTCTGTTAGTTGAATGCACAGAACAGAAAGAAGTTTCATACAATGCTTCTGTGTAGTTTATATTTGAACATATTTTTTTCTCCACTATTACCCACTTAGCGCTACGAATGTCCAGTTGCATTTTCTACAGACAGAGTGTTTCAAAACTGCTCAATCAAAAGTATGGTTTAACTCTGTTAGCTGAATCCTCAGATCAGAAAGAAGTTTCACAGAATGCTTCTGTGTAGTTTATATTTGAATATATTCCTTTTTCCACTACTACTCTCTTAGCGCTCAAATGTCCAGTTGCATTTTCTACAGAAAGAGTGTTCAGATCTGCTGAATCAAAAGTATGGTTTAACTCTGTTAGCTGAATGCACAGATCAGAAAGAAGTTTCACAGAATGATTCTGTGTAGTTTATATTTGGAGACATTCCTTTTTCCACTATTACCCTCTTAGCGCTCCGAATCTCCACTTGCATTTTCTACAGAAAGAGTGTTTCAGAACGGCTCAATCAAAACTAAGGTTCAACTCTTTTAGTTGAACAAACAGAACAGAAAGAAGTTTCACACAATTCTTCTGTGTAGTTTTTATTTGTAGACATTCTTTTTCCCAATATAGGCCTCTTAGCGCTCAGAATGTCCAATTGCAGTTTCTACAGAAAGAGTGTTTCAGAACGGCTCAATCAAAAGTAAGGTTCAACTCTGTTAGTTGAATGCACAGAACAGCAAGAAGTTTCACAGAATGCTTCTGTGTAGTTTATTTTTAACATATTTTTTTTCCACTATAACCCACATAGCGCTACAAATGTCCAGTTGCATTTTCTACAGACAGAGTGTTTCAAAACTGCTCAATCAAAAGTATGGTTTAACTCTGTTAGCTGAATGCTCAGATCAGAAAGAAGTTTCACAGAATGCTTCTGTGTAGTTTATATTTGAATATATTCCTTTTTCCACTACTACTCTCTTAGCGCTCAAATGTCCAGTTGCATTTTCTACAGAAAGAGTGTTCAGATCTGCTGAATCAAAAGTATGGTTTAACTCTGTTAGCTGAATGCACAGATCAGAAAGAAGTTTCACAGAATGATTCTGTGTAGTTTATATTTGGAGACATTCCTTTTTCCACTATTACCCTCTTAGCGCTCCGAATCTCCACTTGCATTTTCTACAGAAAGGGTGTTTCAGAACGGCTCAATCAAAACTAAGGTTCAACTCTTTTAGTTGAACAAACAGAACAGAAAGAAGTTTCACACAATTCTTCTGTGTAGTTTTTATTTGTAGACATTCTTTTTCCCAATATAGGCCTCTTAGCGCTCAGAATGTCCAATTGCAGTTTCTACAGAAAGAGTGTTTCAGAACGGCTCAATCAAAAGTAAGGTTCAACTCTGTTAGTTGAATGCACAGAACAGCAAGAAGTTTCACAGAATGCTTCTGTGTAGTTTATATTTGAACATATTCTTTTTTCCACTATTACCCACTTAGCTCTACGAATGTCCAGTTGCATTTTCTACAGACAGAGTGTTTCAAAACTGCTCAATCAAAAGTATGGTTTAACTCTGTTAGCTGAATGCTCAGATCAGAAAGAAGTTTCACAGAATGCTTCTGTGTAGTTTATATTTGAATATATTCCTTTTTCCACTACTACGCTCTTAGCGCTCCAAATGTCCAGTTGCATTTTCTACAGAAAGAGTGTTCAGATCTGCTCAATCAAAAGTATGGTTTAACTCTGTTAGCTGAATGCACAGATCAGAAAGAAGTTTCACCGAATGATTCTGTGTAGTTTATATTTGAAGACATTCCTTTTTCCACTATTACCCTCTTAGCGCTCCGAATCTCCACTTCCATTTTCTACAAAAAGAGTGTTCATAACTGCTCAATCAAAAATATGTTTTATCTCTGTTAACTGAATTTACAGATCAGAAATAAGTTTCACAGAATGCATCTGTGTAGTTTTTATTTGAAGATATTCTTTTTCCCAATGTAGGCCTCTTAGCGCTTAGCATGTCCAATTGCAGTTTCTACAGAAAGAGTGTTTCAGAACGGCTCAATCAAAAGTAAGGTTCAACCCTGTTAGCTGAATGCACAGAACAGAAAGAGTTTTCACAGAATGCTACTGTGTAGTTTATATTTGAATATATTTCTTTTTCCACTATTACCCTCTTAGCGCTCCGAATGTCCACTTGCATTTTCTACAGAAAGAGTGTTCAGAACTGCGCAATCAAAAGTATGGTTTAACTCTGTTAGCTTAATGAACATATCAGAAATAAGTTTCACACAATGCTTCTGTGTAGTTTTTATTTGAAGATATTATTTTTCCCAATAGAGGCCTCTTAGCGCTCAGAATGTCCAATTGCAGTTTCTACAGAAAGAGTGTTTCAGAAAGGCTCAATCAAAAGTAAGGTTCAACTCTGTTAGTTGAATGCACAGAACAGAAAGAAGTTTCATACAATGCTTCTGTGTAGTTTATATTTGAACATATTTTTTTCTCCACTATTACCCACTTAGCGCTACGAATGTCCAGTTGCATTTTCTACAGACAGAGTGTTTCAAAACTGCTCAATCAAAAGTATGGTTTAACTCTGTTAGCTGAATCCTCAGATCAGAAAGAAGTTTCACAGAATGCTTCTGTGTAGTTTATATTTGAATATATTCCTTTTTCCACTACTACTCTCTTAGCGCTCAAATGTCCAGTTGCATTTTCTACAGAAAGAGTGTTCAGATCTGCTGAATCAAAAGTATGGTTTAACTCTGTTAGCTGAATGCACAGATCAGAAAGAAGTTTCACAGAATGATTCTGTGTAGTTTATATTTGGAGACATTCCTTTTTCCACTATTACCCTCTTAGCGCTCCGAATCTCCACTTGCATTTTCTACAGAAAGAGTGTTTCAGAACGGCTCAATCAAAACTAAGGTTCAACTCTTTTAGTTGAACAAACAGAACAGAAAGAAGTTTCACACAATTCTTCTGTGTAGTTTTTATTTGTAGACATTCTTTTTCCCAATATAGGCCTCTTAGCGCTCAGAATGTCCAATTGCAGTTTCTACAGAAAGAGTGTTTCAGAACGGCTCAATCAAAAGTAAGGTTCAACTCTGTTAGTTGAATGCACAGAACAGCAAGAAGTTTCACAGAATGCTTCTGTGTAGTTTATTTTTAACATATTTTTTTTCCACTATAACCCACATAGCGCTACAAATGTCCAGTTGCATTTTCTACAGACAGAGTGTTTCAAAACTGCTCAATCAAAAGTATGGTTTAACTCTGTTAGCTGAATGCTCAGATCAGAAAGAAGTTTCACAGAATGCTTCTGTGTAGTTTATATTTGAATATATTCCTTTTTCCACTACTACTCTCTTAGCGCTCAAATGTCCAGTTGCATTTTCTACAGAAAGAGTGTTCAGATCTGCTGAATCAAAAGTATGGTTTAACTCTGTTAGCTGAATGCACAGATCAGAAAGAAGTTTCACAGAATGATTCTGTGTAGTTTATATTTGGAGACATTCCTTTTTCCACTATTACCCTCTTAGCGCTCCGAATCTCCACTTGCATTTTCTACAGAAAGGGTGTTTCAGAACGGCTCAATCAAAACTAAGGTTCAACTCTTTTAGTTGAACAAACAGAACAGAAAGAAGTTTCACACAATTCTTCTGTGTAGTTTTTATTTGTAGACATTCTTTTTCCCAATATAGGCCTCTTAGCGCTCAGAATGTCCAATTGCAGTTTCTACAGAAAGAGTGTTTCAGAACGGCTCAATCAAAAGTAAGGTTCAACTCTGTTAGTTGAATGCACAGAACAGCAAGAAGTTTCACAGAATGCTTCTGTGTAGTTTATATTTGAACATATTCTTTTTTCCACTATTACCCACTTAGCTCTACGAATGTCCAGTTGCATTTTCTACAGACAGAGTGTTTCAAAACTGCTCAATCAAAAGTATGGTTTAACTCTGTTAGCTGAATGCTCAGATCAGAAAGAAGTTTCACAGAATGCTTCTGTGTAGTTTATATTTGAATATATTCCTTTTTCCACTACTACGCTCTTAGCGCTCCAAATGTCCAGTTGCATTTTCTACAGAAAGAGTGTTCAGATCTGCTCAATCAAAAGTATGGTTTAACTCTGTTAGCTGAATGCACAGATCAGAAAGAAGTTTCACCGAATGATTCTGTGTAGTTTATATTTGAAGACATTCCTTTTTCCACTATTACCCTCTTAGCGCTCCGAATCTCCACTTCCATTTTCTACAAAAAGAGTGTTCATAACTGCTCAATCAAAAATATGTTTTATCTCTGTTAACTGAATTTACAGATCAGAAATAAGTTTCACAGAATGCATCTGTGTAGTTTTTATTTGAAGATATTCTTTTTCCCAATGTAGGCCTCTTAGCGCTTAGCATGTCCAATTGCAGTTTCTACAGAAAGAGTGTTTCAGAACGGCTCAATCAAAAGTAAGGTTCAACCCTGTTAGCTGAATGCACAGAACAGAAAGAGTTTTCACAGAATGCTACTGTGTAGTTTATATTTGAATATATTTCTTTTTCCACTATTACCCTCTTAGCGCTCCGAATGTCCACTTGCATTTTCTACAGAAAGAGTGTTCAGAACTGCGCAATCAAAAGTATGGTTTAACTCTGTTAGCTTAATGAACATATCAGAAATAAGTTTCACACAATGCTTCTGTGTAGTTTTTATTTGAAGATATTATTTTTCCCAATAGAGGCCTCTTAGCGCTCAGAATGTCCAATTGCAGTTTCTACAGAAAGAGTGTTTAAGAAAGGCTCAATCAAAAGTAAGGTTCAACTCTGTTAGTTGAATGCACAGAACAGAAAGTAGTTTCATACAATGCTTCTGTGTAGTTTATATTTGAACATATTTTTTTCTCCACTATTACCCACTTAGCGCTACGAATGTCCAGTTGCATTTTCTACAGACAGAGTGTTTCAAAACTGCTCAATCAAAAGTATGGTTTAACTCTGTTAGCTGAATCCTCAGATCAGAAAGAAGTTTCACAGAATGCTTCTGTGTAGTTTATATTTGAATATATTCCTTTTTCCACTACTACTCTCTTAGCGCTCAAATGTCCAGTTGCATTTTCTACAGAAAGAGTGTTCAGATCTGCTGAATCAAAAGTATGGTTTAACTCTGTTAGCTGAATGCACAGATCAGAAAGAAGTTTCACAGAATGATTCTGTGTAGTTTATATTTGGAGACATTCCTTTTTCCACTATTACCCTCTTAGCGCTCCGAATCTCCACTTGCATTTTCTACAGAAAGAGTGTTTCAGAACGGCTCAATCAAAACTAAGGTTCAACTCTTTTAGTTGAACAAACAGAACAGAAAGAAGTTTCACACAATTCTTCTGTGTAGTTTTTATTTGTAGACATTCTTTTTCCCAATATAGGCCTCTTAGCGCTCAGAATGTCCAATTGCAGTTTCTACAGAAAGAGTGTTTCAGAACGGCTCAATCAAAAGTAAGGTTCAACTCTGTTAGTTGAATGCACAGAACAGCAAGAAGTTTCACAGAATGCTTCTGTGTAGTTTATTTTTAACATATTTTTTTTCCACTATAACCCACATAGCGCTACAAATGTCCAGTTGCATTTTCTACAGACAGAGTGTTTCAAAACTGCTCAATCAAAAGTATGGTTTAACTCTGTTAGCTGAATGCTCAGATCAGAAAGAAGTTTCACAGAATGCTTCTGTGTAGTTTATATTTGAATATATTCCTTTTTCCACTACTACTCTCTTAGCGCTCAAATGTCCAGTTGCATTTTCTACAGAAAGAGTGTTCAGATCTGCTGAATCAAAAGTATGGTTTAACTCTGTTAGCTGAATGCACAGATCAGAAAGAAGTTTCACCGAATGATTCTGTGTAGTTTATATTTGGAGACATTCCTTTTTCCACTATTACCCTCTTAGCGCTCCGAATCTCCACTTGCATTTTCTACAGAAAGGGTGTTTCAGAACGGCTCAATCAAAACTAAGGTTCAACTCTTTTAGTTGAACAAACAGAACAGAAAGAAGTTTCACACAATTCTTCTGTGTAGTTTTTATTTGTAGACATTCTTTTTCCCAATATAGGCCTCTTAGCGCTCAGAATGTCCAATTGCAGTTTCTACAGAAAGAGTGTTTCAGAACGGCTCAATCAAAAGTAAGGTTCAACTCTGTTAGTTGAATGCACAGAACAGCAAGAAGTTTCACAGAATGCTTCTGTGTAGTTTATATTTGAACATATTCTTTTTTCCACTATTACCCACTTAGCTCTACGAATGTCCAGTTGCATTTTCTACAGACAGAGTGTTTCAAAACTGCTCAATCAAAAGTATGGTTTAACTCTGTTAGCTGAATGCTCAGATCAGAAAGAAGTTTCACAGAATGCTTCTGTGTAGTTTATATTTGAATATATTCCTTTTTCCACTACTACGCTCTTAGCGCTCCAAATGTCCAGTTGCATTTTCTACAGAAAGAGTGTTCAGATCTGCTCAATCAAAAGTATGGTTTAACTCTGTTAGCTGAATGCACAGATCAGAAAGAAGTTTCACCGAATGATTCTGTGTAGTTTATATTTGAAGACATTCCTTTTTCCACTATTACCCTCTTAGCGCTCCGAATCTCCACTTCCATTTTCTACAAAAAGAGTGTTCATAACTGCTCAATCAAAAATATGTTTTATCTCTGTTAACTGAATTTACAGATCAGAAATAAGTTTCTCAGAATGCATCTGTGTAGTTTTTATTTGAAGATATTCTTTTTCCCAATGTAGGCCTCTTAGCGCTTAGCATGTCCAATTGCAGTTTCTACAGAAAGAGTGTTTCAGAACGGCTCAATCAAAAGTAAGGTTCAACCCTGTTAGCTGAATGCACAGAACAGAAAGAGTTTTCACAGAATGCTACTGTGTAGTTTATATTTGAATATATTTCTTTTTCCACTATTACCCTCTTAGCGCTCCGAATGTCCACTTGCATTTTCTACAGAAAGAGTGTTCAGAACTGCGCAATCAAAAGTATGGTTTAACTCTGTTAGCTTAATGAACATATCAGAAATAAGTTTCACACAATGCTTCTGTGTAGTTTTTATTTGAAGATATTATTTTTCCCAATAGAGGCCTCTTAGCGCTCAGAATGTCCAATTGCAGTTTCTACAGAAAGAGTGTTTCAGAAAGGCTCAATCAAAAGTAAGGTTCAACTCTGTTAGTTGAATGCACAGAACAGAAAGAAGTTTCATACAATGCTTCTGTGTAGTTTATATTTGAACATATTTTTTTCTCCACTATTACCCACTTAGCGCTACGAATGTCCAGTTGCATTTTCTACAGACAGAGTGTTTCAAAACTGCTCAATCAAAAGTATGGTTTAACTCTGTTAGCTGAATCCTCAGATCAGAAAGAAGTTTCACAGAATGCTTCTGTGTAGTTTATATTTGAATATATTCCTTTTTCCACTACTACTCTCTTAGCGCTCAAATGTCCAGTTGCATTTTCTACAGAAAGAGTGTTCAGATCTGCTGAATCAAAAGTATGGTTTAACTCTGTTAGCTGAATGCACAGATCAGAAAGTAGTTTCACAGAATGATTCTGTGTAGTTTATATTTGGAGACATTCCTTTTTCCACTATTACCCTCTTAGCGCTCCGAATCTCCACTTGCATTTTCTACAGAAAGAGTGTTTCAGAACGGCTCAATCAAAACTAAGGTTCAACTCTTTTAGTTGAACAAACAGAACAGAAAGAAGTTTCACACAATTCTTCTGTGTAGTTTTTATTTGTAGACATTCTTTTTCCCAATATAGGCCTCTTAGCGCTCAGAATGTCCAATTGCAGTTTCTACAGAAAGAGTGTTTCAGAACGGCTCAATCAAAAGTAAGGTTCAACTCTGTTAGTTGAATGCACAGAACAGCAAGAAGTTTCACAGAATGCTTCTGTGTAGTTTATTTTTAACATATTTTTTTTCCACTATAACCCACATAGCGCTACAAATGTCCAGTTGCATTTTCTACAGACAGAGTGTTTCAAAACTGCTCAATCAAAAGTATGGTTTAACTCTGTTAGCTGAATGCTCAGATCAGAAAGAAGTTTCACAGAATGCTTCTGTGTAGTTTATATTTGAATATATTCCTTTTTCCACTACTACTCTCTTAGCGCTCAAATGTCCAGTTGCATTTTCTACAGAAAGAGTGTTCAGATCTGCTGAATCAAAAGTATGGTTTAACTCTGTTAGCTGAATGCACAGATCAGAAAGAAGTTTCACAGAATGATTCTGTGTAGTTTATATTTGGAGACATTCCTTTTTCCACTATTACCCTCTTAGCGCTCCGAATCTCCACTTGCATTTTCTACAGAAAGGGTGTTTCAGAACGGCTCAATCAAAACTAAGGTTCAACTCTTTTAGTTGAACAAACAGAACAGAAAGAAGTTTCACACAATTCTTCTGTGTAGTTTTTATTTGTAGACATTCTTTTTCCCAATATAGGCCTCTTAGCGCTCAGAATGTCCAATTGCAGTTTCTACAGAAAGACTGTTTCAGAACGGCTCAATCAAAAGTAAGGTTCAACTCTGTTAGTTGAATGCACAGAACAGCAAGAAGTTTCACAGAATGCTTCTGTGTAGTTTATATTTGAACATATTCTTTTTTCCACTATTACCCACTTAGCTCTACGAATGTCCAGTTGCATTTTCTACAGACAGAGTGTTTCAAAACTGCTCAATCAAAAGTATGGTTTAACTCTGTTAGCTGAATGCTCAGATCAGAAAGAAGTTTCACAGAATGCTTCTGTGTAGTTTATATTTGAATATATTCCTTTTTCCACTACTACGCTCTTAGCGCTCCAAATGTCCAGTTGCATTTTCTACAGAAAGAGTGTTCAGATCTGCTCAATCAAAAGTATGGTTTAACTCTGTTAGCTGAATGCACAGATCAGAAAGAAGTTTCACCGAATGATTCTGTGTAGTTTATATTTGAAGACATTCCTTTTTCCACTATTACCCTCTTAGCGCTCCGAATCTCCACTTCCATTTTCTACAAAAAGAGTGTTCATAACTGCTCAATCAAAAATATGTTTTATCTCTGTTAACTGAATTTACAGATCAGAAATAAGTTTCACACAATGCATCTGTGTAGTTTTTATTTGAAGATATTCTTTTTCCCAATGTAGGCCTCTTAGCGCTTAGCATGTCCAATTGCAGTTTCTACAGAAAGAGTGTTTCAGAACGGCTCAATCAAAAGTAAGGTTCAACCCTGTTAGCTGAATGCACAGAACAGAAAGAGTTTTCACAGAATGCTACTGTGTAGTTTATATTTGAATATATTTCTTTTTCCACTATTACCCTCTTAGCGCTCCGAATGTCCACTTGCATTTTCTACAGAAAGAGTGTTCAGAACTGCGCAATCAAAAGTATGGTTTAACTCTGTTAGCTTAATGAACATATCAGAAATAAGTTTCACACAATGCTTCTGTGTAGTTTTTATTTGAAGATATTATTTTTCCCAATAGAGGCCTCTTAGCGCTCAGAATGTCCAATTGCAGTTTCTACAGAAAGAGTGTTTCAGAAAGGCTCAATCAAAAGTAAGGTTCAACTCTGTTAGTTGAATGCACAGAACAGAAAGAAGTTTCATACAATGCTTCTGTGTAGTTTATATTTGAACATATTTTTTTCTCCACTATTACCCACTTAGCGCTACGAATGTCCAGTTGCATTTTCTACAGACAGAGTGTTTCAAAACTGCTCAATCAAAAGTATGGTTTAACTCTGTTAGCTGAATCCTCAGATCAGAAAGAAGTTTCACAGAATGCTTCTGTGTAGTTTATATTTGAATATATTCCTTTTTCCACTACTACTCTCTTAGCGCTCAAATGTCCAGTTGCATTTTCTACAGAAAGAGTGTTCAGATCTGCTGAATCAAAAGTATGGTTTAACTCTGTTAGCTGAATGCACAGATCAGAAAGAAGTTTCACAGAATGATTCTGTGTAGTTTATATTTGGAGACATTCCTTTTTCCACTATTACCCTCTTAGCGCTCCGAATCTCCACTTGCATTTTCTACAGAAAGAGTGTTTCAGAACGGCTCAATCAAAACTAAGGTTCAACTCTTTTAGTTGAACAAACAGAACAGAAAGAAGTTTCACACAATTCTTCTGTGTAGTTTTTATTTGTAGACATTCTTTTTCCCAATATAGGCCTCTTAGCGCTCAGAATGTCCAATTGCAGTTTCTACAGAAAGAGTGTTTCAGAACGGCTCAATCAAAAGTAAGGTTCAACTCTGTTAGTTGAATGCACAGAACAGCAAGAAGTTTCACAGAATGCTTCTGTGTAGTTTATTTTTAACATATTTTTTTTCCACTATAACCCACATAGCGCTACAAATGTCCAGTTGCATTTTCTACAGACAGAGTGTTTCAAAACTGCTCAATCAAAAGTATGGTTTAACTCTGTTAGCTGAATGCTCAGATCAGAAAGAAGTTTCACAGAATGCTTCTGTGTAGTTTATATTTGAATATATTCCTTTTTCCACTACTACTCTCTTAGCGCTCAAATGTCCAGTTGCATTTTCTACAGAAAGAGTGTTCAGATCTGCTGAATCAAAAGTATGGTTTAACTCTGTTAGCTGAATGCACAGATCAGAAAGAAGTTTCACAGAATGATTCTGTGTAGTTTATATTTGGAGACATTCCTTTTTCCACTATTACCCTCTTAGCGCTCCGAATCTCCACTTGCATTTTCTACAGAAAGGGTGTTTCAGAACGGCTCAATCAAAACTAAGGTTCAACTCTTTTAGTTGAACAAACAGAACAGAAAGAAGTTTCACACAATTCTTCTGTGTAGTTTTTATTTGTAGACATTCTTTTTCCCAATATAGGCCTCTTAGCGCTCAGAATGTCCAATTGCAGTTTCTACAGAAAGAGTGTTTCAGAACGGCTCAATCAAAAGTAAGGTTCAACTCTGTTAGTTGAATGCACAGAACAGCAAGAAGTTTCACAGAATGCTTCTGTGTAGTTTATATTTGAACATATTCTTTTTTCCACTATTACCCACTTAGCTCTACGAATGTCCAGTTGCATTTTCTACAGACAGAGTGTTTCAAAACTGCTCAATCAAAAGTATGGTTTAACTCTGTTAGCTGAATGCTCAGATCAGAAAGAAGTTTCACAGAATGCTTCTGTGTAGTTTATATTTGAATATATTCCTTTTTCCACTACTACGCTCTTAGCGCTCCAAATGTCCAGTTGCATTTTCTACAGAAAGAGTGTTCAGATCTGCTCAATCAAAAGTATGGTTTAACTCTGTTAGCTGAATGCACAGATCAGAAAGAAGTTTCACCGAATGATTCTGTGTAGTTTATATTTGAAGACATTCCTTTTTCCACTATTACCCTCTTAGCGCTCCGAATCTCCACTTCCATTTTCTACAAAAAGAGTGTTCATAACTGCTCAATCAAAAATATGTTTTATCTCTGTTAACTGAATTTACAGATCAGAAATAAGTTTCACAGAATGCATCTGTGTAGTTTTTATTTGAAGATATTCTTTTTCCCAATGTAGGCCTCTTAGCGCTTAGCATGTCCAATTGCAGTTTCTACAGAAAGAGTGTTTCAGAACGGCTCAATCAAAAGTAAGGTTCAACCCTGTTAGCTGAATGCACAGAACAGAAAGAGTTTTCACAGAATGCTACTGTGTAGTTTATATTTGAATATATTTCTTTTTCCACTATTACCCTCTTAGCGCTCCGAATGTCCACTTGCATTTTCTACAGAAAGAGTGTTCAGAACTGCGCAATCAAAAGTATGGTTTAACTCTGTTAGCTTAATGAACATATCAGAAATAAGTTTCACACAATGCTTCTGTGTAGTTTTTATTTGAAGATATTATTTTTCCCAATAGAGGCCTCTTAGCGCTCAGAATGTCCAATTGCAGTTTCTACAGAAAGAGTGTTTCAGAAAGGCTCAATCAAAAGTAAGGTTCAACTCTGTTAGTTGAATGCACAGAACAGAAAGAAGTTTCATACAATGCTTCTGTGTAGTTTATATTTGAACATATTTTTTTCTCCACTATTACCCACTTAGCGCTACGAATGTCCAGTTGCATTTTCTACAGACAGAGTGTTTCAAAACTGCTCAATCAAAAGTATGGTTTAACTCTGTTAGCTGAATCCTCAGATCAGAAAGAAGTTTCACAGAATGCTTCTGTGTAGTTTATATTTGAATATATTCCTTTTTCCACTACTACTCTCTTAGCGCTCAAATGTCCAGTTGCATTTTCTACAGAAAGAGTGTTCAGATCTGCTGAATCAAAAGTATGGTTTAACTCTGTTAGCTGAATGCACAGATCAGAAAGAAGTTTCACAGAATGATTCTGTGTAGTTTATATTTGGAGACATTCCTTTTTCCACTATTACCCTCTTAGCGCTCCGAATCTCCACTTGCATTTTCTACAGAAAGAGTGTTTCAGAACGGCTCAATCAAAACTAAGGTTCAACTCTTTTAGTTGAACAAACAGAACAGAAAGAAGTTTCACACAATTCTTCTGTGTAGTTTTTATTTGTAGACATTCTTTTTCCCAATATAGGCCTCTTAGCGCTCAGAATGTCCAATTGCAGTTTCTACAGAAAGAGTGTTTCAGAACGGCTCAATCAAAAGTAAGGTTCAACTCTGTTAGTTGAATGCACAGAACAGCAAGAAGTTTCACAGAATGCTTCTGTGTAGTTTATTTTTAACATATTTTTTTTCCACTATAACCCACATAGCGCTACAAATGTCCAGTTGCATTTTCTACAGACAGAGTGTTTCAAAACTGCTCAATCAAAAGTATGGTTTAACTCTGTTAGCTGAATGCTCAGATCAGAAAGAAGTTTCACAGAATGCTTCTGTGTAGTTTATATTTGAATATATTCCTTTTTCCACTACTACTCTCTTAGCGCTCAAATGTCCAGTTGCATTTTCTACAGAAAGAGTGTTCAGATCTGCTGAATCAAAAGTATGGTTTAACTCTGTTAGCTGAATGCACAGATCAGAAAGAAGTTTCACAGAATGATTCTGTGTAGTTTATATTTGGAGACATTCCTTTTTCCACTATTACCCTCTTAGCGCTCCGAATCTCCACTTGCATTTTCTACAGAAAGGGTGTTTCAGAACGGCTCAATCAAAACTAAGGTTCAACTCTTTTAGTTGAACAAACAGAACAGAAAGAAGTTTCACACAATTCTTCTGTGTAGTTTTTATTTGTAGACATTCTTTTTCCCAATATAGGCCTCTTAGCGCTCAGAATGTCCAATTGCAGTTTCTACAGAAAGACTGTTTCAGAACGGCTCAATCAAAAGTAAGGTTCAACTCTGTTAGTTGAATGCACAGAACAGCAAGAAGTTTCACAGAATGCTTCTGTGTAGTTTATATTTGAACATATTCTTTTTTCCACTATTACCCACTTAGCTCTACGAATGTCCAGTTGCATTTTCTACAGACAGAGTGTTTCAAAACTGCTCAATCAAAAGTATGGTTTAACTCTGTTAGCTGAATGCTCAGATCAGAAAGAAGTTTCACAGAATGCTTCTGTGTAGTTTATATTTGAATATATTCCTTTTTCCACTACTACGCTCTTAGCGCTCCAAATGTCCAGTTGCATTTTCTACAGAAAGAGTCTTCAGATCTGCTCAATCAAAAGTATGGTTTAACTCTGTTAGCTGAATGCACAGATCAGAAAGAAGTTTCACCGAATGATTCTGTGTAGTTTATATTTGAAGACATTCCTTTTTCCACTATTACCCTCTTAGCGCTCCGAATCTCCACTTCCATTTTCTACAAAAAGAGTGTTCATAACTGCTCAATCAAAAATATGTTTTATCTCTGTTAACTGAATTTACAGATCAGAAATAAGTTTCACAGAATGCATCTGTGTAGTTTTTATTTGAAGATATTCTTTTTCCCAATGTAGGCCTGTTAGCGCTTAACATGTCCAATTGCAGTTTCTACAGAAAGAGTGTTTCAGAACGGCTCAATCAAAAGTAAGGTTCAACCCTGTTAGCTGAATGCACAGAACAGAAAGAGTTTTCACAGAATGCTACTGTGTAGTTTATATTTGAATATATTTCTTTTTCCACTATTACCCTCTTAGCGCTCCGAATGTCCACTTGCATTTTCTACAGAAAGAGTGTTCAGAACTGCGCAATCAAAAGTATGGTTTAACTCTGTTAGCTTAATGAACATATCAGAAATAAGTTTCACACAATGCTTCTGTGTAGTTTTTATTTGAAGATATTATTTTTCCCAATAGAGGCCTCTTAGCGCTCAGAATGTCCAATTGCAGTTTCTACAGAAAGAGTGTTTCAGAAAGGCTCAATCAAAAGTAAGGTTCAACTCTGTTAGTTGAATGCACAGAACAGAAAGAAGTTTCATACAATGCTTCTGTGTAGTTTATATTTGAACATATTTTTTTCTCCACTATTACCCACTTAGCGCTACGAATGTCCAGTTGCATTTTCTACAGACAGAGTGTTTCAAAACTGCTCAATCAAAAGTATGGTTTAACTCTGTTAGCTGAATCCTCAGATCAGAAAGAAGTTTCACAGAATGCTTCTGTGTAGTTTATATTTGAATATATTCCTTTTTCCACTACTACTCTCTTAGCGCTCAAATGTCCAGTTGCATTTTCTACAGAAAGAGTGTTCAGATCTGCTGAATCAAAAGTATGGTTTAACTCTGTTAGCTGAATGCACAGATCAGAAAGAAGTTTCACAGAATGATTCTGTGTAGTTTATATTTGGAGACATTCCTTTTTCCACTATTACCCTCTTAGCGCTCCGAATCTCCACTTGCATTTTCTACAGAAAGAGTGTTTCAGAACGGCTCAATCAAAACTAAGGTTCAACTCTTTTAGTTGAACAAACAGAACAGAAAGAAGTTTCACACAATTCTTCTGTGTAGTTTTTATTTGTAGACATTCTTTTTCCCAATATAGGCCTCTTAGCGCTCAGAATGTCCAATTGCAGTTTCTACAGAAAGAGTGTTTCAGAACGGCTCAATCAAAAGTAAGGTTCAACTCTGTTAGTTGAATGCACAGAACAGCAAGAAGTTTCACAGAATGCTTCTGTGTAGTTTATTTTTAACATATTTTTTTTCCACTATAACCCACATAGCGCTACAAATGTCCAGTTGCATTTTCTACAGACAGAGTGTTTCAAAACTGCTCAATCAAAAGTATGGTTTAACTCTGTTAGCTGAATGCTCAGATCAGAAAGAAGTTTCACAGAATGCTTCTGTGTAGTTTATATTTGAATATATTCCTTTTTCCACTACTACTCTCTTAGCGCTCAAATGTCCAGTTGCATTTTCTACAGAAAGAGTGTTCAGATCTGCTCAATCAAAAGTATGGTTTAACTCTGTTAGCTGAATGCACAGATCAGAAAGAAGTTTCACAGAATGATTCTGTGTAGTTTATATTTGGAGACATTCCTTTTTCCACTATTACCCTCTTAGCGCTCCGAATCTCCACTTGCATTTTCTACAGAAAGGGTGTTTCAGAACGGCTCAATCAAAACTAAGGTTCAACTCTTTTAGTTGAACAAACAGAACAGAAAGAAGTTTCACACAATTCTTCTGTGTAGTTTTTATTTGTAGACATTCTTTTTCCCAATATAGGCCTCTTAGCGCTCAGAATGTCCAATTGCAGTTTCTACAGAAAGAGTGTTTCAGAACGGCTCAATCAAAAGTAAGGTTCAACTCTGTTAGTTGAATGCACAGAACAGCAAGAAGTTTCACAGAATGCTTCTGTGTAGTTTATATTTGAACATATTCTTTTTTCCACTATTACCCACTTAGCTCTACGAATGTCCAGTTGCATTTTCTACAGACAGAGTGTTTCAAAACTGCTCAATCAAAAGTATGGTTTAACTCTGTTAGCTGAATGCTCAGATCAGAAAGAAGTTTCACAGAATGCTTCTGTGTAGTTTATATTTGAATATATTCCTTTTTCCACTACTACGCTCTTAGCGCTCCAAATGTCCAGTTGCATTTTCTACAGAAAGAGTGTTCAGATCTGCTCAATCAAAAGTATGGTTTAACTCTGTTAGCTGAATGCACAGATCAGAAAGAAGTTTCACCGAATGATTCTGTGTAGTTTATATTTGAAGACATTCCTTTTTCCACTATTACCCTCTTAGCGCTCCGAATCTCCACTTCCATTTTCTACAAAAAGAGTGTTCATAACTGCTCAATCAAAAATATGTTTTATCTCTGTTAACTGAATTTACAGATCAGAAATAAGTTTCACAGAATGCATCTGTGTAGTTTTTATTTGAAGATATTCTTTTTCCCAATGTAGGCCTCTTAGCGCTTAGCATGTCCAATTGCAGTTTCTACAGAAAGAGTGTTTCAGAACGGCTCAATCAAAAGTAAGGTTCAACCCTGTTAGCTGAATGCACAGAACAGAAAGAGTTTTCACAGAATGCTACTGTGTAGTTTATATTTGAATATATTTCTTTTTCCACTATTACCCTCTTAGCGCTCCGAATGTCCACTTGCATTTTCTACAGAAAGAGTGTTCAGAACTGCGCAATCAAAAGTATGGTTTAACTCTGTTAGCTTAATGAACATATCAGAAATAAGTTTCACACAATGCTTCTGTGTAGTTTTTATTTGAAGATATTATTTTTCCCAATAGAGGCCTCTTAGCGCTCAGAATGTCCAATTGCAGTTTCTACAGAAAGAGTGTTTCAGAAAGGCTCAATCAAAAGTAAGGTTCAACTCTGTTAGTTGAATGCACAGAACAGAAAGAAGTTTCATACAATGCTTCTGTGTAGTTTATATTTGAACATATTTTTTTCTCCACTATTACCCACTTAGCGCTACGAATGTCCAGTTGCATTTTCTACAGACAGAGTGTTTCAAAACTGCTCAATCAAAAGTATGGTTTAACTCTGTTAGCTGAATCCTCAGATCAGAAAGAAGTTTCACAGAATGCTTCTGTGTAGTTTATATTTGAATATATTCCTTTTTCCACTACTACTCTCTTAGCGCTCAAATGTCCAGTTGCATTTTCTACAGAAAGAGTGTTCAGATCTGCTGAATCAAAAGTATGGTTTAACTCTGTTAGCTGAATGCACAGATCAGAAAGAAGTTTCACAGAATGATTCTGTGTAGTTTATATTTGGAGACATTCCTTTTTCCACTATTACCCTCTTAGCGCTCCGAATCTCCACTTGCATTTTCTACAGAAAGAGTGTTTCAGAACGGCTCAATCAAAACTAAGGTTCAACTCTTTTAGTTGAACAAACAGAACAGAAAGAAGTTTCACACAATTCTTCTGTGTAGTTTTTATTTGTAGACATTCTTTTTCCCAATATAGGCCTCTTAGCGCTCAGAATGTCCAATTGCAGTTTCTACAGAAAGAGTGTTTCAGAACGGCTCAATCAAAAGTAAGGTTCAACTCTGTTAGTTGAATGCACAGAACAGCAAGAAGTTTCACAGAATGCTTCTGTGTAGTTTATTTTTAACATATTTTTTTTCCACTATAACCCACATAGCGCTACAAATGTCCAGTTGCATTTTCTACAGACAGAGTGTTTCAAAACTGCTCAATCAAAAGTATGGTTTAACTCTGTTAGCTGAATGCTCAGATCAGAAAGAAGTTTCACAGAATGCTTCTGTGTAGTTTATATTTGAATATATTCCTTTTTCCACTACTACTCTCTTAGCGCTCAAATGTCCAGTTGCATTTTCTACAGAAAGAGTGTTCAGATCTGCTGAATCAAAAGTATGGTTTAACTCTGTTAGCTGAATGCACAGATCAGAAAGAAGTTTCACAGAATGATTCTGTGTAGTTTATATTTGGAGACATTCCTTTTTCCACTATTACCCTCTTAGCGCTCCGAATCTCCACTTGCATTTTCTACAGAAAGGGTGTTTCAGAACGGCTCAATCAAAACTAAGGTTCAACTCTTTTAGTTGAACAAACAGAACAGAAAGAAGTTTCACACAATTCTTCTGTGTAGTTTTTATTTGTAGACATTCTTTTTCCCAATATAGGCCTCTTAGCGCTCAGAATGTCCAATTGCAGTTTCTACAGAAAGAGTGTTTCAGAACGGCTCAATCAAAAGTAAGGTTCAACTCTGTTAGTTGAATGCACAGAACAGCAAGAAGTTTCACAGAATGCTTCTGTGTAGTTTATATTTGAACATATTCTTTTTTCCACTATTACCCACTTAGCTCTACGAATGTCCAGTTGCATTTTCTACAGACAGAGTGTTTCAAAACTGCTCAATCAAAAGTATGGTTTAACTCTGTTAGCTGAATGCTCAGATCAGAAAGAAGTTTCACAGAATGCTTCTGTGTAGTTTATATTTGAATATATTCCTTTTTCCACTACTACGCTCTTAGCGCTCCAAATGTCCAGTTGCATTTTCTACAGAAAGAGTGTTCAGATCTGCTCAATCAAAAGTATGGTTTAACTCTGTTAGCTGAATGCACAGATCAGAAAGAAGTTTCACCGAATGATTCTGTGTAGTTTATATTTGAAGACATTCCTTTTTCCACTATTACCCTCTTAGCGCTCCGAATCTCCACTTCCATTTTCTACAAAAAGAGTGTTCATAACTGCTCAATCAAAAATATGTTTTATCTCTGTTAACTGAATTTACAGATCAGAAATAAGTTTCACAGAATGCATCTGTGTAGTTTTTATTTGAAGATATTCTTTTTCCCAATGTAGGCCTCTTAGCGCTTAGCATGTCCAATTGCAGTTTCTACAGAAAGAGTGTTTCAGAACGGCTCAATCAAAAGTAAGGTTCAACCCTGTTAGCTGAATGCACAGAACAGAAAGAGTTTTCACAGAATGCTACTGTGTAGTTTATATTTGAATATATTTCTTTTTCCACTATTACCCTCTTAGCGCTCCGAATGTCCACTTGCATTTTCTACAGAAAGAGTGTTCAGAACTGCGCAATCAAAAGTATGGTTTAACTCTGTTAGCTTAATGAACATATCAGAAATAAGTTTCACACAATGCTTCTGTGTAGTTTTTATTTGAAGATATTATTTTTCCCAATAGAGGCCTCTTAGCGCTCAGAATGTCCAATTGCAGTTTCTACAGAAAGAGTGTTTCAGAAAGGCTCAATCAAAAGTAAGGTTCAACTCTGTTAGTTGAATGCACAGAACAGAAAGAAGTTTCATACAATGCTTCTGTGTAGTTTATATTTGAACATATTTTTTTCTCCACTATTACCCACTTAGCGCTACGAATGTCCAGTTGCATTTTCTACAGACAGAGTGTTTCAAAACTGCTCAATCAAAAGTATGGTTTAACTCTGTTAGCTGAATCCTCAGATCAGAAAGAAGTTTCACAGAATGCTTCTGTGTAGTTTATATTTGAATATATTCCTTTTTCCACTACTACTCTCTTAGCGCTCAAATGTCCAGTTGCATTTTCTACAGAAAGAGTGTTCAGATCTGCTGAATCAAAAGTATGGTTTAACTCTGTTAGCTGAATGCACAGATCAGAAAGAAGTTTCACAGAATGATTCTGTGTAGTTTATATTTGGAGACATTCCTTTTTCCACTATTACCCTCTTAGCGCTCCGAATCTCCACTTGCATTTTCTACAGAAAGAGTGTTTCAGAACGGCTCAATCAAAACTAAGGTTCAACTCTTTTAGTTGAACAAACAGAACAGAAAGAAGTTTCACACAATTCTTCTGTGTAGTTTTTATTTGTAGACATTCTTTTTCCCAATATAGGCCTCTTAGCGCTCAGAATGTCCAATTGCAGTTTCTACAGAAAGAGTGTTTCAGAACGGCTCAATCAAAAGTAAGGTTCAACTCTGTTAGTTGAATGCACAGAACAGCAAGAAGTTTCACAGAATGCTTCTGTGTAGTTTATTTTTAACATATTTTTTTTCCACTATAACCCACATAGCGCTACAAATGTCCAGTTGCATTTTCTACAGACAGAGTGTTTCAAAACTGCTCAATCAAAAGTATGGTTTAACTCTGTTAGCTGAATGCTCAGATCAGAAAGAAGTTTCACAGAATGCTTCTGTGTAGTTTATATTTGAATATATTCCTTTTTCCACTACTACTCTCTTAGCGCTCAAATGTCCAGTTGCATTTTCTACAGAAAGAGTGTTCAGATCTGCTGAATCAAAAGTATGGTTTAACTCTGTTAGCTGAATGCACAGATCAGAAAGAAGTTTCACAGAATGATTCTGTGTAGTTTATATTTGGAGACATTCCTTTTTCCACTATTACCCTCTTAGCGCTCCGAATCTCCACTTGCATTTTCTACAGAAAGGGTGTTTCAGAACGGCTCAATCAAAACTAAGGTTCAACTCTTTTAGTTGAACAAACAGAACAGAAAGAAGTTTCACACAATTCTTCTGTGTAGTTTTTATTTGTAGACATTCTTTTTCCCAATATAGGCCTCTTAGCGCTCAGAATGTCCAATTGCAGTTTCTACAGAAAGAGTGTTTCAGAACGGCTCAATCAAAAGTAAGGTTCAACTCTGTTAGTTGAATGCACAGAACAGCAAGAAGTTTCACAGAATGCTTCTGTGTAGTTTATATTTGAACATATTCTTTTTTCCACTATTACCCACTTAGCTCTACGAATGTCCAGTTGCATTTTCTACAGACAGAGTGTTTCAAAACTGCTCAATCAAAAGTATGGTTTAACTCTGTTAGCTGAATGCTCAGATCAGAAAGAAGTTTCACAGAATGCTTCTGTGTAGTTTATATTTGAATATATTCCTTTTTCCACTACTACGCTCTTAGCGCTCCAAATGTCCAGTTGCATTTTCTACAGAAAGAGTGTTCAGATCTGCTCAATCAAAAGTATGGTTTAACTCTGTTAGCTGAATGCACAGATCAGAAAGAAGTTTCACCGAATGATTCTGTGTAGTTTATATTTGAAGACATTCCTTTTTCCACTATTACCCTCTTAGCGCTCCGAATCTCCACTTCCATTTTCTACAAAAAGAGTGTTCATAACTGCTCAATCAAAAATATGTTTTATCTCTGTTAACTGAATTTACAGATCAGAAATAAGTTTCACAGAATGCATCTGTGTAGTTTTTATTTGAAGATATTCTTTTTCCCAATGTAGGCCTCTTAGCGCTTAGCATGTCCAATTGCAGTTTCTACAGAAAGAGTGTTTCAGAACGGCTCAATCAAAAGTAAGGTTCAACCCTGTTAGCTGAATGCACAGAACAGAAAGAGTTTTCACAGAATGCTACTGTGTAGTTTATATTTGAATATATTTCTTTTTCCACTATTACCCTCTTAGCGCTCCGAATGTCCACTTGCATTTTCTACAGAAAGAGTGTTCAGAACTGCGCAATCAAAAGTATGGTTTAACTCTGTTAGCTTAATGAACATATCAGAAATAAGTTTCACACAATGCTTCTGTGTAGTTTTTATTTGAAGATATTATTTTTCCCAATAGAGGCCTCTTAGCGCTCAGAATGTCCAATTGCAGTTTCTACAGAAAGAGTGTTTCAGAAAGGCTCAATCAAAAGTAAGGTTCAACTCTGTTAGTTGAATGCACAGAACAGAAAGAAGTTTCATACAATGCTTCTGTGTAGTTTATATTTGAACATATTTTTTTCTCCACTATTACCCACTTAGCGCTACGAATGTCCAGTTGCATTTTCTACAGACAGAGTGTTTCAAAACTGCTCAATCAAAAGTATGGTTTAACTCTGTTAGCTGAATCCTCAGATCAGAAAGAAGTTTCACAGAATGCTTCTGTGTAGTTTATATTTGAATATATTCCTTTTTCCACTACTACTCTCTTAGCGCTCAAATGTCCAGTTGCATTTTCTACAGAAAGAGTGTTCAGATCTGCTGAATCAAAAGTATGGTTTAACTCTGTTAGCTGAATGCACAGATCAGAAAGAAGTTTCACAGAATGATTCTGTGTAGTTTATATTTGGAGACATTCCTTTTTCCACTATTACCCTCTTAGCGCTCCGAATCTCCACTTGCATTTTCTACAGAAAGAGTGTTTCAGAACGGCTCAATCAAAACTAAGGTTCAACTCTTTTAGTTGAACAAACAGAACAGAAAGAAGTTTCACACAATTCTTCTGTGTAGTTTTTATTTGTAGACATTCTTTTTCCCAATATAGGCCTCTTAGCGCTCAGAATGTCCAATTGCAGTTTCTACAGAAAGAGTGTTTCAGAACGGCTCAATCAAAAGTAAGGTTCAACTCTGTTAGTTGAATGCACAGAACAGCAAGAAGTTTCACAGAATGCTTCTGTGTAGTTTATTTTTAACATATTTTTTTTCCACTATAACCCACATAGCGCTACAAATGTCCAGTTGCATTTTCTACAGACAGAGTGTTTCAAAACTGCTCAATCAAAAGTATGGTTTAACTCTGTTAGCTGAATGCTCAGATCAGAAAGAAGTTTCACAGAATGCTTCTGTGTAGTTTATATTTGAATATATTCCTTTTTCCACTACTACTCTCTTAGCGCTCAAATGTCCAGTTGCATTTTCTACAGAAAGAGTGTTCAGATCTGCTGAATCAAAAGTATGGTTTAACTCTGTTAGCTGAATGCACAGATCAGAAAGAAGTTTCACAGAATGATTCTGTGTAGTTTATATTTGGAGACATTCCTTTTTCCACTATTACCCTCTTAGCGCTCCGAATCTCCACTTGCATTTTCTACAGAAAGGGTGTTTCAGAACGGCTCAATCAAAACTAAGGTTCAACTCTTTTAGTTGAACAAACAGAACAGAAAGAAGTTTCACACAATTCTTCTGTGTAGTTTTTATTTGTAGACATTCTTTTTCCCAATATAGGCCTCTTAGCGCTCAGAATGTCCAATTGCAGTTTCTACAGAAAGAGTGTTTCAGAACGGCTCAATCAAAAGTAAGGTTCAACTCTGTTAGTTGAATGCACAGAACAGCAAGAAGTTTCACAGAATGCTTCTGTGTAGTTTATATTTGAATATATTCTTTTTTCCACTATTACCCACTTAGCTCTACGAATGTCCAGTTGCATTTTCTACAGACAGAGTGTTTCAAAACTGCTCAATCAAAAGTATGGTTTAACTCTGTTAGCTGAATGCTCAGATCAGAAAGAAGTTTCACAGAATGCTTCTGTGTAGTTTATATTTGAATATATTCCTTTTTCCACTACTACGCTCTTAGCGCTCCAAATGTCCAGTTGCATTTTCTACAGAAAGAGTGTTCAGATCTGCTCAATCAAAAGTATGGTTTAACTCTGTTAGCTGAATGCACAGATCAGAAAGAAGTTTCACCGAATGATTCTGTGTAGTTTATATTTGAAGACATTCCTTTTTCCACTATTACCCTCTTAGCGCTCCGAATCTCCACTTCCATTTTCTACAAAAAGAGTGTTCATAACTGCTCAATCAAAAATATGTTTTATCTCTGTTAACTGAATTTACAGATCAGAAATAAGTTTCACAGAATGCATCTGTGTAGTTTTTATTTGAAGATATTCTTTTTCCCAATGTAGGCCTCTTAGCGCTTAGCATGTCCAATTGCAGTTTCTACAGAAAGAGTGTTTCAGAACGGCTCAATCAAAAGTAAGGTTCAACCCTGTTAGCTGAATGCACAGAACAGAAAGAGTTTTCACAGAATGCTACTGTGTAGTTTATATTTGAATATATTTCTTTTTCCACTATTACCCTCTTAGCGCTCCGAATGTCCACTTGCATTTTCTACAGAAAGAGTGTTCAGAACTGCGCAATCAAAAGTATGGTTTAACTCTGTTAGCTTAATGAACATATCAGAAATAAGTTTCACACAATGCTTCTGTGTAGTTTTTATTTGAAGATATTATTTTTCCCAATAGAGGCCTCTTAGCGCTCAGAATGTCCAATTGCAGTTTCTACAGAAAGAGTGTTTCAGAAAGGCTCAATCAAAAGTAAGGTTCAACTCTGTTAGTTGAATGCACAGAACAGAAAGAAGTTTCATACAATGCTTCTGTGTAGTTTATATTTGAACATATTTTTTTCTCCACTATTACCCACTTAGCGCTACGAATGTCCAGTTGCATTTTCTACAGACAGAGTGTTTCAAAACTGCTCAATCAAAAGTATGGTTTAACTCTGTTAGCTGAATCCTCAGATCAGAAAGAAGTTTCACAGAATGCTTCTGTGTAGTTTATATTTGAATATATTCCTTTTTCCACTACTACTCTCTTAGCGCTCAAATGTCCAGTTGCATTTTCTACAGAAAGAGTGTTCAGATCTGCTGAATCAAAAGTATGGTTTAACTCTGTTAGCTGAATGCACAGATCAGAAAGAAGTTTCACAGAATGATTCTGTGTAGTTTATATTTGGAGACATTCCTTTTTCCACTATTACCCTCTTAGCGCTCCGAATCTCCACTTGCATTTTCTACAGAAAGAGTGTTTCAGAACGGCTCAATCAAAACTAAGGTTCAACTCTTTTAGTTGAACAAACAGAACAGAAAGAAGTTTCACACAATTCTTCTGTGTAGTTTTTATTTGTAGACATTCTTTTTCCCAATATAGGCCTCTTAGCGCTCAGAATGTCCAATTGCAGTTTCTACAGAAAGAGTGTTTCAGAACGGCTCAATCAAAAGTAAGGTTCAACTCTGTTAGTTGAATGCACAGAACAGCAAGAAGTTTCACAGAATGCTTCTGTGTAGTTTATTTTTAACATATTTTTTTTCCACTATAACCCACATAGCGCTACAAATGTCCAGTTGCATTTTCTACAGACAGAGTGTTTCAAAACTGCTCAATCAAAAGTATGGTTTAACTCTGTTAGCTGAATGCTCAGATCAGAAAGAAGTTTCACAGAATGCTTCTGTGTAGTTTATATTTGAATATATTCCTTTTTCCACTACTACTCTCTTAGCGCTCAAATGTCCAGTTGCATTTTCTACAGAAAGAGTGTTCAGATCTGCTGAATCAAAAGTATGGTTTAACTCTGTTAGCTGAATGCACAGATCAGAAAGAAGTTTCACAGAATGATTCTGTGTAGTTTATATTTGGAGACATTCCTTTTTCCACTATTACCCTCTTAGCGCTCCGAATCTCCACTTGCATTTTCTACAGAAAGGGTGTTTCAGAACGGCTCAATCAAAACTAAGGTTCAACTCTTTTAGTTGAACAAACAGAACAGAAAGAAGTTTCACACAATTCTTCTGTGTAGTTTTTATTTGTAGACATTCTTTTTCCCAATATAGGCCTCTTAGCGCTCAGAATGTCCAATTGCAGTTTCTACAGAAAGAGTGTTTCAGAACGGCTCAATCAAAAGTAAGGTTCAACTCTGTTAGTTGAATGCACAGAACAGCAAGAAGTTTCACAGAATGCTTCTGTGTAGTTTATATTTGAACATATTCTTTTTTCCACTATTACCCACTTAGCTCTACGAATGTCCAGTTGCATTTTCTACAGACAGAGTGTTTCAAAACTGCTCAATCAAAAGTATGGTTTAACTCTGTTAGCTGAATGCTCAGATCAGAAAGAAGTTTCACAGAATGCTTCTGTGTAGTTTATATTTGAATATATTCCTTTTTCCACTACTACGCTCTTAGCGCTCCAAATGTCCAGTTGCATTTTCTACAGAAAGAGTGTTCAGATCTGCTCAATCAAAAGTATGGTTTAACTCTGTTAGCTGAATGCACAGATCAGAAAGAAGTTTCACCGAATGATTCTGTGTAGTTTATATTTGAAGACATTCCTTTTTCCACTATTACCCTCTTAGCGCTCCGAATCTCCACTTCCATTTTCTACAAAAAGAGTGTTCATAACTGCTCAATCAAAAATATGTTTTATCTCTGTTAACTGAATTTACAGATCAGAAATAAGTTTCACAGAATGCATCTGTGTAGTTTTTATTTGAAGATATTCTTTTTCCCAATGTAGGCCTCTTAGCGCTTAGCATGTCCAATTGCAGTTTCTACAGAAAGAGTGTTTCAGAACGGCTCAATCAAAAGTAAGGTTCAACCCTGTTAGCTGAATGCACAGAACAGAAAGAGTTTTCACAGAATGCTACTGTGTAGTTTATATTTGAATATATTTCTTTTTCCACTATTACCCTCTTAGCGCTCCGAATGTCCACTTGCATTTTCTACAGAAAGAGTGTTCAGAACTGCGCAATCAAAAGTATGGTTTAACTCTGTTAGCTTAATGAACATATCAGAAATAAGTTTCACACAATGCTTCTGTGTAGTTTTTATTTGAAGATATTATTTTTCCCAATAGAGGCCTCTTAGCGCTCAGAATGTCCAATTGCAGTTTCTACAGAAAGAGTGTTTCAGAAAGGCTCAATCAAAAGTAAGGTTCAACTCTGTTAGTTGAATGCACAGAACAGAAAGAAGTTTCATACAATGCTTCTGTGTAGTTTATATTTGAACATATTTTTTTCTCCACTATTACCCACTTAGCGCTACGAATGTCCAGTTGCATTTTCTACAGACAGAGTGTTTCAAAACTGCTCAATCAAAAGTATGGTTTAACTCTGTTAGCTGAATCCTCAGATCAGAAAGAAGTTTCACAGAATGCTTCTGTGTAGTTTATATTTGAATATATTCCTTTTTCCACTACTACTCTCTTAGCGCTCAAATGTCCAGTTGCATTTTCTACAGAAAGAGTGTTCAGATCTGCTGAATCAAAAGTATGGTTTAACTCTGTTAGCTGAATGCACAGATCAGAAAGAAGTTTCACAGAATGATTCTGTGTAGTTTATATTTGGAGACATTCCTTTTTCCACTATTACCCTCTTAGCGCTCCGAATCTCCACTTGCATTTTCTACAGAAAGAGTGTTTCAGAACGGCTCAATCAAAACTAAGGTTCAACTCTTTTAGTTGAACAAACAGAACAGAAAGAAGTTTCACACAATTCTTCTGTGTAGTTTTTATTTGTAGACATTCTTTTTCCCAATATAGGCCTCTTAGCGCTCAGAATGTCCAATTGCAGTTTCTACAGAAAGAGTGTTTCAGAACGGCTCAATCAAAAGTAAGGTTCAACTCTGTTAGTTGAATGCACAGAACAGCAAGAAGTTTCACAGAATGCTTCTGTGTAGTTTATTTTTAACATATTTTTTTTCCACTATAACCCACATAGCGCTACAAATGTCCAGTTGCATTTTCTACAGACAGAGTGTTTCAAAACTGCTCAATCAAAAGTATGGTTTAACTCTGTTAGCTGAATGCTCAGATCAGAAAGAAGTTTCACAGAATGCTTCTGTGTAGTTTATATTTGAATATATTCCTTTTTCCACTACTACTCTCTTAGCGCTCAAATGTCCAGTTGCATTTTCTACAGAAAGAGTGTTCAGATCTGCTGAATCAAAAGTATGGTTTAACTCTGTTAGCTGAATGCACAGATCAGAAAGAAGTTTCACAGAATGATTCTGTGTAGTTTATATTTGGAGACATTCCTTTTTCCACTATTACCCTCTTAGCGCTCCGAATCTCCACTTGCATTTTCTACAGAAAGGGTGTTTCAGAACGGCTCAATCAAAACTAAGGTTCAACTCTTTTAGTTGAACAAACAGAACAGAAAGAAGTTTCACACAATTCTTCTGTGTAGTTTTTATTTGTAGACATTCTTTTTCCCAATATAGGCCTCTTAGCGCTCAGAATGTCCAATTGCAGTTTCTACAGAAAGAGTGTTTCAGAACGGCTCAATCAAAAGTAAGGTTCAACTCTGTTAGTTGAATGCACAGAACAGCAAGAAGTTTCACAGAATGCTTCTGTGTAGTTTATATTTGAACATATTCTTTTTTCCACTATTACCCACTTAGCTCTACGAATGTCCAGTTGCATTTTCTACAGACAGAGTGTTTCAAAACTGCTCAATCAAAAGTATGGTTTAACTCTGTTAGCTGAATGCTCAGATCAGAAAGAAGTTTCACAGAATGCTTCTGTGTAGTTTATATTTGAATATATTCCTTTTTCCACTACTACGCTCTTAGCGCTCCAAATGTCCAGTTACATTTTCTACAGAAAGAGTGTTCAGATCTGCTCAATCAAAAGTATGGTTTAACTCTGTTAGCTGAATGCACAGATCAGAAAGAAGTTTCACCGAATGATTCTGTGTAGTTTATATTTGAAGACATTCCTTTTTCCACTATTACCCTCTTAGCGCTCCGAATCTCCACTTCCATTTTCTACAAAAAGAGTGTTCATAACTGCTCAATCAAAAATATGTTTTATCTCTGTTAACTGAATTTACAGATCAGAAATAAGTTTCACAGAATGCATCTGTGTAGTTTTTATTTGAAGATATTCTTTTTCCCAATGTAGGCCTCTTAGCGCTTAGCATGTCCAATTGCAGTTTCTACAGAAAGAGTGTTTCAGAACGGCTCAATCAAAAGTAAGGTTCAACCCTGTTAGCTGAATGCACAGAACAGAAAGAGTTTTCACAGAATGCTACTGTGTAGTTTATATTTGAATATATTTCTTTTTCCACTATTACCCTCTTAGCGCTCCGAATGTCCACTTGCATTTTCTACAGAAAGAGTGTTCAGAACTGCGCAATCAAAAGTATGGTTTAACTCTGTTAGCTTAATGAACATATCAGAAATAAGTTTCACACAATGCTTCTGTGTAGTTTTTATTTGAAGATATTATTTTTCCCAATAGAGGCCTCTTAGCGCTCAGAATGTCCAATTGCAGTTTCTACAGAAAGAGTGTTTCAGAAAGGCTCAATCAAAAGTAAGGTTCAACTCTGTTAGTTGAATGCACAGAACAGAAAGAAGTTTCATACAATGCTTCTGTGTAGTTTATATTTGAACATATTTTTTTCTCCACTATTACCCACTTAGCGCTACGAATGTCCAGTTGCATTTTCTACAGACAGAGTGTTTCAAAACTGCTCAATCAAAAGTATGGTTTAACTCTGTTAGCTGAATCCTCAGATCAGAAAGAAGTTTCACAGAATGCTTCTGTGTAGTTTATATTTGAATATATTCCTTTTTCCACTACTACTCTCTTAGCGCTCAAATGTCCAGTTGCATTTTCTACAGAAAGAGTGTTCAGATCTGCTGAATCAAAAGTATGGTTTAACTCTGTTAGCTGAATGCACAGATCAGAAAGAAGTTTCACAGAATGATTCTGTGTAGTTTATATTTGGAGACATTCCTTTTTCCACTATTACCCTCTTAGCGCTCCGAATCTCCACTTGCATTTTCTACAGAAAGAGTGTTTCAGAACGGCTCAATCAAAACTAAGGTTCAACTCTTTTAGTTGAACAAACAGAACAGAAAGAAGTTTCACACAATTCTTCTGTGTAGTTTTTATTTGTAGACATTCTTTTTCCCAATATAGGCCTCTTAGCGCTCAGAATGTCCAATTGCAGTTTCTACAGAAAGAGTGTTTCAGAACGGCTCAATCAAAAGTAAGGTTCAACTCTGTTAGTTGAATGCACAGAACAGCAAGAAGTTTCACAGAATGCTTCTGTGTAGTTTATTTTTAACATATTTTTTTTCCACTATAACCCACATAGCGCTACAAATGTCCAGTTGCATTTTCTACAGACAGAGTGTTTCAAAACTGCTCAATCAAAAGTATGGTTTAACTCTGTTAGCTGAATGCTCAGATCAGAAAGAAGTTTCACAGAATGCTTCTGTGTAGTTTATATTTGAATATATTCCTTTTTCCACTACTACTCTCTTAGCGCTCAAATGTCCAGTTGCATTTTCTACAGAAAGAGTGTTCAGATCTGCTGAATCAAAAGTATGGTTTAACTCTGTTAGCTGAATGCACAGATCAGAAAGAAGTTTCACAGAATGATTCTGTGTAGTTTATATTTGGAGACATTCCTTTTTCCACTATTACCCTCTTAGCGCTCCGAATCTCCACTTGCATTTTCTACAGAAAGGGTGTTTCAGAACGGCTCAATCAAAACTAAGGTTCAACTCTTTTAGTTGAACAAACAGAACAGAAAGAAGTTTCACACAATTCTTCTGTGTAGTTTTTATTTGTAGACATTCTTTTTCCCAATATAGGCCTCTTAGCGCTCAGAATGTCCAATTGCAGTTTCTACAGAAAGAGTGTTTCAGAACGGCTCAATCAAAAGTAAGGTTCAACTCTGTTAGTTGAATGCACAGAACAGCAAGAAGTTTCACAGAATGCTTCTGTGTAGTTTATATTTGAACATATTCTTTTTTCCACTATTACCCACTTAGCTCTACGAATGTCCAGTTGCATTTTCTACAGACAGAGTGTTTCAAAACTGCTCAATCAAAAGTATGGTTTAACTCTGTTAGCTGAATGCTCAGATCAGAAAGAAGTTTCACAGAATGCTTCTGTGTAGTTTATATTTGAATATATTCCTTTTTCCACTACTACGCTCTTAGCGCTCCAAATGTCCAGTTGCATTTTCTACAGAAAGAGTGTTCAGATCTGCTCAATCAAAAGTATGGTTTAACTCTGTTAGCTGAATGCACAGATCAGAAAGAAGTTTCACCGAATGATTCTGTGTAGTTTATATTTGAAGACATTCCTTTTTCCACTATTACCCTCTTAGCGCTCCGAATCTCCACTTCCATTTTCTACAAAAAGAGTGTTCATAACTGCTCAATCAAAAATATGTTTTATCTCTGTTAACTGAATTTACAGATCAGAAATAAGTTTCACAGAATGCATCTGTGTAGTTTTTATTTGAAGATATTCTTTTTCCCAATGTAGGCCTCTTAGCGCTTAGCATGTCCAATTGCAGTTTCTACAGAAAGAGTGTTTCAGAACGGCTCAATCAAAAGTAAGGTTCAACCCTGTTAGCTGAATGCACAGAACAGAAAGAGTTTTCACAGAATGCTACTGTGTAGTTTATATTTGAATATATTTCTTTTTCCACTATTACCCTCTTAGCGCTCCGAATGTCCACTTGCATTTTCTACAGAAAGAGTGTTCAGAACTGCGCAATCAAAAGTATGGTTTAACTCTGTTAGCTTAATGAACATATCAGAAATAAGTTTCACACAATGCTTCTGTGTAGTTTTTATTTGAAGATATTATTTTTCCCAATAGAGGCCTCTTAGCGCTCAGAATGTCCAATTGCAGTTTCTACAGAAAGAGTGTTTCAGAAAGGCTCAATCAAAAGTAAGGTTCAACTCTGTTAGTTGAATGCACAGAACAGAAAGAAGTTTCATACAATGCTTCTGTGTAGTTTATATTTGAACATATTTTTTTCTCCACTATTACCCACTTAGCGCTACGAATGTCCAGTTGCATTTTCTACAGACAGAGTGTTTCAAAACTGCTCAATCAAAAGTATGGTTTAACTCTGTTAGCTGAATCCTCAGATCAGAAAGAAGTTTCACAGAATGCTTCTGTGTAGTTTATATTTGAATATATTCCTTTTTCCACTACTACTCTCTTAGCGCTCAAATGTCCAGTTGCATTTTCTACAGAAAGAGTGTTCAGATCTGCTGAATCAAAAGTATGGTTTAACTCTGTTAGCTGAATGCACAGATCAGAAAGAAGTTTCACAGAATGATTCTGTGTAGTTTATATTTGGAGACATTCCTTTTTCCACTATTACCCTCTTAGCGCTCCGAATCTCCACTTGCATTTTCTACAGAAAGAGTGTTTCAGAACGGCTCAATCAAAACTAAGGTTCAACTCTTTTAGTTGAACAAACAGAACAGAAAGAAGTTTCACACAATTCTTCTGTGTAGTTTTTATTTGTAGACATTCTTTTTCCCAATATAGGCCTCTTAGCGCTCAGAATGTCCAATTGCAGTTTCTACAGAAAGAGTGTTTCAGAACGGCTCAATCAAAAGTAAGGTTCAACTCTGTTAGTTGAATGCACAGAACAGCAAGAAGTTTCACAGAATGCTTCTGTGTAGTTTATTTTTAACATATTTTTTTTCCACTATAACCCACATAGCGCTACAAATGTCCAGTTGCATTTTCTACAGACAGAGTGTTTCAAAACTGCTCAATCAAAAGTATGGTTTAACTCTGTTAGCTGAATGCTCAGATCAGAAAGAAGTTTCACAGAATGCTTCTGTGTAGTTTATATTTGAATATATTCCTTTTTCCACTACTACTCTCTTAGCGCTCAAATGTCCAGTTGCATTTTCTACAGAAAGAGTGTTCAGATCTGCTGAATCAAAAGTATGGTTTAACTCTGTTAGCTGAATGCACAGATCAGAAAGAAGTTTCACAGAATGATTCTGTGTAGTTTATATTTGGAGACATTCCTTTTTCCACTATTACCCTCTTAGCGCTCCGAATCTCCACTTGCATTTTCTACAGAAAGGGTGTTTCAGAACGGCTCAATCAAAACTAAGGTTCAACTCTTTTAGTTGAACAAACAGAACAGAAAGAAGTTTCACACAATTCTTCTGTGTAGTTTTTATTTGTAGACATTCTTTTTCCCAATATAGGCCTCTTAGCGCTCAGAATGTCCAATTGCAGTTTCTACAGAAAGAGTGTTTCAGAACGGCTCAATCAAAAGTAAGGTTCAACTCTGTTAGTTGAATGCACAGAACAGCAAGAAGTTTCACAGAATGCTTCTGTGTAGTTTATATTTGAACATATTCTTTTTTCCACTATTACCCACTTAGCTCTACGAATGTCCAGTTGCATTTTCTACAGACAGAGTGTTTCAAAACTGCTCAATCAAAAGTATGGTTTAACTCTGTTAGCTGAATGCTCAGATCAGAAAGAAGTTTCACAGAATGCTTCTGTGTAGTTTATATTTGAATATATTCCTTTTTCCACTACTACGCTCTTAGCGCTCCAAATGTCCAGTTGCATTTTCTACAGAAAGAGTGTTCAGATCTGCTCAATCAAAAGTATGGTTTAACTCTGTTAGCTGAATGCACAGATCAGAAAGAAGTTTCACCGAATGATTCTGTGTAGTTTATATTTGAAGACATTCCTTTTTCCACTATTACCCTCTTAGCGCTCCGAATCTCCACTTCCATTTTCTACAAAAAGAGTGTTCATAACTGCTCAATCAAAAATATGTTTTATCTCTGTTAACTGAATTTACAGATCAGAAATAAGTTTCACAGAATGCATCTGTGTAGTTTTTATTTGAAGATATTCTTTTTCCCAATGTAGGCCTCTTAGCGCTTAGCATGTCCAATTGCAGTTTCTACAGAAAGAGTGTTTCAGAACGGCTCAATCAAAAGTAAGGTTCAACCCTGTTAGCTGAATGCACAGAACAGAAAGAGTTTTCACAGAATGCTACTGTGTAGTTTATATTTGAATATATTTCTTTTTCCACTATTACCCTCTTAGCGCTCCGAATGTCCACTTGCATTTTCTACAGAAAGAGTGTTCAGAACTGCGCAATCAAAAGTATGGTTTAACTCTGTTAGCTTAATGAACATATCAGAAATAAGTTTCACACAATGCTTCTGTGTAGTTTTTATTTGAAGATATTATTTTTCCCAATAGAGGCCTCTTAGCGCTCAGAATGTCCAATTGCAGTTTCTACAGAAAGAGTGTTTCAGAAAGGCTCAATCAAAAGTAAGGTTCAACTCTGTTAGTTGAATGCACAGAACAGAAAGAAGTTTCATACAATGCTTCTGTGTAGTTTATATTTGAACATATTTTTTTCTCCACTATTACCCACTTAGCGCTACGAATGTCCAGTTGCATTTTCTACAGACAGAGTGTTTCAAAACTGCTCAATCAAAAGTATGGTTTAACTCTGTTAGCTGAATCCTCAGATCAGAAAGAAGTTTCACAGAATGCTTCTGTGTAGTTTATATTTGAATATATTCCTTTTTCCACTACTACTCTCTTAGCGCTCAAATGTCCAGTTGCATTTTCTACAGAAAGAGTGTTCAGATCTGCTGAATCAAAAGTATGGTTTAACTCTGTTAGCTGAATGCACAGATCAGAAAGAAGTTTCACAGAATGATTCTGTGTAGTTTATATTTGGAGACATTCCTTTTTCCACTATTACCCTCTTAGCGCTCCGAATCTCCACTTGCATTTTCTACAGAAAGAGTGTTTCAGAACGGCTCAATCAAAACTAAGGTTCAACTCTTTTAGTTGAACAAACAGAACAGAAAGAAGTTTCACACAATTCTTCTGTGTAGTTTTTATTTGTAGACATTCTTTTTCCCAATATAGGCCTCTTAGCGCTCAGAATGTCCAATTGCAGTTTCTACAGAAAGAGTGTTTCAGAACGGCTCAATCAAAAGTAAGGTTCAACTCTGTTAGTTGAATGCACAGAACAGCAAGAAGTTTCACAGAATGCTTCTGTGTAGTTTATTTTTAACATATTTTTTTTCCACTATAACCCACATAGCGCTACAAATGTCCAGTTGCATTTTCTACAGACAGAGTGTTTCAAAACTGCTCAATCAAAAGTATGGTTTAACTCTGTTAGCTGAATGCTCAGATCAGAAAGAAGTTTCACAGAATGCTTCTGTGTAGTTTATATTTGAATATATTCCTTTTTCCACTACTACTCTCTTAGCGCTCAAATGTCCAGTTGCATTTTCTACAGAAAGAGTGTTCAGATCTGCTGAATCAAAAGTATGGTTTAACTCTGTTAGCTGAATGCACAGATCAGAAAGAAGTTTCACAGAATGATTCTGTGTAGTTTATATTTGGAGACATTCCTTTTTCCACTATTACCCTCTTAGCGCTCCGAATCTCCACTTGCATTTTCTACAGAAAGGGTGTTTCAGAACGGCTCAATCAAAACTAAGGTTCAACTCTTTTAGTTGAACAAACAGAACAGAAAGAAGTTTCACACAATTCTTCTGTGTAGTTTTTATTTGTAGACATTCTTTTTCCCAATATAGGCCTCTTAGCGCTCAGAATGTCCAATTGCAGTTTCTACAGAAAGAGTGTTTCAGAACGGCTCAATCAAAAGTAAGGTTCAACTCTGTTAGTTGAATGCACAGAACAGCAAGAAGTTTCACAGAATGCTTCTGTGTAGTTTATATTTGAACATATTCTTTTTTCCACTATTACCCACTTAGCTCTACGAATGTCCAGTTGCATTTTCTACAGACAGAGTGTTTCAAAACTGCTCAATCAAAAGTATGGTTTAACTCTGTTAGCTGAATGCTCAGATCAGAAAGAAGTTTCACAGAATGCTTCTGTGTAGTTTATATTTGAATATATTCCTTTTTCCACTACTACGCTCTTAGCGCTCCAAATGTCCAGTTGCATTTTCTACAGAAAGAGTGTTCAGATCTGCTCAATCAAAAGTATGGTTTAACTCTGTTAGCTGAATGCACAGATCAGAAAGAAGTTTCACCGAATGATTCTGTGTAGTTTATATTTGAAGACATTCCTTTTTCCACTATTACCCTCTTAGCGCTCCGAATCTCCACTTCCATTTTCTACAAAAAGAGTGTTCATAACTGCTCAATCAAAAATATGTTTTATCTCTGTTAACTGAATTTACAGATCAGAAATAAGTTTCACAGAATGCATCTGTGTAGTTTTTATTTGAAGATATTCTTTTTCCCAATGTAGGCCTCTTAGCGCTTAGCATGTCCAATTGCAGTTTCTACAGAAAGAGTGTTTCAGAACGGCTCAATCAAAAGTAAGGTTCAACCCTGTTAGCTGAATGCACAGAACAGAAAGAGTTTTCACAGAATGCTACTGTGTAGTTTATATTTGAATATATTTCTTTTTCCACTATTACCCTCTTAGCGCTCCGAATGTCCACTTGCATTTTCTACAGAAAGAGTGTTCAGAACTGCGCAATCAAAAGTATGGTTTAACTCTGTTAGCTTAATGAACATATCAGAAATAAGTTTCACACAATGCTTCTGTGTAGTTTTTATTTGAAGATATTATTTTTCCCAATAGAGGCCTCTTAGCGCTCAGAATGTCCAATTGCAGTTTCTACAGAAAGAGTGTTTCAGAAAGGCTCAATCAAAAGTAAGGTTCAACTCTGTTAGTTGAATGCACAGAACAGAAAGAAGTTTCATACAATGCTTCTGTGTAGTTTATATTTGAACATATTTTTTTCTCCACTATTACCCACTTAGCGCTACGAATGTCCAGTTGCATTTTCTACAGACAGAGTGTTTCAAAACTGCTCAATCAAAAGTATGGTTTAACTCTGTTAGCTGAATCCTCAGATCAGAAAGAAGTTTCACAGAATGCTTCTGTGTAGTTTATATTTGAATATATTCCTTTTTCCACTACTACTCTCTTAGCGCTCAAATGTCCAGTTGCATTTTCTACAGAAAGAGTGTTCAGATCTGCTGAATCAAAAGTATGGTTTAACTCTGTTAGCTGAATGCACAGATCAGAAAGAAGTTTCACAGAATGATTCTGTGTAGTTTATATTTGGAGACATTCCTTTTTCCACTATTACCCTCTTAGCGCTCCGAATCTCCACTTGCATTTTCTACAGAAAGAGTGTTTCAGAACGGCTCAATCAAAACTAAGGTTCAACTCTTTTAGTTGAACAAACAGAACAGAAAGAAGTTTCACACAATTCTTCTGTGTAGTTTTTATTTGTAGACATTCTTTTTCCCAATATAGGCCTCTTAGCGCTCAGAATGTCCAATTGCAGTTTCTACAGAAAGAGTGTTTCAGAACGGCTCAATCAAAAGTAAGGTTCAACTCTGTTAGTTGAATGCACAGAACAGCAAGAAGTTTCACAGAATGCTTCTGTGTAGTTTATTTTTAACATATTTTTTTTCCACTATAACCCACATAGCGCTACAAATGTCCAGTTGCATTTTCTACAGACAGAGTGTTTCAAAACTGCTCAATCAAAAGTATGGTTTAACTCTGTTAGCTGAATGCTCAGATCAGAAAGAAGTTTCACAGAATGCTTCTGTGTAGTTTATATTTGAATATATTCCTTTTTCCACTACTACTCTCTTAGCGCTCAAATGTCCAGTTGCATTTTCTACAGAAAGAGTGTTCAGATCTGCTGAATCAAAAGTATGGTTTAACTCTGTTAGCTGAATGCACAGATCAGAAAGAAGTTTCACAGAATGATTCTGTGTAGTTTATATTTGGAGACATTCCTTTTTCCACTATTACCCTCTTAGCGCTCCGAATATCCACTTGCATTTTCTACAGAAAGGGTGTTTCAGAACGGCTCAATCAAAACTAAGGTTCAACTCTTTTAGTTGAACAAACAGAACAGAAAGAAGTTTCACACAATTCTTCTGTGTAGTTTTTATTTGTAGACATTCTTTTTCCCAATATAGGCCTCTTAGCGCTCAGAATGTCCAATTGCAGTTTCTACAGAAAGAGTGTTTCAGAACGGCTCAATCAAAAGTAAGGTTCAACTCTGTTAGTTGAATGCACAGAACAGCAAGAAGTTTCACAGAATGCTTCTGTGTAGTTTATATTTGAACATATTCTTTTTTCCACTATTACCCACTTAGCTCTACGAATGTCCAGTTGCATTTTCTACAGACAGAGTGTTTCAAAACTGCTCAATCAAAAGTATGGTTTAACTCTGTTAGCTGAATGCTCAGATCAGAAAGAAGTTTCACAGAATGCTTCTGTGTAGTTTATATTTGAATATATTCCTTTTTCCACTACTACGCTCTTAGCGCTCCAAATGTCCAGTTGCATTTTCTACAGAAAGAGTGTTCAGATCTGCTCAATCAAAAGTATGGTTTAACTCTGTTAGCTGAATGCACAGATCAGAAAGAAGTTTCACCGAATGATTCTGTGTAGTTTATATTTGAAGACATTCCTTTTTCCACTATTACCCTCTTAGCGCTCCGAATCTCCACTTCCATTTTCTACAAAAAGAGTGTTCATAACTGCTCAATCAAAAATATGTTTTATCTCTGTTAACTGAATTTACAGATCAGAAATAAGTTTCACAGAATGCATCTGTGTAGTTTTTATTTGAAGATATTCTTTTTCCCAATGTAGGCCTCTTAGCGCTTAGCATGTCCAATTGCAGTTTCTACAGAAAGAGTGTTTCAGAACGGCTCAATCAAAAGTAAGGTTCAACCCTGTTAGCTGAATGCACAGAACAGAAAGAGTTTTCACAGAATGCTACTGTGTAGTTTATATTTGAATATATTTCTTTTTCCACTATTACCCTCTTAGCGCTCCGAATGTCCACTTGCATTTTCTACAGAAAGAGTGTTCAGAACTGCGCAATCAAAAGTATGGTTTAACTCTGTTAGCTTAATGAACATATCAGAAATAAGTTTCACACAATGCTTCTGTGTAGTTTTTATTTGAAGATATTATTTTTCCCAATAGAGGCCTCTTAGCGCTCAGAATGTCCAATTGCAGTTTCTACAGAAAGAGTGTTTCAGAAAGGCTCAATCAAAAGTAAGGTTCAACTCTGTTAGTTGAATGCACAGAACAGAAAGAAGTTTCATACAATGCTTCTGTGTAGTTTATATTTGAACATATTTTTTTCTCCACTATTACCCACTTAGCGCTACGAATGTCCAGTTGCATTTTCTACAGACAGAGTGTTTCAAAACTGCTCAATCAAAAGTATGGTTTAACTCTGTTAGCTGAATCCTCAGATCAGAAAGAAGTTTCACAGAATGCTTCTGTGTAGTTTATATTTGAATATATTCCTTTTTCCACTACTACTCTCTTAGCGCTCAAATGTCCAGTTGCATTTTCTACAGAAAGAGTGTTCAGATCTGCTGAATCAAAAGTATGGTTTAACTCTGTTAGCTGAATGCACAGATCAGAAAGAAGTTTCACAGAATGATTCTGTGTAGTTTATATTTGGAGACATTCCTTTTTCCACTATTACCCTCTTAGCGCTCCGAATCTCCACTTGCATTTTCTACAGAAAGAGTGTTTCAGAACGGCTCAATCAAAACTAAGGTTCAACTCTTTTAGTTGAACAAACAGAACAGAAAGAAGTTTCACACAATTCTTCTGTGTAGTTTTTATTTGTAGACATTCTTTTTCCCAATATAGGCCTCTTAGCGCTCAGAATGTCCAATTGCAGTTTCTACAGAAAGAGTGTTTCAGAACGGCTCAATCAAAAGTAAGGTTCAACTCTGTTAGTTGAATGCACAGAACAGCAAGAAGTTTCACAGAATGCTTCTGTGTAGTTTATTTTTAACATATTTTTTTTCCACTATAACCCACATAGCGCTACAAATGTCCAGTTGCATTTTCTACAGACAGAGTGTTTCAAAACTGCTCAATCAAAAGTATGGTTTAACTCTGTTAGCTGAATGCTCAGATCAGAAAGAAGTTTCACAGAATGCTTCTGTGTAGTTTATATTTGAATATATTCCTTTTTCCACTACTACTCTCTTAGCGCTCAAATGTCCAGTTGCATTTTCTACAGAAAGAGTGTTCAGATCTGCTGAATCAAAAGTATGGTTTAACTCTGTTAGCTGAATGCACAGATCAGAAAGAAGTTTCACAGAATGATTCTGTGTAGTTTATATTTGGAGACATTCCTTTTTCCACTATTACCCTCTTAGCGCTCCGAATCTCCACTTGCATTTTCTACAGAAAGAGTGTTTCAGAACGGCTCAATCAAAACTAAGGTTCAACTCTTTTAGTTGAACAAACAGAACAGAAAGAAGTTTCACACAATTCTTCTGTGTAGTTTTTATTTGTAGACATTCTTTTTCCCAATATAGGCCTCTTAGCGCTCAGAATGTCCAATTGCAGTTTCTACAGAAAGAGTGTTTCAGAACGGCTCAATCAAAAGTAAGGTTCAACTCTGTTAGTTGAATGCACAGAACAGCAAGAAGTTTCACAGAATGCTTCTGTGTAGTTTATTTTTAACATATTTTTTTTCCACTATAACCCACATAGCGCTACAAATGTCCAGTTGCATTTTCTACAGACAGAGTGTTTCAAAACTGCTCAATCAAAAGTATGGTTTAACTCTGTTAGCTGAATGCTCAGATCAGAAAGAAGTTTCACAGAATGCTTCTGTGTAGTTTATATTTGAATATATTCCTTTTTCCACTACTACGCTCTTAGCGCTCCAATTGTCCAGTTGCATTTTCTACAGAAAGAGTGTTCAGATCTGCTCAATCAAAAGTATGGTTTAACTCTGTTAGCTGAATGCACAGATCAGAAAGAAGTTTCACCGAATGATTCTGTGTAGTTTATATTTGAAGACATTCCTTTTTCCACTATTACCCTCTTAGCGCTCCGAATCTCCACTTGCATTTTCTACAGAAAGAGTGTTTCAGAACGGCTCAATCAAAACTAAGTTTCAACTCTTTTAGTTGAACAAACAGAACAGAAAGAAGTTTCACACAATTCTTCTGTGTAGTTTTTATTTGTAGACATTCTTTTTCCCAATATAGACCTCTTAGCGCTGAGAATGTCCAATTGCAGTTTCTACAGAAAGAGTGTTTCAGAACGGCTCAATCAAAAGTAAGGTTCAACTCTGTTAGTTGAATGCACAAAACAGCAAGAAGTTTCACAGAATGCTTCTGTGTAGTTTATTTTTAACATATTTTTTTTCCACTATAACCCACATAGCGCTACAGATGTCCAGTTGCATTTTCTACAGACAGAGTGTTTCAAAACTGCTCAATCAAAAGTATGGTTTAACTCTGTTAGCTGAATGCTCAGATCAGAAAGAAGTTTCACAGAATGCTTCTGTGTAGTTTATATTTGAATATATTCCTTTTTCCACTACTACGCTCTTAGCGCTCCAAATGTCCAGTTGCATTTTCTACAGAAAGAGTGTTCAGATCTGCTCAATCAAAAGTATGGTTTAACTCTGTTAGCTGAATGCACAGATCAGAAAGAAGTTTCACCGAATGATTCTGTGTAGTTTATATTTGAAGACATTCCTTTTTCCACTATTACCCTCTTAGCGCTCCGAATCTCCACTTGCATTTTCTACAAAAAGATTGTTCATAACTGCTCAATCAAAAATATGTTTTATCTCTGTTAACTGAATTTACAGATCAGAAATAAGTTTCACAGAATGCATCTGTGTAGCTTTTATTTGAAGATATTCTTTTTCCCAATGTAGGCCTCTTAGCGCTTAGCATGTCCAATTGCAGTTTCTACAGAAAGAGTGTTTCAGAACGGCTCAATCAAAAGTAAGGTTCAACCCTGTTAGCTGAATGCACAGAACAGAAAGAGTTTTCACAGAATGCTACTGTGTAGTTTATATTTGAATATATTCCTTTTTCCACTATTACCCTCTTATTGCTCCGAATGTCCACTTGCATTTTCTACAGAAAGAGTGTTCAGAACTGCGCAATCAAAAGTATGTTTTAACTCTGTTAGCTTAATGAACATATCAGAAATAAGTTTCACACAATGCTTCTGTGTAGTTTTTATTTGAAGATATTATTTTTCCCAATATAGGCCTCTTCGCGCTCAGAATGTCCAATTGCAGTTTCTACAGAAAGAGTGTTTCAGAAAGGCTCAATCAAAAGTAAGGTTCAACTCTGTTAGTTGAATGCACAGAACAGAAAGAAGTTTCATACAATGCTTCTGTGTAGTTTATATTTGAACATATTCTTTTCTCCACTATTACCCACTTAGCGCTACGAATGTCCAGTTGCATTTTCTACAGACAGAGTGTTTCAAAACTGCTCAATCAAAAGTATGGTTTAACTCTATTAGCTGAATGCTCAGATCAGAAAGAAGTTTCACAGAATGCTTCTGTGTAGTTTTTATTTGAATATATTCCTTTTTCCACTACTACTCTCTTAGCGCTCCAAATGTCCAGTTGCATTTTCTACAGAAAGAGTGTTCAGATCTGCTCAATCAACAGTATGGTTTAACTCTGTTAGCTGAATGCACAGATCAGAAAGTAGTTTCACAGAATGATTCTGTGTAGTTTATATTTGGAGACATTCCTTTTTCCACTATTACCCTCTTAGCGCTCCGAATCTCCACTTGCATTTTCTACAGAAAGAGTGTTTCAGAACGGCTCAATCAAAACTAAGGTTCAACTCTTTTAGTTGAACAAACAGAACAGAAAGAAGTTTCACACAATTCTTCTGTGTAGTTTTTATTTGTAGACATTCTTTTTCCCAATATAGGCCTCTTAGCGCTCAGAATGTCCAATTGCAGTTTCTACAGAAAGAGTGTTTCAGAACGGCTCAATCAAAAGTAAGGTTCAACTCTGTTAGTTGAATGCACAGAACAGCAAGAAGTTTCACAGAATGCTTCTGTGTAGTTTATATTTGAACATATTCTTTTTTCCACTATTACCCACTTAGCGCTACGAATGTCCAGTTGCATTTTCTACAGACAGAGTGTTTCAAAACTGCTCAATCAAAAGTATGGTTTAACTCTGTTAGCTGAATGCTCAGATCAGAAAGAAGTTTCACAGAATGCTTCTGTGTAGTTTATATTTGAATATATACCTTTTTCCACTACTACGCTCTTAGCGCTCCAAATGTCCAGTTGCATTTTCTACAGAAAGAGTGTTCAGATCTGCTCAATCAAAAGTATGGTTTAACTCTGTTAGCTGAATGCACAGATCAGAAAGAAGTTTCACAGAATGATTCTGTGTAGTTTATATTTGAAGACGTTCCTTTTTCCACTATTACCCACTTAGCGCTCCGAATCTCCACTTGCATTTTCTACAAAAAGAGTGTTTCATAACTGCTCAATCAAAAATATGTTTTATCTCTGTTAACTGAATTTACAGATCAGAAATAAGTTTCACAGAATGCATCTGTGTAGTTTTTATTTGAAGATATTCTTTTTCCCAATGTAGGCATCTTAGCGCTTAGCATGTCCAATTGCAGTTTCAACAGAAAGAGTGTCTCAGAACGGGTCAATCAAAAGTAAGGTTCAACACTGTTAGCTGAATGCACAGAACAGTAAGAGTTTTCACAGAATGCTACTGTGTAGTTTATATTTGAATATATTCCTTTTTCCACTATTACCCTCTTAGCGCTCCGAATGTCCACTTGCATTTTCTACAGAAAGAGTGTTCAGAACTGCGCAATCAAAAGTATGGTTTAACTCTGTTAGCTTAATGAACATATCAGAAATAAGTTTCACACAATGCTTCTGTGTAGTTTTTATTTGAAGATATTATTTTTCCCAATAGAGGCCTCTTAGCGCTCAGAATGTCCAATTGCAGTTTCTACAGAAAGAGTGTTTCAGAAAGGCTCAATCAAAAGTAAGGTTCAACTCTGTTAGTTGAATGCACAGAACAGAAAGAAGTTTCATACAATGCTTCTGTGTAGTTTATATTTGAACATATTCTTTTCTCCACTATTACCCACATAGCGCTACGAATGTCCAGTTGCATTTTCTACAGACAGAGTGTTTCAAAACTGCTCAATCAAAAGTATGGTTTAACTCTGTTAGCTGAATGCTCAGATCAGAAAGAAGTTTCACAGAATGCTTCTGTGTAGTTTATATTTGAATATATTCCTTTTTCCACTACTACTCTCTTAGCGCTCCAAATGTGCAGTTGCATTTTCTACAGAAAGAGTGTTCAGATCTGCTGAATCAAAAGTATGGTTTAACTCTGTTAGCTGAATGCACAGATCAGAAACAAGTTTCACAGAATGATTCTGTGTAGTTTATATTTGGAGACATTCCTTTTTCCACTATTACCCCCTTAGCGCTCCGAATCTCCACTTGCATTTTCTACAGAAAGAGTGTTTCAGAACGGCTCAATCAAAACTAAGGTTCAACTCTTTTAGTTGAACAAACAGAACAGAAAGAAGTTTCACACAATTCTTCTGTGTAGTTTTTATTTGTAGACATTCTTTTTCCCAATATAGGCCTCTTAGCGCTCAGAATGTCCAATTGCAGTTTCTACAGAAAGAGTGTTTCAGAACGGCTCAATCAAAAGTAAGGTTCAACTCTGTTAGTTGAATGCACAGAACCGCAAGAAGTTTCACAGAATGCTTCTGTGTAGTTTATTTTTAACATATTTTTTTTCCACTATAACCCACTTAGCGCTACAAATGTCCAGTTGCATTTTCTACAGACAGAGTGTTTCAAAACTGCTCAATCAAAAGTATGGTTTAACTCTGTTAGCTGAATGCTCAGATCACAAAGAAGTTTCACAGAATGCTTCTGTGTAGTTTATATTTGAATATATTCCTTTTTCCACTACTACGCTCTTAGCGCTCCAAATGTCCAGTTGCATTTTCTACAGAAAGAGTGTTCAGATCTGCTCAATCAAAAGTATGGTTTAACTCTGTTAGCTGAATGCACAGATCAGAAAGTAGTTTCACCGAATGTTTCTGTGTAGTTTATATTTGAAGACATTCCTTTTTCCACTATTACCCTCTTAGCGCTCCGAATCTCCACTTGCATTTTCTACAAAAAGAGTGTTTCATAACTGCTCAATCAAAAATATGTTTTATCTCTGTTAACTGAATTTACAGATCAGAAATAAGTTTCACAGAATGCATCTGTGTAGTTTTTGTTTGAAGATATTCTTTTTCCCAATGTAGGCCTCTTAGCGCTTAGCATGTCCAATAGCAGTTTCTACAGAAAGAGTGTTTCAGAACGGCTCAATCAAAAGTAAGGTTCAACTCTGTTAGCTGAATGCACCGAACAGAAAGAGTTTTCACAGAATGCTACTGTGTAGTTTATATTTGAATATATTCCTTTTTCCACTATTACCCTCTTATTGCTCCGAATGTCCACTTGCATTTTCTACAGAAAGAGTGTTCAGAACTGCGCAATCAAAAGTATGTTTTAACTCTGTTAGCTTAAAGAACATATCAGAAATAAGTTTCACACAATGCTTCTGTGTAGTTTTTATTTGAAGATATTATTTTTCCCAATAGAGGCCTCTTAGCGCTCAGAATGTCCAATTGCAGTTTCTACAGAAAGAGTGTTTCAGAAAGGCTCAATCAAAAGTAAGGTTCAACTCTGTTAGTTGAATGCACAGAACAGAAAGAAGTTTCATACAATGCTTCTGTGTAGTTTATATTTGAACATATTCTTTTCTCCACTATTACCCACTTAGCGCTACAAATGTTCAGTTGCATTTTCTACAGACAGAGTGTTTCAAAACTGCTCAATCAAAAGTATGGTTTAACTCTATTAGCTGAATGCTCAGATCAGAAAGAAGTTTCACAGAATGCTTCTGTGTAGTTTTTATTTGAATATATTCCTTTTTCAACTACTACTCTCTTAGCGCTCCAAATGTCCAGTTGCACTTTCTACAGAAAGAGTGTTCAGATCTGCTCTATCAAAAGTATGGTTTAACTCTGTTAGCTGAATGCACAGATCAGAAAGAAGTTTCACAGAATGATTCTGTGTAGTTTATATTTGGAGACATTCCTTTTTCCACTATTACCCTCTTAGCGCTCCGAATCTCCACTTGCATTTTCTACAGAAAGAGTGTTTCAGAACGGCTCAATCAAAACTAAGGTTCAACTCTTTTAGTTGAACAAACAGAACAGAAAGAAGTTTCACACAATTCTTCTGTGTAGTTTTTATTTGTAGACATTCTTTTTCCCAATATAGGCCTCTTAGCGCTCAGAATGTCCAATTGCAGTTTCTACAGAAAGAGTGTTTCAGAACGGCTCAATCAAAAGTAAGGTTCAACTCTGTTAGTTGAATGCACAGAACAGCAAGAAGTTTCACAGAATGCTTCTGTGTAGTTTATATTTGAACATATTCTTTTTTCCACTATTACCCACTTAGCGCTACGAATGTCCAGTTGCATTTTCTACAGACAGAGTGTTTCAAAACTGCTCAATCAAAAGTATGGTTTAACTCTGTTAGCTGAATGCTCAGATCAGAAAGAAGTTTCACAGAATGCTTCTGTGTAGTTTATATTTGAATATATTCCTTTTTCCACTACTACGCTCTTAGCGCTCCAAATGTCCAGTTGCATTTTCTACAGAAAGAGTGTTCAGATCTGCTCAATCAAAAGTATGGTTTAACTCTGTTAGCTGAATGCACAGATCAGAAAGAAGTTTCACAGAATGATTCTGTGTAGTTTATATTTGAAGACGTTCCTTTTTCCACTATTACCCTCTTAGCGCTCCGAATCTCCACTTGCATTTTCTACAAAAAGAGTGTTTCATAACTGCTCAATCAAAAATATGTTTTATCTCTGTTAACTGAATTTACAGATCAGAAATAAGTTTCACAGAATGCATCTGTGTAGTTTTTATTTGAAGATATTCTTTTTCCCAATGTAGGCCTCTTAGCGCTTAGCATGTCCAATTGCAGTTTCAACAGAAAGAGTGTCTCAGAACGGGTCAATCAAAAGTAAGGTTCAACACTGTTAGCTGAATGCACAGAACAGTAAGAGTTTTCACAGAATGCTACTGTGTAGTTTATATTTGAATATATTACTTTTTCCACTATTACCCTCTTAGCGCTCCGAATGTCCACTTGCATTTTCTACAGAAAGAGTGTTCAGAACTGCGCAATCAAAAGTATGGTTTAACTCTGTTAGCTTAATGAACATATCAGAAATAAGTTTCACACAATGCTTCTGTGTAGTTTTTATTTGAAGATATTATTTTTCCCAATAGAGGCCTCTTAGCGCTCAGAATGTCCAATTGCAGTTTCTACAGAAAGAGTGTTTCAGAAAGGCTCAATCAAAAGTAAGGTTCAACTCTGTTCGTTGAATGCACAGAACAGAAAGAAGTTTCATACAATGCTTCTGTGTAGTTTATATTTGAACATATTCTTTTCTCCACTATTACCCACTTAGCGCTACAAATGTTCAGTTGCATTTTCTACAGACAGAGTGTTTCAAAACTGCTCAATCAAAAGTATGGTTTAACTCTATTAGCTGAATTCTCAGATCAGAAAGAAGTTTCACAGAATGCTTCTGTGTAGTTTATATTTGAATATATTCCTTTTTCCACTACTACTCTCTTAGCGCTCCAAATGTCCAGTTGCATTTTCTACAGAAAGAGTGTTCAGATCTGCTCAATCAAAACTATGGTTTAACTCTGTCAGCTGAATGCACAGATCAGAAAGAGGTTTCACAGAATGATTCTGTGTAGTTTATATTTGGAGACATTCCTTTTTCCACTATTACCCTCTTAGCGCTCCGAATCTCCACTTGCATTTTCTACAGAAAGAGTGTTTCAGAACGGCTCAATCAAAACTAAGGTTCAACTCTTTTAGTTGAACAAACAGAACAGAAAGAAGTTTCACACAATTCTTCTGTGTAGTTTTTATTTGTAGACATTCTTTTTCCCAATATAGGCCTCTTAGCGCTCAGAATGTCCAATTGCAGTTTCTACAGAAAGAGTGTTTCAGAACGGCTCAATCAAAAGTAAGGTTCAACTCTGTTAGTTGAATGCACAGAACAGCAAGTAGTTTCACAGAATGCTTCTGTGTAGTTTATATTTGAACATATTCTTTTTTCCACTATTACCCACTTAGCGCTACGAATGTCCAGTTGCATTTTCTACAGACAGAGTGTTTCAAAACTGCTCAATCAAAAGTATGGTTTAACTCTGGTAGCTGAATGCTCAGATCAGAAAGAAGTTTCACAGAATACTTCTGTGTAGTTTATATTTGAATATATTCCTTTTTCCACTACTACGCTCTTAGCGCTCCAAATGTCCAGTTGCATTTTCTACAGAAAGAGTGTTCAGATCTGCTCAATCAAAAGTATGGTTTAACTCTGTTAGCTGAATGCACAGATCAGAAAGAAGTTTCACCGAATGATTCTGTGTAGTTTATATTTGAAGACATTCCTTTTTCCACTATTACCCTCTTAGCGCTCCGAATCTCCACTTGCATTTTCTACAAAAAGAGTGTTTCACAACTGCTCAATCAAAAATATGTTTTATCTCTGTTAACTGAATTTACAGATCAGAAATAAGTTTCACAGAATGCATCTGTGTAGTTTTTATTTGCAGATATTCTTTTTCCCAATGTAGGCCTCTTAGCGCTTAGCATGTCCAATTGCACTTTCTACAGAAAGAGTGTTTCAGAACGGCTCAATCAAAAGTAAGTTTCAACTCTGTTATCTGAATGCACAGAACAGTAAGAGTTTTCACAGAATGCTGCTGTGTAGTTTATATTTGAATATATTCCTTTTTCCACTATTACCCTCTTAGCGCTCCGAATGTCCACTTGCATTTTCTACAGAAAGAGTGTTCAGAACTGCTCAATCAAAAGTATGGTTTAACTCTGTTAGCTTAATGAACATATCAGAAATAAGTTTCACACAATGCTTCTGTGTAGTTTTTATTTGAAGATATTATTTTTCCCAATAGAGGCCTCTTAGCGCTCAGAATGTCCAATTGCAGTTTCTACAGAAAGAGTGTTTCAGAACGGCTCAATCAAAAGTAAGGTTCAACTCTGTTAGTTGAATGCACAGAACAGAAAGAAGTTTCATACAATGCTTCTGTGTAGTTTATATTTGAACATATTCTTTTCTCCACTATTACCCACTTAGTGCTACGAATGTCCAGTTGCATTTTCTACAGACAGAGTGTTTCAAAACTGCTCAATCAAAATTATGGTTTAACTCTGTTAGCTGAATGCTCAGATCAGAAAGAAGTTTCACAGAATGCTTCTGTGTAGTTTATATTTGAATATATTCCTTTTTCCACTACTACTCTCTTAGCGCTCCAAATGTCCAGTTGCATTTTCTACAGAAAGAGTGTTCAGATCTCCTCAATCAAAAGTATGGTTTAACTCTGTTAGCTGAATGCACAGATCAGAAAAATTTTCACAGAATGATTCTGTGTAGTTTATATTTGGAGACATTCCTTTTTCCACTATTACCCTCTTAGCGCTCCGAATCTCCACTTGCATTTTCTACAGAAAGAGTGTTTCAGAACGGCTCAATCAAAACTAAGGTTCAACTCTTTTAGTTGAACAAACAGAACAGAAAGAAGTTTCACACAATTCTTCTGTGTAGTTTTTATTTGTAGACATTCTTTTTCGCAATATTGGCCTCTTAGCGCTCAGAATGTCCAATTGCAGTTTCTACAGAAAGAGTGTTTCAGAACGGCTCAATCAAAAGTAAGGTTCAACTCTGCTAGTTGAATGCACAGAACAGCAAGAAGTTTCACAGAATGCTTCTGTGTAGTTTATATTTGAACATATTCTTTTTTCCACTATTACCCACTTAGCGCTACGAATGTCCAGTTGCATTTTCTACAGACAGAGTGTTTCAAAACTGCTCAATCAAAAGCATGGTTTAACTCTGTTAGCTGAATGCTCAGATCAGAAAGAAGTTTCACAGAATGCTTCTTTGTAGTTTATATTTGAATATATTCCTTTTTCCACTACTACGCTCTTAGCGCTCCAAATGTCCAGTTGCATTTTCTACAGAAAGAGTGTTCAGATCTGCTCAATCAAAAGTATGGTTTAACTCTGTTAGCTGAATGCACAGATCAGAAAGTAGTTTCACCGAATGATTCTGTGTAGTTTATATTTGAAGACATTCCTTTTTCCACTATTACCCTCTTAGCGCTCCGAATCTCCACTTGCATTTTCTACAAAAAGAGTGTTTCATAACTGCTCAATCAAAAATATGTTTTATCTCTGTTAACTGAATTTACAGATCAGAAATAAGTTTCACATAATGCATCTGTGTAGTTTTTATTTGAAGATATTCTTTTTCCCAATGTAGGCCTCTTAGCGCTTAGCATGTCCAATAGCAGTTTCTACAGAAAGAGTGTTTCAGAACGGCTCAATCAAAAGTAAGGTTCAACTCTGTTAGCTGAATGCACAGAACAGAAAGAGTTTTCACAGAATGCTACTGTGTAGTTTATATTTGAATATATTCCTTTTTCCACTATTACCCTCTTATTGCTCCGAATGTCCACTTGCATTTTCTACAGAAAGAGTGTTCAGAACTGCGCAATCAAAAGTATGGTTTAACTCTGTTAGCTTAATGAACATATCAGAAATAAGTTTCACACAATGTTTCTGTGTAGTTTTTATTTGAAGATATTATTTTTCCCAATAGAGTCCTCTTAGCGCTCAGAATGTCCAATTGCAGTTTCTACAGAAAGAGTGTTTCAGAAAGGCTCAATCAAAAGTAAGGTTCAACTCTGTTAGTTGAATGCACAGAACACAAAGTAGTTTCATACAATGCTTCTGTGTAGTTTATATTTGAATATATTCTTTTCTCCACTATTACCCACTTAGCGCTACGAATGTCCAGTTGCATTTTCTACAGACAGAGTGTTTCAAAACTGCTCAATCAAAAGTATGGTTTAACTCTGTTAGCTGAATGCTCAGATCAGAAAGAAGTTTCACAGAATGCTTCTGTGTAGTTTATATTTGAATATATTCCTTTTTCCACTACTACTCTCTTAGCGCTCCAAATGTCCAGTTGCATTTTCTACAGAAAGAGTGTTCAGATCTCCTCAATCAAAAGTATGGTTTAACTCTGTTAGCTGAATGCACAGATCAGAAAAAGTTTCACAGAATGATTCTGTGTAGTTTATATTTGGAGACATTCCTTTTTCCACTATTACCCTCTTAGCGCTCCGAATCTCCACTTGCATTTTCTACAGAAAGAGTGTTTCAGAACGGCTCAATCAAAACTAAGGTTCAACTCTTTTAGTTGAACAAACAGAACAGAAAGAAGTTTCACACAATTCTTCTGTGTAGTTTTTATTTGTAGACATTCTTTTTCGCAATATTGGCCTCTTAGCGCTCAGAATGTCCAATTGCAGTTTCTACAGAAAGAGTGTTTCAGAACGGCTCAATCAAAAGTAAGGTTCAACTCTGCTAGTTGAATGCACAGAACAGCAAGAAGTTTCACAGAATGCTTCTGTGTAGTTTATATTTGAACATATTCTTTTTTCCACTATTACCCACTTAGCGCTACGAATGTCCAGTTGCATTTTCTACAGACAGAGTGTTTCAAAACTGCTCAATCAAAAGCATGGTTTAACTCTGTTAGCTGAATGCTCAGATCAGAAAGAAGTTTCACAGAATGCTTCTTTGTAGTTTATATTTGAATATATTCCTTTTTCCACTACTACGCTCTTAGCGCTCCAAATGTCCAGTTGCATTTTCTACAGAAAGAGTGTTCAGATCTGCTCAATCAAAAGTATGGTTTAACTCTGTTATCTGAATGCACAGATCAGAAAGTAGTTTCACCGAATGATTCTGTGTAGTTTATATTTGAAGACATTCCTTTTTCCACTATTACCCTCTTAGCGCTCCGAATCTCCACTTGCATTTTCTACAAAAAGAGTGTTTCATAACTGCTCAATCAAAAATATGTTTTATCTCTGTTAACTGAATTTACAGATCAGAAATAAGTTTCACATAATGCATCTGTGTAGTTTTTATTTGAAGATATTCTTTTTCCCAATGTAGGCCTCTTAGCGCTTAGCATGTCCAATAGCAGTTTCTACAGAAAGAGTGTTTCAGAACGGCTCAATCAAAAGTAAGGTTCAACTCTGTTAGCTGAATGCACAGAACAGAAAGAGTTTTCACAGAATGCTACTGTGTAGTTTATATTTGAATATATTCCTTTTTCCACTATTACCCTCTTATTGCTCCGAATGTCCACTTGCATTTTCTACAGAAAGAGTGTTCAGAACTGCGCAATCAAAAGTATGGTTTAACTCTGTTAGCTTAATGAACATATCAGAAATAAGTTTCACACAATGCTTCTGTGTAGTTTTTATTTGAAGATATTATTTTTCCCAATATAGGCCTCTTTGCGCTCAGAATGTCCAATTGCAGTTTCTACAGAAAGAGTGTTTCAGAGAGGCTCAATGAAAAGTAAGGTTCAACTCTGTTAGTTGAATGCACAGAACAGAAAGTAGTTTCATACAATGCTTCTGTGTAGTTTATATTTGAACATATTCTTTTCTCCACTTTTACCCACTTAGCACTACGAATGTCCAGTTGCATTTTCTACAGACAGAGTGTTTCAAAACTGCTCAATCAAAAGTATGGTTTAACTCTGTTAGCTGAATGCTCAGATCAGAAAGAAGTTTCACAGAATGCTTCTGTGTAGTTTATATTTGAATATATTCCTTTTTCCACTACTACTCTCTTAGCGCTCAAAATGTGCAGTTGCATTTTCTACAGAAAGAGTGTTCAGATCTGCTCAATCAAAAGTATGGTTTAACTCTGTTAGCTGAATGCACAGATCAGAAAGAAGTTTCACAGAATGATTCTGTGTAGTTTATATTTGGAGACATTCCTTTTTCCACTATTACCCTCTTAGCGCTCCGAATCTCCACTTGCATTTTCTACAGAAAGAGTGTTTCAGAACGGCTCAATCAAAACTAAGGTTCAACTCTTTTAGTTGAACAAACAGAACAGAAAGAAGTTTCACACAATTCCTCTGTGTAGTTTTTATTTGTAGACCTCCTTTTTCCCAATATAGGCCTCTTAGCGCTCAGAATGTCCAATTGCAGTTTCTACAGAAAGAGTGTTTCCGAACGGCTCAATCAAAACTAAGGTTCAACTCTGTTAGTTGAATGCACAGAACAGCAAGAAGTTTCACAGAATGCTTCTGTGTAGTTTATATTTGAACATATTCTTTTTTCCACTATTACCCACTTAGCGCTACGAATGTCCAGTTGCATTTTCTACAGACAGAGTGTTTCAAAACTGCTCAATCAAAAGTATGGTTTAACTCTGTTAGCTGTATGCTCAGATCAGAAAGAAGTTTCACAGAATGCTTCTGTGTAGTTTATATTTGAATATATTCCTTATTCCACTACTACGCTCTTAGCGCTCCAAATGTCCAGTTGCATTTTCAACAGAAAGAGTGTTCAGATGTGCTCAATCAAAAGTATGGTTTAACTCTGTTAGCTGAATGCACAGATCAGAAATAAGTTTCACCGAATGATTCTGTGTAGTTTATATTTGAAGACATTCCTTTTTCCACTATTACCCTATTAGCGCTCCGAATCTCCACTTGCATTTTCTACAAAAAGAGTGTTTCATAACTGCTTAATCAAAAGTATGGTTTAACTCTGTTAGCTGAATGCTCAGATCACAAAGGAGTTTCACAGAATGCTTCTGTGTAGTTTATATTTGAATATATTACTTTTTCCACTACTACGCTCTTAGCGCTCCAAATGTCCAGTTACATTTTCTACAGAAAGAGTGTTCAGATCTGCTCAATCAAAAGTATGGTTTAACTCTGTTAGCTGAATGCACAGATCAGAAAGTAGTTTCACCGAATGATTCTGTGTAGTTTATATTTGAAGACATTCCTTTTTCCACTATTACCCTCTTAGCTCTCCGAATCTCCACTTGCATTTTCTACAAAAAGAGTGTTTCATAACTGCTCAATCAAAAATATGTTTTATCTCTGTTAACTGAATTTACAGATCAGAAATAAGTTTCACAGAATGCATCTGTGTAGTTTTTATTTGAAGATATTCTTTTTCCCAATGTAGGCCTCTTAGCGCTTAGCATGTCCAATAGCAGTTTCTACAGAAAGAGTGTTTCAGAACGGCTCAATCAAAAGTAAGGTTCAACTCTGTTAGCTGAATGCACAGAACAGAAAGTGTTTTCACAGAATGCTACTGTGTAGTTTATATTTGAATATATTCCTTTTTCCACTATTACCCTCTTAGCGCTCCGAATGTCCACTCGCATTTTCTACGGAAAGAGTGTTCAGAACTGCGCAATCAAAAGTATGGTTTAACTCTGTTAGCTTAATGAACATATCAGAAATAAGTTTCACACAATGCTTCTGTGTAGTTTTTATTTGAAGATATTATTTTTCCCAATAGAGGCCTCTTAGCGCTCAGAATGTCCAATTGCAGTTTCTACCGAAAGAGTGTTTCAGAAAGGCTCAATCAAAGTAAGGTTCAACTCTGTTAGTTGAATGCACAGAACAGAAAGAAGTTTCATACAATGCTTCTGTGTAGTTTATATTTGAACATATTCTTTTCTCCACTATTACCCACTTAGCGCTACGAATGTCCAGTTGCATTTTCTACAGACAGAGTGTTTCAAAACTGCTCAATCAAAAGTATGGTTTAACTCTGTTAGCTGAATGCTCAGATCAGAAAGGAGTTTCACAGAATGCTTCTGTGTAGTTTATATTTGAATATATTCCTTTTTCCACTACTACGCTCTTAGCGCTCCAAATTTCCAGTTGCATTTTCTACAGAAAGAGTGTTCAGATCTGCTCAATCAAAAGTATGGTTTAACTCTGTTAGCTGAATGCACAGATCAGAAAGAAGTTTCACAGAATGATTCTGTGTAGTTTATATTTGGAGACATTCCTTTTTCCACTATTACCCTCTTAGCGCTCCGAATCTCCACTTGCATTTTCTACAGAAAGAGTGTTTCAGAACGGCTCAATCAAAACTAAGGTTCAACTCTTTTAGTTGAACAAACAGAACAGAAAGAAGTTTCACACAATTCCTCTGTGTAGTTTTTATTTGTAGACCTCCTTTTTCCCAATATAGGCCTCTTAGCGCTCAGAATGTCCAATTGCAGTTTCTACAGAAAGAGTGTTTCCGAACGGCTCAATCAAAACTAAGGTTCAACTCTGTTAGTTGAATGCACAGAACAGCAAGAAGTTTCACAGAATGCTTCTGTGTAGTTTATATTTGAACATATTCTTTTTTCCACTATTACCCACTTAGCGCTACGAATGTCCAGTTGCATTTTCTACAGACAGAGTGTTTCAAAACTGCTCAATCAAAAGTATGGTTTAACTCTGTTAGCTGTATGCTCAGATCAGAAAGAAGTTTCACAGAATGCTTCTGTGTAGTTTATATTTGAATATATTCCTTATTCCACTACTACGCTCTTAGCGCTCCAAATGTCCAGTTGCATTTTCAACAGAAAGAGTGTTCAGATGTGCTCAATCAAAAGTATGGTTTAACTCTGTTAGCTGAATGCACAGATCAGAAATAAGTTTCACCAAATGATTCTGTGTAGTTTATATTTGAAGACATTCCTTTTTCCACTATTACCCTATTAGCGCTCCGAATCTCCACTTGCATTTTCTACAAAAAGAGTGTTTCATAACTGCTTAATCAAAAGTATGGTTTAACTCTGTTAGCTGAATGCTCAGATCACAAAGGAGTTTCACAGAATGCTTCTGTGTAGTTTATATTTGAATATATTACTTTTTCCACTACTACGCTCTTAGCGCTCCAAATGTCCAGTTACATTTTCTACAGAAAGAGTGTTCAGATCTGCTCAATCAAAAGTATGGTTTAACTCTGTTAGCTGAATGCACAGATCAGAAAGTAGTTTCACCGAATGATTCTGTGTAGTTTATATTTGAAGACATTCCTTTTTCCACTATTACCCTCTTAGCTCTCCGAATCTCCACTTGCATTTTCTACAAAAAGAGTGTTTCATAACTGCTCAATCAAAAATATGTTTTATCTCTGTTAACTGAATTTACAGATCAGAAATAAGTTTCACAGAATGCATCTGTGTAGTTTTTATTTGAAGATATTCTTTTTCCCAATGTAGGCCTCTTAGCGCTTAGCATGTCCAATAGCAGTTTCTACAGAAAGAGTGTTTCAGAACGGCTCAATCAAAAGTAAGGTTCAACTCTGTTAGCTGAATGCACAGAACAGAAAGAGTTTTCACAGAATGCTACTGTGTAGTTTATATTTGAATATATTCCTTTTTCCACTATTACCCTCTTAGCGCTCCGAATGTCCACTCGCATTTTCTACGGAAAGAGTGTTCAGAACTGCGCAATCAAAAGTATGGTTTAACTCTGTTAGCTTAATGAACATATCAGAAATAAGTTTCACACAATGCTTCTGTGTAGTTTTTATTTGAAGATATTATTTTTCCCAATAGAGGCCTCTTAGCGCTCAGAATGTCCAATTGCAGTTTCTACCGAAAGAGTGTTTCAGAAAGGCTCAATCAAAGTAAGGTTCAACTCTGTTAGTTGAATGCACAGAACAGAAAGAAGTTTCATACAATGCTTCTGTGTAGTTTATATTTGAACATATTCTTTTCTCCACTATTACCCACTTAGCGCTACGAATGTCCAGTTGCATTTTCTACAGACAGAGTGTTTCAAAACTGCTCAATCAAAAGTATGGTTTAACTCTGTTAGCTGAATGCTCAGATCAGAAAGGAGTTTCACAGATTGCTTCTGTGTAGTTTATATTTGAATATATTCCTTTTTCCACTACTACGCTCTTAGCGCTCCAAATGTCCAGTTGCATTTTCTACAGAAAGAGTGTTCAGATCTGCTCAATCAAAAGTATGGTTTAACTCTGTTAGCTGAATGCACAGATCAGAAAGAAATTTCACCGAATGATTCTGTGTAGTTTATATTTGAAGACATTCCTTTTTCCACTATTACCCTCTTAGCGCTCCGAATCTCCACTTGCATTTTCTACAAAAAGAGTGTTTCATAACTGCTCAATCAAAAATATGTTTTATCTCTGTTAACTGAATTTACAGATCAGAAATAAGTTTCACAGAATGCATCTGTGTAGTTTTTATTTGAAGATATTCTTTTTCCCAATGTAGGCCTCTTAGCGCTTAGCATGTCGAATTGCAGTTTCTACAGAAAGAGTGTTTCAGAACGGCTCAATCAAAAGTAACGTTCAACTCTGTTAGCTGAATGCACAGAACAGTAAGAGTTTTCACAGAATGCTACTGTGTAGTTTATATTTGAATATATTCCTTTTTCCACTATTACCCTCTTAGCGCTCCGAATGTCCACTTGCATTTTCTACAGAAAGAGTGTTCAGAACTGCGCAATCAAAAGTATGGTTTAACTCTGTTAGCTTAATGAACATATCAGAAATAAGTTTCACACAATGCTTCTGTGTAGTTTTTATTTGAAGATATTATTTTTCCCAATAGAGGCCTCTTAGCGCTCAGAATGTCCAATTGCAGTTTCTACAGAAAGAGTGTTTCAGAAAGGCTCAATCAAAAGTAAGGTTCAACTCTGTTAGTTGAATGCACAGAACAGAAAGAAGTTTCATACAATGCTTCTGTGTAGTTTATATTTGAACATATTCTTTTCTCCAATATTACCCACTTAGCGCTACGAATGTCCAGTTGCATTTTCTACAGACAGAGTGTTTCAAAACTGCTCAATCAAAATAATGGTTTAACTCAGTTAGCTGAATGCTCAGATCAGAAAGAAGTTTCACAGAATGCTTCTGTGTAGTTTATATTTGAATATATTCCTTTTTCCACTACTACTCTCTTAGCGCTCAAAATGTCCAGTTGCATTTTCTACAGAAAGAGTGTTCAGATCTGCTCAATCAAAAGTATGGTTTAACTCTGTTAGCTGAATGCACAGATCAGAAAGTAGTTTCACAGAATGATTCTGTGTAGTTTATATTTGGAGACATTCCTTTTTCCACTATTACCCTCTTAGCGCTCCGAATCTCCACTTGCATTTTCTACAGAAAGAGTGTTTCAGAACGGCTCAATCAAAACGAAGGTTCAACTCTTTTAGTTGAACAAACAGAACAGAAAGAAGTTTCACACAATTATTCTGGGTAGTTTTTATTTGTAGGCATTCATTTTCCCAATATAGGCCTCTTAGCGCTCAGAATGTCCAATTGCAGTTTCTACAGAAAGAGTGTTTCAGAACGGCTCAATCAAATGTAAGGTTCAACTCTGTTAGTTGAATGCACAGAACAGCAAGAAGTTTCACAGAATGCTTCTGTGTAGTTTATATTTGAACATATTCTTTTTTCCACTATTACCCACTTAGCGCTACGAATGTCCAGTTGCATTTTCTACAGACAGAGTGTTTCAAAACTGCTCAATCAAAAGTATGGTTTAACTCTGTTAGCTGAATGCTCAGATCAGAAAGAAGTTTCACAGAATGCTTCTGTGTAGTTTATATTTGAATATATTCCTTTTTCCACTACTACGCTCTTAGCGCTCCAAATGTCCAGTTGCATTTTCTACAGAAAGAGTGTTCAGATCTGCTCAATCAAAAGTATGGTTTAACTCTGTTAGCTGAATGCACAGATCAGAAAGAAGTTTCACAGAATGATTCTGTGTAGTTTATATTTGGAGACATTCCTTTTTCCACTATTACCCTCTTAGCGCTCCGAATCTCCACTTGCATTTTCTCCAGAAAGAGTGTTTCAGAACGGCTCAATCAAAACTAAGGTTCAACTCTTTTAGTTGAACAAACAGAACAGAAAGCAGTTTCACAAAATTCTTCTGGGTAGTTTTTATTTGTAGGCATTCTTTTTCCCAATATAGGCCTCTTAGCGCTCAGAATGTCCAATTGCAGTTTCTACAGAAAGAGTGTTTCAGAACGGCTCAATCAAAAGTAAGGTTCAACTCTGTTAGTTGAATGCACAGAACAGCAAGAAGTTTCACAGAATGCTTCTGTGTAGTTTATATTTGAACATATTCTTTTTTCCACTATTACCCACTTAGCGCTACGAATGTCCAGTTGCATTTTCTACAGACAGAGTGTTTCAAAACTGCTCAATCAAAAGTATGGTTTAACTCTGTTAGCTGAGTGCTCAGATCAGAAAGAAGTTTCACAGAATGCTTCTGTGTAGTTTATATTTGAATATATTCCTTTTTCCACTACTACTCTCTTAGCGCTCCAAATGACCAGTTGCATTTTCTACAGAAAGAGTGTTCAGATCTGCAGAATCAAAAGTATGGTTTAACTCTTTTAGCTGAATGCACAGATCAGAAAGAAGTTTCACAGAATGATTCTGTGTAGTTTATATTTGGAGACATTCCTTTTTCCACTATTACCCTCTTAGCGCTCCGAATGTCCACTTGCATTTTCTACAGAAAGTGTGTTTCAGAACGGCTCAATCAAAACTAAGGTTCAACTCTTTTAGTTGAACAAACAGAACAGAAAGAAGTTTCACACAATTCTTCTGTGTAGTTTTTATTTGTAGACATTCTTTTTCCCAATATAGGCCTCTTAGCGCTCAGAATGTCCAATTGCAGTTTCTACAGAAAGAGTGTTTCAGAACGGCTCAATCAAAAGTAAGGTTCAACTCTGTTAGTTGAATGCACAGAACAGCAAGATGTTTCACAGAATGCTTCTGTGTAGTTTATATTTGAATATATTCTTTTTTCCACTATTACCCACTTAGCGCTACGAATGTCCAGTTGCATTTTCTACAGACAGAGTGTTTCAAAATTGCTCAATCAAAAGTATGGTTTAACTCTGTTAGCTGAATGCTCAGATCAGAAAGAAGTTTCACAGAATGCTTCTGTGTAGTTTATATTTGAATATATTCCTTTTTCCACTACTACGCTCTTAGCGCTCCAAATGTCCAGTTGCATTTTCTACAGAAAGAGTGTTCAGATCTGCTCAATCAAAAGTATGGTTTAACTCTGTTAGCTGAATGCACAGATCAGAAAGAAGTTTCACCGAATGATTCTGTGTAGTTTATATTTGAAGACATTCCTTTTTCCACTATTACCCTCTTAGCGCTCCGAATCTCCACTTGCATTTTCTACAAAAAGAGTGTTTCATAACTGCTCAATCAAAAATATGTTTTATCTCTGTTAACTGAATTTACAGATAAGAAATAAGTTTCAAAGAATGCATCTGTGTAGTTTTTATTTGAAGATATTCTTTTTCCCAATGTAGGCCTCTTAGCGCTTAGCATGTCCAATTGCAGTTTCTACAGAAAGAGTGTTTCAGAACGGCTCAATCAAAAGTAAGGTTCAACACTGTTAGCTGAATGCACAGAACAGTAAGAGTTTTCACAGAATGCTACTGTGTAGTTTATATTTGAATATATTCCTTTTTCCACTATTACCCTCTTAGCGCTCCGAATGTCCACTCGCATTTTCTACAGAAAGAGTGTTCAGAACTGCGCAATCAAAAGTATGGTTTAACTCTGTTAGCTTAATGAACATATCAGAAATAAGTTTCACACAGTGCTTCTGTGTAGTTTTTATTTGAAGATATTATTTTTCCCAATAGAGGCCTCTTAGCGCTCAGAATGTCCAATTGCAGTTTCTACCGAAAGAGTGTTTCAGAAAGGCTCAATCAAAAGTAAGGTTCAACTCTGTTAGTTGAATGCACAGAACAGAAAGAAGTTTCATACAGTGCTTCTGTGTAGTTTATATTTGAACATATTCTTTTCTCCACTATTACCCACTAAGCGCTACGAATGTCCAGTTGCATTTTCTACAGACAGAGTGTTTCAAAACTGCTCAATCAAAAGTATGGTTTAACTCTATTAGCTGAATGCTCAGATCAGAAATAAGTTTCACAGAATGCTTCTGTGTAGTTTATATTTGAATATATTCCTTTTTCCACTACTACTCTCTTAGCGCTCCAAATGTCCAGTTGCATTTTCTACAGAAAGAGTGTTCAGATCTGCTCAATCAAAAGTATGGTTTAACTCTGTTAGCTGAATGCACAGATCAGAAAGAAGTTTCACAGAATGATTCTGTGTAGTTTATATTTGGAGACATTTCTTTTTCCACTATTACCCTCTTAGGGCTCCGAATCTCCACTTGCATTTTCTACAGAAAGAGTGTTTCAGAACGGCTCAATCAAAACTAAGGTTCAACTCTTTTAGTTGAACAAACAGAAGAGAAAGAAGTTTCACACAATTATTCTGGGTAGTTTTTATTTGTAGGCATTCATTTTCCTAATATAGGCCTCTTAGCGCTCAGAATGTCCAATTGCAGTTTCTACAGAAAGAGTGTTTCAGAACGGCTCAATCAAAAGTAAGGTTCAACTCTGTTAGTTGAATGCACAGAACAGCAAGAAGTTTCACAGAATGCTTCTGTGTAGTTTATATTTGAACATATTCTTTTTTCCACTATTACCCACTTAGCGCTACGAATGTCCAGTTGCATTTTCTACAGAGAGAGTGTTTCAAAACTGCTCAATCAAAAGTATGGTTTAACTCTGTTAGCTGAATGCTCAGATCAGAAAGAAGTTTCACAGAATGCTTCTGTGTAGTTTATATTTGAATATATTCCTTTTTCCACTACTACGCTCTTAGCGCTCCAAATGTCCAGTTGCATTTTCTACAGAAAGAGTGTTCAGATCTGCTCAATCAAAAGTATGGTTTAACTCTGTTAGCTGAATGCACAGATCAGAAAGAAGTTTCACAGAATGATTCTGTGTAGTTTATATTTGGAGACATTCCTTTTTCCACTATTACCCTCTTAGCGCTCCGAATCTCCACTTGCATTTTCTCCAGAAAGAGTGTTTCAGAACGGCTCAATCAAAACTAAGGTTCAACTCTTTTAGTTGAACAAACAGAACAGAAAGCAGTTTCACAAAATTCTTCTGGGTAGTTTTTATTTGTAGGCATTCTTTTTCCCAATATAGGCTTCTTAGCGCTCAGAATGTCCAATTGCAGTTTCTACAGAAAGAGTGTTTCAGAACGGCTCAATCAAAAGTAAGGTTCAACTCTGTTAGTTGAATGCACAGAAAAGCAAGAAGTTTCACAGAATGCTTCTGTGTAGTTTATATTTGAACATATTCTTTTTTCCACTATTACCCACTTAGCGCTACGAATATCCAGTTGCATTTTCTACAGACAGAGTGTTTCAAAACTGCTCAATCAAAAGTATGGTTTAACTCTGTTAGCTGAGTGCTCAGATCAGAAAGAAGTTTCACAGAATGCTTCTGTGTAGTTTATATTTGAATATATTCCTTTTTCCACTACTACTCTCTTAGCGCTCCAAATGACCAGTTGCATTTTCTACAGAAAGAGTGTTCAGATCTGCAGAATCAAAAGTATGGTTTAACTCTTTTAGCTGAATGCACAGATCAGAAAGAAGTTTCACAGAATGATTCTGTGTAGTTTATATTTGGAGACATTCCTTTTTCCACTATTACCCTCTTAGCGCTCCGAATGTCCACTTGCATTTTCTACAGAAAGTGTGTTTCAGAACGGCTCAATCAAAACTAAGGTTCAACTCTTTTAGTTGAACAAACAGAACAGAAAGAAGTTTCACACAATTCTTCTGTGTAGTTTTTATTTGTAGACATTCTTTTTCCCAATATAGGCCTCTTAGCGCTCAGAATGTCCAATTGCAGTTTCTACAGAAAGAGTGTTTCAGAACGGCTCAATCAAAAGTAAGGTTCAACTCTGTTAGTTGAATGCACAGAACAGCAAGAAGTTTCACAGAATGCTTCTGTGTAGTTTATATTTAACATATTCTTTTTTCCACTATTACCCACTTAGCGCTACGAATGTCCAGTTGCATTTTCTACAGACAGAGTGTTTCAAAACTGCTCAATCAAAAGTATGGTTTAACACTGTTAGCTGAATGCTCAGATCACAAAGAAGGTTCACAGAATGCTTCTGTGTAGTTTATATTTGAATATATTCCTTTTTCCACTACTACGCTCTTAGCGCTCCAAATGTCCAGTTGCATTTTCTACAGAAAGAGTGTTCAGATCTGCTCAATCAAAAGTATGGTTTAACTCTGTTAGCTGAATGCACAGATCAGAAAGTAGTTTCACCGAATGATTCTGTGTAGTTTATATGTGAAGACATTCCTTTTTCCACTATTACCCTCTTAGCGCTCCGAATCTCCACTTGCATTTTCTACAAAAAGAGTGTTTCATAACTGCTCAATCAAAAATATGTTTTATCTCTGTTAACTGAATTTACAGATCAGAAATAAGTTTCACAGAATGCATCTGTGTAGTTTTTATTTGAAGATATTCTTTTTCCCAATGTAGGCCTCTTAGCGCTTAGCATGTCCAATTGCACTTTCTACAGAAAGAGTGTTTCAGAACGGCTCAATCAAAAGTAAGGTTCAACTCTGTTATCTGAATGCACAGAACAGTAAGAGTTTTCACAGAATGCTACTGTGTAGTTTATATTTGAATATATTCCTTTTTCCACTATTACCCTCTTAGCGCTCCGAATGTCCACTTGCATTTTCTACAGAAAGAGTGTTCAGAACTGCTCAATCAAAAGTATGGTTTAACTCTGTTAGCTTAATGAACATATCAGAAATAAGTTTCACACAATGCTTCTGTGTAGTTTTTATTTGAAGATATTATTTTTCCCAATAGAGGCCTCTTAGCGCTCAGAATGTCCAATTGCAGTTTCTACAGAAAGAGTGTTTCAGAACGACTCAATCAAAAGTAAGGTTCAACTCTGTTAGTTGAATGCACAGAACAGAAAGAAGTTTCATACAATGCTTCTGTGTAGTTTATATTTGAACATATTCTTTTCTCCACTATTACCCACTTAGTGCTACGAATGTCCAGTTGCATTTTCTACAGACAGAGTGTTTCAAAACTGCTCAATCAAAATTATGGTTTAACTCTGTTAGCTGAATGCTGAGATCAGAAAGAAGTTTCACAGAATGCTTCTGTGTAGTTTATATTTGAATATATTCCTTTTTCCACTACTACTCTCTTAGCGCTCCAAATGTCCAGTTGCATTTTCTACAGAAAGAGTGTTCAGATCTCCTCAATCAAAAGTATGGTTTAACTCTGTTAGCTGAATGCACAGATCAGAAAAATTTTCACAGAATGATTCTGTGTAGTTTATATTTGGAGACATTCCTTTTTCCACTATTACCCTCTTAGCGCTCTGAATCTCCACTTGCATTTTCTACAGAAAGAGTGTTTCAGAACGGCTCAATCAAAACTAAGATTCAACTCTTTTAGTTGAACAAACAGAACAGAAAGAAGTTTCACACAATTCTTCTGTGTAGTTTTTATTTGTAGACATTCTTTTTCGCAATATTGGCCTCTTAGCGCTCAGAATGTCCAATTGCAGTTTCTACAGAAAGAGTGTTTCAGAACGGCTCAATCAAAAGTAAGGTTCAATTCTGCTAGTTGAATGCACAGAACAGCAAGAAGTTTCACAGAATGCTTCTGTGTAGTTTATATTTGAACATATTCATTTTTCCACTATTACCCACTTAGCGCTACGAATGTCCAGTTGCATTTTCTACAGACAGAGTGTTTCAAAACTGCTCAATCAAAAGCATGGTTTAACTCTGTTAGCTGAATGCTCAGATCAGAAAGAAGTTTCACAGAATGCTTCTTTGTAGTTTATATTTGAATATATTCCTTTTTCCACTAGTACTCTCTTAGGGCTCCAAATGTCCAGTTGCATTTTCTACAGAAAGAGTGTTCAGATCTGCTCAATCAAAAGTATGGTTTAACTCTGTTAGCTGAATGCACAGATCAGAAAGAAGTTTCACCGAATGATTCTGTGTAGTTTATATTTGAAGACATTCCTTTTTCCACTATTACCCTCTTAGCGCTCCGAATCTCCACTTGCATTTTCTACAAAAAGAGTGTTTCATAACTGCTCAATCAAAAATATGTTTTATCTCTGTTAACTGAATTTACAGATAAGAAATAAGTTTCAAAGAATGCATCTGTGTAGTTTTTATTTGAAGATATTCTTTTTCCCAATGTAGGCCTCTTAGCGCTTAGCATGTCCAATTGCAGTTTCTACAGAAAGAGTGTTTCAGAACGGCTCAATCAAAAGTAAGGTTCAACACTGTTAGCTGAATGCACAGAACAGAAAGTGTTTTCACAGAATGCTACTGTGTAGTTTATATTTGAATATATTCCTTTTTCCACTATTACCCTCTTATTGCTCCGAATGTCCACTTGCATTTTCTACAGAAAGAGTGTTCAGAACTGCGCAATCAAAAGTATGGTTTAACTCTGTTAGCTTAATGAACATATCAGAAATAAGTTTCACACAATGCTTCTGTGTAGTTTTTATTTGAAGATATTATTTTTCCCAATAGAGGCCTCTTAGCGCTCAGAATGTCCAATTGCAGTTTCTACCGAAAGAGTGTTTCAGAAAGGCTCAATCAAAGGTAAGGTTCAACTCTGTTAGTTGAATGCACAGAACAGAAAGAAGTTTCATACAATGCTTCTGTGTAGTTTATATTTGAACATATTCTTTTCTCCACTATTACCCACTTAGCGCTACGAATGTCCAGTTGCATTTTCTACAGACAGAGTGTTTCAAAACTGCTCTATCAAAAGTATGGTTTAACTCTGTTAGCTGAATCCTCAGATCAGAAAGAAGTTTCACAGAATGCTTCTGTGTAGTTTATATTTGAATATATTCCTTTTTCCACTATTACTCTCTTAGCGCTCACATGTCCAGTTGCATTTTCTACAGAAAGAGTGTTCAGATCTGCTGAATCAAAAGTATGGTTTAACTCTGTTAGCTGAATGCACAGATCAGAAAGAAGTTTCACCGAATGATTCTGTGTAGTTTATATTTGGAGACATTCCTTTTTCCACTATTACCCTCTTAGCGCTCCGAATCTCCACTTGCATTTTCTACAGAAAGAGTGTTTCAGAACGGCTCAATCAAAACTAAGGTTCAACTCTTTTAGTTGAACAAACAGAACAGAAAGAAGTTTCACACAATTCTTCTGTGTAGTTTTTATTTGTAGACATTCTTTTTCCCAATATAGGCCTCTTAGCGCTCAGAATGTCCAATTGCAGTTTCTACAGAAAGAGTGTTTCAGAACGGCTCAATCAAAAGTAAGGTTCAACTCTGTTAGTTGAATGCACAGAACAGCAAGAAGTTTCACAGAATGCTTCTGTGTAGTTTATATTTAACATATTCTTTTTTCCACTATTACCCACTTAGCGCTACGAATGTCCAGTTGCATTTTCTACAGACAGAGTGTTTCAAAACTGCTCAATCAAAAGTATGGTTTAACACTGTTAGCTGAATGCTCAGATCACAAAGAAGGTTCACAGAATGCTTCTGTGTAGTTTATATTTGAATATATTCCTTTTTCCACTACTACGCTCTTAGCGCTCCAAATGTCCAGTTGCATTTTCTACAGAAAGAGTGTTCAGATCTGCTCAATCAAAAGTATGGTTTAACTCTGTTAGCTGAATGCACAGATCAGAAAGTAGTTTCACCGAATGATTCTGTGTAGTTTATATTTGAAGACATTCCTTTTTCCACTATTACCCTCTTAGCGCTCCGAATCTCCACTTGCATTTTCTACAAAAAGAGTGTTTCATAACTGCTCAATCAAAAATATGTTTTATCTCTGTTAACTGAATTTACAGATCAGAAATAAGTTTCACAGAATGCATCTGTGTAGTTTTTATTTGAAGATATTCTTTTTCCCAATGTAGGCCTCTTAGCGCTTAGCATGTCCAATTGCACTTTCTACAGAAAGAGTGTTTCAGAACGGCTCAATCAAAAGTAAGGTTCAACACTGTTAGCTGAATGCACAGAACAGAAAGTGTTTTCACAGAATGCTACTGTGTAGTTTATATTTGAATATATTCCTTTTTCCACTATTACCCTCTTATTGCTCCGAATGTCCACTTGCATTTTCTACAGAAAGAGTGTTCAGAACTGCGCAATCAAAAGTATGGTTTAACTCTGTTAGCTTAATGAACATATCAGAAATAAGTTTCACACAATGCTTCTGTGTAGTTTTTATTTGAAGATATTATTTTTCCCAATAGAGGCCTCTTAGCGCTCAGAATGTCCAATTGCAGTTTCTACCGAAAGAGTGTTTCAGAAAGGCTCAATCAAAGGTAAGGTTCAACTCTGTTAGTTGAATGCACAGAACAGAAAGAAGTTTCATACAATGCTTCTGTGTAGTTTATATTTGAACATATTCTTTTCTCCACTATTACCCACTTAGCGCTACGAATGTCCAGTTGCATTTTCTACAGACAGAGTGTTTCAAAACTGCTCTATCAAAAGTATGGTTTAACTCTGTTAGCTGAATCCTCAGATCAGAAAGAAGTTTCACAGAATGCTTCTGTGTAGTTTATATTTGAATATATTCCTTTTTCCACTATTACTCTCTTAGCGCTCACATGTCCAGTTGCATTTTCTACAGAAAGAGTGTTCAGATCTGCTGAATCAAAAGTATGGTTTAACTCTGTTAGCTGAATGCACAGATCAGAAAGAAGTTTCACCGAATGATTCTGTGTAGTTTATATTTGGAGACATTCCTTTTTCCACTATTACCCTCTTAGCGCTCCGAATCTCCACTTGCATTTTCTACAGAAAGAGTGTTTCAGAACGGCTCAATCAAAACTAAGGTTCAACTCTTTTAGTTGAACAAACAGAACAGAAAGAAGTTTCACACAATTCTTCTGTGTAGTTTTTATTTGTAGACATTCTTTTTCCCAATATAGGCCTCTTAGCGCTCAGAATGTCCAATTGCAGTTTCTACAGAAAGAGTGTTTCAGAACGGCTCAATCAAAAGTAAGGTTCAACTCTGTTAGTTGAATGCACAGAACAGCAAGAAGTTTCACAGAATGCTTCTGTGTAGTTTATATTTAACATATTCTTTTTTCCACTATTACCCACTTAGCGCTACGAATGTCCAGTTGCATTTTCTACAGACAGAGTGTTTCAAAACTGCTCAATCAAAAGTATGGTTTAACACTGTTAGCTGAATGCTCAGATCACAAAGAAGGTTCACAGAATGCTTCTGTGTAGTTTATATTTGAATATATTCCTTTTTCCACTACTACGCTCTTAGCGCTCCAAATGTCCAGTTGCATTTTCTACAGAAAGAGTGTTCAGATCTGCTCAATCAAAAGTATGGTTTAACTCTGTTAGCTGAATGCACAGATCAGAAAGTAGTTTCACCGAATGATTCTGTGTAGTTTATATTTGAAGACATTCCTTTTTCCACTATTACCCTCTTAGCGCTCCGAATCTCCACTTGCATTTTCTACAAAAAGAGTGTTTCATAACTGCTCAATCAAAAATATGTTTTATCTCTGTTAACTGAATTTACAGATCAGAAATAAGTTTCACAGAATGCATCTGTGTAGTTTTTATTTGAAGATATTCTTTTTCCCAATGTAGGCCTCTTAGCGCTTAGCATGTCCAATTGCACTTTCTACAGAAAGAGTGTTTCAGAACGGCTCAATCAAAAGTAAGGTTCAACTCTGTTATCTGAATGCACAGAACAGTAAGAGTTTTCACAGAATGCTACTGTGTAGTTTATATTTGAATATATTCCTTTTTCCACTATTACCCTCTTAGCGCTCCGAATGTCCACTTGCATTTTCTACAGAAAGAGTGTTCAGAACTGCTCAATCAAAAGTATGGTTTAACTCTGTTAGCTTAATGAACATATCAGAAATAAGTTTCACACAATGCTTCTGTGTAGTTTTTATTTGAAGATATTATTTTTCCCAATAGAGGCCTCTTAGCGCTCAGAATGTCCAATTGCAGTTTCTACAGAAAGAGTGTTTCAGAACGACTCAATCAAAAGTAAGGTTCAACTCTGTTAGTTGAATGCACAGAACAGAAAGAAGTTTCATACAATGCTTCTGTGTAGTTTATATTTGAACATATTCTTTTCTCCACTATTACCCACTTAGTGCTACGAATGTCCAGTTGCATTTTCTACAGACAGAGTGTTTCAAAACTGCTCAATCAAAATTATGGTTTAACTCTGTTAGCTGAATGCTGAGATCAGAAAGAAGTTTCACAGAATGCTTCTGTGTAGTTTATATTTGAATATATTCCTTTTTCCACTACTACTCTCTTAGCGCTCCAAATGTCCAGTTGCATTTTCTACAGAAAGAGTGTTCAGATCTCCTCAATCAAAAGTATGGTTTAACTCTGTTAGCTGAATGCACAGATCAGAAAAATTTTCACAGAATGATTCTGTGTAGTTTATATTTGGAGACATTCCTTTTTCCACTATTACCCTCTTAGCGCTCCGAATCTCCACTTGCATTTTCTACAGAAAGAGTGTTTCAGAACGGCTCAATCAAAACTAAGATTCAACTCTTTTAGTTGAACAAACAGAACAGAAAGAAGTTTCACACAATTCTTCTGTGTAGTTTTTATTTGTAGACATTCTTTTTCGCAATATTGGCCTCTTAGCGCTCAGAATGTCCAATTGCAGTTTCTACAGAAAGAGTGTTTCAGAACGGCTCAATCAAAAGTAAGGTTCAATTCTGCTAGTTGAATGCACAGAACAGCAAGAAGTTTCACAGAATGCTTCTGTGTAGTTTATATTTGAACATATTCATTTTTCCACTATTACCCACATAGCGCTACGAATGTCCAGTTGCATTTTCTACAGACAGAGTGTTTCAAAACTGCTCAATCAAAAGCATGGTTTAACTCTGTTAGCTGAATGCTCAGATCAGAAAGAAGTTTCACAGAATGCTTCTTTGTAGTTTATATTTGAATATATTCCTTTTTCCACTAGTACTCTCTTAGGGCTCCAAATGTCCAGTTGCATTTTCTACAGAAAGAGTGTTCAGATCTGCTCAATCAAAAGTATGGTTTAACTCTGTTAGCTGAATGCACAGATCAGAAAGAAGTTTCACCGAATGATTCTGTGTAGTTTATATTTGAAGACATTCCTTTTTCCACTATTACCCTCTTAGCACTCCGAATCTCCACTTGCATTTTCTACAAAAAGAGTGTTTCATAACTGCTCAATCAAAAATATGTTTTATCTCTGTTTACTGAATTTACAGATCAGAAATAAGTTTCACAGAATGCATCTGTGTAGTTTTTATTTGAAGATATTCTTTTTCCCAATGTAGGCCTCTTAGCGCTTAGCATGTCCAATTGCAGTTTCTACAGAAAGAGTGTTTCAGAACGGCTAAATCAAAAGTAAGGTTCAACACTGTTAGCTGAATGCACAGAACAGAAAGTGTTTTCACAGAATGCTACTGTGTAGTTTATATTTGAATATATTCCTTTTTCCACTATTACCCTCTTACTGCTCCGAATGTACACTTGCATTTTCTACAGAAAGAGTGTTCAGAACTGCGCAATCAAAAGTATGGTTTAACTCTGTTAGCTTAATGAACATATCAGAAATAAGTTTCACACAATGCTTCTGTGTAGTTTTTATTTGAAGATATTATTTTTCCCAATAGAGGCCTCTTAGCGCTCAGAATGTCCAATTGCAGTTTCTACCGAAAGAGTGTTTCAGAAAGGCTCAATCAAAGGTAAGGTTCAACTCTGTTAGTTGAATGCACAGAACAGAAAGAAGTTTCATACAATGCTTCTGTGTAGTTTATATTTGAACATATTCTTTTCTCCACTATTACCCACTTAGCGCTACGAATGTCCAGTTGCATTTTCTACAGACAGAGTGTTTCAAAACTGCTCAATCAAAAGTATGGTTTAACTCTGTTAGCTGAATCCTCAGATCAGAAAGAAGTTTCACAGAATGCTTCTGTGTAGTTTATATTTGAATATATTCCTTTTTCCACTACTACTCTCTTAGCGCTCACATGTCCAGTTGCATTTTCTACAGAAAGAGTGTTCAGATCTGCTGAATCAAAAGTATGGTTTAACTCTGTTAGCTGAATGCACAGATCAGAAAGAAGTTTCACCGAATGATTCTGTGTAGTTTATATTTGGAGACATTCCTTTTTCCACTATTACCCTCTTAGCGCTCCGAATCTCCACTTGCATTTTCTACAGAAAGAGTGTTTCAGAACGGCTCAATCAAAACTAAGGTTCAACTCTTTTAGTTGAACAAACAGAACAGAAAGAAGTTTCACACAATTCTTCTGTGTAGTTTTTATTTGTAGACATTCTTTTTCCCAATATAGGCCTCTTAGCGCTCAGAATGTCCAATTGCAGTTTCTACAGAAAGAGTGTTTCAGAACGGCTCAATCAAAAGTAAGGTTCAACTCTGTTAGTTGAATGCACAGAACAGCAAGAAGTTTCACAGAATGCTTCTGTGTAGTTTATATTTAACATATTCTTTTTTCCACTATTACCCACTTAGCGCTACGAATGTCCAGTTGCATTTTCTACAGACAGAGTGTTTCAAAACTGCTCAATCAAAAGTATGGTTTAACACTGTTAGCTGAATGCTCAGATCACAAAGAAGTTTCACAGAATGCTTCTGTGTAGTTTATATTTGAATATATTCTTTTTTCCACTACTACGCTCTTAGCGCTCCAAATGTCCAGTTGCATTTTCTACAGAAAGAGTGTTCAGATCTGCTCAATCAAAAGTATGGTTTAACTCTGTTAGCTGAATGCACAGATCAGAAAGTAGTTTCACCGAATGATTCTGTGTAGTTTATATTTGAAGACATTCCTTTTTCCACTATTACCCTCTTAGCGCTCCGAATCTCCACTTGCATTTTCTACAAAAAGAGTGTTTCATAACTGCTCAATCAAAAATATGTTTTATCTCTGTTAACTGAATTTACAGATCAGAAATAAGTTTCACAGAATGCATCTGTGTAGTTTTTATTTGAAGATATTCTTTTTCCCAATGTAGGCCTCTTAGCGCTTAGCATGTCCAATTGCACTTTCTACAGAAAGAGTGTTTCAGAACGGCTCAATCAAAAGTAAGGTTCAACTCTGTTATCTGAATGCACAGAACAGTAAGAGTTTTCACAGAATGCTACTGTGTAGTTTATATTTGAATATATTCCTTTTTCCACTATTACCCTCTTAGCGCTCCGAATGTCCACTTGCATTTTCTACAGAAAGAGTGTTCAGAACTGCTCAATCAAAAGTATGGTTTAACTCTGTTAGCTTAATGAACATATCAGAAATAAGTTTCACACAATGCTTCTGTGTAGTTTTTATTTGAAGATATTATTTTTCCCAATAGAGGCCTCTTAGCGCTCAGAATGTCCAATTGCAGTTTCTACAGAAAGAGTGTTTCAGAACGGCTCAATCAAAAGTAAGGTTCAACTCTGTTAGTTGATTGCACAGAACAGAAAGAAGTTTCATACAATGCTTCTGTGTAGTTTATATTTGAATATATTCTTTTCTCCACTATTACCCACTTAGCGCTACGAATGTCCAGTTGCATTTTCTACAGACAGAGTGTTTCAAAACTGCTCAATCAAAAGTATGGTTTAACTCTGTTAGCTGAATGCTCAGATCAGAAAGAAGTTTCACAGAATGCTTCTGTGTAGTTTATATTTGAATATATTCCTTTTTCCACTACTACTCTCTTAGCGCTCCAAATGTCCAGTCGCATTTTCTACAGAAAGAGTGTTCAGATCTCCTCAATCAAAAGTATGGTTTAACTCTGTTAGCTGAATGCACAGATCAGAAAAAGTTTCACAGAATGATTCTGTGTAGTTTATATTTGGAGACATTCCTTTTTCCACTATTACCCTCTTAGCGCTCCGAATCTCCACTGGCATTTTCTACAGAAAGAGTGTTTCAGAACGGCTCAATCAAAACTAAGGTTCAACTCTTTTAGTTGAACAAACAGAACAGAAAGAAGTTTCACACAATTCTTCTGTGTAGTTTTTATTTGTAGACATTCTTTTTCGCAATATTGGCCTCTTAGCGCTCAGAATGTCCAATTGCAGTTTCTACAGAAAGAGTGTTTCAGAACGGCTCAATCAAAAGTAAGGTTCAACTCTGCTAGTTGAATGCACAGAACAGCAAGAAGTTTCACAGAATGCTTCTGTGTAGTTTATATTTGAACATATTCTTTTTTCCACTATTACCCACTTAGCGCTACGAATGTCCAGTTGCATTTTCTACAGACAGAGTGTTTCAAAACTGCTCAATCAAAAGCATGGTTTAACTCTGTTAGCTGAATGCTCAGATCAGAAAGAAGTTTCACAGAATGCTTCTTTGTAGTTTATATTTGAATATATTCCTTTTTCCACTACTACGCTCTTAGCGCTCCAAATGTCCAGTTGCATTTTCTACAGAAAGAGTGTTCAGATCTGCTCAATCAAAAGTATGGTTTAACTCTGTTAGCTGAATGCACAGATCAGAAAGTAGTTTCACCGAATGATTCTGTGTAGTTTATATTTGAAGACATTCCTTTTTCCACTATTACCCTCTTAGCGCTCCGAATCTCCACTTGCATTTTCTACAAAAAGTGTGTTTCATAACTGCTCAATCAAAAATATGCTTTATCTCTGTTAACTGAATTTACAGATCAGAAATAAGTTTCACATAATGCATCTGTGTAGTTTTTATTTGAAGATATTCTTTTTCCCAATGTAGGCCTCTTAGCGCTTAGCATGTCCAATAGCAGTTTCTACAGAAAGAGTGTTTCAGAACGGCTCAATCAAAAGTAAGGTTCAACTCTGTTAGCTGAATGCACAGAACAGAAAGCGTTTTCACAGAATGCTACTGTGTAGTTTATATTTGAATATATTCCTTTTTCCACTATTACCCTCTTATTGCTCCGAATGTCCACTTGCATTTTCTACAGAAAGAGTGTTCAGAACTGCGCAATCAAAAGTATGGTTTAACTCTGTTAGCTTAATGAACATATCAGAAATAAGTTTCACACAATGCTTCTGTGTAGTTTTTATTTGAAGATATTATTTTTCCCAATAAAGGCCTCTTCGCGCTGAGAATGTCCAATTGCAGTTTCTACAGAAAGAGTATTTCAGAAAGGCTCAATCAAAAGTAAGGTTCAACTCTGTTAGTTGAATGCACAGAACAGAAAGAAGTTTCATACAATGCTTCTGTGTAGTTTATATATGAATATATTATTTTCTCCACTATTACCCACTTAGCACTACGAATGTCCAGTTGCATTTTCTACAGACAGAGTGTTTCAAAACTGCACAATCAAAAGTATGGTTTAACTCTGTTAGCTGAATGCTCAGATCAGAAAGAAGTTTCACAGAATGCTTCTGTGTAGTTTATATTTGAATATATTCCTTTTTCCACTACTACTCTCTTAGCGCTCAAAATGTGCAGTTGCATTTTCTACAGAAAGAGTGTTCAGATCTGCTCAATCAAAATTATGGTTTAACTCTGTTAGCTGAATGCACAGATCAGAAAGAAGTTTCACAGAATGATTCTGTGTAGTTTATATTTGGAGACATTCCTTTTTCCACTATTACCCTCTTAGCGCTCCGAATCTCCACTTGCATTTTCTACAGAAAGAGTGTTTCAGAACGGCTCAATCAAAACTAAGGTTCAACTCTTTTAGTTGAACAAACAGAACAGAAAGAAGTTTCACACAATTCTTCTGTGTAGTTTTTTTTTGTAGACATTCTTTTTCCCAATATAGGCCTCTTAGCGCTCAGAATGTCCAATTGCAGTTTCTACAGAAAGAGTGTTTCCGAACGGCTCAATCAAAAGTAAGTTTCAACTCTGTTAGTTGAATGCACAGAACAGCAAGAAGTTTCACAGAATGCTTCTGTGTAGTTTATATTTGAACATATTCTTTTTTCCACTATTACCCACTTAGCGCTACGAATGTCCAGTTGCATTTTCTACAGACAGAGTGTTTCAAAATTGCTCAATCAAAAGTATGGTTTAACTCTGTTAGCTGAATGCTCTGATCAGAAAGAAGTTTCACAGAATGCTTCTGTGTAGTTTATATTTGAATATATTCCTTTTTCCACTACTACGCTCTTAGCGCTCCAAATGTCCAGTTGCATTTTCTACAGAAAGAGTGTTCAGATCTGCTCAATCAAAAGTATGGTTTAACTCTGTTAGCTGAATGCACAGATCAGAAAGAAGTTTCACCGAATGATTCTGTGTAGTTTATATTTGAAGACATTCCTTTTTCCACTATTACCCTCTTAGCGCTCCGAATCTCCACTTGCATTTTCTACAAAAAGAGTGTTTCATAACTGCTCAATCAAAAATATGTTTTATCTCTGTTAACTGAATTTACAGATCAGAAATAGGTTTCAAAGAATGCATCTGTGTAGTTTTTATTTTAAGATATTCTTTTTCCCAATGTAGGCCTCTTAGCGCTTAGCATGTCCAATTGCAGTTTCTACAGAAAGAGTGTTTCAGAACGGCTCAATCAAAAGTAAGGTTCAACACTGTTAGCTGAATGCACAGAACAGTAATAGTTTTCACAGAATGCTACTGTGTAGTTTATATTGAATATATTCCTTTTTCCACTATTACCCTCTTAGCGCTCCGAATGTCCACTCGCATTTTCTACAGAAAGAGTGTTCAGAACTGCGCAATCAAAAGTATGGTTTAACTCTGTTAGCTTAATGAACATATCAGAAATAAGTTTCACACAATGCTTCTGGGTAGTTTTTATTTGAAGATATTATTTTTCCCAATAGAGGCCTCTTAGCGCTCAGAATGTCCAATTGCAGTTTCTACAGAAAGAGTGTTTCAGAAAGGCTCAATCAAAAGTAAGGTTCAACTCTGTTAGTTGAATGCACAGAACAGAAAGAATTTTCATACAATGCTTCTGTGTAGTTTATATTTGAACATATTATTTTCTCCACTATTACCCACTTAGCGCTACGAATGTCCAGTTGCATTTTCTACAGACAGAGTGTTTCAAAACTGCTCAATCAAATGTATGGTTTAACTCTGTTAGCTGAATCCTCAGATCAGAAAGAAGTTTCACAGAATGCTTCTGTGTAGTTTATATTTGAATATATTCCTTTTTCCACTACTACTCTCTTGGCGCTCAAAAGTCCAGTTGCATTTTCTACAGAAAGAGTGTTCAGATCTGCTGAATCAAAAGTATGGTTTAACACTGTTAGCTGAATGCACAGATCAGAAAGAAGTTTCACAGAATGATTCTGTGTAGTTTATATTTGGAGACATTCCTTTTTCCACTATTACCCTCTTAGCGCTCCGAATCTCCACTTGCATTTTCTACAGAAAGAGTGTTTCAGAACGGCTCAATCAAAACGAAGGTTCAACTCTTTTAGTTGAAAAAACAGAACAGAAAGAAGTTTCACACAATTCTTCTGTGTAGTTTTTATTTGTAGACATTCTTTTTCCCAATATAGGCCTCTTAGCGCTCAGAATGTCCAATTGCAGTTTCTACAGAAAGAGTGTTTCAGAACGGCTCAATCAAAAGTAAGGTTCAACTCTGTTAGTTGAATGCACAGAACAGCAAGAAGTTTCACAGAATGCTTCTGTGTAGTTTATATTTAACATATTCTTTTTTCCACTATTACCCACTTAGCGCTACGAATGTCCAGTTGCATTTTCTACAGACAGAGTGTTTCAAAACTGCTCAATCAAAAGTATGGTTTAACTCTGTTAGCTGAATGCTCAGATCACAAAGAAGTTTCACAGAATGCTTCTGTGTAGTTTATATTTGAATATATTCCTTTTTCCACTACTACGCTCTTAGCGCTCCAAATGTCCAGTTGCATTTTCTACAGAAAGAGTGTTCAGATCTGCTCAATCAAAAGTATGGTTTAACTCTGTTAGCTGAATGCACAGATCAGAAAGTAGTTTCACCGAATGATTCTGTGTAGTTTATATTTGAAGACATTCCTTTTTCCACTATTACCCACTTAGCGCTCCGAATCTCCACTTGCATTTTCTACAAAAAGAGTGTTTCATAACTGCTCAATCAAAAATATGTTTTATCTCTGTTAACTGAATTTACAGATCAGAAATATGTTTCACAGAATGCATCTGTGTAGTTTTTATTTGAAGATATTCTTTTTCCCAATGTAGGCCTCTTAGCGCTTAGCATGTCCAATAGCAGTTTCTACAGAAAGAGTGTTTCCGAACGGCTCAATCAAAAGTAAGGTTCAACTCTGTTAGTTGAATGCACAGAACAGCAAGAAGTTTCACAGAATGCTTCTGTGTAGTTTATATTTGAACATATTCTTTTTTCCACTATTACCCACTTAGCGCTACGAATGTCAAGTTGCATTTTCTACAGACAGGGTGTTTCAAAATTGCTCAATCAAAAGTATGGTTTAACTCTGTTAGCTGAATGCTCAGATCAGAAAGAAGTTTCACAGAATGCTTCTGTGTAGTTTATATTTGAATATATTCCTTTTTCCACTACTACGCTCTTAGCGCTCCAAATGTCCAGTTGCATTTTCTACAGAAAGAGTGTTCAGATCTGCTCAATCAAAAGTATGGTTTAACTCTGTTAGCTGAATGCACAGATCAGAAAGAAGTTTCACCGAATAATTCTGTGTAGTTTATATTTGAAGACATTCCTTTTTCCACTATTACCCTCTTAGCGCTCCGAATCTCCACTTGCATTTTCTACAAAAAGAGTGTTTCATAACTGCTCAATCAAAAATATGTTTTATCTCTGTTAACTGAATTTACAGATCAGAAATAAGTTTCAAAGAATGCATCAGTGTAGTTTTTATTTGAAGATATTCTTTTTCCCAATGTAGGCCTCTTAGCGCTTAGCATGTCCAATTGCAGTTTCTACAGAAAGAGTGTTTCAGAACGGCTCAATCAAAAGTAAAGTTCAACACTGTTAGCTGAATGCACAGAACAGTAAGGGTTTTCACAGAATGCTACTGTGTAGTTTATATTTGAATATATTCCTTTTTCCACTATTAACCTCTTAGCGCTCCGAATGTCCACTCGCATTTTCTACAGAAAGAGTGTTCAGAACTGCGCAATCAAAAGTATGGTTTAACTCTGTTAGCTTAATGAATATATCAGAAATAAGTTTCACACAATGCTTCTGTGTAGTTTTTATTTGAAGATATTATTTTTCCCAATAGAGGCCTCTTAGCGCTCAGAATGTACAATTGCAGTTTCTACCGAAAGAGTGTTTCAGAAAGGCTCAATCAAAAGTAAGGTTCAACTCTGTTAGTTGAATGCACAGAACAGAAAGAAGTTTCATACAATGCTTCTGTGTAGTTTATATTTGAACATATTCTTTTCTCCACTATTACCCACTTAGCGCTACGAATGTCCAGTTGCATTTTCTACAGACAGAGTGTTTCAAAACTGCTCAATCAAAAGTATGGTTTAACTCTGTTAGCTGAATCCTCAGATCAGAAAGAAGTTTCACAGAATGCTTCTGTGTAGTTTATATTTGAATATATTCCTTTTTCCAATACTACTCTCTTAGCGCTCACATGTCCAGTTGCATTTTCTACAGAAAGAGTGTTCAGATCTGCTGAATCAAAAGTATGGTTTAAATCTGTTAGCTGAATGCACAGATCAGAAAGAAGTTTCACAGAATGATTCTGTGTAGTTTATATTTGGAGACATTCATTTTTCCACTATTACCCTCTTAGCGCTCCGAATCTCCACTTGCATTTTCTACAGAAAGAGTGTTTCAGAACGGCTCAATCAAAACTAAGGTTCAACTCTTTTAGTTGAACAAACAGAACAGAAAGAAGTTTCACACAATTCTTCTGTGTAGTTTTTATTTGTAGACATTCTTTTTCCCAATATAGGCCTCTTAGCGCTCAGAATGTCCAATTGCAGTTTCTACAGAAAGAGTGTTTCAGAACGGCTCAATCAAAAGTAAGGTTCAACTCTGTTATTTGAATGCACAGAACAGCAAGAAGTTTCACAGAATGCTTCTGTGTAGTTTATATTTGAACATATTCTTTTTTCCACTATTACCCACTTAGCGCTACGAATGTCCAGTTGCATTTTCTACAGACAGAGTGTTTCAAAATTGCTCAATCAAAAGTATGGTTTAACTCTGTTAGCTGAATGCTCAGATCAGAAAGAAGTTTCACAGAATGCTTCTGTGTAGTTTATATTTGAATATATTCCTTTTTCCACTACTACGCTCTTAGCGCTCCAAATGTCCAGTTGCATTTTCTACAGAAAGAGTGTTCAGATCTGCTCAATCAAAAGTATGGTTTAACTCTGTTAGCTGAATGCACAGATCAGAAAGAAGTTTCACCGAATGATTCTGTGTAGTTTATATTTGAAGACATTCCTTTTTCCACTATTACCCTCTTAGCGCTCCGAATCTCCACTTGCATTTTCTACAAAAAGAGTGTTTCATAACTGCTCAATCAAAAATATGTTTTATCTCTGTTAACTGAATTTACAGATCAGAAATAGGTTTCAAAGAATGCATCTGTGTAGTTTTTATTTGAAGATATTCTTTTTCCCAATGTAGGCCTCTTAGCGCTTAGCATGTCCAATTGCAGTTTCTACAGAAAGAGTGTTTCAGAACGGCTCAATCAAAAGTAAGGTTCAACACTGTTAGCTGAATGCACAGAACAGTAATAGTTTTCACAGAATGCTACTGTGTAGTTTATATTGAATATATTCCTTTTTCCACTATTACCCTCTTAGCGCTCCGAATGTCCACTCGCATTTTCTACAGAAAGAGTGTTCAGAACTGCGCAATCAAAAGTATGGTTTAACTCTGTTAGCTTAATGAACATATCAGAAATAAGTTTCACACAATGCTTCTGGGTAGTTTTTATTTGAAGATATTATTTTTCCCAATAGAGGCCTCTTAGCGCTCAGAATGTCCAATTGCAGTTTCTACAGAAAGAGTGTTTCAGAAAGGCTCAATCAAATGTAAGGTTCAACTCTGTTAGTTGAATGCACAGAACAGAAAGAATTTTCATACAATGCTTCTGTGTAGTTTATATTTGAACATATTATTTTCTCCACTATTACCCACTTAGCGCTACGAATGTCCAGTTGCATTTTCTACAGACAGAGTGTTTCAAAACTGCTCAATCAAATGTATGGTTTAACTCTGTTAGCTGAATCCTCAGATCAGAAAGAAGTTTCACAGAATGCTTCTGTGTAGTTTATATTTGAATATATTCCTTTTTCCACTACTACTCTCTTGGCGCTCAAAAGTCCAGTTGCATTTTCTACAGAAAGAGTGTTCAGATCTGCTGAATCAAAAGTATGGTTTAACACTGTTAGCTGAATGCACAGATCAGAAAGAAGTTTCACAGAATGATTCTGTGTAGTTTATATATGGAGACATTCCTTTTTCCACTATTACCCTCTTAGCGCTCCGAATCTCCACTTGCATTTTCTACAGAAAGAGTGTTTCAGAACGGCTCAATCAAAACGAAGGTTCAACTCTTTTAGTTGAAAAAACAGAACAGAAAGAAGTTTCACACAATTCTTCTGTGTAGTTTTTATTTGTAGACATTCTTTTTCCCAATATAGGCCTCTTAGCGCTCAGAATGTCCAATTGCAGTTTCTACAGAAAGAGTGTTTCAGAACGGCTCAATCAAAAGTAAGGTTCAACTCTGTTAGTTGAATGCACAGAACAGCAAGAAGTTTCACAGAATGCTTCTGTGTAGTTTATATTTAACATATTCTTTTTTCCACTATTACCCACTTAGCGCTACGAATGTCCAGTTGCATTTTCTACAGACAGAGTGTTTCAAAACTGCTCAATCAAAAGTATGGTTTAACTCTGTTAGCTGAATGCTCAGATCACAAAGAAGTTTCACAGAATGCTTCTGTGTAGTTTATATTTGAATATATTCCTTTTTCCACTACTACGCTCTTAGCGCTCCAAATGTCCAGTTGCATTTTCTACAGAAAGAGTGTTCAGATCTGCTCAATCAAAAGTATGGTTTAACTCTGTTAGCTGAATGCACAGATCAGAAAGTAGTTTCACCGAATGATTCTGTGTAGTTTATATTTGAAGACATTCCTTTTTCCACTATTACCCACTTAGCGCTCCGAATCTCCACTTGCATTTTCTACAAAAAGAGTGTTTCATAACTGCTCAATCAAAAATATGTTTTATCTCTGTTAACTGAATTTACAGATCAGAAATAAGTTTCACAGAATGCATCTGTGTAGTTTTTATTTGAAGATATTCTTTTTCCCAATGTAGGCCTCTTAGCGCTTAGCATGTCCAATAGCAGTTTCTACAGAAAGAGTGTTTCCGAACGGCTCAATCAAAAGTAAGGTTCAACTCTGTTAGTTGAATGCACAGAACAGCAAGAAGTTTCACAGAATGCTTCTGTGTAGTTTATATTTGAACATATTCTTTTTTCCACTATTACCCACTTAGCGCTACGAATGTCCAGTTGCATTTTCTACAGACAGAGTGTTTCAAAATTGCTCAATCAAAAGTATGGTTTAACTCTGTTAGCTGAATGCTCAGATCAGAAAGAAGTTTCACAGAATGCTTCTGTGTAGTTTATATTTGAATATATTCCTTTTTCCACTACTACGCTCTTAGCGCTCCAAATGTCCAGTTGCATTTTCTACAGAAAGAGTGTTCAGATCTGCTCAATCAAAAGTATGGTTTAACTCTGTTAGCTGAATGCACAGATCAGAAATAAGTTTCACCGAATGATTCTGTGTAGTTTATATTTGAAGACATTCCTTTTTCCACTATTACCCTCTTAGCGCTCCGAATCTCCACTTGCATTTTCTACAAAAAGAGTGTTTCATAACTGCTCAATCAAAAATATGTTTTATCTCTGTTAACTGAATTTACAGATCAGAAATAAGTTTCAAAGAATGCATCAGTGTAGTTTTTATTTGAAGATATTCTTTTTCCCAATGTAGGCCTCTTAGCGCTTATCATGTCCAATTGCAGTTTCTACAGAAAGAGTGTTTCAGAACGGCTCAATCAAAAGTAAAGTTCAACACTGTTAGCTGAATGCACAGAACAGTAAGGGTTTTCACAGAATGCTACTGTGTAGTTTATATTTGAATATATTCCTTTTTCCACTATTAACCTCTTAGCGCTCCGAATGTCCACTCGCATTTTCTACAGAAAGAGTGTTCAGAACTGCGCAATCAAAAGTATGGTTTAACTCTGTTAGCTTAATGAATATATCAGAAATAAGTTTCACACAATGCTTCTGTGTAGTTTTTATTTGAAGATATTATTTTTCCCAATAGAGGCCTCTTAGCGCTCAGAATGTACAATTGCAGTTTCTACCGAAAGAGTGTTTCAGAAAGGCTCAATCAAAAGTAAGGTTCAACTCTGTTAGTTGAATGCACAGAACAGAAAGAAGTTTCATACAATGCTTCTGTGTAGTTTATATTTGAACATATTCTTTTCTCCACTATTACCCACTTAGCGCTACGAATGTCCAGTTGCATTTTCTACAGACAGAGTGTTTCAAAACTGCTCAATCAAAAGTATGGTTTAACTCTGTTAGCTGAATCCTCAGATCAGAAAGAAGTTTCACAGAATGCTTCTGTGTAGTTTATATTTGAATATATTCCTTTTTCCACTACTACTCTCTTAGCGCTCACATGTCCAGTTGCATTTTCTACAGAAAGAGTGTTCAGATCTGCTGAATCAAAAGTATGGTTTAAATCTGTTAGCTGAATGCACAGATCAGAAAGAAGTTTCACAGAATGATTCTGTGTAGTTTATATTTGGAGACATTCCTTTTTCCACTATTACCCTCTTAGCGCTCCGAATCTCCACTTGCATTTTCTACAGAAAGAGTGTTTCAGAACGGCTCAATCAAAACTAAGGTTCAACTCTTTTAGTTGAACAAACAGAACAGAAAGAAGTTTCACACAATTCTTCTGTGTAGTTTTTATTTGTAGACATTCTTTTTCCCAATATAGGCCTCTTAGCGCTCAGAATGTCCAATTGCAGTTTCTACAGAAAGAGTGTTTCAGAACGGCTCAATCAAAAGTAAGGTTCAACTCTGTTAGTTGAATGCACAGAACAGCAAGAAGTTTCACAGAATGCTTCTGTGTAGTTTATATTTGAACATATTCTTTTTTCCACTATTACCCACTTAGCGCTACGAATGTCCAGTTGCATTTTCTACAGACAGAGTGTTTCAAAATTGCTCAATCAAAAGTATGGTTTAACTCTGTTAGCTGAATGCTCAGATCAGAAAGAAGTTTCACAGAATGCTTCTGTGTAGTTTATATTTGAATATATTCCTTTTTCCACTACTACGCTCTTAGCGCTCCAAATGTCCAGTTGCATTTTCTACAGAAAGAGTGTTCAGATCTGCTCAATCAAAAGTATGGTTTAACTCTGTTAGCTGAATGCACAGATCAGAAAGTAGTTTCACCGAATGATTCTGTGTAGTTTATATTTGAAGACATTCCTTTTTCCACTATTACCCACTTAGCGCTCCGAATCTCCACTTGCATTTTCTACAAAAAGAGTGTTTCATAACTGCTCAATCAAAAATATGTTTTATCTCTGTTAACTGAATTTACAGATCAGAAATATGTTTCACAGAATGCATCTGTGTAGTTTTTATTTGAAGATATTCTTTTTCCCAATGTAGGCCTCTTAGCGCTTAGCATGTCCAATAGCAGTTTCTACAGAAAGAGTGTTTCCGAACGGCTCAATCAAAAGTAAGGTTCAACTCTGTTAGTTGAATGCACAGAACAGCAAGAAGTTTCACAGAATGCTTCTGTGTAGTTTATATTTGAACATATTCTTTTTTCCACTATTACCCACTTAGCGCTACGAATGTCAAGTTGCATTTTCTACAGACAGGGTGTTTCAAAATTGCTCAATCAAAAGTATGGTTTAACTCTGTTAGCTGAATGCTCAGATCAGAAAGAAGTTTCACAGAATGCTTCTGTGTAGTTTATATTTGAATATATTCCTTTTTCCACTACTACGCTCTTAGCGCTCCAAATGTCCAGTTGCATTTTCTACAGAAAGAGTGTTCAGATCTGCTCAATCAAAAGTATGGTTTAACTCTGTTAGCTGAATGCACAGATCAGAAAGAAGTTTCACCGAATGATTCTGTGTAGTTTATATTTGAAGACATTCCTTTTTCCACTATTACCCTCTTAGCGCTCCGAATCTCCACTTGCATTTTCTACAAAAAGAGTGTTTCATAACTGCTCAATCAAAAATATGTTTTATCTCTGTTAACTGAATTTACAGATCAGAAATAAGTTTCAAAGAATGCATCAGTGTAGTTTTTATTTGAAGATATTCTTTTTCCCAATGTAGGCCTCTTAGCGCTTAGCATGTCCAATTGCAGTTTCTACAGAAAGAGTGTTTCAGAACGGCTCAATCAAAAGTAAAGTTCAACACTGTTAGCTGAATGCACAGAACAGTAAGGGTTTTCACAGAATGCTACTGTGTAGTTTATATTTGAATATATTCCTTTTTCCACTATTAACCTCTTAGCGCTCCGAATGTCCACTCGCATTTTCTACAGAAAGAGTGTTCAGAACTGCGCAATCAAAAGTATGGTTTAACTCTGTTAGCTTAATGAATATATCAGAAATAAGTTTCACACAATGCTTCTGTGTAGTTTTTATTTGAAGATATTATTTTTCCCAATAGAGGCCTCTTAGCGCTCAGAATGTACAATTGCAGTTTCTACCGAAAGAGTGTTTCAGAAAGGCTCAATCAAAAGTAAGGTTCAACTCTGTTAGTTGAATGCACAGAACAGAAAGAAGTTTCATACAATGCTTCTGTGTAGTTTATATTTGAACATATTCTTTTCTCCACTATTACCCACTTAGCGCTACGAATGTCCAGTTGCATTTTCTACAGACAGAGTGTTTCAAAACTGCTCAATCAAAAGTATGGTTTAACTCTGTTAGCTGAATCCTCAGATCAGAAAGAAGTTTCACAGAATGCTTCTGTGTAGTTTATATTTGAATATATTCCTTTTTCCAATACTACTCTCTTAGCGCTCACATGTCCAGTTGCATTTTCTACAGAAAGAGTGTTCAGATCTGCTGAATCAAAAGTATGGTTTAAATCTGTTAGCTGAATGCACAGATCAGAAAGAAGTTTCACAGAATGATTCTGTGTAGTTTATATTTGGAGACATTCCTTTTTCCACTATTACCCTCTTAGCGCTCCGAATCTCCACTTGCATTTTCTACAGAAAGAGTGTTTCAGAACGGCTCAATCAAAACTAAGGTTCAACTCTTTTAGTTGAACAAACAGAACAGAAAGAAGTTTCACACAATTCTTCTGTGTAGTTTTTATTTGTAGACATTCTTTTTCCCAATATAGGCCTCTTAGCGCTCAGAATGTCCAATTGCAGTTTCTACAGAAAGAGTGTTTCAGAACGGCTCAATCAAAAGTAAGGTTCAACTCTGTTAGTTGAATGCACAGAACAGCAAGAAGTTTCACAGAATGCTTCTGTGTAGTTTATATTTGAACATATTCTTTTTTCCACTATTACCCACTTAGCGCTACGAATGTCCAGTTGCATTTTCTACAGACAGAGTGTTTCAAAATTGCTCAATCAAAAGTATGGTTTAACTCTGTTAGCTGAATGCTCAGATCAGAAAGAAGTTTCACAGAATGCTTCTGTGTAGTTTATATTTGAATATATTCCTTTTTCCACTACTACGCTCTTAGCGCTCCAAATGTCCAGTTGCATTTTCTACAGAAAGAGTGTTCAGATCTGCTCAATCAAAAGTATGGTTTAACTCTGTTAGCTGAATGCACAGATCAGAAAGAAGTTTCACCGAATGATTCTGTGTAGTTTATATTTGAAGACATTCCTTTTTCCACTATTACCCTCTTAGCGCTCCGAATCTCCACTTGCATTTTCTACAAAAAGAGTGTTTCATAACTGCTCAATCAAAAATATGTTTTATCTCTGTTAACTGAATTTACAGATCAGAAATAGGTTTCAAAGAATGCATCTGTGTAGTTTTTATTTGAAGATATTCTTTTTCCCAATGTAGGCCTCTTAGCGCTTAGCATGTCCAATTGCAGTTTCTACAGAAAGAGTGTTTCAGAACGGCTCAATCAAAAGTAAGGTTCAACACTGTTAGCTGAATGCACAGAACAGTAATAGTTTTCACAGAATGCTACTGTGTAGTTTATATTGAATATATTCCTTTTTCCACTATTACCCTCTTAGCGCTCCGAATGTCCACTCGCATTTTCTACAGAAAGAGTGTTCAGAACTGCGCAATCAAAAGTATGGTTTAACTCTGTTAGCTTAATGAACATATCAGAAATAAGTTTCACACAATGCTTCTGGGTAGTTTTTATTTGAAGATATTATTTTTCCCAATAGAGGCCTCTTAGCGCTCAGAATGTCCAATTGCAGTTTCTACAGAAAGAGTGTTTCAGAAAGGCTCAATCAAATGTAAGGTTCAACTCTGTTAGTTGAATGCACAGAACAGAAAGTATTTTCATACAATGCTTCTGTGTAGTTTATATTTGAACATATTATTTTCTCCACTATTACCCACTTAGCGCTACGAATGTCCAGTTGCATTTTCTACAGACAGAGTGTTTCAAAACTGCTCAATCAAATGTATGGTTTAACTCTGTTAGCTGAATCCTCAGATCAGAAAGAAGTTTCACAGAATGCTTCTGTGTAGTTTATATTTGAATATATTCCTTTTTCCACTACTACTCTCTTGGCGCTCAAAAGTCCAGTTGCATTTTCTACAGAAAGAGTGTTCAGATCTGCTGAATCAAAAGTATGGTTTAACACTGTTAGCTGAATGCACAGATCAGAAAGAAGTTTCACAGAATGATTCTGTGTAGTTTATATATGGAGACATTCCTTTTTCCACTATTACCCTCTTAGCGCTCCGAATCTCCACTTGCATTTTCTACAGAAAGAGTGTTTCAGAACGGCTCAATCAAAACGAAGGTTCAACTCTTTTAGTTGAAAAAACAGAACAGAAAGAAGTTTCACACAATTCTTCTGTGTAGTTTTTATTTGTAGACATTCTTTTTCCCAATATAGGCCTCTTAGCGCTCAGAATGTCCAATTGCAGTTTCTACAGAAAGAGTGTTTCAGAACGGCTCAATCAAAAGTAAGGTTCAACTCTGTTAGTTGAATGCACAGAACAGCAAGAAGTTTCACAGAATGCTTCTGTGTAGTTTATATTTAACATATTCTTTTTTCCACTATTACCCACTTAGCGCTACGAATGTCCAGTTGCATTTTCTACAGACAGAGTGTTTCAAAACTGCTCAATCAAAAGTATGGTTTAACTCTGTTAGCTGAATGCTCAGATCACAAAGAAGTTTCACAGAATGCTTCTGTGTAGTTTATATTTGAATATATTCCTTTTTCCACTACTACGCTCTTAGCGCTCCAAATGTCCAGTTGCATTTTCTACAGAAAGAGTGTTCAGATCTGCTCAATCAAAAGTATGGTTTAACTCTGTTAGCTGAATGCACAGATCAGAAAGTAGTTTCACCGAATGATTCTGTGTAGTTTATATTTGAAGACATTCCTTTTTCCACTATTACCCACTTAGCGCTCCGAATCTCCACTTGCATTTTCTACAAAAAGAGTGTTTCATAACTGCTCAATCAAAAATATGTTTTATCTCTGTTAACTGAATTTACAGATCAGAAATAAGTTTCACAGAATGCATCTGTGTAGTTTTTATTTGAAGATATTCTTTTTCCCAATGTAGGCCTCTTAGCGCTTAGCATGTCCAATAGCAGTTTCTACAGAAAGAGTGTTTCCGAACGGCTCAATCAAAAGTAAGGTTCAACTCTGTTAGTTGAATGCACAGAACAGCAAGAAGTTTCACAGAATGCTTCTGTGTAGTTTATATTTGAACATATTCTTTTTTCCACTATTACCCACTTAGCGCTACGAATGTCCAGTTGCATTTTCTACAGACAGAGTGTTTCAAAATTGCTCAATCAAAAGTATGGTTTAACTCTGTTAGCTGAATGCTCAGATCAGAAAGAAGTTTCACAGAATGCTTCTGTGTAGTTTATATTTGAATATATTCCTTTTTCCACTACTACGCTCTTAGCGCTCCAAATGTCCAGTTGCATTTTCTACAGAAAGAGTGTTCAGATCTGCTCAATCAAAAGTATGGTTTAACTCTGTTAGCTGAATGCACAGATCAGAAAGAAGTTTCACCGAATGATTCTGTGTAGTTTATATTTGAAGACATTCCTTTTTCCACTATTACCCTCTTAGCGCTCCGAATCTCCACTTGCATTTTCTACAAAAAGAGTGTTTCATAACTGCTCAATCAAAAATATGTTTTATCTCTGTTAACTGAATTTACAGATCAGAAATAAGTTTCAAAGAATGCATCAGTGTAGTTTTTATTTGAAGATATTCTTTTTCCCAATGTAGGCCTCTTAGCGCTTATCATGTCCAATTGCAGTTTCTACAGAAAGAGTGTTTCAGAACGGCTCAATCAAAAGTAAAGTTCAACACTGTTAGCTGAATGCACAGAACAGTAAGGGTTTTCACAGAATGCTACTGTGTAGTTTATATTTGAATATATTCCTTTTTCCACTATTAACCTCTTAGCGCTCCGAATGTCCACTCGCATTTTCTACAGAAAGAGTGTTCAGAACTGCGCAATCAAAAGTATGGTTTAACTCTGTTAGCTTAATGAATATATCAGAAATAAGTTTCACACAATGCTTCTGTGTAGTTTTTATTTGAAGATATTATTTTTCCCAATAGAGGCCTCTTAGCGCTCAGAATGTACAATTGCAGTTTCTACCGAAAGAGTGTTTCAGAAAGGCTCAATCAAAAGTAAGGTTCAACTCTGTTAGTTGAATGCACAGAACAGAAAGAAGTTTCATACAATGCTTCTGTGTAGTTTATATTTGAACATATTCTTTTCTCCACTATTACCCACTTAGCGCTACGAATGTCCAGTTGCATTTTCTACAGACAGAGTGTTTCAAAACTGCTCAATCAAAAGTATGGTTTAACTCTGTTAGCTGAATCCTCAGATCAGAAAGAAGTTTCACAGAATGCTTCTGTGTAGTTTATATTTGAATATATTCCTTTTTCCACTACTACTCTCTTAGCGCTCACATGTCCAGTTGCATTTTCTACAGAAAGAGTGTTCAGATCTGCTGAATCAAAAGTATGGTTTAAATCTGTTAGCTGAATGCACAGATCAGAAAGAAGTTTCACAGAATGATTCTGTGTAGTTTATATTTGGAGACATTCCTTTTTCCACTATTACCCTCTTAGCGCTCCGAATCTCCACTTGCATTTTCTACAGAAAGAGTGTTTCAGAACGGCTCAATCAAAACTAAGGTTCAACTCTTTTAGTTGAACAAACAGAACAGAAAGAAGTTTCACACAATTCTTCTGTGTAGTTTTTATTTGTAGACATTCTTTTTCCCAATATAGGCCTCTTAGCGCTCAGAATGTCCAATTGCAGTTTCTACAGAAAGAGTGTTTCAGAACGGCTCAATCAAAAGTAAGGTTCAACTCTGTTAGTTGAATGCACAGAACAGCAAGAAGTTTCACAGAATGCTTCTGTGTAGTTTATATTTGAACATATTCTTTTTTCCACTATTACCCACTTAGCGCTACGAATGTCCAGTTGCATTTTCTACAGACAGAGTGTTTCAAAATTGCTCAATCAAAAGTATGGTTTAACTCTGTTAGCTGAATGCTCAGATCAGAAAGAAGTTTCACAGAATGCTTCTGTGTAGTTTATATTTGAATATATTCCTTTTTCCACTACTACGCTCTTAGCGCTCCAAATGTCCAGTTGCATTTTCTACAGAAAGAGTGTTCAGATCTGCTCAATCAAAAGTATGGTTTAACTCTGTTAGCTGAATGCACAGATCAGAAAGAAGTTTCACCGAATGATTCTGTGTAGTTTATATTTGAAGACATTCCTTTTTCCACTATTACCCTCTTAGCGCTCCGAATCTCCACTTGCATTTTCTACAAAAAGAGTGTTTCATAACTGCTCAATCAAAAATATTTTTTATCTCTGTTAACTGAATTTACAGATCAGAAATAGGTTTCAAAGAATGCATCTGTGTAGTTTTTATTTGAAGATATTCTTTTTCCCAATGTAGGCCTCTTAGCGCTTAGCATGTCCAATTGCAGTTTCTACAGAAAGAGTGTTTCAGAACGGCTCAATCAAAAGTAAGGTTCAACACTGTTAGCTGAATGCACAGAACAGTAATAGTTTTCACAGAATGCTACTGTGTAGTTTATATTGAATATATTCCTTTTTCCACTATTACCCTCTTAGCGCTCCGAATGTCCACTCGCATTTTCTACAGAAAGAGTGTTCAGAACTGCGCAATCAAAAGTATGGTTTAACTCTGTTAGCTTAATGAACATATCAGAAATAAGTTTCACACAATGCTTCTGGGTAGTTTTTATTTGAAGATATTATTTTTCCCAATAGAGGCCTCTTAGCGCTCAGAATGTCCAATTGCAGTTTCTACAGAAAGAGTGTTTCAGAAAGGCTCAATCAAAAGTAAGGTTCAACTCTGTTAGTTGAATGCACAGAACAGAAAGAATTTTCATACAATGCTTCTGTGTAGTTTATATTTGAACATATTATTTTCTCCACTATTACCCACTTAGCGCTACGAATGTCCAGTTGCATTTTCTACAGACAGAGTGTTTCAAAACTGCTCAATCAAATGTATGGTTTAACTCTGTTAGCTGAATCCTCAGATCAGAAAGAAGTTTCACAGAATGCTTCTGTGTAGTTTATATTTGAATATATTCCTTTTTCCACTACTACTCTCTTGGCGCTCAAAAGTCCAGTTGCATTTTCTACAGAAAGAGTGTTCAGATCTGCTGAATCAAAAGTATGGTTTAACACTGTTAGCTGAATGCACAGATCAGAAAGAAGTTTCACAGAATGATTCTGTGTAGTTTATATTTGGAGACATTCCTTTTTCCACTATTACCCTCTTAGCGCTCCGAATCTCCACTTGCATTTTCTACAGAAAGAGTGTTTCAGAACGGCTCAATCAAAACGAAGGTTCAACTCTTTTAGTTGAAAAAACAGAACAGAAAGAAGTTTCACACAATTCTTCTGTGTAGTTTTTATTTGTAGACATTCTTTTTCCCAATATAGGCCTCTTAGCGCTCAGAATGTCCAATTGCAGTTTCTACAGAAAGAGTGTTTCAGAACGGCTCAATCAAAAGTAAGGTTCAACTCTGTTAGTTGAATGCACAGAACAGCAAGAAGTTTCACAGAATGCTTCTGTGTAGTTTATATTTAACATATTCTTTTTTCCACTATTACCCACTTAGCGCTACGAATGTCCAGTTGCATTTTCTACAGACAGAGTGTTTCAAAACTGCTCAATCAAAAGTATGGTTTAACTCTGTTAGCTGAATGCTCAGATCACAAAGAAGTTTCACAGAATGCTTCTGTGTAGTTTATATTTGAATATATTCCTTTTTCCACTACTACGCTCTTAGCGCTCCAAATGTCCAGTTGCATTTTCTACAGAAAGAGTGTTCAGATCTGCTCAATCAAAAGTATGGTTTAACTCTGTTAGCTGAATGCACAGATCAGAAAGTAGTTTCACCGAATGATTCTGTGTAGTTTATATTTGAAGACATTCCTTTTTCCACTATTACCCACTTAGCGCTCCGAATCTCCACTTGCATTTTCTACAAAAAGAGTGTTTCATAACTGCTCAATCAAAAATATGTTTTATCTCTGTTAACTGAATTTACAGATCAGAAATAAGTTTCACAGAATGCATCTGTGTAGTTTTTATTTGAAGATATTCTTTTTCCCAATGTAGGCCTCTTAGCGCTTAGCATGTCCAATAGCAGTTTCTACAGAAAGAGTGTTTCCGAACGGCTCAATCAAAAGTAAGGTTCAACTCTGTTAGTTGAATGCACAGAACAGCAAGAAGTTTCACAGAATGCTTCTGTGTAGTTTATATTTGAACATATTCTTTTTTCCACTATTACCCACTTAGCGCTACGAATGTCCAGTTGCATTTTCTACAGACAGAGTGTTTCAAAATTGCTCAATCAAAAGTATGGTTTAACTCTGTTAGCTGAATGCTCAGATCAGAAAGAAGTTTCACAGAATGCTTCTGTGTAGTTTATATTTGAATATATTCCTTTTTCCACTACTATGCTCTTAGCGCTCCAAATGTCCAGTTGCATTTTCTACAGAAAGAGTGTTCAGATCTGCTCAATCAAAAGTATGGTTTAACTCTGTTAGCTGAATGCACAGATCAGAAAGAAGTTTCACCGAATGATTCTGTGTAGTTTATATTTGAAGACATTCCTTTTTCCACTATTACCCTCTTAGCGCTCCGAATCTCCACTTGCATTTTCTACAAAAAGAGTGTTTCATAACTGCTCAATCAAAAATATGTTTTATCTCTGTTAACTGAATTTACAGATCAGAAATAAGTTTCAAAGAATGCATCAGTGTAGTTTTTATTTGAAGATATTCTTTTTCCCAATGTAGGCCTCTTAGCGCTTAGCATGTCCAATTGCAGTTTCTACAGAAAGAGTGTTTCAGAACGGCTCAATCAAAAGTAAAGTTCAACACTGTTAGCTGAATGCACAAAACAGTAAGGGTTTTCACAGAATGCTACTGTGTAGTTTATATTTGAATATATTCCTTTTTCCACTATTAACCTCTTAGCGCTCCGAATGTCCACTCGCATTTTCTACAGAAAGAGTGTTCAGAACTGCGCAATCAAAAGTATGGTTTAACTCTGTTAGCTTAATGAATATATCAGAAATAAGTTTCACACAATGCTTCTGTGTAGTTTTTATTTGAAGATATTATTTTTCCCAATAGAGGCCTCTTAGCGCTCAGAATGTCCAATTGCAGTTTCTACCGAAAGAGTGTTTCAGAAAGGCTCAATCAAAAGTAAGGTTCAACTCTGTTAGTTGAATGCACAGAACAGAAAGAAGTTTCATACAATGCTTCTGTGTAGTTTATATTTGAACATATTCTTTTCTCCACTATTACCCACTTAGCGCTACGAATGTCCAGTTGCATTTTCTACAGACAGAGTGTTTCAAAACTGCTCAATCAAAAGTATGGTTTAACTCTGTTAGCTGAATCCTCAGATCAGAAAGAAGTTTCACAGAATGCTTCTGTGTAGTTTATATTTGAATATATTCCTTTTTCCACTACTACTCTCTTAGCGCTCACATGTCCAGTTGCATTTTCTACAGAAAGAGTGTTCAGATCTGCTGAATCAAAAGTATGGTTTAAATCTGTTAGCTGAATGCACAGATCAGAAAGAAGTTTCACAGAATGATTCTGTGTAGTTTATATTTGGAGACATTCCTTTTTCCACTATTACCCTCTTAGCGCTCCGAATCTCCACTTGCATTTTCTACAGAAAGAGTGTTTCAGAACGGCTCAATCAAAACTAAGGTTCAACTCTTTTAGTTGAACAAACAGAACAGAAAGAAGTTTCACACAATTCTTCTGTGTAGTTTTTATTTGTAGACATTCTTTTTCCCAATATAGGCCTCTTAGCGCTCAGAATGTCCAATTGCAGTTTCTACAGAAAGAGTGTTTCAGAACGGCTCAATCAAAAGTAAGGTTCAACTCTGTTAGTTGAATGCAAAGAACAGCAAGAAGTTTCACAGAATGCTTCTGTGTAGTTTATATTTGAACATATTTTTTTTTCCACTATTACCCACTTAGCGCTACGAATGTCCAGTTGCATTTTCTACAGACAGAGTGTTTCAAAATTGCTCAATCAAAAGTATGGTTTAACTCTGTTAGCTGAATGCTCTGATCAGAAAGAAGTTTCACAGAATGCTTCTGTGTAGTTTATATTTGAATATATTCCTTTTTCCACTACTACGCTCTTAGCGCTCCAAATGTCCAGTTGCATTTTCTACAGAAAGAGTGTTCAGATCTGCTCAATCAAAAGTATGGTTTAACTCTGTTAGCTGAATGCACAGATCAGAAAGAAGTTTCACCGAATGATTCTGTGTAGTTTATATTTGAAGACATTCCTTTTTCCACTATTACCCTCTTAGCGCTCCGAATCTCCACTTGCATTTTCTACAAAAAGAGTGTTTCATAACTGCTCAATCAAAAATATGTTTTATCTCTGTTAACTGAATTTACAGATCAGAAATAGGTTTCAAAGAATGCATCTGTGTAGTTTTTATTTGAAGATATTCTTTTTCCCAATGTAGGCCTCTTAGCGCTTAGCATGTCCAATTGCAGTTTCTACAGAAAGAGTGTTTCAGAACGGCTCAATCAAAAGTAAGGTTCAACACTGTTAGCTGAATGCACAGAACAGTAATAGTTTTCACAGAATGCTACTGTGTAGTTTATATTGAATATATTCCTTTTTCCACTATTACCCTCTTAGCGCTCCGAATGTCCACTCGCATTTTCTACAGAAAGAGTGTTCAGAACTGCGCAATCAAAAGTATGGTTTAACTCTGTTAGCTTAATGAACATATCAGAAATAAGTTTCACACAATGCTTCTGGGTAGTTTTTATTTGAAGATATTATTTTTCCCAATAGAGGCCTCTTAGCGCTCAGAATGTCCAATTGCAGTTTCTACAGAAAGAGTGTTTCAGAAAGGCTCAATCAAAAGTAAGGTTCAACTCTGTTAGTTGAATGCACAGAACAGAAAGAATTTTCATACAATGCTTCTGTGTAGTTTATATTTGAACATATTATTTTCTCCACTATTACCCACTTAGCGCTACGAATGTCCAGTTGCATTTTCTACAGACAGAGTGTTTCAAAACTGCTCAATCAAATGTATGGTTTAACTCTGTTAGCTGAATCCTCAGATCAGAAAGAAGTTTCACAGAATGCTTCTGTGTAGTTTATATTTGAATATATTCCTTTTTCCACTACTACTCTCTTGGCGCTCAAAAGTCCAGTTGCATTTTCTACAGAAAGAGTGTTCAGATCTGCTGAATCAAAAGTATGGTTTAACACTGTTAGCTGAATGCACAGATCAGAAAGAAGTTTCACAGAATGATTCTGTGTAGTTTATATTTGGAGACATTCCTTTTTCCACTATTACCCTCTTAGCGCTCCGAATCTCCACTTGCATTTTCTACAGAAAGAGTGTTTCAGAACGGCTCAATCAAAACGAAGGTTCAACTCTTTTAGTTGAAAAAACAGAACAGAAAGAAGTTTCACACAATTCTTCTGTGTAGTTTTTATTTGTAGACATTCTTTTTCCCAATATAGGCCTCTTAGCGCTCAGAATGTCCAATTGCAGTTTCTACAGAAAGAGTGTTTCAGAACGGCTCAATCAAAAGTAAGGTTCAACTCTGTTAGTTGAATGCACAGAACAGCAAGAAGTTTCACAGAATGCTTCTGTGTAGTTTATATTTAACATATTCTTTTTTCCACTATTACCCACTTAGCGCTACGAATGTCCAGTTGCATTTTCTACAGACAGAGTGTTTCAAAACTGCTCAATCAAAAGTATGGTTTAACTCTGTTAGCTGAATGCTCAGATCACAAAGAAGTTTCACAGAATGCTTCTGTGTAGTTTATATTTGAATATATTCCTTTTTCCACTACTACGCTCTTAGCGCTCCAAATGTCCAGTTGCATTTTCTACAGAAAGAGTGTTCAGATCTGCTCAATCAAAAGTATGGTTTAACTCTGTTAGCTGAATGCACAGATCAGAAAGTAGTTTCACCGAATGATTCTGTGTAGTTTATATTTGAAGACATTCCTTTTTCCACTATTACCCACTTAGCGCTCCGAATCTCCACTTGCATTTTCTACAAAAAGAGTGTTTCATAACTGCTCAATCAAAAATATGTTTTATCTCTGTTAACTGAATTTACAGATCAGAAATAAGTTTCACAGAATGCATCTGTGTAGTTTTTATTTGAAGATATTCTTTTTCCCAATGTAGGCCTCTTAGCGCTTAGCATGTCCAATAGCAGTTTCTACAGAAAGAGTGTTTCCGAACGGCTCAATCAAAAGTAAGGTTCAACTCTGTTAGTTGAATGCACAGAACAGCAAGAAGTTTCACAGAATGCTTCTGTGTAGTTTATATTTGAACATATTCTTTTTTCCACTATTACCCACTTAGCGCTACGAATGTCCAGTTGCATTTTCTACAGACAGAGTGTTTCAAAATTGCTCAATCAAAAGTATGGTTTAACTCTGTTAGCTGAATGCTCTGATCAGAAAGAAGTTTCACAGAATGCTTCTGTGTAGTTTATATTTGAATATATTCCTTTTTCCACTACTACGCTCTTAGCGCTCCAAATGTCCAGTTGCATTTTCTACAGAAAGAGTGTTCAGATCTGCTCAATCAAAAGTATGGTTTAACTCTGTTAGCTGAATGCACAGATCAGAAAGAAGTTTCACCGAATGATTCTGTGTAGTTTATATTTGAAGACATTCCTTTTTCCACTATTACCCTCTTAGCGCTCCGAATCTCCACTTGCATTTTCTACAAAAAGAGTGTTTCATAACTGCTCAATCAAAAATATGTTTTATCTCTGTTAACTGAATTTACAGATCAGAAATAGGTTTCATAGAATGCATCTGTGTAGTTTTTATTTGAAGATATTCTTTTTCCCAATGTAGGCCTCTTAGCGCTTAGCATGTCCAATTGCAGTTTCTACAGAAAGAGTGTTTCAGAACGGCTCAATCAAAAGTAAGGTTCAACACTGTTAGCTGAATGCACAGAACAGTAATAGTTTTCACAGAATGCTACTGTGTAGTTTATATTGAATATATTCCTTTTTCCACTATTACCCTCTTAGCGCTCCGAATGTCCACTCGCATTTTCTACAGAAAGAGTGTTCAGAACTGCGCAATCAAAAGTATGGTTTAACTCTGTTAGCTTAATGAACATATCAGAAATAAGTTTCACACAATGCTTCTGGGTAGTTTTTATTTGAAGATATTATTTTTCCCAATAGAGGCCTCTTAGCGCTCAGAATGTCCAATTGCAGTTTCTACAGAAAGAGTGTTTCAGAAAGGCTCAATCAAAAGTAAGGTTCAACTCTGTTAGTTGAATGCACAGAACAGAAAGAATTTTCATACAATGCTTCTGTGTAGTTTATATTTGAACATATTATTTTCTCCACTATTACCCACTTAGCGCTACGAATGTCCAGTTGCATTTTCTACAGACAGAGTGTTTCAAAACTGCTCAATCAAATGTATGGTTTAACTCTGTTAGCTGAATCCTCAGATCAGAAAGAAGTTTCACAGAATGCTTCTGTGTAGTTTATATTTGAATATATTCCTTTTTCCACTACTACTCTCTTGGCGCTCAAAAGTCCAGTTGCATTTTCTACAGAAAGAGTGTTCAGATCTGCTGAATCAAAAGTATGGTTTAACACTGTTAGCTGAATGCACAGATCAGAAAGAAGTTTCACAGAATGATTCTGTGTAGTTTATATTTGGAGACATTCCTTTTTCCACTATTACCCTCTTAGCGCTCCGAATCTCCACTTGCATTTTCTACAGAAAGAGTGTTTCAGAACGGCTCAATCAAAACGAAGGTTCAACTCTTTTAGTTGAAAAAACAGAACAGAAAGAAGTTTCACACAATTCTTCTGTGTAGTTTTTATTTGTAGACATTCTTTTTCCCAATATAGGCCTCTTAGCGCTCAGAATGTCCAATTGCAGTTTCTACAGAAAGAGTGTTTCAGAACGGCTCAATCAAAAGTAAGGTTCAACTCTGTTAGTTGAATGCACAGAACAGCAAGAAGTTTCACAGAATGCTTCTGTGTAGTTTATATTTAACATATTCTTTTTTCCACTATTACCCACTTAGCGCTACGAATGTCCAGTTGCATTTTCTACAGACAGAGTGTTTCAAAATTGCTCAATCAAAAGTATGGTTTAACTCTGTTAGCTGAATGCTCTGATCAGAAAGAAGTTTCACAGAATGCTTCTGTGTAGTTTATATTTGAATATATTCCTTTTTCCACTACTACGCTCTTAGCGCTCCAAATGTCCAGTTGCATTTTCTACAGAAAGAGTGTTCAGATCTGCTCAATCAAAAGTATGGTTTAACTCTGTTAGCTGAATGCACAGATCAGAAAGAAGTTTCACCGAATGATTCTGTGTAGTTTATATTTGAAGACATTCCTTTTTCCACTATTACCCTCTTAGCGCTCCGAATCTCCACTTGCATTTTCTACAAAAAGAGTGTTTCATAACTGCTCAATCAAAAATATGTTTTATCTCTGTTAACTGAATTTACAGATCAGAAATAGGTTTCAAAGAATGCATCTGTGTAGTTTTTATTTGAAGATATTCTTTTTCCCAATGTAGGCCTCTTAGCGCTTAGCATGTCCAATTGCAGTTTCTACAGAAAGAGTGTTTCAGAACGGCTCAATCAAAAGTAAGGTTCAACACTGTTAGCTGAATGCACAGAACAGTAATAGTTTTCACAGAATGCTACTGTGTAGTTTATATTGAATATATTCCTTTTTCCACTATTACCCTCTTAGCGCTCCGAATGTCCACTCGCATTTTCTACAGAAAGAGTGTTCAGAACTGCGCAATCAAAAGTATGGTTTAACTCTGTTAGCTTAATGAACATATCAGAAATAAGTTTCACACAATGCTTCTGGGTAGTTTTTATTTGAAGATATTATTTTTCCCAATAGAGGCCTCTTAGCGCTCAGAATGTCCAATTGCAGTTTCTACAGAAAGAGTGTTTCAGAAAGGCTCAATCAAAAGTAAGGTTCAACTCTGTTAGTTGAATGCACAGAACAGAAAGAATTTTCATACAATGCTTCTGTGTAGTTTATATTTGAACATATTATTTTCTCCACTATTACCCACTTAGCGCTACGAATGTCCAGTTGCATTTTCTACAGACAGAGTGTTTCAAAACTGCTCAATCAAATGTATGGTTTAACTCTGTTAGCTGAATCCTCAGATCAGAAAGAAGTTTCACAGAATGCTTCTGTGTAGTTTATATTTGAATATATTCCTTTTTCCACTACTACTCTCTTGGCGCTCAAAAGTCCAGTTGCATTTTCTACAGAAAGAGTGTTCAGATCTGCTGAATCAAAAGTATGGTTTAACACTGTTAGCTGAATGCACAGATCAGAAAGAAGTTTCACAGAATGATTCTGTGTAGTTTATATTTGGAGACATTCCTTTTTCCACTATTACCCTCTTAGCGCTCCGAATCTCCACTTGCATTTTCTACAGAAAGAGTGTTTCAGAACGGCTCAATCAAAACGAAGGTTCAACTCTTTTAGTTGAAAAAACAGAACAGAAAGAAGTTTCACACAATTCTTCTGTGTAGTTTTTATTTGTAGACATTCTTTTTCCCAATATAGGCCTCTTAGCGCTCAGAATGTCCAATTGCAGTTTCTACAGAAAGAGTGTTTCAGAACGGCTCAATCAAAAGTAAGGTTCAACTCTGTTAGTTGAATGCACAGAACAGCAAGAAGTTTCACAGAATGCTTCTGTGTAGTTTATATTTAACATATTCTTTTTTCCACTATTACCCACTTAGCGCTACGAATGTCCAGTTGCATTTTCTACAGACAGAGTGTTTCAAAACTGCTCAATCAAAAGTATGGTTTAACTCTGTTAGCTGAATGCTCAGATCACAAAGAAGTTTCACAGAATGCTTCTGTGTAGTTTATATTTGAATATATTCCTTTTTCCACTACTACGCTCTTAGCGCTCCAAATGTCCAGTTGCATTTTCTACAGAAAGAGTGTTCAGATCTGCTCAATCAAAAGTATGGTTTAACTCTGTTAGCTGAATGCACAGATCAGAAAGTAGTTTCACCGAATGATTCTGTGTAGTTTATATTTGAAGACATTCCTTTTTCCACTATTACCCTCTTAGCGCTCCGAATCTCCACTTGCATTTTCTACAAAAAGAGTGTTTCATAACTGCTCAATCAAAAATATGTTTTATCTCTGTTAACTGAATTTACAGATCAGAAATAAGTTTCACAGAATGCATCTGTGTAGTTTTTATTTGAAGATATTCTTTTTCCCAATGTAGGCCTCTTAGCGCTTAGCATGTCCAATAGCAGTTTCTACAGAAAGAGTGTTTCCGAACGGCTCAATCAAAAGTAAGGTTCAACTCTGTTAGTTGAATGCACAGAACAGCAAGAAGTTTCACAGAATGCTTCTGTGTAGTTTATATTTGAACATATTCTTTTTTCCACTATTACCCACTTAGCGCTACGAATGTCCAGTTGCATTTTCTACAGACAGAGTGTTTCAAAATTGCTCAATCAAAAGTATGGTTTAACTCTGTTAGCTGAATGCTCAGATCAGAAAGAAGTTTCACAGAATGCTTCTGTGTAGTTTATATTTGAATATATTCCTTTTTCCACTACTACGCTCTTAGCGCTCCAAATGTCCAGTTGCATTTTCTACAGAAAGAGTGTTCAGATCTGCTCAATCAAAAGTATGGTTTAACTCTGTTAGCTGAATGCACAGATCAGAAAGAAGTTTCACCGAATGATTCTGTGTAGTTTATATTTGAAGACATTCCTTTTTCCACTATTACCCTCTTAGCGCTCCGAATCTCCACTTGCATTTTCTACAAAAAGAGTGTTTCATAACTGCTCAATCAAAAATATGTTTTATCTCTGTTAACTGAATTTACAGATCAGAAATAGGTTCCACAGAATGCATCTGTGTAGTTTTTATTTGAAGATATTCTTTTTCCCAATGTAGGCCTCTTAGCGCTTATCATGTCCAATTGCAGTTTCTACAGAAAGAGTGTTTCAGAACGGCTCAAATAAAGTAAGGTTCAACTCTGTTAGTTCAATGCACAGAACAGAAAGAATTTTCACAGAATGCTACTGTGTAGTTTATATTTGAACATATTCCTTTTTCCATTATTACCCTCTTAGCGCTCCGAATGTCCACTTGCATTTTCCACAGAAAGAGTGTTCAGAACTGCGCAATCAAAAGTATGGTTTAACTCTGTTAGCTTAATGAACATATCAGAAATAAGTTTCACACAATGCTTCTGTGTAGTTTTTATTTGAAGATATTATTTTTCCCAATAAAGGCCTCTTAGCGCTCAGAATGTCCAATTGCAGTTTCTACAGAAAGAGTGTTTCAGAAAGGCTCAATCAAAAGTAAGGTTCAACTCTGTTAGTTGAATGCACAGAACAGAAAGAAGTTTCATACAATGCTTCTGTGTAGTTTATATTTGAATATATTCTTTTTTCCACTCTTTCCCACTTAGCGCTACGAATGTCCAGTTGCATTTTCTACAGACAGAGTGTTTCAAAACTGCTCAATCAAAAGTATGGTTTAACTCTGTTAGCTGAATGCTCAGATCAGAAAGAAGATTCACAGAATGCTTCTGTGTAGTTTATATTTGAATATATTCCTTTTTCCACTAGTACTCTCTTAGCGCTCCAAATGTCCAGTTGCATTTTCTACAGAAAGAGTGTTCAGATCTGCTCAATCAAAAGTATGGTTTAACTCTGTTAGCTGAATGCACAGATCAGAAAGAAGTTTCACAGAATGATTCTGTGTAGTTTATATTTGAAGACATTCCTTTTTCCACTATTACCCTCTTAGCGCTCCGAATCTCCACTTGCATTTTCTACAAAAAGAGTGTTTCATAACTGCTCAATCAAAAATATGTTTTATCTCTGTTAACTGAATTTACAGATCAGAAATAAGTTTCACAGAATGCATCTGTGTAGTTTTTATTTGAAGATATTCTTTTTCCCAATGTAGGCCTCTTAGCGCTTAGCATGTCCAATTGCAGTTTCTACAGAAAGAGTGTTTCAGAACGGCTCAATCAAAAGTAAGGTTCAACTCTGTTAGTTGAATGCACAGAACAGAAAGAATTTTCACAGAATGCTACTGTGTAGTTTATATTTGAATATATTCCTTTTTCCACTATTACCCTCTTAGCGCTCCGAATGTCCACTTGCATTTTCTACAGAAAGAGTGTTCAGAACTGCGCAATCAAAAGTATGGTTTAACTCTATTAGCTTAATGAACATATCAGAAATAAGTTTCACACAATGCTTCTGTGTAGTTTTTATTTGAAGATATTATTTTTCCCAATAGAGGCCTCTTAGCGCTCAGAATGTCCAATTGCAGTTTCTACAGAAAGAGTGTTTCAGAAAGGCTCAATCAAAAGTAAGGTTCAACTCTGTTAGTTGAATGCACAAAACAGAAAGAAGTTTCATACAATGCTTCTGTGTAGTTTATATTTGAACATATTCTTTTTTCCACTCTTACCCACTTAGCGCTACGAATGTCCAGTTGCATTTTCTACAGACAGAGTGTTTCAAAACTGCTCAATCAAAAGTATGGTTTAACTCTGTTAGCTGAATGCTCAGATCAGAAAGAAGTTTCACAGAATGCTTCTGTGTAGTTTATATTTGAATATATTCCTTTTTCCACTACTACTCTCTTAGCGCTCCAAATGTCCAGTTGCATTTTCTACAGAAAGAGTGTTCAGATCTGCTCTATCAAAAGTATGGTTTAACTCTGTTAGCTGAATGCACAGATCAGAAAGAAGTTTCACAGAATGATTCTTTGTAGTTTATATTTGGAGACATTCCTTTTTCCACTATTACCCTCTTAGCGCTCCGAATCTCCACTTGCATTTTCTACAGAAAGAGTTTCTCAGAACGGCTCAATCAAAACTAAGGTTCAACTCTTTTAGTTGAACAAACAGAACAGAAAGAAGTTTCACACAATTCTTCTCTGTAGTTTTTATTTGTAGACTTTCTTTTTCCCAATATAGGCCTCCTAGCGCTCAGAATGTCCAATTGCAGTTTCTACAGAAAGAGTGTTTCAGAACGGCTCAATCAAAAGTAAGGTTCAACTCTGTTAGTTGAATGCACAGAACAGAAAGAAGTTTCATACAATGCTTCTGTGTAGTTTATATTTGAACATATTCTTTTTTCCACTATTACCCACTTAGCGCTACGAATGTCCAGTTGCATTTTCTACAGACAGAGTGTTTCAAAACTGCTCAATCAAAAGTATGGTTTAACTCTGTTAGCTGAATGCTCAGATCAGAAAGAAGTTTCACAGAATGCTTCTGTGTAGTTTATATTTGAATATATTCCTTTTTCTACTACTACGCTCTTAGCGCTCCAAATGTCCAGTTGCATTTTCTACAGAAAGGGTGTTCAGATCTGCTAAATCAAAAGTATGGTTTAACTCTGTTAGCTGAATGCACAGATCAGAAAGAAGTTTCACAGAATGATTCTGTGTAGTTTATATTTGAAGACATTCCTTTTTCCACTATTACCCTCTTAGCGCTCCGAATCTCCACTTGCATTTTCTACAAAAAGAGTGTTTCATAACTGCTCAATCAAAAATATGTTTTATCTCTGTTAACTGAATTTACAGATCAGAAATAAGTTTCACAGAATGCATCTGTGTAGTTTTTACTTGAAGATATTCTTTTTCCCAATGTAGGCCTCTTAGCGCCTAGCATGTCCAATTGCAGTTTCTACAGAAAGAGTGTTTCAGAACGGCTCAATCAAAAGTAAGGTTCAACTCTGTTAGTTGAATGCACAGAACAGAAAGAATTTTCACAGAATGCTACTGTGTAGTTTATATTTGAATATATTCCTTTTTCCACTATTACCCTCTTAGCGCTCCGAATGTCCACTTGCATTTTCTACAGAAAGAGTGTTCAGAACTGCGCAATCAAAAGTATGGTTTAACTCTGTTAGCTTAATGAACATATCAGAAATAAGTTTCACACAATGCTTCTGTGTAGTTTTTATTTGAAGATATTATTTTTCCCAATAGAGGCCTCTTAGCGCTCAGAATGTCCAATTGCAGTTTCTACAGAAAGAGTGTTTCAGAAAGGCTCAATCAAAAGTAAGGTTCAACTCTGTTAGTTGAATGCACAGAACAGAAAGAAGTTTCATACAATGCTTCTGTGTAGTTTATATTTGAACATATTCTTTTCTCCACTATTACCCACTTAGCGCTACGAATGTCCAGTTGCATTTTCTACAGACAGAGTGTTTCAAAACTGCTCAATCAAAAGTATGGTTTAACTCTGTTAGCTGAATGCTCAGATCAGAAAGAAGTTTCACAGAATGCTTCTGTGTAGTTTATATTTGAATATATTCCTTTTTCCACTACTACTCTCTTAGCGCTCCAAATGTCCAGTTGCATTTTCTACAGAAAGAGTCTTCAGATCTGCTCAATCAAAAGTATGGTTTAACGCAGTTAGCTGAATGCACAGATCAGAAAGAAGTTTCACAGAATGATTCTGTGTAGTTTATATTTGGAGACATTCCTTTTTCCACTATTACCCTCTTAGCGCTCCGAATCTCCACTTGCATTTTCTACAGAAAGAGTGTTTCAGAACGGCTCAATCAAAACTAAGGTTCAACTCTTTTAGTTGAACAAACAGAACAGAAAGAAGTTTCACACAATTCTTCTGTGTAGTTTTTATTTGTAGACATTCTTTTTCCCAATATAGGCCTCCTAGCACTCAGAATGTCCAATTGCAGTTTCTACAGAAAGAGTGTTTCAGAACGGCTCAATCAAAAGTAAGGTTCAACTCTGTTAGTTGAATGCACAGAACAGAAAGAAGGTTCATACAATGCTTCTGTGTAGTTTATATTTGAACATATTCTTTTTTCCACTATTACCCACTTAGCGCTACGAATGTCCAGTTGCATTTTCTACAGACAGAGTGTTTCAAAACTGCTCAATCAAAAGTGTGGTTTAACTCTGTTAGCTGAATGCTCAGATCAGAAACAAGTTTCACAGAATGCTTCTGTGTAGTTTATATTTGAATATATTCCTTTTTCCACTACTACGCTCTTAGCGCTCAAAATGTCCAGTTGCATTTTCTACAGAAAGAGTGTTCAGATCTGCTCAATCAAAAGTATGGTTTAACTCTGTTAGCTGAATGCACAGATCAGAAAGAAGTTTCACCGAACGATTCTGTGTAGTTTATATTTGAAGACATTCCTTTTTCCACTATTACCCTCTTAGCGCTCCGAATCTCCACTTGCATTTTCTACAAAAAGAGTGTTTCATAACTGCTCAATCAAAAATATGTTTTATCTCTGTTAACTGAATTTACAGATCGGAAATAAGTTTCACAGAATGCATCTGTGTAGTTTTTATTTGAAGATATTCTTTTTCCCAATGTAGGCCTCTTAGCGCTTAGCATGTCCAATTGCAGTTTCTACAGAAAGAGTGTTTCAGAACGGCTCAATCAAAAGTAAGGTTCAACTCTGTTAGTTCAATGCACAGAACAGAAAGAATTTTCACAGAATGCTACTGTGTAGTTTATATTTGAATATATTCCTTTTTCCATTATTACCCTCTTAGCGCTCCGAATGTCCACTTGCATTTTCTACAGAAAGAGTGTTCAGAACTGCGCAATCAAAAGTATGGTTTAACTCTGTTAGCTTAATGAACATATCAGAAATAAGTTTCACACAATGCTTCTGTGTAGTTTTTATTTGAAGATATTATTTTTCCCAATAAAGGCCTCTTAGCGCTCAGAATGTACAATTGCAGTTTCTACAGAAAGAGTGTTTCAGAAAGGCTCAATCAAAAGTAAGGTTCAACTCTGTTAGTTGAATGCACAGAACAGAAAGAAGTTTCATACAATGCTTCTGTGTAGTTTATATTTGAACATATTCTTTTTTCCACTCTTACCCACTTAGCGCTACGAATGTCCAGTTGCATTTTCTACAGACAGAGTGTTTCAAAACGGCTCAATCAAAAGTATGGTTTAACTCTGTTAGCTGAATGCTCAGATCAGAAAGAAGTTTCACAGAATGCTTCTGTGTAGTTTATATTTGAATATATTCCTTTTTCCACTAGTACTCTCTTAGCGCTCCAAATGTCCAGTTGCATTTTCTACAGAAAGAGTGTTCAGATCTGCTCAATCAAAAGTATGGTTTAACTCTGTTAGCTGAATGCACAGATCAGAAAGAAGTTTCACCGAACGATTCTGTGTAGTTTATATTTGAAGACATTCCTTTTTCCACTATTACCCTCTTAGCGCTCTGAATCTCCACTTGCATTTTCTACAAAAAGAGTGTTTCAGAACTGCTCAATCAAAAATATGTTTTATCTCTGTTAACTGAATTTACAGATCAGAAATAAGTTTCACAGAATGCATCTGTGTAGTTTTTATTTGAAGATATTCTTTTTCCCAATGTAGGCCTCTTAGCGCTTAGCATGTCCAATTGCAGTTTCTACAGAAAGAGTGTTTCAGAACGGCTCAATCAAAAGTAAGGTTCAACTCTGTTAGTTCAATGCACAGAACAGAAAGAATTTTCACAGAATGCTACTGTGTAGTTTATATTTGAATATATTCCTTTTTCCATTATTACCCTCTTAGCGCTCCGAATGTCCACTTGCATTTTCTACAGAAAGAGTGTTCAGAACTGCGCAATCAAAAGTATGGTTTAACTCTGTTAGCTTAATGAACATATCAGAAATAAGTTTCACACAATGCTTCTGTGTAGTTTTTATTTGAAGATATTATTTTTCCCAATAAAGGCCTCTTAGCGCTCAGAATGTACAATTGCAGTTTCTACAGAAAGAGTGTTTCAGAAAGGCTCAATCAAAAGTAAGGTTCAACTCTGTTAGTTGAATGCACAGAACAGAAAGATGTTTCATACAATGCTTCTGTGTAGTTTATATTTGAACATATTCTTTTTTCCACTCTTACCCACTTAGCGCTACGAATGTCCAGTTGCATTTTCTACAGACAGAGTGTTTCAAAACTGCTCAATCAAAAGTATGGTTTAACTCTGTTAGCTGAATGCTCAGATCAGAAAGAAGTTTCACAGAATGCTTCTGTGTAGTTTATATTTGAATATATTCCTTTTTCCACTACTACTCTCTTAGCGCTCCAAATGTCCAGTTGCATTTTCTACAGAAAGAGTGTTCAGATCTGCTCTATCAAAAGTATGGTTTAACTCTGTTAGCTGAATGCACAGATCAGAAAGAAGTTTCACAGAATGATTCTGTGTAGTTTATATTTGGAGACATTCCTTTTTCCACTATTACCCTCTTAGCGCTCCGAATCTCCACTTGCATTTTCTACAGAAAGAGTTTCTCAGAACGGCTCAATCAAAACTAAGGTTCAACTCTTTTAGTTAAACAAACAGAACAGAAAGAAGTTTCACACAATTCTTCTCTGTAGTTTTTATTTGTAGACATTCTTTTTCCCAATATAGGCCTCCTAGCGCTCAGAATGTCCAATTGCAGTTTCTACAGAAAGAGTGTTTCAGAACGGCTCAATCAAAAGTAAGGTTCAACTCTGTTAGTTGAATGCACAGAACAGAAAGAAGTTTTATACAATGCTTCTGTGTAGTTTATATTTGAACATATTCTTTTTTCCACTATTACCCACTTAGCGCTACGAATGTCCAGTTGCATTTTCTACAGACAGAGTGTTTCAAAACTGCTCAATCAAAAGTATGGTTTAACTCTGTTAGCTGAATGCTCAGATCAGAAAGAAGTTTCACAGAATGCTTCTGTGTAGTTTATATTTGAATATATTCCTTTTTCCACTACTGCGCTCTTAGCGCTCCAAATGTCCAGTTGCATTTTCTACAGATAGAGTGTTCAGATCTGCTCAATCAAAAGTATGGTTTAACTCTGTTAGCTGAATGCACAGATCAGAAAGAAGTTTCACAGAATGATTCTGTGTAGTTTATATTTGAAGACATTCCTTTTTCCACTATTACCCTCTTAGCGCTCCGAATCTCCACTTGCATTTTCTACAAAAAGAGTGTTTCATAACTGCTCAATCAAAAATATGTTTTATCTCTGTTAACTGAATTTACAGATCAGAAATAAGTTCCACAGAATGCATCTGTGTAGTTTTTATTTGAAGATATTCTTTTTCCCAATGTAGGCCTCTTAGCGCTTAGCATGTCCAATTGCAGTTTCTACAGAAAGAGTGTTTCAGAACGGCTCAATCAAAAGTAAGGTTCAACTCTGTTAGTTGAATGCACAGAACAGAAAGAATTTTCACAGAATGCGACTGTGTAGTTTATATTTGAATATATTCCTTTTTCCACTATTACCCTCTTAGCGCTCCGAATGTCCACTTGCATTTTCTACAGAAAGAGTGTTCAGAACTGCGCAATCAAAAGTATGGTTTAACTCTGTTAGCTTAATGAACATATCAGAAATAAGTTTCACACAATGCTTCTGTGTAGTTTTTATTTGAAGATATTATTTTTCCCAATAGAGGCCTCTTAGCGCTCAGAATGTCCAATTGCAGTTTCTACAGAAAGAGTGTTTCAGAAAGGCTCAATCAAAAGTAAGGTTCAACTCTGTTAGTTGAATGCACAGAACAGAAAGAAGTTTCATACAATGCTTCTGTGTAGTTTATATTTGAACATACTCTTTTTTCCACTATTACCCACTTAGCGCTACGAATGTCCAGTTGCATTTTCTACAGACAGAGTGTTTCAAAACTGCTCAATCAAAAGTATGGTTTAACTCTGTTAGCTGAATGCTCAGATCAGAAAGAAGTTTCACAGAATGCTTCTGTGTAGTTTATATTTGAATATATTCCTTTTTCCACTACTACTCTCTTAGCGCTCCAAATGTCCAGTTGCATTTTCTACAGAAAGAGTCTTCAGATCTGCTCAATCAAAAGTATGGTTTAACTCTGTTAGCTGAATGCACAGATCAGAAAGAAGTTTCACAGAATGATTCTGTGTAGTTTATATTTGGAGACATTCCTTTTTCCACTATTACCCTCTTAGCGCTCCGAATCTCCACTTGCATTTTCTACAGAAAGAGTGTTTCAGAACGGCTCAATCAAAACTAAGGTTCAACTCTTTTAGTTGAACAAACAGAACAGAAAGAAGTTTCACACAATTCTTCTGTGTAGTTTTTATTTGTAGACATTCTTTTTCCCAATATAGGCCTCCTAGCGCTCAGAATGTCCAATTGCAGTTTCTACAGAAAGAGTGTTTCAGAACGGCTCAATCAAAAGTAAGGTTCAACTCTGTTAGTTGAATGCACAGAACAGAAAGAAGTTTCATACAATGCTTCTGTGTAGTTTATATTTGAACATATTCTTTTTTCCACTTTTACCCACTTAGCGCTACGAATGTCCAGTTGTATTTTCTACAGAGAGAGTGTTTCAAAACTGCTCAATCAAAAGTATGGTTTAACTCTGTTAGCTGAATGCTCAGATCAGAAAGAAGTTTCACAGAATGCTTCTGTGTAGTTTATATGTGAATATATTCCTTTTTCCACTACTACGCTCTTAGCGCTCCAAATGTCCAGTTGCATTTTCTACAGAAAGAGTGTTCAGATCTGCTCAATCAAAAGTATGGTTTAACTCTGTTAGCTGAATGCACAGATCAGAAAGAAGTTTCACCGAACGATTCTGTGTAGTTTATATTTGAAGACATTCCTTTTTCCACTATTACCCTCTTAGCGCTCCGAATCTCCACTTGCATTTTCTACAAAAAGAGTGTTTCATAACTGCTCAATCAAAAATATATTTTATCTCTGTTAACTGAATTTACAGATCACAAATAAGTTTCACAGAATGCATCTGTGTAGTTTTTATTTGAAGATATTCTTTTTCTCAATGTAGGCCTCTTAGCGCTTAGCATGTCCAATTGCAGTTTCTACAGAAAGAGTGTTTCAGAACGGCTCAATCAAAAGTAAGGTTCAACTCTGTTAGTTCAATGCACAGAACAGAAAGAATTTTCACAGAATGCTACTGTGTAGTTTATATTTGAATATATTCCTTTTTCCATTATTACCCTCTTAGCGTTCCGAATGTCCACTTCCATTTTCTACAGAAAGAGTGTTCAGAACTGCGCAATCAAAAGTATGGTTTAACTCTGTTAGCTTAATGAACATATCAGAAATAAGTTTCACACAATGCTTCTGTGTAGTTTTTATTTGAAGATATTATTTTCCCAATAAAGACCTCTTAGCGCTCAGAATGTCCAATTGCAGTTTCTACAGAAAGAGTGTTTCAGAAAGGCTCAATCAAAAGTAAGGTTCAACTCTGTTAGTTGAATGCACAGAACAGAAAGAAGTTTCATACAATGCTTCTGTGTAGTTTATATTTGAATATATTCTTTTTTCCACTCTTACCCACTTAGCGCTACGAATGTCCAGTTGCATTTTCTACAGACAGAGTGTTTCAAAACTGCTCAATCAAAAGTATGGTTTAACTCTGTTAGCTGAATGCTCAGATCAGAAAGAAGTTTCACAGAATGCTTCTGTGTAGTTTATATTTGAATATATTCCTTTTTTCACTACTACTCCCTTAGCGCTCCAAATGTCCAGTTGCATTTTCTACAGAAAGAGTGTTCAGATCTGCTCTATCAAAAGTATGGTTTAACTCTGTTAGCTGAATGCACAGATCAGAAAGAAGTTTCACAGAATGATTCTGTGTAGTTTATATTTGGAGACATTCCTTTTTCCACTATTACCCTCTTAGCGCTCCGAATCTCCACTTGCATTTTCTACAGAAAGAGTTTCTCAGAACGGCTCAATCAAAACTAAGGTTCAACTCTTTTAGTTGAACAAACAGAACAGAAAGAAGTTTCACACAATTCTTCTCTGTAGTTTTTATTTGTAGACATTCTTTTTCCCAATATAGGCCTCCTAGCGCTCAGAATGTCCAATTGCAGTTTCTACAGAAAGAGTGTTTCAGAAAGGCTCAATCAAAAGTAAGGTTCAACTCTGTTAGTTGAATGCACAGAACAGAAAGAAGTTTCATACAATGCTTCTGTGTAGTTTATATTTGAACATATTCTTTTTTCCACTCTTACCCACTTAGCGCTGCGAATGTCCAGTTGCATTTTCTACAGACAGAGTGTTTCAAAACTGCTCAATCAAAAGTATGGTTTAACTCTGTTAGCTGAATGCTCAGATCAGAAAGAAGTTTCACAGAATGCTTCTGTGTAGTTTATATTTGAATATATTCCTTTTTCCACTAGTACTCTCTTAGCGCTCCAAATGTCCAGTTGCATTTTCTACAGAAAGAGTGTTCAGATCTGCTCAATCAAAAGTATGGTTTAACTCTGTTAGCTGAATGCACAGATCAGAAAGAAGTTTCACCGAACGATTCTGTGTAGTTTATATTTGAAGACATTCCTTTTTCCACTATTAGCCTCTTAGCGCTCCGAATCTCCACTTGCATTTTCTACAAAAAGAGTGTTTCATAACTGCTCAATCAAAAATATGTTTTATCTCTGTTAACTGAATTTACAGATCAGAAATAAGTTTCACAGAATGCATCTGTGTAGTTTTTATTTGAAGATATTCTTTTTCCCAATGTAGGCCTCTTAGCGCTTAGCATGTCCAATTGCAGTTTCTACAGAAAGAGTGTTTCAGAACGGCTCAATCCAAAGTAAGGTTCAACTCTGTTAGTTCAATGCACAGAACAGAAAGAATTTTCACAGAATGCTACTGTGTAGTTTATATTTGAATATATTCCTTTTTCCATTATTACCCTCTTAGCGCTCCGAATGTCCACTTGCATTTTCTACAGAAAGAGTGTTCAGAACTGCGCAATCAAAAGTATGGTTTAACTCTGTTAGCTTAATGAACATATCAGAAATAAGTTTCACACAATGCTTCTGTGTAGTTTTTATTTGAAGATATTATTTTTCCCAGTAAAGGCCTCTTAGCGCTCAGAATGTCCAATTGCAGTTTCTACAGAAAGAGTGTTTCAGAAAGGCTCAATCAAAAGTAAGGTTCAACTCTGTTAGTTGAATGCACAGAACAGAAAGATGTTTCATACAATGCTTCTGTGTAGTTTATATTTGAACATATTCTTTTTTCCACTCTTACCCACTTAGCGCTACGAATGTCCAGTTGCATTTTCTACAGACAGAGTGTTTCAAAACTGCTCAATCAAAAGTATGGTTTAACTCTGTTAGCTGAATGCTCAGATCAGAAAGAAGTTTCACAGAATGCTTCTGTGTAGTTTATATTTGAATATATTCCTTTTTCCACTACTACTCTCTTAGCGCTCCAAATGTCCAGTTGCATTTTCTACAGAAAGAGTGTTCAGATCTGCTCTATCAAAAGTATGGTTTAACTCTGTTAGCTGAATGCACAGATCAGAAAGAAGTTTCACAGAATGATTCTGTGTAGTTTATATTTGGAGACATTCCTTTTTCCACTATTACCCTCTTAGCGCTCCGAATCTCCACTTGCATTTTCTACAGAAAGAGTTTCTCAGAACGGCTCAATCAAAACTAAGGTTCAACTCTTTTAGTTAAACAAACAGAACAGAAAGAAGTTTCACAAAATTCTTCTCTGTAGTTTTTATTTGTAGACATTCTTTTTCCCAATATAGGCCTCCTAGCTCTCAGAATGTCCAATTGCAGTTTCTACAGAAAGAGTGTTTCAGAACGGCTCAATCAAAAGTAAGGTTCAACTCTGTTAGTTGAATGCACAGAACAGAAAGAAGTTTCACAGAATGCTACTGTGTAGTTTATATTTGAATATATTCCTTTTTCCACTATTACCCTCTTAGCGCTCAGAATGTCCACTTGCATTTTCTACAGAAAGAGTGTTCAGAACTGCGCAATCAAAAGTATGGTTTAACTCTGTTAGCTTAATGAACATATCAGAAATAAGTTTCACACAATGCTTCTGTGTAGTTTTTATTTGAAGATATTTTTTTTCCCAATAGAGGCCTCTTAGCGCTCAGAATGTCCAATTGCAGTTTCTACAGAAAGAGTGTTTCAGAAAGGCTCAATCAAAAGTAAGGTTCAACTCTGTTAGTTGAATGCACAGAACAGAAAGTAGTTTCATACAATGCTTCTGTGTAGTTTATATTTGAACATATTCTTTTTTCCACTCTTACCCACTTAGCGCTACGAATGTCCAGTTGCATTTTCTACAGACAGAGTGTTTCAAAACTGCTCAATCAAAAGTATGGTTTAACTCTGTTAGCTGAATGCTCAGATCAGAAAGAAGTTTCACAGAATGCTTCTGTGTAGTTTATATTTGAATATATTCCTTTTTTCACTACTACTCCCTTAGCGCTCCAAATGTCCAGTTGCATTTTCTACAGAAAGAGTGTTCAGATCTGCTCTATCAAAAGTATGGTTTAACTCTGTTAGCTGAATGCACAGATCAGAAAGAAGTTTCACAGAATGATTCTGTGTAGTTTATATTTGGAGACATTCCTTTTTCCACTATTACCCTCTTAGCGCTCCGAATCTCCACTTGCATTTTCTACAGAAAGAGTTTCTCAGAACGGCTCAATCAAAACTAAAGTTCAACTCTTTTAGTTGAACAAACAGAACAGAAAGAAGTTTCACACAATTCTTCTCTGTAGTTTTTATTTGTAGACATTCTTTTTCCCAATATAGGCCTCCTAGCGCTCAGAATGTCCAATTGCAGTTTCTACAGAAAGAGTGTTTCAGAAAGGCTCAATCAAAAGTAAGGTTCAACTCTGTTAGTTGAATGCACAGAACAGAAAGAAGTTTCATACAATGCTTCTGTGTAGTTTATATTTGAACATATTCTTTTTTCCACTCTTACCCACTTAGCGCTACGAATGTCCAGTTGCATTTTCTACAGACAGAGTGTTTCAAAACTGCTCAATCAAAAGTATGGTTTAACTCTGTTAGCTGAATGCTCAGATCAGAAAGAAGTTTCACAGAATGCTTCTGTGTAGTTTATATTTGAATATATTCCTTTTTCCACTAGTACTCTCTTAGCGCTCCAAATGTCCAGTTGCATTTTCTACAGAAAGAGTGTTCAGATCTGCTCAATCAAAAGTATGGTTTAACTCTGTTAGCTGAATGCACAGATCAGAAAGAAGTTTCACCGAACGATTCTGTGTAGTTTATATTTGAAGACATTCCTTTTTCCACTATTAGCCTCTTAGCGCTCCGAATCTCCACTTGCATTTTCTACAAAAAGAGTGTTTCATAACTGCTCAATCAAAAATATGTTTTATCTCTGTTAACTGAATTTACAGATCAGAAATAAGTTTCACAGAATGCATCTGTGTAGTTTTTATTTGAAGATATTCTTTTTCCCAATGTAGGCCTCTTAGCGCTTAGCATGTCCAATTGCAGTTTCTACAGAAAGAGTGTTTCAGAACGGCTCAATCCAAAGTAAGGTTCAACTCTGTTAGTTCAATGCACAGAACAGAAAGAATTTTCACAGAATGCTACTGTGTAGTTTATATTTGAATATATTCCTTTTTCCATTATTACCCTCTTAGCGCTCCGAATGTCCACTTGCATTTTCTACAGAAAGAGTGTTCAGAACTGCGCAATCAAAAGTATGGTTTAACTCTGTTAGCTTAATGAACATATCAGAAATAAGTTTCACACAATGCTTCTGTGTAGTTTTTATTTGAAGATATTTTTTTTCCCAGTAAAGGCCTCTTAGCGCTCAGAATGTACAATTGCAGTTTCTACAGAAAGAGTGTTTCAGAAAGGCTCAATCAAATGTAAGGTTCAACTCTGTTAGTTGAATGCACAGAACAGAAAGATGTTTCATACAATGCTTCTGTGTAGTTTATATTTGAACATATTCTTTTTTCCACTCTTACCCACTTAGCGCTACGAATGTCCAGTTGCATTTTCTACAGACAGAGTGTTTCAAAACTGCTCAATCAAAAGTATGGTTTAACTCTGTTAGCTGAATGCTCAGATCAGAAAGAAGTTTCACAGAATGCTTCTGTGTAGTTTATATTTGAATATATTCCTTTTTCCACTACTACTCTCTTAGCGCTCCAAATGTCCAGTTGCATTTTCTACAGAAAGAGTGTTCAGATCTGCTCTATCAAAAGTATGGTTTAACTCTGTTAGCTGAATGCACAGATCAGAAAGAAGTTTCACAGAATGATTCTGTGTAGTTTATATTTGGAGACATTCCTTTTTCCACTATTACCCTCTTAGCGCTCCGAATCTCCACTTGCATTTTCTACAAAAAGTGTGTTTCATAACTGCTCAATCAAAAATATGTTTTATCACTGTTAACTGAATTTACAGATCAGAAATAAGTTCCACAGAATGCATCTGTGTAGTTTTTATTTGAAGATATTCTTTTTCCCAATGTAGGCCTCTTAGCGCTTAGCATGTCCAATTGCAGTTTCTACAGAAAGAGTGTTTCAGAACGGCTCAATCAAAAGTAAGGTTCAACTCTGTTAGTTGAATGCACAGAACAGAAAGAATTTTCACACAATGCGACTGTGTAGTTTATATTTGAATATATTCCTTTTTCCACTATTACCCTCTTAGCGCTCCGAATGTCCACTTGCATTTTCTACAGAAAGAGTGTTCAGAACTGCGCAATCAAAAGTATGGTTTAACTCTGTTAGCTTAATGAACATATCAGAAATAAGTTTCACACAATGCTTCTGTGTAGTTTTTATTTGAAGATATTATTTTTCCCAATAGAGGCCTCTTAGCGCTCAGAATGTCCAATTGCAGTTTCTACAGAAAGAGTGTTTCAGAAAGGCTCAATCAAAAGTAAGGTTCAACTCTGTTAGTTGAATGCACAGAACAGAAAGAAGTTTCATACAATGCTTCTGTGTAGTTTATATTTGAACATATCTTTTTTCCACTATTACCCACTTAGCGCTACGAATGTCCAGTTGCATTTTCTACAGACAGAGTGTTTCAAAACTGCTCAATCAAAAGTATGGTTTAACTCTGTTAGCTGAATGCTCAGATCAGAAAGAAGTTTCACAGAATGCTTCTGTGTAGTTTATATTTGAATATATTCCTTTTTCCACTACTAATCTCTTAGCGCTCCAAATGTCCAGTTGCATTTTCTACAGAAAGAGTGTTCAGATCTGCTCAATCAAAAGTATGGTTTAACTCTGTTAGCTGAATGCACAGATCAGAAAGAAGTTTCACAGAATGATTCTGTGTAGTTTATATTTGGAGACATTCCTTTTTCCACTATTACCCTCTTAGCGCTCCGAATCTCCACTTGCATTTTCTACAGAAAGAGTGTTTCAGAACGGCTCAATCAAAACTAAGGTTCAACTCTTTTAGTTGAACAAACATAACAGAAAGAAGTTTCACACAATTCTTCTGTGTAGTTTTTATTTGTAGACATTCTTTTTCCCAATATAGGCCTCCTAGCGCTCAGAATGTCCAATTGCAGTTTCTACAGAAAGAGTGTTTCAGAACGGCTCAATCAAAAGTAAGGTTCAACTCTGTTAGTTGAATGCACAGAACAGAAAGAAGTTTCATACAATGCTTCTGTGTAGTTTATATTTGAACATATTCTTTTTTCCACTTTTACCCACTTAGCGCTACGAATGTCCAGTTGTATTTTCTACAGAGAGAGTGTTTCAAAACTGCTCAATCAAAAGTATGGTTTAACTCTGTTAGCTGAATGCTCAGATCAGAAAGAAGTTTCACAGAATGCTTCTGTGTAGTTTATATTTGAATATATTCCTTTTTCCACTACTACGCTCTTAGCGCTCCAAATGTCCAGTTGCATTTTCTACAGAAAGAGTGTTCAGATCTGCTCAATCAAAAGTATGGTTTAACTCTGTTAGCTGAATGCACAGATCAGAAAGAAGTTTCACCGAACGATTCTGTGTAGTTTATATTTGAAGACATTACTTTTTCCACTATTACCCACTTAGCACTCCGAATCTCCACTTGCATTTTCTACAAAAAGAGTGTTTCATAACTGCTCAATCAAAAATATATTTTATCTCTGTTAACTGAATTTACAGATCAGAAATAAGTTTCACAGAATGCATCTGTGTAGTTTTTATTTGAAGATATTCTTTTTCTCAATGTAGGCCTCTTAGCGCTTAGCATGTCCAATTGCAGTTTCTACAGAAAGATTGTTTCAGAACGGCTCAATCAAAAGTAAGGTTCAACTCTGTTATTTCAATGCACAGAACAGAAAGAATTTTCACAGAATGCTACTGTGTAGTTTATATTTGAATATATTCCTTTTTCCATTATTACCCTCTTAGCGTTCCGAATGTCCACTTGCATTTTCTACAGAAAGAGTGTTCAGAACTGCGCAATCAAAAGTATGGTTTAACTCTGTTAGCTTAATGAACATATCAGAAATAAGTTTCACACAATGCTTCTGTGTAGTTTTTATTTGAAGATATTATTTTCCCAATAAAGGCCTCTTAGCGCTCAGAATGTCCAATTGCAGTTTCTACAGAAAGAGTGTTTCAGAAAGGCTCAATCAAAAGTAAGGTTCAACTCTGTTAGTTGAATGCACAGAACAGAAAGAAGTTTCATACAATGCTTCTGTGTAGTTTATATTTGAACATATTCTTTTTTCCACTCTTACCCACTTAGCGCTACGAATGTCCAGTTGCATTTTCTACAGACAGAGTGTTTCAAAACTGCTCAATCAAAAGTATGGTTTAACTCTGTTAGCTGAATGCTCAGATCAGAAAGAAGTTTCACAGAATTCTTCTGTGTAGTTTATATTTGAATATATTCCTTTTTCCACTAGTACTCTCTTAGCGCTCCAAATGTCCAGTTGCATTTTCTACAGAAAGAGTGTTCAGATCTGCTCAATCAAAAGTATGGTTTAACTCTGTTAGCTGAATGCACAGATCAGAAAGAAGTTTCACAGAATGATTCTGTGTAGTTTATATTTGAAGACATTCCTTTTTCCACTATTACCCTCTTAGCGCTCCGAATCTCCACTTGCATTTTCTACAAAAAGAGTGTTTCATAACTGCTCAATCAAAACTATGTTTTATCTCTGTTAACTGAATTTACAGATCATAAATAAGTTTCACAGAATGCATCTGTGTAGTTTTTATTTGAAGATATTCTTTTTCCCAATGTACGCCTCTTAGCGCTTAGCATGTCCAATTGCAGTTTCTACAGAAAGAGTGTTTCAGAACTGCTCAATCAAAAGTAAGGTTCAACTCTGTTAGTTGAATGCACAGAACAGAAAGAATTTTCACAGAATGCTACTGTGTAGTTTATATTTGAATATATTCCTTTTTCCACTATTACCCTCTTAGCGCTCCGAATGTCCACTTGCATTTTCTACAGAAAGAGTGTTCAGAACTGCGCAATCAAAAGTATGGTTTAACTCTGTTAGCTTAATGAACATATCAGAAATAAGTTTCACACAATGCTTCTGTGTAGTTTTTATTTGAAGATATTATTTTTCCCAATAGAGGCCTCTTAGCGCTCAGAATGTCCAATTGCAGTTTCTACAGAAAGAGTGTTTCAGAAAGGCTCAATCAAAAGTAAGGTTCAACTCTGTTAGTTGAATGCACAGAACAGAAAGTAGTTTCATACAATGCTTCTGTGTAGTTTATATTTGAACATATTTTTTTCCACTCTTACCCACTTAGCGCTACGAATGTCCAGTTGCATTTTCTACAGACAGAGTGTTTCAAAACTGCTCAATCAAAAGTATGGTTTAACTCTGTTAGCTGAATGCTCAGATCAGAAGGAAGTTTCACAGAATGCTTCTGTGTAGTTTATATTTGAATATATTCCTTTTTTCACTACTACTCTCTTAGCGCTCCAAATGTCCAGTTGCATTTTCTACAGAAAGAGTGTTCCGATCTGCTCTATCAAAAGTATGGTTTAACTCTGTTAGCTGAATGCACAGATCAGAAAGAATTTTCACAGAATGATTCTGTGTAGTTTATATTTGGAGACATTCCTTTTTCCACTATTACCCTCTTAGCGCTCCGAATCTCCACTTGCATTTTCTACAGAAAGAGTTTCTCAGAACGGCTCAATCAAAACTAAAGTTCAACTCTTTTAGTTGAACAAACAGAACAGAAAGAAGTTTCACACAATTCTTCTCTGTAGTTTTTATTTGTAGACATTCTTTTTCCCAATATAGGCCTCCTAGCGCTCAGAATGTCCAATTGCAGTTTCTACAGAAAGAGTGTTTCAGAACGGCTCAATCAAAAGTAAGGTTCAACTCTGTTAGTTGAATGCACAGAACAGAAAGAAGTTTCATACAATGCTTCTGTGTAGTTTATATTTGAACATATTCTTTTTTCCACTATTACCCACTTAGCGCTACGAATGTCCAGTTGCATTTTCTACAGACAGAGTGTTTCAAAACTGCTCAATCAAAAGTATGGTTTAACTCTGTTAGCTGAATGCTCAGATCAGAAAGAAGTTTCACAGAATGCTTCTGTGTAGTTTATATTTGAATATATTCCTTTTTCCACTACTACGCTCTTAGCGCTCCAAATGTCCAGTTGCATTTTCTACAGAAAGAGTGTTCAGATCTGCTCAATCAAAAGTATGGTTTAACTCTGTTAGCTGAATGCACAGATCAGAAAGAAGTTTCACCGAATTATTCTGTGTAGTTTATATTTGAAGACATTCCTTTTTCCACTATTACCCTCTTAGCGCTCCGAATCTCCACTTGCATTTTCTACAAAAAGAGTGTTTCATAACTGCTCAATCAAAAATATGTTTTATCTCTGTTAACTGAATTTACAGATCAGAAATAAGTTCCACAGAATGCATCTGTGTAGTTTTTATTTGAAGATATTCTTTTTCCCAATGTAGGCCTCTTAGCGCTTAGCATGTCCAATTGCAGTTTCTACAGAAAGAGTGTTTCAGAACGGCTCAATCAAAAGTAAGGTTCAACTCTGTTAGTTGAATGCACAGAACAGAAAGAATTTTCACAGAATGCTTCTGTGTAGTTTATATTTGAATATATTACTTTTTCCACTATTACCCTCTTAGCGCTCCGAATGTCCACTTGCATTTTCTACAGAAAGAGTGTTCAGAACTGCGCAATCAAAAGTATGGTTTAACTCTGTTAGCTTAATGAACATATCAGAAATAAGTTTCACACAATGCTTCTGTGTAGTTTTTATTTGAAGATATTATTTTCCCAATAAAGGCCTCTTAGCGCTCAGAATGTCCAATTGCAGTTTCTACAGAAAGAGTGTTTCAGAAAGGCTCAATCAAAAGTAAGGTTCAACTCTGTTAGTTGAATGCACAGAACAGAAAGATGTTTCATACAATGCTTCTGTGTAGTTTATATTTGAACATATTCTTTTTTCCACTCTTACCCACTTAGCGCTACGAATGTCCAGTTGCATTTTCTACAGACAGAGTGTTTCAAAACTGCTCAATCAAAAGTATGGTTTAACTCTGTTAGCTGAATGCTCAGATCAGAAAGAAGTTTCACAGAATGCTTCTGTGTAGTTTATATTTGAATATATTCCTTTTTCCACTACTACTCTCTTAGCGCTCCAAATGTCCAGTTGCATTTTCTACAGAAAGAGTGTTCAGATCTGCTCTATCAAAAGTATGGTTTAACTCTGTTAGCTGAATGCACAGATCAGAAAGAAGTTTCACAGAATGATTCTGTGTAGTTTATATTTGGAGACATTCCTTTTTCCACTATTACCCTCTTAGCGCTCCGAATCTCCACTTGCATTTTCTACAAAAAGTGTGTTTCATAACTGCTCAATCAAAAATATGTTTTATCACTGTTAACTGAATTTACAGATCAGAAATAAGTTCCACAGAATGCATCTGTGTAGTTTTTATTTGAAGATATTCTTTTTCCCAATGTAGGCCTCTTAGCGCTTAGCATGTCCAATTGCAGTTTCTACAGAAAGAGTGTTTCAGAACGGCTCAATCAAAAGTAAGGTTCAACTCTGTTAGTTGAATGCACAGAACAGAAAGAATTTTCACACAATGCGACTGTGTAGTTTATATTTGAATATATTCCTTTTTCCACTATTACCCTCTTAGCGCTCCGAATGTCCACTTGCATTTTCTACAGAAAGAGTGTTCAGAACTGCGCAATCAAAAGTATGGTTTAACTCTGTTAGCTTAATGAACATATCAGAAATAAGTTTCACACAATGCTTCTGTGTAGTTTTTATTTGAAGATATTATTTTTCCCAATAGAGGCCTCTTAGCGCTCAGAATGTCCAATTGCAGTTTCTACAGAAAGAGTGTTTCAGAAAGGCTCAATCAAAAGTAAGGTTCAACTCTGTTAGTTGAATGCACAGAACAGAAAGAAGTTTCATACAATGCTTCTGTGTAGTTTATATTTGAACATATCTTTTTTCCACTATTACCCACTTAGCGCTACGAATGTCCAGTTGCATTTTCTACAGACAGAGTGTTTCAAAACTGCTCAATCAAAAGTATGGTTTAACTCTGTTAGCTGAATGCTCAGATCAGAAAGAAGTTTCACAGAATGCTTCTGTGTAGTTTATATTTGAATATATTCCTTTTTCCACTACTAATCTCTTAGCGCTCCAAATGTCCAGTTGCATTTTCTACAGAAAGAGTGTTCAGATCTGCTCAATCAAAAGTATGGTTTAACTCTGTTAGCTGAATGCACAGATCAGAAAGAAGTTTCACAGAATGATTCTGTGTAGTTTATATTTGGAGACATTCCTTTTTCCACTATTACCCTCTTAGCGCTCCGAATCTCCACTTGCATTTTCTACAGAAAGAGTGTTTCAGAACGGCTCAATCAAAACTAAGGTTCAACTCTTTTAGTTGAACAAACATAACAGAAAGAAGTTTCACACAATTCTTCTGTGTAGTTTTTATTTGTAGACATTCTTTTTCCCAATATAGGCCTCCTAGCGCTCAGAATGTCCAATTGCAGTTTCTACAGAAAGAGTGTTTCAGAACGGCTCAATCAAAAGTAAGGTTCAACTCTGTTAGTTGAATGCACAGAACAGAAAGAAGTTTCATACAATGCTTCTGTGTAGTTTATATTTGAACATATTCTTTTTTCCACTTTTACCCACTTAGCGCTACGAATGTCCAGTTGTATTTTCTACAGAGAGAGTGTTTCAAAACTGCTCAATCAAAAGTATGGTTTAACTCTGTTAGCTGAATGCTCAGATCAGAAAGAAGTTTCACAGAATGCTTCTGTGTAGTTTATATTTGAATATATTCCTTTTTCCACTACTACGCTCTTAGCGCTCCAAATGTCCAGTTGCATTTTCTACAGAAAGAGTGTTCAGATCTGCTCAATCAAAAGTATGGTTTAACTCTGTTAGCTGAATGCACAGATCAGAAAGAAGTTTCACCGAACGATTCTGTGTAGTTTATATTTGAAGACATTACTTTTTCCACTATTACCCACTTAGCACTCCGAATCTCCACTTGCATTTTCTACAAAAAGAGTGTTTCATAACTGCTCAATCAAAAATATATTTTATCTCTGTTAACTGAATTTACAGATCAGAAATAAGTTTCACAGAATGCATCTGTGTAGTTTTTATTTGAAGATATTCTTTTTCTCAATGTAGGCCTCTTAGCGCTTAGCATGTCCAATTGCAGTTTCTACAGAAAGATTGTTTCAGAACGGCTCAATCAAAAGTAAGGTTCAACTCTGTTATTTCAATGCACAGAACAGAAAGAATTTTCACAGAATGCTACTGTGTAGTTTATATTTGAATATATTCCTTTTTCCATTATTACCCTCTTAGCGTTCCGAATGTCCACTTGCATTTTCTACAGAAAGAGTGTTCAGAACTGCGCAATCAAAAGTATGGTTTAACTCTGTTAGCTTAATGAACATATCAGAAATAAGTTTCACACAATGCTTCTGTGTAGTTTTTATTTGAAGATATTATTTTCCCAATAAAGGCCTCTTAGCGCTCAGAATGTCCAATTGCAGTTTCTACAGAAAGAGTGTTTCAGAAAGGCTCAATCAAAAGTAAGGTTCAACTCTGTTAGTTGAATGCACAGAACAGAAAGAAGTTTCATACAATGCTTCTGTGTAGTTTATATTTGAACATATTCTTTTTTCCACTCTTACCCACTTAGCGCTACGAATGTCCAGTTGCATTTTCTACAGACAGAGTGTTTCAAAACTGCTCAATCAAAAGTATGGTTTAACTCTGTTAGCTGAATGCTCAGATCAGAAAGAAGTTTCACAGAATTCTTCTGTGTAGTTTATATTTGAATATATTCCTTTTTCCACTAGTACTCTCTTAGCGCTCCAAATGTCCAGTTGCATTTTCTACAGAAAGAGTGTTCAGATCTGCTCAATCAAAAGTATGGTTTAACTCTGTTAGCTGAATGCACAGATCAGAAAGAAGTTTCACAGAATGATTCTGTGTAGTTTATATTTGAAGACATTCCTTTTTCCACTATTACCCTCTTAGCGCTCCGAATCTCCACTTGCATTTTCTACAAAAAGAGTGTTTCATAACTGCTCAATCAAAACTATGTTTTATCTCTGTTAACTGAATTTACAGATCATAAATAAGTTTCACAGAATGCATCTGTGTAGTTTTTATTTGAAGATATTCTTTTTCCCAATGTACGCCTCTTAGCGCTTAGCATGTCCAATTGCAGTTTCTACAGAAAGAGTGTTTCAGAACTGCTCAATCAAAAGTAAGGTTCAACTCTGTTAGTTGAATGCACAGAACAGAAAGAATTTTCACAGAATGCTACTGTGTAGTTTATATTTGAATATATTCCTTTTTCCACTATTACCCTCTTAGCGCTCCGAATGTCCACTTGCATTTTCTACAGAAAGAGTGTTCAGAACTGCGCAATCAAAAGTATGGTTTAACTCTGTTAGCTTAATGAACATATCAGAAATAAGTTTCACACAATGCTTCTGTGTAGTTTTTATTTGAAGATATTATTTTTCCCAATAGAGGCCTCTTAGCGCTCAGAATGTCCAATTGCAGTTTCTACAGAAAGAGTGTTTCAGAAAGGCTCAATCAAAAGTAAGGTTCAACTCTGTTAGTTGAATGCACAGAACAGAAAGTAGTTTCATACAATGCTTCTGTGTAGTTTATATTTGAACATATTTTTTTCCACTCTTACCCACTTAGCGCTACGAATGTCCAGTTGCATTTTCTACAGACAGAGTGTTTCAAAACTGCTCAATCAAAAGTATGGTTTAACTCTGTTAGCTGAATGCTCAGATCAGAAGGAAGTTTCACAGAATGCTTCTGTGTAGTTTATATTTGAATATATTCCTTTTTTCACTACTACTCTCTTAGCGCTCCAAATGTCCAGTTGCATTTTCTACAGAAAGAGTGTTCCGATCTGCTCTATCAAAAGTATGGTTTAACTCTGTTAGCTGAATGCACAGATCAGAAAGAATTTTCACAGAATGATTCTGTGTAGTTTATATTTGGAGACATTCCTTTTTCCACTATTACCCTCTTAGCGCTCCGAATCTCCACTTGCATTTTCTACAGAAAGAGTTTCTCAGAACGGCTCAATCAAAACTAAAGTTCAACTCTTTTAGTTGAACAAACAGAACAGAAAGAAGTTTCACACAATTCTTCTCTGTAGTTTTTATTTGTAGACATTCTTTTTCCCAATATAGGCCTCCTAGCGCTCAGAATGTCCAATTGCAGTTTCTACAGAAAGAGTGTTTCAGAACGGCTCAATCAAAAGTAAGGTTCAACTCTGTTAGTTGAATGCACAGAACAGAAAGAAGTTTCATACAATGCTTCTGTGTAGTTTATATTTGAACATATTCTTTTTTCCACTATTACCCACTTAGCGCTACGAATGTCCAGTTGCATTTTCTACAGACAGAGTGTTTCAAAACTGCTCAATCAAAAGTATGGTTTAACTCTGTTAGCTGAATGCTCAGATCAGAAAGAAGTTTCACAGAATGCTTCTGTGTAGTTTATATTTGAATATATTCCTTTTTCCACTACTACGCTCTTAGCGCTCCAAATGTCCAGTTGCATTTTCTACAGAAAGAGTGTTCAGATCTGCTCAATCAAAAGTATGGTTTAACTCTGTTAGCTGAATGCACAGATCAGAAAGAAGTTTCACCGAATTATTCTGTGTAGTTTATATTTGAAGACATTCCTTTTTCCACTATTACCCTCTTAGCGCTCCGAATCTCCACTTGCATTTTCTACAAAAAGAGTGTTTCATAACTGCTCAATCAAAAATATGTTTTATCTCTGTTAACTGAATTTACAGATCAGAAATAAGTTCCACAGAATGCATCTGTGTAGTTTTTATTTGAAGATATTCTTTTTCCCAATGTAGGCCTCTTAGCGCTTAGCATGTCCAATTGCAGTTTCTACAGAAAGAGTGTTTCAGAACGGCTCAATCAAAAGTAAGGTTCAACTCTGTTAGTTGAATGCACAGAACAGAAAGAATTTTCACAGAATGCTTCTGTGTAGTTTATATTTGAATATATTACTTTTTCCACTATTACCCTCTTAGCGCTCCGAATGTCCACTTGCATTTTCTACAGAAAGAGTGTTCAGAACTGCGCAATCAAAAGTATGGTTTAACTCTGTTAGCTTAATGAACATATCAGAAATAAGTTTCACACAATGCTTCTGTGTAGTTTTTATTTGAAGATATTATTTTCCCAATAAAGGCCTCTTAGCGCTCAGAATGTCCAATTGCAGTTTCTACAGAAAGAGTGTTTCAGAAAGGCTCAATCAAAAGTAAGGTTCAACTCTGTTAGTTGAAGGCACAGAACAGAAAGAAGTTTCATACAATGCTTCTGTGTAGTTTATATTTGAACATATTCTTTTTTCCACTCTTACCCACTTAGCGCTACGAATGTCCAGTTGCATTTTCTACAGACAGAGTGTTTCAAAACTGCTCAATCAAAAGTATGGTTTAACTCTGTTAGCTGAATGCTCAGATCAGAAAGAAGTTTCACAGAATTCTTCTGTGTAGTTTATATTTGAATATATTCCTTTTTCCACTAGTACTCTCTTAGCGCTCCAAATGTCCAGTTGCATTTTCTACAGAAAGAGTGTTCAGATCTGCTCAATCAAAAGTATGGTTTAACTCTGTTAGCTGAATGCACAGATCAGAAAGAAGTTTCACAGAATGATTCTGTGTAGTTTATATTTGAAGACATTCCTTTTTCCACTATTACCCTCTTAGCGCTCCGAATCTCCACTTGCATTTTCTACAAAAAGAGTGTTTCATAACTGCTCAATCAAAACTATGTTTTATCTCTGTTAACTGAATTTACAGATCATAAATAAGTTTCACAGAATGCATCTGTGTAGTTTTTATTTGAAGATATTCTTTTTCCCAATGTACGCCTCTTAGCGCTTAGCATGTCCAATTGCAGTTTCTACAGAAAGAGTGTTTCAGAACTGCTCAATCAAAAGTAAGGTTCAACTCTGTTAGTTGAATGCACAGAACAGAAAGAATTTTCACAGAATGCTACTGTGTAGTTTATATTTGAATATATTCCTTTTTCCACTATTACCCTCTTAGCGCTCCGAATGTCCACTTGCATTTTCTACAGAAAGAGTGTTCAGAACTGCGCAATCAAAAGTATGGTTTAACTCTGTTAGCTTAATGAACATATCAGAAATAAGTTTCACACAATGCTTCTGTGTAGTTTTTATTTGAAGATATTATTTTTCCCAATAGAGGCCTCTTAGCGCTCAGAATGTCCAATTGCAGTTTCTACAGAAAGAGTGTTTCAGAAAGGCTCAATCAAAAGTAAGGTTCAACTCTGTTAGTTGAATGCACAGAACAGAAAGAAGTTTCATACACTGCTTCTGTGTAGTTTATATTTGAACATATTCTTTTTTCCACTATTACCCACTTAGCGCTACGAATGTCCAGTTGCATTTTCTACAGACAGAGTGTTTCAAAACTGCTCAATCAAAAGTATGGTTTAACTCTGTTAGCTGAATGCTCAGATCAGAAAGAAGTTTCACAGAATGCTTCTGTGTAGTTTATATTTGAATATATTCCTTTTTCCACTACTACTCTCTTAGCGCTCCAAATGTCCAGTTGCATTTTCTACAGAAAGAGTCTTCAGATCTGCTCAATCAAAAGTATGGTTTAACTCTGTTAGCTGAATGCACAGATCAGAAAGAAGTTTCACAGAATGATTCTGTGTAGTTTATATTTGGAGACATTCCTTTTTCCACTATTACCCTCTTAGCGCTCCGAATCTCCACTTGCATTTTCTACAGAAAGAGTGTTTCAGAACGGCTCAATCAAAACTAAGGTTCAAATCTTTTAGTTGAACAAACAGAACAGAAAGAAGTTTCACACAATTCTTCTGTGTAGTTTTTATTTGTAGACATTCTTTTTCCCAATATAGGCATCCTAGCGCTCAGAATGTCCAATTGCAGTTTCTACAGAAAGAGTGTTTCAGAACGGATCAATCAAAAGTAAGGTTCAACTCTGTTAGTTGAATGCACAGAACAGAAAGAAGTTTCATACAATGCTTCTGTGTAGTTTATATTTGAACATATTCTTTTTTCCACTATTACCCACTTAGCGCTACGAATGTCCAGTTGTATTTTCTACAGAGAGAGTGTTTCAAAACTGCTCAATCAAAAGTATGGTTTAAATCTGTTAGCTGAATGCTCACATCAGAAAGAAGTTTCACAGAATGCTTCTGTGTAGTTTATATTTGAATATATTCCTTTTTCCACTACTACTCTCTTAGCGCTCCAAATGTCCAGTTGCATTTTCTACAGAAAGAGTGTTCAGATCTGCTCAATCAAAAGTATGGTTTAACTCTGTTAGCTGAATGCACAGATCAGAAAGAAGTTTCACCGAACGATTCTGTGTAGTTTATATTTGAAGACATTCCTTTTTCCACTATTACCCTCTTAGCGCTCCGAATCTCCACTTGCATTTTCTACAAAAAGAGTGTTTCATAACTGCTCAATCAAAAATATGTTTTATCTCTTTAACTGAATTTACAGATCAGAAATAAGTTTCACAGAATGCATCTGTGTAGTTTTTATTTGAAGATATTCTTTTTCCCAATGTAGGCCTCTTAGCGCTTAGCATGTCCAATTGCAGTTTCTACAGAAAGAGTGTTTCAGAACGGCTCAATCAAAAGTAAGGTTCAACTCTGTTAGTTCAATGCACAGAACAGAAAGAATTTTCACAGAATGCTACTGTGTAGTTTATATTTGAATATAGTCCTTTTTCCATTATTACCCTCTTAGCGCTCCGAATGTCCACTTGCATTTTCTACAGAAAGAGTGTTCAGAACTGCGCAATCAAAAGTATGGTTTAACTCTGTTAGCTTAATGAACATATCAGAAATAAGTTTCACACAATGCTTCTGTGTAGTTTTTATTTGAAGATATTATTTTTCCCAATAAAGGCCTCTTAGCGCTCAGAATGTCCAATTGCAGTTTCTACAGAAAGAGTGTTTCAGAAAGGCTCAATCAAAAGTAAGGTTCAACTCTGTTAGTTGAATGCACAGAACAGAAAGAAGTTTCATACAATGCTTCTGTGTAGTTTATATTTGAACATATTCTTTTTTCCACTCTTACCCACTTAGCGCTACGAATGTCCAGTTGCATTTTCTACAGACAGAGTGTTTCAAAACTGCTCAATCAAAAGTATGGTTTAACTCTGTTAGCTGAATGCTCAGATCAGAAAGAAGTTTCACAGAATGCTTCTGTGTAGTTTATATTTGAATATATTCCTTTTTCCACTAGTACTCTCTTAGCGCTCCAAATGTCCAGTTGCATTTTCTACAGAAAGAGTGTTCAGATCTGCTCAATCAAATGTATGGTTTAAATCTGTTAGCTGAATGCACAGATCAGAAAGAAGTTTCACAGAATGATTCTGTGTAGTTTATAATTGAATACATTCCTTTTTCCACTATTACCCTCTTAGCGCTCCGAATCTCCACTTGCATTTTCTACAAAAAGAGTGTTTCATAACTGCTCAATCAAAAATATGTTTTATCTCTGTTAACTGAATTTACAGATCATAAATAAGTTTCACAGAATGCATCTGTGTAGTTTTTATTTGAAGATATTCTTTTTCCCAATGTAGGCCTCTTAGCGCTTAGCATGTCCAATTGCAGTTTCTACAGAAAGAGTGTTTCAGAACGGCTCAATCAATTGTAAGGTTCAACTCTGTTAGTTGAATGCACAGAACAGAATGAATTTTCACAGAATGCTACTGTGTAGTTTATATTTGAATATATTCCTTTTTCCACTATTACCCTCTTAGCTCTCCGAATGTCCACTTGCATTTTCTACAGAAAGAGTGTTCAGAACTGCGCAATGAAAAGTATGGTTTAACTCTGTTAGCTTAATGAACATATCAGAAATAAGTTTCACACAATGCTTCTGTGTAGTTTTTATTTGAAGATATTATTTTTCCCAATAGAGGCCTCTTAGCGCTCAGAATGTCCAATTGCAGTTTCTACAGAAAGAGTGTTTCAGAAAGGCTCAATCAAAAGTAAGGTTCAACTCTGTTAGTTGAATGCACAGAACAGAAAGAAGTTTCATACAATGCTTCTGTGTAGTTTATATTTGAACATATTCTTTTTTCCACTCTTACCCACTTAGCGCTGCGAATGTCCAGTTGCATTTTCTACAGACAGAGTGTTTCAAAACTGCTCAATCAAATGTATGGTTTAACTCTGTTAGCTGAATGCTCAGATCAGAAAGAAGTTTCACAGAATGCTTCTGTGTAGTTTATATTTGAATATATTCCTTTTTCCACTACTACGCTCTTAGCGCTCCAAATGTCCAGTTCAGCTAACTCTGTTAGCTGAATGCACAGATCAGAAAGAAGTTTCACCGAACGATTCTGTGTAGTTTATATTTGAAGACATTCCTTTTTCCACTATTACCCACTTAGCGCTCCGAATCTCCACTTGCATTTTCTACAAAAAGAGTGTTTCATAACTGCTCAATCAAAAATATGTTTTATCTCTTTAACTGAATTTACAGATCAGAAATAAGTTTCACAGAATGCATCTGTGTAGTTTTTATTTGAAGATATTCTTTTTCCCAATGTAGGCCTCTTATCGCTTAGCATGTCCAATTGCAGTTTCTACAGAAAGAGTGTTTCAGAACGGCTCAATCAAAAGTAAGGTTCAACTCTGTTAGTTCAATGCACAGAACAGAAAGAATTTTCACAGAATGCTACTGTGTAGTTTATATTTGAATATAGTCCTTTTTCCATTATTACCCTCTTAGCGCTCCGAATGTCCACTTGCATTTTCTACAGAAAGAGTGTTCAGAACTGCGCAATCAAAAGTATGGTTTAACTCTGTTAGCTTAATGAACATATCAGAAATAAGTTTCACACAATGCTTCTGTGTAGTTTTTATTTGAAGATATTATTTTTCCCAATAAAGGCCTCTAAGCGCTCAGAATGTCCAATTGCAGTTTCTACAGAAAGAGTGTTTCAGAAAGGCTCAATCAAAAGTAAGGTTCAACTCTGTTAGTTGAATGCACAGAACAGAAAGAAGTTTCATACAATGCTTCTGTGTAGTTTATATTTGAACATATTCTTTTTTCCACTCTTACCCACTTAGCGCTACGAATGTCCAGTTGCATTTTCTACAGACAGAGTGTTTCAAAACTGCTCAATCAAAAGTATGGTTTAACTCTGTTAGCTGAATGCTCAGATCAGAAAGAAGTTTCACAGAATGCTTCTGTGTAGTTTATATTTGAATATATTCCTTTTTCCACTAGTACTCTCTTAGCGCTCCAAATGTCCAGTTGCATTTTCTACAGAAAGAGTGTTCAGATCTGCTCAATCAAATGTATGGTTTAAATCTGTTAGCTGAATGCACAGATCAGAAAAAAGTTTCACAGAATGATTCTGTGTAGTTTATAATTGAATACATTCCTTTTTCCACTATTACCCTCTTAGCGCTCCGAATTTCCACTTGCATTTTCTACAAAAAGAGTGTTTCATAACTGCTCAATCAAAAATATGTTTTATCTCTGTTAACTGAATTTACAGATCATAAATAAGTTTCACAGAATGCATCTGTGTAGTTTTTATTTGAAGATATTCTTTTTCCCAATGTAGGCCTCTTAGCGCTTAGCATGTCCAATTGCAGTTTCTAGAGAAAGAGTGTTTCAGAACGGCTAAATCAAATGTAAGGTTCAACTCTGTTAGTTGAATGCACAGAACAGAATGAATTTTCACAGAATGCTACTGTGTAGTTTATATTTGAATATATTCCTTTTTCCACTATTACCCTCTTAGCGCTCCGAATGTCGACTTGCATTTTCTACAGAAAGAGTGTTCAGAACTGCGCAATCAAAAGTATGGTTTAACTCTGTTAGCTTAATGAACATATCATAAATAAGTTTCACACAATGCTTCTGTGTAGTTTTTATTTGAAGATATTATTTTTCCCAATAGAGGCCTCTTAGCGCTCAGAATGTCCAATTGCAGTTTCTACAGAAAGAGTGTTTCAGAAAGGCTCAATCAAAAGTAAGGTTCAACTCTGTTAGTTGAATGCACAGAACAGAAAGAAGTTTCATACAATGCTTCTGTGTAGTTTATATTTGAACATATTCTTTTTTCCACTCTTACCCACTTAGCGCTGCGAATGTCCAGTTGCATTTTCTACAGACAGAGTGTTTCAAAACTGCTCAATCAAAGGTATGGTTTAACTCTGTTAGCTGAATGCTCAGATCAGAAAGAAGTTTCACAGAATGCTTCTGTGTAGTTTATATTTGAATATATTCCTTTTTCCACTACTACTCTCTTAGCGCTCCAAATGTCCAGTTGCATTTTCTACAGAAAGAGTGTTCAGATCTGCTCTATCAAAAGTATGGTTTAACTCTGTTAGCTGAATGCACAGATCAGAAAGAAGTTTCACAGAATGATTCTGTGTAGTTTATATTTGGAGACATTCCTTTTTCCACTATTACCCTCTTAGCGCTCCGAATCTCCACTTGCATTTTCTACAGAAAGAGTGTTTCAGAACGGCTCAATCAAAACTAAGGTTCAAATCTTTTAGTTGAACAAACAGAACAGAAAGAAGTTTCACACAATTCTTCTGTGTAGTTTTTATTTGTAGACATTCTTTTTCCCAATATAGGCATCCTAGCGCTCAGAATGTCCAATTGCAGTTTCTACAGAAAGAGTGTTTCAGAACGGATCAATCAAAAGTAAGGTTCAACTCTGTTAGTTGAATGCACAGAACAGAAAGAAGTTTCATACAATGCTTCTGTGTAGTTTATATTTGAACATATTCTTTTTTCCACTATTACCCACTTAGCGCTACGAATGTCCAGTTGTATTTTCTACAGAGAGAGTGTTTCAAAACTGCTCAATCAAAAGTATGGTTTAACTCTGTTAGCTGAATGCTCAGATCAGAAAGAAGTTTCACAGAATGCTTCTGTGTAGTTTATATTTGAATATATTCCTTTTTCCACTACTACTCTCTTAGCGCTCCAAATGTCCAGTTGCATTTTCTACAGAAAGAGTGTTCAGATCTGCTCAATCAAAAGTATGGTTTAACTCTGTTAGCTGAATGCACAGATCAGAAAGAAGTTTCACCGAACGATTCTGTGTAGTTTATATTTGAAGACATTCCTTTTTCCACTATTACCCTCTTAGCGCTCCGAATCTCCACTTGCATTTTCTACAAAAAGAGTGTTTCATAACTGCTCAATCAAAAATATGTTTTATCTCTTTAACTGAATTTACAGATCAGAAATAAGTTTCACAGAATGCATCTGTGTAGTTTTTATTTGAAGATATTCTTTTTCCCAATGTAGGCCTCTTAGCGCTTAGCATGTCCAATTGCAGTTTCTACAGAAAGAGTGTTTCAGAACGGCTCAATCAAAAGTAAGGTTCAACTCTGTTAGTTCAATGCACAGAACAGAAAGAATTTTCACAGAATGCTACTGTGTAGTTTATATTTGAATATAGTCCTTTTTCCATTATTACCCTCTTAGCGCTCCGAATGTCCACTTGCATTTTCTACAGAAAGAGTGTTCAGAACTGCGCAATCAAAAGTATGGTTTAACTCTGTTAGCTTAATGAACATATCAGAAATAAGTTTCACACAATGCTTCTGTGTAGTTTTTATTTGAAGATATTATTTTTCCCAATAAAGGCCTCTTAGCGCTCAGAATGTCCAATTGCAGTTTCTACAGAAAGAGTGTTTCAGAAAGGCTCAATCAAAAGTAAGGTTCAACTCTGTTAGTTGAATGCACAGAACAGAAAGAAGTTTCATACAATGCTTCTGTGTAGTTTATATTTGAACATATTCTTTTTTCCACTCTTACCCACTTAGCGCTACGAATGTCCAGTTGCATTTTCTACAGACAGAGTGTTTCAAAACTGCTCAATCAAAAGTATGGTTTAACTCTGTTAGCTGAATGCTCAGATCAGAAAGAAGTTTCACAGAATGCTTCTGTGTAGTTTATATTTGAATATATTCCTTTTTCCACTAGTACTCTCTTAGCGCTCCAAATGTCCAGTTGCATTTTCTACAGAAAGAGTGTTCAGATCTGCTCAATCAAATGTATGGTTTAAATCTGTTAGCTGAATGCACAGATCAGAAAGAAGTTTCACAGAATGATTCTGTGTAGTTTATAATTGAATACATTCCTTTTTCCACTATTACCCTCTTAGCGCTCCGAATCTCCACTTGCATTTTCTACAAAAAGAGTGTTTCATAACTGCTCAATCAAAAATATGTTTTATCTCTGTTAACTGAATTTACAGATCATAAATAAGTTTCACAGAATGCATCTGTGTAGTTTTTATTTGAAGATATTCTTTTTCCCAATGTAGGCCTCTTAGCGCTTAGCATGTCCAATTGCAGTTTCTACAGAAAGAGTGTTTCAGAACGGCTCAATCAAATGTAAGGTTCAACTCTGTTAGTTGAATGCACAGAACAGAATGAATTTTCACAGAATGCTACTGTGTAGTTTATATTTGAATATATTCCTTTTTCCACTATTACCCTCTTAGCTCTCCGAATGTCCACTTGCATTTTCTACAGAAAGAGTGTTCAGAACTGCGCAATCAAAAGTATGGTTTAACTCTGTTAGCTTAATGAACATATCAGAAATAAGTTTCACACAATGCTTCTGTGTAGTTTTTATTTGAAGATATTATTTTTCCCAATAGAGGCCTCTTAGCGCTCAGAATGTCCAATTGCAGTTTCTACAGAAAGAGTGTTTCAGAAAGGCTCAATCAAAAGTAAGGTTCAACTCTGTTAGTTGAATGCACAGAACAGAAAGAAGTTTCATACAATGCTTCTGTGTAGTTTATATTTGAACATATTCTTTTTTCCACTCTTACCCACTTAGCGCTGCGAATGTCCAGTTGCATTTTCTACAGACAGAGTGTTTCAAAACTGCTCAATCAAATGTATGGTTTAACTCTGTTAGCTGAATGCTCAGATCAGAAAGAAGTTTCACAGAATGCTTCTGTGTAGTTTATATTTGAATATATTTCTTTTTCCACTACTACGCTCTTAGCGCTCCAAATGTCCAGTTCAGCTAACTCTGTTAGCTGAATGCACAGATCAGAAAGAAGTTTCACCGAACGATTCTGTGTAGTTTATATTTGAAGACATTCCTTTTTCCACTATTACCCACTTAGCGCTCCGAATCTCCACTTGCATTTTCTACAAAAAGAGTGTTTCATAACTGCTCAATCAAAAATATGTTTTATCTCTTTAACTGAATTTACAGATCAGAAATATGTTTCACAGAATGCATCTGTGTAGTTTTTATTTGAAGATATTCTTTTTCCCAATGTAGGCCTCTTATCGCTTAGCATGTCCAATTGCAGTTTCTACAGAAAGAGTGTTTCAGAACGGCTCAATCAAAAGTAAGGTTCAACTCTGTTAGTTCAATGCACAGAACAGAAAGAATTTTCACAGAATGCTACTGTGTAGTTTATATTTGAATATAGTCCTTTTTCCATTATTACCCTCTTAGCGCTCCGAATGTCCACTTGCATTTTCTACAGAAAGAGTGTTCAGAACTGCGCAATCAAAAGTATGGTTTAACTCTGTTAGCTTAATGAACATATCAGAAATAAGTTTCACACAATGCTTCTGTGTAGTTTTTATTTGAAGATATTATTTTTCCCAATAAAGGCCTCTAAGCGCTCAGAATGACCAATTGCAGTTTCTACAGAAAGAGTGTTTCAGAAAGGCTCAATCAAAAGTAAGGTTCAACTCTGTTAGTTGAATGCACAGAACAGAAAGAAGTTTCATACAATGCTTCTGTGTAGTTTATATTTGAACATATTCTTTTTTCCACTCTTACCCACTTAGCGCTACGAATGTCCAGTTGCATTTTCTACAGACAGAGTGTTTCAAAACTGCTCAATCAAAAGTATGGTTTAACTCTGTTAGCTGAATGCTCAGATCAGAAAGAAGTTTCAAAGAATGCTTCTGTGTAGTTTATATTTGAATATATTCCTTTTTCCACTAGTACTCTCTTAGCGCTCCAAATGTCCAGTTGCATTTTCTACAGAAAGAGTGTTCAGATCTGCTCAATCAAATGTATGGTTTAAATCTGTTAGCTGAATGCACAGATCAGAAAGAAGTTTGACAGAATGATTCTGTGTAGTTTATAATTGAATACATTCCTTTTTCCACTATTACCCTCTTAGCGCTCCGAATTTCCACTTGCATTTTCTACAAAAAGAGTGTTTCATAACTGCTCAATCAAAAATATGTTTTATCTCTGTTAACTGAATTTACAGATCATAAATAAGTTTCACAGAATGCATCTGTGTAGTTTTTATTTGAAGATATTCTTTTTCCCAATGTAGGCCTCTTAGCGCTTAGCATGTCCAATTGCAGTTTCTACAGAAAGAGTGTTTCAGAACGGCTAAATCAAATGTAAGGTTCAACTCTGTTAGTTGAATGCACAGAACAGAATGAATTTTCACAGAATGCTACTGTGTAGTTTATATTTGAATATATTCCTTTTTCCACTATTACCCTCTTAGCGCTCCGAATGTCGACTTGCATTTTCTACAGAAAGAGTGTTCAGAACTGCGCAATCAAAAGTATGGTTTAACTCTGTTAGCTTAATGAACATATCAGAAATAAGTTTCACACAATGCTTCTGTGTAGTTTTTATTTGAAGATATTATTTTTCCCAATAGAGGCCTCTTAGCGCTCAGAATGTCCAATTGCAGTTTCTACAGAAAGAGTGTTTCAGAAAGGCTCAATCAAAAGTAAGGTTCAACTCTGTTAGTTGAATGCACAGAACAGAAAGAAGTTTCATACAATGCTTCTGTGTAGTTTATATTTGAACATATTCTTTTTTCCACTCTTACCCACTTAGCGCTGCGAATGTCCAGTTGCATTTTCTACAGACAGAGTGTTTCAAAACTGCTCAATCAAAGGTATGGTTTAACTCTGTTAGCTGAATGCTCAGATCAGAAAGAAGTTTCACAGAATGCTTCTGTGTAGTTTATATTTGAATATATTCCCTTTTCCACTACTACTCTCTTAGCGCTCCAAATGTCCAGTTGCATTTTCTACAGAAAGAGTGTTCAGATCTGCTCTATCAAAAGTATGGTTTAACTCTGTTAGCTGAATGCACAGATCAGAAAGAAGTTTCACAGAATGATTCTGTGTAGTTTATATTTGGAGACATTCCTTTTTCCACTATTACCCGCTTAGCGCTCCGAATCTCCACTTGCATTTTCTACAGAAAGAGTGTTTCAGAACGGCTCAATCAAAACTAAGGTTCAAATCTTTTAGTTGAACAAACAGAACAAAAAGAAGTTTCACACAATTCTTCTGTGTAGTTTTTATTTGTAGACATTCTTTTTCCCAATATAGGCATCCTAGCGCTCAGAATGTCCAATTGCAGTTTCTACAGAAAGAGTGTTTCAGAACGGCTCAATCAAAAGTAAGGTTCAACTCTGTTAGTTGAATGCACAGAACAGAAAGAAGTTTCATACAATGCTTCTGTGTAGTTTATATTTGAACATATTCTTTTTTCCACTATTACCCACTTAGCGCTACGAATGTCCAGTTGTATTTTCTACAGAGAGAGTGTTTCAAAACTGCTCAATCAAAAGTATGGTTTAACTCTGTTAGCTGAATGCTCAGATCAGAAAGAAGTTTCACAGAATGCTTCTGTGTAGTTTATATTTGAATATATTCCTTTTTCCACTACTACGCTCTTAGCGCTCCAAATGTCCAGTTGCATTTTCTACAGAAAGAGTGTTCAGATCTGCTCAATCAAAAGTATGGTTTAACTCTGTTAGCTGAATGCACAGATCAGAAAGAAGTTTCACCGAACGATTCTGTGTAGTTTATATTTGAAGACATTCCTTTTTCCACTATTACCCTCTTAGCGCTCCGAATCTCCACTTGCATTTTCTACAAAAAGAGTGTTTCATAACTGCTCAATCAAAAATATGTTTTATCTCTTTAACTGAATTTACAGATCAGAAATATGTTTCACAGAATGCATCTGTGTAGTTTTTATTTGAAGATATTCTTTTTCCCAATGTAGGCCTCTTAGCGCTTAGCATGTCCAATTGCAGTTTCTACAGAAAGAGTGTTTCAGAACGGCTCAATCAAAAGTAAGGTTCAACTCTGTTAGTTCAATGCACAGAACAGAAAGAATTTTCACAGAATGCTACTGTGTAGTTTATATTTGAATATAGTCCTTTTTCCATTATTACCCTCTTAGCGCTTCGAATGTCCACTTGCATTTTCTACAGAAAGAGTGTTCAGAACTGCGCAATCAAAAGTATGGTTTAACTCTGTTAGCTGAATGCACAGATCAGAAAGAAGTTTCACCGAACGATTCTGTGTAGTTTATATTTGAAGACATTCCTTTTTCCACTATTACCCACTTAGCGCTCCGAATCTCCACTTGCATTTTCTACAAAAAGAGTGTTTCATAACTGCTCAATCAAAAATATGTTTTATCTCTTTAACTGAATTTACAGATCAGAAATAAGTTTCACAGAATGCATCTGTGTAGTTTTTATTTGAAGATATTCTTTTTCCCAATGTAGGCCTCTTATCGCTTAGCATGTCCAATTGCAGTTTCTACAGAAAGAGTGTTTCAGAACGGCTCAATCCAAAGTAAGGTTCAACTCTGTTAGTTCAATGCACAGAACAGAAAGAATTTTCACAGAATGCTACTGTGTAGTTTATATTTGAATATATTCCTTTTTCCATTATTACCCTCTTAGCGCTCCGAATGTCCACTTGCATTTTCTACAGAAAGAGTGTTCAGAACTGCGCAATCAAAAGTATGGTTTAACTCTGTTAGCTTAATGAACATATCAGAAATAAGTTTCACACAATGCTTCTGTGTAGTTTTTATTTGAAGATATTATTTTTCCCAATAAAGGCCTCTAAGCGCTCAGAATGTCCAATTGCAGTTTCTACAGAAAGAGTGTTTCAGAAAGGCTCAATCAAAAGTAAGGTTCAACTCTGTTAGTTGAATGCACAGAACAGAAAGAAGTTTCATACAATGCTTCTGTGTAGTTTATATTTGAACATATTCTTTTTTCCACTCTTACCCACTTAGCGCTACGAATGTCCAGTTGCAATTTCTACAGACAGAGTGTTTCAAAACTGCTCAATCAAAAGTATGGTTTAACTCTGTTAGCTGAATGCTCAGATCAGAAAGAAGTTTCACAGAATGCTTCTGTGTAGTTTATATTTGAATATATTCCTTTTTCCACTAGTACTCTCTTAGCGCTCCAAATGTCCAGTTGCATTTTCTACAGAAAGAGTGTTCAGATCTGCTCAATCAAATGTATGGTTTAAATCTGTTAGCTGAATGCACAGATCAGAAAGAAGTTTCACAGAATGATTCTGTGTAGTTTATAATTGAATACATTCCTTTTTCCACTATTACCCTCTTAGCGCTCCGAATTTCCACTTGCATTTTCTACAAAAAGAGTGTTTCATAACTGCTCAATCAAAAATATGTTTTATCTCTGTTAACTGAATTTACAGATCATAAATAAGTTTCACAGAATGCATCTGTGTAGTTTTTATTTGAAGATATTCTTTTTCCCAATGTAGGCCTCTTAGCGCTTAGCATGTCCAATTGCAGTTTCTACAGAAAGAGTGTTTCAGAACGGCTAAATCAAATGTAAGGTTCAACTCTGTTAGTTGAATGCACAGAACAGAATGAATTTTCACAGAATGCTACTGTGTAGTTTATATTTGAATATATTCCTTTTTCCACTATTACCCTCTTAGCGCTCCGAATGTCGACTTGCATTTTCTACAGAAAGAGTGTTCAGAACTGCGCAATCAAAAGTATGGTTTAACTCTGTTAGCTTAATGAACATATCAGAAATAAGTTTCACACAATGCTTCTGTGTAGTTTTTATTTGAAGATATTATTTTTCCCAATAGAGGCCTCTTAGCGCTCAGAATGTCCAATTGCAGTTTCTACAGAAAGAGTGTTTCAGAACGGCTCAATCAAAAGTAAGGTTCAACTCTGTTAGTTGAATGCACAGAACAGAAAGAAGTTTCATACAATGCTTCTGTGTAGTTTATATTTGAACATGTTCTTTTTTCCACTATTACCCACTTAGCGCTACGAATGTCCAGTTGTATTTTCTACAGAGAGAGTGTTTCAAAACTGCTCAATCAAAAGTATGGTTTAACTCTGTTAGCTGAATGCTCAGATCAGAAAGAAGTTTCACAGAATGCTTCTGTGTAGTTTATATTTGAATATATTCCTTTTTCCACTACTACGCTCTTAGCGCTCCAAATGTCCAGTTGCATTTTCTACAGAAAGAGTGTTCAGATCTGCTCAATCAAAAGTATGGTTTAACTCTGTTAGCTGAATGCACAGATCAGAAAGAAGTTTCACCGAACGATTCTGTGTAGTTTATATTTGAAGACATTCCTTTTTCCACTATTACCCTCTTAGCGCTCCGAATCTCCACTTGCATTTTCTACAAAAAGAGTGTTTCATAACTGCTCAATCAAAAATATGTTTTATCTCTTTAACTGAATTTACAGATCAGAAATAAGTTTCACAGAATGCATCTGTGTAGTTTTTATTTGAAGATATTCTTTTTCCCAATGTAGGCCTCTTAGCGCTTAGCATGTCCAATTGCAGTTTCTACAGAAAGAGTGTTTCAGAACGGCTCAATCAAAAGTAAGGTTCAACTCTGTTAGTTGAATGCACAGAACAGAAAGAATTTTCACAGAATGCTACTGTGTAGTTTATATTTGAATATAGTCCTTTTTCCATTATTACCCTCTTAGCGCTCCGAATGTCCACTTGCATTTTCTACAGAAAGAGTGTTCAGAACTGCGCAATCAAAAGTATGGTTTAACTCTGTTAGCTGAATGCACAGATCAGAAAGAAGTTTCACCGAACGATTCTGTGTAGTTTATATTTGAAGACATTCCTTTTTCCACTATTACCCACTTAGCGCTCCGAATCTCCACTTGCATTTTCTACAAAAAGAGTGTTTCATAACTGCTCAATCAAAAATATGTTTTATCTCTTTAACTGAATTTACAGATCAGAAATAAGTTTCACAGAATGCATCTGTGTAGTTTTTATTTGAAGATATTCTTTTTCCCAATGTAGGCCCCTTAGCGCTTAGCATGTCCAATTGCAGTTTCTACAGAAAGAGTGTTTCAGAACGGCTAAATCAAATGTAAGGTTCAACTCTGTTAGTTGAATGCACAGAACAGAATGAATTTTCACAGAATGCTACTGTGTAGTTTATATTTGAATATATTCCTTTTTCCACTATTACCCTCTTAGCGCTCCGAATGTCGACTTGCATTTTCTACAGAAAGAGTGTTCAGAACTGCGCAATCAAAAGTATGGTTTAACTCTGTTAGCTTAATGAACATATCAGAAATAAGTTTCACACAATGCTTCTGTGTAGTTTTTATTTGAAGATATTATTTTTCCCAATAGAGGCCTCTTAGCGCTCAGAATGTCCAATTGCAGTTTCTACAGAAAGAGTGTTTCAGAAAGGCTCAATCAAAAGTAAGGTTCAACTCTGTTAGTTGAATGCACAGAACAGAAAGAAGTTTCATACAATGCTTCTGTGTAGTTTATATTTGAACATATTCTTTTTTCCACTCTTACCCACTTAGCGCTGCGAATGTCCAGTTGCATTTTCTACAGACAGAGTGTTTCAAAACTGCTCAATCAAAGGTATGGTTTAACTCTGTTAGCTGAATGCTCAGATCAGAAAGAAGTTTCACAGAATGCTTCTGTGTAGTTTATATTTGAATATATTCCTTTTTCCACTACTACTCTCTTAGCGCTCCAAATGTCCAGTTGCATTTTCTACAGAAAGAGTGTTCAGATCTGCTCTATCAAAAGTATGGTTTAACTCTGTTAGCTGAATGCACAGATCAGAAAGAAGTTTCACAGAATGATTCTGTGTAGTTTATATTTGGAGACATTCCTTTTTCCACTATTACCCGCTTAGCGCTCCGAATCTCCACTTGCATTTTCTACAGAAAGAGTGTTTCAGAACGGCTCAATCAAAACTAAGGTTCAAATCTTTTAGTTGAACAAACAGAACAAAAAGAAGTTTCACACAATTCTTCTGTGTAGTTTTTATTTGTAGACATTCTTTTTCCCAATATAGGCATCCTAGCGCTCAGAATGTCCAATTGCAGTTTCTACAGAAAGAGTGTTTCAGAACGGCTCAATCAAAAGTAAGGTTCAACTCTGTTAGTTGAATGCACAGAACAGAAAGAAGTTTCATACAATGCTTCTGTGTAGTTTATATTTGAACATATTCTTTTTTCCACTATTACCCACTTAGCGCTACGAATGTCCAGTTGTATTTTCTACAGAGCGAGTGTTTCAAAACTGCTCAATCAAAAGTATGGTTTAACTCTGTTAGCTGAATGCTCAGATCAGAAAGAAGTTTCACAGAATGCTTCTGTGTAGTTTATATTTGAATATATTCCTTTTTCCACTACTACGCTCTTAGCGCTCCAAATGTCCAGTTGCATTTTCTACAGAAAGAGTGTTCAGATCTGCTCAATCAAAAGTATGGTTTAACTCTGTTAGCTGAATGCACAGATCAGAAAGAAGTTTCACCGAACGATTCTGTGTAGTTTATATTTGAAGACATTCCTTTTTCCACTATTACCCTCTTAGCGCTCCGAATCTCCACTTGCATTTTCTACAAAAAGAGTGTTTCATAACTGCTCAATCAAAAATATGTTTTATCTCTTTAACTGAATTTACAGATCAGAAATAAGTTTCACAGAATGCATCTGTGTAGTTTTTATTTGAAGATATTCTTTTTCCCAATGTAGGCCTCTTAGCGCTTAGCATGTCCAATTGCAGTTTCTACAGAAAGAGTGTTTCAGAACGGCTCAATCAAAAGTAAGGTTCAACTCTGTTAGTTCAATGCACAGAACAGAAAGAATTTTCACAGAATGCTACTGTGTAGTTTATATTTGAATATAGTCCTTTTTCCATTATTACCCTCTTAGCGCTTCGAATGTCCACTTGCATTTTCTACAGAAAGAGTGTTCAGAACTGCGCAATCAAAAGTATGGTTTAACTCTGTTAGCTGAATGCACAGATCAGAAAGAAGTTTCACCGAACGATTCTGTGTAGTTTATATTTGAAGACATTCCTTTTTCCACTATTACCCACTTAGCGCTCCGAATCTCCACTTGCATTTTCTACAAAAAGAATGTTTCATAACTGCTCAATCAAAAATATGTTTTATCTCTTTAACTGAATTTACAGATCAGAAATATGTTTCACAGAATGCATCTGTGTAGTTTTTATTTGAAGATATTCTTTTTCCCAATGTAGGCCTCTTATCGCTTAGCATGTCCAATTGCAGTTTCTACAGAAAGAGTGTTTCAGAACGGCTCAATCAAAAGTAAGGTTCAACTCTGTTAGTTCAATGCACAGAACAGAAAGAATTTTCACAGAATGCTACTGTGTAGTTTATATTTGAATATAGTCCTTTTTCCATTATTACCCTCTTAGCGCTCCGAATGTCCACTTGCATTTTCTACAGAAAGAGTGTTCAGAACTGCGCAATCAAAAGTATGGTTTAACTCTGTTAGCTTAATGAACATATCAGAAATAAGTTTCACACAATGCTTCTGTGTAGTTTTTATTTGAAGATATTATTTTTCCCAATAAAGGCCTCTAAGCGCTCAGAATGTCCAATTGCAGTTTCTACAGAAAGAGTGTTTCAGAAAGGCTCAATCAAAAGTAAGGTTCAACTCTGTTAGTTGAATGCACAGAACAGAAAGAAGTTTCATACAATGCTTCTGTGTAGTTTATATTTGAACATATTCTTTTTTCCACTCTTACCCACTTAGCGCTACGAATGTCCAGTTGCATTTTCTACAGACAGAGTGTTTCAAAACTGCTCAATCAAAAGTATGGTTTAACTCTGTTAGCTGAATGCTCAGATCAGAAAGAAGTTTCACAGAATGCTTCTGTGTAGTTTATATTTGAATATATTCCTTTTTCCACTAGTACTCTCTTAGCGCTCCAAATGTTCAGTTGCATTTTCTACAGAAAGAGTGTTCAGATCTGCTCAATCAAATGTATGGTTTAAATCTGTTAGCTGAATGCACAGATCAGAAAGAAGTTTCACAGAATGATTCTGTGTAGTTTATAATTGAATACATTCCTTTTTCCACTATTACCCTCTTAGCGCTCCGAATTTCCACTTGCATTTTCTACAAAAAGAGTGTTTCATAACTGCTCAATCAAAAATATGTTTTATCTCTGTTAACTGAATTTACAGATCATAAATAAGTTTCACAGAATGCATCTGTGTAGTTTTTATTTGAAGATATTCTTTTTCCCAATGTAGGCCTCTTAGCGCTTAGCATGTCCAATTGCAGTTTCTACAGAAAGAGTGTTTCAGAACGGCTAAATCAAATGTAAGGTTCAACTCTGTTAGTTGAATGCACAGAACAGAATGAATTTTCACAGAATGCTACTGTGTAGTTTATATTTGAATATATTCCTTTTTCCACTATTACCCTCTTAGCGCTCCGAATGTCGACTTGCATTTTCTACAGAAAGAGTGTTCAGAACTGCGCAATCAAAAGTATGGTTTAACTCTGTTAGCTTAATGAACATATCAGAAATAAGTTTCACACAATGCTTCTGTGTAGTTTTTATTTGAAGATATTATTTTTCCCAATAGAGGCCTCTTAGCGCTCAGAATGTCCAATTGCAGTTTCTACAGAAAGAGTGTTTCAGAACGGCTCAATCAAAAGTAAGGTTCAACTCTGTTAGTTGAATGCACAGAACAGAAAGAAGTTTCATACAATGCTTCTGTGTAGTTTATATTTGAACATGTTCTTTTTTCCACTATTACCCACTTAGCGCTACGAATGTCCAGTTGTATTTTCTACAGAGAGAGTGTTTCAAAACTGCTCAATCAAAAGTATGGTTTAACTCTGTTAGCTGAATGCTCAGATCAGAAAGAAGTTTCACAGAATGCTTCTGTGTAGTTTATATTTGAATATATTCCTTTTTCCACTACTACGCTCTTAGCGCTCCAAATGTCCAGTTGCATTTTCTACAGAAAGAGTGTTCAGATCTGCTCAATCAAAAGTATGGTTTAACTCTGTTAGCTGAATGCACAGATCAGAAAGAAGTTTCACCGAACGATTCTGTGTAGTTTATATTTGAAGACATTCCTTTTTCCACTATTACCCTCTTAGCGCTCCGAATCTCCACTTGCATTTTCTACAAAAAGAGTGTTTCATAACTGCTCAATCAAAAATATGTTTTATCTCTTTAACTGAATTTACAGATCAGAAATAAGTTTCACAGAATGCATCTGTGTAGTTTTTATTTGAAGATATTCTTTTTCCCAATGTAGGCCTCTTAGCGCTTAGCATGTCCAATTGCAGTTTCTACAGAAAGAGTGTTTCAGAACGGCTCAATCAAAAGTAAGGTTCAACTCTGTTAGTTCAATGCACAGAACAGAAAGAATTTTCACAGAATGCTACTGTGTAGTTTATATTTGAATATAGTCCTTTTTCCATTATTACCCTCTTAGCGCTCCGAATGTCCACTTGCATTTTCTACAGAAAGAGTGTTCAGAACTGCGCAATCAAAAGTATGGTTTAACTCTGTTAGCTGAATGCACAGATCAGAAAGAAGTTTCACCGAACGATTCTGTGTAGTTTATATTTGAAGACATTCCTTTTTCCACTATTACCCACTTAGCGCTCCGAATCTCCACTTGCATTTTCTACAAAAAGAGTGTTTCATAACTGCTCAATCAAAAATATGTTTTATCTCTTTAACTGAATTTACAGATCAGAAATAAGTTTCACAGAATGCATCTGTGTAGTTTTTATTTGAAGATATTCTTTTTCCCAATGTAGGCCTCTTAGCGCTTAGCATGTCCAATTGCAGTTTCTACAGAAAGAGTGTTTCAGAACGGCTAAATCAAATGTAAGGTTCAACTCTGTTAGTTGAATGCACAGAACAGAATGAATTTTCACAGAATGCTACTGTGTAGTTTATATTTGAATATATTCCTTTTTCCACTATTACCCTCTTAGCGCTCCGAATGTCGACTTGCATTTTCTACAGAAAGAGTGTTCAGAACTGCGCAATCAAAAGTATGGTTTAACTCTGTTAGCTTAATGAACATATCAGAAATAAGTTTCACACAATGCTTCTGTGTAGTTTTTATTTGAAGATATTATTTTTCCCAATAGAGGCCTCTTAGCGCTCAGAATGTCCAATTGCAGTTTCTACAGAAAGAGTGTTTCAGAAAGGCTCAATCAAAAGTAAGGTTCAACTCTGTTAGTTGAATGCACAGAACAGAAAGAAGTTTCATACAATGCTTCTGTGTAGTTTATATTTGAACATATTCTTTTTTCCACTCTTACCCACTTAGCGCTGCCAATGTCCAGTTGCATTTTCTACAGACAGAGTGTTTCAAAACTGCTCAATCAAAGGTATGGTTTAACTCTGTTAGCTGAATGCTCAGATCAGAAAGAAGTTTCACAGAATGCTTCTGTGTAGTTTATATTTGAATATATTCCTTTTTCCACTACTACTCTCTTAGCGCTCCAAATGTCCAGTTGCATTTTCTACAGAAAGAGTGTTCAGATCTGCTCTATCAAAAGTATGGTTTAACTCTGTTAGCTGAATGCACAGATCAGAAAGAAGTTTCACAGAATGATTCTGTGTAGTTTATATTTGGAGACATTCCTTTTTCCACTATTACCCGCTTAGCGCTCCGAATCTCCACTTGCATTTTCTACAGAAAGAGTGTTTCAGAACGGCTCAATCAAAACTAAGGTTCAAATCTTTTAGTTGAACAAACAGAACAAAAAGAAGTTTCACACAATTCTTCTGTGTAGTTTTTATTTGTAGACATTCTTTTTCCCAATATAGGCATCCTAGCGCTCAGAATGTCCAATTGCAGTTTCTACAGAAAGAGTGTTTCAGAACGGCTCAATCAAAAGTAAGGTTCAACTCTGTTAGTTGAATGCACAGAACAGAAAGAAGTTTCATACAATGCTTCTGTGTAGTTTATATTTGAACATATTCTTTTTTCCAATATTACCCACTTAGCGCTACGAATGTCCAGTTGTATTTTCTACAGAGAGAGTGTTTCAAAACTGCTCAATCAAAAGTATGGTTTAACTCTGTTAGCTGAATGCTCAGATCAGAAAGAAGTTTCACAGAATGCTTCTGTGTAGTTTATATTTGAATATATTCCTTTTTCCACTACTACGCTCTTAGCGCTCCAAATGTCCAGTTGCATTTTCTACAGAAAGAGTGTTCAGATCTGCTCAATCAAAAGTATGGTTTAACTCTGTTAGCTGAATGCACAGATCAGAAAGAAGTTTCACCGAACGATTCTGTGTAGTTTATATTTGAAGACATTCCTTTTTCCACTATTACCCTCTTAGCGCTCCGAATCTCCACTTGCATTTTCTACAAAAAGAGTGTTTCATAACTGCTCAATCAAAAATATGTTTTATCTCTTTAACTGAATTTACAGATCAGAAATAAGTTTCACAGAATGCATCTGTGTAGTTTTTATTTGAAGATATTCTTTTTCCCAATGTAGGCCTCTTAGCGCTTAGCATGTCCAATTGCAGTTTCTACAGAAAGAGTGTTTCAGAACGGCTCAATCAAAAGTAAGGTTCAACTCTGTTAGTTCAATGCACAGAACAGAAAGAATTTTCACAGAATGCTACTGTGTAGTTTATATTTGAATATAGTCCTTTTTCCATTATTACCCTCTTAGCGCTCCGAATGTCCACTTGCATTTTCTACAGAAAGAGTGTTCAGAACTGCGCAATCAAAAGTATGGTTTAACTCTGTTAGCTGAATGCACAGATCAGAAAGAAGTTTCACCGAACGATTCTGTGTAGTTTATATTTGAAGACATTCCTTTTTCCACTATTACCCACTTAGCGCTCCGAATCTCCACTTGCATTTTCTACAAAAAGAGTGTTTCATAACTGCTCAATCAAAAATATGTTTTATCTCTTTAACTGAATTTACAGATCAGAAATAAGTTTCACAGAATGCATCTGTGTAGTTTTTATTTGAAGATATTCTTTTTCCCAATGTAGGCCTCTTAGCGCTTAGCATGTCCAATTGCAGTTTCTACAGAAAGAGTGTTTCAGAACGGCTAAATCAAATGTAAGGTTCAACTCTGTTAGTTGAATGCACAGAACAGAATGAATTTTCACAGAATGCTACTGTGTAGTTTATATTTGAATATATTCCTTTTTCCACTATTACCCTCTTAGCGCTCCGAATGTCGACTTGCATTTTCTACAGAAAGAGTGTTCAGAACTGCGCAATCAAAAGTATGGTTTAACTCTGTTAGCTTAATGAACATATCAGAAATAAGTTTCACACAATGCTTCTGTGTAGTTTTTATTTGAAGATATTATTTTTCCCAATAGAGGCCTCTTAGCGCTCAGAATGTCCAATTGCAGTTTCTACAGAAAGAGTGTTTCAGAAAGGCTCAATCAAAAGTAAGGTTCAACTCTGTTAGTTGAATGCACAGAACAGAAAGAAGTTTCATACAATGCTTCTGTGTAGTTTATATTTGAACATATTCTTTTTTCCACTCTTACCCACTTAGCGCTGCCAATGTCCAGTTGCATTTTCTACAGACAGAGTGTTTCAAAACTGCTCAATCAAAGGTATGGTTTAACTCTGTTAGCTGAATGCTCAGATCAGAAAGAAGTTTCACAGAATGCTTCTGTGTAGTTTATATTTGAATATATTCCTTTTTCCACTACTACTCTCTTAGCGCTCCAAATGTCCAGTTGCATTTTCTACAGAAAGAGTGTTCAGATCTGCTCTATCAAAAGTATGGTTTAACTCTGTTAGCTGAATGCACAGATCAGAAAGAAGTTTCACAGAATGATTCTGTGTAGTTTATATTTGGAGACATTCCTTTTTCCACTATTACCCGCTTAGCGCTCCGAATCTCCACTTGCATTTTCTACAGAAAGAGTGTTTCAGAACGGCTCAATCAAAACTAAGGTTCAAATCTTTTAGTTGAACAAACAGAACAAAAAGAAGTTTCACACAATTCTTCTGTGTAGTTTTTATTTGTAGACATTCTTTTTCCCAATATAGGCATCCTAGCGCTCAGAATGTCCAATTGCAGTTTCTACAGAAAGAGTGTTTCAGAACGGCTCAATCAAAAGTAAGGTTCAACTCTGTTAGTTGAATGCACAGAACAGAAAGAAGTTTCATACAATGCTTCTGTGTAGTTTATATTTGAACATATTCTTTTTTCCACTATTACCCACTTAGCGCTACGAATGTCCAGTTGTATTTTCTACAGAGAGAGTGTTTCAAAACTGCTCAATCAAAAGTATGGTTTAACTCTGTTAGCTGAATGCTCAGATCAGAAAGAAGTTTCACAGAATGCTTCTGTGTAGTTTATATTTGAATATATTCCTTTTTCCACTACTACGCTCTTAGCGCTCCAAATGTCCAGTTGCATTTTCTACAGAAAGAGTGTTCAGATCTGCTCAATCAAAAGTATGGTTTAACTCTGTTAGCTGAATGCACAGATCAGAAAGAAGTTTCACCGAACGATTCTGTGTAGTTTATATTTGAAGACATTCCTTTTTCCACTATTACCCTCTTAGCGCTCCGAATCTCCACTTGCATTTTCTACAAAAAGAGTGTTTCATAACTGCTCAATCAAAAATATGTTTTATCTCTTTAACTGAATTTACAGATCAGAAATAAGTTTCACAGAATGCATCTGTGTAGTTTTTATTTGAAGATATTCTTTTTCCCAATGTAGGCCTCTTAGCGCTTAGCATGTCCAATTGCAGTTTCTACAGAAAGAGTGTTTCAGAACGGCTCAATCAAAAGTAAGGTTCAACTCTGTTAGTTCAATGCACAGAACAGAAAGAATTTTCACAGAATGCTACTGTGTAGTTTATATTTGAATATAGTCCTTTTTCCATTATTACCCTCTTAGCGCTTCGAATGTCCACTTGCATTTTCTACAGAAAGAGTGTTCAGAACTGCGCAATCAAAAGTATGGTTTAACTCTGTTAGCTGAATGCACAGATCAGAAAGAAGTTTCACCGAACGATTCTGTGTAGTTTATATTTGAAGACATTCCTTTTTCCACTATTACCCACTTAGCGCTCCGAATCTCCACTTGCATTTTCTACAAAAAGAGTGTTTCATAACTGCTCAATCAAAAATATGTTTTATCTCTTTAACTGAATTTACAGATCAGAAATAAGTTTCACAGAATGCATCTGTGTAGTTTTTATTTGAAGATATTCTTTTTCCCAATGTAGGCCTCTTATCGCTTAGCATGTCCAATTGCAGTTTCTACAGAAAGAGTGTTTCAGAACGGCTCAATCAAAAGTAAGGTTCAACTCTGTTAGTTCAATGCACAGAACAGAAAGAATTTTCACAGAATGCTACTGTGTAGTTTATATTTGAATATAGTCCTTTTTCCATTATTACCCTCTTAGCGCTCCGAATGTCCACTTGCATTTTCTACAGAAAGAGTGTTCAGAACTGCGCAATCAAAAGTATGGTTTAACTCTGTTAGCTTAATGAACATATCAGAAATAAGTTTCACACAATGCTTCTGTGTAGTTTTTATTTGAAGATATTATTTTTCCCAATAAAGGCCTCTAAGCGCTCAGAATGTCCAATTGCAGTTTCTACAGAAAGAGTGTTTCAGAAAGGCTCAATCAAAAGTAAGGTTCAACTCTGTTAGTTGAATGCACAGAACAGAAAGAAGTTTCATACAATGCTTCTGTGTAGTTTATATTTGAACATATTCATTTTTCCACTCTTACCCACTTAGCGCTACGAATGTCCAGTTGCATTTTCTACAGACAGAGTGTTTCAAAACTGCTCAATCAAAAGTAAGGTTTAACTCTGTTAGCTGAATGCTCAGATCAGAAAGAAGTTTCACAGAATGCTTCTGTGTAGTTTATATTTGAATATATTCCTTTTTCCACTAGTACTCTCTTAGCGCTCCAAATGTCCAGTTGCATTTTCTACAGAAAGAGTGTTCAGATCTGCTCAATCAAATGTATGGTTTAAATCTGTTAGCTGAATGCACAGATCAGAAAGAAGTTTCACAGAATGATTCTGTGTAGTTTATAATTGAATACATTCCTTTTTCCACTATTACCCTCTTAGCGCTCCGAATTTCCACTTGCATTTTCTACAAAAAGAGTGTTTCATAACTGCTCAATCAAAAATATGTTTTACCTCTGTTAACTGAATTTACAGATCATAAATAAGTTTCACAGAATGCATCTGTGTAGTTTTTATTTGAAGATATTCTTTTTCCCAATGTAGGCCTCTTAGCGCTTAGCATGTCCAATTGCAGTTTCTACAGAAAGAGTGTTTCAGAACGGCTAAATCAAATGTAAGGTTCAACTCTGTTAGTTGAATGCACAGAACAGAATGAATTTTCACAGAATGCTACTGTGTAGTTTATATTTGAATATATTCCTTTTTCCACTATTACCCTCTTAGCGCTCCGAATGTCGACTTGCATTTTCTACAGAAAGAGTGTTCAGAACTGCGCAATCAAAAGTATGGTTTAACTCTGTTAGCTTAATGAACATATCAGAAATAAGTTTCACACAATGCTTCTGTGTAGTTTTTATTTGAAGATATTATTTTTCCCAATAGAGGCCTCTTAGCGCTCAGAATGTCCAATTGCAGTTTCTACAGAAAGAGTGTTTCAGAACGGCTCAATCAAAAGTAAGGTTCAACTCTGTTAGTTTAATGCACAGAACAGAAAGAAGTTTCATACAATGCTTCTGTGTAGTTTATATTTGAACATGTTCTTTTTTCCACTATTACCCACTTAGCGCTACGAATGTCCAGTTGTATTTTCTACAGAGAGAGTGTTTCAAAACTGCTCAATCAAAAGTATGGTTTAACTCTGTTAGCTGAATGCTCAGATCAGAAAGAAGTTTCACAGAATGCTTCTGTGTAGTTTATATTTGAATATATTCCTTTTTCCACTACTACGCTCTTAGCGCTCCAAATGTCCAGTTGCATTTTCTACAGAAAGAGTGTTCAGATCTGCTCAATCAAAAGTATGGTTTAACTCTGTTAGCTGAATGCACAGATCAGAAAGAAGTTTCACCGAACGATTCTGTGTAGTTTATATTTGAAGACATTCCTTTTTCCACTATTACCCTCTTAGCGCTCCGAATCTCCACTTGCATTTTCTACAAAAAGAGTGTTTCATAACTGCTCAATCAAAAATATGTTTTATCTCTTTAACTGAATTTACAGATCAGAAATAAGTTTCACAGAATGCATCTGTGTAGTTTTTATTTGAAGATATTCTTTTTCCCAATGTAGGCCTCTTAGCGCTTAGCATGTCCAATTGCAGTTTCTACAGAAAGAGTGTTTCAGAACGGCTCAATCAAAAGTAAGGTTCAACTCTGTTAGTTCAATGCACAGAACAGAAAGAATTTTCACAGAATGCTACTGTGTAGTTTATATTTGAATATAGTCCTTTTTCCATTATTACCCTCTTAGCGCTCCGAATGTCCACTTGCATTTTCTACAGAAAGAGTGTTCAGAACTGCGCAATCAAAAGTATGGTTTAACTCTGTTAGCTGAATGCACAGATCAGAAAGAAGTTTCACCGAACGATTCTGTGTAGTTTATATTTGAAGACATTCCTTTTTCCACTATTACCCACTTAGCGCTCCGAATCTCCACTTGCATTTTCTACAAAAAGAGTGTTTCATAACTGCTCAATCAAAAATATGTTTTATCTCTTTAACTGAATTTACAGATCAGAAATAAGTTTCACAGAATGCATCTGTGTAGTTTTTATTTGAAGATATTCTTTTTCCCAATGTAGGCCTCTTATCGCTTAGCATGTCCAATTGCAGTTTCTACAGAAAGAGTGTTTCAGAACGGCTCAATCAAAAGTAAGGTTCAACTCTGTTAGTTCAATGCACAGAACAGAAAGAATTTTCACAGAATGCTACTGTGTAGTTTATATTTGAATATAGTCCTTTTTCCATTATTACCCTCTTAGCGCTCCGAATGTCCACTTGCATTTTCTACAGAAAGAGTGTTCAGAACTGCGCAATCAAAAGTATGGTTTAACTCTGTTAGCTTAATGAACATATCAGAAATAAGTTTCACACAATGCTTCTGTGTAGTTTTTATTTGAAGATATTATTTTTCCCAATAAAGGCCTCTAAGCACTCAGAATGTCCAATTGCAGTTTCTACAGAAAGAGTGTTTCAGAAAGGCTCAATCAAAAGTAAGGTTCAACTCTGTTAGTTGAATGCACAGAACAGAAAGAAGTTTCATACAATGCTTCTGTGTAGTTTATATTTGAACATATTCTTTTTTCCACTCTTACCCACTTAGCGCTACGAATGTCCAGTTGCATTTTCTACAGACAGAGTGTTTCAAAACTGCTCAATCAAAAGTATGGTTTAACTCTGTTAGCTGAATGCTCAGATCAGAAAGAAGTTTCACAGAATGCTTCTGTGTAGTTTATATTTGAATATATTCCTTTTTCCACTAGTACTCTCTTAGCGCTCCAAATGTCCAGTTGCATTTTCTACAGAAAGAGTGTTCAGATCTGCTCAATCAAATGTATGGTTTAAATCTGTTAGCTGAATGCACAGATCAGAAAGAAGTTTCACAGAATGATTCTGTGTAGTTTATAATTGAATACATTCCTTTTTCCACTATTATCCTCTTAGCGCTCCGAATTTCCACTTGCATTTTCTACAAAAAGAGTGTTTCATAACTGCTCAATCAAAAATATGTTTTATCTCTGTTAACTGAATTTACAGATCATAAATAAGTTTCACAGAATGCATCTGTGTAGTTTTTATTTGAAGATATTCTTTTTCCCAATGTAGGCCTCTTAGCGCTTAGCATGTCCAATTGCAGTTTCTACAGAAAGAGTGTTTCAGAACGGCTCAATCAAATGTAAGGTTCAACTCTGTTAGTTGAATGCACAGAACAGAATGAATTTTCACAGAATGCTACTGTGTAGTTTATATTTGAATATATTCCTTTTTCCACTATTACCCTCTTAGCGCTCCGAATGTCCACTTGCATTTTCTACAGAAAGAGTGTTCAGAACTGCGCAATCAAAAGTATGGTTTAACTCTGTTAGCTTAATGAACATATCAGAAATAAGTTTCGCACAATGCTTCTGTGTAGTTTTTATTTGAAGATATTATTTTTCCCAATAGAGGCCTCTTAGCGCTCAGAATGTCCAATTGCAGTTTCTACAGAAAGAGTGTTTCAGAAAGGCTCAATCAAAAGTAAGGTTCAACTCTGTTAGTTGAATGCACAGAACAGAAAGAAGTTTCATACAATGCTTCTGTGTAGTTTATATTTGAACATATTCTTTTTTCCACTCTTACCCACTTAGCGCTGCGAATGTCCAGTTGCATTTTCTACAGACAGAGTGTTTCAAAACTGCTCAATCAAAGGTATGGTTTAACTCTGTTAGCTGAATGCTCAGATCAGAAAGAAGTTTCACAGAATGCTTCTGTGTAGTTTATATTTGAATATATTCCTTTTTCCACTACTACTCTCTTAGCGCTCCAAATGTCCAGTTGCATTTTCTACAGAAAGAGTGTTCAGATCTGCTCTATCAAAAGTATGGTTTAACTCTGTTAGCTGAATGCACAGATCAGAAAGAAGTTTCACAGAATGATTCTGTGTAGTTTATATTTGGAGACATTCCTTTTTCCACTATTACCCGCTTAGCGCTCCGAATCTCCACTTGCATTTTCTACAGAAAGAGTTTCTCAGAACGGCTCAATCAAAACTAAGGTTCAACTCTTTTAGTTGAACAAACAGAACAGAAAGAAGTTTCACACAATTCTTCTGTGTAGTTTTTATTTGTAGACATTCTTTTTCCCAATATAGGCCTCCTAGCGCTCAGAATGTCCAATTGCAGTTTCTACAGAAAGAGTGTTTCAGAACGGCTCAATCAAAAGTAAGGTTCAACTCTGTTAGTTGAATGCACAGAACAGAAAAAGTTTCACAGAATGCTTCTGTGTAGTTTATATTTGAACATATTCTTTTTTCCACTATTACCCACTTAGCGCTACGAATGTCCAGTTGCATTTTCTACAGACAGAGTGTTTCAAAACTGCTCAATCAAAAGTATGGTTTAACTCTGTTAGCTGAATGCTCAGATCAGAAAGAAGTTTCACAGAATGCTTCTGTGTAGTTTATATTTGAATATATTCCTTTTTCCACTACTACGCTCTTAGCGCTCCAAATGTCCAGTTGCATTTTCTACAGAAAGAGTGTTCAGATCTGCTCAATCAAAAGTATGGTTTAACTCTGTTAGCTGAATGCACAGATCAGAAAGAAGTTTCACCGAACGATTCTGTGTAGTTTATATTTGAAGACATTCCTTTTTCCACTATTACCCTCTTAGCGCTCCGAATCTCCACTTGCATTTTCTACAAAAGGAGTGTTTCATAACTGCTCAATCAAAAATATGTTTTATCTCTGTTAACTGAATTTACAGATCAGAAATAAGTTTCACAGAATGCATCTGTGTAGTTTTTATTTGAAGATATTCTTTTTCCCAATGTAGGCCTCTTAGCGCTTAGCATGTCCAATTGCAGTTTCTACAGAAAGAGTGTTTCAGAACGGCTCAATCAAAAGTAAGGTTCAACTCTGTTAGTTCAATGCACAGAACAGAAAGAATTTTCACAGAATGCTACTGTGTAGTTTATATTTGAATATATTCCTTTTTCCATTATTACCCTCTTAGCGCTCCGAATGTCCACTTGCATTTTCTACAGAAAGAGTGTTCAGAACTGCGCAATCAAAAGTATGGTTTAACTCTGTTAGCTTAATGAACATATCAGAAATAAGTTTCACACAATGCTTCTGTGTAGTTTTTATTTGAAGATATTATTTTTCCCAATAAAGGCCTCTTAGCGCTCAGAATGTCCAATTGCAGTTTCTACAGAAAGAGTGTTTCAGAAAGGCTCAATCAAAAGTAAGGTTCAACTCTGTTAGTTGAATGCACAGAACAGAAAGTAGTTTCATACAATGCTTCTGTGTAGTTTATATTTGAACATATTCTTTTTTCCACTCTTACCCACTTAGCGCTACGAATGTCCAGTTGCATTTTCTACAGACAGAGTGTTTCAAAACTGCTCAATCAAAAGTATGGTTTAACTCTGTTAGCTGAATGCTCAGATCAGAAAGAAGTTTCACAGAATGCTTCTGTGTAGTTTATATTTGAATATATTCTTTTTCCACTAGTACTCTCTTAGCGCTCCAAATGTCCAGTTGCATTTTCTACAGAAAGAGTGTTCAGATCTGCTCAATCAAAAGTATGGTTTAACTCTGTTAGCTGAATGCTTAGATCAGAAAGAAGTTTCACAGAATGCTTCTGTGTAGTTTATATTTGAATATATTCCTTTTTCCACTACTACGCTCTTAGCGCTCCAAATGTCCAGTTGCATTTTCTACAGAAAGAGTGTTCAGATCTGCTCAATCAAAAGTATGGTTTAACTCTGTTAGCTGAATGCACAGATCAGAAAGAAGTTTCACCGAATGATTCTGTGTAGTTTATATTTGAAGACATTCCTTTTTCCACTATTACCCTCTTAGCGCTCCGAATCTCCACTTGCATTTTCTACAAAAAGAGTGTTTCATAACTGCTCAATCAAAAATATGTTTTATCTCTGTTAACTGAATTTACAGATCAGAAATAAGTTCCACAGAATGCATCTGTGTAGTTTTTATTTGAAGATATTCTTTTTCCCAATGTAGGCCTCTTAGCGCTTAGCATGTCCAATTGCAGTTTCTACAGAAAGAGTGTTTCAGAACGGCTCAATCAAAAGTAAGGTTCCACTCTGTTAGTTGAATGCACAGAAGAGAAAGAATTTTCACAGAATGCTACTGTGTAGTTTATATTTGAATATATTCCTTTTTCCACTATTACCCTCTTAGCGCTCCGAATGTCCACTTGCATTTTCTACAGAAAGAGTGTTCAGAACTGCGCAATCAAAAGTATGGTTTAACTCTGTTAGCTTAATGAACATATCAGAAATAAGTTTCACACAATGCTTCTGTGTAGTTTTTATTTGAAGATATTATTTTTCCCAATAGAGGCCTCTTAGCGCTCAGAATGTCCAATTGCAGTTTCTACAGAAAGAGTGTTTCAGAAAGGCTCAATCAAAAGTAAGGTTCAACTCTGTTAGTTGAATGCACAGAACAGAAAGAAGTTTCATACAATGCTTCTGTGTAGTTTATATTTGAACATATTCTTTTTTCCACTCTTACCCACTTAGCGCTACGAATGTCCAGTTGCATTTTCTACAGACAGAGTGTTTCAAAACTGCTCAATCAAAAGTATGGTTTAACTCTGTTAGCTGAATGCTCAGATCAGAAAGAAGTTTCACAGAATGCTTCTGTGTAGTTTATATTTGAATATATTCCTTTTTCCACTACTACTCTCTTAGCGCTCCAAATGTCCAGTTGCATTTTCTACAGAAAGAGTCTTCAGATCTGCTCAATCAAAAGTATGGTTTAACTCTGTTAGCTGAATGCACAGATCAGAAAGAAGTTTCACAGAATGATTCTGTGTAGTTTATATTTGGAGACATTCCTTTTTCCACTATTACCCTCTTAGCGCTCCGAATCTCCACTTGCATTTTCTACAGAAAGAGTGTTTCAGAACGGCTCAATCAAAACTAAGGTTCAACTCTTTTAGTTGAACAAACAGAACAGAAAGAAGTTTCACACAATTCTTCTGGGTAGTTTTTATTTGTAGACATTCTTTTTCCCAATATAGGCCTCCTAGCGCTCAGAATGTCCAATTGCAGTTTCTACAGAAAGAGTGTTTCAGAACGGCTCAATCAAAAGTAAGGTTCAACTCTGTTAGTTGAATGCACAGAACAGAAAGAAGTTTCATACAATGCTTCTGTGTAGTTTATATTTGAACATATTCTTTTTTCCACTATTACCCACTTAGCGCTACGAATGTCCAGTTGTATTTTCTACAGAGAGAGTGTTTCAAAACTGCTCAATCAAAAGTATGGTTTAACTCTGTTAGCTGAATGCTCAGATCAGAAAGAATTTTCACAGAATGCTTCTGTGTAGTTTATATTTGAATATATTCCTTTTTCCACTAGTACGCTCTTAGCGCTCCAAATGTCCAGTTGCATTTTCTACAGAAAGAGTGTTCAGATCTCCTCAATCAAAAGTATGGTTTAACTCTGTTAGCTGAATGCACAGATCAGAAAGAAGTTTCACCGAACGATTCTGTGTAGTTTATATTTGAAGACATTCCTTTTTCCACTATTACCCTCTTAGCGCTCCGAATCTCCACTTGCATTTTCTACAAAAGGAGTGTTTCATAACTGCTCAATCAAAAATATGTTTTATCTCTGTTAACTGAATTTACAGATCAGAAATAAGTTTCACAGAATGCATCTGTGTAGTTTTTATTTGAAGATATTCTTTTTCCCAATGTAGGCCTCTTAGCGCTTAGCATGTCCAATTGCAGTTTCTACAGAAAGAGTGTTTCAGAACGGCTCAATCAAAAGTAAGGTTCAACTCTGTTAGTTCAATGCACAGAACAGAAAGAATTTTCACAGAATGCTACTGTGTAGTTTATATTTGAATATATTCCTTTTTCCATTATTACCCTCTTAGCGCTCCGAATGTCCACTTGCATTTTCTACAGAAAGAGTGTTCAGAACTGCGCAATCAAAAGTATGGTTTAACTCTGTTAGCTTAATGAACATATCAGAAATAAGTTTCACACAATGCTTCTGTGTAGTTTTTATTTGAAGATATTATTTTTCCCAATAAAGGCCTCTTAGCGCTCAGAATGTCCAATTGCAGTTTCTACAGAAAGAGTGTTTCAGAAAGGCTCAATCAAAAGTAAGGTTCAACTCTGTTAGTTGAATGCACAGAACAGAAAGAAGTTTCATACAATGCTTCTGTGTAGTTTATATTTGAACATATTCTTTTTTCCACTCTTACCCACTTAGCGCTACGAATGTCCAGTTGCATTTTCTACAGACAGAGTGTTTCAAAACTGCTCAATCAAAAGTATGGTTTAACTCTGTTAGCTGAATGCTCAGATCAGAAAGAAGTTTCACAGAATGCTTCTGTGTAGTTTATATTTGAATATATTCTTTTTCCACTAGTACTCTCTTAGCGCTCCAAATGTCCAGTTGCATTTTCTACAGAAAGAGTGTTCAGATCTGCTCAATCAAAAGTATGGTTTAAATCTGTTAGCTGAATGCACAGATCAGAAAGAAGTTTCACAGAATGATTCTGTGTAGTTTATAATTGAATACATTCCTTTTTCCACTATTACCCTCTTAGCGCTCCGAATCTCCACTTGCATTTTCTACAAAAAGAGTGTTTCATAACTGCTCAATCAAAAATATGTTTTATCTCTGTTAACTGAATTTACAGATCATAAATAAGTTTCACAGAATGCATCTGTGTAGTTTTTATTTGAAGATATTCTTTTTCCCAATGTAGGCCTCTTAGCCCTTAGCATGTCCAATTGCAGTTACTACAGAAAGAGTGTTTCAGAACGGCTCAATCAAAAGTAAGGTTCAACTCTGTTAGTTAAATGCACAGAACAGAAGGAATTTTCACGGAATGCTACTGTGTAGTTTATATTTGAATATATTCCTTTTTCCACTATTACCCTCTTAGCGCTCCGAATGTCCACTTGCATTTTCTACAGAAAGAGTGTTCAGAACTGCGCAATCAAAAGTATGGTTTAACTCTGTTAGCTTAATGAACATATCAGAAATAAGTTTCACACAATGCTTCTGTGCAGTTTTTATTTGAAGATATTATTTTTCCCAATAGAGGCCTCTTAGCGCTCAGAATGTCCAATTGCAGTTTCTACAGAAGGAGTGTTTCAGAAAGGCTCAATCAAAAGTAAGGTTCAACTCTGTTAGTTGAATGCACAGAACAGAAAGAAGTTTCATACAATGCTTCTGTGTAGTTTATATTTGAACATATTCTTTTTTCCACTATTACCCACTTAGCGCTACGAATGTCCAGTTGCATTTTCTACAGACAGAGTGTTTCAAAACTGCTCAATCAAAAGTATGGTTTAACTCTGTTAGCTGAATGCTCAGATCAGAAAGAAGTTTCACAGAATGCTTCTGTGTAGTTTATATTTGAATATATTCCTTTTTCCACTACTACTCTCTTAGCGCTCCAAATGTCCAGTTGCATTTTCTACAGAAAGAGTGTTCAGATCTGCTCTATCAAAAGTATGGTTTAACTCTGTTAGCTGAATGCACAGATCAGAAAGAAGTTTCACAGAATGATTCTGTGTAGTTTATATTTGGAGGCATTCCTTTTTCCACTATTACCCTCTTAGCGCTCCGAATCTCCACTTGCATTTTCTACAGAAAGAGTTTCTCAGAACGGCTCAATCAAAACTAAGGTTCAACTCTTTTAGTTGAACAAACAGAACAGAAAGAAGTTTCACACAATTCTTCTCTGTAGTTTTTATTTGTAGACATTCTTTTTCCCAATATAGGCCTCCTAGCGCTCAGAATGTCCAATTGCAGTTTCTACAGAAAGAGTGTTTCAGAACGGCTCAATCAAAAGTAAGGTTCAACTCTGTTAGTTGAATGCACAGAACAGAAAGAAGTTTCATACAATGGTTCTGTGTAGTTTATATTTGAACATATTCTTTTTTCCACTATTACCCACTTAGCGCTACGAATGTCCAGTTGCATTTTCTACAGACAGAGTGTTTCAAAACTGCTCGATCAAAAATATGGTTTAACTCTGTTAGCTGAATGCTCAGATCAGAAAGAAGTTTCACAGAATGCTTCTGTGTAGTTTATATTTGAATATATTCCTTTTTCCACTACTACGCTCTTAGCGCTCCAAATGTCCAGTTGCATTTTCTACAGAAAGAGTGTTCAGATCTGCTCAATCAAAAGTATGGTTTAACTCTGTTAGCTGAATGCACAGATCAGAAAGAAGTTTCACCGAATGATTCTGTGTAGTTTATATTTGAAGACATTACTTTTTCCACTATTACCCTCTTAGCGCTCCGAATCTCCACTTGCATTTTCTACAAAAAGAGTGTTTCATAACTGCTCAATCAAAAATATGTTTTATCTCTGTTAACTGAATTTACAGATCATAAATAAGTTTCACAGAATGCATCTGTGTAGTTTTTATTTGAAGATATTCTTTTTCCCAATGTAGGCCTCTTAGCGCTTAGCATGTCCAATTGCAGTATCTACAGAAAGAGTGTTTCAGAACGGCTCAATCAAAAGTAAGGTTCAACTCTGTTAGTTGAATGCACAGAAGAGAAAGACTTTTCACAGAATGCTACTGTGTAGTTTATATTTGAATATATTCCTTTTTCCACTATTACCCTCTTAGCGCTCCGAATGTCCACTTGCATTTTCTACAGAAAGAGTGTTCAGAACTGCGCAATCAAAAGTATGGTTTAACTCTGTTAGCTTAATGAACATATCAGAAATAAGTTTCACACAATGCTTCTGTGTAGTTTTTATTTGAAGATATTATTTTTCCCAATAGAGGCCTCTTAGCGCTCAGAATGTCCAATTGCAGTTTCTACAGAAAGAGTGTTTCAGAAAGGCTCAATCAAAAGTAAGGTTCAACTCTGTTAGTTGAATGCACAGAACAGAAAGAAGTTTCATACAATGCTTCTGTGTAGTTTATATTTGAACATATTCTTTTTTCCACTCTTACCCACTTAGCGCTACGAATGTCCAGTTGCATTTTCTACAGACAGAGTGTTTCAAAACTGCTCAATCAAAAGTATGGTTTAACTCTGTTAGCTGAATGCTCAGATCAGAAAGAAGTTTCACAGAATGCTTCTGTGTAGTTTATATTTGAATATATTCCTTTTTCCACTACTACTCTCTTAGCGCTCCAAATGTCCAGTTGCATTTTCTACAGAAAGAGTGTTCAGATCTGCTCTATCAAAAGTATGGTTTAACTCTGTTAGCTGAATGCACAGATCAGAAAGAAGTTTCACAGAATGATTCTGTGTAGTTTATATTTGGAGGCATTCCTTTTTCCACTATTACCCTCTTAGCGCTCCGAATCTCCACTTGCATTTTCTACAGAAAGAGTTTCTCAGAACGGCTCGATCAAAACTAAGGTTCAACTCTTTTAGTTGAACAAACAGAACAGAAAGAAGTTTCACACAATTCTTCTGTGTAGTTTTTATTTGTAGACATTCTTTTTCCCAATATAGGCCTCCTAGCGCTCAGAATGTCCAATTGCAGTTTCTACAGAAAGAGTGTTTCAGAACGGCTCAATCAAAAGTAAGGTTCAACTCTGTTAGTTGAATGCACAGAACAGAAAGAAGTTTCATACAATGCTTCTGTGTAGTTTATATTTGAACATATTCTTTTTTCCACTATTACCCACTTAGCGCTACGAATGTCCAGTTGCATTTTCTACAGACAGAGTGTTTCAAAACTGCTCAATCAAAAGTATGGTTTAACTCTGTTAGCTGAATGCTTAGATCAGAAAGAAGTTTCACAGAATGCTTCTGTGTAGCTTATATTTGAATATATTCCTTTTTCCACTACTACGCTCTTAGCGCTCCAAATGTCCAGTTGCATTTTCTACAGAAAGAGTGTTCAGATCTGCTCAATCAAAAGTATGGTTTAACTCTGTTAGCTGAATGCACAGATCAGAAAGAAGTTTCACCGAATGATTCTGTGTAGTTTATATTTGAAGACATTCCTTTTTCCACTATTACCCTCTTAGCGCTCCGAATCTCCACTTGCATTTTCTACAAAAAGAGTGTTTCATAACTGCTCAATCAAAAATATGTTTTATCTCTGTTAACTGAATTTACAGATCAGAAATAAGTTCCACAGAATGCATCTGTGTAGTTTTTATTTGAAGATATTCTTTTTCCCAATGTAGGCCTCTTAGCGCTTAGCATGTCCAATTGCAGTTTCTACAGAAAGAGTGTTTCAGAACGGCTCAATCAAAAGTAAGGTTCCACTCTGTTAGTTGAATGCACAGAAGAGAAAGAATTTTCACAGAATGCTACTGTGTAGTTTATATTTGAATATATTCCTTTTTCCACTATTACCCTCTTAGCGCTCCGAATGTCCACTTGCATTTTCTACAGAAAGAGTGTTCAGAACTGCGCAATCAAAAGTATGGTTTAACTCTGTTAGCTTAATGAACATATCAGAAATAAGTTTCACACAATGCTTCTGTGAAGTTTTTATTTGAAGATATTATTTTTCCCAATAGAGGCCTCTTAGCGCTCAGAATGTCCAATTGCAGTTTCTACAGAAAGAGTGTTTCAGAAAGGCTCAATCAAAAGTAAGGTTCAACTCTGTTAGTTGAATGCACAGAACAGAGAGAAGTTTCATACAATGCTTCTGTGTAGTTTATATTTGAACATATTCTTTTTTCCACTCTTACCCACTTAGCGCTACGAATGTCCAGTTGCATTTTCTACAGACAGAGTGTTTCAAAACTGCTCAATCAAAAGTATGGTTTAACTCTGTTAGCTGAATGCTCAGATCAGAAAGAAGTTTCACAGAATGCTTCTGTGTAGTTTATATTTGAATATATTCCTTTTTCCACTACTACTCTCTTAGCGCTCCAAATGTCCAGTTGCATTTTCTACAGAAAGAGTCTTCAGATCTGCTCAATCAAAAGTATGGTTTAACTCTGTTAGCTGAATGCACAGATCAGAAAGAAGTTTCACAGAATGATTCTGTGTAGTTTATATTTGGAGACATTCCTTTTTCCACTATTACCCTCTTAGCGCTCCGAATCTCCACTTGCATTTTCTACAGAAAGAGTGTTTCAGAACGGCTCAATCAAAACTAAGGTTCAACTCTTTTAGTTGAACAAACAGAACAGAAAGAAGTTTCACACAATTCTTCTGTGTAGTTTTTATTTGTAGACATTCTTTTTCCCAATATAGGCCTCCTAGCGCTCAGAATGTCCAATTGCAGTTTCTACAGAAAGAGTGTTTCAGAACGGCTCAATCAAAAGTAAGGTTCAACTCTGTTAGTTGAATGCACAGAACAGAAAGAAGTTTCATACAATGCTTCTGTGTAGTTTATATTTGAACATATTCTTTTTTCCACTATTACCCACTTAGCGCTACGAATGTCCAGTTGTATTTTCTACAGAGAGAGTGTTTCAAAACTGCTCAATCAAAAGTATGGTTTAACTCTGTTAGCTGAATGCTCAGATCAGAAAGAAGTTTCACAGAATGCTTCTGTGTAGTTTATATTTGAATATATTCCTTTTTCCACTAGTACGCTCTTAGCGCTCCAAATGTCCAGTTGCATTTTCTACAGAAAGAGTGTTCAGATCTGCTCAATCAAAAGTATGGTTTAACTCTGTTAGCTGAATGCACAGATCAGAAAGAAGTTTCACCGAACGATTCTGTGTAGTTTATATTTGAAGACATTCCTTTTTCCACTATTACCCTCTTAGCGCTCCGAATCTCCACTTGCATTTTCTACAAAAGGAGTGTTTCATAACTGCTCAATCAAAAATATGTTTTATCTCTGTTAACTGAATTTACAGATCAGAAATAAGTTTCACAGAATGCATCTGTGTAGTTTTTATTTGAAGATATTCTTTTTCCCAATGTAGGCCTCTTAGCGCTTAGCATGTCCAATTGCAGTTTCTACAGAAAGAGTGTTTCAGAACGGCTCAATCAAAAGTAAGGTTCAACTCTGTTAGTTCAATGCACAGAACAGAAAGAATTTTCACAGAATGCTACTGTGTAGTTTATATTTGAATATATTCCTTTTTCCATTATTACCCTCTTAGCGCTCCGAATGTCCACTTGCATTTTCTACAGAAAGAGTGTTCAGAACTGCGCAATCAAAAGTATGGTTTAACTCTGTTAGCTTAATGAACATATCAGAAATAAGTTTCACACAATGCTTCTGTGTAGTTTTTATTTGAAGATATTATTTTTCCCAATAAAGGCCTCTTAGCGCTCAGAATGTCCAATTGCAGTTTCTACAGAAAGAGTGTTTCAGAAAGGCTCAATCAAAAGTAAGGTTCAACTCTGTTAGTTGAATGCACAGAACAGAAAGAAGTTTCATACAATGCTTCTGTGTAGTTTATATTTGAACATATTCTTTTTTCCACTCTTACCCACTTAGCGCTACGAATGTCCAGTTGCATTTTCTACAGACAGAGTGTTTCAAAACTGCTCAATCAAAAGTATGGTTTAACTCTGTTAGCTGAATGCTCAGATCAGAAAGAAGTTTCACAGAATGCTTCTGTGTAGTTTATATTTGAATATATTCTTTTTCCACTAGTACTCTCTTAGCGCTCCAAATGTCCAGTTGCATTTTCTACAGAAAGAGTGTTCAGATCTGCTCAATCAAAAGTATGGTTTAAATCTGTTAGCTGAATGCACAGATCAGAAAGAAGTTTCACAGAATGATTCTGTGTAGTTTATAATTGAATACATTCCTTTTTCCACTATTACCCTCTTAGCGCTCCGAATCTCCACTTGCATTTACTACAAAAAGAGTGTTTCATAACTGCTCAATCAAAAATATGTTTTATCTCTGTTAACTGAATTTACAGATCATAAATAAGTTTCACAGAATGCATCTGTGTAGTTTTTATTTGAAGATATTCTTTTTCCCAATGTAGGACTCTAAGCCCTTAGCATGTCCAATTGCAGTTACTACAGAAAGAGTGTTTCAGAACGGCTCAATCAAAAGTAAGGTTCAACTCTGTTAGTTAAATGCACAGAACAGAAGGAATTTTCACGGAATGCTACTGTGTAGTTTATATTTGAATATATTCCTTTTTCCACTATTACCCTCTTAGCGCTCCGAATGTCCACTTGCATTTTCTACAGAAAGAGTGTTCAGAACTGCGCAATCAAAAGTATGGTTTAACTCTGTTACCTTAATGAACATATCAGAAATAAGTTTCACACAATGCTTCTGTGTAGTTTTTATTTGAAGATATTATTTTTCCCAATAGAGGCCTCTTAGCGCTCAGAATGTCCAATTGCAGTTTCTACAGAAGGAGTGTTTCAGAAAGGCTCAATCAAAAGTAAGGTTCAACTCTGTTAGTTGAATGCACAGAACAGAAAGAAGTTTCATACAATGCTTCTGTGTAGTTTATATTTGAACATATTTTTTTTTCCACTATTACCCACTTAGCGCTACGAATGTCCAGTTGCATTTTCTACAGACAGAGTGTTTCAAAACTGCTCAATCAAAACTATGGTTTAACTCTGTTAGCTGAATGCTCAGATCAGAAAGAAGTTTCACAGAATGCTTCTGTGTAGTTTATATTTGAATATATTCCTTTTTCCACTACTACTCTCTTAGTGCTCCAAATGTCCAGTTGCATTTTCTACAGAAAGAGTGTTCAGATCTGCTCTATCAAAAGTATGGTTTAACTCTGTTAGCTGAATGCACAGATCAGAAAGAAGTTTCACAGAATGATTCTGTGTAGTTTATATTTGGAGGCATTCCTTTTTCCACTATTACCCTCTTAGCGCTCCGAATCTCCACTTGCATTTTCTACAGAAAGAGTTTCTCAGAACGGCTCAATCAAAACTAAGGTTCAACTCTTTTAGTTGAACAAACAGAACAGAAAGAAGTTTCACACAATTCTTCTCTGTAGTTTTTATTTGTAGACATTCTTTTTCCCAATATAGGCCTCCTAGCGCTCAGAATGTCCAATTGCAGTTTCTACAGAAAGAGTGTTTCAGAACGGCTCAATCAAAAGTAAGGTTCAACTCTGTTAGTTGAATGCACAGAACAGAAAGAAGTTTCATACAATGGTTCTGTGTAGTTTATATTTGAACATATTCTTTTTTCCACTATTACCCACTTAGCGCTACGAATGTCCAGTTGCATTTTCTACAGACAGAGTGTTTCAAAACTGCTCAATCAAAAGTATGGTTTAACTCTGTTAGCTGAATGCTCAGATCAGAAAGAAGTTTCACAGAATGCTTCTGTGTAGTTTATATTTGAATATATTCCTTTTTCCACTACTACGCTCTTAGCGCTCCAAATGTCCAGTTGCATTTTCTACAGAAAGAGTGTTCAGATCTGCTCAATCAAAAGTATGGTTTAACTCTGTTAGCTGAATGCACAGATCAGAAAGAAGTTTCACCGAATGATTCTGTGTAGTTTATATTTGAAGACATTACTTTTTCCACTATTACCCTCTTAGCGCTCCGAATCTCCACTTGCATTTTCTACAAAAAGAGTGTTTCATAACTGCTCAATCAAAAATATGTTTTATCTCTGTTAACTGAATTTAAAGATCAGAAATAAGTTTCACAGAATGCATCTGTGTAGTTTTTATTTGAAGATATTCTTTTTCCCAATGTAGGCCTCTTAGCGCTTAGCATGTCCAATTGCAGTATCTACAGAAAGAGTGTTTCAGAACGGCTCAATCAAAAGTAAGGTTCAACTCTGTTAGTTGAATGCACAGAAGAGAAAGAATTTTCACAGAATGCTACTGTTTAGTTTATATTTGAATATATTCCTTTTTCCACTATTACCCTCTTAGCGCTCCGAATGTCCACTTGCATTTTCTACAGAAAGAGTGTTCAGAACTGCGCAATCAAAAGTATGGTTTAACTCTGTTAGCTTAATGAACATATCAGAAATAAGTTTCACACAATGCTTCTGTGTAGTTTTTATTTGAAGATATTATTTTTCCCAATAGAGGCCTCTTAGCGCTCAGAATGTCCAATTGCAGTTTCTACAGAAAGAGTGTTTCAGAAAGGCTCAATCAAAAGTAAGGTTCAACTCTGTTAGTTGAATGCACAGAACAGAAAGAAGTTTCATACAATGCTTCTGTGTAGTTTATATTTGAACATATTCTTTTTTCCACTCTTACCCACTTAGCGCTACGAATGTCCAGTTGCATTTTCTACAGACAGAGTGTTTCAAAACTGCTCAATCAAAAGTATGGTTTAACTCTGTTAGCTGAATGCTCAGATCAGAAAGAAGTTTCACAGAATGCTTCTGTGTAGTTTATATTTGAATATATTCCTTTTTCCACTACTACTCTCTTAGCGCTCCAAATGTCCAGTTGCATTTTCTACAGAAAGAGTGTTCAGATCTGCTCTATCAAAAGTATGGTTTAACTCTGTTAGCTGAATGCACAGATCAGAAAGAATTTTCACAGAATGATTCTGTGTAGTTTATATTTGGAGGCATTCCTTTTTCCACTATTACCCTCTTAGCGCTCCGAATCTCCACTTGCATTTTCTACAGAAAGAGTTTCTCAGAACGGCTCGATCAAAACTAAGGTTCAACTCTTTTAGTTGAACAAACAGAACAGAAAGAAGTTTCACACAATTCTTCTGTGTAGTTTTTATTTGTAGACATTCTTTTTCCCAATATAGGCCTCCTAGCGCTCAGAATGTCCAATTGCAGTTTCTACAGAAAGAGTGTTTCAGAACGGCTCAATCAAAAGTAAGGTTCAACTCTGTTAGTTGAATGCACAGAACAGAAAGAAGTTTCATACAATGCTTCTGTGTAGTTTATATTTGAACATATTCTTTTTTCCACTATTACCCACTTAGCGCTACGAATGTCCAGTTGCATTTTCTACAGACAGAGTGTTTCAAAACTGCTCAATCAAAAGTATGGTTTAACTCTGTTAGCTGAATGCTTAGATCAGAAAGAAGTTTCACAGAATGCTTCTGTGTAGCTTATATTTGAATATATTCCTTTTTCCACTACTACGCTCTTAGCGCTCCAAATGTCCAGTTGCATTTTCTACAGAAAGAGTGTTCAGATCTGCTCAATCAAAAGTATGGTTTAACTCTGTTAGCTGAATGCACAGATCAGAAAGAAGTTTCACCGAATGATTCTGTGTAGTTTATATTTGAAGACATTCCTTTTTCCACTATTACCCTCTTAGCGCTCCGAATCTCCACTTGCATTTTCTACAAAAAGAGTGTTTCATAACTGCTCAATCAAAAATATGTTTTATCTCTGTTAACTGAATTTACAGATCAGAAATAAGTTCCACAGAATGCATCTGTGTAGTTTTTATTTGAAGATATTCTTTTTCCCAATGTAGGCCTCTTAGCGCTTAGCATGTCCAATTGCAGTTTCTACAGAAAGAGTGTTTCAGAACGGCTCAATCAAAAGTAAGGTTCCACTCTGTTAGTTGAATGCACAGAAGAGAAAGAATTTTCACAGAATGCTACTGTGTAGTTTATATTTGAATATATTCCTTTTTCCACTATTACCCTCTTAGCGCTCCGAATGTCCACTTGCATTTTCTACAGAAAGAGTGTTCAGAACTGCGCAATCAAAAGTATGGTTTAACTCTGTTAGCTTAATGAACATATCAGAAATAAGTTTCACACAATGCTTCTGTGAAGTTTTTATTTGAAGATATTATTTTTCCCAATAGAGGCCTCTTAGCGCTCAGAATGTCCAATTGCAGTTTCTACAGAAAGAGTGTTTCAGAAAGGCTCAATCAAAAGTAAGGTTCAACTCTGTTAGTTGAATGCACAGAACAGAAAGAAGATTCATACAATGCTTCTGTGTAGTTTATATTTGAACATATTCTTTTTTCCACTCTTACCCACTTAGCGCTACGAATGTCCAGTTGCATTTTCTACAGACAGAGTGTTTCAAAACTGCTCAATCAAAAGTATGGTTTAACTCTGTTAGCTGAATGCTCAGATCAGAAAGAAGTTTCACAGAATGCTTCTGTGTAGTTTATATTTGAATATATTCCTTTTTCCACTACTACTCTCTTAGCGCTCCAAATGTCCAGTTGCATTTTCTACAGAAAGAGTCTTCAGATCTGCTCAATCAAAAGTATGGTTTAACTCTGCTAGCTGAATGCACAGATCAGAAAGAAGTTTCACAGAATGATTCTGTGTAGTTTATATTTGGAGACATTCCTTTTTCCACTATTACCCTCTTAGCGCTCCGAATCTCCACTTGCATTTTCTACAGAAAGAGTGTTTCAGAACGGCTCAATCAAAACTAAGGTTCAACTCTTTTAGTTGAACAAACAGAACAGAAAGAAGTTTCACACAATTCTTCTGTGTAGTTTTTATTTGTAGACATTCTTTTGCCCAATATAGGCCTCCTAGCGCTCAGAATGTCCAATTGCAGTTTCTACAGAAAGAGTGTTTCAGAACGGCTCAATCAAAAGTAAGGTTCAACTCTGTTAGTTGAATGCACAGAACAGAAAGAAGTTTCATACAATGCTTCTGTGTAGTTTATATTTGAACATATTCTTTTTTCCACTATTACCCACTTAGCGCTACGAATGTCCAGTTGTATTTTCTACAGAGAGAGTGTTTCAAAACTGCTCAATCAAAAGTATGGTTTAACTCTGTTAGCTGAATGCTCAGATCAGAAAGAAGTTTCACAGAATGCTTCTGTGTAGTTTATATTTGAATATATTCCTTTTTCCACTACTACGCTCTTAGCGCTCCAAATGTCCAGTTGCATTTTCTACAGAAAGAGTGTTCAGATCTGCTCAATCAAAAGTATGGTTTAACTCTGTTAGCTGAATGCACAGATCAGAAAGAAGTTTCACCGAACGATTCTGTGTAGTTTATATTTGAAGACATTCCTTTTTCCACTATTACCCTCTTAGCGCTCCGAATCTCCACTTGCATTTTCTACAAAAGGAGTGTTTCATAACTGCTCAATCAAAAATATGTTTTATCTCTGTTAACTGAATTTACAGATCAGAAATAAGTTTCACAGAATGCATCTGTGTAGTTTTTATTTGAAGATATTCTTTTTCCCAATGTAGGCCTCTTAGCGCTTAGCATGTCCAATTGCAGTTTCTACAGAAAGAGTGTTTCAGAACGGCTCAATCAAAAGTAAGGTTCAACTCTGTTAGTTCAATGCAGAGAACAGAAAGAATTTTCACAGAATGCTACTGTGTAGTTTATATTTGAATATATTCCTTTTTCCATTATTACCCTCTTAGCGCTCCGAATGTCCACTTGCATTTTCTACAGAAAGAGTGTTCAGAACTGCGCAATCAAAAGTATGGTTTAACTCTGTTAGCTTAATGAACATATCAGAAATAAGTTTCACACAATGCTTCTGTGTAGTTTTTATTTGAAGATATTATTTTTCCCAATAAAGGCCTCTTAGCGCTCAGAATGTCCAATTGCAGTTTCTACAGAAAGAGTGTTTCAGAAAGGCTCAATCAAAAGTAAGGTTCAACTCTGTTAGTTGAATGCACAGAACAGAAAGAAGTTTCATACAATGCTTCTGTGTAGTTTATATTTGAACATATTCTTTTTTCCACTCTTACCCACTTAGCGCTACGAATGTCCAGTTGCATTTTCTACAGACAGAGTGTTTCAAAACTGCTCAATCAAAAGTATGGTTTAACTCTGTTAGCTGAATGCTCAGATCAGAAAGAAGTTTCACAGAATGCTTCTGTGTAGTTTATATTTGAATATATTCTTTTTCCACTAGTACTCTCTTAGCGCTCCAAATGTCCAGTTGCATTTTCTACAGAAAGAGTGTTCAGATCTGCTCAATCAAAAGTATGGTTTAAATCTGTTAGCTGAATGCACAGATCAGAAAGAAGTTTCACAGAATTATTCTGTGTAGTTTATAATTGAATACATTCCTTTTTCCACTATTACCCTCTTAGCGCTCCGAATCTCCACTTGCATTTTCTACAAAAAGAGTGTTTCATAACTGCTCAATCAAAAATATGTTTTATCTCTGTTAACTGAATTTACAGATCATAAATAAGTTTCACAGAATGCATCTGTGTAGTTTTTATTTGAAGATATTCTTTTTCCCAATGTAGGCCTCTTAGCCCTTAGCATGTCCAATTGCAGTTACTACAGAAAGAGTGTTTCAGAACGGCTCAATCAAAAGTAAGGTTCAACTCTGTTAGTTAAATGCACAGAACAGAAGGAATTTTCACGGAATGCTACTGTGTAGTTTATATTTGAATATATTCCTTTTTCCACTATTACCCTCTTAGCGCTCCGAATGTCCACTTGCATTTTCTACAGAAAGAGTGTTCAGAACTGCGCAATCAAAAGTATGGTTTAACTCTGTTAGCTTAATGAACATATCAGAAATAAGTTTCACACAATGCTTCTGTGTAGTTTTTATTTGAAGATATTATTTTTCCCAATAGAGGCCTCTTAGCGCTCAGAATGTCCAATTGCAGTTTCTACAGAAGGAGTGTTTCAGAAAGGCTCAATCAAAAGTAAGGTTCAACTCTGTTAGTTGAATGCACAGAACAGAAAGAAGTTTAATACAATGCTTCTGTGTAGTTTATATTTGAACATATTCTTTTTTCCACTCTTACCCACTTAGCGCTACGAATGTCCAGTTGCATTTTCTACAGACAGAGTGTTTCAAAACTGCTCAATCAAAAGTATGGTTTAACTCTGTTAGCTGAATGCTCAGATCAGAAAGAAGTTTCACAGAATGCTTCTGTGTAGTTTATATTTGAATGTATTCCTTTTTCCACTACTACTCTCTTAGCGCTCCAAATGTCCAGTTGCATTTTCTACAGAAAGAGTCTTCAGATCTGCTCAATCAAAAGTATGGTTTAACTCTGTTAGCTGAATGCACAGATCAGAAAGAAGTTTCACAGAATGATTCTGTGTAGTTTATATTTGGAGACATTCCTTTTTCCACTATTACCCTCTTAGCGCTCCGAATCTCCACTTGCATTTTCTACAGAAAGAGTGTTTCAGAACGGCTCAATCAAAACTAAGGTTCAACTCTTTTAGTTGAACAAACAGAACAGAAAGAAGTTTCACACAATTCTTCTGTGTAGTTTTTATTTGTAGACATTCTTTTTCCCAATATAGGCCTCCTAGCGCTCAGAATGTCCAATTGCAGTTTCTACAGAAAGAGTGTTTCAGAACGGCTCAATCAAAAGTAAGGTTCAACTCTGTTAGTTGAATGCACAGAACAGAAAGAAGTTTCATACAATGCTTCTGTGTAGTTTATATTTGAACATATTCTTTTTTCCACTATTACCCACTTAGCGCTAGGAATGTCCAGTTGTATTTTCTACAGAGAGAGTGTTTCAAAACAGCTCAATCAAAAGTATGGTTTAACTCTGTTAGCTGAATGCTCAGATCAGAAAGAAGTTTCACAGAATGCTTCTGTGTAGTTTATATTTGAATATATTCCTTTTTCCACTACTACTCTCTTAGCGCTCCAAATGTCCAGTTGCATTTTCTACAGAAAGAGTGTTCTGATCTGCTCTATCAAAAGTATGGTTTAACTCTGTTAGCTGAATGCACAGATCAGAAAGAAGTTTCACAGAATGATTCTGAGTAGTTTATATTTGGAGACATTCCTTTTTCCACTATTACCTTCTTAGCGCTCCGAATCTCCACTTGAATTTTCTACAGAAAGAGTTTCTCAGAACGGCTCAATCAAAACTAATGTTCAAATCTTTTAGTAGAACAAATAGAACAGAAAGAAGTTTCACACAATTCTTCTGTGTAGTTTATATTTGTAGACATTCTTTTTCCCAATATAGGCCTCCTAGCGCTCAGAATGTCCAGTTGCAGTTTCTACAGAAAGAGTGTTTCAGAACGGCTCAATCAAAAGTAAGGTTCAACTCTGTTAGTTGAATGCACAGAACAGAAAGAAGTTTCATACAATGCTTCTGTGTAGTTTATATTTGAACATATTCTTTTTTCCACTATTACCCACTTAGCGCTACGAATGCCCAGTTGCATTTTCTACAGACAGAGTGTTTCAAAACTGCTCAATCAAAAGTATGGTTTAACTCTGTTAGCTGAATGCTCAGATCAGAAAGAAGTTTCACAGAATGCTTCTGTGTAGTTTATATTTGAATATATTCCTTTTTCCACTACTACGCTCTTAGCGCTCCAAATGTCCAGTTGCATTTTCTACAGAAAGAGTGTTCAGATCTGCTCAATCAAAAGTATGGTTTAACTCTGTTAGCTGAATGCACAGATCAGAAAGAAGTTTCACCGAATGATTCTGTGTAGTTTATATTTGAAGACATTCCTTTTTCCACTATTACCCTCTTAGCGCTCCGAATCTCCACTTGCATTTTCTACAAAAAGAGTGTTTCATAACTGCTCAATCAAAAATATGTTTTATCTCTGTTAACTGAATTTACAGATCAGAAATAAGTTTCACAGAATGCATCTGTGTAGTTTTTATTTGAAGATATTCTTTTTCCCAATGTAGGCCTCTTAGCGCTTAGCATGTCCAATTGCAGTTTCTACAGAAAGAGTGTTTCAGAACGGCTCAATCAAAAGTAAGGTTCAACTCTGTTAGTTGAATGCACAGAACAGAAAGTATTTTCACAGAATGCTACTGTGTAGTTTATATTTGAATATATTCCTTTTTCCACTATTACCCTCTTAGCGCTCCGAATGTCCACTTGCATTTTCTACAGAAAGAGTGTTCAGAACTGTGCATTCAAAAGTATGGTTTAACTCTGTTAGCTTAATGAACATATCAGAAATAAGTTTCACACAATGCTTCTGTGTAGTTTTTATTTGAAGATATTATTTTTCCCAATAGAGGCCTCTTAGCGCTCAGAATGTCCAATTGCAGTTTCTACAGAAAGAGTGTTTCAGAAAGGCTCAATCAAAAGTAAGGTTCAACTCTGTTAGTTGAATGCACAGAACAGAAAGAAGTTTCATACAATGCTTCTGTGTAGTTTATATTTGAACATATTCTTTTTTCCACTCTTACCCACTTAGCGCTACGAATGTCCAGTTGCATTTTCTACAGACAGAGTGTTTCAAAACTGCTCAATCAAAAGTATGGTTTAACTCTGTTAGCTGAATACTCAGATCAGAAAGAAGTTTCACAGAATGCTTCTGTGTAGTTTATATTTGAATATATACCTTTTTCCACTACTACTCTCTTAGCGCTCCGAAGGTCCACTTGCATTTTCTACAGAAAGAGAGTTCAGATCTGCTCAATCAAAAGTATGGTTTAACTCTGTTAGCTGAATGCACAGATCAGAAAGAAGTTTCACAGAATGATTCTGTGTAGTTTATATTTGGAGACATTCCTTTTTCCACTATTACCCTCTTAGCGCACCGAATCTCCACTTGCATTTTCTACAGAAAGAGTGTCTCAGAACGGCTCAATCAAAACTAAGGTTCAACTCTTTTAGTTGAACAAACAGAACAGAAAGAAGTTTCACACAATTCTTCTGTGTAGTTTTTATTTGTAGACATTCTTTTTCCCAATATAGGCCTCCTAGCGCTCAGAATGTCCAATTGCAGTTTCTACAGAAAGAGTGTTTCAGAACGGCTCAATCAAAAGTAAGGTTCAACTCTGTTAGTTGAATGCACAGAACAGAAAGAAGTTTCATACAATGCTTCTGTGTAGTTTATATTTGAACATATTCTTTTTTCCACTATTACCCACTTAGCGCTACGAATGTCCAGTTGTATTTTCTACAGAGAGAGTGTTTCAAAACTGCTCAATCAAAAGTATGGTTTAACTCTGTTAGCTGAATGCTCAGATCAGAAAGAAGTTTCACAGAATGCTTCTGTGTAGTTTATATTTGAATATATTCCTTTTTCCACTACTACGCTCTTAGCGCTCCAAATGTCCAGTTGCATTTTCTACAGAAAGAGTGTTCAGATCTGCTCAATCAAAAGTATGGTTTAACTCTGTTAGCTGAATGCACAGATCAGAAAGAAGTTTCACCGAATTATTCTGTGTAGTTTATATTTGAAGACATTCCTTTTTCCACTATTACCCTCTTAGCGCTCCGAATCTCCACTTGCATTTTCTACAAAAAGAGTGTTTCATAACTGCTCAATCAAAAATATGTTTTATCTCTGTTAACTGAATTTACAGATCAGAAATAAGTTTCACAGAATGCATCTGTGTAGTTTTTATTTGAAGATATTCTTTTTCCCAATGTAGGCCTCTTAGCGCTTAGCATGTCCAATTGCAGTTTCTACAGAAAGAATGTTTCAGAACGGCTCAATCAAAAGTAAGGTTCAACTCTGTTAGTTCAATGCACAGAACAGAAAGAATTTTCACAGAATGCTACTGTGTAGTTTATATTTGAATATATTCCTTTTTCCATTATTACCGTCTTAGCGCTCCGAATGTCCACTTGCATTTTCTACAGAAAGAGTGTTCAGAACTGCGCAATCAAAAGTATGGTTTAACTCTGTTAGCTTAATGAACATATCAGAAATAAGTTTCACACAATGCTTCTGTGTAGTTTTTATTTGAAGATATTATTTTTCCCAATAAAGGCCTCTTAGCGCTCAGAATGTCCAATTGAAGTTTCTACAGAAAGAGTGTTTCAGAAAGGCTCAATCAAAAGTAAGGTTCAACTCTGTTAGTTGAATGCACAGAACAGAAAGAAGTTTCATACAATGCTTCTGTGTAGTTTATATTTGAACATATTCTTTTTTCCACTCTTACCCACTTAGCGCTACGAATGTCCAGTTGCATTTTCTACAGACAGAGTGTTTCAAAACTGCTCAATCAAAAGTATGGTTTAATTCTGTTAGCTGAATGCTCAGATCAGAAAGAAGTTTCACAGAATGCTTCTGTGTAGTTTATATTTGAATACATTCCTTTTTCCACTAGTACTCTCTTAGCGCTCCAAATGTCCAGTTGCATTTTCTACAGAAAGAGTGTTCAGATCTGCTCAATCAAAAGTATGGTTTAACTCTGTTAGCTGAATGCACAGATCAGAAAGAAGTTTCACAGAATGATTCTGTGTAGTTTATATGTGGAGACATTCCTTTTTCCACTATTACCCTCTTAGCGCTCCGAATCTCCACTTGCATTTTCTACAGAAAGAGTGTTTCAGAACGGCTCAATCAAAACTAAGTTTCAACTCTTTTAGTTGAACAAACAGAACAGAAAGAAGTTTCACACAATTCTTCTGTGTAGTTTATATTTGTAGACATTCTTTTTCCCAATATAGGCCTCCTAGCGCTCAGAATGTCCAATTGCAGTTTCTACAGAAAGAGTGTTTCAGAACGGCTCAATCAAAAGTAAGGTTCAACTCTGTTAGTTGAATGCACAGAACAGAAATAAGTTTCATACAATGCTTCTGTGTAGTTTATATTTGAACATATTCTTTTTTCCACTATTACCCACTTAGCGCTACGAATGTCCAGTTGCATTTTCTACAGACAGAGTGTTTCAAAACTGCTCAATCAAAAGTATGGTTTAACTCTGTTAGCTGAATGCTCAGATCAGAAAGAAGTTTCACAGAATGCTTCTGTGTAGTTTATATTTGAATATATTCCTTTTTCCACTACTACGCTCTTAGCGCTCCAAATGTCCAGTTGCATTTTCTACAGAAAGAGTGTTCAGATCTGCTCAATCAAAAGTATGGTTTAACTCTGTTAGCTGAATGCACAGATCAGAAATAAGTTTCACCGAATGATTCTGTGTAGTTTATATTTGAAGACATTCCTTTTTCCACTATTACCCTCTTAGCGCTCCGAATCTCCACTTGCATTTTCTACAAAAAGAGTGTTTCATAACTGCTCAATCAAAAATATGTTTTATCTCTGTTAACTGAATTTACAGATCAGAAATAAGTTTCACAGAATGCATCTGTGTAGTTTTTATTTGAAGATATTCTTTTTCCCAATGTAGGCCTCTTAGCACTTAGCATGTCCAATTGCAGTTTCTACAGAAAGAGTGTTTCAGAACGGCTCAATCAAAAGTAAGGTTCAACTCTGTTAGTTGAATGCACAGAACAGAAAGTATTTTCACAGAATGCTACTGTGTAGTTTATATTTGAATATATTCCTTTTTCCACTATTACCCTCTTAGCGCTCCGAATGTCCACTTGCATTTTCTACAGAAAGAGTGTTCAGAACTGCGCATTCAAAAGTATGGTTTAACTCTGTTAGCTTAATGAACATATCAGAAATAAGTTTCACACAATGCTTCTGTGTAGTTTTTATTTGAAGATATTATTTTTCCCAATAGAGGCCTCTTAGCGCTCAGAATGTCCAATTGCAGTTTCTACAGAAAGAGTGTTTCAGAAAGGCTCAATCAAAAGTAAGGTTCAACTCTGTTAGTTGAATGCACAGAACAGAAAGAAGTTTCATACAATGCTTCTGTGTAGTTTATATTTGAACATATTCTTTTTTCCACTATTACCCACTTAGCGCTATGAATGTCCAGTTGCATTTTCTACAGACAGAGTGTTTCAAAACTGCTCAATCAAAAGTATGGTTTAACTCTGTTAGCTGAATACTCAGATCAGAAAGAAGTTTCACAGAATGCTTCTGTGTAGTTTATATTTGAATATATACCTTTTTCCACTACTACTCTCTTAGCGCTCCGAAGGTCCACTTGCATTTTCTACAGAAAGAGAGTTCAGATCTGCTCAATCAAAAGTATGGTTTAACTCAGTTAGCTGAATGCACAGATCAGAAAGAAGTTTCACAGAATGATTCTGTGTAGTTTATATTTGGAGACATTCCTTTTTCCACTATTACCCTCTTAGCGCTCCGAATCTCCACTTGCATTTTCTACAGAAAGAGTGTTTCAGAACGGCTCAATCAAACTAAGGTTCAACTCTTTTAGTTGAACAAACAGAGCAGAAAGAAGTTTCACACAATTCTTCTGTGTAGTTTTTATTTGTAGACATTCATTTTCCAATATAGGCCTCTTAGCGCTCAGAATGTCCAATTGCAGTTTCTAGAGAAAGAGTGTTTCAGAACGGCTCAATCAAAAGTAAGGTTCAACTCTGTTAGTTGAATGCACAGAACAGAAAGAGGTTTCATACAATGCTTCTGTGTAGTTTATATTTGAACATATTCTTTTTTCCACTATTACCCACTTAGCGCTACGAATGTCCAGTTGCATTTTCTACAGACAGAGTGTTTCAAAACTGCTCAATCAAAAGTATGGTTTAACTCTGTTAGCTGAATGCTCAGATCAGAAAGAAGTTTCACAGAATGCTTCTGTGTAGTTTATATTTGAAAATATTCCTTTTTCCACTACTACGCTCTTAGCGCTCCAAATGTCCAGTTGCATTTTCTACAGAAAGAGTGTTCAGATCTGCTCAATCAAAAGTATGGTTTAACTCTGTTAGCTGAATGCACAGATCAGAAAGAAGTTTCACCGAATGATACTGTGTAGTTTATATTTGAAGACATTCCTTTTTCCACTATTACCCTCTTAGCGCTCCGAATCTCCACTTGCATTTTCTACAGAAAGAGTGTTTCAGAACGTCTCAATCAAAACTAAGGTTCAATTCTTTTAGTTGAACAAACAGAACAGAAAGAAGTTTCACACAATCCTTCTGTGTAGTTTTTATTTGTAGACATTCTTTATCCCAATATAGGCCTCTTAGCGCTCAGAATGTCTAATTGCAGTTTCTACAGAAAGAGTGTTTCAGAACGGCTCAATCAAAAGTAAGGTTCAACTCTGTTAGTTGAATGCACAGAACAGAAAGAAGTTTCATACAATGCTTCTGTGTAGTTTATATTTGAACATATTCTTTTTTCCACTATTACCCACTTAGCGCTACGAATGTCCAGTTTCATTTTCTACAGATAGAGTGTTTCAAAACTGCTCAATCAAATGTATGGTTTAACTCTGTCAGCTGAATGCTCAGATCAGAAAGAAGTTTCACAGAATGCTTCTGTGTAGTTTATATTTGAATATATTCCATTTTCCACTACTACGCTCTTAGCGCTCCAAATGTCCAGTTGCATTTTCTACAGAAAGAGTGTTCAGATCTGCTCAATCAAAAGTATGGTTTAACTCTGTTGGCTGAATGCACAGATCAGAAAGAAATTTCACCGAATGATTCTGTGTAGTTTATATTTGAAGACATTCCTTTTTCCACTATTACCCGCTTAGCGCTCCAAATCTCCACTTCCATTTTCTACAAAAAGAGTGTTTCATAACTGCTCAATCAAAAATATATTTTATCTCTGTTAACTGAATTTACAGATCAGAAATAAGTTTCACAGAATGCATCTGTGTAGTTTTTATTTGAAGATATTCTTTTTCCCAATGTAGGCCTCTTAGCGCTTAGCATGTCCAATTGCAGTTTCTACAGAAAGAGTGTTTCAGAACGGCTCAATCAAAAGTAGGGTTCAACTCTGTTAGTTGAATGCACAGAACAGAAAGAATTTTCACAGAATGCTACTGTGTTGTTTATATTTGAATATATTCCTTTTTCCACTATTACCCTCTTAGCGCTCCGAATGTCCACTTGCATTTTCTACAGAAAGAGTGTTCAGAACTGCGCAATCCAAAGTATGGTTTAACTCTGTTAGCTTAATGAACATATCAGAAATAAGTTTCACACAATGCTTCTGTGTAGTTTTTATTTGAAGATATTTTTTTTCCCAATAGAGGCCTCTTAGCGCTCAGAATGTCCAATTGCAGTTTCTACAGAGTGTTTCAGAAAGGCTCAATCAAAAGTAAGGTTCAACTGTGTTAGTTGAATGCACAGAACAGAAAGAAGTTTCATACAATGCTTCTGTGTAGTTTATATTTGAACATATTCTTTTTTCCACTCTTACCCACTTAGCGCTACGAATGTCCAGTTGCATTTTCTACAGACAGAGTGTTTCAAAACTGCTCAATCAAAAGTATGGTTTAACTCTGTTAGCTGAATGCTCAGATCAGAAAGAAGTTTCACAGAATGCTTCTGTGTAGTTTATATTTGAATATATTCCTTTTTCCACTACTACTCTCTTAGCGCTACAAATGTCCAGTTGCATTTTCTACAGAAAGAGTGTTCAGATCTGCTCAATCAAAAGTATGGTTTAACTCTGTTAGCTGAATGCACAGATCAGAAAGAAGTTTCACCGAATGATTCTGTGTAGTTTATATTTGAAGACATTCCTTTTTCCACTATTACCCTCTTAGCGCTCCGAATCTCCACTTGCATTTTCTACAAAAAGAGTGTTTCATAACTGCTCAATCAAAAATATGTTTTATCTCTGTTAACTGAATTTACAGATCAGAAATAAGTTTCACAGAATGCATCTGTGTAGTTTTTATTTGAAGATATTCTTTTTCCCAATGTAGGCCTCTTAGCGCTTAGCATGTCCAATTGCAGTTTCTACAGAAAGAGTGTTTCAGAACGGCTCAATCAAAATTAAGGTTCAACCCTGTTAGTTGAATGCACAGAACAGAAAGAATTTTCACAGAATGCTACTGTGTTGTTTATATTTGAATATATTGCTTTTTCCACTATTACCCTCTTAGCGCTCCGAATGTCCACTTGCATTTTCTACAGAAAGAGTGTTCAGAACTGCGCAATCCAAAGTATGGTTTAACTCTGTTAGCTTAATGAACATATCAGAAATAAGTTTCACACAATGCTTCTGTGTAGTTTTTATTTGAAGATATTATTTTTCCCAATAGAGGCCTCTTAGCGCTCAGAATGTCCAATTGCAGTTTCTACAGAGTGTTTCAGAAAGGCTCAATCAAAAGTAAGGTTCAACTCTGTTAGTTGAATGCACAGAACCGAAAGAAGTTTCATACAATGCTTCTGTGTAGTTTATATTTGAACATATTCTTTTTTCCACTATTACCCACTTAGCGCTACGAATATCCAGTTGCATTTTCTACAGACAGAGTGTTTCAAAACTGCTCAATCAAAAGTATGGTTTAACTCTGTTAGCTGAATGCTCAGATCAGAAAGAAGTTTCACAGAATGCTTCTGTGTAGTTTATATTTGAATATATTCCTTTTTCCACTACTACTCTCTTAGCGCTCCAAATGTCCAGTTGCATTTTCTACAGAAAGAGTGTTCAGATCTGCTCAATCAAAAGTATGGTTTAACTCTGTTAGCTGAATGCACAGATCAGAAAGAAGTTTCACCGAATGATTCTGTGTAGTTTATATTTGAAGACATTCCTTTTTCCACTATTACCCTCTTAGCGCTCCGAATCTCCACTTGCATTTTCTACAAAAAGAGTGTTTCATAACTGCTCAATCAAAAATATGTTTTATCTCTGTTAACTGAATTTACAGATCAGAAATAAGTTTCACAGAATGCATCTGTGTAGTTTTTATTTGAAGATATTCTTTTTCCCAATGTAGGCCTCTTAGCGCTTAGCATGTCCAATTGCAGTTTCTACAGAAAGAGTGTTTCAGAACGGCTCAATCAAAATTAAGGTTCAACCCTGTTAGTTGAATGCACAGAACAGAAAGAATTTTCACAGAATGCTACTGTGTTGTTTATATTTGAATATATTGCTTTTTCCACTATTACCCTCTTAGCGCTCCGAATGTCCACTTGCATTTTCTACAGAAAGAGTGTTCAGAACTGCGCAATCCAAAGTATGGTTTAACTCTGTTAGCTTAATGAACATATCAGAAATAAGTTTCACACAATGCTTCTGTGTAGTTTTTATTTGAAGATATTATTTTTCCCAATAGAGGCCTCTTAGCGCTCAGAATGTCCAATTGCAGTTTCTACAGAGTGTTTCAGAAAGGCTCAATCAAAAGTAAGGTTCAACTCTGTTAGTTGAATGCACAGAACCGAAAGAAGTTTCATACAATGCTTCTGTGTAGTTTATATTTGAACATATTCTTTTTTCCACTATTACCCACTTAGCGCTACGAATATCCAGTTGCATTTTCTACAGACAGAGTGTTTCAAAACTGCTCAATCAAAAGTATGGTTTAACTCTGTTAGCTGAATGCTCAGATCAGAAAGAAGTTTCACAGAATGCTTCTGTGTAGTTTATATTTGAATATATTCCTTTTTCCACTACTACTCTCTTAGCGCTCCAAATGTCCAGTTGCATTTTCTACAGAAAGAGTGTTCAGATCTGCTCAATCAAAAGTATGGTTTAACTCTGTTAGCTGAATGCACAGATCAGAAAGAAGTTTCACAGAATGATTCTGTGTAGTTTATATTTGGAGACATTCCTTTTTCCACTATTACCCTCTTAGCGCTCCGAATCTCCACTTGCATTTTCTACAGAAAGAGTGTTTCAGAACGGCTCAATCAAAACAAAGGTTCAACTCTTTTAGTTGAACAAACAGAACAGAAAGTAGTTTCACACAATTCTTCTGCGTAGTTTTTATTTGTAGACATTCTTTTTCCCAATATAGGCCTCTTAGTGCTCAGAATGTCCAATTGCAGTTTCTACAGAAAGAGTGTTTAAGAACGGCTCAATCAAAAGTAAGGTTCAACTCTGTTAGTTGAATGCACAGAACGGAAAGAACTTTCACAGAATGCTTCTGTGTAGTTTATATTTGAACATATTCTTTTTTCCACTCTTACCCACTTAGCGCTACGAATGTCCAGTTGCATTTTCTACAGACAGAGTGTTTCAAAACTGCTCAATCAAAAGTATGGTTTAACTCTGTTAGCTGAATGCTCAGATCAGAAAGAAGTTTCACAGAATGCTTCTGTGTAGTTTATATTTGAATATATTCCATTTTCCACTACTACGCTCTTAGCGCTCCAAATGTCCAGTTGCATTTTCTACAGAAAGAGTGTTCAGATCTGCTCAATCAAAAGTATGGTTTAACTCTGTTGGCTGAATGCACAGATCAGAAAGAAATTTCACCGAATGATTCTGTGTAGTTTATATTTGAAGACATTCCTTTTTCCACTATTACCCGCTTAGCGCTCCAAATCTCCACTTCCATTTTCTACAAAAAGAGTGTTTCATAACTGCTCAATCAAAAATATATTTTATCTCTGTTAACTGAATTTACAGATCAGAAATAAGTTTCACAGAATGCATCTGTGTAGTTTTTATTTGAAGATATTCTTTTTCCCAATGTAGGCCTCTTAGCGCTTAGCATGTCCAATTGCAGTTTCTACAGAAAGAGTGTTTCAGAACGGCTCAATCAAAAGTAGGGTTCAACTCTGTTAGTTGAATGCACAGAACAGAAAGAATTTTCACAGAATGCTACTGTGTAGTTTATATTTGAATATATTCCTTTTTCCACTATTACCCTCTTAGCGCTCCGAATGTCCACTTGCATTTTCTACAGAAAGAGTGTTCAGAACTGCGCAATCCAAAGTATGGTTTAACTCTGTTAGCTTAATGAACATATCAGAAATAAGTTTCACACAATGCTTCTGTGTAGTTTTTATTTGAAGATATTATTTTTCCCAATAGAGGCCTCTTAGCGCTCAGAATGTCCAATTGCAGTTTCTACAGAGTGTTTCAGAAAGGCTCAATCAAAAGTAAGGTTCAACTCTGTTAGTTGAATGCACAGAACAGAAAGAAGTTTCATACAATGCTTCTGTGTAGTTTATATTTGAACATATTATTTTTCCACTATTACCCACTTAGCGCTACGAATGTCCAGTTGCATTTTCTACAGACAGAGTGTTTCAAAACTGCTCAATCAAAAGTATGGTTTAACTCTGTTAGCTGAATGCTCAGATCAGAAAGAAGTTTCACAGAATGCTTCTGTGTAGTTTATATTTGAATATATTCCTTTTTCCACTACTACTCTCTTAGCGCTCCAAATGTCCAGTTGCATTTTCTACAGAAAGAGTGTTCAGATCTGCTCAATCAAAAGTATGGTTTAACTCTGTTAGCTGAATGCACAGATCAGAAAGAAGTTTCACAGAATGATTCTGTGTAGTTTATATTTGGAGACATTCCTTTTTCCACTATTACCCTCTTAGCGCTCCGAATCTCCACTTGCATTTTCTACAGAAAGAGTGTTTCAGAACGGCTCAATCAAAACTAAGGTTCAATTCTTTTAGTTGAACAAAGAGAACAGAAAGAAGTTTCACACAATCCTTCTGTGTAGTTTTTATTTGTAGACATTCTTTATCCCAATATAGGCCTCTTAGCGCTCAGAATGTCTAATTGCAGTTTCTACAGAAAGAGTGTTTCAGAACGGCTCAATCAAAAGTAAGGTTCAACTCTGTTAGTTGAATGCACAGAACGGAAAGAAGTTTCATACAATGCTTCTGTGTAGTTTATATTTGAACATATTCTTTTTTCCACTATTACCCACTTAGCGCTACGAATGTCCAGTTGAATTTTCTACAGACAGAGTGTTTCAAAACTGCTCAATCAAAAGTATGGTTTAACTCTGTCAGCTGAATGCTCAGATCAGAAAGAAGTTTCACAGAATGCTTCTGTGTAGTTTATATTTGAATATATTCCATTTTCCACTACTACGCTCTTAGCGCTCCAAATGTCCATTTGCATTTTCTACAGAAAGAGTGTTCAGATCTGCTCAATCAAAAGTATGGTTTAACTCTGTTAGCTGAATGCACAGATCAGAAAGAAGTTTCACCGAATGATTCTGTGTAGTTTATATTTGAAGACATTCCTTTTTCCACTATTACCCTCTTAGCGCTCCAAATCTCCACTTGCATTTTCTACAAAAAGAGTGTTTCATAACTGCTCAATCAAAAATATATTTTATCTCTGTTAACTGAATTTACAGATCAGAAATAAGTTTCACAGAATGCATCTGTGTAGTTTTTATTTGAAGATATTCTTTTTCCCAATGTAGGCCTCTTAGCGCTTAGCATGTCCAATTGCAGTTTCTACAGAAAGAGTGTTTCAGAACGGCTCAATCAATAGTAGGGTCCAACTCTGTTAGTTGAATGCACAGAACAGAAAGAATTTTCACAGAATGCTACTGTGTAGTTTATATTTGAATATATTCCTTTTTCCACTATTACCCTCTTAGCGCTCCGAATGTCCACTTGCATTTTCTACAGAAAGAGTGTTCAGAACTGCGCAATCAAAAGTATGGTTTAACTCTGTTAGCTTAATGAACATATCAGAAATAAGTTTCACACAATGCTTCTGTGTAGTTTTTATTTGAAGATATTATTTTTCCCAATAGAGGCCTCTTAGCGCTCAGAATGTCCAATTGCAGTTTCTACAGAAAGAGTGTTTCAGAAAGGCTCAATCAAAAGTAAGGTTCAACTCTGTTAGTTGAATGCACAGAACAGAAAGAAGTTTCATACAATGCTTCTGTGTAGCTTATATTTGAACATATTCTTTTTTCCACTATTACCCACTTAGCGCTACGAATGTCCAGTTGCATTTTCTACAGACAGAGTGTTTCAAAACTGCTCAATTAAAAGTATGGTTTAACTCTGTTAGCTGAATGCTCAGATCAGAAAGAAGTTTCACAGAATGTTTCTGTGTAGTTTATATTTGAATATATTCCTTTTTCCACTACTACTCTCTTAGCGCTCCAAATGTCCAGTTGCATTTTCTACAGAAAGAGTGTTCAGATCTGCTCAATCAAAAGTATGGTTTAAGTCTGTTAGCTGAATGCACAGATCAGAAAGAAGTTTCACAGAATGATTCTGTGTAGTTTATATTTGGAGACATTCCTTTTTCCACTATTACCCTCTTAGCGCTCCGAATGTCCACTTGCATTTTCTACAGAAAGAGTGTTCAGAACTGCGCAATCAAAGGTATGGTTTAACTCTTTTAGCTTAATGAACATATCAGAAATATGTTTCACACAATGCTTCTGTGTAGTTTTTATTTGAAGATATTATTTTTCCCAATAGAGGCCTCTTAGCGCTCAGAATGTCCAATTGCAGTTTCTACAGAAAGAGTGTTTCAGAAAGGCTCAATCAAAAGTAAGGTTCAACTCTGTTAGTTGAATGCACAGAACAGAAAGAAGTTTCATACAATGCTTCTGTGTAGTTTATATTTGAACTTATTCTTTTCTCCACTATTACCCACTTAGCGCTACGAATGTCCAGTTGCATTTTCTACAGACAGAGTGTTTCAAAACTGCTCAATCAAAAGTATGGTTTAACTCTGTTAGCTGAATGCTCAGATCAGAAAGAAGTTTCACAGAATGCTTCTGTGTAGTTTATATTTGAATATATTCCTTTTTCCACTACTACTCTCTTAGCGCTCCAAATGTCCAGTTGCATTTTCTACAGAAAGAGTGTTCAGATCTGCTCAATCAAAAGTATGGTTTAACTCTGTTAGCTGAATGCACAGATCAGAAAGAAGTTTCACAGAATGATTCTGTGTAGTTTATATTTGGAGACATTCCTTTTTCCACTATTACCCTCTTAGCGCTCCGAATCTCCACTTGCATTTTCTACAGAAAGAGTGTTTCAGAACGGCTCAATCAAAACTAAGGTTCTACTCTTTTAGTTGATCAAACAGAACAGAAAGAAGTTTCACACAATTCATCTGTGTAGTTTTTATTTGTAGACATTCTTTTTCCCAATATAGGCCTCTTAGCGCTCAGAATGTCCAATTGCAGTTTCTACAGAAAGAGTGTTTCAGAACGGCTCAATCAAAAGTAAGGTTCAACTCTGTTTGTTGAATGCACAGAACAGAAAGAAGTTTCATACAATGCTTCTGTGTAGTTTATATTTGAACATATTCTTTTTTCCACTATTACCCACTTAGCGCTACGAATGTCCAGTTGCATTTTCTACAGACAGAGTGTTTCAAAACTGCTCAATCAAAAGTATGGTTTAACTCTGTTAGCTGAATGCTCAGATCAGAAAGAAGTTTCACAGAATGCTTCTGTGTAGTTTATATTTGAATATATTCCTTTTTCCACTACTACTCTCTTAGCGCTCCAAATGTCCAGTTGCATTTTCTACAGAAAGAGTGTTCAGATCTGCTCAATCAAAAGTATGGTTTAACTCTGTTAGCTGAATGCACAGATCAGAAAGAAGTTTCACAGAATGATTCTGTGTAGTTTATATTTGGAGACATTCCTTTTTCCACTATTACCCTCTTAGCGCTCCGAATCTCCACTTGCATTTTCTACAGAAAGAGTGTTTCAGAACGGCTCAATCAAAACTAAGGTTCTACTCTTTTAGTTGATCAAACAGAACAGAAAGAAGTTTCACACAATTCATCTGTGTAGTTTTTATTTGTAGACATTCTTTTTCCCAATATAGGCCTCTTAGCGCTCAGAATGTCCAATTGCAGTTTCTACAGAAAGAGTGTTTCAGAACGGCTCAATCAAAAGTAAGGTTCAACTCTGTTTGTTGAATGCACAGAACAGAAAGAAGTTTCATACAATGCTTCTGTGTAGTTTATATTTGAACATATTCTTTTTTCCACTATTACCCACTTAGCGCTACGAATGTCCAGTTGCATTTTCTACAGACAGAGTGTTTCAAAACTGCTCAGTGAAAAGTATGGTTTAACTCTGTTAGCTGAATGCTCAGATCAGAAAGAAGTTTCACAGAATGCTTCTGTGTAGTTTATATTTGAATATATTCCTTTTTCCACTACTACGCTCTTAGTGCTCCAAATGTCCACTTGCATTTTCTACAGAAAGAGTGTTCAGATCTGCTCAATCAAAAGTATGTTTTAACACTGTTAGCTGAATGCACAGATCAGAAAGAAGTTTCACCGAATGATTCTGTGTAGTTTATATTTGAAGACACTCCTTTTTCCACTATTACCCTCTTAGCGCTCCGTATCTCCACTTGCATTTTCTACAAAAAGAGTGTTTCATAACTGCTCAATCAAAAATTTGTTTTATCTCTGTTAACTGAATTTACAGATCAGAAATAAGTTTCACAGAATGCATCTGTGTAGTTTTTATTTGAAGATATTCTTTTTCCCAATGTAGGCCTCTTAGCGCTTAGCATGTCCAATTGCAGTTTCTACAGAAAGAGTGTTTCAGAACGGCTCAATCAAAAGTAAGGTTCAACTCTGTTAGTTGAATGCACAGAACAGAAAGAATTTTCACAGAATGCTACTGTGTAGTTTATATTGGAATATATTCCTTTTTCCACTATTACCCTCTTAGCGCTCCTAATGTCCACTTGCATTTTCTACAGAAAGAGTTTTCAGAACTGCGCAATCCAAAGTATGGTATAACTCTGTTAGCTTAATGAACATATCAGAAATAAGTTTCACACAATGCTTCTGTGTAGTTTTTATTTGAAGATATTATTTTTCCCAATAGAGGCCTCTTAGCGCACAGAATGTCCAATTGCAGTTTCTACAGAAAGAGTGTTTCAGAAAGGCTCAATTCAAAGTAAGGTTCAACTCTGTTAGTTGAATGCACAGAACAGAAAGAAGTTTAATACAATGCTTCTGTGTAGTTTATATTTGAACATATTCTTTTTCTACTATTACCCACTTAGCGCTACGAATGTCCAGTTGCATTTTCTACAGACAGAGTGTTTCAAAACTGCTCAGTGAAAAGTATGGTTTAACTCTGTTAGCTGAATGCTCAGATCAGAAAGAAGTTTCACAGAATGCTTCTGTGTAGTTTATATTTGAATATATTCCTTTTTCCACTACTACGCTCTTAGCGCTCCAAATGTCCAGTTGCATTTTCTACAGAAAGAGTGTTCAGATCTGCTCAATCAAAAGTATGGTTTAACTCTGTTAGCTGAATGCACAGATCAGAAAGAAGTTTCACAGAATGATTCTGTGTAGTTTATATTTGAAGACATTCCTTTCTCCACTATTACCCTCTTAGCACTCCGAATCTCCACTTGCATTTTCTACAAAAAGAGTGTTTCATAACTGCTCAATCAAAAATATGTTTTATCTCTGTTAACTGAGTTTTCAGATCAGAAATAAGTTTCACAGAATGCATCTGTGTAGTTTTTATTTGAAGATATTCTTTTTCCCAATGTAGGCCTCTTAGCGCTTAGCATGTCCAATTGCAGTTTCTACAGAAAGAGTGTTTCAGAACGGCTCAATCAAAAGTAAGGTTCAACTCCATTATCTGAATGCACAGAACAGTAAGAGTTTTCACAGAATGCTACTGTGTAGTTTATATCTGAATATATTCCTTTTTCCACTATTACCCTCTTAGCGCTCCGAATGTCCACTTGCATTTTCTACAGAAAGAGTGTTCAGAACTGCGCAATCAAAAGTATGGTTTAACTCTGTTAGCTTAATGAACATATCAGAAATAAGTTTCACACAATGCTTCTGTGTAGTTTTTATTTGAAGATATTATTTTTCCCAATAGAGGCCTCTTAGCGCTCAGAATGTCCAATTGCAGTTTCTACAGAAAGAGTGTTTCAGAACGGCTCAATCAAAAGTAAGGTTCAACTCTGTTAGTTGAATGCACAGAACAGAAAGAAGTTTCATACAATGCTTCTGTGTAGTTTATATTTGAACATATTCTTTTCTCCACTATTACCCACTTAGCGCTACGAATGTCCAGTTGCATTTTCTACAGACAGAGTGTTTCAAAACTGCTCAATCAAAAGTATGGTTTAACTCTATTAGCTGAATGCTCAGATCAGAAAGAAGTTTCACAGAATGCTTCTGTGTAGTTTATATTTGAATATATTCCTTTTTCCACTACTACTCTCTTAGCGCTCCAAATGTCCAGTTGCATTTTCTACAGAAAGAGTGTTCAGATCTGCTCAATCAAAAGTATGTTTTAACACTGTTAGCTGAATGCACAGATCAGAAAGAAGTTTCACAGAATGATTCTGTGTAGTTTATATTTGGAGACATTCCTTTTTCCACTATTACCCTCTTAGCGCTCCGAATCTCCACTTGCATTTTCTACAGAAAGAGTGTTTCAGAACGGCTCAATCAAAACTAAGGTTCAACTCTTTTAGTTGAACAAACAGAACAGAAAGAAGTTTCACACAATTCTTCTGTGTAGTTTTTATTTGTAGACATTCTTTTTCGCAAAATAGGCCTCTTAGCGCTCAGAATGTCCAATTGCAGTTTCTACAGAAAGAGTGTTTCAGAACGGCTCAATCAAAAGTAAGGTTCAACTCTGTTAGTTGAATGCACAGAACAGAAAGAAGTTTCACAGAATGCTTCTGTGTAGTTTATATTTGAACATATTCTTTTTTCCACTATTACCCACTTAGCGCTACGAATGTCCAGTTGCATTTTCTACAGACAGAGTGTTTCAAAACTGCTCAATCAAAAGTATGGTTTAACTCTGTTAGCTGAATGCTCAGATCAGAAAGAAGTTTCACAGAATGCTTCTGTGTAGTTTATATTTGAATATATTCCTTTTTCCACTACTACGCTCTTAGCGCTCCAAATGTCCAGTTGCATTTTCTACAGAAAGAGTGTTCAGATCTGCTCAATCAAAAGTATGGTTTAACTCTGTTAGCTGAATGCACAGATCAGAAAGAAGTTTCACCGAATGATTCTGTGTAGTTTATATTTGAAGACATTCCTTTTTCCACTATTACCCTCTTAGCGCTCCGAATCTCCACTTGCATTTTCTACAAAAAGAGAGTTTCATAACTGCTCAATCAAAAATATGTTTTATCTCTGTTAACTGAATTTACAGATCAGAAATAAGTTTCACAGAATGCATCTGTGTAGTTTTTATTTGAAGATATTCTTTTTCCCAATGTAGGCCTCTTAGCGCTTAGCATGTCCAATTGCAGTTTCTACAGAAAGAGTGTTTCAGAACGGCTCAATCAAAAGTAAGGTTCAACTCTGTTAGCTGAATGCACAGAACAGAAAGAGTTTTCACAGAATGCTACTGTGTAGTTTATATTTGTATATATTCCTTTTTCCACTATTACCCTCTTAGCGCTCCGAATGTCCACTTGCATTTTCTACAGAAAGAGTGTTCAGAACTGCGCAATCAAAAGTATGGTTTAACTCTGTTAGCTTAATGAACATATCAGAAATAAGTTTCACACAATGCTTCTGTGTAGTTTTTATTTGAAGATATTATTTTTCCCAATAGAGGCCTCTTAGCGCTCAGAATGTCCAATTGCAATTTCTACAGAAAGAGTGTTTCAGAAAGGTTCAATCAAAAGTAAGGTTCAACTCTGTTAGTTGAATGCACAGAACAGAAAGAAGTTTCATACAATGCTTCTCTGTAGTTTATATTTGAAAATATTCTTTTCTCCACTATTACCCAGTTAGCGCTACGAATGTCCAGTTGCATTTTCTACAGACAGAGTGTTTCAAAACTGCTCAATCAAAAGTATGGTTTAACTCTGTTAGCTGAATGCTCAGATCAGAAAGAAGTTTCACAGAATGCTTCTGTGTAATTTATATTTGAATATATTCCTTTTTCCACTACTACTCTCTTAGCGCTCCAAATGTCCAGTTGCATTTTCTACAGAAAGAGTGTTCAGATCTGCTAAATCAAAAGTATGGTTTAACTCTGTTAGCTGAATGCACAGATCAGAAAGAAGTTTCACAGAATGTTTCTGTGTAGTTTATATTTGGAGACATTCCTTTTTCCACTATTACCCTCTTAGCGCTCCGAATCTCCACTTGCATTTTCTACAGAAATAGTGTTTCAGAACGGCTCAATCAAAACTAAGGTTCAATTCTTTTAGTTGAACAAACAGAACAGAAAGAAGTTTCACACAATTCTTCTGTGTAGTTTTTATTTTTAGACATTCTTTTTCCCAATATAGGCCTCTTAGCGCTCAGAATGTCCAATTGCAGTTTCTACAGAAAGAGTGTTTCAGAACGGCTCAATCAAAAGTAAGGTTCAACTCTGTTAGTTGAATGCACAGAACAGAAAGTAGTTTCACAGAATGCTTCTGTGTAGCTTATATTTGAACATATTCTTTTTTCCACTATTACCCACTTAGCGCTACGAATGTCCAGTTGCATGTTCTACAGACAGAGTGTTTCAAATCTGCTCAATCAAAAGTATGGTTTAACTCTGTTAGCTGAATGCTCAGATCAGAAAGAAGTTTCACAGAATGCTTCTGTGTAGTTTATATTTGAATATATTCCTTTTTCCACTACTACGCTCTTAGCGCTCCAAATGTCCAGTTGCATTTGCTACAGAAAGAGTGTTCAGATCTGCTCAATCAAAAGTATGTTTTAACTCTGTTAGCTGAATGCACAGATCAGAAAGAAGTTTCACCGAATGATTCTGTGTAGTTTATATTTGAAGACATTCCTTTTTCCACTATTAACCTCTTAGCGCTCCGAATCTCCACTTGCATTTTCTACAAAAAGAGTGTTTCATAACTGCTCAATCAAAAATATGTTTTATCTCTGTTAACTGAATTTACAGATCAGAAATAAGTTTCACAGAATGCATCTGTGTAGTTTTTATTTGAAGATATTCTTTTTCCCAATATAGGCCTCTTAGCGCATAGCATGTCCAATTGCAGTTTCTACAGAAAGAGTGTTTCAGAACGGCTCAATCAAAAGTAAGGTTCAACTCTGTTAGCTGAATGCACAGAACAGTAAGAGTTTTCACAGAATGCTACTGTGTAGTTTATATTTGAATATATTCCTTTTTCCACTATTACCCTCTTAGCGCTCCGAATGTCCACTTGCATTTTCTACAGAAAGAGTGTTCAGAACTGCGCAATCAAAGGTATGGTTTAACTCTGTTAGCTTAATGAACATATCAGAAATATGTTTCACACAATGCTTCTGTGTAGTTTTTATTTGAAGATATTATTTTTCCCAATAGAGGCCTCTTAGCGCTCAGAATGTCCAATTGCAGTTTCTACAGAAAGAGTGTTTCAGAAAGGCTCAATCAAAAGTAAGGTTCAACTCTGTTAGTTGAATGCACAGAACAGAAAGAAGTTTCATACAATGCTTCTGTGTAGTTTATATTTGAACTTATTCTTTTCTCCACTATTACCCACTTAGCGCTACGAATGTCCAGTTGCATTTTCTACAGACAGAGTGTTTCAAAACTGCTCAATCAAAAGTATGGTTTAACTCTGTTAGCTGAATGCTCAGATCAGAAAGAAGTTTCACAGAATGCTTCTGTGTAGTTTATATTTGAATATATTCCTTTTTCCACTACTACTATCTTAGCGCTACAAATGTCCAGTTGCATTTTCTACCGAAAGAGTGTTCAGAACTGCTGAATCAAAAGTATGGTTTAACTCTGTTAGCTGAATGCACATATCAGAAAGAAGTTTCACAGAATGATTCTGTGTAGTTTATATTTGGAGACATTCCCTTTTCCACTATTTCCCTCTTAGCGCTCCGAATCTCCACTTGCATTTTCTACAGAAAGAGTGTTTCAGAACGGCTCAATCAAAACTAAGGTTCAACTCTTTTAGTTGAACAAACAGAACAGAAAGAAGTTTCACACAATTCTTCTGTGTAGTTTTTATTTGTAGACATTCTTTTTCCCAATATAGGCCTCTTAGCGCTCAGAAAGTCCAATTGCAGTTTCTACAGAAAGAGTGTTTCAGAACGGCTCAATCAAAAGTAAGGTTCAACTCTGTTAGTTGAATGCACAGAACAGCAAGAAGTTTCACAGAATGCTTCTGTGTAGTTTATATTTAACATATTCTTTTTTCCACTAGTACCAACTTAGCGCTACGAATGTCCAGTTGCATTTTCTACAGACAGAGTGTTTCAAAATTGCTCAATCAAAAGTATGGTTTAACTCTGTTAGCTGAATGCTCAGATCAGAAAGAAGTTTCACAGAATGCTTCTGTGTAGTTTATATTTGAATATATTCCTTTTTCCACTACTACGCTCTTAGCGCTCCAAATGTCCAGTTGCATTTTCTACAGAAAGAGTGTTCAGATCTGCTCAATCAAAAGTATGGTTTAACTCTGTTAGCTGAATGCACAGATCAGAAAGAAGTTTCACCGAATGATTCTGTGTAGTTTATATTTGAAGACATTCCTTTTTCCACTATTACCCTCTTAGCGCTCCGAATCTCCACTTGCATTTTCTACAAAAAGAGTGTTTCATAACTGCTCAATCAAAAATATGTTTTATCTCTGTTAACTGAATTTACAGATCAGAAATAAGTTTCACAGAATGCATCTGTGTAGTTTTTATTTGAAGATATTCTTTTTCCCAATGTAGGCCTCTTAGCGCTTAGCATGTCCAATTGCAGTTTCTACAGAAAGACTGTTTCAGAACGGCTCAATCAAAAGTAAGGTTCAACTCTGTTAGCTGAATGCACAGAACAGTAAGAGTTTTCACAGAATGCTACTGTGTAGTTTATATTTGAATATATTCCTTTTTCCACTATTACCCTCTTAGCGCTCCGAATGTCCACTTGCATTTTCTACAGAAAGAGTGTTCAGAACTGCGCAATCAAAAGTATGGTTTAACTCTGTTAGCTTAATGAACATATCAGAAATAAGTTTCACACAATGCTTCTGTGTAGTTTTTATTTGAAGATATTATTTTTCCCAATAGAGGCCTCTTAGCGCTCAGAATGTCCAATTGCAGTTTCTACAGAAAGAGTGTTTCAGAAAGGCTCAATCAAAAGTAAGGTTCAACTCTGTTAGTTGAATGCACAGAACAGAAAGAAGTTTCATACAATGCTTCTGTGTAGTTTATATTTGAACATATTCTTTTTTCCACTATTACCCACTTAGCGCTACGAATGTCCAGTTGCATTTTCTACAGACAGAGTGTTTCAAAACTGCTCAATCAAAAGTATGGTTTAACTCTGTTAGCTGAATGCTCAGATCAGAAAGAAGTTTCACAGAATGCTTCTGTGTAGTTTATATTTGAATATATTCCTTTTTCCACTACTACTCTCTTAGCGCTCCAAATGTCCAGTTGCATTTTCTACAGAAAGAGTGTTCAGATCTGCTGAATCAAAAGTATGGTTTAACTCTGTTAGCTGAATGCACAGATCAGAAAGAAGTTTCACAGAATGATTCTGTGTAGTTTATATTTGGAGACATTCCTTTTTCCACTATTTCCCTCTTAGCCCTCCGAATCTCCACTTGCATTTTCTACAGAAAGAGTGTTTCAGAACGGCTCAATCAAAACTAAGGTTCAACTCTTTTAGTTGAACAAACAGAACAGAAAGAAGTTTCACACAATTCTTCTGTGTAGTTTTTATTTTTAGACATTCTTTTTCCCAATATAGGCCTCTTAGCGCTCAGAATGTCCAATTGCAGTTTCTACAGAAAGAGTGTTTCAGAACGGCTCAATCAAAAGTAAGGTTCAACTCTGTTAGTTGAATGCACAGAACAGAAAGTAGTTTCACAGAATGCTTCTGTGTAGCTTATATTTGAACATATTCTTTTTTCCACTATTACCCACTTAGCGCTACGAATGTCCAGTTGCATGTTCTACAGACAGAGTGTTTCAAATCTGCTCAATCAAAAGTATGGTTTAACTCTGTTAGCTGAATGCTCAGATCAGAAAGAAGTTTCACAGAATGCTTCTGTGTAGTTTATATTTGAATATATTCCTTTTTCCACTACTACGCTCTTAGCGCTCCAAATGTCCAGTTGCATTTGCTACAGAAAGAGTGTTCAGATCTGCTCAATCAAAAGTATGTTTTAACTCTGTTAGCTGAATGCACAGATCAGAAAGAAGTTTCACCGAATGATTCTGTGTAGTTTATATTTGAAGACATTCCTTTTTCCACTATTAACCTCTTAGCGCTCCGAATCTCCACTTGCATTTTCTACAAAAAGAGTGTTTCATAACTGCTCAATCAAAAATATGTTTTATCTCTGTTAACTGAATTTACAGATCAGAAATAAGTTTCACAGAATGCATCTGTGTAGTTTTTATTTGAAGATATTCTTTTTCCCAATATAGGCCTCTTAGCGCATAGCATGTCCAATTGCAGTTTCTACAGAAAGAGTGTTTCAGAACGGCTCAATCAAAAGTAAGGTTCAACTCTGTTAGCTGAATGCACAGAACAGTAAGAGTTTTCACAGAATGCTACTGTGTAGTTTATATTTGAATATATTCCTTTTTCCACTATTACCCTCTTAGCGCTCCGAATGTCCACTTGCATTTTCTACAGAAAGAGTGTTCAGAACTGCGCAATCAAAAGTATGGTTTAACTCTGTTAGCTTAATGAACATATCAGAAATAAGTTTCACACAATGCTTCTGTGTAGTTTTTATTTGAAGATATTATTTTTCCCAATAGAGGCCTCTTAGCGCTCAGAATGTCCAATTGCAGTTTCTACAGAAAGAGTGTTTCAGAAAGGCTCAATCAAAAGTAAGGTTCAACTCTGTTAGTTGAATGCACAGAACAGAAAGAAGTTTCATACAATGCTTCTGTGTAGTTTATATTTGAACATATTCTTTTTTCCACTATTACCCACTTAGCGCTACGAATGTCCAGTTGCATTTTCTACAGACAGAGTGTTTCAAAACTGCTCAATCAAAAGTATGGTTTAACTCTGTTAGCTGAATGCTCAGATCAGAAAGAAGTTTCACAGAATGCTTCTGTGTAGTTTATATTTGAATATATTCCTTTTTCCACTACTACTCTCTTAGCGCTCCAAATGTCCAGTTGCATTTTCTACAGAAAGAGTGTTCAGATCTGCTGAATCAAAAGTATGGTTTAACTCTGTTAGCTGAATGCACAGATCAGAAAGAAGTTTCACAGAATGATTCTGTGTAGTTTATATTTGGAGACATTCCTTTTTCCACTATTTCCCTCTTAGCCCTCCGAATCTCCACTTGCATTTTCTACAGAAAGAGTGTTTCAGAACGGCTCAATCAAAACTAAGGTTCAACTCTTTTAGTTGAACAAACAGAACAGAAAGAAGTTTCACACAATTCTTCTGTGTAGTTTTTATTTGTAGACATTCTTTTTCCCAATATAGGCCTCTTAGCGCTCAGAATGTCCAATTGCAGTTTCTACAGAAAGAGTGTTTCAGAACGGCTCAATCAAAAGTAAGGTTCAACTCTGTTAGTTGAATGCAGAGAACAGCAAGAAGTTTCACAGAATGCTTCTGTGTAGTTTATATTTAACATATTCTTTTTTCCACTATTACCCACTTAGCGCTACGAATGTCCAGTTGCATTTTCTACAGACAGAGTGTTTCAAAACTGCTCAATCAAAAGTATGGTTTAACTCTGTTAGCTGAATGCTCAGATCAGAAAGAAGTTTCACAGAATGCTTCTGTGTAGTTTATATTTGAATATATTCCTTTTTCCACTACTACGCTCTTAGCGCTCCAAATGTCCAGTTGCATTTTCTACAGAAAGAGTGTTCAGATCTGCTCAATCAAAAGTATGGTTTAACTCTGTTAGCTGAATGCACAGATCAGAAAGAAGTTTCACCGAATGATTCTGTGTAGTTTATATTTGAAGACATTCCTTTTTCCACTATTACCCTCTTAGCGCTCCGAATCTCCACTTGCATTTTCTACAAAAAGAGAGTTTCATAACTGCTCAATCAAAAATATGTTTTATCTCTGTTAACTGAATTTACAGATCAGAAATAAGTTTCACAGAATGCATCTGTGTAGTTTTTATTTGAAGATATTCTTTTTCCCAATGTAGGCCTCTTAGCGCTTAGCATGTCCAATTGCAGTTTCTACAGAAAGAGTGTTTCAGAACGGCTCAATCAAAAGTAAGGTTCAACTCTGTTAGCTGAATGCACAGAACAGAAAGAGTTTTCACAGAATGCTACTGTGTAGTTTATATTTGTATATATTCCTTTTTCCACTATTACCCTCTTAGCGCTCCGAATGTCCACTTGCATTTTCTACAGAAAGAGTGTTCAGAACTGCGCAATCAAAAGTATGGTTTAACTCTGTTAGCTTAATGAACATATCAGAAATAAGTTTCACACAATGCTTCTGTGTAGTTTTTATTTGAAGATATTATTTTTCCCAATAGAGGCCTCTTAGCGCTCAGAATGTCCAATTGCAATTTCTACAGAAAGAGTGTTTCAGAAAGGCTCAATCAAAAGTAAGGTTCAACTCTGTTAGTTGAATGCACAGAACAGAAAGAAGTTTCATACAATGCTTCTCTGTAGTTTATATTTGAAAATATTCTTTTCTCCACTATTACCCAGTTAGCGCTACGAATGTCCAGTTGCATTTTCTACAGACAGAGTGTTTCAAAACTGCTCAATCAAAAGTATGGTTTAACTCTGTTAGCTGAATGCTCAGATCAGAAAGAAGTTTCACAGAATGCTTCTGTGTAATTTATATTTGAATATATTCCTTTTTCCACTACTACTCTCTTAGCGCTCCAAATGTCCAGTTGCATTTTCTACAGAAAGAGTGTTCAGATCTGCTAAATCAAAAGTATGGTTTAACTCTGTTAGCTGAATGCACAGATCAGAAAGAAGTTTCACAGAATGTTTCTGTGTAGTTTATATTTGGAGACATTCCTTTTTCCACTATTACCCTCTTAGCGCTCCGAATCTCCACTTGCATTTTCTACAGAAATAGTGTTTCAGAACGGCTCAATCAAAACTAAGGTTCAATTCTTTTAGTTGAACAAACAGAACAGAAAGAAGTTTCACACAATTCTTCTGTGTAGTTTTTATTTTTAGACATTCTTTTTCCCAATATAGGCCTCTTAGCGCTCAGAATGTCCAATTGCAGTTTCTACAGAAAGAGTGTTTCAGAACGGCTCAATCAAAAGTAAGGTTCAACTCTGTTAGTTGAATGCACAGAACAGAAAGTAGTTTCACAGAATGCTTCTGTGTAGCTTATATTTGAACATATTCTTTTTTCCACTATTACCCACTTAGCGCTACGAATGTCCAGTTGCATGTTCTACAGACAGAGTGTTTCAAATCTGCTCAATCAAAAGTATGGTTTAACTCTGTTAGCTGAATGCTCAGATCAGAAAGAAGTTTCACAGAATGCTTCTGTGTAGTTTATATTTGAATATATTCCTTTTTCCACTACTACGCTCTTAGCGCTCCAAATGTCCAGTTGCATTTGCTACAGAAAGAGTGTTCAGATCTGCTCAATCAAAAGTATGTTTTAACTCTGTTAGCTGAATGCACAGATCAGAAAGAAGTTTCACCGAATGATTCTGTGTAGTTTATATTTGAAGACATTCCTTTTTCCACTATTAACCTCTTAGCGCTCCGAATCTCCACTTGCATTTTCTACAAAAAGAGTGTTTCATAACTGCTCAATCAAAAATATGTTTTATCTCTGTTATCTGAATTTACAGATCAGAAATAAGTTTCACAGAATGCATCTGTGTAGTTTTTATTTGAAGATATTCTTTTTCCCAATATAGGCCTCTTAGCGCATAGCATGTCCAATTGCAGTTTCTACAGAAAGAGTGTTTCAGAACGGCTCAATCAAAAGTAAGGTTCAACTCTGTTAGCTGAATGCACAGAACAGTAAGAGTTTTCACAGAATGCTACTGTGTAGTTTATATTTGAATATATTCCTTTTTCCACTATTACCCTCTTAGCGCTCCGAATGTCCACTTGCATTTTCTACAGAAAGAGTGTTCAGAACTGCGCAATCAAAGGTATGGTTTAACTCTGTTAGCTTAATGAACATATCAGAAATATGTTTCACACAATGCTTCTGTGTAGTTTTTATTTGAAGATATTATTTTTCCCAATAGAGGCCTCTTAGCGCTCAGAATGTCCAATTGCAGTTTCTACAGAAAGAGTGTTTCAGAAAGGCTCAATCAAAAGTAAGGTTCAACTCTGTTAGTTGAATGCACAGAACAGAAAGAAGTTTCATACAATGCTTCTGTGTAGTTTATAGTTGAACTTATTCTTTTCTCCACTATTACCCACTTAGCGCTACGAATGTCCAGTTGCATTTTCTACAGACAGAGTGTTTCAAAACTGCTCAATCAAAAGTATGGTTTAACTCTGTTAGCTGAATGCTCAGATCAGAAAGAAGTTTCACAGAATGCTTCTGTGTAGTTTATATTTGAATATATTCCTTTTTCCACTACTACTATCTTAGCGCTACAAATGTCCAGTTGCATTTTCTACCGAAAGAGTGTTCAGAACTGCTGAATCAAAAGTATGGTTTAACTCTGTTAGCTGAATGCACAGATCAGAAAGAAGTTTCACAGAATGATTCTGTGTAGTTTATATTTGGAGACATTCCCTTTTCCACTATTTCCCTCTTAGCGCTCCGAATCTCCACTTGCATTTTCTACAGAAAGAGTGTTTCAGAACGGCTCAATCAAAACTAAGGTTCAACTCTTTTAGTTGAACAAACAGAACAGAAAGAAGTTTCACACAATTCTTCTGTGTAGTTTTTATTTGTAGACATTCTTTTTCCCAATATAGGCCTCTTAGCGCTCAGAAAGTCCAATTGCAGTTTCTACAGAAAGAGTGTTTCAGAACGGCTCAATCAAAAGTAAGGTTCAACTCTGTTAGTTGAATGCACAGAACAGCAAGAAGTTTCACAGAATGCTTCTGTGTAGTTTATATTTAACATATTCTTTTTTCCACTAGTACCAACTTAGCGCTACGAATGTCCAGTTGCATTTTCTACAGACAGAGTGTTTCAAAATTGCTCAATCAAAAGTATGGTTTAACTCTGTTAGCTGAATGCTCAGATCAGAAAGAAGTTTCACAGAATGCTTCTGTGTAGTTTATATTTGAATATATTCCTTTTTCCACTACTACGCTCTTAGCGCTCCAAATGTCCAGTTGCATTTTCTACAGAAAGAGTGTTCAGATCTGCTCAATCAAAAGTATGGTTTAACTCTGTTAGCTGAATGCACAGATCAGAAAGAAGTTTCACCGAATGATTCTGTGTAGTTTATATTTGAAGACATTCCTTTTTCCACTATTACCCTCTTAGCGCTCCGAATCTCCACTTGCATTTTCTACAAAAAGAGTGTTTCATAACTGCTCAATCAAAAATATGTTTTATCTCTGTTAACTGAATTTACAGATCAGAAATAAGTTTCACAGAATGCATCTGTGTAGTTTTTATTTGAAGATATTCTTTTTCCCAATGTAGGCCTCTTAGCGCTTAGCATGTCCAATTGCAGTTTCTACAGAAAGACTGTTTCAGAACGGCTCAATCAAAAGTAAGGTTCAACTCTGTTAGCTGAATGCACAGAACAGTAAGAGTTTTCACAGAATGCTACTGTGTAGTTTATATTTGAATATATTCCTTTTTCCACTATTACCCTCTTAGCGCTCCGAATGTCCACTTGCATTTTCTACAGAAAGAGTGTTCAGAACTGCGCAATCAAAAGTATGGTTTAACTCTGTTAGCTTAATGAACATATCAGAAATAAGTTTCACACAATGCTTCTGTGTAGTTTTTATTTGAAGATATTATTTTTCCCAATAGAGGCCTCTTAGCGCTCAGAATGTCCAATTGCAGTTTCTACAGAAAGAGTGTTTCAGAAAGGCTCAATCAAAAGTAAGGTTCAACTCTGTTAGTTGAATGCACAGAACAGAAAGAAGTTTCATACAATGCTTCTGTGTAGTTTATATTTGAACATATTCTTTTTTCCACTATTACCCACTTAGCGCTACGAATGTCCAGTTGCATTTTCTACAGACAGAGTGTTTCAAAACTGCTCAATCAAAAGTATGGTTTAACTCTGTTAGCTGAATGCTCAGATCAGAAAGAAGTTTCACAGAATGCTTCTGTGTAGTTTATATTTGAATATATTCCTTTTTCCACTACTACTCTCTTAGCGCTCCAAATGTCCAGTTGCATTTTCTACAGAAAGAGTGTTCAGATCTGCTGAATCAAAAGTATGGTTTAACTCTGTTAGCTGAATGCACAGATCAGAAAGAAGTTTCACAGAATGATTCTGTGTAGTTTATATTTGGAGACATTCCTTTTTCCACTATTTCCCTCTTAGCCCTCCGAATCTCCACTTGCATTTTCTACAGAAAGAGTGTTTCAGAACGGCTCAATCAAAACTAAGGTTCAACTCTTTTAGTTGAACAAACAGAACAGAAAGAAGTTTCACACAATTCTTCTGTGTAGTTTTTATTTGTAGACATTCTTTTTCCCAATATAGGCCTCTTAGCGCTCAGAATGTCCAATTGCAGTTTCTACAGAAAGAGTGTTTCAGAACGGCTCAATCAAAAGTAAGGTTCAACTCTGTTAGTTGAATGCAGAGAACAGCAAGAAGTTTCACAGAATGCTTCTGTGTAGTTTATATTTAACATATTCTTTTTTCCACTATTACCAACTTAGCGCTACGAATGTCCAGTTGCATTTTCTACAGACAGAGTGTTTCAAAATTGCTCAATCAAAAGTATGGTTTAACTCTGTTAGCTGAATGCTCAGATCAGAAAGAAGTTTCACAGAATGCTTCTGTGTTGTTTATATTTGAATATATTCCTTTTTCCACTACTACGCTCTTAGCGCTCCTAATGTCCAGTTGCATATTCTACAGAAAGAGTGTTCAGATCTGCTCAATCAAAAGTATGGTTTAACTCTGTTAGCTGAATGCACAGATCAGAAAGAAGTTTCACCGAATGATTCTGTGTAGTTTATATTTGAAGACATTCCTTTTTCCACTATTACCCTCTTAGCGCTCCGAATCTCCACTTGCATTTTCTACAAAAAGAGTGTTTCATAACTGCTCAATCAAAAATATGTTTTATCTCTGTTAACTGAATTTACAGATCAGAAATAAGTTTCACAGAATGCATCTGTGTAGTTTTTATTTGAAGATATTCTTTTTCCCAATGTAGGCCTCTTAGCGCTTAGCATGTCCAATTGCAGTTTCTACAGAAAGAGTGTTTCAGAACGGCTCAATCAAAAGTGAGGTTCAACTCTGTTAGCTGAATGCACAGAACAGTAAGAGTTTTCACAGAATGCTACTGTGTAGTTTATATTTGTATATATTCCTTTTTCCACTATTACCCTCTTAGCGCTCCGAATGTCGACTTGCATTTTCTACAGAAAGAGTGTTCAGAACTGCGCAATCAAAAGTATGGTTTAACTCTGTTAGCTTAATGAACATATCAGAAATAAGTTTCACACTATGCTTCTGTGTAGTTTTTATTTGAAGATATTATTTTTCCCAATAGAGGCCTCTTAGCGCTCAGAATGTCCAATTGCAGTTTCTACAGAAAGAGTGTTTCAGAAAGGCTCAATCAAAAGTAAGGTTCAACTCTGTTAGTTGAATGCACAGAACAGAAAGAAGTTTCATACAATGCTTCTGTGTAGTTTATATTTGAACATATTCTTTTCTCCACTATTACCCACTTAGCGCTACGAATGTCCAGTTGCATTTTCTACAGACAGAGTGTTTCAAAACTGCTCAATCAAAATTATGGTTTAACTCTGTTAGCTGAATGCTCAGATCAGAAAGAAGTTTCACAGAATGCTTCTGTGTAGTTTATATTTGAATATATTCCTTTTTCCACTACTACTCTCTTAGCGCTCCAAATGTCCAGTTGCATTTTCTACAGAAAGAGTGTTCAGATCTGCTGAATCAAAAGTATGGTTTAACTCTGTTAGCTGAATGCACAGATCAGAAAGAAGTTTCACAGAATGTTTCTGTGTAGTTTATATTTGGAGACATTCCTTTTTCCACTATTACCCTCTTAGCGCTCCGAATCTCCACTTGCATTTTCTACAGAAATAGTGTTTCAGAACGGCTCAATCAAAACTAAGGTTCAACTCTTTTAGTTGAACAAACAGAACAGAAAGAAGTTTCACACAATTCTTCTGTGTAGTTTTTATTTGTAGACATTCTTTTTCCCAATATAGGCCTATTAGCGCTCAGAATGTCCACTTGCAGTTTCTACAGAAAGAGTGTTTCAGAACGGCTCAATCAAAAGTAAGGTTCAACTCTGTTAGTTGAATGCACAGAACAGAAAGAAGTTTCACAGAATGCTTCTGTGTAGTTTATATTTGAACATATTCTTTTTTCCACTATTACCCACTTAGCGCTACGAATGTCCAGTTGCATTTTCTACAGACAGAGTGTTTCAAATCTGCTCAATCAAAAGTATGGTTTAACTCTGTTAGCTGAATGCTCAGATCAGAAAGAAGTTTCACAGAATGCTTCTGTGTAGTTTATATTTGAATATATTCCTTTTTCCACTACTACGCTCTTAGCGCTCCAAATGTCCAGTTGCATTTGCTACAGAAAGAGTGTTCAGATCTGCTCAATCAAAAGTATGTTTTAACTCTGTTAGCTGAATGCACAGATCAGAAAGAAGTTTCACCGAATGATTCTGTGTAGTTTATATTTGAAGACATTCCTTTTTCCACTATTACCCCCTTAGCGCTCCGAATCTCCACTTGCATTTTCTACAAAAAGAGTGTTTCATAACTGCTCAATCAAAAATATGTTTTATCTCTGTTAACTGAATTTACAGATCAGAAATAAGTTTCACAGAATGCATCTGTGTAGTTTTTATTTGAAGATATTCTTTTTCCCAATGTAGGCCTCTTAGCGCTTAGCATGTCCAATTGCAGTTTCTACAGAAAGAGTGTTTCAGAACGGCTCAATCAAAAGTAAGGTTCAACTCTGTTAGCTGAATGCACAGAACAGTAAGAGTTTTCACAGAATGCTACTGTGTAGTTTATATTTGAATATATTCCTTTTTCCACTATTACCCTCTTAGCGCTCCGAATGTCCACTTGCATTTTCTACAGAAAGAGTGTTCAGAACTGCGCAATCAAAGCTATGGTTTAACTCTGTTAGCTTAATGAACATATCAGAAATATGTTTCACACAATGCTTCTGTGTAGTTTTTATTTGAAGATATTATTTTTCCCAATAGAGGCCTCTTAGCGCTCAGAATGTCCAATTGCAGTTTCTACAGAAAGAGTGTTTCAGAAAGGCTCAATCAAAAGTAAGGTTCAACTCTGTTAGTTGAATGCACAGAACAGAAAGAAGTTTCATACAATGCTTCTGTGTAGTTTATATTTGAACTTATTCTTTTCTCCACTATTACCCACTTAGCGCTACGAATGTCCAGTTGCATTTTCTACAGACAGAGTGTTTCAAAACTGCTCAATCAAAAGTATGGTTTAACTCTGTTAGCTGAATGCTCAGATCAGAAAGAAGTTTCACAGAATGCTTCTGTGTAGTTTATATTTGAATATATTCCTTTTTCCACTACTACTCTCTTAGCGCTACAAATGTCCAGTTGCATTTTCTACCGAAAGAGTGTTCAGATCTGCTGAATCAAAAGTATGGTTTAACTCTGTTAGCTGAATGCACAGATCAGAAAGAAGTTTCACAGAATGATTCTGTGTAGTTTATATTTGGAGACATTCCCTTTTCCACTATTTCCCTCTTAGCGCTCCGAATCTCCACTTGCATTTTCTACAGAAAGAGTGTTTCAGAACGGCTCAATCAAAACTAAGGTTCAACTCTTTTAGTTGAACAAACAGAACAGAAAGAAGTTTCACACAATTCTTCTGTGTAGTTTTTATTTGTAGACATTATTTTTCCCAATATAGGCCTCTTAGCGCTCAGAAAGTCCAATTGCAGTTTCTACAGAAAGAGTGTTTCAGAACGGCTCAATCAAAAGTAAGGTTCAACTCTGTTAGTTGAATGCACAGAACAGCAAGAAGTTTCACAGAATGCTTCTCTGTAGTTTATATTTAACATATTCTTTTTTCCACTATTACCAACTTAGCGCTACGAATGTCCAGTTGCATTTTCTACAGACAGAGTGTTTCAAAATTGCTCAATCAAAAGTATGGTTTAACTCTGTTAGCTGAATGCTCAGATCAGAAAGAAGTTTCACAGAATGCTTCTGTGTTGTTTATATTTGAATATATTCCTTTTTCCACTACTACGCTCTTAGCGCTCCTAATGTCCAGTTGCATATTCTACAGAAAGAGTGTTCAGATCTGCTCAATCAAAAGTATGGTTTAACTCTGTTAGCTGAATGCACAGATCAGAAAGAAGTTTCACCGAATGATTCTGTGTAGTTTATATTTGAAGACATTCCTTTTTCCACTATTACCCTCTTAGCGCTCCGAATCTCCACTTGCATTTTCTACAAAAAGAGTGTTTCATAACTGCTCAATCGAAAATATGTTTTATCTCTGTTAACTGAATTTACAGATCAGAAATAAGTTTCACAGAATGCATCTGTGTAGTTTTTATTTGAAGATATTCTTTTTCCCAATGTAGGCCTCTTAGCGCTTAGCATGTCCAATTGCAGTTTCTACAGAAAGAGTGTTTCAGAACGGCTCAATCAAAAGTGAGGTTCAACTCTGTTAGCTGAATGCACAGAACAGTAAGAGTTTTCACAGAATGCTACTGTGTAGTTTATATTTGTATATATTCCTTTTTCCACTATTACCCTCTTAGCGCTCCGAATGTCGACTTGCATTTTCTACAGAAAGAGTGTTCAGAACTGCGCAATCAAAAGTATGGTTTAACTCTGTTAGCTTAATGAACATATCAGAAATAAGTTTCACACTATGCTTCTGTGTAGTTTTTATTTGAAGATATTATTTTTCCCAATAGAGGCCTCTTAGCGCTCAGAATGTCCAATTGCAGTTTCTACAGAAAGAGTGTTTCAGAAAGGCTCAATCAAATGTAAGGTTCAACTCTGTTAGTTGAATGCACAGAACAGAAAGAAGTTTCATACAATGCTTCTGTGTAGTTTATATTTGAACTTACTCTTTTCTCCACTATTACCCACTTAGCGCTACGAATGTCCAGTTGCATTTTCTACAGACAGAGTGTTTCAAAACTGCTCAATCATAAGTATGGTTTAACTCTGTTAGCTGAATGCTCAGATCAGAAAGAAGTTTCACAGAATGCTTCTGTGTAGTTTATATTTGAATATATTCCTTTTTCCACTACTACTCTCTTAGCGCTACAAATGTCCAGTTGCATTTTCTACCGAAAGAGTGTTCAGATCTGCTGAATCAAAAGTATGGTTTAACTCTGTTAGCTGAATGCACAGATCAGAAAGAAGTTTCACAGAATGATTCTGTGTAGTTTATATTTGGAGACATTCCCTTTTCCACTATTTCCCTCTTAGCGCTCCGAATCTCCACTTGCATTTTCTACAGAAAGAGTGTTTCAGAACGGCTCAATCAAAACTAAGGTTCAACTCTTTTAGTTGAACAAACAGAACAGAAAGAAGTTTCACACAATTCTTCTGTGTAGTTTTTATTTGTAGACATTATTTTTCCCAATATAGGCCTCTTAGCGCTCAGAAAGTCCAATTGCAGTTTCTACAGAAAGAGTGTTTCAGAACGGCTCAATCAAAAGTAAGGTTCAACTCTGTTAGTTGAATGCACAGAACAGCAAGAAGTTTCACAGAATGCTTCTGTGTAGTTTATATTTAACATATTCTTTTTTCCACTATTACCAACTTAGCGCTACGAATGTCCAGTTGCATTTTCTACAGACAGAGTGTTTCAAAATTGCTGAATCAAAAGTATGGTTTAACTCTGTAAGCTGAATGCTCAGATCAGAAAGAAGTTTCACAGAATGCTTCTGTGTAGTTTATATTTGAATATATTCCTTTTTCCACTACTACGCTCTTAGCGCTCCAAATGTCCAGTTGCATTTTCTACAGAAAGAGTGTTCAGATCTGCTCAATCAAAAGTATGGTTTAACTCTGTTAGCTGAATGCACAGATCAGAAAGAAGTTTCACCGAATGATTCTGTGTAGTTTATATTTGAAGACATTCCTTTTTCCACTATTACCCTCTTAGCGCTCCGAATCTCCACTTGCATTTTCTACAAAAAGAGTGTTTCATAACTGCTCAATCAAAAATATGTTTTATCTCTGTTAACTGAATTTACAGATCAGAAATAAGTTTCACAGAATGCATCTGTGTAGTTTTTATTTGAAGATATTCTTTTTCCCAATGTAGGCCTCTTAGCGCTTAGCATGTCCAATTGCAGTTTCTACAGAAAGAGTGTTTCAGAACGGCTCAATCAAAAGTAAGGTTCAACTCTGTTAGCTGAATGCACAGAACAGTAAGAGTTTTCACAGAATGCTACTGTGTAGTTTATATTTGAATATATTCCTTTTTCCACTATTACCCTCTTAGCGCTCCGAATGTCCACTTGCATTTTCTACAGAAAGAGTGTTCAGAACTGCGCAATCAAAGGTATGGTTTAACTCTGTTAGCTTAATGAACATATCAGAAATATGTTTCACACAATGCTTCTGTGTAGTTTTTATTTGAAGATATTATTTTTCCCAATAGAGGCCTCTTAGCGCTCAGAATGTCCAATTGCAGTTTCTACAGAAAGAGTGTTTCAGAAAGGCTCAATCAAAAGTAAGGTTCAACTCTGTTAGTTGAATGCACAGAACAGAAAGAAGTTTCATACAATGCTTCTGTGTAGTTTATATTTGAACTTATTCTTTTCTCCACTATTACCCACTTAGCGCTACGAATGTCCAGTTGCATTTTCTACAGACAGAGTGTTTCAAAACTGCTCAATCAAAAGTATGGTTTAACTCTGTTAGCTGAATGCTCAGATCAGAAAGAAGTTTCACAGAATGCTTCTGTGTAGTTTATATTTGAATATATTCCTTTTTCCACTACTACTCTCTTAGCGCTCCAAATGTCCAGTTGCATTTTCTACCGAAAGAGTGTTCAGATCTGCTGAATCAAAAGTATGGTTTAACTCTGTTAGCTGAATGCACAGATCAGAAAGAAGTTTCACAGAATGATTCTGTGTAGTTTATATTTGGAGACATTCCCTTTTCCACTATTTCCCTCTTAGCGCTCCGAATCTCCACTTGCATTTTCTACAGAAAGAGTGTTTCAGAACGGCTCAATCAAAACTAAGGTTCAAATCTTTTAGTTGAACAAACAGAACAGAAAGAAGTTTCACACAATTCTTCTGTGTAGTTTTTATTTGTAGACATTATTTTTCCCAATATAGGACTCTTAGCGCTCAGAAAGTCCAATTGCAGTTTCTACAGAAAGAGTGTTTCAGAACGGCTCAATCAAAAGTAAGGTTCAACTCTGTTAGTTGAATGCACAGAACAGCAAGAAGTTTCACAGAATGCTTCTGTGTAGTTTATATTTAACATAATCTTTTTTCCACTATTACCAACTTAGCGCTACGAATGTCCAGTTGCATTTTCTACAGACAGAGTGTTTCAAAATTGCTGAATCAAAAGTATGGTTTAACTCTGTTAGCTGAATGCTCAGATCAGAAAGAAGTTTCACAGAATGCTTCTGTGTAGTTTATATTTGAATATATTCCTTTTTCCACTACTACGCTCTTAGCGCTCCAAATGTCCAGTTGCATTTTCTACAGAAAGAGTGTTCAGATCTGCTCAATCAAAAGTATGGTTTAACTCTGTTAGCTGAATGCACAGATCAGAAAGAAGTTTCACCGAATGATTCTGTGTAGTTTATATTTGAAGACATTCCTTTTTCCACTATTACCCTCTTAGCGCTCCGAATCTCCACTTGCATTTTCTACAAAAAGAGTGTTTCATAACTGCTCAATCAAAAATATGTTTTATCTCTGTTAACTGAATTTACAGATCAGAAATAAGTTTCACAGAATGCATCTGTGTAGTTTTTATTTGAAGATATTCTTTTTCCCAATGTAGGCCTCTTAGCGCTTAGCATGTCCAATTGCAGTTTCTACAGAAAGACTGTTTCAGAACGGCTCAATCAAAAGTAAGGTTCAACTCTGTTAGCTGAATGCACAGAACAGTAAGAGTTTTCACAGAATGCTACTGTGTAGTTTATATTTGAATATATTCCTTTTTCCACTATTACCCTCTTAGCGCTCCGAATGTCCACTTGCATTTTCTACAGAAAGAGTGTTCAGAACTGCGCAATCAAAAGTATGGTTTAACTCTTTTAGCTTAATGAACATATCAGAAATAAGTTTCACACAATGCTTCTGTGTAGTTTTTATTTGAAGATATTATTTTTCCCAATAGAGGCCTCTTAGCGCTCAGAATGTCCAATTGCAGTTTCTACAGAAAGAGTGTTTAAGAAAGGCTCTATCAAAAGTAAGGTTCAACTCTGTTAGTTGAATGCACAGAACAGAAAGAAGTTTCATACAATGCTTCTGTGTAGTTTATATTTGAACATATTCTTTTTTCCACTATTACCCACTTAGCGCTACGAATGTCCAGTTGCATTTTCTACAGACAGAGTGTTTCAAAACTGCTCAATCAAAAGTATGGTTTAACTCTGTTAGCTGAATGCTCAGATCAGAAAGAAGTTTCACAGAATGCTTCTGTGTAGTTTATATTTGAATATATTCCTTTTTCCACTACTACTCTCTTAGCGCTCAAAATGTCCAGTTGCATTTTCTACAGAAAGAGTGTTCAGATCTGCTGAATCAAAAGTATGGTTTAACTCTGTTAGCTGAATGCACAGATCAGAAAGAAGTTTCACAGAATGATTCTGTGTAGTTTATATTTGGAGACATTCCTTTTTCCACTATTTCCCTCTTAGCCCTCCGAATCTCCACTTGCATTTTCTACAGAAAGAGTGTTTCAGAACGGCTCAATCAAAACTAAGGTTCAACTCTTTTAGTTGAACAAACAGAACAGAAAGAAGTTTCACACAATTCTTCTGTGTAGTTTTTATTTGTAGACATTCTTTTTCCCAATATAGGCCTCTTAGCGCTCAGAATGTCCAATTGCAGTTTCTACAGAAAGAGTGTTTCAGAACGGCTCAATCAAAAGTAAGGTTCAACTATGTTAGTTGAATGCAGAGAACAGCAAGAAGTTTCACAGAATGCTTCTGTGTAGTTTATATTTAACATATTCTTTTTTCCACTATTACCAACTTAGCGCTACGAATGTCCAGTTGCATTTTCTACAGACAGAGTGTTTCAAAATTGCTCAATCAAAAGTATGGTTTAACTCTGTTAGCTGAATGCTCAGATCAGAAAGAAGTTTCACAGAATGCTTCTGTGTAGTTTATATTTGAATATATTCCTTTTTCCACTACTACGCTCTTAGCGCTCCTAATGTCCAGTTGCATATTCTACAGAAAGAGTGTTCAGATCTGCTCAATCAAAAGTATGGTTTAACTCTGTTAGCTGAATGCACAGATCAGAAAGAAGTTTCACCGAATGATTCTGTGTAGTTTATATTTGAAGACATTCCTTTTTCCACTATTACCCTCTTAGCGCTCCGAATCTCCACTTGCATTTTCTACAAAAAGAGTGTTTCATAACTGCTCAATCAAAAATATGTTTTATCTCTGTTAACTGAATTTACAGATCAGAAATAAGTTTCACAGAATGCATCTGTGTAGTTTTTATTTGAAGATATTCTTTTTCCCAATGTAGGCCTCTTAGCGCTTAGCATGTCCAATTGCAGTTTCTACAGAAAGAGTGTTTCAGAACGGCTCAATCAAAAGTGAGGTTCAACTCTGTTAGCTGAATGCACAGAACAGTAAGAGTTTTCACAGAATGCTACTGTGTAGTTTATATTTGTATATATTCCTTTTTCCACTATTACCCTCTTAGCGCTCCGAATGTCGACTTGCATTTTCTACAGAAAGAGTGTTCAGAACTGCGCAATCAAAAGTATGGTTTAACTCTGTTAGCTTAATGAACATATCAGAAATAAGTTTCACACTATGCTTCTGTGTAGTTTTTATTTGAAGATATTATTTTTCCCAATAGAGGCCTCTTAGCGCTCAGAATGTCCAATTGCAGTTTCTACAGAAAGAGTGTTTCAGAAAGGCTCAATCAAAAGTAAGGTTCAACTCTGTTAGTTGAATGCACAGAACAAAAAGAAGTTTCATACAATGCTTCTGTGTAGTTTATATTTGAACATATTCTTTTCTCCACTATTACCCACTTAGCGCTACGAATGTCCAGTTGCATTTTCTACAGACAGAGTGTTTCAAAACTGCTCAATCAAAATTATGGTTTAACTCTGTTAGCTGAATGCTCAGATCAGAAAGAAGTTTCACAGAATGCTTCTGTGTAGTTTATATTTGAATATATTCCTTTTTCCACTACTACTCTCTTAGCGCTCCAAATGTCCAGTTGCATTTTCTACAGAAAGAGTGTTCAAATCTGCTGAATCAAAAGTATGGTTTAACTCTGTTAGCTGAATGCACAGATCAGAAAGAAGTTTCACAGAATATTTCTGTGTAGTTTATATTTGGAGACATTCCTTTTTCCACTATTACCCTCTTAGCGCTCCGAATCTCCACTTGCATTTTCTACAGAAAGAGTGTTTCAGAACGGCTCAATCAAAACTAAGGTTCAACTCTTTTAGTTGAACAAACAGAACAGAAAGAAGTTTCACACAATTCTTCTGTGTAGTTTTTATTTGTAGACATTCTTTTTCCCAATATAGGCCTCTTAGCGCTCAGAATGTCCACTTGCAGTTTCTACAGAAAGAGTGTTTCAGAACGGCTCAATCAAAAGTAAGGTTCAACTCTGTTAGTTGAATGCACAGAACAGAAAGAAGTTTCACAGAATGCTTCTGTGTAGTTTATATTTGAACATATTCTTTTTTCCACTATTACCCACTTAGCGCTACGAATGTCCAGTTGCATTTTCTACAGACAGAGGGTTTCAAATCTGCTCAATCAAAAGTATGGTTTAACTCTGTTAGCTGAATGCTCAGATCAGAAAGAAGTTTCACAGAATGCTTCTGTGTAGTTTATATTTGAATATATTCCTTTTTCCACTACTACGCTCTTAGCGCTCCAAATGTCCAGTTGCATTTGCTACAGAAAGAGTGTTCAGATCTGCTCAATCAAAAGTATGTTTTAACTCTGTTAGCTGAATGCACAGATCAGAAAGAAGTTTCACCGAATGATTCTGTGTAGTTTATATTTGAAGACATTCCTTTTTCCACTATTACCCTCTTAGCGCTCCGAATCTCCACTTGCATTTTCTACAAAAAGAGTGTTTCATAACTGCTCAATCAAAAATATGTTTTATCTCTGTTAACTGAATTTACAGATCAGAAATAAGTTTCACAGAATGCATCTGTGTAGTTTTTATTTGAAGATATTCTTTTTCCCAATGTAGGCCTCTTAGCGCTTAGCATGTCCAATTGCAGTTTCTACAGAAAGAGTGTTTCAGAACGGCTCAATCAAAAGTAAGGTTCAACTCTGTTAGCTGAATGCACAGAACAGTAAGTGTTTTCACAGAATGCTACTGTGTAGTTTATATTTGAATATATTCCTTTTTCCACTATTACCCTCTTAGCGCTCCGAATGTCCACTTGCATTTTCTACAGAAAGAGTGTTCAGAACTGCGCAATCAAAGGTATGGTTTAACTCTGTTAGCTTAATGAACATATCAGAAATATGTTTCACACAATGCTTCTGTGTAGTTTTTATTTGAAGATATTATTTTTCCCAAAAGAGGCCTCTTAGCGCTCAGAATGTCCAATTGCAGTTTCTACAGAAAGAGTGTTTCAGAAAGGCTCAATCAAAAGTAAGGTTCAACTCTGTTAGTTGAATGCACAGAACAGAAAGAAGTTTCATACAATGCTTCTGTGTAGTTTATATTTGAACTTATTCTTTTCTCCACTATTACCCACTTAGCGCTACGAATGTCCAGTTGCATTTTCTACAGACAGAGTGTTTCAAAACTGCTCAATCATAAGTATGGTTTAACTCTGTTAGCTGAATGCTCAGATCAGAAAGAAGTTTCACAGAATGCATCTGTGTAGTTTATATTTGAATATATTCCTTTTTCCACTACTACTCTCTTAGCGCTACAAATGTCCAGTTGCATTTTCTACCGAAAGAGTGTTCAGATCTGCTGAATCAAAAGTATGGTTTAACTCTGTTAGCTGAATGCACAGATCAGAAAGAAGTTTCACAGAATGATTCTGTGTAGTTTATATTTGGAGACATTCCCTTTTCCACTATTTCCCTCTTAGCGCTCCGAATCTCCACTTGCATTTTCTACAGAAAGAGTGTTTCAGAACGGCTCAATCAAAACTAAGGTTCAACTCTTTTAGTTGAACAAACAGAACAGAAAGAAGTTTCACACAATTCTTCTGTGTAGTTTTTATTTGTAGACATTATTTTTCCCAATATAGGCCTCTTAGCGCTCAGAATGTCCAATTGCAGTTTCTACAGAAAGAGTGTTTCAGAACGGCTCAATCAAAAGTAAGGTTCAACTCTGTTAGTTGAATGCACAGAACAGCAAGAAGTTTCACAGAATGCTTCTGTGTAGTTTATATTTAACATATTCTTTTTTCCACTATTACCAACTTAGCGCTACGAATGTCCAGTTGCATTTTCTACAGACAGAGTGTTTCAAAATTGCTGAATCAAAAGTATGGTTTAACTCTGTAAGCTGAATGCTCAGATCAGAAAGAAGTTTCACAGAATGCTTCTGTGTAGTTTATATTTGAATATATTCCTTTTTCCACTACTACGCTCTTAGCGCTCCAAATGTCCAGTTGCATTTTCTACAGAAAGAGTGTTCAGATCTGCTCAATCAAAAGTATGGTTTAACTCTGTTAGCTGAATGCACAGATCAGAAAGAAGTTTCACCGAATGATTCTGTGTAGTTTATATTTGAAGACATTCCTTTTTCCACTATTACCCTCTTAGCGCTCCGAATCTCCACTTGCATTTTCTACAAAAAGAGTGTTTCATAACTGCTCAATCAAAAATATGTTTTATCTCTGTTAACTGAATTTACAGATCAGAAATAAGTTTCACAGAATGCATCTGTGTAGTTTTTATTTGAAGATATTCTTTTTCCCAATGTAGGCCTCTTAGCGCTTAGCATGTCCAATTGCAGTTTCTACAGAAAGAGTGTTTCAGAACGGCTCAATCAAAAGTAAGGTTCAACTCTGTTAGCTGAATGCACAGAACAGTAAGAGTTTTCACAGAATGCTACTGTGTAGTTTATATTTGAATATATTCCTTTTTCCACTATTACCCTCTTAGCGCTCCGAATGTCCACTTGCATTTTCTACAGAAAGAGTGTTCAGAACTGCGCAATCAAAGGTATGGTTTAACTCTGTTAGCTTAATGAACATATCAGAAATATGTTTCACACAATGCTTCTGTGTAGTTTTTATTTGAAGATATTATTTTTCCCAATAGAGGCCTCTTAGCGCTCAGAATGTCCAATTGCAGTTTCTACAGAAAGAGTGTTTCAGAAAGGCTCAATCAAAAGTAAGGTTCAACTCTGTTAGTTGAATGCACAGAACAGAAAGAAGTTTCATACAATGCTTCTGTGTAGTTTATATTTGAACTTATTCTTTTCTCCACTATTACCCACTTAGCGCTACGAATGTCCAGTTGCATTTTCTACAGACAGAGTGTTTCAAAACTGCTCAATCAAAAGTATGGTTTAACTCTGTTAGCTGAATGCTCAGATCAGAAAGAAGTTTCACAGAATGCTTCTGTGTAGTTTATATTTGAATATATTCCTTTTTCCACTACTACTCTCTTAGCGCTACAAATGTCCAGTTGCATTTTCTACCGAAAGAGTGTTCAGATCTGCTGAATCAAAAGTATGGTTTAACTCTGTTAGCTGAATGCACAGATCAGAAAGAAGTTTCACAGAATGATTCTGTGTAGTTTATATTTGGAGACATTCCCTTTTCCACTATTTCCCTCTTAGCGCTCCGAATCTCCACTTGCATTTTCTACAGAAAGAGTGTTTCAGAACGGCTCAATCAAAACTAAGGTTCAACTCTTTTAGTTGAACAAACAGAACAGAAAGAAGTTTCACACAATTCTTCTGTGTAGTTTTTATTTGTAGACATTATTTTTCCCAATATAGGCCTCTTAGCGCTCAGAAAGTCCAATTGCAGTTTCTACAGAAAGAGTGTTTCAGAACGGCTCAATCAAAAGTAAGGTTCAACTCTGTTAGTTGAATGCACAGAACAGCAAGAAGTTTCACAGAATGCTTCTGTGTAGTTTCTATTTAACATAATCTTTTTTCCACTATTACCAACTTAGCGCTACGAATGTCCAGTTGCATTTTCTACAGACAGAGTGTTTCAAAATTGCTGAATCAAAAGTATGGTTTAACTCTGTTAGCTGAATGCTCAGATCAGAAAGAAGTTTCACAGAATGCTTCTGTGTAGTTTATATTTGAATATATTCCTTTTTCCACTACTACGCTCTTAGCGCTCCTAATGTCCAGTTGCATATTCTACAGAAAGAGTGTTCAGATCTGCTCAATCAAAAGTATGGTTTAACTCTGTTAGCTGAATGCACAGATCAGAAAGAAGTTTCACCGAATGATTCTGTGTAGTTTATATTTGAAGACATTCCTTTTTCCACTATTACCCTCTTAGCGCTCCGAATCTCCACTTGCATTTTCTACAAAAAGAGTGTTTCATAACTGCTCAATCAAAAATATGTTTTATCTCTGTTAACTGAATTTACAGATCAGAAATAAGTTTCACAGAATGCATCTGTGTAGTTTTTATTTGAAGATATTCTTTTTCCCAATGTAGGCCTCTTAGCGCTTAGCATGTCCAATTGCAGTTTCTACAGAAAGAGTGTTTCAGAACGGCTCAATCAAAAGTGAGGTTCAACTCTGTTAGCTGAATGCACAGAACAGTAATTGTTTTCACAGAATGCTACTGTGTAGTTTATATTTGTATATATTCCTTTTTCCACTATTACCCTCTTAGCGCTCCGAATGTCGACTTGCATTTTCTACAGAAAGAGTGTTCAGAACTGCGCAATCAAAAGTATGGTTTAACTCTGTTAGCTTAATGAACATATCAGAAATAAGTTTCACACTATGCTTCTGTGTAGTTTTTATTTGAAGATATTATTTTTCCCAATAGAGGCCTCTTAGCGCTCAGAATGTCCAATTGCAGTTTCTACAGAAAGAGTGTTTCAGAAAGGCTCAATCAAAAGTAAGGTTCAACTCTGTTAGTTGAATGCACAGAACAGAAAGAAGTTTCATACAATGCTTCTGTGTAGTTTATATTTGAACATATTCTTTTCTCCACTATTACCCACTTAGCGCTACGAATGTCCAGTTGCATTTTCTACAGACAGAGTGTTTCAAAACTGCTCAATCAAAATTATGGTTTAACTCTGTTAGCTGAATGCTCAGATCAGAAAGAAGTTTCACAGAATGCTTCTGTGTAGTTTATATTTGAATATATTCCTTTTTCCACTACTACTCTCTTAGCGCTCCAAATGTCCAGTTGCATTTTCTACAGAAAGAGTGTTCAGATCTGCTGAATCAAAAGTATGGTTTAACTCTGTTAGCTGAATGCACAGATCAGAAAGAAGTTTCACAGAATGTTTCTGTGTAGTTTATATTTGGAGACATTCCTTTTTCCACTATTACCCTCTTAGCGCTCCGAATCTCCACTTGCATTTTCTACAGAAAGAGTGTTTCAGAACGGCTCAATCAAAACTAAGGTTCAACTCTTTTAGTTGAACAAACAGAACAGAAAGAAGTTTCACACAATTCTTCTGTGTAGTTTTTATTTGTAGACATTCTTTTTCCCAATATAGGCCTCTTAGCGCTCAGAATGTCCACTTGCAGTTTCTACAGAAAGAGTGTTTCAGAACGGCTCAATCAAAAGTAAGGTTCAACTCTGTTAGTTGAATGCACAGAACAGCAAGAAGTTTCACAGAATGCTTCTGTGTAGTTTATATTTGAACATATTCTTTTTTCCACTATTACCCACTTAGCGCTACGAATGTCCAGTTGCATTTTCTACAGACAGAGTGTTTCAAATCTGCTCAATCAAAAGTATGGTTTAACTCTGTTAGCTGAATGCTCAGATCAGAAAGAAGTTTCACAGAATGCTTCTGTGTAGTTTATATTTGAATATATTCCTTTTTCCACTACTACGCTCTTAGCGCTCCAAATGTCCAGTTGCATTTGCTACAGAAAGAGTGTTCAGATCTGCTCAATCAAAAGTATGTTTTAACTCTGTTAGCTGAATGCACAGATCAGAAAGAAGTTTCACCGAATGATTCTGTGTAGTTTATATTTGAAGACATTCCTTTTTCCACTATTACCCTCTTAGCGCTCCGAATCTCCACTTGCATTTTCTACAAAAAGAGTGTTTCATAACTGCTCAATCAAAAATATGTTTTATCTCTGTTAACTGAATTTGCAGATCAGAAATAAGTTTCACAGAATGCATCTGTGTAGTTTTTATTTGAAGATATTCTTTTTCCCAATGTAGGCCTCTTAGCGCTTAGCATGTCCAATTGCAGTTTCTACAGAAAGAGTGTTTCAGAACGGCTCAATCAAAAGTAAGGTTCAACTCTGTTAGCTGAATGCACAGAACAGTAAGTGTTTTCACAGAATGATACTGTGTAGTTTATATTTGAATATATTCCTTTTTCCACTATTACCCTTTTAGCGCTCCGAATGTCCACTTGCATTTTCTACAGAAAGAGTGTTCAGAACTGCGCAATCAAAGGTATGGTTTAACTCTGTTAGCTTAATGAACATATCAGAAATATGTTTCACACAATGCTTCTGTGTAGTTTTTATTTGAAGATATTATTTTTCCCAAAAGAGGCCTCTTAGCGCTCAGAATGTCCAATTGCAGTTTCTACAGAAAGAGTGTTTCAGAAAGGCTCAATCAAAAGTAAGGTTCAACTCTGTTAGTTGAATGCACAGAACAGAAAGAAGTTTCATACAATGCTTCTGTGTAGTTTATATTTGAACTTATTCTTTTCTCCACTATTACCCACTTAGCGCTACGAATGTCCAGTTGCATTTTCTACAGACAGAGTGTTTCAAAACTGCTCAATCATAAGTATGGTTTAACTCTGTTAGCTGAATGCTCAGATCAGAAAGAAGTTTCACAGAATGCATCTGTGTAGTTTATATTTGAATATATTCCTTTTTCCACTACTACTCTCTTAGCGCTACAAATGTCCAGTTGCATTTTCTACCGAAAGAGTGTTCAGATCTGCTGAATCAAAAGTATGGTTTAACTCTGTTAGCTGAATGCACAGATCAGAAAGAAGTTTCACAGAATGATTCTGTGTAGTTTATATTTGGAGACATTCCCTTTTCCACTATTTCCCTCTTAGCGCTCCGAATCTCCACTTGCATTTTCTACAGAAAGAGTGTTTCAGAACGGCTCAATCAAAACTAAGGTTCAACTCTTTTAGTTGAACAAACAGAACAGAAAGAAGTTTCACACAATTCTTCTGTGTAGTTTTTATTTGTAGACATTATTTTTCCCAATATAGGCCTCTTAGCGCTCAGAATGTCCAATTGCAGTTTCTACAGAAAGAGTGTTTCAGAACGGCTCAATCAAAAGTAAGGTTCAACTCTGTTAGTTGAATGCACAGAACAGCAAGAAGTTTCACAGAATGCTTCTGTGTAGTTTATATTTAACATATTCTTTTTTCCACTATTACCAACTTAGCGCTACGAATGTCCAGTTGCATTTTCTACAGACAGAGTGTTTCAAAATTGCTGAATCAAAAGTATGGTTTAACTCTGTAAGCTGAATGCTCAGATCAGAAAGAAGTTTCACAGAATGCTTCTGTGTAGTTTATATTTGAATATATTCCTTTTTCCACTACTACGCTCTTAGCGCTCCAAATGTCCAGTTGCATTTTCTACAGAAAGAGTGTTCAGATCTGCTCAATCAAAAGTATGGTTTAACTCTGTTAGCTGAATGCACAGATCAGAAAGAAGTTTCACCGAATGATTCTGTGTAGTTTATATTTGAAGACATTCCTTTTTCCACTATTACCCTCTTAGCGCTCCGAATCTCCACTTGCATTTTCTACAAAAAGAGTGTTTCATAACTGCTCAATCAAAAATATGTTTTATCTCTGTTAACTGAATTTACAGATCAGAAATAAGTTTCACAGAATGCATCTGTGTAGTTTTTATTTGAAGATATTCTTTTTCCCAATGTAGGCCTCTTAGCGCTTAGCATGTCCAATTGCAGTTTCTACAGAAAGAGTGTTTCAGAACGGCTCAATCAAAAGTAAGGTTCAACTCTGTTAGCTGAATGCACAGAACAGTAAGAGTTTTCACAGAATGTTACTGTGTAGTTTATATTTGAATATATTCCTTTTTCCACTATTACCCTCTTAGCGCTCCGAATGTCCACTTGCATTTTCTACAGAAAGAGTGTTCAGAACTGCGCAATCAAAGGTATGGTTTAACTCTGTTAGCTTAATGAACATATCAGAAATATGTTTCACACAATGCTTCTGTGTAGTTTTTATTTGAAGATATTATTTTTCCCAATAGAGGCCTCTTAGCGCTCAGAATGTCCAATTGCAGTTTCTACAGAAAGAGTGTTTCAGAAAGGCTCAATCAAAAGTAAGGTTCAACTCTGTTAGTTGAATGCACAGAACAGAAAGAAGTTTCATACAATGCTTCTGTGTAGTTTATATTTGAACTTATTCTTTTCTCCACTATTACCCACTTAGCGCTACGAATGTCCAGTTGCATTTTCTACAGACAGAGTGTTTCAAAACTGCTCAATCAAAAGTATGGTTTAACTCTGTTAGCTGAATGCTCAGATCAGAAAGAAGTTTCACAGAATGCTTCTGTGTAGTTTATATTTGAATATATTCCTTTTTCCACTACTACTCTCTTAGCGCTACAAATGTCCAGTTGCATTTTCTACCGAAAGAGTGTTCAGATCTGCTGAATCAAAAGTATGGTTTAACTCTGTTAGCTGAATGCACAGATCAGAAAGAAGTTTCACAGAATGATTCTGTGTAGTTTATATTTGGAGACATTCCCTTTTCCACTATTTCCCTCTTAGCGCTCCGAATCTCCACTTGCATTTTCTACAGAAAGAGTGTTTCAGAACGGCTCAATCAAAACTAAGGTTCAACTCTTTTAGTTGAACAAACAGAACAGAAAGAAGTTTCACACAATTCTTCTGTGTAGTTTTTATTTGTAGACATTATTTTTCCCAATATAGGCCTCTTAGCGCTCAGAAAGTCCAATTGCAGTTTCTACAGAAAGAGTGTTTCAGAACGGCTCAATCAAAAGTAAGGTTCAACTCTGTTAGTTGAATGCACAGAACATCAAGTAGTTTCACAGAATGCTTCTGTGTAGTTTCTATTTAACATAATCTTTTTTCCACTATTACCAACTTAGCGCTACGAATGTCCAGTTGCATTTTCTACAGACAGAGTGTTTCAAAATTGCTGAATCAAAAGTATGGTTTAACTCTGTTAGCTGAATGCTCAGATCAGAAAGAAGTTTCACAGAATGCTTCTGTGTAGTTTATATTTGAATATATTCCTTTTTCCACTACTACTCTCTTAGCGCTCCAAATGTCCAGTTGCATTTTCTACAGAAAGAGTGTTCAGATCTGCTCAATCAAAAGTATGGTTTAACTCTGTTAGCTGAATGCACAGATCAGAAAGAAGTTTCACAGAATGTTTCTGTGTAGTTTATATTTGGAGACATTCCTTTTTCCACTATTACCCTCTTAGCGCTCCGAATCTCCACTTGCATTTTCTACAAAAAGAGTGTTTCAGAACGGCTCAATCAAAACAAATGTTCAACTCTTTTAGTTGAACAAACAGAACAGAAAGAAGATTCACACAATTCTTCTGTGTAGTTTTTATTTGTAGACATTCTTTTTCCCAATATAGGCCTCTTAGCGCTCAGAATGTCCAATTGCAGTTTCTACAGAAAGAGTGTTTCAGAACGGCTCAATCAAAAGTAAGGTTCAACTCTGTTAGTTGAATGCATAGAACAGAAAGAAGTTTCACAGAATGCTTCTGTGTAGTTTATATATGAACATATTCTTTTTTCCACTATTACCCACTTAGCGCTACGAATGTCCAGTTGCATTTTCTACAGACAGAGTGTTTCAAAACTGCTCAATCAAAAGTATGGTTTAACTCTGTTAGCTGAATGCTCAGATCAGAAAGAAGTTTCACAGAATGCTTCTGTGTAGTTTATATTTGAATATATTCCTTTTTCCACTACTACGCTCTTAGCGCTCCAAATGTCCAGTTGCATTTTCTACAGAAAGAGTGTTCAGATCTGCTCAATCAAAAGTATGGTTTAACTCTGTTAGCTGAATGCACAGATCAGAAAGAAGTTTCACCGAATGATTCTGTGTAGTTTATATTTGAAGACATTCCTTTTTCCACTATTACCCTCTTAGCGCTCCGAATCTCCACTTGCATTTTCTACAAAAAGAGTGTTTCATAACTGCTCAATCAAAAATATGTTTTATCTCTGTTAACTGAATTTACAGATCAGAAATAAGTTTCACAGAATGCATCTGTGTAGTTTTTATTTGAAGATATTCTTTTTCCCAATGTAGGCCTCTTAGCGCTTAGCATGTCCAATTGCAGTTTCTACAGAAAGAGTGTTTCAGAACGGCTCAATCAAAAGTAAGGTTCAACTCTGTTAGCTGAATGCACAGAACAGTAAGAGTTTTCACAGAATGCTACTGTGTAGTTTATATTTGAATATATTCCTTTTTCCACTATTACCCTCTTAGCGCTCCGAATGTCCACTTGCATTTTCTACAGAAAGAGTGTTCAGAACTGCGCAATCAAAGGTATGGTTTAACTCTGTTAGCTTAATGAACATATCAGAAATATGTTTCACACAATGCTTCTGTGTAGTTTTTATTTGAAGATATTATTTTTCCCAATAGAGGCCTCTTAGCGCTCAGAATGTCCAATTGCAGTTTCTACAGAAAGAGTGTTTCAGAAAGGCTCAATCAAAAGTAAGGTTCAACTCTGTTAGTTGAATGCACAGAACAGAAAGAAGTTTCATACAATGCTTCTGTGTAGTTCATATTTGAACTTATTCTTTTCTCCACTATTACCCACTTAGCGCTACGAATGTCCAGTTGCATTTTCTACAGACAGAGTGTTTCAAAACTGCTCAATCAAAAGTATGGTTTAACTCTGTTAGCTGAATGCTCAGATCAGAGAGAAGTTTCACAGAATGCTTCTGTGTAGTTTATATTTGAATATATTCCTTTTTCCACTACTACTCTCTTAGCGCTCCAAATGTCCAGTTGCATTTTCTACAGAAAGAGTGTTCAGATCTGCTCAATCAAAAGTATGGTTTAACTCTGTTAGCTGAATGCACAGATCAGAAAGAAGTTTCACAGAATGTTTCTGTGTAGTTTATATTTGGAGACATTCCTTTTTCAACTATTACCCTCTTAGCGCTCCGAATCTCCACTTGCATTTTCTACAAAAAGAGTGTTTCAGAACGGCTCAATCAAAACAAAGGTTCAACTCTTTTAGTTGAACAAACAGAACAGAAAGAAGATTCACACAATTCTTCTGTGTAGTTTTTATTTGTAGACATTCTTTTTCCCAATATAGGCCTCTTAGCGCTCAGAATGTCCAATTGCAGTTTCTACAGAAAGAGTGTTTCAGAACGGCTCAATCAAAAGTAAGGTTCAACTCTGTTAGTTGAATGCATAGAACAGAAAGAAGTTTCACAGAATGCTTCTGTGTAGTTTATATATGAACATATTCTTTTTTCCACTATTACCCACTTAGCGCTACGAATGTCCAGTTGCATTTTCTACAGACAGAGTGTTTCAAAACTGCTCAATCAAAAGTATGGTTTAACTCTGTTAGCTGAATGCTCAGATCAGAAAGAAGTTTCACAGAATGCTTCTGTGTAGTTTATATTTGAATATATTCCTTTTTCCACTACTACGCTCTTAGCGCTCCAAATGTCCAGTTGCATTTTCTACAGAAAGAGTGTTCAGATCTGCTCAATCAAAAGTATGGTTTAACTCTGTTAGCTGAATGCACAGATCAGAAAGAAGTTTCACCGAATGATTCTGTGTAGTTTATATTTGAAGACATTCCTTTTTCCACTATTACCCTCTTAGCGCTCCGAATCTCCACTTGCATTTTCTACAAAAAGAGTGTTTCATAACTGCTCAATCAAAAATATGTTTTATCTCTGTTAACTGAATTTACAGTTCAGAAATAAGTTTCACAGAATGCATCTGTGTAGTTTTTATTTGAAGATATTCTTTTTCCCAATGTAGGCCTCTTAGCGCTTAGCATGTCCAATTGCAGTTTCTACAGAAAGAGTGTTTCAGAACGGCTCAATCAAAAGTAAGGTTCAACTCTGTTAGCTGAATGCACAGAACAGTAAGAGTTTTCACAGAATGCTACTGTGTAGTTTATATTTGAATATATTCCTTTTTCCACTATTACCCTCTTAGCGCTCCGAATGTCCACTTGCATTTTCTACAGAAAGAGTGTTCAGAACTGCGCAATCAAAGGTATGGTTTAACTCTGTTAGCTTAATGAACATATCAGAAATATGTTTCACACAATGCTTCTGTGTAGTTTTTATTTGAAGATATTATTTTTCCCAATAGAGTCCTCTTAACGCTCAGAATGTCCAATTGCAGTTTCTACAGAAAGAGTGTTTCAGAAAGGCTCAATCAAAAGTAAGGTTCAACTCTGTTAGTTGAATGCACAGAACAGAAAGAAGTTTCATACAATGCTTCTGTGTAGTTTATATTTGAACTTATTCTTTTCTCCACTATTACCCACTTAGCGCTACGAATGTCCAGTTGCATTTTCTACAGACAGAGTGTTTCAAAACTGCTCAATCAAAAGTATGGTTTAACTCTGTTAGCTGAATGCTCAGATCAGAAAGAAGTTTCACAGAATGCTTCTGTGTAGTTTATATTTGAATATATTCCTTTTTCCACTACTACTCTCTTAGCGCTCCAAATGTCCAGTTGCATTTTCTACAGAAAGAGTGTTCAGATCTGCTCAATCAAAAGTATGGTTTAACTCTGTTAGCTGAATGCACAGATCAGAAAGAAGTTTCACAGAATGTTTCTGTGTAGTTTATATTTGGAGACATTCCTTTTTCCACTATTACCCTCTTAGCGCTCCGAATCTCCACTTGCATTTTCTACAAAAAGAGTGTTTCAGAACGGCTCAATCAAAACAAAGGTTCAACTCTTTTAGTTGAACAAACAGAACAGAAAGAAGATTCACACAATTCTTCTGTGTAGTTTTTATTTGTAGACATTCTTTTTCCCAATATAGGCCTCTTAGCGCTCAGAATGTCCAATTGCAGTTTCTACAGAAAGAGTGTTTCAGAACGGCTCAATCAAAAGTAAGGTTCAACTCTGTTAGTTGAATGCATAGAACAGAAAGAAGTTTCACAGAATGCTTCTGTGTAGTTTATATATGAACATATTCTTTTTTCCACTATTACCCACTTAGCGCTACGAATGTCCAGTTGCATTTTCTACAGACAGAGTGTTTCAAAACTGCTCAATCAAAAGTATGGTTTAACTCTGTTAGCTGAATGCTCAGATCAGAAAGAAGTTTCACAGAATGCTTCTGTGTAGTTTATATTTGAATATATTCCTTTTTCCACTACTACGCTCTTAGCGCTCCAAATGTCCAGTTGCATTTTCTACAGAAAGAGTGTTCAGATCTGCTCAATCAAAAGTATGGTTTAACTCTGTTAGCTGAATGCACAGATCAGAAAGAAGTTTCACCGAATGATTCTGTGTAGTTTATATTTGAAGACATTCCTTTTTCCACTATTACCCTCTTAGCGCTCCGAATCTCCACTTGCATTTTCTACAAAAAGAGTGTTTCATAACTGCTCAATCAAAAATATGTTTTATCTCTGTTAACTGAATTTACAGTTCAGAAATAAGTTTCACAGAATGCATCTGTGTAGTTTTTATTTGAAGATATTCTTTTTCCCAATGTAGGCCTCTTAGCGCTTAGCATGTCCAATTGCAGTTTCTACAGAAAGAGTGTTTCAGAACGGCTCAATCAAAAGTAAGGTTCAACTCTGTTAGTTGAATGCACAGAACAGAAAGAATTTTCACAGAATGCTACTGTGTAGTTTATATTTGAATATATTCCTTTTTCCACTATTACCCTCTTAGCGCTCCGAATGTCCACTTGCATTTTCTACAGAAAGAGTGTTCAGAACTGCGCAATCAAAAGTATGGTTTAACTCTGTTAGCTTAATGAACATATCAGAAATAAGTTTCACACAATGCTTCTGTGTAGTTTTTATTTGAAGATATTATTTTTCCCAATAGAGGCCTCTTAGCGCTCAGAATGTCCAATTGCAGTTTCTACAGAAAGAGTGTTTCAGAAAGGCTCAATCAAATCTAAGGTTCAACTCTGTTAGTTGAATGCACAGAACAGAAAGAAGTTTCATACAATGCTTCTGTGTAGTTTATATTTGAACATACTCTTTTTTCCACTATTACCCACTTAGCGCTACGAATGTCCAGTTGCATTTTCTACAGACAGAGTGTGTCAAAACTGCTCAATCAAAAGTATGGTTTAACTCTGTTAGCTGAATGCTCAGATCAGAAAGAAGTTTCACAGAATGCTTCTGTGTAGTTTATATTTGAATATATTCCTTTTTCCACTACTACTTTCTTAGCGCTCCAAATGTCCAGTTGCATTTTCTACAGAAAGAGGGTTCAGATCTGCTCAATCAAAAGTATGGTTTAACTCTGTTAGCTGAATGCACAGATCAGAAAGAAGTTTCACAGAATGATTCTGTGTAGTTTATATTTGGAGACATTACTTTTTCCACTATTACCCTCTTAGCGCTCCGAATCTCCACTTGCATTTTCTACAGAAAGAGTGTTTCAGAACGGCTCAATCAAAACAAAGGTTCAACTCTTTTAGTTGAACAAACAGAACAGAAAGAAGTTTCACACAATTCTTCTGTGTAGTTTTTATTTGTAGACATTCTTTTTCCCAATATAGGCCTCTTAGCGCTCAGAATGTCCAATTGCAGTTTCTACAGAAAGAGTGTTTCAGAACGGCTCAATCAAAACTAAGGTTCAACTCTGTTACTTGAATGCACAGAACAGAAAGAAGTTTCATACAATGCTTCTGTGTAGTTTATATTTGAACATATTCTTTTTTCCACTATTACCCACTTAGCGCTACGAATGTCCAGTTGCATTTTCTACAGACAGAGTGTTTCAAAACTGCTCAGTGAAAAGTATGGTTTAACTCTGTTATCTGAATGCTCAGATCAGAAAGAAGTTTCACAGAATGCTTCTGTGTAGTTTATATTTGAATATATTTCTTTTTCCACTACTACGCTCTTAGCGCTCCAAACGTCCAGTTGCATTTTCTACAGAAAGAGTGTTCAGATCTGCTCAATCAAAAGTATGTTTTAACACTGTTAGCTGAATGCACAGATCAGAAAGAAGTTTCACCGAATGATTCTGTGTAGTTTATATTTGAAGACATTCCTTTTTCCACTATTACCCTCTTAGCGCTCCGTATCTCTTCTTGCATTTTCTACAAAAAGAGTGTTTCATAACTGCTCAATCAAAAATATGTTTTATCTCTGTTAACTGAATTTACAGATCAGAAGTAAGTTTCACAGAATGCATCTGTGTAGTTTTTATTTGAAGATATTCTTTTTCCCAATGTAGGCCTCTTAGCGCTTAGCATGTCCAATTGCAGTTTCTACAGAAAGAGTGTTTCAGAACGGCTCAATCAAAAGTAAGGTTCAACTCTGTTAGTTGAATGCACAGAACAGAAAGAATTTTCACAGAATGCTACTGTGTAGTTTATATTTGAATATATTCTTTTTCCACTATTACCCTCTTAGTGCTCCGAATGTCCACTTGCATTTTCTACAGAAAGAGTGTTCAGAACTGCGCAATCAAAAGTATGGTTTAACTCTGTTAGCTTAATGAACATATCAGAAATAAGTTTCACACAATGCTTCTGTGTAGTTTTTATTTGAAGATATTATTTTTCCCAATAGAGGCCTCTTAGCGCTCAGAATGTCCAATTGCAGTTTCTACAGAAAGAGTGTTTCAGAAAGGCTCAATCAAAAGTAAGGTTCAACTCTGTTAGTTGAATGCACAGAACAGAAAGAAGTTTCATACAATGCTTCTGTGTAGTTTATATTTGAACATACTCTTTTCTCCACTATTACCCACTTAGCGCTACGAATGTCCAGTTGCATTTTCTACAGACAGAGTGTTTCAAAACTGCTCAATCAAAAGTATGGTTTAACTCTGTTAGCTGAATGCTCAGATCAGAAAGAAGTTTCACAGAATGCTTCTGTGTAGTTTATATTTGAATATATTCCTTTTTCCACTACTACTCTCTTAGCGCTCCAAATATCCAGTTGCATTTTCTACAGAAAGAGTGTTCAGATCTGCTCAATCAAAAGTATGGTTTAACTCTGTTAGCTGAATGCACAGATCAGAAAGAAGTTTCACAGAATGATTCTGTGTAGTTTATATTTGGAGACATTCCTTTTTCCACTAATACCCTCCTAGTGCTCCGAATCTCCACTTGCATTTTCTACAGAAAGAGTGTTTCAGAACGGTTCAATCAAAACTAAGGTTCAACTCTTTTAGTTGAACAAACAAAACAGAAAGAAGTTTCACACAATTCTTCTGTGTAGTTTTTATTTGTAGACATTCTTTTTCCCAATATAGTCCTCTTAGCGCTCAGAATGTCCAATTGCAGTTTCTACAGAAAGAGTGTTTCAGAACGGCTCAATCAAAAGTAAGGTTCAACTCTGTTAGTTGAATGCACAGAACAGAAAGAAGTTTCATACAATGCTTCTGTGTAGTTTATATTTGAACATATTCTTTTTCCACTATTACCCACTTAGCGCTACGAATGTCCAGTTGCATTTTCTACAGACAGAGTGTTTCAAAACTGCTCAGTGAAAAGTATGGTTTAACTCTGTTAGCTGAATGCTCAGATCAGAAAGAAGTTTCACAGAATGCTTCTGTGTAGTTTATATTTGAATATATTCCTTTTTCCACTACTACGCTCTTAGCGCTCAAAATGTCCAGTTGCATTTTCTACAGAAAGAGTGTTCAGATCTGCTCAATCAAAAGTATGGTTTAACTCTGTTAGCTGAATGCACAGATCAGAAAGAAGTTTCACCGAATGATTCTGTGTAGTTTATATTTGAAGACATTCCTTTTTCCACTATTACCCTCTTAGCGCTCCGAATCTCCACTTGCATTTTCTACAAAAAGAGTGTTTAATAACTGCTCAATCAAAAATATGTTTTATCTCTGTTAACTGAATTTACAGATCAGAAATAAGTTTCACAGTATGCATCTGTGTAGTTTTTATTTGAAGATATTCTTTTTCCCAATGTAGGCCTCTTAGCGCTTAGCATGTCCAATTGCAGTTTCTACAGAAAGAGTGTTTCAGAACGGCTCAATCAAAAGTAAGGTTCAACTCCGTTATCTGAATGCACAGAACAGTAAGAGTTTTCACAGAATGCTACTGTGTAGTTTATATTTGAATATATTCCTTTTTCCACTATTACCCTCTTAGCGCTCCGAATGTCCACTTGCATTTTCTACAGAAAGAGTGTTCAGAACTGCGCAATCAAAAGTATGGTTTAACTCTGTTAGCTTAATGAACATATCAGAAATAAGTTTCACACAATGCTTCTGTGTAGTTTTTATTTGAAGATATTATTTTTCCCAATAGAGGCCTCTTAGCGCTCAGAATGTCCAATTGCACTTTCTACAGAAAGAGTGTTTCAGAACGGCTCAATCAAAAGTAAGGTTCAACTCTGTTAGTTGAATGCACAGAACAGAAAGAAGTTTCATACAATGCTTCTGTGTAGTTTATATTTGAACATATTCTTTTCTCCACTATTACCCACTTAGCGCTACGAATGTCCAGTTGCATTTTCTACAGACAGAGGGTTTCAAATCTGCTCAGTGAAAAGTATGGTTTAACTCTGTTAGCTGAATGCTCAGATCAGAAAGAAGTTTCACAGAATGCTTCTGTGTAGTTTATATTTGAATATATTTCTTTTTCCACTACTACGCTCTTAGCGCTCCAAATGTCCAGTTGCATTTTCTACAGAAAGAGTGTTCAGATCTGCTCAATCAAAAGTATGATTTAACACTGTTAGCTGAATGCACAGATCAGAAAGAAGTTTCACCGAATGATTCTGTGTAGTTTATATTTGAAGACATTCCTTTTTCCACTATTACCCTCTTAGCGCTCCGTATCTCCTCTTGCATTTTCTACAAAAAGAGTGTTTCATAACTGCTCAATCAAAAATATGTTTTATCTCTGTTAACTGAATTTACAGATCAGAAATAAGTCTCACAGAATGCATCTGTGTAATTTTTATTTGAAGATATTCTTTTTCCCAATGTAGGCCTCTTAGCGCTTAGCATGTCCAATTGCAGTTTCTACAGAAAGAGTGTTTCAGAACGGCTCAATCAAAAGTAAGGTTCAACTCTGTTAGTTGAATGCACAGAACAGAAAAAATTTTCACCGAATGCTACTGTGTAGTTTATATTTGAATATATTCTTTTTCCACTATTACCCTCTTAGCGCTCCGAATGTCCACTTGCATTTTCTACAGAAAGAGTGTTCAGAACTGCGCAAACAAAAGTATGGTTTAACTCTGTTAGCTTAATGAACATATCAGAAATAAGTTTCACACAATGCTTCTGTGTAGTATTTATTTGAAGATATTATTTTTCCCAATAGAGTCCTCTTAGCGCTCAGAATGTCCAATTGCAGTTTCTACAGAAAGAGTGTTTCAGAAAGGCTCAATCAAAACTAAGGTTCAACTCTGTTAGTTGAATGCACAGAACAGAAAGATGTTTCATACAATGCTTCTGTGTAGTTTATATTTGAACATACTCTTTTTTCCACTATTACCCACTTAGCGCTACGAATGTCCAGTTGCATTTTCTACAGACAGAGTGTTTCAAAACTGCTCAATCAAATGTATGGTTTAACTCTGTTAGCTGAATGCTCAAATCAGAAAGAAGTTTCACAGAATGCTTCTGTGTAGTTTATATTTGAATATATTCCTTTTTCCACTACTACTCTCTTAGCGCTCCAAATGTCCAGTTGCATTTTCTACAGAAAGAGTGTTCAGATCTGCTCAATCAAAAGTATGGTTTAACTCTGTTAGCTGAATGCACAGATCAGAAAGAAGTTTCACAGAATGATTCTGTGTAGTTTATATTTGGAGACATTCCTTTTTCCACTATTACCCTCCTAGTGCTCCGAATCTCCACTTGCATTTTCTACAGAAAGAGTGTTTCAGAACGGTTCAATCAAAACTAAAGTTCAACTCTTTTAGTTGAACAAACAAAACAGAAAGAAGTTTCACACAATTCTTCTGTGTAGTTTTATTTGTAGACATTCTTTTTCCCAATATAGGCCTCTTAGCGCTCAGAATGTCCAATTGCAGTTTCTACAGAAAGAGTGTTTCAGAACGGGTCAATCAAAAGTAAGGTTCAACTCTGTTAGTTGAATGCACAGAACAGAAAGAAGTTTCACAGAATGCTTCTGTGTAGTTTATATATGAACATATTCTTTTTTCCACTATTACCCACTTAGCGCTACGAATGTCCAGTTGCATTTTCTACAGACAGAGTGTTTCAAAACTGCTCAATCAAAAGTATGGTTTAACTCTGTTAGCTGAATGCTCAGATCAGAAAGAAGTTTCACAGAATGCTTCTGTGTAGTTTATATTTGAATATATTCCTTTTTCCACTACTACGCTCTTAGCGCTCCAAATGTCCAGTTGCATTTTCTACAGAAAGAGTGTTCAGATCTGCTCAATCAAAAGTATGGTTTAACTCTGTTAGCTGAATGCACAGATCAGAAAGAAGTTTCACCGAATGATTCTGTGTAGTTTATATTTGAAGACATTCCTTTTTCCACTATTACCCTCTTAGCGCTCCGAATCTCCACTTGCATTTTCTACAAAAAGAGTGTTTCATAACTGCTCAATCAAAAATATGTTTTATCTCTGTTAACTGAATTTACAGATCAGAAATAAGTTTCACAGAATGCATCTGTGTAGTTTTTATTTGAAGATATTCTTTTTCCCAATGTAGGCCTCTTAGCGCTTAGCATGTCCAGTTGCAGTTTCTACAGAAAGAGTGTTTCAGAACGGCTCAATCAAAAGTAAGGTTCAACTCTGTTAGTTGAATGCACAGAACAGAAAGTATTTTCACAGAATGCTACTGTGTAGTTTATATTTGAATATATTCCTTTTTCCACTATTACCCTCTTAGCGCTCCGAATGTCCACTTGCATTTTCTACAGAAAGAGTGTTCAGAACTGCGCAATCAAAAGTATGGTTTAACTCTGTTAGCTTAATGAACATATCAGAAATAAGTTTCACACAATGCTTCTGTGTAGTTTTTATTTGAAGATATTATTTTTCCCAATAGAGGCCTCTTAGCGCTCAGAATGTCCAATTGCAGTTTCTACAGAAAGAGTGTTTCAGAAAGGCTCAATCAAATCTAAGGTTCAACTCTGTTAGTTGAATGCACAGAACAGAAAGAAGTTTCATACAATGCTTCTGTGTAGTTTATATTTGAACATACTCTTTTTTCCACTATTACCCACTTAGCGCTACGAATGTCCAGTTGCATTTTCTACAGACAGAGTGTGTCAAAACTGCTCAATCAAAAGTATGGTTTAACTCTGTTAGCTGAATGCTCAGATCAGAAAGAAGTTTCACAGAATGCTTCTGTGTAGTTTATATTTGAATATATTCCTTTTTCCACTACTACTTTCTTAGCGCTCCAAATGTCCAGTTGCATTTTCTACAGAAAGAGTGTTCAGATCTGCTCAATCAAAAGTATGGTTTAACTCTGTTAGCTGAATGCACAGATCAGAAAGAAGTTTCACAGAATGATTCTGTGTAGTTTATATTTGGAGACATTACTTTTTCCACTATTACCCTCTTAGCGCTCCGAATCTCCACTTGCATTTTCTACAGAAAGAGTGTTTCAGAACGGCTCAATCAAAACAAAGGTTCAACTCTTTTAGTTGAACAAACAGAACAGAAAGAAGTTTCACACAATTCTTCTGTGTAGTTTTTATTTGTAGACATTCTTTTTCCCAATATAGGCCTCTTAGCGCTCAGAATGTCCAATTGCAGTTTCTACAGAAAGAGTGTTTCAGAACGGCTCAATCAAAACTAAGGTTCAACTCTGTTACTTGAATGCACAGAACAGAAAGAAGTTTCATACAATGCTTCTGTGTAGTTTATATTTGAACATATTCTTTTTTCCACTATTACCCACTTAGCGCTACGAATGTCCAGTTGCATTTTCTACAGACAGAGTGTTTCAAAACTGCTCAGTGAAAAGTATGGTTTAACTCTGTTATCTGAATGCTCAGATCAGAAAGAAGTTTCACAGAATGCTTCTGTGTAGTTTATATTTGAATATATTTCTTTTTCCACTACTACGCTCTTAGCGCTCCAAACGTCCAGTTGCATTTTCTACAGAAAGAGTGTTCAGATCTGCTCAATCAAAAGTATGTTTTAACACTGTTAGCTGAATGCACAGATCAGAAAGAAGTTTCACCGAATGATTCTGTGTAGTTTATATTTGAAGACATTCCTTTTTCCACTATTACCCTCTTAGCGCTCCGTATCTCTTCTTGCATTTTCTACAAAAAGAGTGTTTCATAACTGCTCAATCAAAAATATGTTTTATCTCTGTTAACTGAATTTACAGATCAGAAGTAAGTTTCACAGAATGCATCTGTGTAGTTTTTATTTGAAGATATTCTTTTTCCCAATGTAGGCCTCTTAGCGCTTAGCATGTCCAATTGCAGTTTCTACAGAAAGAGTGTTTCAGAACGGCTCAATCAAAAGTAAGGTTCAACTCTGTTAGTTGAATGCACAGAACAGAAAGAATTTTCACAGAATGCTACTGTGTAGTTTATATTTGAATATATTCTTTTTCCACTATTACCCTCTTAGTGCTCCGAATGTCCACTTGCATTTTCTACAGAAAGAGTGTTCAGAACTGCGCAATCAAAAGTATGGTTTAACTCTGTTAGCTTAATGAACATATCAGAAATAAGTTTCACACAATGCTTCTGTGTAGTTTTTATTTGAAGATATTATTTTTCCCAATAGAGGCCTCTTAGCGCTCAGAATGTCCAATTGCAGTTTCTACAGAAAGAGTGTTTCAGAAAGGCTCAATCAAAAGTAAGGTTCAACTCTGTTAGTTGAATGCACAGAACAGAAAGAAGTTTCATACAATGCTTCTGTGTAGTTTATATTTGAACATACTCTTTTCTCCACTATTACCCACTTAGCGCTACGAATGTCCAGTTGCATTTTCTACAGACAGAGTGTTTCAAAACTGCTCAATCAAAAGTATGGTTTAACTCTGTTAGCTGAATGCTCAGATCAGAAAGAAGTTTCACAGAATGCTTCTGTGTAGTTTATATTTGAATATATTCCTTTTTCCACTACTACTCTCTTAGCGCTCCAAATATCCAGTTGCATTTTCTACAGAAAGAGTGTTCAGATCTGCTCAATCAAAAGTATGGTTTAACTCTGTTAGCTGAATGCACAGATCAGAAAGAAGTTTCACAGAATGATTCTGTGTAGTTTATATTTGGAGACATTCCTTTTTCCACTAATACCCTCCTAGTGCTCCGAATCTCCACTTGCATTTTCTACAGAAAGAGTGTTTCAGAACGGTTCAATCAAAACTAAGGTTCAACTCTTTTAGTTGAACAAACAAAACAGAAAGAAGTTTCACACAATTCTTCTGTGTAGTTTTTATTTGTAGACATTCTTTTTCCCAATATAGTCCTCTTAGCGCTCAGAATGTCCAATTGCAGTTTCTACAGAAAGAGTGTTTCAGAACGGCTCAATCAAAAGTAAGGTTCAACTCTGTTAGTTGAATGCACAGAACAGAAAGAAGTTTCATACAATGCTTCTGTGTAGTTTATATTTGAACATATTCTTTTTCCACTATTACCCACTTAGCGCTACGAATGTCCAGTTGCATTTTCTACAGACAGAGTGTTTCAAAACTGCTCAGTGAAAAGTATGGTTTAACTCTGTTAGCTGAATGCTCAGATCAGAAAGAAGTTTCACAGAATGCTTCTGTGTAGTTTATATTTGAATATATTCCTTTTTCCACTACTACGCTCTTAGCGCTCAAAATGTCCAGTTGCATTTTCTACAGAAAGAGTGTTCAGATCTGCTCAATCAAAAGTATGGTTTAACTCTGTTAGCTGAATGCACAGATCAGAAAGAAGTTTCACCGAATGATTCTGTGTAGTTTATATTTGAAGACATTCCTTTTTCCACTATTACCCTCTTAGCGCTCCGAATCTCCACTTGCATTTTCTACAAAAAGAGTGTTTCATAACTGCTCAATCAAAAATATGTTTTATCTCTGTTAACTGAATTTACAGATCAGAAATAAGTTTCACAGTATGCATCTGTGTAGTTTTTATTTGAAGATATTCTTTTTCCCAATGTAGGCCTCTTAGCGCTTAGCATGTCCAATTGCAGTTTCTACAGAAAGAGTGTTTCAGAACGGCTCAATCAAAAGTAAGGTTCAACTCCGTTATCTGAATGCACAGAACAGTAAGAGTTTTCACAGAATGCTACTGTGTAGTTTATATTTGAATATATTCCTTTTTCCACTATTACCCTCTTAGCGCTCCGAATGTCCACTTGCATTTTCTACAGAAAGAGTGTTCAGAACTGCGCAATCAAAAGTATGGTTTAACTCTGTTAGCTTAATGAACATATCAGAAATAAGTTTCACACAATGCTTCTGTGTAGTTTTTATTTGAAGATATTATTTTTCCCAATAGAGGCCTCTTAGCGCTCAGAATGTCCAATTGCACTTTCTACAGAAAGAGTGTTTCAGAACGGCTCAATCAAAAGTAAGGTTCAACTCTGTTAGTTGAATGCACAGAACAGAAAGAAGTTTCATACAATGCTTCTGTGTAGTTTATATTTGAACATATTCTTTTCTCCACTATTACCCACTTAGCGCTACGAATGTCCAGTTGCATTTTCTACAGACAGAGGGTTTCAAATCTGCTCAGTGAAAAGTATGGTTTAACTCTGTTAGCTGAATGCTCAGATCAGAAAGAAGTTTCACAGAATGCTTCTGTGTAGTTTATATTTGAATATATTTCTTTTTCCACTACTACGCTCTTAGCGCTCCAAATGTCCAGTTGCATTTTCTACAGAAAGAGTGTTCAGATCTGCTCAATCAAAAGTATGATTTAACACTGTTAGCTGAATGCACAGATCAGAAAGAAGTTTCACCGAATGATTCTGTGTAGTTTATATTTGAAGACATTCCTTTTTCCACTATTACCCTCTTAGCGCTCCGTATCTCCTCTTGCATTTTCTACAAAAAGAGTGTTTCATAACTGCTCAATCAAAAATATGTTTTATCTCTGTTAACTGAATTTACAGATCAGAAATAAGTCTCACAGAATGCATCTGTGTAATTTTTATTTGAAGATATTCTTTTTCCCAATGTAGGCCTCTTAGCGCTTAGCATGTCCAATTGCAGTTTCTACAGAAAGAGTGTTTCAGAACGGCTCAATCAAAAGTAAGGTTCAACTCTGTTAGTTGAATGCACAGAACAGAAAGAATTTTCACCGAATGCTACTGTGTAGTTTATATTTGAATATATTCTTTTTCCACTATTACCCTCTTAGCGCTCCGAATGTCCACTTGCATTTTCTACAGAAAGAGTGTTCAGAACTGCGCAATCAAAAGTATGGTTTAACTCTGTTAGCTTAATGAACATATCAGAAATAAGTTTCACACAATGCTTCTGTGTAGTATTTATTTGAAGATATTATTTTTCCCAATAGAGTCCTCTTAGCGCTCAGAATGTCCAATTGCAGTTTCTACAGAAAGAGTGTTTCAGAAAGGCTCAATCAAAACTAAGGTTCAACTCTGTTAGTTGAATGCACAGAACAGAAAGATGTTTCATACAATGCTTCTGTGTAGTTTATATTTGAACATACTCTTTTTTCCACTATTACCCACTTAGCGCTACGAATGTCCAGTTGCATTTTCTACAGACAGAGTGTTTCAAAACTGCTCAATCAAATGTATGGTTTAACTCTGTTAGCTGAATGCTCAAATCAGAAAGAAGTTTCACAGAATGCTTCTGTGTAGTTTATATTTGAATATATTCCTTTTTCCACTACTACTCTCTTAGCGCTCCAAATGTCCAGTTGCATTTTCTACAGAAAGAGTGTTCAGATCTGCTCAATCAAAAGTATGGTTTAACTCTGTTAGCTGAATGCACAGATCAGAAAGAAGTTTCACAGAATGATTCTGTGTAGTTTATATTTGGAGACATTCCTTTTTCCACTATTACCCTCCTAGTGCTCCGAATCTCCACTTGCATTTTCTACAGAAAGAGTGTTTCAGAACGGTTCAATCAAAACTAAAGTTCAACTCTTTTAGTTGAACAAACAAAACAGAAAGAAGTTTCACACAATTCTTCTGTGTAGTTTTATTTGTAGACATTCTTTTTCCCAATATAGGCCTCTTAGCGCTCAGAATGTCCAATTGCAGTTTCTACAGAAAGAGTGTTTCAGAACGGGTCAATCAAAAGTAAGGTTCAACTCTGTTAGTTGAATGCACAGAACAGAAAGAAGTTTCACAGAATGCTTCTGTGTAGTTTATATATGAACATATTCTTTTTTCCACTATTACCCACTTAGCGCTACGAATGTCCAGTTGCATTTTCTACAGACAGAGTGTTTCAAAACTGCTCAATCAAAAGTATGGTTTAACTCTGTTAGCTGAATGCTCAGATCAGAAAGAAGTTTCACAGAATGCTTCTGTGTAGTTTATATTTGAATATATTCCTTTTTCCACTACTACGCTCTTAGCGCTCCAAATGTCCAGTTGCATTTTCTACAGAAAGAGTGTTCAGATCTGCTCAATCAAAAGTATGGTTTAACTCTGTTAGCTGAATGCACAGATCAGAAAGAAGTTTCACCGAATGATTCTGTGTAGTTTATATTTGAAGACATTCCTTTTTCCACTATTACCCTCTTAGCGCTCCGAATCTCCACTTGCATTTTCTACAAAAAGAGTGTTTCATAACTGCTCAATCAAAAATATGTTTTATCTCTGTTAACTGAATTTACAGATCAGAAATAAGTTTCACAGAATGCATCTGTGTAGTTTTTATTTGAAGATATTCTTTTTCCCAATGTAGGCCTCTTAGCGCTTAGCATGTCCAGTTGCAGTTTCTACAGAAAGAGTGTTTCAGAACGGCTCAATCAAAAGTAAGGTTCAACTCTGTTAGTTGAATGCACAGAACAGAAAGTATTTTCACAGAATGCTACTGTGTAGTTTATATTTGAATATATTCCTTTTTCCACTATTACCCTCTTAGCGCTCCGAATGTCCACTTGCATTTTCTACAGAAAGAGTGTTCAGAACTGCGCAATCAAAAGTATGGTTTAACTCTGTTAGCTTAATGAACATATCAGAAATAAGTTTCACACAATGCTTCTGTGTAGTTTTTATTTGAAGATATTATTTTTCCCAATAGAGGCCTCTTAGCGCTCAGAATGTCCAATTGCAGTTTCTACAGAAAGAGTGTTTCAGAAAGGCTCAATCAAAACTAAGGTTCAACTCTGTTAGTTGAATGCACAGAACAGAAAGAAGTTTCATACAATGCTTCTGTGTAGTTTATATTTGAACATACTCTTTTTTCCACTATTACCCACTTAGCGCTACGAATGTCCAGTTGCATTTTCTACAGACAGAGTGTGTCAAAACTGCTCAATCAAAAGTATGGTTTAACTCTGTTAGCTGAATGCTCAGATCAGAAAGAAGTTTCACAGAATGCTTCTGTGTAGTTTATATTTGAATATATTCCTTTTTCCACTACTACTTTCTTAGCGCTCCAAATGTCCAGTTGCATTTTCTACAGAAAGAGTGTTCAGATCTGCTCAATCAAAAGTATGGTTTAACTCTGTTAGCTGAATGCACAGATCAGAAAGAAGTTTCACAGAATGATTCTGTGTAGTTTATATTTGGAGACATTCCTTTTTCCACTATTACCCTCTTAGCGCTCCGAATCTCCACTTGCATTTTCTACAGAAAGAGTGTTTCAGAACGGCTCAATCAAAACAAAGGTTCAACTCTTTTAGTTGAACAAACAGAACAGAAAGAAGTTTCACACAATTCTTCTGTGTAGTTTTTATTTGTAGACATTCTTTTTCCCAATATAGGCCTCTTAGCGCTCAGAATGTCCAATTGCAGTTTCTACAGAAAGAGTGTTTCAGAACGGCTCAATCAAAAGTAAGGTTCAACTCTGTTAGCTGAATGCTCAGATCAGAAAGAAGTTTCACAGAATGCTTCTGTGTAGTTTATATTTGAATATATTCCTTTTTCCACTACTACTCTCTTAGCGCTCCAAATATCCAGTTGCATTTTCTACAGAAAGAGTGTTCAGATCTGCTCAATCAAAAGTATGGTTTAACTCTGTTAGCTGAATGCACAGATCAGAAAGAAGTTTCACAGAATGATTCTGTGTAGTTTATATTTGGAGACATTCCTTTTTCCACTAATACCCTCCTAGTGCTCCGAATCTCCACTTGCATTTTCTACAGAAAGAGTGTTTCAGAACGGTTCAATCAAAACTAAGGTTCAACTCTTTTAGTTGAACAAACAAAACAGAAAGAAGTTTCACACAATTCTTCTGTGTAGTTTTTATTTGTAGACATTCTTTTTCCCAATATAGTCCTCTTAGCGCTCAGAATGTCCAATTGCAGTTTCTACAGAAAGAGTGTTTCAGAACGGCTCAATCAAAAGTAAGGTTCAACTCTGTTAGTTGAATGCACAGAACAGAAAGAAGTTTCATACAATGCTTCTGTGTAGTTTATATTTGAACATATTCTTTTTCCACTATTACCCACTTAGCGCTACGAATGTCCAGTTGCATTTTCTACAGACAGAGTGTTTCAAAACTGCTCAGTGAAAAGTATGGTTTAACTCTGTTAGCTGAATGCTCAGATCAGAAAGAAGTTTCACAGAATGCTTCTGTGTAGTTTATATTTGAATATATTCCTTTTTCCACTACTACGCTCTTAGCGCTCAAAATGTCCAGTTGCATTTTCTACAGAAAGAGTGTTCAGATCTGCTCAATCAAAAGTATGGTTTAACTCTGTTAGCTGAATGCACAGATCAGAAAGAAGTTTCACCGAATGATTCTGTGTAGTTTATATTTGAAGACATTCCTTTTTCCACTATTACCCTCTTAGCGCTCCGAATCTCCACTTGCATTTTCTACAAAAAGAGTGTTTCATAACTGCTCAATCAAAAATATGTTTTATCTCTGTTAACTGAATTTACAGATCAGAAATAAGTTTCACAGTATGCATCTGTGTAGTTTTTATTTGAAGATATTCTTTTTCCCAATGTAGGCCTCTTAGCGCTTAGCATGTCCAATTGCAGTTTCTACAGAAAGAGTGTTTCAGAACGGCTCAATCAAAAGTAAGGTTCAACTCCGTTATCTGAATGCACAGAACAGTAAGAGTTTTCACAGAATGCTACTGTGTAGTTTATATTTGAATATATTCCTTTTTCCACTATTACCCTCTTAGCGCTCCGAATGTCCACTTGCATTTTCTACAGAAAGAGTGTTCAGAACTGCGCAATCAAAAGTATGGTTTAACTCTGTTAGCTTAATGAACATATCAGAAATAAGTTTCACACAATGCTTCTGTGTAGTTTTTATTTGAAGATATTATTTTTCCCAATAGAGGCCTCTTAGCGCTCAGAATGTCCAATTGCACTTTCTACAGAAAGAGTGTTTCAGAACGGCTCAATCAAAAGTAAGGTTCAACTCTGTTAGTTGAATGCACAGAACAGAAAGAAGTTTCATACAATGCTTCTGTGTAGTTTATATTTGAACATATTCTTTTCTCCACTATTACCCACTTAGCGCTACGAATGTCCAGTTGCATTTTCTACAGACAGAGGGTTTCAAATCTGCTCAGTGAAAAGTATGGTTTAACTCTGTTAGCTGAATGCTCAGATCAGAAAGAAGTTTCACAGAATGCTTCTGTGTAGTTTATATTTGAATATATTTCTTTTTCCACTACTACGCTCTTAGCGCTCCAAATGTCCAGTTGCATTTTCTACAGAAAGAGTGTTCAGATCTGCTCAATCAAAAGTATGATTTAACACTGTTAGCTGAATGCACAGATCAGAAAGAAGTTTCACCGAATGATTCTGTGTAGTTTATATTTGAAGACATTCCTTTTTCCACTATTACCCTCTTAGCGCTCCGTATCTCCTCTTGCATTTTCTACAAAAAGAGTGTTTCATAACTGCTCAATCAAAAATATGTTTTATCTCTGTTAACTGAATTTACAGATCAGAAATAAGTCTCACAGAATGCATCTGTGTAATTTTTATTTGAAGATATTCTTTTTCCCAATGTAGGCCTCTTAGCGCTTAGCATGTCCAATTGCAGTTTCTACAGAAAGAGTGTTTCAGAACGGCTCAATCAAAAGTAAGGTTCAACTCTGTTAGTTGAATGCACAGAACAGAAAGAATTTTCACCGAATGCTACTGTGTAGTTTATATTTGAATATATTCTTTTTCCACTATTACCCTCTTAGCGCTCCGAATGTCCACTTGCATTTTCTACAGAAAGAGTGTTCAGAACTGCGCAATCAAAAGTATGGTTTAACTCTGTTAGCTTAATGAACATATCAGAAATAAGTTTCACACAATGCTTCTGTGTAGTATTTATTTGAAGATATTATTTTTCCCAATAGAGTCCTCTTAGCGCTCAGAAGGTCCAATTGCAGTTTCTACAGAAAGAGTGTTTCAGAAAGGCTCAATCAAAACTAAGGTTCAACTCTGTTAGTTGAATGCACAGAACAGAAAGATGTTTCATACAATGCTTCTGTGTAGTTTATATTTGAACATACTCTTTTTTCCACTATTACCCACTTAGCGCTACGAATGTCCAGTTGCATTTTCTACAGACAGAGTGTTTCAAAACTGCTCAATCAAATGTATGGTTTAACTCTGTTAGCTGAATGCTCAAATCAGAAAGAAGTTTCACAGAATGCTTCTGTGTAGTTTATATTTGAATATATTCCTTTTTCCACTACTACTCTCTTAGCGCTCCAAATGTCCAGTTGCATTTTCTACAGAAAGAGTGTTCAGATCTGCTCAATCAAAAGTATGGTTTAACTCTGTTAGCTGAATGCACAGATCAGAAAGAAGTTTCACAGAATGATTCTGTGTAGTTTATATTTGGAGACATTCCTTTTTCCACTATTACCCTCCTAGTGCTCCGAATCTCCACTTGCATTTTCTACAGAAAGAGTGTTTCAGAACGGTTCAATCAAAACTAAAGTTCAACTCTTTTAGTTGAACAAACAAAACAGAAAGAAGTTTCACACAATTCTTCTGTGTAGTTTTATTTGTAGACATTCTTTTTCCCAATATAGGCCTCTTAGCGCTCAGAATGTCCAATTGCAGTTTCTACAGAAAGAGTGTTTCAGAACGGGTCAATCAAAAGTAAGGTTCAACTCTGTTAGTTGAATGCACAGAACAGAAAGAAGTTTCACAGAATGCTTCTGTGTAGTTTATATATGAACATATTCTTTTTTCCACTATTACCCACTTAGCGCTACGAATGTCCAGTTGCATTTTCTACAGACAGAGTGTTTCAAAACTGCTCAATCAAAAGTATGGTTTAACTCTGTTAGCTGAATGCTCAGATCAGAAAGAAGTTTCACAGAATGCTTCTGTGTAGTTTATATTTGAATATATTCCTTTTTCCACTACTACGCTCTTAGCGCTCCAAATGTCCAGTTGCATTTTCTACAGAAAGAGTGTTCAGATCTGCTCAATCAAAAGTATGGTTTAACTCTGTTAGCTGAATGCACAGATCAGAAAGAAGTTTCACCGAATGATTCTGTGTAGTTTATATTTGAAGACATTCCTTTTTCCACTATTACCCTCTTAGCGCTCCGAATCTCCACTTGCATTTTCTACAAAAAGAGTGTTTCATAACTGCTCAATCAAAAATATGTTTTATCTCTGTTAACTGAATTTACAGATCAGAAATAAGTTTCACAGAATGCATCTGTGTAGTTTTTATTTGAAGATATTCTTTTTCCCAATGTAGGCCTCTTAGCGCTTAGCATGTCCAGTTGCAGTTTCTACAGAAAGAGTGTTTCAGAACGGCTCAATCAAAAGTAAGGTTCAACTCTGTTAGTTGAATGCACAGAACAGAAAGTATTTTCACAGAATGCTACTGTGTAGTTTATATTTGAATATATTCCTTTTTCCACTATTACCCTCTTAGCGCTCCGAATGTCCACTTGCATTTTCTACAGAAAGAGTGTTCAGAACTGCGCAATCAAAAGTATGGTTTAACTCTGTTAGCTTAATGAACATATCAGAAATAAGTTTCACACAATGCTTCTGTGTAGTTTTTATTTGAAGATATTATTTTTCCCAATAGAGGCCTCTTAGCGCTCAGAATGTCCAATTGCAGTTTCTACAGAAAGAGTGTTTCAGAAAGGCTCAATCAAAACTAAGGTTCAACTCTGTTAGTTGAATGCACAGAACAGAAAGAAGTTTCATACAATGCTTCTGTGTAGTTTATATTTGAACATACTCTTTTTTCCACTATTACCCACTTAGCGCTACGAATGTCCAGTTGCATTTTCTACAGACAGAGTGTGTCAAAACTGCTCAATCAAAAGTATGGTTTAACTCTGTTAGCTGAATGCTCAGATCAGAAAGAAGTTTCACAGAATGCTTCTGTGTAGTTTATATTTGAATATATTCCTTTTTCCACTACTACTTTCTTAGCGCTCCAAATGTCCAGTTGCATTTTCTACAGAAAGAGTGTTCAGATCTGCTCAATCAAAAGTATGGTTTAACTCTGTTAGCTGAATGCACAGATCAGAAAGAAGTTTCACAGAATGATTCTGTGTAGTTTATATTTGGAGACATTCCTTTTTCCACTATTACCCTCTTAGCGCTCCGAATCTCCACTTGCATTTTCTACAGAAAGAGTGTTTCAGAACGGCTCAATCAAAACAAAGGTTCAACTCTTTTAGTTGAACAAACAGAACAGAAAGAAGTTTCACACAATTCTTCTGTGTAGTTTTTATTTGTAGACATTCTTTTTCCCAATATAGGCCTCTTAGCGCTCAGAATGTCCAATTGCAGTTTCTACAGAAAGAGTGTTTCAGAACGGCTCAATCAAAAGTAAGGTTCAACTCTGTTAGTTGAATGCAGAGAACAGAAAGAAGTTTCACAGAATGCTTCGGTGTAGTTTATATTTAACATATTCTTTTTTCCACTATTACCAACTTAGCGCTAAGAATGTCCAGTTGCATTTTCTACAGACAGAGTGTTTCAAAACTGCTCAATCAAAACTATGGTTTAACTCTCTTAGCTGAATGCTCAGATCAGAAAGAAGTTTCACAGAATGCTTCTGTGTAGTTTATATTTGAATATATTCCTTTTTCCACTACTACGCTCTTAGCGCTCCAAATGTCCAGTTGCATTTTCTACAGAAAGAGTGTTCAGATCTGCTCAATCAAAAGTATGGTTTAAATCTGTTAGCTGAATGCACAGATCAGAAAGAAGTTTCACCGAATGATTCTGTGTAGTTTATATTTGAAGACATTCCTTTTTCCACTATTACCCTCTTAGCGCTCCGAATCTCCACTTGCATTTTCTACAAAAAGAGTGTTTCATAACTGCTCAATCAAAAATATGTTTTATCTCTGTTAACTGAATTTACAGATCAGAAATAAGTTTCACAGAATGCATCTGTGTAGTTTTTATTTGAAGATATTCTTTTTCCCAATGTAGGCCTCTTAGCGCTTAGCATGTCCAATTGCAGTTTCTACAGAAAGAGTGTTTCAGAACGGCTCAATCAAAAGTAAGGTTCAACTCTGTTAGCTGAATGCACAGAACAGTAAGAGTTTTCACAGAATGCTACTGTGTAGTTTATATTTGAATATACTCCTTTTTCCACTATTACCCTCTTAGCGCTCCGAATGTCCACTTGCATTTTCTACAGAAAGAGTGTTCAGAACTGCGCAATCAAAAGTATGGTTTAACTCTGTTAGCTTAATGAACATATCAGAAATAAGTTTCACACAATGCTTCTGTGTAGTTTTTATTTGAAGATATTATTTTTCCAAATAGAGGCCTCTTAGCGCTCAGAATGTCCAATTGCAGTTTCTACAGAAAGAGTGTTTCAGAAAGGCTCAATCAAAAGTAAGGTTCAACTCTGTTAGTTGAATGCACAGAACAGAAAGAAGTTTCATACAATGCTTCTGTGTAGTTTATATTTGAACATATTCTTTTCTCCACTATTACCCACTTAGCGCTACGAATGTCCAGTTGCATTTTCTACAGACAGAGTGTTTCAAAACTGCTCAATCAAAAGTATGGTTTAACTCTGTTAGCTGAATGCTCAGATCAGAAAGAAGTTTCACAGAATGCTTCTGTGTAGTTTATATTTGAATATTTTCTTTTTTCCACTACTACTCTCTTTGCGCTCCAAATGTCCACTTGCATTTTCTACAGAAAGAGTGTTCAGATCTGCTGAATCAAAAGTATGGTTTAACTCTGTTAGCTGAATGCACAGATCAGAAAGAAGTTTCACAGAATGATTCTGTGTAGTTTATATTTGGAGACATCCCTTTTTCCACTATTACCCTCTTAGCGCTCCGAATCTCCACTTGCATTTTCTACAGAAAGAGTGTTTCAGAACGGCTCAATCAAAACTAAGGTTCAACTCTTTTAGTTGAACAAACATAACAGAAAGAAGTTTCACACAATTCTTCTGTGTAGTTTTTATTTGTAGACATTCTTTTTCCCAATATAGGCCTGTTAGCGCTCGGAATGTCCAATTGCAGTTTCTACAGAAAGAGTGTTTCAGAACGGCTCAATCAAAAGTAAGGTTCAACTCTCTTAGTTGAATGCACAGAACAGCAAGAAGTTTCACAGAATGCTTCTGTGTAGTTTATATTTGAACATATTCTTTTTTCCACTATTACCCACTTAGCGCTACGAATGTCCAGTTGCATTTTCTACAGACAGAGTGTGTCAAAACTGCTCAATCAAAAGTATGGTTTAACTCTGTTAGCTGAATGCTCAGATCAGAAAGAAGTTTCACAGAATGCTTCTGTGTAGTTTATATTTGAATATATTCCTTTTTCCACTACTACTTTCTTAGCGCTCCAAATGTCCAGTTGCATTTTCTACAGAAAGAGTGTTCAGATCTGCTCAATCAAAAGTATGGTTTAACTCTGTTAGCTGAATGCACAGATCAGAAAGAAGTTTCACAGAATGATTCTGTGTAGTTTATATTTGGAGACATTCCTTTTTCCACTATTACCCTCTTAGCGCTCCGAATCTCCACTTGCATTTTCTACAGAAAGAGTGTTTCAGAACGGCTCAATCAAAACAAAGGTTCAACTCTTTTAGTTGAACAAACAGAACAGAAAGAAGTTTCACACAATTCTTCTGTGTAGTTTTTATTTGTAGACATTCTTTTTCCCAATATAGGCCTCTTAGCGCTCAGAATGTCCAATTGCAGTTTCTACAGAAAGAGTGTTTCAGAACGGCTCAATCAAAAGTAAGGTTCAACTCTGTTAGTTGAATGCAGAGAACAGAAAGAAGTTTCACAGAATGCTTCGGTGTAGTTTATATTTAACATATTCTTTTTTCCACTATTACCAACTTAGCGCTAAGAATGTCCAGTTGCATTTTCTACAGACAGAGTGTTTCAAAACTGCTCAATCAAAACTATGGTTTAACTCTCTTAGCTGAATGCTCAGATCAGAAAGAAGTTTCACAGAATGCTTCTGTGTAGTTTATATTTGAATATATTCCTTTTTCCACTACTACGCTCTTAGCGCTCCAAATGTCCAGTTGCATTTTCTACAGAAAGAGTGTTCAGATCTGCTCAATCAAAAGTATGGTTTAAATCTGTTAGCTGAATGCACAGATCAGAAAGAAGTTTCACCGAATGATTCTGTGTAGTTTATATTTGAAGACATTCCTTTTTCCACTATTACCCTCTTAGCGCTCCGAATCTCCACTTGCATTTTCTACAAAAAGAGTGTTTCATAACTGCTCAATCAAAAATATGTTTTATCTCTGTTAACTGAATTTACAGATCAGAAATAAGTTTCACAGAATGCATCTGTGTAGTTTTTATTTGAAGATATTCTTTTTCCCAATGTAGGCCTCTTAGCGCTTAGCATGTCCAATTGCAGTTTCTACAGAAAGAGTGTTTCAGAACGGCTCAATCAAAAGTAAGGTTCAACTCTGTTAGCTGAATGCACAGAACAGTAAGAGTTTTCACAGAATGCTACTGTGTAGTTTATATTTGAATATATTCCTTTTTCCACTATTACCCTCTTAGCGCTCCGAATGTCCACTTGCATTTTCTACAGAAAGAGTGTTCAGAACTGCGCAATCAAAAGTATGGTTTAACTCTGTTAGCTTAATGAACATATCAGAAATAAGTTTCACACAATGCTTCTGTGTAGTTTTTATTTGAAGATATTATTTTTCCAAATAGAGGCCTCTTAGCGCTCAGAATGTCCAATTGCAGTTTCTACAGAAAGAGTGTTTCAGAAAGGCTCAATCAAAAGTAAGGTTCAACTCTGTTAGTTGAATGCACAGAACAGAAAGAAGTTTCATACAATGCTTCTGTGTAGTTTATATTTGAACATATTCTTTTCTCCACTATTACCCACTTAGCGCTACGAATGTCCAGTTGCATTTTCTACAGACAGAGTGTTTCAAAACTGCTCAATCAAAAGTATGGTTTAACTCTGTTAGCTGAATGCTCAGATCAGAAAGAAGTTTCACAGAATGCTTCTGTGTAGTTTATATTTGAATATTTTCTTTTTTCCACTACTACTCTCTTTGCGCTCCAAATGTCCACTTGCATTTTCTACAGAAAGAGTGTTCAGATCTGCTGAATCAAAAGTATGGTTTAACTCTGTTAGCTGAATGCACAGATCAGAAAGAAGTTTCACAGAATGATTCTGTGTAGTTTATATTTGGAGACATCCCTTTTTCCACTATTACCCTCTTAGCGCTCCGAATCTCCACTTGCATTTTCTACAGAAAGAGTGTTTCAGAACGGCTCAATCAAAACTAAGGTTCAACTCTTTTAGTTGAACAAACATAACAGAAAGAAGTTTCACACAATTCTTCTGTGTAGTTTTTATTTGTAGACATTCTTTTTCCCAATATAGGCCTGTTAGCGCTCGGAATGTCCAATTGCAGTTTCTACAGAAAGAGTGTTTCAGAACGGCTCAATCAAAAGTAAGGTTCAACTCTCTTAGTTGAATGCACAGAACAGCAAGAAGTTTCACAGAATGCTTCTGTGTAGTTTATATTTGAACATATTCTTTTTTCCACTATTACCCACTTAGCGCTACGAATGTCCAGTTGCATTTTCTACAGACAGAGTGTTTCAAAACTGCTCAATCAAAAGTATGGTTTAACTCTGTTAGCTGAATGCTCAGATCAGAAAGAAGTTTAACAGAATGATTCTGTGTAGTTTATATTTGAATATATTCCTTTTTCCACTACTACGCTCTTAGCGCTCCAAATGTCCAGTTGCATTTTCTACAGAAAGAGTGTTCAGATCTGCTCAATCAAAAGTATGGTTTAACTCTGTTAGCTGAATGCACAGATCAGAAAGAAGTTTCACAGAATGATTCTGTGTAGTTTATATTTGGAGACATTCCTTTTTCCACTATTACCCTCTTAGCGCTCCGAATCTCCACTTGCATTTTCTACAGAAAGAGTGTTTCAGAACGGCTCAATCAAAACAAAGGTTCAACTCTTTTAGTTGAACAAACAGAACAGAAAGAAGTTTCACACAATTCTTCTGTGTAGTTTTTATTTGTAGACATTCTTTTTCCCAATATAGGCCTCTTAGCGCTCAGAATGTCCAATTGCAGTTTCTACAGAAAGAGTGTTTCAGAACGGCTCAATCAAAAGTAAGGTTCAACTCTCTTAGTTGAATGCACAGAACAGCAAGAAGTTTCACAGAATGCTTCTGTGTAGTTTATATTTGAACATATTCTTTTTTCCACTATTACCCACTTAGCGCTACGAATGTCCAGTTGCATTTTCTACAGACAGAGTGTTTCAAAACTGCTCAATCAAAAGTATGGTTTAACTCTGTTAGCTGAATGCTCAGATCAGAAAGAAGTTTAACAGAATGATTCTGTGTAGTTTATATTTGAATATATTCCTTTTTCCACTACTACGCTCTTAGCGCTCCAAATGTCCAGTTGCATTTTCTACAGAAAGAGTGTTCAGATCTGCTCAATCAAAAGTATGGTTTAACTCTGTTAGCTGAATGCACAGATCAGAAAGAAGTTTCACCGAATGATTCTGTGTAGTTTATATTTGAAGACATTCCATTTTCCACTATTACCCTCTTAGCGCTCCGAATCTCCACTTGCATTTTCTACAAAAAGAGTGTTTCATAACTGCTCAATCAAAAATATGTTTTATCTCTGTTAACTGAATTTACAGATCAGAAATAAGTTTCACAGAATGCATCTGTGTAGTTTTTATTTGAAGATATTCTTTTTCCCAATGTAGGCCTCTTAGCGCTTAGCATGTCCAATTGCAGTTTCTACAGAAAGAGTGTTTCAGAACGGCTCAATCAAAAGTAAGGTTCAACTCTGTTAGCTGAATGCACAGAACAGTAAGAGTTTTCACAGAATGCTACTGTGTAGTTTATATTTGAATATATTCCTTTTTCCACTATTACCCTCTTAGCGCTCCGAATGTCCACTTGCATTTTCTACAGAAAGAGTGTTCAGAACTGCGCAATCAAAAGTATGGTTTAACTCTGTTAGCTTAATGAACATATCAGAAATAAGTTTCACACAATGCTTCTGTGTAGTTTTCATTTGAAGATATTATTTTTCCAAATAGAGGCCTCTTAGCGCTCAGAATGTCCAATTGCAGTTTCTACAGAAAGAGTGTTTCAGAAAGGCTCAATCAAAAGTAAGGTTCAACTCTGTTAGTTGAATGCACAGAACAGAAAGAAGTTTCATACAATGCTTCTGTGTAGTTTATATTTGAACATATTCTTTTTTCCACTATTACCCACTTAGCGCTACGAATGTCCAGTTGCATTTTCTACAGACAGAGTGTTTCAAAACTGCTCAATCAAAAGTATGGTTTAACTCTGTTAGCTGAATGCTCAGATCAGAAAGAAGTTTCACAGAATGCTTCTGTGTAGTTTATATTTGAATATATTCCTTTTTCCACTACTACTCTCTTTGCGCTCCAAATGTCCACTTGCATTTTCTACAGAAAGAGTGTTCAGATCTGCTGAATCAAAAGTATGTTTTAACTCTGTTAGCTGAATGCACAGATCAGAAAGAAGTTTCACAGAATGATTCTGTGTAGTTTATATTTGGAGACATTCCTTTTTCCACTATTACCCTCTTAGCGCTCCGAATCTCCACTTGCATTTTCTACAGAAAGAGTGTTTCAGAACGGCTCAATCAAAACTAAGGTTCAACTCTTTTAGTTGAACAAACAGAACAGAAAGAAGTTTCACACAATTCTTCTGTGTAGTTTTTATTTGTAGACATTCTTTTTCCCAATATAGGCCTGTTAGCGCTCAGAATGTCCAATTGCAGTTTCTACAGAAAGAGTGTTTCAGAACGGCTCAATCAAAAGTAAGGTTCAACTCTCTTAGTTGAATGCACAGAACAGCAAGAAGTTTCACAGAATGCTTCTGTGTAGTTTATATTTGAACATATTCTTTTTTCCACTATTACCCACTTAGCGCTACGAATGTCCAGTTGCATTTTCTACAGACAGAGTGTTTCAAAACTGCTCAATCAAAAGTATGGTTTAACTCTGTTAGCTGAATGCTCAGATCAGAAAGAAGTTTCACAGAATGCTTCTGTGTAGTTTATATTTGAATATATTCCTTTTTCCACTAATACGCTCTTAGCGCTCCAAATGTCCAGTTGCATTTTCTACAGAAAGAGTGTTCAGATCTGCTCAATCAAAAGTATGGTTTAACTCTGTTAGCTGAATGCACAGATCAGAAAGAAGTTTCACCGAATGATTCTGTGTAGTTTATATTTGAAGACATTCCATTTTCCACTATTACCCTCTTAGCGCTCCGAATCTCCACTTGCATTTTCTACAAAAAGAGTGTTTCATAACTGCTCAATCAAAAATATGTTTTATCTCTGTTAACTGAATTTACAGATCAGAAATAAGTTTCACAGAATGCATCTGTGTAGTTTTTATTTGAAGATATTCTTTTTCCCAATGTAGGCCTCTTAGCGCTTAGCATGTCCAATTGCAGTTTCTACAGAAAGAGTGTTTCAGAACGGCTCAATCAAAAGTAAGGTTCAACTCTGTTAGCTGAATGCACAGAACAGTAAGAGTTTTCACAGAATGCTACTGTGTAGTTTATATTTGAATATATTCCTTTTTCCACTATTACCCTCTTAGCGCTCCGAATGTCCACTTGCATTTTCTACAGAAAGAGTGTTCAGAACTGCGCAATCAAAAGTATGGTTTAACTCTGTTAGCTTAATGAACATATCAGAAATAAGTTTCACACAATGCTTCTGTGTAGTTTTTATTTGAAGATATTATTTTTCCCAATAGAGGCCTCTTAGCGCTCAGAATGTCCAATTGCAATTTCTACAGAAAGAGTGTTTCAGAAAGGCTCAATCAAAAGTAAGGTTCAACTCTGTTAGTTGAATGCACAGAACAGAAAGAAGTTTCATACAATGCTTCTGTGTAGTTTATATTTGAACATATTCTTTTCTCCACTATTACCCACTTAGCGCTACGAATGTCCAGTTGCATTTTCTACAGACAGATTGTTTCAAAACTGCTCAATCAAAAGTATGGTTTAACTCTATTAGCTGAATGCTCAGATAAGAAAGAAGTTTCATACAATGCTTCTGTGTAGTTTATATTTGAACATATTCCTTTTTCCACTACTACGCTCTTAGCGCTCCAAATGTCCAGTTGCATTTTCTACAGAAAGAGTGTTCTGATCTGCTCAATCAAAAGTATGGTTTAACTCTGTTAGCTGAATGCACAGATCAGAAAGAAGTTTCACAGAATGATTCTGTGTAGTTTATATTTGAAGACATTCCTTTTTCCACTATTACCCTCTTAGCGCTCCGAATCTCTACTTGCATTTTCTACAAAAGAGGGTTTCATAACTGCTCAATCAAAAATATGTTTTATCTCTGTTAACTGAATTTACAGATCAGAAATAAGTTTCACAGAATGCATCTGTGTAGTTTTTATTTGAAGATATTCTTTTTCCCAATGTAGGCCTCTTAGCGCTTAGCATGTCCAATTGCAGTTTCTACAGAAAGAGTGTTTCAGAACGGCTCAATCAAAAGTAAGGTTCAACTCTGTTAGTTGAATGCACAGAACAGAAAGAATTTTCACAGAATGCTACTGTGTAGTTTATATTTGAATATATTCCTTTTTCCACTATTACCCTCTTAGCGCTCCGAATGTCCACTTGCATTTTCTACAGAAAGAGTGTTCAGAACTGTGCAATCAAAAGTATGGTTTAACTCTGTTTGCTTAATGAACATATCAGAAACAAGTTTCACACATTGCTTCTGTGTAGTTTTTATTTGAAGATATTATTTTTCCCAATATAGGCCTCTTAGCGCTCAGAATGTCCAATTGCAGTTTCTACAGAAAGAGTGTTTCAGAAAGGCTCAATCAAAAGTAAGTTCAACTCTGTTAGTTGAATGCACAGAACAGAAAGAAGTTTCATACAATGCTTCTGTGTAGTTTATATTTGAACGTATTCTTTTTTCCACTATTACCCACTTAGCGCTACGAATGTCCAGTTGCATTTTCTACAGACAGAGTGTTTCAAAACTGCTCAATCAAAAGTATGGTTTAACACTGTTAGCTGAATGCTCAGATCAGAAAGAAGTTTCACAGAATGCTTCTGTGTAGTTTATATTTGAATATATTACTTTTTCCACTACTACTCTCTTAGCGCTCCAAATGTCCAGTTGCATTTTCTACAGAAAGAGTGTTCAGAACTGCCCAATCAAAAGTATGGTTTAACTCTGTTAGCTGAATGCACAGATCAGAAAGAAGTTTCACAGAATATTTCTGTGTAGTTTATATTTGGAGACATTCCTTTTTCCACTATTACCCTCTTAGCGCTTCGAATCTCCACTTGCATTTTCTACAGAAAGAGTGTTTCAGAACGGCTCAATCAAAACTAAGGTTCAACTCTTTTAGTTGAACAAACAGAACAGAAAGAAGTTTCACACAATTCTTCTCTGTAGTTTTTATTTGTAGACATTCTTTTTCCCAATATAGGCCTCCTAGCGCTCAGAATGTCCAATTGCAGTTTCTACAGAAAGAGTGTTTCAGAACGGCTCAATCAAAAGTAAGGTTCAACTCAGTTAGTTGAATACACAGAACAGAAAGAAGTTTCATACAATGCTTCTGTGTAGTTTATATTTGAACATATTCTTTTTTCCACTATTACCCACTTAGCGCTACGAATGTCCAGTTGCATTTTCTACAGACAGAGTGTTTCAAAACTGCTCAATCAAAAGTATGGTTTAACTCTGTTAGCTGAATGCTCAGATCAGAAAGAAGTTTCACAGAATGATTCTGTGTAGTTTATATTTGAATATATTCCTTTTTCCACTACTACGCTCTTAGCGCTCCAAATGTCCAGTTGCATTTTCTACAGAAAGAGTGTTCAGATCTGCTCAATCAAAAGTATGGTTTAACTCTGTTAGCTTAATGCACAGATCAGAAAGAAGTTTCACCGAATGATTCTGTGTAGTTTATATTTGAAGACATTCCTTTTTCCACTATTACCCTCTTAGCGCTCCGAATCTCCACTTGCATTTTCTACAAAAAGAGTGTTTCATAACTGCTCAATCAAAAATATGTTTTATCTCTGTTAACTGAATTTACAGATCAGAAATAAGTTTCACAGAATGCATCTGTGTAGTTGTTATTTGAAGATATTCTTTTTCCCAATGAAGGCCTCTTAGCGCTTAGCATGTCCAATTGCACTTTCTACAGAAAGAGTGTTTCAGAACGGCTCAATCAAAAGTAAGGTTCAACTCTGTTAGCTGAATGCGCAGAACAGTAAGAGTTTTCACAGAATGCTACTGTGTAGTTTATATTTGAATATATTCCTTTTTCCACAATTCCCCTCTTAGCGCTCCGAATGTCCACTTGCATTTTCTACAGAAAGAGTGTTCAGAACTGCGCAATCAAAAGTATGGTTTAACTCTGTTAGCTTAATGAACATATCAGAAATAAGTTTCACTCAATGCTTCTGTGTAGTTTTTCTTTGAAGATATTATTTTCCCAATAGAGGCCTCTTAGCGCTCAGAATGTCCAATTGCAGTTTCTACAGAAAGAGAGTTTCAGAAAGGCTCAATCAAAAGTAAGGTTCAACTCTGTTAGTTGAATGCACAGAACCGAAAGAAGTTTCATACAATGCTTCTGTGTAGTTTATATTTGAACATATTCTTTTCTCCACCATTACCCACTTAGCGCTACGAATGTCCAGTTGCATTTTCTACAGACAGAGTGTTTCAAAACTGCTCAATCAAAAGTATGGTTTAACTCTGTTAGCTGAATGCTCAGATCCGAAAGAAGTTTCACAGAATGCTTCTGTGTAGTTTATATTTGAATATATTCCTTTTTCCACTACTACTCTCTTAGCGCTCCAAATGTCCAGTTGCATTTTCTACAGAAAGAGTGTTCACATCTGCTGAATCAAAAGTATGGTTTAACTCTGTTAGCTGAATGCACAGATCAGAAAAAAGTTTCACAGAATGATTCTGTGTAGTTTATATTTGAAGACATTCCTTTTTCCACTATTACCCACTTAGCGCTCCGAATCTCCACTTGCATTTTCTACAAAAAGAGTGTTTCATAACTGCTCAATCAAAAATATGTTTTATCTCTGTTAACTGAATTTACAGATCAGAAATAAGTTTCACAGAATGCATCTGTGTAGTTTTTATTTGAAGATATTCTTTTTCCCAATGTAGGCCTCTTAGCGCTTAGCATGTCCAATTGCAGTTTCTACAGAAAGAGTGTTTCAGAACGGCTCAATCAAAAGTAAGGTTCAACTCTGTTAGCTGAATGCACAGAACAGAAAGAGTTTTCACAGAATGCTACTGTGTAGTTTATATTTGAATATATTCCTTTTTCCACTATTACCCTCTTAGCGCTCCGAATGTTAACTTGCATTTTCTACAGAAAGAGTGTTCAGAACTGCGCAATCAAAAGTATGGTTTAACTCTGTTAGCTTAATGAACATATCAGAAATAAGTTTCACACAATGCTTCTGTGTAGTTTTTATTTGAAGATATTATTTTTCCCAATAGAGGCCTCTTAGCGCTCAGAATGTCCAATTGCAGTTTCTACAGAAAGAGTGTTTCAGAAAGGTTCAATCAAAAGTAAGGTTCAACTCTGTTAGTTGAATGCACAGAACAGAAAGAAGTTTCATACAATGCTTCTGTGTAGTTTATATTTGAACATATTCTTTTTTCCAATATTACCCACTTACCGCTACGAATGTCCAGTTGCATTTTCTACAGACAGAGTGTTTCAAAACTGCTCAATCAAAAGTATGTTTTAACTCTGTTAGCTGAATGCTCAGATCAGAAAGAAGTTTCACAGAATGCTTCTGTGTAGTTTATATTTGAATATATTCCTTTTTCCACTAGTACTCTCTAAGCGCTCCAATTGTCCAGTTGCATTTTCTACAGAAAGAGTGTTCAGATCTGCTCAATCAAAAGTATGGTTTAACTCTGTTAGCTGAATGCACAGATCAGAAAGAAGTTTCACAGAATGATTCTGTGTAGTTTATATTTGGAGACATTCCTTTTTCCACTATTACCCTCTTAGCGCTCCGAATCTCCACTTGCATTTTCTACAGAAAGAGTGTTTCAGAACGGCTCAATCAAAACTAAGGTTCAACTCTTTTAGTTGAACAAACAGAACAGAAAGAAGTTTCACACAATTCTTCTGTGTAGTTTTTATTTGTAGACATTCTTTTTCCCAATATAGGCCTCCTAGCGCTCAGAATGTCCAATTGCAGTTTCTACAGAAAGAGTGTTTCAGAACGGCTCAATCAAAAGTAAGGTTCAACTCTGTTAGTTGAATGCACAGAACAGAAAGAAGTTTCATACAATGCTTCTGTGTAGTTTATATTTGAACATATTCTTTTTTCCACTATTACCCACTTAGCGCTACGAATGTCCAGTTGCATTTTCTACAGACAGAGTGTTTCAAAACTGCTCAATCAAAAGTATGGTTTAACTCTGTTAGCTGAATGCTGAGATCAGAAAGAAGTTTCACAGAATACTACTGTGTTGTTTATATTTGAATATATTCCTTTTTCCACTACTACGCTCTTAGCGCTCCAAATGTCCAGTTGCATTTTCTACAGAAAGAGTGTTCTGATCTGCTCAATCAAAATTATGGTTTAACTCTGTTAGCTGAATGCACAGATCAGAAAGAAGTTTCACCGAATGATTCTGTGTAGTTTATATTTGCAGACATTCCTTTTTCCACTATTACCCTCTTAGCGCTCGGAATCTCTACTTGCATTTTCTACAAAAAGAGGGTTTCATAACTGCTCAATCAAAAATATGTTTTATCTCTGTTAACTGAATTTACAGATCAGAAATAAGTTTCACAGAATGCATCTGTGTAGTTTTTATTTGAAGATATTCTTTTTCCCAATGTAGGCCTCTTAGCGCTTAGCATGTCCAATTGCAGTTTCTACAGAAAGAGTGTTTCAGAACGGCTCAATCAAAAGTAAGGTTCAACTCTGTTAGTTGAATGCACAGAACAGAAAGAATTTTCACAGAATGCTACTGTGTAGTTTATATTTGAATATATTCCTTTTTCCACTATTACCCTCTTAGCGCTCCGAATGTCCACTTGTATTTTCTACAGAAAGAGTGTTCAGAACTGTGCAATCAAAAGTATGGTTTAACTCTGTTAGCTTAATGAACATATCAGAAACAAGTTTCACACAATGCTTCTGTGTAGTCTTTATTTGAAGATATTATTTTTCCCAATAGAGGCCTCTTAGCGCTCAGAATGTCCAATTGCAGTTTCTACAGAAAGAGTGTTTCAGAAAGGCTCAATCAAAAGTAAGTTCAACTCTGTTAGTTGAATGCACAGAACAGAAAGAAGTTTCATACAATGCTTCTGTGTAGTTTATATTTGAACGTATTCTTTTTTCCACTATTACCCACTTAGCGCTACGAATGTCCAGTTGCATTTTCTACAGACAGAGTGTTTCAAAACTGCTCAATCAAAAGTATGGTTTAACTCTGTTAGCTGAATGCTCAGATCAGAAAGAAGTTTCACAGAATGCTTCTGTGTAGTTTATATTTGAATATATTCCTTTTTCCACTACTACTCTCTTAGCGCTCCAAATGTCCAGTTGCATTTTCTACAGAAAGAGTGTTCAGATCTGCTCAATCAAAAGTATGGTTTAACTCTGTTAGCTGAATGCACAGATCAGAAAGAAGTTTCACAGAATATTTCTGTGTAGTTTATATTTGGAGACATTCCTTTTTCCACTATTACCCTCTTAGCGCTCCGAATCTCCACTTGCATTTTATACAGAAAGAGTGTTTCAGAACGGCTCAATCAAAACTAAGGTTCAACTCTTTTAGTTGAACAAACAGAACAGAAAGAAGTTTCACACAATTCTTCTCTGTAGTTTTTATTTGTAGACATTCTTTTTCCCAATATAGGCCTCCTAGCGCTCAGAATGTCCAATTGCAGTTTCTACAGAAAGAGTGTTTCAGAACGGCTCAATCAAAAGTAAGGTTCAACTCAGTTAGTTGAATGCACAGAACAGAAAGAAGTTTCATACAATGCTTCTGTGTAGTTTATATTTGAACATATTCTTTTTTCCACTATTACCCACTTAGCGCTACGAATGTCCAGTTGCATTTTCTACAGACAGAGTGTTTCAAAACTGCTCAATCAAAAGTATGGTTTAACTCTGTTAGCTGAATGCTCAGATCAGAAAGAAGTTTCACAGAATGCTTCTGTGTAATTTATATTTGAATATATTCCTTTTTCCACTACTACGCTCTTAGCGCTCCAAATGTCCAGTTGCATTTTCTACAGAAAGAGTGTTCAGATCTGCTCAATCAAAAGTATGGTTTAACTCTGTTAGCTGAATGCAAAGATCAGAAAGAAGTTTCAGAGGATGATTCTGTGTAGTTTATATTTGAAGACATTCGTTTTTCCACTATTACCTTCTTAGCGCTCCGAATCTCCACTTGCATTTACTACAGAAAGAGTGTTTCAGAACGGATCAATCAAAACTAAGGTTCAACTCTTTTAGTTGAATGAACAGAAGAGAAAGAAGTTTCACAAAATGCTTCTGTGTAGTTTTCATTTGTAGATATTCTTTTTCCCAATATAGTCTTCTTAGAGCTCAGAATGTCCAATTGCAGTTTCTACAGAAAGAGTGTTTCAGAACGGCTCAATCAAAAGTAAGTTTCAACCCTGGTAGTTGAATGCACAGAACAGAAAGAAGTGTCACAGAATGCTTCTGTGTAGTTTATATTTGAATATATTCCTTTTTCCACTATTACCCTCTTAGCGCTCCGAATGTCCACTTGCATTTTCTACAGAAAGAGTGTTCTGAACTTCGCAATCAAAAGTATGGTTTAACTCTGTTAGCTGAATGCACATATCAGAAATAAGTTTCACACAATGCTTCTGTGTAGTTTTTATTTGAAGATATTATTTTTCCCAATATAGGTCTCTTAACCCTCAGAATGTCCAATTGCTGTTTCTACAGAAAGAGTGTTTCAGAACTGCTCAATCAAATGTAAGGTTCAACACTCTTAGTTGAATGCACAGAACAGAAAGAAGTTTCATACAATGCTTCTGTGTAGTTTATATTTGAACATATTCTTTTTTCCACTATTACCCACTTAGCGCTACGAATGTCCAGTTGCATTTTCTACAGACAGAGTGTTTCAAAACTGCTCAATCAAAAGTATGGTTTAATTCTGTTAGCTGAATGCTAAGATCAGAAAGAAGTTTCACAGAATGCTTCTGTGTAGTTTATATTTGAATATATTCCTTTTTCCACTACTACTCTCTTAGCGCTCCAATTGTCCAGTTGCATTTCCTACAGAAAGATTGTTCAGATCTGATCAATCAAAAGTATGGTTTTACTCTGTTAGCTGAATGCACAGATCAGAAAGAAGTTTCATAGAATTATTCTGTGTAGTTCATATTTGAAGACATTCCTTTTTCCACTATTACCCACTTAGCGCTCCGAATCTCAACTTGCATTTTCTACAGAAAGAGTGTTTCAGAACGGCTCAATCAAAACTAAGGTTCAAATCTTTTAGTTGAATGAACTGAACAGAAAGAAATTTCACAGAATGCTTCTGTGTAGTTTTTATTTGTAGATATTCTTTTTCCCAATATAGGCCTCTTAGCGCTCAGAATGTCCAATTGCAGTTTCTACAGAAAGAGTGTTTCAGAACGGCTCAATCATAAGTAAGGTTCAACCCTGGTAGTTGAATGCACAGAACAGAAAGAATTTTCACAGAATGCTTCTGTGTAGTTTATATTTGAATATATTCCTTTTTCCACTATTACCCTCTTAGCGCTCCGAATGTCCACTTGCATTTTCTACAGAAAGAGTGTTCTGAACTGCGCAATCAAAAGTATGGTTTAACTCTGTTAGCTGAATGCACATATCAGAAATATGTTTCAAAAAATGCTTCTGTGTAGTTTTTATTTGAAGATATTATTTTTCCCAATATAGGCCTCTTAGCGCTCAGAATGTCCAATTGCAGTTTCTACAGAAAGGGTGTTTCAGAACGGCTCAATCAAATGTAAGGTTCAACTCTCTTAGTTGAATGCACAGAACAGAAAGAAGTTTCACAGAATGATTCTGTGTAGTATTTAGTTGAAGATACTCCTTTTTGGACTATTACCCACTTAGCGCTCCGAATATCCACTGGCAGTTTCTACACAAAGAGTGTTTCACAACTGCTCCTTCAAAAGTAAGGCTCAACACTGTTAGTTGAATGCGGAGAACAGAAAGGTGTTTCAGAGAATGCTTCTGTGTAGTTTTTAATTAGAGATATTCTTTTTCCTCTATTACAATCTTAGCGCTCTGAATGTCCACTTGCATTTTCTACAAAAAGAGAGTTTCATAACTGCTCAATCAAAAATATGGTTTAGCTCTGTTAACTGAATTTACAGATCAGAAATAAGTTTCACAGAATGCATCTGTGTAGTTTTTATTTGAAGATATTCTTTTTCCCAATGTAGGCCTCTTAGCGCTTAGCATGTCCAATTGCAGTTTCTACAGAAAGAGAGTTTCAGAAAGGCTCAATCAAAAGTAAGGTTCAACTCTGTTAGTTGAATGCACAGAACCGAAAGAAGTTTCATACAATGCTTCTGTGTAGTTTATATTTGAACATATTCTTTTCTCCACCATTACCCACTTAGCGCTACGAATGTCCAGTTGCATTTTCTACAGACAGAGTGTTTCAAAACTGCTCAATCAAAAGTATGGTTTAACTCTGTTAGCTGAATGCTCAGATCCGAAAGAAGTTTCACAGAATGCTTCTGTGTAGTTTATATTTGAATATATTCCTTTTTCCACTACTACTCTCTTAGCGCTCCAAATGTCCAGTTGCATTTTCTACAGAAAGAGTGTTCACATCTGCTGAATCAAAAGTATGGTTTAACTCTGTTAGTTGAATGCACAGAACAGAAAGAAGTTTCATACAATGCTTCTGTGTAGTTTATATTTGAACATATTCTTTTTTCCACTATTACCCACTTAGCGCTATGAATGTCCAGTTGCATTTTCTACAGTCAGAGTGTTTCAAAACTGCTCAATGAAAAGTATGGTTTAACTCTGTTAGCTGAATGCTCAGATCAGAAAGAGGTTTCACAGAATGCTTCTGTGTAGTTTATATTTGAATATATTCGTTTTTCCACTACTACGCTCTTAGCGCTCCAAATGTCCAGTTGCATTTTCTACAGAAAGAGTGTTCAGATCTGCTCAATCAAAAGTATGGTTTAACTCTGTTAGCTGAATGCACAGATCAGAAAGAAGTTTCAGAGGATGATTCTGTGTAGTTTATATTTGAAGACATTCGTTTTTCCACTATTACCTTCTTAGCGCTCCGAATCTCCACTTGCATTTACTACAGAAAGTGTGTTTCAGAACGGCTCAATCAAAATTAAGGTTCAACTCTTTTAGTTGAATGAACAGAACAGAAAGAAGTTTCACAGAATGCTTCTGTGTACTTTTCATTTGTAGATATTCTTTTTCCCAATATAGTCCTCTTAGAGCTCAGAATGTCCAATTGCAGTTTCTACAGAAAGAGTGTTTCAGAAGGGCTCAATCTAAAGTAAGGTTCAACCCTGGTAGTTGAATGCACAGAACAGAAAGAAGTTTCACAGAATGCTTCTGTGTAGTTTATATTTGAATATATTCCTTTTTCCACTATTACCCTCTTAGCGCTCCGAATGTCCAGTTGCATTTTCTACAGAAAGAGTATTCGGAACTGCCCAATCAAAAGTATGGTTTAACTCTGTTAGCTGAATGCACATATCAGAAATAAGTTTCACACAATGCTTCTGTGTAGTTTTTATTTGAAGATATTATTTTTCCCAATATAGGCCTCTTAGCGCTCAGAATGTCCAATTGCAGTTTCTACAGAAAGAGTGTTTCAGAAAGGCTCAATCAAAAGTAAGGTTCAACTCTGTTAGTTGAATGCACAGAACAGAAAGAGGTTTCATACAATGCTTCTGTGTAGTTTATATTTGAACATAGTCTTTTTTCCACTATTACCCACTTAGCGCTACGAATGTCCAGTTGCATTTTCTACAGACAGAGTGTTTCAAAACTGCTCAATCAAAAGTATGGTTTAACTCTGTTAGCTGAATGCTCAGATCAGAAAGAAGTTTCACAGAATGCTTCTGTGGAGTTTATATTTGTATATATTCCTATTTCCACTACTACCCTCTTAGCGCTCCAAATGTCCAGTTGCATTATCTACAGAAAGTGTGTTCAGATCTGCTCAATCAAAAGTATGGTTTAACTCTGTTAGCTGAATGCACAGATCAGAAAGAAGTTTCACAGAATGATTCTGTGTAGTTTATATTTGAAGACATTCCTTTCTCCACTATTAACCTCTTAGCGCTCCGAATGTCCACTTGCATTTTCTACAGAAAGAGTGTTCTGAACTGCGCAATCAAAAGTATGGTTTAACTCTGTTAGCTGAATGCTCAGATCAGAAAGAAGTTTCACAGAATGGTTCTGTGTTGTTTACATTTGAATATATACCTTTTTCCACGAATACCCTCTTAGCACTCCAAATGTCCATTTGCATTTTCTACAGAAAGAGTGTTCAGATCTGCTCAATCAAAAGTATGGTTTAACACTGTTAGCTGAATGCACAGATCAGAAAGAAGTTTCACAGAATGATTCTGTGTAGTTTATATTTGAAGACATTCCTTTTTCCACTATTAAACTCTTAGCGCTCCGAATCTCCACTTGCATTTTCTACAGAAAGAGTGTTTCAGAACGGCTCAATCAAAGCTAAGGTTCAACTGTTTTAGTTGAATGAACAGAACAGAAAGAAGTTTCACAGAATGCTTCTGTGTAGTTTTTATTTGTAGATATTCTTTTTCCCAATATAGGCCTCTTAGCGCTCAGAATGTCCAATTGCAGTTTCTACAGAAAGAGTGTTTCAGAACGGCTCAATCTAAAGTAAGGTTCAACCCTGGTAGTTGAATGCAAAAACAGAAAGAAGTTTCACAGAATGCTTCTGTGTAGTTTATATTTGAATATATTACTTTTTCCACTATTACCCTCTTAGCGCTCCGAATGTCCACTTGCACTTTCTACAGAAAGAGTGTTCTGAACTGCGCAATCAAATTATGGTTTAACTCTGTTAGCTGAATGCATATATCAGACAAAAGTTTCAAACAATGCTTCTGTGTAGTTTTTATTTGAAGATATTATTTTTCCCAATATAGGCCTCTTAGCGCTCAGAATGTCCAATTGCAGTTTCTACAGAAAGAGTGTTTCAGAACGGCTCAATCAAATGTAAGGTTCAACTTTCTTAGTTGAATACACAGAACAGAAAGTAGTTTCACAGAATGCTTCTGTGTAGTATTTAGTTGAAGATACTCCTTTTTGGACTATTACCCACTTAGCGCTCAGAATATCCACTGGCAGTTTCTACACAAAGAGTGTTTCAGAACTGCTCCTTCAAAAGTAAGGCTCAACTCTGTTAGTTGAATGCGGAGAACAGAAAGGGGTTTCAGAGAATGCTTCTGTGTAGTTTTTAATTGGAGATATTCCTTTTTCCTCTATTACAATCTTAGCGCTCCGAATGTCCACTTGCATTTTCTACAAAAAGAGTGTTTCATAACTGCTCAATCAAAAATATGGTTTAGCTCTGTTAACTGAATTTACAGATCAGAAATAAGTTTCACAGAATGCATCTGTGTAGTTTTTATTTGAAGATATTCTTTTTCCCAATGTAGGCCTCTTAGCACTTAGAATGTCCCATTGCAGTTTCTACAGAAAGAGTGTTTCAGAACGGCTCAATCAAAAGTAAGGTTCAACTCTGTTAGCTGAATGCACAGAACAGAAAGAAGTTTCACAGAATGCTACTGTGTAGTTTATATTTGTATATATTCCTTTTTCCACTGTTACCCTCTTAGCGCTCCGAATGTCCACTTGCATTTTCTACAGAAAGAGTGTTCGGAACTGCGCAATCAAAAGTATGGTTTAACTCTGTTAGCTGAATGCACATATCAGAAATAAGTTTCACACAATGCTTCTGTGTAGTTTTTATTTGAAGATATTATTTTTCCCAATATAGGCCTCTTAGCACTCAGAATGTCCAATTGCAGTTTCTACAGAAAGAGTGTTTCAGAACGGCTCAATCAAAAGTAAGGTTCAACTCTGTTAGTTGAATGCACAGAACAGAATGTAGTTTCACAGATTGCTTCTGTGTAGTTTGTATTTGAAGATATTCCTTTTTCCACTGTTACCCATTTTAGAGCTCAGAATGTCCACTTGCATTTTCTACAGAAAGTGTGTTCAGAACTGCTCTATCAAAAGTATATTTTAACTCTTTAGGTGAATGCACAGATCAGAAATAAGTTTCACAGAATTTTTCTGTGTAGTTTATATTTGAAGATATTCCATTTTCCACTATTACCCACTTAGCGCTCTGAATGTCCAGTTGCATTTTCTACAGAAAGAGTGTTCTGAATGGCTCAATCAAAAGTATGGTTTTACTCTGTTATTTGAATGCACATATCAGAAATAAGTTTCACAGAATCCTTCCGTGTAGTATTTTGTTGAAGATATTCCTTTTTCGACTATTATCCTCTTAGCTCTCCGAATGTCCAATTTCAGTTTCTAAACAAAGAGTGTTTCAGAACTGCTCCTTCAAAAGTAGGGCTCAACTCTGTTAGTTGAATGCAGAGAACAGAAAGGAGTTTCACAGAATGCCCCTGTGTAGTTTATATTTGAATATATTCCCTTTTTCAGTATTACCCTCTTAGCGCTCCGAATGTCCACTTGCATTTTCTACAGAAAGAGTGTTCAGAACTGCTCAATCCAAAGTATGGTTTAACTCTGTTAGCTGAATGCACAGATCAGAAAGAATTTTCACAGAATGCTTCTGTGTACTTTTTATTTGAAGATATTCCTTTCTCCAATATAGGAGTCTTAGCGCTCAGAATGTCCAATTGCAGTTTCCACAGAAAGAGTGTTTCAGAAAGGCTCAATCAAAAGTAAGGTTCAACTCTGTTAGTTGAATGCACAGAACAGAAAGTAGTTTCACAGAATGCTTCTGTGTAGTTTATATTTGAATATATTACTTTTTCCACTACTACCCTCTTAGCGCTCCAAATGTCCAGTTGCATTTTCTACAGAAAGAGTGTTCAGAACTGCTCAATCAAATGTATGATTTAACTCTCTTAGCTGAATGCACAGATTAGAAAGAAGTTGCACAGAATGCTTCTGTGTAGTTTTTATTTGAAGATATACTTTTTCCCAATATATGCCGCTTAGTGCTCAGATTGTCCAATTGCAGTTTCTACAGAAAGAGTGTTTCAGAATGGCTCTTTCAAAAGTAAGGTTCAACTCTGCTATTTCAATGCACAGAACAGAAAGTAGTTTCACAGAATGCTTCTCTGTAGTTCATATTGACGGTATTACTTTTTCCACTATTACCCTCTTAGAGCTCGGAATGTCCACTTGCATTTTCTACAGAAAGAGTGTTCAGAACTGCTCCATCAAAAGTATGGTTTAACTCTGTTAGTTGAATGCACAGATCAGAAAGAAGTTTCACAGAATTCTTCTGTGTAGTTTTTATTTGAAGATATTCCTTTTTCCAATATAGGTCTCTTAGCGCTCAGAATGTCCAATTGCAGTATCTACAGAAAGAGAGTTTCAGAACTGCTCAATCAAAAGTAAGGTTCAATACTGTTAGTTGAATGCACGGAACAGAAAGAAGTTTCAGAGAATGCTTCTGTGTAGTTTATATTTGAAGATATTCCTTTTTCCACTATTACCCTCTTAGCGCTCCGAATCACCACTTGCATTTTCTACAGAAAGAGTGTTTCAGAACGGCTCAATCAAAAGTAAGGTTGAACTCTTTTAGTTGAATGCACAGAACAGAAAGAAGTTTCACAGAATGCTTCTGTGTAGTATTTAGTTATAGATATTCCTTTTTCGACTATTACCCTCTTAGCATTCCGAATGTCCACTGGCAGTTTCTACACAAAGATTGTTTGAGAACAGCTCCTTCAAAGTAAGGCTCAAATCAGTTAGTTGAATGCAGAGAACAGAAAGGAGTTTCAGAGAATGCTTCTGTGTAGTTTTAATTTGGGGATATTCCTTTTTCCACTAATACAATTTTAGCGCTCCGAATGTCCACTTGCGTTTTCTACAGAAAGAGTGTCTCATAACTTCCCAATCAAAAGTATGGTTTAACTCTGTTAGCTGAATGCACAGATCAGAAATAAGTTTCACAGAATGCTTCTGAGTAGTTTTTATTTGGAGATATTCTTTTTCCCAATATAGGCCACTTAGCACTCAGAATGTCCAATTGCCGTTTCTACAGAATGAGTGTTTCAGAAGGCTCAATCAAAAGTAAGGTTCAACTCTGTTAGTTGAATGCACCGAACAGAAAGAAGTTTCACAGAATTCTTCTCTGTAGTTTATATTTCAATGTATTCCTTTTTCCACTATTACCATCTTAGCGCTCCGAATGTCCACTTGCATTTTCTACAGAAAGAGAGTTTCAGAAAGGCTCAATCAAAAGTAAGGTTCAACTCTGTTACTTGAATGCACAGAACAGCAAGAAGTTTCACAGAATGCTTCTGTGTAGTTTATATTTGAATATATTCCTTTTTCCAGTATTACCCTCTTAGTGCTCCGAATGTCCACTTGCATTTTCTACAGAAAGAGTGTTCTGAACGGCTCAATCAAAAGTATGGTTTTATTCTGTTATTTGAATGCACATATCAGAAATAAGTTTCACAGAATCCTTCCGTGTAGTATTTTGTTGAAGATATTCCTTTTTCGACTATTATCCTCTTAGCTCTCCGAATGTCCAATTTCAGTTTCTAAACAAAGAGTGTTTCAGAACTGCTCCTTCAAAAGTAGGGCTCAACTCTGTTAGTTGAATGCAGAGAACAGAAAGGAGTTTCACAGAATGCCGCTGTGTAGTTTATATTTGAATATATTCCCTTTTTCAGTATTACCCTCTTAGCGCTCCGAATGTCCACTTGCATTTTCTACAGAAAGAGTGTTCAGAACTGCTCAATCCAAAGTATGGTTTAACTCTGTTAGCTGAATGCACAGATCAGAAAGAATTTTCACAGAATGCTTCTGTGTACTTTTTATTTGAAGATATTCCTTTCTCCAATATAGGAGTCTTAGCGCTCAGAATGTCCAATTGCCGTTTCTACAGAAAGAGTGTTTCAGAAAGGCTCAATCAAAAGTAAGGTTCAACTCTGTTAGTTGAATGCACAGAACAGAAAGTAGTTTCACAGAATGCTTCTGTGTAGTTTATATTTGAATATATTACTTTTTCCACTACTACCCTCTTAGCGCTCCAAAAGTCCAGTTGCATTTTCTACAGAAAGAGTGTTCAGAACTGCTCAATCAAATGTATGATTTAACTCTCTTAGCTGAATGCACAGATTAGAAAGAAGTTGCACAGAATGCTTCTGTGTAGTTTTTATTTGAAGATATACTTTTTCCCAATATAGGCCTCTTAGTGCTCAGATTGTCCAATTGCAGTTTCTACAGAAAGAGTGTTTCAGAATGGCTCTTTCAAAAGTAAGGTTCAACTCTGCTATTTCAATGCACAGAACAGAAAGTAGTTTCACAGAATGCTTCTCTGTGGTTCATATTTGACGGTATTACTTTTTCCACTATTACCCTCTTAGAGCTCGGAATGTCCACTTGCATTTTCAACAGAAAGTGTGTTCAGAACTGCTCCATCAAAAGTATGGTTTAACTCTGTTAGTTGAATGCACAGATCAGAAAGAAGTTTCACAGAATTCTTCTGTGTAGTTTTTATTTGAAGATATTCCTTTTTCCAATATAGGTCTCTTAGCACTCAGAATGTCCAATTGCAGTTTCTACAGAAAGAGTATTTCAGAACGGCTCAATCAAAAGTAAGGTTCAACCCTGGTAGTTGAATGCACAGAACAGAAAGAAGTTTCACACAATGCTTCTGTGTAGTTTATATTTGAATATATTCCTTTTTCCACTATTACCCTCTTAGCGCTCTGAATGTCCACTTGCATTTTCTACAGAAAGAGTGTTCTGAACTGCGCAATCAAAAGTAGGGTTTAACTCCGTTAGCTGAATGCACATATCAGAAATAAGTTTCAAACAATGCTTCTGTGTAGTTTTTATTTGAAGATATTATTTTTCCCAATAAAAGCCTCTTAGCGCTCAGAATGTCCAATTGCAGTTTCTACAGAAAGAGTGTTTCAGAACGGCTCTATCAAATGTAAGGTTCAACTCTCTTAGTTGAATGCACAGAACAGAAAGTAGTTTCACAGAATGCTTCTGTGTAGTATTTAGTTGAAGATACTCCTTTTTGGACTATTACCCACTTCGCGCTCCAAATATCCACTGGCAGTTTCTACACGAAGAGTGTTTCAGAACTGCTCCTTCAAATGTAAGGCTCAAGTCTGTTAGTTGAATGCGGCGAACAGAAAGTGGTTTCAGAGAATGCTTCTGTGTAGTTTTTAATTGGAGATATTCCTTTTTCCTCTATTACAATCTTAGCGCTCCGAATGTCCACTTGCATTTTCTACAAAAAGAGTGTTTCATAACTGCTCAATCAAAAATATGGTTTAGCTCTGTTAACTGAATTTACAGATCAGAAATAAGTTTCACAGAATGCATCTGTGTAGTTTTTATTTGAAGATATTCTTTTTCCCAATGTAGGCCTCTTAGCGCTTAGAATGTCCAATTGCTGTTTCTACAGAAAGAGTGTTTCAGAACGGCTCAATCAAAAGTAAGGTTCAACACTTTTAGTTGAATGCACAGAACAGAAAGAAGTTTCACAGAATGCTACTGTGTAGTTTATATGTGAATATATTCCTTTTTCCAATATTACCCTCTTAGCGCTCCGAATGTCCACTTGCATTTTCTACAGAAAGAGTGTTCGGAACTGCGCAAACAAAAGTATGGTTTAACTCTGTTTGCTGAATGCACATATCAGAAATAAGTTTCACACAATGCTTCTGTGTAGTTTTTATTTGAAGATATTATTTTTCCCAATAGAGGCCTCTTAGCGCTCAGAATGTCCAATTGCAGTTTCTACAGAAAGAGTGTTTCAGAACGACTCAATCAAAAGTAAGGTTCAACTCTGTTAGTTGAATGCACAGAACAGAAAGAAGTTTCATACAATGCTTCTGTGTAGTTTATATTTGAACATATTATTTTTTCCACTATTACCCACTTAGCGCTACGAATGTCCAGTTGCATTTCCTACAGACAGAGTGTTTCAAAACTGGTCAATCAAAAGTATGGTTTAACTCTGTTAGCTGAATGCTCAGATCAGAAAGAAGTTTCACAGAATGCTTCTGTGTAGTTTATATTTGAATATATTCCTTTTTCCACTACTACCCTCTTAGCGCTCCAAATGTCCAGTTGCATTTTCTACAGAAAGAGTGTTCAGATCTGCTCAATCAAAAGTATGGTTTAACACTGTTAGCTGAATGCACAGATCAGAAAGAAGTTTCACAGAATGATTCTGTGTAGTTTATATTTGAAGACATTAATTTTTCCACTATTACCCTCTTAGCGCACCGAATCTCCACTTGCATTTTCTACAGAAAGAGTGCTTCAGAACGGCTCAATCAAAACTAATGTTCAACTCTTTTAGTTGAATGAACAGAACATAAAGAAGTTTCACAGAATGCTTCTGTGTAGTTTTTATTTGTAGATATTCTTTTTCCCAATATAGGCCTCTTAGCGCTCAGAATGTCCAATTGCAGTTTCTACAGAAAGAGTGTTTCAGAACGGCTCAATCAAAAGTAAGGTTCAACCCTGGTAGTTGAATGCACAGAACAGAAAGAAGTTTCACAGAATGCTTCTGTGTAGTTTATATTTGAATATATTCCTTTTTCCACTATTACCCTCTTAGCGCTCCGAATGTCCACTTGCACATTCTACAGAAAGAGTGTTCTGAACTGCGCAATCAAAAGTATGGTTTAACTCTGTTAGCTGAATGCATATATCAGACATAAGTTTCAAACAATGCTTCTGTGTAGTTTTTATTTGAAGATATTATTTTCCCAATATAGGCCTCTTAGCGCTCAGAATGTCCAATTGCAGTTTCTACAGCAAGAGTGTTTCAGAACGGCTCAATCAAATGTAAGGTTCAACTTTCTTAGTTGAATGCACAGAACAGAAAGAAGTTTCACAGAATGCTTCTGTGTAGTATTTAGTTGAAGATACTCCTTTTTGGACTATTACCCACTTAGCGCTCCGAATATCCACTGGCAGTTTCTACACAAAGAGTGTTTCAGAACTGCTCCTTCAAAAGTAAGGCTCAACTCTGTTAGTTGAATGCGGAGAACAGAAAGGGGTTTCAGAGAATGCTTCTGTGTAGTTTTTAATTGGAGATATTCCTTTTTCCTCTATTACAATCTTAGCGCTCCGAATGTCCACTTGCATTTTCTACAAAAAGAGTGTTTCATAACTGCTCAATCAAAAATATAGTTTAGCTCTGTTAACTGAATTTACAGATCAGAAATAAGTTTCACAGAATGCATCTGTGTAGTTTTTATTTGAAGATATTCTTTTTCCCAATATAGGCCTCTTAGCGCTTAGAATGTCCAATTGCAGTTTCTACAGAAAGAGTGTTTCAGAACGGCTCAATCAAAAGTAAGGTTCAACTCTGTTAGCTGAATGCACAGAACAGAAAGAAGTTTCACAGAATGCTACTGTGTAGTTTATATTTGAATATATTCCTTTTTCCACTATTACCCTCTTAGCGCTCCGAATGTCCACTTGCATTTTCTACAGAAAGAGTGTTCGGCACTGCGCAATCAAAAGTATGGTTTAACTCTTTTAACTGAATGCACATATCAGAAATAAGTTTCACACAATGCTTCTGTGTAGTTTTTATTTGAAGATATTATTTTTCCCAATATAGGCCTCTTAGCACTCAGAATGTCCAATTGCAGTTTCTACAGAAAGAGTGTTTCAGAACGGCTCAATCAAAAGTAAGGTTCAACTCTGTTAGTTGAATGCACAGAACAGAAAGAAGTTTCATACAATGCTTCTGTGTAGTTTATATTTGAACATATTCTTTTTTCCACTATTACCCACTTAGCGCTACGAATGTCCAGTTGCATTTTCTACAGACAGAGTGTTTCAAAACTGCTCAATCAAAAGTATGGTTTAACTCTGTTAGCTGAATGCTCAGATCAGAAAAAGTTTCACAGAATGCTTCTGTGTAGTTTATATTTGAATATATTCCTTTTTCCACTACTACCCTCTTAGCGCTCCAAATGTCCAGTTGCATTTTCTACAGAAAGAGTGTTCAGATCTGCTCAATCAAAAGTATGGTTTAACTCTGTTAGCTGAATGCACAGATCAGAAAGAAGTTTCACAGAATGATTCAATGTAGTTTATATTTGAAGACATTCCTTTTTCCACTATTACCCTCTTAGCGCTCCAAATCTCCACTTGCATTTTCTACAGAAAGAGTGTTTCAGAACGGCTCAATCAATACTAAGGTTCAAATCTCTTAGTTGAATGCACAGAACAGAATGTAGTTTCACAGATTGCTTCTGTGTAGTTTGTATTTGAAGATATTCCTTTTTCCACTGTTACCCTCTTAGAGCTCAGAATGTCCACTTGCATTTTCTACAGAAAGTGTGTTCAGAACTGCTCTATCAAAAGTATGTTTTAACTCTTTAGGTGAATGCACAGATCAGAAATAAGTTTCACAGAATTTTTCTGTGTAGTTTATATTTGAAGATATTCTATTTTCCACGATTACCCACTTAGCGCTCTGAATGTCCAGTTGCATTTTCTACAGAAAGAGTGTTTCAGAACTGCTCAATCAAAAGTATGGTTTAACTCTGTTAGCTGAATGCACAGATCAGAAAGAAGTTTCACAGATTGCTACTGTGTAGTGTTTATATGAAGTTATTCTTTTTACCAATATAGGCCTCTTAGCGCACAGAATGTCCAATTGCAGTTTCTACAGAGAGAGTGTTTCAGAAAGGCTCAATCAAAAGTAAGGTTCAACTCTTTTAGTTGAATGAACAGAACAGAAAGAAGTTTCAGAGAATGATTCTGTGTAGTTTATATTTGAAGATATTCCTTTTTCCACTATTACCTTCTAAGCTCTCCGAATGTCCACTTGCATTTTCTACAGAAAGTGTGTTTCCGAACTGCTCAATCAAAAGTATGGTTTAACTCTTTTAGCTGAATGCACAGATCAGTACGATGTTTCACAGAATGTTTCTGTGTAGTTTTTATTTGAAGATAGTCCTTTCCCAAATATAGGCCTCTTAGCGCTCCGAATATCCAATTTCAGTTTCTACAGAAAAAGTGTTTCAGAACGCATCAATGAAAAGTAGGGTTCAACTCTTTTAGTTGAATTCACAGAACGGAAAGAAGTTTCACAGAATGCTTCTGTGTAGTATTTATTTGAAGGTATTCCTTTTTCCACCAGTAACCTCTTAGCGCTCCAAATGTCCAGTTGCATTTTCTACAGAAGGAGTGTTCAGAACTGCTCAATCATAAGTGTGGTTTAACCCTGTTAGGTGAATGCACAGATCAGAAAGAAGTTTCACAGAATTCTTCAGTGTAGTTTATATTTGAAGATATTCCATTTTCCACTATTACCCACTTAGCGCTCCGAATCTCCACTTGCATTTTCTACAGAAAGTTTGTTTCAGAACGGCTCAATCAAAACTAAGGTTGAACTCTTTTAGTGAACAAACAGAACAGAAAGAAGTTTCACACAATTCTTCTGTGTAGTTTTTATTTGTAGACATTCTTTTTCCCAATATAGGCCTCTTAGCGCTCAGAATGTCCAATTGCAGTTTCTACAGAAAGAGTGTTTCAGAAAGGCTCAATCAAAAGTAAGGTTCAACTCTGTTAGTTGAATGCACAGAACAGAAAGAAGTTTCACAGAATGCTGCGGTGTAATGTTTATATGAAGATATTCTTTTTACCAATATAGGCCTCTTAGCGCTCAGAATATCCAATTGCAATTTCTACAGAAAGAGAGTTTCAGAAAGGCTCAATCAAAAGTAAGGTTCAACCCTGTTAGTTGAATGCACAGAACAGAAAGTAGTTTCACAGAATGCTTCTGTGTAGTTTATATTTGAATATATTACTTTTTCCACTACTACCCTCTTAGCGCTCCAAATGTCCAGTTGCATTTTCTACAGAAAGAGTGTTCAGAACTGCTCAATCAAATGTATGATTTAACTCTCTTAGCTGAATGCACAGATTAGAAAGAAGTTGCACAGAATGCTTCTGTGTAGTTTTTATTTGAAGATATACTTTTTCCCAATATAGGCCTCTTAGTGCTCAGATTGTCCAATTGCAGTTTCTACAGAAAGAGTGTTTCAGAATGGCTCTTTCAATAGTAAGGTTCAACTCTGCTATTTCAATGCACAGAACAGAAAGTAGTTTCACAGAATGCTTCTCTGTAGTTCATATTTGACGATATTACTTTTTCCACTATTACCCTCTTAGAGCTCGGAATGTCCACTTGCATTTTCTACAGAAAGAGTGTTCAGAACTGCTCCATCAAAAGTATGGTTTAACTCTCTTAGTTGAATGCACAGATCAGAAAGAAGTTTCACAGAATTCTTCTGTGTAGTTTTTATTTGAAGATATTCCTTTTTCCAATATAGGTCTCTTAGCGCTCAGAATGTCCAATTGCAGTATCTACAGAAAGAGAGTTTCAGAACTGCTCAATCAAAAGTAAGGTTCAATACTGTTAGTTGAATGCACGGAACAGAAAGAAGTTTCAGAGAATGCTTCTGTGTAGTTTATATTTGAAGATATTCCTTTTTTCACTATTACCCTCTTAGCGCTCCGAATCACCACTTGCATTTTCTACAGAAAGAGTGTTTCAGAACGGCTCAATCAAAAGTAAGGTTGAACTGGTTTAGTTGAATGCACAGAACAGAAAGAAGTTTCACAGAATGCTTCTGTGTAGTATTTAGTAATAGATATTCCTTTTTCGACTATTACCCTCTTAGCGTTCCGAATGTCCACTGGCAGTTTCTACACAAAGAGTGTTTCAGAACAGCTCCTTCAAAGTAAGGCTCAAATCTGTTAGTTGAATGCAGAGAACAGAAAGGAGTTTCAGAGAATGCTTCTGTGTAGTTTTAATTTGGGGATATTCCTTTTTCCACTAATACAATTTTAGCGCTCCGAATGTCCACTTGCGTTTTCTACAGAAAGAGTGTCTCATAACTTCTCAATCAAAAGTATGGTTTAACTCTGTTAGCTGAATGCACAGATCAGAAATAAGTTTCACAGAATGCTTCTGAGTAGTTTTTATTTGGAGATATTCTTTTTCCCAATATAGGCCACTTAGCGCTCAGAATGTCCAATTGCCGTTTCTACAAAATGAGTGTTTCAGAAGGCTCAATCAAAAGTAAGGTTCACCTCTGTTAGTTGAATGCACAGAACAGAAAGAAGTTTCACGGAATGCTTCTGTGTAGTTTATATTTGAATGTATTCCTTTTTCCACTATTACCATCTTAGCGCTCCGAATGTCCACTTGCATTTTCTACAGAAAGAGATTTTCAGAAAGGCTCAATCAAAAGTAAGGTTCAACTCTGTTACTTGAATGCACAGAACAGCAAGAAGTTTCACAGAATGCTTCTGTGTAGTTTATATTTGAATATATTCCTTTTTCCAGTATTACCCTCTTAGTGCTCCGAATGTCCACTTGCATTTTCTACAGAAAGTGTGTTCTGAACGGCTCAATCAAAAGTATGGTTTTACTCTGTTATTTGAATGCACATACCAGAAATAAGTTTCACAGAATCCTTCCGTGTAGTATTTTGTTGAAGATATTCCTTTTTCGACTATTATCCTCTTAGCTCTCCGAATGTCCAATTTCAGTTTCTAAACAAAGAGTGTTTCAGAACTGCTCCTTCAAAAGTAGGGCTCAACTCTGTTAGTTGAATGCAGAGAACAGAAAGGAGTTTCACAGAATGCCTCTGTGTAGTTTATATTTGAATATATTCCCTTTTTCAGTATTACCCTCAGCGCTCCGAATGTCCACTTGCATTTTCTACAGAAAGAGTGTTCAGAACTGCTCAATCCAAAGTATGGTTTAACTCTGTTAGCTGAATGCACAGATCAGAAAGAATTTTCACAGAATGCTTCTGTGTACTTTTTATTTGAAGATATTCCTTTCTCCAATATAGGAGTCTTAGCGCTCAGAATGTCCAATTGCAGTATCTACAGAAAGAGTGTTTCTGAACTGCTTAATCAAATGTAAGGTTCAACTCTGTTAGTTGAATGAACGGAACAGAAAGAAGTTTCATAGAATGCTTCTGTGTAGTTTATATTTGAAGATGTTCCTTTTTCCACTATTACCTTCTAAGCGCTCCGAATGTCCACTTGCATTTTCTACAGAATGAGTGTTTCCGAACTGCTCAATCAAAAGTATGGTTTAATTCTGTTAGCTGAATGCACAGATCAGTACGAAGTTTCACGGAATGCTTCTGTGTAGTTTTTATTTGAAGATAGTCCTTTTTCCAATATAGGCCTCTTAGCGCTCCGAATATCCAATTGCAGTTTCTACAGAAAGAGTGTTTCAGAATGGCTTAATCAAAAGTAGGGTTCAACTCATTTAGTTGAATGCACAGAACAGAGAGTAGTTTCACAGAATGCTTCTGTGTAGTATTTATTTGAAGATATTCCTTTTTCCACTATTACCCTCTTAGCGCTCCGAATGTCCACTTGCAGTTTCTACAGAAAGAGTGTTTCAGGACTGCTCCTTCAAAAATAAGGCTCAACCCTGTTAGTTGAAAGCAGAGAACAGAAACAAGTTTCAGAGAATGCCTCTTTGTAGTTTTTATTTGAAGATATTCCTTTTCCACAATTACCATCTTAGTGCACCGAATGACCACTTGCATTTTCTACAGAAAGAGTGTTTCAGAACTGCTAAATCAAAAGTATCGTTTAACTCTGTTAGCTGAATGCACAGATAAGAAAGAAGTTTCAGAGAATGCATCTGTGTAGTTTTTATTTGAAGATATTCTTTATCCCAATATAGGCATCATAGCGCTCAGTATGTTAAATTGCAGTTTCTACAGAAAGAGTGTTTCAGAACGGCTGAATCAAAAGTAAGGTTCAACTCTGTTAGTTGAATGCACAGAACAAAAAGAAGTTTCACAGAATGCTTCTGAGTAGTTTATATTTGAATATATTCCTTTTTGCACTATTACCCTCTTAGCGCTCCGAATGTCCACTTGCATTTTCTACATAAAGAGTGTTCAGAACGGCTCAATCAAAAATATGGTTTCACTCGTTAGTTATATGCACATATCAGAAATAAGTTTCAGAGAAGGCTTCTGTGTAGTATTTAGTTGAAGATATTCCTTTTTCGAATATTACCCTCTTAGCGCTCCGAATGTCCACTGGCAGTTTCTACACAAAGTGTTTTTCAGAACTGCTCCTTCAAAAGTAATGCTCAACACTGTAAGTTGAATGCAGAGAACAGAAAGAAGCTTCACAGAATGCTTCTGTGTAGTTTATATTTGAATATATTCCTTTTTTCAGTATTACCCTCTTAGCGCTCCGAATGTCCACCTGCATTTTCTACAAAAAGAGTGTTCAGAACTGCTCAATCAAAAGTTTGTGTATCTCTGTTAGCTGAATGCACATATCAGTACGAAGTTTCACAGAATGCTTCTGTGTAGTTTTTATTTGAAGATAGTCCTTTTTCAAATATAGGCCTCTTAGCGCTCCAAATATCCAATTGCAGTTTCTACAGAAAGAGTGTTTCAGAACGGCAAAATGAAAAGTAGGGTTCAACACTTTTAGTTGAATTCACAGAACAGAAAGTAGTTTCACAGATTGCTTCTGTGTAGTATTTATTTGAAGGTATTCCTTTTTCCACTATTACCCTAGTAGCGCTCGGAATGTCCACTTGCAGTTTCTACAGAAAGTGTGTTTCAGGGCTGCTCCTTCAAAAATAAGGCTCAACTCTGTTAGTTGAATGCAGAGAACAGAAAGAAGTTTCAGAGAATGCCTCTGTGTAGTTTTTATTTGAAGATATTCCTTTTTCCACAATTACCAACTTAGCACACCGAATGTCCACTTGCATTTTCTACAGAAAGAGTGTTTCAGAACTGCTTAATCAAATGTATCGTTTAATTCTGTTAGCTGAATGCACAGAACAGAAAGAAGTTTCAGAGAATGCATCTCTGTAGTTTTTATTTGAAGATATTATTTTTCTCAATATAGGCCTCTTAGCATTCAGAAATCCAATTACAGTTTCTACAGAAAGAGTGTTTCAGAACTGCTCAATCAAAATTAAGGTTCAACTCTGTTAGTTGAATGCACAGAACATAATGTAGTTTCACAGATTGCTTCTGTGTAATTTATATTTGAAGATATTCCTTTTTCCACTGTTACCCTCTTAGATCTCCGAATGTCCACTTGCATTTTCTACAGAAAGTGTGTTCAGAACTGCTCTATCAAAAGTATGGTTTAACACTGTTAGGTGAATGCACAGATCAGAAATAAGTTTCACAGAATTCTTCTGTGTAGTTTATATTTGAAGATATTCCATTTTCCACTATTACCCACTTAGCGCTCTGAATGTCCAGTTGCATTTTCTACAGAAAGAGTGTTTCAGAACTGCTCAATCAAAAGTATGGTTTAACTCTGTTAGCTGAATGCACAGATCAGAAAGAAGTTTCACAGAATGCTGCTGTGTAGTGTTTATATGAAGATATTCTTTTTACCAATATAGGCCTCTTAGCACTCAGAATGTCCAATTGCAGTTTCTACAGAAAGAGTGTTTCAGAAAGGCTCAATCAAAAGTAAGGTTCAACTATGTTAGTTGAATGCACAGAACAGAAAGAAGTTTCACAGAATGCTTCTGTGTAGTTTATATTGGAATATATTCCTTTTTGCACTACTACCCTCTTAGCGCTCCAAATGTCCAGTTGCATTTTCTACAGAAAGAGTGTTCAGAACTGATCAATCAAATGTATGATTTAACTCTGTTAGCTGAATGCACAGATCAGAAAAAGTTTCACAGAATGCTTCTGTGTAGTTTTTATTTGAAGATATTCTTTTTCCCAATATAGGCCTCTTATCGCTCAGATTGTCCAATTGAATTTTCTACAGAAAGAGTGTTTCAGAATGGCTCAATCAAAAGTAAGGTTCAACTCTGTTATTTGAATGCACAGAACAGAAAGTAGTTTCACAGAATGCCTGTCTGTAGTTCTTATTTGACGATATTACTTTTTCCACTATTACCCTCTTAGAGCTCCGAATGTCCACTTGCATTTTCTACAGAAAGAGTGTTCAGAACTGCTCAATCAAAAGTATGGTTTAACTCTGTTAGTTGAATGCACAGATCAGAAAGAAGTTTCACAGAATTCTTCTGTGTAGTTTTTATTTGAACATATTCCTTTTTCCAATATAGGACTCTTAGCGCTCAGAATTTCCAATTGCAGTATCTACAGAAAGAGAGTTTCAGAACTGGTCAATCAAAAGTAAGGTTCAATATTGTTAGTTGAATGCAAGGAACAGAAAGAAGTTTTACAGAATGCTTCTGTGTAGTTTATATTTGAAGATACTCCTTTTTCCACTATTACCCTCTTAGCGCTCCGAATCACCACTTGCATTTTCTACAGAAAGAGTGTTTCAGAACGGCTCAATCAAAAGTAAGGTTCAACTCTTTTAGTTGAATGCACAGAACAGAAAGAAGTTTCACAGAATGCTTCTGTTTAGTATTTAGTTGAAGATATTCCTTTTTCGACTATTACCCTCTTAGCGTTCCGCATATCCACTGGCAGTTTCTACACAAAGAGTGTTTCAGAACAGCACCTTCAAAAGTAAGGCTCAACTCTGTTAGTTTAATGCAGAGAACAGAAAGGAGTTTCAGAGAATGCTTCTGTGTAGTTTTTATTTGGGGATATTCCTTTTTCCACTATTACAATCTTAGCGCTCCTAATGTCCTCTTGCATTTCCTACAGAAACAGTGTTTAATAACTGCTCAATCAAAAGTGTGGTTTAACTCTGTTAGCTGAATGCACAGATCAGAAATAAGTTTCACAGAATTCTTCTGAGTAGTTTTTATTTGGAGATATTCTTTTTCCCAATATAGGCCACTTAGCGCTCAGAATGTCCAATTGCAGTTTCTACAGAATGAGTGTTTCAGGACGGCTCAATCAAAAGTAAGGTTCAACTCTGTTAGTTGAATGCACAGAACAGAAAGAAGTTTCACAGAATTGTTCTGTGTAGTTTATATTTGAATATATTCCTTTTTCCAGTATTACCTTCTTAGTGCTCCGAATGCCCACTTGCATTTTCTTCAGAAAGAGTGTTCATAACGGCTCAATCAAAAGTATGGTTTTACTCTGTTAGTTGAATTCACATATCAGAAATAAGTTTCACAGAATGCTTCTGTGTAGTATTTAGCTGAAGATATTCCTTTTTCGACTATTATCCTCTTAGCTCTCCGAATGTCCAATTTCAGTTTCTACACAAAGAGTGTTTCAGAACTGCTCCTTCAAAAGTAAGGCTCAACTCTGTTAGTTGAATGCAGAGAACAGAAAGAAGTTGCAGAGAACAGAAAGAAATTTCACAGAATGCTTCTGTGTACTTTATATTTGAATATATTCCTTTTTCCACTACTACCCTCTTAGCGCTCCAAATGTCCAGTTGCATTTTCTACAGAAAGAGTGTTCAGAACTGCTCAATCAAATGTACGGTTTAACTCTGTTAGCTGAATGCACAGATCAGAAAGAAGTTTCACAGAATGATTCTGTGTAGTTTATATTTGAAGATATTCCTTTCTGTTCTCTGCATTAAAATCAATCAAAAAATTATATTGAAATTGAAATACTGAATTTTATACTAAAGACAAGGCATCCAACTGAAAATGAAATTTTCCAGGTGAAAATTTCCAAATCATAAATATGTAGGGACAAAAAACTTTATTTATAAAGAAAAAGATAATTCTAATTAATTGATGATTCAAAGGTTTACAACTTTAAAAGTAAATATTATCTTTGAAGTAAAGTCCATTTAAATTATTTATGCCGCCAAAATTTTAGTAATTGTATATGTATATCATGTAAACTTTTTCGAGAATGATGGAATTGGAAATGTTAGGGTATTATGCGGAAAAAATCACCTAAAGAAAAAAATTATCTCCTCATGAAGGATTACTTTAGCCACTTTGACAGGTGTAGGTAAAAGAACACTTAATGCACATCAATATGATTAGGAGATGCGCGCTTAGATATACGTTATCATTGAAAAGAGAATTGTATTATCAGGTTTGCAGGGGCCCTTCTTATCCTTCATATTTATGTAACTTTGTCATCTATAGAAAGATTATAGGAATTTTAAAAATAGCTGATAGTTAAGAAACATCACCATAACACTGTGCTGAATGCATAATAAAACATTTCCCTTCTCTCTAAAAGCCTTTTAAAATTATGTACCATAATCAGTATGGCCAGCAGAGGGTCATTTCCATGTTCAAGTTCCTCTGTTTCTCGAGGGTGAGAATCCTTCTATAGTCTTCTGAGGGTGACACTGTAGTGTTTTCTTAGCCTGATTATTTTTATCTATTTTTTCCGATGCTTTCCTTTGTATATTTACATTTTACATATTGAAAGTTATTTTTTCAAATATTTTATATGCAAGTTTACAAAGTACAACGACTGTACATTAAAATAACTTATTTATGCCATATGGAAGATTAAATATAATTTTACAATATCTAATATTGATTGTTTAGTTTCTAATCATTGATACTTGACATGATTTTTCCCAGCATACCTCAAAATATTCTTCAAAATCCTGCGAATTAATTCCTGTAACACTTCTGAGGTGTATTAATAAGCTAGAGATGTAAAGAAGATTTGCAGAGAAAATTAGGTTCCCAAATTAGAAATTTTGTCCCACTATCGACTAGAAACCTCTTGAAATGATCAAAAACAATAATAATGCATGTCATAGAGGAAAACCAATAAGGCTGCTGCAGCATGACTACCTCTGTGACCTCAGACAAGTTACGTGTGGGTCCCTACTTCTGTGACCTCAGACAAGTTACGTGTGGGTCCGCACTTATTTTCTTCATCTCTAATAAATATTCGACAAATCTCATTTTCAAAAGTCTTTTAAGGCCTATCCACCTTTCTTTTTCTGATGGAGTTTTGCTCTCATTGCCCAGGCTGCAGTGCAATGTCATGGTCTCGGCTCACACAACCTCCGACTCCCGGGTTCATGTGATTCTCCTGCCTCCACCTCCTGAGTAGCTGGGATTACAGGTGCGCAACACAACGCCCAGCTAATTTTTTGTATTTTTAGTAGAGATGGGGTTTCACCATGTTGGTCAGGCTGGTCTTGAACTCCCGACCTCAGGTGATCTGCACGCCTCGGCCTCTCAAAGTGCTGGGATTACAGTCATGAGCAACCGCGGCCTGTGAGGGCTTTCTACTTTTAAGATGTCAGGACGTATAGCCTGGGAGGTAAATGGTAGTATATATATACATATATATATGTATATATATATACACACACACACACTGTATATATATACATATATACGGTATATTATACTATATATACATATATACTGAATATTATACTCTATATATACATATCTACTGTATATTATATATATATATATATACACATACACACATACACACATACACACATGAGACAGAGAGAAGAGATAGACAATTTCATGTGAAAATATAAACTGTTAACATAATATTTTGCTTCTCTGAGGAATATTTAGCATTGTTCTCAATCTTCTCTGCAGAATTTAAGCATTTTTCTCAGAACTCACCAGATAGAATGAGGGAGGGGCCATATGATACGAGCCAGAGATGAAGGGAGAACAATAGAGAGGGTGCTTTGGGAAAAATAGTACAGTAAGGCTAGGGAATACTTCTCTCCAACAAAAAGACCAAGGTCACAGCTGTATCTCTTCAGAAGCCAAACTTTCTTTTAAAATGTCAATTTCCATCTATTTCTTGCTTCACAGACATTCCATTCATTGCTGGATTTCAAATAAAGCCTTTCCATGTGCAACCTTTCTATAGAAAAAGAGAAATATGGGGGACAGTACAGTCTAAGAAGTGATTAAGAATATCTAGTGGACTTTCCCAGACTGTAAATCTTTACATATATCTGAGCCTAATGAGGTGATTTATTGTGCTATAATGCACAGTGAACTATACAGATGCTTCTTTTTGATCATGCTGCAGAATGGAACTAAATACTAAATACCAAATAGCACTCCCATGATTCTTATACATGTCATTCATATGGCATATTTATGCTTTTTTATATAGCAATTCTTATTCTTAGCTCTTAGGCAACTACGGAATCTATTTGTCATTTTAATAGTCATGCTCCATTTGAGTTATGCAAGGTAGAAATTCTAAGTAGAAAATCTTGTTTTTATTGAAAGTTTTTAGTAAACATTTTGGAAAAAGTCTGTTTTTTGATGCTACTTCTGCACGCTTTCTCAACATGATATTACTTGGTATTGTCCTTATTAACCATAGTACACCATATTCTGCAAATGTTAGAGAGGGTTAAAAATCAGTCATGTATAAGTAAAGCTAATGAAATAGAAAGGAAACCATATTTAGGAAATGGAAGGCAGAAGCAAATGTATTAACCGTGAGTTAGAAACGGTTTAGTCTTTGGAATGAAGCAGCAAGAGTTTAAAAATCTGGTTTGTGATTCACTAGCTTTGTGACCTTGGAGAATTACCTCAGATTTCTGAGTATCAGTTTAGTAGGTGATATCAATTGCAACTTCGCAGAAATATCACAAGTATTAAATAAAGGACTTAGTATCTGGGAGAGCATAGAAAATTACTAATAGTTACATTTTTGTTAATATTACCGTTATTATTATCATACGTATAGTATTTTCTTTCACTGACAATGCATTTAGGACATAAGGAGAACTATAGAACAGTGCTTCTCCAACTTAAATGCAGAGCATGAATCACCTGGAGTTTTGTCAAAATGCGAATTCTGACTCAGTAGCCCTGCAAACTAAGGAAATCTTGGTAATGCTGGTGCTGCTAGTTCACCAACAGACCACACGTTTTGCAACAGCTATATAGAATGTCCTGTTTCTTTTTTTAATCACAAAACATGGCAAGCTCTAAAATAAAGCAGAATAACAGATTTAAATGTTAATACTCATGTCCTCAATTTATAATTTCTCCCTCCCTAACAATGGTATAATTCTGATTAAAAATTAGCAAAGAAAAAAATGGAAATTAATCTTCCTATGTTTATTCTTTTAACAAATTCTGTGTGATTACTACTGGGTTACTTGCTGTAGGAAATAGAAAAATTGCTTTGACATAGATCCTCAAGAATCTGTCCCACTACAAGCTTATTTTTGTAGGAAGCTAAAAGATTTATATAAATAACCGTAATTAAAGAGACAAATGAAGAAGTGCAATGAAAGACGTAGGGAAAGTGCTAGAGGAGTTCGGGGTGGAGGAAAATTATCCTCAAATAATATATATGCGTAACATTATGCTATCTTCCCTAACCAGCGCTTGACCAGATTGTCACAGTGAACTTTGGTCCTTTCTTATATCTTAGTTTTGGTTCCCACATCCTTCTGTTTGGGGAAGTTCTTGTTTTCCTCATGTAATGACAACAACACTTAAACAATGTATACCAGATAAAAGGAACTATATTGCTTGCTTTATTTACATAGTTAATTTAATTTGTACAATGAACTATGAAGTAATCAGCATTATTTCCTTCATTTTACATATGAGAAAATGGAGAATCAGCGACATTGAATCATCTCAAGTTTCTAAAATATCCACTCTCACCAGGCTGTTTACCCTGTTTTTGTCTGTATGCTGCTATAACAAAATGCCACAGATTGAGTAATTCATAAAAAACAGAAATGTATTTCTCACAGTTCTGGGGCTGAGAAGTCCGAAATCAAGGCAGTGGAGATTTGGCAGTTGGTCCCGAGGTGGCACCTTCTTGCTTCGTCTTCACGTGACAAAAGTGGGCAAAAACGGACAATGTGACGACATGGCAGAAGAGACTGAGGAGCCCGGCATTCCTCTAAAGCATCTTTTACGAGGACGTTTATCTCATTCATGAGGGTGGATCCTTCTTCACTTAATCACTTAACCAAAAGCCCCATCTCTTGATGTCATTGTCCTGGGATTTTAGTTTCAACATACAAACTTTGGATGGGCACATAGGTTCAAATCATAGCACCCTCCAAATTATAATGCCTCTCTCATGCCTGTTCTCCTTGAAGTACCCTCTGGTTTTGCTCTCTTCATTCTTGCCATCACAGTTAACCCTTCAGTTCCATTTCTTTAAGTAATCTCTAAATTTGTAAGATGGTTCCATCTTTTTTTTTTGTATATGGCAGTCTCTCAAACATATTTGTCATATGAACTAAGCAGGCAAATATGTAAATGCCAGCTAAATTTTAGTGAATGATATAATGGCCTAAAGTTGTATCTACCCTTCAGCCAAATATATTTACTTTTAGTAGCAATCTCCTGTCATATACAAAGTCACGACTCTAGGGGTAAACATTTTAGCCTGTGGGTAAGATGTAAAGCAGTGGTATGTTATAGTGACAACTCACTGTCATAGCACTGGGACATGCTCCTCTATCTGCTACAAATTGAATCAACAAAATATATATGATTTTGTCAGATTTAAATGTATGCTCCTGTTAGTAAAATAAAAGTATGGGAAAACTTTACGGAGTAGATTTAATAGAAATGTTTTCCTGAGTTATCTGCCTTCTTTATTTTTATGTTATGCTTTAAGTCTATGGTCAATGTATAGAGCTATGATTGATGTGCTTTTCCAATTCTGTTCAGATCAGACAGGTTAATTTTCTTCTTTTAAATCTTCTTGAATTTTGTCTAACACTTTTTGTTCCAATTTCTTACTAGATTATACTCCCTTCCCTAACTGCTTCATGATTACTTATACACAAACAATATTATGATATTGACACATTGAATTCATTTTAGGTGATGATTTTGGTCATAAACATGAGCAGGTTGTGAAGTGTTTCAGCCATCCCAGGGCATGGCTGTCAGTCCCTTGTCTAATGTTTCAAAAAAATCTTGAATTTGTGATGATGCTGTGATGGTCCCTCAGATATTCTTACACACATCTTTGCCCCTTGTTCCCTCTAACTTTCCTCTTCTGATAAAAAAGCAAACACTGCCAAGCTCAAATGGAATTACATTTGGATGCAAGTGTCACTATGCAATGGTTGCCAATAAAAGTACACAAGGAATTTTATTATGGTGAATTAAAGGCAAACAGACTTCAGAGAAATGAGCACGAACATGAAAATGGCGCATGGTACGCGGATCTCACTGGAAAGTCATTCTGTACACAATGTTTTCACTAGAAAAATCCATTAGCTTTAGCTAGAAATTGAAATTACTTTGTAGGAAATCAGAATAAAATATGTGAAAACATTATATTCTGTGCAAGATTAATACCACGCCTGGTGTTGAAAGGTTTGTGGTCTTGCTTCGACGATGCTAAAAGGTCAGAAACCACAAAGATGCATATGTGTTGTCGTTTGCACAGTTACTAATTTTTCTCATTATTTCCATAATGCGATGTGCTGTTTCAACAGAGAAACCCTCTGGAGAGTGGCTTGCACTGTTTTCAGGCAGCTCTTTTGCTTTCATGTTTTGGCCTTGGCCAGGGAATTCAGACAGACTTTTCAGTTATTTTCGACAAGAATGTATTCATTTATTGTTTTAAATAATAATAAATAGATTTTAAAATTACTGTACATTACTGCACTTTAAACGCCATGAGGTCAAGGACTCTAAAGTCTGGACATCATTGTATACCCTACATCTTGCACAAGGTTTAGAAAAAATGGCATGGACACCTATTTTTTGAATCAATAAATGAATACATAAAAGAATTCCAAACTCTAGTCCAAGGTTTTAGATTAATAATGTATTAAAATGCGTAAAATTTATAGACAAAACTCTTCTTATTTAGAAGTTTATTCTTTAATTGGAGAGATAAAATATATGCACATAAAAGCTTAAGGAAAAATAATAAGGGTTTTGAAGTACTTACTATGTGAAAAATTTAGCATAAATCTTACATCCATTTATTTAACACATTTTATACGTTGCATTATTTATATATAGTGCTGATTGGTAGAATTCATATGTGAACGGAACTATAAAAATTTTGAGGATAAGCACTAGAAACACAGAATAAATAGAGTGTTAACATGCAAAACACAGAAATACTTCAATTGACTAGGTGAAAGAAAAGATTTCTGGTTCCATGTACACTGATTATTGAGGGATGAGTATGACATTATTATGCCAGAATCAATAAATATTTTAAATAGGGAGAAAACTATAATTATATATCTTTGTGTTCAACAGGAGTAGCAGTACTGATAAAGTAGAAGTTTGTTATACCTTTTTTATAGTCTTTTAAAGTTGTTTATAAATAAAATCTACTCTTAGTTAATTAATGGTTGATGTTCATTGAAGTGTTTTCAAATTTTTGACCTCTGAATTGCCTTGTACATATGGAGAAATAAAGCTTGCCTAGCATAATTTCTTGAGTGGAGAATGAATGATCTGGATAGATTTGTTGACAATATGTCTGTACTTATTTTATTAATTCTTTAATCTTCATGAAGAAAAATATAAAAGTCATATTCTAGTGTTTTATACCATGGAAAAAATGTCTTATCCTTTTCCTAAGGAAAAATACATCATGACACAAAAGTAAAGTTAATTAAATTACTTACTTTATTAATTAACTGTCTATTATTTCTATGGGTTGAAGTAAATTTGATACTCAATGCTATTTAATCTAATTCTAAAAGCTTGAATGAGTAATGATTTTTTCATGTAAGGTTAGTTGAAATAAATTATCACTGATTTTCAGATTTAATATTAATTAGCTATTGCATATTCTTAATGGGATATAAGTGTTTAAAAAGCCCTTTTTGGTTGCGAAAAGACCACGCCCATTGTAGACTTCTTAGAATACATCACATCTGGCCTCCTTTTTAGAGTGGGGAATTCAACTCATAAGTGGCTGGACATTGATTCTGAACATTTTGAACATTATTTGCCTGTCTTCACTCATACTGGTTGCTGTTCTTTTATAAGTAATCACCATGTTTAGCATGCACTTGAACTATTGTTACTTAGGGTGCTTGACTATTTACAAGTCTCACTAGGATTCTAGGTATTCATTAGTCTCGTGGTGTGTATTTGCTGATGGTCCTATTATCTTTGTTGGTTCAGTTACACAGTACCATCCAAGATGCTGCAACACATTATACACAGGGTATGGGTTGTGGGAGCTACAGATATCAGTTATTATTTAGGCTCAGAAACTTAGAATCTCTGCAAGGTTGGACATGATCCTTAGTCTTGTTTTAAGACCGTCTTGTTTTAAAAGTTAAACCCAAATTCTTAAAATATAGAATAGGGGTGCTAGTAGTGCTCACAGAATTGTAGTAAAGATCAGCTGGGAAAGAAGAGCCTATTAAACAGAGCCTGGTATTTAATAAGTATCAGCTGCCTTCAATTAGGAATCTGTGTTGTCATGATTAGAAGATTGCTGGTTTATTTTACAGATCTGTAAGTATAGCCAAAATATGTCAAAATAACCACCAGAAAGAATCATATACCGTCCCTTGAACATTTCATCCCTAGAATCTAGCCAGATTAGCATCTCTATACTGGCAATACTGTTAACACAGATTGTGCTCAAACCCCTCATTGACTTTTCAGCACCTGTAAATTACTGGAGATTTAGGAAGAAGTCTGGGGTTATGGCTTAGTTAAGCTGAGTGGCCAGAAAGTGTGAGATGCTGGATGCCTCCTCCAGTTCATTTCTCCAGCGGCCGCACCAGGCGTATCCATAGCTCCGCTCCCGGGAGCTCGTCTCCGGCGTGGGGCGTGTGCGCACCCCTGGCCGGGCGGAGCCTGGAGCCTGCTCATTAGCAGCGCGGGCAGCTCGTGCGCCCGCAGGAGGGAGGCGGAAGCACAGCCCTGAGCCGCCAGCAGGAGGAGGGAGCGCGGCGGCTGCAGGCAGGGGAGGGAGAGGAAAGAACGGAGGGACGGTTCCCGGACAGAGCGGGAGGAATCGGGGAGCGGCCAGTCCAGGGGGAGCTGCTCCGCTGCGCTGCGCTCGTTATTCACAGGACGCGGCGGCGCTTCCCGGGGCCGCTTCCCGGTCCCCTGGGTGGAGGCTGCCATCTAAACCTGACTCCAGGTGAGTTCCCCAAAGAGGCGAAGCGAGGGGTCTCGAACCAGAGACTTGGAACTGGCGAGGCTGCTCGGCTCCCCAAGCGCCGCTGCCTTGACATTTCCCGATTCACGGGAGGTTTTGGGGGCGGCTGCACAGGCTGGAGGGGCGGATGGGCGGTTGCGATCCTCAGCCGGCGTGGGGGCGTTCGGGAGGAATTAGCTTCAGTGAACGGGGTTTTAGGAGATGTCCGCAAGGCACGCGCTATGTACGCGTTTCTAGACGAGCTTTTGAGACAGAAATTTGGCTTCCCGGATGCCCGTTTTGGCCTTCTGTCCTTCCTTTTGCTTGCCTCATGCCCAATTTTCCAAGCCGAGGAAAGGACTGGAAGGGCGTGGAAGTAGGAGGTCTGGGCACAGCATTCGGCAGGGCAGCCCTGGTCTCCAAGTTTGGGGGTGGGGGGTGGGACTCTTTTCCTTTCAGCCTAATTTACCAGGGGAAAACCCGCAGAGCACCTTGAGGTGCCTTTGCTCCGCACCCTCCATAAGCTTATTAGAGGGAACTTGAGGCTCGCTAGACAACCTGTGACAGGTGACGGCAATTTAGCTTAAAAGCCATGTTGGTTCACTTCGTCTCCTCTTTATCCTTTGTTGCAAAATTGATACCTTTTTGGATTTCTTTAACAGCACAAAGTTTAAGTGGCCGGCTGACAGGAAATATTTCTTTTGAAAATGCTATGAGAAAAGTGATGAGTTAACGTTGAGAGAAAGGCAACTTTATTTTCTCGGAAGAACTTTGGGGAAAGAGATTGATAGGGAAATTCTGGGCATGAAATTATGGACATTTCCCACAGAACTTCCTTCATTTATTTATTTTTTTACATTTCCTTCATTTTTTTTTTTAATCGTGTGTGTGTGTATCAGAGAGACAAAATTCGTTGGAGGTATTAGGACTTTATTTGGTTTAGAAGTTTCTTTCTTACTAATAGCACTAATTTGTGATCTTCATGATTATAAGAATTTACTAAGTGTTTTGCTTTTAGGTGTTTTGGGTCTGTTTTTTAAAAAAATTCAATACTTACTTTGTGGGCCTTGCTGAATACCTCTCAATAAAATCGGTGGGCATACAGTTAGTGACATGACCCCTGTGGATTTAATAGCAGGTAAGTATACAAATGATAAGTTTAGGAAATAAATGTCAGAATCAACATTTAGGTGTGAAATTGAAATATCTTTCAAATATTTACCAAACTCTCTTATAGGATCCAATGTCATTTTATGGTCAAGAGAGCTTAAAGGTTTCTCAGATTGAGATATATGTATCTACTTTGTTAATCCAAATGTAATGTTTTATTTTGTTCTTTAATGACTGTTTGAATTCAACAAATAAAACTTGCATATTTAATGTAAGGTTCTTTCACATATATTACTTCTCCAATTTTTAATATAAATTTAAGGAGAAAAGCAATATTCCATTTTGTAGATGAAGAGACTGTGTCACAGAAGTATTACTTTACCTAGATTTCTGTAATTATTATGTTATAAACTTAGAAATTACATATTATTCTGGAACATATAAAATATATGAATGTTATAAACCATAAGAATTCAGACCTATGCTATTTAACTTCAAGTTTAGTTCTTTACCCAAACAATTGCATGACTACATTGAGACTACTGAAGTAATTATATATGAACACGCTATACGAAAAAATACTTAAAACATTTCTTATTTTTGTCGTTTCTCTTTGATATAAAATATACTATAATTTAATGGAGTTATATTCCATATTTAGATGCTCCTAACTTCCAAATAACACCTAAACTCCTAAAAACTGACCTGTGTCCTTCTTAATAGAAGTGGCTTGACCGGGAGACCCAATTTTTACTAAGAATATTCTTGGGATAATTTATGTCTTATAATCAAGATAAAGACAGGCCACATTTAGTTGTATTTTTAAACCACTTAGTGTGAAGTTGCAACGCAGACATAACTTGCTTTCAGGCTACACTGCCAGCTTTGCAGTGAATAGTCTTTAAGATTCCGTGGAAACATTGGCAGATATAGCTAATGTCTATCTGATGTAGGATTTATGAGAAAAGGAGAGGTAGAAACTGAATGCTCTTATATTTCATATGTGACCACATTCATAAAACTTTATTGATAAGTACTTTGTTGTCTGACACGGGCTGATACAAATAGGCTTCTTCAAGAGTTGAGGAAGAAAACGAAATCCCTATAATACAGCCTTTTTCCTCCTTTTCTTTCTTAAGCGGTAATAGTTGATCCTAGCTTTTGTGTGTCTATGCATGCTCAATACAGTTAGGGGTATAAGGAGAAGTTAAGCAAGAATATTGAATGCTAGCTAGGAAAGTTTTTGGAGTCTCAAATACTTTGGAACGATTTTTCACATTATATACATAAAATTCCTAGTTACATTTGGGAACTAAGTATATTATACACAACTTTGCATCTGATTACAGGATTCCCTGTACATTTATAGCTCAGGTATTCTGGAAAGAGTGAAGATAATTAGTTTTATGGCTCTTGCCCGTGTGACCTGTTTCTTTCTGGTCCTGATATTAAAAGGATGACTTAAATTTTCTGGAATGTCAAAATTTTCTCTTCCCTTGGATCCTACAAAATACTTCAAGCAGTGTATGTGTGATACTCGCTGTCATTCCAACATTTCCAATCCTCCTGAGAATGCTAAACAATGCCCTAGATTTCTTCCTTTGTAATTCTTTCAGATAGAGGGTTAGCTGAGTTAGGAAGAAAGGAGAGAGGGAGAGAAGAAGAGAGATGACATTTTATCCCTCAGGAAAGAACAAGACCAATTGTATTCCTAATTTAGAAATATTATTCTACAAACATTCCTGAACAAGAGGGCTTTGCATATACATTAAAGCAGAATACCTAGTCAACTTCTAGTTATGCCATGTAGTGAAATGGAAGTAAGATGAGCAGGCCGAGATCATTTTTGTTGGAGAACTGAGACCACATGAAATAGGTAACAGAGTTACCCCAACTGGGGGGCAAGAGGACTTGAAAGTTTCCTCCATAAATTTGCAGTTAGTACAGGGCTGCTCCAGTGATCAGAGTCATGAATGCCCTAGAGTGTCTGTATAACCCTGTACACAGGCTGAGACAGCTCTAACGGCCCAGAAAAGCCTCTGGACAGAATCACTGCACCCTTGGACATTGTCCGACCGCATGTATGAGAATAGTGAGTGCTGAGGAGTTGTGGGTAGCTCGGTACAACTCTTGCTAAAGGAGTGTCATCAACATTCATTGCTGAAAGTGAATTTTTTCATTCACATATGTGATGCCTATTAGGTCATGATTTCTTGGATACCAATTTGTACAAGATATGAATTAATTTTTGAACATCCTTTCTTAAAAGTACCATGTTCATATAGTTGCTCATTTTAATATGAGTAGTTCAGATGGGACATAATAGAGTAAGGAAATGATTGAACATCCTAAGATCTAGTGTATATACCTTTGTTCATGATGAGATTCATCCCCTGTCCCCCTTTGTAGTGACACTGATGGCATAAGGAGTATTAGATGAAATTTAATGCAGAAAACAATGGGATATATGAATGGTAGATATGGTTGACAACCACCATTTTCACTGAAGTTGTTTCAAAGCAAAGAAATTTGGGATAAATTCATTTTATTTGCTCCTGAAGGGTAATTAGGAATAAGTAGGAATTGTGAAGAGGCTGTAGTGTTGACATTAAGAGAAGTTTTTGATTCTTAAAATAGGATATATTACACAAGAGTGAACAAACAGAAGATACTGAACAAATATTCTGTCATAAGTAAGTGATGGATTATTCGGACTTGTTGAACTATGTTTTTAAATGTATTATTTAAATATTTAAATATTATTAAAACCTTAAATAATATTTAAATATTATAAAAGTTGTAGAAAATTATGTTTTCAATACAAATATACACTTATAAGCTATATTGTAGATATGGGAGTAAACAATGCAATTTTTTTTAACTGAGTGAAAAATTTAGTTTTTTAAAATTCCAAATGGAGCTAACAGCTTAGTGTGATACATATTTTGAATTTCAAAATTTGTAACCAAATAGGACAAATGTGTTGAACTGTACTTTTCTTGAAGAACCGTGATAAGAATGAGCGGTGAAAAAATTACAGCATACTTACCAGGGATCAAATACTTGCTTAGGGTTAATAAGAAAAATCTCAGCAAACGCTAGAAATGAGGTACACGATCTATCAGAGACCCATGATTAAAGTGGTATCTTGTTAGGTATATGAGCTTGAAAAGAAACGGCATAGCTTCACTTTACCCCAGTTGCTTCTTTTGTAAAACGGGGAGACTAAGAGTGTGGTAACTCAAAATCCTTTGTTAATGATTTTCTTCTTAGAACAGTGCCAGGTCCAATTAGGATTAGATTGCTATTTTTATTATTGATATTTGCCCTAGTTCTGCCTTTTATTGACTGTGTGACATTGGTGAAGATCCCTTTCTGAAGCTTTGTTTCTTACCTACAAGCTGGGAATAGAATACCTGCTATGAAGAGTGGTTGTTAGTACATTAGAAAGGCTGGATATTTGTTTATATAAGGGGCTCAGCGCATGGTAGAAATTTGATAGCATTTTTTGCTTGCCCTCCCATGTATTACTGTGAAGACATCCCACATATTATGTCCAAGTTTTTATTTTCCCCTCAAATGCAATGTCAAGCACAAAACATTCCCATCTCCCAATTCTCTTCTGATGTTCTACAACCATTAAAGTATAGAAAACTAGAATGAGTGTTTTTATAACTTTTGCTGTACTTAAGCATGTGGAGAGAAGAGCGCTAGATCACAGGACACACTTTGATAGGAAAAGGGAAATATTTACACTGCAAACAACTTTCTCCTCATGCTTAACAGTTTTATGCTGTCATTCTGTCAGCACCAAGTGAGATTTTTCTATTTAAATAGTTTTCTATTTGTGGTATGATAATTCATGTATGGACTTCATGTAACTAACATAAATATAATGGATGGTTGAGAAGTGGTTTATTTTTACCAAGAGGAAAAAATGTGTACACGATTTTTTAAAATATTGCTTTGAAAATATTTAAAATTAATTTTGATTCAGTTGGTGGAAGATAGCGTCACAAACTCACTGCTAGTGGTATTCTTGAGAAGTAATGTTTGAATTTTCTAGGTATTGTCCCCAGACTGCCTTAAAAGAATTTAATTTTAGATGTAAATTTTCTGCTTAACATGGAAGATTTTCCCTGAAAATATTAGCTTCATCAGATACATAGTTGCTTAGGGGTAGCTGCATGGAATTATGGGAAGAGTGAAATAGAAAAAAATTTTCATGTCTAAGTTATACATACTGGTGTAATCATATTGATTGGATGATAATGATAATTACAGCAATAATGTGATTGAAAGGGTAAGCAAGTAACATATACTACAGTTACTAATATAATCCTGTGATTGAGTTTACCACTTCGTTTCTCTTTCCTGGAAACCCTTAAGTTTGTCACTATTGCACTTTATTTCCTTTGCTTATTGTAGTGGTGTATTAGTTGTATTACTGCTGCTATAACAAATTACGACACATTTACATAACTTAACACATATTTATTGTCTTGCAGTTTCAAAGGTCAGAAGTCCAAAATCACTTTAATTAGGCTAAGTCAATGTGTCTGCAGTGTGGGTTCCTTCTCGAGGTGCTGAGGGGAGAATCCATTCTCTTGCATTTTCTGCTTCTGGTGGCACCTGTCTTCATTGTCTTTTCCCCATTCCTCCATTTTCAAGGTGCGTTGCTTTTATTTCTGTTTCTGTCTCCGCGCTGTCTCCTCCTTTAACTTTGAGTCCTTCTCTCCACTTCATCTAAGGACTCCTGTGATTACTTTGGACTCACGTGGATGATCTGGGATAATCACCTTGTCTCCAGATCCTTAAATGAATCGTATCTACAAGTCCTTTGGCTGTGTAAGGCAGCACATTCCCAGGGCCGGGAGATTAGGTGAAGAACATCTTTTGGGACTATTATGCAGCCTATCACAAGTGGTAATATCACTTTTATGCCTTGAGACCCTGAAATTAATGTACTTGCTTACGCATGGAAAAACAATGTATCTGTGGGGGTAACAGTTTATTTTTGAACCATTAGAAGGTATTGATGGGGAAGTTTTCATCTGACAACAGATACTGATAAATTAAATACCCTTAGATTTGTCAAAACTAGCTTTAGTAAAATATAAGTAAAAGTATTTGCACTGCTAGGGTCAAAAATATTAATTAAACCCATTATTTATCAAGGCCAAGTCCTGGATTAGTTAGGTTTAAATTAACCTAGAACATTATCTTCCATAGTGCTTAATTGTGAAGCTTAGTTCTTGTTGACAAAAGCTCATCCATATAAGAAAGCATCGAAAGGTTGGTGTTTTTTTAACCTTTGCAGAATATAACTTTTCAAAGGGATGTTAGACAGTAGTTCCATCACAATTGATGCAGTTCACAGACATTCTTTGTGAATATTTTATCTCATGAGTTATATCTATGACACTAATCATAGACTTCTAGAAGAAATTTAGCAATGGTCATGTCAGCCTTTCAAATCTTTCTGTAACCTAGAAGAGGATCATTGCATAAGATAGATTCATTTTCCCCTTTATTCCATTGTTGCCAGAGAGAACTTGAAATGCCCTGTTCAAATTAATTTAATGCAAATGAATTCTTGCTGCCTCACAAGTAGTTTGTCCTTCATTTTTCTTAAAATTAGATTGAAAATGGATGTGACCTGCTTTACTGGTTGTTGTGCAGGAAGCGTTGTCCTTCCTGAAAGCTCCCTCCGTTGTCAAAATGAAGCCATTAAGAGTAAAGTAAATTATATTATCTGATCATAGTATCACAATTGACCTTAAAACAATAAATTTTATAATCAGTGCAAATTGCTGAATAGTGTTTGCAGTTGTAGAAATTTCAAAGGAAACCCTGGTTGAGATACAAAGCTGCTATAATCATTTTTAAAATCTTTGTTTTTCTTTTACTTTGGAACAGTAGTGCAGTAAGTACTTTTGCCTTATTGTTCTCTCTGCCTTCCAGAAACCCTCATTCAAATATTCTAAGTTTTTAAGTCTTTTTCATTTCTTTTAATATTGTAACATTTAACAATGTCAAAGAAAGTATAATTTTTCTGGAAATCAAGCTAAAAATAAAGAGAAGCCGATGTAAATGAACATCAAATTAACAAGATTGATTAGGAAAAGTAATTTTTGAAAAGGGCCCAAAATCCCTTTGCACATAAATGCAAAAGAATTTCGTGAAAGAAGGTGAAACTGGAGTAAAGAACTCTACGGATGCGTAAGTAACTCTTAATAAGAATGAGTAACGTACATGCGTATCTTTAGCTCCCAGTTTCAGAGATACAGTAGTTGTACAACAAATGGTCCTTTCCTGCTCTTAAGGAAGCCTCTCCTCCTCCAGCCATGCCATTCCTCAGAGCAAGCTCTTCCACTGAGTTTTCAGCAACCATAAGTAAGAAGGATGGTACGATAGGCTGCGTGTACATATGGCCCTCATTAGCAGGCCAACTGTTCCTTTTGCCCACCCACATCACTGGGGACATATGGCGTTACTTTGACTGTTGAAACAAGTGTGTGTGGACATATCTTGGTATGAGTAAAAGACTGTTGATTGTCTTTCTCTTGTCGCTCGTGCAACCGTCTCCTTGTGGAGATCGTATTATCCATAACACTAGATTTGAGGATGATAAATGACGTTGTTATTATTAACTGAATTTGCCTCTCTAGTTTGATCACAAAACCAGCGAATGTTTGCTTATGGAACATGTAAAGCTTATAGAAGACGGAAAGCTTACAGAAAGAAATGATGGCTTTTCTAAGCATAAGAGTCAGGTCTTTTTCAATCAAAAACTAACTCATTCAAAAATTCAAGAGTTCTGTAAAACCAGAACAGCAGAGGTTTCAGAAATGCTATTGAGATCATTTATTATAAAATAGCCATTAATGAAATGTAATAGTGAGTCTGTTGTTGTGACTATGTGGAGAAATGAATGAGAAAATATAAGATAGGCTGGAATGAAGAGAGTCATCGGATCCCAACATAATTCATTTTGTATAGTTCACAGTATTGTAGCTTTAAAAAAATTATGAATTTTTTCAGTACTGTGAATTCTGAATTTGCAATATGAGGCTTTTCAATCCTTGCAACAAGTGTGTATTTTTCAGTGGTTCTAGAATTATCGGGGCTTTCGAGCTGCTTCTGATAAGAAGGCAAGGCTAGAGGACTCGTGTTGAGGTGGCATTTGCACAGGACTTTAGATAACATACATCGATGATGTAGAGAGAAGAGCGGGTGATGTTGCTGTGGATTATAGTGGAAAGGCACCTTTTGCTCCCTCTGCTGACCTGTTTGTGTATTCAGCTGTGTAGCATATTTCTTGTATAATTACATAGTAATTTCACACACTACATTAAGAAAATCTGAACAATTTTTACTAAACTCATGTTTTCTAAATATTAAGTAAATAAAACCAATATTTGGCTAGGTAACATTTATAAACACAGGATTTCTAGATAGATGATGATAAATTTTCATCTATATCTATAGAGCTGATAAATTTTCAAAACCCTTTGAATATCACTTGTACTACAAAGTCTCGTTTCAGTTTCAGTGCCATGGCACATTGATTAATCACCACTAAAGCGGTACATGAAATATTTGGCAATATAGGTATTTGGTAATGGTGATTGATGCACAGAATACGGCACCGTTATTATGCACTGGCCTTGAGAACTTTAGTTTTCATCTTCGATCACCTGATAGAGAACAAACTAACAGCTTTTTTCTTTCACCTTGCTGGAGAATAAACTAACAACTTCAAATTATCTGATCCATCCAAAAACTTATTTCCGTGAAACTCACTGATTTATTTATTATTTCGTGGGGATCACTATTATTTGCTGTAGTAAAATATCAAATGATCGATGTTTTATACCAACATGGCAGCTCACATGGTAGGCAACAGAATGAAAACAAACAGGTTTACTACCAAGAATTATACTATATTGCTTTTATTGACAGAAAAAGCATACAGATAATTTTATTCAGAGATTTTATGTGAATTATTTTGATAAGTGTACACATATATTTATAACTGACCTTTCTTTGTCAAGTGTGTGCCCACACACGTATTCATACTAAATCAATCTTAGAGATCTTATCCAAAGATTGAATTTCTTAAAGTGACTGTTCCAAATATGTATAATTTATGGCAAAAAAGTCACAAAATGGCAATACAAGGAGGCATAAAAGTGAAGATAAAGGGGGAGATGATGGTTAAAAACACCTGTAAATGAATAATTGATTTTGATTTAAATTCTTTTTAGTTCTTAGCTGATGAAATGAATATAAATGAAATTATTATGCAAAACACCTCTATTTGTTGTATATGCATGTACATATATGTGTTACAAATACAAAACTGATAGGATATTATTTAACATATATTCACACTCATAATGTGCATATATGTACATAATGAAAATGAGTGCTTGTTTTATATGTATGTATACACACACATACACATATTGCATACTTTCATTTTTTAAAATTTTACTTTAAGTTCTGGGATACATGTGCTGAACATGCAGGTTTGTTACATAGGTATACTTGTGCCATGGTAATTTGCTGCACCCATCAACCCGTCATCTAGGTTTTAAGCTCCACATGCATTAGCTATTTGTCCTAATGCTCTCCCTCCCCTTTCCCCACACCCACCTACAGACCCCAGTGTGTGATGTTCCTCTCCCTGTGTCAACATGTTCTCATTGTTCAGCACCCACTTATGAGTGAGAACATGCAGTGTTTGGTTTTCTGTTCCTGTGTTAGTTTGCTGAGGATGATGGTTTCCAGCTTCATCCATATTCCCGCAAAGGACGTGAACTCATCCTTTTTTATGGCTGTGTAGTATTCCATGGTGAATATGTGCCACATTTTCTTCATCCAGTCTATCATTGATGGGCATTATGTTGGTTCCAAGTCTTTGCTATTGTAAATAGTCCCATGATAAACATATATGTACATGTGTCTTTAGAGTAGAATGATGTATAATCCTTTGGTATATACCCAGTAATGGGATTGCTGGGTCAAATGGTATTTCTGGTTTTATATCCTTGAGGAATCACCACATTGTATTCCACAATGGTTGAACTATTTTACAAGCCCACCAACAGTGTAAAAGTGTTCCTATTTCTCTGCATCTTCTCCAGCATCTGTTTCCAGAATTTTTAATGATCACCATTCTAACTGGTGTGAGATGGTATGTCATTGTGGTTTTGATTTGCATTTCTCTAATGAACAGTGATAATGAGCTTTTTTCATATGTTTATTGGCCACATACATATCTTCTTTTGAGGAGTGTCTGTTCATATCCTTTGCCCACTTTTTGATGGGGTTGTTTGTTTTTTTTTCTTGTAAATTTGTTTAAGTTCCTTCTAGATTCTGGATATTAGACCTTTGTCAGATGGATAGATTGCAAAAATTTTCTCATATTTTGTAGATTGCCTGTTCACTCTTGTGATAGTTTATTTTACTGAGCAGAAGCTCTTTAGTTTGATTAGATTCCATCTGTCAATTTTGGCTGTTGTTTCAAGTGCTGTTGGTGATTTAGTCATGAAGTCTTTGCCCACACCTATGTCCTGAATCATATTGCCTAGGTTTTCTTCTAGGGTTTTTATAGTTTTAGGTTTTACATTTATGTTTTTAATCCACCTTGAGTTAATTCTTTTATAAGGTATAATGAAGGGGTCTAGTTTCTCTTTTCTGCATATGGCTACCCAGTTTTCCCAGCGCCATTTATTACATAGGGAATCCTTTCCCCATTGCTTGCTTTTGTCAGGTTTGTTGAAGATCAGATTGTTGTAGATGTGTGGTGTTATTTCTGAGGCCTCTATTCTGTTTCATTGGTCTATATATCTGTTTTGGTATTAGCACCATGCTGTTTTGGTTACTTTAGCTTTGTAATATAGTTTGAAGTCAGGCAGCGTCATGCCTCCAGCTTTGTTCTTTTTGCTTAGGTTAGCCTTGGCTCCACAGGCTCTTTTTTGCTTCCATATGAAATTTAACATAGTTTTTTTCTAGTTCTGTGAAGAAAGTCAATGGTAGCTTGATGGGAATAGCATTGAATCTATAAATTACTTTGGGCAATATGGCCATTTTCATGATATTGAGTCTTCCTATCCATAAGGATGGAGTGTTTCTCTATATGTTTGTGTCCTGTCATTTCCTTGAGCTCTGGTTTGTAGTTTTCTTTGAAGAGGTCCTTCACATCCCTTGTAGGTTGTATTCCTAGGTATTTTGTTTTCTTTTTAGCAATTGTGAATGGGAGTTTACTAATGATTTGGCTCTCTGCTTGTCTGTTATTGGTATATAAGAATGATTGTGATTTTTGCACATTAATTTTATATCCTGAGACTTTGCCAAAGTTGCTTATCAGGTTAAGGAATTTTTGGGCTGAGGTGGTGGCGTTTTGTAAATATACAATCATGTCATCTGCAGACAGAGACAATTTGATTTCCTCTCTTCCTATTTGCATGCTTTTATTTCTTTCTCTTACTCGATTGCCCTGGCCAGAACTTCCAATACTATCTTGATAAGAGTGGGGAGAGAGGGCATCCTACGCTTGGGCCAGTTTTCAAAGGTAATGCTTCCAGCTTTTGGCCATTTAGCATGATATTAGCTATGCATTTGTCATAAATAGCTCTTATTTTTGTGAGATATGTTCCATCAATACCTAGTTTATTGAGAGTTTTTAGTATGAGGGGTGTTGAATTTTATTGAAGGCCTTTTCTGCATCTATTGAGATAATCATGTGGTTTTTGTCATTGGTTCTGTTTATGTGATGGATTATGTTTATTGATTTGCATATGTTGAACCAGCCTTGCATGCCAGGCATGAAGCCAACTTGATCGTGGTGGATAAGTTTTTGATGTGCTGCTGGATTCTCTTGCCGGTATTTTATTCAGGATTTTCGCATCGATGTTCATCAGTGATATTGGCCTGAAATTTTCTTTTTCTATTGGGTCTCTGCCAGGTTTTGGAATCAGAGTGATGCTGGCCTCATAAAATGATTTAGGGAGGAGTCTTTCTTTTTCTATTGTTCAGAATAGTTTCAGAAGGAATGGTACCAGCTCCTCTTTGTACCTCTGGTAGAACTCGGCTGTGAAGACATCTGGTCCTGGGCTTTTTTTGGTTGGTAGGCTAGTAATTACTGAGTCAATTTCAGAACTTGTTATTGGTCTATTCAGGGATTTGACTTCTTCCTGCTTTAGTCTTGGGAGGGTGTATGTGTCCAGGACTTTATCCATTTCTTCTAGATTTTCTAGTTTATTTGTGTAGAGGTGTTTACAGTATTCTCTAATAATAGTTTGTATTTCTGTGGGATCAGTGGTGATATCCCCTTTATCGTTTTTTAATGTGTCTATTTGATCTTTCTCTCTTTTCTTCCTTGTTAGTCTGGCTACCGGTCTATCTATTTTGTTAATCTTTTCAAAAAACCCACTCCTAGATTCATTGATTTTTTTTTGAAGGTTTTTTTGTGTTTCTCTCCCATTCGGTTCTGCTGTGATCTTAGTTATTTCTTGTTTTATACTAGGTTTTTAATGTGTTTTCCATTGCTTCTTTTGATTGTGATGTTAGGGTGTCTATTTTAGATCTTTCCCACTTTCTAATGTGGACATTTAATGCTGTAAATTTCCCTCTAAACACTGTTTTAACTGTATCCCAGAAATTCTGATATGTTGTGTCTTTGTTCTCATTGGTTTCAAAGAACTTATTTATTTCTGCCTTAATTTTGCTATTTACCCAGTAGTCATTCATAAGCAGGTTGTTCAGTTTCCATGTAGTTGTGCAGTTTTGAGTGAGCTTCTTAATTCTGAGTTCTAATTTGATTACACTGTGGTGTGAGAGATTGTTTGTTATGATTTTCATTCTTTTGCATTTGCTGAGGAGTGTTTTACTTCCAATTATGTGGTTGATTTCAGAATAAGTGCTATGTGGTGCTGAGAAGAATGTATATTCTGTTGATTTGGGGTGGAGGGTTCTGTAGGTATCTATTAGGTCCACTTGGACCAGAGCTGAGTTCAAGTCTGAATATCCTTGTTAATTTCCTTTCTTGTTGATCTGTCTAATATTGATAGTGGGTTGTTAAAGTTTCCCACTATTATTGTGTGGGAGTCTAAGTCTCCTTGTAGGTCTCTAGGAACTCGTTTTATGAATCCTGGTGCTCCTGTATTTGGCATATATATATATTTAGGATACTCAGCTCTTCTTGTTGCATTGATCCCTTTACTACTATGTAATGCCCTTCTTTGTCCTTTTTTATCCTTGTTGGTTTAAAGTCTGTTTTATTAGAGACTAGGATTGCAACTCCTGCTTTTTTTTTCTTTCTTTCCATTTGCTTGGTAAATATTCCTCCATCCCTTTATTTTGAGCCTATGTGTGTCCTTGCAAGTGAGATGTGTCTCCTGAATACAGCACACCTGTGGGTATTGACTCTTTATCCAATTTGCCAGTGTATGTCTTTTAATTGGGGCATTTAGCTCATTTATATTTACCGTTAATATTGTTATGTGTGAATTTGGTCCTGTCATCATGATGTTAGCTGGTTATTCTGCACATTAGTTGAAGCAGTTTCTTCCTAGTTTCATTGGTTTATATATTTTGGTGTGTTTTTGCAGTGGCTGGTACTGGTTTTTCCTTTCCATGTTTAGTGCTTCCTTTAGGAGCTCTTGGAAGGCAGGTCTGATGGTGACTAAATCTGTCAGCATCTGCTTGTCTGTAAAGGATTTTATTTCTCATTCACTTATGAAGCTTAGTTTGGCTGGTTATGAAATTCCATATGTACATCATGGAAACGAGTGCATGTGATACACACACACACACACGCACACACATTGCATACTTTCATTTTTGTGTCCATTACTTTTCTGATTTTATCAGCAGCCAACTAAAGAAAATAGAAAAAAAAATTGGTAATTCGATCTTTCATGTTCTGCATCTTCCAGCTTCACAACTTATAGTTTTCTATTTTTATTGTTATTGTGATCAGAATGAAAATGTATACAATAGAATCAGAATCAGGTCAGAATCAACAAAAATACTATAATGTTTGTACATGCTTTCGATGCAGTTTGTCTCTGCAAAGGGTGTGTGTGTTTCTATGCACATGTGCATGTACACAAGTGTGTAAATAAGTGTTTTATTCATGATGGAGAAAGGCTGGTCAAAATGATTCTGAATGAGATAGCACCACTACAGCAGATAATTAGGTCTCTAGCAATAAAACAAGTCATTAAACATGTTTCTAAGCATCTACTCAGTATCTGGCACAATGTTAAGTAGTGTAAATATAATCATTAGCAAAATTCAGCTTCTACCCTCAATGGTATATGTGTAGAACAAATTGGTAAAGCTGGAGTACATTTCAGGACCAAAAACAGTTTCTGTGTAGTTCCCACTTCATCAAGACCATGTTGTATACCTCTCATACACTTAAGCCATAGGGAAGCAATTATTCCATCCATCCTTTTACAGGGTAGTGGTGGGGAAGAAGAGCTGACTGTCATGCTTGAATTCACATAATTTCATAATTAAATAATTTCATGTTACATAATCTCGATAAACCTAAAATCCAATATATGATAAAGATAGTGTTTCAAATCAGTGGATAAGTGATAAACAGTTCATAAAATGGTGTTCAGATAATTGGCTATATGTATTTTATAGTTGCACAAAGGTATAATATGTCATTAATAAATATTAATTCCATAGTGGATGTCAAATACACTTTTTCAAAATATAAAGAAAAAATACCATAGACAAATATCACTTGCAACATTACGGTTAAAATTAAATATCCAAACATAGCCCTAACCAATAACAGAAAATTTAAAAAAAAAATTATGGATTGGAATTTGTTAAAATATAAAACTTTTCTTTTTCAGAGGATACAATGAATATGTGTAAAAAGCAAATATCAAATCAGCAACAAGTGCTTGCAATTCACTTGACATATTTAAAATATGAGTAGTTCCAACAAATCATAAATAAATGATTAGTAGTCCAATAAAAAAAAGACAAAGTACATTGACAGGAAACTGTATGAAACTCATGAACACTAAATGTCTTAGATTCTCTATTGTTAAACAAAATGCAAAAACAATAGAGAACATTATGAATATGGAGTTAATATTTAACAAAATTATTTTATCCATGTTATAAGTAAATATTTACATCCAAAAACCCTTGTTTTCTCTGAAAGTTGTCACTTATGAGTCTATTTTGAAAATGTTTAAAGAATAGTAATTAATTAACTTTAATAAATAGGTACTCCTATTGAGGGAAAACAGACATTTCCATAATTTTTCTTCTGTTTCTAATCTAGTAGATGGTAGGAAAATAATGACAATTGCATGTTCATACCTGGAGAATATGCATTCCATTTCTTTTAAACTTTTGCATTCTCAAAACTATATTGATACCTCAAAGCATACCCTTTGCTGTTGAAAACAGCCTTTCAAGTATAAAGACACACACATCACTTTCCTTAAATCTTATATAAGGCAAGGGCCTAGATTCCTATCAGAAAATGTATTTCAAGAATGCTTTTTTAGTAGTTCCTGTGGCCTTATCTTATAGAGGAAGGTTTTTTTTTAAACATACACACAGTATTTGATGCACATTTTTATTGGAAAGAGCTTTTATTTCCTTAAATGTTTTGTTGTCTAAGTGTGAAAAGTATCCTGCAGTGGAATTCAGTGGCACAGATGCTTATTGTGATAGATGAGATGAACTTGCTTCCCTAAGCATGCATGGGCATGAAATGCATCTGGCTTCTGTACATAAAAGTCAGTTATGTTCCCAAATGTGTCTCTGCATTTACACAGACGTTTAGGGGCAGACACCCTACTGTTCCCTCAAAAGGCGGCTCTGCTTAATTATGAAGTTCAAGTTAGACCAGAAGTTGGAAAATACTAAATTCCACATTGCAGACAGAGCCTGAGCAGGTGATGTCACCACTGCATTCTAAGGTGGCAAGTCCTCAGAGAAGTAACTTATCACCTTACCATGGAGAAAAATAACCGTGTCCAGAACACAAGAGGATGCTTTAAGGTAGCGTACAATCAAGTGTGCAAACCTGTGCAATACATACCAGATGAAATCCAGTTCAGAGGCTCAGGAAAACAAACAAATGAGGATATGCTTTAAAAAATAGGACTTAATATAAACAGTCGTGAGAGTAAAACTATTGCTAAGCACATAGGAAACATAAACCAGGCTTTCAGGAAGGAGTTTGGCACATGTGTGCACTGGTAGGAGGTGTAATGTGCAGAAATCCGGCCTTTTGTGGCATAGCAACTAAAGTTCCTTTTCTATTGTCCAGACAACCTTAAATATTCCTTTATGCAGTACTATTTTAAAAAGGCCATCTACTGTGCACAATGTGTTAGCATCAAGGACATGAAATTTATCTGGAATATACCAAAACTTTAATCAATAGACTAGGACCAAAGCTTTTAAAAACAGGTTTTCGTAGATAAATCATTATAAGTTATTATTTCCTCGCCATAGGTAAGGCATGATAGATAACTTTACTTTTTCTCAGTCACTTAGTGTGTAGGTAGAATAATGACCCTTAGCAGGATGACCTTTTGAATGTGTTGTTAGGCAGCATGGAAGCATTATGGTTAGAGGTGGAATTAAGATTGCTAATCACCTCACCTTAAACTGGAGCGATTATCCTGAATTATCTAGGTGGGCCCACTGTAGTCACAAAGAACCTTCAGACAGGAAGGCGGAGAGACCAGAGTGAGCAGAAGAGCTTGGGGAAACTGGAGCCGAGGCTGAAGTGATGTGCTGTGTCCAAGATGTGCAGAGGCCAAGAGCTCAGGGATACATGTGACCCCTCAAACCTGGTGAATTCTCTCCTGGAATCTCTAGACAAAATATACACTTGATGATACCTTGATTTTAGCACACTAAGACCCATTTTGGACTTCTGACCCCCAGAAGTATAAAGAAAAAAAATGTGTTGTTTTAAGCCTCTGAGTTTATGTTAATTTACTGTAACAGCAGTAAGAAACTAACACAGTAAGACGGCTTTTATTTTTATGTGATGTATAGAATTAAATTGGATATGCTAGGAAATATTGGAAATTTATTGATTTATTTTTTTGTCTGAGCTGGAGTCTGGCTCTGTCGCCCAGGCTGGAGTGCAGTGGCGCGATCTCGGCTCACTGCATGCTCTGCCTCCCGGGTTCCCGCCATTCTCCTGCCTCAGCCTCCCGAGTAGCTGGGACTACAGGCGCCGCCACCACGCCGGCTAATTTTCTGTATTTTTAGTAGAGACGGGGTTTCACCGTGGTCTCGATCTCCTGACCTTGTGATCCGCCCGCCTCGGCCTCCCAAAGTGCTGGGATTACAAGTGTGAGCCACCGCGCCCGGCCAGGAATTTATTTTCTTAATATAGTTCTTCATATTAGAATAATGAGAACCATCGAGTAATGAAGTGTTCTATTTTGTGAAGGATGATTATATAAACAGTACGAAGGTTAAAAACCGGGCGGGACCGGCTGGGCACAATGGCTCGTTCATGTAATCCCAGCACTTTGGGAGGCCGGGGCAGGTGGATCTCTTGAGCCCAGGAGTCTCAGATCAACCTGGGCAACATGTGAAACCCCATCTCCACAAAAATACAAAAACCAGGCAGACGTGGTGGCAGCGCCTGTGGTCCCAGCCACTCAGGAGGCTGCGGTGGAAGGATCGGAGCCCGGCAGGTGCAGGCTGCGGTGGACCGTGATTATGCCACTGCGCTCCAGTCTGGGTGACAGAGTAAGACCCTGTCTCCATTAAATAAATAGATAAATAAATATATATATAAGTAAAAGAGGAGGGTGTCTTTTGAAGGCTATTAAAGTCGTCTAAGTGTCCTCTGATTATATGAGGCTGGAATGGTGCATGGAATGTTGTGTTGAATAACCTGATACAGTCTCTGAAACTATAGAAGCATTAGTAATTTTAGCCTGAGAGTGCTATAATCTGAGATAATTTGGTCCAATACTTCCAGAGAGGGTTGAAGTTTTGAGATAGCTGGAGTTATTTCAGTTGAAGACCTGAATATGAGGCAACTGCATACTCAATTACAATTCAATTTCTACTCTTTATATAAGGTAGAAATGGGTAACATGTGGGACACTGTGTTAAAAGTAATGCAGCCATAGTGTAGTGGTAAAAGCAGATGAAAAGTACTATAATAGTCGTATAGATGAGGTACTGGAAAGAAGCAGATTTGAAAAATTGGAGATAAATGTCAGTTTTCCGGAGCCATGGGATGAAAACCAAACCGGATTACAACAGATTCAATTCACTCAAGATGTCTAACTTGGTAATAGGTCAGAAAACTCAATTTGTCGTATTTTCTTAAAAGTACACAAAAATGTTCCTTTTGATAAAACACGTGTAGTGCACCTTCGGATTTGATTTTTCTTTATGTTCTGTAAACTGCTCACAGTAAAACAGAAAAAAAGTCTGACAAATATGATGGTCCTTAAATCTTGTAGGAGTATGATGCTTCTCCAAAGAATAGAGGTTTTCCTAGGAAGGCCCTAAGCAAGGAATCAAGTTTCCTTTTGCAAGAAATAAAATTCTCAAAAGTTCCCTGCACCTTGGAAAGGCTCTGGTTGAAATTAATAGCACAACGTTATTTATTTAAATTTTAACTTTTAAGTTCAGGGGTACAAGTGTAGGTTTGTTACAGAGGTAAGCTTATGCCATGGGATTGGTTGTACAGTTTATTTCATCACCCAGATATTAAGCCTAATATCCATTAGTTGTTTTTCCTGATCCTCATAGCAAATATTACCCCCATAAAGTTTTATGGTTACTTTTTTCTTATCTTCTGATTAATGCCATTAGATTCACCAATTGAAATTATTTTTCAGTAGTTTAATTCCCTCTAGAAGGTTTAAAAAATGTTTCCGAATTTCCTAAGTCTTCTTTCTTTGTTAGTCTTCTAAAAAGCTATATTCAATAGAATTCATGTGCTTAGGTACAGTTTCACTAAAAGCGTATCTTCAACATTTGATCTGTTTAAAAGTTCTTAAGGTGTTAAGGAACATTAGGTATCAGAGTTTATGGCATTTGATTAATCTGAATAAATCTTGGCATCAAATTGAATTCAGCAAAAGTAACAGTGATAAATCAGAGAGCAATATTTGAAATGTCTCCAGGAAACATTTTAAAACAATTTTTAAGTTCACTAATTTGAGTCATTACACTTGGCCCTAATATGGTAGATTTTAAGTGAAGCTCAGTCGAACCTGGCAGATATCATATACAAACTTTTAATAGTCCTAACAATTCCTGTACCTCATTTGGATAAAGATTATTTCCAGAGCATCAGTGCTTTGACCAGAAAGGCATTTATTATTCTGTAACACTTTTCTTGAGAAATTAGCATGATTCATCATTTGAGTACGCTCTCTCAGATAAGATTCTAATATTTGGGTGTGAATAAAACTTCAGGGCATTGAAAACAGCTGGAAGATAGACAATAGGGTGATCATCCTCTCTTGTCATTCTCTATCAAGGTCCTCTTTAATTATTGGCCTAAACAGCTATAACTTTATGGTGAAAACAAACCGCTCGGATATAGCGTTAAAGGTTGAAATAATGAATTATACATAAATCGATTTAGTTCAGTTATATTCTGTTGAATTGGGAGAACATCGAATTTTTAAATTTCTCTGCATTTCTTGAAGTTAGGAATAAAAGCTGGGGTGGGGTCTCCTGAAATAATGAGGTCTAGAATAATTTCTGTTAAATTTACTTTTTAGTAGGATAAGTCTACTAAAATCAATATGAATGGAACCTTCAATGTACCACTGAAGATAATTAATCTTTGAGAGGTTAAGTAACCATTACAAGGTAATTTACCTAATTAGCAACTAAACCAACCAAATTTTAGACTTCTTAACTTTAAGACTATTGCTCACATAGTCACGTAAAGTATATCTTCCACATAGTCACAGGCAATCACAAGCTAACACGAGCAGTTAGCACAAAATAGATGTTCCACATAGAATGCAGAACAAAAAAAGACACTTTAAAAATCCTTTTCCCTTTTCCAAATTCATATTTAAAAAGTTTCTTGTGGAATTTCCCAAATGCCAGCATGGCCACATATAATACAGATTGATACTCAGACCTCTAATGAGAAACAGTTAGAATTATGCTAAACAAGGAACATTCTATATTGATTTCACAAATTCTCCTCTTTCCACTTATAGTTTCTCATAAAATGTAACATGTTTGTCTTGTGTGGAGTCTGTATAGAAAAAGTGTGATAACTGAAGATATAGACACACAGGTGTATGTATGTCTGTGTGTTCCTGTGTATTATAGCCTTTCTTTAATGGTTTTCTCTTTATATATATATATACTTTAAGTTCTAGGACACATGTGCACAACGTGCAGGTTTGTTACATATGTATACATGTGCCATGTTGGTGTGCTGCACCCAGTAACTCATCATTTACATTAGGTATATCTCCAAATGCTGTCCCTCCCCCTCACCCCACCCCATGACAGGCCCCGGAGTGTGATGTTCCCCTTCCTGGGTCCATGTGTTCTCATTGTTCAATTCACACCTATGAGTGAGAACATGCAGCGTTTGGTTTTTTTTGTCCTTGTGATAGTTTGCTGAGAATTATGGTTTCCAGCTTCATCCATGTGTCTACAAAGGACATGAACTCATCCTTTTTTATGGCTGCATAGTATTCCATGGTGTATATGTGCCACATTTTCTTTTTTTTTTCTTTTTTTTATTATACTTTAGGTTTTAGGGTACATATGCACAATGTGCAGGTTTGTTACATATGTATCCAGCCACATTTTCTTAATCCAGTCTATCATCGTTGGACGTTTGGGTTGGTTCCAAGTCTTTGCTATTGTGAATAGTGCCACAATAAACATACGTGTGCATGTGTCTTTATAGCAGCATGACTTATAATCCTTTGGGTATATATACATATATATATAAAAAAACTATATATATATATTTTGGGGACGGAGTTTCGCTCTGTCACCCAGCTGGAGTGCAGTGGCGCGATCTCGGCTCACTGCAAGCTCCGCCTCCCGGGTTCACACCATTCTCCTGCCTCAGCCTCCAGAGTAGGTGGGACTACAGGTGCCCGCCACCATGCCCGGCTAATTTTTTGCATTTTTACTACAGACGGGGTTTCACCGTGTTAGCCAGGATGGTCTCGATCTCCTGACCTCATGATCCACCCTCCTCGGCCTCCCAAAGTGCTGGGATTACAGGCATGAACCACCGCGCCTGGTCTCTATTTAAGTTAGCTCTGTCCAGGGCAAACCAGCATTTCAAAGATACAAACTGTTTTTGCAAAAAACAGGTATACACCTATCCATAGTGCAGACATTATGTCTACTTATTTCTCTCTAAATAGATCTTTCATTTTAACAAGTACTTCACCTTCACAAAATTTAGTTGAGTCAGTGAACTCTTATCCAGATGCTATATCTTGGCCAGATTATCAAGAATTAAGCCTCACAGATAGGCTGTTTCCATTTCCTTTAACAAAGTTTATCAGTCCTGAGTTACTTCTTGATTTCTTGCCAGTGGCATATAATGATGACTCAGCCAAGTCAGTTCCCAGAGTTGGACTCTTTTTTTTCTTATACACAGGAAACTTCTTTTCCAAGAATACTTGTTCCAGTTGCTCACAATCTTCATAGTTGATGATTATAGAATGATCTATGTACTTTCAATGTACCTTCAAAAATGAGATCTGCAGCTGGATAAGACGTGTGTGTGTGTGTGTGTGTGTGTGTGTCTTAGTAGACTTAAACCTTTCATTGAATAAGAAGCCTAGTTGATAGTGTAAGGTGAGAGTTAGAAGAACAGGGAATTATTTGGTTTAAGGAATTGTGAAGAAATGTGCTATGCCATTAAAATTTTTCTCTACTTTTGTGTTAAATCTTAATTTTGTGCAGAATTTACTAAGCTGCAGGAAACTGTCAAAATTGACTCTTGCTAAGTTCCATATTGGTTTGTAATTATCTTAAAACAAAAGTTGGTTGATACTAAAGTGCAGTTTTTCCTCTAGCTTTCATAAATTGAGACAGGTCTTTTTCTCACCCTCCACATACCTATGGCTGGAAGCCGAGGTGGTTGTTCTTGGTTCCCGTTACAACTTCTAGACTGTTAATTTCTCCGCTCCTTGCAAATTAGACTGTTCCTTTGAAACTCAAACCCCTTGGAAATATCAGCCATGCCCCTTTGGTATTACCATCATCAACAGACCTCCCTCCTGGGCACTCTGGTCTTATTTATTTTTTTTTTTTGAGATGGAGTCTTGCTCTGTCACCCATGCTGGAGTGTAATGGTGTGATCTCGGCTCACTGCAAACTCCTCCTCCCGGTTTCAAGTGATTCTCCTGCCTCAGGTTCCTGAGTAACTGGGATTACAGGTGCATACCACCACACCCAGCTAATTTTTGTATTTTTGGTAGAGACGGGGTTTCGCCATGTTGGCCAGGCTGGTCTCGAACTCCTGACCTCAGGTGATATGCCTGCCTCAGCCCCCCAAAGTGCTGGGATTACAGGCATGATCCACTGCACCTGGCCTCTTGCCATTTATTTAAGGCTTTAGATCTTTTGCTCAATATCATCTTCAGGCAAGTTCAGCCATCATTTTAGTGGCTCAGCTTTCACGTGAAAGGACCAGTACAAACCTCGGTTCCCCGTTTTTTGACATCTTTATTTCCATTACTTTTTTTCTTTCCTCCACTTTATTGTCATCAAATCTGAAACATTTTCTATAAGGGTATGTACCACCAGGATCTAGATGCAAATATTCTGCCTCCTGGACATCACTCCTTGCCAGCTCGTTGGCCCAGATGTCCTCATTCCTACAACCCTTCATTTTCACTGAGACTCTCCTTAGGACACAGATGCTGCTGCTCCCTCACGATCCATCCGTACTCTCTTGCTTTCAGTTTCCACGTTTTCCTCCTCAAATGCCATAGTTCATTTTTAGCATTCCCTTGCAACTACCCTGAGCTTCATTTTCCCACAATTTATTTGTTTCTCTTTCTCTTCCCAAATTTTAAATGTTGATGTTTCTAAGGGTTCTGTCCTAATTGCTCTTCTTTTCTCTCCACACACATACTCTCTCTAAGCTCTAAACACTACTAAACAGCTCATAATTTCCAGTCTTAGAGTTTGGTCCAGACCTTTATTCTGGGAGTTGATGATTTACGTGACAATAGCACTCGAATAATTCAGAGGTAACATGTCCTGGTTTCCCACATGATAGTAAGTGGCACTGCCAGCCATGCTAGATGCTTATAAGTCATTTTTGGCCCTTCCTCAATATTCTGACAATATCCAATTCAACATTCATTTAAAGAATATTTTGGTTCCAGATACATCTGTAATTTCCTCCACCTATTTTGATTTCCAATGTCCCCAGCCTAGCCAGAGCCACATATTTTCTTACCTACGCTTATTTTCTTAGGTCATCCTTAGTCAACTTACTTTAATTCTTATCTCCGACACCCTGTTAGCTACAGAGAAACCAAAGTGATCTCTTAACATGTCTTTCAGTTTCCAACTCTCCCACTTTTCTGGTGTACTTGGACTAAGATTTATGTTCCTCATCATTACTAATGAAGACCTGTACTGTTTCACATATCCTTCTCTTTCAGCCACGTCTCACATTACTCTTTCTCCCTTCTGTACTTCATCCAGATTCCTACTTTTCAGTTTTTCATTTCATCCAATTCACAGGTTTCTTCTACATGCCAAGATCTTGCTCATATATTAGGGTCCTTGAACACTGGGGGTTTTTCCTATAAGACGAATCTTTCTGTATTGTATGAAAAGCTAACTCTTTTTATTCTCAGGTCTTAGCTTAAATATTCTCACTTGAAAGAAGTGGTTAGAGTCTGTATAATCCAAATTAATATTTCTTTTTTTCTTTTTCTTTTGAGACAGGGTCTTGCTGTGTCACCCAGGCTGGAGTGCAGTGCCACAATCTTGGCTCACGGAAACCTCTGCCTCCTGGGTTCAAGCAGTTTTCCTTTCTCAGCCTCCTGAGTAGCTGGGACTACAAGCGCACACCACTACACCCGGCTAACTTTTTTATTTTTAGTAGAGATGGGGTTTTGCCATGTTGATCAGACTGGTCTCAAACTCCTGGACTCAAGTGATCCATCCGCCTTGGCCTCCCAAAATGCTGGCATTACAGGCATAAGCCACCACGCCCGGCCCAAATTAATATATCTATATATAAAAATTATATGTATGAATCTTATATAATGTGAATTAAGATTATATCTAATGTTCGCCCCAACACCCTTGTTGGATATTCAGTCCCTTGCTTCACTTTGCATGTGAACACATTTTGTAATAATCTCTTCACTTTGCTCAGTTGGATTTCTGTGCCTGTCTTCGTCTTCAGAATTGAAACCCTAGGAGTACAGGACTGTGGCTTTCTTATTCACCACTGCAGCTCCGTAACTAAGAGAGCATATGATACATATGTGTGAAGGGAATTGGTTAAATATAGACCACTAGGTCCAGTGGAGTCCACAGCCTATTCACTTCATGTAGTTTCCAAGAAACAAAGGCTTCTCAATATATATTAATGAATGAGATATGGGCCAGGGTATCTGGTCTGGCTGGAGATGGCTTAACTTTGAGTTCACTTGAGAGGGTATCAGTGTGAGCAGGAATGCTTTCACTCACTTCAAGAATTGCATGGTGTTGGCCGGGCGCGGTGGCTCTCGCTTGTAATCCCAGCACTTTGGGAGGCCGAGGCGGGCGGATCACGAGGGCAGAAGATCGAGACCACGGTGAAACCCCGTCTCCACTAAAAATACAAAAAAATTTAGCCAGTCGTGGTGTCGGGCGCCTGTAGTCCCAGCTACTTCGAGAGGCTGAGGCAGGAGAACGGCGTGAACACAGGAGGCGGAGCTTGCAGTGAGCCGAGATTGCACCACTGCACTCCAGCCTGGGTGACAGAGCGAGACTCCGTCTCAAAAAAGAAAAAAAAGAAGAAGAATTGCATGGTGTTTAGGGGGAAGAATCACCCCGCTTCTCTGGGGAGACATGAGGGCTCTGTGGCTCCTGTGGGCTCTCAAACTGTTGGAAGATGATTGCTAAACCTGAGTTTTCAGGTCTCCTAGTTATATTCATTTAAACTTATACATGATTTGTCACTATTTTAAGTTGTTTTTCACTGAAAAGTCAGTCTGAATATAGAGCCTTATTTCATTCAGATCAGAAAAACTGGGTTTTGGTAAAATCTGTTTATCTATAATTTTTAAGTAAGTACAATTTTATAAACCAGTTATTCCTAACTTGAGAGGCCTGGAGGATTTATTACAATGTGTATTTCAGGGCCACATCTGCAGAAGTTTTGATACAACATTTCCTTACTAATACCCCTGACAGCACATTTTAGCAGGCATCCTGTGTTATTCAGAAGCAGAACGTTTATGCACTACACTTTGGGAGAGAGAAGTGCATGTTATGTTACCATTTAAAGATGCCTGGTTCTTGTGGGGCAAATTGGCAAATGATTTATCTGAACTAATGGCAGAGTGGAATTTTAATACTTTAGGGTTTTCAGGAATCTTAGAGCTGTTTTCATTTGTCTCACACATACAGCCTGAACCTTGAAGACATTAATGAATTTGTCACAGAAATTAAATTGGGCCAAAATTTACATTTGCAACCCATGTCTGTGCTCTTCATTCTAAAGCACAATGGCCTAGAGTCATATTTTAACCTCTAAGTTTCATCTTATTAAAAAATAAAATAAAATAAATGTAAATACATGCATGTATTATACTATATATACAATTTATATACATTACAATATTAATTTGAATTACACATGACATCACTAGTAAAGGCCAGTTACAGTTTAGACTGAGATAAGCCCTGTGAGAATTTACTAAGGTCAAAAAGACTCCTTTTAATAGTGACTCAGTGGTACCTACTCTAAGGACAAAGGCTCCAGTATGTATCCTAATCTAAGTTATTACTGAATGTGAGTCCTGTGATAGCTTCTAATGAAAATTTTCCATTGAAAAAAATCAATGTTAATAACTGGAACTCGAGAGCTGTAATGGGTTCTGCTGTGTTTTTCGGGCTTAGACTGTGTGCTATAATATGCTAAGAAGAGGAGTTGATGACCTGTGAGCTCTGGTCACTTCCTGATCTCATTTGACTCTTTGGTCTTTAGTTTTAAAAGGGTGATCAGAGAGGTTGCTCTATAATGGAGAAGTTGAACAAAAGGACCATCAACCTGCAGGCTCACTGGCACAGCGCAAGTTTCACCGGATAAGCATTTCAGTAAAGAGGACTATTGCCAACAGCAATACTTGCAAGGAAGCTTTGTTACAGAGAGGATTTTTTTTTTTAAAGAAGCTGCTAGGAAAACTGACACTAGAAGCTAACTAGAGTCACTCTTTATAGATATCAATGAAATTGTAAGTCTGAAGACATTACTTACCTAGATACAGTAATGGACTTTATTTAAGAACCAACTTTATACATACCTAATATACCTAGGCTTGTTGATCAAGTTGGCTGGCTGGGGAAGAATAAAACCATCTAGAAGATCCACATGATGAGAGAAAGCATTCGGGGAGGGCAGACAGAGACATGATGCTGGCCACAGATAGAACCCAGAGACGCTCTGTGATTGAAGTAGTTCTAATACCTGGAAGCTTCGATTTGCTCTTATAACGTGTCTAAAGCCATTTAATTCAAGACTACCCTTCCTAGTTGGTACCTGTAGATGTAATGCATCTCCTAAGGTATTAGTCTAGGCTCCACCGGACAGAACAACTACCTGGAGGTAGGTGGTGGAGCCTCCGGACTCCGCGACACATTTCACAATGCTGTTTACTCCAAAACACTGGCCTTATTGAACTAATCTAGCTATTGGGTAAGACGAGAAGTAATACACGAACATTCTTAAAGTCTGTTCTCTTTTGCCTTGTGACCTTAAACATTTCAAAGACCAACATGAACACTATTGAATAGAATTGTGTTTCCATCGTCATAACTAATCTGAAAGCCTAAGTTATACCTCTTTCACTGCACATCCAATCTATTTTATGGGCAGAAGAGCACAATGGGCTCAGCTATGCAGGCTTTAGGAGTTATTTTAACCTTTAAAGAACAATAGACACAAGTAAAAGTACATACATAAAGTAGGCATTTTATATTTAATTTTTATTTTCATATGCATGAAAAGTGTGTTCCAAAAAAAGATTAGAGAAATCCATGGCATGTCTTTCTGGTTAATGTTACTTTATTTTTTGGTTCATCTACGCTACTACTTACAAGTTACTTGTTTTTTTTTTCATGGAAAATTTTTTTTAAATGAATTGATTTTGCTTTTCATCAGCACAGTTGTTGACTAATACCAAAGTTAGTTAGAAGGTTATGATTTTTACATTTATAGATTGTCAGGGGCAGCATTTAGACAATACATCATAGTAACTTGGCATTTATGAAATATTAGTTTTCCATAAACATGAACTCAGAGAGGAAGGTTACATTTTTTTAAATTATAATAACATTTTGAAAACCATCTGTCCTTTAAAATGTTACTAAAATATATATTGGAACTGGTGTTTTAGATGCCAGTCCTTCCTGAAGAGTGTTTTGAGATTTTTTTCAAATACTGCCTCAGTTCTATATAAAATAGAAAATATTCTGCCTTGTAAAATGACTACTGGATGTAGGTAAGAAGAAGTTAAGGAAATATTACATAAAAGTAGATTTGCAAAGGTAATTTGCTGAAGGATTATTTACACTTTGATGAGTGGATCTGGATATTTTGATACTAAGTGAAAGTGGTTCCACTGGAATTAGAAGGGAATAGAGATCTGAAAGCAGGAGTGAAAAGAATGTGTGTAAGCCGGGCACGGTGGCTCATGCCTGACCTCAGGTGAGCCGCCCACTTCAGCCTCCCAAAGTGCTGGGATGACACGCTTGTTAAGTGGTACTCTAATTAATCAGTAACTTAAACCTCAAAAGAGATTCATTATGTACACAAAATTAATCTTGTGTAATCAAGTGTATAAGTAAAATTAATTGAAGAAATCAAAAAACGCAAGGTGGCTGACACCTGTAATCTCAGTGCTTTCGGAAGTCTAGGTGGGAGGATCCCTTGACTTAAGGAGGCTGAGACCAGTCAAGCAACACGGTGGGACCCCATCTCTGTAAAACAATTAGCCGGGGATGGTGGTGCGTGCCTGTAGTCCGAGCTACTTGAGAGGCTGAGGCAAAAGTATCGCTTGAGCCTAGGACTTGGAGTCTGCAGTGAGCTATGATCACACCACTGACTCCAGCCAGAGCAACAGAGGGAGACAATGAGAACACGTGGACACAGGAAGGGGAACATCACACTCTGGGGACTGTTGTGGGGTGGGGGGAGGGGGCAGGGACAGCATTAGGAGATACACCTAATGCTAAATGACGAGTTAATGGGTGCATCACACCAACATGGCACATGGATACATATGTAAGAATCCTGCACGTTGTGCACATGTACCCCAAAACTCAAAGTATAATAATAAATAAATAATAAACCACAAAACACTTGTAATTCCAAATCCAGATATATAAACCACAGGAATACTTAGATAAACACACGTTATACACACATATAGTATATGTATGATAAAATATACTTGTATGTTCAACTTGGGAAAGGTTGATGATTTTAGAAACTAATAATTCTATTGCCTTGTGCTCTAATGATTTTCAATTTGAAGATTTATTTGGGATCAAATATATGAGGCTCCATATACAAGACATCTTTCTTTCCCCTCTTCTCAGCACCATTTTTTGGCTGATTATTGGACTACAACTGGGAGATCTAGAACTAAATTCCTGCTTAGTGTTTACTTGTTCAGAGCATAGGCTTTGAAATCGTCCTGTTTTGCCTCAGTCTCCACAGTGGTACCTACTAACCTCATGACTAGGGGATCGTGTAGCATTTCTCTAAGCCTTGTTTTCTTAGCTGTGAAGTGGTAAATTTTGGAAGTGCTTTGTTCATAGGATTTCTGTGGAAACTGAATTGGGTAAAGAATGTAAGGCATTTAGCACAGTAAAATAACCTGGATTACAGTAACTTTTCAAGGAGTGTTTATTAGTACTTAAACTGCCATTGTCATCAAAATTCTGTTTTTACATATGAACTTAGAAATGCCATTGTAACCTTCTCAACTCATTTGGTCATTTAAAATAGAGAGGTTGAGTTAGGTGTTTCTTAAATTTCTCTTTAGCTCTGATACTATGTGTCTGACGTTAAGTAATGCAAAGTTGGTAATTAAATCTTCCCCTTTCGTGATGTAGGAGAAAGGCATACAAAATTTCTGGGTGACTGGATTCCCTTGCAAGTTTATTAGAATTGTAATTACGTAGCATTTTGAATAAAGCGTTCATTCTGGAAATCATTAAGTTTATTTTTCTTAACTCCGTATTTTGTCAACTGTGGAAAAATTGGGATTTAGGAGTAACCTCTGATTTAAAATTCCACCTAGTAACCATCTAAATTGTAGTCTTGTAATTTCCTAACTTTGGTCTTGAAGGTGTTTATCATTCTTATGCGTTATCATACTGTATTATATATTTATGCAACATAAAATGTATAGTTTTAACTATTGCACATGTTTACATATGAAAGGTGTAGTTTTGAACTTATCATTATTAAATTTGCTAATTTTGCTTCACTATTCATTTTGGACACTTATCCATATTAGTACATGCAACTCAAGTTTATTCTTTTGAGCTACTGTATATCATTCAAATGTATGAATAAATAACCTTGCTTTGGTGGACATTTAAGTATTTTCATGTATCAGTATGAAAAACAGTTTCAAAATGAACATTCAAATATACATTGCATATATGTGTATAATATTTGTATATATGAAGGTTCCTGTGGGTCATATATCTGAAATCAAAATTACAAGTGTTTTGTACCTTCTCTAATTAATTTTACTCTCAATTTTAAGTAAACAAGATTAGTTTTTGCACATGATGCATCTCTTTATTCAGTTAAAATTACTGACATAATTAGAATACCACTTAAAACTTGAGAATATTTTCAAGGGTATTTATGCAAAACTTACATAAATGTGTTGAAAAGTCCTTTTGTATATATGTAGAGATTACATGGTATGTTAAATTCATCAATTTGCCTAAATATCAAGTTATACTTAAGTAGTGTCCATACACCATGCTTTTGCTTGACTGAACTCCAATATGTATATCCGGAGTACTTTTTAACATTCATAGGTTAAGTGGCCTGTTTTGGAAAATGATATTAAAAATGTAATTCAGATGAATGCTTAAAGATTAAAAATGAATGAGCTTTCGTATTAATCATCAATATGACAACCCTAAAGGGAAGCATGATTTTCAAATATACCTCCTTGTAGGCAGGATAATTCAGAAATGCACAGTGCATATTAGATATGGGATTTGAGTCATAGTGTATTTCTCTAAGAATGTAATTTATTGTACTTTCACATCCACCCCACTGAATATGCAGAGTTTAAGATGCAACGGCCAGAAGACATGAGCGTGTCACTAGAAGGATGTGGACGTGGGCTCCGGGGCTGTTGATGATGACGGTGGTCTTTTGGGGTCATCTGGGGAATGGACAAGGCCAAGGTAAGTGCAAGGATTTTCTAATTCTTTGCGAGTTGGATGCGAATTTCACTTTGTGATGAAATTATGTTGAGTCTTTGGTTTGATGTTTAAGCAATTTTTTACAATCTTCCGTCAGGTTTTTGTTACAGGGTATTGTAATATCTCTGCACCAGTTAAATTGAAATAGAATTAGGTGTGAGTAAATGCATCAAAATTGAAGCCATCTTTCTGAAATTGGCTTTTCTCTGTTGTAATTGATGATATGTATATATATGTGAGGTTTTATGAAGCCATATATATGCGTGTGTCTCTGTTGTAGTTGGTGGTATGTATATATATGTGAGGTGTTACGAGGCCATAAATATGCGTGTGTGTGGGTTTTGGGTGGGTGGGTGTGCCTGTGAGTTTGTGTGTGTGGTATTTTACAAGAACACGTAGCATATAAAGTTGTCGTGATTTTGAAGAAAAGTTTTTGGACGTTTGTCTGTTTAGGGTTTTTATGTTTTTGGATGTTTGTCTCTTTAGGGTTTTTATGTTTTACATTTTAAAATTTCAAGAACCTATTCTTAAAGGATGCGATGTTCTTTAGAAATTAAATGAAAAATGTGACGTTTCTCATTCTTCTGCCAAGTGTATTTAGGGGAAATTAATGAGAGAGTGGAGCTGCAAGGTTGTGGCATCCTGAAATGTCTGTTGGAGCGTAGAAAAAGGCCATAGATTTTGTAATAAGGCTTTCAATACTGATTTCATCAATAGCTGTATGGAGTGGTTTGTGCCAAATCTAGTATCTGTGAATGTATTTTGTGATAAGTATTGTATTATTTTTGGAGGTGTGTTGCCTGCTCAGATACAAATTGCAATTCTGTATTTTATGTGATAAAACATCCTGACATCGCTGAAATTTTCTTTTCCTTTCCGGGCAAGTATATTCGGCATTGATTTCCTGCATTTTCAAGGCTTGAAATGAAATCTGTGAGCAGGAAGTTTACAGAGTTATTTCAAGGGATAGGTATATTTCTCCAGATAAAATTGAAAGTGTGCAGTGTTATTATATAATTGTGATGAAGTTGAGCTTTGCTAGTTTGAAGTATCTAATAAAGTTTAACACTTTTTAAAAGATCCTTCAAAAAAAGCAGTTTTCTTGCCATATGTAATATTGTTCAATGAAGTTTTGAAATGAAATAGATATTTTTCAAAACCACAAATGCATCTGTGCCTTTATATGAACAGTTGTATATACATGTAAGCAGATAATACATTTTGTTAATTAAGATCAGCTTTGATTTTAATTTTTCTTTCCTGTCATTCAGAATTTGTATTTGCATCTAATAGAATTCTCATTTTTCTTTTTTGTCATAAAACTAATGTAAAATATATTCAATACACATAGTAGTTTTTTTCACCAAAGGTCTAAAACAAGAATATGTAGACAGTAGCTACGTTGGATTTCTTTGGCTATAAGAGTTGTCTATTTCTCTGGTGATGTGTAGAATTACTAAAATGCAGCATGACAACTGTTTCTCTGTAATAGTGATCCAACATGACATGTAGTATTACACAGGGTTGCTAATACCTTCCTCTGACCATCATTTCCAGTAATTGTGGCTTGTTTTAGATGAGGAATAGGTTATTAGATATTTAAAATATTTGAGAAAAATAGGTATCTTCTCTCTTATTTACCCAAACCCTTTTATTTACTCAATATTGATGGCTCAAGTATTCTATCTTTCACTAGGGACCATCATTTATTAAAAAATGGCCTGAAATCAATTCCAAGTCTAGCTGTAGTGAAGCTTCTAGTGGGAAATGCAAATTAAGTAATTTGTTTTCTTTCTAAAAGGATAAATTAAAATAGACAATGATTCAAAGAACAAAACAACTTAATAGAAAACATAATGGAATGCTTTGATACTATGATTCAGGGAATTTTGCTTCCTTAGTGGTAGCTAGATTGAGTGAAGGAGATTGCTTAGGTATAATGAGCAAATCTTATAATTGCAAGTATAACCCAAGCTGCATATCATCATTTAGCTCAATAAGCCTCATTAAATATTAAATATTACCTTTTAACTTTTATGCAATTAAGCAGAATTTAAAAATAAAAGTTTTAAAAATTAAAGTTTTTATTACTAAGTATCTTTTAAAATACAAATCTCACAGCTCCTTATTGTCAAGAAAAGAACACATGAAAATTTATAAATAAGGTTTTCTCTCTATTAAATTTACAGTCTTGCATTAAATATTGGTTATTGGGACCCACCATGTCCATGATTATGATTAAGTATCAATGAAAGATGACTCTTGCAGCAAATATGCATGCAAATGTTTTAAGATTATTTTCACATTATTTCACATAATTTCTTAAGCATAATAGGATAAGTAAATTATACTTTCTACACAAGCTCTTCATATTTATGAATAGACCATGTTCTAAATTTTTCAATCATTGGGGAATCCCAATGTCATATTTATGAATGGACCATGTTCTAAATGTTTCAGTCATTGGGGAATCCCAATGTCATATTTATGAATGGACCATGTTCTAAAAGTTTCAGTCATTGGGGAATCCCAGTGTCGTATTTATGAATGGACCATGTTCTAAATGTTTCAGTCATTGGGGAATCCCAGTGTCGTATTTATGAGTGGACCATGTTCTAAATGTTTCAGTCATTGGGGAATCCCAGTGTCGTATTTATGAATGGACCATGTTCAAAATGTTTCAGTCACTGGGGAATCCCAGTGTCGTATTTATGAATCGACCATGTTCTAAATGTTTCAGTCATTGAGGAATCTTCCTAGAGAAACCGTGTGAGAAATTGTAGCTAAGCTCAAAAACGGAAGACAAAAATCGATTTAACGAGGAATGTAGATTAATGTCATAGTATTATCGCGACTGTGTGCAACCACTACTTATAAACAATGATATAAGAAATGCAATCTGAAATCTGAATTCTAAATAGGAATGTAGTGCCATTATCCCTCTGGGACCCTTAGGGTCAAAATAAGATAAAAGTGATGAATGGTGGGTTGGAAGTCAGTCAGTGATCCTTGTCAAATTTTTGTATCTGTCAAGAAAAGCATCTGCTTGAGGACATCCATTTTCCTACTTCTGAGTTACAGAATAATAGGTACTTATCCTGAATGTGACATTCCCTGACGTGGACTCTGTCTTTGCTGCTTAGGTGGTGTGTGCATGAGAAAGTGCTTAACATCTGAAAACGGAGACAATCCTTAGAGAAAGATATATATGAATTTTAAAAGGAAATATACCTACGATGGAAATAAAACAAATAGCATAAATATCTAGCTGTATTTGGTCTTTTTGGTAACTATTACAATATATACATTTTCAAACAACTAAGTTCAGCACTGACTTTGGGAGAATCTAGATAAAACTGAACTGACATATAATAAGCATTGGTGTAATTAATAGCACAGCGGGCAGAACCATGGGGGTATTTCCTGAGGAAGAGGGACTATAGAGAGGCAAAAGAAAACCCAGCTCATTCTGGGGAGTGCCAGGAGCAGTTATTATATTCAGAACTGAGAACTTATTTCTAACTCACCAACCCATAGTTCTGGCTGAAGTGCAGTGGTGCAGTCATAGCTCATTCTCAGCCCCAAACTCCTGGGTTCATATGGTCCTCTCATCTCAGCCTCCTGGTAGCTATGACCACAGGTGTGCACTACTTTGTCCAGCCAGTTTATTTTATATTTTATTTTCATTTCATTTGTAAAGACTGGGTCTTGCTATGTTGCCCAGGCAGGTCACAAACTCCTATCCTCAAGCAGTCCTCTAACCTAGGCCTCCCAAAGTGCTGACATTACAGGCATGAGCCATTGCATCTGGCTCAAAAATATTTCTGTCCTAATGGCTTTAACAAAGAAGTGCCGTTTTGGGGATATATACAATGGTGTGCTGCTTGGGAGTGACAAAAAAATAATTATAAGAAGAATGGAACGAATATGTCAGTATGTTTTCAAAAGCAAGTTAGCCCAAGTTTTTAAACAAGCATAATTTTAGGGTTTTTGTAACTAACTTAGGGTTTAAATGTAGCAAAAATTTTAAACATTATCATGAATACACAGAAAATTTTAATCAATTTGGTTTCCATGATGAATTTACATGCTTAAATTCCTAATTTCAATTTGCTGCTAGATATGAGAAAGTTTGAGATTTTGAAGAAGCAAGTGGTTCTTACAAATGTAGCAAACTTAAATTTTGAGGACAATTTAATTTAACTTCCATTTTTATGACCAGATTTTGGGTCAGCTGTTAAGCATTCAAAAAATAAAATCTGATAATATCTGGCAATTCCAATTTTCAGTTTTATTGATCTTCACCATGAAATAATATATAAGGTAAGGGGCAAAATTTTGGAAAAGCAGATCACTTTGTTGTCCTATTTAGCAAGTTCTCAAATTATGCCATCTTGGAATCATTACAAGTAATTATACGAAGACAGTATCTTGTGTTTTGTATTTCATTGTTACACATCCAATTGTTCTCTAGAGATATCAGAGAAAACCCACTCAAGAAGGGAAGGTTAGATAAACAGCCCTCTCTCTCTCTCTCTCTGTCTTTGCCTCCATTTGGTTCCTTATGTTCATTTCTCAGTGCATTTCAGTTACTTTTATTGTTCCCTTCATTTTCTCTTTCATTCCAGAAGTTTAAGTGATTGCATAATTCTTTTGACAGCTGAAAGTAGTATCCGACTTTGAATGAAAGGTTTACAGCTACAGCTTTTCAATTAGAAAATCTCAGATCATGTGATCTATGAGTTTTAATATCTTAGGATCTCGACCAGTAAGGAATAATCACTTTGAAAAACCTTGATGCTACCTAGAGTTTGTGTTTTGTGAGGTTGCTTGGTAAATTATTTTCCTTTGATAATTGAATATTGCTTCAAGAGAGGTGAGCTCAGACGTTTGGCAATGAATATTGAATGTGTATTCCAAGAGACATGACCTTAAAATATCATCAAGCTAAGTAGTAGTGAAATTGAACTCTGCTGTATAATAGAAGTCAGTGTTTCTTACATCTTTGTGATATATAAATATTTTTACATTGTGGTAGATAATAATTTGTATGGGAACATTTAATTGAATTTAATTTATCCTATGGCAGAATTATGTTGCATAGGTCATTTTAGTTTTTGATTTAAGCATCTTAAAATTACAAATGCAAATATTCAACACGTAAAACCCACATGAATACACACTCCCAAACATTTGAAATCCTAACAGTCATTTCCAACAGCTTTTTCCTACAAAAGAAGTCAGCTCTTCTTAGAGAAGACATGCATTCCCATAGCTTGAGAGGTGCACACTATAAGGTAAACAGAGAAAGGATTACAGCAGTTTAAGTATACCAGCGGATTTACTTTATAGACAATAGACTTTTGAATTACTTGTCTTCAAAATTTGGTTTCTTGAGAAAATTATCTGTGTAGATTAATCATGCATTTCAGATACTTTCCAGACATCTGAATGTTGTTTTCTTAAAAGTAGCCAGCACGCCTTTTTATGCAGTCTGCATGGGAGATAGTAAGAGATGTGTATGCTGTATATCTACTAGTAGAGATTTGTTTATGAGTGCTTCCTTAAAAAATTATTTTTTCTGAAGAAAGGGATTTCTTTTTTATAATTTAGATTAGATGATTTTAAATGTTTTTAGGTTTTAACCTCTCTGATCATCAGGGTCATTGCCATGGAAAAAATGCAAGTTATAGCATATTTCATTTTTATAAGGAAAGAAGTTGATAATTTAGACTTTTTTCTTTTACTAAATTGAATTACATCAATCAATATTTGGATGGCATTAATTCACAATAGCAACAAAAAAATCTTACTATTCAACAAAATAAAGTATGATTTCCTTCACATTTAACTTAATTTGTTCTTTAAAACATCTCCTAACGAAGGTTTTCTCATCCTCTGAAGCTGAATTTATTTAGGAAAAAATATTTTAAACACCATCCCAAGTGATATAACTATTTTTATTGAGCTTTGATGTTCTATTTGAACATATTTGAAGACTGTACAAGCACTCAATTTAGAATTAAGATTTTATTTGGAGATTTTGGTTGTATTTGAAATCTGTTGTGGAATTAAACATGAAGAATACGTCAATTTACTAGATGTCATTGTCTATGACACATTTTAGTCTTATCTTTCTGCCTATATGTAAAGAGGAATAGAAATAATTGGTATAAACAGGAAAAAAGAAGTAAAGTGGTAGGATCAGATGTGAGAAATATATAAGCTAAGATACTCTTTTTTTGTTTGTTTGTTTTTTGTTTTTGTGAGACAGAGTCTTGCTCTGTTGCCCAGGCTGGAGTGCAGTGACACAATCTTGGCTCACTGCGGCCTCCACCTCCCAGGCTCAATGGTTCTCCTGCCTCAGCCTCCTGTGTAGCTGGGATTACAGGTACGCATCACCACACCCGGCTAATTTTTGGATTTTTAGTAGAGACTAGGTTTGACCATGTTGGCTAGGCTAGTCTCAAACTCCTGACTTCAGTTGATCCGCCCACTTCAGCCTCCCAAAATTCTGGGATTTCAAGTGTGAGCCACCAGGGCCAGCCTAAGCTAAGATATTCTAGAAGCTATTAATAGTAAAATATAATGTAAATTGTTTAAAATTAATCTGTATATGAAATTTTTTCTAGGACTTTCCTGCCAGAAAAGTAGGAATAGAATGGCAAAAGGAACGAGGTTCCTTCTACAAGTAGGCACACATCCTATTTCACTTTATCCTGTGATCAGTCTCATAACCATCTCCTGGTGTGAAGTGCTAAAACTGTGCTTTAAGAATAACTTAAGTCCTTTATGTACAAACTAAAGTATGAGAGCCTGAACCTTGGAAACCAAGAGATTCCAAAAAGCCTTATGTGTGAGACTGGGTGCCACAGATCTTGGCAGAAATTACTGCTTATTCTTAATTCTTATTGTTCCTTTCTAGCACTTCAATTTATAATGCCAATATCTACCTCAGCCTAAAGACAAGCTCTAGAATCACTTGTGTTACTTATTACATTTCTTTTAAAAAGCTCATGAATTACACATGAATTTCAAAGTTGCCAACTGAGATTCCAAGGACTTAGAAAAGAAAAAACGTGGCACCTTTCCATTATAAAGGCTGTACGCAGTCTTCATAGTGTTTGTCTTTAAGGGACAACATGCCTCATCCATCAGCAACTTTTCTTCCTTAAATCATCATATCTTGCCTAAAAAGGTTTTCTGAAAACTAAGATTTGCAGATTGTTATATCACATCTTAATCTACGTATCAACTTTAGCATTATCAAAGCATGAACTGTTCTGGGTTTTCATAGTTAATTATGTTTGTGGTAATAACTGGGATGCAATTGTTTTTCTTCTGATGATTTTGTACTTGCTTTTCTTATGGTAACTTCTGATGCTTGTTTGTAAGATCTTCCTCTCTTTTCTCCATCTGGTTATCTTCTTACCTTCTGTCCTTTAACTCAGATGTCACCCACACTGTGTGTCTTTCTGGATTGCTTCTTATTTAACTGTTGCTTCTCATAGTTTACATACCTCCTCCTGTACCACACTATCAACATTTCTCAAGCTGCACTATATGCTGGGTTGTGTCTTTATTTATTTATAAGTTCCTTGATAATTCGGACTATATATTAGTATATTCAAAAAATACTTATGAAGTGTTTACTTTGGGTCAGGAATTATTGAGTGAAGGAAATTGACCAAAACTCTGCCATCATGAAGCTCGCATTCTAACTTAGGGAGACAGATAACAGACAATGAGCCACATAAATATGCAAAGTATCGTAAGTTAGATGGTGAAAAGTAATCCTGGATGGGGATCAGATAATTTTGATAGGATAATTTTTAACTGGGTAGTCAAGAAAGGCCGCACAGAGAAGATGGCAATTGGAAGAACAAGGTGGTGAGAACTGCTGAGTCTGGAGCAAACACACAATTTGGAGCAGTAGAAGATTCCAGAAGTAACAGTATAGAGGCGAAGAAGTGGGAATTGTGTGGAGTCTTTTACTTGCTGTTGTAATGACCTTGGCTATGCTTTGAAGTGAGGTGGAAAGTTGGCAGGGACCTTAGTTTTCTTTTTAATAATTCACTATGAATTTTGAACGGTCACTATTATAGACTCAATAATTTTGCTTTATTACTCTTGCAATTGACTACAAAAGAGCGTATTGAAGAAATGTTAAATTCTAATTTAAACTGATTGAAATAGGTTTTTATCTTTTTATGTTTCTCATCACTGAATATCTCATTTTTAATTAGTTTGAAAGCATTCTAAGATAGTGAGCCAATGCAATTTAGCATAATGCATAACTTATTATTCATCAGATTTAGGTATTTAACCGAGGATGCTAATTAGGAAAGTAACTTGTTCTGTTGGATGATTTTGATAAAGCTACTTTCAAATGATTATCACATCCATTGATGTCATATTAAGTTGTGTTTCTGGAAACCAAATTTAGGCAGTGGTAATGAGTTAATATCTCTAAGTGGATACCTTTTATCTCTACAGTCAAGGATACTTGAAAGTGGAAAAACATACTGGCTTCAAGTCTTGGGAACTAGGACTTACCGGAAATGTGTGTGTTTTTTTTGTTTCCTGGTGGAATTGTCTTCTCGGAAAGATGGTGTTTCCTTTTCAATAGGAAAAAATTGATCCTATGCTGCTTTACTTTAATGCTTTGCTTTTGTCAAAATAGTGTTTTCTTAGGAAAATTAACCTATCATAATATAATGAAAAGAGAAATGCTGAAGACACAAAATGATGTCCATGTTAATATTGAGTAGGAAGCATCAAGGGACATGAGAAGAGGGAAGCGAAGAGAGGGAGAAGAGAAATTTATAGTGTAACAACAATTAGTAAAAAGGATTAGCATATACATGTAGTCAATAAGTCAATAAATGGCTGTTTATAGAAAGCCTACCAGGCACTAGGGGATATAGCAGTGAAGAAGGCAAAGACACAATTGGCTATACTGTAGTGAGGAGGGAAAGAGGAGGAAGACATACAAATACCTAAAAAAAGCAATGGTGTGAAGGGCTATAAAGTACACTACTACGAAGAAGATTACATGTGATAACATGGCTGAGTAAAACTGTCAAGGAGGAAGGCACTGATCTGGCTGTAGGTATTTCAGAGCATTTTTCTCTCTGAGGAGGTAATATTTCATTTGAGAGTTGAGTGAAGACAAAGAGGAAGGTACTTTGAAGATCTGGGGTGCTCTGAGCAGAAAGAAGGGCAGATATAAAGATTCTGTAATTTAAAAAGAGAGCTTGATAGTTTCTTACAAAGAAAAGAAGGCCGGTTTGGCTGGAATGTCCATGAAGGAAGAGCATGGAGAGAGATTACATGAGTGTTCTCAGGGACCAAATCTAGATCTTATATCAAAATGTGAATATAAATTAACTACATTGAAAAGTGTATGATGGATGTGTGATACGATGAGGTTAGCTCTTAGGAGGGTGTACTATTGTGGAAGGGTACACTAGTGAAGGAAGGGGGTTCATTTAGCTGACTATTGCACCTGTCCAGTTGAAGGATGATGGTAGTTGGGATTATGAGTGTAGCAATAAAGTTGGAGAAAATCAGTTGAGATTGGAAGTTGATTTGAAGATGATTGAATTTACTGAGCAAGAATTATATCAAGGTATTTGGATGTAGGGACATGGGGGATTATGGTCACTTTTAGTGATATGGCAAAGTCTTGATGACATGAGGCAGTTTGCAAGTGACAGAGGTGTGGGTAGGTGCGTATGTGTGATTGATTTTACATTTTTTAATCTTAAATTAAGACGCTAGTTAGAATCCAAGTGGAGACATCAAGTAGGCACTGACAAGTTGACTTGGCTAGAGATGTGAGTTAGATCATCGTAGCCTATAGAGCATGCCTAAAGTCATGAATCTAGGTGAGGGGTTGGAAAACTATTATAGCCCATGAGCCAGATGTGGTCTGCCACCTATTTTTGTATGGCTCATGAGTTATAAGTACGTGTGGCATTTATAAGTCTAAAATGTAAAATACAGGGAAATTTTTCAGCAGGGAAAGTTCCATAAATTTGCCTCTTGGCAACACAAAGCCTGCAATATTTACTATCTGGCTCTTTGTCAAAAATGTTACTGACTCCTGATCTGGATGAAACCCTGTGAGGAGAGAGTGTTGACAGAAGAGAGAGAAGCATCACAGTGGAAATTAAAATTATGTCAACTGAAGTGTGTAGGGTAGAGAATTTAAGCCTGAGTATAACAGTAAGAGATTAAAATAACAGTAAATTCATTATCAGCGTGATCAATGAAACCTTTGGGGGCAAAGAGGAACTATCTTCGTCACACCTTTCACTCACTCATAGAAAGATCTTAGGCAGGAAATATAACTTGTTTGAAGATCTGAGATAAGGCTAATGTAGTTTGGACAAAGAAAGCCAATGGGAGGATGACATTACATCTGGCCAAAGATTTAGGGAAGAGCCAAATACTTCAGGCTTTTTAAAGTGATCTTTAGATAAAGAGGAGGTCATCAAGGCATTCCGAATTTGGAGGATCAAATCACATCTGATGGAAAAAATCTGGCTGTATGTGCATCTAGGATGTAAGGAAGCCAACATGGATGTGAAGTTAAAATTGTCCATTGCAAATAATAAAATGAAGGCCCCAGGTAGCCTTGGCAAGGGCAGATTTGGTATAAAATCCTTATTGGAATGGGCTTAAGCAGTAACGGGAATACGGATCTAGCTGTTGTGTTTAGTGGAATTTTATCAGTCTTTTTGTTGTGTATGATATATAGATGGTCAAAATAAGGAACTTCTACATTTTCGGTTTTTGTTTTATTTTAATTGAGATTTGAATTAAAAATAAGAAACTTTTATTTTGAAACTTGGAGACTGTGTTTAAAAAGTATAGAGTAGGGCAAGAAAAAAACCTAAAACTCTCCTGATGAGGAGAGTGCTAATCGTGACTCTAATAATAATAAAATACTTTTCTGATAATTTTTTGTGTGTTTCATTATTTATATATGTATGGGAAGTTGTACCCTAGCCACATGCCAATTCACCTGGTGAACTTGCTCTTCAACGTGGCACAAATATTTCCTTCTATCTTTAGCCTTCCGGGGTTTCTCACATGGACTATTGGCTCTTCCTACATGAACCTGCTGGTAGTACCCTGTAGGAGACATGCTACTCCATGACAACAGGCACCACGCTGTAGGGGAATTACCATACCTGTCAATCACTATCTCTAGAATGTGGCCTTTCATGAGCCCTGAGATTTCATACTGTTTCTCTGAGCTGTAACAATATTTATATTGAAAAAATAAACATGTTCTTCTATCTTTAATATTTTATATCTTATAATTTGAATATCCCATTTTCATTATACTACTTAGCTGCTAAGTTATGTTATAAAAACAAGTTTTAATTATCTGCAAACACCTTCAAATCTAATCCTTACCGGTGAAGACTGATGTCTGGTTAACATCTGTTAGGACATTTATTTCCATACAGTATTTATAGCGCCTTTTTGTTATTGATTGGTATGATAAATGTGTAACTCTTACACAAAGACAAAATTTTTAGATTTTTGTATTTAAAATACTGGTTATCAAAAGAAAAACCCAGATGTTATTTGTTTATGTTTCTGCTTGAGGTACTGAATCTATTTCAAGTCATATTTCTCAGTATTGATATACTTAATTTTGCTGAAATAATAACACACTAACTTTAGCTACTTTTTTTCTCAGTGTATCTCCTTGTCGCTCACCATTTCTGCCTCATTTCACTTCTCATCTTTATTTCTTTTTCTTTGGTCTTCTTTTACTTTAGGGATTCTTTCAATTTAGAAGTGTTCTTGTTTTCTGTTAATTACTATTCTTCTTGGATGTACACAGTTATCCTTTTCCATTTCATTTGTGAATTCATCTCAGAGGCATTTTGTATGTGCCTTTTACTCATAGCTTCTCAGAAGTCCCTTTCGAGGTTACCGATTTAACATGTCATGTACTATAAGGTTTGCATGGCATGGTGGCAGCTGACTTTGGTCTTTACAAGGATTGAAATGTTCACTCAACATGGATTGGTAGAATTTATTTTTTCCTTAAACATTTCATCGCCTTGTAAACAAACAAAAGCAAACCCAAGACTCAAAACTGACATTACTATTGGTGCCCCTGGAAATAGCTACCTTCTCACTAAAGTAGATTTTGTCATCCAACTTTATGTGTTGTTGAACACACATGGTGCTGTATGAGCACTCACTCACTAGTCTAGAAAACATTGCTGTGACCAGTTACCAGAAAAATAAATTCAGATTGCTCTTCACCTTCCACAGATGACCCTTCTGAAAGCCATTTGAATTCATTATAAATTATAGTTATATTAGTGTGACTTTAATTCACTTGTAATCTGAACTTTATGTGCAATGCATTTTTTCCCGTGTTTAATCATTTTTGAATGCTAAATCATTTGCAAACAAATGGCTTGTCCTTGAGAAAGAATTTAAGGCTGAAAGTACATTAAGTGCCATCTGGGTATCTGTGTCAATGGTTTTGTCACTACAAATGTGTGTGTGTGTGTGCATATCACCTACTTTATCACATTTATTTGATAAAATTGATATGCAATCTCTAAATCATTGTGTCTCCAACTTGTGTTATGCCACAAATACAAATTTTTGTCCTAAAGTTGATGGTACCCTTTGTAAAACTAGAAGTTCTCATTTGTGCAAAGGAAGGAAAAATAAAACAAGAAACAAATTCAATAAAAAAATTAAAGGTCAGATTTCTTTTATAGCTGCTGAATTCCTTTCTTTCCTTTCCATCATCCTCACATTCCCAAATCTCAACAAAGTTAAGAAATTAAAACACACATCATGAGATCATATGTTCACCTTGTTCAGGAACTGAAGGATTACATATACAAGACTATACCTTAATAAGTAGAGGGAGAAATATGAAGATATGAATAGAATATGAAAATTTATTATAATGCAGTTGTATTCTAAAGTGTTTCCTAGGCAGGCTAAGAGTATGTTGCCAGGAAATTTTAAGAGACCCACTCCATTATATAGAAGAGGATGTGTGTAGATCTCTTAATTCTGAAATGTTTAGAACTGAGTACAACAGGTCTTTGAATAACGACGTTTCATTCAATGTCATTTCATTATGATGTTGATGAGAAAAAACAAATTGATTCCAATTGGGGTTCACTGTCTGTGTAGAGCTTATGTATTCTCCCCATGTCTGCATTGATATTCTCTGGATGCTCCAGTTTCCTCTCACTTCCCAAGGCTGTGCATGTGAGGTTGATTGACGTGTCTATGTGGTCCCAGTCTGAGTAACTGTGGGTATGTGTGAGTGCACCTGCAATGCGACGGCACCCTGTCCAGGGCTGGTTCCCACATTGCGTCCTGAGCTGACAGGATAGGCTGCGGTCAACTGCAACCCTAAACTGAAATAAGTAGGTAAATAATGATTTTACTAGCTTTTATTAATCTTAAACGTATGAATAGCTGAAATTTATTTCAGCATTTAATATTAGAAGTGTTTTGATCTTTATTTACAAGTTTGTTGACGTTTTAGTTACCAAAAGCCATAGAAGCTTAACTCTTTTGATGTCAACCTATGGTAAAATGGGTTTCGCTGACTGTATTTTTGTACCAATTAACCATCCCCAATTTATCCCTCCGTATGCGTGTATCAAAACATCACGTGACCATAAATATATATACCTATGACCAGTTTTCAAGCACCTGTCAATGATGTTAAGTGAAGACTTATTGTAGTCCTTTTTTGGCATAACGAAAATGTGTGTGTTTTGTTCAAGATTGGAAAAGTTCTTTGTGTAAAGAACTAGACAGTAAATATTATAGGCTTTGCTGGCCATATGTAGTCTCTGTCTCTCCTTCATCTACTCATTCTTCTTCTCCCCTTCCTTCTCCTTCTTTAAACACTTCCAAAATGCCAAAACAATTTTTAGCTCTCAGCCATATGAAGCAAGCCATTGATTAAATTTGGCTTGTAGGCCCATAAGGTGTGAATTCCTTTACATCATCAGAATGCCGCATATATATGAAATGTTATCTATGAGAAATTAATGGGGCTCCCAGCAGAGAGAAATTAGCCTAAGTTAAGTTTGGGCTTTGGAATTCAGGGGAATGCCATGCACAAAAATGCTCTGCTTTTAAAACTAGTTACTAACAGTCCATTTCTGATATCAGAAATACATGAAAACTACCAATTGAACGGACATTATTCACTACTTTAGTGCTGCTACTCCTGTGTGGTGGAAAAAGAATCCAGAAAGTTTTCCTTTCCATTTGAACATTCATGCAATAAAAATTTCCAAATCTTTTTTTGAACAAATTTTTTATCTTATAGCTCTCTTGTGTACTTTATAAGTACGTTTTGCTGCTTATTCTCAGTAACTGTATTGAAACAATCTGTTTTCCTTTATCAATCAAAATAAAATAAGAAATTTAGCTTAATACTAATATTAAGCTGAAGTGCAAGATATATGAAAAAGAGAGAAAAGAAGCAGGATAAACTGACCTTTTGATAACTGCAGAGGACAGCAGATCAAAGACTGGACTTTAACGTCTGACATTTTCAGAATCTATCACAGTAAGTCCACTGGGTCCAGAAATAGGTTTTAATCCTAGATTGAAATGACAATGCTGTCATGACATTGAGTTTGATGGAAAAAGTGAAGTTAAAGTTTTTCTCAATATTTTTTTAAAATCAATGATTGATTTAACTATAAAATGGACTGATTCTGAAGAACTCATTCTGACGTTGGAGGTGAAAATGCTTTTACTCTAATCATTAAAATCAATTTCTCTAGATATCTGACTTTATTCTGCTTTATAACATAAAGAATGAAACTATATTTATTAATGAAGTGTAATCTAGCAAAGTGGCATAAGCATAATTATGAGTCACTTACTAAAGTTGTGTGTTTTTTTCCATTGCATGAAAACCCTGCCTTGTTTTAATTTTTATTGACTCTTTAAAAGCAATTTTAGGTTTGTAGAAAGAAGTGAATAAGCATTCACACGTCATCCTCAGCCTCTACCCCAATTTCCCCGATTTTTAACATCTTGCAATAGTGTGGTACATTTGTTATAGTTGATGAGTCAATATTGGTACATTACTATTGACTAAAGTATGTAGTTTGTATTAGAGTTTACTCCTTGTCTTATGAATTCTGTAGGTTTTGTCAAATGTGTAATGACAAATAATCCTCATTACAGTGTCATACAGAATAATGGATTCACTCTCCTAAAATTCTTCCTTGCTCCATCCGTTCATCGTTTCCTCTACTAATTTATGTAGAAGATAAATTAGTAGATTGAGTTGATGGTTATAGCAGTTTAAAGCACAGATAGAAAACTAGATTGACCTGCCTACCCAGACTGTGCTTCTCACTCTCACTGTGCCCTTTCTTAACCTTTGGAAATGCTTTTATTCATATATAAAATAGGCTATAACTTCATATAGTTGTATTACAAAAAGTTAATGCACAGAAAAAGACTTGTGCTAGGTATATGGTTTCTTCTCAGTTAAATGGAAGCCATTGCGTGTGTTTGTCAATAGAATTCGTCATACTTTATCTCACATATCTTTACGTCATTGTTGGCACATGACATGTTTAGACTGCACAAATCTCCTCCAAATCCCTAATAGTCACTGATCTCTTTACTGTCTCCATAGTTTTGCTTTCTCCAGAAGGTCATGTAGTTGAATCATACGGTATGTAGACTTTTCAGACTGGCTTCTTTCACTTGGCAATATGCATTTAAAGGTTCCTGTGTGTCTTCTGTAGCTTGACAGAATACTATTCCATTGCCTGGATATACCACAGTTTATTTTTCCATTCACTTCCTGAAGGACATTTCGATTTTAGTGATCATGAATAAGGCTCCTGTAACATTCATGGGAAGAAGGCTTTTGTGTGCATGTAAGTTTTCAAATCCTTTAAGTAAATACCGGGAATGTAATTGCTGGGTTGTGTGGTAGGAGTATGTTTAGTTTTATAAGAAACTGCCAAACTGACTGCCAAAGTAGCTGTACTATTCTGCATTCTCACAAGCAATGAATAAAAGTTCCTGTTTCTCCTCACATTTGCCAGCTTTTGGTATCATCAGACTTTTGGATATTGGTCATTTTAATAGTCATGTAATAATATCTCACGGTTGCTGTGACTTGCAGTTCCCTAATGATACATGACTAGTAACTTCAAAATCCCCATTTGACAGCTGTATTTAGACCTTTGGACTATTTTTTAAATGAGTTGTTTTCTTTCTTATTTTCGAGTTCTCTGTATACTTTAAATACCAGTAATTTATCTGATATGTTTTGAAAATGTTTTGAATGTGTTTTGAAAAAATTTTCTCCCAACCTGTGGCTTTTGTTTTCATTCTAAGCACAGTTTTAATAACAAAAGTCTTTAATTTTAATGATGCTCAATTTCTCAATTTTTTCTTTGTCTAACCCAATAAATCAGAAAGCTTTTTATCATTTCACATGACTTAATATTCAGGCAAGGTCTATATAGGCCCCTTTCAAACAGTCATAAAGTTTAGAAGCTCTGACCTCACAAACAATAACAACGACAACATAGAAACAAAAATGACAGCTTTTGATGTTGTCTCAGTAATTTCTCAATTCAAGAACAGATTACTGAGCTTTATAAGCAATACGTATAGATATCAATTTCACAATAAAATACCTTATGATATTTATCAAATCACCTTAGTTTTGGTCACTTATTACTATTAGACTAAAATGTAATTTGTCAGACATGAGAAATCCTTTGGAGTATTTTTTAGAGAACCAAGTATTTGTTTTAGCCTTTTCAGTTCTTCTCTTGCTGTTTCTCCAGTATAGTCATTCCAATTGTCTCTATAGATGTATTAATACCAGGTACATAGTAAACACAATTATCTCCCACGTGTACCCCAACCCCCTTCCCTGTTCATGCAGTGAACATAAAGGAAGCAGGTCAAAAGGAAGCAGGTCATGTACCCTGTGATGTGCTGGGTTGTAAGGAAAGGTACACAATTAATGTACCAAGTCTGAGTTTTCTTCTTCTCTGTATTTGTTCCATTTAATGCATGTATGTTTTTTATTCCTTAGGCCTCTCCAGTCCTAACACACTCAGGGATACTTGATACAGCTATAAGGCTGTGTCTTTATCAGGTACCTTTGGGTTACCCCCGGCCAGGGGTGGGAAATAGAGGAAGTGAATGTCTGTATCCTCATTAAGTATCACACAGAGCAGAAACATAAAGAAGCCTGTGCCATGAATGGGTCTCTTCTTTCTCCAAAAACCACCTACCCCTTCAACTCCCACTGCTTAAAGAGAAATCTTGTATTAGTCTCCCCATTTTCTCCTCAAACTTGCTTTAGCAAAGCAGTTCCTAAACCTCTGTTAATGTATGTCCCCACCCCTAACTCAACACACAGTCTCATGTCACATCACAGAAAAGAAGTTCAAAACAAAACAAAACAAAGCCACAGTCTTATAAGAAAAATAGGTAAGTTTTACAAAAGTTGTGTACTGTATCTCTGCTTTGAATTTTGTCATTGGCCAAAGATAGTAAAACTCTTGGAAAACTATAAAACAGGAACTTACGTAATATGTTTTACCCAAGATTTTTCAAACATTTTTGGAAGGATACTTATTAACATCTTGCAGAGGTAATGTTACATGAAAAACTTAGCATAAGACCAATCAGGTATTCTATGCAATAATGCAGATATATGAAAAAATAATATAATGAAATAAATGACTTTTCAAAAGGTATTGATCCTAGATCAACATTCTTTTTTTGGTTCAGGTGAGGCAATTAGAATGTGAAAAAAAGAAGCATAGAACAACTGTCTAATGAGAGGGACGAATGCTCCTGGGTGGAAAGTTATTAGAAGATAAATTAGTAGATTGAAACTTTTGTGTAGTTTATATTTGGAGACATTCCTTTTTCCACTATTACCCTCTTAGCGCTCCGAATCTCCACTTGCATTTTCTACAGAAAGTGTGTTTCAGAACGGCTCGATCAAAACTAAGGTTCAACTCTTTTAGTTGAACAAACAGAACAGAAAGAAGTTTCACACAATTCTTCTGTGTAGTTTTTATTTGTAGACATTCTTTTTCCCAATATAGGCCTCTTAGCGCTCAGAATGTCCAATTGCAGTTTCTACAGAAAGAGTGTTTCAGAACGGCTCAATCAAAAGTAAGGTTCAACTCTGTTAGTTGAATGCACAGAACAGAAAGAAGTTTCATACAATGTTTCTGTGTAGTTTATATTTGAACATATTCTTTTTTCCACTATTACCCACTTAGCGCTACGAATGTCCAGTTACATTTTCTACAGACAGAGTGTTTCAAAACTGCTCAATCAAAAGTATGGTTTAACTCTGTTAGCTGAATGCTCAGATCAGAAAGAAGTTTCACAGAATGCTTCTGTGTAGTTTATATTTGAATATATTACTTTTTCCACTACTACGCTCTTAGCGCTCCAAATGTCCAGTTGCATTTTCTACAGAAAGAGTGTTCAGATCTGCTCAATCAAAAGTATGGTTTAACTCTGTTAGCTGAATGCACAGATCAGAAAGAAGTTTCACCGAATGATTCTGTGTAGTTTATATTTGAAGACATTCCTATTTCCACTATTACCCTCTTAGCGCTCCGAATCTCCACTTGCATTTTGTACAGAAAGAGTGTTTCAGAACGGCTCAATCAAAACTAAGGTTCAACTCTTTTAGTTGAACAAACAGAACAGAAAGAAGTTTCACACAATTCTTCTGTGTAGTTTTTATTTGTAGACATTCTTTTTCCCAATATAGGCCTCTTAGCGCTCAGAATGTCCAATTGCAGTTTCTACAGAAAGAGTGTTTCAGATCGGCTCAATCAAAAGTAAGGTTCAACTCTGTTAGTTGAATGCACAGAACAGAAAGAAGTTTCATACAATGCTTCTGTGTAGTTTATATTTGAACATATTCTTTTTTCCACTATTACCCATTTAGCCCTACGAATGTCCAGTTGCATTTTCTACAGACAGAGTGTTTCAAAACTGCTCAATCAAAAGTATGGTTTAACTCTGTTAGCTGAATGCTCAGATCAGAAAGAAGTTTCACAGAATGCTTCTGTGTAGTTTATATTTGAATATATTCCTTTTTCCACTACTACGCTCTTAGCGCTCCAAATGTCCAGTTGCATTTTCTACAGAAAGAGTGTTCAGATCTGCTCAATCAAAAGTATGGTTTAACTCTGTTAGCTGAATGCACAGATCAGAAAGAAGTTTCACCGAATGATTCTGTGTAGTTTATATTTGAAGACATTCCTTTTTCCACTATTACCCTCTTAGCGCTCCGAATCTCCACTTGCATTTTCTACAAAAAGAGTGTTTCATAACTGCTCAATCAAAAATATGTTTTATCTCTTTTAACTGAATTTACAGATCAGAAATACGTTTCACAGAATGCATCTGTGTAGTTTTTATTTGAAGATATTCTTTTTCCCAATGTAGGCCTCTTAGCGCTTAGCATGTCCAATTGCAGTTTCTACAGAAAGAGTGTTTCAGAACGGCTCAATCAAAAGTAAGGTTCAACTCTGTTAGTTGAATGCACAGAACAGAAAGAATTTTCACAGAATGCTACTGTGTAGTTTATATTTGAATATATTCCTTTTTCCACTATTACCCTCTTAGCGCTCCGAATGTCCACTTGCATTTTCTACAGAAGGAGTGTTCAGAACTGCGCAATCAAAAGTATGGTTTAACTCTGTTAGCTTAATGAACATATCAGAAATAAGTTTCACACAATGCTTCTGTGCAGTTTTTATTTGAAGATATTATTTTTCCCAATAGAGGCCTCTTAGCGCTCAGAATGTCCAATTGCAGTTTCTACAGAAAGAGTGTTTCAGAAAGGCTCAATCAAAAGTAAGGTTCAACTCTGTTAGTTGAATGCACAGAACAGAAAGAAGTTTCATACAATGCTTCTGTGTAGTTTATATTTGAACATATTCTTTTTTCCACTATTACCCACTTAGCGCTACGAATGTCCAGTTGCATTTTCTACAGACAGAGTGTTTCAAAACTGCTCAATCAAAAGTATGGTTTAACTCTGTTAGCTGAATGCTCAGATCAGAAAGAAGTTTCACAGAATGCTTCTGTGTAGTTTATATTTGAATATATTCCTTTTTCCACTACTACTCTCTTAGTGCTCCAAATGTCCAGTTGCATTTTCTACAGAAAGAGAGTTCAGATCTGCTCAATCAAAAGTATGGTTTAACTCTGTTAGCTGAATGCACAGATCAGAAAGAAGTTTCACAGAATGATTCTGTGTAGTTTATATTTGGAGACATTCCTTTTTCCACTATTACCCTCTTAGCGCTACGAATCTCCACTTGCATTTTCTACAGAAAGAGTGTTTCAGAACGGCTCAATCAAAACTAAGGTTCAACTCTTTTAGTTGAACAAACAGAACAGAAAGAAGTTTCACACAATTCTTCTGTGTAGTTTTTATTTGTAGACATTCTTTTTCCCAATATAGGCCTCTTAGTGCTCAGAATGTCCAATTGCAGTTTCTACAGAAAGAGTGTTTCAGATCGGCTCAATCAAAAGTAAGGTTCAACTCTGTTAGTTGAATGCACAGAACAGAAAGAAGTTTCATAAAATGCTTCTGTGTAGTTTATATTTGAACATATTCTTTTTTCCAGTATTACCCACTTAGCGCTACGAATGTCCAGTTGCATTTTCTACAGACAGAGTGTTTCAAAACTGCTCAATCAAAAGTATGGTTTAACTCTGTTTGCTGAATGCTCAGATCAGAAATAAGTTTCACAGAATGCTTCTGTGTAGTTTATATTTGAATATATTCCTTTTTCCACTACTACGCTCTTAGCGCTCCAAATGTCCAGTTGCATTTTCTACAGAAAGAGTGTTCAGATCTGCTCAATCAAAAGTATGGTTTAACTCTGTTAGCTGAATGCACAGATCAGAAAGAAGTTTCACCGAATGATTCTGTGTAGTTTATATTTGAAGACATTCCTTTTTCCACTATTACCCTCTTAGCGCTCCGAATCTCCACTTGAATTTTCTACAAAAAGAGTGTTTCATAACTGCTCAATCAAAAATAAGTTTTATCTCTGTTAACTGAATTTACAGATCAGAAATAAGTTTCACAGAATGCATCTGTGTAGTTTTTATTTGAAGATATTCTTTTTCCCAATGTAGGCCTCTTAGCGCTTAGCATGTCCAATTGCAGTTTCTACAGAAAGAGTGTTTCAGAACGGCTCAATCAAAAGTAAGGTTCAACTCTGTTAGTTGAATGCACAGAACAGAAAGAATTTTCACAGTATGCTACTGTGTAGTTTATATTTGAATATATTCCTTTTTCCACTATTACCCTCTTAGCGCTCCGAATGTCCACTTGCATTTTCTACAGAAAGAGTGTTCAGAACTGCGCAATCAAAAGTATGGTTTAACTCTGTTAGCTTAATGAACATATCAGAAATAAGTTTCACAAAATGCTTCTGTGTAGTTTTTATTTGAAGATATTATTTTTCCCAATAGAGGCCTCTTAGCGCTCAGAATGTCCAATTGCATTTTCTACAGAAAGAGTGTTTCAGAAAGGCTCAATCAAAAGTAAGGTTCAACTCTGTTAGTTGAATGCACAGAACAGAAAGAAGTTTCATACAATGCTTCTGTGTAGTTTATATTTGAACATATCCTTTTTTCCACTATTACCCACTTAGCGCTACGAATGTCCAGTTGCATTTTCTACAGACAGAGTGTTTCAAAACTGCTCAATCAAAAGTATGGTTTAACTCTGTTAGCTGAATGCTCAGATCAGAAAGAAGTTTCACAGAATGCTTCTGTGTAGTTTATATTTGAATATATTCCTTTTTCCACTACTACTCTCTTAGCGCTCCAAATGTCCAGTTGCATTTTCTACAGAAAGAGTGTTCAGATCTGCTCAATCAAAAGTATGGTTTAACTCTGTTAGCTGAATGCACAGATCAGAAAGAAGTTTCACAGAATGATTCTGTGTAGTTTATATTTGGAGACATTCCTTTTTCCACTATTACCCTCTTAGCGCTCCGAATCTCCACTTGCATTTTCTACAGAAAGAGTGTTCAGATCTGCTCAATCAAAAGTATGGTTTAACTCTGTTAGCTGAATGCACAGATCAGAAAGAAGTTTCACCGAATTATTCTGTGTAGTTTATATTTGAAGACATTCCTTTTTCCACTATTACCCTCTTAGCGCTCCGAATCTCCACTTGCATTTTCTACAAAAAGAGTGTTTCATAACTGCTCAATCAAAAATATGTTTTATCTCTGTTAACTGAATTTACAGTTCAGAAATAAGTTTCACAGAATGCATCTGTGTAGTTTTTATTTGAAGATATTCTTTTTCCCAATGTAGGCCTCTTAGCGCTTAGCATGTCCAATTGCAGTTTCTACAGAAAGAGTGTTTCAGTACGGCTCAATCAAAAGTAAGGTTCAACTCTGTTAGTTGAATGCACAGAACAGAAAGAATTTTCACAGAATGCTACTGTGTAGTTTATATTTCAATATATTTCTTTTTCCACTATTACCCTCTTAGCGCTCCGAATGTCCACTTGCATTTTCTAGAGAAAGAGTGTTGAGAACTGCGCAATCAAAAGTATGGTTTAACTCTGTTAGCTTAATGAACATATCAGAAATAAGTTTCACACAATGCATCTGTGTAGTTTTTATTTGAAGATTTTATTTTTCCCAATAGAGGCCTCTTAGCGCTCAGAATGTCCAATTGCAGTTTCTACAGAAAGAGTGTTTCAGAAAGGCTCAATCAAAAGTAAGGTTCAACTCTGTTAGTTGAATGCACAGAACAGAAAGAAGTTTCATACAATGCTTCTGTGTAGTTTATATTTGAACATATTCTTTTTTCCACTATTACCCACTTAGCGCTACGAATGTCCAGTTGCATTTTCTACAGACAGAGTGTTTCAAAACTGCTCAATCAAAAGTATGGTTAAACTCTGTTAGCTGAATGCTCAGATCAGAAAGAAGTTTCACAGAATGCTTCTGTGTAGTTTATATTTGAATATATTCCTTTTTCCACTACTACGCTCTTAGCGCTCCAAATGTCCAGTTGCATTTTCTACAGAAAGAGTGTTCAGATCTGCTCAATCAAAAGTATGGTTTAACTCTGTTAGCTGAATGCACAGATCAGAAAGAAGTTTCACCGAATGATTCTGTGTAGTTTATATTTGAAGACATTCCTTTTTCCAATATTACCCTCTTAGCGCTCCGAATCTCCACTTGAATTTTCTACAAAAAGAGTGTTTCATAACTGCTCAATCAAAAATAAGTTTTATCTCTGTTAACTGAATTTACAGATCAGAAATAAGTTTCACAGAATGCATCTGTGTAGTTTTTATTTGAAGATATTCTTTTTCCCAATGTAGGCCTCTTAGCGCTTAGCATGTCCAATTGCAGTTTCTACAGAAAGAGTGTTTCAGAACGGCTCAATCAAAAGTAAGGTTCAACTCTGTTAGTTGAATGCACAGAACAGAAAGAATTTTCACAGTATGCTACTGTGTAGTTTATATTTGAATATATTCCTTTTTCCACTATTACCCTCTTAGCGCTCCGAATGTCCACTTGCATTTTCTACAGAAAGAGTGTTCAGAACTGCGCAATCAAAAGTATGGTTTAACTCTGTTAGCTTAATGAACATATCAGAAATAAGTTTCACAAAATGCTTCTGTGTAGTTTTTATTTGAAGATATTATTTTTCCCAATAGAGGCCTCTTAGCGCTCAGAATGTCCAATTGCAGTTTCTACAGAAAGAGTGTTTCAGAAAGGCTCAATCAAAAGTAAGGTTCAACTCTGTTAGTTGAATGCACAGAACAGAAAGAAGTTTCATACAATGCTTCTGTGTAGTTTATATTTGAACATATCCTTTTTTCCACTATTACCCACTTAGCGCTACGAATGTCCAGTTGCATTTTCTACAGACAGAGTGTTTCAAAACTGCTCAATCAAAAGTATGGTTTAACTCTGTTAGCTGAATGCTCAGATCAGAAAGAAGTTTCACAGAATGCTTCTGTGTAGTTTATATTTGAATATATTCCTTTTTCCACTACTACTCTCTTAGCGCTCCAAATGTCCAGTTGCATTTTCTACAGAAAGAGTGTTCAGATCTGCTCAATCAAAAGTATGGTTTAACTCTGTTAGCTGAATGCACAGATCAGAAAGAAGTTTCACAGAATGATTCTGTGTAGTTTATATTTGGAGACATTCCTTTTTCCACTATTACCCTCTTAGCGCTCCGAATCTCCACTTGCATTTTCTACAGAAAGAGTGTTCAGATCTGCTCAATCAAAAGTATGGTTTAACTCTGTTAGCTGAATGCACAGATCAGAAAGAAGTTTCACCGAATTATTCTGTGTAGTTTATATTTGAAGACATTCCTTTTTCCACTATTACCCTCTTAGCGCTCCGAATCTCCACTTGCATTTTCTACAAAAAGAGTGTTTCATAACTGCTCAATCAAAAATATGTTTTATCTCTGTTAACTGAATTTACAGTTCAGAAATAAGTTTCACAGAATGCATCTGTGTAGTTTTTATTTGAAGATATTCTTTTTCCCAATGTAGGCCTCTTAGCGCTTAGCATGTCCAATTGCAGTTTCTACAGAAAGAGTGTTTCAGTACGGCTCAATCAAAAGTAAGGTTCAACTCTGTTAGTTGAATGCACAGAACAGAAAGAATTTTCACAGAATGCTACTGTGTAGTTTATATTTCAATATATTTCTTTTTCCACTATTACCCTCTTAGCGCTCCGAATGTCCACTTGCATTTTCTAGAGAAAGAGTGTTGAGAACTGCGCAATCAAAAGTATGGTTTAACTCTGTTAGCTTAATGAACATATCAGAAATAAGTTTCACACAATGCATCTGTGTAGTTTTTATTTGAAGATTTTATTTTTCCCAATAGAGGCCTCTTAGCGCTCAGAATGTCCAATTGCAGTTTCTACAGAAAGAGTGTTTCAGAAAGGCTCAATCAAAAGTAAGGTTCAACTCTGTTAGTTGAATGCACAGAACAGAAAGAAGTTTCATACAATGCTTCTGTGTAGTTTATATTTGAACATATTCTTTTTTCCACTATTACCCACTTAGCGCTACGAATGTCCAGTTGCATTTTCTACAGACAGAGTGTTTCAAAACTGCTCAATCAAAAGTATGGTTAAACTCTGTTAGCTGAATGCTCAGATCAGAAAGAAGTTTCACAGAATGCTTCTGTGTAGTTTATATTTGAATATATTCCTTTTTCCACTACTACTCTCTTAGCGCTCCAAATGTCCAGTTGCATTTTCTACAGAAAGAGTGTTCAGATCTGCTCAATCAAAAGTATGGTTTAACTCTGTTAGCTGAATGCACAGATCAGAAAGAAGTTTCACAGAATGATTCTGTGTAGTTTATATTTGGAGACATTCCTTTTTCCACTAGTACCTTCTTAGCGCTCCGAATCTCCACTTGCATTTTCTACAGAAAGTGTGTTTCAGAACGGCTCAATCAAAAGTAAGGTTCAACTCTTTTAGTTGAACAAACAGAACAGAAAGAAGTTTCACACAATTCTTCTGTGTAGTTTTTATTTGTAGACATTCTTTTTCCCAATATAGACCTCTTAGCGCTCAGAATGTCCAATTGCAGTTTCTACAGAAAGAGTGTTTCAGAACGGCTCAATCAAAAGTAAGGTTCAACTCTGTTAGTTGAATGCACAGAACAGAAAGAAGTTTCATACAATGCTTCTGTGTAGTTTATATTTGAACATATTCTTTTTTCCACTATTACCCACCTAGCGCTACGAATGTCCAGTTGCATTTTCTACAGACAGAGTGTTTCAAAACTGCTCAATCAAAAGTATGGTTTAACTCTGTTAGCTGAATGCTCAGATCAGAAAGAAGTTTCACAGAATGCTTCTGTGTAGTTTATATTTGAATATATTCCTTTTTCCACTACTACGCTCTTAGCGCTCCAAATGTCCCGTTGCATTTTCTACAGAAATAGTGTTCAGATCTGCTCAATCAAAAGTATGGTTTAACTCTGTTAGCTGAATGCACAGATCAGAAAGAAATTTCACGGAAAGATTCTGTGTAGTTATATTTGGAGACATTCCTTTTTCCACTATTACCCTCTTAGCGCTCCGAATAGCCACTTGCATTTTCTACAAAAAGAGTGTTTCATAACTGCTCAATCAAAAATATGTTTTATCTCTGTTAACTGAATTTACAGATCAGAAATAAGTTTCACAGAATGCATCTGTGTAGTTTTTATTTGAAGATATTCTTTTTCAAAATGTAGGCCTCTTAGCGCTTAGTATCTCCAATTGCATTTTCTACAGAAAGAGTGTTTCAGAACGGCTCAATCAAAAGTAAGGTTCAACTCTGTTAGTTGAATGCACAGAACAGAAAGAATTTTCACAGAATGCTACTGTGTAGTTTATATTTGAATATATTCCTTTTTCCACTATTACCCTCTTAGCGCTCCGAATGTCCACTTGCATTTTCTAGAGAAAGAGTGTTGAGAACTGCGCAATCAAAAGTATGGTTTAACTCTGTTAGCTTAATGAACATATCAGAAATAAGTTTCACACAATGCTTCTGTGTAGTTTTTATTTGAAGATTTTATTTTTCCCAATAGAGGCCTCTTAGCGCTCAGAATGTCCAATTGCAGTTTCTACAGAAAGAGTGTTTCAGAAAGGCTCAATCAAAAGTAAGGTTCAACTCTGTTAGTTGAATGCACAGAACAGAAAGAAGTTTCATACAATGCTTCTGTGTAGTTTATATTTGAACATATTCTTTTTTCCACTATTACCCACTTAGCGCTACGAATGTCCAGTTGCATTTTCTACAGACAGAGTGTTTCAAAACTGCTCAATCAAAAGTATGGTTTAACTCTGTTAGCTGAATGCTCAGATCAGAAAGAAGTTTCACAGAATGCTTCTGTGTAGTTTATATTTGAATATATTCCTTTTTCCACTACTACGCTCTTAGCGCTCCAAATGTCCAGTTGCATTTTCTACAGAAAGAGTGTTCAGATCTGCTCAATCAAAAGTATGGTTTAACTCTGTTAGCTGAATGCACAGATCAGAAAGAAGTTTCACCGAATGATTCTGTGTAGTTTATATTTGAAGACATTCCTTTTTCCACTATTACCCTCTTAGCGCTCCGAATCTCCACTTGCATTTTCTACAAAAAGAGTGTTTCATAACTGCTCAATCAAAAATATGTTTTATCTCTGTTAACTGAATTTACAGATCAGAAATAAGTTTCACAGAATGCATCTGTGTAGTTTTTATTTGAAGATATTCTTTTTCCCAATGTAGGCCTCTTAGCGCTTAGCATGTCCAATTGCAGTTTCTACAGAAAGAGTGTTTCAGAACGGCTCAATCAAAAGTAAGGTTCAACTCTGTTAGTTGAATGCACAGAACAGAAAGAATTTTCACAGAATGCTACTGTGTAGTTTATATTTGAATATATTCCTTTTTCCCCTATTACCCTCTTAGCGCTCCGAATGTCCACTTGCATTTTCTACAGAAAGAGTGTTCAGAACTGCGCAATCAAAAGTATGGTTTAACTCTGTTAGCTTAATGAACATATCAGAAATAAGTTTCACACAATTCTTCTGTGTAGTTTTTATTTGTAGACATTCTTTTTCCCAATATAGGCCTCTTAGCGCTCAGAATGTCCAATTGCAGTTTCTACAGAATGAGTGTTTCAGAACGGCTGAATCAAAAGTAAGGTTCAACTCTGTTAGTTGAATGCACAGAACAGAAAGAAGTTTCATACAATGCTTCTGTGTAGTTTATATTTGAACATTTTCTTTTTTCCACTTTTACCCACTTAGCGCTACGAATGTCCAGTTGCATTTTCTACAGACAGAGTGTTTCAAAACTGCTCAATCAAAAGTATGGTTTAACTCTGTTAGCTGAATGCTCAGATCAGAAAGAAGTTTCACAGAATGCTTCTGTGTAGTTTATATTTGAATATATTCCTTTTTCCACTACTACGCTCTTAGCGCTCCAAATGTCCAGTTGCATTTTCTACAGAAAGAGTGTTCAGATCTGCTCAATCAAAAGTATGGTTTAACTCTGTTAGCTGAATGCACAGATCAGAAAGAAGTTTCACCGAATGATTCTGTGTAGTTTATATTTGAAGACATTCCTTTTTCCACTATTACCCTCTTAGCGCTCCGAATCTCCACTTGCATTTTCTACAAAAAGAGTGTTTCATAACTGCTCAATCAAAAATATGTTTTATCTCTGTTAACTGAATTTACAGATCAGAAATAAGTTTCACAGTATGCATCTGTGTAGTTTTTATTTGAAGATATTCTTTTTCAAAATGTAGGCCTCTTAGCGCTTAGCATCTCCAATTGCAGTTTCTACAGAAAGAGTGTTTCAGAACGGCTCAATCAAAAGTAAGGTTCAACTCTGTTAGTTGAATGCAGAGAACAGAAAGAATTTTCACAGAATGCTACTGTGTAGTTTATATTTGAATATATTCCTTTTTCCACTATTACCCTCTTAGCGCTCCGAATGTCCACTTGCATTTTCTACAGAAAGAGTGTTCAGAACTGCGCAATCAAAAGTATGGTTTAAGTCTGTTAGCTTAATGAACATATCAGAAATAAGTTTCACACAATGCTTCTGTGTAGTTTTTATTTGAAGACATTATTTTTCCCAAAATAGGCCTCTTAGCGCTCAGAATGTCCAATTGCAGTTTCTACAGAAAGAGTGTTTCAGAAAGGCTCAATCAAAAGTAAGGTTCAACTCTGTTAGTTGAATGCACAGAACAGAAAGAAGTTTCATACAATGCTTCTGTGTAGTTTATATTTGAACATATTCTTTTTTCCACTATTACCCACTTAGCGCTACGAATGTCCAGTTGCATTTCCTACAGACAGAGTGTTTCAAAACTGCTCAATCAAAAGTATGGTTTAACTCTGTTTGCTGAATGCTCAGATCAGAAAGAAGTTTCACAGAATGCTTCTGTGTAGTTTATATTTGAATATATTCCTTTATCCACTACTACTCTCTTAGCGCTCCAAATGTCCAGTTGCATTTTCTACAGAAAGAGAGTTCAGATCTGCTCAATCAAAAGTATGGTTTAACTCTGTTAGCTGAATGCACAGATCAGAAAGATGTTTCACAGAATGATTCTGTGTAGTTTATATTTGGAGACATTCCTTTTTCCACTATTACCCTCTTAGCGCTCCGAACCTCCACTTGCATTTTCTACACAAAGAGTGTTTCAGAACGGCTCAATCAAAACTAAGGTTCAACTCTTTTAGTTGAACAAACAGAACAGAAAGAAGTTTCACACAATTCTTCTGTGTAGTTTTTATTTGTAGACATTCTTTTTCCCAATATAGGCCTCTTAGCGCTCAGAATGTCCAATTGCAGTTTCTACAGAAAGAGTGTTTCAGAACGGCTCAATCAAAAGTAAGGTTCAACTCTGTTAGTTGAATGCACAGAACAGAAAGAAGTTTCATACAATGCTTCTGTGTAGTTTATATTTGAACATATTCTTTTTTCCACTATTACCCACTTAGCGCTACGAATATCCAGTTGCATTTTCTACAGACAGAGTGTTTCAAAACTGCTCAATCAAAAGTATGGTTTAACTCTGTTAGCTGAATGCTCAGATCAGAAAGAAGTTTCACAGAATGATTCTGTGTAGTTTATATTTGAATATATTCCTTTTTCCACTACTACGATCTTAGCGCTCCAAATGTCCAGTTGCATTTTCTACAGAAAGAGAGTTCAGATCTGCTCAATCAAAAGTGTGGTTTAACTCTGTTAGCTGAATGCACAGATCAGAAAGAAGTTTCACGGAATGATTCTGTGTAGTTTATATTTGAAGACATTCCTTTTTCCACTATTACCCTCTTAGCGCTCCGAATCTCCACTTGCATTTTCTACAAGAAGAGTGTTTCATAACTGCTCAATCAAAAATATGTTTTATCTCTGTTAACTGAATTTACAGATCAGAAATAAGTTTCACAGAATGCATCTGTGTAGTTTTTATTTGAAGATATTCTTTTTCAAAATGTAGGCCTCTTAGCGCTTAGCATCTCCAATTGCAGTTTCTACCGAAAGAGTGTTTCAGAACGGCTCAATCAAAAGTAAGGTTCAACTCTGTTAGTTGAATGCACAGAACAGAAAGAATTTTCACAGAATGCTACTGTGTAGTTTATATTTGAATATATTCCTTTTTCCACTATTACCCTCTTAGCGCTCCGAATGTCCACTTGCATTTTCTACAGAAAGAGTGTTCAGAATTGTGCAATCAAAAGTATGGTTTAACTCTGTTAGCTTAATGAACATATCAGAAATAAGTTTCACACAATGCTTCTGTGTAGTTTTTATTTGAAGATATTATTTTTCCCAATATAGGCCTCTTAGCGCTCAGAATGTCCAATTGCAGTTTCTACAGAAAGAGTGTTTCAGAAAGGCTCAATCAAAAGTAAGGTTCAACTCTGTTAGTTGAACGCACAGAACAGAAAGAAGTTTAATACAATGCTTCTGTGTAGTTTATATTTGAACATATTCTTTTTTCCACTATTACCCACTTAGCGCTACGAATGTCCAGTTGCATTTTCTACAGACAGAGTGTTTCAAAACTGCTCAATCAAAAGTATGGTTTAACTCTGTTAGCTGAATGCTCAGATCAGAAAGAAGTTTCACAGAATGCTTCTGTGTAGTTTATATTTGAATATATTCCTTTTTCCACTACTACTCTCTTAGCGCTCCAAATGTCCAGTTGCATTTTCTACAGAAAGAGAGTTCAGATCTGCTCAATCAAAAGTATGTTTTAACTCTGTTAGCTGAATGCACAGATCAGAAAGAAGTTTCACCGAATGATTCTGTGTAGTTTATATTTGGAGACATTCCTTTTTCCACTATTACCCTCTTAGCGCTCCGAATCTCCACTTGCATTTTCTACAGAAAGAGTGTTTCAGAAAGGCTCAATCAAAACTAAGGTTCAACTCTTTTAGTTGAACAAACAGAACAGAAAGAAGTTTCACACAATTCTTCTGTGTAGTTTTTATTTGTAGACATTCTTTTTCCCAATATAGGCCTCTTAGCGCTCAGAATGTGCAATTGCAGTTTCTACAGAAAGAGTGTTTCAGAACGGCTCAATCAAAAGTAAGGTTCAACTCTGTTAGTTGAATGCACAGAACAGAAAGAAGTTTCATACAATGCTTCTGTGTAGTTTATATTTGAACATATTCTTTTTTCCAATATTACCCACTTAGCGCTACGAATGTCCAGTTGCATTTTCTACAGACAGAGTGTTTCAAAACTGCTCAATCAAAAGTATGGTTTAACTCTGTTAGCTGAATGCTCAGATCAGAAAGAAGTTTCACAGAATGCTTCTGTATAGTTTATATTTGAATATATTCCTTTTTCCACTACTACGCTCTTAGCGCTCCAAATGTCCAGTTGCATTTTCTACAAAAAGAGTGTTTCATAACTGCTCAATCAAAAATATGTTTTATCTCTGTTAACTGAATTTACAGATCAGAAATAAGTTTCACAGAATGCATCTGTGTAGTTTTTATTTGAAGATATTCTTTTTCCCAATGTAGGCCTCTTAGCGCTTAGCATGTCCAGTTGCAGTTTCTACAGAAAGAGTGTTTCAGAACGGCTCAATCAAAAGTAAGGTTCAACTCTGTTAGTTGAATGCACAGAACAGAAAGAATTTTCACAGAATGCTACTGTGTAGTTTATATTTGAATATATTCCTTTTTCCACTATTACCCTCTTAGCGCTAAGAATGTCCACTTGCATTTTCTACAGAAAGAGTGTTCAGAACTGCGCAATCAAAAGTATGGTTTAACTCTGTTAGCTTAATGAACATATCAGAAATAAGTTTCACACAATGCTTCTGTCTAGTTTTTATTTGAAGATATTATTTTTCCCAATAGAGGCCTCTTAGCGCTCAGAATGTCCAATTGCAGTTTCTACAGAAAGAGTGTTTCAGAAAGGCTCAATCAAAAGTAAGGTTCAACTCTGTTAGTTGAATGCACAGAACAGAAAGAAGTTTCATACAATGCTTCTGTGTAGTTTATATTTGAACATATTCTTTTTTCCACTATTACCCACTTAGCGCTACGAATGTCCAGTTGCATTTTCTACAGACAGAGTGTTTCAAAACTGCTCAATCAAAAGTATGGTTTAACTCTGTTAGCTGAATGCCCAGATCAGAAAGAAGTTTCACAGAATGCTTCTGTGTAGTTTATATTTGAATATATTCCTTTTTCCTCTACTACTCTCTTAGCGCTCCAAATGTCCAGTTGCATTTTCTACAGAAAGAGAGTTCAGATCTGCTCAATCAAAAGTATGGTTTAACTCTGTTAGCTGAATGCACAGATCAGAAGGAAGTTTCACCGAATGATTCTGTGTAGTTTATATATGGAGACATTCCTTTTTCCACTATTACCCTCTTAGCGCTCCGAATCTCCACTTGCATTTTCTACAGAAAGAGTGTTTCAGAACGGCTCAATCAAAACTAAGGTTCAACTCTTTTAGTTGAACAAACAGAGCAGAAAGAAGTTTCACACAATTCTTCTGTGTAGTTTTTATTTGTAGACATTCTTTTTCCCAATATAGGCCTCTTAGCGCTCAGAATGTCCAATTGCAGTTTCTACAGAAAGAGTGTTTCAGAACGGCTCAATCAAAAGTAAGGTTCAACTCTGTTAGTTGAATGCACAGAACAGAAAGAAGTTTCATACAATGCTTCTGTGTAGTTTATATTTGAACATATTCTTTTTTCCACTATTACCCACTTAGCGCTACGAATGTCCAGTTGCATTTTCTACAGACAGAGTGTTTCAAAACTGCTCAATCAAAAGTATGGTTTAACTCTGTTAGCTGAATGCTCAGATCAGAAAGAAGTTTCACAGAATGCTTCTGTGTAGTTTCTATTTGAATATATTCCTTTTTCCACTACTACGCTCTTAGCGCTCCAAATGTCCAGTTGCATTTTCTACAGAAATAGTGTTCAGATCTGCTCAATCAAAAGTATGGTTTAACTCTGTTAGCTGAATGCACAGATCAGAAAGAAGTTTCACCGAATGATTCTGTGTAGTTTATATTTGAAGACATTCCTTTTTCCACTATTACCGACTTAGCGCTCCGAATCTCCACTTGCATTTTCTACAAAAAGAGTGTTTCATAACTGCTCAATCAAAAATATGTTTTATCTCTGTTAACTGAATTTACAGATCAGAAATAAGTTTCACAGAATGCATCTGTGTAGTTTTTATTTGAAGATATTCTTTTTCCCAATGTAGGCCTCTTAGCGCTTAGCATGTCCAGTTGCAGTTTCTACAGAAAGAGTGTTTCAGAACGGCTCAATCAAAAGTAAGGTTCAACTCAGTTAGTTGAATGCACAGAACAGAAAGAATTTTCACAGAATGCTACTGTGTAGTTTATATTTGAATATATTCCTTTTTCCACTATTACCCTCTTAGCGCTCCGAATGTCCACTTGCATTTTCTACAGAAAGAGTGTTCAGAACTGCGCAATCAAAAGTATGGTTTAACTCTGTTAGCTTAATGAACATATCAGAAATAAGTTTCACACAATGCTTCTGTGTAGTTTTTATTTGAAGATATTATTTTTCCCAATATAGGCCTCTTAGCGCTCAGAATGTCCAATTGCAGTTTCTACAGAAAGAGTGTTTCAGAAAGGCTCAATCAAAAGTAAGGTTCAACTCTGTTAGTTCAATGCACAGAACAGAAAGAAGTTTCATACAATGCTTCTGTGTAGTTTATATTTGAACATATTCTTTTTTCCACTATTACCCACTTAGCGCTATGAATGTCCAGTTGCATTTTCTACAGACAGAGTGTTTCAAAACTGCTCAATCAAAAGTATGGTTTAACTCTGTTAGCTGAATGCCCAGATCAGAAAGAAGTTTCACAGAATGCTTCTGTGTAGTTTATATTTGAATATATTCCTTTTTCCACTACTACTCTCTTAGCGCTCCAAATGTCCAGTTGCATTTTCTACAGAAAGAGAGTTCAGATCTGCTCAATCAAAAGTATGGTTTAACTCTGTTAGCTGAATGCACAGATCAGAAAGAAGTTTCACCGAATGATTCTGTGTAGTTTATATTTGGAGACATTCCTTTTTCCACTATTACCCTCTTAGCGCTCCGAATCTCCACTTGCATTTTCTACAGAAAGAGTGTTTCAGAACGGCTCAATCAAAACTAAGGTTCAACTCTTTTAGTTGAACAAACAGAACAGAAAGAAGTTTCACACAATTCTTCTGTGTAGTTTTTATTTGTAGACATTCTTTTTCCCAATATAGGCCTCTTAGCGCTCAGAATGTCCAATTGCAGTTTCTACAGAAAGAGTGTTTCAGAACGGCTCAATCAAAAGTAAGGTTCAACTCTGTTAGTTGAATGCACAGAACAGAAAGAAGTTTCATACAATGCTTCTGTGTAGTTTATATTTGAACATATTCTTTTTTCCACTATTACCCACTTAGCGCTACGAATGTCCAGTTGCATTTTCTACAGACAGAGTGTTTCAAAACTGCTCAATCAAAAGTATGGTTTAACTCTGTTAGCTGAATGCTCAGATCAGAAAGAAGTTTCACAGAATGCTTCTGTGTAGTTTATATTTGAATATATTCCTTTTTCCACTACTACGCTCTTAGCGCTCCAAATGTCCAGTTGCATTTTCTACAGAAATAGTGTTCAGATCTGCTCAATCAAAAGTATGGTTTAACTCTGTTAGCTGAATGCACAGATCAGAAAGAAGTTTCACCGAATGATTCTGTGTAGTTTATATTTGAAGACATTCCTTTTTCCACTATTACCGACTTAGCGCTCCGAATCTCCACTTGCATTTTCTACAAAAAGAGTGTTTCATAACTGCTCAATCAAAAATATGTTTTATCTCTGTTAACTGAATTTACAGATCAGAAATAAGTTTCACAGAATGCATCTGTGTAGCTTTTATTTGAAGATATTCTTTTTCCCAATGTAGGCCTCTTAGCGCTTAGCATGTCCAGTTGCAGTTTCTACAGAAAGAGTGTTTCAGAACGGCTCAATCAAAAGTAAGGTTCAACTCAGTTAGTTGAATGCACAGAACAGAAAGAATTTTCACAGAATGCTACTGTGTAGTTTATATTTGAATATATTCCTTTTTCCACTGTTAGCCTCTTAGCGCTCCGAATGTCCACTTGCATTTTCTACAGAAAGAGTGTTCAGAACTGCGCAATCAAAAGTATGGTTTAACTCTGTTAGCTTAATGAACATATCAGAAATAAGTTTCACACAATGCTTCTGTGTAGTTTTTATTTGAAGATATTATTTTTCCCAATATAGGCCTCTTAGCGCTCAGAATGTCCAATTGCAGTTTCTACAGAAAGAGTGTTTCAGAAAGGCTCAATCAAAAGTAAGGGTCAACTCTGTTAGTTGAATGCACAGAACAGAAAGTAGTTTTATACAATGCTTCTGTGTAGTTTATATTTGAACATATTCTTTTTTCCACTATTACCCACTTAGCGCTATGAATGTCCAGTTGCATTTTCTACAGACAGAGTGTTTCAAAACTGCTCAATCAAAAGTATGGTTTAACTCTGTTAGCTGAATGCTCAGATCAGAAAGAAGTTTCACAGAATGCTTCTGTGTAGTTTATATTTGAATATATTCCTTTTTCCACTACTAATCTCTTAGCGCTCCAAATGTCCAGTTGCATTTTCTACAGAAAGAGAGTTCAGATCTGCTCATCAAAAGTATGGTTTAACTCTGTTAGCTGAATGCACAGATCAGAAAGAAGTTTCACAGAATGATTCTGTGTAGTTTATATTTGGAGACATTCCTTTTTCCACTATTACCCTCTTAGCGCTCCGAATCTCCACTTGCATTTTCTACAGAAAGAGTGTTTCAGAACGGCTCAATCAAAACTAAGGTTCAACACTTTTAGTTGAACAAACAGAACAGAAAGAAGTTTCACACAATTCTTCTGTGTAGTTTTTATTTGTAGACATTCTTTTTCCCAATATAGGCCTCTTAGCGCTCAGAATGTCCAGTTGCAGTTTCTACAGAAAGAGTGTTTCAGAACGGCTCAATCAAAAGTAAGGTTCAACTCTGTTAGTTGAATGCACAGAACAGAAAGAAGTTTCATACAATGCTTCTGTGTAGTTTATATTTGAACATATTCTTTTTTCCACTATTAACCACTTAGCGCTACGAATGTCCAGTTGCATTTTCTACAGACAGAGTGTTTCAAAACTGCTCAATCAAAAGTATGGTTTAACTCTGTTAGCTGAATGCTCAGATCAGAAAGAAGTTTCACAGAATGCTTCTGTGTAGTTTATATTTGAATATATTCCTTTTTCCACTACTACGCTCTTAGCGCTCCAAATGTCCAGTTGCATTTTCTACAGAAATAGTGTTCAGATCTGCTCAATCAAAAGTATGGTTTAACTCTGTTAGCTGAATGCACAGATCAGAAAGAAGTTTCACCGAATGATTCTGTGTAGTTTATATTTGAAGACATTCCTTTTTCCACTATTACCCTCTTAGCGCTCCGAATCTCCACTTGCATTTTCTACAAAAAGAGTGTTTCATAACTGCTCAATCAAAAATATGTTTTATCTCTGTTAACTGAATTTACAGATCAGAAATAAGTTTCACAGAATGCATCTGTGTAGTTTTTATTTGAAGATATTCTTTTTCAAAATGTAGGCCTCTTAGCGCTTAGTATCTCCAATTGCATTTTCTACAGAAAGAGTGTTTCAGAACGGCTCAATCAAAAGTAAGGTTCAACTCTGTTAGTTGAATGCACAGAACAGAAAGAATTTTCACAGAATGCTACTGTGTAGTTTATATTTGAATATATTCCTTTTTCCACTATTACCCTCTTAGCGCTCCGAATGTCCACTTGCATTTTCTAGAGAAAGAGTGTTGAGAACTGCGCAATCAAAAGTATGGTTTAACTCTGTTAGCTTAATGAACATATCAGAAATAAGTTTCACACAATGCTTCTGTGTAGTTTTTATTTGAAGATTTTATTTTTCCCAATAGAGGCCTCTTAGCGCTCAGAATGTCCAATTGCAGTTTCTACAGAAAGAGTGTTTCAGAAAGGCTCAATCAAAAGTAAGGTTCAACTCTGTTAGTTGAATGCACAGAACAGAAAGAAGTTTCATACAATGCTTCTGTGTAGTTTATATTTGAACATATTCTTTTTTCCACTATTACCCACTTAGCGCTACGAATGTCCAGTTGCATTTTCTACAGACAGAGTGTTTCAAAACTGCTCAATCAAAAGTATGGTTTAACTCGGTTAGCTGAATGCTCAGATCAGAAAGAAGTTTCACAGAATGCTTCTGTGTAGTTTATATTTGAATATATTCCTTTTTCCACTACTACGCTCTTAGCGCTCCAAATGTCCAGTTGCATTTTCTACAGAAAGAGTGTTCAGATCTGCTCAATCAAAAGTATGGTTTAACTCTGTTAGCTGAATGCACAGATCAGAAAGAAGTTTCACCGAATGATTCTGTGTAGTTTATATTTGAAGACATTCCTTTTTCCACTATTACCCTCTTAGCGCTCCGAATCTCCACTTGCATTTTCTACAAAAAGAGTGTTTCATAACTGCTCAATCAAAAATATGTTTTATCTCTGTTAACTGAATTTACAGATCAGAAATAAGTTTCACAGAATGCATCTGTGTAGTTTTTATTTGAAGATATTCTTTTTCCCAATGTAGGCCTCTTAGCGCTTAGCATGTCCAATTGCAGTTTCTACAGAAAGAGTGTTTCAGAACGGCTCAATCAAAAGTAAGGTTCAACTCTGTTAGTTGAATGCACAGAACAGAAAGAATTTTCACAGAATGCTACTGTGTAGTTTATATTTGAATATATTCCTTTTTCCCCTATTACCCTCTTAGCGCTCCGAATGTCCACTTGCATTTTCTACAGAAAGAGTGTTCAGAACTGCGCAATCAAAAGTATGGTTTAACTCTGTTAGCTTAATGAACATATCAGAAATAAGTTTCACACAATGCTTCTGTGTAGTTTTTATTTGAAGATATTATTTGTCCCAATATAGGCCTCTTAGCGCTCAGAATGTCCAATTGCAGTTTCTACAGAAAGAGTGTTTCAGAAAGGCTCAATCAAAAGTAAGGTTCAACTCTGTTAGTTGAATGCACAGAACAGAAAGAAGTTTCATACAATGCTTCTGTGTAGTTTATATTTGAACATATTCTTTTTTCCACTATTACCCACTTAGCGCTACGAATGTCCAGTTGCATTTTCTACAGACAGAGTGTTTCAAAACTGCTCAATCAAAAGTATGGTTTAACTCTGTTAGCTAAATGCTCAGATCAGAAAGAAGTTTCACAGAATGCTTCTGTGTAGTTTATATTTGAATATATTCCTTTTTCCACTACTACTCTCTTAGCGCTCCAAATGTCCAGTTGCATTTTCTACAGAAAGAGTGTTCAGATCTGCTCAATCAAAAGTATGGTTTAACTCTGTTAGCTGAATGCACAGATCAGAAAGAAGTTTCACAGAATGATTCTGTGTAGTTTATATTTGGAGACATTCCTTTTTCCACTATTACCCTCTTAGCGCTCCGAATCTCCACTTGCATTTTCTACAAAAAGAGTGTTTCATAACTGCTCAATCAAAAATATGTTTTATCTCTGTTAACTGAATTTACAGATCAGAAATAAGTTTCACAGAATGCATCTGTGTAGTTTTTATTTGAAGATATAATTTTTCCCAATGTTGGCCTCTTAGCGCTTAGCATGTCCAATTGCAGTTTCTACAGAAAGAGTGTTTCAGAACGGCTCAATCAAAAGTAAGGTTCAACTCTGTTAGTTGAATGCACAGAACAGAAAGAATTTTCACAGAATGCTACTGTGTAGTTTAAATTTGAATATATTCCTTTTTCCACTATTACCCTCTTAGCGCTCCGAATGTCCACTTGCATTTTCTACAGAAAGAGTGTTCAGAACTGCGCAATCAAAAGTATGGTTTAACTCTGTTAGCTTAATGAACATATCAGAAGTAAGTTTCACACAATGTTTCTGTGTAGTTTTTATTTGAAGATATTTTTTTTCCCAATACAGGCCTCTTAGCGCTCAGAATGTCCAATTGCAGTTTCTACAGAAAGAGTGTTTCAGAAAGGCTCAATCAAAATAAGGTTCAACTCTGTTAGTTGAATGCACAGAACAGAAAGAAGTTTCATACACTGCTTCTGTGTAGTTTATATTTGAACACATTTTTTTTCCACAATTACCCACTTAGCGCTACGAATGTCCAGTTGCATTTTCTACAGACAGAGTGTTTCAAAACTGCTCAATCAAAAGTATGGTTTAACTCTGTTTGCTGAATGCTCAGATCAGAAAGAAGTTTCACAGAATGCTTCTGTGTAGTTTATATTTGAATATATTCCTTTTTCCACTACTACTCTCTTAGAGCTCCAAATGTCCAGTTGCATTTTCTACAGAAAGAGAGTTCAGATCTGCTCAATCAAAAGTATGGTTTAACTCTGTTAGCTGAATGCACAGATCAGAAAGAAGTTTCACAGAATGATTCTGTGTAGTTTATATTTGGAGACATTCCTTTTTCCACTATTACCCTCTTAGCGCTCCGAATCTCCACTTGCATTTTCTACAGAAAGAGTGTTTCAGAACGGCTCAATCAAAACTAAGGTTCAACTCTTTTAGTTGAACAAACAGAACAGAAAGAAGTTTCACACAATTCTTCTGTGTAGTTTTTATTTGTAGACATTCTTTTTCCCAATATAGGCCTCTTAGCGCTCAGAATGTCCAATTGCAGTTTCTACAGAAAGAGTGTTTCAGAACGGCTCAATCAAAAGTAAGGTTCAACTCTGTTAGTTGAATGCACAGAACAGAAAGAAGTTTCATACAATGCTTCTGTGTAGTTTATATTTGAACATATCCTTTTTTCCACTATTACCCACTTAGCGCTACGAATGTCCAGTTGCATTTTCTACAGACAGAGTGTTTCAAAACTGCTCAATCAAAAGTATGGTTTAACTCTGTTAGCTGAATGCTCAGATCAGAAAGAAGTTTCACAGAATGCTTCTGTGTAGTTTATATTTGAATATATTCCTTTTTCCACTACTACGCTCTTAGCGCTCCAAATGTCCAGTTGCATTTTCTACAGAAATAGTGTTCAGATCTGCTCAATCAAAAGTATGGTTTAACTCTGTTAGCTGAATGCACAGATCAGAAAGAAGTTTCACGGAATGATTCTGTGTAGTTTATATTTGAAGACATTCCTTTTTCCACTATTACCCTCTTAGCGCTCCGAATCTCCACTTGCATTTTCTACAAAAAGAGTGTTTCATAACTGCTCAATCAAAAATATGTTTTATCTCTGTTAACTGAATTTACAGATCAGAAATAAGTTTCACAGAATGCATCTGTGTAGTTTTTATTTGAAGATATTCTTTTTCAAAATGTAGGCCTCTTAGCGCTTAGCATCTCCAATTGCAGTTTCTACAGAAAGAGTGTTTCAGAACGGCTCAATCAAAAGTAAGGTTCAACTCTGTTAGTTGAATGCACAGAACAGAAAGAATTTTCACAGAATGCTACTGTGTAGTTTATATTTGAATATATTCCTTTTTCCACTATTACCCTCTTAGCGCTCCGAATGTCCACTTGCATTTTCTACAGAAAGAGTGTTCAGAACTGCGCAATCAAAAGTATGGTTTAAGTCTGTTAGCTTAATGAACATTTCAGAAATAAGTTTCACACAATGCTTCTGTGTAGTTTTTATTTGAAGATATTATTTTTCCCAATATAGGCCTCTTAGCGCTCAGAATGTCCAATTGCAGTTTCTACAGAAAGAGTGTTTAAGAAAGGCTCAATCAAAAGTAAGGTTCAACTCTGTTAGTTGAATGTACAGAACAGAAAGAAGTTTCATACAATGCTTCTGTGTAGTTTATATTTGAACATATTCTTTTTTCCACTATTACCCACTTAGCGCTACGAATGTCCAGTTGCATTTTCTACAGACAGAGTGTTTCAAAACTGCTCAATCAAAAGTATGGTTTAACTCTGTTTGCTGAATGCTCAGATCAGAAAGAAGTTTCACAGAATGCTTCTGTGTAGTTTATATTTGAATATATTCCTTTTTCCACTACTACTCTCTTAGCGCTCCAAATGTCCAGTTGCATTTTCTACAGAAAGAGAGCTCAGATCTGCTCAATCAAAAGTGTGGTTTAACTCTGTTAGCTGAATGCACAGATCAGAAAGAAGTTTCACGGAATGATTCTGTGTTGTTTATATTTGAAGACATTCCTTTTTCCACTATTACCCTCTTAGCGCTCCGAATCTCCACTTGCATTTTCTACAAAAAGAGTGTTTCATAACTGCTCAATCAAAAATATATTTTATCTCTGTTAACTGAATTTACAGATCAGAAATAAGTTTCACAGAATGCATCTGTGTAGTTTTTATTTGAAGATATTCTTTTTCAAAATGTAGGCCTCTTAGCGCTTAGCATCTCCAATTGCAGTTTCAACAGAAAGAGTGTTTCAGAACGGCTCAATCAAAAGTAAGGTTCAACTCTGTTAGTTGAATGCACAGAACAGAAAGAATTTTCACAGAATGCTACTGTGTAGTTTATATTTGAATATATTCCTTTTTCCACTATTACCCTTTTAGCGCTCCGAATGTCCACTTGCATTTTCTACAGAAAGAGTGTTCAGAACTGCGCAATCAAAAGTATGGTTTAAGTCTGTTAGCTTAATGAACATATCAGAAATAAGTTTCACACAATGCTTCTGTGTAGTTTTTATTTGAAGATATTATTTTTCCCAAAATAGGCCTCTTAGCGCTCAGAATGTCCAATTGCAGTTTCTACAGAAAGAGTGTTTCAGAAAGGCTCAATCAAAAGTAAGGTTCAACTCTGTTAGTTGAATGCACAGAACAGAAAGAAGTTTCATACAATGCTTCTGTGTAGTTTATATTTGAACATATTCTTTTTTCCACTATTACCCACTTAGCGCTACGAATGTCCAGTTGCATTTTCTACAGACAGAGTGTTTCAAAACTGCTCAATCAAAAGTATGGTTTAACTCTGTTTTCTGAATGCTCAGATAAGAAAGAAGTTTCACAGAATGCTTCTGTGTAGTTTATATTTGAATATATTCCTTTTTCCACTACTACTCTCTTAGCGCTCCAAATGTCCAGTTGCATTTTCTACAGAAAGAGTGTTCAGATCTGCTCAATCAAAAGTATGGTTTAACTCTGTTAGCTGAATGCACAGATCAGAAAGAAGTTTCACAGAATGATTCTGTGTAGTTTATATTTGGAGACATTCCTTTTTCCACTATTACCCTCTTAGCGCTCCGAATCTCCACTTGCATTTTCTACAGAAAGAGTGTTTCAGAACGGCTCAATCAAAACTAAGGTTCAACTCTTTTAGTTGAACAAACAGAACAGAAAGAAGTTTCACACAATTCTTCTGTGTAGTTTTTATTTGTAGACATTCTTTTTCCCAATATAGGCCTCTTAGCGCTCAGAATGTCCAATTGCAGTTTCTACAGAAAGAGTGTTTCAGAACGGCTCAATCAAAAGTAAGGTTCAACTCTGTTAGTTGAATGCACAGAACAGAAAGAAGTTTCATACAATGCTTCTGTGTAGTTTATATTTGAACATATTCTTTTTTCCACTATTACCCACTTAGCGCTACGAATGTCCAGTTGCATTTTCTACAGACAGAGTGTTTCAAAACTGCTCAATTAAAAGTATGGTTTAACTCTGTTAGCTGAATGCTCAGATCAGAAAGAAGTTTCACAGAATGCTTCTGTGTAGTTTATATTTGAATATATTCCTTTTTCCACTACTACTCTCTTAGCGCTCCAAATGTCCAGTTGCATTTTCTACAGAAAGAGAGTTCAGATCTGCTCAATCAAAAGTATGGTTTAACTCTGTTAGCTGAATGCACAGATCAGAAAGAAGTTTCACGGAATGATTCTGTGTAGTTTATATTTGAAGACATTCCTTTTTCCACTATTACCCTCTTAGCGCTCCGAATCTCCACTTGCATTTTCTACAAAAAGAGTGTTTCATAACTGCTCAATCAAAAATATGTTTTATCTCTGTTAACTGAATTTACAGATCAGAAATAAGTTTCACAGTATGCATCTGTGTAGTTTTTATTTGAAGATATTCTTTTTCAAAATGTAGGCCTCTTAGCGCTTAGCATCTCCAATTGCAGTTTCTACAGAAAGAGTGTTTCAGAACGGCTCAATCAAAAGTAAGGTTCAACTCTGTTAGTTGAATGCACAGAACAGAAAGAATTTTCACAGAATGCTACTGTGTAGTTTATATTTGAATATATTCCTTTTTCCACTATTACCCTCTTAGCGCTCCGAATGTCCACTTGCATTTTCTACAGAAAGAGTGTTCAGAACTGCGCAATCAAAAGTATGGTTTAAGTCTGTTAGCTTAATGAACATATCAGAAATAAGTTTCACACAATGCTTCTGTGTAGTTTTTATTTGAAGATATTATTTTTCCCAAAATAGGCCTCTTAGCGCTCAGAATGTCCAATTGCAGTTTCTACAGAAAGAGTGTTTCAGAAAGGCTCAATCAAAAGTAAGGTTCAACTCTGTTAGTTGAATGCACAGAACAGAAAGAAGTTTCATACAATGCTTCTGTGTAGTTTATATTTGAACATATTCTTTTTTCCACTATTACCCACTTAGCGCTACGAATGTCCAGTTGCATTTCCTACAGACAGAGTGTTTCAAAACTGCTCAATCAAAAGTATGGTTTAACTCTGTTTGCTGAATGCTCAGATCAGAAAGAAGTTTCACAGAATGCTTCTGTGTAGTTTATATTTGAATATATTCCTTTATCCACTACTACTCTCTTAGCGCTCCAAATGTCCAGTTGCATTTTCTACAGAAAGAGAGTTCAGATCTGCTCAATCAAAAGTATGGTTTAACTCTGTTAGCTGAATGCACAGATCAGAAAGAAGTTTCACAGAATGATTCTGTGTAGTTTATATTTGGAGACATTCCTTTTTCCACTATTACCCTCTTAGCGCTCCGAACCTCCACTTGCATTTTCTACACAAAGAGTGTTTCAGAACGGCTCAATCAAAACTAAAGTTCAACTCTTTTAGTTGAACAAACAGAACAGAAAGAAGTTTCACACAATTCTTCTGTGTAGTTTTTATTTGTAGACATTCTTTTTCCCAATATAGGCCTCTTAGTGCTCAGAATGTCCAATTGCAGTTTCTACAGAAAGAGTGTTTCAGAACGGCTCAATCAAAAGTAAGGTTCAACTCTGTTAGTTGAATGCACAGAACAGAAAGAAGTTTCATACAATGCTTCTGTGTAGTTTATATTTGAACATATTCTTTTTTCCACTATTACCCACTTAGCGCTACGAATGTCCAGTTGCATTTTCTACAGACAGAGTGTTTCAAAACTGCTCAATCAAAAGTATGGTTTAACTCTGTTAGCTGAATGCTCAGATCAGAAAGAAGTTTCACAGAATGATTCTGTGTAGTTTATATTTGAATACATTCCTTTTTCCACTACTACGATCTTAGCGCTCCAAATGTCCAGTTGCATTTTCTACAGAAAGAGTGTTCAGATCTGCTCAATCAAAAGTATGGTTTAACTCTGTTAGCGGAATGCACAGATCAGAAAGAAGTTTCACCGAATGATTCTGTGTAGTTTATATTTGAAGACATTCCTTTTTCCACTATTACCCTCTTAGCGCTCCGAATCTCCACTTGCATTTTCTACAAAAAGAGTGTTTCATAACTGCTCAATCAAAAATGTGTTTTATCTCTGTTAACTGAATTTACAGATCAGAAATAAGTTTCACAGAATGCATCTGTGTAGTTTTTATTTGAAGATATTCTTTTTCAAAATGTAGGCCTCTTAGCGCTTAGCATCTCCAATTGCAGTTTCTACAGAAAGAGTGTTTCAGAACGGCTCAATCAAAAGTAAGGTTCAACTCTGTTAGTTGAATGCACAGAACAGAAAGAATTTTCACAGAATGCTACTGTGTAGTTTATATTTGAATATATTCCTTTTTCCACTATTACCCTCTTAGCGCTCCGAATGTCCACTTGCATTTTCTACAGAAAGAGTGTTCAGAACTGCGCAATCAAAAGTATGGTTTAACTCTGTTAGCTTAATGAACATATCAGAAATAAGTTTCACACAATGCTTCTGTGTAGTTTTTATTTGAAGATATTATTTTTCCCAATATAGGCCTCTTAGCGCTCAGAATGTCCAATTGCAGTTTCTACAGAAAGAGTGTTTCAGAAAGGCTCAATCAAAAGTAAGGTTCAACTCTGTTAGTTGAACGCACAGAACAGAAAGAAGTTTCATACAATGATTCTGTGTAGTTTATATTTCAACATATTCTTTTTTCCACTATTACCCACTTAGCGCTACGAATGTCCAGTTGCATTTTCTACAGACAGAGTGTTTCAAAACTGCTCAATCAAAAGTATGGTTTAACTCTGTTAGCAGAATGCTCAGATCAGAAAGAAGTTTCACAGAATGCTTCTGTGTAGTTTATATTTGAATATATTCCTTTTTCCACTACTACTCTCTTAGCGCTCCAAATGTCCAGTTGCATTTTCTACAGAAAGAGAGCTCAGATCTGCTCAATCAAAAGTGTGGTTTAACTCTGTTAGCTGAATGCACAGATCAGAAAGAAGTTTCACGGAATGATTCTGTGTTGTTTATATTTGAAGACATTCCTTTTTCCACTATTACCCTCTTAGCGCTCCGAATCTCCACTTGCATTTTCTACAAAAAGAGTGTTTCATAACTGCTCAATCAAAAATATATTTTATCTCTGTTAACTGAATTTACAGATCAGAAATAAGTTTCACAGAATGCATCTGTGTAGTTTTTATTTGAAGATATTTTTTTTCAAAATGTAGGCCTCTTAGCGCTTAGCATCTCCAATTGCAGTTTCAACAGAAAGAGTGTTTCAGAACGGCTCAATCAAAAGTAAGGTTCAACTCTGTTAGTTGAATGCACAGAACAGAAAGAATTTTCACAGAATGCTACTGTGTAGTTTATATTTGAATATATTCCTTTTTCCACTATTACCCTCTTAGCGCTCCGAATGTCCACTTGCATTTTCTACAGAAAGAGTGTTCAGAACTGCGCAATCAAAAGTATGGTTTAAGTCTGTTAGCTTAATGAACATATCAGAAATAAGTTTCACACAATGCTTCTGTGTAGTTTTTATTTGAAGATATTATTTTTCCCAAAATAGGCCTCTTAGCGCTCAGAATGTCCAATTGCAGTTTCTACAGAAAGAGTGTTTCAGAAAGGCTCAATCAAAAGTAAGGTTCAACTCTGTTAGTTGAATGCACAGAACAGAAAGAAGTTTCATACAATGCTTCTTTGTAGTTTATATTTGAACATATTCTTTTTTCCACTATTACCCACTTAGCGCTACGAATGTCCAGTTGCATTTTCTACAGACAGAGTGTTTCAAAACTGCTCAATCAAAATTATGGTTTAACTCTGTTTTCTGAATGCTCAGATCAGAAAGAAGTTTCACAGAATGCTTCTGTGTAGTTTATATTTGAATATATTCCTTTTTCCACTACTACTCTCTTAGCGCTCCAAATGTCCAGTTGCATTTTCTACAGAAAGAGTGTTCAGATCTGCTCAATCAAAAGTATGGTTTAACTCTGTTAGCTGAATGCACAGATCAGAAAGAAGTTTCACAGAATGATTCTGTGTAGTTTATATTTGGAGACATTCCTTTTTCCACTATTACCCTCTTAGCGCTCCGAATCTCCACTTGCATTTTCTACAGAAAGAGTGTTTCAGAACGGCTCAATCAAAACTAAGGTTCAACTCTTTTAGTTGAACAAACAGAACAGAAAGAAGTTTCACACAATTCTTCTGTGTAGTTTTTATTTGTAGACATTCTTTTTCCCAATATAGGCCTCTTAGCGCTCAGAATGTCCAATTGCAGTTTCTACAGAAAGAGTGTTTCAGAACGGCTCAATCAAAAGTAAGGTTCAACTCTGTTAGTTGAATGCACAGAACAGAAAGAAGTTTCATACAATGCTTCTGTGTAGTTTATATTTGAACATATTCTTTTTTCCACTATTACCCACTTAGCGCTACGAATGTCCAGTTGCATTTTCTACAGACAGAGTGTTTCAAAACTGCTCAATTAAAAGTATGGTTTAACTCTGTTAGCTGAATGCTCAGATCAGAAAGAAGTTTCACAGAATGCTTCTGTGTAGTTTATATTTGAATATATTCCTTTTTCCACTACTACTCTCTTAGCGCTCCAAATGTCCAGTTGCATTTTCTACAGAAAGAGAGTTCAGATCTGCTCAATCAAAAGTATGGTTTAACTCTGTTAGCTGAATGCACAGATCAGAAAGAAGTTTCACGGAATGATTCTGTGTAGTTTATATTTGAAGACATTCCTTTTTCCACTATTACCCTCTTAGCGCTCCGAATCTCCACTTGCATTTTCTACAAAAAGAGTGTTTCATAACTGCTCAATCAAAAATATGTTTTATCTCTGTTAACTGAATTTACAGATCAGAAATAAGTTTCACAGAATGCATCTGTGTAGTTTTTATTTGAAGATATTCTTTTTCAAAATGTAGGCCTCTTAGCGCTTAGCATCTCCAATTGCAGTTTCTACCGAAAGAGTGTTTCAGAACGGCTCAATCAAAAGTAAGGTTCAACTCTGTTAGTTGAATGCACAGAACAGAAAGAATTTTCACAGAATGCTACTGTGTAGTTTATATTTGAATATATTCCTTTTTCCACTATTACCCTCTTAGCGCTCCGAATGTCCACTTGCATTTTCTACAGAAAGAGTGTTCAGAATTGTGCAATCAAAAGTATGGTTTAACTCTGTTAGCTTAATGAACATATCAGAAATAAGTTTCACACAATGCTTCTGTGTAGTTTTTATTTGAAGATATTATTTTTCCCAATATAGGCCTCTTAGCGCTCAGAATGTCCAATTGCAGTTTCTACAGAAAGAGTGTTTCAGAAAGGCTCAATCAAAAGTAAGGTTCAACTCTGTTAGTTGAACGCACAGAACAGAAAGAAGTTTCATACAATGCTTCTGTGTAGTTTATATTTGAACATATTCTTTTTTCCACTATTACCCACTTAGCGCTACGAATGTCCAGTTGCATTTTCTACAGACAGAGTGTTTCAAAACTGCTCAATCAAAAGTATGGTTTAACTCTGTTAGCTGAATGCTCAGATCAGAAAGAAGTTTCACAGAATGCTTCTGTGTAGTTTATATTTGAATATATTCCTTTTTCCACTACTACTCTCTTAGCGCTCCAAATGTCCAGTTGCATTTTCTACAGAAAGAGAGTTCAGATCTGCTCAATCAAAAGTATGGTTTAACTCTGTTAGCTGAATGCACAGATCAGAAAGAAGTTTCACCGAATGATTCTGTGTAGTTTATATTTGGAGACATTCCTTTTTCCACTATTACCCTCTTAGCGCTCCGAATCTCCACTTGCATTTTCTACAGAAAGAGTGTTTCAGAAAGGCTCAATCAAAACTAAGGTTCAACTCTTTTAGTTGAACAAACAGAACAGAAAGAAGTTTCACACAATTCTTCTGTGTAGTTTTTATTTGTAGACATTCTTTTTCCCAATATAGGCCTCTTAGCGCTCAGAATGTCCAATTGCAGTTTCTACAGAAAGAGTGTTTCAGAACGGCTCAATCAAAAGTAAGGTTCAACTCTGTTAGTTGAATGCACAGAACAGAAAGAAGTTTCATACAATGCTTCTGTGTAGTTTATATTTGAACATATTCTTTTTTCCACTATTACCCACTTAGCGCTACGAATGTCCACTTGCATTTTCTACAGACAGAGTGTTTCAAAACTGCTCAATCAAAAGTATGGTTTAACTCTGTTAGCTGAATGCTCAGATCAGAAAGAAGTTTCACAGAATGCTTCTGTGTAGTTTATATTTGAATATATTCCTTTTTCCACTACTACGCTCTTAGCGCTCCAAATGTCCAGTTGCATTTTCTACAGAAAGAGTGTTCAGATCTGCTCAATCAAAAGTATGGTTTAACTCTGTTAGCTGAATGCACAGATCAGAAAGAAGTTTCACCGAATGATTCTGTGTAGTTTATATTTGAAGACATTCCTTTTTCCACTATTACCCTCTTAGCGCTCCGAATCTCCACTTGCATTTTCTACAAGAAGAGTGTTTCATAACTGCTCAATCAAAAATATGTTTTATCTCTGTTAACTGAATTTACAGATCAGAAATAAGTTTCACAGAATGCATCTGTGTAGTTTTTATTTGATGATATTCTTTTTCAAAATGTAGGCCTCTTAGCGCTTAGCATGTCCAATTGCAGTTTCTACAGAAAGAGTGTTTCAGAACGGCTCAATCAAAAGTAAGGTTCAACTCTGTTAGTTGAATGCACAGAACAGAAAGAATTTTCACAGAATGCTACTGTGTAGTTTATATTTGAATATATTCCTTTTTCCACTATTACCCTCTTAGCGCTCCGAATGTACACTTGCATTTTCTACAGAAAGAGTGTTCAGAACTGCGCAATCAAAAGTATGGTTTAACTCTGTTAGCTTAATGAACATATCAGAAATAAGTTTCACACAATGCTTCTGTGTAGTTTTTATTTGAAGATATTATTTTTCCCAATATAGGCCTCTTAGCGCTCAGAATGTCCAATTGCAGTTTCTACAGAAAGAGTGTTTCAGAAAGGCTCAATCAAAAGTAAGGTTCAACTCTGTTAGTTGAATGCACAGAACAGAAAGAAGTTTCATACAATGCTTCTGTGTAGTTTATATTTGAACATATTCTTTTTTCCTCTATTACCCACTTAGCGCTACGAATGTCCAGTTGCATTTTCTACAGACAGAGTGTTTCAAAACTGCTCAATCAAAAGTATGGTTTAACTCTGTTAGCTGAATGCCCAGATCAGAAAGAAGTTTCACAGAATGCTTCTGTGTAGTTTATATTTGAATATATTCCTTTTTCCACTACTACTCTCTTAGCGCTCCAAATGTCCAGTTGCATTTTCTACAGAAAGAGAGTTCAGATCTGCTCAATCAAAAGTATGGTTTAACTCTGTTAGCTGAATGCACAGATCAGAAGGAAGTTTCACCGAATGATTCTGTGTAGTTTATATTTGGAGACATTCCTTTTTCCACTATTACCCTCTTAGCGCTCCGAATCTCCACTTGCATTTTCTACAGAAAGAGTGTTTCAGAACGGCTGAATCAAAACTAAGGTTCAACTCTTTTAGTTGAACAAACAGAGCAGAAAGAAGTTTCACACAATTCTTCTGTGTAGTTTTTATTTGTAGACATTCTTTTTCCCAATATAGGCCTCTTAGCGCTCAGAATGTCCAATTGCAGTTTCTACAGAAAGAGTGTTTCAGAACGGCTCAATCAAAAGTAAGGTTCAACTCTGTTAGTTGAATGCACAGAACAGAAAGAAGTTTCATACAATGCTTCTGTGTAGTTTATATTTGAACATATTCTTTTTTCCACTATTACCCACTTAGCGCTACGAATGTCCAGTTGCATTTTCTACAGACAGAGTGTTTCAAAACTGCTCAATCAAAAGTATGGTTTAACTCTGTTAGCTGAATGCTCAGATCAGAAAGAAGTTTCACAGAATGCTTCTGTGTAGTTTATATTTGAATATATTCCTTTTTCCACTACTACGCTCTTAGCGCTCCAAATGTCCAGTTGCATTTTCTACAGAAATAGTGTTCAGATCTGCTCAATCAAAAGTATGGTTTAACTCTGTTAGCTGAATGCACAGATCAGAAAGAAGTTTCACCGAATGATTCTGTGTAGGTTATATTTGAAGACATTCCTTTATCCACTATTACCCTCTTAGCGCTCCGAATCTCCACTTGCATTTTCTACAAAAAGAGTGTTTCATAACTGCTCAATCAAAAATATGTTTTATCTCTGTTAACTGAATTTACAGATCAGAAATATGTTTCACAGAATGCATCTGTGTAGTTTTTATTTGAAGATATTCTTTTTCCCAATGTAGGCCTCTTAGCGCTTAGCATGTCCAGTTGCAGTTTCTACAGAAAGAGTGTTTCAGAACGGCTCAATCAAAAGTAAGGTTCAACTCTGTTAGTTGAATGCACAGAACAGAAAGAATTTTCACAGAATGCTACTGTGTAGTTTATATTTGAATATATTCCTTTTTCCACTATTACCCTCTTAGCGCTAAGAATGTCCACTTGCATTTTCTACAGAAAGAGTGTTCAGAACTGCGCAATCAAAAGTATGGTTTAACTCTGTTAGCTTAATGAACATATCAGAAATAAGTTTCACACAATGCTTCTGTGTAGTTTTTATTTGAAGATATTATTTTTCCCAATATAGGCCTCTTAGCGCTCAGAATGTCCAATTGCAGTTTCTACAGAAAGAGTGTTTCAGAAAGGCTCAATCAAAAGTAAGGTTCAACTCTGTTAGTTGAATGCACAGAACAGAAAGAAGTTTCATACAATGCTTCTGTGTAGTTTATATTTGAACATATTCTTTTTTCCACTATTACCCACTTAGCGCTACGAATGTCCAGTTGCATTTTCTACAGACAGAGTGTTTCAAAACTGCTCAATCAAAAGTATGGTTTAACTCTGTTAGCTGAATGCCCAGATCAGAAAGAAGTTTCACAGAATGCTTCTGTGTAGTTTATATTTGAATATATTCCTTTTTCCACTACTACTCTCTTAGCGCTCCAAATGTCCAGTTGCATTTTCTACAGAAAGAGAGTTCAGATCTGCTCAATCAAAAGTATGGTTTAACTCTGTTAGCTGAATGCACAGATCAGAAGGAAGTTTCACCGAATGATTCTGTGTAGTTTATATTTGGAGACATTCCTTTTTCCACTATTACCCTCTTAGCGCTCCGAATCTCCACTTGCATTTTCTACAGAAAGAGTGTTTCAGAACGGCTCAATCAAAACTAAGGTTCAACTCTTTTAGTTGAACAAACAGAGCAGAAAGAAGTTTCACACAATTCTTCTGTGTAGTTTTTATTTGTAGACATTCTTTTTCCCAATATAGGCCTCTTAGCGCTCAGAATGTGCAATTGCAGTTTCTACAGAAAGAGTGTTTCAGAACGGCTCAATCAAAAGTAAGGTTCAACTCTGTTAGTTGAATGCACAGAACAGAAAGAAGTTTCATACAATGCTTCTGTGTAGTTTATATTTGAACATATTCTTTTTTCCACTATTACCCACTTAGCGCTACGAATGTCCAGTTGCATTTTCTACAGACAGAGTGTTTCAAAACTGCTCAATCAAAAGTATGGTTTAACTCTGTTAGCTGAATGCTCAGATCAGAAAGAAGTTTCACAGAATGCTTCTGTGTAGTTTATATTTGAATATATTCCTTTTTCCACTACTACGCTCTTAGCGCTCCAAATGTCCAGTTGCATTTTCTACAGAAATAGTGTTCAGATCTGCTCAATCAAAAGTATGGTTTAACTCTGTTAGCTGAATGCACAGATCAGAAAGAAGTTTCACCGAATGATTCTGTGTAGTTTATATTTGAAGACATTCCTTTTTCCACTATTACCCTCTTAGCGCTCCGAATCTCCACTTGCATTTTCTACAAAAAGAGTGTTTCATAACTGCTCAATCAAAAATATGTTTTATCTCTGTTAACTGAATTTACAGATCAGAAATAAGTTTCACAGAATGCATCTGTGTAGTTTTTATTTGAAGATATTCTTTTTCCCAATGTAGGCCTCTTAGCGCTTAGCATGTCCAATTGCAGTTTCTACAGAAAGAGTGTTTCAGAACGGCTCAATCAAAAGTAAGGTTCAACTCTGTTAGTTGAATGCACAGAACAGAAAGTATTTTCACAGAATGCTACTGTGTAGTTTATATTTGAATATATTCCTTTTTCCACTATTACCCTCTTAGCGCTAAGAATGTCCACTTGCATTTTCTACAGAAAGAGTGTTCAGAACTGCGCAATCAAAAGTATGGTTTAACTCTGTTAGCTTAATGAACATATCAGAAATAAGTTTCACACAATGCTTCTGTGTAGTTTTTATTTGAAGATATTATTTTTCCCAATATAGGCCTCTTAGCGCTCAGAATGTCCAATTGCAGTTTCTACAGAAAGAGTGTTTCAGAAAGGCTCAATCAAAAGTAAGGTTCAACTCTGTTAGTTGAATGCACAGAACAGAAAGTAGTTTCATACAATGCTTCTGTGTAGTTTATATTTGAACATATTCTTTTTTCCACTATTACCCACTTAGCGCTATGAATGTCCAGTTGCATTTTCTACAGACAGAGTGTTTCAAAACTGCTCAATCAAAAATATGGTTTAACTCTGTTAGCTGAATGCTCAGATCAGAAAGAAGTTTCACAGAATGCTTCTGTGTAGTTTATATTTGAATATATTCCTTTTTCCACTACTACTCTCTTAGCGCTCCAAATGTCCAGTTGCATTTTCTACAGAAAGAGAGTTCAGATCTGCTCAATCAAAAGTATGGTTTAACTCTGTTAGCTGAATGCACAGATCAGAAAGAAGTTTCACCGAATGATTCTGTGTAGTTTATATTTGGAGACATTCCTTTTTCCACTATTACCCTCTTAGCGCTCCGAATCTCCACTTGCATTTTCTACAGAAAGAGTGTTTCAGAACGGCTCAATCAAAACTAAGGTTCAACTCTTTTAGTTGAACAAACAGAACAGAAAGAAGTTTCACACAATTCTTCTGTGTAGTTTTTATTTGTAGACATTCTTTTTCCCAATATAGGCCTCTTAGCGCTCAGAATGTCCAATTGCAGTTTCTACAGAAAGAGTGTTTCAGAACGGCTCAATCAAAAGTAAGGTTCAACTCTGTTAGTTGAATGCACAGAACAGAAAGAAGTTTCATACAATGCTTCTGTGTAGTTTATATTTGAACATATTCTTTTTTCCACTATTACCCACTTAGCGCTACGAATGTCCAGTTGCATTTTCTACAGACAGAGTGTTTCAAAACTGCTCAATCAAAAGTATGGTTTAACTCTGTTAGCTGAATGCTCAGATCAGAAAGAAGTTTCACAGAATGCTTCTGTGTAGTTTCTATTTGAATATATTCCTTTTTCCACTACTACGCTCTTAGCGCTCCAAATGTCCAGTTGCATTTTCTACAGAAATAGTGTTCAGATCTGCTCAATCAAAAGTATGGTTTAACTCTGTTAGCTGAATGCACAGATCAGAAAGAAGTTTCACCGAATGATTCTGTGTAGTTTATATTTGAAGACATTCCTTTTTCCACTATTACCGACTTAGCGCTCCGAATCTCCACTTGCATTTTCTACAAAAAGAGTGTTTCATAACTGCTCAATCAAAAATATGTTTTATCTCTGTTAACTGAATTTACAGATCAGAAATAAGTTTCACAGAATGCATCTGTGTAGTTTTTATTTGAAGATATTCTTTTTCCCAATGTAGGCCTCTTAGCGCTTAGCATGTCCAGTTGCAGTTTCTACAGAAAGAGTGTTTCAGAACGGCTCAATCAAAAGTAAGGTTCAACTCAGTTAGTTGAATGCACAGAACAGAAAGAATTTTCACAGAATGCTACTGTGTAGTTTATATTTGAATATATTCCTTTTTCCACTATTACCCTCTTAGCGCTCCGAATGTCCACTTGCATTTTCTACAGAAAGAGTGTTCAGAACTGCGCAATCAAAAGTATGGTTTAACTCTGTTAGCTTAATGAACATATCAGAAATAAGTTTCACACAATGCTTCTGTGTAGTTTTTATTTGAAGATATTATTTTTCCCAATATAGGCCTCTTAGCGCTCAGAATGTCCAATTGCTGTTTCTACAGAAAGAGTGTTTCAGAAAGGCTCAATCAAAAGTAAGGTTCAACTCTGTTAGTTCAATGCACAGAACAGAAAGAAGTTTCATACAATGCTTCTGTGTAGTTTATATTTGAACATATTCTTTTTTCCACTATTACCCACTTAGCGCTATGAATGTCCAGTTGCATTTTCTACAGACAGAGTGTTTCAAAACTGCTCAATCAAAAGTATGGTTTAACTCTGTTAGCTGAATGCCCAGATCAGAAAGAAGTTTCACAGAATGCTTCTGTGTAGTTTATATTTGAATATATTCCTTTTTCCACTACTACTCTCTTAGCGCTCCAAATGTCCAGTTGCATTTTCTACAGAAAGAGAGTTCAGATCTGCTCAATCAAAAGTATGGTTTAACTCTGTTAGCTGAATGCACAGATCATAAAGAAGTTTCACCGAATGATTCTGTGTAGTTTATATTTGGAGACATTCCTTTTTCCACTATTACCCTCTTAGCGCTCCGAATCTCCACTTGCATTTTCTACAGAAAGAGTGTTTCAGAACGGCTCAATCAAAACTAAGGTTCAACTCTTTTAGTTGAACAAACAGAACAGAAAGAAGTTTCACACAATTCTTCTGTGTAGTTTTTATTTGTAGACATTCTTTTTCCCAATATAGGCCTCTTAGCGCTCAGAATGTCCAATTGCAGTTTCTACAGAAAGAGTGTTTCAGAACGGCTCAATCAAAAGTAAGGTTCAACTCTGTTATTTGAATGCACAGAACAGAAAGAAGTTTCATACAATGCTTCTGTGTAGTTTATATTTGAACATATTCTTTTTTCCACTATTACCCACTTAGCACTACGAATGTCCAGTTGCATTTTCTACAGACAGAGTGTTTCAAAACTGCTCAATCAAAAGTATGGTTTAACTCTGTTAGCTGAATGCTCAGATCAGAAAGAAGTTTCACAGAATGCTTCTGTGTAGTTTATATTTGAATATATTCCTTTTTCCACTACTACGCTCTTAGCGCTCCAAATGTCCAGTTGCATTTTCTACAGAAAGAGTGTTCAGATCTGCTCAATCAAAAGTATGGTTTAACTCTGTTAGCTGAATGCACAGATCAGAAAGAAGTTTCACCGAATGATTCTGTGTAGTTTATATTTAAAGACATTCCTTTTTCCACTATTACCCTCTTAGCGCTCCGAATCTCCACTTGCATTTTCTACAAAAAGAGTGTTTCATAACTGCTCAATCAAAAATATGTTTTATCTCTGTTAACTGAATTTACAGATCAGAAATAAGTTTCACAGAATGCATCTGTGTAGTTTTTATTTGAAGATATTCTTTTTCAAAATGTAGGCCTCTTAGCGCTTAGCATGTCCAATTGCAGTTTCTACAGAAAGAGTGTTTCAGAACGGCTCAATCAAAAGTAAGGTTCAACTCTGTTAGTTGAATGCACAGAACAGAAAAAATTTTCACATAATGCTACTGTGTAGTTTATATTTGAATATATTCCTTTTTCCACTATTACCCTCATAGCGCTCCGAATGTCCACTTGCATTTTCTACAGAAAGAGTGTTCAGAACTGCGCAATCAAAAGTATGGTTTAACTCTGTTAGCTTAATGAACATATCAGAAATAAGTTTCACACAATGCTTCTGTGTAGTTTTTATTTGAAGATATTTTTTTTCCCAATATAGGCCTCTTAGCGCTCAGAATGTCCAATTGCAGTTTCAACAGAAAGAGTGTTTCAGAAAGGCTCAATCAAATGTAAGGTTCAACTCTGTTAGTTGAATGCACAGAACAGAAAGAAGTTTCATACAATGCTTCTGTGTAGTTCATATTTGAACATATTCTTTTTTCCACTATTACCCACTTAGCGCTACGAATGTCCAGTTGCATTTTCTACAGACAGAGTGTTTCAAAACTGCTCAATCAAAAGTATGGTTTAACTCTGTTAGCTGAATGCTCAGATCAGAAAGAAGTTTCACAGAATGCTTCTGTGTAGTTTATATTTGAATATATTCCTTTTTCCACTACTACGCTCTTAGCGCTCCAAATGTCCAGTTGCATTTTCTACAGAAATAGTGTTCAGATCTGCTCAATCAAAAGTATGGTTTAACTCTGTTAGCTGAATGCACAGATCAGAAAGAAGTTTCACCGAATGATTCTGTGTAGTTTATATTTGAAGACATTCCTTTTTCCACTATTACCCTCTTAGCGCTCCGAATCTCCACTTGCATTTTCTACAAAGGAGTGTTTCATAACTGCTCAATCAAAAATATGTTTTATCTCTTTTAACTGAATTTACAGATCAGAAATAAGTTTCACAGAATGCATCTGTGTAGTGTTTATTTGAAGATATTCTTTTTCCCAATGTAGGCCTCTTAGCTCTTAGCATGTCCAATTGCAGTTTCTACAGAAAGAGTGTTTCAGAATGGCTCAATCAAAAGTAAGGTTCAACTCTGTTAGTTGAATGCACAGAACAGAAAGAATTTTCACAGAATGCTACTGTGTAGTTTATATTTGAATATATTCCTTTTTCCACTGTTAGCCTCTTAGCGCTCCGAATGTCCACTTGCATTTTCTACAGAAAGAGTGTTCAGAACTGCGCAATCAAAAGTATGGTTTAACTCTGTTAGCTTAATGAACATATCAGAAATAAGTTTCACACAATGCTTCTGTGTAGTTTTTATTTGAAGATATTATTTTTCCCAATATGGGCCTCTTAGCGCTCAGAATCTCCAATTGCAGTTTCTACAGAAAGAGTGTTTCAGAAAGGCTCAATCAAAAGTAAGGGTCAACTCTGTTAGTTGAATGCACAGAACAGAAAGTAGTTTTATACAATGCTTCTGTGTAGTTTATATTTGAACATATTCTTTTTTCCACTATTACCCACTTAGCGCTATGAATGTCCAGTTGCATTTTCTACAGACAGAGTGTTTCAAAACTGCTCAATCAAAAGTATGGTTTAACTCTGTTAGCTGAATGCTCAGATCAGAAAGAAGTTTCACAGAATGCTTCTGTGTAGTTTATATTTGAATATATTCCTTTTTCCACTACTACTCTCTTAGCGCTCCAAATGTCCAGTTGCATTTTCTACAGAAAGAGAGTTCAGATCTGCTCAATCAAAAGTATGGTTTAACTCTGTTAGCTGAATGCACAGATCAGAAAGAAGTTTCACCGAATGATTCTGTGTAGTTTATATTTGGAGACATTCCTTTTTCCACTATTACCCTCTTAGCGCTCCGAATCTCCACTTGCATTTTCTACAGAAAGAGTGTTTCAGAACGGCTCAATCAAAACTAAGGTTCAACTCTTTTAGTTGAACAAACAGAACAGAAAGAAGTTTCACACAATTCTTCTGTGTAGTTTTTATTTGTAGACATTCTTTTTCCCAATATAGGCCTCTTAGCGCTCAGAATGTCCAATTGCAGTTTCTACAGAAAGAGTGTTTCAGAACGGCTCAATCAAAAGTAAGGTTCAACTCTGTTATTTGAATGCACAGAACAGAAAGAAGTTTCATACAATGCTTCTGTGTAGTTTATATTTGAACATATTCTTTTTTCCACTATTACCCACTTAGCACTACGAATGTCCAGTTGCATTTTCTACAGACAGAGTGTTTCAAAACTGCTCAATCAAAAGTATGGTTTAACTCTGTTAGCTGAATGCTCAGATCAGAAAGAAGTTTCACAGAATGCTTCTGTGTAGTTTATATTTGAATATATTCCTTTTTCCACTACTACGCTCTTAGCGCTCCAAATGTCCAGTTGCATTTTCTACAGAAAGAGTGTTCAGATCTGCTCAATCAAAAGTATGGTTTAACTCTGTTAGCTGAATGCACAGATCAGAAAGAAGTTTCACCGAATGATTCTGTGTAGTTTATATTTAAAGACATTCCTTTTTCCACTATTACCCTCTTAGCGCTCCGAATCTCCACTTGCATTTTCTACAAAAAGAGTGTTTCATAACTGCTCAATCAAAAATATGTTTTATCTCTGTTAACTGAATTTACAGATCAGAAATAAGTTTCACAGAATGCATCTGTGTAGTTTTTATTTGAAGATATTCTTTTTCAAAATGTAGGCCTCTTAGCGCTTAGCATGTCCAATTGCAGTTTCTACAGAAAGAGTGTTTCAGAACGGCTCAATCAAAAGTAAGGTTCAACTCTGTTAGTTGAATGCACAGAACAGAAAAAATTTTCACATAATGCTACTGTGTAGTTTATATTTGAATATATTCCTTTTTCCACTATTACCCTCATAGCGCTCCGAATGTCCACTTGCATTTTCTACAGAAAGAGTGTTCAGAACTGCGCAATCAAAAGTATGGTTTAACTCTGTTAGCTTAATGAACATATCAGAAATAAGTTTCACACAATGCTTCTGTGTAGTTTTTATTTGAAGATATTTTTTTTCCCAATATAGGCCTCTTAGCGCTCAGAATGTCCAATTGCAGTTTCAACAGAAAGAGTGTTTCAGAAAGGCTCAATCAAAAGTAAGGTTCAACTCTGTTAGTTGAATGCACAGAACAGAAAGAAGTTTCATACAATGCTTCTGTGTAGTTCATATTTGAACATATTCTTTTTTCCACTATTACCCACTTAGCGCTACGAATGTCCAGTTGCATTTTCTACAGACAGAGTGTTTCAAAACTGCTCAATCAAAAGTATGGTTTAACTCTGTTAGCTGAATGCTCAGATCAGAAAGAAGTTTCACAGAATGCTTCTGTGTAGTTTATATTTGAATATATTCCTTTTTCCACTACTACGCTCTTAGCGCTCCAAATGTCCAGTTGCATTTTCTACAGAAATAGTGTTCAGATCTGCTCAATCAAAAGTATGGTTTAACTCTGTTAGCTGAATGCACAGATCAGAAAGAAGTTTCACCGAATGATTCTGTGTAGTTTATATTTGAAGACATTCCTTTTTCCACTATTACCCTCTTAGCGCTCCGAATCTCCACTTGCATTTTCTACAAAGGAGTGTTTCATAACTGCTCAATCAAAAATATGTTTTATCTCTTTTAACTGAATTTACAGATCAGAAATAAGTTTCACAGAATGCATCTGTGTAGTGTTTATTTGAAGATATTCTTTTTCCCAATGTAGGCCTCTTAGCTCTTAGCATGTCCAATTGCAGTTTCTACAGAAAGAGTGTTTCAGAATGGCTCAATCAAAAGTAAGGTTCAACTCTGTTAGTTGAATGCACAGAACAGAAAGAATTTTCACAGAATGCTACTGTGTAGTTTATATTTGAATATATTCCTTTTTCCACTGTTAGCCTCTTAGCGCTCCGAATGTCCACTTGCATTTTCTACAGAAAGAGTGTTCAGAACTGCGCAATCAAAAGTATGGTTTAACTCTGTTAGCTTAATGAACATATCAGAAATAAGTTTCACACAATGCTTCTGTGTAGTTTTTATTTGAAGATATTATTTTTCCCAATATGGGCCTCTTAGCGCTCAGAATCTCCAATTGCAGTTTCTACAGAAAGAGTGTTTCAGAAAGGCTCAATCAAAAGTAAGGGTCAACTCTGTTAGTTGAATGCACAGAACAGAAAGTAGTTTTATACAATGCTTCTGTGTAGTTTATATTTGAACATATTCTTTTTTCCACTATTACCCACTTAGCGCTATGAATGTCCAGTTGCATTTTCTACAGACAGAGTGTTTCAAAACTGCTCAATCAAAAGTATGGTTTAACTCTGTTAGCTGAATGCTCAGATCAGAAAGAAGTTTCACAGAATGCTTCTGTGTAGTTTATATTTGAATATATTCCTTTTTCCACTACTACTCTCTTAGCGCTCCAAATGTCCAGTTGCATTTTCTACAGAAAGAGAGTTCAGATCTGCTCAATCAAAAGTATGGTTTAACTCTGTTAGCTGAATGCACAGATCATAAAGAAGTTTCACCGAATGATTCTGTGTAGTTTATATTTGGAGACATTCCTTTTTCCACTATTACCCTCTTAGCGCTCCGAATCTCCACTTGCATTTTCTACAGAAAGAGTGTTTCAGAACGGCTCAATCAAAACTAAGGTTCAACTCTTTTAGTTGAACAAACAGAACAGAAAGAAGTTTCACACAATTCTTCTGTGTAGTTTTTATTTGTAGACATTCTTTTTCCCAATATAGGCCTCTTAGCGCTCAGAATGTCCAATTGCAGTTTCTACAGAAAGAGTGTTTCAGAACGGCTCAATCAAAAGTAAGGTTCAACTCTGTTATTTGAATGCACAGAACAGAAAGAAGTTTCATACAATGCTTCTGTGTAGTTTATATTTGAACATATTCTTTTTTCCACTATTACCCACTTAGCACTACGAATGTCCAGTTGCATTTTCTACAGACAGAGTGTTTCAAAACTGCTCAATCAAAAGTATGGTTTAACTCTGTTAGCTGAATGCTCAGATCAGAAAGAAGTTTCACAGAATGCTTCTGTGTAGTTTATATTTGAATATATTCCTTTTTCCACTACTACGCTCTTAGCGCTCCAAATGTCCAGTTGCATTTTCTACAGAAAGAGTGTTCAGATCTGCTCAATCAAAAGTATGGTTTAACTCTGTTAGCTGAATGCACAGATCAGAAAGAAGTTTCACCGAATGATTCTGTGTAGTTTATATTTAAAGACATTCCTTTTTCCACTATTACCCTCTTAGCGCTCCGAATCTCCACTTGCATTTTCTACAAAAAGAGTGTTTCATAACTGCTCAATCAAAAATATGTTTTATCTCTGTTAACTGAATTTACAGATCAGAAATAAGTTTCACAGAATGCATCTGTGTAGTTTTTATTTGAAGATATTCTTTTTCAAAATGTAGGCCTCTTAGCGCTTAGCATGTCCAATTGCAGTTTCTACAGAAAGAGTGTTTCAGAACGGCTCAATCAAAAGTAAGGTTCAACTCTGTTAGTTGAATGCACAGAACAGAAAAAATTTTCACATAATGCTACTGTGTAGTTTATATTTGAATATATTCCTTTTTCCACTATTACCCTCATAGCGCTCCGAATGTCCACTTGCATTTTCTACAGAAAGAGTGTTCAGAACTGCGCAATCAAAAGTATGGTTTAACTCTGTTAGCTTAATGAACATATCAGAAATAAGTTTCACACAATGCTTCTGTGTAGTTTTTATTTGAAGATATTTTTTTTCCCAATATAGGCCTCTTAGCGCTCAGAATGTCCAATTGCAGTTTCAACAGAAAGAGTGTTTCAGAAAGGCTCAATCAAAAGTAAGGTTCAACTCTGTTAGTTGAATGCACAGAACAGAAAGAAGTTTCATACAATGCTTCTGTGTAGTTCATATTTGAACATATTCTTTTTTCCACTATTACCCACTTAGCGCTACGAATGTCCAGTTGCATTTTCTACAGACAGAGTGTTTCAAAACTGCTCAATCAAAAGTATGGTTTAACTCTGTTAGCTGAATGCTCAGATCAGAAAGAAGTTTCACAGAATGCTTCTGTGTAGTTTATATTTGAATATATTCCTTTTTCCACTACTACGCTCTTAGCGCTCCAAATGTCCAGTTGCATTTTCTACAGAAATAGTGTTCAGATCTGCTCAATCAAAAGTATGGTTTAACTCTGTTAGCTGAATGCACAGATCAGAAAGAAGTTTCACCGAATGATTCTGTGTAGTTTATATTTGAAGACATTCCTTTTTCCACTATTACCCTCTTAGCGCTCCGAATCTCCACTTGCATTTTCTACAAAGGAGTGTTTCATAACTGCTCAATCAAAAATATGTTTTATCTCTTTTAACTGAATTTACAGATCAGAAATAAGTTTCACAGAATGCATCTGTGTAGTGTTTATTTGAAGATATTCTTTTTCCCAATGTAGGCCTCTTAGCTCTTAGCATGTCCAATTGCAGTTTCTACAGAAAGAGTGTTTCAGAATGGCTCAATCAAAAGTAAGGTTCAACTCTGTTAGTTGAATGCACAGAACAGAAAGAATTTTCACAGAATGCTACTGTGTAGTTTATATTTGAATATATTCCTTTTTCCACTGTTAGCCTCTTAGCGCTCCGAATGTCCACTTGCATTTTCTACAGAAAGAGTGTTCAGAACTGCGCAATCAAAAGTATGGTTTAACTCTGTTAGCTTAATGAACATATCAGAAATAAGTTTCACACAATGCTTCTGTGTAGTTTTTATTTGAAGATATTATTTTTCCCAATATGGGCCTCTTAGCGCTCAGAATGTCCAATTGCAGTTTCTACAGAAAGAGTGTTTCAGAAAGGCTCAATCAAAAGTAAGGGTCAACTCTGTTAGTTGAATGCACAGAACAGAAAGTAGTTTTATACAATGCTTCTGTGTAGTTTATATTTGAACATATTCTTTTTTCCACTATTACCCACTTAGCGCTATGAATGTCCAGTTGCATTTTCTACAGACAGAGTGTTTCAAAACTGCTCAATCAAAAGTATGGTTTAACTCTGTTAGGTGAATGCTCAGATCAGAAAGAAGTTTCACAGAATGCTTCTGTGTAGTTTATATTTGAATATATTCCTTTTTCCACTACTACTCTCTTAGCGCTCCAAATGTCCAGTTGCATTTTCTACAGAAAGAGAGTTCAGATCTGCTCATCAAAAGTATGGTTTAACTCTGTTAGCTGAATGCTCAGATCAGAAAGAAGTTTCACAGAATGCTTCTGTGTAGTTTATATTTGAATATATTCCTTTTTCCACTACTACGCTCTTAGCGCTCCAAATGTCCAGTTGCATTTTCTACAGAAATAGTGTTCAGATCTGCTCAATCAAAAGTATGGTTTAACTCTGTTAGCTGAATGCACAGATCAGAAAGAAGTTTCACCGAATGATTCTGTGTAGTTTATATTTGAAGACATTCCTTTTTCCACTATTACCCTCTTAGCGCTCCGAATCTCCACTTGCATTTTCTACAAAGGAGTGTTTCATAACTGCTCAATCAAAAATATGTTTTATCTCTTTTAACTGAATTTACAGATCAGAAATAAGTTTCACAGAATGCATCTGTGTAGTGTTTATTTGAAGATATTCTTTTTCCCAATGTAGGCCTCTTAGCGCTTAGCATGTCCAATTGCAGTTTCTACAGAAAGAGTGTTTCAGAATGGCTCAATCAAAAGTAAGGTTCAACTCTGTTAGTTGAATGCACAGAACAGAAAGAATTTTCACAGAATGCTACTGTGTAGTTTATATTTGAATATATTCCTTTTTCCACTGTTAGCCTCTTAGCGCTCCGAATGTCCACTTGCATTTTCTACAGAAAGAGTGTTCAGAACTGCGCAATCAAAAGTATGGTTTAACTCTGTTAGCTTAATGAACATATCAGAAATAAGTTTCACACAATGCTTCTGTGTAGTTTTTATTTGAAGATATTATTTTTCCCAATATAGGCCTCTTAGCGCTCAGAATGTCCAATTGCAGTTTCTACAGAAAGAGTGTTTCAGAAAGGCTCAATCAAAAGTAAGGTTCAACTCTGTTAGTTCAATGCACAGAACAGAAAGAAGTTTCATACAATGCTTCTGTGTAGTTTATATTTGAACATATTCTTTTTTCCACTATTACGCACTTAGCGCTATGAATGTCCAGTTGCATTTTCTACAGACAGAGTGTTTCAAAACTGCTCAATCAAAAGTATGGTTTAACTCTGTTAGCTGAATGCCCAGATCAGAAAGAAGTTTCACAGAATGCTTCTGTGTAGTTTATATTTGAATATATTCCTTTTTCCACTACTACTCTCTTAGCGCTCCAAATGTCCAGTTGCATTTTCTACAGAAAGAGAGTTCAGATCTGCTCAATCAAAAGTATGGTTTAACTCTGTTAGCTGAATGCACAGATCAGAAAGAAGTTTCACCGAATGATTCTGTGTAGTTTATATTTGGAGACATTCCTTTTTCCACTATTACCCTCTTAGCGCTCCGAATCTCCACTTGCATTTTCTACAGAAAGAGTGTTTCAGAACGGCTCAATCAAAACTAAGGTTCAACTCTTTTAGTTGAACAAACAGAACAGAAAGAAGTTTCACACAATTCTTCTGTGTAGTTTTTATTTGTAGACATTCTTTTTCCCAATATAGGCCTCTTAGCGCTCAGAATGTCCAATTGCAGTTTCTACAGAAAGAGTGTTTCAGAACGGCTCAATCAAAAGTAAGGTTCAACTCTGTTAGTTGAATGCACAGAACAGAAAGAAGTTTCATACAATGCTTCTGTGTAGTTTATATTTGAACATATTCTTTTTCCACTATTACCCACTTAGCGCTACGAATGTCCAGTTGCATTTTCTACAGACAGAGTGTTTCAAAACTGCTCAATCAAAAGTATGGTTTAACTCTGTTAGCTGAATGCTCAGATCAGAAAGAAGTTTCACAGAATGCTTCTGTGTAGTTTATATTTGAATATATTCCTTTTTCCACTACTACGCTCTTAGCGCTCCAAATGTCCAGTTGCATTTTCTACAGAAATAGTGTTCAGATCTGCTCAATCAAAAGTATGGTTTAACTCTGTTAGCTGAATGCACAGATCAGAAAGAAGTTTCACCGAATGATTCTGTGTAGTTTATATTTGAAGACATTCCTTTTTCCACTATTACCGACTTAGCGCTCCGAATCTCCACTTGCATTTTCTACAAAAAGAGTGTTTCATAACTGCTCAATCAAAAATATGTTTTATCTCTGTTAACTGAATTTACAGATCAGAAATAAGTTTCACAGAATGCATCTGTGTAGTTTTTATTTGAAGATATTCTTTTTCCCAATGTAGGCCTCTTAGCGCTTAGCATGTCCAGTTGCAGTTTCTACAGAAAGAGTGTTTCAGAACGGCTCAATCAAAAGTAAGGTTCAACTCAGTTAGTTGAATGCACAGAACAGAAAGAATTTTCACAGAATGCTACTGTGTAGTTTATATTTGAATATATTCCTTTTTCCACTATTACCCTCTTAGCGCTCCGAATGTCCACTTGCATTTTCTACAGAAAGAGTGTTCAGAACTGCGCAATCAAAAGTATGTTTTAACTCTGTTAGCTTAATGAACATATCAGAAATAAGTTTCACACAATGCTTCTGTGTAGTTTTTATTTGAAGATATTATTTTTCCCAATATAGGCCTCTTAGCGCTCAGAATGTGCAATTGCAGTTTCTACAGAAAGAGTGTTTCAGAAAGGCTCAATCAAAAGTAAGGTTCAACTCTGTTAGTTCAATGCACAGAACAGAAAGAAGTTTCATACAATGCTTCTGTGTAGTTTATATTTGAACATATTCTTTTTTCCACTATTACCCACTTAGCGCTATGAATGTCCAGTTTCATTTTCTACAGACAGAGTGTTTCAAAACTGCTCAATCAAAAGTATGGTTTAACTCGGTTAGCTGAATGCTCAGATCAGAAAGAAGTTTCACAGAATGCTTCTGTGTAGTTTATATTTGAATATATTCCTTTTTCCACTACTACTCTCTTAGCGCTCCAAATGTCCAGTTGCATTTTCTACAGAAAGAGAGTTCAGATCTGCTCAATCAAAAGTATGGTTTAACTCTGTTAGCTGAATGCACAGATCATAAAAAGTTTCACCGAATGATTCTGTGTAGTTTATATTTGGAGACATTCCTTTTTCCACTATTACCCTCTTAGCGCTCCGAATCTCCACTTGCATTTTCTACAGAAAGAGTGTTTCAGAACGGCTCAATCAAAACTAAGGTTCAACTCTTTTAGTTGAACAAACAGAACAGAAAGAAGTTTCACACAATTCTTCTGTGTAGTTTTTATTTGTAGACATTCTTTTTCCCAATATAGGCCTCTTAGCGCTCAGAATGTCCAATTGCAGTTTCTACAGAAAGAGTGTTTCAGAACGGCTCAATCAAAAGTAAGGTTCAACTCTGTTATTTGAATGCACAGAACAGAAAGAAGTTTCATACAATGCTTCTGTGTAGTTTATATTTGAACATATTCTTTTTTCCACTATTACCCACTTAGCACTACGAATGTCCAGTTGCATTTTCTACAGACAGAGTGTTTCAAAACTGCTCAATCAAAAGTATGGTTTAACTCTGTTAGCTGAATGCTCAGATCAGAAAGAAGTTTCACAGAATGCTTCTGTGTAGTTTATATTTGAATATATTCCTTTTTCCACTACTACGCTCTTAGCGCTCCAAATGTCCAGTTGCATTTTCTACAGAAAGAGTGTTCAGATCTGCTCAATCAAAAGTATGGTTTAACTCTGTTAGCTGAATGCACAGATCAGAAAGAAGTTTCACCGAATGATTCTGTGTAGTTTATATTTAAAGACATTCCTTTTTCCACTATTACCCTCTTAGCGCTCCGAATCTCCACTTGCATTTTCTACAAAAAGAGTGTTTCATAACTGCTCAATCAAAAATATGTTTTATCTCTGTTAACTGAATTTACAGATCAGAAATAAGTTTCACAGAATGCATCTGTGTAGTTTTTATTTGAAGATATTCTTTTTCAAAATGTAGGCCTCTTAGCGCTTAGCATGTCCAATTGCAGTTTCTACAGAAAGAGTGTTTCAGAACGGCTCAATCAAAAGTAAGGTTCAACTCTGTTAGTTGAATGCACAGAACAGAAAAAATTTTCACATAATGCTACTGTGTAGTTTATATTTGAATATATTCCTTTTTCCACTATTACCCTCATAGCGCTCCGAATGTCCACTTGCATTTTCTACAGAAAGAGTGTTCAGAACTGCGCAATCAAAAGTATGGTTTAACTCTGTTAGCTTAATGAACATATCAGAAATAAGTTTCACACAATGCTTCTGTGTAGTTTTTATTTGAAGATATTTTTTTTCCCAATATAGGCCTCTTAGCGCTCAGAATGTCCAATTGCAGTTTCAACAGAAAGAGTGTTTCAGAAAGGCTCAATCAAAAGTAAGGTTCAACTCTGTTAGTTGAATGCACAGAACAGAAAGAAGTTTCATACAATGCTTCTGTGTAGTTCATATTTGAACATATTCTTTTTTCCACTATTACCCACTTAGCGCTACGAATGTCCAGTTGCATTTTCTACAGACAGAGTGTTTCAAAACTGCTCAATCAAAAGTATGGTTTAACTCTGTTAGCTGAATGCTCAGATCAGAAAGAAGTTTCACAGAATGCTTCTGTGTAGTTTATATTTGAATATATTCCTTTTTCCACTACTACGCTCTTAGCGCTCCAAATGTCCAGTTGCATTTTCTACAGAAATAGTGTTCAGATCTGCTCAATCAAAAGTATGGTTTAACTCTGTTAGCTGAATGCACAGATCAGAAAGAAGTTTCACCGAATGATTCTGTGTAGTTTATGTTTGAAGACATTCCTTTTTCCACTATTACCCTCTTAGCGCTCCGAATCTCCACTTGCATTTTCTACAAAGGAGTGTTTCATAACTGCTCAATCAAAAATATGTTTTATCTCTTTTAACTGAATTTACAGATCAGAAATAAGTTTCACAGAATGCATCTGTGTAGTGTTTATTTGAAGATATTCTTTTTCCCAATGTAGGCCTCTTAGCGCTTAGCATGTCCAATTGCAGTTTCTACAGAAAGAGTGTTTCAGAATGGCTCAATCAAAAGTAAGGTTCAACTCTGTTAGTTGAATGCACAGAACAGAAAGAATTTTCACAGAATGCTACTGTGTAGTTTATATTTGAATATATTCCTTTTTCCACTGTTAGCCTCTTAGCGCTCCGAATGTCCACTTGCATTTTCTACAGAAAGAGTGTTCAGAACTGCGCAATCAAAAGTATGGTTTAACTCTGTTAGCTTAATGAACATATCAGAAATAAGTTTCACACAATGCTTCTGTGTAGTTTTTATTTGAAGATATTATTTTTCCCAATATGGGCCTCTTAGCGCTCAGAATGTCCAATTGCAGTTTCTACAGAAAGAGTGTTTCAGAAAGGCTCAATCAAAAGTAAGGGTCAACTCTGTTAGTTGAATGCACAGAACAGAAAGTAGTTTTATACAATGCTTCTGTGTAGTTTATATTTGAACATATTCTTTTTTCCACTATTACCCACTTAGCGCTATGAATGTCCAGTTGCATTTTCTACAGACAGAGTGTTTCAAAACTGCTCAATCAAAAGTATGGTTTAACTCTGTTAGCTGAATGCTCAGATCAGAAAGAAGTTTCACAGAATGCTTCTGTGTAGTTTATATTTGAATATATTCCTTTTTCCACTACTACTCTCTTAGCGCTCCAAATGTCCAGTTGCATTTTCTACAGAAAGAGAGTTCAGATCTGCTCATCAAAAGTATGGTTTAACTCTGTTAGCTGAATGCTCAGATCAGAAAGAAGTTTCACAGAATGCTTCTGTGTAGTTTATATTTGAATATATTCCTTTTTCCACTACTACGCTCTTAGCGCTCCAAATGTCCAGTTGCATTTTCTACAGAAAGAGTGTTCAGATCTGCTCAATCAAAAGTATGGTTTAACTCTGTTAGCTGAATGCACAGATCAGAAAGAAGTTTCACCGAATGATTCTGTGTAGTTTATATTTGAAGACATTCCTTTTTCCACTATTACCCTCTTAGCGCTCCGAATCTCTACTTGCATTTTCTACAAAGGAGTGTTTCATAACTGCTCAATCAAAAATATGTTTTATCTCTTTTAACTGAATTTACAGATCAGAAATAAGTTTCACAGAATGCATCTGTGTAGTGTTTATTTGAAGATATTCTTTTTCCCAATGTAGGCCTCTTAGCGCTTAGCATGTCCAATTGCAGTTTCTACAGAAAGAGTGTTTCAGAATGGCTCAATCAAAAGTAAGGTTCAACTCTGTTAGTTGAATGCACAGAACAGAAAGAATTTTCACAGAATGCTACTGTGTAGTTTATATTTGAATATATTCCTTTTTCCACTGTTAGCCTCTTAGCGCTCCGAATGTCCACTTGCATTTTCTACAGAAAGAGTGTTCAGAACTGCGCAATCAAAAGTATGGTTTAACTCTGTTAGCTTAATGAACATATCAGAAATAAGTTTCACACAATGCTTCTGTGTAGTTTTTATTTGAAGATATTATTTTTCCCAATATAGGCCTCTTAGCGCTCAGAATGTCCAATTGCAGTTTCTACAGAAAGAGTGTTTCAGAAAGGCTCAATCAAAAGTAAGGTTCAACTCTGTTAGTTCAATGCACAGAACAGAAAGAAGTTTCATACAATGCTTCTGTGTAGTTTATATTTGAACATATTCTTTTTTCCACTATTACCCACTTAGCGCTATGAATGTCCAGTTGCATTTTCTACAGACAGAGTGTTTCAAAACTGCTCAATCAAAAGTATGGTTTAACTCTGTTAGCTGAATGCCCAGATCAGAAAGAAGTTTCACAGAATGCTTCTGTGTAGTTTATATTTGAATATATTCCTTTTTCCACTACTACTCTCTTAGCGCTCCAAATGTCCAGTTGCATTTTCTCCAGAAAGAGAGTTCAGATCTGCTCAATCAAAAGTATGGTTTAACTCTGTTAGCTGAATGCACAGATCAGAAAGAAGTTTCACCGAATGATTCTGTGTAGTTTATATTTGGAGACATTCCTTTTTCCACTATTACCCTCTTAGCGCTCCGAATCTCCACTTGCATTTTCTACAGAAAGAGTGTTTCAGAACGGCTCAATCAAAACTAAGGTTCAACTCTTTTAGTTGAACAAACAGAACAGAAAGAAGTTTCACACAATTCTTCTGTGTAGTTTTTATTTGTAGACATTCTTTTTCCCAATATAGGCCTCTTAGCGCTCAGAATGTCCAATTGCAGTTTCTACAGAAAGAGTGTTTCAGAACGGCTCAATCAAAAGTAAGGTTCAACTCTGTTAGTTGAATGCACAGAACAGAAAGAAGTTTCATACAATGCTTCTGTGTAGTTTATATTTGAACATATTCTTTTTTCCACTATTACCCACTTAGCGCTACGAATGTCCAGTTGCATTTTCTACAGACAGAGTGTTTCAAAACTGCTCAATCAAAAGTATGGTTTAACTCTGTTAGCTGAATGCTCAGATCAGAAAGAAGTTTCACAGAATGCTTCTGTGTAGTTTATATTTGAATATATTCCTTTTTCCACTACTACGCTCTTAGCGCTCCAAATGTCCAGTTGCATTTTCTACAGAAATAGTGTTCAGATCTGCTCAATCAAAAGTATGGTTTAACTCTGTTAGCTGAATGCACAGATCAGAAAGAAGTTTCACCGAATGATTCTGTGTAGTTTATATTTGAAGACATTCCTTTTTCCACTATTACCGACTTAGCGCTCCGAATCTCCACTTGCATTTTCTACAAAAAGAGTGTTTCATAACTGCTCAATCAAAAATATGTTTTATCTCTGTTAACTGAATTTACAGATCAGAAATAAGTTTCACAGAATGCATCTGTGTAGTTTTTATTTGAAGATATTCTTTTTCCCAATGTAGGCCTCTTAGCGCTTAGCATGTCCAGTTGCAGTTTCTACAGAAAGAGTGTTTCAGAACGGCTCAATCAAAAGTAAGGTTCAACTCAGTTAGTTGAATGCACAGAACAGAAAGAATTTTCACAGAATGCTACTGTGTAGTTTATATTTGAATATATTCCTTTTTCCACTATTACCCTCTTAGCGCTCCGAATGTCCACTTGCATTTTCTACAGAAAGAGTGTTCAGAACTGCGCAATCAAAAGTATGTTTTAACTCTGTTAGCTTAATGAACATATCAGAAATAAGTTTCACACAATGCTTCTGTGTAGTTTTTATTTGAAGATATTATTTTTCCCAATATAGGCCTCTTAGCGCTCAGAATGTCCAATTGCAGTTTCTACAGAAAGAGTGTTTCAGAAAGGCTCAATCAAAAGTAAGGTTCAACTCTGTTAGTTCAATGCACAGAACAGAAAGAAGTTTCATACAATGCTTCTGTGTAGTTTATATTTGAACATATTCTTTTTTCCACTATTACCCACTTAGCGCTATGAATGTCCAGTTGCATTTTCTACAGACAGAGTGTTTCAAAACTGCTCAATCAAAAGTATGGTTTAACTCGGTTAGCTGAATGCTCAGATCAGAAAGAAGTTTCACAGAATGCTTCTGTGTAGTTTATATTTGAATATATTCCTTTTTCCACTACTACTCTCTTAGCGCTCCAAATGTCCAGTTGCATTTTCTACAGAAAGAGAGTTCAGATCTGCTCAATCAAAAGTATGGTTTAACTCTGTTAGCTGAATGCACAGATCATAAAGAAGTTTCACCGAATGATTCTGTGTAGTTTATATTTGGAGACATTCCTTTTTCCACTATTACCCTCTTAGCGCTCCGAATCTCCACTTGCATTTTCTACAGAAAGAGTGTTTCAGAACGGCTCAATCAAAACTAAGGTTCAACTCTTTTAGTTGAACAAACAGAACAGAAAGAAGTTTCACACAATTCTTCTGTGTAGTTTTTATTTGTAGACATTCTTTTTCCCAATATAGGCCTCTTAGCGCTCAGAATGTCCAATTGCAGTTTCTACAGAAAGAGTGTTTCAGAACGGCTCAATCAAAAGTAAGGTTCAACTCTGTTAGTTGAATGCACAGAACAGAAAGAAGTTTCATACAATGCTTCTGTGTAGTTTATATTTGAACATATTCTTTTTTCCACTATTACCCACTTAGCACTACGAATGTCCAGTTGCATTTTCTACAGACAGAGTGTTTCAAAACTGCTCAATCAAAAGTATGGTTTAACTCTGTTAGCTGAATGCTCAGATCAGAAAGAAGTTTCACAGAATGCTTCTGTGTAGTTTATATTTGAATATATTCCTTTTTCCACTACTACGCTCTTAGCGCTCCAAATGTCCAGTTGCATTTTCTACAGAAAGAGTGTTCAGATCTGCTCAATCAAAAGTATGGTTTAAGTCTGTTAGCTGAATGCACAGATCAGAAAGAAGTTTCACCGAATGATTCTGTGTAGTTTATATTTAAAGACATTCCTTTTTCCACTATTACCCTCTTAGCGCTCCGAATCTCCACTTGCATTTTCTACAAAAAGAGTGTTTCATAACTGCTCAATCAAAAATATGTTTTATCTCTGTTAACTGAATTTACAGATCAGAAATAAGTTTCACAGAATGCATCTGTGTAGTTTTTATTTGAAGATATTCTTTTTCAAAATGTAGGCCTCTTAGCGCTTAGCATGTCCAATTGCAGTTTCTACAGAAAGAGTGTTTCAGAACGGCGCAATCAAAAGTAAGGTTCAACTCTGTTAGTTGAATGCACAGAACAGAAAAAATTTTCACATAATGCTACTGTGTAGTTTATATTTGAATATATTCCTTTTTCCACTATTACCCTCATAGCGCTCCGAATGTCCACTTGCATTTTCTACAGAAAGAGTGTTCAGAACTGCGCAATCAAAAGTATGGTTTAACTCTGTTAGCTTAATGAACATATCAGAAATAAGTTTCACACAATGCTTCTGTGTAGTTTTTATTTGAAGATATTTTTTTTCCCAATATAGTCCTCTTAGCGCTCAGAATGTCCAATTGCAATTTCAACAGAAAGAGTGTTTCAGAAAGGCTCAATCAAAAGTAAGGTTCAACTCTGTTAGTTGAATGCACAGAACAGAAAGAAGTTTCATACAATGCTTCTGTGTAGTTCATATTTGAACATATTCTTTTTTCCACTATTACCCACTTAGCGCTACGAATGTCCAGTTGCATTTTCTACAGACAGAGTGTTTCAAAACTGCTCAATCAAAAGTATGGTTTAACTCTGTTAGCTGAATGCTCAGATCAGAAAGAAGTTTCACAGAATGCTTCTGTGTAGTTTATATTTGAATATATTCCTTTTTCCACTACTACGCTCTTAGCGCTCCAAATGTCCAGTTGCATTTTCTACAGAAATAGTGTTCAGATCTGCTCAATCAAAAGTATGGTTTAACTCTGTTAGCTGAATGCACAGATCAGAAAGAAGTTTCACCGAATGATTCTGTGTAGTTTATATTTGAAGACATTCCTTTTTCCACTATTACCCTCTTAGCGCTCCGAATCTCCACTTGCATTTTCTACAAAGGAGTGTTTCATAACTGCTCAATCAAAAATATGTTTTATCTCTTTTAACTGAATTTACAGATCAGAAATAAGTTTCACAGAATGCATCTGTGTAGTTTTTATTTGAAGATATTCTTTTTCAAAATGTAGGCCTCTTAGCGCTTAGCATGTCCAATTGCAGTTTCTACAGAAAGAGTGTTTCAGAACGGCGCAATCAAAAGTAAGGTTCAACTCTGTTAGTTGAATGCACAGAACAGAAAAAATTTTCACATAATGCTACTGTGTAGTTTATATTTGAATATATTCCTTTTTCCACTATTACCCTCATAGCGCTCCGAATGTCCACTTGCATTTTCTACAGAAAGAGTGTTCAGAACTGCGCAATCAAAAGTATGGTTTAACTCTGTTAGCTTAATGAACATATCAGAAATAAGTTTCACACAATGCTTCTGTGTAGTTTTTATTTGAAGATATTTTTTTTCCCAATATAGTCCTCTTAGCGCTCAGAATGTCCAATTGCAATTTCAACAGAAAGAGTGTTTCAGAAAGGCTCAATCAAAAGTAAGGTTCAACTCTGTTAGTTGAATGCACAGAACAGAAAGAAGTTTCATACAATGCTTCTGTGTAGTTCATATTTGAACATATTCTTTTTTCCACTATTACCCACTTAGCGCTACGAATGTCCAGTTGCATTTTCTACAGACAGAGTGTTTCAAAACTGCTCAATCAAAAGTATGGTTTAACTCTGTTAGCTGAATGCTCAGATCAGAAAGAAGTTTCACAGAATGCTTCTGTGTAGTTTATATTTGAATATATTCCTTTTTCCACTACTACGCTCTTAGCGCTCCAAATGTCCAGTTGCATTTTCTACAGAAATAGTGTTCAGATCTGCTCAATCAAAAGTATGGTTTAACTCTGTTAGCTGAATGCACAGATCAGAAAGAAGTTTCACCGAATGATTCTGTGTAGTTTATATTTGAAGACATTCCTTTTTCCACTATTACCCTCTTAGCGCTCCGAATCTCCACTTGCATTTTCTACAAAGGAGTGTTTCATAACTGCTCAATCAAAAATATGTTTTATCTCTTTTAACTGAATTTACAGATCAGAAATAAGTTTCACAGAATGCATCTGTGTAGTGTTTATTTGAAGATATTCTTTTTCCCAATGTAGGCCTCTTAGCGCTTAGCATGTCCAATTGCAGTTTCTACAGAAAGAGTGTTTCAGAATGGCTCAATCAAAAGTAAGGTTCAACTCTGTTAGTTGAATGCACAGAACAGAAAGAATTTTCACAGAATGCTACTGTGTAGTTTATATTTGAATATATTCCTTTTTCCACTGTTAGCCTCTTAGCGCTCCGAATGTCCACTTGCATTTTCTACAGAAAGAGTGTTCAGAACTGCGCAATCAAAAGTATGGTTTAACTCTGTTAGCTTAATGAACATATCAGAAATAAGTTTCACACAATGCTTCTGTGTAGTTTTTATTTGAAGATATTATTTTTCCCAATATAGGCCTCTTAGCGCTCAGAATGTCCAATTGCAGTTTCTACAGAAAGAGTGTTTCAGAAAGGCTCAATCAAAAGTAAGGGTCAACTCTGTTAGTTGAATGCACAGAACAGAAAGTAGTTTTATACAATGCTTCTGTGTAGTTTATATTTGAACATATTCTTTTTTCCACTATTACCCACTTAGCGCTATGAATGTCCAGTTGCATTTTCTACAGACAGAGTGTTTCAAAACTGCTCAATCAAAAGTATGGTTTAACTCTGTTAGCTGAATGATCAGATCAGAAAGAAGTTTCACAGAATGCTTCTGTGTAGTTTATATTTGAATATATTCCTTTTTCCACTACTACTCTCTTAGCGCTCCAAATGTCCAGTTGCATTTTCTACAGAAAGAGAGTTCAGATCTGCTCATCAAAAGTATGGTTTAACTCTGTTAGCTGAATGCACAGATCAGAAAGAAGTTTCACAGAATGATTCTGTGTAGTTTATATTTGGAGACATTCCTTTTTCCACTATTACCCTCTTAGCGCTCCGAATCTCCACTTGCATTTTCTACAGAAAGAGTGTTTCAGAACGGCTCAATCAAAACTAAGGTTCAACACTTTTAGTTGAACAAACAGAACAGAAAGAAGTTTCACACAATTCTTCTGTGTAGTTTTTATTTGTAGACATTCTTTTTCCCAATATAGGCCTCTTAGCGCTCAGAATGTCCAGTTGCAGTTTCTACAGAAAGAGTGTTTCAGAACGGCTCAATCAAAAGTAAGGTTCAACTCTGTTAGTTGAATGCACAGAACAGAAAGAAGTTTCATACAATGCTTCTGTGTAGTTTATATTTGAACATATTCTTTTTTCCACTATTAACCACTTAGCGCTACGAATGTCCAGTTGCATTTTCTACAGACAGAGTGTTTCAAAACTGCTCAATCAAAAGTATGGTTTAACTCTGTTAGCTGAATGCTCAGATCAGAAAGAAGTTTCACAGAATGCTTCTGTGTAGTTTATATTTGAATATATTCCTTTTTCCACTACTACGCTCTTAGCGCTCCAAATGTCCAGTTGCATTTTCTACAGAAATAGTGTTCAGATCTGCTCAATCAAAAGTATGGTTTAACTCTGTTAGCTGAATGCACAGATCAGAAAGAAGTTTCACCGAATGATTCTGTGTAGTTTATATTTGAAGACATTCCTTTTTCCACTATTACCCTCTTAGCGCTCCGAATCTCCACTTGCATTTTCTACAAAAAGAGTGTTTCATAACTGCTCAATCAAAAATATGTTTTATCTCTGTTAACTGAATTTACAGATCAGAAATAAGTTTCACAGAATGCATCTGTGTAGTTTTTATTTGAAGATATTCTTTTTCCCAATGTAGGCCTCTTAGCGCTTAGCATGTCCAGTTGCAGTTTCTACAGAAAGAGTGTTTCAGAACGGCTCAATCAAAAGTAAGGTTCAACTCTGTTAGTTGAATGCACAGAACAGAAAGAATTTTCACAGAATGCTACTGTGTAGTTTATATTTGAATATATTCCTTTTTCCACTATTACCCTCTTAGCGCTCCGAATGTCCACTTGCATTTTCTACAGAAAGAGTGTTCAGAACTGCGCAATTAAAAGTATGGTTTAACTCTGTTAGCTTAATGAACATATCAGAAATAAGTTTCACATAATGCTTCTGTGTAGTTTTTTTTTGAAGATATTATTTTTCCCATTATAGGCCTCTTAGCGCTCAGAATGTCCAATTGCAGTTTCTACAGAAGGAGTGTTTCAGAAAGGCTCAATCAAAAGTAAGGTTCAACTCTGTTAGTTCAATGCACAGAACAGAAAGAAATTTCATACAATGCTTCTGTGTAGTTTATATTTGAACATATTCTTTTTTCCACTATTACCCACTGAGCGCTATGAATGTCCAGTTGCATTTTCTACAGACAGAGTGTTTCAAAACTGCTCAATCAAAAGTATGGTTTAACTCTGTTAGCTGAATGCTCAGATCAGAAAGAAGTTTCACAGAATGCTTCTGTGTAGTTTATATTTGAATATATTCCTTTTTCCACTACTACTCTCTTAGCGCTCCAAATGTCCAGTTGCATTTTCTACAGAAAGAGAGTTCAGATCTGCTCAATCAAAAGTATGGTTTAACTCTGTTAGCTGAATGCACAGATCAGAAAGAAGTTTCACCGAATGATTCTGTGTAGTTTATATTTGGAGACATTCCTTTTTCCACTATTACCCTCTTAGCGCTCCGAATCTCCACTTGCATTTTCTACAGAAAGAGTGTTTCAGAACGGCTCAATCAAAACTAAGGTTCAACTCTTTTAGTTGAACAAACAGAACAGAAAGAAGTTTCACACAATTCTTCTGTGTAGTTTTTATTTGTAGACATTCTTTTTCCCAATATAGGCCTCTTAGCGCTCAGAATGTCCAATTGCAGTTTCTACAGAAAGAGTGTTTCAGAACGGCTCAATCAAAAGTAAGGTTCAACTCTCTTAGTTGAATGCACAGAACAGAAAGAAGTTTCATACAATGCTTCTGTGTAGTTTATATTTGAACATATTCTTTTTTCCACTATTACCCACTTAGCGCTACGAATGTCCAGTTGCATTTTCTACAGACAGAGTGTTTCAAAACTGCTCAATCAAAAGTATGGTTTAACTCTGTTAGCTGAATGCTCAGATCAGAAAGAAGTTTCACAGAATGCTTCTGTGTAGTTTATATTTGAATATATTCCTTTTTCCACTACTACGCTCTTAGCGCTCCAAATGTCCAGTTGCATTTTCTACAGAAATAGTGTTCAGATCTGCTCAATCAAAAGTATGGTTTAACTCTGTTAGCTGAATGCACAGATCAGAAAGAAGTTTCACCGAATGATTCTGTGTAGTTTATATTTGAAGACATTCCTTTTTCCACTATTACCCTCTTAGCGCTCCGAATCTCCACTTGCATTTTCTACAAAAAGAGTGTTTCATAACTGCTCAATCAAAAATATGTTTTATCTCTGTTAACTGAGTTTACAGATCAGAAATAAGTTTCACAGAATGCATCTGTGTAGTTTTTACTTGAAGATATTCTTTTTCAAAATGTAGGCCTATTAGCGCTTAGCATGTCCAATTGCAGTTTCTACAGAAAGAGTGTTTCAGAACGGCTCAATCAAAAGTAAGGTTCAACTCTGTTAGTTGAATGCACAGAACAGAAAGAATTTTCACAGAATGCTACTGTGTAGTTTATATTTGAATATATTCCTTTTTCCACTATTACCCTCTTAGCGCTCCGAATGTCCACTTGCATTTTCTACAGAAAGAGTGTTCAGAACTGCGCAATCAAAAGTATGGTTTAACTCTGTTAGCTTAATGAACATATCAGAAATAAGTTTCACACAATGCTTCTGTGTAGTTTTTATTTGAAGATATTATTTTTCCCAATATAGGACTCTTAGCGCTCAGAATGTCCAATTGCAGTTTCTACAGAAAGAGTGTTTCAGAAAGGCTCAATCAAAAGTAAGGTTCAACTCTGTTAGTTGAATGCACAGAACAGAAAGAACTTTCATACAATGCTTCTGTGTAGTTTATATTTGAACATATTCTTTTTTCCACTATTAGCCACTTAGCGCTACGAATGTCCAGTTGCATTTCCTACAGACAGAGTGTTTCAAAACTGCTCAATCAAAAGTATGGTTTAACTCTGTTAGCTGAATGCTCAGATCAGAAAGAAGTTTCACAGAATGCTTCTGTGTAGTTTATATTTGAATATATTCCTTTTTCCACTACTACTCTCTTAGCGCTCCAAATGTCCAGTTGCATTTTCTACAGAAAGAGAGTTCAGATCTGCTCAATCAAAAGTATGGTTTAACTCTGTTAGCTGAATGCACAGATCAGAAAGAAGTTTCACCGAATGATTCTGTGTAGTTTATATTTGGAGACATTCCTTTTTCCACTATTACCCTCTTAGCGCTCCGAATCTCCACTTGCATTTTCTACAGAAAGAGTGTTTCAGAACGGCTCAATCAAAACTAAGGTTCAACTCTTTTAGTTGAACAAACAGAACAGAAAGAAGTTTCACACAATTCTTCTGTGTAGTTTTTATTTGTAGACATTCTTTTTCCCAATATAGGCCTCTTAGCGCTCAGAATGTCCAATTGCAGTTTCTACAGAAAGAGTGTTTCAGAACGGCTCAATCAAAAGTAAGGTTCAACTCTGTTAGTTGAATGCACAGAACAGAAAGAAGTTTCATACAATGCTTCTGTGTAGTTTATATTTGAACATATTCTTTTTTCCACTATTACCCACTTAGCGCTACGAATGTCCAGTTGCATTTTCTACAGACAGAGGGTTTCAAAACTGCTCAATCAAAAGTATGGTTTAACTCTGTTAGCTGAATGCTCAGATCAGAAAGAAGTTTCACAGAATGCTTCTGTGTAGTTTATATTTGAATATATTCCTTTTTCCACTACTACGCTCTTAGCGCTCCAAATGTCCAGTTGCATTTTCTACAGAAATAGTGTTCAGATCTGCTCAATCAAAAGTATGGTTTAACTCTGTTAGCTGAATGCACAGATCAGAAAGAAGTTTCACCGAATGATTCTGTGTAGTTTATATTTGAAGACATTCCTTTTTCCACTATTACCCTCTTAGCGCTCCGAATCTCCACTTGCATTTTCTACAAAGGAGTGTTTCATAACTGCTCAATCAAAAATATGTTTTATCTCTGTTAACTGAATTTACAGATCAGAAATAAGTTTCACAGAATGCATCTGTGTAGTTTTTATTTGAAGATATTCTTTTTCCCAAAGTAGGCCTCTTAGCGCTTAGCATGTCCAATTGCAGTTTCTACAGAAAGAGTGTTTCAGAACGGCTCAATCAAAAGTAAGGTTCAACTCTGTTAGTTGAATGCACAGAACAGAAAGAATTTTCACAGAATGCTACTGTGTAGTTTATATTTGAATATATTCCTTTTTCCACTATTAGCCTCTTAGCGCTCCGAATGTCCACTTGCATTTTCTACAGAAAGAGTGTTCAGAACTGCGCAATCAAAAGTATGGTTTAACTCTGTTAGCTTAATGAACATATCAGAAATAAGTTTCACACAATGCTTCTGTGTAGTTTTTATTTGAAGATATTATTTTTCCCAATATAGGCCTCTTAGCGCTCAGAATGTCCAATTGCAGTTTCTACAGAAAGAGTGTTTCAGAAAGGCTCAATCAAAAGTAAGGTTCAACTCTGTTAGTTGAATGCACAGAACAGAAAGAAGTTTCATACAATGCTTCTGTGTAGTTTATATTTGAACATATTCTTTTTCCACTATTACCCACTTAGCGCTATGAATGTCCAGTTGCATTTTCTACAGACAGAGTGTTTCAAAACTGCTCAATCAAAAGTATGGTTTAACTCTGTTAGCTGAATGCTCAGATCAGAAAGAAGTTTCACAGAATGCTTCTGTGTAGTTTATATTTGAATATATTCCTTTTTCCACTACTACTCTCTTAGCGCTCCAAATGTCCAGTTGCATTTTCTACAGAAAGAGAGTTCAGATCTGCTCAATCAAAAGTATGGTTTAACTCTGTTAGCTGAATGCACAGATCAGAAAGAAGTTTCACAGAATGATTCTGTGTAGTTTATATTTGGAGACATTCCTTTTTCCACTATTACCCTCTTAGCGCTCCGAATCTCCACTTGCATTTTCTACAGAAAGAGTGTTTCAGAACGGCTCAATCAAAACTAAGGTTCAACTCTTTTAGTTGAACAAACAGAACAGAAAGAAGTTTCACACAATTCTTCTGTGTAGTTTTTATTTGTAGACATTCTTTTTCCCAATATAGGCCTCTTAGCGCTCAGAATGTCCAATTGCAGTTTCTACAGAAAGAGTGTTTCAGAACGGCTCAATCAAAAGTAAGGTTCAACTCTGTTAGTTGAATGCACAGAACAGAAAGAAGTTTCATACAATGCTTCTGTGTAGTTTATATTTGAACATATTCTTTTTTCCACTATTACCCACTTAGCGCTACGAATGTCCAGTTGCATTTTCTACAGACAGAGTGTTTCAAAACTGCTCAATCAAAAGTATGGTTTAACTCTGTTAGCTGAATGCTCAGATCAGAAAGAAGTTTCACAGAATGCTTCTGTGTAGTTTATATTTGAATATATTCCTTTTTCCACTACTACGCTCTTAGCGCTCCAAATGTCCAGTTGCATTTTCTACAGAAATAGTGTTCAGATCTGCTCAATCAAAAGTATGGTTTAACTCTGTTAGCTGAATGCACAGATCAGAAAGAAGTTTCACCGAATGATTCTGTGTAGTTTATATTTGAAGACATTCCTTTTTCCACTATTACCCTCTTAGCGCTCCGAATCTCCACTTGCATTTTCTACAAAAAGAGTGTTTCATAACTGCTCAATCAAAAATATGTTTTATCTCTGTTAACTGAATATACAGATCAGAAATAAGTTTCACAGAATGCATCTGTGTAGTTTTTATTTGAAGATATTCTTTTTCCCAATGTAGGCCTCTTAGCGCTTAGCATGTCCAGTTGCAGTTTCTACAGAAAGAGTGTTTCAGAACGGCTCAATCAAAAGTAAGGTTCAACTCTGTTAGTTGAATGCACAGAACAGAAAGAATTTTCACAGAATGCTACTGTGTAGTTTATATTTGAATATATTCCTTTTTCCACTATTAGCCTCTTAGCGCTCCGAATGTCCACTTGCATTTTCTACAGAAAGAGTGTTCAGAACTGCGCAATCAAAAGTATGGTTTAACTCTGTTAGCTTAATGAACATATCAGAAATAAGTTTCACACAATGCTTCTGTGTAGTTTTTATTTGAAGATATTATTTTTCCCAATATAGGCCTCTTAGCGCTCAGAATGTCCAATTGCAGTTTCTACAGAAAGAGTGTTTCAGAAAGGCTCAATCAAAAGTAAGGTTCAACTCTGTTAGTTGAATGCACAGAACAGAAAGATGTTTCATACAATGCTTCTGTGTAGTTTATATTTGAACATATTCTTTTTTCCACTATTACCCACTTAGCGCTATGAATGTCCAGTTGCATTTTCTACAGACAGAGTGTTTCAAAACTGCTCAATCAAAAGTATGGTTTAAATCTGTTAGCTGAATGCTCAGATCAGAAAGAAGTTTCACAGAATGCTTCTGTGTAGTTTATATTTGAATATATTCCTTTTTCCACTACTACTCTCTTAGCGCTCCAAATGTCCAGTTGCATTTTCTACAGAAAGAGAGTTCAGATCTGCTCAATCAAAAGTATGGTTTAACTCTGTTAGCTGAATGCACAGATCAGAAAGAAGTTTCACAGAATGATTCTGTGTAGTTTATATTTGGAGACATTCCTTTTTCCACTATTACCCTCTTAGCGCTCCGAATCTCCACTTGCATTTTCTACAGAAAGAGTGTTTCAGAACGGCTCAATCAAAACTAAGGTTCAACTCTCTTAGTTGAACAAACAGAACAGAAAGAAGTTTCACACAATTGTTCTGTGTAGTTTTTATTTGTAGACATTCTTTTTCCCAATATAGGCCTCTTAGGGCTCAGAATGTCCAATTGCAGTTTCTACAGAAAGAGTGTTTCAGAACGGCTCAATCAAAAGTAAGGTTCAACTCTGTTAGTTGAATGCACAGAACAGAAAGAATTTTCACAGAATGCTACAGTGTAGTTTATATTTGAATATATTCCTTTTTCCACTATTACCCTCTTAGCGCTCCGAATCTCCACTTGCATTTTCTACAGAAAGAGTGTTTCAGAACGGCTCAATCAAAACTAAGGTTCAACTCCTTTAGTTGAACAAACAGAACAGAAAGTAGTTTCACACAATTCTTCTGTGTAGTTTTTATATGTAGACATTCTTTTTCCCAATATAGGCCTCTTAGCGCTCAGAATGTCCAATTGCAGTTTCTACAGAAAGAGTGTCTCAAAACGGCTCAATCAAAAGTAAGGTTCAACTCTGTTAGTTGAATGCACAGAACAGAAAGAAGTTTCATACAATGCTTCTGTGTAGTTTATATTTGAACATATTCTTTTTTCCACTATTACCCACTTAGCGCTACGAATGTCCAGTTGCATTTTCTACAGACAGAGTGTTTCAAAACTGCTCAATCAAAAGTATGGTTTAACTCTGTTAGCTGAATGCTCAGATCAGAAAGAAGTTTCACAGAATGCTTCTGTGTAGTTTATATTTGAATATATTCCTTTTTCCACTACTACGCTCTTAGCGCTCCAAATGTCCAGTTGCATTTTCTACAGAAATAGTGTTCAGATCTGCTCAATCAAAAGTATGGTTTAACTCTGTTAGCTGAATGCACAGATCAGAAAGAAGTTTCACCGAATGATTCTGTGCAGTTTATATTTGAAGACATTCCTTTTTCCACTATTACCCTCTTAGCGCTCCGAATCTCCACTTGCATTTTCTACAGAAAGAGTGTTTCATAACTGCTCAATCAAAAATATGTTTTATCTCTGTTAACTGAATTTACAGATCAGAAATAAGTTTCACAGAATACATCTGTGTAGTTTTTATTTGAAGATATTCTTTTTCCCAATGTAGGCCTCCTAGCGCTTAGCATGTCCAGTTGCAGTTTCTACAGAAAGAGTGTTTCAGAACGGCTCAATCAAAAGTAAGGTTCAACTCTGTTAGTTGAATGCACAGAACAGAAAGAATTTTCACAGAATGCTACTGTGTAGTTTATATTTGAATATATTCCTTTTTCCACTATTACCCTTTGCGCTCCGAATGTCCACTTGCATTTTCTACAGAAAGAGTCTTCAGAACTGCGCAATCAAAAGTATGGTTTAACTCTGTTAGCTTAATGAACATATCAGAAATAAGTTTCACACAATGCTTCTGTGTAGTTTTTATTTGAAGATATTATTTTTCCCAATATAGGCCTCTTAGCGCTCAGAATGTCCAATTGCAGTTTCTACAGAAAGAGTGTTTCAGAAAGGCTCAATCAAAAGTAAGGTTCAACTCTGTTAGTTCAATGCACAGAACAGAAAGAAGTTTCATACAATGCTTCTGTGTAGTTTATATTTGAACATATTCTTTTTTCCACTATTACCCACTTTGCGCTATGAATGTCCAGTTGCATTTTCTACAGACAGAGGGTTTCAAAACTGCTCAATCAAAAGTATGGTTTAACTCTGTTAGCTGAATGCTCAGATCAGAAAGAAGTTTCACAGAATGCTTCTGTGTAGTTTATATTTGAATATATTCCTTTTTCCACTACTACTCTCTTAGCGCTCCAAATGTCCAGTTGCATTTTCTACAGAAAGAGAGTTCAGATCTGCTCAATCAAAAGTATGGTTTAACTCTGTTAGCTGAATGCACAGATCAGAAAGAAGTTTCACCGAATGATTCTGTGTAGTTTATATTTGGAGACATTCCTTTTTCCACTATTACCCTCTTAGCGCTCCGAATCTCCACTTGCATTATCTACAGAAAGAGTGTTTCAGAACGGCTCAATCAAAACTAAGGTTCAACTCTTTTAGTTGAACAAACGGAACAGAAAGAAGTTTCACACAATTCTTCTGTGTAGTTTTTATTTGTAGACATTCTTTTTCCCAATATAGGCCTCTTAGCGCTCAGAATGTCCAATTGCAGTTTCTACAGAAAGAGTGTTTCAGAACGGCTCAATCAAAAGTAAGGTTCAACTCTGTTAGTTGAATGCACAGAACAGAAAGAAGTTTCATACAATGCTTCTGTGTAGTTTATATTTGAACATATTCTTTTTTCCACTATTACCCACTTAGCGCTACGAATGTCCAGTTGCATTTTCTACAGACAGAGTGTTTCAAAACTGCTCAATCAAAAGTATGGTTTAACTCTGTTAGCTGAATGCTCAGATCAGAAAGAAGTTTCACAGAATGCTTCTGTGTAGTTTATATTTGAATATATTCCTTTTTCCACTACTACGCTCTTAGCGCTCCAAATGTCCAGTTGCATTTTCTACAGAAAGAGTGTTCAGATCTGCTCAATCAAAAGTATGGTTTAACTCTGTTAGCTGAATGCACAGATCAGAAAGAAGTTTCACCGAATGATTCTGTGTAGTTTATATTTGAAGACATTCCTTTTTCCACTATTACCCCCTTAGCGCTCCGAATCTCCACTTGCATTTTCTACAAAAAGAGTGTTTCATAACTGCTCAATCAAAAATATGTTTTATCTCGGTTAACTGAATTTACAGATCAGAAATAAGTTTCACAGAATGCATCTGTGTAGTTTTTATTTGAAGATATTCTTTTTCAAAATGTAGGCCTCTTAGCGCTTAGCATGTCCAATTGCAGTTTCTACAGAAAGAGTGTTTCAGAACGGCTCAATCAAAAGTAAGGTTCAACTCTGTTAGTTGAATGCACAGAACAGAAAGTATTTTCACAGAATGCTACTGTGTAGTTTATATTTGAATATATTCCTTTTTCCACTATTACCCTCTTAACGCTCCGAATCTCCACTTGCATTTTCTACAGAAAGAGTGTTTCAGAACGGCTCAATCAAAACTTAGGTTCAACTCTTTTAGTTGAACAAACAGAACAGAAAGAAGTTTCACACAATTCTTCTGTGTAGTTTTTATTTGTAGACATTCTTTTTCCCAATATAGGACTCTTAGCGCTCAGAATGTCCAATTGCAGTTTCTACAGAAAGAGTGTTTCAGAACGGCTCAATCAAAAGTAAGGTTCAACTCTGTTAGTTGAATGCACAGAACAGAAAGAAGTTTCATACAATGCTTCTGTGTAGTTTATATTTGAACATATTCTTTTTTCCACTATTACCCACTTAGCGCTACGAATGTCCAGTTGCATATTCTACAGACAGAGTGTTTCAAAACTGCTCAATCAAAATTATGGTTTAACTCTGTTAGCTGAATGCTCAGATCAGAAAGAAGTTTCACAGAATGCTTCTGTGTAGTTTATATTTGAATATATTCCTTTTTCCACTACTACGCTCTTAGCGCTCCAAATGTCCAGTTGCATTTTCTACAGAAAGAGTGTTCAGATCTGCTCAATCAAAAGTATGGTTTAACTCTGTTAGCTGAATGCACAGATCAGAAAGAAGTTTCACCGAATGATTCTGTGTATTTTATATTTGAAGACATTCCTTTTTCCACTATTACCCTCTTAGCGCTCCGAATCTCCACTTGCATTTTCTACAAAAAGAGTGTTTCATAACTGCTCAATCAAAAATATGTTTTATCTCTGTTAACTGAATTTACAGATCAGAAATAAGTTTCACAGAATGCATCTGTGTAGTTTTTATTTGAAGATATTCTTTTTCCCAATGTAGGCCTCTTAGCGCTTAGCATGTCCAGTTGCAGTTTCTACAGAAAGAGTGTTTCAGAACGGCTCAATCAAAAGTAAGGTTCAACTCTGTTAGTTGAATGCACAGAACAGAAAGAATTTTCACAGAATGCTACTGTGTAGTTTATATTTGAATATATTCCTTTTTCCACTATTACCCTCTTAGCGCTCCGAATGTCCACTTGCATTTTCTACAGAAAGAGTGTTCAGAACTGCGCAATCAAAAGTATGGTTTAACTCTGTTAGCTTAATGAACATATCAGAAATAAGTTTCACACAATGCTTCTGTGTAGTTTTTATTTGAAGATATTATTTTTCCCAATATAGGCCTCTTAGCGCTCAGAATGTCCAATTGCACTTTCTACAGAAAGAGTGTTTCAGAAAGGCTCAATCAAAAGTAAGGTTCAACTCTGTTAATTGAATGCACAGAACAGAAAGAAGTTTCATACAATGCTTCTGTGTAGTTTATATTTGAACATATTCTTTTTTCCACTATTACCCACTTAGCGCTATGAATGTCCAGTTGCATTTTCTACAGACAGAGTGTTTCAAAACTGCTCAATCAAAAGTATGGTTTAACTCTGTTAGCTGAATGCTCAGATCAGAAAGAAGTTTCACAGAATGCTTCTGTGTAGTTTATATTTGAATATATTCCTTTTTCCACTACTACTCTCTTAGCGCTCCAAATGTCCAGTTGCATTTTCTACAGAAAGAGTGTTCAGATCTGCTCAATCAAAAGTATGGTTTAACTCTGTTAGCTGAATGCACAGATCAGAAAGAAGTTTCACCGAATGATTCTGTGTAGTTTATATTTGAAGACATTCCTTTTTCCACTATTACCCTCTTAGCGCTCCGAATCTCCACTTGCATTTTCTATAAAAAGAATGTGTCATAACTGCTCAATCAAAAATATGTTTTATCTCTGTTAACTGAATTTACAGATCAGAAATAAGTTTCACAGAATGCATCTGTGTAGTTTTTATTTGAAGATATTCTTTTTCAAAATGTAGGCCTCTTAGCGCTTAGCATGTCCAATTGCAGTTTCTACAGAAAGAGTGTTTCAGAACGGCTCAATCAAAAGTAAGGTTCAACTCTGTTAGTTGAATGCACAGAACAGAAAGAATTTTCACAGAATGCTACTGTGTAGTTTATATTTGAATATATTCCTTTTTCCACTATTACCCTCTTAGCGCTCCGAATGTCCACTTGCATTTTCTACAGAAAGAGTCTTCAGAACTGCGCAATCAAAAGTATGGTTTAACTCTGTTAGCTTAATGAACATATCAGAAATAAGTTTCACACAATGCTTCTGTGTAGTTTTTATTTGAAGATATTATTTTTCCCAATATAGGCCTCTTAGCGCTCAGAATGTCCAATTGCAGTTTCTACAGAAAGAGTGTTTCAGAAAGGCTCAATCAATAGTAAGGTTCAACTCTGTTAGTTCAATGCACAGAACAGAAAGAAGTTTCATACAATGCTTCTGTGTAGTTTATATTTGAACATATACTTTTTTCCACTATTACCCACTTTGCGCTATGAATGTCCAGTTGCATTTTCTACAGACAGAGTGTTTCAAAACTGCTCAATCAAAAGTATGGTTTAACTCTGTTAGCTGAATGCTCAGATCAGAAAGAAGTTTCACAGAATGCTTCTGTGTAGTTTATATTTGAATATATTCCTTTTTCCACTACTACTCTCTTAGCGCTCCAAATGTCCAGTTGCATTTTCTACAGAAAGAGAGTTCAGATCTGCTCAATCAAAAGTATGGTTTAACTCTGTTAGCTGAATGCACAGATCAGAAAGAAGTTTCACCGAATGATTCTGTGTAGTTTATATTTGGAGACATTCCTTTTTCCACTATTACCCTCTTAGCGCTCCGAATCTCCACTTGCATTTTCTACAGAAAGAGTGTTTCAGAACGGCTCAATCAAAACTAAGGTTCAACTCTTTTAGTTGAACAAACAGAACAGAAAGAAGTTTCACACAATTCTTCTGTGTAGTTTTTATTTGTAGACATTCTTTTTCCCAATATAGGCCTCTTAGCGCTCAGAATGTCCAATTGCAGTTTCTACAGAAAGAGTGTTTCAGAACGGCTCAATCAAAAGTAAGGTTCAACTCTGTTAGTTGAATGCACAGAACAGAAAGAAGTTTCATACAATGCTTCTGTGTAGTTTATATTTGAACATATTCTTTTTTCCACTATTACCCACTTAGCGCTACGAATGTCCAGTTGCATTTTCTACAGACAGAGTGTTTCAAAACTGCTCAATCAAAAGTATGGTTTAACTCTGTTAGCTGAATGCTCAGATCAGAAAGAAGTTTCACAGAATTCTTCTGTGTAGTTTATATTTGAATATATTCCTTTTTCCACTACTACGCTCTTAGCGCTCCAAATGTCCAGTTGCATTTTCTACAGAAATAGTGTTCAGATCTGCTCAATCAAAAGTATGGTTTAACTCTGTTAGCTGAATGCACAGATCAGAAAGAAGTTTCACCGAATGATTCTGTGTAGTTTATATTTGAAGACATTCCTTTTTCCACTATTACCCCCTTAGCGCTCCGAATCTCCACTTGCATTTTCTACAAAAAGAGTGTTTCATAACTGCTCAATCAAAAATATGTTTTATCTCGGTTAACTGAATTTACAGATCAGAAATAAGTTTCACAGAATGCATCTGTGTAGTTTTTATTTGAAGATATTCTTTTTCAAAATGTAGGCCTCTTAGCGCTTAGCATGTCCAATTGCAGTTTCTACAGAAAGAGTGTTTCAGAACGGCTCAATCAAAAGTAAGGTTCAACTCTGTTAGTTGAATGCACAGAACAGAAAGTATTTTCACAGAATGCTACTGTGTAGTTTATATTTGAATATATTCCTTTTTCCACTATTACCCTCTTAACGCTCCGAATCTCCACTTGCATTTTCTACAGAAAGAGTGTTTCAGAACGGCTCAATCAAAACTTAGGTTCAACTCTTTTAGTTGAACAAACAGAACAGAAAGAAGTTTCACACAATTCTTCTGTGTAGTTTTTATTTGTAGACATTCTTTTTCCCAATATAGGACTCTTAGCGCTCAGAATGTCCAATTGCAGTTTCTACAGAAAGAGTGTTTCAGAACGGCTCAATCAAAAGTAAGGTTCAACTCTGTTAGTTGAATGCACAGAACAGAAAGAAGTTTCATACAATGCTTCTGTGTAGTTTATATTTGAACATATTCTTTTTTCCACTATTACCCACTTAGCGCTACGAATGTCCAGTTGCATATTCTACAGACAGAGTGTTTCAAAACTGCTCAATCAAAATTATGGTTTAACTCTGTTAGCTGAATGCTCAGATCAGAAAGAAGTTTCACAGAATGCTTCTGTGTAGTTTATATTTGAATATATTCCTTTTTCCACTACTACGCTCTTAGCGCTCCAAATGTCCAGTTGCATTTTCTACAGAAAGAGTGTTCAGATCTGCTCAATCAAAAGTATGGTTTAACTCTGTTAGCTGAATGCACAGATCAGAAAGAAGTTTCACCGAATGATTCTGTGTATTTTATATTTGAAGACATTCCTTTTTCCACTATTACCCTCTTAGCGCTCCGAATCTCCACTTGCATTTTCTACAAAAAGAGTGTTTCATAACTGCTCAATCAAAAATATGTTTTATCTCTGTTAACTGAATTTACAGATCAGAAATAAGTTTCACAGAATGCATCTGTGTAGTTTTTATTTGAAGATATTCTTTTTCCCAATGTAGGCCTCTTAGCGCTTAGCATGTCCAGTTGCAGTTTCTACAGAAAGAGTGTTTCAGAACGGCTCAATCAAAAGTAAGGTTCAACTCTGTTAGTTGAATGCACAGAACAGAAAGAATTTTCACAGAATGCTACTGTGTAGTTTATATTTGAATATATTCCTTTTTCCACTATTACCCTCTTAGCGCTCCGAATGTCCACTTGCATTTTCTACAGAAAGAGTGTTCAGAACTGCGCAATCAAAAGTATGGTTTAACTCTGTTAGCTTAATGAACATATCAGAAATAAGTTTCACACAATGCTTCTGTGTAGTTTTTATTTGAAGATATTATTTTTCCCAATATAGGCCTCTTAGCGCTCAGAATGTCCAATTGCACTTTCTACAGAAAGAGTGTTTCAGAAAGGCTCAATCAAAAGTAAGGTTCAACTCTGTTAATTGAATGCACAGAACAGAAAGAAGTTTCATACAATGCTTCTGTGTAGTTTATATTTGAACATATTCTTTTTTCCACTATTACCCACTTAGCGCTATGAATGTCCAGTTGCATTTTCTACAGACAGAGTGTTTCAAAACTGCTCAATCAAAAGTATGGTTTAACTCTGTTAGCTGAATGCTCAGATCAGAAAGAAGTTTCACAGAATGCTTCTGTGTAGTTTATATTTGAATATATTCCTTTTTCCACTACTACTCTCTTAGCGCTCCAAATGTCCAGTTGCATTTTCTACAGAAAGAGTGTTCAGATCTGCTCAATCAAAAGTATGGTTTAACTCTGTTAGCTGAATGCACAGATCAGAAAGAAGTTTCACCGAATGATTCTGTGTAGTTTATATTTGAAGACATTCCTTTTTCCACTATTACCCTCTTAGCGCTCCGAATCTCCACTTGCATTTTCTATAAAAAGAATGTGTCATAACTGCTCAATCAAAAATATGTTTTATCTCTGTTAACTGAATTTACAGATCAGAAATAAGTTTCACAGAATGCATCTGTGTAGTTTTTATTTGAAGATATTCTTTTTCAAAATGTAGGCCTCTTAGCGCTTAGCATGTCCAATTGCAGTTTCTACAGAAAGAGTGTTTCAGAACGGCTCAATCAAAAGTAAGGTTCAACTCTGTTAGTTGAATGCACAGAACAGAAAGAATTTTCACAGAATGCTACTGTGTAGTTTATATTTGAATATATTCCTTTTTCCACTATTACCCTCTTAACGCTCCGAATCTCCACTTGCATTTTCTACAGAAAGAGTGTTTCAGAACGGCTCAATCAAAACTTAGGTTCAACTCTTTTAGTTGAACAAACAGAACAGAAAGAAGTTTCACACAATTCTTCTGTGTAGTTTTTATTTGTAGACATTCTTTTTCCCAATATAGGACTCTTAGCGCTCAGAATGTCCAATTGCAGTTTCTACAGAAAGAGTGTTTCAGAACGGCTCAATCAAAAGTAAGGTTCAACTCTGTTAGTTGAATGCACAGAACAGAAAGAAGTTTCATACAATGCTTCTGTGTAGTTTATATTTGAACATATTCTTTTTTCCACTATTACCCACTTAGCGCTACGAATGTCCAGTTGCATATTCTACAGACAGAGTGTTTCAAAACTGCTCAATCAAAATTATGGTTTAACTCTGTTAGCTGAATGCTCAGATCAGAAAGAAGTTTCACAGAATGCTTCTGTGTAGTTTATATTTGAATATATTCCTTTTTCCACTACTACGCTCTTAGCGCTCCAAATGTCCAGTTGCATTTTCTACAGAAAGAGTGTTCAGATCTGCTCAATCAAAAGTATGGTTTAACTCTGTTAGCTGAATGCACAGATCAGAAAGAAGTTTCACCGAATGATTCTGTGTATTTTATATTTGAAGACATTCCTTTTTCCACTATTACCCTCTTAGCGCTCCGAATCTCCACTTGCATTTTCTACAAAAAGAGTGTTTCATAACTGCTCAATCAAAAATATGTTTTATCTCTGTTAACTGAATTTACAGATCAGAAATAAGTTTCACAGAATGCATCTGTGTAGTTTTTATTTGAAGATATTCTTTTTCCCAATGTAGGCCTCTTAGCGCTTAGCATGTCCAGTTGCAGTTTCTACAGAAAGAGTGTTTCAGAACGGCTCAATCAAAAGTAAGGTTCAACTCTGTTAGTTGAATGCACAGAACAGAAAGAATTTTCACAGAATGCTACTGTGTAGTTTATATTTGAATATATTCCTTTTTCCACTATTACCCTCTTAGCGCTCCGAATGTCCACTTGCATTTTCTACAGAAAGAGTGTTCAGAACTGCGCAATCAAAAGTATGGTTTAACTCTGTTAGCTTAATGAACATATCAGAAATAAGTTTCACACAATGCTTCTGTGTAGTTTTTATTTGAAGATATTATTTTTCCCAATATAGGCCTCTTAGCGCTCAGAATGTCCAATTGCACTTTCTACAGAAAGAGTGTTTCAGAAAGGCTCAATCAAAAGTAAGGTTCAACTCTGTTAATTGAATGCACAGAACAGAAAGAAGTTTCATACAATGCTTCTGTGTAGTTTATATTTGAACATATTCTTTTTTCCACTATTACCCACTTAGCGCTATGAATGTCCAGTTGCATTTTCTACAGACAGAGTGTTTCAAAACTGCTCAATCAAAAGTATGGTTTAACTCTGTTAGCTGAATGCTCAGATCAGAAAGAAGTTTCACAGAATGCTTCTGTGTAGTTTATATTTGAATATATTCCTTTTTCCACTACTACTCTCTTAGCGCTCCAAATGTCCAGTTGCATTTTCTACAGAAAGAGTGTTCAGATCTGCTCAATCAAAAGTATGGTTTAACTCTGTTAGCTGAATGCACAGATCAGAAAGAAGTTTCACCGAATGATTCTGTGTAGTTTATATTTGAAGACATTCCTTTTTCCACTATTACCCTCTTAGCGCTCCGAATCTCCACTTGCATTTTCTATAAAAAGAATGTGTCATAACTGCTCAATCAAAAATATGTTTTATCTCTGTTAACTGAATTTACAGATCAGAAATAAGTTTCACAGAATGCATCTGTGTAGTTTTTATTTGAAGATATTCTTTTTCAAAATGTAGGCCTCTTAGCGCTTAGCATGTCCAATTGCAGTTTCTACAGAAAGAGTGTTTCAGAACGGCTCAATCAAAAGTAAGGTTCAACTCTGTTAGTTGAATGCACAGAACAGAAAGAATTTTCACAGAATGCTACTGTGTAGTTTATATTTGAATATATTCCTTTTTCCACTATTACCCTCTTAGCGCTCCGAATGTCCACTTGCATTTTCTACAGAAAGAGTCTTCAGAACTGCGCAATCAAAAGTATGGTTTAACTCTGTTAGCTTAATGAACATATCAGAAATAAGTTTCACACAATGCTTCTGTGTAGTTTTTATTTGAAGATATTATTTTTCCCAATATAGGCCTCTTAGCGCTCAGAATGTCCAATTGCAGTTTCTACAGAAAGAGTGTTTCAGAAAGGCTCAATCAATAGTAAGGTTCAACTCTGTTAGTTCAATGCACAGAACAGAAAGAAGTTTCATACAATGCTTCTGTGTAGTTTATATTTGAACATATACTTTTTTCCACTATTACCCACTTTGCGCTATGAATGTCCAGTTGCATTTTCTACAGACAGAGTGTTTCAAAACTGCTCAATCAAAAGTATGGTTTAACTCTGTTAGCTGAATGCTCAGATCAGAAAGAAGTTTCACAGAATGCTTCTGTGTAGTTTATATTTGAATATATTCCTTTTTCCACTACTACTCTCTTAGCGCTCCAAATGTCCAGTTGCATTTTCTACAGAAAGAGAGTTCAGATCTGCTCAATCAAAAGTATGGTTTAACTCTGTTAGCTGAATGCACAGATCAGAAAGAAGTTTCACCGAATGATTCTGTGTAGTTTATATTTGGAGACATTCCTTTTTCCACTATTACCCTCTTAGCGCTCCGAATCTCCACTTGCATTTTCTACAGAAAGAGTGTTTCAGAACGGCTCAATCAAAACTAAGGTTCAACTCTTTTAGTTGAACAAACAGAACAGAAAGAAGTTTCACACAATTCTTCTGTGTAGTTTTTATTTGTAGACATTCTTTTTCCCAATATAGGCCTCTTAGCGCTCAGAATGTCCAATTGCAGTTTCTACAGAAAGAGTGTTTCAGAACGGCTCAATCAAAAGTAAGGTTCAACTCTGTTAGTTGAATGCACAGAACAGAAAGAAGTTTCATACAATGCTTCTGTGTAGTTTATATTTGAACATATTCTTTTTTCCACTATTACCCACTTAGCGCTACGAATGTCCAGTTGCATTTTCTACAGACAGAGTGTTTCAAAACTGCTCAATCAAAAGTATGGTTTAACTCTGTTAGCTGAATGCTCAGATCAGAAAGAAGTTTCACAGAATTCTTCTGTGTAGTTTATATTTGAATATATTCCTTTTTCCACTACTACGCTCTTAGCGCTCCAAATGTCCAGTTGCATTTTCTACAGAAAGAGTGTTCAGATCTGCTCAATCAAAAGTATGGTTTAACTCTGTTAGCTGAATGCACAGATCAGAAAGAAGTTTCACCGAATGATTCTGTGTAGTTTATATTTGAAGACATTCCTTTTTCCACTATTACCCCCTTAGCGCTCCGAATCTCCACTTGCATTTTCTACAAAAAGAGTGTTTCATAACTGCTCAATCAAAAATATGTTTTATCTCGGTTAACTGAATTTACAGATCAGAAATAAGTTTCACAGAATGCATCTGTGTAGTTTTTATTTGAAGATATTCTTTTTCAAAATGTAGGCCTCTTAGCGCTTAGCATGTCCAATTGCAGTTTCTACAGAAAGAGTGTTTCAGAACGGCTCAATCAAAAGTAAGGTTCAACTCTGTTAGTTGAATGCACAGAACAGAAAGTATTTTCACAGAATGCTACTGTGTAGTTTATATTTGAATATATTCCTTTTTCCACTATTACCCTCTTAGCGCTCCGAATCTCCACTTGCATTTTCTACAGAAAGAGTGTTTCAGAACGGCTCAATCAAAACTTAGGTTCAACTCTTTTAGTTGAACAAACAGAACAGAAAGAAGTTTCACACAATTCTTCTGTGTAGTTTTTATTTGTAGACATTCTTTTTCCCAATATAGGCCTCTTAGCGCTCAGAATGTCCAATTGCAGTTTCTACAGAAAGAGTGTTTCAGAACGGCTCAATCAAAAGTAAGGTTCAACTCTGTTAGTTGAATGCACAGAACAGAAAGAAGTTTCATTCAATGCTTCTGTGTAGTTTATATTTGAACATATTCTTTTTTCCACTATTACCCACTTAGCGCTACGAATGTCCAGTTGCATTTTCTACAGACAGAGTGTTTCAAAACTGCTCAATCAAAAGGATGGTTTAACTCTGTTAGCTGAATGCTCAGATCAGAAAGAAGTTTCACAGAATGCTTCTGTGTAGTTTATATTTGAATATATTCCTTTTTCCACTACTACGCTCTTAGCGCTCCAAATGTCCAGTTGCATTTTCTACAGAAAGAGTGTTCAGATCTGCTCAATCAAAAGTATGGTTTAACTCTGTTAGCTGAATGCACAGATCAGAAAGAAGTTTCACCGAATGATTCTGTGTAGTTTATATTTGAAGACATTCCTTTTTCCACTATTACCCTCTTAGCGCTCCGAATCTCCACTTGCATTTTCTACAAAAAGAGTGTTTCATAACTGCTCAATCAAAAATATGTTTTATCTCTGTTAAATGAATTTACAGATCAGAAATAAGTTTCACAGAATGCATCTGTGTAGTTTTTATTTGAAGATATTCTTTTTCCCAATGTAGGCCTCTTAGCGCTTAGCATGTCCAGTTGCAGTTTCTACAGAAAGAGTGTTTCAGAACGGCTCAATCAAAAGTAAGGTTCAACTCTGTTAGTTGAATGCACAGAACAGAAAGAATTTTCACAGAATGCTACTGTGTAGTTTATATTTGAATATATTCCTTTTTCCACTATTACCCTCTTAGCGCTCCGAATGTCCACTTGCATTTTCTACAGAAAGAGTGTTCAGAACTGCGCAATTAAAAGTATGGTTTAACTCTGTTAGCTTAATGAACATATCAGAGATCAGTTTCACACAATGCTTCTGTGTAGTTTTTATTTGAAGATATTATTTTTCCCAATATAGGCCTCTTAGCGCTCAGAATGTCCAATTGCACTTTCTACGGAAAGAGTGTTTCAGAAAGGCTCAATCAAAAGTAAGGTTCAACTCTGTTAGTTGAATGCACAGAACAGAAAGAAGTTTCATACAATGCTTCTGTGTAGTTTATATTTGAACATATTCTTTTTTCCACTATTACCCACTTAGCGCTATGAATGTCCAGTTGCATTTTCTACAGACAGAGTGTTTCAAAACTGCTCAATCAAAAGTATGGTTTAACTCTGTTAGCTGAATGCTCAGATCAGAAAGAAGTTTCACAGAATGCTTCTGTGTAGTTTATATTTGAATATATTCCTTTTTCCACTACTACTCTCTTAGCGCTCCAAATGTCCAGTTGCATTTTCTACAGAAAGAGTGTTCAGATCTGCTCAATCAAAAGTATGGTTTAACTCTGTTAGCTGAATGCACAGATCAGAAAGAATTTTCACCGAATGATTCTGTGTAGTTTATATTTGGAGACATTCCTTTTTCCACTATTACCCTCTTAGGGCTCCGAATCTCCACTTGCATTTTCTACAGAAAGAGTGTTTCAGAACGGCTCAATCAAAACTAAGGTTCAACTCTTTTAGTTGAACAAACAGAACAGAAAGAAGTTTCACACAATTCTTCTGTGTAGTTTTTATTTGTAGACATTCTTTTTCCCAATATAGGCCTCTTAGCGCTCAGAATGTCCAATTGCAGTTTCTACAGAAAGAGTGTTTCAGAACGGCTCAATCAAAAGTAAGGTTCAACTCTGTTAGTTGAATGCACAGAACACAAAGAAGTTTCATACAATGCTTCTGTGTAGTTTATATTTGAACATATTCTTTTTTCCACTATTACCCACTTAGCGCTACGAATGTCCAGTTGCATTTTCTACAGACAGAGTGTTTCAAAACTGCTCAATCAAAAGTATGGTTTAACTCTGTTAGCTGAATGCTCAGATCAGAAAGAAGTTTCACAGAATGCTTCTGTGTAGTTTATATTTGAATATATTCCTTTTTCCACTACTACGCTCTTAGCGCTCCAAATGTCCAGTTGCATTTTCTACAGAAAGAGTGTTCAGATCTGCTCAATCAAAAGTATGGTTTAACTCTGTTAGCTGAATGCACAGATCAGAAAGAAGTTTCACCGAATGATTCTGTGTAGTTTATATTTGAAGACATTCCTTTTTCCACTATTACCCTCTTAGCGCTCCGAATCTCCACTTGCATTTTCTATAAAAAGAGTGTGTCATAACTGCTCAATCAAAAATATGTTTTATCTCTGTTAACTGAATTTACAGATCAGAAATAAGTTTCACAGAATGCATCTGTGTAGTTTTTATTTGAAGATATTCTTTTTCAAAATGTAGGCCTCTTAGCGCTTAGCATGTCCAATTGCAGTTTCTACAGAAAGAGTGTTTCAGAACGGCTCAATCAAAAGTAAGGTTCAACTCTGTTAGTTGAATGCACAGAACAGAAAGAATTTTCACAGAATGCTACTGTGTAGTTTATATTTGAATATATTCCTTTTTCCACTATTACCCTCTTAGCGCTCCGAATGTCCACTTGCATTTTCTACAGAAAGAGTCTTCAGAACTGCGCAATCAAAAGTATGGTTTAACTCTGTTAGCTTAATGAACATATCAGAAATAAGTTTCACACAATGCTTCTGTGTAGTTTTTATTTGAAGATATTATTTTTCCCAATATAGGCCTCTTAGCGCTCAGAATGTCCAATTGCAGTTTCTACAGAAAGAGTGTTTCAGAAAGGCTCAATCAAAAGTAAGGTTCAACTCTGTTAGTTCAATGCACAGAACAGAAAGAAGTTTCATACAATGCTTCTGTGTAGTTTATATTTGAACATATTCTTTTTTCCACTATTACCCACTTTGCGCTATGAATGTCCAGTTGCATTTTCTACAGACAGAGTGTTTCAAAACTGCTCAATCAAAAGTATGGTTTAACTCTGTTAGCTGAATGCTCAGATCAGAAAGAAGTTTCACAGAATGCTTCTGTGTAGTTTATATTTGAATATATTCCTTTTTCCACTACTACGCTCTTAGCGCTCCAAATGTCCAGTTGCATTTTCTACAGAAAGAGTGTTCAGATCTGCTCAATCAAAAGTATGGTTTAACTCTGTTAGCTGAATGCACAGATCAGAAAGAAGTTTCACCGAATGATTCTGTGTAGTTTATATTTGAAGACATTCCTTTTTCCACTATTACCCCCTTAGCGCTCCGAATCTCCACTTGCATTTTCTACAAAAAGAGTGTTTCATAACTGCTCAATCAAAAATATGTTTTATCTCGGTTAACTGAATTTACAGATCAGAAATAAGTTTCACAGAATGCATCTGTGTAGTTTTTATTTGAAGATATTCTTTTTCAAAATGTAGGCCTCTTAGCGCTTAGCATGTCCAATTGCAGTTTCTACAGAAAGAGTGTTTCAGAACGGCTCAATCAAAACTAAGGTTCAACTCTGTTAGTTGAATGCACAGAACAGAAAGTATTTTCACAGAATGCTACTGTGTAGTTTATATTTGAATATATTCCTTTTTCCACTATTACCCTCTTAGCGCTCCGAATCTCCACTTGCATTTTCTACAGAAAGAGTGTTTCAGAACGGCTCAATCAAAACTTAGGTTCAACTCTTTTAGTTGAACAAACAGAACAGAAAGAAGTTTCACACAATTCTTCTGTGTAGTTTTTATTTGTAGACATTCTTTTTCCCAATATAGGCCTCTTAGCGCTCAGAATGTCCAATTGCAGTTTCTATAGAAAGAGTGTTTCAGAACGGCTCAATCAAAAGTAAGGTTCAACTCTGTTAGTTGAATGCACAGAACAGAAAGAAGTTTCATACAATGCTTCTGTGTAGTTTATATTTGAACATATTCTTTTTTCCACTATTACCCACTTAGCGCTACGAATGTCCAGTTGTATTTTCTACAGACAGAGTGTTTCAAAACTGCTCAATCAAAATTATGGTTTAACTCTGTTAGCTGAATGCTCAGATCAGAAAGAAGTTTCACAGAATGCTTCTGTGTAGTTTATATTTGAATATATTCCTTTTTCCACTACTACGCTCTTAGCGCTCCAAATGTCCAGTTGCATTTTCTACAGAAAGAGTGTTCAGATCTGCTCAATCAAAAGTATGGTTTAACTCTGTTAGCTGAATGCACAGATCAGAAAGAAGTTTCACCGAATGATTCTGTGTAGTTTATATTTGAAGACATTCCTTTTTCCACTATTACCCTCTTAGCGCTCCGAATCTCCACTTGCATTTTCTACAAAAAGAGTGTTTCATAACTGCTCAATCAAAAATATGTTTTATCTCTGTTAACTGAATTTACAGATCAGAAATAAGTTTCACAGAATGCATCTGTGTAGTTTTTATTTGAAGATATTCTTTTTCCCAATGTAGGCCTCTTAGCGCTTAGCATGTCCAGTTGCAGTTTCTACAGAAAGAGTGTTTCAGAACGGCTCAATCAAAAGTAAGGTTCAACTCTGTTAGTTGAATGCACAGAACAGAAAGAATTTTCACAGAATGCTACTGTGTAGTTTATATTTGAATATATTCCTTTTTCCACTATTACCCTCTTAGCGCTCCGAATGTCCACTTGCATTTTCTACAGAAAGAGTGTTCAGAACTGCGCAATCAAAAGTATGGTTTAACTCTGTTAGCTTAATGAACATATCAGAAATAAGTTTCACACAATGCTTCTGTGTAGTTTTTATTTGAAGATATTATTTTTCCCAATATAGGCCTCTTAGCGCTCAGAATGTCCAATTGCACTTTCTACAGAAAGAGTGTTTCAGAAAGGCTCAATCAAAAGTAAGGTTCAACTCTGTTAGTTGAATGCACAGAACAGAAAGAAGTTTCATACAATGCTTCTGTGTAGTTTATATTTGAACATATTCTTTTTTCCACTATTACCCACTTAGCGCTATGAATGTCCAGTTGCATTTTCTACAGACAGAGTGTTTCAAAACTGCTCAATCAAAAGTATGGTTTAACTCTGTTAGCTGAATGCTCAGATCAGAAAGAAGTTTCACAGAATGCTTCTGTGTAGTTTATATTTGAATATATTCCTTTTTCCACTACTACTCTCTTAGCGCTCCAAATGTCCAGTTGCATTTTCTACAGAAAGAGTGTTCAGATCTGCTCAATCAAAAGTATGGTTTAACTCTGTTAGCTGAATGCACAGATCAGAAAGAATTTTCACCGAATGATTCTGTGTAGTTTATATTTGGAGACATTCCTTTTTCCACTATTACCCTCTTAGGGCTCCGAATCTCCACTTGCATTTTCTACAGAAAGAGTGTTTCAGAACGGCTCAATCAAAACTAAGGTTCAACTCTTTTAGTTGAACAAACAGAACAGAAAGAAGTTTCACACAATTCTTCTGTGTAGTTTTTATTTGTAGACATTCTTTTTCCCAATATAGGCCTCTTAGCGCTCAGAATGTCCAATTGCAGTTTCTACAGAAAGAGTGTTTCAGAACGGCTCAATCAAAAGTAAGGTTCAACTCTGTTAGTTGAATGCACAGAACAGAAAGAAGTTTCATACAATGCTTCTGTGTAGTTTATATTTGAACATATTCTTTTTTCCACTATTACCCACTTAGCGCTACGAATGTCCAGTTGCATTTTCTACAGACAGAGTGTTTCAAAACTGCTCAATCAAAATTATGGTTTAACTCTGTTAGCTGAATGCTCAGATCAGAAAGAAGTTTCACAGAATGCTTCTGTGTAGTTTATATTTGAATATATTCCTTTTTCCACTACTACGCTCTTAGCGCTCCAAATGTCCAGTTGCATTTTCTACAGAAAGAGTGTTCAGATCTGCTCAATCAAAAGTATGGTTTAACTCTGTTAGCTGAATGCACAGATCAGAAAGAAGTTTCACCGAATGATTCTGTGTAGTTTATATTTGAAGACATTCCTTTTTCCACTATTACCCTCTTAGCGCTCCGAATCTCCACTTGCATTTTCTATAAAAAGAGTGTGTCATAACTGCTCAATCAAAAATATGTTTTATCTCTGTTAACTGAATTTACAGATCAGAAATAAGTTTCACAGAATGCATCTGTGTAGTTTTTATTTGAAGATATTCTTTTTCAAAATGTAGGCCTCTTAGCGCTTAGCATGTCCAATTGCAGTTTCTACAGAAAGAGTGTTTCAGAACGGCTCAATCAAAAGTAAGGTTCAACTCTGTTAGTTGAATGCACAGAACAGAAAGAATTTTCACAGAATGCTACTGTGTAGTTTATATTTGAATATATTCCTTTTTCCACTATTACCCTCTTAGCGCTCCGAATGTCCACTTGCATTTTCTACAGAAAGAGTCTTCAGAACTGCGCAATCAAAAGTATGGTTTAACTCTGTTAGCTTAATGAACATATCAGAAATAAGTTTCACACAATGCTTCTGTGTAGTTTTTATTTGAAGATATTATTTTTCCCAATATAGGCCTCTTAGCGCTCAGAATGTCCAATTGCAGTTTCTACAGAAAGAGTGTTTCAGAAAGGCTCAATCAAAAGTAAGGTTCAACTCTGTTAGTTCAATGCACAGAACAGAAAGAAGTTTCATACAATGCTTCTGTGTAGTTTATATTTGAACATATTCTTTTTTCCACTATTACCCACTTTGCGCTATGAATGTCCAGTTGCATTTTCTACAGACAGAGTGTTTCAAAACTGCTCAATCAAAAGTATGGTTTAACTCTGTTAGCTGAATGCTCAGATCAGAAAGAAGTTTCACAGAATGCTTCTGTGTAGTTTATATTTGAATATATTCCTTTTTCCACTACTACGCTCTTAGCGCTCCAAATGTCCAGTTGCATTTTCTACAGAAAGAGTGTTCAGATCTGCTCAATCAAAAGTATGGTTTAACTCTGTTAGCTGAATGCACAGATCAGAAAGAAGTTTCACCGAATGATTCTGTGTAGTTTATATTTGAAGACATTCCTTTTTCCACTATTACCCCCTTAGCGCTCCGAATCTCCACTTGCATTTTCTACAAAAAGAGTGTTTCATAACTGCTCAATCAAAAATATGTTTTATCTCGGTTAACTGAATTTACAGATCAGAAATAAGTTTCACAGAATGCATCTGTGTAGTTTTTATTTGAAGATATTCTTTTTCAAAATGTAGGCCTCTTAGCGCTTAGCATGTCCAATTGCAGTTTCTACAGAAAGAGTGTTTCAGAACGGCTCAATCAAAACTAAGGTTCAACTCTGTTAGTTGAATGCACAGAACAGAAAGTATTTTCACAGAATGCTACTGTGTAGTTTATATTTGAATATATTCCTTTTTCCACTATTACCCTCTTAGCGCTCCGAATCTCCACTTGCATTTTCTACAGAAAGAGTGTTTCAGAACGGCTCAATCAAAACTTAGGTTCAACTCTTTTAGTTGAACAAACAGAACAGAAAGAAGTTTCACACAATTCTTCTGTGTAGTTTTTATTTGTAGACATTCTTTTTCCCAATATAGGCCTCTTAGCGCTCAGAATGTCCAATTGCAGTTTCTATAGAAAGAGTGTTTCAGAACGGCTCAATCAAAAGTAAGGTTCAACTCTGTTAGTTGAATGCACAGAACAGAAAGAAGTTTCATACAATGCTTCTGTGTAGTTTATATTTGAACATATTCTTTTTTCCACTATTACCCACTTAGCGCTACGAATGTCCAGTTGTATTTTCTACAGACAGAGTGTTTCAAAACTGCTCAATCAAAATTATGGTTTAACTCTGTTAGCTGAATGCTCAGATCAGAAAGAAGTTTCACAGAATGCTTCTGTGTAGTTTATATTTGAATATATTCCTTTTTCCACTACTACGCTCTTAGCGCTCCAAATGTCCAGTTGCATTTTCTACAGAAAGAGTGTTCAGATCTGCTCAATCAAAAGTATGGTTTAACTCTGTTAGCTGAATGCACAGATCAGAAAGAAGTTTCACCGAATGATTCTGTGTAGTTTATATTTGAAGACATTCCTTTTTCCACTATTACCCTCTTAGCGCTCCGAATCTCCACTTGCATTTTCTACAAAAAGAGTGTTTCATAACTGCTCAATCAAAAATATGTTTTATCTCTGTTAACTGAATTTACAGATCAGAAATAAGTTTCACAGAATGCATCTGTGTAGTTTTTATTTGAAGATATTCTTTTTCCCAATGTAGGCCTCTTAGCGCTTAGCATGTCCAGTTGCAGTTTCTACAGAAAGAGTGTTTCAGAACGGCTCAATCAAAAGTAAGGTTCAACTCTGTTAGTTGAATGCACAGAACAGAAAGAATTTTCACAGAATGCTACTGTGTAGTTTATATTTGAATATATTCCTTTTTCCACTATTACCCTCTTAGCGCTCCGAATGTCCACTTGCATTTTCTACAGAAAGAGTGTTCAGAACTGCGCAATCAAAAGTATGGTTTAACTCTGTTAGCTTAATGAACATATCAGAAATAAGTTTCACACAATGCTTCTGTGTAGTTTTTATTTGAAGATATTATTTTTCCCAATATAGGCCTCTTAGCGCTCAGAATGTCCAATTGCACTTTCTACAGAAAGAGTGTTTCAGAAAGGCTCAATCAAAAGTAAGGTTCAACTCTGTTAGTTGAATGCACAGAACAGAAAGAAGTTTCATACAATGCTTCTGTGTAGTTTATATTTGAACATATTCTTTTTTCCACTATTACCCACTTAGCGCTATGAATGTCCAGTTGCATTTTCTACAGACAGAGTGTTTCAAAACTGCTCAATCAAAAGTATGGTTTAACTCTGTTAGCTGAATGCTCAGATCAGAAAGAAGTTTCACAGAATGCTTCTGTGTAGTTTATATTTGAATATATTCCTTTTTCCACTACTACTCTCTTAGCGCTCCAAATGTCCAGTTGCATTTTCTACAGAAAGAGTGTTCAGATCTGCTCAATCAAAAGTATGGTTTAACTCTGTTAGCTGAATGCACAGATCAGAAAGAATTTTCACCGAATGATTCTGTGTAGTTTATATTTGGAGACATTCCTTTTTCCACTATTACCCTCTTAGGGCTCCGAATCTCCACTTGCATTTTCTACAGAAAGAGTGTTTCAGAACGGCTCAATCAAAACTAAGGTTCAACTCTTTTAGTTGAACAAACAGAACAGAAAGAAGTTTCACACAATTCTTCTGTGTAGTTTTTATTTGTAGACATTCTTTTTCCCAATATAGGCCTCTTAGCGCTCAGAATGTCCAATTGCAGTTTCTACAGAAAGAGTGTTTCAGAACGGCTCAATCAAAAGTAAGGTTCAACTCTGTTAGTTGAATGCACAGAACAGAAAGAAGTTTCATACAATGCTTCTGTGTAGTTTATATTTGAACATATTCTTTTTTCCACTATTACCCACTTAGCGCTACGAATGTCCAGTTGCATTTTCTACAGACAGAGTGTTTCAAAACTGCTCAATCAAAATTATGGTTTAACTCTGTTAGCTGAATGCTCAGATCAGAAAGAAGTTTCACAGAATGCTTCTGTGTAGTTTATATTTGAATATATTCCTTTTTCCACTACTACGCTCTTAGCGCTCCAAATGTCCAGTTGCATTTTCTACAGAAAGAGTGTTCAGATCTGCTCAATCAAAAGTATGGTTTAACTCTGTTAGCTGAATGCACAGATCAGAAAGAAGTTTCACCGAATGATTCTGTGTAGTTTATATTTGAAGACATTCCTTTTTCCACTATTACCCTCTTAGCGCTCCGAATCTCCACTTGCATTTTCTATAAAAAGAGTGTGTCATAACTGCTCAATCAAAAATATGTTTTATCTCTGTTAACTGAATTTACAGATCAGAAATAAGTTTCACAGAATGCATCTGTGTAGTTTTTATTTGAAGATATTCTTTTTCAAAATGTAGGCCTCTTAGCGCTTAGCATGTCCAATTGCAGTTTCTACAGAAAGAGTGTTTCAGAACGGCTCAATCAAAAGTAAGGATCAACTCTGTTAGTTGAATGCACAGAACAGAAAGAATTTTCACAGAATGCTACTGTGTAGTTTATATTTGAATATATTCCTTTTTCCACTATTACCCTCTTAGCGCTCCGAATGTCCACTTGCATTTTCTACAGAAAGAGTCTTCAGAACTGCGCAATCAAAAGTATGGTTTAACTCTGTTAGCTTAATGAACATATCAGAAATAAGTTTCACACAATGCTTCTGTGTAGTTTTTATTTGAAGATATTATTTTTCCCAATATAGGCCTCTTAGCGCTCAGAATGTCCAATTGCAGTTTCTACAGAAAGAGTGTTTCAGAAAGGCTCAATCAAAAGTAAGGTTCAACTCTGTTAGTTCAATGCACAGAACAGAAAGAAGTTTCATACAATGCTTCTGTGTAGTTTATATTTGAACATATTCTTTTTTCCACTATTACCCACTTTGCGCTATGAATGTCCAGTTGCATTTTCTACAGACAGAGTGTTTCAAAACTGCTCAATCAAAAGTATGGTTTAACTCTGTTAGCTGAATGCTCAGATCAGAAAGAAGTTTCACAGAATGCTTCTGTGTAGTTTATATTTGAATATATTCCTTTTTCCACTACTACTCTCTTAGCGCTACAAATGTCCAGTTGCATTTTCTACAGTAAGAGAGTTCAGATCTGCTCAATCAAAAGTATGGTTTAACTCTGTTAGCTGAATGCACAGATCAGAAAGAAGTTTCACCGAATGATTCTGTGTAGTTTATATTTGGAGACATTCCTTTTTCCACTATAACCCTCTTAGCGCTCCGAATCTCCACTTGCATTTTCTACAGAAAGAGTGTTTCAGAACGGCTCAATCAAAACTAAGGTTCAACTCTTTTAGTTGAACAAACAGAACAGAAAGAAGTTTCACACAATTCTTCTGTGTAGTTTTTATTTGTAGACATTCTTTTTCCCAATATAGGCCTCTTAGCGCTCAGAATGTCCAATTGCAGTTTCTACAGAAAGAGTGTTTCAGAACGGCTCAATCAAAAGTAAGGTTCAACTCTGTTAGTTGAATGCACAGAACAGAAAGAAGTTTCATACAATGCTTCTGTGTAGTTTATATTTGAACATATTCTTTTTTCCACTATTACCCACTTAGCGCTACGAATGTCCAGTTGCATTTTCTACAGACAGAGTGTTTCAAAACTGCTCAATCAAAAGTATGGTTTAACTCTGTTAGCTGAATGCTCAGATCAGAAAGAAGTTTCACAGAATGCTTCTGTGTAGTTTATATTTGAATATATTCCTTTTTCCACTACTACGCTCTTAGCGCTCCAAATGTCCAGTTGCATTTTCTACAGAAATAGTGTTCAGATCTGCTCAATCAAAAGTATGGTTTAACTCTGTTAGCTGAATGCACAGATCAGAAAGAAGTTTCACCGAATGATTCTGTGTAGTTTATATTTGAAGACATTCCTTTTTCCACTATTACCCCCTTAGCGTTCCGAATCTCCACTTGCATTTTCTACAAAAAGAGTGTTTCATAACTGCTCAATCAAAAATATGTTTTATCTCGGTTAACTGAATTTACAGATCAGAAATAAGTTTCACAGAATGCATCTGTGTAGTTTTTATTTGAAGATATTCTTTTTCAAAATGTAGGCCTCTTAGCGCTTAGCATGTCCAATTGCAGTTTCTACAGAAAGAGTGTTTCAGAACGGCTCAATCAAAAGTAAGGTTCAACTCTGTTAGTTGAATGCACCGAACAGAAAGTATTTTCACAGAATGCTACTGTGTAGTTTATATTTGAATATATTCCTTTTTCCACTATTACCCTCTTAGCGCTCCGAATCTCCACTTGCATTTTCTACAGAAAGAGTGTTTCAGAACGGCTCAATCAAAACTTAGGTTCAACTCTTTTAGTTGAACAAACAGAACAGAAAGAAGTTTCACACAATTCTTCTGTGTAGTTTTTATTTGTAGACATTCTTTTTCCCAATATAGGCCTCTTAGCACTCAGAATGTCCAATTGCAGTTTCTATAGAAAGAGTGTTTCAGAACGGCTCAATCAAAAGTAAGGTTCAACTCTGTTAGTTGAATGCACAGAACAGAAAGAAGTTTCATACAATGCTTCTGTGTAGTTTATATTTGAACATATTCTTTTTTCCACTATTACCCACTTAGCGCTACGAATGTCCAGTTGCATTTTCTACAGACAGAGTGTTTCAAAACTGCTCAATCAAAAGTATGGTTTAACTCTGTTAGCTGAATGCTCAGATCAGAAAGAAGTTTCACAGAATGCTTCTGTGTAGTTTATATTTGAATATATTCCTTTTTCCACTACTACGCTCTTAGCGCTCCAAATGTCCAGTTGCATTTTCTACAGAAAGAGTGTTCAGATCTGCTCAATCAAAAGTATGGTTTAACTCTGTTAGCTGAATGCACAGATCAGAAAGAAGTTTCACCGAATGATTCTGTGTAGTTTATATTTGAAGACATTCCTTTTTCCACTATTACCCTCTTAGCGCTCCGAATCTCCACTTGCATTTTCTACAAAAAGAGTGTTTCATAACTGCTCAATCAAAAATATGTTTTATCTCTGTTAACTGAATTTACAGATCAGAAATAAGTTTCACAGAATGCATCTGTGTAGTTTTTATTTGAAGATATTCTTTTTCCCAATGTAGGCCTCTTAGCGCTTAGCATGTCCAGTTGCAGTTTCTACAGAAAGAGTGTTTCAGAACGGCTCAATCAAAAGTAAGGTTCAACTCTGTTAGTTGAATGCACAGAACAGAAAGAATTTTCACAGAATGCTACTGTGTAGTTTATATTTGAATATATTCCTTTTTCCACTATTACCCTCTTAGCGCTCCGAATGTCCACTTGCATTTTCTACAGAAAGAGTGTTCAGAACTGCGCAATCAAAAGTATGGTTTAACTCTGTTAGCTTAATGAACATATCAGAAATAAGTTTCACACAATGCTTCCGTGTAGTTTTTATTTGAAGATATTATTTTTCCCAATATAGGCCTCTTAGCGCTCAGAATGTCCAATTGCACTTTCTACAGAAAGAGTGTTTCAGAAAGGCTCAATCAAAAGTAAGGTTCAACTCTGTTAGTTGAATGCACAGAACAGAAAGAAGTTTCATACAATGCTTCTGTGTAGTTTATATTTGAACATATTCTTTTTTCCACTATTACCCACTTAGCGCTATGAATGTCCAGTTGCATTTTCTACAGACAGAGTGTTTCAAAACTGCTCAATCAAAAGTATGGTTTAACTCTGTTAGCTGAATGCTCAGATCAGAAAGAAGTTTCACAGAATGCTTCTGTGTAGTTTATATTTGAATATATTCCTTTTTCCACTACTACTCTCTTAGCGCTCCAAATGTCCAGTTGCATTTTCTACAGAAAGAGTGTTCAGATCTGCTCAATCAAAAGTATGGTTTAACTCTGTTAGCTGAATGCACAGATCAGAAAGAATTTTCACCGAATGATTCTGTGTAGTTTATATTTGGAGACATTCCTTTTTCCACTATTACCCTCTTAGGGCTCCGAATCTCCACTTGCATTTTCTACAGAAAGAGTGTTTCAGAACGGCTCAATCAAAACTAAGGTTCAACTCTTTTAGTTGAACAAACAGAACAGAAAGAAGTTTCACACAATTCTTCTGTGTAGTTTTTATTTGTAGACATTCTTTTTCCCAATATAGGCCTCTTAGCGCTCAGAATGTCCAATTGCAGTTTCTACAGAAAGAGTGTTTCAGAACGGCTCAATCAAAAGTAAGGTTCAACTCTGTTAGTTGAATGCACAGAACAGAAAGAAGTTTCATACAATGCTTCTGTGTAGTTTATATTTGAACATATTCTTTTTTCCACTATTACCCACTTAGCGCTACGAATGTCCAGTTGCATTTTCTACAGACAGAGTGTTTCAAAACTGCTCAATCAAAAGTATGGTTTAACTCTGTTAGCTGAATGCTCAGATCAGAAAGAAGTTTCACAGAATGCTTCTGTGTAGTTTATATTTGAATATATTCCTTTTTCCACTACTACGCTCTTAGCGCTCCAAATGTCCAGTTGCATTTTCTACAGAAAGAGTGTTCAGATCTGCTCAATCAAAAGTATGGTTTAACTCTGTTAGCTGAATGCACAGATCAGAAAGAAGTTTCACCGAATGATTCTGTGTAGTTTATATTTGAAGACATTCCTTTTTCCACTATTACCCCCTTAGCGCTCCGAATCTCCACTTGCATTTTCTACAAAAAGAGTGTTTCATAACTGCTCAATCAAAAATATGTTTTATCTCGGTTAACTGAATTTACAGATCAGAAATAAGTTTCACAGAATGCATCTGTGTAGTTTTTATTTGAAGATATTCTTTTTCAAAATGTAGGCCTCTTAGCGCTTAGCATGTCCAATTGCAGTTTCTACAGAAAGAGTGTTTCAGAACGGCTCAATCAAAACTAAGGTTCAACTCTGTTAGTTGAATGCACAGAACAGAAAGTATTTTCACAGAATGCTACTGTGTAGTTTATATTTGAATATATTCCTTTTTCCACTATTACCCTCTTAGCGCTCCGAATCTCCACTTGCATTTTCTACAGAAAGAGTGTTTCAGAACGGCTCAATCAAAACTTAGGTTCAACTCTTTTAGTTGAACAAACAGAACAGAAAGAAGTTTCACACAATTCTTCTGTGTAGTTTTTATTTGTAGACATTCTTTTTCCCAATATAGGCCTCTTAGCGCTCAGAATGTCCAATTGCAGTTTCTACAGAAAGAGTGTTTCAGAACGGCTCAATCAAAAGTAAGGTTCAACTCTGTTAGTTGAATGCACAGAACAGAAAGAAGTTTCATACAATGCTTCTGTGTAGTTTATATTTGAACATATTCTTTTTTCCACTATTACCCACTTAGCGCTACGAATGTCCAGTTGCATTTTCTACAGACAGAGTGTTTCAAAACTGCTCAATCAAAATTATGGTTTAACTCTGTTAGCTGAATGCTCAGATCAGAAAGAAGTTTCACAGAATGCTTCTGTGTAGTTTATATTTGAATATATTCCTTTTTCCACTACTACGCTCTTAGCGCTCCAAATGTCCAGTTGCATTTTCTACAGAAAGAGTGTTCAGATCTGCTCAATCAAAAGTATGGTTTAACTCTGTTAGCTGAATGCACAGATCAGAAAGAAGTTTCACCGAATGATTCTGTGTAGTTTATATTTGAAGACATTCCTTTTTCCACTATTACCCTCTTAGCGCTCCGAATCTCCACTTGCATTTTCTACAAAAAGAGTGTTTCATAACTGCTCAATCAAAAATATGTTTTATCTCTGTTAACTGAATTTACAGATCAGAAATAAGTTTCACAGAATGCATCTGTGTAGTTTTTATTTGAAGATATTCTTTTTCCCAATGTAGGCCTCTTAGCGCTTAGCATGTCCAGTTGCAGTTTCTACAGAAAGAGTGTTTCAGAACGGCTCAATCAAAAGTAAGGTTCAACTCTGTTAGTTGAATGCACAGAACAGAAAGAATTTTCACAGAATGCTACTGTGTAGTTTATATTTGAATATATTCCTTTTTCCACTATTACCCTCTTAGCGCTCCGAATGTCCACTTGCATTTTCTACAGAAAGAGTGTTCAGAACTGCGCAATCAAAAGTATGGTTTAACTCTGTTAGCTTAATGAACATATCAGAAATAAGTTTCACACAATGCTTCTGTGTAGTTTTTATTTGAAGATATTATTTTTCCCAATATAGGCCTCTTAGCGCTCAGAATGTCCAATTGCACTTTCTACAGAAAGAGTGTTTCAGAAAGGCTCAATCAAAAGTAAGGTTCAACTCTGTTAGTTGAATGCACAGAACAGAAAGAAGTTTCATACAATGCTTCTGTGTAGTTTATATTTGAACATATTCTTTTTTCCACTATTACCCACTTAGCGCTATGAATGTCCAGTTGCATTTTCTACAGACAGAGTGTTTCAAAACTGCTCAATCAAAAGTATGGTTTAACTCTGTTAGCTGAATGCTCAGATCAGAAAGAAGTTTCACAGAATGCTTCTGTGTAGTTTATATTTGAATATATTCCTTTTTCCACTACTACTCTCTTAGCGCTCCAAATGTCCAGTTGCATTTTCTACAGAAAGAGTGTTCAGATCTGCTCAATCAAAAGTATGGTTTAACTCTGTTAGCTGAATGCACAGATCAGAAAGAATTTTCACCGAATGATTCTGTGTAGTTTATATTTGGAGACATTCCTTTTTCCACTATTACCCTCTTAGGGCTCCGAATCTCCACTTGCATTTTCTACAGAAAGAGTGTTTCAGAACGGCTCAATCAAAACTAAGGTTCAACTCTTTTAGTTGAACAAACAGAACAGAAAGAAGTTTCACACAATTCTTCTGTGTAGTTTTTATTTGTAGACATTCTTTTTCCCAATATAGGCCTCTTAGCGCTCAGAATGTCCAATTGCAGTTTCTACAGAAAGAGTGTTTCAGAACGGCTCAATCAAAAGTAAGGTTCAACTCTGTTAGTTGAATGCACAGAACAGAAAGAAGTTTCATACAATCCTTCTGTGTAGTTTATATTTGAACATATTCTTTTTTCCACTATTACCCACTTAGCGCTACGAATGTCCAGTTGCATTTTCTACAGACAGAGTGTTTCAAAACTGCTCAATCAAAAGTATGGTTTAACTCTGTTAGCTGAATGCTCAGATCAGAAAGAAGTTTCACAGAATGCTTCTGTGTAGTTTATATTTGAATATATTCCTTTTTCCACTACTACGCTCTTAGCGCTCCAAATGTCCAGTTGCATTTTCTACAGAAAGAGTGTTCAGATCTGCTCAATCAAAAGTATGGTTTAACTCTGTTAGCTGAATGCACAGATCAGAAAGAAGTTTCACCGAATGATTCTGTGTAGTTTATATTTGAAGACATCCCTTTTTCCACTATTACCCTCTTAGCGCTCCGAATCTCCACTTGCATTTTCTATAAAAAGAGTGTGTCATAACTGCTCAATCAAAAATATGTTTTATCTCTGTTAACTGAATTTACAGATCAGAAATAAGTTTCACAGAATGCATCTGTGTAGTTTTTATTTGAAGATATTCTTTTTCAAAATGTAGGCCTCTTAGCGCTTAGCATGTCCAATTGCAGTTTCTACAGAAAGAGTGTTTCAGAACGGCTCAATCAAAAGTAAGGTTCAACTCTGTTAGTTGAATGCACAGAACAGAAAGAATTTTCACAGAATGCTACTGTGTAGTTTATATTTGAATATATTCCTTTTTCCACTATTACCCTCTTAGCGCTCCGAATGTCCACTTGCATTTTCTACAGAAAGAGTCTTCAGAACTGCGCAATCAAAAGTATGGTTTAACTCTGTTAGCTTAATGAACATATCAGAAATAAGTTTCACACAATGCTTCTGTGTAGTTTTTATTTGAAGATATTATTTTTCCCAATATAGGCCTCTTAGCGCTCAGAATGTCCAATTGCAGTTTCTACAGAAAGAGTGTTTCAGAAAGGCTCAATCAAAAGTAAGGTTCAACTCTGTTAGTTCAATGCACAGAACAGAAAGAAGTTTCATACAATGCTTCTGTGTAGTTTATATTTGAACATATTCTTTTTTCCACTATTACCCACTTTGCGCTATGAATGTCCAGTTGCATTTTCTACAGACAGAGTGTTTCAAAACTGCTCAATCAAAAGTATGGTTTAACTCTGTTAGCTGAATGCTCAGATCAGAAAGAAGTTTCACAGAATGCTTCTGTGTAGTTTATATTTGAATATATTCCTTTTTCCACTACTACTCTCTTAGCGCTCCAAATGTCCAGTTGCATTTTCTACAGAAAGAGAGTTCAGATCTGCTCAATCAAAAGTATGGTTTAACTCTGTTAGCTGAATGCACAGATCAGAAAGAAGTTTCACCGAATGATTCTGTGTAGTTTATATTTGGAGACATTCCTTTTTCCACTATTACCCTCTTAGCGCTCCGAATCTCCACTTGCATTTTCTACAGAAAGAGTGTTTCAGAACGGCTCAATCAAAACTAAGGTTCAACTCTTTTAGTTGAACAAACAGAACAGAAAGAAGTTTCACACAATTCTTCTGTGTAGTTTTTATTTGTAGACATTCTTTTTCCCAATATAGGCCTCTTAGCGCTCAGAATGTCCAATTGCAGTTTCTACAGAAAGAGTGTTTCAGAACGGCTCAATCAAAAGTAAGGTTCAACTCTGTTAGTTGAATGCACAGAACAGAAAGAAGTTTCATACAATGCTTCTGTGTAGTTTATATTTGAACATATTCTTTTTTCCACTATTACCCACTTAGCGCTACGAATGTCCAGTTGCATTTTCTACAGACAGAGTGTTTCAAAACTGTTCAATCAAAAGTATGGTTTAACTCTGTTAGCTGAATGCTCAGATCAGAAAGAAGTTTCACAGAATGCTTCTGTGTAGTTTATATTTGAATATATTCCTTTTTCCACTACTACGCTCTTAGCGCTCCAAATGTCCAGTTGCATTTTCTACAGAAATAGTGTTCAGATCTGCTCAATCAAAAGTATGGTTTAACTCTGTTAGCTGAATGCACAGATCAGAAAGAAGTTTCACCGAATGATTCTGTGTAGTTTATATTTGAAGACATTCCTTTTTCCACTATTACCCCCTTAGCGCTCCGAATCTCCACTTGCATTTTCTACAAAAAGAGTGTTTCATAACTGCTCAATCAAAAATATGTTTTATCTCGGTTAACTGAATTTACAGATCAGAAATAAGTTTCACAGAATGCATCTGTGTAGTTTTTATTTGAAGATATTCTTTTTCAAAATGTAGGCCTCTTAGCGCTTAGCATGTCCAGTTGCAGTTTCTGCAGAAAGAGTGTTTCAGAACGGCTCAATCAAAAGTAAGGTTCAACTCTGTTAGTTGAATGCACAGAACAGAAAGTATTTTCACAGAATGCTACTGTGTAGTTTATATTTGAATATATTCCTTTTTCCACTATTACCCTCTTAGCGCTCCGAATCTCCACTTGCATTTTCTACAGAAAGAGTGTTTCAGAACGGCTCAATCAAAACTTAGGTTCAACTCTTTTAGTTGAACAAACAGAACAGAAAGAAGTTTCACACAATTCTTCTGTGTAGTTTTTATTTGTAGACATTCTTTTTCCCAATATAGGCCTCTTAGCGCTCAGAATGTCCAATTGCAGTTTCTACAGAAAGAGTGTTTCAGAACGGCTCAATCAAAAGTAAGGTTCAACTCTGTTAGTTGAATGCACAGTACAGAAAGAAGTTTCATACAATGCTTCTGTGTAGTTTATATTTGAACATATTCTTTTTTCCACTATTACCCACTTAGCGCTACGAATGTCCAGTTGCATTTTCTACAGACAGAGTGTTTCAAAACTGCTCAATCAAAAGTATGGTTTAACTCTGTTAGCTGAATGCTCAGATCAGAAAGAAGTTTCACAGAATGCTTCTGTGTAGTTTATATTTGAATATATTCCTTTTTCCACTACTACGCTCTTAGCGCTCCAAATGTCCAGTTGCATTTTCTACAGAAAGAGTGTTCAGATCTGCTCAATCAAAAGTATGGTTTAACTCTGTTAGCTGAATGCACAGATCAGAAAGAAGTTTCACCGAATGATTCTGTGTAGTTTATATTTGAAGACATTCCTTTTTCCACTATTACCCTCTTAGCGCTCCGAATCTCCACTTGCATTTTCTACAAAAAGAGTGTTTCATAACTGCTCAATCAAAAATATGTTTTATCTCTGTTAACTGAATTTACAGATCAGAAATAAGTTTCACAGAATGCATCTGTGTAGTTTTTATTTGAAGATATTCTTTTTCCCAATGTAGGCCTCTTAGCGCTTAGCATGTCCAGTTGCAGTTTCTACAGAAAGAGTGTTTCAGAACGGCTCAATCAAAAGTAAGGTTCAACTCTGTTAGTTGAATGCACAGAACAGAAAGAATTTTCACAGAATGCTACTGTGTAGTTTATATTTGAATATATTCCTTTTTCCACTATTACCCTCTTAGCGCTCCGAATGTCCACTTGCATTTTCTACAGAAAGAGTGTTCAGAACTGCGCAATCAAAAGTATGGTTTAACTCTGTTAGCTTAATGAACATATCAGAAATAAGTTTCACACAATGCTTCTGTGTAGTTTTTATTTGAAGATATTATTTTTCCCAATATAGGCCTCTTAGCGCTCAGAATGTCCAATTGCACTTTCTACAGAAAGAGTGTTTCAGAAAGGCTCAATCAAAAGTAAGGTTCAACTCTGTTAGTTGAATGCACAGAACAGAAAGAAGTTTCATACAATGCTTCTGTGTAGTTTATATTTGAACATATTCTTTTTTCCACTATTACCCACTTAGCGCTATGAATGTCCAGTTGCATTTTCTACAGTCAGAGTGTTTCAAAACTGCTCAATCAAAAGTACGGTTTAACTCTGTTAGCTGAATGCTCAGATCAGAAAGAAGTTTCACAGAATGCTTCTGTGTAGTTTATATTTGAATATATTCCTTTTTCCACTACTACTCTCTTAGCGCTCCAAATGTCCAGTCGCATTTTCTACAGAAAGAGTGTTCAGATCTGCTCAATCAAAAGTATGGTTTAACTCTGTTAGCTGAATGCACAGATCAGAAAGAATTTTCACCGAATGATTCTGTGTAGTTTATATTTGGAGACATTCCTTTTTCCACTATTACCCTCTTAGGGCTCCGAATCTCCACTTGCATTTTCAACAGAAAGAGTGTTTCAGAACGGCTCAATCAAAACTAAGGTTCAACTCTTTTAGTTGAACAAACAGAACAGAAAGAAGTTTCACACAATTCTTCTGTGTAGTTTTTATTTGTAGACATTCTTTTTCCCAATATAGGCCTCTTAGCGCTCAGAATGTCCAATTGCAGTTTCTACAGAAAGAGTGTTTCAGAACGGCTCAATCAAAAGTAAGGTTCAACTCTGTTAGTTGAATGCACAGAACAGAAAGAAGTTTCATACAATGCTTCTGTGTAGTTTATATTTGAACATATTCTTTTTTCCACTATTACCCACTTAGCGCTACGAATGTCCAGTTGCATTTTCTACAGACAGAGTGTTTCAAAACTACTCAATCAAAAGTATGGTTTAACTCTGTTAGCTGAATGCTCAGATCAGAAAGAAGTTTCACAGAATGCTTCTGTGTAGTTTATATTTGAATATATTCCTTTTTCCACTACTACGCTCTTAGCGCTCCAAATGTCCAGTTGCATTTTCTACAGAAAGAGTGTTCAGATCTGCTCAATCAAAAGTATGGTTTAACTCTGTTATCTGAATGCACAGATCAGAAAGAAGTTTCACCGAATGATTCTGTGTAGTTTATATTTGAAGACATTCCTTTTTCCACTATTACCCTCTTAGCGCTCCGAATCTCCACTTGCATTTTCTACAAAAAGAGTGTGTCATAACTGCTCAATCAAAAATATGTTTTATCTCTGTTAACTGAATTTACAGATCAGAAATAAGTTTTACAGAATGCATCTGTGTAGTTTTTATTTGAAGATATTCTTTTTCAAAATGTAGGCCTCTTAGCGCTTAGCATGTCCAATTGCAGTTTCTACATAAAGAGTGTTTCAGAACGGCTCAATCAAAAGTAAGGTTCAACTCTGTTAGTTGAATGCACAGAACAGAAAGAATTTTCACAGAATGCTACTGTGTAGTTTATATTTGAATATATTCCTTTTTCCACTATTACCCTCTTAGCGCTCCGAATCTCCACTTGCATTTTCTACAGAAAGAGTGTTTCAGAACGGCTCAATCAAAACTAAGGTTCAACTCTTTTAGTTGAACAAACAGAACAGAAAAAAGTTTCACACAATTCTTCTGTGTAGTTTTTATTTGTAGACATTCTTTTTCCCAATATAGGCCTCTTAGCGCTCAGAATGTCCAATTGCAGTTTCTACAGAAAGAGTGTTTCAGAACGGCTCAATCAAAAGTAAGGTTCATCTCTGTTAGTTGAATGCACAGAACAGAAAGAAGTTTCATACAATGCTTCTGTGTAGTTTATATTTGAACATATTCTTTTTTCCACTATTACCCACTTAGCGCTACGAATGTCCAGTTGCATTTTCTACAGACAGAGTGTTTCAAAACTGCTCAATCAAAAGTATGGTTTAACTCTGTTAGCTGAATGCTCAGATCAGAAAGAAGTTTCACAGAATGCTTCTGTGTAGTTTATATTTGAATATATTCCTTTTTCCACTACTACGCTCTTAGCGCTCCAAATGTCCAGTTGCATTTTCTACAGAAAGAGTGTTCAGATCTGCTCAATCAAAAGTATGGTTTAACTCTGTTAGCTGAATGCACAGATCAGAAAGAAGTTTCACCGAATGATTCTGTGTAGTTTATATTTGAAGACATTCCTTTTTCCACTATTACCCTCTTAGCGCTCCGAATCTCCACTTGCATTTTCTACAAAAAGAGTGTTTCATAACTGCTCAATCAAAAATATGTTTTATCTCTGTTAACTGAATTTACAGATCAGAAATAAGTTTCACAGAATGCATCTGTGTAGTTTTTATTTGAAGATATTCTTTTTCAAAATGTAGGCCTCTTAGCGCTTAGCATGTCCAATTGCAGTTCCTACAGAAAGAGTGTTTCAGAACGGCTCAATCAAAAGTAAGGTTCAACTCTGTTAGTTGAATGCACAGAACAGAAAGAATTTTCACAGAATGCTACTGTGTAGTTTATATTTGAATATATTCCTTTTTCCACTATTACCCTCTTAGCGCTCCGAATGTCCACTTGCATTTTCTACAGAAAGAGTGTTCAGAACTGCGCAATCAAAAGTATGGTTTAACTCTGTTAGCTTAATGAACATATCAGAAATAAGTTTCACACAATGCTTCTGTGTAGTTTTTATTTGAAGATATTATTTTTCCCAATATAGGCCTCTTAGCGCTCAGAATGTCCAATTGCACTTTCTACAGAAAGAGTGTTTCAGAAAGGCTCAATCAAAAGTAAGGTTCAACTCTGTTAGTTGAATGCACAGTACAGAAAGTACTTTCATACAATGCTTCTGTGTAGTTTATATTTGAACATATTCTTTTTTCCACTATTAGCCACTTAGCGCTACGAATGTCCAGTTGCATTTTCTACAGACAGAGTGTTTCAAAACTGCTCAATCAAAAGTATGGTTCAACTCTGTTAGCTGAATGCTCAGATCAGAAAGAAGTTTCACAGAATGCTTCTGTGTAGTTTATATTTGAATATATTCCTTTTTCCACTACTACTCTCTTAGCGCTCCAAATGTCCAGTTGCATTTTCTACAGAAAGAGAGTTCAGATCTGCTCAATCAAAAGTATGGTTTAACTCTGTTAGCTGAATGCACAGATCAGAAAGAAGTTTCACCGAATGATTCTGTGTAGTTTATATTTGGAGACATTCCTTTTTCCACTATTACCCTCTTAGCGCTCCGAATCTCCACTTGCATTTTCTACAGAAAGAGTGTTTCAGAACGGCTCAATCAAAACTAAGGTTCAACTCTTTTAGTTGAACAAACAGAACAGAAAGAAGTTTCACAAAATTCTTCTGTGTAGTTTTTATTTGTAGACATTCTTTTTCCCAATATAGGCCTCTTAGCGCTCAGAATGTCCAATTGCATTTTCTACAGAAAGAGTGTTTCAGAACGGCTCAATCAAAAGTAAGGTTCAACTCTGTTAGTTGAATGCACAGAACAGAAAGAAGTTTCATACAATGCTTCTGTGTAGTTTATATTTGAACATATTCTTTTTTCCACTATTACCCACTTAGCGCTACGAATGTCCAGTTGCATTTTCTACAGACAGAGTGTTTCAAAACTGCTCAATCAAAAGTATGGTTTAACTCTGTTAGCTGAATGCTCAGATCAGAAAGAAGTTTCACAGAATGCTTCTGTGTAGTTTATATTTGAATATATTCCTTTTTCCACTACTACGCTCTTAGCGCTCCAAATGTCCAGTTGCATTTTCTACAGAAATAGTGTTGAGATCTGCTCAATCAAAAGTATGGTTTAACTCTGTTAGCTGAATGCACAGATCAGAAAGAAGTTTCACCGAATGATTCTGTGTAGTTTATATTTGAAGACATTCCTTTTTCCACTATTACCCTCTTAGCGCTCCGAATCTCCACTTGCATTTTCTACAAAGGAGTGTTTCATAACTGCACAATCAAAAATATGTTTTATCTCTGTTAACTGAATTTACAGATCAGAAATAAGTTTCACAGAATGCATCTGTGTAGTTTTTATTTGAAGATATTCTTTTTCCCAATGTAGGCCTCTTAGCGCTTAGCATGTCCAATTGCAGTTTCTACAGAAAGAGTGTTTCAGAACGGCTCAATCAAAAGTAAGGTTCAACTCTGTTAGTTGAATGCACAGAACAGAAAGAATTTTCACAGAATGCTACTGTGTAGTTTATATTTGAATATATTCCTTTTTCCACTATTAGCCTCTTAGCGCTCCGAATGTCCACTTGCATTTTCTACAGAAAGAGTGTTCAGAACTGCGCAATCAAAAGTATGGTTTAACTCTGTTAGCTTAATGAACATATCAGAAATAAGTTTCACACAATGCTTCTGTGTAGTTTTTATTTGAAGATATTATTTTTCCCAATATAGGCCTCTTAGCGCTCAGAATGTCCAATTGCAGTTTCTACAGAAAGAGTGTTTCAGAAAGGCTCAATCAAAGTAAGGTTCAACTCTGTTAGTTGAATGCACAGAACAGAAAGAAGTTTCATACAATGCTTCTGTGTAGTTTATATTTGAACATATTCTTTTTTCCACTATTACCCACTTAGCGCTATGAATGTCCAGTTGCATTTTCTACAGACAGAGTGTTTCAAAACTGCTCAATCAAAAGTATGGTTTAACTCTGTTAGCTGAATGCTCAGATCAGAAAGAAGTTTCACAGAATGCTTCTGTGTAGTTTATATTTGAATATATTCCTTTTTCCACTACTACTCTCTTAGCGCTCCAAATGTCCAGTTGCATTTTCTACAGAAAGAGAGTTCAGATCTGCTCAATCAAAAGTATGGTTTAACTCTGTTAGCTGAATGCACAGATCAGAAAGAAGTTTCACCGAATGATTCTGTGTAGTTTATATTTGGAGACATTCCTTTTTCCACTATTACCCTCTTAGCGCTCCGAATCTCCACTTGCATTTTCTACAGAAAGAGTGTTTCAGAACGGCTCAATCAAAACTAAGGTTCAACTCTTTTAGTTGAACAAACAGAACAGAAAGAAGTTTCACACAATTCTTCTGTGTAGTTTTTATTTGTAGACATTCTTTTTCCCAATATAGGCCTCTTAGCGCTCAGAATGTCCAATTGCAGTTTCTACAGAAAGAGTGTTTCAGAACGGCTCAATCAAAAGTAAGTTTCAACTCTGTTAGTTGAATGCACAGAACAGAAAGAAGTTTCATACAATGCTTCTGTGTAGTTTATATTTGAACATATTCTTTTTTCCACTATTACCCACTTAGCGCTACGAATGTCCAGTTGCATTTTCTACAGACAGAGTGTTTCAAAACTGCTCAATCAAAAGTATGGTTTAACTCTGTTAGCTGAATGCACAGATCAGAAAGAAGTTTCACCGAATGATTCTGTGTAGTTTATATTTGAAGACATTCCTTTTTCCACTATTACCCTCTTAGCGCTCCGAATCTCCACTTGCATTTTCTACAAAGGAGTGTTTCATAACTGCTCAATCAAAAATATGTTTTATCTCTGTTAACTGAATTTACAGATCAGAAATAAGTTTCACAGAATGCATCTGTGTAGTTTTTATTTGAAGATATTCTTTTTCCCAATGTAGGCCTCTTAGCGCTTAGCATGTCCAATTGCAGTTTCTACAGAAAGAGTGTTTCAGAACGGCTCAATCAAAAGTAAGGTTCAACACTGTTAGTTGAATGCAGAGAACAGAAAGAATTTTCACAGAATGCTACTGTGTAGTTTATATTTGAATATATTCCTTTTTCCACTATTATCCTCTTAGCGCTCCGAATGTCCACTTGCATTTTCTACAGAAAGAGTGTTCAGAACTGCGCAATCAAAAGTATGGTTTAACTCTGTTAGCTTAATGAACATATCAGAAATAAGTTTCACACAATGCTTCTGTGTAGTTTTTATTTGAAGATATTATTTTTCCCAATATAGGCCTCTTAGCGCTCAGAATGTCCAATTGCAGTTTCTACAGAAAGAGTGTTTCAGAAAGGCTCAATCAAAAGTAAGGTTCAACTCTGTTAGTTGAATGCACAGAACAGAAAGAAGTTTCATACAATGCTTCTGTGTAGTTTATATTTGAACATATTCTTTTTCCACTATTACCCACTTAGCGCTATGAATGTCCAGTTGCATTTTCTACAGACAGAGTGTTTCAAAACTGCTCAATCAAAAGTATGGTTTAACTCTGTTAGCTGAATGCTCAGATCAGAAAGAAGTTTCACAGAATGCTTCTGTGTAGTTTATATTTGAATATATTCCTTTTTCCACTACAACTCTCTTAGCGCTCCAAATGTCCAGTTGCATTTTCTACAGAAAGAGAGTTCAGATCTGCTCAATCAAAAGTATGGTTTAACTCTGTTAGCTGAATGCACAGATCAGAAAGAAGTTTCACCGAATGATTCTGTGTAGTTTATATTTGAAGACATTCCTTTTTCCACTATTACCCTCTTAGCGCTCCGAATCTCCACTTGCATTTTCTACAAAAAGAGTGTTTCATAACTGCTCAATCAAAAATATGTTTTATCTCTGTTAACTGAATTTACAGATCAGAAATAAGTTTCACAGAATGCATCTGTGTAGTTTTTATTTGAAGATATTCTTTTTCAAAATGTAGGCCTCTTAGCGCTTAGCATGTCCAATTGCAGTTTCTACAGAAAGAGTGTTTCAGAACGGCTCAATCAAAAGTAAGGTTCAACTCTGTTAGTTGAATGCACAGAACAGAAAGAATTTTCACAGAATGCTACTGTGTAGTTTATATTTGAATATATTCCTTTTTCCACTATTACCCTCTTAGCGCTCCGAATCTCCACTTGCATTTTCTACAGAAAGAGTGTTTCAGAACGGCTCAATCAAAACTAAGGTTCAACTCTTTTAGTTGAACAAACAGAACAGAAAGAAGTTTCACACAATTCTTCTGTGTAGTTTTTATTTGTAGACATTCTTTTTCCCAATATAGGCCTCTTAGCGCTCAGAATGTCCAATTGCAGTTTCTACAGAAAGAGTGTTTCAGAACGGCTCAATCAAAAGTAAGGTTCAACTCTGTTAGTTGAATGCACAGAACAGAAAGAAGTTTCATACAATGCTTCTGTGTAGTTTATATTTGAACATATTCTTTTTTCCACTATTACCCACTTAGCGCTACGAATGTCCAGTTGCATTTTCTACAGACAGAGTGTTTCAAAACTGCTCAATCAAAAGTATGGTTTAACTCTGTTAGCTGAATGCTCAGATCAGAAAGAAGTTTCACAGAATGCTTCTGTGTAGTTTATATTTGAATATATTCCTTTTTCCACTACTACGCTCTTAGCGCTCCAAATGTCCAGTTGCATTTTCTACAGAAAGAGTGTTCAGATCTGCTCAATCAAAAGTATGGTTTAACACTGTTAGCTGAATGCACAGATCAGAAAGAAGTTTCACCGAATGATTCTGTGTAGTTTATATTTGAAGACATTCCTTTTTCCACTATTACCCTCTTAGCGCTCCGAATCTCCACTTGCATTTTCTACAAAAAGAGTGTTTCATAACTGCTCAATCAAAAATATGTTTTACCTCTGTTAACTGAATTTACAGATCAGAAATAAGTTTCACAGAATGCATCAGTGTAGTTTTTATTTGAAGATATTCTTTTTCAAAATGTAGGACTCTTAGCGCGTAGCATGTCCAATTGCAGTTTCTACAGAAAGAGTGTTTCAGAACGGCTCAATAAAATGTAAGGTTCAACTCTGTTAGTTGAATGCACAGAACAGAAAGAATTTTCACAGAATGCTACTGTGTAGTTTATATTTGAATATATTCCTTTTTCCACTATTACCCTCTTAGCGCTCCGAATGTCCACTTGCATTTTCTACAGAAAGAGTGTTCAGAACTGCGCAATCAAAAGTATGGTTTAACTCTGTTAGCTGAATGCTCAGATCAGAAAGAAGTTTCACAGAATGCTTCTGTGTAGTTTATATTTGAATATATTCCTTTTTCCACTACTACGCTCTTAGCGCTCCAAATGTCCAGTTGCATTTTCTACAGAAATAGTGTTGAGATCTGCTCAATCAAAAGTATGGTTTAACTCTGTTAGCTGAATGCACAGATCAGAAAGAAGTTTCACCGAATGATTCTGTGTAGTTTATATTTGAAGACATTCCTTTTTCCACTATTACCCTCTTAGCGCTCCGAATCTCCACTTGCATTTTCTACAAAGGAGTGTTTCATAACTGCTCAATCAAAAATATGTTTTATCTCTGTTAACTGAATTTACAGATCAGAAATAAGTTTCACAGAATGCATCTGTGTAGTTTTTATTTGAAGATATTCTTTTTCCCAATGTAGGCCTCTTAGCGCTTAGCATGTCCAATTGCAGTTTCTACAGAAAGAGTGTTTCAGAACGGCTCAATCAAAAGTAAGGTTCAACTCTGTTAGTTGAATGCACAGAACAGAAAGAATTTTCACAGAATGCTACTGTGTAGTTTATATTTGAATATATTCCTTTTTCCAATATTAGCCTCTTAGCGCTCCGAATGTCCACTTGCATTTTCTACAGAAAGAGTGTTCAGAACTGCGCAATCAAAAGTATGGTTTAACTCTGTTAGCTTAATGAACATATCAGAAATAAGTTTCACACAATGCTTCTGTGTAGTTTTTATTTGAAGATATTATTTTTCCCAATATAGGCCTCTTAGCGCTCAGAATGTCCAATTGCAGTTTCTACAGAAAGAGTGTTTCAGAAAGGCTCAATCAAAGTAAGGTTCAACTCTGTTAGTTGAATGCACAGAACAGAAAGAAGTTTCATACAATGCTTCTGTGTAGTTTATATTTGAACATATTCTTTTTTCCACTATTACCCACTTAGCGCTATGAATGTCCAGTTGCATTTTCTACAGACAGAGTGTTTCAAAACTGCTCAATCAAAAGTATGGTTTAACTCTGTTAGCTGAATGCTCAGATCAGAAAGAAGTTTCACAGAATGCTTCTGTGTAGTTTATATTTGAATATATTCCTTTTTCCACTACTACTCTCTTAGCGCTCCAAATGTCCAGTTGCATTTTCTACAGAAAGAGAGTTCAGATCTGCTCAATCAAAAGTATGGTTTAACTCTGTTAGCTGAATGCACAGATCAGAAAGAAGTTTCACCGAATGATTCTGTGTAGTTTATATTTGGAGACATTCCTTTTTCCACTATTACCCTCTTAGCGCTCCGAATCTCCACTTGCATTTTCTACAGAAAGAGTGTTTCAGAACGGCTCAATCAAAACTAAGGTTCAACTCTTTTAGTTGAACAAACAGAACAGAAAGAAGTTTCACACAATTCTTCTGTGTAGTTTTTATTTGTAGACATTCTTTTTCCCAATATAGGCCTCTTAGCGCTCAGAATGTCCAATTGCAGTTTCTACAGAAAGAGTGTTTCAGAACGGCTCAATCAAAAGTAAGTTTCAACTCTGTTAGTTGAATGCACAGAACAGAAAGAAGTTTCATACAATGCTTCTGTGTAGTTTATATTTGAACATATTCTTTTTTCCACTATTACCCATTTAGCGCTACGAATGTCCAGTTGCATTTTCTACAGACAGAGTGTTTCAAAACTGCTCAATCAAAAGTATGGTTTAACTCTGTTAGCTGAATGCTCAGATCAGAAAGAAGTTTCACAGAATGCTTCTGTGTAGTTTATATTTGAATATATTCCTTTTTCCACTACTACGCTCTTAGCGCTCCAAATGTCCAGTTGCATTTTCTACAGAAATAGTGTTCAGATCTGCTCAATCAAAAGTATGGTTTAACTCTGTTAGCTGAATGCACAGATCAGAAAGAAGTTTCACCGAATGATTCTGTGTAGTTTATATTTGAAGACATTCCTTTTTCCACTATTACCCTCTTAGCGCTCAGAATCTCCACTTGCATTTTCTACAAAGGAGTGTTTCATAACTGCTCAATCAAAAATATGTTTTATCTCTGTTAACTGAATTTACAGATCAGAAATAAGTTTCACAGAATGCATCTGTGTAGTTTTTATTTGAAGATATTCTTTTTCCCAATGTAGGCCTCTTAGCGCTTAGCATGTCCAATTGCAGTTTCTACAGAAAGAGTGTTTCAGAACGGCTCAATCAAAAGTAAGGTTCAACTCTCTTAGTTGAATGCAGAGAACAGAAAGAATTTTCACAGAATGCTACTGTGTAGTTTATATTTGAATATATTCCTTTTTCCACTATTATCCTCTTAGCGCTCCGAATGTCCACTTGCATTTTCTACAGAAAGAGTGTTCAGAACTGCGCAATCAAAAGTATGGTTTAACTCTGTTAGCTTAATGAACATATCAGAAATAAGTTTCACACAATGCTTCTGTGTAGTTTTTATTTGAAGATATTATTTTTCCCAATATAGGCCTCTTAGCGCTCAGAATGTCCAATTGCAGTTTCTACAGAAAGAGTGTTTCAGAAAGGCTCAATCAAAAGTAAGGTTCAACTCTGTTAGTTGAATGCACAGAACAGAAAGAAGTTTCATACAATGCTTCTGTGTAGTTTATATTTGAACATATTCTTTTTCCACTATTACCCACTTAGCGCTATGAATGTCCAGTTGCATTTTCTACAGACAGAGTGTTTCAAAACTGCTCAATCAAAAGTATGGTTTAACTCTGTTAGCTGAATGCTCAGATCAGAAAGAAGTTTCACAGAATGCTTCTGTGTAGTTTATATTTGAATATATTCCTTTTTCCACTACAACTCTCTTAGCGCTCCAAATGTCCAGTTGCATTTTCTACAGAAAGAGAGTTCAGATCTGCTCAATCAAAAGTATGGTTTAACTCTGTTAGCTGAATGCACAGATCAGAAAGAAGTTTCACCGAATGATTCTGTGTAGTTTATATTTGAAGACATTCCTTTTTCCACTATTACCCTCTTAGCGCTCCGAATCTCCACTTGCATTTTCTACAAAAAGAGTGTTTCATAACTGCTCAATCAAAAATATGTTTTATCTCTGTTAACTGAATTTACAGATCAGAAATAAGTTTCACAGAATGCATCTGTGTAGTTTTTATTTGAAGATATTCTTTTTCAAAATGTAGGCCTCTTAGCGCGTAGCATGTCCAATTGCAGTTTCTACAGAAAGAGTGTTTCAGAACGGCTCAATCAAAAGTAAGGTTCAACTCTGTTAGTTGAATGCACAGAACAGAAAGAATCTTCACAGAATGCTACTGTGTAGTTTATATTTGAATATATTCCTTTTTCCACTATTACCCTCTTAGCGCTCCGAATCTCCACTTGCATTTTCTACAGAAAGAGTGTTTCAGAACGGCTCAATCAAAACTAAGGTTCAACTCTTTTAGTTGAACAAACAGAACAGAAAGAAGTTTCACACAATTCTTCTGTGTAGTTTTTATTTGTAGACATTCTTTTTCCCAATATAGGCCTCTTAGCGCTCAGAATGTCCAATTGCAGTTTCTACAGAAAGAGTGTTTCAGAACGGCTCAATCAAAAGTAAGGTTCAACTCTGTTAGTTGAATGCACAGAACAGAAAGAAGTTTCATACAATGCTTCTGTGTAGTTTATATTTGAACATATTCTTTTTTCCACTATTACCCACTTAGCGCTACGAATGTCCAGTTGCATTTTCTACAGACAGAGTGTTTCAAAACTGCTCAATCAAAAGTATGGTTTAACTCTGTTAGCTGAATGCTCAGATCAGAAAGAAGTTTCACAGAATGCTTCTGTGTAGTTTATATTTGAATATATTCCTTTTTCCACTACTACGCTCTTAGCGCTCCAAATGTCCAGTTGCATTTTCTACAGAAAGAGTGTTCAGATCTGCTCAATCAAAAGTATGGTTTAACACTGTTAGCTGAATGCACAGATCAGAAAGAAGTTTCACCAAATGATTCTCTGTAGTTTATATTTGAAGACATTCCTTTTTCCACTATTACCCTCTTAGCGCTCCGAATCTCCACTTGCATTTTCTACAAAAAGAGTGTTTCATAACTGCTCAATCAAAAATATGTTTTACCTTTGTTAACTGAATTTACAGATCAGAAATAAGTTTCACAGAATGCATCAGTGTAGTTTTTATTTGAAGATATTCTTTTTCAAAATGTAGGACTCTTAGCGCGTAGCATGTCCAATTGCAGTTTCTACAGAAAGAGTGTTTCAGAACGGCTCAATAAAATGTAAGGTTCAACTCTGTTAGTTGAATGCACAGAACAGAAAGAATTTTCACAGAATGCTACTGTGTAGTTTATATTTGAATATATTCCTTTTTCCACTATTACCCTCTTAGCGCTCCGAATGTCCACTTGCATTTTCTACAGAAAGAGTGTTCAGAACTGCGCAATCAAAAGTATGGTTTAACTCTGTTAGCTTAATGAACATATCAGAAATAAGTTTCACACAATGCTTCTGTGTAGTTTTTATTTGAAGATATTATTTTTCCCAATATAGGCCTCTTAGCGCTCAGAATGTCCAATTGCAGTTTCAACAGAAAGAGTGTTTCAGAAAGGCTCAATCAAAAGTAAGGTTCAACTCTGTTAGTTGAATGCACAGAACAGAAAGAAGTTTCATACAATGCTTCTGTGTAGTTTATATTTGAACATATTCTTTTTTCCACTATTACCCACTTAGCGCTACGAATGTCCAGTTGCATTTTCTACAGACAGAGTGTTTCAAAACTGCTCAAACAAAAGTATGGTTTAACTCGGTTAGCTGAATGCTCAGATCAGAAAGAAGTTTCACAGAATGCTTCTGTGTAGTTTATATTTGAATATATTCCTTTTCCACTACTACGCTCTTAGCGCTCCAAATGTCCAGTTGCATTTTCTACAGAAAGAGTGTTCAGATCTGCTCAATCAAAAGTATGGTTTAACTCTGTTAGCTGAATGCACAGATCAGAAAGAAGTTTCACCGAATGATTCTGTGTAGTTTATATTTGAAGACATTCCTTTTTCCACTATTACCCTCTTAGGGCTCCGAATCTCCACTTGCACTTTCTACAAGAAGAGTGTTTCATAACTGCTCAATCAAAAATATGTTTTATCTCTGTTAACTGAATTTACAGATCAGAAATAAGTTTCACAGAATGCATCTGTGTAGTTTTTATTTGAAGATATTCTTTTTCAAAATGTAGGCCTCTTAGCGCTTAGCATGTCCAATTGCAGTTTCTACAGAAAGAGTGTTTCAGAACGGCTCAATCAAAAGTAAGGTTCAACTCTGTTAGTTGAATGCACAGAACAGAAAGAATTTTCACAGAATGCTACTGTGTAGTTCATATTTGAATATATTCCTTTTTCCACTATTACCCTCTTAGCGCTCCGAATGTCCACTTGCATTTTCTACAGAAAGAGTGTTCAGAACTGCGCAATCAAAAGTATGGTTTAACTCTGTTAGCTTAATGAACATATCAGAAATAAGTTTCAAACAATGCTTCTGTGTAGTTTTTATTTGAAGATATTATTGTTCCCAATATAGGCCTCTTAGCGCTCAGAATGTCCAATTGCAGTATCTACAGAAAGAGTGTTTCAGAAAGGCTCAATCAAAAGTAAGGTTCAACTCTGTTAGTTGAATGCACAGAACAGAAAGAACTTTCATACAATGCTTCTGTGTATTTTATATTTGAACATATTCTTTTTTCCACTATTAGCCACTTAGCGCTACGAATGTCCAGTTGCATTTTCTACAGACAGAGTGTTTCAAAACTGCTCAATCAAAAGTATGGTTTAACTCTGTTAGCTGAATGCTCAGATCAGAAAGAAGTTTCACAGAATGCTTCTGTGTAGTTTATATTTGAATATATTCATTTTTCCTCTACTACTCTCTTAGCGCTCCAAATGTCCAGTTGCATTTTCTACAGAAAGAGAGTTCAGATCTGCTCAATCAAAAGTATGGTTTAACTCTGTTAGCTGAATGCACAGATCAGAAAGAAGTTTCACCGAATGATTCTGTGTAGTTTATATTTGAAGACATTCCTTTTTCCACTATTACCCTCTTAGCGCTCCGAATCTCCACTTGCATTTTCTACAGAAAGAGTGTTTCAGAACGGCTCAATCAAAACTAAGGTTCAACTCTTTTAGTTGAACAAACAGAACAGAAAGAAGTTTCACACAATTCTTCTGTGTAGTTTTTATTTGTAGACATTCTTTTTCCCAATATAGGCCTCTTAGCGCTCAGAATGTCCAATTGCAGTTTCTACAGAAAGAGTGTTTCAGAACGGCTCAATCAAAAGTAAGGTTCAACTCTGTTAGTTGAATGCACAGAACAGAAAGAAGTTTCATACAATGCTTCTGTGTAGTTTATATTTGAACATATTCTTTTTTCCACTATTACCCACTTAGCGCTACGAATGTCCAGTTGCATTTTCTACAGACAGAGTGTTTCAAAACTGCTCAATCAAAAGTATGGTTTAACTATGTTAGCTGAATGCTCAGATCAGAAAGAACTTTCACAGAATGCTTCTGTGTAGTTTATATTTGAATATATTCCTTTTTCCACTACTACGCTCTTAGCGCTCCAAATGTCCAGTTGCATTTTCTACAGAAAGAGTGTTCAGATCTGCTCAATCAAAAGTATGGTTTAACTCTGTTAGCTGAATGCACAGATCAGAAAGAAGTTTCACCGAATGATTCTGTGTAGTTTATATTTGAAGACATTCCTTTTTCCACTATTACCCTCTTAGCGCTCCGAATCTCCACTTGCATTTTCTACAAAAAGAGTGTTTCATAACTGCTCAATCAAAAATATGTTTTACCTCTGTTAACTGAATTTACAGATCAGAAATAAGTTTCACAGAATGCATCTGTGTAGTTTTTATTTGAAGATATTCTTTTTCAAAATGTAGGCCTCTTAGCGCTTAGCATGTCCAATTGCAGTTTCTACAGAAAGAGTGTTTCAGAACGGCTCAATCAAAAGTAAGGTTCAACTCTGTTAGTTGAATGCACAGAACAGAAAGAATTTTCACAGAATGCTACTGTGTAGTTTATATTTGAATATATTCCTTTTTCCACTATTACCCTCTTATCGCTCCGAATGTCCACTTGCATTTTCTACAGAAAGAGTGTTCAGAACTGCGCAATCAAAAGTATGGTTTAACTCTGTTAGCTTAATGAACATATCAGAAATAAGTTTCACACAATGCTTCTGTGTAGTTTTTATTTGAAGATATTATTTTTCCCAATATAGGCCTCTTAGCGCTCAGAATGTCCAATTGCAGTTTCAACAGAAAGAGTGTTTCAGAAAGGCTCAATCAAAAGTAAGGTTCAACTCTGTTAGTTGAATGCACAGAACAGAAAGAAGTTTCATACAATGCTTCTGTGTAGTTTATATTTGAACATATTCTTTTTTCCACTATTACCCACTTAGCGCTACGAATGTCCAGTTGCATTTTCTACAGACAGAGTGTTTCAAAACTGCTCAAACAAAAGTATGGTTTAACTCGGTTAACTGAATGCTCAGATCAGAAAGAAGTTTCACAGAATGCTTCTGTGTAGTTTATATTTGAATATATTCCTTTTCCACTACTACGCTCTTAGCGCTCCAAATGTCCAGTTGCATTTTCTACAGAAAGAGTGTTCAGATCTGCTCAATCAAAAGTATGGTTTAACTCTGTTAGCTGAATGCACAGATCAGAAAGAAGTTTCACCGAATGATTCTGTGTAGTTTATATTTGAAGACATTCCTTTTTCCACTATTACCCTCTTAGCGCTCTGAATCTCCACTTGCATTTTCTACAAGAAGAGTGTTTCATAACTGCTCAATCAAAAATATGTTTTATCTCTGTTAACTGAATTTACAGATCAGAAATAAGTTTCACAGAATGCATCTGTGTAGTTTTTATTTGAAGATATTCTTTTTCAAAATGTAGGCCTCTTAGCGCTTAGCATGTCCAATTGCAGTTTCTACAGAAAGAGTGTTTCAGAACGGCTCAATCAAAAGTAAGGTTCAACTCTGTTAGTTGAATGCACAGAACAGAAAGAATTTTCACAGAATGCTACTGTGTAGTTCATATTTGAATATATTCCTTTTTCCACTATTACCCTCTTAGCGCTCCGAATGTCCACTTGCATTTTCTACAGAAAGAGTGTTCAGAACTGCGCAATCAAAAGTATGGTTTAACTCTGTTAGCTTAATGAACATATCAGAAATAAGTTTCACACAATGCTTCTGTGTAGTTTTTATTTGAAGATATTATTTTTCCCAATATAGGCCTCTTAGCGCTCAGAATGTCCAATTGCAGTTTCTACAGAAAGAGTGTTTCAGAAAGGCTCAATCAAAAGTAAGGTTCAACTCTGTTAGTTGAATGCACAGAACAGAAAGAAGTTTCATACAATGCTTCTGTGTAGTTTATATTTGAACATATTCTTTTTTCCACTATTACCCACTTAGCGCTATGAATGTCCAGTTGCATTTTCTACAGACAGAGTGTTTCAAAACTGCTCAATCAAAAGTATGGTTTAACTCTGTTAGCTGAATGCTCAGAGCAGAAAGAAGTTTCACAGAATGCTTCTGTGTAGTTTATATTTGAATATATTCCTTTTTCCACTACTACTCTCTTAGCGCTCCAAATGTCCAGTTGCATTTTCTACAGAAAGAGAGTTCAGATCTGCTCAATCAAAAGTATGGTTTAACTCTGTTAGCTGAATGCACAGATCAGAAAGAAGTTTCACCGAATGATTCTGTGTAGTTTATATTTGAAGACATTCCTTTTTCCTCTATTACCCTCTTAGCGCTCCGAATCTCCACTTGCATTTTCTACAAAAAGAGTGTTTCATAACTGCTCAATCAAAAATATGTTTTACCTCTGTTAACTGAATTTACAGATCAGAAATAAGTTTCACAGAATGCATCTGTGTAGTTTTTATTTGAAGATATTCTTTTTCAAAATGTAGGCCTCTTAGCGCTTAGCATGTCCAATTGCAGTTTCTACAGAAAGAGTGTTTCAGAACGGCTCAATCAAAAGTAAGGTTCAACTCTGTTAGTTGAATGCACAGAACAGAAAGAATTTTCACAGAATGCTACTGTGTAGTTCATATTTGAATATATTCCTTTTTCCACTATTACCCTCTTATCGCTCCGAATGTCCACTTGCATTTTCTACAGAAAGAGTGTTCAGAACTGCGCAATCAAAAGTATGGTTTAACTCTGTTAGCTTAATGAACATATCAGAAATAAGTTTCACACAATGCTTCTGTGTAGTTTTTATTTGAAGATATTATTTTTCCCAATATAGGCCTCTTAGCGCTCAGAATGTCCAATTGCAGTTTCAACAGAAAGAGTGTTTCAGAAAGGCTCAATCAAAAGTAAGGTTCAACTCTGTTAGTTGAATGCACAGAACAGAAAGAAGTTTCATACAATGCTTCTGTGTAGTTTATATTTGAACATATTCTTTTTTCCACTATTACCCACTTAGCGCTACGAATGTCCAGTTGCATTTTCTACAGACAGAGTGTTTCAAAACTGCTCAAACAAAAGTATGGTTTAACTCGGTTAACTGAATGCTCAGATCAGAAAGAAGTTTCACAGAATGCTTCTGTGTAGTTTATATTTGAATATATTCCTTTTCCACTACTACGCTCTTAGCGCTCCAAATGTCCAGTTGCATTTTCTACAGAAAGAGTGTTCAGATCTGCTCAATCAAAAGTATGGTTTAACTCTGTTAGCTGAATGCACAGATCAGAAAGAAGTTTCACCGAATGATTCTGTGTAGTTTATATTTGAAGACATTCCTTTTTCCACTATTACCCTCTTAGCGCTCTGAATCTCCACTTGCATTTTCTACAAGAAGAGTGTTTCATAACTGCTCAATCAAAAATATGTTTTATCTCTGTTAACTGAATTTACAGATCAGAAATAAGTTTCACAGAATGCATCTGTGTAGTTTTTATTTGAAGATATTCTTTTTCAAAATGTAGGCCTCTTAGCGCTTAGCATGTCCAATTGCAGTTTCTACAGAAAGAGTGTTTCAGAACGGCTCAATCAAAAGTAAGGTTCAACTCTGTTAGTTGAATGCACAGAACAGAAAGAATTTTCACAGAATGCTACTGTGTAGTTCATATTTGAATATATTCCTTTTTCCACTATTACCCTCTTAGCGCTCCGAATGTCCACTTGCATTTTCTACAGAAAGAGTGTTCAGAACTGCGCAATCAAAAGTATGGTTTAACTCTGTTAGCTTAATGAACATATCAGAAATAAGTTTCACACAATGCTTCTGTGTAGTTTTTATTTGAAGATATTATTTTTCCCAATATAGGCCTCTTAGCGCTCAGAATGTCCAATTGCAGTTTCTACAGAAAGAGTGTTTCAGAAAGGCTCAATCAAAAGTAAGGTTCAACTCTGTTAGTTGAATGCACAGAACAGAAAGAAGTTTCATACAATGCTTCTGTGTAGTTTATATTTGAACATATTCTTTTTTCCACTATTACCCACTTAGCGCTATGAATGTCCAGTTGCATTTTCTACAGACAGAGTGTTTCAAAACTGCTCAATCAAAAGTATGGTTTAACTCTGTTAGCTGAATGCTCAGAGCAGAAAGAAGTTTCACAGAATGCTTCTGTGTAGTTTATATTTGAATATATTCCTTTTTCCACTACTACTCTCTTAGCGCTCCAAATGTCCAGTTGCATTTTCTACAGAAAGAGAGTTCAGATCTGCTCAATCAAAAGTATGGTTTAACTCTGTTAGCTGAATGCACAGATCAGAAAGAAGTTTCACCGAATGATTCTGTGTAGTTTATATTTGAAGACATTCCTTTTTCCACTATTACCCTCTTAGCGCTCCGAATCTCCACTTGCATTTTCTACAAGAAGAGTGTTTCATAACTACTCAATCAAAAATATGTTTTATCTCTGTTAACTGAATTTACAGATCAGAAATAAGTTTCACAGAATGCATCTGTGTAGTTTTTATTTGAAGATATTCTTTTTCAAAATGTAGGCCTCTTAGCGCTTAGCATGTCCAATTGCAGTTTCTACAGAAAGAGTGTTTCAGAACGGCTCAATCAAAAGTAAGGTTCAACTCTGTTAGTTGAATGCACAGAACAGAAAGAATTTTCACAGAATGCTACTGTGTAGTTCATATTTGTATATATTCCTTTTTCCACTATTACCCTCTTAGCGCTCCGAATGTCCACTTGCATTTTCTACAGAAAGAGTGTTCAGAACTGCGCAATCAAAAGTATGGTTTAACTCTGTTAGCTTAATGAACATATCAGAAATAAGTTTCAAACAATGCTTCTGTGTAGTTTTTATTTGAAGATATTATTTTTCCCAATATAGGCCTCTTAGCGCTCAGAATGTCCAATTGCAGTTTCTACAGAAAGAGTGTTTCAGAAAGGCTCAATCAAAAGTAAGGTTCAACTCTGTTAGTTGAACGCACAGAACAGAAAGAAGTTTCATACAATGCTTCTGTGTAGTTTATATTTGAATATATTCTTTTTTCCACTATTAGCCACTTAGCGCTACGAATGTCCAGTTGCATTTTCTACAGACAGAGTGTTTCAAAACTGCTCAATCAAAAGTATGGTTTAACTCTGTTAGCTGAATGCTCAGATCAGAAAGAAGTTTCACAGAATGCTTCTGTGTTGTTTATATTTGAATATATTCCTTTTTCCACTACTACTCTCTTAGCGCTCCAAATGTCCAGTTGCATTTTCTACAGAAAGAGAGTTCAGATCTGCTCAATCAAAAGTATGGTTTAACTCTGTTAGCTGAATGCACAGATCAGAAAGAAGTTTCACCGAATGATTCTGTGTAGTTTATATTTGGAGACATTCCTTTTTCCACTATTACGCACTTAGCGCTCCGAATCTCCACTTGCATTTTCTACAGAAAGAGTGTTTCAGAACGGCTCAATCAAAACTAAGGTTCAACTCTTTTAGTTGAACAAACAGAACAGAAAGAAGTTTCACACAATTCTTCTGTGTAGTTTTTATTTGTAGACATTCTTTTTCCCAATATAGGCCTCTTAGCGCTCAGAATGTCCAATTGCAGTTTCTACAGAAAGAGTGTTTCAGAACGGCTCAATCAAAAGTAAGGTTCAACTCTGTTAGTTGAATGCACAGAACAGAAAGAAGTTTCATACAATGCTTCTGTGTAGTTTATATTTGAACATATTCTTTTTTCCACTATTACCCATTTAGCGCTACGAATGTCCAGTTGCATTTTCTACAGACAGAGTGTTTCAAAACTGCTCAATCAAAAGTATGGTTTAACTCTGTTAGCTGAATGCTCAGATCAGAAAGAAGTTTCACAGAATGCTTCTGTGTAGTTTATATTTGAATATATTCCTTTTTCCACTACTATGCTCTTAGCGCTCCAAATGTCCAGTTGCATTTTCTACAGAAATAGTGTTCAGATCTGCTCAATCAAAAGTATGGTTTAACTCTGTTAGCTGAATGCACAGATCAGAAAGAAGTTTCACCGAATGATTCTGTGTAGTTTATATTTGAAGACATTCCTTTTTCCACTATTACCCTCTTAGCGCTCCGAATCTCCACTTGCATTTTCTACAAAGGAGTGTTTCATAACTGCTCAATCAAAAATATGTTTTATCTCTGTTAACTGAATTTACAGATCAGAAATAAGTTTCACAGAATGCATCTGTGTAGTTTTTATTTGAAGATATTCTTTTTCCCAATGTAGGCCTCTTAGCGCTTAGCATGTCCAATTGCAGTTTCTACAGAAAGAGTGTTTCAGAACGGCTCAATCAAAAGTAAGGTTCAACTCTGTTAGTTGAATGCACAGAACAGAAAGAATTTCCACAGAATGCTACTGTGTAGTTTATATTTGAATATATTCCTTTTTCCACTATTACCCTCTTAGCGCTCCGAATGTCCACTTGCATTTTCAACAGAAAGAGTGTTCAGAACTGCGCAATCAAAAGTATGGTTTAACTCTGTTAGCTTAATGAACATATCAGAAATAAGTTTCACAAAATGCTTCTGTGTCGTTTTTATTTGAAGATATTTTTTTTCCCAATATAGGCCTCTTAGCGCTCAGAATGTCCAATTGCAGTTTCTACAGAAAGAGTGTTTCAGAAAGGCTCAATCAAAAGTAAGGTTCAACTCTGTTAGTTGAATGCACAGAACAGAAAGAAGTTTCATACAATGCTTCTGTGTAGTTTATATTTGAACGTATTCTTTTTTCCACTATTACCCACTTAGCGCTATGAATGTCCAGTTGCATTTTCTACAGACAGAGTGTTTCAAAACTACTCAATCAAAAGTATGGTTTAACTCTGTTAGCTGAATGCTCAGATCAGAAAGAAGTTTCACAGAATGCTTCTGTGTAGTTTATATTTGAATATATTCCTTTTCCACTACTACGCTCTTAGCGCTCCAAATATCCAGTTGAATTTTCTACAGAAAGAGTGTTCAGATCTGCTCAATCAAAAGTATGGTTTAACTCTGTTAGCTGAATGCACAGATCAGAAAGAAGTTTCACCGAATGATTCTGTGTAGTTTATATTTGAAGACATTCCTTTTTCCACTATTACCCTCTTAGCGCTCTGAATCTCCACTTGCATTTTCTACAAAAAGAGTGTTTCATAACTGCTCAATCAAAAATATGTTTTACCTCTGTTAACTGAATTTACAGATCAGAAATAAGTTTCACAGAATGCATCTGTGTAGTTTTTATTTGAAGATATTCTTTTTCAAAATGTAGGCCTCTTAGCGCTTAGAATGTCCAATTGCAGTTTCTACAGAAAGAGTGTTTCAGAACGGCTCAATCAAAAGTAAGGTTCAACTCTGTTAGTTGAATGCACAGAACAGAAAGAATTTTCACAGAATGCTACTGTGTAGTTCATATTTGAATATATTCCTTTTTCCACTATTACCCTCTTAGCGCTCCGAATGTCCACTTGCATTTTCTACAGAAAGAGTGTTCAGAACTGCGCAATCAAAAGTATGGTTTAACTCTGTTAGCTTAATGAACATATCAGAAATAAGTTTCACACAATGCTTCTGTGTAGTTTTTATTTGAAGATATTATTTTTCCCAATATAGGCCTCTTAGCGCTCAGAATGTCCAATTGCAGTTTCTACAGAAAGAGTGTTTCAGAAAGGCTCAATCAAAAGTAAGGTTCAACTCTGTTAGTTGAATGCACAGAACAGAAAGAAGTTTCATACAATGCTTCTGTGTAGTTTATATTTGAACATATTCTTTTTTCCACTATTACCCACTTAGCGCTACGAATGTCCAGTTGCATTTTCTACAGACAGAGTGTTTCAAAACTGCTCAATCAAAAGTATGGTTTAACTCGGTTAGCTGAATGCTCAGATCAGAAAGAAGTTTCACAGAATGCTTCTGTGTAGTTTATATTTGAATATATTCCTTTTCCACTTCTACGCTCTTAGCGCTCCAAATGTCCAGTTGCATTTTCTACAGAAAGAGTGTTCAGATCTGCTCAATCAAAAGTATGGTTTAACTCTGTTAGCTGAATGCACAGATCAGAAAGAAGTTTCACCGAATGATTCTGTGTAGTTTATATTTGAAGACATTCCTTTTTCCACTATTACCTTCTTAGCGCTCTGAATCTCCACTTGCATTTTCTACAAAAAGAGAGTTTCATAACTGCTCAATCAAAAATATGTTTTATCTCTGTTAACTGAATTTACAGATCAGAAATAAGTTTCACAGAATGCATCTGTGTAGTTTTTATTTGAAGATATTCTTTTTCAAAATGTAGGCCTCTTAGCGCATAGCATGTCCAATTGCAGTTTCTACAGAAAGAGTGTTTCAGAACGGCTCAATCAACAGTAAGGTTCAACTCTGTTAGTTGAATGCACAGAACAGAAAGAATTTTCACAGAATGCTACTGTGTAGTTTATATTTGAATATATTCCTTTTTCCACTATTACCCTCTTAGCGCTCCGAATGTCCACTTGCATTTTCTACAGAAAGAGTGTTCAGAACTGCGCAATCAAAAGTATGGTTTAACTCTGTTAGCTTAATGAACATATCAGAAATAAGTTTCACACAATGCTTCTGTGTAGTTTTTATTTGAAGATATTATTTTCCCAATATAGGCCTCTTAGCGCTCAGAATGTCCAATTGCAGTTTCAACAGAAAGAGTGATTCAGAAAGGCTCAATCAAAAGTAAGGTTCAACTCTGTTAGTTGAATGCACAGAACAGAAAGTAGTTTCATACAATGCTTCTGTGTAGTTTATATTTGAACATATTCTTTTTTCCACTATTACCCACTTAGCGCTACGAATGTCCAGTTGCATTTTCTACAGACAGAGTGTTTCAAAACTGCTCAATCAAAAGTATGGTTAAACTCTGTTAGCTGAATGCTCAGATCAGAAAGAAGTTTCACAGAATGCTTCTGTGTAGTTTATATTTGAATATATTACTTTTTCCACTACTACTCTCTTAGCGCTACAAATGTCCAGTTGCATTTTCTACAGAAAGAGAGTTCAGATCTCCTCAATCAAAAGTATGGTTTAACTCTGTTAGCTGAATGCACAGATCAGAAAGAAGTTTCACCGAATGATTCTGTGTAGTTTATATTTGGAGACATTCCTTTTTCCACTATTACCCTCTTAGTGCTCCGAATCTCCACTTGCATTTTCTACAGAAAGAGTGTTTCAGAACGGCTCAATCAAAACTAAGGTTCAAATCTTTTAGTTGAACAAACAGAACAGAAAGAAGTTTCACACAATTCTTCTGTGTAGTTTTTATTTGTAGACATTCTTTTTCCCAATATAGGCCTCTTAGCGCTCAGAATGTCCAATTGCAGTTACTACAGGAAGAGTGTTTCAGAACGGCTCAATCAAAAGTAAGGTTCAACTCTGTTAGTTGAATGCACAGAACAGAAAGATGTTTCATACAATGCTTCTGTGTAGTTTATATTTGAACATATTCTTTTTTCCACAATTACCCACTTAGCGCTACGAATGTCCAGTTGCATTTTCTACAGACAGAGTGTTTCAAAACTGCTCAATCAAAGTATGGTTTAACTCTGTTAGCTGAATGCTCAGATCAGAAAGAAGTTTCACAGAATCCTTCTGTGTAGTTTATATTTGAATATATTCCTTTTTCCACTACTACTCTCTTAGCGCTCCAAATGTCCAGTTGCATTTTCTACAGAAAGAGAGTTCAGATCTGCTCAATCAAAAGTATGGTTTAACTCTGTTAGCTGAATGCACAGATCAGAAAGAAGTTTCACAGAATGATTCTGTGTAGTTTATATTTGGAGACATTCCTTTTTCCACTATTACCCTCTTAGCGCTCCGAATCTCCACTTGCATTTTCTACAGAAAGAGTGTTTCAGAACGGCTCAATCAAAACTAAGGTTCAACTCTTTTAGTTGAACAAACAGAACAGAAAGAAGTTTCACACAATTCTTCTGTGTAGTTTTTATTTGTAGACATTTTTTTCCCAATATAGGCCTCTTAGTGCTCAGAATGTCCCATTGCAGTTTCTACAGAAAGAGTGTTTCAGAACGGCTCAATCAAAAGTAGGGTTCAACACTGTTAGTTGAATGCACAGAACAGAAAGAAGTTTCATACAATGCTTCTGTGTAGTTTATATTTGAACATATTCTTTTTTCCACTATTACCCACTTAGCGCTACGAATGTCCAGTTGCATTTTCTACAGACAGAGTGTTTCAAAACTGCTCAATCAAAAGTATGGTTTAACTCTGTTAGCTGAATGCTCAGATCAGAAAGAAGTTTCACAGAATGCTTCTGTGTAGTTTATATTTGAATATATTCCTTTTTCCACTACTACGCTCTTAGCGCTCCAAATGTCCAGTTGCATTTTCTACAGAAAGAGTGTTCAGATCTGCTCAATCAAAAGTATGGTTTAACTCTGTTAGCTGAATGCACAGATCAGAAAGAAGTTTCACCAAATGATTCTCTGTAGTTTATATTTGAAGACATTCCTTTTTCCACTATTACCCTCTTAGCGCTCCGAATCTCCACTTGCATTTTCTACAAAAAGAGTGTTTCATAACTGCTCAATCAAAAATATGTTTTATCTCTGTTAACTGAGTTTACAGATCAGAAATAAGTTTCACAGAATGCATCTGTGTAGTTTATATTTGAAGATATTCTTTTTCCCAATGTAGGCCTCTTAGCGCTTAGCATGTCCAATTGCAGTTTCTACAGAAAGAGTGTTTCAGAACGGCTCAATCAAAAGTAAGTTTCAACTCTGTTAGTTGAATGCACAGAACAGAAAGAATTTTCACAGAATGCTACTGTGTAGTTTATATTTGAATATATTCCTTTTTCCACTATTACCCTCTTAGCGCTCCGAATGTCCACTTGCATTTTCTACAGAAAGAGTGTTCAGAACTGCGCAATCAAAAGTATGGTTTAACTCTGTTAGCTTAATGAACATATCAGAAATAAGTTTCACACAATGCTTCTGTGTAGTTTTTATTTGAAGATATTATTTTTCCCAATATAGGCCTCTTAGCGCTCAGAATGTCCAATTGCAGTTTCTACAGAAAGAGTGTTTCAGAAAGGCTCAATCAAAAGTAAGGTTCAACTCTGTTAGTTGAATTCAAAGAACAGAAAGAAGTTTCATACAATGCTTCTGTGTAGTTTATATTTGAACATATTCTTTTTTCCACTATTACCCACTTAGCGCTACGAATGTCCAGTTGCATTTTCTACAGACAGAGTGTTTCAAAACTGCTCAAACAAAAGTATGGTTTAACTCTGTTAGCTGAATGCTCAGATCAGAAAGAAGTTTCACAGAATGCTTCTGTGTAGTTTATATTTGAATATATTCCTTTTTCCACTACTACTCTCTTAGCGCTCCAAATGTCCAGTTGCATTTTCTACAGAAAGAGAGTTCAGATCTGCTCAATCAAAAGTATGGTTTAACTCTGTTAGCTGAATGCACAGATCAGAAAGAAGTTTCACCGAATGATTCTGTGAAGTTTATATTTGGAGACATTCCTTTTTCCACTATTACCCTCTTAGCGCTCCGAATCTCCACTTGCATTTTCTACAGAAAGAGTGTTTCAGAACGGCTCAATCAAAACTAAGGTTCAACTCTTTTAGTTGAACAAACAGAACAGAAAGAAGTTTCACACAATTCTTCTGTGTAGTTTTTATTTGTAGACATTCTTTTTCCCAATATAGGCCTCTTAGCGCTCAGAATGTCCAATTGCAGTTTCTACAGAAAGAGTGTTTCAGAACGGCTCAATCAAAAGTAAGGTTCAACTCTGTTAGTTGAATGCACAGAACAGAAAGAAGTTTCATACAATGCTTCTGTGTAGTTTATATTTGAACATATTCTTTTTTCCACTATTACCCACTTAGCGCTACGAATGTCCAGTTGCATTTTCTACAGACAGAGTGTTTCAAAACTGCTCAATCAAAAGTATGGTTTAACTCTGTTAGCTGAATGCTCAGATCAGAAAGAAGTTTCACAGAATGCTTCTGTGTAGTTTATATTTGAAAATATTCCTTTTTCCACTACTACGCTCTTAGCGCTCTGAATCTCCACTTGCATTTTCTACAAAGGAGTGTTTTATAACTGCTCAATCAAAAATATGTTTTATCTCTGTTAACTGAATTTACAGATCAGAAATAAGTTTCACAGAATGCATCTGTGTAGTTTTTATTTGAAGATATACTTTTTCCCAATGTAGGCCTCTTAGCGCTTAGCATGTCCAATTGCAGTTTCTATAGAAAGAGTGATTCAGAACGGCTCAATCAAAAGTAAGGTTCAACTCTGTTAGTTGAATGCACAGAACAGAAAGAATTTTCACAGAATGCTACTGTGTAGTTTATATTTGAATATATTCCTTTTTCCACTATTACCCTCTTAGCGCTCCGAATGTCCACTTGCATTTTCTACAGAAAGAGTGTTCAGAACTGCGCAATCAAAAGTATGGTTTAACTCTGTTAGCTTAATGAACATATCAGAAATAAGTTTCAAACAATGCTTCTCTGTAGTTTTTATTTGAAGATATTATTTTTCCCAATATAGGCCTCTTAGCGCTCAGAATGTCCAATTGCAGTTTCTACAGAAAGAGTGTTTCAGAAAGGCTCAATCAAATGTAAGGTTCAACTCTGTTAGTTGAATGCACAGAACAGAAAGAAGTTTTATACACTGCTTCTGTGTAGTTTATATTTGAACATATTCTTTTTTCCACAATTACCCACTTAGCGCTACGAATGTCCAGTTGCATTTTCTACAGACAGAGTGTTTCAAAACTGCTCAATCAAAGTATGGTTTAACTCTGTTAGCTGAATGCTCAGATCAGAAAGAAGTTTCACAGAATCCTTCTGTGTAGTTTATATTTGAATATATTCCTTTTTCCACTACTACTCTCTTAGCGCTCCAAATGTCCAGTTGCATTTTCTACAGAAAGAGAGTTCAGATCTGCTCAATCAAAAGTATGGTTTAACTCTGTTAGCTGAATGCACAGATCAGAAAGAAGTTTCACAGAATGATTCTGTGTAGTTTATATTTGGAGACATTCCTTTTTCCACTATTACCCTCTTAGCGCTCCGAATCTCCACTTGCATTTTCTACAGAAAGAGTGTTTCAGAACGGCTCAATCAAAACTAAGGTTCAACTCTTTTAGTTGAACAAACAGAACAGAAAGAAGTTTCACACAATTCTTCTGTGTAGTTTTTATTTGTAGACATTTTTTTCCCAATATAGGCCTCTTAGTGCTCAGAATGTCCAATTGCAGTTTCTACAGAAAGAGTGTTTCAGAAGGCTCAATCAAAAGTAAGGTTCAACTCTGTTAGTTGAATGCACAGAACAGAAAGAAGTTTCATACAATGCTTCTGTGTAGTTTATATTTGAACATATTCATTTTTCCACTATTACCCACTTAGCGCTACGAATGTCCAGTTGCATTTTCTACAGACAGAGTGTTTCAAAACTGCTCAATCAAAAGTATGGTTTAACTCTGTTAGCTGAATGCTCAGATCAGAAAGAAGTTTCACAGAATGCTTCTGTGTAGTTTATATTTGAATATATTCCTTTTTCCACTACTACGCTCTTAGCGCTCCAAATGTCCAGTTGCATTTTCTACAGAAAGAGTGTTCAGATCTGTTCAATCAAAAGTATGGTTTAACTCTGTTAGCTGAATGCACAGATCAGAAAGAAGTTTCACCGAATGATTCTGTGTAGTTTATATTTGAAGACATTCCTTTTTCCACTATTACCCTCTTAGCGCTCCGAATCTCCACTTGCATTTTCTACAAAAAGAGTGTTTCATAACTGCTCAATCAAAAATATGTTTTATCTCTGTTAACTGAATTTACAGATCAGAAATAAGTTTCACAGAATGCATCTGTGTAGTTTTTATTTGAAGATATTTTTTCCCAATGTAGGCCTCTTAGCGCTTAGCATGTCCAATTGCAGTTTCTACAGAAAGAGTGTTTCAGAACGGCTCAATCAAAAGTAAGGTTCAACTCTGTTAGTTGAATGCACAGAACAGAAATAATTTTCACAGAATGCTACTGTGTAGTTTATATTTGAATATATTCCTTTTTCCACTATTACCCTCTTAGCGCTCCGAATGTCCACTTGCATTTTCTACAGAAAGAGTGTTCAGAACTGCGCAATCAAAAGTATGGTTTAACTCTGTTAGCTTAATGAACATATCAGAAATAAGTTTCACACAATGCTTCTGTGTAGTTTTTATTTGAAGATATTATTTTTCCCAATATAGGCCTCTTAGCGCTCAGAATGTCCAATTGCAGTTTCTACAGAAAGAGTGTTTCAGAAAGGCTCAATCAAAAGTAAGGTTCAACTCTGTTAGTTGAATGCACAGAACAGAAAGAAGTTTCATACAATGCTTCTGTGTAGTTTATATTTGAACATATTCTTTTTTCCACTATTACCCACTTAGCGCTACGAATGTCCAGTTGCATTTTCTACAGACAGAGTGTTTCAAAACTGCTCAATCAAAAGTATGGTTTAACTCTGTTAGCTGAATGCTCAGATCAGAAAGAAGTTTCACAGAATGCTTCTGTGTAGTTTATATTTGAATATATTCCTTTTTCCACTACTACTCTCTTAGCGCTCCAAATGTCCAGTTGCATTTTCTACAGAAAGAGAGTTCAGATCTGCTCAATCAAAAGTATGGTTTAACTCTGTTAGCTGAATGCACAGATCAGAAAGAAGTTTCACCAAATGATTCTGTGAAGTTTATATTTGGAGACATTCCTTTTTCCACTATTACCCTCTTAGCGCTCCGAATCTCCACTTGCATTTTCTACAGAAAGAGTGTTTCAGAACGGCTCAATAAAAACTAAGGTTCAACTCTTTTAGTTGAACAAACAGAACAGAAAGAAGTTTCACACAATTCTTCTGTGTAGTTTTTATTTGTAGACATTCTTTTTCCCAATATAGGCCTCTTAGCGCTCAGAATGTCCAATTGCAGTTTCTACAGAAAGAGTGTTTCAGAACGGCTCAATCAAAAGTAAGGTTCAACTCTGTTAGTTGAATGCACAGAACAGAAAGAAGTTTCATACAATGCTTCTGTGTAGTTTATATTTGAACATATTCTTTTTTCCACTATTACCCACTTAGCGCTACGAATGTCCAGTTGCATTTTCTACAGACAGAGTGTTTCAAAACTGCTCAATCAAAAGTATGGTTTAACTCTGTTAGCTGAATGCTCAGATCAGAAAGAAGTTTCACAGAATGCTTCTGTGTAGTTTATATTTGAAAATATTCCTTTTTCCACTACTACGCTCTTAGCGCTCTGAATCTCCACTTGCATTTTCTACAAAGGAGTGTTTCATAACTGCTCAATCAAAAATATGTTTTATCTCTGTTAACTGAATTTACAGATCAGAAATAAGTTTCACAGAATGCATCTGTGTAGTTTTTATTTGAAGATATACTTTTTCCCAATGTAGGCCTCTTAGCGCTTAGCATGTCCAATTGCAGTTTCTATAGAAAGAGTGTTTCAGAACGGCTCAATCAAAAGTAAGGTTCAACTCTGTTAGTTGAATGCACAGAACAGAAAGAATTTTCACAGAATGCTACTGTGTAGTTTATATTTGAATATATTCCTTTTTCCACTATTACCCTCTTAGCGCTCCGAATGTCCACTTGCATTTTCTACAGAAAGAGTGTTCAGAACTGCGCAATCAAAAGTATGGTTTAACTCTGTTAGCTTAATGAACATATCAGAAATAAGTTTCACACAATGCTTCTGTGTAGTTTTTATTTGAAGATATTATTTTTCCCAATATAGGCCTCTTAGCGCTCAGAATGTCCAATTGCAGTTTCTACAGAAAGAGTGTTTCAGAAAGGCTCAATCAAAAGTAAGGTTCAACTCTGTTAGTTGAATGCACAGAACAGAAAGAAGTTTCATACAATGCTTCTGTGTAGTTTATATTTGAACATATTCTTTTTTCCACTATTACCCACTTAGCGCTATGAATGTCCAGTTGCATTTTCTACAGACAGAGTGTTTCAAAACTGCTCAATCAAAAGTATGGTTTAACTCTGTTAGCTGAATGCTCAGATCAGAAAGAAGTTTCACAGAATGCTTCTGTGTAGTTTATATTTGAATATATTCCTTTTTCCACTACTACTCTCTTAGCGCTCCAAATGTCCAGTTGCATTTTCTACAGAAAGAGAGTTCAGATCTGCTCAAACAAAAGTATGGTTTAACACTGTTAGCTGAATGCACAGATCAGAAAGAAGTTTCACCGAATGATTCTGTGTAGTTTATATTTGGAGACATTCCTTTTTCCACTATTACCCTCTTAGCGCTCCGAATCTCCACTTGCATTTTCTACAGAAAGAGTGTTTCAGAACGGCTCAATCAAAACTAAGGTTCAACTCTTTTAGTTGAACAAACAGAACAGAAAGAAGTTTCACACAATTCTTCTGTGTAGTTTTTACTTGTAGACATTCTTTTTCCCAATATAGGCCTCTTAGCGCTCAGAATGTCCAATTGCAGTTTCAACAGAAAGAGTGTTTCAGAACGGCTCAATCAAAAGTAAGGTTCAACTCTGTTAGTTGAATGCACAGAACAGAAAGAAGTTTCATACAATGCTTCTGTGTAGTTTATATTTGAACATATTCTTTTTTCCACTATTACCCACTTAGCGCTACGAATGTCCAGTTGCATTTTCTACAGACAGAGGGTTTCAAAACTGCTCAATCAAAAGTATGGTTTAACTCTGTTAGCTGAATGCTCAGATCAGAAAGAAGTTTCACAGAATGCTTCTGTGTAGTTTATATTTGAAAATATTCCTTTTTCCACTACTACGCTCTTAGCGCTCCGAATCTCCACTTGCATTTTCTACAGAAAGAGTGTTTCATAACTGCTCAATCAAAAATATGTTTTATCTCTGTTAGCTGAATTTACAGATCAGAAATAAGTTTCACAGAATGCATCTGTGTAGTTTTTATTTGAAGATATTCTTTTTCCCAATGTAGGCCTCTTAGCGATTAGCATGTCCAATTGCAGTTTCTACAGAAAGAGTGTTTCAGAACGGCTCAATCAAAAGTAAGGTTCAACTCTGTTAGTTGAATGCACAGAACAGAAAGTATTTTCACAGAATGCTACTGTGTAGTTTATATTTGAATATATTCCTTTTTCCACTATTACCCTCTTAGCACTCCGAATGTCCACTTGCATATTCTACAGAAAGAGTGTTCAGAACTGCGCAATCAAAAGTATGGTTTAACTCTGTTAGCTTAATGAACATATCAGAAATAAGTTTCACACAATGCTTCTGTGTAGTTTTTATTTGAAGATATTATTTTTCCCAATATAGGCCTCTTAGCGCTCAGAATGTCCAATTGCAGTTTCTACAGAAAGAGTGTTTCAGAAAGGCTCAATCAAAAGTAAGGTTCAACTCTGTTAGTTGAATGCACAGAACAGAAAGAAGTTTCATACAATGCTTCTGTGTAGTTTATATTTGAACATATTCTTTTTTCCACTATTACCCACTTAGCGCTACGAATGTTCAGTTGCATTTTCTACAGACAGAGTGTTTCAAAACTGCTCAATCAAAAGTATGGTTTAACTCTGTTAGCTGAATGCTCAGATCAGAAAGAAGTTTCACAGAATGCTTCTGTGTAGTTTATATTTGAATATATTCCTTTTTCCACTACTACTCTCTTAGCGCTCCAAATGTCCAGTTGCATTTTCTACAGAAAGAGAGTTCAGATCTGCTCAATCAAAAGTATGGTTTAACTCTGTTAGCTGAATGCACAGATCAGAAAGAAGTTTCACCGAATGATTCTGTGTAGTTTATATTTCTAGACATTCCTTTTTCCACTATTACCCTCTTAGCGCTCCGAATCTCCACTTGCATTTTCTACAGAAAGAGTGTTTCAGAACGGCTCAATCAAAACTAAGGTTCAACTCTTTTAGTTGAACAAACAGAACAGAAAGAAGTTTCACACAATTCTTCTGTGTAGTTTTTATTTGTAGACATTCTTTTTCCCAATATAGGCCTCTTAGCGCTCAGAATGTCCAATTGCAGTTTCTACAGAAAGAGTGTTTCAGAACGGCTCAATCAAAAGTAAGGTTCAACTCTGTTAGTTGAATGCACAGAACAGAAAGAAGTTTCATACAATGCTTCTGTGTAGTTTATATTTGAACATATTCTTTTTTCCACTATTACCCACTTAGCGCTACGAATGTCCAGTTGCATTTTCTACAGACAGAGTGTTTCAAAACTGCTCAATCAAAAGTATGGTTTAACTCTGTTAGCTGAATGCTCAGATCAGAAAGAAGTTTCACAGAATGCTTCTGTGTAGTTTATATTTGAAAATATTCCTTTTTCCACTACTACGCTCTTAGCGCTCTGAATCTCCACTTGCATTTTCTACAAAGGAGTGTTTTATAACTGCTCAATCAAAAATATGTTTTATCTCTGTTAACTGAATTTACAGATCAGAAATAAGTTTCACAGAATGCATCTGTGTAGTTTTTATTTGAAGATATACTTTTTCCCAATGTAGGCCTCTTAGCGCTTAGCATGTCCAATTGCAGTTTCTATAGAAAGAGTGATTCAGAACGGCTCAATCAAAAGTAAGGTTCAACTCTGTTAGTTGAATGCACAGAACAGAAAGAATTTTCACAGAATGCTACTGTGTAGTTTATATTTGAATATATTCCTTTTTCCACTATTACCCTCTTAGCGCTCCGAATGTCCACTTGCATTTTCTACAGAAAGAGTGTTCAGAACTGCGCAATCAAAAGTATGGTTTAACTCTGTTAGCTTAATGAACATATCAGAAATAAGTTTCAAACAATGCTTCTCTGTAGTTTTTATTTGAAGATATTATTTTTCCCAATATAGGCCTCTTAGCGCTCAGAATGTCCAATTGCAGTTTCTACAGAAAGAGTGTTTCAGAAAGGCTCAATCAAATGTAAGGTTCAACTCTGTTAGTTGAATGCACAGAACAGAAAGAAGTTTTATACACTGCTTCTGTGTAGTTTATATTTGAACATATTCTTTTTTCCACAATTACCCACTTAGCGCTACGAATGTCCAGTTGCATTTTCTACAGACAGAGTGTTTCAAAACTGCTCAATCAAAGTATGGTTTAACTCTGTTAGCTGAATGCTCAGATCAGAAAGAAGTTTCACAGAATCCTTCTGTGTAGTTTATATTTGAATATATTCCTTTTTCCACTACTACTCTCTTAGCGCTCCAAATGTCCAGTTGCATTTTCTACAGAAAGAGAGTTCAGATCTGCTCAATCAAAAGTATGGTTTAACTCTGTTAGCTGAATGCACAGATCAGAAAGAAGTTTCACAGAATGATTCTGTGTAGTTTATATTTGGAGACATTCCTTTTTCCACTATTACCCTCTTAGCGCTCCGAATCTCCACTTGCATTTTCTACAGAAAGAGTGTTTCAGAACGGCTCAATCAAAACTAAGGTTCAACTCTTTTAGTTGAACAAACAGAACAGAAAGAAGTTTCACACAATTCTTCTGTGTAGTTTTTATTTGTAGACATTTTTTTCCCAATATAGGCCTCTTAGTGCTCAGAATGTCCAATTGCAGTTTCTACAGAAAGAGTGTTTCAGAAGGCTCAATCAAAAGTAAGGTTCAACTCTGTTAGTTGAATGCACAGAACAGAAAGAAGTTTCATACAATGCTTCTGTGTAGTTTATATTTGAACATATTCATTTTTCCACTATTACCCACTTAGCGCTACGAATGTCCAGTTGCATTTTCTACAGACAGAGTGTTTCAAAACTGCTCAATCAAAAGTATGGTTTAACTCTGTTAGCTGAATGCTCAGATCAGAAAGAAGTTTCACAGAATGCTTCTGTGTAGTTTATATTTGAATATATTCCTTTTTCCACTACTACGCTCTTAGCGCTCCAAATGTCCAGTTGCATTTTCTACAGAAAGAGTGTTCAGATCTGTTCAATCAAAAGTATGGTTTAACTCTGTTAGCTGAATGCACAGATCAGAAAGAAGTTTCACCGAATGATTCTGTGTAGTTTATATTTGAAGACATTCCTTTTTCCACTATTACCCTCTTAGCGCTCCGAATCTCCACTTGCATTTTCTACAAAAAGAGTGTTTCATAACTGCTCAATCAAAAATATGTTTTATCTCTGTTAACTGAATTTACAGATCAGAAATAAGTTTCACAGAATGCATCTGTGTAGTTTTTATTTGAAGATATTTTTTCCCAATGTAGGCCTCTTAGCGCTTAGCATGTCCAATTGCAGTTTCTACAGAAAGAGTGTTTCAGAACGGCTCAATCAAAAGTAAGGTTCAACTCTGTTAGTTGAATGCACAGAACAGAAATAATTTTCACAGAATGCTACTGTGTAGTTTATATTTGAATATATTCCTTTTTCCACTATTACCCTCTTAGCGCTCCGAATGTCCACTTGCATTTTCTACAGAAAGAGTGTTCAGAACTGCGCAATCAAAAGTATGGTTTAACTCTGTTAGCTTAATGAACATATCAGAAATAAGTTTCACACAATGCTTCTGTGTAGTTTTTATTTGAAGATATTATTTTTCCCAATATAGGCCTCTTAGCGCTCAGAATGTCCAATTGCAGTTTCTACAGAAAGAGTGTTTCAGAAAGGCTCAATCAAAAGTAAGGTTCAACTCTGTTAGTTGAATGCACAGAACAGAAAGAAGTTTCATACAATGCTTCTGTGTAGTTTATATTTGAACATATTCTTTTTTCCACTATTACCCACTTAGCGCTACGAATGTCCAGTTGCATTTTCTACAGACAGAGTGTTTCAAAACTGCTCAATCAAAAGTATGGTTTAACTCTGTTAGCTGAATGCTCAGATCAGAAAGAAGTTTCACAGAATGCTTCTGTGTAGTTTATATTTGAATATATTCCTTTTTCCACTACTACTCTCTTAGCGCTCCAAATGTCCAGTTGCATTTTCTACAGAAAGAGAGTTCAGATCTGCTCAATCAAAAGTATGGTTTAACTCTGTTAGCTGAATGCACAGATCAGAAAGAAGTTTCACCAAATGATTCTGTGAAGTTTATATTTGGAGACATTCCTTTTTCCACTATTACCCTCTTAGCGCTCCGAATCTCCACTTGCATTTTCTACAGAAAGAGTGTTTCAGAACGGCTCAATAAAAACTAAGGTTCAACTCTTTTAGTTGAACAAACAGAACAGAAAGAAGTTTCACACAATTCTTCTGTGTAGTTTTTATTTGTAGACATTCTTTTTCCCAATATAGGCCTCTTAGCGCTCAGAATGTCCAATTGCAGTTTCTACAGAAAGAGTGTTTCAGAACGGCTCAATCAAAAGTAAGGTTCAACTCTGTTAGTTGAATGCACAGAACAGAAAGAAGTTTCATACAATGCTTCTGTGTAGTTTATATTTGAACATATTCTTTTTTCCACTATTACCCACTTAGCGCTACGAATGTCCAGTTGCATTTTCTACAGACAGAGTGTTTCAAAACTGCTCAATCAAAAGTATGGTTTAACTCTGTTAGCTGAATGCTCAGATCAGAAAGAAGTTTCACAGAATGCTTCTGTGTAGTTTATATTTGAAAATATTCCTTTTTCCACTACTACGCTCTTAGCGCTCTGAATCTCCACTTGCATTTTCTACAAAGGAGTGTTTCATAACTGCTCAATCAAAAATATGTTTTATCTCTGTTAACTGAATTTACAGATCAGAAATAAGTTTCACAGAATGCATCTGTGTAGTTTTTATTTGAAGATATACTTTTTCCCAATGTAGGCCTCTTAGCGCTTAGCATGTCCAATTGCAGTTTCTATAGAAAGAGTGTTTCAGAACGGCTCAATCAAAAGTAAGGTTCAACTCTGTTAGTTGAATGCACAGAACAGAAAGAATTTTCACAGAATGCTACTGTGTAGTTTATATTTGAATATATTCCTTTTTCCACTATTACCCTCTTAGCGCTCCGAATGTCCACTTGCATTTTCTACAGAAAGAGTGTTCAGAACTGCGCAATCAAAAGTATGGTTTAACTCTGTTAGCTTAATGAACATATCAGAAATAAGTTTCACACAATGCTTCTGTGTAGTTTTTATTTGAAGATATTATTTTTCCCAATATAGGCCTCTTAGCGCTCAGAATGTCCAATTGCAGTTTCTACAGAAAGAGTGTTTCAGAAAGGCTCAATCAAAAGTAAGGTTCAACTCTGTTAGTTGAATGCACAGAACAGAAAGAAGTTTCATACAATGCTTCTGTGTAGTTTATATTTGAACATATTCTTTTTTCCACTATTACCCACTTAGCGCTATGAATGTCCAGTTGCATTTTCTACAGACAGAGTGTTTCAAAACTGCTCAATCAAAAGTATGGTTTAACTCTGTTAGCTGAATGCTCAGATCAGAAAGAAGTTTCACAGAATGCTTCTGTGTAGTTTATATTTGAATATATTCCTTTTTCCACTACTACTCTCTTAGCGCTCCAAATGTCCAGTTGCATTTTCTACAGAAAGAGAGTTCAGATCTGCTCAAACAAAAGTATGGTTTAACACTGTTAGCTGAATGCACAGATCAGAAAGAAGTTTCACCGAATGATTCTGTGTAGTTTATATTTGGAGACATTCCTTTTTCCACTATTACCCTCTTAGCGCTCCGAATCTCCACTTGCATTTTCTACAGAAAGAGTGTTTCAGAACGGCTCAATCAAAACTAAGGTTCAACTCTTTTAGTTGAACAAACAGAACAGAAAGAAGTTTCACACAATTCTTCTGTGTAGTTTTTACTTGTAGACATTCTTTTTCCCAATATAGGCCTCTTAGCGCTCAGAATGTCCAATTGCAGTTTCAACAGAAAGAGTGTTTCAGAACGGCTCAATCAAAAGTAAGGTTCAACTCTGTTAGTTGAATGCACAGAACAGAAAGAAGTTTCATACAATGCTTCTGTGTAGTTTATATTTGAACATATTCTTTTTTCCACTATTACCCACTTAGCGCTACGAATGTCCAGTTGCATTTTCTACAGACAGAGGGTTTCAAAACTGCTCAATCAAAAGTATGGTTTAACTCTGTTAGCTGAATGCTCAGATCAGAAAGAAGTTTCACAGAATGCTTCTGTGTAGTTTATATTTGAAAATATTCCTTTTTCCACTACTACGCTCTTAGCGCTCCGAATCTCCACTTGCATTTTCTACAGAAAGAGTGTTTCATAACTGCTCAATCAAAAATATGTTTTATCTCTGTTAGCTGAATTTACAGATCAGAAATAAGTTTCACAGAATGCATCTGTGTAGTTTTTATTTGAAGATATTCTTTTTCCCAATGTAGGCCTCTTAGCGATTAGCATGTCCAATTGCAGTTTCTACAGAAAGAGTGTTTCAGAACGGCTCAATCAAAAGTAAGGTTCAACTCTGTTAGTTGAATGCACAGAACAGAAAGTATTTTCACAGAATGCTACTGTGTAGTTTATATTTGAATATATTCCTTTTTCCACTATTACCCTCTTAGCACTCCGAATGTCCACTTGCATATTCTACAGAAAGAGTGTTCAGAACTGCGCAATCAAAAGTATGGTTTAACTCTGTTAGCTTAATGAACATATCAGAAATAAGTTTCACACAATGCTTCTGTGTAGTTTTTATTTGAAGATATTATTTTTCCCAATATAGGCCTCTTAGCGCTCAGAATGTCCAATTGCAGTTTCTACAGAAAGAGTGTTTCAGAAAGGCTCAATCAAAAGTAAGGTTCAACTCTGTTAGTTGAATGCACAGAACAGAAAGAAGTTTCATACAATGCTTCTGTGTAGTTTATATTTGAACATATTCTTTTTTCCACTATTACCCACTTAGCGCTACGAATGTTCAGTTGCATTTTCTACAGACAGAGTGTTTCAAAACTGCTCAATCAAAAGTATGGTTTAACTCTGTTAGCTGAATGCTCAGATCAGAAAGAAGTTTCACAGAATGCTTCTGTGTAGTTTATATTTGAATATATTCCTTTTTCCACTACTACTCTCTTAGCGCTCCAAATGTCCAGTTGCATTTTCTACAGAAAGAGAGTTCAGATCTGCTCAATCAAAAGTATGGTTTAACTCTGTTAGCTGAATGCACAGATCAGAAAGAAGTTTCACCGAATGATTCTGTGTAGTTTATATTTCTAGACATTCCTTTTTCCACTATTACCCTCTTAGCGCTCCGAATCTCCACTTGCATTTTCTACAGAAAGAGTGTTTCAGAACGGCTCAATCAAAACTAAGGTTGAACTCTTTTAGTTGAACAAACAGAACAGAAAGAAGTTTCACACAATTCTTCTGTGTAGTTTTTATTTGTAGACATTCTTTTTCCCAATATAGGCCTCTTAGCGGTCAGAATGTCCAATTGCAGTTTCTACAGAAAGAGTGTTTCAGAACGGCTCAATCAAAAGTAAGGTTCAACACTGTTAGTTGAATGCACAGAACAGAAAGAAGTTTCATACAATGCATCTGTGTAGTTTATATTTGAACATATTCTTTTTTCCACTATTACCCACTTAGCGCTACGAATGTCCAGTTGCATTTTCTACAGACAGAGTGTTTCAAAACTGCTCAATCAAAAGTATGGTTTAACTCTGTTAGCTGAATGCTCAGATCAGAAAGAAGTTTCACAGAATGCTTCTGTGTAGTTTATATTTGAATATATTCCTTTTTCCACTACTACGCTCTTAGCGCTCCAAATGTCCAGTTGCATTTTCTACAGAAAGAGTGTTCAGATCTGCTCAATCAAAAGTATGGTTTAACTCTGTTAGCTGAATGCACAGATCAGAAAGAAGTTTCACCGAATGATTCTGTGTAGTTTATATTTGAAGACATTCCTTTTTCCACTATTACCCTCTTAGCGCTCCGAATCTCCACTTGCATTTTCTACAAAAAGAGTGTTTCATAACTGCTCAATCAAAAATATGTTTTATCTCTGTTAACTGAATTTACAGATCAGAAATAAGTTTCACAGAATGCATCTGTGTAGTTTTTATTTGAAGATATTCTTTTTCAAAATGTAGGCCTCTAAGCGCTTAGCATGTCCAATTGCAGTTTCTACAGAAAGAGTGTTTCAGAACGGCTCAATCAAAAGTAAGGTTCAACTCTGTTAGTTGAATGCACAGAGCAGAAAAAATTTTCCCAGAATGCTACTGTGTAGTTTATATTTGAATATATTCCTTTTTCCACTATTACCCTCTTAGCGCTCCGAATGTCCACTTGCATTTTCTACAGAAAGAGTGTTCAGAACTGCGCAGTCAAAAGTATGGTTTAACTCTGTTAGCTTAATGAACATATCAGAAATAAGTTTCACACAATGCTTCTGTGTAGTTTTTATTTGAAGATATTATTTTTCCCAATATAGGCCTCTTAGCGCTCAGAAGGTCCAATTGCAGTTTCTACAGAAAGAGTGTTTCAGAAAGGCTCAATCAAAAGTAAGGTTCAACTCTGTTAGTTGAATGCACAGAACAGAAAGTAGTTTCATACAATGCTTCTGTGTAGTTTATATTTGAACATATTCTTTTTTCCACTATTACCCACTTAGCGCTACGAATGTCCAGTTGCATTTTCTACAGACAGAGTGTTTCAAAACTGCTCAATCAAAAGTATGGTTTAACTCTGTTAGCTGAATGCTCATATCAGAAAGAAGTTTCACAGAATGCTTCTGTGTAGTTTATATTTGAATATATTCCTTTTTCCACTACTACTCTCTTAGCGCTCCAAATGTCCAGTTGCATTATCTACAGAAAGAGAGTTCAGATCTGGTCAATCAAAAGTATGGTTTAACGCTGGTAGCTGAATGCACAGATCAGAAAGAAGTTTCACCGAATGATTCTTTGTAGTTTATATTTGGAGACATTCCTTTTTCCACTACTACCCTCTTAGCGCTCCGAATCTCCACTTGCATTTTCTACAGAAAGAGTGTTTCAGAACGGCTCAATCAAAACTAAGGTTCAACTCATTTAGTTGAACAAACAGAACAGAAGGAAGTTTCACACAATTCTTCTGTGTAGTTTTTATTTGTAGACATTCTTTTTCCCAATATAGGCCTCTTAGTGCTCAGAATGTCCAATTGCAGTTTCTACAGAAAGAGTGTTTCAGAACGGCTCAATCAAAAGTAAGGTTCAACTCTGTTAGTTGAATGCACAGAACAGAAAGAAGTTTCATACAATGCTTCTGTGTAGTTTATATTTGAACATATTCTTTTTTCCACTATTACCCACTTAGCGCTACGAATGTCCAGTTGCATTTTCTACAGACAGAGTTTTTCAAAACTGCTCAATCAAAAGTATGGTTTTACTCTGTTAGCTGAATGCTCAGATCAGAAAGAAGTTTCACAGAATGCTTCTGTGTAGTTTATATTTGAATATATTCCTTTTTCCACTACTACGCTCTTAGCGCTCCAAATGTCCAGTTGCATTTTCTACAGAAAGAGTGTTCAGATCTGCTCAATCAAAAGTATGGTTTAACTCTGTTAGCTGAATGCACAGATCAGAAAGAAGTTTCACCAAATGATTCTCTGTAGTTTATATTTGAAGACATTCCTTTTTCCACTATTACCCTCTTAGCGCTCCGAATCTCCACTTGCATTTTCTACAAAAAGAGTGTTTCATAACTGCTCAATCAAAAATATGTTTTATCTCTGTTAACTGAGTTTACAGATCAGAAATAAGTTTCACAGAATGCATCTGTGTAGTTTATATTTGAAGATATTCTTTTTCCCAATGTAGGCCTCTTAGCGCTTAGCATGTCCAATTGCAGTTTCTACAGAAAGAGTGTTTCAGAACGGCTCAATCAAAAGTAAGTTTCAACTCTGTTAGTTGAATGCACAGAACAGAAAGAATTTTCACAGAATGCTACTGTGTAGTTTATATTTGAATATATTCCTTTTTCCACTATTACCCTCTTAGCGCTCCGAATGTCCACTTGCATTTTCTACAGAAAGAGTGTTCAGAACTGCGCAATCAAAAGTATGGTTTAACTCTGTTAGCTTAATGAACATATCAGAAATATGTTTCACACAATGCTTCTGTGTAGTTTTTATTTGAAGATATTATTTTTCCCAATATAGGCCTCTTAGCGCTCAGAATGTCCAATTGCAGTTTCTACAGAAAGAGTGTTTCAGAAAGGCTCAATCAAAAGTAAGGTTCAACTCTGTTAGTTGAATTCAAAGAACAGAAAGAAGTTTCATACAATGCTTCTGTGTAGTTTATATTTGAACATATTCTTTTTTCCACTATTACCCACTTAGCGCTACGAATGTCCAGTTGCATTTTCTACAGACAGAGTGTTTCAAAACTGCTCAATCAAAAGTATGGTTTAACTCTGTTAGCTGAATGCTCAGATCAGAAAGAAGTTTCACAGAATGCTTCTGTGTAGTTTATATTTGAATATATTCCTTTTTCCACTACTACTCTCTTAGTGCTCCAAATGTCCAGTTGCATTTTCTACAGAAAGAGAGTTCAGATCTGCTCAATCAAAAGTATGGTTTAACTCTGTTAGCTGAATGCACAGATCAGAAAGAAGTTTCACCGAATGATTCTGTGAAGTTTATATTTGGAGACATTCCTTTTTCCACTATTACCCTCTTAGCGCTCCGAATCTCCACTTGCATTTTCTACAGAAAGAGTGTTTCAGAACGGCTCAATCAAAACTAAGGTTCAACTCTTTTAGTTGAACAAACAGAACAGAAAGAAGTTTCACACAATTCTTCTGTGTAGTTTTTATTTGTAGACATTCTTTTTCCCAATATAGGCCTCTTAGCGCTCAGAATGTCCAATTGCAGTTTCTACAGAAAGAGTGTTTCAGAACGGCTCAATCAAAAGTAAGGTTCAACTCTGTTAGTTGAATGCACAGAACAGAAAGAAGTTTCATACAATGCTTCTGTGTAGTTTATATTTGAACATATTCTTTTTTCCACTATTACCCACTTAGCGCTCCAAATGTCCAGTTGCATTTTCTACAGAAAGAGTGTTCAGATCTGTTCAATCAAAAGTATGGTTTAACTCTGTTAGCTGAATGCACAGATCAGAAAGAAGTTTCACCGAATGATTCTGTGTAGTTTATATTTGAAGACATTCCTTTTTCCACTATTACCCTCTTAGCGCTCCGAATCTCCACTTGCATTTTCTACAAAAAGAGTGTTTCATAACTGCTCAATCAAAAATATGTTTTATCTCTTTTAACTGAATTTACAGATCAGAAATAAGTTTCACAGAATGCATCTGTGTAGTTTTTATTTGAAGATATTTTTTCCCAATGTAGGCCTCTTAGCGCTTAGCATGTCCAATTGCAGTTTCTACAGAAAGAGTGTTTCAGAACGGCTCAATCAAAAGTAAGGTTCAACTCTGTTAGTTGAATGCACAGAACAGCAAGAAGTTTCACAGAATGCTTCTGTGTAGTTTATATTTGAACATATTCTTTTTTCCACTATTACCCACTTAGCGCTACGAATGTCCAGTTGCATTTTCTACAGACAGAGGGTTTCAAAACTGCTCAATCAAAAGTATGGTTTAACTCTGTTAGCTGAATGCTCAGATCAGAAAGAAGTTTCACAGAATGCTTCTGTGTAGTTTATATTTGAAAATATTCCTTTTTCCACTACTACGCTCTTAGCGCTCCGAATCTCCACTTGCATTTTCTACAGAAAGAGTGTTTCATAACTGCTCAATCAAAAATATGTTTTATCTCTGTTAGCTGAATTTACAGATCAGAAATAAGTTTCACAGAATGCATCTGTGTAGTTTTTATTTGAAGATATTCTTTTTCCCAATGTAGGCCTCTTAGCGCTTAGCATGTCCAATTGCAGTTTCTACAGAAAGAGTGTTTCAGAACGGCTCAATCAAAAGTAAGGTTCAACTCTGTTAGTTGAATGCACAGAACAGAAAGTATTTTCACAGAATGCTACTGTGTAGTTTATATTTGAATATATTCCTTTTTCCACTATTACCCTCTTAGCACTCCGAATGTCCACTTGCATATTCTACAGAAAGAGTGTTCAGAACTGCGCAATCAAAAGTATGGTTTAACTCTGTTAGCTTAATGAACATATCAGAAATAAGTTTCACACAATGCTTCTGTGTAGTTTTTATTTGAAGATATTATTTTTCCCAATATAGGCCTCTTAGCGCTCAGAATGTCCAATTGCAGTTTCTACAGAAAGAGTGTTTCAGAAAGGCTCAATCAAAAGTAAGGTTCAACTCTGTTAGTTGAATGCACAGAACAGAAAGAAGTTTCATACAATGCTTCTGTGTAGTTTATATTTGAACATATTCTTTTTTCCACTATTACCCACTTAGCGCTACGAATGTCCAGTTGCATTTTCTACAGACAGAGTGTTTCAAAACTGCTCAATCAAAAGTATGGTTTAACTCTGTTAGCTGAATGCTCAGATCAGAAAGAAGTTTCACAGAATGCTTCTGTGTAGTTTATATTTGAATATATTCCTTTTTCCACTACTACTCTCTTAGCGCTCCAAATGTCCAGTTGCATTTTCTACAGAAAGAGAGTTCAGATCTGCTCAATCAAAAGTATGGTTTAACTCTGTTAGCTGAATGCACAGATCAGAAAGAAGTTTCACCGAATGATTCTGTGTAGTTTATATTTCTAGACATTCCTTTTTCCACTATTACCCTCTTAGCGCTCCGAATCTCCACTTGCATTTTCTACAGAAAGAGTGATTCAGAACGGCTCAATCAAAACTAAGGTTGAACTCTTTTAGTTGAACAAACAGAACAGAAAGAAGTTTCACACAATTCTTCTGTGTAGTTTTTATTTGTAGACATTCTTTTTCCCAAAATAGGCCTCTTAGCGGTCAGAATGTCCAATTGCAGTTTCTACAGAAAGAGTGTTTCAGAACGGCTCAATCAAAAGGAAGGTTCAACACTGTTAGTTGACTGCACAGAACAGAAAGAAGTTTCATACAATGCTTCTGTGTAGTTTATATTTGAACATATTCTTTTTTCCACTATTACCCACTTAGCGCTACGAATGTCCAGTTGCATTTTCTACAGACAGAGTGTTTCAAAACTGCTCAATCAAAAGTATGGTTTAACTCTGTTAGCTGAATGCTCAGATCAGAAAGAAGTTTCACAGAATGCTTCTGTGTAGTTTATATTTGAATATATTCCTTTTTCCACTACTACGCTCTTAGCGCTCCAAATGTCCAGTTGCATTTTCTACAGAAAGAGTGTTCAGATCTGCTCAATCAAAAGTATGGTTTAACTCTGTTAGCTGAATGCACAGATCAGAAAGAAGTTTCACCGAATGATTCTGTGTAGTTTATATTTGAAGACATTCCTTTTTCCACTATTACCCTCTTAGCGCTCCGAATCTCCACTTGCATTTTCTACAAAAAGAGTGTTTCATAACTGCTCAATCAAAAATATGTTTTATCTCTGTTAACTGAATTTACAGATCAGAAATAAGTTTCACAGAATGCATCTGTGTAGTTTTAATTTGAAGATATTCTTTTTCAAAATGTAGGCCTCTAAGCGCTTAGCATGTCCAATTGCAGTTTCTACAGAAAGAGTGTTTCAGAACGGCTCAATCAAAAGTAAGGTTCAACTCTGTTAGTTGAATGCACAGAGCAGAAAAAATTTTCACAGAATGCTACTGTGTAGTTTATATTTGAATATATTCCTTTTTCCACTATTACCCTCTTAGCGCTCCGAATGTCCACTTGCATTTTCTACAGAAAGAGTGTTCAGAACTGCGCAGTCAAAAGTATGGTTTAACTCTGTTTGCTTAATGAATATATCAGAAATAAGTTTCACACAATGCTTCTGTGTAGTTTTTATTTGAAGATATTATTTTTCCCAATATAGGCCTCTTAGCGCTCAGAAGGTCCAATTGCAGTTTCTACAGAAAGAGTGTTTCAGAAAGGCTCAATCAAAAGTAAGGTTCAACTCTGTTAGTTGAATGCACAGAACAGAAAGTAGTTTCATACAATGCTTCTGTGTAGTTTATATTTGAACATATTCTTTTTTCCACTATTACCCACTTAGCGCTACGAATATCCAGTTGCATTTTCTACAGACAGAGTGTTTCAAAACTGCTCAATCAAAAGTATGGTTTAACTCTGTTAGCTGAATGCTCATATCAGAAAGAAGTTTCACAGAATGCTTCTGTGTAGTTTATATTTGAATATATGCCTTTTTCCACTACTACTCTCTTAGCGCTCCAAATGTCCAGTTGCATTTTCTACAGAAAGAGAGTTCAGATCTGGTCAATCAAAAGTATGGTTTAACGCTGTTAGCTGAATGCACAGATCAGAAAGAAGTTTCACCGAATGATTCTTTGTAGTTTATATTTGGAGACATTCCTTTTTCCACTACTACCCTCTTAGCGCTCCGAATCTCCACTTGCATTTTCTACAGAAAGAGTGTTTCAGAACGGCTCAATCAAAACTAAGGTTCAACTCTTTTAGTTGAACAAACAGAACAGAAAGAAGTTTCACACAATTCTTCTGTGTAGTTTTTATTTGTAGACATTCTTTTTCCCAATATAGGCCTCTTAGCGCTCAGAATGTCCAATTGCAGTTTCTACAGAAAGAGTGTTTCAGAACGGCTCAATCAAAAGTAAGGTTCAACTCTGTTAGTTGAATACACAGAACAGAAAGAAGTTTCATACAATGCTTCTGTGTAGTTTATATTTGAACATATTCTTTTCTCCACTATTACCCACTTAGCGCTACGAATGTCCAGTTGCATTTTCTACAGACAGAGTGTTTCAAAACTGCTCAATCAAAAGTATGGTTTAACTCTGTTAGCTGAATGCTCAGATCAGAAAGAAGTTTCACAGAATGCTTCTGTGTAGTTTATATTTGAATATATTCCTTTTTCCACTACTACGCTCTTAGCGCTCCAAATGTCCAGTTGCATTTTCAACAGAAAGAGTGTTCAGATCTGATCAATCAAAAGTATGGTTTAACTCTGTTAGCTGAATGCACAGATCAGAAAGAAGTTTCACCGAATGATTCTGTGTAGTTTATATTTGAAGACATTCCTTTTTCCACTATTACCCTCTTAGCGCTCCGAATCTCCACTTGCATTTTCTACAAAAAGAATCTTTCATAACTGCTCAATCAAAAATATGTTTTATCTCTGTTAACTGAATTTACAGATCAGAAATAAGTTTCACAGAATGCATCTGTGTAGTTTTTATTTGAAGATATTCTTTTTCCCAATGTAGGCCTCTTAGCGCTTAGCATGTCCAATTGCAGTTTCTACAGAAAGAGTGTTTCAGAACGGCTCAATCAAAAGTAAGGTTCAACTCTGTTAGTTGAATGCACAGAACAGAAAGAATTTTCACAGAATGCTACTGTGTAGTTTATATTTGAATATATTCCTTTTTCCACTATTACCCTCTTAGCGCTCCGAATGTCCACTTGCATTTTCTACAGAAAGAGTGTTCAGAACTGCGCAACCAAAAGTATGGTTTAACTCTGTTAGCTTAATGAACATATCAGAAATAAGTTTCACACAATGCTTCTGTGTAGTTTTTATTTGAAGATATTATTTTTCCCAATATAGGCCTCTTAGCGCTCAGAATGTCCAATTGCAGTTTCTACAGAAAGAGTGTTTCAGAAAGGCTCAATCAAAAGTAAGTTTCAACACTGTTAGTTGAATGCACAGAACAGAAAGAAGTTTCATACAATGCTTCTGTGTAGTTTATATTTGAACATATTCTTTTTTCCACTATTACCCACTTAGCGCTACGAATGTCCAGTTGCATTTTCTACAGAAAGAGTGTTTCAAAACTGCTCAATCAAAAGTATGGTTTAACTCTGTTAGCTGAATGCTCAGATCAGAAAGAAGTTTCACAGAATGCTTCTGTGTAGTTTATATTTGAAAATATTCCTTTTTCCACTACTACGCTCTTAGCGCTCCGAATCTCCACTTGCATTTTCTACAAAGGAGTGTTTCATAACTGCTCAATCAAAAATATGTTTTATCTCTGTTAACTGAATTTACAGATCAGAAATAAGTTTCACAGAATGCATCTGTGTAGTTTTTATTTGAAGATATTCTTTTTCCCAATGTAGGCCTCTTAGCGCTTAGCATGTCCAATTGCAGTTTCTACAGAAAGAGTGTTTCAGAACGGCTCAATCAAAAGTAAGGTTCAACTCTGTTAGTTGAATGCACAGAACAGAACGAATTTTCACAGAATGCTACTGTGTAGTTTATATTTGAATATATTCCTTTTTCCACTATTACCCTCTTAGCGCTCCGAATGTCCACTTGCATTTTCTACAGAAAGAGTGTTCAGAACTGCGCAATCAAAAGTATGGTTTAACTCTGTTAGCTTAATAAACATATCAGAAATAAGTTTCACACAATGCTTCTGTGTAGTTTTTATTTGAAGATATTATTTTTCCCAATATAGGCCTCTTAGCGCTCAGAATGTCCAATTGCAGTTTCTACAGAAAGAGTGTTTCAGAAAGGCTCAATCAAAAGTAAGGTTCAACTCTGTTAGTTGAATGCACAGAACAGAAAGAAGTTTCATACAATGCTTCTTTGTAGTTTATATTTGAACATATTCTTTTTTCCACTATTACCCACTTAGCGCTACGAATGTCCAGTTGCATTTTCTACAGACAGAGTGTTTCAAAACTGCTCAATCAAAAGTATGGTTTAACTCTGTTAGCTGAATGCTCAGATCAGAAAGAAGTTTCACAGAATGCTTCTGTGTAGTTTATATTTTAAAATATTCTTTTTCCACTACTACGCTCTTAGCGCTCCGAATCTCCACTTGCATTTTCTACAGAAAGAGTGTTTCATAACTGCTCAATCAAAAATATGTTTTATCTCTGTTAGCTGAATTTACAGATCAGAAATAAGTTTCACAGAATGCATCTGTGTAGTTTTTATTTGAAGATATTCTTTTTCCCAATGTAGGCCTCTTAGCGCTTAGCATGTCCAATTGCAGTTTCTACAGAAAGAGTGTTTCAGAACGGCTCAATCAAAAGTAAGGTTCAACTCTGTTAGTTGAATGCACAGAACAGAAAGTATTTTCACAGAATGCTACTGTGTAGTTTATATTTGAATATATTCCTTTTTCCACTATTACCCACTTAGCGCTACGAATGTCCAGTTGCATTTTCTACAGACAGAGTGTTTCAAAACTGCTCAATCAAAAGTATGGTTTAACTCTGTTAGCTGAATGCTCAGATCAGAAAGAAGTTTCACAGAATGCTTCTGTGTAGTTTATATTTGAATATATTCCTTTTTCCACTACTACGCTCTTAGTGCTCCAAATGTCCAGTTGCATTTTCTACAGAAAGAGTGTTCAGATCTGCTCAATCAAAAGTATGGTTTAACTCTGTTAGCTGAATGCACAGATCAGAAAGATGTTTCACCGAATGATTCTGTGTAGTTTATATTTGAAGACATTCCTTTTTCCACTATTACCTTCTTAGCGCTCTGAATCTCCACTTGCATTTTCTACAAAAAGAGTGTTTCATAACTGCTCAATCAAAAATATGTTTTATCTCTGTTAACTGAATTTACAGATCAGAAATAAGTTTCACAGAATGCATCTGTGTAGTTTTTATTTGAAGATATTCTTTTTCAAAATGTAGGCCTCTTAGCGCATAGCATGTCCAATTGCAGTTTCTACAGAAAGAGTGTTTCAGAACGGCTCAATCAACAGTAAGGTTCAACTCTGTTAGTTGAATGCACAGAACAGAAAGAATTTTCACAGAATGCTACTGTGTAGTTTATATTTGAATATATTCCTTTTTCCACTATTACCCTCTTAGCGCTCCGAATGTCCACTTGCATTTTCTACAGAAAGAGTGTTCAGAACTGCGCAATCAAAAGTATGGTTTAACTCTGTTAGCTTAATGAACATATCAGAAATAAGTTTCACACAATGCTTCTGTGTAGTTTTTATTTGAAGATATTATTTTTCCCAATATAGGCCTCTTAGCGCTCAGAATGTCCAATTGCAGTTTCAACAGAAAGAGTGTTTCAGAAAGGCTCAATCAAAAGTAAGGTTCAACTCTGTTAGTTGAATGCACAGAACAGAAAGTAGTTTCATACAATGCTTCTGTGTAGTTTATATTTGAACATATTCTTTTTTCCACTATTACCCACTTAGCGCTACGAATGTCCAGTTGCATTTTCTACAGACAGAGTGTTTCAAAACTGCTCAATCAAAAGTATGGTTAAACTCTGTTAGCTGAATGCTCAGATCAGAAAGAAGTTTCACAGAATGCTTCTGTGTAGTTTATATTTGAATATATTACTTTTTCCACTACTACTCTCTTAGCGCTCCAAATGTCCAGTTGCATTTTCTACAGAAAGAGAGTTCAGATCTCCTCAATCAAAAGTATGGTTTAACTCTGTTAGCTGAATGCACAGATCAGAAAGAAGTTTCACCGAATGATTCTGTGTAGTTTATATTTGGAGACATTCCTTTTTCCACTATTACCCTCTTAGCGCTCCGAATCTCCACTTGCATTTTCTACAGAAAGAGTGTTTCAGAACGGCTCAATCAAAACTAAGGTTCAAATCTTTTAGTTGAACAAACAGAACAGAAAGAAGTTTCACACAATTCTTCTGTGTAGTTTTTATTTGTAGACATTCTTTTTCCCAATATAGGCCTCTTAGCGCTCAGAATGTCCAATTGCAGTTACTACAGAAAGAGTGTTTCAGAACGGCTCAATCAAAAGTAAGGTTCAACTCTGTTAGTTGAATGCACAGAACAGAAAGAAGTTTCATACAATGCTTCTGTGTAGTTTATATTTGAACATATTCTTTTTTCCACTATTACCCACTTAGCGCTACGAATGTACAGTTGCATTTTCTACAGACAGAGTGTTTCAAAACTGCTCAATCAAAAGTATGGTTTAACTCTGTTAGCTGAATGCTCAGATCAGAAAGAAGTTTCACAGAATGCTTCTGTGTAGTTTATATTTGAATATATTCCTTTTTCCACTACTACGCTCTTAGCGCTCCAAATGTCCATTTGCATTTTCTACAGAAAGAGTGTTCAGATCTGCTCAATCAAAAGTATGGTTTAACTCTGTTAGCTGAATGCACAGATCAGGAAGAAGTTTCACCGAATGATTCTGTGTAGTTTACATTTGAAGACATTCATTTTTCCACTGTTACCCTCTTAGCGCTCCGAATCTCCACTTGCATTTTCTACAAAAAGAGTGTTTCATAACTGCTCAATCAAAAATATGTTTTATATCTGTTAACTGAATTTACAGATCAGAAATAAGTTTCACAGAATGCATCTGTGTAGTTTTTATTTGAAGATATTCTTTTTCCCAATGTAGGCCTCTTAGCGCTTAGCATGTCCAATTGCAGTTTCTACAGAAAAAGTGTTTCAGAACGGCTCAATCAAAAGTAAGGTTCAACTCTGTTAGTTGAATGCACAGAACAGAAAGAAGTTTCATACAATGCTTCTGTGTAGTTTATATTTGAACATATTATTTTTTCCACTATTACCCACTTAGTGCTACGAATGTCCAGTTGCATTTTCTACAGACAGAGTGTTTCAAAACTGCTCAATCAAAAGTAAGGTTTAACTCTGTTAGCTGAATGCTCAGATCAGAAAGAAGTTTCACAGAATGCTTCTGTGTAGTTTATATTTGAATATATTCCTTTTTCCACTACTACCCTCTTAGCGCTCCGAATCTCCACTTGCATTTTTTACAGAAAGAGTGTTTCAGAACGGCTCAATCAAAACTAAGGTTCAACTCTTTTAGTTGAACAAACAGAACAGAAAGAAGTTTCACACAATTCTTCTGTGTAGTTTTTATTTGTAGACATTCTTTTTCCCAATATAGGCCTCTTAGCGCTCAGAATGTCCAATTGCAGTTTCTACAGAAAGAGTGTTTCAGAACGGCTCAATCAAAAGTAAGGTTCAACTCTGTTAGTTGAATGCACAGAACAGAAAGAAGTTTCATACAATGCTTCTGTGTAGTTTATATTTGAACATATTCTTTTTTCCACTATTACCCACTTAGCGCTACGAATGTCCAGTTGCATTTTCTACAGAGTGTTTCAAAACTGCTCAATCAAAAGTATGGTTTAACTCTGTTAGCTGAATGCTCAGATCAGAAAGAAGTTTCACAGAATGCTTCTGTGTAGTTTATATTTGAATATATTCCTTTTTCCACTACTACGCTCTTAGCGCTCCAAATGTCCAGTTGCAATTTCTACAGAAAGAGTGTTCAGATCTGCTCAATCAAAAGTATGGTTTAACTCTGTTAGCTGAATGCACAGATCTGGAATAAGTTTCACCGAATGATTCTGTGTAGTTTATATTTGAAGACATTCATTTTTCCACTGTTACCCACTTAGCGCTCCGAATCTCCCCTTGCATTTTCTACAAAAAGAGTGTTTCATAACTGCTCAATCAAAAATATGTTTTATATCTGTTAACTGAATTTACAGATCAGAAATAAGTTTCACAGAATGCATCTGTGTAGTTTTTATTTGAAGATATTCTTTTTCCCAATGTAGGCCTGTTAGCGCTTAACATGTCCAATTGCAGTTACTACAGAAAGAGTGTTTCAGAACGGCTCAATCAAAAGTAAGGTTCAACTCTGTTAGTTGAATGCACAGAACAGAAAGAATTTTCACAGAATGCTACTGTGTAGTTTATATTTGAATATATTCCTTTTTCAACTATTACCCGCTTAGCGCTCCGAATGTCCACTTGTATTTTCTACAGAAAGAGTGTTCAGAACTGCGCAATCAAAAGTATGGTTTAACTCTGTTAGCTTAATGAACATATCAGAAATAAGTTTCACACAATGATTCTGTGTAGTTTTTATTTGAAGATATTATTTTTCCCAATAGAGGCCTCTTAGCGCTCAGAATGTCCAATTGCAGTTTCTACAGAAAGAGTGTTTCAGAAAGGCTCAATCAAATGTAAGGTTCAACTCTGTTAGTTGAATGCACAGAACAGAAAGAAGTTTCATACAATGCTTCTGTGTAGTTTATATTTGAACATATTCTTTTTTCCACTATTACCCACTTAGCGCTACGAATGTCCAGTTGCATTTTCTACAGACAGAGTGTTTCAAAACTGCTCAATCAAAAGTATGGTTTAACTCTGTTAGCTGAATGCTCAGATCAGAAAGAAGTTTCACAGAATGCTTCTGTGTAGTTTATATTTTAAAATATTCCTTTTTCCACTACTACGCTCTTAGCGCTCCGAATCTCCACTTGCATTTTCTACAGAAAGAGTGTTTCATAACTGCTCAATCAAAAATATGTTTTATCTCTGTTAGCTGAATTTACAGATCAGAAATAAGTTTCACAGAATGCATCTGTGTAGTTTTTATTTGAAGATATTCTTTTTCCCAATGTAGGCCTCTTAGCGCTTAGCATGTCCAATTGCAGTTTCTACAGAAAGAGTGTTTCAGAACGGCTCAATCAAAAGTAAGGTTCAACTCTGTTAGTTGAATGCACAGAACAGAAAGTATTTTCACAGAATGCTACTGTGTAGTTTATATTTGAATATATTCCTTTTTCCACTATTACCCACTTAGCGCTACGAATGTCCAGTTGCATTTTCTACAGACAGAGTGTTTCAAAACTGCTCAATCAAAAGTATGGTTTAACTCTGTTAGCTGAATGCTCAGATCAGAAAGAAGTTTCACAGAATGCTTCTGTGTAGTTTATATTTGAATATATTCCTTTTTCCACTACTACGCTCTTAGCGCTCCAAATGTCCAGTTGCATTTTCTACAGAAAGAGTGTTCAGATCTGCTCAATCAAAAGTATGGTTTAACTCTGTTAGCTGAATGCACAGATCAGAAAGATGTTTCACCGAATGATTCTGTGTAGTTTATATTTGAAGACATTCCTTTTTCCACTATTACCTTCTTAGCGCTCTGAATCTCCACTTGCATTTTCTACAAAAAGAGTGTTTCATAACTGCTCAATCAAAAATATGTTTTATCTCTGTTAACTGAATTTACAGATCAGAAATAAGTTTCACAGAATGCATCTGTGTAGTTTTTATTTGAAGATATTCTTTTTCAAAATGTAGGCCTCTTAGCGCATAGCATGTCCAATTGCAGTTTCTACAGAAAGAGTGTTTCAGAACGGCTCAATCAACAGTAAGGTTCAACTCTGTTAGTTGAATGCACAGAACAGAAAGAATTTTCACAGAATGCTACTGTGTAGTTTATATTTGAATATATTCCTTTTTCCACTATTACCCTCTTAGCGCTCCGAATGTCCACTTGCATTTTCTACAGAAAGAGTGTTCAGAACTGCGCAATCAAAAGTATGGTTTAACTCTGTTAGCTTAATGAACATATCAGAAATAAGTTTCACACAATGCTTCTGTGTAGTTTTTATTTGAAGATATTATTTTTCCCAATATAGGCCTCTTAGCGCTCAGAATGTCCAATTGCAGTTTCAACAGGAAGAGTGTTTCAGAAAGGCTCAATCAAAAGTAAGGTTCAACTCTGTTAGTTGAATGCACAGAACAGAAAGTAGTTTCATACAATGCTTCTGTGTAGTTTATATTTGAACATATTCTTTTTTCCACTATTACCCACTTAGCGCTACGAATGTCCAGTTGCATTTTCTACAGACAGAGTGTTTCAAAACTGCTCAATCAAAAGTATGGTTAAACTCTGTTAGCTGAATGCTCAGATCAGAAAGAAGTTTCACAGAATGCTTCTGTGTAGTTTATATTTGAATATATTACTTTTTCCACTACTACTCTCTTAGCGCTCCAAATGTCCAGTTGCATTTTCTACAGAAAGAGAGTTCAGATCTCCTCAATCAAAAGTATGGTTTAACTCTGTTAGCTGAATGCACAGATCAGAAAGAAGTTTCACCGAATGATTCTGTGTAGTTTATATTTGGAGACATTCCTTTTTCCACTATTACCCTCTTAGCGCTCCGAATCTCCACTTGCATTTTCTACAGAAAGAGTGTTTCAGAACGGCTCAATCAAAACTAAGGTTCAAATCTTTTAGTTGAACAAACAGAACAGAAAGAAGTTTCACACAATTCTTCTGTGTAGTTTTTATTTGTAGACATTCTTTTTCCCAATATAGGCCTCTTAGCGCTCAGAATGTCCAATTGCAGTTACTACAGAAAGAGTGTTTCAGAACGGCTCAATCAAAAGTAAGGTTCAACTCTGTTAGTTGAATGCACAGAACAGAAAGAAGTTTCATACAATGCTTCTGTGTAGTTTATATTTGAACATATTCTTTTTTCCACTATTACCCACTTAGCGCTACGAATGTACAGTTGCATTTTCTACAGACAGAGTGTTTCAAAACTGCTCAATCAAAAGTATGGTTTAACTCTGTTAGCTGAATGCTCAGATCAGAAAGAAGTTTCACAGAATGCTTCTGTGTAGTTTATATTTGAATATATTCCTTTTTCCACTACTACGCTCTTAGCGCTCCAAATGTCCAGTTGCATTTTCTACAGAAAGAGTGTTCAGATCTGCTCAATCAAAAGTATGGTTTAACTCTGTTAGCTGAATGCACAGATCAGGAAGAAGTTTCACCGAATGATTCTGTGTAGTTTATATTTGAAGACATTCATTTTTCCACTGTTACCCTCTTAGCGCTCCGAATCTCCACTTGCATTTTCTACAAAAAGAGTGTTTCATAACTGCTCAATCAAAAATATGTTTTATATCTGTTAACTGAATTTACAGATCAGAAATAAGTTTCACAGAATGCATCTGTGTAGTTTTTATTTGAAGATATTCTTTTTCCCAATGTAGGCCTCTTAGCGCTTAGCATGTCCAATTGCAGTTTCTACAGAAAAAGTGTTTCAGAACGGCTCAATCAAAAGTAAGGTTCAACTCTGTTAGTTGAATGCACAGAACAGAAAGAAGTTTCATACAATGCTTCTGTGTAGTTTATATTTGAACATATTATTTTTTCCACTATTACCCACTTAGTGCTACGAATGTCCAGTTGCATTTTCTACAGACAGAGTGTTTCAAAACTGCTCAATCAAAAGTAAGGTTTAACTCTGTTAGCTGAATGCTCAGATCAGAAAGAAGTTTCACAGAATGCTTCTGTGTAGTTTATATTTGAATATATTCCTTTTTCCACTACTACCCTCTTAGCGCTCCGAATCTCCACTTGCATTTTTTACAGAAAGAGTGTTTCAGAACGGCTCAATCAAAACTAAGGTTCAACTCTTTTAGTTGAACAAACAGAACAGAAAGAAGTTTCACACAATTCTTCTGTGTAGTTTTTATTTGTAGACATTCTTTTTCCCAATATAGGCCTCTTAGCGCTCAGAATGTCCAATTGCAGTTTCTACAGAAAGAGTGTTTCAGAACGGCTCAATCAAAAGTAAGGTTCAACTCTGTTAGTTGAATGCACAGAACAGAAAGAAGTTTCATACAATGCTTCTGTGTAGTTTATATTTGAACATATTCTTTTTTCCACTATTACCCACTTAGCGCTACGAATGTCCAGTTGCATTTTCTACAGAGTGTTTCAAAACTGCTCAATCAAAAGTATGGTTTAACTCTGTTAGCTGAATGCTCAGATCAGAAAGAAGTTTCACAGAATGCTTCTGTGTAGTTTATATTTGAATATATTCCTTTTTCCACTACTACGCTCTTAGCGCTCCAAATGTCCAGTTGCAATTTCTACAGAAAGAGTGTTCAGATCTGCTCAATCAAAAGTATGGTTTAACTCTGTTAGCTGAATGCACAGATCTGGAATAAGTTTCACCGAATGATTCTGTGTAGTTTATATTTGAAGACATTCATTTTTCCACTGTTACCCACTTAGCGCTCCGAATCTCCCCTTGCATTTTCTACAAAAAGAGTGTTTCATAACTGCTCAATCAAAAATATGTTTTATATCTGTTAACTGAATTTACAGATCAGAAATAAGTTTCACAGAATGCATCTGTGTAGTTTTTATTTGAAGATATTCTTTTTCCCAATGTAGGCCTGTTAGCGCTTAACATGTCCAATTGCAGTTACTACAGAAAGAGTGTTTCAGAACGGCTCAATCAAAAGTAAGGTTCAACTCTGTTAGTTGAATGCACAGAACAGAAAGAATTTTCACAGAATGCTACTGTGTAGTTTATATTTGAATATATTCCTTTTTCAACTATTACCCGCTTAGCGCTCCGAATGTCCACTTGTATTTTCTACAGAAAGAGTGTTCAGAACTGCGCAATCAAAAGTATGGTTTAACTCTGTTAGCTTAATGAACATATCAGAAATAAGTTTCACACAATGATTCTGTGTAGTTTTTATTTGAAGATATTATTTTTCCCAATAGAGGCCTCTTAGCGCTCAGAATGTCCAATTGCAGTTTCTACAGAAAGAGTGTTTCAGAAAGGCTCAATCAAATGTAAGGTTCAACTCTGTTAGTTGAATGCACAGAACAGAAAGAAGTTTCATACAATGCTTCTGTGTAGTTTATATTTGAACATATTCTTTTTTCCACTATTACCCACTTAGCGCTACGAATGTCCAGTTGCATTTTCTACAGACAGAGTGTTTCAAAACTGCTCAATCAAAAGTATGGTTTAACTCTGTTAGCTGAATGCTCAGATCAGAAAGAAGTTTCACAGAATGCTTCTGTGTAGTTTATATTTGAATATATTCCTTTTTCCACTACTACTCTCTTAGCGCTCCAAATGTCCAGTTGCATTTTCTACAGAAAGAGTGTTCAGATCTGCTCAATCAAAAGTATGGTTTAACTCTGTTAGCTGAATGCACAGATCAGAAAGAAGTTTCACAGAATGATTCTGTGTAGTTTATATTTGGAGACATTCCTTTTTCCACTATTACCCTCTTAGCGCTCCGAATCTCCACTTGCATTTTCTACAGAAAGAGTGTTTCAGAACGGCTCAATCAAAACTAAGGTTCAACTCTTTTAGTTGAACAAACAGAACAGAAAGAAGTTTCACACAATTCTTCTGTGTAGTTTTTATTTGTAGACATTCTTTTTCCCAATATAGGCCTCTTAGCGCTCAGAATGTCCAATTGCAGTTTCTACAGAAAGAGTGTTTCAGAACGGCTCAATCAAAAGTAAGGTTCAACTCTGTTAGTTGAATGCACAGAACAGAAAGAAGTTACATACAATGCTTCTGTGTAGTTTATATTTGAACATATTCTTTTTTCCACTATTACCCACTTAGCGCTACGAATGTCCAGTTGCATTTTCTACAGAGTGTTTCAAAACTGCTCAATCAAAAGTATGGTTTAACTCTGTTAGCTGAATGCTCAGATCAGAAAGAAGTTTCACAGAATGCTTCTGTGTAGTTTATATTTGAATATATTCCTTTTTCCACTACTACGCTCTTAGCGCTCCAAATGTCCAGTTGCATTTTCTACAGAAAGAGTGTTCAGATCTGCTCAATCAAAAGTATGGTTTAACTCTGTTAGCTGAATGCACAGATCAGGAATAAGTTTCACCGAATGATTCTGTGTAGTTTATATTTGAAGACATTCATTTTTCCACTGTTACCCTCTTAGCGCTCCGAATCTCCACTTGCATTTTCTACAAAAAGAGTGTTTCATAACTGCTCAATCAAAAATATGTTTTATATCTGTTAACTGAATTTACAGATCAGAAATAAGTTTCACAGAATGCATCTGTGTAGTTTTTATTTGAAGATATTCTTTTTCCCAATGTAGGCCTCTTAGCGCTTAGCATGTCCAATTGCAGTTTCTACAGAAAAAGTGTTTCAGAACGGCTGAATCAAAAGTAAGGTTCAACTCTGTTAGTTGAATGCACAGAACAGAAAGAAGTTTCATACAATGCTTCTGTGTAGTTTATATTTGAACATATTCTTTTTTCCACTATTACCCACTTAGTGCTACGAATGTCCAGTTGCATTTTCTACAGACAGAGTTTTTCAAAACTGCTCAATCAAAAGTATGGTTTAACTCTGTTAGCTGAATGCTCAGATCAGAAAGAAGTTTCACAGAATGCTTCTGTGTAGTTTATATTTGAATATATTCCTTTTTCCACTACTACCCTCTTAGCGCTCCGAATCTCCACTTGCATTTTCTACAGAAAGAGTGTTTCAGAACGGCTCAATCAAAACAAAGGTTGAACTCTTTTAGTTGAACAAACAGAACAGAAAGAAGTTTCACACAATTCTTCTGTGTAGTTTTTATTTGTAGACATTCTTTTTCCCAATATAGGCCTCTTAGCGCTCAGAATGTCCAATTGCAGTTTCTACAGAAAGAGTGTTTCAGAACGGCTCAATCAAAAGTAAGGTTCAACTCTGTTAGTTGAATGCACAGAACAGAAAGAAGTTTCATACAATGCTTCTGTGTAGTTTATATTTGAACATATTCTTTTTTCCACTATTACCCACTTAGCGCTACGAATGTCCAGTTGCATTTTCTACAGAGTGTTTCAAAACTGCTCAATCAAAAGTATGGTTTAACTCTGTTAGCTGAATGCTCAGATCAGAAAGAAGTTTCACAGAATGCTTCTGTGTAGTTTATATTTGAATATATTCCTTTTTCCACTACTACGCTCTTAGCGCTCCAAATGTCCAGTTGCATTTTCAACAGAAAGAGTGTTCAGATCTGCTCAATCAAAAGTATGGTTTAACTCTGTTAGCTGAATGCACAGATCAGAAAGAAGTTTCACCGCATGATTCTGTGTAGTTTATATTTGAAGATATTTCTTTTTCCACTATTACCCTCTTAGCGCTCCGAATCTCCACTTGCATTTTCTACAAAAAGTGTGTTTCATAACTGCTCAATCAAAAATATGTTTTATCTCTGTTAACTGAATTTACAGATCAGAAATAAGTTTCACAGAATGTATCTGTGTAGTTTTTATTTGAAGATATTCTTTTTCCCAATGTAGGCCTCTTAGCGCTTAGCATGTCCAATTGCAGTTTCTACAGAAACAGTGTTTCAGAATGGCTCAATCAAAAGTAAGGTTCAACTCTGTTAGTTGAATGCACAGAACAGAAAGAATTTTCACAGAATGCTACTGTGTAGTTTATATTTGAATATATTCCTTTTTCCATTATTACCCTCTTAGCGCTCCGAATGTCCACTTGCATATTCTACAGAAAGAGTGTTCAGAACTGCGCAATCAAAAGTATGGTTTAACTCTGTTAGCTTAATGAACATATCAGAAATAAGTTTCAAACAATGCTTCTGTGTAGTTTTTATTTGAAGATATTATTTTTCCCAATATAGGCCTCTTAGCGCTCAGAATGTCCAATTGCAGTTTCTACAGAAAGAGTGTTTCAGAAAGGCTCAATCAAAAGTAAGGTTCAACTCTGTTAGTTGAATGCACAGAACAGAAAGTAGTTTCATACAATGCTTCTGGGTAGTTTATATTTGAACATATTCTTTTTTCCATTATTACCCCCTTAGCGCTACGAATGTCCAGTTACATTTTCTACAGACAGAGTTTTTCAAAACTGCTCAATCAAAAGTATGGTTTAACTCTGTTAGCTGAATGCTCAGATCAGAAAGAAGTTTCACAGAATGCTTCTGTGTAGTTTATATTTGAATATATTCCTTTTTCCACTACTACGCTCTTAGCGCTCCAAATGTCCAGTTGCATTTTCTACAGAAAGAGTGTTCAGATCTGCTCAATCAAAAGTATGGTTTAACTCTGTTAGCTGAATGCACAGATCAGAAAGAAGTTTCACCGAATGATTCTGTGTAGTTTATATTTGAAGACATTCCTTTTTCCACTATTACCCTCTTAGCGCTCCGAATCTCCACTTGCATTTTCTACAGAAAGAGTGTTTCAGAACGGCTCAATCAAAACTAAGGTTCAACTCTTTTAGTTGAACAAACAGAACAGAAAGAAGTTTCACACAATTCTTCTGTGTAGTTTTTATTTTTAGACATTCTTTTTCCCGATATAGGCCTCTTAACGCTCAGAATGTCCAATTGCAGTTTCGACAGAAAGAGTGATTCAGAACGGCTCAATCAAAAGTAAGGTTCAACTCTGTTAGTTGAATGCACAGAACAGAAAGAAGTTTCATACAATGCTTCTGTGTAGTTTATATTTGAACATATTCTTTTTTCCACTATTACCCACTTAGCGCTACGAATGTCCAGTTGCATTTTCTACAGACAGAGTGTTTCAAAACTGCTCAATCAAAAGTATGGTTTAACTCTGTTAGCTGTATGCTCAGATCAGAAAGAAGTTTCACAGAATGCTTCTGTGTAGTTTATATTTGAATATATTCCTTTTTCCACTACTACGCTCTTAGCGCTCCAAATGTCCAGTTGCATTTTCAAAAGAAAGAGTGTTCAGATCTGCTCAATCAAAAGTATGGTTTAACTCTGTTAGCTGAATGCACAGATCAGAAAGAAGTTTCACCGAATGATTCTGTGTAGTTTTTATTTGAAGACATTCCTTTTTCCACTATTACCCTCTTAGCGCTCCGAATCTCCACTTGCATTTTCTACAGAAAGAGTGTTTCAGAACGGCTCAATCAAAACTAAGGTTCAACTCTTTTAGTTGAACAAACAGAACAGAAAGAAGTTTCACACAATTCTTCTGTGTAGTTTTTATTTTTAGACATTCTTTTTCCCAATATAGGCCTCTTAACGCTCAGAATGTCCAATTGCAGTTTCGACAGAAAGAGTGTTTCAGAACGGCTCAATCAAAAGTAAGGTTCAACTCTGTTAGTTGAATGCACAGAACAGAAAGAAGTTTCATACAATGCTTCTGTGTAGTTTATATTTGAACATATTCTTTTTTCCACTATTACCCACTTAGCGCTACGAATGTCCAGTTGCATTTTCTACAGACAGAGTGTTTCAAAACTGCTCAATCAAAAGTATGGTTTAACTCTGTTAGCTGTATACTCAGATCAGAAAGAAGTTTCACAGAATGCTTCTGTGTAGTTTATATTTGAATATATTCCTTTTTCCACTACTACGCTCTTAGCGCTCCAAATGTCCAGTTGTATTTTCAAAAGAAAGAGTGTTCAGATCTGCTCAATCAAAAGTATGGTTTATCTCTGTTAGCTGAATGCACAGATCAGAAATAAGTTTCACCGAATGATTCTGTGTAGTTTATATTTGAAGACATTCCTTTTTCCACTATTACCCTCTTAGCGCTCCGAATCTCCACTTGCATTTTCTACAAAAAGAGTGTTTCATAACTGCTCAATCAAAAATATGTTTTATCTCTTTTAACTGAATTTACAGATCAGAAATAAGTTTCACAGAATGCATCTGTGTAGTTTTTATTTGAAGATATTCTTTTTCCCAATGTAGGCCTCTTAGCCCTTAGCATGTCCAATTGCAGTTTCTACAGAAACAGTGTTTCAGAATGGCTCAATCAAAAGTAAGGTTCAACTCTGTTAGTTGAATGCACAGAACGGAAAGAATTTTCACAGAATGCTACTGTGTAGTTTATATTTGTATATATTCTTTTTCCACTATTACCCTGTTAGCGCTCCGAATGTCCACTTGCATTTTCTACAGAAAGAGTGTTCAGAACTGCGCAATCAAAAGTATGGTTTAACTCTGTTAGCTTAATGAACATATCAGAAATAAGTTTCAAACAATGCTTCTGTGTAGTTTTTATTTGAAGATATTATTTTTCCCAATATAGGCCGCTTAGCGCTCAGAATATCCAATTGCAGTTTCTACAGAAAGAGTGTTTCAGAAAGGCTCAATCAAAAGTAAGGTTCAACTCTGTTAGTTGAATGCACAGAACAGAAAGAAGTTTCATACAATGCTTCTGTGTAGTTTATATTTGAACATATTCTTTTTTCCATTATTACCCCTTTAGCGCTACGAATGTCCAGTTACATTTTCTACAGACAGAGTGTTTCAAAACTGCTCAATCAAAAGTATGGTTTAACTCTGTTAGCTGAATCCTCAGATCAGAAAGAAGTTTCACAGAATGCTTCTGTGTAGTTTATATTTGAATATATTCCTTTTTCCACTACTACGCTCTTAGCGCTCCAAATGTCCAGTTGCATTTTCTACAGAAAGAGTGTTCAGATCTGCTCAATCAAAAGTATGGTTTAACTCTGTTAGCTGAATGCACAGATCAGAAAGAAGTTTCACCGAATGATTCTGTGTAGTTTATATTTGAAGACATTCCTTTTTCCACTATTACCCTCTTAGCGCTCCGAATCTCCACTTGCATTTTCTACAGAAAGAGTGTTTCAGAACGGCTCAATCAAAACTAAGGTTCAACTCTTTTAGTTGAACAAACAGAACAGAAAGAAGTTTCACACAATTCTTCTGTGTAGTTTTTATTTGTAGACATTCTTTTTCCCAATATAGGAATCTTAACGCTCAGAATGTCCAATTGCAGTTTCGACAGAAAGAGTGTTTCAGAACGGCTCAATCAAAAGTAAGGTTCAACTCTGTTAGTTGAATGCACAGAACAGAAAGAAGTTTCAAACAATGCTTCTGTGTAGTTTATATTTGAACATATTCTTTTTTCCACTATTACCCACTTAGCGCTACGAATGTCCAGTTGCATTTTCTACAGAGAGTGTTTCAAAACTGCTCAATCAAAAGTATGGTTTAACTCTGTTAGCTGTATGCTCAGATCAGAAAGAAGTTTCACAGAATGCTTCTGTGTAGTTTATATTTGAATATATTCCTTTTTCCACTACTATGCTCTTAGCACTCCAAATGTACAGTTGCATTTTCAACAGAAAGAGTGTTCAGATCTGCTCAATCAAAAGTATGGTTTAACTCTGTTAGCTGAATGCACAGATCAGAAAGAAGTTTCACCGAATGATTCTGTGTAGTTTATATTTGAAGACATTCCTTTTTCCACTATTACCCTCTTAGCGCTCCGAATCTCCACTTGCATTTTCTACAAAAAGAGTGTTTCATAACTGCGCAATCAAAAATATGTTTTATCTCTCTTAACTGAATTTACATATCAGAAATAAGTTTCACAGAATGCATCTGTGTAGTTTTTATTTGAAGATATTTTTTTTCCCAATGTATGCCTCTTAGCGCTTAGCATGTCCAATTGCAGTTTCTACAGAAAGAGTGTTTCAGAACGGCTCAATCAAAAGTAAGGTTCAACTCTGTTAGTTGAATGTACAGAACAGAAAGAATTTTCACAGAATGCTACTGTGTAGTTTATATTTGAATATGTTCCTTTTTCCACTATTACCCTCTTAGCGCTCCGAATGTCCACTTGCATTTTCTACAGAAAGAGTGTTCAGAACTGCGCAATCAAAAGTATGGTTTAACTCTGTTAGCTTAATGAACATATCAGAAATAAGTTTCACACAATGCTTCTGTGTAGTTTTTATTTGAAGATATTATTTTCCCCAATAGAGGCCTCTTAGCGCTCGGAATGTCCAATTGCAGTTTCTACAGAAAGAGTGTTTCAGAAAGGCTCAATCAAAAGTAAGGTTCAACTCTGTTAGTTGAATGCACAGAACAGAAAGAAGTTTCATACAATGCTTCTGTGTAGTTTATATTTGAACATATTCTTTTTTCCACTATTACCCACTTAGCGCTACGAATGTCCAGTTGCATTTTCTACAGAGAGTGTTTCAAAACTGCTCAATCAAAAGTATGGTTTAACTCTGTTAGCTGTATGCTCAGATCAGAAAGAAGTTTCACAGAATGCTTCTGTGTAGTTTATATTTGAATATATTCCTTTTTCCACTACTACTCTCTTAGCGCTCCAAATGTCCAGTTGCATTTTCTACAGAAAGAGTGTTCAGATCTGCTGAATCAAAAGTATGGTTTAACTCTGTTAGCTGAATGCACAGATCAGAAAGAAGTTTCACAGAATGATTCTGTGTAGTTTATATTTGGAGACATTCTTTTTCCACTATTACCCTCTTAGCGCTCCGAATCTACACTTGCATTTTCTACAGAAAGAGTGTTTCAGAACGGCTCAATCAAAACTTAGGTTCAAGTCTTTTAGTTGAACAAACAGAACAGGAAGAAGTTTCACACAATTCTTCTGTGTAGTTTTTATTTGTAGACATTCTTTTTCCCAATATATGCCTCTTAGCGCTCAGAATGTCCAATTGCAGTTTCTACAGAAAGAGTGTTTCAGAAAGGCTCAATCAAAAGTAAGGTTCAACTCTGTTAGTTGAATGCACAGAACAGAAAGAAGTTTCATACAATGCTTCTGTGTAGTTTATATTGGAACATATTCTTTTTTCCACTATTACCCACTTAGCGCTACGAATGTCCAGTTGCATTTTCTACAGACAGAGTGTTTCAAAACTGCTCAATCAAAAGTATGGTTTAACTCTGTTAGCTGAATGCTCAGTTCAGAAAGAAGTTTCACAGAATGCTTCTGTGTAGTTTATATTTGAATATATTCCTTTTTCTACTACTACACTCTTAGCACTCCAAATGTCCAGTTGCATTTTCTACAGAAAGAGTGTTCAGATCTGCTCAATCAAAAGTATGGTTTAACACTGTTAGCTGAATGCACAGATCAGAAAGAAGTTTCACAGAATGATTCTGTGTAGTTTATATTTGGAGACATTCCTTTTTCCACTATTACCCTCTTAGCGCTCCGAATCTCCACTTGCATTTTCTACAGAAAGAGTGTTTCAGAACGGCTCAATCAAAACTAAGGTTCAACTCTTTTAGTTGAACAAACAGAACAGAAAGAAGTTTCACACAATTCTTCTGTGTAGTTTTTATTTGTAGACATTCTTTTTCCCAATATAGGCCTCTTAGCGCTCAGAATGTCCAATTGCAGTTTCTACAGAAAGAGTGTTTCAGAACGGCTCAATTAAAAGTAAGGTTCAACTCTGTTAGTTGAATGCACAGAACAGAAAGAATTTTCACAGAATGCTACTGTGTAGTTTATATTTGAATATATTCCTTTTTCCACTATTACCCTCTTAGCGCTCCGAATGTCCACTTGCATTTTCTACAGAAAGAGTGTTCAGAACTGCGCAATCAAAAGTATGGTTTAACTCTGTTAGCTTAATGAACATATCAGAAATAAGTTTCACACAATGCTTCTGTGTAGTTTTTATTTGAAGTTATTATTTTTCCCAATAGAGGCCTCTTAGCGCTCAGAATGTCCAATTGCAGTTTCTACAGAAAGAGTGATTCAGAAAGGCTCAATCAAAAGTAAGGTTCAACTCTGTTAGTTGAATGCACAGAACAGAAAGAAGTTTCATGCAATGGTTCTGTGTAGTTTATATTTGAACATATTCTATTTTCCACTATTACCCACTTGGCGCTACGAATGTCCAGTTGCATTTTCTACAGACAGAGTGTTTCAAAACTGCTCAATCAAAAGTATGGTTTAACTCTGTTAGCTGAATGCTCAGATCAGAAAGTAGTTTCACAGAATGCTTCTGTGTAGTTTATATTTGAATATATTCCTTTTTCCACTACTACTCTCTTAGCGCTCCAATTGTCCAGTTGCATTTTCTACAGAAAGAGTGTTCAGATCTGCTCCATCAAAAGTATGGTTTAACTCTGTTAGCTGAATGCACAGATCAGAAAGAAGTTTCACAGAATGATTCTGTGTAGTTTATATTTGGAGACATTCCTTTTTCCACTATTACCCTCTTAGTGCCCCGAATCTCCACTTGCATTTTCTACAGAAAGAGTGTTTCAGAACGGCTCAATCAAAACTAAGGTTCAACTCTTTTAGTTGAACAAACAGAACAGAAAGAAGTTTCACACAATTCTTCTGTGTAGTTTTTATTTGTAGACATTCTTTTTCCCAATATAGGCCTCTTAGCACTCAGAATGTCCAATTGCAGTTTCTACAGAAAGAGTGTTTCAGAAAGGCTCAATCAAAAGTAAGGTTCAACTCTGTTAGTTGAATGCACAGAACAGAAAGAAGTTTCATACAATGCTTCTGTGTAGTTTATATTTGAACATATTCTTTTTTCCACTATTACCCACTTAGCGCTACGAATGTCCAGTTGCATTTTCTACAGACAGAGTGTTTCAAAACTGCTCAATCAAAAGTATGGTTTAACTCTGTTAGCTGAATGCTCAGATCAGAAAGAAGTTTCACAGAATGCTTCTGTGTAGTTTATATTTGAATATATTCCTTTTTCCACTACTACGCTCTTAGCGCTCCAAATGTCCAGTTGCATTTTCTACAGAAAGAGTGTTCAGATCTGCTCAATCAAAAGTATGGTTTAAGTCTGTTAGCTGAATGCTCAGATCAGAAACAAGTTTCACAGAATGCTTCTGTGTAGTTTATATATGAATATATTCCTTTTTCCACTACTACTCTCTTAGCGCTCCAAATGTCCAGTTGCATTTTCTACAGAAAGAGTGTTCAGATCTGCTCACTCAAAAGTATGGTTTAACTCTGTTAGCTGAATGCACAGATCAGAAAGAAGTTTCGCAGAATGATTCTGTGTAGTTTATATTTGGAGACATTCCTTTTTCCACTATTACCCTCTTAGCGCTCCGAATCTCCACTTGCATTTTCTACAGAAAGAGTGTGTCAGAACGGCTCAATCAAAACTAAGGTTCAACTCTTTTAGTTGAACAAACAGAACAGAAAGAAGTTTCACACAATTCTTCCGTGTAGTTTTTATTTGTAGACATTCTTTTTCCCAATATAGGCCTCTTAGCGGTCAGAATGTCCAATTGCAGTTTCTACAGAAAGAGTGTTTCAGAACGGCTCAATCAAAAGTAAGGTTCAACACTGTTAGTTGAATGCACAGAACAGAAAGAAGTTTCATACAATGCTTCTGTGTAGTTTATATTTGAACATATTCTTTTTTCCACTATTACCCACTTAGCGCTACGAATGTCCAGTTGCATTTTCTACAGACAGAGTGTTTCAAAACTGCTCAATCAAAAGTATGGTTTAACTCTGTTAGCTGAATGCTCAGATCAGAATGAAGTTTCACAGAATGCTTCTGTGTAGTTTATATTTGAATATATTCCTTTTTCCACTACTACGCTCTTAGCGCTCCAAATGTCCAGTTGCATTTTCTACAGAAAGAGTGTTCAGATCTGCTCAATCAAAAGTATGGTTTAACTCTGTTAGCTGAATGCACAGATCAGAAAGAAGTTTCACCGAATGATTCTGTGTAGTTTATATTTGAAGACATTCCTTTTTCCACTATTACCCTCTTAGCGCTCCGAATCTCCACTTGCATTTTCTACAAAAAGACTGTTTCATAACTGCTCAATCAAAAATATGTTTTATCTCTGTTAACTGAATTTACAGATCAGAAATAAGTTTCACAGAATGCATCTGTGTAGTTTTTATTTGAAGATATTCTTTTTCAAAATGTAGGCCTCTAAGCGCTTAGCATGTCCAATTGCAGTTTCTACAGAAAGAGTGTTTCAGAACGGCTCAATCAAAAGTAAGGTTCAACTCTGTTAGTTGAATGCACAGAGCAGAAAAAATTTTCACAGAATGCTACTGTGTAGTTTATATTTGAATATATTCCTTTTTCCACTATTACCCTCTTAGCGCTCCGAATGTCCACTTGCATTTTCTACAGAAAGAGTGTTCAGAACTGCGCAATCAAAAGTATGGTTTAACTCTGTTAGCTTAATGAACATATCAGAAATAAGTTTCACACAATGCTTCTGTGTAGTTTTTATTTGAAGATATTATTTTTTCCAATATAGGCCTCTTAGCGCTCAGAAGGTCCAATTGCAGTTTCTACAGAAAGAGTGTTTCAGAAAGGCTCAATCAAAAGTAAGGTTCAACTCTGTTAGTTGAATGCACAGAACAGAAAGTAGTTTCATACAATGCTTCTGTGTAGTTTATATTTGAACATATTCTTTTTTCCACTATTACCCACTTAGCGCTACGAATGTCCAGTTGCATTTTCTACAGACAGAGTGTTTCAAAACTGCTCAATCAAAAGTATGGTTTAACTCTGTTAGCTGAATGCTCAGATCAGAAAGAAGTTTCACAGAATGCTTCTGTGTAGTTTATATTTGAATATATTCCTTTTTCCAGTACTACTCTCTTAGCGCTCCAAATGTCCAGTTGCATTTTCTACAGAAAGAGAGTTCAGATCTGCTCAATCAAAAGTATGGTTTAACTCTGTTAGCTGAATGCACAGATCAGAAAGAAGTTTCACCTAATGATTCTGTGAAGTTTATATTTGGAGACATTCCTTTTTCCACTATTACCCTCTTAGCGCTCCGAATCTGCACTTGCATTTTCTACAGAAAGAGTGTTTCAGAACGGCTCAATCAAAACTAAGGTTCAACTCTTTTAGTTGAACAAACAGAACAGAAAGAAGTTTCACACAATTCTTCTGTGTAGTTTTTATTTGTAGACATTCTTTTTCCCAATATAGGCCTCTTAGCGCTCAGAATGTCCAATTGCAGTTTCTGCAGAAAGAGTGTTTCAGAACGGCTCAATCAAAAGTAAGGTTCAACTCTGTTAGTTGAATGCACAGAACAGAAAGAAGTTTCATACAATGCTTCTGTGTAGTTTATATTTGAACATATTCTTTTTTCCACTATTACCCACTTAGCGCTAAGAATGTCCAGTTGCATTTTCTACAGACAGAGTGTTTCAAAACTGCTCAATCAAAAGTATGGTTTAACTCTGTTAGCTGAATGCTAAGATCAGAAAGAAGTTTCACAGAATGCTTCTGTGTAGTTTATATTTGAAAATATTCCTTTTTCCACTACTACGCTCCTAGCGCTCCGAATCTCCACTTGCATTTTCTACAAAGGAGTGTTTCATAACTGCTCAATCAAAAATATGTTTTATCTCTGTTAACTGAATTTACAGATCAGAAATAAGTTTCACAGAATGCATCTGTGTAGTTTTTATTTGAAGATATTCTTTTTCCCAATGTAGGCCTCTTAGCGCTTAGCATGTCCAATTGCAGTTTCTACAGAAAGAGTGCTTCAGAACGGCTCAATCAAAAGTAAGGTTCAACTCTGTTAGTTGAATGCACAGAACAGAAAGAATTTTCACAGAATGCTACTGTGTAGTTTATATTTGAATATATTCCTTTTTCCACTATTACCCTCTTAGCGCTCCGAATGTCCACTTGCATTTTCTACAGAAAGAGTGTTCAGAACTGCGCAATCAAAAGTATGGTTTAACTCTGTTAGCTTAATGAACATATCAGAAATAAGTTTCACACAATGCTTCTGTGTAGTTTTTATTTGAAGATATTATTTTTCCCAATGTAGGCCTCTTAGCGCTCAGAATGTCCAATTGCAGTTTCTACAGAAAGAGTGTTTCAGAAAGGCTCAATCAAAAGTAAGGTTCAACTCTGTTAGTTGAATGCACAGAACAGAAAGAAGTTTCATACAATGCTTCTGTGTAGTTTATATTTGAACATATTCTTTTTTCCACTATTACCCACTTAGCTCTACGAATGTCCAGTTGCATTTTCTACAGACAGAGTGTTTCAAAACTGCTCAATCAAAAGTATGGTTTAACTCTGTTAGCTGAATGCTCAGATCAGAAAGAAGTTTCACAGAATGCTTCTGTGTAGTTTATATTTGAATATATTCCTTTTTCCACTACTACTCTCTTAGCGCTCCAAATGTCCAGTTGCATTTTCTACAGAAAGAGAGTTCAGATCTGGTCAATCAAAAGTATGGTTTAACTCTGTTAGCTGAATGCACAGATCAGAAAGAAGTTTCACCGAATGATTCTTTGTAGTTTATATTTGGAGACATTCCTTTTTCCACTACTACCCTCTTAGCGCTCCGAATCTCCACTTGCATTTTCTACAGAAAGAGTGTTTCAGAACGGCTCAATCAAAACTAAGGTTCAACTCTTTTAGTTGAACAAACAGAACAGAAAGAAGTTTCACACAATTCTTCTGTGTAGTTTTTATTTGTAGACATTCTTTTTCCCAATATAGGCCTCTTAGCGCTCAGAATGTCCAATTGCAGTTTCTACAGAAAGAGTGTTTCAGAACGGCTCAATCAAAAGTAAGGTTCAACTCTGTTAGTTGAATGCACAGAACAGAAAGTAGTTTCATACAATGCTTCTGTGTAGTTTATATTTGAACATATTCTTTTTTCCACTATTACCCACTTAGCGCTACGAATGTCCAGTTGCATTTTCTACAGACAGAGTGTTTCAAAACTGCTCAATCAAAAGTATGATTTAACTCTGTTAGCTGAATGCTCAGATCAGAAAGAAGTTTCACAGAATGCTTCTGTGTAGTTTATATTTGAATATATTCCTTTTTCCAGTACTACTCTCTTAGCGCTCCAAATGTCCAGTTGCATTTTCTACAGAAAGAGAGTTCAGATCTGCTCAATCAAAAGTATGGTTTAACTCTGTTAGCTGAATGCACAGATCAGAAAGAAGTTTCACCTAATGATTCTGTGAAGTTTATATTTGGAGACATTCCTTTTTCCACTATTACCCTCTTAGCGCTCCGAATCTCCACTTGCATTTTCTACAGAAAGAGTGTTTCAGAACGGCTCAATCAAAACTAAGGTTCAACTCTTTTAGTTGAACAAACAGAACAGAAAGAAGTTTCACACAATTCTTCTGTGTAGTTTTTATTTGTAGACATTCTTTTTCCCAATATAGGCCTCTTAGCGCTCAGAATGTCCAATTGCAGTTTCTGCAGAAAGAGTGTTTCAGAACGGCTCAATCAAAAGTAAGGTTCAACTCTGTTAGTTGAATGCACAGAACAGAAAGAAGTTTCATACAATGCTTCTGTGTAGTTTATATTTGAACATATTCTTTTTTCCACTATTACCCACTTAGCGCTAAGAATGTCCAGTTGCATTTTCTACAGACAGAGTGTTTCAAAACTGCTCAATCAAAAGTATGGTTTAACTCTGTTAGCTGAATGCTCAGATCAGAAAGAAGTTTCACAGAATGCTTCTGTGTAGTTTATATTTGAAAATATTCCTTTTTCCACTACTACGCTCTTAGCGCTCCGAATCTCCACTTGCATTTTCTACAAATGAGTGTTTCATAACTGCTCAATCAAAAATATGTTTTATCTCTGTTAACTGAATTTACAGATCAGAAATAAGTTTCACAGAATGCATCTGTGTAGTTTTTATTTGAAGATATTCTTTTTCCCAATGTAGGCCTCTTAGCGCTTAGCATGTCCAATTGCAGTTTCTACAGAAAGAGTGTTTCAGAACGGCTCAATCAAAAGTAAGGTTCAACTCTGTTAGTTGAATGCACAGAACAGAAAGAATTTTCACAGAATGCTACTGTGTAGTTTATATTTGAATATATTCCTTTTTCCACTATTACCCTCTTAGCGCTCCGAATGTCCACTTGCATTTTCTACAGAAAGAGTGTTCAGAACTGCGCAACCAAAAGTATGGTTTAACTCTGTTAGCTTAATGAACATATCAGAAATAAGTTTCACACAATGCTTCTGTGTAGTTTTTATTTGAAGATATTATTTTTCCCAATATAGGCCTCTTAGCGCTCAGAATGTCCAATTGCAGTTTCTACAGAAAGAGTGTTTCAGAACGGCTCAATCAAAAGTAAGGTTCAACTCTGTTAGTTGAATGCACAGAACAGAAAGAAGTTTCATACAATGCTTCTGTGTAGTTTATATTTGAACATATTCTTTTTTCCACTATTACCCACTTAGCGCTACGAATGTCCAGTTGCATTTTCTACAGACAGAGTGTTTCAAAACTGCTCAATCAAAAGTATGGTTTAACTCTGTTAGCTGAATGCTCAGATCAGAAAGAAGTTTCACAGAATGCTTCTGTGTAGTTTATATTTGAATATATTCCTTTTTCCACTACTACGCTCTTAGCGCTCCAAATGTCCAGTTGCATTTTCAACAGAAAGAGTGTTCAGATCTGATCAATCAAAAGTATGGTTTAACTCTGTTAGCTGAATGCACAGATCAGAAAGAAGTTTCACCGAATGATTCTGTGTAGTTTATATTTGAAGACATTCCTTTTTCCACTATTACCCTCTTAGCGCTCCGAATCTCCACTTGCATTTTCTACAAAAAGAATCTTTCATAACTGCTCAATCAAAAATATGTTTTATCTCTGTTAACTGAATTTACAGATCAGAAATAAGTTTCACAGAATGCATCTGTGTAGTTTTTATTTGAAGATATTCTTTTTCCCAATGTAGGCCTCTTAGCGCTTAGCATGTCCAATTGCAGTTTCTACAGAAAGAGTGTTTCAGAACGGCTCAATCAAAAGTAAGGTTCAACTGTGTTAGTTGAATGCACAGAACAGAAAGAATTTTCACAGAATGCTACTGTGTAGTTTATATTTGAATATATTCCTTTTTCCACTATTACCCTCTTAGCGCTCCGAATGTCCACTTGCATTTTCTACAGAAAGAGTGTTCAGAACTGCGCAATCAAAAGTATGGTTTAACTCTGTTAGCTTAATGAACATATCAGAAATAAGTTTCACACAATGCTTCTGTGTAGTTTTTATTTGAAGATATTATTTTTCCCAATATAGGCCTCTTAGAGCTCAGAATGTCCAATTGCAGTTTCTACAGAAAGAGTGTTTCAGAACGGCTCAATCAAAACTAAGGTTCAACTCTTTTAGTTGAACAAACAGAACAGAAAGAAGTTTCACACAATTCTTCTGTGTAGTTTTTATTTGTAGACATTCTTTTTCCCAATATAGGCCTCTTAGCGCTCAGAATGTCCAATTGCAGTTTCTACAGAAAGAGTGTTTCAGAACGGCTCAATCAAAAGTAAGGTTCAACTCTGTTAGTTGAATGCACAGAACAGAAAGAAGTTTCATACAATGCTTCTGTGTAGTTTATATTTGAACATATTCTTTTTTCCACTATTACCCACTTAGCGCTACGAATGTCCAGTTGCATTTTCTACAGACAGAGTGTTTCAAAACTGCTCAATCAAAAGTATGGTTTAACTCTGTTAGCTGAATGCTCAGATCAGAAAGAAGTTTCACAGAATGCTTCTGTGTAGTTTATATTTGAATATATTCCTTTTTCCACTACTACGCTCTTAGCGCTCCAAATGTCCAGTTGCATTTTCTACAGAAAGAGTGTTCAGATCTGCTCAATCAAAAGTATGGTTTAACTCTGTTAGCTGAATGCACAGATCAGAAAGAAGTTTCACCGAATGATTCTGTGTAGTTTATATTTGAAGACATTCCTTTTTCCACTATTACCCTCTTAGCGCTCCGAATCTCCACTTGCATTTTCTACAAAAGAGTGTTTCATAACTGCTCAATCAAAAATATGTTTTATCTCTGTTAACTGAATTTACAGATCAGAAATAAGTTTCACAGAATGCATCTGTGTAGTTCTTATCTGAAGATATTCTTTTTCCCAATGTAGGCCTCTTAGCGCTTAGCATGTCCAATTGCAGTTTCTACAGAAAGAGTGTTTCAGAACGGCTCAATCAAAAGTAAGGTTCAACTCTGTTAGTTGAATGCACAGAACAGAAAGAATTTTCACAGAATGCTACTGTGTAGTTTATATTTGAATATATTCCTTTTTCCACTATTACCCTCTTAGCGCTCCGAATGTCCACTTGCATTTTCTACAGAAAGAGTGTTCAGAACTGCGCAATCAAAAGTATGGTTTAACTCTGTTAGCTTAATGAACATATCAGAAATAAGTTTCACACAATGCTTCTGTGTAGTTTTTATTTGAAGATATTATTTGTCCCAATATAGGCCTCTTAGCGCTCAGAATGTCCAATTGCAGTTTCTACAGAAAGAGTGTTTCAGAAAGGCTCAATCAAAAGTAAGGTTCAACTCTGTTAGTTGAATGCACAGAACAGAAAGAAGTTTCATACAATGCTTCTGTGTAGTTTATATTTGAACATATTCTTTTTTCCACTATTACCCACTTAGCGCTACGAATGTCCAGTTGCATTTTCTACAGACAGAGTGTTTCAAAACTGCTCAATCAAAAGTACGGTTTAACTCTGTTAGCTGAATGCTCAGATAAGAAAGAAGTTTCACAGAATGCTTCTGTGTAGTTTATATTTGAATATGTTCCTTTTTCCACTACTACTCTCTTAGCGCTCCAAATGTCCAGTTGCATTTTCTACAGAAAGAGAGTTCAGATCTGCTCAATCAAAAGTATGGTTTAACACTGTTAGCTGAATGCACAGATCAGAAAGAAGTTTCACCGAATGATTCTGTGTAGTTTATATTTGGAGACATTCCTTTTTCCACTATTACCCTCTTAGCGCTCCGAATCTCCACTTGCATTTTCTACAGAAAGAGTGTTTCAGAACGGCTCAATCAAAACTAAGGTTCAACTCTTTTAGTTGAACAAACAGAACAGAAAGTAGTTTCACACAATTCTTCTGTGTAGTTTTTATTTGTAGATATTCTTTTTCCCAATATAGGCCTCTTAGCGCTCAGAATGTCCAATTGCATTTTCTACAGAAAGAGTGTTTCAGAACGGCTCAATCAAAAGTAAGGTTCAACTCTGTTAGTTGAATGCACAGAACAGAAAGAAGTTTCATACAATGCTTCTGTGTAGTTTATATTTGAACATATTCTTTTTTCCACTATTACCCACTTAGCGCTACGAATGTCCAGTTGCGTTTTCTACAGACAGAGTGTTTCAAAACTGCTCAATCAAAAGTATGGTTTAACTCTGTTAGCTGAATGCTCAGATCAGAAAAAAGTTTCACAGAATGCTTCTGTGTAGTTTATATTTGAATATATTCCTTTTTCCACTACTACGCTCTTAGCGCTCCAAATGTCCAGTTGCATTTTCTACAGAAAGAGTGTTCAGATCTGCTCAATCAAAAGTATGGTTTAACTCTGTTAGCTGAATGCACAGATCAGAAAGAAGTTTCACGGAATGATTCTGTGTAGTTTATATTTGAAGACATTCCTTTTTCGACTATTACCCTCTTAGCGCTCCGAATCTCCACTTGCATTTTCTACAAAAAGAGTGTTTCATAACTGCTCAATCAAAAATATGTTTTATCTCTGTTAACTGAATTTACAGATCAGAAATAAGTTTCACAGAATGCATCTGTGTAGTTTTTATTTGAAGATATTCTTTTTCCCAATGTAGGCCTCTTAGCGCTTAGAATGTCCAATTGCAGTTTCTACAGAAAGAGTGTTTCAGAACGGCTCAATCAAAAGTAAGGTTCAACTCTGTTAGTTGAATGCACAGAACAGAAAGAATTTTCACAGAATGCTACTGTGTAGTTTATATTTGAATATATTCCTTTTTCCACTATTACAATCTTAGCGCTCCGAATGTCCACTTGCATTTTCTACAGAAAGAGTGTTCAGAACTGCGCAATCAAAGTATGGTTTAACTCTGTTAGCTTAATGAACATATCAGAAATAAGTTTCACACAATGCCTCTGTGTAGTTTTTATTTGAAGATATTATTTTTCCCAATATAGGCCTCTTAGCGCTCAGAATGTCCAATTGCAGTTTCTACAGAAAGAGTGTTCAGAACTGCGCAATCAAAAGTATGGTTTAACTCTGTTAGCTTAATGAACATATCAGAAATAAGTTTCACACAATGCTTCTGTGTAGTTTTTATTTGAAGATATTATTTTTCCCAATATAGGCCTCTTAGCGCTCAGAATGTCCAATTGAAGTTTCTACAGAAAGAGTGTTTCAGAAAGGCTCAATCAAATGTAAGGTTCAACTCTGTTAGTTGAATGCACAGAACAGAAAGAAGTTTTATACACTGCTTCTGTGTAGTTTATATTTGAACATATTCTTTTTTCCACAATTACCCACTTAGCGCTACGAATGTCCAGTTGCATTTTCTACAGACAGAGTGTTTCAAAACTGCTCAATCAAAAGTATGGTTTAACTCTGTTAGCTGAATGCTCAGATCAGAAAGAAGTTTCACAGAATCCTTCTGTGTAGTTTATATTTGAATATATTCCTTTTTCCACTACTACTCTCTTAGCGCTCCAAATGTCCAGTTGCATTTTCTACAGAAAGAGAGTTCAGATCTGCTCAATCAAAAGTATGGTTTGACTCTGTTAGCTGAATGCACAGATCAGAAAGAAGTTTCACAGAATGATTCTGTGTAGTTTATATTTGGAGACATTCATTTTTCCACTATTACCCTCTTAGCGCTCCGAATCTCCACTTGCATTTTCTACAGAAAGAGTGTTTCAGAACGGCTCAATCAAAACTAAGGTTCAACTCTTTTAGTTGAACAAACAGAACAGAAAGAAGTTTCACACAATTCTTCTGTGTAGTTTTTATTTGTAGACATTCTTTTTCCCAATATAGGCCTCTTAGCGCTCAGAATGTCCAATTGCAGTTTCTACAGAAAGAGTGTTTCAGAACGGCTCAATCAAAAGTAAGGTTCAACTCTGTTAGTTGAATGCACAGAACAGAAAGAAGTTTCATACAATGCTTCTGTGTAGTTTATATTTGAACATATTCTTTTTTCCACTATTACCCACTTAGCGCTACGAATGTCCAGTTGCTTTTTCTACAGACAGAGTGTTTCAAAACTGCTCAATCAAAAGTATGGTTTAAGTCTGTTAGCTGAATGCTCAGATCAGAAAGAAGTTTCACAGAATGCTTCTGTGTAGTTGATATTTGTAAATATTCCTTTTTCCACTACTACGCTCTTAGCGCTCCGAATCTCCACTTGCATTTTCTACAAAGGAGTGTTTCATAACTGCTCAATCAAAAATATGTTTTATCTCTGTTAACTGAATTTACAGATCAGAAATAAGTTTCACAGAATGCATCTGTGTAGTTTTTATTTGAAGATATTCTTTTTCCCAATGTAGGCCTCTTAGCGCTTAGCATGTCCAATTGCAGTTTCTACAGAAAGAGTGTTTCAGAACGGCTCAATCAAAAGTAAGGTTCAACTCTGTTAGTTGAATGCACAGAACAGAAAGAATTTTCACAGAATGCTACTGTGTAGTTTATATTTGAATATATTCCTTTTTCCACTATTACCCTCTTAGCGCTCCGAATGTCCACTTGCATTTTCTACAGAAAGAGTGTTCAGAACTGCGCAATCAAAAGTATGGTTTAACTCTGTTAGCTTAATGAACATATCAGAAATAAGTTTCACACAATGCTTCTGTGTAGTTTTTATTTGAAGATATTATTTTTCCCAATAGAGGCCTCTTAGCGCTCAGAATGTCCAATTGCAGTTTCTACAGAAAGAGTTTTTCAGAAAGGCTCAATCAAAGTAAGGTTCAACTCTGTTAGTTGAATGCACAGAACTGAAAGAAGTTTCATACAATGCTTCTGTGTAGTTTATATTTGAACATATTCTTTTTTCCACTATTACCCACTTAGCGCTACGAATGTCCAGTTGCATTTTCTACAGACAGAGTGTTTCAAAACTGCTCAATCAAAAGTATGGTTTAACTCTGTTAGCTGAATGCTCAGATCAGAAAGAAGTTTCACAGAATGCTTCTGTGTAGTTTATATTTGAATATATTCCTTTTTCCACTACTACTCTCTTAGCGCTCCAAATGTCCAGTTGCATTTTCTACAGAAAGAGAGTTCAGATCTGCTCAATCAAAAGTATGGTTTAACTCTGTTAGCTGAATGCACAGATCAGAAAGAAGTTTCACCGAATGATTCTGTGAAGTTTATATTTGGAGACATTCCTTTTTCCACTATTACCCTCTTAGCGCTCCGAATCTCCACTTGCATTTTCTACAGAAAGAGTGTTTCAGAACGGCTCAATCAAAACTAAGGTTCAACTCTTTTAGTTGAACAAACAGAACAGAAAGAAGTTTCACACAATTCTTCTGTGTAGTTTTTATTTGTAGACATTCTTTTTCCCAATATAGGCCTCTTAGCGCTCAGAATGTCCAATTGCAGTTTCTACAGAAAGAGTGTTTCAGAACGGCTCAATCAAAAGTAAGGTTCAACTCTGTTAGTTGAATGCACAGAACAGAAAGAAGTTTCATACAATGCTTCTGTGTAGTTTATATTTGAACATATTCTTTTTTCCACTATTACCCACTTAGCGCTACGAATGTCCAGTTGCATTTTCTACAGACAGAGTGTTTCAAAACTGCTCAATCAAAAGTATGTTTTAACTCTGTTAGCTGAATGCTCAGATCAGAAAGAAGTTTCACAGAATGCTTCTGTGTAGTTTATATTTGAATATATTCCTTTTTCCACTACTACGCTCTTAGCGCTCCAAATGGCCAGTTGCATTTTCTACAGAAAGAGTGTTCAGATCTGCTCAATCAAAAGTATGGTTTAACTCTGTTAGCTGAATGCACAGATCAGAAAGAAGTTTCACCGAATGATTCTGTGTAGTTTATATTTGAAGACATTCCTTTTTCCACTATTACACTCTTAGCGCTCCGAATCTCCACTTGCATTTTCTACAAAAGAGTGTTTCATAACTGCTCAATCAAAAATATGTTTTATCTCTGTTAACTGAATTTACAGATCAGAAATAAGTTTCACAGAATGCATCTGTGTAGTTTTTATTTGAAGATATTCTTTTTCAAAACGTAGGCCTCTTAGCGCTTAGCATGTCCAATTGCAGTTTCTACAGAAAGAGTGTTTCAGAACGGCTCAATCAAAAGTAAGGTTCAACTCTGTTAGTTGAATGCACAGAACAGAAAGAATTTTCACAGAATGCTACTGTGTAGTTTATATTTGAATATATTCCTTTTTCCACTATTACCCTCTTAGCGCTCCGAATGTCCACTTGCATTTTCTACAGAAAGAGTGTTCAGAACTGCGCAATCAAAAGTATGGTTTAACTCTGTTAGCTTAATGAACATATCAGAAATAAGTTTCACACAATGCTTCTGTGTAGTTTTTATTTGAAGATATTATTTTTCCCAATATAGGCCTCTTAGCGCTCAGAATGTCCAATTGCAGTTTCTACAGAAAGAGTGTTTCAGAAAGGCTCAATCAAAAGTAAGCTTCAACTCTGTTAGTTGAATGCACAGAACAGAAAGAAGTTTCATACAATGCTTCTGTGTAGTTTATATTTGAACATATACTTTTTTCCACTATTACCCACTTAGCGCTACGAATGTCCAGTTGCATTTTCTACAGACAGAGTGTTTCAAAACTGCTCAATCAAAAGTACGGTTTAACTCTGTTAGCTGAATGCTCAGATCAGAAAGAAGTTTCACAGAATGCTTCTGTGTAGTTTATATTTGAATATGTTCCTTTTTCCACTACTACTCTCTTAGCGCTCCAAATGTCCAGTTGCATTTTCTACAGAAAGAGAGTTCAGATCTGCTCAATCAAAAGTATGGTTTAACACTGTTAGCTGAATGCACTGATCAGAAAGAAGTTTCACCGAATGATTCTGTGTAGTTTATATTTGGAGACATTCCTTTTTCCACTATTACCCTCTTAGCGCTCCGAATCTCCACTTGCATTTTCTACAGAAAGAGTGTTTCAGAACGGCTCAATCAAAACTAAGGTTCAACTCTTTTAGTTGAACAAACAGAACAGAAAGAAGTTTCACACAATTCTTCTGTGTAGTTTTTATTTGTAGACATTCTTTTTCCCAATATAGGCCTCTTAACGCTCAGAATGTCCAATTGCATTTTCTACAGAAAGAGTGTTTCAGAACGGCTCAATCAAAAGTAAGGTTCAACTCTGTTAGTTGAATGCACAGAACAGAAAGAAGTTTCATACAATGCTTCTGTGTAGTTTATATTTGAACATATTCTTTTTTCCACTATTACCCACTTAGCGCTACGAATGTCCAGTTGCGTTTTCTACAGACAGAGTGTTTCAAAACTGCTCAATCAAAAGTATGGTTTAACTCTGTTAGCTGAATGCTCAGATCAGAAAAAAGTTTCACAGAATGCTTCTGTGTAGTTTATATTTGAATATATTCCTTTTTCCACTACTACGCTCTTAGCGCTCCAAATGTCCAGTTGCATTTTCTACAGAAAGAGTGTTCAGATCTGCTCAATCAAAAGTATGGTTTAACTCTGTTAGCTGAATGCACAGATCAGAAAGAAGTTTCACCGAATGATTCTGTGTAGTTTATATGTGAAGACATTCCTTTTTCCACTATTACCCTCTTAGCGCTCCGAATCTCCACTTGCATTTTCTACAAAAGAGTGTTTCATAACTGCTCAATCAAAAATATGTTTTATCTCTGTTAACTGAATTTACAGATCAGAAATAAGTTTCACAGAATGCATCTGTGTAGTTTTTATTTGAAGATATTCTTTTTCAAAATGTAGGCCTCTTAGCGCTTAGCATGTCCAATTGCAGTTTCTACAGAAAGAGTGTTTCAGAACGGCTCAATCAAAAGTAAGGTTCAACTCTGTTAGTTGAATGCACAGAACAGAAAGAATTTTCACAGAATGCTACTGTGTAGTTTATATTTGAATATATTCCTTTTTCCACTATTACCCTCTTAGCGCTCCGAATGTCCACTTGCATTTTCTACAGAAAGAGTGTTCAGAACTGCGCAATCAAAAGTATGGTTTAACTCTGTTAGCTTAATGAACATATCAGAAATAAGTTTCACACAATGCTTCTGTGTAGTTTTTATTTGAAGATATTATTTTTCCCAATAGAGGCCTCTTAGCGCTCAGAATGTCCAATTGCAGTTTCTACAGAAAGAGTGTTTCAGAAAGGCTCAATCAAAAGTAAGGTTCAACTCTGTTAGTTGAATGCACAGAACAGAAAGAAGTTTCATACAATGCTTCTGTGTAGTTTATATTTGAACATATTCTTTTTTCCACTATTACCCACTTAGCGCTACGAATGTCCAGTTGCATTTTCTACAGACAGAGTGTTTCAAAACTGCTCAATCAAAAGTATGGTTTAACTCTGTTAGCTGAATGCTCAGATCAGAAAGAAGTTTCACAGAATGCTTCTGTGTAGTTTATATTTGAATATATTCCTTTTTCCACTACTACTCTCTTAGTGCTCCAAATGTCCAGTTGCATTTTCTACAGAAAGAGAGTTCAGATCTGCTCAATCAAAAGTATGGTTTAACTCTGTTAGCTGAATGCACAGATCAGAAACAAGTTTCACCGAATGATTCTGTGAAGTTTATATTTGGAGACATTCCTTTTTCCACTATTACCCTCTTAGCGCTCCGAATCTCCACTTGCATTTTCTACAGAAAGAGTGTTTCAGAACGGCTCAATCAAATCTAAGGTTCAACTCTTTTAGTTGAACAGACATAACAGAAAGAAGTTTCACACAATTCTTCTGTGTAGTTTTTATTTGTAGACATTCTTTTTCCCAATATAGACCTCTTAGCGCTCAGAATGTCCAATTGCAGTTTCTACAGAAAGAGTGTTTCAGAACGGCTCAATCAAAAGTAAGGTTCAACTCTGTTAGTTGAATGCACAGAACAGAAAGAAGTTTCATACAATGCTTCTGTGTAGTTTATATTTGAACATATTCTTTTTTCCACTATTACCCACTTAGCGCTACGAATGTCCAGTTGCATTTTCTACAGACAGAGTGTTTCAAAACTGCTCAATCAAAAGTATGGTTTAACTCTGTTAGCTGAATGCTCAGATCAGAAAGAAGTTTCACAGAATGCTTCTGTGTAGTTTATATTTGAAAATATTCCTTTTTCCACTACTACGCTCTTAGCGCTCCGAATCTCCACTTGCATTTTCTACAAAGGAGTGTTTCATAACTGCTCAATCAAAAATATGTTTTATCTCTGTTACCTGAATTTACAGATCAGAAATAAGTTTCACAGAATGCATCTGTGTAGTTCTTATCTGAAGATATTCTTTTTCCCAATGTAGGCCTCTTAGCGCTTAGCATGTCCAATTGCAGTTTCTACAGAAAGAGTGTTTCAGAACGGCTCAATCAAAAGTAAGGTTCAACTCTGTTAGTTGAATGCACAGAACAGAAAGAATTTTCACAGAATGCTACTGTGTAGTTTATATTTGAATATATTCCTTTTTCCACTATTACCCTCTTAGCGCTCCGAATGTCCACTTGCATTTTCTACAGAAAGAGTGTTCAGAACTGCGCAATCAAAAGTATGGTTTAACTCTGTTAGCTTAATGAACATATCAGAAATAAGTTTCACACAATGCTTCTGTGTAGTTTTTATTTGAAGATATTATTTGTCCCAATATAGGCCTCTTAGCGCTCAGAATGTCCAATTGCAGTTTCTACAGAAAAAGTGTTTCAGAAAGGCTCAATCAAAAGTAAGGTTCAACTCTGTTAGTTGAATGCACAGAACAGAAAGAAGTTTCATACAATGCTTCTGTGTAGTTTATATTTGAACATATTCTTTTTTCCACTATTACCCACTTAGCGCTACGAATGTCCAGTTGCATTTTCTACAGACAGAGTGTTTCAAAACTGCTCAATCAAAAGTACGGTTTAACTCTGTTAGCTGAATGCTCAGATCAGAAAGAAGTTTCACAGAATGCTTCTGTGTAGTTTATATTTGAATATGTTCCTTTTTCCACTACTACTCTCTTAGCGCTCCAAATGTCCAGTTGCATTTTCTACAGAAAGAGAGTTCAGATCTGCTCAATCAAAAGTATGGTTTAACACTGTTAGCTGAATGCACAGATCAGAAAGATGTTTCACCGAATGATTCTGTGTAGTTTATATTTGGAGACATTCCTTTTTCCACTATTACCCTCTTAGCGCTCCGAATCTCCACTTGCATTTTCTACAGAAAGAGAGTTTCAGAACGGCTCAATCAAAACTAAGGTTCAACACTTTTACTTGAACAAACAGAACAGAAAGAAGTTTCACACAATTCTTCTGTGTAGTTTTTATTTGTAGATATTCTTTTTCCCAATATAGGCCTCTTAGCGCTCAGAATGTCCAATTGCATTTTCTACAGAAAGAGTGTTTCAGAACGGCTCAATCAAAAGTAAGGTTCAACTCTATTAGTTGAATGCACAGAACAGAAAGAAGTTTCATACAATGCTTCTGTGTAGTTTATATTTGAACATATTCTTTTTTCCACTATTACCCACTTAGCGCTACGAATGTCCAGTTGCGTTTTCTACAGACAGAGTGTTTCAAAACTGCTCAATCAAAAGTATGGTTTAACTCTGTTAGCTGAATGCTCAGATCAGAAAAAAGTTTCACAGAATGCTTCTGTGTAGTTTATATTTGAATATATTCCTTTTTCCACTACTACGCTCTTAGCGCTCCAAATGTCCAGTTGCATTTTCTACAGAAAGAGTGTTCAGATCTGCTCAATCAAAAGTATGGTTTAACTCTGTTAGCTGAATGCACAGATCAGAAAGAAGTTTCACGGAATGATTCTGTGTAGTTTATATTTGAAGACATTCCTTTTTCGACTATTACCCTCTTAGCGCTCCGAATCTCCACTTGCATTTTCTACAAAAAGAGTGTTTCATAACTGCTCAATCAAAAATATGTTTTATCTCTGTTAACTGAATTTACAGATCAGAAATAAGTTTCACAGAATGCATCTCTGTAGTTTTTATTTGAAGATATTCTTTTTCCCAATGTAGGCCTCTTAGCGCTTAGAATGTCCAATTGCAGTTTCTACAGAAAGAGTGTTTCAGAACGGCTCAATCAAAAGTAAGGTTCAACTCTGTTAGTTGAATGCACAGAACAGAAAGAATTTTCACAGAATGCTACTGTGTAGTTTATATTTGAATATATTCCTTTTTCCACTATTACAATCTTAGCGCTCCGAATGTCCACTTGCATTTTCTACAGAAAGAGTGTTCAGAACTGCGCAATCAAAGTATGGTTTAACTCTGTTAGCTTAATGAACATATCAGAAATAAGTTTCACACAATGCCTCTGTGTAGTTTTTATTTGAAGATATTATTTTTCCCAATATAGGCCTCTTAGCGCTCAGAATGTCCAATTGCAGTTTCTACAGAAAGAGTGTTCAGAACTGCGCAATCAAAAGTATGGTTTAACTCTGTTAGCTTAATGAACATATCAGAAATAAGTTTCACACAATGCTTCTGTGTAGTTTTTATTTGAAGATATTATTTTTCCCAATATAGGCCTCTTAGCGCTCAGAATGTCCAATTGCAGTTTCTACAGAAAGAGTGTTTCAGAAAGGCTCAATCAAATGTAAGGTTCAACTCTGTTAGTTGAATGCACAGAACAGAAAGAAGTTTTATACACTGCTTCTGTGTAGTTTATATTTGAACATATTCTTTTTTCCACAATTACCCACTTAGCGCTACGAATGTCCAGTTGCATTTTCTACAGACAGAGTGATTCAAAACTGCTCAATCAAAAGTATGGTTTAACTCTGTTAGCTGAATGCTCAGATCAGAAAGAAGTTTCACAGAATCCTTCTGTGTAGTTTATATTTGAATATATTCCTTTTTCCACTACTACTCTCTTAGCGCTCCAAATGTCCAGTTGCATTTTCTACAGAAAGAGAGTTCAGATCTGCTCAATCAAAAGTATGGTTTAACTCTGTTAGCTGAATGCACAGATCAGAAAGAAGTTTCACAGAATGATTCTGTGTAGTTTATATTTGGAGACATTCATTTTTCCACTATTACCCTCTTAGCGCTCCGAATCTCAACTTGCATTTTCTACAGAAAGAGTGTTTCAGAACGGCTCAATCAAAACTAAGGTTCAACTCTTTTAGTTGAACAAACAGAACAGAAAGAAGTTTCACACAATTCTTCTGTGTAGTTTTTATTTGTAGACATTCTTTTTCCCAATATAGGCCTCTTAGTGCTCAGAATGTCCAATTGCAGTTTCTACAGAAAGAGTGTTTCAGAACGGCTCAATCAAAAGTAAGGTTCAACTCTGTTAGTTGAATGCACAGAAAAGAAAGAAGTTTCATACAATGCTTCTGTGTAGTTTATATTTGAACATATTCTTTTTTCCACTATTACCCACTTAGCGCTACGAATGTCCAGTTGCATTTTCTACAGACAGAGTGTTTCAAAACTGCTCAATCAAAAGTATGGTTTAACTCTGTTAGCTGAATGCTCAGATCAGAAAGAAGTTTCACAGAATGCTTCTGTGTAGTTTATATTTGAATATATTCCTTTTTCCACTACTACGCTCTTAGCGCTCCAAATGTCCAGTTGCATTTTCTACAGAAAGAGTGTTCAGATCTGCTCAATCAAAAGTATGGTTTAACTCTGTTAGCTGAATGCACAGATCAGAAAGAAGTTTCACCGAATGATTCTGTGTAGTTTATATTTGAAGACATTCCTTTTTCCCCTATTACCCTCTTAGCGCTCCGAATCTCCACTTGCATTTTCTACAAAAAGAGTGTTTCATAACTGCTCAATCAAAAATATGTTTTATCTCTGTTAACTGAATTTACAGATCAGAAATAAGTTTCACAGAATGCATCTGTGTAGTTTTTATTTGAAGATATTATTTTTCCCAATGTAGACCTCTTAGCGCTTAGCATGTCCAATTGCAGTTTCTACAGAAAGAGTGCTTCAGAACGGCTCAATCAAAAGTAAGGTTCAACTCTGTTAGTTGAATGCACAGAACAGAAAGAATTTTCACAGAATGCTACTGTGTAGTTTATATTTGAATATATTCCTTTTTCCACTATTACCCTCTTAGCGCTCCGAATGTGCACTTGCATTTTCTACAGAAAGGGTGTTCAGAACTGCCCAATCAAAAGTATGGTTTAACTCTGTTAGCTTAATGAACATATCAGAAATAAGTTTCACACAATGCTTCTGTGTAGTTTTTATTTGAAGATATTATTTTTCCCAATAGAGGCCTCTTAGCGCTCAGAATGTCCAATTGCAGTTTCTACAGAAAGAGTGTTTCAGAAAGGCTCAATCAAAAGTAAGGTTCAACTCTGTTAGTTGAATGCACAGAACAGAAAGAAGTTTCATACAATGCTTCTGTGTAGTTTATATTTGAACATATTCTTTTTTCCACTATTACCCACTTAGCGCTACGAATGTCCAGTTGCATTTTCTACAGACAGAGTGTTTCAAAACTGCTCAATCAAATGTATGGTTTAACTCTGTTAGCTGAATGCTCAGATCAGAAAGAAGTTTCACAGAATGCTTCTGTGTAGTTTATATTTGAATATATTCCTTTTTCCACTACTACTCTCTTAGCGCTCCAAATGTCCAGTTGCATTTTCTACAGAAAGAGAGTTCAGATCTGCTCAATCAAAAGTATGGTTTAACTCTGTTAGCTGAATGCACAGATCAGAAAGAAGTTTCACCGAATGATTCCGTGAAGTTTATATTTGGAGACATTCCTTTTTCCACTATTACCCTCTTAGCGCTCCGAATCTCCACTTGCATTTTCTACAGAAAGAGTGTTTCAGAACGGCTCAATCAAAACTAAGGTTCAACTCTTTTAGTTGAACAAACAGAACAGAAAGAAGTTTCACACAATTCTTCTGTGTAGTTTTTATTTGTAGACATTCTTTTTCCCAATATAGGCCTCTTAGCGCTCAGAATGTCCAATTGCAGTTTCTACAGAAAGAGTGTTTCAGAACGGCTCAATCAAAAGTAAGGTTCAACTCTGTTAGTTGAATGCACAGAACAGAAAGAAGTTTCATACAATGCTTCTGTGTAGTTTATATTTGAACATATTCTTTTTTCCACTATTACCCACTTAGCGCTACGAATGTCCAGTTGCATTTTCTACAGACAGAGTGTTTCAAAACTGCTCAATCAAAAGTATGGTTTAACTCTGTTAGCTGAATGCTCAGATCAGAAAGAAATTTCACAGAATGCTTCTGTGTAGTTTATATTTGAATATATTCCTTTTTCCACGACTACGCTCTTAGCGCTCCAAATGTCCAGTTGCATTTTCTACAGAAAGAGTGTTCTGATCTGCTCAATCAAAAGTATGGTTTAACTCTGTTAGCTGAATGCACAGATCAGAAAGAAGTTTCACCGAATGATTCTGTGTAGTTTATATTTGAAGACATTCCTTTTTCCACTATTACCCTCTTAGCGCTCCGAATCTCCACTTGCATTTTCTACAAAAGAGTGTTTCATAACTGCTCAATCAAAAATATGTTTTATCTCTGTTAACTGAATTTACAGATCAGAAATAAGTTTCACAGAATGCATCTGTGTAGTTTTTATTTGAAGATATTCTTTTTCAAAATGTAGGCCTCTTAGCGCTTAGCATGTCCAATTGCAGTTTCTACAGAAAGAGTGTTTCAGAACGGCTCAATCAAAAGTAAGGTTCAACTCTGTTAGTTGAATGCACAGAACAGAAAGAATTTTCACAGAATGCTACTGTGTAGTTTATATTTGAATATATTCCTTTTTCCACTATTACCCTCTTAGCGCTCCGAATGTCCACTTGCATTTTCTACAGAAAGAGTGTTCAGAACTGCGCATTCAAAAGTATGGTTTAACTCTGTTAGCTTAATGAACATATCAGAAATAAGTTTCACACAATGCTTCTGTGTAGTTTTTATTTGAAGATATTATTTTTCCCAATAGAGGCCTCTTAGCGCTCAGAATGTCCAATTGCAGTTTCTACAGAAAGAGTGTTTCAGAAAGGCTCAATCAAAAGTAAGGTTCAACTCTGTTAGTTGAATGCACAGAACAGAAAGTAGTTTCATACAATGCTTCTGTGTAGTTTATATTTGAACATATTCTTTTTTCCACTATTACCCACTTAGCGCTACGAATGTCCAGTTGCATTTTCTACAGACAGAGTGTTTCAAAACTGCTCAATCAAAAGTATGGTTTAACTCTGTTAGCTGAATGCTCAGATCAGAAAGAAGTTTCACAGAATGCTTCTGTGTAGTTTATATTTGAATATATTCCTTTTTCCACTACTACGCTCTTAGCGCTCCAAATGTCCAGTTGCATTTTCTACAGAAAGAGTGTTCAGATCTGCTCAATCAAAAGTATGGTTTAACTCTGTTAGCTGAATGCACAGGTGAGAAAGAAGTTTCACCGAATGATTCTGTGTAGTTTATATTTGAAGACATTCCTTTTTCCACTATTACCCTCTTAGCGCTCCGAATCTCCACTTGCATTTTCTACAAAAAGAGTGTTTCATAACTGCTCAATCAAAAATATGTTTTATCTCTGTTAACTGAATTTACAGATCAGAAATAAGTTTCACAGAATGCATCTGTGTAGTTTTTATTTGAAGATATTCTTTTTCCCAATGTAGGCCTCTTAGCGCTTAGCATGTCCAATTGCAGTTTCTACAGAAAGAGTGTTTCAGAACGGCTCAATCAAAAGTAAGGTTCAACTCTGTTAGTTGAATGCACAGAACAGAAAGAATTTTCACAGAATGCTACTGTGTAGTTTATATTTGAATATATTCCTTTTTCCACTATTACCCTCTTAGCGCTCCGAATGTCCACTTGCATTTTCTACAGAAAGAGTGTTCAGAACTGCGCAATCAAAAGTATGGTTTAACTCTGTTAGCTTAATGAACATATCAGAAATAAGTTTCACACAATGCTTCTGTGTAGTTTTTATTTGAAGATATTATTTTTCCCAATATAGGCCTCTTAGCGCTCAGAATGTCCAATTGCAGTTTCTACAGAAAGAGTGTTTCAGAAAGGCTCAATCAAAAGTAAGGTTCAACTCTGTTAGTTGAATGCACAGAACAGAAAGAAGTTTCATACAATGCTTCTGTGTAGTTTATATTTGAACATATTCTTTTTTCCACTATTACCCACTTAGCGCTACGAATGTCCAGTTGCATTTTCTACAGACAGAGTGTTTCAAAACTGCTCAATCAAAAGTATGGTTTAACTCTGTTAGCTGAATGCTCAGATCAGAAAGAAGTTTCACAGAATGCTTCTGTGTAGTTTATATTTGAATATATTCCTTTTTCCACTACTACTCTCTTAGCGCTCCAAATATCCAGTTGCATTTTCTACAGAAAGAGAGTTCAGATCTGCTCAATCAAAAGTATGGTTTAACTCTGTTAGCTGAATGCACAGATCAGAAAGAAGTTTCACCGAATTATTCGGTGAAGTTTATACTTGGAGACATTCCTTTTTCCACTATTACCCTCTTAGCGCTCCGAATCTCCACTTGCATTTTCTACAGAAAGAGTGTTTCAGAACGGCTCAATCAAAACTAAGGTTCAACTCTTTTAGTTGAACAAACAGAACAGAAAGAAGTTTCACACAATTCTTCTGTGTAGTTTTTATTTGTAGACATTCTTTTTCCCAATATAGGCCTCTTAGCGCTCAGAATGTCCAATTGCAGTTTCTACAGAAAGAGTGTTTCAGAACGGCTCAATCAAAAGTAAGGTTCAACTCTGTTAGTTGAATGCACAGAACAGAAAGAAGTTTCATACAATGCTTCTGTGTAGTTTATATTTGAACATATTCTTTTTTCCACTATTACCCACTTAGCGCTACGAATGTCCAGTTGCATTTTCTACAGACAGAGTGTTTCAAAACTGCTCAATCAAAAGTATGGTTTAACTCTGTTAGCTGAATGCTCAGATCAGAAAGAAGTTTCACAGAATGCTTCTGTGTAGTTTATATTTGAATATATTCCTTTTTCCACTACTACGCTCTTAGCGCTCCAAATGTCCAGTTGCATTTTCTACAGAAAGAGTGTTCAGATCTGCTCAATCAAAAGTATGGTTTAACTCTGTTAGCTGAATGCACAGATCAGAAAGAATTTTCACCGAATGATTCTGTGTAGTTTATATTTGAAGACATTCCTTTTTCCACTATTACCCTCTTAGCGCTCCGAATCTCCACTTGCATTTTCTACAAAAGAGTGTTTCATAACTGCTCAATCAAAAATATGTTTTATCTCTGTTAACTGAATTTACAGATCAGAAATAAGTTTCACAGAATGCATCTGTGTAGTTTTTATTTGAAGATATTCTTTTTCAAAATGTAGGCCTCTTAGCGCTTAGCATGTCCAATTGCAGTTTCTACAGAAAGAGTGTTTCAGAACGGCTCAATCAAAAGTAAGGTTCAACTCTGTTAGTTGAATGCACAGAACAGAAAGAATTTTCACAGAATGCTACTGTGTAGTTTATATTTGAATATATTCCTTTTTCCACTATTACCCTCTTAGCGCTCCGAATGTCCACTTGCATTTTCTACAGAAAGAGTGTTCAGAACTGCGCAATCAAAAGTATCGTTTAACTCTGTTAGCTTAATGAACATATCAGAAATAAGTTTCACACAATGCTTCTGTGTAGTTTTTATTTGAAGATATTATTTTTCCCAATAGAAGCCTCTTAGCGCTCAGAATGTCCAATTGCAGTTTCTACAGAAAGAGTGTTTCAGAAAGGCTCAATCAAAAGTAAGGTTCAACTCTGATAGTTGAATGCACAGAACAGAAAGAAGTTTCATACAATGCTTCTTTGTAGTTTATATTTGAACATATTCTTTTTTCCACTATTACCCACTTAGCGCTACGAATGTCCAGTTGCATTTTCTACAGACAGAGTGTTTCAAAACTGCTCAATCAAAAGTATGGTTTAACTCTGTTAGCTAAATGCTCAGATCAGAAAGAAGTTTCACAGAATGCTTCTGTGTAGTTTATATTTGAATATATTCCTTTTTCCACTACTACTCTCTTAGCGCTCCAAATGTCCAGTTGCATTTTCTACAGAAAGAGAGTTCAGATCTGCTCAATCAAAAGTATGGTTTAACTCTGTTAGCTGAATGCACAGATCAGAAAGAAGTTTCACCGAATGATTCTGTGTAGTTTATATTTGGAGACATTCCTTTTTCCACTATTACCCTCTTAGCGCTCCGAATCTCCACTTGCATTTTCTACAGAAAGAGTGTTTCAGAACGGCTCAATCAAAACTAAGGTTGAACTCTTTTAGTGAACAAACAGAACAGAAAGAAGTTTCACACAATTCTTCTGTGTAGTTTTTATGTGTAGACATTCATTTTCCCAATATAGGCCTCTTAGCGCTCAGAATGTCCAATTGCAGTTTCTACAGAAAGAGTGTTTCAGAACGGCTCAATCAAAAGTAAGGTTCAACTCTGTTAGTTGAATGAACAGAACAGAAAGAAGTTTCATACAATGCTTCTGTGTAGTTTATATTTGAACATATTCTTTTTTCCACTATTACCCACTTAGCGCTGCGAATGTCCAGTTGCATTTTCTACAGACAGAGTGTTTCAAAACTGCTCAATCAAAAGTATGGTTTAACTCTGTTAGCTGAATGCTAAGATCAGAAAGTTTCACAGAATGCTTCTGTGTAGTTTATATTTGAATATATTCCTTTTTCCACTACTACGCTCTTAGCGCTCCAAATGTCCAGTTGCATTTTCTACAGAAATAGTGTTCAGATCTGCTCAATCAAAAGTATGGTTTAACTCTGTTAGCTGAATGCACAGATCAGAAATAAGTTTCACCGAATGATTCTGTGTAGTTTATATTTGAAGACATTCCTTTTTCCACTATTACCCTCTTAGCGCTCCGAATCTCCACTTGCATTTTCTACAAAGGAGTGTTTCATAACTGCTCAATCAAAAATATGTTTTATCTCTGTTAACTGAATTTACAGATCAGAAATAAGTTTCACAGAATGCATCTGTGTAGTTTTTATTTGAAGATATTCTTTTTCCCAATGTAGGCCTCTTAGCGCTTAGCATGTCCAATTGCACTTTCTACAGAAAGAGTGTTTCAGAACGGCTCAATCAAAAGTAAGGTTCAACTCTGTTAGTTGAATGCACAGAACAGAAAGGATTTTCACAGAATGCTACTGTGTAGTTTATATTTGAATATATTCCTTTTTCCACTATTACCCTCTTAGCGCTCCGAATGTCCACTTGCATTTTCTACAGAAAGAGTGTTCAGAACTGCGCAATCAAAAGTATGGTTTAACTCTGTTAGCTTAATGAACATATCAGAAATAAGTTTCACACAATGCTTCTGTGTAGTTTTTATTTGAAGATATTATTTTTCCCAATATAGGCCTCTTAGCGCTCAGAATGTCCAATTGCAGTTTCTACAGAAAGAGTGTTTCAGAAAGGCTCAATCAAAAGTAACGTTCAACTCTGTTAGTTGAATGCACAGAACAGAAAGAAGTTTCATACAATGCTTCTGTGTAGTTTATATTTGAACATATTCTTTTTTCCACTATTACCCACTTAGCGCTACGAATGTCCAGTTGCATTTCCTACAGACAGAGTGTTTCAAAACTGCTCAATCAAAAGTATGGTTTAACTCTGTTAGCTGAATGCTCAGATCAGAAAGAAGTTTCACAGAATGCTTCTGTGTAGTTTATATTTGAATATATTCCTTTTTCCACTACTACTCTCTTAGCGCTCCAAATGTCCAGTTGCATTTTCTACAGAAAGAGAGTTCAGATCTGCTCAATCAAAAGTATGGTTTAACTCTGTTAGCTGAATGCACAGATCAGAAAGAAGTTTCACCGAATGATTCTGTGTAGTTTATATTTGGAGACATTCCATTTTCCACTATTACCCTCTTAGCGCTCCGAATCTCCACTTGCATTTTCTACAGAAAGAGTGTTTCAGAACGGCTCAATGAAAACTAAGGTTCAACTCTTTTAGTTGAACAAACAGAACAGAAAGAAGTTTCACACAATTCTTCTGTGTAGTTTTTATTTGTAGACATTCTTTTTCCCAATATAGGCCTCTTAGCGCTCAGAATGTCCAATTGCAGTTTCTACAGAGAGTGTTTCAGAACGGCTCAATCAAAAGTAAGGTTCAACTCTGTTAGTTGAATGCACAGAACAGAAAGAAGTTTCATACAATGCTTCTGTGTAGTTTATATTTGAACATATTCTTTTTTCCACTATTACCCACTTAGCGCTACGAATGTCCAGTTGCATTTTCTACAGACAGAGTGTTTCAAAACTGCTCAATCAAAAGTATGGTTTAACTCTGTTAGCTGAATGAACATATCAGAAATAAGTTTCACAAAATGCTTCTGTGTAGTTTTTATTTGAAGATATTATTTTTCCCAATAGAGACCTCTTAGCGCTCAGAATGTCCAATTGCAGTTTCTACAGAAAGAGTGTTTCAGAAAGGCTCAATCAAAAGTAAGGTTCAACTCTGTTAGTTGAATGCACAGAACAGAAAGAAGTTTCATACAATGCTTCTGTGTAGTTTATATTTGAACATATTCTTTTTTCCACTATTACCCACTTAGCGCTACGAATGTCCAGTTGCATTTTCTACAGACAGAGTGTTTCAAAACTGCTCAATCAAAAGTATGGTTTAACTCTGTTAGCTGAATGCTCAGATCAGAAAGAAGTTTCACAGAATGCTTCTGTGTAGTTTATATTTGAATATATTCCTTTTTCCACTACTACGCTCTTAGCGCTCCAAATGTCCAGTTGCATTTTCTACAGAAAGAGTGTTCAGATCTGCTCAATCAAAAGTATGGTTTAACTCTGTTAGCTGAATGCACAGATCAGAAAGAAGTTTCACCGAATGATTCTGTGTAGTTTATATTTGAAGACATTCCTTTTTCCACTATTACCCTCTTAGCGCTCCGAATCTCCACTTGCATTTTCTACAAAAAGAGTGTTTCATAACTGCTCAATCAAAAATATGTTTTATCTCTGTTAACTGAATTTACAGATCAGAAATAAGGTTCACAGAATGCATCTGTGTAGTTTTTATTTGAAGATATTATTTTTCCCAATGTAGGCCTCTTAGCGCTTAGCATGTCCAATTGCAGTTTCTACAGAAAGAGTGCTTCAGAACGGCTCAATCAAAAGTAAGGTTCAACTCTGTTAGTTGAATGCACAGAACAGAAAGAATTTTCACAGAATGCTACTGTGTAGTTTATATTTGAATATATTCCTTTTTCCACTATTACCCTCTTAGCGCTCCGAATGTGCACTTGCATTTTCTACAGAAAGGGTGTTCAGAACTGCCCAATCAAAAGTATGGTTTAACTCTGTTAGCTTAATGAACATATCAGAAATAAGTTTCACACAATGTTTCTGTGTAGTTTTTATTTGAAGATATTATTTTTCCCAATAGAGGCCTCTTAGCGCTCAGAATGTCCAATTGCAGTTTCTACAGAAAGAGTGTTTCAGAAAGGCTCAATCAAAAGTAAGGTTCAACTCTGTTAGTTGAATGCACAGAACAGAAAGAAGTTTCATACAATGCTTCTGTGTAGTTTATATTTGAACATATTCTTTTTTCCACTATTACCCACTTAGCGCTACGAATGTCCAGTTGCATTTTCTACAGACAGAGTGTTTCAAAACTGCTCAATCAAAAGTATGGTTTAACTCTGTTAGCTGAATGCTCAGATCAGAAAGAAGTTTCACAGAATGCTTCTGTGTAGTTTTTATTTGAATATATTCCTTTTTCCACTACTACTCTCTTAGCGCTCCAAATGTCCAGTTGCATTTTCTACAGAAAGACTGTTCAGATCTGCTCAATCAAAAGTATGGTTTACCTCTGTTAGCTGAATGCACAGATCAGAAAGAAGTTTCACAGAATGATTCTGTGTAGTTTATATTTGGAGACATTCCTTTTTCCACTATTACCCTCTTAGCGCTCCGAATCTCCACTTGCATTTTCTACAGAAAGAGTGTTTCAGAACGGCTCAATCAAAACTAAGGTTCAACTCTTTTAGTTGAACAAACAGAACAGAAAGAAGTTTCACACAATTCTTCTGTGTAGTTTTTATTTGTAGACATTCTTTTTCCCAATATAGGCCTCTTAGCGCTCAGAATGTCCAATTGCAGTTTCTACAGAAAGAGTGTTTCAGAACGGCTCAATCAAAAGTAAGGTTCAACTCTGTTAGTTGAATGCACAGAACAGAAAGAAGTTTCATACAATGCTTCTGTGTAGTTTATATTTGAACATATTCTTTTTTCCACTATTACCCACTTAGCGCTACGAATGTCCAGTTGCATTTTCTACAGACAGAGTGTTTCAAAACTGCTCAATCAAAAGTATGGTTTAACTCTGTTAGCTGAATGCTCAGATCAGAAAGAAGTTTCACAGAATGCTTCTGTGTAGTTTATATTTGAATATATTCCTTTTTCCACTACTACGCTCTTAGCGCTCCAAATGTCCAGTTGCATTTTCTACAGAAAGAGTGTTCAGATCTGCTCAATCAAAAGTATGGTTTAACTCTGTTAGCTGAATGAACAGATCAGAAAGAAGTTTCACCGAATGATTCTGTGGTTTATATTTGAAGACATTCCTTTATCCACTATTACCCTCTTAGCGCTCCGAATCTCCACTTGCATTTTCTACAAAAGAGTGTTTCATAACTGCTCAATCAAAAATATGTTTTATCTCTGTTAACTGAATTTACAGATCAGAAATAAGTTTCACAGTATGCATCTGTGTAGTTTTTATTTGAAGATATTCTTTTTCAAAATGTAGGCCTCTTAGCGCTTAGCATGTCCAATTGCAGTTTCTACAGAAAGAGTGTTTCAGAACGGCTCAATCAAAAGTAAGGTTCAACTCTGTTAGTTGAATGCACAGAACAGAAAGAATTTTCACAGAATGCTACTGTGTAGTTTATATTTGAATATATTCCTTTTTCCACTATTACCCTCTTAGCGCTCCGAATGTCCACTTGCATTTTCTACAGAAAGAGTGTTCAGAACTGCGCAATCAAAAGTATCGTTTAACTCTGTTAGCTTAATGAACATATCAGAAATAAGTTTCACACGATGCTTCTGTGTAGTTTTTATTTGAAGATATTATTTTTCCCAATAGAGGCCTCTTAGCGCTCAGAATGTCCAATTGCAGTTTCTACAGAAAGAGTGTTTCAGAAAGGCTCAATCAAAAGTAAGGTTCAACTCTGTTAGTTGAATGCACAGAACAGAAAGAAGTTTCATACAATGCTTCTGTGTAGTTTATATTTGAACATATTCTTTTTTCCACTATTACCCACTTAGCGCTACGAATGTCCAGTTGCATTTTCTACAGACAGAGTGTTTCAAATCTGCTCAATCAAAAGTATGGTTTAACTCTGTTAGCTGAATGCTCAGATCAGAAAGAAGTTTCACAGAATGCTTCTGTGTAGTTTATATTTGAATATATTCCTTTTTCCACTACTACTCTCTTAGCGCTCCAAATGTCCAGTTGCATTTTCTACAGAAAGAGTGTTCAGATCTGCTCAATCAAAAGTATGTTTTAACTCTGTTAGGTGAATGCACAGATCAGAAAGAAGTTTCACAGAATGATTCTGTGTAGTTTATATTTGGAGACATTCCTTTTTCCACTATTACCCTCTTAGCGCTCCGAATCTCCACTTGCATTTTCTACAGAAATAGTGTTTCAGAACGGCTCAATCAAAACTAAGATTCAACTCTTTTAGTTGAACAAACAGAACAGAAAGAAGTTTCACACAATTCTTCTGTGTAGTTTTTATTTGTAGACATTCTTTTTCCCAATATAGGCCTCTTAGCGCTCAGAATGTCCAATTGCAGTTTCTACAGAATGAGTGTTTCAGAACGGCTCAATCAAAAGTAAGGTTCAACTCTGTTAGTTGAATGCACAGAACAGAAAAAGTTTCACAGAATGCTTCTGTGTAGTTTATATTTGAACATATTCTTTTTTCCACTATTACCCACTTAGCGCTACGAATGTCCAGTTGCATTTTCTACAGACAGAGTGTTTCAAAACTGCTCAATCAAAAGTATGGTTTAACTCTGTTAGCTGTATGCTCAGATCAGAAAGAAGTTTCACAGAATGCTTCTGTGTAGATTATATTTGAATATATTCCTTTTTCCACTACTACGCTCTTAGCGCTCCAAAGGTCCAGTTGCATTTTCAACAGAAAGAGTGTTCAGATCTGCTCAATCAAAAGTATGGTTTAACTCTGTTAGCTGAATGCACAGATCAGAAAGAAGTTTCACCGAATGATTCTGTGTAGTTTATATTTGAAGACATTCCTTTTTCCACTATTACCCTCTTAGCGCTCCGAATCTCCACTTGCATTTTCTACAAAAAGAGTGTTTCATAACTGCTCAATCAAAAATATGTTTTATCTCTGTTAACTGAATTTATAGATCAGAAATAAGTTTCACAGAATGCATCTGTGTAGTTTTTATTTGAAGATATTCTTTTTCCCAATGTAGGCCTCTTAGCCCTTAGCATGTCCAATTGCAGTTTCTACAGAAAGAGTGTTTCAGAACGGCTCAATCAAAAGTAAGGTACAACTCTGTTAGTTGAATGCACAGAACAGAAAGAATTTTCACAGAATGCTACTGTGTAGTTTATATCTGAATATATTCCTTTTTCCACTATTACCCTCTTAGCGCTCCGAATGTCCACTTGCATTTTCTACAGAAAGAGTGTTCAGAACTGCGCAATCAAAAGTATGGTTTATTTCTGTTAGCTTAATGAACATATCAGAAATAAGTTTCACACAATGCTTCTGTGTAGTTTTTATTTGAAGATATTATTTTTCCCAATAGAGGCCTCTTAGCGCTCAGAATGTCCAATTGCAGTTTCTACAGAAAGAGTGTTTCAGAAAGGCTCAATCAAATGTAAGGTTCAACTCTGTTAGTTGAATGCACAGAACAGAAAGAAGTTTCATACAATGCTTCTGTGTAGTTTATTTTTGAACATATTCTTTTTTCCACTATTACCCACTTAGCGCTACGAATGTCCAGTTGCATTTTCTACAGACAGAGTGTTTCAAAACTGCTCAATCAAAAGTATGGTTTAACTCTGTTAGCTGAATGCTCAGATCAGAAAGAAGTTTCACAGAATGCTTCTGTGTAGTTTTTATTTGAATATATTCCTTTTTCCACTACTACTCTCTTAGCGCTCCAAATGTCCAGTTGCATTTTCTACAGAAAGACTGTTCAGATCTGCTCAATCAAAAGTATGGTTTAACTCTGTTAGCTGAATGCACAGATCAGAAAGAAGTTTCACAGAATGATTCTGTGTAGTTTATATTTGGAGACATTCCTTTTTCCACTATTACCCTCTTAGCGCTCCGAATCTCCACTTGCATTTTCTACAGAAAGAGTGTTTCAGAACGGCTCAATCAAAACTAAGGTTCAACTCTTTTAGTTGAACAAACAGAAGAGAAAGACGTTTCACACAATTCTTCTGTGTAGTTTTTATTTGTAGACATTCTTTTTCCCAATATAGGCCTCTTAGCGCTCAGAATGTCCAATTGCAGTTTCTACAGAAAGAGTGTTTCAGAACGGCTCAATCAAAAGTAAGGTTCAACTCTGTTAGTTGAATGCACAGAACAGAAAGAAGTTTCATACAATGCTTCTGTGTAGTTTATATTTGAACATATTCTCTTTTCCACTATTACCCACTTAGCGCTACGAATGTCCAGTTGCATTTTCTACAGACAGAGTGTTTCAAAACTGCTCAATCAAAAGTATGGTTTAACTCTGTTATCTGTATGCTCAGATCAGAAAGAAGTTTCACAGAATGCTTCTGTGTAGTTTATATTTGAATATATTCCTTTTTCCACTACTACGCTCTTAGCGCTCCAAAGGTCCAGTTGCATTTTCAACAGAAAGAGTGTTCAGATCTGCTCAATCAAAAGTATCGTTTAACTCTGTTAGCTGAATGCACAGATCAGAAAGAAGTTTCACCGAATGATTCTGTGTAGTTTATATTTGAAGACATTCCTTTTTCCACTCTTACCCTCTTAGCGCTCCGAATCTCCACTTGCATTTTCTACAAAAAGAGTGTTTCATAACTGCTCAATCAAAAATATGTTTTATCTCTGTTAACTGAATTTATAGATCAGAAATAAGTTTCACAGAATGCATCTGTGTAGTTTTTATTTGAAGATATTATTTTTCCCAATGTAGGCCTCTTAGCGCTTAGCATGTCCAATTGCAGTTTCTACAGAAAGAGTGTTTCAGAACGGCTCAATCAAAAGTAAGGTACAACTCTGTTAGTTGAATGCACAGAACAGAAAGAATTTTCACAGAATGCTACTGTGTAGTTTATATTTGAATATATTCCTTTTTCCACTATTACCCTCTTAGCGCTCCGAATGTCCACTTGCATTTTCTACAGAAAGAGTGTTCAGAACTGCGCAATCAAAAGTATGGTTTAATTCTGTTAGCTTAATGAACATATCAGAAATAAGTTTCACACAATGCTTCTGTGTAGTTTTTATTTGAAGATATTTTTTTTCCCAATAGAGGCCTCTTAGCGCTCAGAATGTCCAATTGCAGTTTCTACAGAAAGAGTGTTTCAGAAAGGCTCAATCAAAAGTAAGGTTCAACTCTGTTAGTTGAATGCACAGAACAGAAAGAAGTTTCATACAATGCTTCTGTGTAGTTTATATTTGAACATATTCTTTTTTCCACTATTACCCACTTAGCGCTACGAATGTCCAGTTGCATTTTCTACAGACAGAGTGTTTCAAAACTGCTCAATCAAAAGTATGGTTTAACTCTGTTAGCTGAATGTTCAGATCAGAAAGAAGTTTCACAGAATGCTTCTGTGTAGTTTATATTTGAATATATTCCTTTTTCCACTACTACTCTCTTAGCGCTCCAAATGTCCAGTTGCATTTTCTACAGAAAGAGTGTTCAGATCTGCTCAATCAAAAGTATGGTTTAACTCTGTTAGCTGAATGCACAGATCAGAAAGAAGTTTCACAGAATGATTCTGTGTAGTTTATATTTGGAGACCTTCCTTTTTCCACTATTACCCTCTTAGCGCTCTGAATCTCCACTTGCATTTTCTAAATAAAGAGTGTTTCAGAACGGCTCAATCAAAACTAAGGTTCAACTCTTTTAGTTGAACAAACAGAACAGAAAGGAGTTTCACACAATTCTTCTGTGTAGTTTTTATTTGTAGACATTCTTTTTCCCACTATAGGCCTCTTAGCTCTCAGAATGTCCAATTGCAGTTTCTACAGAAAGAGTGTTTCAGAACGGCTCAATCAAAAGTAAGGTTCAACTCTGTTAGTTGAATGCACAGAACAGAAAGAAGTTTCATACAATGCTTCTGCGTAGTTTAAATTTGAACATATTCTTTTTTCCACTATTACCCACTTAGCGCTACGAATGTCCAGTTGCATTTTCTACAGACCGAGTGTTTCAAAACTGCTCAATCAAAAGTATGGTTTAACTCTGTTAGCTGAATGCTCAGATCAGAAAGTAGTTTCACAGAATGCTTCTGTGTAGTTTATATTTGAAGACATTCCTTTTTCCACTATTACCCTCTTAGCGCTCCGAATCTCCACTTGCATTTTCTACAAAAAGAGTGTTTCATAACTGCTCAATCAAAAATATGTTTTATCTCTGTTAACTGAAATTACAGATCAGAAATAAGTTTCACAGAATGCATCTGTGTAGTTTTTATTTGAAGATATTCTTTTTCCCAATGTAGGCCTCTTAGCGCTTAGCATGTCCAATTGCAGTTTCTACAGAAAGAGTGTTTCAGAACGGCTCAATCAAAGGTAAGGTTCAACTCTGTTAGTTGAATGCACAGAACAGAAAGAATTTTCACAGAATGCTACTGTGTAGTTTATATTTGAATATATTCCTTTTTCCACTATTACACTCTTAGCGCTCCGAATGTCCACTTGCAATTTCTACAGAAAGAGTGTTCAGAACTGCGCAATCAAAAGTATGGTTTAACTCTGTTAGCTTAATGAACATATCAGAAATAAGTTTCACAAAATGCTTCTGTGTAGTTTTTATTTGAAGATATTATTTTTCCCAATAGAGGCCTCTTAGCGCTCAGAATGTCCAATTGCAGTTTCTACAGAAAGAGTGTTTCAGAAAGGCTCAATCAAAAGTAAGGATCAACTCTGTTAGTTGAATGCACAGAACAGAAAGAAGTTTCATACAATGCTTCTGTGTAGTTTATATTTGAACATATTCTTTTTTCCACTATTACCCACTTAGCGCTACGAATGTCCAGTTGCATTTTCTACAGACAGAGTGTTTCAAAACTGCTCAATCAAAAGTATGGTTTAACTCTGTTAGCTGAATGCTCAGATCAGAAAGAAGTTTCACAGAATGCTTCTGTTTAGTTTATATTTGAATATATTCCTTTTTCCACTACTACTCTCTTAGCGCTCCAAATGTCCAGTTGCATTTTCTACAGAAAGAGTGTTCAGATCTGCTCAATCAAAAGTATGGTTTAACTCTGTTAGCTGAATGCACAGATCAGAAAGAAGTTTCACAGAATGATTCTGTGTAGTTTATATTTGGAGACATTCCTTTTTCCACTATTACCCTCTTAGCGCTCCGAATATCCACTTGCATTTTCTACAGACAGAGTGTTTCAGAACAGCTCAATCAAAACTAAGGTTCAACTCATTTAGTTGAACAAACAGAACAAAAAGAAGTTTCACACAATTCTTCTGTGTAGTTTTTATTTGTAGACATTCTTTTTCCCAATATAGGCCTCTTAGCGCTCAGAATGTCCAATTGCAGTTTCTACAGAAAGAGTGTTTCATAACGGCTCAATCAAAAGTAAGGTTCAACTCTGTTAGTTGAATGCACAGAACAGAAAGAAGTTTCATACAATGCTTCTGTGTTGTTTATATTTGAACATATTCTCTTTTCCACTATTACCCCCTTAGCGCTACGAATGTCCAGTTGCATTTTCTACAGACAGAGTGTTTCAAAACTGCTCAATCAAAAGTATGGTTTAACTCTGTTAGCTGTATGCTCAGATCAGAAAGAAGTTTCACAGAATGCTTCTGTGTAGTTTATATTTGAATATATTCCTTTTTCCACTACTACGCTCTTAGCGCTCCAAATGTCCAGTTGCATTTTCAACAGAAAGAGTGTTCAGATCTGCTCAATCAAAAGTATGGTTTAACTCTGTTAGCTGAATGCACAGATCAGAAAGAAGTTTCACCGAATGATTCTGTGTAGTTTATATTTGAAGACATTCCTTTTTCCACTACTACCCTCTTAGCGTTCCGAATCTCCACTTGCATTTTCTACAAAAAGAGTGTTTCATAACTGCTCAATCAAAAATATGTTTTATCTCTGTTAACTGAATTTATAGATCAGAAATAAGTTTCACAGAATGCATCTGTGTAGTATTTATTTGAAGATATTCTCTTTCCCAATGTAGGCCTCTTAGCGCTTAGCATGTCCAATTGCAGTTTCTACAGAAAGAGTGTTTCAGAACGGCTCAATCAAAAGTAAGGTTCAACTCTGTTAGTTGAATGCACAGAACAGAAAGAAGTTTCATACAATGCTTCTGTGTAGTTTATATTTGAACATATTCTCTTTTCCACTATTACCCACTTAGCGCTACGAATGTCCAGTTGCATTTTCTACAGACAGAGTGTTTCAAAACTGCTCAATCAAAAGTATGGTTTAACTCTGTTATCTGTATGCTCAGATCAGAAAGAAGTTTCACAGAATGCTTCTGTGTAGTTTATATTTGAATATATTCCTTTTTCCACTACTACGCTCTTAGCGCTCCAAATGTCCAGTTGCATTTTCAACAGAAAGAGTGTTCAGATCTGCTCAATCAAAAGTATCGTTTAACTCTGTTAGCTGAATGCACAGATCAGAAAGAAGTTTCACCGAATGATTCTGTGTAGTTTATATTTGAAGACATTCCTTTTTCCCCTATTACCCTCTTAGCGCTCCGAATCTCCACTTGCATTTTCTACAAAAAGAGTGTTTCATAACTGCTCAATCAAAAATATGTTTTATCTCTGTTAACTGAATTTACAGATCAGAAATAAGGTTCACAGAATGCATCTGTGTAGTTTTTATTTGAAGATATTATTTTTCCCAATGTAGGCCTCTTAGCGCTTAGCATGTCCAATTGCAGTTTCTACAGAAAGAGTGCTTCAGAACGGCTCAATCAAAAGTAAGGTTCAACTCTGTTAGTTGAATGCACAGAACAGAAAGAATTTTCACAGAATGCTACTGTGTAGTTTATATTTGAATATATTCCTTTTTCCACTATTACCCTCTTAGCGCTCCGAATGTGCACTTGCATTTTCTACAGAAAGGGTGTTCAGAACTGCCCAATCAAAAGTATGGTTTAACTCTGTTAGCTTAATGAACATATCAGAAATAAGTTTCACACAATGTTTCTGTGTAGTTTTTATTTGAAGATATTATTTTTCCCAATAGAGGCCTCTTAGCGCTCAGAATGTCCAATTGCAGTTTCTACAGAAAGAGTGTTTCAGAAAGGCTCAATCAAAAGTAAGGTTCAACTCTGTTAGTTGAATGCACAGAACAGAAAGAAGTTTCATACAATGCTTCTGTGTAGTTTATATTTGAACATATTCTTTTTTCCACTATTACCCACTTAGCGCTACGAATGTCCAGTTGCATTTTCTACAGACAGAGTGTTTCAAAACTGCTCAATCAAAAGTATGGTTTAACTCTGTTAGCTGAATGCTCAGATCAGAAAGAAGTTTCACAGAATGCTTCTGTGTAGTTTATATTTGAATATATTCCTTTTTCCACTACTACTCTCTTAGCGCTCCAAATGTCCAGTTGCATTTTCTACAGAAAGAGAGTTCAGATCTGCTCAATCAAAAGTATGGTTTAACTCTGTTAGCTGAATGCACAGATCAGAAAGAAGTTTCACCGAATGATTCCGTGAAGTTTATATTTGGAGACATTCCTTTTTCCACTATTACCCTCTTAGCGCTCCGAATCTCCACTTGCATTTTCTACAGAAAGAGTGTTTCAGAACGGCTCAATCAAAACTAAGGTTCAACTCTTTTAGTTGAACAAACAGAACAGAAAGAAGTTTCACACAATTCTTCTGTGTAGTTTTTATTTGTAGACATTCTTTTTCCCAATATAGGCCTCTTAGCGCTCAGAATGTCCAATTGCAGTTTCTACAGAAAGAGTGTTTCAGAACGGCTCAATCAAAAGTAAGGTTCAACTCTGTTAGTTGAATGCACAGAACAGAAAGAAGTTTCATACAACGCTTCTGTGTAGTTTATATTTGAACATATTCTTTTTTCCACTATTACCCACTTAGCGCTACGAATGTCCAGTTGCATTTTCTACAGACAGAGTGTTTCAAAACTGCTCAATCAAAAGTATGGTTTAACTCTGTTAGCTGAATGCTCAGATCAGAAAGAAGTTTCACAGAATGCTTCTGTGTAGTTTATATTTGAATATATTCCTTTTTCCACTACTACGCTCTTAGCGCTCCAAATGTCCAGTTGCATTTTCTACAGAAAGAGTGTTCTGATCTGCTCAATCAAAAGTATGGTTTAACTCTGTTAGCTGAATGCACAGATCAGAAAGAAGTTTCACCGAATGATTCTGTGTAGTTTATATTTGAAGACATTCCTTTTTCCACTATTACCCTCTTAGCGCTCCGAATCTCCACTTGCATTTTCTACAAAAGAGTGTTTCATAACTGCTCAATCAAAAATATGTTTTATCTCTGTTAACTGAATTTACAGATCAGAAATAAGTTTCACAGAATGCATCTGTGTAGTTTTTATTTGAAGATATTCTTTTTCAAAATGTAGGCCTCTTAGCGCTTAGCATGTCCAATTGCAGTTTCTACAGAAAGAGTGTTTCAGAACGGATCAATCAAAAGTAAGGTTCAACTCTGTTAGTTGAATGCACAGAACAGAAAGAATTTTAACAGAATGCTACTGTGTAGTTTATATTTGAATATATTCCTTTTTCCACTATTACCCTCTTAGCGCTCCGAATGTCCACTTGCATTTTCTACAGAAAGAGTGTTCAGAACTGCGCATTCAAAAGTATGGTTTAACTCTGTTAGCTTAATGAACATATCAGAAATAAGTTTCACACAATGCTTCTGTGTAGTTTTTATTTGAAGATATTATTTTTCCCAATAGAGGCCTCTTAGCGCTCAGAATGTCCAATTGCAGTTTCTACAGAAAGAGTGTTTCAGAAAGGCTCAATCAAAAGTAAGGTTCAACTCTGTTAGTTGAATGCACAGAACAGAAAGTAGTTTCATACAATGCTTCTGTGTAGTTTATATTTGAACATATTCTTTTTTCCACTATTACCCACTTAGCGCTACGAATGTCCAGTTGCATTTTCTACAGACAGAGTGTTTCAAAACTGCTCAATCAAAAGTATGGTTTAACTCTGTTAGCTGAATGCTCAGATCAGAAAGAAGTTTCACAGAATGCTTCTGTGTAGTTTATATTTGAATATATTCCTTTTTCCACTACTACGCTCTTAGCGCTCCAAATGTCCAGTTGCATTTTCTACAGAAAGAGTGTTCAGATCTGCTCAATCAAAAGTAGGGTTTAACTCTGTTAGCTGAATGCACAGATCAGAAAGAAGTTTCACCGAATGATTCTGTGTAGTTTATATTTGAAGACATTCCTTTTTCCACTATTACCCTCTTAGCGCTCCGAATCTCCACTTGCATTTTCTACAAAAAGAGTGTTTCATAACTGCTCAATCAAAAATATGTTTTATCTCTGTTAACTGAATTTACAGATCAGAAATAAGTTTCACAGAATGCATCTGTGTAGTTTTTATTTGAAGATATTCTTTTTCCCAATGTAGGCCTCTTAGCGCTTAGCATGTCCAATTGCAGTTTCTACAGAAAGAGTGTTTCAGAACGGCTCAATCAAAAGTAAGGTTCAACTCTGTTAGTTGAATGCACAGAACAGAAAGAATTTTCACAGAATGCTACTGTGTAGTTTATATTTGAATATATTCCTTTTTCCACTATTACCCTCTTAGCGCTCCGAATGTCCACTTGCATTTTCTACAGAAAGAGTGTTCAGAACTGCGCAATCAAAAGTATGGTTTAACTCTGTTAGCTTAATGAACATATCAGAAATAAGTTTCACACAATGCTTCTGTGTAGTTTTTATTTGAAGATATTATTTTTCCCAATATAGGCCTCTTAGCGCTCAGAATGTCCAATTGCAGTTTCTACAGAAAGAGTGTTTCAGAAAGGCTCAATCAAAAGTAAGGTTCAACTCTGTTAGTTGAATGCACAGAACAGAAAGAAGTTTCATACAATGCTTCTGTGTAGTTTATATTTGAACATATTCTTTTTTCCACTATTACCCACTTAGCGCTACGAATGTCCAGTTGCATTTTCTACAGACAGAGTGTTTCAAAACTGCTCAATCAAAAGTATGGTTTAACTCTGTTAGCTGAATGCTCAGATCAGAAAGAAGTTTCACAGAATGCTTCTGTGTAGTTTATATTTGAATATATTCCTTTTTCCACTACTACTCTCTTAGCGCTCCAAATGTCCAGTTGCATTTTCTACAGAAAGAGAGTTCAGATCTGCTCAATCAAAAGTATGGTTTAACTCTGTTAGCTGAATGCACAGATCAGAAAGAAGTTTCACCGAATTATTCGGTGAAGTTTATACTTGGAGACATTCCTTTTTCCACTATTACCCTCTTAGCGCTCCGAATCTCCACTTGCATTTTCTACAGAAAGAGTGTTTCAGAACGGCTCAATCAAAACTAAGGTTCAACTCTTTTAGTTGAACAAACAGAACAGAAAGAAGTTTCACACAATTCTTCTGTGTAGTTTTTATTTGTAGACATTCTTTTTCCCAATATAGGCCTCTTAGCGCTCAGAATGTCCAATTGCAGTTTCTACAGAAAGAGTGTTTCAGAACGGCTCAATCAAAAGTAAGGTTCAACTCTGTTAGTTGAATGCACAGAACAGAAAGAAGTTTCATACAATGCTTCTGTGTAGTTTATATTTGAACATATTCTTTTTTCCACTATTACCCACTTAGCGCTACGAATGTCCAGTTGCATTTTCTACAGACAGAGTGTTTCAAAACTGCTCAATCAAAAGTATGGTTTAACTCTGTTAGCTGAATGCTCAGATCAGAAAGAAGTTTCACAGAATGCTTCTGTGTAGTTTATATTTGAATATATTCCTTTTTCCACTACTACGCTCTTAGCGCTCCAAATGTCCAGTTGCATTTTCTACAGAAAGAGTGTTCAGATCTGCTCAATCAAAAGTATGGTTTAACTCTGTTAGCTGAATGCACAGATCAGAAAGAAGTTTCACCGAATGATTCTGTGTAGTTTATATTTGAAGACATTCCTTTTTCCACTATTACCCTCTTAGCGCTCCGAATCTCCACTTGCATTTTCTACAAAAGAGTGTTTCATAACTGCTCAATCAAAAATATGTTTTATCTCTGTTAACTGAATTTACAGATCAGAAATAAGTTTCACAGAATGCATCTGTGTAGTTTTTATTTGAAGATATTCTTTTTCAAAATGTAGGCCTCTTAGCGCTTAGCATGTCCAATTGCAGTTTCTACAGAAAGAGTGTTTCAGAACGGCTCAATCAAAAGTAAGGTTCAACTCTGTTAGTTGAATGCACAGAACAGAAAGAATTTTCACAGAATGCTACTGTGTAGTTTATATTTGAATATATTCCTTTTTCCACTATTACCCTCTTAGCGCTCCGAATGTCCACTTGCATTTTCTACAGAAAGAGTGTTCAGAACTGCGCAATCAAAAGTATGGTTTAACTCTGTTAGCTTAATGAACATATCAGAAATAAGTTTCACACAATGCTTCTGTGTAGTTTTTATTTGAAGATATTATTTTTCCCAATAGAGGCCTCTTAGCGCTCAGAATGTCCAATTGCAGTTTCTACAGAAAGAGTGTTTCAGAAAGGCTCAATCAAAAGTAAGGTTCAACTCTGATAGTTGAATGCACAGAACAGAAAGAAGTTTCATACAATGCTTCTGTGTAGTTTATATTTGAACATATTCTTTTTTCCACTATTACCCACTTAGCGCTACGAATGTCCAGTTGCATTTTCTACAGACAGAGTGTTTCAAAACTGCTCAATCAAAAGTATGGTTTAACTCTGTTAGCTGAATGCTCAGATCAGAAAGAAGTTTCACAGAATGCTTCTGTGTAGTTTATATTTGAATATATTCCTTTTTCCACTACTACTCTCTTAGCGCTCCAAATGTCCAGTTGCATTTTCTACAGAAAGAGAGTTCAGATCTGCTCAATCAAAAGTATGGTTTAACTCTGTTAGCTGAATGCACAGATCAGAAAGAAGTTTCACCGAATGATTCTGTGTAGTTTATATTTGGAGACATTCCTTTTTCCACTATTACCCTCTTAGCGCTCCGAATCTCCACTTGCATTTTCTACAGAAAGAGTGTTTCAGAACGGCTCAATCAAAACTAAGGTTGAACTCTTTTAGTGAACAAACAGAACAGAAAGAAGTTTCACACAATTCTTCTGTGTAGTTTTTATGTGTAGACATTCATTTTCCCAATATAGGCCTCTTAGCGCTCAGAATGTCCAATTGCAGTTTCTACAGAAAGAGTGTTTCAGAACGGCTCAATCAAAAGTAAGGTTCAACTCTGTTAGTTGAATGCACAGAACAGAAAGAAGTTTCATACAATGCTTCTGTGTAGTTTATATTTGAACATATTCTTTTTTCCACTATTACCCACTTAGCGCTGCGAATGTCCAGTTGCATTTTCTACAGACAGAGTGTTTCAAAACTGCTCAATCAAAAGTATGGTTTAACTCTGCTAGCTGAATGCTCAGATCAGAAAGAAGTTTCACAGAATGCTTCTGTGTAGTTTATATTTGAATATATTCCTTTTTCCACTACTACGCTCTTAGCGCTCCAAATGTCCAGTTGCATTTTCTACAGAAATAGTGTTCAGATCTGCTCAATCAAAAGTATGGTTTAACTCTGTTAGCTGAATGCACAGATCAGAAATAAGTTTCACCGAATGATTCTGTGTAGTTTATATTTGAAGACATTCCTTTTTCCACTATTACCCTCTTAGCGCTCCGAATCTCCACTTGCATTTTCTACAAAGGAGTGTTTCATAACTGCTCAATCAAAAATATGTTTTATCTCTGTTAACTGAATTTACAGATCAGAAATAAGTTTCACAGAATGCATCTGTGTAGTTTTTATTTGAAGATATTCTTTTTCCCAATGTAGGCCTCTTAGCGCTTAGCATGTCCAATTGCACTTTCTACAGAAAGAGTGTTTCAGAACGGCTCAATCAAAAGTAAGGTTCAACTCTGTTAGTTGAATGCACAGAACAGAAAGGATTTTCACAGAATGCTACTGTGTAGTTTATATTTGAATATATTCCTTTTTCCACTATTACCCTCTTAGCGCTCCGAATGTCCACTTGCATTTTCTACAGAAAGAGTGTTCAGAACTGCGCAATCAAAAGTATGGTTTAACTCTGTTAGCTTAATGAACATATCAGAAATAAGTTTCACACAATGCTTCTGTGTAGTTTTTATTTGAAGATATTATTTTTCCCAATATAGGCCTCTTAGCGCTCAGAATGTCCAATTGCAGTTTCTACAGAAAGAGTGTTTCAGAAAGGCTCAATCAAAAGTAACGTTCAACTCTGTTAGTTGAATGCACAGAACAGAAAGAAGTTTCATACAATGCTTCTGTGTAGTTTATATTTGAACATATTCTTTTTTCCACTATTACCCACTTAGCGCTACGAATGTCCAGTTGCATTTTCTACAGACAGAGTGTTTCAAAACTGCTCAATCAAAAGTATGGTTTAACTCTGTTAGCTGAATGCTCAGATCAGAAAGAAGTTTCACAGAATGCTTCTGTGTAGTTTATATTTGAATATATTCCTTTTTCCACTACTACTCTCTTAGCGCTCCAAATGTCCAGTTGCATTTTCTACAGAAAGAGAGTTCAGATCTGCTCAATCAAAAGTATGGTTTAACTCTGTTAGCTGAATGCACAGATCAGAAAGAAGTTTCACCGAATGATTCTGTGTAGTTTATATTTGGAGACATTCCATTTTCCACTATTACCCTCTTAGCGCTCCGAATCTCCACTTGCATTTTCTACAGAAAGAGTGTTTCAGAACGGCTCAATGAAAACTAAGGTTCAACTCTTTTAGTTGAACAAACAGAACAGAAAGAAGTTTCACACAATTCTTCTGTGTAGTTTTTATTTGTAGACATTCTTTTTCCCAATATAGGCCTCTTAGCGCTCAGAATGTCCAATTGCAGTTTCTACAGAGAGTGTTTCAGAACGGCTCAATCAAAAGTAAGGTTCAACTCTGTTAGTTGAATGCACAGAACAGAAAGAAGTTTCATACAATGCTTCTGTGTAGTTTATATTTGAACATATTCTTTTTTCCACTATTACCCACTTAGCGCTACGAATGTCCAGTTGCATTTTCTACAGACAGAGTGTTTCAAAACTGCTCAATCAAAAGTATGGTTTAACTCTGTTAGCTGAATGAACATATCAGAAATAAGTTTCACAAAATGCTTCTGTGTAGTTTTTATTTGAAGATATTATTTTTCCCAATAGAGACCTCTTAGCGCTCAGAATGTCCAATTGCAGTTTCTACAGAAAGAGTGTTTCAGAAAGGCTCAATCAAAAGTAAGGTTCAACTCTGTTAGTTGAATGCACAGAACAGAAAGAAGTTTCATACAATGCTTCTGTGTAGTTTATATTTGAACATATTCTTTTTTCCACTATTACCCACTTAGCGCCACGAATGTCCAGATGCATTTTCTGCAGACAGAGTGTTTCAAATCTGCTCAATCAAAAGTATGGTTTAAATCTGTTAGCTGAATGCTCAGATCAGAAAGAAGTTTCACAGAATGCTTCTGTGTAGTTTATATTTGAATATATTCCTTTTTCCACTACTGCGCTCTTAGCGCTCCAAATGTCCAGTTGCATTTTCAACAGAAAGAGTGTTCAGATCTGCTCAATCAAAAGTATGGTTTAACTCTGTTAGCTGAATGCACAGATCAGAAAGAAGTTTCACCGAATGATTCTGTGTAGTTTATATTTGAAGACATTCCTTTTTCCACTATTACCCTCTTAGCTCTCCGAATCTCCACTTGCATTTTCTACAAAAAGAGTGTTTCATAACTGCTCAATCAAAAATATGTTTTATCTCTGTTAACTGAATTTACAGATCCGAAATAAGTTTCACAGAATGCATCTGTGTAGTTTTTATTTGAAGATATTCTTTTTCCCAATGTAGGCCTCTTAGCGCTTAGCATGTCCAATTGCAGTTTCTACAGAAAGAGTGTTTCAGAACGGCTCAATCAAAAGTAAGGTTCAACTCTGTTAGTTGAATGCACAGAACAGAAAGAATTTTCACAGAATGCTACTGTGTAGTTTATATTTGAATATATTCCTTTTTCCACTATTACCCTCTAAGCGCTCCGAATGTCCACTTGCATTTTCTACAGAAAGAGTGTTCAGAACTGCGCAATCAAAAGTATGGTTTAACTCTGTTAGCTTAATGAATATATCAGAAATAAGTTTCACACAATGCTTCTGTGTAGTTTTTATTTGAAGATATTATTTTTCCCAATATAGGCCTCTTAGCGCTCAGAATGTCCAATTGCAGTTTCTACAGAAAGAGTGTTTCAGAAAGGCTCAATCAAAAGTAAGGTTCAACTCTGTTAGTTGAATGCACAGAACAAAAAGAAGTTTCATACAATGCTTCTGTGTAGTTTATATTTGAAAATATTCTTTTTTCCACTATTACCCACTTAGCGCTACGAATGTCCAGTTGCATTTTCTACAGACAGAGTGTTTCAAAACTGCTCAATCATAAGTATGGTTTAACTCTGTTAGCTGAATGCTCAGATCAGAAAGAAGTTTCACAGAATGCTTCTGTGTAGTTTATATTTGAATATATTCCTTTTTCCACTACTACTCTCTTAGCACTCCAAATGTCCAGTTGCATTTTCTACAGAAAGAGTGTTCAGATCTGCTCAATCAAAAGTATGGTTTAACTCTGTTAGCTGAATGCACAGATCAGAAAGAAGTTTCACAGAATGATTCTGTGTAGTTTATATTTGGAGACATTCCTTTTTCCACTATTAACCTCTTAGCGTTCCGAATCTCCACTTGCATTTTCTACAGAAAGAGTGTTTCAGAACGGCTCAATCAAACTAAGGTTCAAATCTTTTAGTTGAACAAACAGAAGAGAAAGAAGTTTCACACAATTCTTCTGTGTAGTTTTTATTTGTAGACATTCTTTCTCCCAATATAGGCCTCTTAGCGCTCAGAATGTCCAATTGCAGTTTCTACAGAAAGAGTGTTTCAGAACGGCTCAATCAAAAGTACGGTTCAACTCTGATAGTTGAATGCACAGAACAGAAAGAAGTTTCATACAATGCTTCTGTGTAGTTTATATTTGAACATATTCTTTTTTCCACTATTACCCACTTAGCGCTACGAATGTCCAGTTGCATTTTCTACAGACAGAGTGTTTCAAAACTGCTCAATCAAAAGTATGGTTTAACTCTGTTAGCTGAATGCTCAGATCAGAAAGAAGTTTCACACAATGCTTCTGTGTAGTTTATATTTGAATATATTCCTTTTTCCACTACTACGCTCTTAGCGCTCCAAATGTCCAGTTGCATTTTCTACAGAAAGAGAGTTCAGATCTGCTCAATCAAAAGTATGGTTTAACTCTGTTAGCTGAATGCACAGATCAGAAAGAAGTTTCACCGAATGATTCTGTGTAGTTTATATTTGAAGACATTACTTTTTACACTATTACCCACTTAGCGCTCCGAATCTCCACTTGCATTTTCTACAAAAAGAGTGTTTCATAACTGCTCAATCAAAAATATGTTTTATCTCTGTTAACTGAATTTACAGATCAGAAATAAGTTTCACAGAATGCATCTGTGTAGTTTTTATTTGAAGATATTCTTTTTCCCAATGTAGGCCTCTTAGCGCTTAGCATGTCCAATTGCACTTTCTACAGAAAGAGTGTTTCAAAACTGCTCTATCAAAAGTATGGTTTAACTCTGTTAGCTGAATGCTCAGATCAGAAAGAAGTTTCACAGAATGCTTCTGTGTAGTTTATATTTGAATATATTCCTTTTTCCACTACTAATCTCTTAGCGCTCCAAATGTCCAGTTGCATTTTCTACAGAAAGAGGGTTCAGATCTGCTCAATCAAAAGTATGGTTTAACTCTGTTAGCTGAATGCACAGATCAGAAAGAAGTTTCACAGAATGATTCTGTGTAGTTTATATTTGGAGACATTCCTTTTTCCACTATGACCCTCTTAGCGCTCCGAATCTCCACTTGCATTTTCTACAGAAAGAGTGTTTCAGAACGGCTCAATCAAAACTAAGGTTCAACTCTTTTAGTTGAACAAACAGAACAGAAAGAAGTTTCACACAATTCTTCTGTGTAGTTTTTATTTGTAGACATTCTTTTTCCCAATATAGGCCTCTTAACGCTCAGAATGTCCAATTGCAGTTTCTACAGAAAGAGTGTTTCAGAACGGCTCAATCAAATGTAAGGTTCAACTCTGTTATTTGAATGCACAGAACAGAAAGAAGTTTCATACAATGCTTCTGTGTAGTTTATATTTGAACATATTCTTTTTTCCACTATTACCCACTTAGCGCTACGAATGTCCAGTTGCATTTCCTACAGACAGAGTGTTTCAAAACTGCTCAATCAAAAGTATGGTTTAACTCTGTTAGCTGTATGCTCAGATCAGAAAGAAGTTTCACAGAATGATTCTGTGTAGTTTATATTTGAATATATTCCTTTTTCCACTACTACGCTCTTAGCGCTCCAAATGTCCAGTTGCATTTTCAACAGAAAGAGTGTTCAGATCTGCTCAATCAAAAGTATGGTTTAACTCTGTTAGCTGAATGCACAGATCAGAAAGAAGTTTCACCGAATGATTCTGTGTAGTTTATATTTGAAGACATTCCTTTTTCCACTATTACCCACTTAGCGCTCCGAATCTCCACTTGCATTTTCTACAAAAAGAGTGTTTCATAACTGCTCAATCAAAAATATGTTTTATCTCTGTTAACTGAATTTACAGATCAGAAATAAGTTTCACCGAATGCATCTGTGTAGTTTTTATTTGAAGATATTCTTTTTCCCAATGTAGGCCTCTTAGCGCTTAGCATGTCCAATTGCAGTTTCTTCAGAAACAGTGTTTCAGAATGGCTCAATCAAAAGTAAGGTTCAACTCTGTTAGTTGAATGCACAGAACAGAAAGAATTTTCACAGAATGCTACTGTGTAGTTTATATTTGAATATATTCCTTTTTCCACTATTACCCTCTTAGCGCTCCGAATGTCCACTTGCATTTTCTACAGAAAGAGTGTTCAGAACTGCGCAATCAAAAGTATGGTTTAACTCTGTTAGCTTAATGAACATATCAGAAATAAGTTTCACACAATGCTTCTGTGTAGTTTATATTTGAAGATATTATTTTTCCCAATAGAGGCCTCTTAGCGCTCAGAATGTCCAATTGCAGTTTCTACAGAAAGAGTGTTTCAGAAAGGCTCAATCAAAAGTAAGGTTCAACTCTGTTAGTTGAATGCACAGAACAGAAAGAAGTTTCATACAATGCTTCTGTGTAGTTTATATTTGAACATATTCTTTTTTCCACTATTACCCACTTAGCGCTACGAATGTCCAGTTGCATTTTCTACAGACAGAGTGTTTCAAAACTGCTCAATCAAAAGTATGGTTTAACTCTGTTAGCTGAATGCTCAGATCAGAAAGAAGTTTCACAGAATGCTTCTGTGTAGTTTATATTTGAATATATTCCTTTTTCCACTACTACCCTCTTAGCGCTCCAAATGTCCAGTTGCATTTTCTACAGAAAGAGTGTTCAGATCTGCTCAATCAAAAGTATGTTTTAACTCTGTTAGCTGAATGCACAGATCAGAAAGAAGTTTCACAGAATGATTCTGTGTAGTTTATATTTGGAGACATTCCTTTTTCCACTATTACCCTCTTAGCGCTCCGAAACTCCACTTGCATTTTCTTCAGAAAGAGTGTTTCAGAACGACTCAATCAAATCTAAGGTTCAACTCTTTTAGTGGAACAAACAGAACAGAAAGAAGTTTCACAAAATTCTTCTGTGTAGTTTTTATTTGTAGACATTCTTTTTCCCAATATAGGCCTCTTAGCGCTCAGAATGTCCAATTGCAGTTTCTACATAAAGAGTGTTTCAGAACCGCTCAATCAAAAGTAAGGTTCAACTCTGTTAGTTGAATGCACAGAACAGAAAGAGGTTTCATACAATGCTTCTGTGTAGTTTATATTTGAACATATTCTTTTTTCCACTATTACCCACTTATTGCTACGAAAGTCCAGTTGCATTTTCTACAGACAGAGTGTTTCAAAACTGCTCAATCAAAAGTATGGTTTAACTCTGTTAGCTGAATGCTCAGATCAGAAAAAAGTTTCACAGAATGCTTCTGTGTAGTTTATATTTGAATATATTCCTTTTTCCACTACTACGCTCTTAGCGCTCCAAATGTCCAGTTGCATTTTCTACAGAAAGAGTGTTCAGATCTGCTCAATCAAAAGTATGGTTTAACTCTGTTAGCTGAATGCACAGATCAGAAAGAAGTTTCACCGAATGATTCTGTGTAGTTTATATTTGAAGACATTCCTTTTTCCACTATTACCCACTTAGCGCTCCGAATCTCCACTTGCATTTTCTACAAAAAGACTGTTTCATAACTGCTCAATGAAAAATATGTTTTATCTCTGTTAACTGAATTTACAGATCAGAAATAAGTTGCACAGAATGCATCTGTGTAGTTTTTATTTAAAGATATTCTTTTTCCCAATGTAGGCCTCTTAGCGCTTAGCATGTCCAATGGCAGTTTCTACAGAAAGAGTGTTTCAGAACGGCTGAATCAAAAGTAAGGTTCAACTCTGTTAGTTGAATGCGCAGAACAGAAAGAATTTTCACAGAATGCTACTGTGTAGTTTATATTTGAATATATTCCTTTTTCCACTATTACCCTCTTCGCGCTCCGAATGTCCACTTGCATTTTCTACAGAAAGAGTGTTCAGAACTGCGCAATCAAAAGTATGGTTTAACTCTGTTAGCTTAATGAACATATCAGAAATAAGTTTCACACAATGCTTCTGTGTAGTTTTTATTTGAAGATATTATTTTTCCCAATAGAGGCCTCTTAGCGCTCAGAATGTCCAATTGCAGTTTCTACAGAAAGAGTGTTTCAGAAAGGCTCAATCAAAAGTAAGGTTCAACTCTGTTAGTTGAATGCACAGAACAGAAAGAAGTTTCATACAATGCTTCTGTTTAGTTTATATTTGAACATATTCTTTTTTCCACTATTACCCACTTAGCGCTAGGAATGTCCATTTGCATTTTCTACAGACAGAGTGTTTCAAATCTGCTCAATCAAAAGTATGGTTTAAATCTGTTAGCTGAATGCTCAGATCAGAAAGAAGTTTTACAGAATGCTTCTGTGTAGTTTATATTTCAATATATTCCTTTTTCCACTACTGCGCTCTTAGCGCTCCAAATGTCCAGTTGCATTTTCAACAGAAAGAGTGTTCAGATCTGCTCAATCAAAAGTATGGTTTAACTCTGTTAGCTGAATGCACAGATCAGAAAGAAGTTTCACCGAATGATTCTGTGTAGTTTATATTTGAAGACATTCCTTTTTCCACTATTACCCTCTTAGCGCTCCGAATCTCCACTTGCATTTTCTACAAAAAGAGTGTTTCATAACTGCTCAATCAAAAATATGTTTTATCTCTGTTAACTGAATTTACAGATCAGAAATAAGTTTCACAGAATGCATCTGTGTAGTTTTTATTTGAAGATATTCTTTTTCCCAATGTAGGCCTCTTAGCGCTTAGCATGTCCAATTGCAGTTTCTACAGAAAGAGTGTTTCAGAACGGCTCAATCAAAAGTAAGGTTCAACTCTGTTAGTTGAATGCACAGAACAGAAAGAATTTTCACAGAATGCTACTGTGTAGTTTATATTTGAATATATTCCTTTTTCCACTATTACCCTCTTAGCGCTCCGAATGTCCACTTGCATTTTCTACAGAAAGAGTGTTCAGAACTGCGCAATCAAAAGTATGGTTTAACTCTGTTAGCTTAATGAACATATCAGAAATAAGTTTCACACAATGCTTCTGTGTAGTTTTTATTTGAAGATATTATTTTTCCCAATAGAGGCCTCTTAGCGCTCAGAATGTCCAATTGCAGTTTCTACAGAAAGAGTGTTTCAGAAAGGCTCAATCAAAAGTAAGGTTCAACTCTGTTAGTTGAATGCACAGAACAGAAAGAAGTTTCATACAATGCTTCTGTGTAGTTTATATTTGAACATATTCTTTTTTCCACTATTACCCACTTAGCGCTACGAATGTCCAGTTGCATTTTCTACAGACAGAGTGTTTCAAAACTGCTCAATCAAAAGTATGGTTTAACTCTGTTAGCTGAATGCTCAGATCAGAAAGAAGTTTCACAGAATGCTTCTGTGTAGTTTATATTTGAATATATTCCTTTTTCCACTACTACCCTCTTAGCGCTCCAAATGTCCAGTTGCATTTTCTACAGAAAGAGTGTTCAGATCTGCTCAATCAAAAGTATGTTTTAACTCTGTTAGCTGAATGCACAGATCAGAAAGAAGTTTCACAGAATGATTCTGTGTAGTTTATATTTGGAGACATTCCTTTTTCCACTATTACCCTCTTAGCGCTCCGAAACTCCACTTGCATTTTCTTCAGAAAGAGTGTTTCAGAACGACTCAATCAAATCTAAGGTTCAACTCTTTTAGTGGAACAAACAGAACAGAAAGAAGTTTCACACAATTCTTCTGTGTAGTTTTTATTTGTAGACATTCTTTTTCCCAATATAGGCCTCTTAGCGCTCAGAATGTCCAATTGCAGTTTCTACATAAAGAGTGTTTCAGAACCGCTCAATCAAAAGTAAGGTTCAACTCTGTTAGTTGAATGCACAGAACAGAAAGAGGTTTCATACAATGCTTCTGTGTAGTTTATATTTGAACATATTCTTTTTTCCACTATTACCCACTTATTGCTACGAAAGTCCAGTTGCATTTTCTACAGACAGAGTGTTTCAAAACTGCTCAATCAAAAGTATGGTTTAACTCTGTTAGCTGAATGCTCAGATCAGAAAAAAGTTTCACAGAATGCTTCTGTGTAGTTTATATTTGAATATATTCCTTTTTCCACTACTACGCTCTTAGCGCTCCAAATGTCCAGTTGCATTTTCTACAGAAAGAGTGTTCAGATCTGCTCAATCAAAAGTATGGTTTAACTCTGTTAGCTGAATGCACAGATCAGAAAGAAGTTTCACCGAATGATTCTGTGTAGTTTATATTTGAAGACATTCCTTTTTCCACTATTACCCACTTAGCGCTCCGAATCTCCACTTGCATTTTCTACAAAAAGACTGTCTCATAACTGCTCAATGAAAAATATGTTTTATCTCTGTTAACTGAATTTACAGATCAGAAATAAGTTGCACAGAATGCATCTGTGTAGTTTTTATTTAAAGATATTCTTTTTCCCAATGTAGGCCTCTTAGCGCTTAGCATGTCCAATGGCAGTTTCTACAGAAAGAGTGTTTCAGAACGGCTGAATCAAAAGTAAGGTTCAACTCTGTTAGTTGAATGCGCAGAACAGAAAGAATTTTCACAGAATGCTACTGTGTAGTTTATATTTGAATATATTCCTTTTTCCACTATTACCCTCTTCGCGCTCCGAATGTCCACTTGCATTTTCTACAGAAAGAGTGTTCAGAACTGCGCAATCAAAAGTATGGTTTAACTCTGTTAGCTTAATGAACATATCAGAAATAAGTTTCACACAATGCTTCTGTGTAGTTTTTATTTGAAGATATTATTTTTCCCAATAGAGGCCTCTTAGCGCTCAGAATGTCCAATTGCAGTTTCTACAGAAAGAGTGTTTCAGAAAGGCTCAATCAAAAGTAAGGTTCAACTCTGTTAGTTGAATGCACAGAACAGAAAGAAGTTTCATACAATGCTTCTGTTTAGTTTATATTTGAACATATTCTTTTTTCCACTATTACCCACTTAGCGCTACGAATGTCCATTTGCATTTTCTACAGACAGAGTGTTTCAAATCTGCTCAATCAAAAGTATGGTTTAAATCTGTTAGCTGAATGCTCAGATCAGAAAGAAGTTTTACAGAATGCTTCTGTGTAGTTTATATTTCAATATATTCCTTTTTCCACTACTGCGCTCTTAGCGCTCCAAATGTCCAGTTGCATTTTCAACAGAAAGAGTGTTCAGATCTGCTCAATCAAAAGTATGGTTTAACTCTGTTAGCTGAATGCACAGATCAGAAAGAAGTTTCACCGAATGATTCTGTGTAGTTTATATTTGAAGACATTCCTTTTTCCACTATTACCCTCTTAGCGCTCCGAATCTCCACTTGCATTTTCTACAAAAAGAGTGTTTCATAACTGCTCAATCAAAAATATGTTTTATCTCTGTTAACTGAATTTACAGATCAGAAATAAGTTTCACAGAATGCATCTGTGTAGTTTTTATTTGAAGATATTCTTTTTCCCAATGTAGGCCTCTTAGCGCTTAGCATGTCCAATTGCAGTTTCTACAGAAAGAGTGTTTCAGAACGGCTCAATCAAAAGTAAGGTTCAACTCTGTTAGTTGAATGCACAGAACAGAAAGAATTTTCACAGAATGCTACTGTGTAGTTTATATTTGAATATATTCCTTTTTCCACTATTACCCTCTTAGCGCTCCGAATGTCCACTTGGATTTTCTACAGAAAGAGTGTTCAGAACTGCGCAATCAAAAGTATGGTTTAACTCTGTTAGCTTAATAAACATATCAGAAATAAGTTTCACACAATGCTTCTGAGTAGTTTTTATTTGAAGATATTATTTTTCCCAATAGAGGCCTCTTAGCGCTCAGAATGTCCAATTGCAGTTTCTACAGAAAGAGTGTTTCAGAAAGGCTCAATCAAAAGTAAGGTTCAACTCTCTTAGTTGAATGCACAGAAGAGAAAGGAGTTTCATACAATGCTTCTGTGTAGTTTATATTTGAACATATTCTTTTTTCCACTATTACCCACTTAGCGCTACGAATGTCCAGATGCATTTTCTGCAGACAGAGTGTTTCAAATCTGCTCAATCAAAAGTATGGTTTAAATCTGTTAGCTGAATGCTCAGATCAGAAAGAAGTTTCACAGAATGCTTCTGTGTAGTTTATATTTGAATATATTCCTTTTTCCACTACTGCGCTCTTAGCGCTCCAAATGTCCAGTTGCATTTTCAACAGAAAGAGTGTTCAGATCTGCTCAATCAAAAGTATGGTTTAACTCTGTTAGCTGAATGCACAGATCAGAAAGAAGTTTCACCGAATGATTCTGTGTAGTTTATATTTGAAGACATTCCTTTTTCCACTATTACCCTCTTAGCTCTCCGAATCTCCACTTGCATTTTCTACAAAAAGAGTGTTTCATAACTGCTCAATCAAAAATATGTTTTATCTCTGTTAACTGAATTTACAGATCAGAAATAAGTTTCACAGAATGCATCTGTGTAGTTTTTATTTGAAGATATTCTTTTTCCCAATGTAGGCCTCTTAGCGCTTAGCATGTCCAATTGCAGTTTCTACAGAAAGAGTGTTTCAGAACGGCTCAATCAAAAGTAAGGTTCAACTCTGTTAGTTGAATGCACAGAACAGAAAGAATTTTCACAGAATGCTACTGTGTAGTTTATATTTGAATATATTCCTTTTTCCACTATTACCCTCTAAGCGCTCCGAATGTCCACTTGTATTTTCTACAGAAAGAGTGTTCAGAACTGCGCAATCAAAAGTATGGTTTAACTCTGTTAGCTTAATGAATATATCAGAAATAAGTTTCACACAATGCTTCTGTGTAGTTTTTATTTGAAGATATTATTTTTCCCAATATAGGCCTCTTAGCGCTCAGAATGTCCAATTGCAGTTTCTACAGAAAGAGTGTTTCAGAAAGGCTCAATCAAAAGTAAGGTTCAACTCTGTTAGTTGAATGCACAGAACAAAAAGAAGTTTCATACAATGCTTCTGAGTAGTTTATATTTGAAAATATTCTTTTTTCCACTATTACCCACTTAGCGCTACGAATGTCCAGTTGCATTTTCTACAGACAGAGTGTTTCAAAACTGCTCAATCATAAGTATGGTTTAACTCTGTTCGCTGAATGCTCAGATCAGAAAGAAGTTTCACAGAATGCTTCTGTGTAGTTTATATTTGAATATATTCCTTTTTCCACTACTACTCTCTTAGCACTCCAAATGTCCAGTTGCATTTTCTACAGAAAGAGTGTTCAGATCTGCTCAATCAAAAGTATGGTTTAACTCTGTTAGCTGAATGCACAGATCAGAAAGAAGTTTCACAGAATGATTCTGTGTAGTTTATATTTGGAGACATTCCTTTTTCCACTATTAACCTCTTAGCGTTCCGAATCTCCACTTGCATTTTCTACAGAAAGAGTGTTTCAGAACGGCTCAATCAAACTAAGGTTCAAATCTTTTAGTTGAACAAACAGAAGAGAAAGAAGTTTCACACAATTCTTCTGTGTAGTTTTTATTTGTAGACATTCTTTTTCCCAATATAGGCCTCTTAGTGCTCAGAATGTCCAATTGCAGTTTCTACAGAAAGAGTGTTTCAGAACGGCTCAATCAAAAGTAAGGTTCAACTCTGTTAGTTGAATGCACAGAACAGAAAGAAGTTTCATACAATGCTTCTGTGTAGTTTATATTTGAACATATTTTTTTCCACTATTACCCAATTAGCGCTACGAATGTCCAGTTGCATTTTCTACAGACAGAGTGTTTCAAAACTGCTCAATCAAAAGTATGGTTTAACTCTGTTAGCTGTATGCTCAGATCAGAAAGAAGTTTCACAGAATGCTTCTGTGTAGTTTATATTTGAATATATTCCTTTTTCCACTACTACGCTCTTAGCGCTCCAAATGTCCAGTTGCATTTTCAACAGAAAGAGTGTTCAGATCTGCTCAATCAAAAGTATGGTTTAAATCTGTTAGCTGAATGCACAGATCAGAAAGAAGTTTCACCGAATGATTCTGTGTAGTTTATATTTGAAGACATTCCTTTTTCCACTATTACCCTCTTAGCGCTCCGAATCTCCACTTGCATTTTCTACAAAAAGAGTGTTTCATAACTGCTCAATCAAAAATATGTTTTATCTCTGTTAACTGAATTTACAGATCAGAAATAAGTTTCACAGAATGCATCTGTGTAGTTTTTATTTGAAGATATTCTTTTTCCCAATGTAGGCCTCTTAGCGCTTAGCATGTCCAATGGCAGTTTCTACAGAAAGAGTGTTTCAGAACGGCTCAATCAAAAGTAAGGTTCAACTCTGTTAGTTGAATGCGCAGAACAGAAAGAATTTTCACAGAATGCTACTGTGTAGTTTATATTTGAATATATTCCTTTTTCCACTATTACCCTCTTCGCGCTCCGAATGTCCACTTGCATTTTCTACAGAAAGAGTGTTCAGAACTGCGCAATCAAAAGTATGGTTTAACTCTGTTAGCTTAATGAACATATCAGAAATAAGTTTCACACAATGCTTCTGTGTAGTTTTTATTTGAAGATATTATTTTTCCCAATAGAGGCCTCTTAGCGCTCAGAATGTCCAATTGCAGTTTCTACAGAAAGAGTGTTTCAGAAAGGCTCAATCAAAAGTAAGGTTCAACTCTGTTAGTTGAATGCACAGAACAGAAAGAAGTTTCATACAATGCTTCTGTTTAGTTTATATTTGAACATATTCTTTTTTCCACTATTACCCACTTAGCGCTACGAATGTCCATTTGCATTTTCTACAGACAGAGTGTTTCAAATCTGCTCAATCAAAAGTATGGTTTAAATCTGTTAGCTGAATGCTCAGATCAGAAAGAAGTTTTACAGAATGCTTCTGTGTAGTTTATATTTCAATATATTCCTTTTTCCACTACTGCGCTCTTAGCGCTCCAAATGTCCAGTTGCATTTTCAACAGAAAGAGTGTTCAGATCTGCTCAATCAAAAGTATGGTTTAACTCTGTTAGCTGAATGCACAGATCAGAAAGAAGTTTCACCGAATGATTCTGTGTAGTTTATATTTGAAGACATTCCTTTTTCCACTATTACCCTCTTAGCGCTCCGAATCTCCACTTGCATTTTCTACAAAAAGAGTGTTTCATAACTGCTCAATCAAAAATATGTTTTATCTCTGTTAACTGAATTTACAGATCAGAAATAAGTTTCACAGAATGCATCTGTGTAGTTTTTATTTGAAGATATTCTTTTTCCCAATGTAGGCCTCTTAGCGCTTAGCATGTCCAATTGCAGTTTCTACAGAAAGAGTGTTTCAGAACGGCTCAATCAAAAGTAAGGTTCAACTCTGTTAGTTGAATGCACAGAACAGAAAGAATTTTCACAGAATGCTACTGTGTAGTTTATATTTGAATATATTCCTTTTTCCACTATTACCCTCTTAGCGCTCCGAATGTCCACTTGCATTTTCTACAGAAAGAGTGTTCAGAACTGCGCAATCAAAAGTATGGTTTAACTCTGTTAGCTTAATAAACATATCAGAAATAAGTTTCACACAATGCTTCTGAGTAGGTTTTATTTGAAGATATTATTTTTCCCAATAGAGGCCTCTTAGCGCTCAGAATGTCCAATTGCAGTTTCTACAGAAAGAGTGTTTCAGAAAGGCTCAATCAAAAGTAAGGTTCAACTCTCTTAGTTGAATGCACAGAAGAGAAAGGAGTTTCATACAATGCTTCTGTGTAGTTTATATTTGAACATATTCTTTTTTCCACTATTACCCACTTAGCGCTACGAATGTCCAGATGCATTTTCTGCAGACAGAGTGTTTCAAATCTGCTCAATCAAAAGTATGGTTTAAATCTGTTAGCTGAATGCTCAGATCAGAAAGAAGTTTCACAGAATGCTTCTGTGTAGTTTATATTTGAATATATTCCTTTTTCCACTACTGCGCTCTTAGCGCTCCAAATGTCCAGTTGCATTTTCAACAGAAAGAGTGTTCAGATCTGCTCAATCAAAAGTATGGTTTAACTCTGTTAGCTGAATGCACAGATCAGAAAGAAGTTTCACCGAATGATTCTGTGTAGTTTATATTTGAAGACATTCCTTTTTCCACTATTACCCTCTTAGCTCTCCGAATCTCCACTTGCATTTTCTACAAAAAGAGTGTTTCATAACTGCTCAATCAAAAATATGTTTTATCTCTGTTAACTGAATTTACAGATCAGAAATAAGTTTCACAGAATGCATCTGTGTAGTTTTTATTTGAAGATATTCTTTTTCCCAATGTAGGCCTCTTAGCGCTTAGCATGTCCAATTGCAGTTTCTACAGAAAGAGTGTTTCAGAACGGCTCAATCAAAAGTAAGGTTCAACTCTGTTAGTTGAATGCACAGAACAGAAAGAATTTTCACAGAATGCTACTGTGTAGTTTATATTTGAATATATTCCTTTTTCCACTATTACCCTCTAAGCGCTCCGAATGTCCACTTGTATTTTCTACAGAAAGAGTGTTCAGAACTGCGCAATCAAAAGTATGGTTTAACTCTGTTAGCTTAATGAATATATCAGAAATAAGTTTCACACAATGCTTCTGTGTAGTTTTTATTTGAAGATATTATTTTTCCCAATATAGGCCTCTTAGCGCTCAGAATGTCCAATTGCAGTTTCTACAGAAAGAGTGTTTCAGAAAGGCTCAATCAAAAGTAAGGTTCAACTCTGTTAGTTGAATGCACAGAACAAAAAGAAGTTTCATACAATGCTTCTGTGTAGTTTATATTTGAAAATATTCTTTTTTCCACTATTACCCACTTAGCGCTACGAATGTCCAGTTGCATTTTCTACAGACAGAGTGTTTCAAAACTGCTCAATCATAAGTATGGTTTAACTCTGTTCGCTGAATGCTCAGATCAGAAAGAAGTTTCACAGAATGCTTCTGTGTAGTTTATATTTGAATATATTCCTTTTTCCACTACTACTCTCTTAGCACTCCAAATGTCCAGTTGCATTTTCTACAGAAAGAGTGTTCAGATCTGCTCAATCAAAAGTATGGTTTAACTCTGTTAGCTGAATGCACAGATCAGAAAGAAGTTTCACCGAATGATTCTGTGTAGTTTATATTTGAAGACATTCCTTTTTCCACTATTACCCTCTTAGCGCTCCGAATCTCCACTTGCATTTTCTACAAAAAGAGTGTTTCATAACTGCTCAATCAAAAATATGTTTTATCTCTGTTAACTGAATTTACAGATCAGAAATAAGTTTCACAGAATGCATCTGTGTAGTTTTTATTTGAAGATATTCTTTTTCCCAATGTAGGCCTCTTAGCGCTTAGCATGTCCAATTGCAGTTTCTACAGAAAGAGTGTTTCAGAACGGCTCAATCAAAAGTAAGGTTCAACTCTGTTAGTTGAATGCACAGAACAGAAAGAATTTTCACAGAATGCTACTGTGTAGTTTATATTTGAATATATTCCTTTTTCCACTATTACCCTCTTAGCGCTCCGAATGTCCACTTGCATTTTCTACAGAAAGAGTGTTCAGAACTGCGCAATCAAAAGTATGGTTTAACTCTGTTAGCTTAATAAACATATCAGAAATAAGTTTCACACAATGCTTCTGAGTAGGTTTTATTTGAAGATATTATTTTTCCCAATAGAGGCCTCTTAGCGCTCAGAATGTCCAATTGCAGTTTCTACAGAAAGAGTGTTTCAGAAAGGCTCAATCAAAAGTAAGGTTCAACTCTCTTAGTTGAATGCACAGAAGAGAAAGGAGTTTCATACAATGCTTCTGTGTAGTTTATATTTGAACATATTCTTTTTTCCACTATTACCCACTTAGCGCTACGAATGTCCAGATGCATTTTCTGCAGACAGAGTGTTTCAAATCTGCTCAATCAAAAGTATGGTTTAAATCTGTTAGCTGAATGCTCAGATCAGAAAGAAGTTTCACAGAATGCTTCTGTGTAGTTTATATTTGAATATATTCCTTTTTCCACTACTGCGCTCTTAGCGCTCCAAATGTCCAGTTGCATTTTCAACAGAAAGAGTGTTCAGATCTGCTCAATCAAAAGTATGGTTTAACTCTGTTAGCTGAATGCACAGATCAGAAAGAAGTTTCACCGAATGATTCTGTGTAGTTTATATTTGAAGACATTCCTTTTTCCACTATTACCCTCTTAGCTCTCCGAATCTCCACTTGCATTTTCTACAAAAAGAGTGTTTCATAACTGCTCAATCAAAAATATGTTTTATCTCTGTTAACTGAATTTACAGATCAGAAATAAGTTTCACAGAATGCATCTGTGTAGTTTTTATTTGAAGATATTCTTTTTCCCAATGTAGGCCTCTTAGCGCTTAGCATGTCCAATTGCAGTTTCTACAGAAAGAGTGTTTCAGAACGGCTCAATCAAAAGTAAGGTTCAACTCTGTTAGTTGAATGCACAGAACAGAAAGAATTTTCACAGAATGCTACTGTGTAGTTTATATTTGAATATATTCCTTTTTCCACTATTACCCTCTAAGCGCTCCGAATGTCCACTTGTATTTTCTACAGAAAGAGTGTTCAGAACTGCGCAATCAAAAGTATGGTTTAACTCTGTTAGCTTAATGAATATATCAGAAATAAGTTTCACACAATGCTTCTGTGTAGTTTTTATTTGAAGATATTATTTTTCCCAATATAGGCCTCTTAGCGCTCAGAATGTCCAATTGCAGTTTCTACAGAAAGAGTGTTTCAGAAAGGCTCAATCAAAAGTAAGGTTCAACTCTGTTAGTTGAATGCACAGAACAAAAAGAAGTTTCATACAATGCTTCTGTGTAGTTTATATTTGAACATATTCTTTTTTCCACTATTACCCACTTAGCGCTACGAATGTCCAGTTGCATTTTCTACAGACAGAGTGTTTCAAAACTGCTCAATCATAAGTATGGTTTAACTCTGTTCGCTGAATGCTCAGATCAGAAAGAAGTTTCACAGAATGCTTCTGTGTAGTTTATATTTGAATATATTCCTTTTTCCACTACTACTCTCTTAGCACTCCAAATGTCCAGTTGCATTTTCTACAGAAAGAGTGTTCAGATCTGCTCAATCAAAAGTATGGTTTAACTCTGTTAGCTGAATGCACAGATCAGAAAGAAGTTTCACAGAATGATTCTGTGTAGTTTATATTTGGAGACATTCCTTTTTCCACTATTAACCTCTTAGCGTTCCGAATCTCCACTTGCATTTTCTACAGAAAGAGTGTTTCAGAACGGCTCAATCAAACTAAGGTTCAAATCTTTTAGTTGAACAAACAGAAGAGAAAGAAGTTTCACACAATTCTTCTGTGTAGTTTTTATTTGTAGACATTCTTTTTCCCAATATAGGCCTCTTAGTGCTCAGAATGTCCAATTGCAGTTTCTACAGAAAGAGTGTTTCAGAACGGCTCAATCAAAAGTAAGGTTCAACTCTGTTAGTTGAATGCACAGAACAGAAAGAAGTTTCATACAATGCTTCTGTGTAGTTTATATTTGAACATATTTTTTTCCACTATTACCCAATTAGCGCTACGAATGTCCAGTTGCATTTTCTACAGACAGAGTGTTTCAAAACTGCTCAATCAAAAGTATGGTTTAACTCTGTTAGCTGTATGCTCAGATCAGAAAGAAGTTTCACAGAATGCTTCTGTGTAGTTTATATTTGAATATATTCCTTTTTCCACTACTACGCTCTTAGCGCTCCAAATGTCCAGTTGCATTTTCAACAGAAAGAGTGTTCAGATCTGCTCAATCAAAAGTATGGTTTAACTCTGTTAGCTGAATGCACAGATCAGAAAGAAGTTTCACCGAATGATTCTGTGTAGTTTATATTTGAAGACATTCCTTTTTCCACTATTACCCTCTTAGCGCTCCGAATCTCCACTTGCATTTTCTACAAAAAGAGTGTTTCATAACTGCTCAATCAAAAATATGTTTTATCTCTGTTAACTGAATTTACAGATCAGAAATAAGTTTCACAGAATGCATCTGTGTAGTTTTTATTTGAAGATATTCTTTTTCCCAATGTAGGCCTCTTAGCGCTTAGCATGTCCAATTGCAGTTTCTACAGAAAGAGTGTTTCAGAACGGCTCAATCAAAAGTAAGGTTCAACTCTGTTAGTTGAATGCACAGAACAGAAAGAATTTTCACAGAATGCTACTGTGTAGTTTATATTTGAATATATTCCTTTTTCCACTATTACCCTCTTAGCGCTCCGAATGTCCACTTGCATTTTCTACAGAAAGAGTGTTCAGAACTGCGCAATCAAAAGTATGGTTTAACTCTGTTAGCTTAATGAACATATCAGAAATAAGTTTCACACAATGCTTCTGTGTAGTTTTTATTTGAAGATATTATTTTTCCCAATACAGGCCTCTTAGCGGTCAGAATGTCCAATTGCAGTTTCTACATAAAGAGTGTTTCAGAAAGGCTCAATCAAAAGTAAAGTTCAACTCTGTTAGTTGAATGCACAGAACAGAAAGAAGTTTCACACAGTGCTTCTGTGTAGTTTATATTTGAACATATTCTTTTTTCCACTATTACCCACTTAGCGCTACGAATGTCCAGTTGCATTTTCTACAGACAGAGTGTTTCAAAACTGCTCAATGAAAAGTATGGTTTAACTCTGTTAGCTGAATGCTCAGATCAGAAAGAAGTTTCACAGAATGCTTCTGTGTAGTTTATATTTGAATATATTCCTTTTTCCACTACTACTCTCTTAGCGCTCCAAATGTCCAGTTGCATTTTCTACATAAAGAGTGTTCAGATCTGCTCAATCAAAAGTATGGTTTAACTCTGTTAGCTCAATGCACAGATCAGAAAGAAGTTTCACCGAATGATTCTGTGTAGTTTATATTTGGAGACATTAATTTTTCCACTATTACCCTCTTAGCGCTCCGAATCTCCACTTGCATTTTCTACAGAAAGTGTGTTTCAGAACGGCTCAATCAAAACTAAGGTTCAACGCTTTTAGTTGAACAAACAGAACAGAAAGAAGTTTCACACAATTCTTCTGTGTAGTTTTTATTTGTAGACATTCTTTTTCCCAATATAGGCCTCTTAGTGTTCAGAATGTCCAATTGCAGTTTCTACAGAAAGAGTGTTTCAGAACGGCTCAATCAACAGTAAGGTTCAACTCTGTTAGTTGAATGCACAGAACAGAAAGAAGTTTCATACAATGTTTCTGTGTAGTTTATATTTGAACATATTCTTTTTTCCACTATTACCCACTTAGCGCTACGAATATCCAGTTGCATTTTCTATAGACAGAGTGTTTCAAAACTGCTCAATCAAAAGTATGGTTTAACTCTGTTAGCTGTATGCTCAGATCAGAAAGAAGTTTCACAGAATGCTTCTGTGTAGTTTATATTTGAATATATTCCTTTTTCCACTACTACGCTCTTAGCGCTCCAAATGTCCAGTTGCATTTTCAACAGAAAGAGTGTTCAGATCTGCTCAATCAAAAGTATGTTTTAACTCTGTTAGCTGAATGCACAGATCAGAAAGAAGTTTCACCGAATGATTCTGTGTAGTTTATATTTGAAGACATTCCTTTTTCCACTATTACCCTCTTAGCGCTCCGAATCTCCACTTGCATTTTCTACAAAAAGAGTGTTTCATAACTGCTCAATCAAAAATATATTTTATCACTGTTAACTGAATTTACAGATCAGAAATAAGTTTCACAGAATGCATCTGTGTAGTTTTTATTTGAAGATATTCTTTTTCCCAATGGAGGCCTCTTAGCGCTTAGCATGTCCAATTGCAGTTTCTACAGAAAGAGTGTTTCAGAACGGCTCAATCAAAAGTAAGGTTCAACTCTGTTAGTTGAATGCACAGAACAGAAAGAATTTTCACAGAATGCTACTGTGTAGTTTATATTTGAATATATTCCTTTTTCCACTATTACCCTCTTAGCGCTCCGAATGTCCACTTGCATTTTCTACAGAAAGAGTGTTCAGAACTGCGCAATCAAAAGTATGGTTTAACTCTGTTAGCTTAATGAACATATCAGAAATAAGTTTCACACAATGCTTCTGTGTAGTTTTTATTTGAAGATATTATTTTTCCCAATACAGGCCTCTTAGCGCTCAGAATGTCCAATTGCAGTTTCTACAGAAAGAGTGTTTCAGAAAGGCTCAATCAAAAGTAAAGTTCAACTCTGTTAGTTGAATGCACAGAACAGAAAGAAGTTTCACACAGTGCTTCTGTGTAGTTTATATTTGAACATATTCTTTTTTCCACTATTACCCACTTAGCGCTACGAATGTCCAGTTGCATTTTCTACAGACAGAGTGTTTCAAAACTGCTCAATGAAAAGTATGGTTTAACTCTGTTAGCTGAATGCTCAGATCAGAAAGAAATTTCACAGAATGCTTCTGTGTAGTTTATATTTGAATATATTCCTTTTTCCACTACTACTCTCTTAGCGCTCCAAATGTCCAGTTGCATTTTCTACAGAAAGAGTGTTCAGATCTGCTCAATCAAAAGTATGGTTTAAATCTGTTAGCTCAATGCACAGATCAGAAAGAAGTTTCACCGAATGATTCTGTGTAGTTTATATTTGGAGACATTAATTTTTCCACTATTACCCTCTTAGCGCTCCGAATCTCCACTTGCATTTTCTACAGAAAGAGTGTTTCAGAACGGCTCAATCAAAACTAAGGTTCAACGCTTTTAGTTGAACAAACAGAACAGAAAGAAGTTTCACACAATTCTTCTGTGTAGTTTTTATTTGTAGACATTCTTTTTCCCAATATAGGCCTCTTAGTGCTCAGAATGTCCAATTGCAGTTTCTACAGAAAGAGTGTTTCAGAACGGCTCAATCAACAGTAAGGTTCAACTCTGTTAGTTGAATGCACAGAACAGAAAGAAGTTTCATACAATGTTTCTGTGTAGTTTATATTTGAACATATTCTTTTTTCCACTATTACCCACTTAGCGCTACGAATATCCAGGTGCATTTTCTATAGACAGAGTGTTTCAAAACTGCTCAATCAAAAGTATGGTTTAACTCTGTTAGCTGTATGCTCAGATCAGAAAGAAGTTTCACAGAATGCTTCTGTGTAGTTTATATTTGAATATATTCCTTTTTCCACTACTACGCTCTTAGCGCTCCAAATGTCCAGTTGCATTTTCAACAGAAAGTGTGTTCAGATCTGCTCAATCAAAAGTATGGTTTAACTCTGTTAGCTGAATGCACAGATCAGAAAGAAGTTTCACCGAATGATTCTGTGTAGTTTATATTTGAAGACATTCCTTTTTCCACTATTACCCTCTTAGCGCTCCGAATCTCCACGTGCATTTTCTACAAAAAGAGTGTTTCATAACTGCTCAATCAAAAATATGATTTATCTCTGTTAACTGAATTTACAGATCAGATATAAGTTTCACAGGATGCATCTGTGTAGTTTTTATTTGAAGATATTCTTTTTCCCAATGTAGGCCTCTTAGCGCTTAGCATGTCCAATTGCAGTTTCTACAGAAAGAGTGTTTCAGAACGGCTCAATCAAAAGTAAGGTTCAACTCTGTTAGTTGAATGCACAGAACAGAAAGAATTTTCACAGAATGCTACTGTGTAGTTTATATTTGAATATATTCCTTTTTCAACTATTACCCTCTTAGCGCTCCGAATGTCCACTTACATTTTCTACAGAAAGAGTGTTCAGAACTGCGCAATCAAAAGTATGGTTTAACTCTGTTAGCTTAATGAACATATCAGAAATAAGTTTCACACAATGCTTCTGTGTAGTTTTTATTTGAAGATATTATTTTTCCCAATAGAGGCCTCTTAGCGCTCAGAATGTCCAATTGCAGTTTCTACAGAAAGAGTGTTTCAGAAAGGCTCAATCAAAAGTAAAGTTCAACTCTGTTAGTTGAATGCACAGAACAGAAAGAAGTTTCATACAATGCTTCTGTGTAGTTTATATTTGAACATATTCTTTTTTCCACTATTACCCACTTAGCGCTACGAATGTCCAGTTGCATTTTCTACAGACAGAGTGTTTCAAAACTGCTCAATCAAAAGTATGGTTTAACTCTGTTAGCTGAATGCTCAGATCAGAAAGAAGTTTCACAGAATGCTTCTGTGTAGTTTATATTTGAATATATTCCTTTTTCCACTACTACTCTCTTAGCGCTCCAAATGTCCAGTTGCATTTTCTACAGAAAGAGTGTTCAGATCTGCTCAATCAAAAGTATGGTTTAACTCTGTTACCTGAATGCACAGATCAGAAAGAAGTTTCACAGAATGATTCTGTGTAGTTTATATTTGGAGACATTAATTTTTCCACTATTACCCTCTTAGCGCTCCGAATCTCCACTTGCATTTTCTACAGAAAGAGTGTTTCAGAACGGCTCAATCAAAACTAAGGTTCAACTCTTTTAGTTGAACAAACAGAACAGAAAGAAGTTTCACACAATTCTTCTGTGTAGTTTTTATTTGTATATATTCTTTTTCCCAATATAGGCCTCTTAGCGCTCAGAATGTCCAATTGCAGTTTCTACAGAAAGAGTGTTTCAGAACGGCTCAATCAAAAGTAAGGTTCAACTCTGTTAGTTGAATGCACAGAACAGAAAGAAGTTTCATACAATGCTTCTGCGTAGTTCATATTTGAACATATTCTTTTTTCCACTATTACCCACTTAGCGCTACGAATGTCCAGTTGCATTTTCTACAGACAGAGTGTTTCAAAACTGCTCAAACAAAAGTATGGTTTAACTCTGTTAGCTGAATGCTCAGATCAGAAAGAAGTTTCACAGAATGCTTCTGTGTAGTTTATATTTGAATATATTCCTTTTTCCACTACTACGCTCTTAGCGCTCCAAATGTCCAGTTGCATTTTCAACAGAAAGAGTGTTCAGATCTGCTCAATCAAAAGTATGGTTTAACTCTGTTAGCTGAATGCACAGATCAGAAAGAAGTTTCACCGAATGATTCTGTGTAGTTTATATTTGAAGACATTCCTTTTTCCACTATTACCCTCTTAGCGCTCCGAATCTCCACTTGCATTTTCTACAAAAAGAGTGTTTCATAACTGCTCAATCAAAAATATGTTTTATCTCTGTTAACTGAATTTACAGATCAGAAATAAGTTTCACAGAATGCATCTGTGTAGTTTTTATTTGAAGATATTCTTTTTCCCAATGTAGGCCTCTTAGCGCTTAGCATGTCCAATTGCAGTTTCTACAGAAAGAGTGTTTCAGAACGGCTCAATCAAAAGTAAGGTTCAACTCTGTTAGTTGAATGCACAGAACAGAAAGAATTTTCACAGAATGCTACTGTGTAGTTTATATTTGAATATATTCCTTTTTCCACTATTACCCTCTTAGCGCTCCGAATGTCCACTTGCATTTTCTACAGAAAGAGTGTTCAGAACTGCGCAATCAAAAGTATGGTTTAACTCTGTTAGCTTAATGAACATATCAGAAATAAGTTTCACACAATGCTTCTGTGTAGTTTTTATTTGAAGATATTATTTTTCCCAATAGAGGCCTCTTAGCGCTCAGAATGTCCAATTGCAGTTTCTACAGAAAGAGTGTTTCAGAAAGGCTCAATCAAAAGTAAGGTTCAACTCTGTTAGTTTAATGCACAGAACAGAAAAAAGTTTCATACAATGCTTCTGTGTAGTTTATATTTGAAAATATTCTTTTTTCCACTATTACCCACTTAGCGCTACGAATGTCCAGTTGCATTTTCTACAGACAGAGTGTTTCAAAACTGCTCAATCAAAAGTATGGTTTAACTCTGTTAGCTGAATGCTCAGATCAGAAAGAAGTTTCACAGAATGCTTCTGTGTAGTTTATATTTGAATATATTCCTTTTTCCACTACTACTCTCTTAGCGCTCCAAATGTCCAGTTGCATTTTCTACAGAAAGAGTGTTCAGATCTGCTCAATCAAAAGTATGGTTTAACTCTGTTAGCTGAATGCACAGATCAGAAAGAAGTTTCACAGAATGATTCCGTGTAGTTTATATTTGGAGACATTCCTTTTTCCACTATTACCCTCTTAGCGCTCCGAATCTCCACTTGCATTTTCTACAGAAAGAGTGTTTCAGAACGGCTCAATCAAAACTAAGGTTCAACTCTTTTAGTTGAACAAACAGAACAGAAAGAAGTTTCACACAATTCTTCTGTGTAGTTTTTATTTGTAGACATTCTTTTTCCCAATATAGGCCTCTTAGCGCTCAGAATGTCCAATTGCAGTTTCTACAGAAAGAGTGTTTCAGAACGGCTCAATCAAAAGTAAGGTTCAACTCTGTTAGTTGAATGCACAGAACAGAAAGAAGTTACATACAATGCTTCTGTGTAGTTTATATTTGAACATATTCTTTTTTCCACTATTACCCACTTAGCGCTACGAATGTCCAGTTGCATTTTCTACAGAGTGTTTCAAAACTGCTCAATCAAAAGTATGGTTTAACTCTGTTAGCTGAATGCTCAGATCAGAAAGAAGTTTCACAGAATGCTTCTGTGTAGTTTATATTTGAATATATTCCTTTTTCCACTACTACGCTCTTAGCGCTCCAAATGTCCAGTTGCATTTTCTACAGAAAGAGTGTTCAGATCTGCTCAATCAAAAGTATGGTTTAACTCTGTTAGCTGAATGCACAGATCAGGAAGAAGTTTCACCGAATGATTCTGTGTAGTTTATATTTGAAGACATTCATTTTTCCACTGTTACCCTCTTAGCGCTACGAATCTCCACTTGCATTTTCTACAAAAAGAGTGTTTCATAACTGCTCAATCAAAAATATGTTTTATATCTGTTAACTGAATTTACAGATCAGAAATAAGTTTCACAGAATGCATCTGTGTAGTTTTTATTTGAAGATATTCTTTTTCCCAATGTAGGCCTCTTAGCGCTTAGCATGTCCAATTGCAGTTTCTACAGAAAAAGTGTTTCAGAACGGCTCAATCAAAAGTAAGGTTCAACTCTTTTAGTTGAATGCACAGAACAGAAAGAAGTTTCATACAATGCTTCTGTGTAGTTTATATTTGAACATATTATTTTTTCCACTATTACCCACTTAGTGCTACGAATGTCCAGTTGCATTTTCTACAGACAGAGTGTTTCAAAACTGCTCAATCAAAAGTAAGGTTTAACTCTGTTAGCTGAATGCTCAGATCAGAAAGAAGTTTCACAGAATGCTTCTGTGTAGTTTATATTTGAATATATTCCTTTTTCCACTACTACCCTCTTAGCGCTCCGAATCTCCACTTGCATTATTTACAGAAAGAGTGTTTCAGAACGGCTCAATCAAAACTAAGGTTCAACTCTTTTAGTTGAACAAACAGAACAGAAAGAAGTTTCACACAATTCTTCTGTGTAGTTTTTATTTGTAGACATTCTTTTTCCCAATATAGGCCTCTTAGCGCTCAGAATGTCCAATTGCAGTTTCTACAGAAAGAGTGTTTCAGAACGGCTCAATCAAAAGTAAGGTTCAACTCTGTTAGTTGAATGCACAGAACAGAAAGAAGTTTCATACAATGCTTCTGTGTAGTTTATATTTGAACATATTCTTTTTTCCACTATTACCCACTTAGCGCTACGAATGTCCAGTTGCATTTTCTACAGAGTGTTTCAAAACTGCTCAATCAAAAGTATGGTTTAACTCTGTTAGCTGAATGCTCAGATCAGAAAGAAGTTTCACAGAATGCTTCTGTGTAGTTTATATTTGAATATATTCCTTTTTCCACTACTACGCTCTTAGCGCTCCAAATGTCCAGTTGCAATTTCTACAGAAAGAGTGTTCAGATCTGCTCAATCAAAAGTATGGTTTAACTCTGTTAGCTGAATGCACAGATCTGGAATAAGTTTCACCGAATGATTCTGTGTAGTTTATATTTGAAGACATTCATTTTTCCACTGTTACCCACTTAGCGCTCCGAATCTCCCCTTGCATTTTCTACAAAAAGAGTGTTTCATAACTGCTCAATCAAAAATATGTTTTATATCTGTTAACTGAATTTACAGATCAGAAATAAGTTTCACAGAATGCATCTGTGTAGTTTTTATTTGAAGATATTCTTTTTCCCAATGTAGGCCTGTTAGCGCTTAACATGTCCAATTGCAGTTACTACAGAAAGAGTGTTTCAGAACGGCTCAATCAAAAGTAAGGTTCAACTCTGTTAGTTGAATGCACAGAACAGAAAGAATTTTCACAGAATGCTACTGTGTAGTTTATATTTGAATATATTCCTTTTTCAACTATTACCCGCTTAGCGCTCCAAATATCCACTTGTATTTTCTACAGAAAGAGTGTTCAGAACTGCGCAATCAAAAGTATGGTTTAACTCTGTTAGCTTAATGAACATATCAGAAATAAGTTTCACACAATGATTCTGTGTAGTTTTTATTTGAAGATATTATTTTTCCCAATAGAGGCCTCTTAGCGCTCAGAATGTCCAATTGCAGTTTCTACAGAAAGAGTGTTTCAGAAAGGCTCAATCAAATGTAAGGTTCAACTCTGTTAGTTGAATGCACAGAACAGAAAGAAGTTTCATACAATGCTTCTGTGTAGTTTATATTTGAACATATTCTTTTTTCCACTATTACCCACTTAGCGCTACGAATGTCCAGTTGCATTTTCTACAGACAGAGTGTTTCAAAACTGCTCAATCAAAAGTATGGTTTAACTCTGTTAGCTGAATGCTCAGATCAGAAAGAAGTTTCACAGAATGCTTCTGTGTAGTTTATATTTGAATATATTCCTTTTTCCACTACTACTCTCTTAGCGCTCCAAATGTCCAGTTGCATTTTCTACAGAAAGAGTGTTCAGATCTGCTCAATCAAAAGTATGGTTTAACTCTGTTAGCTGAATGCACAGATCAGAAAGAAGTTTCACAGAATGATTCTGTGTAGTTTATATTTGGAGACATTCCTTTTTCCACTATTACCCTCTTAGCGCTCCGAATCTCCACTTGCATTTTCTACAGAAAGAGTGTTTCAGAACGGCTCAATCAAAACTAAGGTTCAACTCTTTTAGTTGAACAAACAGAACAGAAAGAAGTTTCACACAATTCTTCTGTGTAGTTTTTATTTGTAGACATTCTTTTTCCCAATATAGGCCTCTTAGCGCTCAGAATGTCCAATTGCAGTTTCTACAGAAAGAGTGTTTCAGAACGGCTCAATCAAAAGTAAGGTTCAACTCTGTTAGTTGAATGCACAGAACAGAAAGAAGTTACATACAATGCTTCTGTGTAGTTTATATTTGAACATATTCTTTTTTCCACTATTACCCACTTAGCGCTACGAATGTCCAGTTGCATTTTCTACAGAGTGTTTCAAAACTGCTCAATCAAAAGTATGGTTTAACTCTGTTAGCTGAATGCTCAGATCAGAAAGAAGTTTCACAGAATGCTTCTGTGTAGTTTATATTTGAATATATTCCTTTTTCCACTACTACGCTCTTAGCGCTCCAAATGTCCAGTTGCATTTTCTACAGAAAGAGTGTTCAGATCTGCTCAATCAAAAGTATGGTTTAACTCTGTTAGCTGAATGCACAGATCAGGAATAAGTTTCACCGAATGATTCTGTGTAGTTTATATTTGAAGACATTCATTTTTCCACTGTTACCCTCTTAGCGCTCCGAATCTCCACTTGCATTTTCTACAAAAAGAGTGTTTCATAACTGCTCAATCAAAAATATGTTTTATATCTGTTAACTGAATTTACAGATCAGAAATAAGTTTCACAGAATGCATCTGTGTAGTTTTTATTTGAAGATATTCTTTTTCCCAATGTAGGCCTCTTAGCGCTTAGCATGTCCAATTGCAGTTTCTACAGAAAAAGTGTTTCAGAACGGCTCAATCAAAAGTAAGGTTCAACTCTGTTAGTTGAATGCACAGAACAGAAAGAAGTTTCATACAATGCTTCTGTGTAGTTTATATTTGAACATATTCTTTTTTCCACTATTACCCACTTAGTGCTACGAATGTCCAGTTGCATTTTCTACAGACAGAGTTTTTCAAAACTGCTCAATCAAAAGTATGGTTTAACTCTGTTAGCTGAATGCTCAGATCAGAAAGAAGTTTCACAGAATGCTTCTGTGTAGTTTATATTTGAATATATTCCTTTTTCCACTACTACCCTCTTAGCGCTCCGAATCTCCACTTGCATTTTCTACAGAAAGAGTGTTTCAGAACGGCTCAATCAAAACAAAGGTTCAACTCTTTTAGTTGAACAAACAGAACAGAAAGAAGTTTCACACAATTCTTCTGTGTAGTTTTTATTTGTAGACATTCTTTTTCCCAATATAGGCCTCTTAGCGCTCAGAATGTCCAATTGCAGTTTCTACAGAAAGAGTGTTTCAGAACGGCTCAATCAAAAGTAAGGTTCAACTCTGTTAGTTGAATGCACAGAACAGAAAGAAGTTTCATACAATGCTTCTGTGTAGTTTATATTTGAACATATTCTTTTTTCCACTATTACCCACTTAGCGCTACGAATGTCCAGTTGCATTTTCTACAGAGTGTTTCAAAACTGCTCAATCAAAAGTATGGTTTAACTCTGTTAGCTGAATGCTCAGATCAGAAAGAAGTTTCACAGAATGCTTCTGTGTAGTTTATATTTGAATATATTCCTTTTTCCACTACTACGCTCTTAGCGCTCCAAATGTCCAGTTGCATTTTCAACAGAAAGAGTGTTCAGATCTGCTCAATCAAAAGTATGGTTTAACTCTGTTAGCTGAATGCACAGATCAGAAAGAAGTTTCACCGCATGATTCTGTGTAGTTTATATTTGAAGATATTTCTTTTTCCACTATTACCCTCTTAGCGCTCCGAATCTCCACTTGCATTTTCTACAAAAAGAGTGTTTCATAACTGCTCAATCAAAAATATGTTTTATCTCTGTTAACTGAATTTACAGATCAGAAATAAGTTTCACAGAATGTATCTGTGTAGTTTTTATTTGAAGATATTCTTTTTCCCAATGTAGGCCTCTTAGCGCTTAGCATGTCCAATTGCAGTTTCTACAGAAACAGTGTTTCAGAATGGCTCAATCAAAAGTAAGGTTCAACTCTGTTAGTTGAATGCACAGAACAGAAAGAATTTTCACAGAATGCTACTGTGTAGTTTATATTTGAATATATTCCTTTTTCCATTATTACCCTCTTAGCGCTCCGAATGTCCACTTGCATATTCTACAGAAAGAGTGTTCAGAACTGCGCAATCAAAAGTATGGTTTAACTCTGTTAGCTTAATGAACATATCAGAAATAAGTTTCAAACAATGCTTCTGTGTAGTTTTTATTTGAAGATATTATTTTTCCCAATATAGGCCTCTTAGCGCTCAGAATGTCCAATTGCAGTTTCTACAGAAAGAGTGTTTCAGAAAGGCTCAATCAAAAGTAAGGTTCAACTCTGTTAGTTGAATGCACAGAACAGAAAGTAGTTTCATACAATGCTTCTGGGTAGTTTATATTTGAACATATTCTTTTTTCCATTATTACCCCCTTAGCGCTACGAATGTCCAGTTACATTTTCTACATACAGAGTTTTTCAAAACTGCTCAATCAAAAGTATGGTTTAACTCTGTTAGCTGAATGCTCAGATCAGAAAGAAGTTTCACAGAATGCTTCTGTGTAGTTTATATTTGAATATATTCCTTTTTCCACTACTACGCTCTTAGCGCTCCAAATGTCCAGTTGCATTTTCTACAGAAAGAGTGTTCAGATCTGCTCAATCAAAAGTATGGTTTAACTCTGTTAGCTGAATGCACAGATCAGAAAGAAGTTTCACCGAATGATTCTGTGTAGTTTATATTTGAAGACATTCCTTTTTCCACTATTACCCTCTTAGCGCTCCGAATCTCCACTTGCATTTTCTACAGAAAGAGTGTTTCAGAACGGCTCAATCAAAACTAAGGTTCAACTCTTTTAGTTGAACAAACAGAACAGAAAGAAGTTTCACACAATTCTTCTGTGTAGTTTTTATTTTTAGACATTCTTTTTCCCGATATAGGCCTCTTAACGCTCAGAATGTCCAATTGCAGTTTCGACAGAAAGAGTGATTCAGAACGGCTCAATCAAAAGTAAGGTTCAACTCTGTTAGTTGAATGCACAGAACAGAAAGAAGTTTCATACAATGCTTCTGTGTAGTTTATATTTGAACATATTCTTTTTTCCACTATTACCCACTTAGCGCTACGAATGTCCAGTTGCATTTTCTACAGACAGAGTGTTTCAAAACTGCTCAATCAAAAGTATGGTTTAACTCTGTTAGCTGTATGCTCAGATCAGAAAGAAGTTTCACAGAATGCTTCTGTGTAGTTTATATTTGAATATATTCCTTTTTCCACTACTACGCTCTTAGCGCTCCAAATGTCCAGTTGCATTTTCAAAAGAAAGAGTGTTCAGATCTGCTCAATCAAAAGTATGGTTTAACTCTGTTAGCTGAATGCACAGATCAGAAAGAAGTTTCACCGAATGATTCTGTGTAGTTTTTATTTGAAGACATTCCTTTTTCCACTATTACCCTCTTAGCGCTCCGAATCTCCACTTGCATTTTCTACAAAAAGAGTGTTTCATAACTGCTCAATCAAAAATATGTTTTATCTCTGTTAACTGAATTTACAGATCAGAAATAAGTTTCACAGAATGCATCTGTGTAGTTTTTATTTGAAGATATTCTTTTTCCCAATGTAGGCCTCTTAGCCCTTAGCATGTCCAATTGCAGTTTCTACAGAAACAGTGTTTCAGAATGGCTCAATCAAAAGTAAGGTTCAACTCTGTTAGTTGAATGCACAGAACGGAAAGAATTTTCACAGAATGCTACTGTGTAGTTTATATTTGAATATATTCCTTTTTCCACTATTACCCTGTTAGCGCTCCGAATGTCCACTTGCATTTTCTACAGAAAGAGTGTTCAGAACTGCGCAATCAAAAGTATGGTTTAACTCTGTTAGCTTAACGAACATATCAGAAATAAGTTTCAAACAATGCTTCTGTGTAGTTTTTATTTGAAGATATTATTTTTCCCAATATAGGCCTCTTAGCGCTCAGAATGTCCAATTGCAGTTTCTACAGAAAGAGTGTTTCAGAAAGGCTCAATCAAAAGTAAGGTTCAACTCTGTTAGTTGAATGCACAGAACAGAAAGAAGTTTCATACAATGCTTCTGTGTAGTTTATATTTGAACATATTCTTTTTTCCATTATTACCCCCTTAGCGCTACGAATGTCCAGTTACATTTTCTACAGACAGAGTGTTTCAAAACTGCTCAATGAAAAGTATGGTTTAACTCTGTTAGCTGAATCCTCAGATCAGACAGAAGTTTCACAGAATGCTTCTGTGTAGTTTATATTTGAATATATTCCTTTTTCCACTACTACGCTCTTAGCGCTCCAAATGTCCAGTTGCATTTTCTACAGAAAGAGTGTTCAGATCTGCTCAATCAAAAGTATGGTTTAACTCTGTTAGCTGAATGCACAGATCAGAAAGAAGTTTCACCGAATGATTCTGTGTAGTTTATATTTGAAGACATTCCTTTTTCCACTATTACCCTCTTAGCGCTCCGAATCTCCACTTGCATTTTCTACAGAAAGAGTGTTTCAGAACGGCTCAATCAAAACTAAGGTTCAACTCTTTTAGTTGAACAAACAGAACAGAAAGAAGTTTCACACAATTCTTCTGTGTAGTTTTTATTTGTAGACATCCTTTTTCCCAATATAGGCCTCTTAGCGCTCAGAATGTCCAATTGCAGTTTCGACAGAAAGAGTGTTTCAGAACGGCTCAATCAAAAGTAAGGTTCAACTCTGTTAGTTGAATGCACAGAACAGAAAGAAGTTTCATACAATGCTTCTGTGTAGTTTATATTTGAACATATTCTTTTTTCCACTATTACCCACTTAGCGCTACGAATGTCCAGTTGCATTTTCTACAGAGAGTGTTTCAAAACTGCTCAATCAAAAGTATGGTTTAACTCTGTTAGCTGTATGCTCAGATCAGAAAGAAGTTTCACAGAATGCTTCTGTGTAGTTTATATTTGAATATATTCCTTTTTCCACTACTACGCTCTTAGCGCTCCAAATGTCCAGTTGCATTTTCAACAGAAAGAGTGTTCAGATCTGCTCAATCAAAAGTATGGTTTAACTCTGTTAGCTGAATGCACAGATCAGAAAGAAGTTTCACCGAATGATACTGTGTAGTTTACATTTGAAGACATTCCTTTTTCCTCTATTACCCTCTTAGCGCTCCGAATCTCCACTTGCATTTTCTACAAAAAGAGTGTTTCATAACTGCTCAATCAAAAATATGTTTTATCTCTGTTAACTGAATTTACATATCAGAAATAAGTTTCACAGAATGCATCTGTGTAGTTTTTATTTGAAGATATTTTTTTTCCCAATGTAGGCCTCTTAGCGCTTAGCATGTCCAATTGCAGTTTCTACAGAAAGAGTGTTTCAGAACGGCTCAATCAAAAGTAAGGTTCAACTCTGTTAGTTGAATGTACAGAACAGAAAGTATTTTCACAGAATGCTACTGTGAAGTTTATATTTGAATATATTCCTTTTTCCACAATTACCCTCTTAGCGCTCCGAATGTCCACTTGCATTTTCTACAGAAAGAGTGTTCAGAACTGCGCAATCAAGAGAATGGTTTAACTCTGTTAGCTTAATGAACATATCAGAAATAAGTTTCACACAATGCTTCTGTGTAGTTTTTATTTGAAGATATTATTTTTCCCAATAGAGGCCTCTTAGCGCTCAGAATGTCCAATTGCAGTTTCTACAGAAAGAGTGTTTCAGAAAGGCTCAATCAAAAGTAAGGTTCAAATTTGTTAGTTGAATGCACAGAACAGAAAGAAGTTTCATACAATGCTTCTGTGTAGTTTATATTTGAACATATTCTTTTTTCCACTATTACCCACTTAGCGCTACGAATGTCCAGTTGCATTTTCTACAGACAGAGTGTTTCAAAACTGCTCAATCAAAAGTATGATTTAACTCTGTTAGCTGAATGCTCAGATCAGAAAGAAGTTTCACAGAATGCTTCTGTGTAGTTTATATTTGAATATATTCCTTTTTCCACTACTACTCTCTTAGCGCTCCAAATGTCCAGTTGCATTTTCTACAGAAAGAGTGTTCAGATCTGCTGAATCAAAAGTATGGTTTAACTCTGTTAGCTGAATGCACAGATCAGAAAGAAGTTTCACAGAATGATTCTGTGTAGTTTATATTTGGAGACATTCCTTTTTCCACTATTACCCTCTTAGCGCTCCGAATCTCCACTTGCATTTTCTACAGAAAGAGTGTTTCAGAACGGCTCAATCAAAACTTAGGTTCAAGTCTTTTAGTTGAACAAACAGAACAGGAAGAAGTTTCACAAAATTCTTCTGTGTAGTTTTTATTTGTAGACATTCTTTTTCCCAATATATGCCTCTTAGCGCTCAGAATGTCCAATTGCAGTTTCTACAGAAAGAGTGTTTCAGAACGGCTCAATCAAGAGTAAGGTTCAACTCTGTTAGTTGAATGCACAGAACAGAAAGAAGTTTCATACAATGCTTCTGTGTAGTTTATATTGGAACATATTCTTTTTACCACTATTACCCACTTAGCGCTACGAATGTCCAGTTGCATTTTCTACAGACAGAGTGTTTCAAAACTGCTCAATCAAAAGTATGGTTTAACTCTGTTAGCTGAATGCTCACTTCAGAAAGAAGTTTCACAGAATGCTTCTGTGTAGTTTATATTTGAATATATTCCTTTTTCTACTACTACTCTCTTAGCGCTCCAAATGTCCAGTTGCATTTTCTACAGAAAGAGTGTTCAGATCTGCTCAATCAAAAGTATGGTTTAACACTGTTAGCTGAATGCACAGATCAGAAAGAAGTTTCACAGAATGATTCTGTGTAGTTTATATTTGGAGACATTCCTTTTTCCACTATTACCCTCTTAGCGCTCCGAATCTCCACTTGCATTTTCTACAGAAAGAGTGTTTCAGAACGGCTCAATCAAAACTAAGGTTCAACTCTTTTAGTTGAACAAACAGAACAGAAAGAAGTTTCACACAATTCTTCTGTGTAGTTTTTATTTGTAGACATTCTTTTTCCCAATATAGGACTCTTAACGCTCAGAATGTCCAATTGCAGTTTCTACAGAAAGAGTGTTTCAGAACGGCTCAATCAAAAGTAAGGTTCAACTCTGTTAGTTGAATGCACAGAACAGAAAGAAGTTTCATACAATGCTTCTGTGTAGTTTATATTTGAACATATTCTTTTTTCCACTATTACCCACTTAGCGCTACGAATGTCCAGTTGCATTTTCTACAGACAGAGTGTTTCAAAACTGCTCAATCAAAAGTATTGTTTAACTCTGTTAGCTGTATGCTCAGATCAGAAAGAAGTTTCACAGAATGCTTCTGTGTAGTTTATATTTGAATATATTCCTTTTTCCACTACTACGCTCTTAGCGCTCCAAATGTCCAGTTGCATTTTCAACAGAAAGAGTGTTCAGATCTGCTCAATCAAAAGTATGGTTTAACTCTGTTAGCTGAATGCACAGATCAGAAAGAAGTTTCACCGAATGATTCTGTGTAGTTTATATTTGAAGACATTCCTTTTTCCACTATTACCCTCTTAGCGCTCCGAATCTCCACTTCCATTTTCTACAAAAAGAGTGTTTCATAACTGCTCAATCAAAAATATGTTTTATCTCTGTTAACTGAATTTACAGATCAGAAATAAGTTTCACAGAATGCATCTGTGTATTTTTTATTTGAAGATATTCTTTTTCCCAATGTAGGCCTCTTAGCGCTTAGCATGTCCAATTGCAGTTTCTACAGAAACAGTGTTTCAGAATGGCTCAATCAAAAGTAAGGTTCAACTCTGTTAGTTGAATGCACAGAACAGAAAGTATTTTCACAGAATGCTACTGTGTAGTTTATATTTGAATATATTCCTTTTTCCACTATTACCCTGTTAGCGCTCCGAATGTCCACTTGCATTTTCTATAGAAAGAGTGTTTCAGAACGGCTCAATCAAAACTAAGGTTCAACTCTTTTAGTTGAACAAACAGAACAGAAAGAAGTTTCACACAATTCTTCTGTGTAGTTTTTATTTGTAGACATTCTTTTTCCCAATATAGGCCTCTTAGCGCTCAGAATGTCCAATTGCAGTTTCTACAGAAAGAGTGTTTCAGAACGGCTCAATCAAAAGTAAGGTTCAACTCTGTTAGTTGAATGCACAGAACAGAAAGAAGTTACATACAATGCTTCTGTGTAGTTTATATTTGAACATATTCTTTTTTCCACTATTACCCACTTAGCGCTACGAATGTCCAGTTGCATTTTCTACAGAGTGTTTCAAAACTGCTCAATCAAAAGTATGGTTTAACTCTGTTAGCTGAATGCTCAGATCAGAAAGAAGTTTCACAGAATGCTTCTGTGTAGTTTATATTTGAATATATTCCTTTTTCCACTACTACGCTCTTAGCGCTCCAAATGTCCAGTTGCATTTTCTACAGAAAGAGTGTTCAGATCTGCTCAATCAAAAGTATGGTTTAACTCTGTTAGATGAATGCACAGATCAGGAAGAAGTTTCACCGAATGATTCTGTGTAGTTTATATTTGAAGACATTCATTTTTCCACTGTTACCCTCTTAGCGCTCCGAATCTCCACTTGCATTTTCTACAAAAAGAGTGTTTCATAACTGCTCAATCAAAAATATGTTTTATATCTGTTAACTGAATTTACAGATCAGAAATAAGTTTCACAGAATGCATCTGTGTAGTTTTTATTTGAAGATATTCTTTTTCCCAATGTAGGCCTCTTAGCGCTTAGCATGTCCAATTGCAGTTTCTACAGAAAAAGTGTTTCAGAACGGCTCAATCAAAAGTAAGGTTCAACTCTGTTAGTTGAATGCACAGAACAGAAAGAAGTTTCATACAATGCTTCTGTGTAGTTTATATTTGAACATATTATTTTTTCCACTATTACCCACTTAGTGCTACGAATGTCCAGTTGCATTTTCTACAGACAGAGTGTTTCAAAACTGCTCAATCAAAAGTAAGGTTTAACTCTGTTAGCTGAATGCTCAGATCAGAAAGAAGTTTCACAGAATGCTTCTGTGTAGTTTATATTTGAATATATTCCTTTTTCCACTACTACCCTCTTAGCGCTCCGAATCTCCACTTGCATTTTTTACAGAAAGAGTGTTTCAGAACGGCTCAATCAAAACTAAGGTTCAACTCTTTTAGTTGAACAAACAGAACAGAAAGAAGTTTCACACAATTCTTCTGTGTAGTTTTTATTTGTAGACATTCTTTTTCCCAATATAGGCCTCTTAGCGCTCAGAATGTCCAATTGCAGTTTCTACAGAAAGAGTGTTTCAGAACGGCTCAATCAAAAGTAAGGTTCAACTCTGTTAGTTGAATGCACAGAACAGAAAGAAGTTTCATACAATGCTTCTGTGTAGTTTATATTTGAACATATTCTTTTTTCCACTATTACCCACTTAGCGCTACGAATGTCCAGTTGCATTTTCTACAGAGTGTTTCAAAACTGCTCAATCAAAAGTATGGTTTAACTCTGTTAGCTGAATGCTCAGATCAGAAAGAAGTTTCACAGAATGCTTCTGTGTAGTTTATATTTGAATATATTCCTTTTTCCACTACTACGCTCTTAGCGCTCCAAATGTCCAGTTGCAATTTCTACAGAAAGAGTGTTCAGATCTGCTCAATCAAAAGTATGGTTTAACTCTGTTAGCTGAATGCACAGATCTGGAATAAGTTTCACCGAATGATTCTGTGTAGTTTATATTTGAAGACATTCATTTTTCCACTGTTACCCACTTAGCGCTCCGAATCTCCCCTTGCATTTTCTACAAAAAGAGTGTTTCATAACTGCTCAATCAAAAATATGTTTTATATCTGTTAACTGAATTTACAGATCAGAAATAAGTTTCACAGAATGCATCTGTGTAGTTTTTATTTGAAGATATTCTTTTTCCCAATGTAGGCCTGTTAGCGCTTAACATGTCCAATTGCAGTTACTACAGAAAGAGTGTTTCAGAACGGCTCAATCAAAAGTAAGGTTCAACTCTGTTAGTTGAATGCACAGAACAGAAAGAATTTTCACAGAATGCTACTGTGTAGTTTATATTTGAATATATTCCTTTTTCAACTATTACCCGCTTAGCGCTCCGAATGTCCACTTGTATTTTCTACAGAAAGAGGGTTCAGAACTGCGCAATCAAAAGTATGGTTTAACTCTGTTAGCTTAATGAACATATCAGAAATAAGTTTCACACAATGATTCTGTGTAGTTTTTATTTGAAGATATTATTTTTCCCAATAGAGGCCTCTTAGCACTCAGAATGTCCAATTGCAGTTTCTACAGAAAGAGTGTTTCAGAAAGGCTCAATCAAATGTAAGGTTCAACTCTGTTAGTTGAATGCACAGAACAGAAAGAAGTTTCATACAATGCTTCTGTGTAGTTTATATTTGAACATATTCTTTTTTCCACTATTACCCACTTAGCGCTACGAATGTCCAGTTGCATTTTCTACAGACAGAGTGTTTCAAAACTGCTCAATCAAAAGTATGGTTTAACTCTGTTAGCTGAATGCTCAGATCAGAAAAAGTTTCACAGAATGCTTCTGTGTAGTTTATATTTGAATATATTCCTTTTTCCACTACTACTCTCTTAGCGCTCCAAATGTCCAGTTGCATTTTCTACAGAAAGAGTGTTCAGATCTGCTCAATCAAAAGTATGGTTTAACTCTGTTAGCTGAATGCACAGATCAGAAAGAAGTTTCACAGAATGATTCTGTGTAGTTTATATTTGGAGACATTCCTTTTTCCACTATTACCCTCTTAGCGCTCCGAATCTCCACTTGCATTTTCTACAGAAAGAGTGTTTCAGAACGGCTCAATCAAAACTAAGGTTCAACTCTTTTAGTTGAACAAACAGAACAGAAAGAAGTTTCACACAATTCTTCTGTGTAGTTTTTATTTGTAGACATTCTTTTTCCCAATATAGGCCTCTTAGCGCTCAGAATGTCCAATTGCAGTTTCTACAGAAGGAGTGTTTCAGAACGGCTCAATCAAAAGTAAGGTTCAACTCTGTTAGTTGAATGCACAGAACAGAAAGAAGTTACATACAATGCTTCTGTGTAGTTTATATTTGAACATATTCTTTTTTCCACTATTACCCACTTAGCGCTACGAATGTCCAGTTGCATTTTCTACAGAGTGTTTCAAAACTGCTCAATCAAAAGTATGGTTTAATTCTGTTAGCTGAATGCTCAGATCAGAAAGAAGTTTCACAGAATGCTTCTGTGTAGTTTATATTTGAATATATTCCTTTTTCCACTACTACGCTCTTAGCGCTCCAAATGTCCAGTTGCATTTTCTACAGAAAGAGTGTTCAGATCTGCTCAATCAAAAGTATGGTTTAACTCTGTTAGCTGAATGCACAGATCAGGAATAAGTTTCACCGAATGATTCTGTGTAGTTTATATTTGAAGACATTCATTTTTCCACTGTTACCCTCTTAGCGCTCCGAATCTCCACTTGCATTTTCTACAAAAAGAGTGTTTCATAACTGCTCAATCAAAAATATGTTTTATATCTGTTAACTGAATTTACAGATCAGAAATAAGTTTCACAGAATGCATCTGTGTAGTTTTTATTTGAAGATATTCTTTTTCCCAATGTAGGCCTCTTAGCGCTTAGCATGTCCAATTGCAGTTTCTACAGAAAAAGTGTTTCAGAACGGCTCAATCAAAAGTAAGTTTCAACTCTGTTAGTTGAATGCACAGAACAGAAAGAAGTTTCATACAATGCTTCTGTGTAGTTTATATTTGAACATATTCTTTTTTCCACTATTACCCACTTAGTGCTACGAATGTCCAGTTGCATTTTCTACAGACAGAGTTTTTCAAAACTGCTCAATCAAAAGTATGGTTTAACTCTGTTAGCTGAATGCTCAGATCAGAAAGAAGTTTCACAGAATGCTTCTGTGTAGTTTATATTTGAATATATTCCTTTTTCCACTACTACCCTCTTAGCGCTCCGAATCTCCACTTGCATTTTCTACAGAAAGAGTGTTTCAGAACGGCTCAATCAAAACAAAGGTTGAACTCTTTTAGTTGAACAAACAGAACAGAAAGAAGTTTCACACAATTCTTCTGTGTAGTTTTTATTTGTAGACATTCTTTTTCCCAATATAGGCCTCTTAGCGCTCAGAATGTCCAATTGCAGTTTCTACAGAAAGAGTGTTTCAGAACGGCTCAATCAAAAGTAAGGTTCAACTCTGTTAGTTGAATGCACAGAACAGAAAGAAGTTTCATACAATGCTTCTGTGTAGTTTATATTTGAACATATTCTTTTTTCCACTATTACCCACTTAGCGCTACGAATGTCCAGTTGCATTTTCTACAGACAGAGTGTTTCAAAACTGCTCAATCATAAGTATGGTTTAACTCTGTTAGCTGAATGCTCAGATCAGAAAGAAGTTTCACAGAATGCTTCTGTGTAGTTTATATTTGAATATATTCCGTTTTCCACTACTACGCTCTTAGCGCTCCAAATGTCCAGTTGCATTTTCTACAGAAAGAGTGTTCAGATCTGCTCAATCAAAAGTATGGTTTAACTCTGTTAGCTGAATGCACAGATCAGAAAGAAGTTTCACCGCATGATTCTGTGTAGTTTATATTTGAAGATATTTCTTTTTCCACTATTACCCTCTTAGCGCTCCGAATCTCCACTTGCATTTTCTACAAAAAGTGTGTTTCATAACTGCTCAATCAAAAATATGTTTTATCTCTGTTAACTGAATTTACAGATCAGAAATAAGTTTCACAGAATGTATCTGTGTAGTTTTTATTTGAAGATATTCTTTTTCCCAATGTAGGCCTCTTAGCGCTTAGCATGTCCAATTGCAGTTTCTACAGAAACAGTGTTTCAGAATGGCTCAATCAAAAGTAAGGTTCAACTCTGTTAGTTGAATGCACAGAACAGAAAGAATTTTCACAGAATGCTACTGTGTAGTTTATATTTGAATATATTCCTTTTTCCATTATTACCCTCTTAGCGCTCCGAATGTCCACTTGCATATTCTACAGAAAGAGTGTTCAGAACTGCGCAATCAAAAGTATGGTTTAACTCTGTTAGCTTAATGAACATATCAGAAATAAGTTTCAAACAATGCTTCTGTGTAGTTTTTATTTGAAGATATTATTTTTCCCAATATAGGCCTCTTAGCGCTCAGAATGTCCAATTGCAGTTTCTACAGAAAGAGTGTTTCAGAAAGGCTCAATCAAAAGTAAGGTTCAACTCTGTTAGTTGAATGCACAGAACAGAAAGTAGTTTCATACAATGCTTCTGGGTAGTTTATATTTGAACATATTCTTTTTTCCATTATTACCCCCTTAGCGCTACGAATGTCCAGTTACATTTTCTACAGACAGAGTTTTTCAAAACTGCTCAATCAAAAGTATGGTTTAACTCTGTTAGCTGAATGCTCAGATCAGAAAGAAGTTTCACAGAATGCTTCTGTGTAGTTTATATTTGAATATATTCCTTTTTCCACTACTACGCTCTTAGCGCTCCAAATGTCCAGTTGCATTTTCTACAGAAAGAGTGTTCAGATCTGCTCAATCAAAAGTATGGTTTAACTCTGTTAGCTGAATGCACAGATCAGAAAGAAGTTTCACCGAATGATTCTGTGTAGTTTATATTTGAAGACATTCCTTTTTCCACTATTACCCTCTTAGCGCTCCGAATCTCCACTTGCATTTTCTACAGAAAGAGTGTTTCAGAACGGCTCAATCAAAACTAAGGTTCAACTCTTTTAGTTGAACAAACAGAACAGAAAGAAGTTTCACACAATTCTTCTGTGTAGTTTTTATTTTTAGACATTCTTTTTCCCGATATAGGCCTCTTAACGCTCAGAATGTCCAATTGCAATTTCGACAGAAAGAGTGATTCAGAACGGCTCAATCAAAAGTAAGGTTCAACTCTGTTAGTTGAATGCACAGAACAGAAAGAAGTTTCATACAATGCTTCTGTGTAGTTTATATTTGAACATATTCTTTTTTCCACTATTACCCACTTAGCGCTACGAATGTCCAGTTGCATTTTCTACAGACAGAGTGTTTCAAAACTGCTCAATCAAAAGTATGGTTTAACTCTGTTAGCTGTATGCTCAGATCAGAAAGAAGTTTCACAGAATGCTTCTGTGTAGTTTATATTTGAATATATTCCTTTTTCCACTACTACGCTCTTAGCGCTCCAAATGTCCAGTTGCATTTTCAAAAGAAAGAGTGTTCAGATCTGCTCAATCAAAAGTATGGTTTAACTCTGTTAGCTGAATGCACAGATCAGAAAGAAGTTTCACCGAATGATTCTGTGTAGTTTTTATTTGAAGACATTCCTTTTTCCACTATTACCCTCTTAGCGCTCCGAATCTCCACTTGCATTTTCTACAAAAAGAGTGTTTCATAACTGCTCAATCAAAAATATGTTTTATCTCTGTTAACTGAATTTACAGATCAGAAATAAGTTTCACAGAATGCATCTGTGTAGTTTTTATTTGAAGATATTCTTTTTCCCAATGTAGGCCTCTTAGCCCTTAGCATGTCCAATTGCAGTTTCTACAGAAACAGTGTTTCAGAATGGCTCAATCAAAAGTAAGGTTCAACTCTGTTAGTTGAATGCACAGAACGGAAAGAATTTTCACAGAATGCTACTGTGTAGTTTATATTTGAATATATTCCTTTTTCCACTATTACCCTGTTAGCGCTCCGAATGTCCACTTGCATTTTCTACAGAAAGAGTGTTCAGAACTGCGCAATCAAAAGTATGGTTTAACTCTGTTAGCTTAACGAACATATCAGAAATAAGTTTCAAACAATGCTTCTGTGTAGTTTTTATTTGAAGATATTATTTTTCCCAATATAGGCCTCTTAGCGCTCAGAATGTCCAATTGCAGTTTCTACAGAAAGAGTGTTTCAGAAAGGCTCAATCAAAAGTAAGGTTCAACTCTGTTAGTTGAATGCACAGAACAGAAAGAATTTTCATACAATGCTTCTGTGTAGTTTATATTTGAACATATTCTTTTTTCCATTATTACCCCCTTAGCGCTACGAATGTCCAGTTACATTTTCTACAGACAGAGTGTTTCAAAACTGCTCAATCAAAAGTATGGTTTAACTCTGTTAGCTGAATCCTCAGATCAGAAAGAAGTTTCACAGAATGCTTCTGTGTAGTTTATATTTGAATATATTCCTTTTTCCACTACTACGCTCTTAGCGCTCCAAATGTCCAGTTGCATTTTCTACAGAAAGAGTGTTCAGATCTGCTCAATCAAAAGTATGGTTTAACTCTGTTTACTGAATGCACAGATCAGAAAGAAGTTTCACCGAATGATTCTGTGTAGTTTATATTTGAAGACATTCCTTTTTCCACTATTACCCTCTTAGCGCTCCGAATCTCCACTTGCATTTTCTACAGAAAGAGTGTTTCAGAACGGCTCAATCAAAACTAAGGTTCAACTCTTTTAGTTGAACAAACAGAACAGAAAGAAGTTTCACACAATTCTTCTGTGTAGTTTTTATTTGTAGACATCCTTTTTCCCAATATAGGCCTCTTAGCGCTCAGAATGTCCAATTGCAGTTTCGACAGAAAGAGTGTTTCAGAACGGCTCAATCAAAAGTAAGGTTCAACTCTGTTAGTTGAATGCACAGAACAGAAAGAAGTTTCATACAATGCTTCTGTGTAGTTTATATTTGAACATATTCTTTTTTCCACTATTACCCACTTAGCGCTACGAATGTCCAGTTGCATTTTCTACAGAGAGTGTTTCAAAACTGCTCAATCAAAAGTATGGTTTAACTCTGTTAGCTGTATGCTCAGATCAGAAAGAAGTTTCACAGAATGCTTCTGTGTAGTTTATATTTGAATATATTCCTTTTTCCACTACTACGCTCTTAGCGCTCCAAATGTCCAGTTGCATTTTCAACAGAAAGAGTGTTCAGATCTGCTCAATCAAAAGTATGGTTTAACTCTGTTAGCTGAATGCACAGATCAGAAAGAAGTTTCACCGAATGATTCTGTGTAGTTTATATTTGAAGACATTCCTTTTTCCTCTATTACCCTCTTAGCGCTCCGAATCTCCACTTGCATTTTCTACAAAAAGAGTGTTTCATAACTGCTCAATCAAAAATATGTTTTATCTCTGTTAACTGAATTTTCATATCAGAAATAAGTTTCACAGAATGCATCTGTGTAGTTTTTATTTGAAGATATTTTTTTTCCCAATGTAGGCCTCTTAGCGCTTAGCATGTCCAATTGCAGTTTCTACAGAAAGAGTGTTTCAGAACGGCTCAATCAAAAGTAAGGTTCAACTCTGTTAGTTGAATGTACAGAACAGAAAGTATTTTCACAGAATGCTACTGTGAAGTTTATATTTGAATATATTCCTTTTTCCACTATTACCCTCTTAGCGCTCCGAATGTCCACTTGCATTTTCTACAGAAAGAGTGTTCAGAACTGCGCAATCAAGAGTATGGTTTAACTCTGTTAGCTTAATGAACATATCAGAAATAAGTTTCACACAATGCTTCTGTGTAGTTTTTATTTGAAGATATTATTTTTCCCAATAGAGGCCTCTTAGCGCTCAGAATGTCCAATTGCAGTTTCTACAGAAAGAGTGTTTCAGAAAGGCTCAATCAAAAGTAAGGTTCAAATTTGTTAGTTGAATGCACAGAACAGAAAGAAGTTTCATACAATGCTTCTGTGTAGTTTATATTTGAACATATTCTTTTTTCCACTATTACCCACTTAGCGCTACGAATGTCCAGTTGCATTTTCTACAGACAGAGTGTTTCAAAACTGCTCAATCAAAAGTATGGTTTAACTCTGTTAGCTGAATGCTCAGATCAGAAAGAAGTTTCACAGAATGCTTCTGTGTAGTTTATATTTGAATATATTCCTTTTTCCACTACTACTCTCTTAGCGCTCCAAATGTCCAGTTGCATTTTCTACAGAAAGAGTGTTCAGATCTGCTGAATCAAAAGTATGGTTTAACTCTGTTAGCTGAATGCACAGATCAGAAAGAAGTTTCACAGAATGATTCTGTGTAGTTTATATTTGGAGACATTCCTTTTTCCACTATTACCCTCTTAGCGCTCCGAATCTCCACTTGCATTTTCTACAGAAAGAGTGTTTCAGAACGGCTCAATCAAAACTTAGGTTCAAGTCTTTTAGTTGAACAAACAGAACAGGAAGAAGTTTCACAAAATTCTTCTGTGTAGTTTTTATTTGTAGACATTCTTTTTCCCAATATATGCCTCTTAGCGCTCAGAATGTCCAATTGCAGTTTCTACAGAAAGAGTGTTTCAGAACGGCTCAATCAAGAGTAAGGTTCAACTCTGTTAGTTGAATGCACAGAACAGAAAGAAGTTTCATACAATGCTTCTGTGTAGTTTATATTGGAACATATTCTTTTTACCACTATTACCCACTTAGCGCTACGAATGTCCAGTTGCATTTTCTACAGACAGAGTGTTTCAAAACTGCTCAATCAAAAGTATGGTTTAACTCTGTTAGCTGAATGCTCACTTCAGAAAGAAGTTTCACAGAATGCTTCTGTGTAGTTTATATTTGAATATATTACTTTTTCTACTACTACTCTCTTAGCGCTCCAAATGTCCAGTTGCATTTTCTACAGAAAGAGTGTTCAGATCTGCTCAATCAAAAGTATGGTTTAACACTGTTAGCTGAATGCACAGATCAGAAAGAAGTTTCACAGAATGATTCTGTGTAGTTTATATTTGGAGACATTCCTTTTTCCACTATTACCCTCTTAGCGCTCCGAATCTCCACTTGCATTTTCTACAGAAAGAGTGTTTCAGAACGGCTCAATCAAAACTAAGGTTCAACTCTTTTAGTTGAACAAACAGAACAGAAAGAAGTTTCACACAATTCTTCTGTGTAGTTTTTATTTGTAGACATTCTTTTTCCCAATATAGGACTCTTAACGCTCAGAATGTCCAATTGCAGTTTCTACAGAAAGAGTGTTTCAGAACGGCTCAATCAAAAGTAAGGTTCAACTCTGTTAGTTGAATGCACAGAACAGAAAGAAGTTTCATACAATGCTTCTGTGTAGTTTATATTTGAACATATTCTTTTTTCCACTATTACCCACTTAGCGCTACGAATGTCCAGTTGCATTTTCTACAGACAGAGTGTTTCAAAACTGCTCAATCAAAAGTATTGTTTAACTCTGTTAGCTGTATGCTCAGATCAGAAAGAAGTTTCACAGAATGCTTCTGTGTAGTTTATATTTGAATATATTCCTTTTTCCACTACTACGCTCTTAGCGCTCCAAATGTCCAGTTGCATTTTCAACAGAAAGAGTGTTCAGATCTGCTCAATCAAAAGTATGGTTTAACTCTGTTAGCTGAATGCACAGATCAGAAAGAAGTTTCACCGAATGATTCTGTGTAGTTTATATTTGAAGACATTCCTTTTTCCACTATTACCCTCTTAGCGCTCCGAATCTCCACTTGCATTTTCTACAAAAAGAGTGTTTCATAACTGCTCAATCAAAAATATGTTTTATCTCTGTTAACTGAATTTACAGATCAGAAATAAGTTTCACAGAATGCATCTGTGTATTTTTTATTTGAAGATATTCTTTTTCCCAATGTAGGCCTCTTAGCGCTTAGCATGTCCAATTGCAGTTTCTACAGAAACAGTGTTTCAGAATGGCTCAATCAAAAGTAAGGTTCAACTCTGTTAGTTGAATGCACAGAACAGAAAGTATTTTCACAGAATGCTACTGTGTAGTTTATATTTGAATATATTCCTTTTTCCACTATTACCCTGTTAGCGCTCCGAATGTCCACTTGCATTTTCTACAGAAAGAGTGTTCAGAACTGCGCAATCAAAAGTATGGTTTAACTCTGTTAGCTTAATGAACATATCAGAAATAAGTTTCAAACAATGCTTCTGTGTAGTTTTTATTTGAAGATATTATTTTTCCCAATATAGGCCTCTTAGCGCTCAGAATGTCCAATTGCAGTTTCTACAGAAAGAGTATTTCAGAAAGGCTCAATCAAAAGTAAGGTTCAACTCTGTTAGTTGAACGCACAGAACAGAAAGAAGTTTCATACAATGCTTCTGTGTAGTTTATATTTGAACATATCCTTTTTTCCATTATTACCCCCTTAGCGCTACGAATGTCCAGTTACATTTTCTACAGACAGAGTGTTTCAAAACTGCTCAATCAAAAGTATGGTTTAACTCTGTTAGCTGAATGCTCAGATCAGAAAGAAGTTTCACAGAATGCTTCTGTGTAGTTTATATTTGAATATATTCCTTTTTCCACTACTACGCTCTTAGCGCTCCAAATGTCCAGTTGCATTTTCTACAGAAAAAGTGTTCAGATCTGCTCAATCAAAAGTTTGGTTTAACTCTGTTAGCTGAATGCACAGATCAGAAAGAAGTTTCACCGAATGATTCTGTGTAGTTTATATTTGAAGACATTCCTTTTTCCACTATTACCCTCTTAGCGCTCCGAATCTCCACTTGCATTTTCTACAGAAAGAGTGTTTCAGAACGGCTCAATCAAAACTAAGGTTCAACTCTTTTAGTTGAACAAACAGAACAGAAAGAAGTTTCACACAATTCTTCTGTGTAGTTTTTATTTTTAGACATTCTTTTTCCCAATATAGGCCTCTTAACGCTCAGAATGTCCAATTGCAGTTTCGACAGAAAGAGTGTTTCAGAACGGCTCAATCAAAAGTAAGGTTCAACTCTGTTAGTTGAATGCACAGAACAGAAAGAAGTTTCATACAATGCTTCTGTGTAGTTTATATTTGAACATATTCTTTTTTCCACTATTACCCACTTAGCGCTACGAATGTCCAGTTGCATTTTCTACAGACAGAGTGTTTCAAAACTGCTCAATCAAAATTATGGTTTAACTCTGTTAGCTGAATGCTCAGATCAGAAAGAAGTTTCACAGAATGATTCTGTGTAGTTTATATTTGAATATATTCCTTTTTCCACTACTACGCTCTTAGCGCTCCAAATGTCCAGTTGCATTTTCTACAGAAAGAGTGTTCAGATCTGCTCAATCAAAAGTATGGTTTAACACTGTTAGCTGAATGCACAGATCAGAAAGAAGTTTCACAGAATGATTCTGTGTAGTTTATATTTGGAGACATTCCTTTTTCCACTATTACCCTCTTAGCGCTCCGAATCTCCACTTGCATTTTCTACAGAAAGAGTGTTTCAGAACGGCTCAATCAAAACTAAGGTTCAACTCTTTTAGTTGAACAAACAGAACAGAAAGAAGTTTCACACAATTCTTCTGTGTAGTTTTTATTTGTAGACATTCTTTTTCCCAATATAGGACTCTTAACGCTCAGAATGTCCAATTGCAGTTTCTACAGAAAGAGTGTTTCAGAACGGCTCAATCAAAAGTAAGGTTCAACTCTGTTAGTTGAATGCACAGAACAGAAAGAAGTTTCATACAATGCTTCTGTGTAGTTTATATTTGAACATATTCTTTTTTCCACTATTACCCACTTAGCGCTACGAATGTCCAGTTGCATTTTCTACAGACAGAGTGTTTCAAAACTGCTCAATCAAAAGTATTGTTTAACTCTGTTAGCTGTATGCTCAGATCAGAAAGAAGTTTCACAGAATGCTTCTGTGTAGTTTATATTTGAATATATTCCTTTTTCCACTACTACGCTCTTAGCGCTCCAAATGTCCAGTTGCATTTTCAACAGAAAGAGTGTTCAGATCTGCTCAATCAAAAGTATGGTTTAACTCTGTTAGCTGAATGCACAGATCAGAAAGAAGTTTCACCGCATGATTCTGTGTAGTTTATATTTGAAGACATTCCTTTTTCCACTATTACCCTCTTAGCGCTCCGAATCTCCACTTGCATTTTCTACAAAAAGAGTGTTTCATAACTGCTCAATCAAAAATATGTTTTATCTCTGTTAACTGAATTTACAGATCAGAAATAAGTTTCACAGAATGCATCTGTGTATTTTTTATTTGAAGATATTCTTTTTCCCAATGTAGGCCTCTTAGCGCTTAGCATGTCCAATTGCAGTTTCTACAGAAACAGTGTTTCAGAATGGCTCAATCAAAAGTAAGGTTCAACTCTGTTAGTTGAATGCACAGAACAGAAAGTATTTTCACAGAATGCTACTGTGTAGTTTATATTTGAATATATTCCTTTTTCCACTATTACCCTGTTAGCGCTCCGAATGTCCACTTGCATTTTCTACAGAAAGAGTGTTCAGAACTGCGCAATCAAAAGTATGGTTTAACTCTGTTAGCTTAATGAACATATCAGAAATAAGTTTCAAACAATGCTTCTGTGTAGTTTTTATTTGAAGATATTATTTTTCCCAATATAGGCCTCTTAGCGCTCAGAATGTCCAATTGCAGTTTCTACAGAAAGAGTATTTCAGAAAGGCTCAATCAAAAGTAAGGTTCAACTCTGTTAGTTGAACGCACAGAACAGAAAGAAGTTTCATACAATGCTTCTGTGTAGTTTATATTTGAACATATCCTTTTTTCCATTATTACCCCCTTAGCGCTACGAATGTCCAGTTACATTTTCTACAGACAGAGTGTTTCAAAACTGCTCAATCAAAAGTATGGTTTAACTCTGTTAGCTGAATGCTCAGATCAGAAAGAAGTTTCACAGAATGCTTCTGTGTAGTTTATATTTGAATATATTCCTTTTTCCACTACTACGCTCTTAGCGCTCCAAATGTCCAGTTGCATTTTCTACAGAAAAAGTGTTCAGATCTGCTCAATCAAAAGTTTGGTTTAACTCTGTTAGCTGAATGCACAGATCAGAAAGAAGTTTCACCGAATGATTCTGTGTAGTTTATATTTGAAGACATTCCTTTTTCCACTATTACCCTCTTAGCGCTCCGAATCTCCACTTGCATTTTCTACAGAAAGAGTGTTTCAGAACGGCTCAATCAAAACTAAGGTTCAACTCTTTTAGTTGAACAAACAGAACAGAAAGAAGTTTCACACAATTCTTCTGTGTAGTTTTTATTTTTAGACATTCTTTTTCCCAATATAGGCCTCTTAACGCTCAGAATGTCCAATTGCAGTTTCGACAGAAAGAGTGTTTCAGAACGGCTCAATCAAAAGTAAGGTTCAACTCTGTTAGTTGAATGCACAGAACAGAAAGAAGTTTCATACAATGCTTCTGTGTAGTTTATATTTGAACATATTCTTTTTTCCACTATTACCCACTTAGCGCTACGAATGTCCAGTTGCATTTTCTACAGACAGAGTGTTTCAAAACTGCTCAATCAAAAGTATGGTTTAACTCTGTTAGCTGTATACTCAGATCAGAAAGAAGTTTCACAGAATGCTTCTGTGTAGTTTATATTTGAATATATTCCTTTTTCCACTACTACGCTCTTAGCGCTCCAAATGTCCAGTTGTATTTTCAAAAGAAAGAGTGTTCAGATCTGCTCAATCAAAAGTATGGTTTATCTCTGTTAGCTGAATGCACAGATCAGAAATAAGTTTCACCGAATGATTCTGTGTAGTTTATATTTGAAGACATTCCTTTTTCCACTATTACCCTCTTAGCGCTCCGAATCTCCACTTGCATTTTCTACAAAAAGAGTGTTTCATAACTGCTCAATCAAAAATATGTTTTATCTCTGTTAACTGAATTTACAGATCAGAAATAAGTTTCACAGAATGCATCTGTGTAGTTTTTATTTGAAGATATTCTTTTTCCCAATGTAGGCCTCTTAGCCCTTAGCATGTCCAATTGCAGTTTCTACAGAAACAGTGTTTCAGAATGGCTCAATCAAAAGTAAGGTTCAACTCTGTTAGTTGAATGCACAGAACGGAAAGAATTTTCACAGAATGCTACTGTGTAGTTTATATTTGTTTATATTCTTTTTCCACTATTACCCTGTTAGCGCTCCGAATGTCCACTTGCATTTTCTACAGAAAGAGTGTTCAGAACTGCGCAATCAAAAGTATGGTTTAACTCTGTTAGCTTAATGAACATATCAGAAATAAGTTTCAAACAATGCTTCTGTGTAGTTTTTATTTGAAGATATTATTTTTCCCAATATAGGCCGCTTAGCGCTCAGAATATCCAATTGCAGTTTCTACAGAAAGAGTGTTTCAGAAAGGCTCAATCAAAAGTAAGGTTCAACTCTGTTAGTTGAATGCACAGAACAGAAAGTAGTTTCATACAATGCTTCTGTGTAGTTTATATTTGAACATATTCTTTTTTCCATTATTACCCCTTTAGCGCTACGAATGTCCAGTTACATTTTCTACAGACAGAGTGTTTCAAAACTGCTCAATCAAAAGTATGGTTTAACTCTGTTAGCTGAATCCTCAGATCAGAAAGAAGTTTCACAGAATGCTTCTGTGTAGTTTATATTTGAATATATTCCTTTTTCCACTACTACGCTCTTAGCGCTCCAAATGTCCAGTTGCATTTTCTACAGAAAGAGTGTTCAGATCTGCTCAATCAAAAGTATGGTTTAACTCTGTTAGCTGAATGCACAGATCAGAAAGAAGTTTCACCGAATGATTCTGTGTAGTTTATATTTGAAGACATTCCTTTTTCCACTATTACCCTCTTAGCGCTCCGAATCTCCACTTGCATTTTCTACAGAAAGCGTGTTTCAGAACGGCTCAATCAAAACTAAGGTTCAACTCTTTTAGTTGAACAAACAGAACAGAAAGAAGTTTCACACAATTCTTCTGTGTAGTTTTTATTTGTAGACATTCTTTTTCCCAATATAGGAATCTTAACGCTCAGAATGTCCAATTGCAGTTTCGACAGAAAGAGTGTTTCAGAACGGCTCAATCAAAAGTAAGGTTCAACTCTGTTAGTTGAATGCACAGAACAGAAAGAAGTTTCAAACAATGCTTCTGTGTAGTTTATATTTGAACATATTCTTTTTTCCACTATTACCCACTTAGCGCTACGAATGTCCAGTTGCATTTTCTACAGAGAGTGTTTCAAAACTGCTCAATCAAAAGTATGGTTTAACTCTGTTAGCTGTATGCTCAGATCAGAAAGAAGTTTCACAGAATGCTTCTGTGTAGTTTATATTTGAATATATTCCTTTTTCCACTACTATGCTCTTAGCGCTCCAAATGTACAGTTGCATTTTCAACAGAAAGAGTGTTCAGATCTGCTCAATCAAAAGTATGGTTTAACTCTGTTAGCTGAATGCACAGATCAGAAAGAAGTTTCACCGAATGATTCTGTGTAGTTTATATTTGAAGACATTCCTTTTTCCACTATTACCCTCTTAGCGCTCCGAATCTCCACTTGCATTTTCTACAAAAAGAGTGTTTCATAACTGCGCAATCAAAAATATGTTTTATCTCTCTTAACTGAATTTACATATCAGAAATAAGTTTCACAGAATGCATCTGTGTAGTTTTTATTTGAAGATATTTTTTTTCCCAATGTATGCCTCTTAGCGCTTAGCATGTCCAATTGCAGTTTCTACAGAAAGAGTGTTTCAGAACGGCTCAATCAAAAGTAAGGTTCAACTCTGTTAGTTGAATGTACAGAACAGAAAGAATTTTCACAGAATGCTACTGTGTAGTTTATATTTGAATATGTTCCTTTTTCCACTATTACCCTCTTAGCGCTCCGAATGTCCACTTGCATTTTCTACAGAAAGAGTGTTCAGAACTGCGCAATCAAATGTATGGTTTAACTCTGTTAGCTTAATGAACATATCAGAAATAAGTTTCACACAATGCTTCTGTGTAGTTTTTATTTGAAGATATTATTTTCCCCAATAGAGGCCTCTTAGCGCTCAGAATGTCCAATTGCAGTTTCTACAGAAAGAGTGTTTCAGAAAGGCTCAATCAAAAGTAAGGTTCAACTCTGTTAGTTGAATGCACAGAACAGAAAGAAGTTTCATACAATGCTTCTGTGTAGTTTATATTTGAACATATTCTTTTTTCCACTATTACCCACTTAGCGCTACGAATGTCCAGTTGCATTTTCTACAGAGAGTGTTTCAAAACTGCTCAATCAAAAGTATGGTTTAACTCTGTTAGCTGTATGCTCAGATCAGAAAGAAGTTTCACAGAATGCTTCTGTGTAGTTTATATTTGAATATATTCCTTTTTCCACTACTACTCTCTTAGCGCTCCAAATGTCCAGTTGCATTTTCTACAGAAAGAGTGTTCAGATCTGCTGAATCAAAAGTATGGTTTAACTCTGTTAGCTGAATGCACAGATCAGAAAGAAGTTTCACAGAATGATTCTGTGTAGTTTATATTTGGAGACATTCTTTTTCCACTATTACCCTCTTAGCGCTCCGAATCTCCACTTGCATTTTCTACAGAAAGAGTGTTTCAGAACGGCTCAATCAAAACTTAGGTTCAAGTCTTTTAGTTGAACAAACAGAACAGGAAGAAGTTTCACACAATTCTTCTGTGTAGTTTTTATTTGTAGACATTCTTTTTCCCAATATATGCCTCTTAGCGCTCAGAATGTCCAATTGCAGTTTCTACAGAAAGAGTGTTTCAGAAAGGCTCAATCAAAAGTAAGGTTCAACTCTGTTAGTTGAATGCACAGAACAGAAAGAAGTTTCATACAATGCTTCTGTGTAGTTTATATTGGAACATATTCTTTTTTCCACTATTACCCACTTAGCGCTACGAATGTCCAGTTGCATTTTCTACAGACAGAGTGTTTCAAAACTGCTCAATCAAAAGTATGGTTTAACTCTGTTAGCTGAATGCTCAGTTCAGAAAGAAGTTTCACAGAATGCTTCTGTGTAGTTTATATTTGAATATATTCCTTTTTCTACTACTACACTCTTAGCACTCCAAATGTCCAGTTGCATTTTCTACAGAAAGAGTGTTCAGATCTGCTCAATCAAAAGTATGGTTTAACACTGTTAGCTGAATGCACAGATCAGAAAGAAGTTTCACAGAATGATTCTGTGTAGTTTATATTTGGAGACATTCCTTTTTCCACTATTACCCTCTTAGCGCTCCGAATCTCCACTTGCATTTTCTACAGAAAGAGTGTTTCAGAACGGCTCAATCAAAACTAAGGTTCAACTCTTTTAGTTGAACAAACAGAACAGAAAGAATTTTCACACAATTCTTCTGTGTAGTTTTTATTTGTAGACATTCTTTTTCCCAATATAGGCCTCTTAGCGCTCAGAATGTCCAATTGCAGTTTCTACAGAAAGAGTGTTTCAGAACGGCTCAATTAAAAGTAAGGTTCAACTCTGTTAGTTGAATGCACAGAACAGAAAGAATTTTCACAGAATGCTACTGTGTAGTTTATATTTGAATATATTCCTTTTTCCACTATTACCCTCTTAGCGCTCCGAATGTCCACTTGCATTTTCTACAGAAAGAGTGTTCAGAACTGCGCAATCAAAAGTATGGTTTAACTCTGTTAGCTTAATGAACATATCAGAAATAAGTTTCACACAATGCTTCTGTGTAGTTTTTATTTGAAGTTATTATTTTTCCCAATAGAGGCCTCTTAGCGCTCAGAATGTCCAATTGCAGTTTCTACAGAAAGAGTGTTTCAGAAAGGCTCAATCAAAAGTAAGGTTCAACTCTGTTAGTTGAATGCACAGAACAGAAAGAAGTTTCATGCAATGGTTCTGTGTAGTTTATATTTGAACATATTCTATTTTCCACTATTACCCACTTGGCGCTACGAATGTCCAGTTGCATTTTCTACAGACAGAGTGTTTCAAAACTGCTCAATCAAAAGTATGGTTTAAATCTGTTAGCTGAATGCTCAGATCAGAAAGTAGTTTCACAGAATGCTTCTGTGTAGTTTATATTTGAATATATTCCTTTTTCCACTACTACTCTCTTAGCGCTCCAATTGTCCAGTTGCATTTTCTACAGAAAGAGTGTTCAGATCTGCTCCATCAAAAGTATGGTTTAACTCTGTTAGCTGAATGCACAGATCAGAAAGAAGTTTCACAGAATGATTCTGTGTAGTTTATATTTGGAGACATTCCTTTTTCCACTATTACCCTCTTAGTGCCCCGAATCTCCACTTGCATTTTCTACAGAAAGAGTGTTTCAGAACGGCTCAATCAAAACTAAGGTTCAACTCTTTTAGTTGAACAAACAGAACAGAAAGAAGTTTCACACAATTCTTCTGTGTAGTTTTTATTTGTAGACATTCTTTTTCCCAATATAGGCCTCTTAGCGCTCAGAATGTCCAATTGCAGTTTCTACAGAAAGAGTGTTTCAGAACGGCTCAATCAAAAGTAAGGTTCAACTCTGTTAGTTGAATGCACAGAACAGAAAGAAGTTTCATACAATGCTTCTGTGTAGTTTATATTTGAACATATTCTTTTTTCCACTATTACCCACTTAGCGCTACGAATGTCCAGTTGCATTTTCTACAGACAGAGTGTTTCAAAACTGCTCAATCAAAAGTATGGTTTAACTCTGTTAGCTGAATGCTCAGATCAGAAAGAAGTTTCACAGAATGCTTCTGTGTAGTTTATATTTGAATATATTCCTTTTTCCACTACTACGCTCTTAGCGCTCCAAATGTCCAGTTGCATTTTCTACAGAAAGAGTGTTCAGATCTGCTCAATCAAAAGTATGGTTTAACTCTGTTAGCTGAATGCTCAGATCAGAAACAAGTTTCACAGAATGCTTCTGTGTAGTTTATATATGAATATATTCCTTTTTCCACTACTACTCTCTTAGCGCTCCAAATGTCCAGTTGCATTTTCTACAGAAAGAGTGTTCAGATCTGCTCACTCAAAAGTATGGTTTAACTCTGTTAGCTGAATGCACAGATCAGAAAGAAGTTTCGCAGAATGATTCTGTGTAGTTTATATTTGGAGACATTCCTTTTTCCACTATTACCCTCTTAGCGCTCCGAATCTCCACTTGCATTTTCTACAGAAAGAGTGTGTCAGAACGGCTCAATCAAAACTAAGGTTCAACTCTTTTAGTTGAACAAACAGAACAGAAAGAAGTTTCACACAATTCTTCTGTGTAGTTTTTATTTGTAGACATTCTTTTTCCCAATATAGGCCTCTTAGCGCTCAGAATGTCCAATTGCAGTTTCTACAGAAAGAGTGTTTCAGAACGGCTCAATCAAAAGTAAGGTTCAACTCTGTTAGTTGAATGCACAGAACAGAAAGAAGTTTCATACAATGCTTCTGTGTAGTTTATATTTGAACATATTTTTTTTCCACTATTACCCACTTAGCGCTACGAATGTCCAGTGGCATTTTCTACAGACAGAGTGTTTCAAAACTGCTCAATCAAAAGTATTGTTTAACTCTGTTAGCTGAATGCTCAGATCAGAAAGAAGTTTCACAGAATGCTTCTGTGTAGTTTTTATTTGAAGATATTCTTTTTCCCAATGTAGGCCTCTTAGCGCTTAGCATGTCCAATTGCAGTTTCTACAGAAAGAGTGTTTCAGAACGGCTCAATCAAAAGTAAGGTTCAACTCTGTTAGTTGAATGCACAGAACAGAAAGAATTTTCACAGAATGCTACTGTGTAGTTTATATTTGAATATATTCCTTTCTCCACTATTACCCTCTTAGCGCTACGAATGTCCACTTGCATTTTCTACAGAAAGAGTGTTCAGAACTGCGCAATCAAAAGTATGGTTTAACTCTGTTAGCTTAATGAACATATCAGAAATAAGTTTCACACAACGCTTCTGTGTAGTTTTTATTTGAAGATATTATTTTTCCCAATATAGGCCTCTTAGCGCTCAGAATGTCCAATTGCAGTTTCTACAGAAAGAGTGTTTCAGAAAGGCTCAATCAAAACTAAGGTTCAACTCTGTTAGTTGAATGCACAGAACAGAAAGGAATTTCAAACAATGCTTCTGTGTAGTTTATATTTGAACATATTCTTTTTTCCACTATTACCCACTTGGCGCTACGAATGTCCAGTTGCATATTCTACAGACAGAGTGTTTCAAAACTGCTCAATCAAAAGTATGGTTTAACTCTGTTAGCTGAATGCTCAGATCCGAATGAAGTTTCACAGAATGCTTCTGTGTAGTTTATATTTGAATATATTCCTTTTTCCACTACTACTCTCTTAGCGCTCCAAATGTCCAGTTGCATTTTCTACAGAAAGAGTGTTCAGATCTGCTCAATCAAAAGTATGGTTTAACTCTGTTAGCTGAATGCACAGATCAGAAAGAAGTTTCACAGAATGATTCTGTGTAGTTTATATTTGGAGACATTCCTTTTTCCACTATTACCCTCTTAGCGCTCCGAATCTCCACCTGCATTTTCTACAGAAAGAGTGTTTCAGAACGGCTCAATCAAAACTAAAGTTCAACTCTTTTAGTTGAACAAACAGAACAGAAAGAAGTTTCACACAATTCTTCTGTGTAGTTTTTATTTGTAGACATTCTTTTTCCCAATATAGGCCTCTTAGCGCTCAGAATGTCCAATTGCAGTTTCTACAGAAAGAGTGTTTCAGAACGGCTCAATCAAAAGTAAGGTTCAACACTGTTAGTTGAATGCACAGAACAGAAAGAAGTTTCATACAATGCTTCTGTGTGGTTTATATTTGAACATATTCTTTTTTCCACTATTACCCACTTGGCGCTACGAATGTCCAGTTGCATTTTCTACAGACAGAGTGTTTCAAAACTGCTCAATCAAAAGTATGGTTTAACTCTGTTAGCTGAATGCTCAGATCCGAATGAAGTTTCACAGAATGCTTCTGTGTAGTTTATATTTGAATATATTCCTTTTTCCACTACTACTCTCTTAGCGCTCCAAATGTCCAGTTGCATTTTCTACAGAAGGAGTGTTCAGATCTGCTCAATCAAAAGTATGGTTTAACTCTGTTAGCTGAATGCACAGATCAGAAAGAAGTTTCACAGAATGATTCTGTGTAGTTTATATTTGGAGACATTCCTTTTTCCACTATTACCCTCTTAGCGCTCCGAATCTCCACCTGCATTTTCTACAGAAAGAGAGTTTCAGAACGGCTCAATCAAAACTAAAGTTCAACTCTTTTAGTTGAACAAACAGAACAGAAAGAAGTTTCACACAATTCTTCTGTGTAGTTTTTATTTGTAGACATTCTTTTTCCCAATATAGGCCTCTTAGCGCTCAGAATGTCCAATTGCAGTTTCTACAGAAAGAGTGTTTCAGAACGGCTCAATCAAAAGTAAGGTTCAACTCTGTTAGTTGAATGCACAGAACAGAAAGAAGTTTCATACAATGCTTCTGTGTGGTTTATATTTGAACATATTCTTTTTTCCACTATTACCCACTTAGCGCTACGAATGTCCAGTTGCATTTTCTACAGACAGAGTTTTTCAAAACTGCTCAATCAAAAGTATGGTTTAACTCTGTTAGCTGAATGCTCAGATCAGAAAGAAGTTTCACAGAATGCTTCTGTGTAGTTTATATTTGAATATATTCCGTTTTCCACTACTACGCTCTTAGCGCTCCAAATGTCCAGTTGCATTTTCTACAGAAAGAGTGTTCAGATCTGCTCAATCAAAAGTATGGTTTAACTCTGTTAGCTGAATGCACAGATCAGAAAGAAGTTTCACCGAATGATTCTGTGTAGTTTATATTTGAAGACATTCCTTTTTCCACTATTACCCTCTTAGCGCTCCGAATCTCCACTTGCATTTTCTACAAAAAGAGTGTTTCATAACTGCTCAATCAAAAATATGTTTTATCTCTGTTAACTGAATTTACAGATCAGAAATAAGTTTCACAGAATGCATCTGTGTAGTTTTTATTTGAAGATAATTTTTTCCCAATGTAGGCCTCTTAGCGCTTAGCATGTCCAATTGCAGTTTCTACAGAAAGAGTGTTTCAGAACGGCTCAATCAAAAGTAAGGTTCAACTCTGTTAGTTGAATGCGCAGAACAGAAAGAATTTTCACAGAATGCTACTGTGTAGTTTATATTTGAATATATTCCTTTTTCCACTATTACCCTCTTAGCGCTCCGAATGTCCACTTGCATTTTCTACAGAAAGAGTGTTCAGAACTGCGCAATCAAAAGTATGGTTTAACTCTGTTAGCTTAATGAACATATCAGAAATAAGTTTCACACAATGCTTCTGTGTAGTTTTTATTTGAAGATATTTTTTTTCCCAATAGAGGCCTCTTAGCGCTCAGAATGTCCAATTGCAGTTTCTACAGAAAGAGTGTTTCAGAAAGGCTCAATCAAAAGTAAGGTTCAACTCTGTTAGTTGAATGCACAGAACAGAAAGAAGTTTCATACAATGCTTCTGTGTAGTTTATATTTGAACATATTCTTTATTCCACCATTACCCACTTAGCGCTACGAATGTCCAGTTGCATTTTCTACAGACAGAGTGTTTCAAAACTGCTCAATCAAAAGTATGGTTTAACTCTGTTAGCTGAATGCTCAGATCAGAAAGAAGTTTCACAGAATGCTTCTGTGTAGTTTATATTTGAATATATTCCTTTTTCCACTACTACTCTCTTAGCGCTCCAAATATCCAGTTGCATTTTCTACAGAAAGAGTGTTCAGATCTGCTCAATCAAAAGTATGGTTTAACTCTGTTAGCTGAATGCACAGATCAGAAACAAGTTTCACAGAATGATTCTGTGTAGTTTATATTTGGAGACATTCCTTTTTAAACTATTACCCTCTTAGCGCTCCGAATCTCCACTTGCATTTTCTACAGAAAGAGTGTTTCAGAACGGCTCAATCAAAACTAAGGTTCAACTCTTTTAGTTGAACGAACAGAACAGAAAGAAGTTTCACACAATTCTTCTGTGTAGTTTTTATTTGTAGACATTCTTTTTCCCAATATAGGCCTCTTAGCGCTCAGAATGTCCAATTGCACTTTCTACAAAGAGTGTTTCAGAACGGCTCAATCAAAAGTAAGGTTCAACTCTGTTAGTTGAATGCACAGAACAGAAAGAAGTTTCATACAATGCTTCTGTGTAGTTTATATTTGAACATATTCTTTTTTCCACTATTACCCACTTAGCGCTACGAATGTCCAGTTGCATTTTCTACAGACAGAGTGTTTCAAAACTGCTCAATCAAAAGTATGGTTTAACTCTGTTAGCTGAATGCTCAGATCAGAAAGAAGTTTCACAGAATGCTTCTGTGTAGTTTATATATGAATATATTCCTTTTTCCACTAATACGCTCTTAGCGCTCCAAATGTCCAGTTGCATTTTCTACAGAAAGAGTGATCAGATCTGCTCAATCAAAAGTATGGTTTAACTCTGTTAGCTGAATGCACAGATCAGAAAGAAGTTTCACCGAATGATTCTGTGTAGTTTATATTTGAAGACATTCCTTTTTCCAATATTACCCTCTTAGCGCTCCGAATCTCCACTTGCATTTTCTACAAAAAGAGTGTTTCATAACTGCTCAATCAAAAATATGTTTTATCTCTGTTAACTGAATTTACAGATCAGAAATAAGTTTCACAGAATGCATCTGTGTAGTTTTTATTTGAAGATATTCTTTTTCCCAATGTAGGCCTCTTAGCGCTTAGCATGTCCAATTGCAGTTTCTACAGAAAGAGTGTTTCAGAACGGCTCAATCAAAAGTAAGGTTCAACTCTGTTAGTTGAATGCACAGAACAGAAAGAATTTTCACAGAATGCTACTGTGTAGTTTATATTTGAATATATTCCTTTTTCCACTATTACCCTCTTAGCGCTCCGAATGTCCACTTGCATTTTCTACAGAAAGAGTGTTCAGAACTGCGCAATCAAAAGTATGGTTTAACTCTGTTAGCTTAATGAACATATCAGAAATAAGTTTCACACAATGCTTCTGTGTAGTTTTTATTTGAAAATATTATTTTTCCCAATATAGGCCTCTTAGCGCTCAGAATGTCCAATTGCAGTTTCTATAGAAAGAGTGTTTCAGAACGGCTCAATCAAAAGTAAGGTTCAACTCTGTTAGTTGAATGCACAGAACAGAAAGAAATTTCATACAATGCTTCTGTGTGGTTTATATTTGAACATATTCTTTTTTCCACTATTACCCACTTAGCGCTACGAATGTCCAGTTGCATTTTCTACAGACAGAGTGTTTCAAAACTGCTCAATTAAAAGTATGGTTTAACTCTGTTAGCTGAATGCTCAGATCAGAAAGAAGTTTCACAGAATGCTTCTGTGTAGTTTATATTTGAATATATTCCGTTTTCCACTACTACGCTCTTAGCGCTCCAAATGTCCAGTTGCATTTTCTACAGAAAGAGTGTTCAGATCTGCTCAATCAAAAGTATGGTTTAACTCTGTTAGCTGAATGCACAGATCAGAAAGAAGTTTCACCGAATGATTCTGTGTAGTTTATATTTGAAGACATTCCTTTTTCCACTACTACCCTCTTAGCGCTCCGAATCTCCACTTGCATTTTCTACAAAAAGAGTGTTTCATAACTGCTCAATCAAAAATATGTTTTATCTCTGTTAACTGAATTTACAGATCAGAAATAAGTTTCACAGAATGCATCTGTGTAGTTTTTATTTGAAGATAATCTTTTTCCCAATGTAGGCCTCTTAGCGCTTAGCATGTCCAATTTCAGTTTCTACAGAAAGAGTGTTTCAGAACGGCTCAATCAAAAGTAAGGTTCAACTCTGTTAGTTGAATGCGCAGAACAGAAAGAATTTTCACAGAATGCTACTGTGTAGTTTATATTTGAATATATTCCTTTTTCCACAATTACCCTCTTAGCGCTCCGAATGTCCACTTGCATTTTCTACAGAAAGAGTGTTCAGAACTGCGCAATCAAAAGTATGGTTTAACTCTGTTAGCTTAATGAACATATCAGAAATAAGTTTCACACAATGCTTCTGTGTAGTTTTTATTTGAAGATATTATTTTTCCCAATAGAGGCCTCTTAGCGCTCAGAATGTCCAATTGCAGTTTCTACAGAAAGAGTGTTTCAGAAAGGCTCAATCAAAAGTAAGGTTCAACTCTGTTAGTTGAATGCACAGAACAGAAAGAAGTTTCATACAATGCTTCTGTGTAGTTTATATTTGAACATATTCTTTATTCCACTATTACCCACTTAGCGCTACGAATGTCCAGTTGCATTTTCTACAGACAGAGAGTTTCAAAACTGCTCAATCAAAAGTATGGTTTAATTCTGTTAGCTGAATGCTCAGATCAGAAAGAAGTTTCACAGAATGCTTCCGTGTAGTTTATATTTGAATATATTCCTTTTTCCACTACTACTCTCTTAGCGCTCCATATGTCCAGTTGCATTTTCTACAGAAAGAGTGTTCAGATCTGCTCAATAAAAAGTATGGTTTAACTCTGTTAGCTGAATGCACAGATCAGAAAGAAGTTTCACAGAATGATTCTGTGTAGTTTATATTTGGAGACATTCCTTTTTAAACTATTACCCTCTTAGCGCTCCGAATCTCCACTTGCATTTTCTACAGAAAGAGTGTTTCAGAACGGCTCAATCAAAACTAAGGTTCAACTCTTTTAGTTGAACAAACAGAACAGAAAGAAGTTTCACACAATTCTTCTGTGTAGTTTTTATTTGTAGACATTCTTTTTCCCAATATAGGCCTCTTAGCGCTCAGAATGTCCAATTGCAGTTTCTACAGAAAGAGTGTTTCAGAACGGCTCAATCAAAAGTAAGGTTCAACTCTGTTAGTTGAATGCACAGAACAGAAAGAAGTTTCATACAATGCTTCTGTGTGGTTTATATTTGAACATATTCTTTTTTCCACTATTACCCACTTAGCGCTACGAATGTCCAGTTGCATTTTCTACAGACAGAGTGTTTCAAAACTGCTCAATCAAAAGTATGGTTTAACTCTGTTAGCTGAATGCTCAGATCAGAAAGAAGTTTCACAGAATGCTTCTGTGTAGTTTATATTTGAATATATTCCGTTTTCCACTACTACGCTCTTAGCGCTCCAAATGTCCAGTTGCATTTTCTACAGAAAGAGTGTTCAGATCTGCTCAATCAAAAGTATGGTTTAACTCTGTTAGCTGAATGCACAGATCAGAAAGAAGTTTCACCGAATGATTCTGTGTAGTTTATATTTGAAGACATTCCTTTTTCCACTATTACCCTCTTAGCGCTCCGAATCTCCACTTGCATTTTCTACAAAAAGAGTGTTTCATAACTGCTCAATCAAAAATATGTTTTATCTCTGTTAACTGAATTTACAGATCAGAAATAAGTTTCACAGAATGCATCTGTGTAGTTTTTATTTGAAGATAATCTTTTTCCCAATGTAGGCCTCTTAGCGCTTAGCATGTCCAATTGCAGTTTCTACAGAAAGAGTGTTTCAGAACGGCTCAATCAAAAGTAAGGTTCAACTCTGTTAGTTGAATGCGCAGAACAGAAAGAATTTTCACAGAATGCTACTGTGTAGTTTATATTTGAATATATTCCTTTTTCCACTATTACCCTCTTAGCGCTCCGAATGTCCACTTGCATTTTCTACAGAAAGAGTGTTCAGAACTGCGCAATCAAAAGTATGGTTTAACTCTGTTAGCTTAATGAACATATCAGAAATAAGTTTCACACAATGCTTCTGTGTAGTTTTTATTTGAAGATATTTTTTTTCCCAATAGAGGCCTCTTAGCGCTCAGAATGTCCAATTGCAGTTTCTACAGAAAGAGTGTTTCAGAAAGGCTCAATCAAAAGTAAGGTTCAACTCTGTTAGTTGAATGCACAGAACAGAAAGAAGTTTCATACAATGCTTCTGTGTAGTTTATATTTGAACATATTCTTTATTCCACCATTACCCACTTAGCGCTACGAATGTCCAGTTGCATTTTCTACAGACAGAGTGTTTCAAAACTGCTCAATCAAAAGTATGGTTTAACTCTGTTAGCTGAATGCTCAGATCAGAAAGAAGTTTCACAGAATGCTTCTGTGTAGTTTATATTTGAATATATTCCTTTTTCCACTACTACTCTCTTAGCGCTCCAAATATCCAGTTGCATTTTCTACAGAAAGAGTGTTCAGATCTGCTCAATCAAAAGTATGGTTTAACTCTGTTAGCTGAATGCACAGATCAGAAAGAAGTTTCACAGAATGATTCTGTGTAGTTTATATTTTGAGACATTCCTTTTTCCACTATTACCCTCTTAGCGCTCCGAATCTCCACTTGCATTTTCTACAGAAAGTGTGTTTCAGAACGGCTCAATCAAAACAAAGGTTCAACTCTTTTAGTTGAACAAACAGAACAGAAAGAAGTTTCACACAATTCTGCTGTGTAGTTTTTATTTGTAGACATTCTTTTTCCCAATATAGGCCTCTTAGCGCTCAGAATGTCCAATTGCAGTTTCTACAGAAAGAGTGTTTCAGAACGGCTCAATCAAAAGTAAGGTTCAACTCTGTTAGTTGAATGCACAGAACAGAAAGGAGTTTCATACAATGCTTCTGTGTAGTTTATATTTGAACATATTCTTTTTTCCACTATTACCCACTTAGCGCTACGAATGTCCAGTTGCATTTTCTACAGACAGAGTGTTTCAAAACTGCTCAATCAAAAGTATGGTTTAATTCTGTTAGCTGAATGCTCAGATCAGAAAGAAGTTTCACAGAATGCTTCTGTGTAGTTTATATTTGAATATATTCCTTTTTCCACTACTACGCTGTTAGCGCTCCAAATGTCCAGTTGCATTTTCTACAGAAAGAGTGTTCAGATCTGCTCAATCAAAAGTATGGTTTAACTCTGTTAGCTGAATGCACAGATCAGAAAGAAGTTTCGCCGAATGATTCTGTATTTTATATTTGAAGACATTCCTTTTTCCACTATTACCCACTTAGCGCTCCGAATCTCCACTTGCATTTTCTACAAAAAGAGTGTTTCATAACTGCTCAATCAAAAATATGTTTTACCTCTGTTAACTGAATTACAGATCAGAAATAAGTTTCACAGAATGCATCTGTGTAGTTTTTATTTGAAGATATTTTTTTCCCAATGTAGGCCTCTTAGCGCTTAGCATGTCCAATTGCAGTTTCTACAGAAAGAGTGTTTCAGAACGGCTCAATCAAAAGTAAGGTTCAACTCTGTTAGTTGAATGCACAGAACAGAAAGAATTTTCACAGAATGCTAATGTGTAGTTTATATTTGAATATATTCCTTTTTCCACTATTACCCTCTTAGCGCTCCGAATGTCCACTTGCATTTTCTACAGAAAGAGTGTTCAGAACTGCGCAATCAAAGTATGGTTTAACTCTGTTAGCTTAATGAACATATCAGAAATAAGTTTCACACAGTGCTTCTGTGTAGTTTTTATTTGAAGATATTATTTTTCCCAATAGAGGCCTCTTAGCGCTCAGAATGTCCAATTGCAGTTTCTACAGAAAGAGTGTTTCAGAAAGGCTCAATCAAAAGTAAGGTTCAACTCTGTTAGTTGAAGGCACAGAACAGAAAGAAGTTTCATACAATGCTTCTGTGTAGTTTATATTTGAATATATTCCTTTCTCCACTACTACGCTCTTAGCGCTCCAAATGTCCAGTTGCATTTTCTACAGAAACAGTGTTCAGATCTGCTCAATCAAAAGTATGGTTTAACTCTGTTAGCTGAATGCACAGATCAGAAAGAAGTTTCACCGAATGATTCTGTGTAGTTTATATTTGAAGACATTCCTTTTTCCACTATTACCCACTTAGCGCTCCGAATGTCCAGTTGCATTTTCTACAGAAAGAGTGTTCAGATCTGCTCAATCAAAAGTATGGTTTAACTCTGTTAGATGAATGCACAGATCAGAAAGAAGTTTCACCGAATGATTCTGTGTAGTTTATATTTGAAGACATTCCTTTTTCCACTATTACCCTCTTAGCGCTCCGAATCTCCACTTGCATTTTCTACAAAAAGAGTGTTTCATAACTGCTCAATCAAAAATATGTTTTATCTCTGTTAACTGAATTTAGAGATCAGAAATAAGTTTCACAGAATGCATCTGTGTAGTTTTTATTTGAAGATATTCTTTTTCCCAATGTAGGCCTCTTAGCGCTTAGCATGTCCAATTGCAGTTTCTACAGAAAGAGTGTTTCAGAACGGCTCAATCAAAAGTAAGGTTCAACTCTGTTAGTTGAATGCACAGAACAGAAAGAATTTTCATAGAATGCTACTGTGTAGTTTATATTTGAATATATTCCTTTCTCCACTATTACCATCTTAGCGCTCCGAATGTCCACTTGAATTTTCTACAGAAGCAGTGTTCTGAACTGTGCAATCAAAAGTATGGTTTAACTCTGTTAGCTTAATGAACATGTCAGAAATAAGTTTCACACAATGCTTCTGTGTAGTTTTTATTTGAAGATATTATTTTTCCCAATATAGGCCTCTTAGCGCTCAGAATGTCCAATTGCAATTTCTACAGAAAGAGTGTTTCAGAAAGGCTCAATCAAATGTAAGGTTCAACTCTGTTAGTTGAATGCACAGAACAGAAAGAAATTTCATACAATGCCTCTGTGTAGTTTATATTTGAACATATTCTTTTTTCCACTATTACCCACTTGGCGCTACGAATGTCCAGTTGCATTTTCTACAGACAGACTGTTTCAAAACTGCTCAATCAAAAGTATGGTTTAACTCTGTTAGCTGAATGCTCAGATCAGAAAGAAGTTTCACAGAATGCTTCTGTGTAGTTTATATTTGAATATATTCCTTTTTCAACTACTACTCTCTTAGCGCTCCAAATGTCCAGTTGCATTTTCTACAGAAAGAGTGTTCAGATCTGCTCAATCAAAAGTATGGTTTAACTCTGTTAGCTGAATGCACAGATCAGAAAGAAGTTTCACCGAATGATTCTGTGTAGTTTATATTTGAAGACATTCCTTTTTCCACTATTACCCCCTTAGCGCTCCGAATCTCCACTTGCATTTTCTACAAAAAGAGTGTTTCATAACTGCTCAATCAAAAATATGTTTTATCTCTGTTAACTGAATTTACAGATCTGAAATAAGTTTCACAGAATGCATCTGTGTAGTTTTTATTTGAAGATATTCTTTTTCAAAATGTAGGCCTCTTAGCGCTTAGCATGTCCAATTGCAGTTTCTACAGAAAGAGTGTTTCAGAACGGCTCAATCAAAAGTAAGGTTCAACTCTGTTAGTTGAATGCACAGAACAGAAAGAATTTTCACAGAATGCTACTGTGTAGTTTATATTTGAATATATTCCTTTTTCCACTATTACCTTCTTAGCGCTCCGAATGTCCACTTGCATTATCTACAGAAAGAGTGTTCAGAACTGCGCAATCAAAAGTATGGTTTAACTCTGTTAGCTTAATGAACATATCAGAAATAAGTTTCACACAATGCTTCTGTGTAGTTTTTATTTGAAGATATTATTTTTCCCAATATAGGCCTCTTAGCGCTCAGAATGTCCAATTGCAGTTTCTACAGAAAGAGTGTTTCAGAAAGGCTCAATCAAAAGTAAGGTTCAACTCTGTTAGTTGAATGCACAGAACAGAAAGAAGTTTCATACAATGCTTCTGTGTAGTTTATATTTGAACATATTCTTTTTTCCACTATTACCCACTTAGCGCTACGAATGTCCAGTTGCATTTTCTACAGACAGAGTGTTTCAAAACTGCTCAATCAAAAGTATGGTTTAACTCTGTTAGCTGAATGCTCAGATCAGAAAGAAGTTTCACAGAATGCTTCTGTGTAGTTTATATTTGAATATATTCCTTTTTCCACTACTACTCTCTTAGCGCTCCAAATGTCCAGTTGCATTTTCTACAGAAAGAGAGTTCAGATCTGCTCAATCAAAAGTATGATTTAACTCTGTTAGCTGAATGCACAGATCAGAAAGAAGTTTCACCGAATGATTCTGTGTAGTTTATATTTGGAGACATTCCTTTTTCCACTATTACCCTCTTAGCGCTCCAAATCTCCACTTGCATTTTCTACAGAAAGAGTGTTTCAGAACGGCTCAATCAAAACTAAGTTTCAACGCTTTTAGTTGAACAAACAGAACAGAAAGAAGTTTCACACAATTCTTCTGTGTAGTTTTTATTTGTAGACATTCTTTTTCCCAATATAGGCCTCTTAGCGCTCAGAATGTCCAATTGCAGTTATTACAGAAAGAGTGTTTCAGAACGGCTCAATCAAAAATAAGGTTCAACTCTGTTAGTTGAATGCACAGAACAGAAAGAAGTTTCATACAATGCTTCTGTGTAGTTTATATTTGAACATATTCTTTTTTCCACTATTACCAACTTAGCGCTACGAATGTCCAGTTGCATTTTCTACAGACAGAGTGTTTCAAAACTGCTCAATCAAAAGTATGGTTTAGCTCTGTTAGCTGAATGCTCAGATCAGAAAAAAGTTTCACAGAATGCTTCTGTGTAGTTTATATTTGAATATATTCCTTTTTCCACTACTACGCTCTTAGCGCTCCAAATGTCCAGTTGCATTTTCTACAGAAAGAGTGTTCAGATCTGCTCAATCAAAAGTATGGTTTAACTCTGTTAGCTGAATGCACAGATCAGAAAGAAGTCTCACCGAATGATTCTGTGTAGTTTATATTTGAAGACATTCCTTTTTCCACTATTACCCTCTTAGCGCTCCGAATCCCTACTTGCATTTTCTACAAAAAGAGTGTTTCATAACTGCTCAATCAAAAATATGTTTTATCTCTGTTAACTGAATTACAGATCAGAAATAAGTTTCACAGAATGCATCTGTATAGTTTTTATTTGAAGATATTTTTTTCCCAATGTAGGCCTCTTAGCGCTTAGCATGTCCAATTGCAGTTTCTACAGAAAGAGTGTTTCAGAACGGCTCAATCAAAAGTAAGGTTCAACTCTGTTAGTTGAATGCACAGAACAGAAAGAATTTTCACAGAATGCTACTGTGTAGTTTATATTTGAATATATTCCTTTTTCCACTATTACCCTCTTAGCGCTCCGAATGTCCACTTGCATTTTCTACAGAAAGAGTGTTCAGAACTGCGCAATCGAAAGTATGGTTTAACTCTGTTAGCTTAATGAACATATCAGAAATAAGTTTCACACAATGCTTCTGTGTAGTTTTTATTTGAAGATATTATTTTTCCCAATAGAGGCCTCTTAGCGCTCAGAATGTCCAATTGCAGTTTCTACAGAAAGAGTGTTTCAGAAAGGCTCAATCAAAAGTAAGGTTCAACTCTGTTAGTTGAATGCACAGAACAGAAAGAAGTTTCATACAATGCTTCTGTGTAGTTTATATTTGAATATATTCCTTTTTCCACTACTACGCTCTTAGCGCTCCAAATGTCCAGTTGCATTTTCTACAGAAAGAATGTTCAGATCTGCTCAATCAAAAGTATGGTTTAAGTCTGTTAGCTGAATGCACAGATCAGAAAGAAGTTTCACCGAATGGTTCTGTGTAGTTTATATTTGAAGACATTCCTTTTTCCACTATTACCCTCTTAGCGCTCCGAATCTCCACTTGCATTTTCTACAAAAAGAGTGTTTCATAACTGCGCAATCAAAAATATGTTTTATCTCTGTTAACTGAATTTAGAGATCAGAAATAAGTTTCACAGAATGCATCTGTGTAGTTTTTATTTGAAGATATTCTTTTTCCCAATGTAGGCCTCTTAGCGCTTAGCATGTCCAATTGCAGTTTCTACAGAAAGAGTGTTTCAGAACGGCTCAATCAAAAGTAAGGTTCAACTCTGTTAGTTGAATGCACAGAACAGAAAGAATTTTCACAGAATGCTACTGTGTAGTTTATATTTGAATATATTCCTTTTTCCACTATTACCCTCTTAGCGCTCCGAATGTCCACTTGCATTTTCTACAGAAAGAGTGTTCAGAATTGCGCAATCAAAACTATGGTTTAACTCTGTTAGCTTAATGAACATATCAGAAATAAGTTTCACACAATGCTTCTGTGTAGTTTTTATTTGAAGATATTATTTTTCCCAAAAGGGGCCTCTTAGCGCTCAGAATGTCCAATTGCAGTTTCTACAGAAAGAGTGTTTCAGAAAGGCTCAATCAAAAGTAAGGTTCAACTCTGTTAGTTGAATGCACAGAACAGAAAGAAGTTTCATACAATGCTTCTGTGTAGTTTATATTTGAACATATTCTTTATTCCACTATTACCCACTTAGCGCTACGAATGTCCAGTTTCATTTTCTACAGACAGAGTGTTTCAAAACTGCTCAATCAAAAGTATGGTTTAACTCTGTTAGCTGAATGCTCAGATCAGAAAGAAGTTTCACAGAATGCTGCTGTGTAGTTTATATTTGAATATATTCCTTTTTCCACTACTACTCTCTTAGCGCTCCAAATGTCCAGTTGCATTTTCTACAGAAAGAGTGTTCAGATCTGCTCAATCAAAAGTACGGTTTAACTCTGTTAGCTGAATGCACAGATCAGAAAGAAGTTTCACAGAATGATTCTGTGTAGTTTATATTTGGAGACATTCCTTTTTCCACTATTACCCTCTTAGCGCTCCGAATCTCCACTTGCATTTTCTACTGAAAGAGTGTTTCAGAACGGCTCAATCAAAACTAAGGTTCAACTCTTTTAGTTGAACAAACAGAACAGAAAGAAGTTTCACACAATTCTTCTGTGTGGTTTTTATTTGTAGACATTCTTTTTCCCAATATAGGCCTCTTAGCGCTCAGAATGTCCAATTGCAGTTTCTACAGAAAGAGTGTTTCAGAACGGCTCAATCAAAAGTAAGGTTCAACTCTGTTAGTTGAATGCACAGAACAGAAAGAAGTTTCATACAATGCTTCTGTGTAGTTTATATTTGAACATATTCTTTTTTCCACTATTACCCACTTAGCGCTACGAATGTCCAGTTGCATTTTCTACAGACAGAGTGTTTCAAAACTGCTCAATCAAAAGTATGGTTTAACTCTGTTAGCTGAATGCTCAGATCAGAAAGAAGTTTCACAGAATGCTTCTGTGCAGTTTATATTTGAATATATTCCTTTTTCCACTACTACGCTCTTAGCGCTCCAAATGTCCAGTTGCATTTTCTACAGAAAGAGTGATCAGATCTGCTCAATCAAAAGTATGGTTTAACTCTGTTAGCTGAATGCACAGATCAGAAAGAAGTTTCACCGAATGATTCTGTGTAGTTTATATTTGAAGACATTCCTTTTTCCAATATTACCCTCTTAGCGCTCCGAATCTCCACTTGCATTTTCTACAAAAAGAGTGTTTCATAACTGCTCAATGAAAAATATGTTTTATCTCTGTTAACTGAATTTACAGATCAGAAATAAGTTGCACAGAATGCATCTGTGTAGTTTTTATTTGAAGATATTCTTTTTCCCAATGTAGGCCTCTTAGCGCTTAGGATGTCCAATTGCAGTTTCTACAGAAAGAGTGTTTCAGAACGGCTCAATCAAAAGTAAGGTTCAACTCTGTTAGTTGAATGCACAGAAAAGGAAGAATTTTCACAGAATGCTACTGTGTAGTTTATATTTGAATATATTCCTTTTTCCACTATTACCCTCTTAGCGCTCCGAATGTCCACTTGCATTTTCTACAGAAAGAGTGTTCAGAACTGCGCAATCAAAACTAAGGTTCAACTCTTTTAGTTGAACAAACAGAACAGAAAGAAGTTTCACACAATGCTTCTGTGTAGTTTTTATTTGTCGACATTCTTTTTCCCAATAGAGGCCTCTTAGCGCTCAGAATGACCAATTGCAGTTTCTACAGAAAGAGTGTTTCAGAAAGGCTCAATCAAAAGTAAGGTTCAACTCTGTTAGTTGAATGCACAGAACAGAAAGTATTTTCATACAATGCTTCTGTGTAGTTTATATTTGAACATATTCTTTTTTCCACTATTACCCACTTAGCGCTACGAATGTCCAGTTGCATTTTCTACAGACAGAGTGTTTCAAAACTGCTCAATCAAAAGTATGGTTTAACTCTGTTAGCTGAATGCTCAGATCAGAAAGAAGTTTCACAGAATGCTTCTGTGTAGTTTATATTTGAATATATTCCTTTTTCCACTACTACCCTCTTAGCGCTCCAAATGTCCAGTTGCATTTTCTACAGAAAGAGTGTTCAGATCTGCTCAATCAAAAGTATGTTTTAACTCTGTTAGCTGAATGCACAGATCAGAAATAAGTTTCACAGAATGATTCTGTGTAGTTTATATTTGGAGACATTCCTTTTTCCACTATTACCCTCTTAGCGCTCCGAAACTCCACTTGCATTTTCTACAGAAAGAGTGTTTCAGAACGACTCAATCAAAACTATGGTTCAACTCTTTTAGTGGAACAAACAGAACAGAAAGAAGTTTCACACAATTCTTCTGTGTAGTTTTTATTTGTAGACATTCTTTTTCCCAATATAGGCCTCTTAGCGCTCAGAATGTCCAATTGCAGTTTCTACAGAAAGAGTGTTTCAGAACGGCTCAATCAAAAGTAAGGTTCAACTCTGTTAGTTGAATGCACAGAACAGAAAGAAGTTTCATACAATGCTTCTGTGTAGTTTATATTTGAACATATTATTTTTCCACTATTACCAACTTAGCGCTACGAATGTCCAGTTGCATTTTCTACAGACAGAGTGTTTCAAAACTGCTCAATCAAAAGTATGGTTTAACTCTGTTAGCTGAATGCTCAGATCAGAAAGTAGTTTCACAGAATGCTTCTGTGTAGTTTATATTTGAATATATTCCTTTTTCCACTAATACGCTCTTAGCGCTCCAAATGTCCAGTTGCATTTTCAACAGAAAGAGTGTTCAGATCTGCTCAATCAAAAGTATGGTTTAACTCTGTTAGCTGAATGCACAGTTCAGAAAGAAGTTTCACCGAATGATTCTGTGTAGTTTATATTTGAAGACATTCCATTTTCCACTATTACCCTCTTAGCGCTCCGAATCTCCACTTGCATTTTCTACAAAAAGAGTGTTTCATAACTGCTCAATGAAAAATATGTTTTATCTCTGTTAACTGAATTTACAGATCAGAAATAAGTTGCACAGAATGCATCTGTGTAGTTTTTATTTGAAGATATTCTTTTTCCCAATGTAGGCCTCTTAGCGCTTAGCATGTCCAATTGCAGTTTCTACAGAAAGAGTGTTTCAGAACGGCTCAATCAAAAGTAAGGTTCAACTCTGTTAGTTGAATGCACAGAACAGAAAGAATTTTCACAGAATGCTACTGTGTAGTTTATATTTGAATATACCCCTTTTTCCACTATTACCCTCTTAGCGCTCCGAATGTCCACTTGCATTTTCTACAGAAAGAGTGTTCAGAACTGCGCAATCAAAAGTATGGTTTAACTCTGTTAGCTTAATGAACATATCAGAAATAAGTTTCACACAATGCTTCTGTGTAGTTTTTATTTGAAGATATTATTTTTCCCAATATAGGCCTCTTAGCGCTCAGAATGTCCAATTGCAGTTTCTACAGAAAGAGTGTTTCAGAAAGGCTCAATCAAAAGTAAGGTTCAACTCTGTTAGTTGAATGCACAGAACAGAAAGAAGTTTCATACAATGCTTCTGTGTAGTTTATATTTGAACATATTCTTTTTTCCACTATTACCCACTTAGCGCTACGAATGTCCAGTTGCATTTTCTACAGACAGAGTGTTTCAAAACTGCTCAATCAAAAGTATGGTTTAACTCTGTTAGCTGAATGCTCAGATCAGAAAGAAGTTTCACAGAATGCTTCTGTGTAGTTTATATTGGAATATATTCCTTTTTCCACTACTACTCTCTTAGCGCTCCAAATGTCCAGTTGCATTTTCTACAGAAAGAGTGTTCAGATCTGCTCAATAAAAAGTATGGTTTAACTCTGTTAGCTGAATGCACAGATCAGAAAGAAGTTTCACAGAATGATTCTGTGTAGTTTATATTTGGAGACATTCCTTTTTCCACTAATACCCTCTTAGCGCTCCGAATCTCCACTTGCATTTTCTACAGAAAGAGTGTTTCAGAACGGCTCAATCAAAACTAAGGTTCAACTCTTTTAGTTGAACAAACAGAACAGAAAGAAGTTTCACACAATTCTTCTGTGTAGTTTTTATTTGTAGACATTCTTTTTCCCAATATAGGCCTCTTAACGCTCAGAATGTCCAATTGCAGTTTCTTCAGAAAGAGTGTTTCAGAACGGCTCAATCAAAAGTAAGGTTCACCTCTGTTAGTTGAATGCACAGAACAGAAAGTAGTTTCATACAATGCTTCTGTGTAGTTTATATTTGAACATATTCTTTTTTCCACTATTACCCACTTAGCGCTACGAATGTCCAGTTGCATTTTCTACAGACAGAGTGTTTCAAAACTGCTCAAACAAAAGTATGGTTTAACTCTGTTAGCTGTATGCTCAGATCAGAAAGAAGTTTCACAGAATGCTTCTGTGTAGTTTATATTTGAATATATTCCTTTTTCCACTACTACGCTCTTAGCGCTCCAAATGTCCAGTTGCATTTTCAACAGAAAGAGTGTTCAGATCTGCTCAATCAAAAGTATGGTTTAACTCTGTTAGCTGAATGCACAGATCAGAAAGAAGTTTCACCGAATGATTCTGTGTAGTTTATATTTGAAGACATTCCTTTTTCCACTATTACCCCCTTAGCGCTCCGAATCTCCACTTGCATTTTCCACAAAAAGAGTGTTTCATAACTGCTCAATCAAAAATATGTTTTATCTCTGTTAACTGAAATTACAGATCAGAAATAAGTTTCACAGAATGCATCTGTGTAGTTTTTATTTGAAGATAATCTTTTTCCCAATGTAGGCCTCTTAGCGCTTAGCATGTCCAATTGCAGATTCTACAGAAAGAGTGTTTCAGAACGGCTCAATCAAAAGTAAGGTTCAACGCTGTTAGTTGAATGCACAGAACAGAAAGAATTTTCACAGAATGCTACTGTGTAGTTTATATTATATATATTCCTTTTTCCACTATTACCCTCTTAGCGCTCCGAATGTCCACTTGCATTTTCTACAGAAAGAGTGTTCAGAACTGCGCAATCAAAAGTATGGTTTAACTCTGTTAGCTTAATGAACATATCAGAAATACGTTTCACACAATGCTTCTGTGTAGTTTTTATTTGAAGATATTATTTTTCCCAATATAGGCCTCTTAGCGCTCAGAATGTCCAATTGCAGTTTCTACAGAAAGAGTGTTTCAGAAAGGCTCAATCAAAAGTAAGGTTCAACTCTGTTAGTTGAATGCACAGAACAGAAAGAAGTTTCATACAATGCTTCTGTGTAGTTTATATTTGAACATATTCTTTTTTCCACTATTACCCACTTAGCGCTACGAATGTCCAGTTGCATTTTCTACAGACAGAGTGTTTCAAAACTGCTCAATCAAAAGTATGGTTTAACTCTGTTAGCTGAATGCTCAGATCAGAAAGAAGTTTCACAGAATGCTTCTGTGTAGTTTATATTTGAATATATTCCTTTTTCCACTACTAATCTCTTAGCGCTCCAAATGTCCAGTTGCATTTTCTACAGAAAGAGTGTTCAGATCTGCTCAATCAAAAGTATGGTTTAACTCTGTTAGCTGAATGCACAGATCAGAAAGAAGTTTCACAGAATGATTCTGTGTAGTTTATATTTGGAGACATTCCTTTTTCCACTATTACCCTCTTAGCGCTCCGAATATCCACTTGCATTTTCTACAGAAAGAGTGTTTCAGAACGGCTCAATCAAAACTAAGGTTCAACTCTTTTAGTTGAACAAACAGAACAGAAAGAAGTTTCACACAATTCTTCTGTGTAGTTTTTATTTGTAGACATTCTTTTTCCCAATATAGGCCTCTTAGCGCTCAGAATGTCCAATTGCAGTTTCTACAGAAAGAGTGTTTCAGAACGGCTCAATCAAAAGTATGGTTCAACTCTGTTAGTTGAATGCACAGAACAGAAAGAAGTTTCATACAATGCTTCTGTGTAGTTTATATTTGAACATATTTTTTTTCCACTATTACCCACTTAGCGCTACGAATGTCAAGTTGCATTTTCTACAGACAGAGTGTTTCAAAACTGCTCAATCAAAAGTATGGTTTAACTCTGTTAGCTGAATGCTCAGATCAGAAAGAAGTTTCACAGAATGCTTCTGTGTAGTTTATATATGAATATATTCCTTTTTCCACTACTACGCTCTTAGCGCTCCAAATGTCCAGTTGCATTTTCTACAGAAAGAGTGATCAGATCTGCTCAATCAAAAGTATGGTTTAACTCTGTTAGCTGAATGCACAGAACAGAAAGAAGTTTCACCGAATGATTCTGTGTAGTTTATATTTGAAGACATTCCTTTTTCCAATATTACCCTCCTAGCGCTCCGAATCTCCACTTGCATTTTCTACAAAAAGAGAGTTTCATAACTGCTCAATGAAAAATATGTTTTATCTCTGTTAACTGAATTTACAGATCAGAAACAAGTTGCGCAGAATGCATCTGTGTAGTTTTTATTTGAAGATATTCTTTTTCCCAATGTTGGCCTCTTAGCGCTTAGCATGTCCAATTGCAGTTTCTTCAGAAAGAGTGTTTCAGAACGGCTCAATCAACAGTAAGGTTCAACTCTGTTAGTTGAATGCACAGAACAGAAAGTATTTTCACAGAATGCTACTGTGTAGTTTATATTTGAATATATCCCTTTTTCCACTATTACCCTCTTAGCGCTCCGAATGTCCACTTGCATTTTCTACAGAAAGAGTGTTCAGAACTGCGCAATCAAAAGTATGTTTTAACTCTGTTAGCTTAATGAACATATCAGAAATAAGTTTCACACAATGCTTCTGTGTAGTTTTTATTTGAAGATATTATTTTTCCCAATATACGCCTCTTAGCGCTCAGAATGTCCAATTGCAGATTCTACAGAAAGAGTGTTTCAGAAAGGCTCAATAAAAAGTAAGGTTCAACTCTGTTAGTTGAATGCACAGAACAGAAAGGAGTTTCATACAATGCTTCTGTGTAGTTTATATTTGAACATATTCTTTTTTCCACTATTACCCACTTAGCGCTACGAATGTCCAGTTGCATTTTCTACAGACAGAGTGTTTCAAAACTGCTCCATCAAAAGTATGGTTTAACTCTGTTGGCTGAATGCTCAGATCAGAAAGAAGTTTCACAGAATGCTTCTGTGTAGTTTATATTTGAATATATTCCTTTTTCCACTACTACTCTCTTAGCGCTCCAAATGTCCAGTTGCATTTTCTACAGAAAGAGTGTTCAGATCTGCTCAATCAAAAGTATCGTTTAACTCTGTTAGCTGAATGCACAGATCAGAAAGAAGTTTCACAGAATGATTCTGTGTAGTTTATATTTGGAGACATTCCTTTTTCCACTATTACCCTCTTAGCGCTCCGAATCTCCACTTGCATTTTCTACATAAAGAGTGTTTCAGAACGGCTCAATCAAAACTAAGGTTCAACTCTTTTAGTTGAACAAACAGAACAGAAAGAAGTTTCACACAATTCTTCTGTGTAGTTTTTATTTGTAGACATTCTTTTTCCCAATATAGGCCTCTTAGCTCTCAGCATGTCCAATTGCAGTTTCTACAGAAAGAGTGTTTCAGAACGGCTCAATCAAAAGTAAGGTTCAACTCTGTTAGTTGAATGCACAGAACAGAAATAAGTTTCATACAATGCTTCTGTGTAGTTTATATTTGAACATATTCTTTTTTCCACTATTACCCACTTAGCGCTACGAATGTCCAGTTGCATTTTCTACAGACAGAGTGTTTCAAAACTGCTCAATCAAAAGTATGGTTTAACTCTGTTAGCTCAATGCTCAGATCAGAAAGAAGTTTCACACAATGCTTCTGTGTAGTATATATTTGAATATATTCCTTTTTCCACTACTACGCTCTTAGTGCTCCAAATGTCCAGTTGCATTTTCTACAGAAAGAGTGTTCAGATCTGCTCAATCAAAAGTATGGTTTAACTCTGTTAGCTGAATGCACAGATCAGAAAGAAGTTTCACCGAATGATTCTGTGTAGTTTATATTTGAAGACATTCCTTTTTCCACTATTACCCTCTTAGCGCTCCGAATCTCCACTTGCATTATCTACAAAAAGAGTGTTTCATAACTGCTCAATCAAAAATATGTTTTATCTCTGTTAACTGAATTTACAGATCAGAAATAAGTTTCACAGAATGCATCTGTGTAGTTTTTATTTGAAGATATTCTTTTTCCCAATGTAGGCCTCTTAGCGCTTAGCATGTCCAATTGCAGTTTCTACAGAAAGAGTGTTTCAGAACGGCTCAATCAAAAGTAAGGTTCAACTCTGTTAGTTGAATGCACAGAACAGAAAGAATTTTCACAGAATGCTACTGTGTAGTTTATATTTGAATATATTCCTTTTTCCACTATTACCCTCTTAGCGCTCCGAATGTCCACTTGCATTTTCTACAGAAAGAGTGTTCAGAACTGCGCAATCAAAAGTATGGTTTAACTCTGTTAGCTTAATGAACATATCAGAAATAAGTTTCAAACAATGCTTCTGTGTAGTTTTTATTTGAAGATATTATTTTTCCCAATAGAGGCCTCTTAGCGCTCAGAATGTCCAATTGCAGTTTCTACAGAAAGAGTGTTTCAGAAAGGCTCAATCAAAAGTAAGGTTCAATTCTGTTAGTTGAATGCACAGAACAGAAAGAAGTTTCATACAATGCTTCTGTGTAGTTTATATTTGAACATATTCTTTTTTCCACTATTACCCCCTTAGCGCTACGAATGTCCAGTTGCATATTCTACAGACAGAGTGTTTCCAAACTGCTCAATCAAAAATATGGTTTAACTCTGTTAGCTGAATGCTCAGATCAGAAAGAAGTTTCACAGAATGCTTCTGTGTAGTTTATATTTGAATATATTCCTTTTTCCACTACTACTCTCTTAGCGCTCCAAATGTCCAGTTGCATTTTCTACAGAAAGAGTGTTCAGATCTGCTCAATCAAAAGTATGGTTTACCTCTGTTAGCTGAATGCACAGATCAGAAAGAAGTTTCACAGAATGATTCTGTGTAGTTTATATTTGGAGACATTCCTTTTTCCACTATTACCCTCTTAGCGCTCCGAATCTCCACTTGCATTTTCTACAGAAAGAGTGTTTCAGAACGGCTCAATCAAAACTAAGGTTCAACTCTTTTAGTTGAACAAACAGAACAGAAAGAAGTTTCACACAATTCTTCTGTGTAGTTTTTTTTTGTAGACATTCTTTTTCCCAATAGAGGCCTCTTAGCTCTCAGAATGTCCAATTGCAATTTCTACAGAAAGAGTGTTTCAGAACGGCTCAATCAAAAGTAAGGTTCAACTCTGTTAGTTGAATGCACAGAACAGAAAGAGGTTTCATACAATGCTTCTGTGTAGTTTATATTTGAACATATTCTTTTTTCCACTATTACCCACTTAGCGCTACGAATGTCCAGTTGCATTTTCTACAGACAGAGTGTTTCAAAACTGCTCAATCAAAAGTATGGTTTAACTCTGTTAGCTGAATGCTCAGATCAGAAAGAAGTTTCACAGAATGCTTCTGTGTAGTTTATATTTGAATATATTCCTTTTTCCACTACTACGCTCTTAGCGCTCCAAATGTCCAGTTGCATTTTCTACAGAAAGAGTGTTCAGATCTGCTCAATCAAAAGTATGGTTTAACTCTGTTAGCTGAATGCACAGATCAGAAAGAAGTTTCACCGAATGATTCTGTGTAGTTTATGTTTGAAGACATTCCTTTTTCCAATATTACCCTCTTAGCGCTCCGAATCTCCACTTGAATTTTCTACAAAAAGAGTGTTTCATAACTGCTCAATGAAAAATATGTTTTATCTCTGTTAACTGAATTTACAGATCAGAAATAAGTTGCACAGAATGCATCTGTGTAGTTTTTATTTGAAGATATTCTTTTTCCCAATGTAGGCCTCTTAGCGCTTAGCATGTCCAATTGCAGTTTCTACAGAAAGAGTGTTTCAGAACGGCTCAATAAAAAGTAAGGTTCAACTCTGTTAGTTGAATGCACAGAACAGAAAGAATTTTCACAGAATGCTACTGTGTAGTTTATATTTGAATATATCCCTTTTTCCACTATTACCCTCTTAGCGCTCCGAATGTCCACTTGAATTTTCTACAGAAAGAGTGTTCAGAACTGCGCAATCAAAAGTATGGTTTAACTCTGTTAGCTTAATGAACATATCAGAAATAAGTTTCACACAATGCTTCTGTGTAGTTTTTATTTGAAGATATTATTTTTCCCAATATAGGCCTCTTAGCGCTCAGAATGTCCAATTGCAGATTCTACAGAAAGAGTGTTTCAGAAAGGCTCAATCAAAAGTAAGGTTCAACTCTGTTAGTTGAATGCACAGAACAGAAAGAAGTTTCATACAATGCTTCTGTGTAGTTTATATTTGAACATATTCTTTTTTCCACTATTACCCACTTAGCGCTCCGAATGTCCAGTTTCATTTTCTACAGACAGAGTGTTTCAAATCTGCTCAATCAAAGTATGGTTTAACTCTGTTAGCTGAATGCTCAGATCAGAAAGAAGTTTCACAGAATGCTTCTGTGTAGTTTATATTTGAATATATCCCTTTTTCCACTATTACCCTCTTAGCGCTCCGAATCTCCACTTGCATTTTCTACAGAAAGAGTGTTTCAGAACGGCTCAATCAAAACTAAGGTTCAACTCTTTTAGTTGAACAAACAGAACAGAAAGAAGTTTCACACAATTCTTCTGTGTAGTTTTTTTTTGTAGACATTCTTTTTCCCAATATAGGCCTCTTAGCGCTCAGAATGTCCAATTGCAGTTTCTACAGAAAGAGTGTTTCAGAACGGCTCAATCAAAATTAAGGTTCAACTCTGTTAGTTGAATGCACAGAACAGAAAGAGGTTTGATACAATGTTTCTGTGTAGTTTATATTTGAACATATTCTTTTTTCCACTATTACCCACTTAGCGCTACGAATGTCCAGTTGCATTTTCTACAGACAGAGTGTTTCAAAACTGCTCAATCAAAAGTATGGTTTAACTCTGTTAGCTGAATGCTCAGATCAGAAAGAAGTTTCACAGAATGCTTCTGTGTAGTTTATATTTGTATATATTACTTTTTCCACTACTACGCTCTTAGCGCTCCAAATGTCCAGTTGCATTTTCTACAGAAAGAGTGTTCAGATCTGCTCAATCCAAAGTATGGTTTAACTCTGTTAGCTGAATGCACAGATCAGAAAGAAGTTTCACCGAATGATTCTGTGTAGTTTATGTTTGAAGACATTCTTTTTTCCACTATTACCCTCTTAGCGCTCCGAATCTCCACTTGCATTTTCTACAAAAAGAGTGTTTCATAACTGCTCAATGAAAAATATGTTTTATCTCTGTTAACTGAATTTACAGATCAGAAATAAGTTGCACAGAATTCATCTGTGTAGTTTTTATTTGAAGATATTCTTTTTCCCAATGTAGGCCTCTTAGCGCTTAGCATGTCCAATTGCAGTTTCTACAGAAAGAGTGTTTCAGAACGGCTCAATCAAAAGTAAGGTTCAACTCTGTTAGTTGAATGCACAGAACAGAAAGAATTTTCACAGAATGCTACTGTGTAGTTTATATTTGAATATATCCCTTTTTCCACTATTACCCTCTTAGCGCTCCGAATGTCCACTTGCATTTTCTACAGAAAGAGTGTTCAGAACTGCACAATCAAAAGTATGGTTTAACTCTGTTAGCTTAATGAACATATCAGAAATAAGTTTCACACAATGCTTCTGTGTAGTTTTTATTTGAAGATATTATTTTTCCCAATATAGGCCTCTTAGCGCTCAGAATGTCCAATTGCAGATTCTACAGAAAGAGTGTTTCAGAAAGGCTCAATCAAAAGTAAGGTTCAACTCTGTTAGTTGAATGCACAGAACAGAAAGAAGTTTCATACAATGCTTCTGTGTAGTTTATATTTGAACATATTCTTTTTTCCACTATTACCCACTTAGCGCTACGAATGTCCAGTTTCATTTTCTACAGACAGAGTGTTTCAAAACTGCTCAATCAAAAGTATGGTTTAACTCTGTTAGCTGAATGCTCAGATCAGAAAGAAGTTTCACAGAATGCTTCTGTGTAGTTTATATTTGAATATATTCCTTTTTCCACTACTACTCTCTTAGCGCTCCAAATGTCCAGTTGCATTTTCTACAGAAAGAGTGTTCAGATCTGCTCAATCAAAAGTATGGTTTAACTCTGTTAGCTGAATGCACAGATCAGAAAGAAGTTTCACAGAATGATTCTGTGTACTTTATATTTGGAGACATTCCTTTTTCCACTATTACCCTCTTAGCGCTCCGAATCTCCACTTGCATTTTCTACAGAAAGAGTGTTTCAGAACGGCTCAATCAAAACTAAGGTTCAACTCTTTTAGTTGAACAAACAGAACAGAAAGATGTTTCACACAATTCTTCTGTGTAGTTTTTTTTTGTAGACATTCTTTTTCCCAATAGAGGCCTCTTAGCTCTCAGAATGTCCAATTGCAATTTCTACAGAAAGAGTGTTTCAGAACGGCTCAATCAAAAGTAAGGTTCAACTCTGTTAGTTGAATGCACAGAACAGAAAGAGGTTTCATACAATGCTTCTGTGTAGTTTATATTTGAACATATTCTTTTTTCCACTATTACCCACTTAGCGCTACGAATGTCCAGTTGCATTTTCTACAGACAGAGTGTTTCAAAACTGCTCAATCAAAAGTATGGTTTAACTCTGTTAGCTGAATGCTCAGATCAGAAAGAAGTTTCACAGAATGCTTCTGTGTAGTTTATATTTGAATATATTACTTTTTCCACTACTACGCTCTTAGCGCTCCAAATGTCCAGTTGCATTTTCTACAGAAAGAGTGTTCAGATCTGCTCAATCCAAAGTATGGTTTAACTCTGTTAGCTGAATGCACAGATCAGAAAGAAGTTTCACCGAATGATTCTGTGTAGTTTATGTTTGAAGACATTCTTTTTTCCACTATTACCCACTTAGCGCTCCGAATCTCCACTTGCATTTTCTACAAAAAGAGTGTTTCATAACTGCTCAATGAAAAATATGTTTTATCTCTGTTAACTGAATTTACAGATCAGAAATAAGTTGCACAGAATTCATCTGTGTAGTTTTTATTTGAAGATATTCTTTTTCCCAATGTAGGCCTCTTAGCGCTTAGCATGTCCAATTGCAGTTTCTACAGAAAGAGTGTTTCAGAACGGCTCAATCAAAAGTAAGGTTCAACTCTGTTAGTTGAATGCACAGAACAGAAAGAATTTTCACAGAATGCTACTGTGTAGTTTATATTTGAATATATCCCTTTTTCCACTATTACCCTCTTAGCGCTCCGAATGTCCACTTGCATTTTCTACAGAAAGAGTGTTCAGAACTGCACAATCAAAAGTATGGTTTAACTCTGTTAGCTTAATGAACATATCAGAAATAAGTTTCACACAATGCTTCTGTGTAGTTTTTATTTGAAGATATTATTTTTCCCAATATAGGCCTCTTAGCGCTCAGAATGTCCAATTGCAGATTCTACAGAAAGAGTGTTTCAGAAAGGCTCAATCAAAAGTAAGGTTCAACTCTGTTAGTTGAATGCACAGAACAGAAAGAAGTTTCATACAATGCTTCTGTGTAGTTTATATTTGAACATATTCTTTTTTCCACTATTACCCACTTAGCGCTACGAATGTCCAGTTTCATTTTCTACAGACAGAGTGTTTCAAAACTGCTCAATCAAAAGTATGGTTTAACTCTGTTAGCTGAATGCTCAGATCAGAAAGAAGTTTCACAGAATGCTTCTGTGTAGTTTATATTTGAATATATTCCTTTTTCCACTACTACTCTCTTAGCGCTCCAAATGTCCAGTTGCATTTTCTACAGAAAGAGTGTTCAGATCTGCTCAATCAAAAGTATGGTTTAACTCTGTTAGCTGAATGCACAGATCAGAAAGAAGTTTCACAGAATGATTCTGTGTACTTTATATTTGGAGACATTCCTTTTTCCACTATTACCCTCTTAGCGCTCCGAATCTCCACTTGCATTTTCTACAGAAAGAGTGTTTCAGAACGGCTCAATCAAAACTAAGGTTCAACTCTTTTAGTTGAACAAACAGAACAGAAAGATGTTTCACACAATTCTTCTGTGTAGTTTTTTTTTGTAGACATTCTTTTTCCCAATAGAGGCCTCTTAGCTCTCAGAATGTCCAATTGCAATTTCTACAGAAAGAGTGTTTCAGAACGGCTCAATCAAAAGTAAGGTTCAACTCTGTTAGTTGAATGCACAGAACAGAAAGAGGTTTCATACAATGCTTCTGTGTAGTTTATATTTGAACATATTCTTTTTTCCACTATTACCCAATTAGCGCTACGAATGTCCAGTTGCATTTTCTACAGACAGAGTGTTTCAAAACTGCTCAATCAAAAGTATGGTTTAACTCTGTTAGCTGAATGCTCAGATCAGAAAGAAGTTTCACAGAATGCTTCTGTGTAGTTTATATTTGAATATATTCCTTTTTCCACTACTACGCTCTTAGCGCTCCAAATGTCCAGTTGCATTTTCTACAGAAAGCGTGTTCAGATCTGCTCAATCAAAAGTATTGTTTAACTCTGTTAGCTGAATGCACAGATCAGAAAGAAGTTTCACCGAATGATTCTGTGTAGTTTATGTTTGAAGACATTCCTTTTTCCACTATTACCCTCTTAGCGCTCCGAATCTCCACTTGCATTTTCTACAAAAAGAGTGTTTCATAACTGCTCAATGAAAAATATGTTTTATCTCTGTTAACTGAATTTACAGATCAGCAATAAGTTGCACAGAATGCATCTGTGTAGTTTTTATTTGAAGATATTCTTTTTCCCAATGTAGGCCTCTTAGCGCTTAGCATGTCCAATTGCAGTTTCTACAGAAAGAGTGTTTCAGAACGGCTCAATAAAAAGTAAGGTTCAACTCTGTTAGTTGAATGCACAGAACAGAAAGAATTTTCACAGAATGCTACTGTGTAGTTTATATTTGAATATATCCCTTTTTCCACTATTACCCTCTTAGCGCTCCGAATGTCCACTTGCATTTTCTACAGAAAGAGTGTTCAGAACTGCGCAATCAAAAGTATGGTTTAACTCTGTTAGCTTAATGAACATATCAGAAATAAGTTTCACACAATGCTTCTGTGTAGTTTTTATTTGAAGATATTATTTTTCCCAATATAGGCCTCTTAGCGCTCAGAATGTCCAATTGCAGATTCTACAGAAAGAGTGTTTCAGAAAGGCTCAATCAAAGGTAAGGTTCAACTCTGTTAGTTGAATGCACAGAACAGAAAGAAGTTTCATACAATGCTTCTGTGTAGTTTATATTTGAACATATTCCTTTTTCCACTATTACCCACTTAGCGCTACGAATGTCCAGTTTCATTTTCTACAGACAGAGTGTTTCAAATCTGCTCAATCAAAGTATGGTTTAACTCTGTTAGCTGAATGCTCAGATCAGAAAGAAGTTTCACAGAATGCTTCTGTGTAGTTTATATTTGAATATATCCCTTTTTCCACTATTACCCTCTTAGCGCTCCGAATCTCCACTTGCATTTTCTACAGAAAGAGTGTTTCAGAACGGCTCAATCAAAACTAAGGTTCAACTCTTTTAGTTGAACAAACAGAACAGAAAGAAGTTTCACACAATTCTTCTGTGTAGTTTTTTTTTGTAGACATTCTTTTTCCCAATATAGGCCTCTTAGCGCTCAGAATGTCCAATTGCAGTTTCTACAGAAAGAGTGTTTCAGAACGGCTCAATCAAAAGTAAGGTTCAACTCTGTTAGTTGAATGCACAGAACAGAAAGAGGTTTCATACAATGTTTCTGTGTAGTTTATATTTGAACATATTCTTTTTTCCACTATTACCCACTTAGCGCTACGAATGTCCAGTTGCATTTTCTACAGACAGAGTGTTTCAAAACTGCTCAATCAAAAGTATGGTTTAACTCTGTTAGCTGAATGCTCAGATCAGAAAGAAGTTTCACAGAATGCTTCTGTGTAGTTTATATTTGAATATATTACTTTTTCCACTACTACGCTCTTAGCGCTCCAAATGTCCAGTTGCATTTTCTACAGAAAGAGTGTTCAGATCTGCTCAATCCAAAGTATGGTTTAACTCTGTTAGCTGAATGCACAGATCAGAAAGAAGTTTCACCGAATGATTCTGTGTAGTTTATGTTTGAAGACATTCTTTTTTCCACTATTACCCTCTTAGCGCTCCGAATCTCCACTTGCATTTTCTACAAAAAGAGTGTTTCATAACTGCTCAATGAAAAATATGTTTTATCTCTGTTAACTGAATTTACAGATCAGAAATAAGTTGCACAGAATTCATCTGTGTAGTTTTTATTTGAAGATATTCTTTTTCCCAATGTAGGCCTCTTAGCGCTTAGCATGTCCAATTGCAGTTTCTACAGAAAGAGTGTTTCAGAACGGCTCAATCAAAAGTAAGGTTCAACTCTGTTAGTTGAATGCACAGAACAGAAAGAATTTTCACAGAATGCTACTGTGTAGTTTATATTTGAATATATCCCTTTTTCCACTATTACCCTCTTAGCGCTCCGAATGTCCACTTGCATTTTCTACAGAAAGAGTGTTCAGAACTGCACAATCAAAAGTATGGTTTAACTCTGTTAGCTTAATGAACATATCAGAAATAAGTTTCACACAATGCTTCTGTGTAGTTTTTATTTGAAGATATTATTTTTCCCAATATAGGCCTCTTAGCGCTCAGAATGTCCAATTGCAGATTCTACAGAAAGAGTGTTTCAGAAAGGCTCAATCAAAAGTAAGGTTCAACTCTGTTAGTTGAATGCACAGAACAGAAAGAAGTTTCATACAATGCTTCTGTGTAGTTTATATTTGAACATATTCTTTTTTCCACTATTACCCACTTAGCGCTACGAATGTCCAGTTTCATTTTCTACAGACAGAGTGTTTCAAAACTGCTCAATCAAAAGTATGGTTTAACTCTGTTAGCTGAATGCTCAGATCAGAAAGAAGTTTCACAGAATGCTTCTGTGTAGTTTATATTTGAATATATTCCTTTTTCCACTACTACTCTCTTAGCGCTCCAAATGTCCAGTTGCATTTTCTACAGAAAGAGTGTTCAGATCTGCTCAATCAAAAGTATGGTTTAACTCTGTTAGCTGAATGCACAGATCAGAAAGAAGTTTCACAGAATGATTCTGTGTACTTTATATTTGGAGACATTCCTTTTTCCACTATTACCCTCTTAGCGCTCCGAATCTCCACTTGCATTTTCTACAGAAAGAGTGTTTCAGAACGGCTCAATCAAAACTAAGGTTCAACTCTTTTAGTTGAACAAACAGAACAGAAAGATGTTTCACACAATTCTTCTGTGTAGTTTTTTTTTGTAGACATTCTTTTTCCCAATAGAGGCCTCTTAGCTCTCAGAATGTCCAATTGCAATTTCTACAGAAAGAGTGTTTCAGAACGGCTCAATCAAAAGTAAGGTTCAACTCTGTTAGTTGAATGCACAGAACAGAAAGAGGTTTCATACAATGCTTCTGTGTAGTTTATATTTGAACATATTCTTTTTTCCACTATTACCCAATTAGCGCTACGAATGTCCAGTTGCATTTTCTACAGACAGAGTGTTTCAAAACTGCTCAATCAAAAGTATGGTTTAACTCTGTTAGCTGAATGCTCAGATCAGAAAGAAGTTTCACAGAATGCTTCTGTGTAGTTTATATTTGAATATATTCCTTTTTCCACTACTACGCTCTTAGCGCTCCAAATGTCCAGTTGCATTTTCTACAGAAAGCGTGTTCAGATCTGCTCAATCAAAAGTATTGTTTAACTCTGTTAGCTGAATGCACAGATCAGAAAGAAGTTTCACCGAATGATTCTGTGTAGTTTATGTTTGAAGACATTCCTTTTTCCAATATTACCCTCTTAGCGCTCCGAATCTCCACTTGCATTTTCTACAAAAAGAGTGTTTCATAACTGCTCAATCAAAAATATGTTTTATCTCTGTTAACTGAATTTACAGATCAGAAATAAGTTTCACAGAATGCATCTGTGTAGTTTTTATTTGAAGATATTCTTTTTCCCAATGTAGGCCTATTAGCGCTTAGCATGTCCAATTGCAGTTTCTACAGAAAGAGTGTTTCAGAACGGCTCAATCAAAAGTAAGGTTCAACTCTGTTAGTTGAATGCACAGAACAGAAAGAATTTTCACAGAATGCTACTGTGTAGTTTATATTTGAATATATTCCTTTTTCCAGTATTAGCCTCTTAGCGCTCCGAATGTCCACTTGCATTTTCTACAGAAAGAGAGTTCAGAACTGCGCAATCAAAAGTATGGTTTAACTCTGTTAGCTTAATGAACATATCAGAAATAAGTTTCACACAATGCTTCTGTGTAGTTTTTATTTGAAGATATTATTTTTCCTAATAGAGGCCTCTTAGCGCTCAGAATGTCCAATTGCAGTTTCAACAGAAAGAGTGTTTCAGAAAGGCTCAATCAAAAGTAAGGTTCAACTCTGTTAGTTGAATGCACAGAACAGAAAGAAGTTTCATACAATGCTTCTGTGTAGTTTATATTTGAACATATTCTTTTTTCCACTATTACCCACTTAGCGCTACGAATGTCCAGTTGCGTTTTCTACAGACAGAGTGTTTCAAAACTGCTCAGTCAAAAGTATGGTTTAACTCTGTTAGCTGAATGCTCAGATCAGAAAGAAGTTTCACAGAATGCTTCTGTGTAGTTTATATTTGAATATATTACTTTTTCCACTACTACTCTCTTAGCGCTCCAAATGTCCAGTTGCATTTTCTACAGAAAGAGTGTTCAGATCTGCTCAATCAAAAGTATGGTTTAACTCTGTTAGCTGAATGCACAGATCAGAAAGAAGTTTCACAGAATGATTCTGTGTAGTTTATATTTGGAGACATTACTTTTTCCACTATTACCCTCTTAGCGCTCCGAATCTCCACTTGCATTTTCTACAGAAAGAGTGTTTCAGAACGGCTCAATCAAAACTAAGGTTCAATTCTTTTAGTTGAACAAACAGAACAGAAAGAAGTTTCACAAAATTCTTCTGTGTAGTTTTTATTTGTAGACATTCTTTTTCACAATATAGGCCTCTTAGCGCTCAGAATGTCCAATTGCAGTTTCTACAGAAAGAGTGTTTCAGAACGGCTCAATCAAAAGTAAGGTTCAACTCTGTTAGTTGAATGCACAGAACAGAAAGAAGTTTCATACAATGCTTCTGTGTAGTTTATATTTGAACATATTCTTTTTCCACTATTACCCACTTAGCGCTACGAATGTCCAGTTGCATTTTCTACAGACAGAGTGTTTCAAAACTGCTCAATCAAAAGTATGGTTTAACTCTGTTAGCTGTATGCTCAGATCAGAAAGAAGTTTCACAGAATGCTTCTGTGTAGTTTATATTTGAATATATTCCTTTTTCCACTACTACGCTCTTAGCGCTCCAAATGTCCAGTTGCATTTTCAACAGAAATAGTGTTCAGATCTGCTCAATCAAAAGTATGGTTTAACTCTGTTAGCTGAATGCACAGATCAGAAAGAAGTTTCACCGAATGATTCTGTGTAGTTTATATTTGAAGACATTCCTTTTTCCACTATTACCCTCTTAGCGCTCCGAATCTCCACTTGCATTTTCTACAAAAAAGTGTTTCATAACTGCTCAATCAAAAATATGTTTTATCTCTGTTAACTGAATTTACAGATCAGAAATAAGTTTCACAGAATGCATCTGTGTAGTTTTTATTTGAACATATTCTTTTTCCCAATGTAGGCCTCTTAGCGCTTAGCATGTCCAATTGCAGTTTCTACAGAGAGAGTGTTTCAGAACGGCTCAATCAAAAGTAAGGTTCAACTCTGTTAGTTGAATGCACAGAACAGAAAGAATTTTCACAGAATGCTACTGTGTAGTTTATATTTGAATATATTCCTTTTTCCACTATTACCCTCTTAGCGCTCCGAATGTCCACTTGCATTTTCTACAGAAAGAGTGTTCAGAACTGCGCAATCAAAAGTATGGTTTAACTCTGTTAGCTTAATGAACATATCAGAAATAAGTTTCACACAATACTTCTGTTTAGTTTTTATTTGAAGATATTATTTTTCCCAATAGAGGCCTCTTAGCGCTCAGAATGTCCAATTGCAGTTTCTACAGAAAGAGTGTTTCAGAAAGGCTCAATCAAAAGTAAGGTTCAACTCTGTTAGTTGAATGCACAGAACAGAAAGAAGTTTCATAAAATGCTTCTGTGTAGTTTGTATTTGAACATATTCTTTTTTCCACTATTACCCACTTAGCGCTACGAATGTCCAGTTGCATTTTCTACAGAGTGTTTCAAAACTGCTCAATCAAAAGTATGGTTTAACTCTGTTAGCTGTATGCTCAGATCAGAAAGAAGTTTCACAGAATGCTTCTGTGTAGTTTATATTTGAATATATTCCTTTTTCCACTACTACGCTCTTAGCGCTCCAAATGTCCAGTTGCATTTTCAACAGAAAGAGTGTTCAGATGTGCTCAATCAAAAGTATGGTTTAACTCTGTTAGCTGAATGCACAGATCAGAAAGAAGTTTCAGCGAATGATTCTGTGTAGTTTATATTTGAAGACATTCCTTTTTCCACTATTACCCTCTTAGCGCTCCGAATCTCCACTTGCATTTTCTACAAAAAGAGTGTTTCATAACTGCTCAATCAAAAATATGTTTTATCTCTGTTAACTGAATTTACAGATCAGAAATAAGTTTCACAGAATGCATCTGTGTAGTTTTTATTTGAAGATATTCTTTTTCCCAATGTAGGCCTATTAGCGCTTAGCATGTCCAATTGCAGTTTCTACAGAAAGAGTGTTTCAGAACGGCTCAATCAAAAGTAAGGTTCAACTCTGTTAGTTGAATGCACAGAACAGAAAGAATTTTCACAGAATGCTACTGTGTAGTTTATATTTGAATATATTCCTTTTTCCAGTATTAGCCTCTTAGCACTCCGAATGTCCACTTGCATTTTCTACAGAAAGAGTGTTCAGAACTGCGCAATCAAAAGTATGGTTTAACTCTGTTAGCTTAATGAACATATCAGAAATAAGTTTCACACAATGCTTCTGTGTAGTTTTTATTTGAAGATATTATTTTTCCCAATAGAGGCCTCTTAGCGCTCAGAATGTCCAATTGCAGTTTCTACAGAAAGAGTGTTTCAGAAAGGCTCAATCAAAAGTAAGGTTCAACTCTGTTAGTTGAATGCACAGAACAGAAAGAAGTTTCATACAATGCTTCTGTGTAGTTTATATTTGAACATATTCTTTTTTCCACTATTACCCACTTAGCGCTACGAATGTCCAGTTGCGTTTTCTACAGACAGAGTGTTTCAAAACTGCTCAATCAAAAGTATGGTTTAACTCTGTTAGCTGAATGCTCAGATCAGAAAGAAGTTTCACAGAATGCTTCTGTGTAGTTTATATTTGAATATATTCCTTTTTCCACTACTACTCTCTTAGCGCTCCAAATGTCCAGTTGCATTTTCTACAGAAAGAGTGTTCAGATCTGCTCAATCAAAAGTATGGTTTAACTCTGTTAGCTGAATACACAGATCAGAAAGAAGTTTCTCAGAATGATTCTGTGTACTTTATATTTGGAGACATTCCTTTTTCCACTATAACCCTCTTAGCGCTCCGAATCTCCACTTGCATTTTCTACAGAAAGAGTGTTTCAGAACGGCTCAATCAAAACTAAGGTTCAACTCTTTTAGTTGAACAAACAGAACAGAAACTAGTTTCACACAATTCTTCTGTGTAGTTTTTATTTGTAGACATTCTTTTTCCCAATATAGGCCTCTTAGCGCTCAGAATGTCCAATTGCAGTTTCTACAGAAAGAGTGTTTCAGAACGGCTCAATCAAAAGTAAGGTTCAACTCTGTTAGTTGAATGCACAGAACAGAAAGAAGTTTCATAAAATGCTTCTGTGTAGTTTGTATTTGAACATATTCTTTTTTCCACTATTACCCACTTAGCGCTACGAATGTCCAGTTGCATTTTCTACAGACAGAGTGTTTCAAAACTGCTCAATCAAAAGTATGGTTTAACTCTGTTAGCTGTATGCTCAGATCAGAAAGAAGTTTCACAGAATGCTTCTGTGTAGTTTATATTTGAATATATTCCTTTTTCCACTACTACGCTCTTAGCGCTCCAAATGTCCAGTTGCATTTTCAACAGAAAGAGTGTTCAGATGTGCTCAATCAAAAGTATGGTTTAACTCTGTTAGCTGAATGCACAGATCAGAAAGAAGTTTCAGCGAATGATTCTGTGTAGTTTATATTTGAAGACATTCCTTTTTCCACTATTACCCTCTTAGCGCTCCGAATCTCCACTTGCATTTTCTACAAAAAGAGTGTTTCATAACTGCTCAATCAAAAATATGTTTTATCTCTGTTAACTGAATTTACAGATCAGAAATAAGTTTCACAGAATGCATCTGTGTAGTTTTTATTTGAAGATATTCTTTTTCCCAATGTAGGCCTATTAGCGCTTAGCATGTCCAATTGCAGTTTCTACAGAAAGAGTGTTTCAGAACGGCTCAATCAAAAGTAAGGTTCAACTCTGTTAGTTGAATGCACAGAACAGAAAGAATTTTCACAGAATGCTACTGTGTAGTTTATATTTGAATATATTCCTTTTTCCAGTATTAGCCTCTTAGCGCTCCGAATGTCCACTTGCATTTTCTACAGAAAGAGTGTTCAGAACTGCGCAATCAAAAGTATGGTTTAACTCTGTTAGCTTAATGAACATATCAGAAATAAGTTTCACACAATGCTTCTGTGTAGTTTTTATTTGAAGATATTATTTTTCCCAATAGAGGCCTCTTAGCGCTCAGAATGTCCAATTGCAGTTTCTACAGAAAGAGTGTTTCAGAAAGGCTCAATCAAAAGTAAGGTTCAACTCTGTTAGTTGAATGCACAGAACAGAAAGAAGTTTCATACAATGCTTCTGTGTAGTTTATATTTGAACATATTCTTTTTTCCACTATTACCCACTTAGCGCTACGAATGTCCAGTTGCGTTTTCTACAGACAGAGTGTTTCCAAACTGCTCAATCAAAAGTATGGTTTAACTCTGTTAGCTGAATGCTCAGATCAGAAAGAAGTTTCACAGAATGCTTCTGTGTAGTTTATATTTGAATATATTACTTTTTCCACTACTACTCTCTTAGCGCTCCAAATGTCCAGTTGCATTTTCTACAGAAAGAGTGTTCAGATCTGCTCAATCAAAAGTATGGTTTAACTCTGTTAGCTGAATGCACAGATCAGAAAGAAGTTTCACAGAATGATTCTGTGTAGTTTATATTTGGAGACATTACTTTTTCCACTATTACCCTCTTAGCGCTCCGAATCTCCACTTGCATTTTCTACAGAAAGAGTGTTTCAGAACGGCTCAATCAAAACTAAGGTTCAATTCTTTTAGTTGAACAAACAGAACAGAAAGAAGTTTCACAAAATTCTTCTGTGTAGTTTTTATTTGTAGACATTCTTTTTCACAATATAGGCCTCTTAGCGCTCAGAATGTCCAATTGCAGTTTCTACAGAAAGAGTGTTTCAGAACGGCTCAATCAAAAGTAAGGTTCAACTCTGTTAGTTGAATGCACAGAACAGAAAGAAGTTTCATACAATGCTTCTGTGTAGTTTATATTTGAACATATTCTTTTTTCCACTATTACCCACTTAGCGCTACGAATGTCCAGTTGCATTTTCTACAGACAGAGTGTTTCAAAACTGCTCAATCAAAAGTATGGTTTAACTCTGTTAGCTGTATGCTCAGATCAGAAAGAAGTTTCACAGAATGCTTCTGTGTAGTTTATATTTGAATATATTCCTTTTTCCACTACTACGCTCTTAGCGCTCCAAATGTCCAGTTGCATTTTCAACAGAAAGAGTGTTCAGATCTGCTCAATCAAAAGTATGGTTTAACTCTGTTAGCTGAATGCACAGATCAGAAAGAAGTTTCACCGAATGATTCTGTGTAGTTTATATTTGAAGACATTCCTTTTTCCACTATTACCCTCTTAGCGCTCCGAATCTCCACTTGCATTTTCTACAAAAAGAGTGTTTCATAACTGCTCAATCAAAAATATGTTTTATCTCTGTTAACTGAATTTACAGATCAGAAATAAGTTTCACAGAATGCATCTCTGTAGTTTTTATTTGAACATATTCTTTTTCCCAATGTAGGCCTCTTAGCGCTTAGCATGTCCAATTGCAGTTTCTACAGAGAGAGTGTTTCAGAACGGCTCAATCAAAAGTAAGGTTCAACTCTGTTAGTTGAATGCACAGAACAGAAAGAATTTTCACAGAATGCTACTGTGTAGTTTATATTTGAATATATTCCTTTTTCCACTATTACCCTCTTAGCGCTCCGAATGTCCACTTGCATTTTCTACAGAAAGAGTGTTCAGAACTGCGCAATCAAAAGTATGGTTTAACTCTGTTAGCTTAATGAACATATCAGAAATAAGTTTCACACAATACTTCTGTTTAGTTTTTATTTGAAGATATTATTTTTCCCAATAGAGGCCTCTTAGCGCTCAGAATGTCCAATTGCAGTTTCTACAGAAAGAGTGTTTCAGAAAGGCTCAATCAAAAGTAAGGTTCAACTCTGTTAGTTGAATGCACAGAACAGAAAGAAGTTTCATAAAATGCTTCTGTGTAGTTTGTATTTGAACATATTCTTTTTTCCACTATTACCCACTTAGCGCTACGAATGTCCAGTTGCATTTTCTACAGACAGAGTGTTTCAAAACTGCTCAATCAAAAGTATGGTTTAACTCTGTTAGCTGTATGCTCAGATCAGAAAGAAGTTTCACAGAATGCTTCTGTGTAGTTTATATTTGAATATATTCCTTTTTCCACTACTACGCTCTTAGCGCTCCAAATGTCCAGTTGCATTTTCAACAGAAAGAGTGTTCAGATGTGCTCAATCAAAAGTATGGTTTAACTCTGTTAGCTGAATGCACAGATCAGAAAGAAGTTTCAGCGAATGATTCTGTGTAGTTTATATTTGAAGACATTCCTTTTTCCACTATTACCCTCTTAGCGCTCCGAATCTCCACTTGCATTTTCTACAAAAAGAGTGTTTCATAACTGCTCAATCAAAAATATGTTTTATCTCTGTTAACTGAATTTACAGATCAGAAATAAGTTTCACAGAATGCATCTGTGTAGTTTTTATTTGAAGATATTCTTTTTCCCAATGTAGGCCTATTAGCGCTTAGCATGTCCAATTGCAGTTTCTACAGAAAGAGTGTTTCAGAACGGCTCAATCAAAAGTAAGGTTCAACTCTGTTAGTTGAATGCACAGAACAGAAAGAATTTTCACAGAATGCTACTGTGTAGTTTATATTTGAATATATTCCTTTTTCCAGTATTAGCCTCTTAGCGCTCCGAATGTCCACTTGCATTTTCTACAGAAAGAGTGTTCAGAACTGCGCAATCAAAAGTATGGTTTAACTCTGTTAGCTTAATGAACATATCAGAAATAAGTTTCACACAATGCTTCTGTGTAGTTTTTATTTGAAGATATTATTTTTCCCAATAGAGGCCTCTTAGCGCTCAGAATGTCCAATTGCAGTTTCTACAGAAAGAGTGTTTCAGAAAGGCTCAATCAAAAGTAAGGTTCAACTCTGTTAGTTGAATGCACAGAACAGAAAGAAGTTTCATACAATGCTTCTGTGTAGTTTATATTTGAACATATTCTTTTTTCCACTATTACCCACTTAGCGCTACGAATGTCCAGTTGCGTTTTCTACAGACAGAGTGTTTCAAAACTGCTCAATCAAAAGTATGGTTTAACTCTGTTAGCTGAATGCTCAGATCAGAAAGAAGTTTCACAGAATGCTTCTGTGTAGTTTATATTTGAATATATTACTTTTTCCACTACTACTCTCTTAGCGCTCCAAATGTCCAGTTGCATTTTCTATAGAAAGAGTGTTCAGATCTGCTCAATCAAAAGTATGGTTTAACTCTGTTAGCTGAATGCACAGATCAGAAAGAAGTTTCACAGAATGATTCTGTGTAGTTTATATTTGGAGACATTACTTTTTCCACTATTACCCTCTTAGCGCTCCGAATCTCCACTTGCATTTTCTACAGAAAGAGTGTTTCAGAACGGCTCAATCAAAACTAAGGTTCAATTCTTTTAGTTGAACAAACAGAACAGAAAGAAGTTTCACAAAATTCTTCTGTGTAGTTTTTATTTGTAGACATTCTGTTTCACAATATAGGCCTCTTAGCGCTCAGAATGTCCAATTGCAGTTTCTACAGAAAGAGTGTTTCAGAACGGCTCAATCAAAAGTAAGGTTCAACTCTGTTAGTTGAATGCACAGAACAGAAAGAAGTTTCATACAATGCTTCTGTGTAGTTTATATTTGAACATATTCTTTTTTCCACTATTACCCACTTAGCGCTACGAATGTCCAGTTGCATTTTCTACAGACAGAGTGTTTCAAAACTGCTCAATCAAAAGTATGGTTTAACTCTGTTAGCTGTATGCTCAGATCAGAAAGAATTTTCACAGAATGCTTCTGTGTAGTTTATATTTGAATATATTCCTTTTTCCACTACTACGCTCTTAGCGCTCCAAATGTCCAGTTGCATTTTCAACAGAAATAGTGTTCAGATCTGCTCAATCAAAAGTATGGTTTAACTCTGTTAGCTGAATGCACAGATCAGAAAGAAGTTTCACCGAATGATTCTGTGTAGTTTATATTTGAAGACATTCCTTTTTCCACTATTACCCTCTTAGCGCTCCGAATCTCCACTTGCATTTTCTACAAAAAGTGTGTTTCATAGCTGCTCAATCAAAAATATGTTTTATCTCTGTTAACTGAATTTACAGATCAGAAATAAGTTTCACAGAATGCATCTGTGTAGTTTTTATTTGAACATATTCTTTTTCCCAATGTAGGCCTCTTAGCGCTTAGCATGTCCAATTGCAGTTTCTACAGAGAGAGTGTTTCAGAACGGCTCAATCAAAAGTAAGGTTCAACTCTGTTAGTTGAATGCACAGAACAGAAAGAATTTTCACAGAATGCTACTGTGTAGTTTATATTTGAATATATTCCTTTTTCCACTATTACCCTCTTAGCGCTCCGAATGTCCACTTGCATTTTCTACAGAAAGAGTGTTCAGAACTGCGCAATCAAAAGTATGGTTTAACTCTGTTAGCTTAATGAACATATCAGAAATAAGTTTCACACAATACTTCTTTTTAGTTTTTATTTGAAGATATTATTTTTCCCAATAGAGGCCTCTTAGCGCTCAGAATGTCCAATTGCAGTTTCTACAGAAAGAGTGTTTCAGAAAGGCTCAATCAAAAGTAAGGTTCAACTCTGTTAGTTGAATGCACAAAACAGAAAGAAGTTTCATACAATGCTTCTGTGTAGTTTATATTTGAACATATTCTTTTTTCCACTATTACCCACTTAGCACTACGAATGTCCAGTTGCATTTCCTACAGACAGAGTGTTTCAAAACTGCTCAATCAAAAGTATGGTTTAACTATGTTAGCTGAATGCTCAGATCAGAAAGAAGTTTCACAGAATGCTTCTGTGTAGTTTATATTTGAATATATTCCTTTTTCCACTACTACTCTCTTAGCACTCCAAATGTCCAGTTGCATTTTCTACAGAAAGAGTGTTCAGATCTGCTCAATCAAAAGTATGGTTTAACTCTGTTAGCTGAATGCACAGATCAGAAAGAAGTTTCACAGAATGATTCTGTGTAGTTTATATTTGGAGACATTCCTTTTTCCACTATTACCCTCTTAGCGCTCCGAATCTCCACTTGCATTTTCTACAGAAAGAGTGTTTCAGAAAGGCTCAATCAAAGCTAAGGTTCAACTCTTTTAGTTGAACAAACAGAACAGAACAAAGTTTCACACAATTCTTCTGTGTAGTTTTTATTTTTAGACATTCTTTTTCCCAATATAGGCCTCTTAGCGCTCAGAATGTCCAATTGCAGTTCCTACAGAAAGAGTGTTTCAGAACGGCTCAATCAAAAGTAAGGTTCAACTCTGTTAGTTGAATGCACAGAACAGAAAGAAGTTTCATACAATGCTTCTGTGTAGTTCATATTTGAACATATTCTTTTTTCCACTATTACCCACTTAGCGCTACGAATGTCCAGTTGCATTTTCTACAGACAGAGTGTTTCAAAACTGCTCAATCAAAAGTATGGTTTAACTCTGTTAGCTGAATGCTCAGATCAGAAAGAAGTTTCACAGAATGCTTCTGTGTAGTTTATATTTGAATATATTCCTTTTTCCACTACTACGCTCTTAGCGCTCCAAATGTCCACTAGGATTTTCTACAGAAAGAGTGTTCAGATCTGCTCAATCAAAAGTATGGTTTAACTCTGTTAGCTGAATGCACAGATCAGAAAGAAATTTCACCAAATGATTCTGTGTAGTTTATATTTGAAGACATTCCTTTTTCCACTATTACCCACTTAGCGCTCCGAATCTCCACTTGCATTTTCTACAAAAAGAGTGTTTCATAACTGCTCAATCAAAAATATGTTTTATCTCTGTTAACTGAATTTACAGATCAGAAATAAGTTTCACAGAATGCATCTGTGTAGTTTTTATTTGAAGATATTCTTTTTCCCAATGTAGGCCTCTTAGCGCTCAGAATGTCCAATTGCAGTTTCTACAGAAAGAGTGTTTCAGAATGGCTCAATCAAAAGTAAGGTTCAAATCTGTTAGTTGAATGCACAGAACAGAAAGAAGTTTCATACAATGCTTCTGTGTAGTTCATATTTGAACATATTCTTTTTTCCACTATTACCCACTTAGCGCTACGAATGTCCAGTTGCATTTTCTACAGACAGAGTGTTTCAAAACTGCTCAATCAAAAGTATGGTTTAACTCTGTTAGCTGAATGCTCAGATCAGAAAGAAGTTTCACAGAATGCTTCTGTGTAATTTATATTTGAATATATTCCTTTTTCCACTACTACGCTCTTAGCGCTCCAAATGTCCAGTTGCATTTTCTACAGAAAGAGTGTTGAGATCTGCTCAATCAAAAGTATGGTTTAACTCTGTTAGCTGAATGCACAGATCAGAAAGAAGTTTCACCGAATGATTCTGTGTAGTTTATGTTTGAAGACATTCCTTTTTCCACTATTACCCTCTTAGCGCTCCGAATCTCCACTTGCATTTTCTACAAAAAGAGTGTTTCATAACTGCTCAATGAAAAATATGTTTTATCTCTGTTAACTGAATTTACAGATCAGAAATAAGTTGCACAGAATGCATCTGTGTAGTTTTTATTTGAAGATATTCTTTTTCCCAATGTAGGCCTCTTAGCGCTTAGCATGTCCAATTGCAGTTTCTACAGAAAGAGTGTTTCAGAACGGCTCAATAAAAAGTGAGGTTCAACTCTGTTAGTTGAATGCACAGAACAGAAAGAATTTTCACAGAATGCTACTGTGTAGTTTATATTTGAATATATCCCTTTTTCCACTATTACCCTCTTAGCGCTCCGAATGTCCACTTGCATTTTCTACAGAAAGAGTGTTCAGAACTGCGCAATCAAAAGTATGGTTTAACTCTGTTAGCTTAATGAATATATCAGAAATAAGTTTCACACAATGCTTCTGTGTAGTTTTTATTTGAAGATATTATTTTTCCCAATATAGGCCTCTTAGCGCTCAGAATGTCCAATTGCAGATTCTACAGAAAGAGTGTTTCAGAAAGGCTCAATCAAAAGTAAGGTTCAACTCTGTTAGTTGAATGCACAGAACAGAAAGAAGTTTCATACAATGCTTCTGTGTAGTTTATATTTGAACATATTCTTTTTTCCACTATTACCCACTTAGCGCTACGAATGTCCAGTTTCATTTTCTACAGACAGAGTGTTTCAAAACTGCTCAATGAAAAGTATGGTTTAACTCTGTTAGCTGAATGCTCAGATCAGAAAGAAGTTTCACAGAAGGCTTCTGTGTAGTTTATATTTGAATATATTCCTTTTTCCACTACTACTCTCTTAGCGCTCCAAATGTCCAGTTGCATTTTCTACAGAAAGAGTGTTCAGATCTGCTCAATCAAAAGTATGGTTTAAATCTGTTAGCTGAATGCACAGATCAGAAAGAAGTTTCACAGAATGATTCTGTGTAGTTTATATTTGGAGACATTCCTTTTTCCACTAATACCCTCTGAGCGCTCCGAATCTCCACTTGCATTTTCTACATAAAGAGTGTTTCAGAACGGCTCAATCAAAACTAAGGTTCAACTCTTTTAGTTGAACAAACAGAACAGAAAGAAGTTTCACACAATTCTTCTGTGTAGTTTTTATTTGTAGACATTCTTTTTCCCAATATAGGCCTCTTAGCTCTCAGAATGTCCAATTGCAATTTCTACAGAAAGAGTGTTTCAGAACGGCTCAATCAAAAGTAAGGTTCAACTCTGTTAGTTGAATGCACAGAACAGAAAGAGGTTTCATACAATGCTTCTGTGTAGTTTATATTTGAACATATTCTTTTTTCCACTATTACCCACTTAGCGCTACGAATGTCCAGTTGCATTTTCTACAGACAGAGTGTTTCAAAACTGCTCAATCAAAAGTATGGTTTAACTCTGTTAGCTGAATGCTCAGATCAGAAAGAAGTTTCACAGAATGCTTCTGTGTAGTTTATATTTGAATATATTCCTTTTTCCACTACTACGCTCTTAGCGCTCCAAATGTCCAGTTGCATTTTCTACAGAAAGAGTGTTCAGATCTGCTCAATCAAAAGTATGGTTTAACTCTGTTAGCTGAATGCACAGATCAGAAAGAAGTTTCACCGAATGATTCTGTGTAGTTTATGTTTGAAGACATTCCTTTTTCCACTATTACCCTCTTAGCGCTCCGAATCTCCACTTGCATTTTCTACAAAAAGAGTGTTTCATAACTGCTCAATGAAAAATATGTTTTTTCTCTGTTAACTGAATTTACAGTTCAGAAATAAGTTGCACAGAATGCATCTGTGTAGTTTTTATTTGAAGATATTCTTTTTCCCAATGTAGGCCTCTTAGCGCTTAGCATGTCCAATTGCAGTTTCTACAGAAAGAGTGTTTCAGAACGGCTCAATAAAAAGTAAGGTTCAACTCTGTTAGTTGAATGCACAGAACAGAAAGAATTTTCACAGAATGCTACTGTGTAGTTTATATTTGAATATATCCCTTTTTCCACTATTACCCTCTTAGCGCTCCGAATGTCCACTTGCATTTTCTACAGAAAGAGTGTTCAGAACTGCGCAATCAAAAGTATGGTTTAACTCTGTTAGCTTAATGAACATATCAGAAATAAGTTTCACACAATGCTTCTGTGTAGTTTTTATTTGAAGATATTATTTTTCCCAATATAGGCCTCTTAGCTCTCAGAATGTCCAATTGCAGATTCTACAGAAAGAGTGTTTCAGAAAGGCTCAATCAAAACTAAGGTTCAACTCTGGTAGTTGAATGCACAGAACAGAAAGAAGTTTCATACAATGCTTCTGTGTAGTTTATATTTGAACATATTCTTTTTTCCACTATTACCCACTTAGCGCTACGAATGTCCAGTTTCATTTTCTACAGACAGAGTGTTTCAAAACTGCTCAATCAAAAGTATGGTTTAACTCTGTTAGCTGAATGCTCAGATCAGAAAGAAGTTTCACAGAATGCTTCTGTGTAGTTTATATTTGGAGACATTCCTTTTTCCACTATTACCCTCTTAGCGCTCTGAATCTCCACTTGCATTTTCTACAGAAAGAGTGTTTCAGAACGGCTCAATCAAAACTAAGGTTCAAATCTTTTAGTTGAACAAACAGAACAGAAAGAAGTTTCACACAATTCTTCTGTGTAGTTTTTATTTGTAGACATTCTTTTTCCCAATATAGGCCTCTTAGCGCTCAGAATGTCCAATTGCAGTTTCTACAGAAAGAGTGTTTCAGAACGGCTCAATCAAAAGTAAGGTTCAACTCTGTTAGTTGAATGCACAGAACAGAAAGAGGTTTCATACAATGCTTCTGTGTAGTTTATATTTGAACATATTCTTTTTTCCACTATTACCCACTTAGCGCTACGAATGTCCAGTTGCATTTTCTACAGACAGAGTGTTTCAAAACTGCTCAATCAAAAGTATGGTTTAACTCTGTTAGCTGAATGCTCAGATCAGAAAGGAGTTTCACAGAATGATTCTGTGTAGTTTATATTTGAATATATTCCTTTTTCCACTACTACGCTCTTAGCGCTCCAAATGTCCAGTTGCATTTTCTACAGAAAGAGTGTTCAGATCTGCTCAATCAAAAGTATGGTTTAACTCTGTTAGCTGAATGCACAGGTCAGAAAGAAGTTTCACCGAATGATTCTGTGTAGTTTATATTTGAAGACATTCCTTTTTCCACTATTACCCTCTTAGCGCTCCGAATCTCCACTTGCATTTTCTACAAAAAGAGTGTTTCATAACTGCTCAATCAAAAATATGTTTTATCTCTGTTAACTGAATTTACAGATCAGAAATAAGTTTCACAGAATGCATCTGTGTAGTTTTTATTTGAACATATTCTTTTTCCCAATGTAGGCCTCTTAGCGCTTAGCATGTCCAATTGCACTTTCTACAGAAAGAGTGTTTCAGAATGGCTCAATCAAAAGTAAGGTTCAACTCTGTTAGTTGAATGCACAGAACAGAAAGAATTTTCACAGAATGCTACTGTGTAGTTTATATTTGAATATATTCCTTTTTCCACTATTACCCTCTTAGCGCTCCGAATGTCCACTTGCATTTTCTACAGAAAGAGTGTTCAGAACTGCGCAATCAAAAGTATGGTTTAACTCTGTTAGCTTAATGAACATATCAGAAATAAGTTTCAAACAATGCTTCTGTGTAGTTTTTATTTGAAGATATTATTTTTCCCAATATAGGCCTCTTAGCGCTCAGAATGTCCAATTGCAGTTTCTACAGAAAGAGTGTTTCAGAAAGTCTCAATCAAAAGTCAGGTTCAATTCTGTTAGTTGAATGCACAGAACAGAAAGAAGTTTCATACAATGCTTCTGTGTAGTTTATATTTGAACATATTCTTTTTTCCACTATTACCCCCTTAGCGCTACGAATGTCCAGTTGCATTTTCTACAGACAGAGTGTTTCAAAACTGCTCAATCAAAAATATGGTTTAACTCTGTTAGCTGAATGCTCAGATCAGAAAGAAGTTTCACAGAATGCTTCTGTGTAGTTTATATTTGAATATATTCCTTTTTCCACTACTACTCTCTTAGCGCTCCAAATGTCCAGTTGCATTTTCTACAGAAAGAGTGTTCAGATCTGCTCAATCAAAAGTATGGTTTAACTCTGTTAGCTGAATGCACAGATCAGAAAGAAGTTTCACAGAATGATTCTGTGTACTTCATATTTGGAGACATTCCTTTTTCCACTATTACCCTCTTAGCGCTCCGAATCTCCACTTGCATTTTCTACAGAAAGAGTGTTTCAGAACGGCTCAATCAAAACTAAGGTTCAACTCTATTAGTTGAACAAACAGAACAGAAAGTAGTTTCACACAATTCTTCTGTGTAGTTTTTATTTGTAGACATTCTTTTTCCCAATATAGGCCTCTTAGCGCTCAGAATGTCCAATTGCAGTTTCTACAGAAAGAGTGTTTCAGAACGGCTCAATCAAAAGTAAGGTTCAACTCTGTTAGTTGAATGCACAGAACAGAAAGAAGTTTCATAAAATGCTTCTGTGTAGTTTGTATTTGAACATATTCTTTTTTCCACTATTACCCACTTAGCGCTACGAATGTCCAGTTGCATTTTCTACAGACAGAGTGTTTCAAAACTGCTCAATCAAAAGTATGGTTTAACTCTGTTAGCTGTATGCTCAGATCAGAAAGAAGTTTCACAGAATGCTTCTGTGTAGTTTATATTTGAATATATTCCTTTTTCCACTACTACTCTCTTAGCGCTCCAAATATCCAGTTGCATTTTCAACAGAAAGAGTGTTCAGATCTGCTCAATCAAAAGTATGGTTTAAATCTGTTAGCTGAATGCACAGATCAGAAAGAAGTTTCCCCGAATGATTCTGTGTAGTTTATATTTGAAGACATTCCTTTTTCCACTCTTACCCTCTTAGCGCTCCGAATCTCCATTTGCATTTTCTACGAAAAGAGTGTTTCATAACTGCTCAATCAAAAATATGTTTTATCTCTGTTAACTGAATTTACAGATCAGAAATAAGTTTCACAGAATGCATCTGTGTAGTTTTTATTTGAAGATATTCTTTTTCCCAATGTAGGCCTCTTAGCGCTTAGCATGTCCAATTGCAGTTTCTACAGAAAGAGTGTTTCAGAACGGCTCAATCAAAAGTAAGGTTCAACTCTGTTAGTTGAATGCACAGAACAGAAAGAATTTTCACAGAATGCTACTGTGTAGTTTATATTTGAATATATTCCTTTTTCCACTATTACCCTCTTAGCGCTCAGAATGTCCACTTGCATTTTCTACAGAAAGAGTGTTCAGAACTGCGCAATCAAAAATATGGTTTAACTCTGTTAGCTTAATGAACATATCAGAAATAAGTTTCACACAATTCTTCTGTGTAGTTTTTATTTGAAGATATTATTTTTCCCAATAGAGGCCTCTTAGCGCTCAGAATGTCCAATTGCAGTTTCTACAGAAAGAGTGTTTCAGAAAGGCTCAATCAAAAGTAAGGTTCAACTCTGTTAGTTGAATGCACAAAACAGAAAGAAGTTTCATACAATGCTTCTGTGTAGTTTATATTTGAACATATTCTTTTTTCCACTATTACCCACTTAGCGCTACGAATGACCAGTTGCATTTTCTACAGACAGAGTGTTTCAAAACTGCTCAATCAAAAGTATGGTTTAACTCTGTTAGCTGAATGCTCAGATCAGAAAGAAGTTTCACAGAATGCTTCTGTGTAGTTTATATTTGAATATATTCCTTTTTCCACTACTACTCTCTTAGCGCTCCAAATGTCCAGTTGCATTTTCTACAGAAAGAGTGTTCAGATCTGCTCAATCAAAAGTATGGTTTAACTCTGTTAGCTGAATGCACAGATCAGAAAGAAGTTTCACAGAATGATTCTGTGTAGTTTATATTTGGAGACATTCCTTTTTCCACTATTACCCTCTTAGCGCTCCGAATCTCCACTTGCATTTTCTACAGAAAGAGTGTTTCAGAAAGGCTCAATCAAAACTAAGGTTCAACTCTTTTAGTTGAACAAACAGAACAGAAAAAAGTTTCACACAATTCTTCTGTGTAGTTTTTATTTGTAGACATTCTTTTTCCCAATATAGGCCTCTTAGCGCTCAGAATGTCCAATTGCAGTTTCTACAGAAAGAGTGTTTCAGAACGGCTCAATCAAAAGTAAGGTTCAACTCTGTTAGTTGAACGCACAGAACAGAAAGAAGTTTCATACAATGCTTCTCTGTAGTTCATATTTGAACATATTCTTTTTTCCACTATTACCCACTTAGCGCTACGAATGTCCAGTTGCATTTTCTACAGACAGAGTGTTTCAAAACTGCTCAAACAAAAGTATGGTTTAACTCTGTTAGCTGAATGCTCAGATCAGAAAGATGTTTCACAGAATGCTTCTGTGTAGTTTATATTTGAATATATTCCTTTTTCCACTACTACGCTCTTAGCGCTCCAAATGTCCACTTGGATTTTCTACAGAAAGAGTGTTCAGATCTGCTCAATCAAAAGTATGGTTTAACTCTGTTAGCTGAATGCACAGATCAGAAAGAAGTTTCACCGAATGATTCTGTGTAGTTTATATTTGAAGACATTCCTTTTTCCACTATTACCCACTTAGCGCTCCGAATCTCCACTTGCATTTTCTACAAAAAGAGTGTTTCATAACTGCTCAATCAAAAATATGTTTTATCTCTGTTAACTGAATTTACAGATCAGAAATAAGTTTCACAGAATGCATCTGTGTAGTTTTTATTTGAAGATATTCTTTTTCCCAATGTAGGCCTCTTAGCGCTCAGAATGTCCAATTGCAGTTTCTACAGAAAGAGTGTCTCAGAACGGCTCAATCAAAAGTAAGGTTCAACTCTGTTAGTTGAATGCACAGAACAGAAAGAAGTTTCATACAATGCTTCTGTGTAGTTCATATTTGAACATATTCTTTTTTCCACTATTACCCACTTAGCGCTACGAATGTCCAGTTGCATTTTCTACAGACAGAGTGTTTCAAAACTGCGCAATCAAAAGTATGGTTTAACTCTGTTAGCTGAATGCTCAGATCAGAAAGAAGTTTCACAGAATGCTTCTGTGTAGTTTATATTTGGAGACATTCCTTTTTCCACTATTACCCTCTTAGCGCTCTGAATCTCCACTTGCATTTTCTACAGAAAGAGTGTTTCAGAACGGCTCAATCAAAACTAAGGTTCAAATCTTTTAGTTGAACAAACAGAACAGAAAGAAGTTTCACACAATTCTTCTGTGTAGTTTTTATTTGTAGACATTCTTTTTCCCAATATAGGCCTCTTAGCGCTCAGAATGTCCAATTGCAGTTTCTACAGAAAGAGTGTTTCAGAACGGCTCAATCAAAAGTAAGGTTCAACTCTGTTAGTTGAATGCACAGAACAGAAAGAGGTTTCATACAATGCTTCTGTGTAGTTTATATTTGAACATATTCTTTTTTCCACTATTACCCACTTAGCGCTACGAATGTCCAGTTGCATTTTCTACAGACAGAGTGTTTCAAAACTGCTCAATCAAAAGTATGGTTTAACTCTGTTAGCTGAATGCTCAGATCAGAAAGGAGTTTCACAGAATGATTCTGTGTAGTTTATATTTGAATATATTCCTTTTTCCACTACTACGCTCTTAGCGCTCCAAATGTCCAGTTGCATTTTCTACAGAAAGAGTGTTCAGATCTGCTCAATCAAAAGTATGGTTTAACTCTGTTAGCTGAATGCACAGGTCAGAAAGAAGTTTCACCGAATGATTCTGTGTAGTTTATATTTGAAGACATTCCTTTTTCCACTATTACCCTCTTAGCGCTCCGAATCTCCACTTGCATTTTCTACAAAAAGAGTGTTTCATAACTGCTCAATCAAAAATATGTTTTATCTCTGTTAACTGAATTTACAGATCAGAAATAAGTTTCACAGAATGCATCTGTGTAGTTTTTATTTGAACATATTCTTTTTCCCAATGTAGGCCTCTTAGCGCTTAGCATGTCCAATTGCACTTTCTACAGAAAGAGTGTTTCAGAATGGCTCAATCAAAAGTAAGGTTCAACTCTGTTAGTTGAATGCACAGAACAGAAAGAATTTTCACAGAATGCTACTGTGTAGTTTATATTTGAATATATTCCTTTTTCCACTATTACCCTCTTAGCGCTCCGAATGTCCACTTGCATTTTCTACAGAAAGAGTGTTCAGAACTGCGCAATCAAAAGTATGGTTTAACTCTGTTAGCTTAATGAACATATCAGAAATAAGTTTCAAACAATGCTTCTGTGTAGTTTTTATTTGAAGATATTATTTTTCCCAATATAGGCCTCTTAGCGCTCAGAATGTCCAATTGCAGTTTCTACAGAAAGAGTGTTTCAGAAAGTCTCAATCAAAAGTCAGGTTCAATTCTGTTAGTTGAATGCACAGAACAGAAAGAAGTTTCATACAATGCTTCTGTGTAGTTTATATTTGAACATATTCTTTTTTCCACTATTACCCCCTTAGCGCTACGAATGTCCAGTTGCATTTTCTACAGACAGAGTGTTTCAAAACTGCTCAATCAAAAATATGGTTTAACTCTGTTAGCTGAATGCTCAGATCAGAAAGAAGTTTCACAGAATGCTTCTGTGTAGTTTATATTTGAATATATTCCTTTTTCCACTACTACTCTCTTAGCGCTCCAAATGTCCAGTTGCATTTTCTACAGAAAGAGTGTTCAGATCTGCTCAATCAAAAGTATGGTTTAACTCTGTTAGCTGAATGCACAGATCAGAAAGAAGTTTCACAGAATGATTCTGTGTACTTTATATTTGGAGACATTCCTTTTTCCACTATTACCCTCTTAGCGCTCCGAATCTCCACTTGCATTTTCTACAGAAAGAGTGTTTCAGAACGGCTCAATCAAAACTAAGGTTCAACTCTATTAGTTGAACAAACAGAACAGAAAGTAGTTTCACACAATTCTTCTGTGTAGTTTTTATTTGTAGACATTCTTTTTCCCAATATAGGCCTCTTAGCGCTCAGAATGTCCAATTGCAGTTTCTACAGAAAGAGTGTTTCAGAACGGCTCAATCAAAAGTAAGGTTCAACTCTGTTAGTTGAATGCACAGAACAGAAAGAAGTTTCATAAAATGCTTCTGTGTAGTTTGTATTTGAACATATTCTTTTTTCCACTATTACCCACTTAGCGCTACGAATGTCCAGTTGCATTTTCTACAGACAGAGTGTTTCAAAACTGCTCAATCAAAAGTATGGTTTAACTCTGTTAGCTGTATGCTCAGATCAGAAAGAAGTTTCACAGAATGCTTCTGTGTAGTTTATATTTGAATATATTCCTTTTTCCACTACTACTCTCTTAGCGCTCCAAATATCCAGTTGCATTTTCAACAGAAAGAGTGTTCAGATCTGCTCAATCAAAAGTATGGTTTAAATCTGTTAGCTGAATGCACAGATCAGAAAGAAGTTTCCCCGAATGATTCTGTGTAGTTTATATTTGAAGACATTCCTTTTTCCACTCTTACCCTCTTAGCGCTCCGAATCTCCATTTGCATTTTCTACGAAAAGAGTGTTTCATAACTGCTCAATCAAAAATATGTTTTATCTCTGTTAACTGAATTTACAGATCAGAAATAAGTTTCACAGAATGCATCTGTGTAGTTTTTATTTGAAGATATTCTTTTTCCCAATGTAGGCCTCTTAGCGCTTAGCATGTCCAATTGCAGTTTCTACAGAAAGAGTGTTTCAGAACGGCTCAATCAAAAGTAAGGTTCAACTCTGTTAGTTGAATGCACAGAACAGAAAGAATTTTCACAGAATGCTACTGTGTAGTTTATATTTGAATATATTCCTTTTTCCACTATTACCCTCTTAGCGCTCAGAATGTCCACTTGCATTTTCTACAGAAAGAGTGTTCAGAACTGCGCAATCAAAAATATGGTTTAACTCTGTTAGCTTAATGAACATATCAGAAATAAGTTTCACACAATTCTTCTGTGTAGTTTTTATTTGAAGATATTATTTTTCCCAATAGAGGCCTCTTAGCGCTCAGAATGTCCAATTGCAGTTTCTACAGAAAGAGTGTTTCAGAAAGGCTCAATCAAAAGTAAGGTTCAACTCTGTTAGTTGAATGCACAAAACAGAAAGAAGTTTCATACAATGCTTCTGTGTAGTTTATATTTGAACATATTCTTTTTTCCACTATTACCCACTTAGCGCTACGAATGACCAGTTGCATTTTCTACAGACAGAGTGTTTCAAAACTGCTCAATCAAAAGTATGGTTTAACTCTGTTAGCTGAATGCTCAGATCAGAAAGAAGTTTCACAGAATGCTTCTGTGTAGTTTATATTTGAATATATTCCTTTTTCCACTACTACTCTCTTAGCGCTCCAAATGTCCAGTTGCATTTTCTACAGAAAGAGTGTTCAGATCTGCTCAATCAAAAGTATGGTTTAACTCTGTTAGCTGAATGCACAGATCAGAAAGAAGTTTCACAGAATGATTCTGTGTAGTTTATATTTGGAGACATTCCTTTTTCCACTATTACCCTCTTAGCGCTCCGAATCTCCACTTGCATTTTCTACAGAAAGAGTGTTTCAGAAAGGCTCAATCAAAACTAAGGTTCAACTCTTTTAGTTGAACAAACAGAACAGAAAAAAGTTTCACACAATTCTTCTGTGTAGTTTTTATTTGTAGACATTCTTTTTCCCAATATAGGCCTCTTAGCGCTCAGAATGTCCAATTGCAGTTTCTACAGAAAGAGTGTTTCAGAACGGCTCAATCAAAAGTAAGGTTCAACTCTGTTAGTTGAACGCACAGAACAGAAAGAAGTTTCATACAATGCTTCTCTGTAGTTCATATTTGAACATATTCTTTTTTCCACTATTACCCACTTAGCGCTACGAATGTCCAGTTGCATTTTCTACAGACAGAGTGTTTCAAAACTGCTCAAACAAAAGTATGGTTTAACTCTGTTAGCTGAATGCTCAGATCAGAAAGATGTTTCACAGAATGCTTCTGTGTAGTTTATATTTGAATATATTCCTTTTTCCACTACTACGCTCTTAGCGCTCCAAATGTCCACTTGGATTTTCTACAGAAAGAGTGTTCAGATCTGCTCAATCAAAAGTATGGTTTAACTCTGTTAGCTGAATGCACAGATCAGAAAGAAGTTTCACCGAATGATTCTGTGTAGTTTATATTTGAAGACATTCCTTTTTCCACTATTACCCACTTAGCGCTCCGAATCTCCACTTGCATTTTCTACAAAAAGAGTGTTTCATAACTGCTCAATCAAAAATATGTTTTATCTCTGTTAACTGAATTTACAGATCAGAAATAAGTTTCACAGAATGCATCTGTGTAGTTTTTATTTGAAGATATTCTTTTTCCCAATGTAGGCCTCTTAGCGCTCAGAATGTCCAATTGCAGTTTCTACAGAAAGAGTGTCTCAGAACGGCTCAATCAAAAGTAAGGTTCAACTCTGTTAGTTGAATGCACAGAACAGAAAGAAGTTTCATACAATGCTTCTGTGTAGTTCATATTTGAACATATTCTTTTTTCCACTATTACCCACTTAGCGCTACGAATGTCCAGTTGCATTTTCTACAGACAGAGTGTTTCAAAACTGCGCAATCAAAAGTATGGTTTAACTCTGTTAGCTGAATGCTCAGATCAGAAAGAAGTTTCACAGAATGCTTCTGTGTAGTTTATATTTGAATATATTCCTTTTTCCACTACTACGCTCTTAGCGCTCTAAATGTCCAGTTGCATTTTCTACAGAAAGAGTGTTCAGATCTGCTCAATCAAAAGTATGGTTTAACTCTGTTAGCTGAATGCACAGATCAGAAAGAAGTTTCACCGAATGATTCTGTGTAGTTTATATTTGAAGACATTCTTTTTCCACTATTACCCACTTAGCGCTCCGAATCTCCACTTGCATTTTCTACAAAAAGAATGTTTCATAACTGCTCAATCAAAAATATGTTTTATCTCTGTTAACTGAATTTACAGATCAGAAATAAGTTTCACAGAATGCATCTGTGTAGTTTTTATTTGAAGATATTCTTTTTCCCAATGTAGGCCTCTTAGCGCTTAGCATGTCCAATTGCAGTTTCTACAGAACGAGTGTTTCAGAACGGCTCAATCAAAAGTAAGGTTCAACTCTGTTAGTTGAAAGCACAGAACAGAAAGAATTTTCACAGAATGCTACTGTGTAGTTTATATTTGAATATATTCCTTTTTCCACTATTACCCTCTTAACGCTCCGAATGTCCACTTGCATTTTCTACAGAAAGAGTGTTCAGAACTGCGCAATCAAAAGTATGGTTTAACTCTGTTAGCTTAATGAACATATCAGAAATAAGTTTCACACAATGCTTCTGTGTAGTTTTTATTTGAAGATATTATTTTTCCCAATAGAGGCCTCTTAGCGCTCAGAATGTCCAATTGCAGTTTCTACAGAAAGAGTGTTTCAGAAAGGCTCAATCAAAAGTAAGGTTCAACTCTGTTAGTTGAATGCACAGAACAGAAAGAAGTTTCATACAATGCTTCTGTGTAGTTTATATTTGAACATATTCTTTCTTCCACTATTACCCACTTAGCGCTATGAATGTCCAGTTGCATTTTCTACAGACAGAGTGTTTCAAAACTGCTCAATCAAAAGTATGGTTTAACTCTGTTAGCTGAATGCTCAGATCAGAAAGAAGATTCACAGAATGCTTCTGTGTAGTTTATATTTGAATATATTCCTTTTTCCACTTCTACTCTCTTAGCGCTCCAAATGTCCAGTTGCATTTTCTACAGAAAGAGTGTTCAGATCTGCTCAATCAAAAGTATGGTTTAACTCTGTTAGCTGAATGCACAGATCAGAAAGAAGTTTCACAGAATGATTCTGTGTAGTTTATATTTGGAGACATTCCTTTTTCCACTATTACCCTCTTAGCGCTCCGAATCTCCACTTGCATTTTCTACAGAAAGAGTGTTTCAGAAAGGCTCAATCAAAACTAAGGTTCAAATCTTTTAGTTGAACAAACAGAACAGAAAAAAGTTTCACACAATTCTTCTGTGTAGTTTTTATTTGTAGACATTCTTTTTCCCAATATAGGCCTCTTAGCGCTCAGAATGTCCAATTGCAGTTTCTACAGAAAGAGTGTTTCAGAACGGCTCAATCAAAAGTAAGGTTCAACTCTGTTAGTTGAACGCACAGAACAGAAAGAAGTTTCATACAATGCTTCTGTGTAGTTCATATTTGAACATATTCTTTTTTCCACTATTACCCACTTAGCGCTACGAATGTCCAGTTGCATTTTCTACAGACAGAGTGTTTCAAAACTGCTCAATCAAAAGTATGGTTTAACTCTGTTAGCTGAATGCTCAGATCAGAAAGAAGTTTCACAGAATGCTTCTGTGTAGTTTATATTTGAATATATTCCTTTTTCCACTACTACGCTCTTAGCGCTCCAAATGTCCACTTGGATTTTCTACAGAAAGAGTGTTCAGATCTGCTCAATCAAAAGTATGGTTTAACTCTGTTAGCTGAATGCACAGATCAGAAAGAAGTTTCACCGAATGATTCTGTGTAGTTTATATTTGAAGACATTCCTTTTTCCACTATTACAAACTTAGCGCTCCGAATCTCCACTTGCATTTTCTACAAAAAGAGTGTTTCATAACTGCTCAATCAAAAATATGTTTTATCTCTGTTAACTGAATTTACAGATCAGAAATAAGTTTCACAGAATGCATCTGTGTAGTTTTTATTTGAAGATATTCTTTTTCCCAATGTAGGCCTCTTAGCGCTCAGAATGTCCAATTGCAGTTTCTACAGAAAGAGTGTTTCAGAACGGCTCAATCAAAAGTAAGGTTCAACTCTGTTAGTTGAATGCACAGAACAGAAAGAAGTTTCATACAATGCTTCTGTGTAGTTCATATTTGAACATATTCTTTTTTCCACTATTACCCACTTAGCGCTACGAATGTCCAGTTGCATTTTCTACAGACAGAGTGTTTCAAAACTGCGCAATCAAAAGTATGGTTTAACTCTGTTAGCTGAATGCTCAGATCAGAAAGAAGTTTCACAGAATGCTTCTGTGTAGTTTATATTTGAATATATTCCTTTTTCCACTACTACGCTCTTAGCGCTCTAAATGTCCAGTTGCATTTTCTACAGAAAGAGTGTTCAGATCTGCTCAATCAAAAGTATGGTTTAACTCTGTTAGCTGAATGCACAGATCAGAAAGAAGTTTCACCGAATGATTCTGTGTAGTTTATATTTGAAGACATTCCTTTTTCCACTATTACCCACTTAGCGCTCCGAATCTCCACTTGCATTTTCTACAAAAAGAATGTTTCATAACTGCTCAATCAAAAATATGTTTTATCTCTGTTAACTGAATTTACAGATCAGAAATAAGTTTCACAGAATGCATCTGTGTAGTTTTTATTTGAAGATATTCTTTTTCCCAATGTAGGCCTCTTAGCGCTTAGCATGTCCAATTGCAGTTTCTACAGAACGAGTGTTTCAGAACGGCTCAATCAAAAGTAAGGTTCAACTCTGTTAGTTGAATGCACAGAACAGAAAGAATTTTCACAGAATGCTACTGTGTAGTTTATATTTGAATATATTCCTTTTTCCACTATTACCCTCTTAACGCTCCGAATGTCCACTTGCATTTTCTACAGAAAGAGTGTTCAGAACTGCGCAATCAAAAGTATGGTTTAACTCTGTTAGCTTAATGAACATATCAGAAATAAGTTTCACACAATGCTTCTGTGTAGTTTTTATTTGAAGATATTATTTTTCCCAATAGAGGCCTCTTAGCGCTCAGAATGTCCAATTGCAGTTTCTACAGAAAGAGTGTTTCAGAAAGGCTCAATCAAAAGTAAGGTTCAACTCTGTTAGTTGAATGCACAGAACAGAAAGAAGTTTCATACAATGCTTCTGTGTAGTTTATATTTGAACATATTCTTTCTTCCACTATTACCCACTTAGCGCTACGAATGTCCAGTTGCATTTTCTACAGACAGAGTGTTTCAAAACTGCTCAATCAAAAGTATGGTTTAACTCTGTTTGCTGAATGTTCAGATCAGAAAGAAGTTTCACAGAATGCTTCTGTGTAGTTTATATTTGAATATATTCCTTTTTCCACTACTACTCTCTTAGCGCTCCAAATGTCCAGTTGCATTTTCTACAGAAAGAGTGTTCAGATCTGCTCAATCAAAAGTATGGTTTAACTCTGTTAGCTGAATGCACAGATCAGAAAGAAGTTTCACAGAATGATTCTGTGTAGTTTATATTTGGAGACATTCCTTTTTCCACTATTACCCTCTTAGCGCTCCGAATCTCCACTTGCATTTTCTACAGAAAGAGTGTTTCAGAACAGCTCAATCAAAACTAAGGTTCAACTCTTTTAGTTGAACAAACAGAACAGAAAGAAGTTTCACAAAATTCTTCTGTGTAGCTTTTATTTGTAGACATTCTTTTTCCCAATATAGGCCTCTTAGCGCTCAGAATGTCCAATTGCAGTTTCTACAGAAAGAGTGTTTCAGAACGGCTCAATCAAAAGTAAGGTTCAACTCTGTTAGTTGAACGCACAGAACAGAAAGAAGTTTCATACAATGCTTCTGTGTAGTTCATATTTGAACATATTCTTTTTTCCACTATTACCCACTTAGCGCTACGAATGTCCAGTTGCATTTTCTACAGACAGAGTGTTTCAAAACTGCTCAATCAAAAGTATGGTTTAACTCTGTTAGCTGAATGCTCAGATCACAAAGAAGTTTCACAGAATGCTTCTGTGTAGTTTATATTTGAATATATTCCTTTTTCCACTACTACGCTCTTAGCGCTCCAAATGTCCACTTGGATTTTCTACAGAAAGAGTGTTCAGATCTGCTCAATCAAAAGTATGGTTTAACTCTGTTAGCTGAATGCACAGATCAGAAAGAAGTTTCACCGAATGATTCTGTGTAGTTTATATTTGAAGACATTCCTTTTTCCACTATTACCCTCTTAGCGCTCCGAATCTCCACTTGCATTTTCTACAAAAAGAGTGTTTCATAACTGCTCAATCAAAAATATGTTTTATCTCTGTTAACTGAATTTACAGATCAGAAATAAGTTTAACAGAATGCATCTGTGTAGTTTTTATTTGAAGATATTCTTTTTCCCAATGTAGGCCTCTTAGCGCTTAGCATGTCCAATTGCAGTTTCTACAGAAAGAGTGTTTCAGAACGGCTCAATCAAAAGTAGGGTTCAACTCTGTTAGTTGAATGCACAGAACAGAAATAATTTTCACAGAATGCTACTGTGTAGTTTATATTTGAATATATTCCTTTTTCCACTATTACCCTCTTAGCGCTCCGAATGTCCACTTGCATTTTCTACAGAAAGAGTGTTCAGAACTGCGCAATCAAAAGTATGGTTTAACTCTGTTAGCTTAATGAACATATCAGAAATAAGTTTCACACAATGCTTCTGTGTAGTTTTTATTTGAAGATATTATTTTTCCCAATAGAGGCCTCTTAGCACTCAGAATGTCCAATTGCAGTTTCTACAGAAAGAGTGTTTCAGAAAGGCTCAATCAAAAGTAAGGTTCAACTCTGTTAGTTGAATGCACAGAACAGAAAGTAGTTTCATACAATGCTTCTGTGTAGCTTATATTTGAACATATTCTTTTTTCCACTATTACCCACTTAGCGCTACGAATGTCCAGTTGCATTTTCTACAGACAGAGTGTTTCAAAACTGCTCAATCAAAAGTATGGTTTAACTCTGTTAGCTGAATGCTCAGATCAGAAAGAAGTTTCACAGAATGCTTCTGTGTAGTTTATATTTGAATATATTCCTTTTTCCACTACTACTCTCTTAGCGCTCCAAATGTCCAGTTGCATTTTCTACAGAAAGAGTGTTCAGATCTGCTCAATCAAAAGTATGGTTTAACTCTGTTAGCTGAATGCACAAATCAGAAAGAAGTTTCACAGAATGATTCTGTGTAGTTTATATTTGGAGACATTCCTTTTTCCACTATTACCCTCTAAGCGCTCCGAATCTCCACTTGCATTTTCTACAGAAAGAATGTTTCAGAACGGCTCAATCAAAACTAAGGTTCAACTCTTTTAGTTGAACAAACAGAACAGAAAGAAGTTTCACGCAATTATTCTGTGTAGTTTTTATTTGTAGACATTCTTTTTCCCAATATAGGCCTCTTAGCGCTCAGAATGTCCAATTGCAGTTTCTACAGAAAGAGTGTTTCAGAACGGCTCAATCAAAAGTAAGGTTCAACTCTGTTAGTTGAATGCACAGAACAGAAAGAATTTTCACAGAATGCTACTGTGTAGTTTATATTTGAATATATTCCTTTTTCCACTATTACCCTCTTAGCGCTCCGAATGTCCACTTGCATTTTCTACAGAAAGAGTGTTCAGAACTGCGCAATCAAAAGTATGGTTTAACTCTGTTAGCTTAATGAACATATCAGAAATAAGTTTCACACAATGCTTCTGTGTAGTTTTTATTTGAAGATATTATTTTTCCCAATAGAGGCCTCTTAGCGCTCAGAATGTCCAATTGCAGTTTCTACAGAAAGAGTGTTTCAGAAAGGCTCAATCAAAAGTAAGGTTCAACTCTGTTAGTTGAATGCACAGAACAGAAAGAAGTTTCATACAATGCTTCTGTGTAGTTTATATTTGAACATATTCTTTTTTCCACTATTACCCACTTAGCGCTACGAATGTCCAGTTGCATTTTCTACAGACAGAGTGTTTCAAAACTGCTCAATCAAAAGTATGGTTTAACTCTGTTAGCTGAATGCTCAGATCAGAAAGAAGTTTCACAGAATGCTTCTGTGTAGTTTATATTTGAATATATTCCTTTTTCCACTACTACGCTCTTAGCGCTCCAAATGTCCAGTTGCATTTTCAACAGAAAGAGTGTTCAGATCTGCTCAATCAAAAGTATGGTTTAACTCTGTTAGCTGAATGCACAGATCAGAAATAAGTTTCACCGAATGATTCCGTGTAGTTTATATTTGAAGACATTCCTTTTTCCACTATTACCCTCTTAGCGCTCCGAATCTCCACTTGCATTTTCTACAAAAAGAGTGTTTCATAACTGCTCAATCAAAAATAAGTTTTATCTCTGTTAACTGAATTTACAGATCTGAATTAAGTTTCACAGAATGCATCTGTGTAGTTTTTATTTGAAGATATTCTTTTTCCCAATGTAGGCCTCTTAGCGCTTAGCATGTCCAATTGCAGTTTCTACAGAAAGAGTGTTTCAGAACGGCTCAATCAAAAGTAAGGTTCAACTCTGTTAGTTGAATGCACAGAACAGAAAGAATTTTCACAGAATGCTACTGTGTAGTTTATATTTGAATATATTCCTTTTTCCACTCTTACCCTCTTAGCGCTCCGAATGTCCACTTGCATTTTCTACAGAAAGAGTGTTCAGAACTGCGCAATCAAAAGTATGGTTTAACTCTGTTAGCTTAATGAACATATCAGAAATAAGTTTCACACAATGCTTCTGTGTAGTTTTTATTTGAAGATATTATTTTTCCCAATATAGGCCTCTTAGCGCTCAGAATGTCCAATTGCAGTATCTACAGAAAGAGTGTTTCAGAAAGGCTCAGTCAAAAGTAAGGTTCAACTCTGTTAGTTGAATGCACAGAACAGAAAGAAGTTTCATACAATGCTTCTGTGTAGTTTATATTTGAACATATTCTTTTTTCCACTATTACCCACTTAGCACTACGAATGTCCAGTTGCATTTTCTACAGACAGAGTGTTTCAAAACTGCTCAATCAAAAGTATGGTTTAACTCTGTTAGCTGAATGCTCAGATCAGAAAGAAGTTTCACAGAATGCTTCTGTGTAGTTTATATTTGAATATATTCCTTTTTCCACTACTACTCTCTTAGCGCTCCAAATGTCCAGTTGCATTTTCTACAGAAAGAGTGTTCAGATCTGCTCAATCAAAAGTATGGTTTAACTCTGTTAGCTGAATGCACAGATCAGAAAGAATTTTCACAGAATGATTCTGTGTAGTTTATATTTGGAGGCATTCCTTTTTCCACTATTACCCTCTTAGCGCTCCGAATCTCCACTTGCATTTTCTACAGAAAGAGTGTTTCAGAACGGCTCAATCAAAACTAAGGTTCAACTCTTTTAGTTGAACAAACAGAACAGAAAGAAGTTTCACACAATTCTTCTGTGTAGTTTTTATTTGTAGACATTCTTTTTCCCAATATAGGCCTCATAGCGCTCAGAATGTCCAATTGCAGTTTCTACAGAAAGAGTGTTTCAGAACGGCTCAATCAAAAGTAAGGTTCAACTCTGTTAGTTGAATGCACAGAACAGAAAGAAGTTTCATACAATGCTTCTGTGTAGTTTATATTTGAACATATTCTTTTTTCCACTATTACCCACTTAGCGCTATGAATGTCCAGTTGCATTTTCTACAGACAGAGTGTTTCAAAACTGCTCAATCAAAAGTTTGGTTTAACTCTGTTAGCTGAATGCTCAGATCAGAAAAAAGTTTCACAGAATGCTTCTGTGTAGTTTATATTTGAATATATTCCTTTTTCCACTACTACGCTCTTAGCGCTCCAAATGTCCAGTTGCATTTTCTACAGAAAGAGTGTTCAGATCTGCTCAATCAAAAGTATGGTTGAACACTGTTAGCTGAATGCACAGATCAGAAAGAAGTTTCACCGAATGATTCCGTGTAGTTTATATTTGAAGACATTCCTTTTTCCACTATTACCCTCTTAGCGCTCCGAATCTCCACTTGCATTTTCTACAAAAAGAGTGTTTCATAACTGCTCAATCAAAAATATGTTTTATCTCTGTTAACTGAATTTACAGATCAGAAATAAGTTTCACAGAATGCATCTGTGTAGTTTTTATTTGAAGATATTCTTTTTCCCAATGTAGGCCTCTTAGCGCTTAGCATGTCCAATTGCAGTTTCTACAGAAAGAGTGTTTCAGAACGGCTCAATCAAAAGTAAGGTTCAACTCTGTTAGTTGAATGCACAGAACAGAAAGTATTTTCACAGAATGCTACTGTGTAGTTTATATTTGAATATATTCCTTTTTCCACTATTACCCTCTTAGCGCTCCGAATGTCCACTTGCATTTTCTACAGAAAGAGTGTTCAGAACTGCGCAAACCAAAGTATGGTTTAACTTTGTTAGCTTAATGAACATATCAGAAATAAGTTTCACACAATGCTTCTGTGTAGTTTTTATTTGAAGATATTATTTTTCCCAATAGAGGCCTCTTAGCGCTCAGAATGTCCAATTGCAGTTTCTACAGAAAGAGTGTTTCAGAAAGGCTCAATCAAATTAAGGTTCAACTCTGTTAGTTGAATGCACAGAACAGAAAGAAGTTTCATACAATGTTTCTGTGTAGTTTATATTTGAACATATTCTTTTTTCCACTATTACCCACTTAGCGCTACGAATGTCCGGTTGCATTTTCTACAGACAGAGTGTTTCAAAACTGCTCAATCAAAAGTATGGTTTAACTCTGTTAGCTGAATGCTCAGATCAGAAAGAAGTTTCACAGAATGCTTCTGTGTAGTTCATATTTGGAGACATTCCTTTTTCCACTATTAACCTCTTAGCGCTCCGAATCTCCACTTGCATTTTCTACAGAAAGAGTGTTTCAGAACGGCTCAATCAAAACTAAGGTTCAAATCTTTTAGTTGAACAAACAGAACAGAAAGAAGTTTCACACAATTCTTCTGTGTAGTTTTTATTTGTAGACATTCTTTTTCCCAATATAGGCCTCTTAGCGCTCAGAATGTCCAATTGCAGTTTCTACAGAAAGAGTGTTTCAGAACGGCTCAATCAAAAGTAAGGTTCAACTCTGTTAGTTGAATGCACAGAACAGAAAGAAGTTTCATACAATGCTTCTGCGTAGTTTATATTTGAACATATTCTTTTTTCCACTATTACCCACTTAGCGCTACGAATGTCCAGTTGCATTTTCTACAGACAGAGTGTTTCAAAACTGATCAATCAAAGTATGGTTTAACTCTGTTAGCTGAATGCTCAGATCAGAAAGAAGTTTCACAGAATGCTTCTGTGTATTTTATATTTTAATATATTCCTTTTTCCACTACTACGCTCTTAGCGCTCCAAATGTCCAGTTGCATTTTCCACAGAAAGAGTGTTCAGATCTGCTCAATCAAAAGTATGGTTTAACTCTGTTAGCTGAATGCACAGATCAGAAAGAAGTTTCACCGAATGATTCCGTGTAGTTTATATTTGAAGACATTCCTTTTTCCACTATTACCCTCTTAGCGCTCCGAATCTCCACTTGCATTTTCTACAAAAAGAGTGTTTCATAACTGCTCAATCAAAAATAAGTTTTATCTCTGTTAACTGAATTTACAGATCAGAAATAAGTTTCACAGAATGCATCTGTGTAGTTTATATTTGAAGATATTCTTTTTCCCAATGTAGGCCTCTTAGCGCTTAGCATGTCCAATTGCAGTTTCTACAGAAAGAGTGTTTCAGAACGGCTCAATCAAAAGTAAGGTTCAACTCTGTTAGTTGAATGCACAGAACAGAAAGAATTTTCACAGAATGCTACTGTGTAGTTTATATTTGAATATATTCCTTTTTCCACTATTACCCTCTTAGCGCTCCGAATGTCCACTTGCATTTTCTACAGAAAGAGTGTTCAGAACTGCGCAATCAAAAGTATGGTTTAACTCTGTTAGCTTAATGAACATATCAGAAATAAGTTTCACACAATGCTTCTGTGTAGTTTTTATTTGAAGGTATTTTTTTTCCCAATAGAGGCCTCTTAGCGCTCAGAATGTCCAATTGCAGTTTCTTCAGAAAGAGTGTTTCAGAAAGGCTCAATCAAAAGTAAGGTTCAACTCTGTTAGTTGAATGCACAGAACAGAAAGAAGTTTCATACAATGCTTCTGTGTAGTTTATATTTGAACATATTCTTTTTTCCACTATTACCCACTTAGCGCTACGAATGTCCAGTTGCATTTTCTACAGACAGAGTGTTTCAAAACTGCTCAATCAAAAGTATGGTTTAACTCTGTTAGCTGAATGCTCAGATCAGAAAGAAGTTTCACAGAATGCTTCTGTGTAGTTTGTATTTGAATATATTCCTTTTTCCACTACTACGCTCTTAGCGCTCCAAATGTCCAGTTGCATTTTCTACAGAAAGAGTGTTCAGATCTGCTCAATCAAAAGTATGGTTTAACTCTGTTAGCTGAATGCACAGATCAGAAAGAAGTTTCACCGAATGATTCTGTGTAGTTTATATTTGAAGACATTCCTTTTTCCACTATTACCCTCTTAGCGCTCCGAATCTCCACTTGCATTTTCTACAAAAAGAGTGTTTCATAACTGCTCAATCAAAAATATGTTTTATCTCTGTTAACTGAATTTACAGATCAGAAATAAGTTTCACAGAATGCATCTGTGTAGTTTTTATTTGAAGATATTCTTTTTCCCAATGTAGGCCTCTTAGCGCTTAGCATGTCCAATTGCAGTTTCTACAGAAAGAGTGTTTCAGAACGGCTCAATCAAAAGTAAGGTTCAACTCTGTTAGTTGAATGCACAGAACAGAAAGTATTTTCACAGAATGCTACTGTGTAGTTTATATTTGAATATATTCCTTTTTCCACTATTACCCTCTTAGCTCTCCGAATGTCCACTTGCATTTTCTACAGAAAGAGTGTTCAGAACTGCGCAATCAAAAGTATGGTTTAACTCTGTTAGCTTAATGAACATATCAGAAATAAGTTTCACACAATGCTTCTGTGTAGTTTTTATTTGAAGATATTATTTTTCGCAATACAGGCCTCTTAGCGCTCAGAATGTCCAATTGCAGTTTCTACAGAAAGGGTGTTTCAGAAAGGCTCAATCAAAGTAAGGTTCAACTCTGTTAGTTGATTGCACAGAACAGAAAGAAGTTTCATACAATGCATCTGTGTAGTTTATATTTGAACATATTCTTTTCTCCACTATTACCCACTTAGCGCTACGAATGTCCAGTTGCATTTTCTACAGACAGAGTGTTTCAAAACTGCTCAATCAAAAGTATGGTTTAACTCTGTTAGCTGAATGCTCAAATCAGAAAGAAGTTTCACAGAATGCTTCTGTGTAGTTTATATTTGAATATATTCCTTTTTCCACTACTACTCTCTTAGCGCTCCAAATGTCCAGTTGCATTTTCTACAGAAAGAGTGTTCAGATCTGCTCAATCAAATGTATGGTTTAACTCTGTTAGCTGAATGCACAGATCAGAAAGAAGTTTCACAGAATGATTCTGTGTAGTTTATATTTGGAGACATTCCTTTTTCCACTATTACCCTCTTAGTGCTCCGAATTTCCACTTGCATTTTCTACAGAAAGAGTGTTTCAGAACGACTCAATCAAAACTAAGGTTCAACTCTTTTAGTTGAACAAACAGAACAGAAATAAGTTTCACACAATTCTTCTGTGTAGTTTTTATTTGTAGACATTCTTTTTCCCAATATAGGCCTCTTAGCGCTCAGAATGTCCAATTGCAGTTTCTACAGAAAGAGTGTTTCAGAACGGCTCAATCAAAAGTAAGGTTCAACACTGTTAGTTGAATGCACAGAACAGAAAGAAGTTTCATACAATGCTTCTGTGTAGTTTATATTTGAACATATTCTTTTTTCCACTATTACCCACTTAGCGCTACGAATGTCCAGTTGCATTTTCTACAGACAGAGTGTTTCAAAACTGCTCAATCAAAAGTATGGTTTAACTCTGTTAGCTGAATGCTCAGATCAGAAAGAAATTTCACAGAATGCTTCTGTGTAGTTTATATTTGAATATATTCCTTTTTCCACTACTACGCTCTTAGCGCTCAAAAAGTCCAGTTGCATTTTCAACAGAAAGAGTGTTCAGATCTGCTCAATCAAAAGTGTGGTTTAACTCTGTTAGCTGAATGCACAGATCAGAAAGAAGTTTCACCGAATGATTCCGTGTAGTTTATATTTGAAGACATTCCTTTTTCCACTATTACCCTCTTAGCGCTCCGAATCTCCACTTGCATTTTCTACAAAAAGAGTGTTTCATAACTGCTCAATCAAAAATAAGTTTTATCTCTGTTAACTGAATTTACAGAACAGAAATAAGTTTCACAGAATGCATCTCTGTAGTTTTTATTTGAAGATATTTTTTTCCCAATGTAGGCCTCTTAGCGCTTAGCATGTCCAATTGCAGTTTCTACAGAAAGAGTGTTTCAGAACGGCTCAATCAAAAGTAAGGTTCAACTCTGTTAGTTGAATGCACAGAACAGAAGGAATTTTCACAGAATGCTACTGTGTAGTTTATATTTGAATATATTCCTTTTTCCACTATTACCCTCTTAGCGCTCCGAATGTCCACTTGCATTTTCTACAGAAAGAGTGTTCAGAGCTGCGCAATCAAAAGTATGGTTTAACTCTGTTAGCTTAATGAACATATCAGAAATTAGTTTCACACAATGCTTCTGTGTAGTTTTTATTTGAAGATATTTTTTTTCCCAATAGAGGCCTCTTAGCGCTCAGAATGTCCAATTGCAGTTTCTACAGAAAGAGTGTTTCAGAAAGGCTCAATCAAAAGTAAGGTTCAACTCTGTTAGTTGAATGCACAGAAGAGAAAGAAGTTTCATACAATGCTTCTGTGTAGTTTATATTTGAACATATTCTTTTTTCCACTATTACCCACTTAGCGCTACGAATGTCCAGTTGCATTTTCTACAGACAGAGTGTTTCAAAACTGCTCAATCAAAAGTATGGTTTAACTCTGTTAGCTGAATGCTCAGATCAGAAAGAAGTTTCACAGAATGCTTCTGTGTAGTTTATATTTGAATATATTCCTTTTTCCACTACTACGCTCTTAGCGCTCCAAATGTCCAGTTGCATTTTCTACAGAAAGAGTGTTCAGATCTGCTCAATCAAAAGTATGGTTTAACTCTGTTAGCTGAATGCACAGATCAGAAAAAAGTTTCACCGAATGATTCTGTGTAGTTTATATTTGAAGACATTCCTTTTTCCACTATTACCCTCTTAGCGCTCCGAATCTCCACTTGCATTTTCTACAAAAAGAGTGTTTCATAACTGCTCAATCAAAAATAAGTTTTATCTCTGTTAACTGAATTTACAGATCAGAAATAAGTTTCACAGAATGCATCTGTGTAGTTTTTATTTGAAGATATTCTTTTTCCCAATGTAGGCCTCTTAGCGCTTAGCATGTCCAATTGCAGTTTCTACAGAAAGAGTGTTTCAGAACGGCTCAATCAAAAGTAAGGTTCAACTCTGTTAGTTGAATGCACAGAACAGAAAGAATTTTCACAGAATGCTACTGTGTAGTTTATATTTGAATATATTCCTTTTTCCACTATTACCCTCTTAGCACTCCGAATGTCCACTTGCATTTTCTACAGAAAGAGTGTTCAGAACTGCGCAATCAAAAGTATGGTTTAACTCTGTTAGCTTAATGAACATATCAGAAATAAGTTTCACAAAATGCTTCTGTGTAGTTTTTATTTGAAGATATTTTCTTTCCCAATAGAGGCCTCTTAGCGCTCAGAATGTCCAATTGCAGTTTCTACAGAAAGAGTGTTTCAGAAAGGCTCAATCAAAAGTAAGGTTCAACTCTGTTAGTTGAATGCACAGAACAGAAAGATGTTTCATACAATGCTTCTGTGTAGTTTATATTTGAACATATTCTTTTTTCCACTATTACCCACTTAGCGCTACGAATGTCCAGTTGCATTTTCTACAGACAGAGTGTTTCAAAACTGCTCAATCAAAAGTATGGTTTAAATCTGTTAGCTGAATGCTCAGATCAGAAAGAAGTTTCACAGAATGCTTCTGTGTAGTTTATATTTGAATATATTCCTTTTTCCACTACTACGCTCTTAGCGCTCCAAATGTCCAGTTGCATTTTCTACAGAAAGAGTGTTCAGATCTGCTCAATCAAAAGTATGGTTTAACTCTGTTAGCTGAATGCACAGATCAGAAAGAAGTTTCACCGAATGATTCTGTGTAGTTTATATTTGAAGACATACCTTTTTCCACTATTACCCTCTTAGCGCTCCGAATCTCCACTTGCATTTTCTACAAAAAGAGTGTTTCATAACTGCTCAATCAAAAATATGTTTTATCTCTGTTAACTGAATTTACAGATCAGAAATAAGTTTCACAGAATGCATCTGTGTAGTTTTTATTTGAAGATATTCTTTTACCCAAAGTAGGCCTCTTAGCGCTTAGCATGTCCAATTGCAGTTTCTACAGAAAGAGTGTTTCAGAACGGCTCAATCAAAAGTAAGGTTCAACTCTGTTAGTTGAATGCACAGAACAGAAAGTATTTTCACAGAATGCTACTGTGTAGTTTATATTTGAATATATTCCTTTTTCCACTATTACCCTCTTCGCGCTCCGAATGTCCACTTGCATTTTCTACAGAAAGAGTGTTCAGAACTGCGCAATCAAAAGTATGGTTTAACTCTGTTAGCTTAATGAACATATCAGAAATAAGTTTCACACAATGCTTCTGTGTAGTTTTTATTTGAAGATATTATTTTTCGCAATACAGGCCTCTTAGCGCTCAGAATGTCCAATTGCAGTTTCTACAGAAAGAGTGTTTCAGAAAGGCTCAATCAAAGTAAGGTTCAACTCTGTTAGTTGATTGCACAGAACAGAAAGAAGTTTCATACAATGCATCTGTGTAGTTTATATTTGAACATATTCTTTTCTCCACTATTACCCACTTAGCGCTACGAATGTCCAGTTGCATTTTCTACAGACAGAGTGTTTCAAAACTGCTCAATCAAAAGTATGGTTTAACTCTGTTAGCTGAATGCTCAAATCAGAAAGAAGTTTCACAGAATGCTTCTGTGTAGTTTATATTTGAATATATTCCTTTTTCCACTACTACTCTCTTAGCGCTCCAAATGTCCAGTTGCATTTTCTACAGAAAGAGTGTTCAGATCTGCTCAATCAAATGTATGGTTTAACTCTGTTAGCTGAATGCACAGATCAGAAAGAAGTTTCACAGAATGATTCTGTGTAGTTTATATTTGGAGACATTCCTTTTTCCACTATTACCCTCTTAGTGCTCCGAATTTCCACTTGCATTTTCTACAGAAAGAGTGTTTCAGAACGACTCAATCAAAACTAAGGTTCAACTCTTTTAGTTGAACAAACAGAACAGAAATAAGTTTCACACAATTCTTCTGTGTAGTTTTTATTTGTAGACATTCTTTTTCCCAATATAGGCCTCTTAGCGCTCAGAATGTCCAATTGCAGTTTCTACAGAAAGAGTGTTTCAGAATGGCTCAATCAAAAGTAAGGTTCAACACTGTTAGTTGAATGCACAGAACAGAAAGAAGTTTCATACAATGCTTCTGTGTAGTTTATATTTGAACATATTCTTTTTTCCACTATTACCCACTTAGCGCTACGAATGTCCAGTTGCATTTTCTACAGACAGAGTGTTTCAAAACTGCTCAATCAAAAGTATGGTTTAACTCTGTTAGCTGAATGCTCAGATCAGAAAGAAATTTCACAGAATGCTTCTGTGTAGTTTATATTTGAATATATTCCTTTTTCCACTACTACGCTCTTAGCGCTCAAAAAGTCCAGTTGCATTTTCAACAGAAAGAGTGTTCAGATCTGCTCAATCAAAAGTATGGTTTAACTCTGTTAGCTGAATGCACAGATCAGAAAGAAGTTTCACCGAATGATTCCGTGTAGTTTATATTTGAAGACATTCCTTTTTCCACTATTACCCTCTTAGCGCTCCGAATCTCCACTTGCATTTTCTACAAAAAGAGTGTTTCATAACTGCTCAATCAAAAATAAGTTTTATCTCTGTTAACTGAACTTACAGATCAGAAATAAGTTTCACAGAATGCATCTCTGTAGTTTTTATTTGAAGATATTTTTTTCCCAATGTAGGCCTCTTAGCGCTTAGCATGTCCAATTGCAGTTTCTACAGAAAGAGTGTTTCAGAACGGCTCAATCAAAAGTAAGGTTCAACTCTGTTAGTTGAATGCACAGAACAGAAGGAATTTTCACAGAATGCTACTGTGTAGTTTATATTTGAATATATTCCTTTTTCCACTATTACCCTCTTAGCGCTCCGAATGTCCACTTGCATTTTCTACAGAAAGAGTGTTCAGAGCTGCGCAATCAAAAGTATGGTTTAACTCTGTTAGCTTAATGAACATATCAGAAATTAGTTTCACACAATGCTTCTGTGTAGTTTTTATTTGAAGATATTTTTTTTCCCAATAGAGGCCTCTTAGCGCTCAGAATGTCCAATTGCAGTTTCTACAGAAAGAGTGTTTCAGAAAGGCTCAATCAAAAGTAAGGTTCAACTCTGTTAGTTGAATGCACAGAACAGAAAGAAGTTTCATACAATGCTTCTGTGTAGTTTATATTTGAACATATTCTTTTTTCCACTATTACCCACTTAGCGCTACGAATGTCCAGTTGCATTTTCTACAGACAGAGTGTTTCAAAACTGCTCAATCAAAAGTATGGTTTAACTCTGTTAGCTGAATGCTCAGATCAGAAAGAAGTTTCACAGAATGCTTCTGTGTAGTTTATATTTGAATATATTCCTTTTTCCACTACTACGCTCTTAGCGCTCCAAATGTCCAGTTGCATTTTCTACAGAAAGAGTGTTCAGATCTGCTCAATCAAAAGTATGGTTTAACTCTGTTAGCTGAATGCACAGATCAGAAAGAAGTTTCACCGAATGATTCTGTGTAGTTTATATTTGAAGACATTCCTTTTTCCACTATTACCCTCTTAGCGCTCCGAATCTCCACTTGCATTTTCTACAAAAAGAGTGTTTCATAACTGCTCAATCAAAAATAAGTTTTATCTCTGTTAACTGAATTTACAGATCAGAAATAAGTTTCACAGAATGCATCTGTGTAGTTTTTATTTGAAGATATTCTTTTTCCCAATGTAGGCCTCTTAGCGCTTAGCATGTCCAATTGCAGTTTCTACAGAAAGAGTGTTTCAGAACGGCTCAATCAAAAGTAAGGTTCAACTCTGTTAGTTGAATGCACAGAACAGAAAGAATTTTCACAGAATGCTACTGTGTAGTTTATATTTGAATATATTCCTTTTTCCACTATTACCCTCTTAGCGCTCCGAATGTCCACTTGCATTTTCTACAGAAAGAGTGTTCAGAACTGCGCAATCAAAAGTATGGTTTAACTCTGTTAGCTTAATGAACATATCAGAAATAAGTTTCACACAATGCTTCTGTGTAGTTTTTATTTGAAGATATTTTCTTTCCCAATAGAGGCCTCTTAGCGCTCAGAATGTCCAATTGCAGTTTCTACAGAAAGAGTGTTTCAGAAAGGCTCAATCAAAAGTAAGGTTCAACTCTGTTAGTTGAATGCACAGAACAGAAAGATGTTTCATACAATGCTTCTGTGTAGTTTATATTTGAACATATTCTTTTTTCCACTATTACCCACTTAGCGCTACGAATGTCCAGTTGCATTTTCTACAGACAGAGTGTTTCAAAACTGCTCAATCAAAAGTATGGTTTAAATCTGTTAGCTGAATGCTCAGATCAGAAAGAAGTTTCACAGAATGCTTCTGTGTAGTTTATATTTGAATATATTCCTTTTTCCACTACTACGCTCTTAGCGCTCCAAATGTCCAGTTGCATTTTCTACAGAAAGAGTGTTCAGATCTGCTCAATCAAAAGTATGGTTTAACTCTGTTAGCTGAATGCACAGATCAGAAAGAAGTTTCACCGAATGATTCTGTGTAGTTTATATTTGAAGACATATCTTTTTCCACTATTACCCTCTTAGCGCTCCGAATCTCCACTTGCATTTTCTACAAAAAGAGTGTTTCATAACTGCTCAATCAAAAATATGTTTTATCTCTGTTAACTGAATTTACAGATCAGAAATAAGTTTCACAGAATGCATCTGTGTAGTTTTTATTTGAAGATATTCTTTTACCCAAAGTAGGCCTCTTAGCGCTTAGCATGTCCAATTGCAGTTTCTACAGAAAGAGTGTTTCAGAACGGCTCAATCAAAAGTAAGGTTCAACTCTGTTAGTTGAATGCACAGAACAGAAAGTATTTTCACAGAATGCTACTGTGTAGTTTATATTTGAATATATTCCTTTTTCCACTATTACCCTCTTCGCGCTCCGAATGTCCACTTGCATTTTCTACAGAAAGAGTGTTCAGAACTGCGCAATCAAAAGTATGGTTTAACTCTGTTAGCTTAATGAACATATCAGAAATAAGTTTCACACAATGCTTCTGTGTAGTTTTTATTTGAAGATATTATTTTTCCCAATATAGGCCTCTTAGCGCTCAGAATGTCCAATTGCAGTTTCTACAGAAAGAGTGTTTAAGAAAGGCTCAATCAAAAGTAAGGTTCAACTCTGTTAGTTGAATGCACAGAACAGAAAGAAGTTTCATACAATGCTTCTGTGTAGTTTATATTTGAACATATTCTTTTCTCCACTATTACCCACTTAGCGCTACGAATGTCCAGTTGCATTTTCTACAGACAGAGTGTTTCAAAACTGCTCAATCAAAAGTATGGTTTAACTCTGTTAGCTGAATGCTCACATCAGAAAGAAGTTTCACAGAATGCTTCTGTGTAGTTTATATTTGAATATATTCCTTTTTCCACTACTACTCTCTTAGCGCTCCAAATGTCCAGTTGCATTTTCTACAGAAAGAGTGTTCAGATCTGCTCAATCAAAAGTATGGTTTAACTCTGTTAGCTGAATGCACAGATCAGAAAGAAGTTTCACAGAATGATTCTGTGTAGTTTATATTTGGAGACATTACTTTTTCCACTATTACCCTCTTAGCGCTCCGAATCTCCACTTGCATTTTCTACAGAAAAAGTGTTTCAGAATGACTCAATCAAAACTAAGGTTCAACTCTTTTAGTTGAACAAACAGAACAGAAAGAAGTTTCACACAATTCTTCTGTGTAGTTTTTATTTGTAGACATTCTTTTTCCCAATATAGGCCTCTTAGCGCTCAGAATGTCCAATTGCAGTTTCTACAGAAAGAGTGTTTCAGAACGGCTCAATCAAAAGTAAGGTTCAACTCTGTTAGTTGAATGCACAGAACAGAAAGAAGTTTCATACAATGATTCTGTGTAGTTTATATTTGAACATATTCTTTTTTCCACTATTACCCACTTAGCGCTACGAATGTCCAGTTGCATTTTCTACAGACAGAGTGTTTCAAAACTGCTCAATCAAAAGTATGGTTTAACTCTGTTAGCTGAATGCTCAGATCAGAAAGAAGTTTCACAGAATGCTTCTGTGTAGTTTATATTTGAATATATTCCTTTTTCCACTACTACGCTCTTAGCGCTCCAAATGTCCAGTTGCATTTTCAACAGAAAGAGTGTTCAGATGTGCTCAATCAAAAGTATGGTTTAACTCTGTTAGCTGAATGCACAGATCAGAAAGAAGTTTCACCGAATGATTCTGTGTAGTTTATATTTGAAGACATTCCTTTTTCCACTATTACCCTCTTAGCGCTCCGAATCTCCACTTGCATTTTCTACAAAAAGAGTGTTTCATAACTGCTCAATCAAAAATATGTTTTATCTCTGTTAACTGAATTTACAGATCAGAAATAAGTTTCACAGAATGCATCTGTGTAGTTTTTATTTGAAGATATTCTTTTTCCCAATGTAGGCCTATTAGCGCTTAGCATGTCCAATTGCAGTTTCTACAGAAAGAGTGTTTCAGAACGGCTCAATCAAAAGTAAGGTTCAACTCTGTTAGTTGAATGCACAGAACAGAAAGAATTTTCACAGAATGCTACTGTGTAGTTTATATTTGAATATATTCCTTTTTCCAGTATTAGCCTCTTAGCGCTCCGAATGTCCACTTGCATTTTCTACAGAAAGAGTGTTCAGAACTGCGCAATCAAAAGTATGGTTTAACTCTGTTAGCTTAATGAACATATCAGAAATAAGTTTCACACAATGCTTCTGTGTAGTTTTTATATGAAGATATTATTTTTCCCAATAGAGGCCTCTTAGCGCTCAGAATGTCCAATTGCAGTTTCTACAGAAAGAGTGTTTCAGAAAGGCTCAATCAAAAGTAAGGTTCAACTCTGTTAGTTGAATGCACAGAACAGAAAGAAGTTTCATACAATGCTTCTGTGTAGTTTATATTTGAACATATTCTTTTTTCCACTATTACCCACTTAGCGCTACGAATGTCCAGTTGCGTTTTCTACAGACAGAGTGTTTCAAAACTGCTCAATCAAAAGTATGGTTTAACTCTGTTAGCTGAATGCTCAGATCAGAAAGAACTTTCACAGAATGCTTCTGTGTAGTTTATATTTGAATATATTACTTTTTCCACTACTACTCTCTTAGCGCTCCAAATGTCCAGTTGCATTTTCTACAGAAAGAGTGTTCAGATCTGCTCAATCAAAAGTATGGTTTAACTCTGTTAGCTGAATGCACAGATCAGAAAGAAGTTTCACAGAATGATTCTGTGTAGTTTATATTTGGAGACATTACTTTTTCCACTATTACCCTCTTAGCGCTCCGAATCTCCACTTGCATTTTCTACAGAAAGAGTGTTTCAGAACGGCTCAATCAAAACTAAGGTTCAATTCTTTTAGTTGAACAAACAGAACAGAAAGAAGTTTCACAAAATTCTTCTGTGTAGTTTTTATTTGTAGACATTCTTTTTCACAATATAGGCCTCTTAGCGCTCAGAATGTCCAATTGCAGTTTCTACAGAAAGAGTGTTTCAGAACGGCTCAATCAAAAGTAAGGTTCAACTCTGTTAGCTGAATGCACAGAACAGAAAGAAGTTTCATACAATGCTTCTGTGTAGTTTATATTTGAACATATTCTTTTTTCCACTATTACCCACTTAGCGCTACGAATGTCCAGTTGCATTTTCTACAGACAGAGTGTTTCAAAACTGCTCAATCAAAAGTATGGTTTAACTCTGTTAGCTGAATGCTCAGATCAGAAAGAAGTTTCACAGAATGCTTCTGTGTAGTTTATATTTGAATATATTACTTTTTCCACTACTACGCTCTTAGCGCTCCAAATGTCCAGTTGCATTTTCAACAGAAATAGTGTTCAGATCTGCTCAATCAAAAGTATGGTTTAACTCTGTTAGCTGAATGCACAGATCAGAAAGAAGTTTCACCGAATGATTCTGTGTAGTTTATATTTGAAGACATTCCTTTTTCCACTATTACCCTCTTAGCGCTCCGAATCTCCACTTGCATTTTCTACAAAAAGAGTGTTTCATAACTGCTCAATCAAAAATATGTTTTATCTCTGTTAACTGAATTTACAGATCAGAAATAAGTTTCACAGAATGCATCTGTGTAGTTTTTATTTGAACATATTCTTTTTCCCAATGTAGGCCTCTTAGCGCTTAGCATGTCCAATTGCAGTTTCTACAGAGAGAGTGTTTCAGAACGGCTCAATCAAAAGTAAGGTTCAACTCTGTTAGTTGAATGCACAGAACAGAAAGAATTTTCACAGAATGCTACTGTGTAGTTTATATTTGAATATATTCCTTTTTCCACTATTACCCTCTTAGCGCTCCGAATGTCCACTTGCATTTTCTACAGAAAGAGTGTTCAGAACTGCGCAATCAAAAGTATGGTTTAACTCTGTTAGCTTAATGAACATATCAGAAATAAGTTTCACACAATACTTCTGTTTAGTTTTTATTTGAAGATATTATTTTTCCCAATAGAGGCCTCTTAGCGCTCAGAATGTCCAATTGCAGTTTCTACAGAAAGAGTGTTTCAGAAAGGCTCAATCAAATGTAAGGTTCAACTCTGTTAGTTGAATGCACAAAACAGAAAGAAGTTTCATACAATGCTTCTGTGTAGTTTATATTTGAACATATTCTTTTTTCCACTATTACCCACTTAGCGCTACGAATGTCCAGTTGCATTTCCTACAGACAGAGTGTTTCAAAACTGCTCAATCAAAAGTATGGTTTAACTATGTTAGCTGAATGCTCAGATCAGAAAGAAGTTTCACAGAATGCTTCTGTGTAGTTTATATTTGAATATATTCCTTTTTCCACTACTACTCTCTTAGCACTCCAAATGTCCAGTTGCATTTTCTACAGAAAGAGTGTTCAGATCTGCTCAATCAAAAGTATGGTTTAACTCTGTTAGCTGAATGCACAGATCAGAAAGAAGTTTCACAGAATGATTCTGTGTAGTTTATATTTGGAGACATTCCTTTTTCCACTATTACCCTCTTAGCGCTCCGAATCTCCACTTGCATTTTCTACAGAAAGAGTGTTTCAGAAAGGCTCAATCAAAACTAAGGTTCAACTCTTTTAGTTGAACAAACAGAACAGAAAAAAGTTTCACACAATTCTTCTGTGTAGTTTTTATTTGTAGACATTCGTTTTCCCAATATAGGCCTCTTAGCGCTCAGAATGTCCAATTGCAGTTTCTACAGAAAGAGTGTTTCAGAACGGCTCAATCAAAAGTAAGGTTCAACTCTGTTAGTTGAATGCACAGAACAGAAAGAAGTTTCATACAATGCTTCTGTGTAGTTCATATTTGAACATATTCTTTTTTGCACTATTACCCACTTAGCGCTACGAATGTCCAGTTGCATTTTCTACAGACAGAGTGTTTCAAAACTGCTCAATCAAAAGTATGGTTTAACTCTGTTAGCTGAATGCTCAGATCAGAAAGAAGTTTCACAGAATGCTTCTGTGTAGTTTATATTTGAATATATTCCTTTTTCCACTACTACGCTCTTAGCGCTCCAAATGTCCAGTTGCATTTTCTACAGAAAGAGTGTTCAGATCTGCTCAATCAAAAGTATGGTTTAACTCTGTTAGCTGAATGCACAGATCAGAAAGAAGTTTCACCGAATGATTCTGTGTAGTTTATGTTTGAAGACATTCCTTTTTCCACTATTACCTTCTTAGCGCTCCGAATCTCCACTTGCATTTTCTACAAAAAGAGTGTTTCATAACTGCTCAATGAAAAATATGTTTTATCTCTGTTAACTGAATTTACAGATCAGAAATAAGTTGCACAGAATGCATCTGTGTAGTTTTTATTTGAAGATATTCTTTTTCCCAATGTAGGCCTCTTAGCGCTTAGCATGTCCAATTGCAGTTTCTACAGAAAGAGTGTTTCAGAAAGGCTCAATAAAAAGTAAGGTTCAACTCTGTTAGTTGAATGCACAGAACAGAAAGAATTTTCACAGAATGCTACTGTGTAGTTTATATTTGAATATATCCCTTTTTCCACTATTACCCTCTTAGCGCTCCGAATGTCCACTTGCATTTTCTACAGAAAGAGTGTTCAGAACTGCGCAATCAAAAGTATGGTTTAACTCTGTTAGCTTAATGAACATATCAGAAATAAGTTTCACACAATGCTTCTGTGTAGTTTTTATTTGAAGATATTATTTTTCCCAATATAGGCCTCTTAGCGCTCAGAATGTCCAATTGCAGATTCTACAGAAAGAGTGTTTCAGAAAGGCTCAATCAAAAGTAAGGTTCAACTCTGTTAGTTGAATGCACAGAACAGAAAGAAGTTTCATACAATGCTTCTGTGTAGTTTATATTTGAACATATTCTTTTTTCCACTATTACCCACTTAGCGCTACGAATGTCCAGTTTCATTTTCTACAGACAGAGTGTTTCAAAACTGCTCAATCAAAAGTATGGTTTAACTCTGTTAGCTGAATGCTCAGATCAGAAAGAAGTTTCACAGAAGGCTTCTGTGTAGTTTATATTTGAATATATTCCTTTTTCCACTACTACTCTCTTAGCGCTCCAAATGTCCAGTTGCATTTTCTACAGAAAGAGTGTTCAGATCTGCTCAATCAAAAGTATGGTTTAACTCTGTTAGCTGAATGCACAGATCAGAAAGATGTTTCACAGAATGATTCTGTGTAGTTTATATTTGGAGACATTCCTTTTTCCACTATTACCCTCTTAGCGCTCCGAATCTCCACTTGCATTTTCTACATAAAGAGTGTTTCAGAACGGCTCAATCAAAACTAAGGTTCAACACTTTTAGTTGAACAAACAGAACAGAAAGAAGTTTCACACAATTCTTCTGTGTAGTTTTTATTTGTAGACATTCTTTTTCCCAATATAGGCCTCTTAGCTCTCAGAATGTCCAATTGCAATTTCTACAGAAAGAGTGTTTCAGAACGGCTCAATCAAAAGTAAGGTTCAACTCTGTTAGTTGAATGCACAGAACAGAAAGAGGTTTCATACAATGCTTCTGTGTAGTTTATATTTGAACATATACTTTTTTCCACTATTACCCACTTAGCGCTACGAATGTCCAGTTGCATTTTCTACAGACAGAGTGTTTCAAAACTGCTCAATCAAAAGTATGGTTTAACTCTGTTAGCTGAATGCTCAGATCAGAAAGAAGTTTCACAGAATGCTTCTGTGTAGTTTATATTTGAATATATTCCTTTTTCCACTACTACGCTCTTAGCGCTCCAAATGTCCAGTTGCATTTTCTACAGAAAGAGTGTTCAGATCTGCTCAATCAAAAGTATGGTTTAACTCTGTTAGCTGAATGCACAGATCAGAAAGAAGTTTCACCGAATGATTCTGTGTAGTTTATGTTTGAAGACATTCCTTTTTCCACTATTACCCTCTTAGCGCTCCGAATCTCCACTTGCATTTTCTACAAAAAGAGTGTTTCATAACTGCTCAATGAAAAATATGTTTTTTCTCTGTTAACTGAATTTACAGTTCAGAAATAAGTTGCACAGAATGCATCTGTGTAGTTTTTATTTGAAGATATTCTTTTTCCCAATGTAGGCCTCTTAGCGCTTAGCATGTCCAATTGCAGTTTCTACAGAAAGAGTGTTTCAGAACGGCTCAATAAAAAGTAAGGTTCAACTCTGTTAGTTGAATGCACAGAACAGAAAGAATTTTCACAGAATGCTACTGTGTAGTTTATATTTGAATATATCCCTTTTTCCACTATTACCCTCTTAGCGCTCCGAATGTCCACTTGCATTTTCTACAGAAAGAGTGTTCAGAACTGCGCAATCAAAAGTATGGTTTAACTCTGTTAGCTTAATGAACATATCAGAAATAAGTTTCACACAATGCTTCTGTGTAGTTTTTATTTGAAGATATTATTTTTCCCAATATAGGCCTCTTAGCTCTCAGAATGTCCAATTGCAGATTCTACAGAAAGAGTGTTTCAGAAAGGCTCAATCAAAAGTAAGGTTCAACTCTGGTAGTTGAATGCACAGAACAGAAAGAAGTTTCATACAATGCTTCTGTGTAGTTTACATTTGAACATATTCTTTTTTCCACTATTACCCACTTAGCGCTACGAATGTCCAGTTTCATTTTCTACAGACAGAGTGTTTCAAAACTGCTCAATCAAAAGTATGGTTTAACTCTGTTAGCTGAATGCTCAGATCAGAAAGAAGTTTCACAGAATGCTTCTGTGTAGTTTATATTTGAATATATTCCTTTTTCCACTACTACTCTCTTAGCGCTCCAAATGTCCAGTTGCATTTTCTACAGAAAGAGTGTTCAGATCTGCTCAATCAAAAGTATGGTTTAACTCTGTTAGCTGAATGCACAGATCAGAAAGAAGTTTCACAGAATGATTCTGTGTAGTTTATATTTGGAGACATTCCTTTTTCCACTATTACCCTCTTAGCGCTCTGAATCTCCACTTGCATTTTCTACAGAAAGAGTGTTTCAGAACGGCTCAATCAAAACTAAGGTTCAACTCTTTTAGTTGAACAAACAGAACAGAAAGAAGTTTCACACAATTCTTCTGTGTAGTTTTTATTTGTAGACATTCTTTTTCCCAATATAGGCCTCTTAGCGCTCAGAATGTCCAATTGCAGTTTCTACAGAAAGAGTGTTTCAGAACGGCTCAATCAAAAGTAAGGTTCAACTCTGTTAGTTGAATGCACAGAACAGAAAGTGGTTTCATACAATGCTTCTGTGTAGTTTATATTTGAACATATTCTTTTTTCCACTATTACCCACTTAGCGCTACGAATGTCCAGTTGCATTTTCTACAGACAGAGTGTTTCAAAACTGCTCAATCAAAAGTATGGTTTAAATCTGTTAGCTGAATGCTCAGATCAGAAAGGAGTTTCACAGAATGCTTCTGTGTAGTTTATATTTGAATATATTCCTTTTTCCACTACTACGCTCTTAGCGCTCCAAATGTCCAGTTGCATTTTCTACAGAAAGAGTGTTCAGATCTGCTCAATCAAAAGTATGGTTTAACTCTGTTAGCTGAATGCACAGGTCAGAAAGAAGTTTCACCGAATGATTCTGTGTAGTTTATATTTGAAGACATTCCCTTTTCCACTATTACCCTCTTAGCGCTCCGAATCTCCACTTGCATTTTCTACAAAAAGAGTGTTTCATAACTGCTCAATCAAAAATATGTTTTATCTCTGTTAACTGAATTTACAGATCAGAAATAAGTTTCACAGAATGCATCTGTGTAGTTTTTATTTGAACATATTCTTTTTCCCAATGTAGGCCTCTTAGCGCTTAGCATGTCCAATTGCACTTTCTACAGAAAGAGTGTTTCAGAATGGCTCAATCAAAAGTAAGGTTCAACTCTGTTAGTTGAATGCACAGAACAGAAAGAATTTTCACAGAATGCTACTGTGTAGTTTATATTTGAATATATTCCTTTTTCCACTATTACCCTCTTAGCGCTCCGAATGTCCACTTGCATTTTCTACAGAAAGAGTGTTCAGAACTGCGCAATCAAAAGTATGGTTTAACTCTGTTAGCTTAATGAACATATCAGAAATAAGTTTCAAACAATGCTTCTGTGTAGTTTTTATTTGAAGATATTATTTTTCCCAATATAGGCCTCTTAGCGCTCAGAATGTCCAATTGCAGTTTCTACAGAAAGAGTGTTTCAGAAAGGCTCAATCAAAAGTCAGGTTCAATTCTGTTAGTTGAATGCACAGAACAGAAAGAAGTTTCATACAATGCTTCTGTGTAGTTTATATATGAACATATTCTTTTTTCCACTATTACCCCCTTAGCGCTACGAATGTCCAGTTGCATTTTCTACAGACAGAGTGTTTCAAAACTGCTCAATCAAAAATATGGTTTAACTCTGTTAGCTGAATGCTCAGATCAGAAAGAAGTTTCACAGAATGCTTCTGTGTAGTTTATATTTGAATATATTCCTTTTTCCACTACTACTCTCTTAGCGCTCCAAATGTCCAGTTGCATTTTCTACAGAAAGAGTGTTCAGATCTGCTCAATCAAAAGTATGGTTTAACTCTGTTAGCTGAATGCACAGATCAGAAAGAAGTTTCACAGAATGATTCTGTGTACTTTATATTTGGAGACATTCTTTTTTCCACTATTACCCTCTTAGCGCTCCGAATCTCCACTTGCATTTTCTACAGAAAGAGTGTTTCAGAACGGCTCAATCAAAACTAAGGTTCAACTCTTTTAGTTGAACAAACAGAACAGAAAGTAGTTTCACACAATTCTTCTGTGTAGTTTTTATTTGTAGACATTCTTTTTCCCAATATAGGCCTCTTAGCGCTCAGAATGTCCAATTGCAGTTTCTACAGAAAGAGTGTTTCAGAACGGCTCAATCAAAAGTAAGGTTCAACTCTGTTAGTTGAATGCACAGAACAGAAAGAAGTTTCATAAAATGCTTCTGTGTAGTTTGTATTTGAACATATTCTTTTTTCCACTATTACCTACTTAGCGCTACGAATGTCCAGTTGCATTTTCTACAGACAGAGTGTTTCAAAACTGCTCAATCAAAAGTATGGTTTAACTCTGTTAGCTGAATGCTCAGATCAGAAAGAAGTTTCACAGAATGCTTCTGTGTAGTTTGTATTTGAATATATTCCTTTTTCCACTACTACGCTCTTAGCGCTCCAAATGTCCAGTTGCATTTTCTACAGAAAGAGTGTTCAGATCTGCTCAATCAAAAGTATGGTTTAACTCTGTTAGCTGAATGCACAGATCAGAAAGAAGTTTCACCGAATGATTCTGTGTAGTTTATATTTGAAGACATTCCTTTTTCCACTATTACCCTCTTAGCGCTCCGAATCTCCACTTGCATTTTCTACAAAAAGAGTGTTTCATAACTGCTCAATCAAAAATATGTTTTATCTCTGTTAACTGAATTTACAGATCAGAAATAAGTTTCACAGAATGCATCTGTGTAGTTTTTATTTGAAGATATTCTTTTTCCCAATGTAGGCCTCTTAGCGCTTAGCATGTCCAATTGCAGTTTCTACAGAAAGAGTGTTTCAGAACGGCTCAATCAAAAGTAAGGTTCAACTCTGTTAGTTGAATGCACAGAACAGAAAGTATTTTCACAGAATGCTACTGTGTAGTTTATATTTGAATATATTCCTTTTTCCACTATTACCCTCTTAGCTCTCCGAATGTCCACTTGCATTTTCTACAGAAAGAGTGTTCAGAACTGCGCAATCAAAAGTATGGTTTAACTCTGTTAGCTTAATGAACATATCAGAAATAAGTTTCACACAATGCTTCTGTGTAGTTTTTATTTGAAGATATTATTTTTCGCAATACAGGCCTCTTAGCGCTCAGAATGTCCAATTGCAGTTTCTACAGAAAGGGTGTTTCAGAAAGGCTCAATCAAAGTAAGGTTCAACTCTGTTAGTTGATTGCACAGAACAGAAAGAAGTTTCATACAATGCATCTGTGTAGTTTATATTTGAACATATTCTTTTCTCCACTATTACCCACTTAGCGCTACGAATGTCCAGTTGCATTTTCTACAGACAGAGTGTTTCAAAACTGCTCAATCAAAAGTATGGTTTAACTCTGTTAGCTGAATGCTCAAATCAGAAAGAAGTTTCACAGAATGCTTCTGTGTAGTTTATATTTGAATATATTCCTTTTTCCACTACTACTCTCTTAGCGCTCCAAATGTCCAGTTGCATTTTCTACAGAAAGAGTGTTCAGATCTGCTCAATCAAATGTATGGTTTAACTCTGTTAGCTGAATGCACAGATCAGAAAGAAGTTTCACAGAATGATTCTGTGTAGTTTATATTTGGAGACATTCCTTTTTCCACTATTACCCTCTTAGTGCTCCGAATTTCCACTTGCATTTTCTACAGAAAGAGTGTTTCAGAACGACTCAATCAAAACTAAGGTTCAACTCTTTTAGTTGAACAAACAGAACAGAAATAAGTTTCACACAATTCTTCTGTGTAGTTTTTATTTGTAGACATTCTTTTTCCCAATATAGGCCTCTTAGCGCTCAGAATGTCCAATTGCAGTTTCTACAGAAAGAGTGTTTCAGAACGGCTCAATCAAAAGTAAGGTTCAACACTGTTAGTTGAATGCACAGAACAGAAAGAAGTTTCATACAATGCTTCTGTGTAGTTTATATTTGAACATATTCTTTTTTCCACTATTACCCACTTAGCGCTACGAATGTCCAGTTGCATTTTCTACAGACAGAGTGTTTCAAAACTGCTCAATCAAAAGTATGGTTTAACTCTGTTAGCTGAATGCTCAGATCAGAAAGAAATTTCACAGAATGCTTCTGTGTAGTTTATATTTGAATATATTCCTTTTTCCACTACTACGCTCTTAGCGCTCAAAAAGTCCAGTTGCATTTTCAACAGAAAGAGTGTTCAGATCTGCTCAATCAAAAGTATGGTTTAACTCTGTTAGCTGAATGCACAGATCAGAAAGAAGTTTCACCGAATGATTCCGTGTAGTTTATATTTGAAGACATTCCTTTTTCCACTATTACCCTCTTAGCGCTCCGAATCTCCACTTGCATTTTCTACAAAAAGAGTGTTTCATAACTGCTCAATCAAAAATAAGTTTTATCTCTGTTAACTGAATTTACAGATCAGAAATAAGTTTCACAGAATGCATCTCTGTAGTTTTTATTTGAAGATATTTTTTTCCCAATGTAGGCCTCTTAGCGCTTAGCATGTCCAATTGCAGTTTCTACAGAAAGAGTGTTTCAGAACGGCTCAATCAAAAGTAAGGTTCAACTCTGTTAGTTGAATGCACAGAACAGAAGGAATTTTCACAGAATGCTACTGTGTAGTTTATATTTGAATATATTCCTTTTTCCACTATTACCCTCTTAGCGCTCCGAATGTCCACTTGCATTTTCTACAGAAAGAGTGTTCAGAGCTGCGCAATCAAAAGTATGGTTTAACTCTGTTAGCTTAATGAACATATCAGAAATTAGTTTCACACAATGCTTCTGTGTAGTTTTTATTTGAAGATATTTTTTTTCCCAATAGAGGCCTCTTAGCGCTCAGAATGTCCAATTGCAGTTTCTACAGAAAGAGTGTTTCAGAAAGGCTCAATCAAAAGTAAGGTTCAACTCTGTTAGTTGAATGCACAGAAGAGAAAGAAGTTTCATACAATGCTTCTGTGTAGTTTATATTTGAACATATTCTTTTTTCCACTATTACCCACTTAGCGCTACGAATGTCCAGTTGCATTTTCTACAGACAGAGTGTTTCAAAACTGCTCAATCAAAAGTATGGTTTAACTCTGTTAGCTGAATGCTCAGATCAGAAAGAAGTTTCACAGAATGCTTCTGTGTAGTTTATATTTGAATATATTCCTTTTTCCACTACTACGCTCTTAGCGCTCCAAATGTCCAGTTGCATTTTCTACAGAAAGAGTGTTCAGATCTGCTCAATCAAAAGTATGGTTTAACTCTGTTAGCTGAATGCACAGATCAGAAAAAAGTTTCACCGAATGATTCTGTGTAGTTTATATTTGAAGACATTCCTTTTTCCACTATTACCCTCTTAGCGCTCCGAATCTCCACTTGCATTTTCTACAAAAAGAGTGTTTCATAACTGCTCAATCAAAAATAAGTTTTATCTCTGTTAACTGAATTTACAGATCAGAAATAAGTTTCACAGAATGCATCTGTGTAGTTTTTATTTGAAGATATTCTTTTTCCCAATGTAGGCCTCTTAGCGCTTAGCATGTCCAATTGCAGTTTCTACAGAAAGAGTGTTTCAGAACGGCTCAATCAAAAGTAAGGTTCAACTCTGTTAGTTGAATGCACAGAACAGAAAGAATTTTCACAGAATGCTACTGTGTAGTTTATATTTGAATATATTCCTTTTTCCACTATTACCCTCTTAGCACTCCGAATGTCCACTTGCATTTTCTACAGAAAGAGTGTTCAGAACTGCGCAATCAAAAGTATGGTTTAACTCTGTTAGCTTAATGAACATATCAGAAATAAGTTTCACAAAATGCTTCTGTGTAGTTTTTATTTGAAGATATTTTCTTTCCCAATAGAGGCCTCTTAGCGCTCAGAATGTCCAATTGCAGTTTCTACAGAAAGAGTGTTTCAGAAAGGCTCAATCAAAAGTAAGGTTCAACTCTGTTAGTTGAATGCACAGAACAGAAAGATGTTTCATACAATGCTTCTGTGTAGTTTATATTTGAACATATTCTTTTTTCCACTATTACCCACTTAGCGCTACGAATGTCCAGTTGCATTTTCTACAGACAGAGTGTTTCAAAACTGCTCAATCAAAAGTATGGTTTAAATCTGTTAGCTGAATGCTCAGATCAGAAAGAAGTTTCACAGAATGCTTCTGTGTAGTTTATATTTGAATATATTCCTTTTTCCACTACTACGCTCTTAGCGCTCCAAATGTCCAGTTGCATTTTCTACAGAAAGAGTGTTCAGATCTGCTCAATCAAAAGTATGGTTTAACTCTGTTAGCTGAATGCACAGATCAGAAAGAAGTTTCACCGAATGATTCTGTGTAGTTTATATTTGAAGACATACCTTTTTCCACTATTACCCTCTTAGCGCTCCGAATCTCCACTTGCATTTTCTACAAAAAGAGTGTTTCATAACTGCTCAATCAAAAATATGTTTTATCTCTGTTAACTGAATTTACAGATCAGAAATAAGTTTCACAGAATGCATCTGTGTAGTTTTTATTTGAAGATATTCTTTTACCCAAAGTAGGCCTCTTAGCGCTTAGCATGTCCAATTGCAGTTTCTACAGAAAGAGTGTTTCAGAACGGCTCAATCAAAAGTAAGGTTCAACTCTGTTAGTTGAATGCACAGAACAGAAAGTATTTTCACAGAATGCTACTGTGTAGTTTATATTTGAATATATTCCTTTTTCCACTATTACCCTCTTCGCGCTCCGAATGTCCACTTGCATTTTCTACAGAAAGAGTGTTCAGAACTGCGCAATCAAAAGTATGGTTTAACTCTGTTAGCTTAATGAACATATCAGAAATAAGTTTCACACAATGCTTCTGTGTAGTTTTTATTTGAAGATATTATTTTTCGCAATACAGGCCTCTTAGCGCTCAGAATGTCCAATTGCAGTTTCTACAGAAAGAGTGTTTCAGAAAGGCTCAATCAAAGTAAGGTTCAACTCTGTTAGTTGATTGCACAGAACAGAAAGAAGTTTCATACAATGCATCTGTGTAGTTTATATTTGAACATATTCTTTTCTCCACTATTACCCACTTAGCGCTACGAATGTCCAGTTGCATTTTCTACAGACAGAGTGTTTCAAAACTGCTCAATCAAAAGTATGGTTTAACTCTGTTAGCTGAATGCTCAAATCAGAAAGAAGTTTCACAGAATGCTTCTGTGTAGTTTATATTTGAATATATTCCTTTTTCCACTACTACTCTCTTAGCGCTCCAAATGTCCAGTTGCATTTTCTACAGAAAGAGTGTTCAGATCTGCTCAATCAAATGTATGGTTTAACTCTGTTAGCTGAATGCACAGATCAGAAAGAAGTTTCACAGAATGATTCTGTGTAGTTTATATTTGGAGACATTCCTTTTTCCACTATTACCCTCTTAGTGCTCCGAATTTCCACTTGCATTTTCTACAGAAAGAGTGTTTCAGAACGACTCAATCAAAACTAAGGTTCAACTCTTTTAGTTGAACAAACAGAACAGAAATAAGTTTCACACAATTCTTCTGTGTAGTTTTTATTTGTAGACATTCTTTTTCCCAATATAGGCCTCTTAGCGCTCAGAATGTCCAATTGCAGTTTCTACAGAAAGAGTGTTTCAGAACGGCTCAATCAAAAGTAAGGTTCAACACTGTTAGTTGAATGCACAGAACAGAAAGAAGTTTCATACAATGCTTCTGTGTAGTTTATATTTGAACATATTCTTTTTTCCACTATTACCCACTTAGCGCTACGAATGTCCAGTTGCATTTTCTACAGACAGAGTGTTTCAAAACTGCTCAATCAAAAGTATGGTTTAACTCTGTTAGCTGAATGCTCAGATCAGAAAGAAATTTCACAGAATGCTTCTGTGTAGTTTATATTTGAATATATTCCTTTTTCCACTACTACGCTCTTAGCGCTCAAAAAGTCCAGTTGCATTTTCAACAGAAAGAGTGTTCAGATCTGCTCAATCAAAAGTATGGTTTAACTCTGTTAGCTGAATGCACAGATCAGAAAGAAGTTTCACCGAATGATTCCGTGTAGTTTATATTTGAAGACATTCCTTTTTCCACTATTACCCTCTTAGCGCTCCGAATCTCCACTTGCATTTTCTACAAAAAGAGTGTTTCATAACTGCTCAATCAAAAATATGTTTTATCTCTGTTAACTGAATTTACAGATCAGAAATAAGTTTCACAGAATGCATCTGTGTAGTTTTTATTTGAAGATATTCTTTTTCCCAATGTAGGCCTATTAGCGCTTAGCATGTCCAATTGCAGTTTCTACAGAAAGAGTGTTTCAGAACGGCTCAATCAAAAGTAAGGTTCAACTCTGTTAGTTGAATGCACAGAACAGAAAGAATTTTCACAGAATGCTACTGTGTAGTTTATATTTGAATATATTCCTTTTTCCAGTATTAGCCTCTTAGCGCTCCGAATGTCCACTTGCATTTTCTACAGAAAGAGTGTTCAGAACTGCGCAATCAAAAGTATGGTTTAACTCTGTTAGCTTAATGAACATATCAGAAATAAGTTTCACACAATGCTTCTGTGTAGTTTTTATATGAAGATATTATTTTTCCCAATAGAGGCCTCTTAGCGCTCAGAATGTCCAATTGCAGTTTCTACAGAAAGAGTGTTTCAGAAAGGCTCAATCAAAAGTAAGGTTCAACTCTGTTAGTTGAATGCACAGAACAGAAAGAAGTTTCATACAATGCTTCTGTGTAGTTTATATTTGAACATATTCTTTTTTCCACTATTACCCACTTAGCGCTACGAATGTCCAGTTGCGTTTTCTACAGACAGAGTGTTTCAAAACTGCTCAATCAAAAGTATGGTTTAACTCTGTTAGCTGAATGCTCAGATCAGAAAGAACTTTCACAGAATGCTTCTGTGTAGTTTATATTTGAATATATTACTTTTTCCACTACTACTCTCTTAGCGCTCCAAATGTCCAGTTGCATTTTCTACAGAAAGAGTGTTCAGATCTGCTCAATCAAAAGTATGGTTTAACTCTGTTAGCTGAATGCACAGATCAGAAAGAAGTTTCACAGAATGATTCTGTGTAGTTTATATTTGGAGACATTACTTTTTCCACTATTACCCTCTTAGCGCTCCGAATCTCCACTTGCATTTTCTACAGAAAGAGTGTTTCAGAACGGCTCAATCAAAACTAAGGTTCAATTCTTTTAGTTGAACAAACAGAACAGAAAGAAGTTTCACAAAATTCTTCTGTGTAGTTTTTATTTGTAGACATTCTTTTTCACAATATAGGCCTCTTAGCGCTCAGAATGTCCAATTGCAGTTTCTACAGAAAGAGTGTTTCAGAACGGCTCAATCAAAAGTAAGGTTCAACTCTGTTAGCTGAATGCACAGAACAGAAAGAAGTTTCATACAATGCTTCTGTGTAGTTTATATTTGAACATATTCTTTTTTCCACTATTACCCACTTAGCGCTACGAATGTCCAGTTGCATTTTCTACAGACAGAGTGTTTCAAAACTGCTCAATCAAAAGTATGGTTTAACTCTGTTAGCTGAATGCTCAGATCAGAAAGAAGTTTCACAGAATGCTTCTGTGTAGTTTATATTTGAATATATTACTTTTTCCACTACTACGCTCTTAGCGCTCCAAATGTCCAGTTGCATTTTCAACAGAAATAGTGTTCAGATCTGCTCAATCAAAAGTATGGTTTAACTCTGTTAGCTGAATGCACAGATCAGAAAGAAGTTTCACCGAATGATTCTGTGTAGTTTATATTTGAAGACATTCCTTTTTCCACTATTACCCTCTTAGCGCTCCGAATCTCCACTTGCATTTTCTACAAAAAGAGTGTTTCATAACTGCTCAATCAAAAATATGTTTTATCTCTGTTAACTGAATTTACAGATCAGAAATAAGTTTCACAGAATGCATCTGTGTAGTTTTTATTTGAACATATTCTTTTTCCCAATGTAGGCCTCTTAGCGCTTAGCATGTCCAATTGCAGTTTCTACAGAGAGAGTGTTTCAGAACGGCTCAATCAAAAGTAAGGTTCAACTCTGTTAGTTGAATGCACAGAACAGAAAGAATTTTCACAGAATGCTACTGTGTAGTTTATATTTGAATATATTCCTTTTTCCACTATTACCCTCTTAGCGCTCCGAATGTCCACTTGCATTTTCTACAGAAAGAGTGTTCAGAACTGCGCAATCAAAAGTATGGTTTAACTCTGTTAGCTTAATGAACATATCAGAAATAAGTTTCACACAATACTTCTGTTTAGTTTTTATTTGAAGATATTATTTTTCCCAATAGAGGCCTCTTAGCGCTCAGAATGTCCAATTGCAGTTTCTACAGAAAGAGTGTTTCAGAAAGGCTCAATCAAATGTAAGGTTCAACTCTGTTAGTTGAATGCACAAAACAGAAAGAAGTTTCATACAATGCTTCTGTGTAGTTTATATTTGAACATATTCTTTTTTCCACTATTACCCACTTAGCGCTACGAATGTCCAGTTGCATTTCCTACAGACAGAGTGTTTCAAAACTGCTCAATCAAAAGTATGGTTTAACTATGTTAGCTGAATGCTCAGATCAGAAAGAAGTTTCACAGAATGCTTCTGTGTAGTTTATATTTGAATATATTCCTTTTTCCACTACTACTCTCTTAGCACTCCAAATGTCCAGTTGCATTTTCTACAGAAAGAGTGTTCAGATCTGCTCAATCAAAAGTATGGTTTAACTCTGTTAGCTGAATGCACAGATCAGAAAGAAGTTTCACAGAATGATTCTGTGTAGTTTATATTTGGAGACATTCCTTTTTCCACTATTACCCTCTTAGCGCTCCGAATCTCCACTTGCATTTTCTACAGAAAGAGTGTTTCAGAAAGGCTCAATCAAAACTAAGGTTCAACTCTTTTAGTTGAACAAACAGAACAGAAAAAAGTTTCACACAATTCTTCTGTGTAGTTTTTATTTGTAGACATTCGTTTTCCCAATATAGGCCTCTTAGCGCTCAGAATGTCCAATTGCAGTTTCTACAGAAAGAGTGTTTCAGAACGGCTCAATCAAAAGTAAGGTTCAACTCTGTTAGTTGAATGCACAGAACAGAAAGAAGTTTCATACAATGCTTCTGTGTAGTTCATATTTGAACATATTCTTTTTTGCACTATTACCCACTTAGCGCTACGAATGTCCAGTTGCATTTTCTACAGACAGAGTGTTTCAAAACTGCTCAATCAAAAGTATGGTTTAACTCTGTTAGCTGAATGCTCAGATCAGAAAGAAGTTTCACAGAATGCTTCTGTGTAGTTTATATTTGAATATATTCCTTTTTCCACTACTACGCTCTTAGCGCTCCAAATGTCCAGTTGCATTTTCTACAGAAAGAGTGTTCAGATCTGCTCAATCAAAAGTATGGTTTAACTCTGTTAGCTGAATGCACAGATCAGAAAGAAGTTTCACCGAATGATTCTGTGTAGTTTATGTTTGAAGACATTCCTTTTTCCACTATTACCTTCTTAGCGCTCCGAATCTCCACTTGCATTTTCTACAAAAAGAGTGTTTCATAACTGCTCAATGAAAAATATGTTTTATCTCTGTTAACTGAATTTACAGATCAGAAATAAGTTGCACAGAATGCATCTGTGTAGTTTTTATTTGAAGATATTCTTTTTCCCAATGTAGGCCTCTTAGCGCTTAGCATGTCCAATTGCAGTTTCTACAGAAAGAGTGTTTCAGAAAGGCTCAATAAAAAGTAAGGTTCAACTCTGTTAGTTGAATGCACAGAACAGAAAGAATTTTCACAGAATGCTACTGTGTAGTTTATATTTGAATATATCCCTTTTTCCACTATTACCCTCTTAGCGCTCCGAATGTCCACTTGCATTTTCTACAGAAAGAGTGTTCAGAACTGCGCAATCAAAAGTATGGTTTAACTCTGTTAGCTTAATGAACATATCAGAAATAAGTTTCACACAATGCTTCTGTGTAGTTTTTATTTGAAGATATTATTTTTCCCAATATAGGCCTCTTAGCGCTCAGAATGTCCAATTGCAGATTCTACAGAAAGAGTGTTTCAGAAAGGCTCAATCAAAAGTAAGGTTCAACTCTGTTAGTTGAATGCACAGAACAGAAAGAAGTTTCATACAATGCTTCTGTGTAGTTTATATTTGAACATATTCTTTTTTCCACTATTACCCACTTAGCGCTACGAATGTCCAGTTTCATTTTCTACAGACAGAGTGTTTCAAAACTGCTCAATCAAAAGTATGGTTTAACTCTGTTAGCTGAATGCTCAGATCAGAAAGAAGTTTCACAGAAGGCTTCTGTGTAGTTTATATTTGAATATATTCCTTTTTCCACTACTACTCTCTTAGCGCTCCAAATGTCCAGTTGCATTTTCTACAGAAAGAGTGTTCAGATCTGCTCAATCAAAAGTATGGTTTAACTCTGTTAGCTGAATGCACAGATCAGAAAGATGTTTCACAGAATGATTCTGTGTAGTTTATATTTGGAGACATTCCTTTTTCCACTATTACCCTCTTAGCGCTCCGAATCTCCACTTGCATTTTCTACATAAAGAGTGTTTCAGAACGGCTCAATCAAAACTAAGGTTCAACACTTTTAGTTGAACAAACAGAACAGAAAGAAGTTTCACACAATTCTTCTGTGTAGTTTTTATTTGTAGACATTCTTTTTCCCAATATAGGCCTCTTAGCTCTCAGAATGTCCAATTGCAATTTCTACAGAAAGAGTGTTTCAGAACGGCTCAATCAAAAGTAAGGTTCAACTCTGTTAGTTGAATGCACAGAACAGAAAGAGGTTTCATACAATGCTTCTGTGTAGTTTATATTTGAACATATACTTTTTTCCACTATTACCCACTTAGCGCTACGAATGTCCAGTTGCATTTTCTACAGACAGAGTGTTTCAAAACTGCTCAATCAAAAGTATGGTTTAACTCTGTTAGCTGAATGCTCAGATCAGAAAGAAGTTTCACAGAATGCTTCTGTGTAGTTTATATTTGAATATATTCCTTTTTCCACTACTACGCTCTTAGCGCTCCAAATGTCCAGTTGCATTTTCTACAGAAAGAGTGTTCAGATCTGCTCAATCAAAAGTATGGTTTAACTCTGTTAGCTGAATGCACAGATCAGAAAGAAGTTTCACCGAATGATTCTGTGTAGTTTATGTTTGAAGACATTCCTTTTTCCACTATTACCCTCTTAGCGCTCCGAATCTCCACTTGCATTTTCTACAAAAAGAGTGTTTCATAACTGCTCAATGAAAAATATGTTTTTTCTCTGTTAACTGAATTTACAGTTCAGAAATAAGTTGCACAGAATGCATCTGTGTAGTTTTTATTTGAAGATATTCTTTTTCCCAATGTAGGCCTCTTAGCGCTTAGCATGTCCAATTGCAGTTTCTACAGAAAGAGTGTTTCAGAACGGCTCAATAAAAAGTAAGGTTCAACTCTGTTAGTTGAATGCACAGAACAGAAAGAATTTTCACAGAATGCTACTGTGTAGTTTATATTTGAATATATCCCTTTTTCCACTATTACCCTCTTAGCGCTCCGAATGTCCACTTGCATTTTCTACAGAAAGAGTGTTCAGAACTGCGCAATCAAAAGTATGGTTTAACTCTGTTAGCTTAATGAACATATCAGAAATAAGTTTCACACAATGCTTCTGTGTAGTTTTTATTTGAAGATATTATTTTTCCCAATATAGGCCTCTTAGCTCTCAGAATGTCCAATTGCAGATTCTACAGAAAGAGTGTTTCAGAAAGGCTCAATCAAAAGTAAGGTTCAACTCTGGTAGTTGAATGCACAGAACAGAAAGAAGTTTCATACAATGCTTCTGTGTAGTTTACATTTGAACATATTCTTTTTTCCACTATTACCCACTTAGCGCTACGAATGTCCAGTTTCATTTTCTACAGACAGAGTGTTTCAAAACTGCTCAATCAAAAGTATGGTTTAACTCTGTTAGCTGAATGCTCAGATCAGAAAGAAGTTTCACAGAATGCTTCTGTGTAGTTTATATTTGAATATATTCCTTTTTCCACTACTACTCTCTTAGCGCTCCAAATGTCCAGTTGCATTTTCTACAGAAAGAGTGTTCAGATCTGCTCAATCAAAAGTATGGTTTAACTCTGTTAGCTGAATGCACAGATCAGAAAGAAGTTTCACAGAATGATTCTGTGTAGTTTATATTTGGAGACATTCCTTTTTCCACTATTACCCTCTTAGCGCTCTGAATCTCCACTTGCATTTTCTACAGAAAGAGTGTTTCAGAACGGCTCAATCAAAACTAAGGTTCAACTCTTTTAGTTGAACAAACAGAACAGAAAGAAGTTTCACACAATTCTTCTGTGTAGTTTTTATTTGTAGACATTCTTTTTCCCAATATAGGCCTCTTAGCGCTCAGAATGTCCAATTGCAGTTTCTACAGAAAGAGTGTTTCAGAACGGCTCAATCAAAAGTAAGGTTCAACTCTGTTAGTTGAATGCACAGAACAGAAAGTGGTTTCATACAATGCTTCTGTGTAGTTTATATTTGAACATATTCTTTTTTCCACTATTACCCACTTAGCGCTACGAATGTCCAGTTGCATTTTCTACAGACAGAGTGTTTCAAAACTGCTCAATCAAAAGTATGGTTTAAATCTGTTAGCTGAATGCTCAGATCAGAAAGGAGTTTCACAGAATGCTTCTGTGTAGTTTATATTTGAATATATTCCTTTTTCCACTACTACGCTCTTAGCGCTCCAAATGTCCAGTTGCATTTTCTACAGAAAGAGTGTTCAGATCTGCTCAATCAAAAGTATGGTTTAACTCTGTTAGCTGAATGCACAGGTCAGAAAGAAGTTTCACCGAATGATTCTGTGTAGTTTATATTTGAAGACATTCCCTTTTCCACTATTACCCTCTTAGCGCTCCGAATCTCCACTTGCATTTTCTACAAAAAGAGTGTTTCATAACTGCTCAATCAAAAATATGTTTTATCTCTGTTAACTGAATTTACAGATCAGAAATAAGTTTCACAGAATGCATCTGTGTAGTTTTTATTTGAACATATTCTTTTTCCCAATGTAGGCCTCTTAGCGCTTAGCATGTCCAATTGCACTTTCTACAGAAAGAGTGTTTCAGAATGGCTCAATCAAAAGTAAGGTTCAACTCTGTTAGTTGAATGCACAGAACAGAAAGAATTTTCACAGAATGCTACTGTGTAGTTTATATTTGAATATATTCCTTTTTCCACTATTACCCTCTTAGCGCTCCGAATGTCCACTTGCATTTTCTACAGAAAGAGTGTTCAGAACTGCGCAATCAAAAGTATGGTTTAACTCTGTTAGCTTAATGAACATATCAGAAATAAGTTTCAAACAATGCTTCTGTGTAGTTTTTATTTGAAGATATTATTTTTCCCAATATAGGCCTCTTAGCGCTCAGAATGTCCAATTGCAGTTTCTACAGAAAGAGTGTTTCAGAAAGGCTCAATCAAAAGTCAGGTTCAATTCTGTTAGTTGAATGCACAGAACAGAAAGAAGTTTCATACAATGCTTCTGTGTAGTTTATATATGAACATATTCTTTTTTCCACTATTACCCCCTTAGCGCTACGAATGTCCAGTTGCATTTTCTACAGACAGAGTGTTTCAAAACTGCTCAATCAAAAATATGGTTTAACTCTGTTAGCTGAATGCTCAGATCAGAAAGAAGTTTCACAGAATGCTTCTGTGTAGTTTATATTTGAATATATTCCTTTTTCCACTACTACTCTCTTAGCGCTCCAAATGTCCAGTTGCATTTTCTACAGAAAGAGTGTTCAGATCTGCTCAATCAAAAGTATGGTTTAACTCTGTTAGCTGAATGCACAGATCAGAAAGAAGTTTCACAGAATGATTCTGTGTACTTTATATTTGGAGACATTCTTTTTTCCACTATTACCCTCTTAGCGCTCCGAATCTCCACTTGCATTTTCTACAGAAAGAGTGTTTCAGAACGGCTCAATCAAAACTAAGGTTCAACTCTTTTAGTTGAACAAACAGAACAGAAAGTAGTTTCACACAATTCTTCTGTGTAGTTTTTATTTGTAGACATTCTTTTTCCCAATATAGGCCTCTTAGCGCTCAGAATGTCCAATTGCAGTTTCTACAGAAAGAGTGTTTCAGAACGGCTCAATCAAAAGTAAGGTTCAACTCTGTTAGTTGAATGCACAGAACAGAAAGAAGTTTCATAAAATGCTTCTGTGTAGTTTGTATTTGAACATATTCTTTTTTCCACTATTACCTACTTAGCGCTACGAATGTCCAGTTGCATTTTCTACAGACAGAGTGTTTCAAAACTGCTCAATCAAAAGTATGGTTTAACTCTGTTAGCTGAATGCTCAGATCAGAAAGAAGTTTCACAGAATGCTTCTGTGTAGTTTATATTTGAATATATTCCTTTTTCCACTACTACGCTCTTAGCGCTCCAAATGTCCAGTTGCATTTTCTACAGAAAGAGTGTTCAGATCTGCTCAATCAAAAGTATGGTTTAACTCTGTTAGCTGAATGCACAGATCAGAAAGAAGTTTCACCGAATGATTCTGTGTAGTTTATGTTTGAAGACATTCCTTTTTCCACTATTACCCTCTTAGCGCTCCGAATCTCCACTTGCATTTTCTACAAAAAGAGTGTTTCATAACTGCTCAATGAAAAATATGTTTTATCTCTGTTAACTGAATTTACAGATCAGAAATAAGTTGCACAGAATGCATCTGTGTAGTTTTTATTTGAAGATATTCTTTTTCCCAATGTAGGCCTCTTAGCGCTTAGCATGTCCAATTGCAGTTTCTACAGAAAGAGTGTTTCAGAAAGGCTCAATAAAAAGTAAGGTTCAACTCTGTTAGTTGAATGCACAGAACAGAAAGAATTTTCACAGAATGCTACTGTGTAGTTTATATTTGAATATATCCCTTTTTCCACTATTACCCTCTTAGCGCTCCGAATGTCCACTTGCATTTTCTACAGAAAGAGTGTTCAGAACTGCGCAATCAAAAGTATGGTTTAACTCTGTTAGCTTAATTAACATATCAGAAATAAGTTTCACACAATGCTTCTGTGTAGTTTTTATTTGAAGATATTATTTTTCCCAATATAGGCCTCTTAGCGCTCAGAATGTCCAATTGCAGATTCTACAGAAAGAGTGTTTCAGAAAGGCTCAATCAAAAGTAAGGTTCAACTCTGTTAGTTGAATGCACAGAACAGAAAGAAGTTTCATACAATGCTTCTGTGTAGTTTATATTTGAACATATTCTTTTTTCCACTATTACCCACTTAGCGCTACGAATGTCCAGTTTCATTTTCTACAGACAGAGTGTTTCAAAACTGCTCAATCAAAAGTATGGTTTAACTCTGTTAGCTGAATGCTCAGATCAGAAAGAAGTTTCACAGAAGGCTTCTGTGTAGTTTATATTTGAATATATTCCTTTTTCCACTACTACACTCTTAGCGCTCCAAATGTCCAGTTGCATTTTCTACAGAAAGAGTGTTCAGATCTGCTCAATCAAAAGTATGGTTTAACTCTGTTAGCTGAATGCACAGATCAGAAAGAAGTTTCACAGAATGATTCTGTGTTGTTTATATTTGGAGACATTAGTTTTTCCACTATTACCCTCTTAGCGCTCCGAATCTCCACTTGCATTTTCTACATAAAGAGTGTTTCAGAACGGCTCAATCAAAACTCAGGTTCAACTCTTTTAGTTGAACAAACAGAACAGAAAGAAGTTTCACACAATTCTTCTGTGTAGTTTTTATTTGTAGACATTCTTTTTCCCAATATAGGCCTCTTAGCTCTCAGAATGTCCAATTGCAATTTCTACAGAAAGAGTGTTTCAGAACGGCTCAATCAAAAGTAAGGTTCAACTCTGTTAGTTGAATGCACAGAAGAGAAAGAGGTTTCATACAATGCTTCTGTGTAGTTTATATTTGAACATATACTTTTTTCCACTATTACCCACTTAGCGCTACGAATGTCCAGTTGCATTTTCTACAGACAGAGTGTTTCAAAACTGCTCAATCAAAAGTATGGTTTAACTCTGTTAGCTGAATGCTCAGATCAGAAAGAAGTTTCACAGAATGCTTCTGTGTAATTTATATTTGAATATATTCCTTTTTCCACTACTACGCTCTTAGCGCTCCAAATGTCCAGTTGCATTTTCTACAGAAAGAGTGTTGAGATCTGCTCAATCAAAAGTATGGTTTAACTCTGTTAGCTGAATGCACAGATCAGAAAGATGTTTCACCGAATGATTCTGTGTAGTTTATGTTTGAAGACATTCCTTTTTCCACTATTACCCTCTTAGCGCTCCGAATCTCCACTTGCATTTTCTACAAAAAGAGTGTTTCATAACTGCTCAATGAAAAATATGTTTTATCTCTGTTAACTGAATTTACAGATCAGAAATAAGTTGCACAGAATGCATCTGTGTAGTTTTTATTTGAAGATATTCTTTTTCCCAATGTAGGCCTCTTAGCGCTTAGCATGTCCAATTGCAGTTTCTACAGAAAGAGTGTTTCAGAACGGCTCAATAAAAAGTAAGGTTCAACTCTGTTAGTTGAATGCACAGAACAGAAAGAATTTTCACAGAATGCTACTGTGTAGTTTATATTTGAATATATCCCTTTTTCCACTATTACCCTCTTAGCGCTCCGAATGTCCACTTGCATTTTCTACAGAAAGAGTGTTCAGAACTGCGCAATCAAAAGTATGGTTTAACTCTGTTAGCTTAATGAATATATCAGAAATAAGTTTCACACAATGCTTCTGTGTAGTTTTTATTTGAAGATATTATTTTTCCCAATATAGGCCTCTTAGCGCTCAGAATGTCCAATTGCAGATTCTACAGAAAGAGTGTTTCAGAAAGGCTCAATCAAAAGTAAGGTTCAACTCTGTTAGTTGAATGCACAGAACAGAAAGAAGTTTCATACAATGCTTCTGTGTAGTTTATATTTGAACATATTCTTTTTTCCACTATTACCCACTTAGCGCTACGAATGTCAAGTTTCATTTTCTACAGACAGAGTGTTTCAAAACTGCTCAATCAAAAGTATGGTTTAACTCTGTTAGCTGAATGCTCAGATCAGAAAGAAGTTTCACAGAAGGCTTCTGTGTAGTTTATATTTGAATATATTCCTTTTTCCACTACTACTCTCTTAGCGCTCCAAATGTCCAGTTGCATTTTCTACAGAAAGAGTGTTCAGATCTGCTCAATCAAAAGTATGGTTTAACTCTGTTAGCTGAATGCACAGATCAGAAAGAAGTTTCACAGAATGATTCTGTGTAGTTTATATTTGGAGACATTCCTTTTTCCACTATTACCCTCTTAGCGCTCCGAATCTCCACTTGCATTTTCTACAGAAAGAGTGTTTCAGAACGGCTCAATCAAAACTAAGGTTCAACTCTTTTAGTTGAACAAACAGAACAGAAAGAAGTTTCACACAATTCTTCTGTGTAGTTTTTATTTGTAGACATTCTTTTTCCCAATATAGGCCTCTTAGCTCTCAGAATGTCCAATTGCAATTTCTACAGAAAGAGTGTTTCAGAACGGCTCAATCAAAAGTAAGGTTCAACTCTGTTAGTTGAATGCACAGAACAGAAAGAGGTTTCATACAATGCTTCTGTGTAGTTTATATTTGAACATATTCTTTTTTCCACTATTACCCACTTAGCGCTACGAATGTCCAGTTGCATTTTCTACAGACAGAGTGTTTCAAAACTGCTCAATCAAAAGTATGTTTTAACTCTGTTAGCTGAATGCTCAGATCAGAAAGAAGTTTCACAGAATGCTTCTGTGTAGTTTATATTTGAATATATTCCTTTTTCCACTACTACGCTCTTAGCGCTCCAAATGTCCAGTTGCATTTTCTACAGAAAGAGTGTTCAGATCTGCTCAATCAAAAGTATGGTTTAACTCTGTTAGCTGAATGCACAGATCAGAAAGAAGTTTCACCGAATGATTCTGTGTAGTTTATGTTTGAAGACATTCCTTTTTCCACTATTACCTTCTTAGCGCTCCGAATCTCCACTTGCATTTTCTACAAAAAGAGTGTTTCATAACTGCTCAATGAAAAATATGTTTTATCTCTGTTAACTGAATTTACAGATCAGAAATAAGTTGCACAGAATGCATCTGTGTAGTTTTTATTTGAAGATATTCTTTTTCCCAATGTAGGCCTCTTAGCGCTTAGCATGTCCAATTGCAGTTTCTACAGAAAGAGTGTTTCAGAAAGGCTCAATAAAAAGTAAGGTTCAACTCTGTTAGTTGAATGCACAGAACAGAAAGAATTTTCACAGAATGCTACTGTGTAGTTTATATTTGAATATATCCCTTTTTCCACTATTACCCTCTTAGCGCTCCGAATGTCCACTTGCATTTTCTACAGAAAGAGTGTTCAGAACTGCGCAATCAAAAGTATGGTTTAACTCTGTTAGCTTAATGAACATATCAGAAATAAGTTTCACACAATGCTTCTGTGTAGTTTTTATTTGAAGATATTATTTTTCCCAATATAGGCCTCTTAGCGCTCAGAATGTCCAATTGCAGATTCTACAGAAAGAGTGTTTCAGAAAGGCTCAATCAAAAGTAAGGTTCAACTCTGTTAGTTGAATGCACAGAACAGAAAGAAGTTTCATACAATGCTTCTGTGTAGTTTATATTTGAACATATTCTTTTTTCCACTATTACCCACTTAGCGCTACGAATGTCCAGTTTCATTTTCTACAGACAGAGTGTTTCAAAACTGCTCAATCAAAAGTATGGTTTAACTCTGTTAGCTGAATGCTCAGATCAGAAAGAAGTTTCACAGAATGCTTCTGTGTAGTTTATATTTGAATATATTCCTTTTTCCACTACTACGCTCTTAGCGCTCCAAATGTCCAGTTGCATTTTCTACAGAAAGAGTGTTCAGATCTGCTCAATCAAAAGTATGGTTTAACTCTGTTAGCTGAATGCACAGATCAGAAAGAAGTTTCACCGAATGATTCTGTGTAGTTTATATTTGAAGACATTCCTTTTTCCACTATTACCCTCTTAGCGCTCCGAATCTCCACTTGCATTTTCTACAAAAAGAGTGTTTCATAACTGCTCAATCAAAAATATGTTTTATCTCTGTTAACTGAATTTACAGATCAGAAATAAGTTTCACAGAATGCATCTGTGTAGTTTTTATTTGAAGATATTATTTTTCCCAATGTAGGCCTCTTAGCGCTTAGCATGTCCAATTGCAGTTTCTACAGAAAGAGTGTTTCAGAACGGCTCAATCAAAAGTAAGGTTCAACTCTGTTAGTTGAATGCACAGAACAGAAAGTATTTTCACAGAATGCTACTGTGTAGTTTATATTTGAATATATTACTTTTTCCACTATTACCCTCTTAGCGCTCCGAATGTCCACTTGCATTTTCTACAGAAAGAGTGTTCAGAACTGCGCAATCAAAAGTCTGGTTTAACTCTGTTAGCTTAATGAACATATCAGAAATAAGTTTCACACAATGCTTCTGTGTAGTTTTTATTTGAAGATATTATTTTTCGCAATATAGGCCTCTTAGCGCTCAGAATGTCCAATTGCAGTTTCTACAGAAAGAGTGTTTCAGAAAGGCTCAATCAAAGTAAGGTTCAACTCTGTTAGTTGATTGCACAGAACAGAAAGAAGTTTCATACAATGCTTCTGTGCAGTTTATATTTGAACATATTCTTTTCTCCACTATTACCCACTTAGCGCTACGAATGTCCAGTTGCATTTTCTACAGACAGAGTGTTTCAAAACTGCTCAATCAAAAGTATGGTTTAACTCTGTTAGCTGAATGCTCAAATCAGAAAGAAGTTTCACAGAATGCTTCTGTGTAGTTTATATTTGAATATATTCCTTTTTCCACTACTACTCTCTTAGCGCTCCAAATGTCCAGTTGCATTTTCTACAGAAAGAGTGTTCAGATCTGCTCAATCAAATGTATGTTTTAACTCTGTTAGCTGAATGCACAGATCAGAAAGAAGTTTCACAGAATGATTCTGTGTAGTTTATATTTGGAGACATTCCTTTTTCCACTATTACCCTCTTAGTGCTCCGAATTTCCACTTGCATTTTCTACAGAAAGAGTGTTTCAGAACGACTCAATCAAAACTAAGGTTCAACTCTTTCAGTTGAACAAACAGAACAGAAATAAGTTTCACACAATTCTTCTGTGTAGTTTTTATTTGTAGACATTCTTTTTCCCAATATAGGCCTCTTAGCGCTCAGAATGTCCAATTGCAGTTTCTACAGAAAGAGTGTTTCAGAACGGCTCAATCAAAAGTAAGGTTCAACTCTGTTAGTTGAATGCACAGAACAGAAAGAAGTTTCATACAATGCTTCTGTGTAGTTTATATTTGAAAATATTCTTTTTTCCACTATTACCCACTTAGCGCTACGAATGTCCAGTTGCATTTTCTACAGACAGAGTGTTTCAAAACTGCTCAATCAAAAGTATGGTTTAACTCTGTTAGCTGAATGCTCAGATCAGAAAGAAGTTTCACAGAATGCTTCTGTGTAGTTTATATTTGAATATATTCCTTTTTCCACTACTATGCTCTTAGCGCTCCAAAAGTCCAGTTGCATTTTCAACAGAAAGAGTGTTCAGATCTGCTCAATCAAAAGTATGGTTTAACTCTCTTAGCTGAATGCACAGATCAGAAAGAAGTTTCACCGAATGATTCCGTGTAGTTTATATTTGAAGACATTCCTTTTTCCACTATTACCCTCTTAGCGCTCCGAATCTCCACTTGCATTTTCTACAAAAATAGTGTTTCATAACTGCTCAATCAAAAATAAGTTTTATCTCTGTTAACTGAATTTACAGATCAGAAATAAGTTTCACAGAATGCATCTCTGTAGTTTTTATTTGAAGATATTCTTTTTCCCAATGTAGGCCTCTTAGCGCTTAGCATGTCCAATTGCAGTTTCTACAGAAAGAGTGTTTCAGAACGGCTCAATCAAAAGTAAGGTTCAACTCTGTTAGTTGAATGCACAGAACAGAAAGAATTTTCACAGAATGCTACTGTGTAGTTTATATTTGAATATATTCCTTTTTCCACTATTACCCTCTTAGCGCTCCGAATGTCCACTTGCATGTTCTACAGAAAGAGTGTTCAGAGCTGCGCAATCAAAAGTATGGTTTAACTCTGTTAGGTTAATGAACATATCAGAAATAAGTTTCACACAATGCTTCTGTGTAGTTTTTATTTGAAGATATTTTTTTTCCCAATAGAGGCCTCTTAGCGCTCAGAATGTCCAATTGCAGTTTCTACAGAAAGAGTGTTTCAGAAAGGCTCAATCAAAAGTAAGGTTCAACTCTGTTAGTTGAATGCACAGAACAGAAAGAAGTTTCATACAATGCTTCTGTGTAGTTTATATTTGAACATATTCTTTTTTCCACTATTACCCACTTAGCGCTACGAATGTCCAGTTGCATTTTCTACAGACAGAGTGTTTCAAAACTGCTCAATCAAAAGTATGGTTTAACTCTGTTAGCTGAATGCTCAGATCAGAAAGAAGTTTCACAGAATGCTTCTGTGTAGTTTATATTTGAATATATTCCTTTTTCCACTACTACGCTCTTAGCGCTCCAAATGTCCAGTTGCATTTTCCACAGAAAGAGTGTTCAGATCTGCTCAATCAAAAGTATGGTTTAACTCTGTTAGCTGAATGCACAGATCAGAAAGAAGTTTCACCGAATGATTCCGTGTAGTTTATATTTGAAGACATTCCTTTTTCCACTATTACCCTCTTAGCGCTCCGAATCTCCACTTGCATTTTCTACAAAAAGAGTGTTTCATAACTGCTCAATCAAAAATAAGTTTTATCTCTGTTAACTGAATTTACAGATCAGAAATAAGTTTCACAGAATGCATCTGTGTAGTTTATATTTGAAGATATTCTTTTTCCCAATGTAGGCCTCTTAGCGCTTAGCATGTCCAATTGCAGTTTCTACAGAAAGAGTGTTTCAGAACGGCTCAATCAAAAGTAAGGTTCAAATCTGTTAGTTGAATGCACAGAACAGAAAGAATTTTCACAGAATGCTACTGTGTAGTTTATATTTGAATATATTCCTTTTTCCACTATTACCCTCTTAGCGCTCCGAATGTCCACTTGCATTTTCTACAGAAAGAGTGTTCAGAACTGCGCAATCAAAAGTATGGTTTAACTCTGTTAGCTTAATGAACATATCAGAAATAAGTTTCACACAATGCTTCTGTGTAGTTTTTATTTGAAGATATTTTTTTTCCCAATAGAGGCCTCTTAGCGCTCAGAATGTCCAATTGCAGTTTCTACAGAAAGAGTGTTTCAGAAAGGCTCAATCAAAAGTAAGGTTCAACTCTGTTAGTTGAATGCACAGAACAGAAAGAAGTTTCATACAATGCTTCTGTGTAGTTTATATTTGAACATATTCTTTTTTCCACTATTACCCACTTAACGCTACGAATGTCCAGTTGCATTTTCTACAGACAGAGTGTTTCAAAACTGCTCAATCAAAAGTATGGTTTAACTCTGTTAGCTGAATGCTCAGATCAGAAAGAAGTTTCACAGAATGCTTCTGTGTAGTTTATATTTGAATATATTCCTTTTTCCACTACTACGCTCTTAGCGCTCCAAATGTCCAGTTGCATTTTCTACAGAAAGAGTGTTCAGATCTGCTCAATCAAAAGTATGGTTTAACTCTGTTAGCTGAATGCACAGATCAGAAAGAAGTTTCACCGAATGATTCTGTGTAGTTTATATTTGAAGACATTCCTTTTTCCACTATTACCCTCTTAGCGCTCCGAATCTCCACTTGCATTTTCTACAAAAAGAGTGTTTCATAACTGCTCAATCAAAAATATGTTTTATCTCTGTTAACTGAATTTACAGATCAGAAATAAGTTTCACAGAATGCATCTGTGTAGTTTTTATTTGAAGATATTATTTTTCCCAATGTAGGCCTCTTAGCGCTTAGCATGTCCAATTGCAGTTTCTACAGAAAGAGTGTTTCAGAACGGCTCAATCAAAAGTAAGGTTCAACTCTGTTAGTTGAATGCACAGAACAGAAAGTATTTTCACAGAATGCTACTGTGTAGTTTATATTTGAATATATTACTTTTTCCACTATTACCCTCTTAGCGCTCCGAATGTCCACTTGCATTTTCTACAGAAAGAGTGTTCAGAACTGCGCAATCAAAAGTCTGGTTTAACTCTGTTAGCTTAATGAACATATCAGAAATAAGTTTCACACAATGCTTCTGTGTAGTTTTTATTTGAAGATATTATTTTTCGCAATATAGGCCTCTTAGCGCTCAGAATGTCCAATTGCAGTTTCTACAGAAAGAGTGTTTCAGAAAGGCTCAATCAAAGTAAGGTTCAACTCTGTTAGTTGATTGCACAGAACAGAAAGAAGTTTCATACAATGCTTCTGTGCAGTTTATATTTGAACATATTCTTTTCTCCACTATTACCCACTTAGCGCTACGAATGTCCAGTTGCATTTTCTACAGACAGAGTGTTTCAAAACTGCTCAATCAAAAGTATGGTTTAACTCTGTTAGCTGAATGCTCAAATCAGAAAGAAGTTTCACAGAATGCTTCTGTGTAGTTTATATTTGAATATATTCCTTTTTCCACTACTACTCTCTTAGCGCTCCAAATGTCCAGTTGCATTTTCTACAGAAAGAGTGTTCAGATCTGCTCAATCAAATGTATGTTTTAACTCTGTTAGCTGAATGCACAGATCAGAAAGAAGTTTCACAGAATGATTCTGTGTAGTTTATATTTGGAGACATTCCTTTTTCCACTATTACCCTCTTAGTGCTCCGAATTTCCACTTGCATTTTCTACAGAAAGAGTGTTTCAGAACGACTCAATCAAAACTAAGGTTCAACTCTTTCAGTTGAACAAACAGAACAGAAATAAGTTTCACACAATTCTTCTGTGTAGTTTTTATTTGTAGACATTCTTTTTCCCAATATAGGCCTCTTAGCGCTCAGAATGTCCAATTGCAGTTTCTACAGAAAGAGTGTTTCAGAACGGCTCAATCAAAAGTAAGGTTCAACTCTGTTAGTTGAATGCACAGAACAGAAAGAAGTTTCATACAATGCTTCTGTGTAGTTTATATTTGAAAATATTCTTTTTTCCACTATTACCCACTTAGCGCTACGAATGTCCAGTTGCATTTTCTACAGACAGAGTGTTTCAAAACTGCTCAATCAAAAGTATGGTTTAACTCTGTTAGCTGAATGCTCAGATCAGAAAGAAGTTTCACAGAATGCTTCTGTGTAGTTTATATTTGAATATATTCCTTTTTCCACTACTATGCTCTTAGCGCTCCAAAAGTCCAGTTGCATTTTCAACAGAAAGAGTGTTCAGATCTGCTCAATCAAAAGTATGGTTTAACTCTCTTAGCTGAATGCACAGATCAGAAAGAAGTTTCACCGAATGATTCCGTGTAGTTTATATTTGAAGACATTCCTTTTTCCACTATTACCCTCTTAGCGCTCCGAATCTCCACTTGCATTTTCTACAAAAATAGTGTTTCATAACTGCTCAATCAAAAATAAGTTTTATCTCTGTTAACTGAATTTACAGATCAGAAATAAGTTTCACAGAATGCATCTCTGTAGTTTTTATTTGAAGATATTCTTTTTCCCAATGTAGGCCTCTTAGCGCTTAGCATGTCCAATTGCAGTTTCTACAGAAAGAGTGTTTCAGAACGGCTCAATCAAAAGTAAGGTTCAACTCTGTTAGTTGAATGCACAGAACAGAAAGAATTTTCACAGAATGCTACTGTGTAGTTTATATTTGAATATATTCCTTTTTCCACTATTACCCTCTTAGCGCTCCGAATGTCCACTTGCATGTTCTACAGAAAGAGTGTTCAGAGCTGCGCAATCAAAAGTATGGTTTAACTCTGTTAGGTTAATGAACATATCAGAAATAAGTTTCACACAATGCTTCTGTGTAGTTTTTATTTGAAGATATTTTTTTTCCCAATAGAGGCCTCTTAGCGCTCAGAATGTCCAATTGCAGTTTCTACAGAAAGAGTGTTTCAGAAAGGCTCAATCAAAAGTAAGGTTCAACTCTGTTAGTTGAATGCACAGAACAGAAAGAAGTTTCATACAATGCTTCTGTGTAGTTTATATTTGAACATATTCTTTTTTCCACTATTACCCACTTAGCGCTACGAATGTCCAGTTGCATTTTCTACAGACAGAGTGTTTCAAAACTGCTCAATCAAAAGTATGGTTTAACTCTGTTAGCTGAATGCTCAGATCAGAAAGAAGTTTCACAGAATGCTTCTGTGTAGTTTATATTTGAATATATTCCTTTTTCCACTACTACGCTCTTAGCGCTCCAAATGTCCAGTTGCATTTTCTACAGAAAGAGTGTTCAGATCTGCTCAATCAAAAGTATGGTTTAACTCTGTTAGCTGAATGCACAGATCAGAAAGAAGTTTCACCGAATGATTCTGTGTAGTTTATATTTGAAGACATTCCTTTTTCCACTATTACCCTCTTAGCGCTCCGAATCTCCACTTGCATTTTCTACAAAAAGAGTGTTTCATAACTGCTGAATCAAAAATAAGTTTTATCTCTGTTAACTGAATTTACAGATCAGAAATAAGTTTCACAGAATGCATCTGTGTAGTTTTTATTTGAAGATATTCTTTTTCCCAATGTAGGCCTCTTAGCGCTTAGCATGTCCAATTGCAGTTTCTACAGAAAGAGTGTTTCAGAACGGCTCAATCAAAAGTAAGGTTCAACTCTGTTAGTTGAATGCACAGAACAGAAAGAATTTTCACAGAATGCTACTGTGTAGTTTATATTTGAATATATTCCTTTTTCCACTATTACCCTCTTAGCGCTCCGAATGTCCACTTGCATTTTCTACAGAAAGAGTGTTCAGAACTGCGCAATCAAAAGTATGGTTTAACTCTGTTAGCTTAATGAACATATCAGAAATAAGTTTCACACAATGCTTCTGTGTAGTTTTTATTTGAAGATATTATTTTTCCCAATAGAGGCCTCTTAGCGCTCAGAATGTCCAATTGCAGTTTCTACAGAAATAGTGTTTCAGAAAGGCTCAATCAAAAGTAAGGTTCAACTCTGTTAGTTGAATGCACAGAACAGAAAGAAGTTTCATACAATGCTTCTGTGTAGTTTATATTTGAACATATTCTTTTTTCCACTATTACCCACTTAGCGCTACGAATGTCCAGTTGCATTTTCTACAGACAGAGTGTTTCAAAACTGCTCAATCAAAAGTATGTTTTAACTCTGTTAGCTGAATGCTCAGATCAGAAAGAAGTTTCACAGAATGCTTCTGTGTAGTTTATATTTGAATATATTCCTTTTTCCACTACTACGCTCTTAGCGCTCCAAATGTCCAGTTGCATTTTCTACAGAAAGAGTGTTCAGATCTGCTCAATCAAAAGTATGGTTTAACTCTGTTAGCTGAATGCACAGATCAGAAAGAAGTTTCACCGAATGATTCTGTGTAGTTTATATTTGAAGACATACCTTTTTCCACTATTACCCACTTAGCGCTCTGAATCTCCACTTGCATTTTCTACAAAAAGAGTGTTTCATAACTGCTCAATCAAAAATATGTTTTATCTCTGTTAACTGAATTTACAGATCAGAAATAAGTTTCACAGAATGCATCTGTGTAGTTTTTATTTGAAGATATTCTTTTACCTAATGTAGGCCTCTTAGCGCTTAGCATGTCCAATTGCAGTTTCTACAGAAAGAGTGTTTCAGAACGGCTCAATCAAAAGTAAGGTTCAACTCTGTTAGTTGAATGCACAGAACAGAAAGAAGTTTCATACAATGCTTCTGTGTAGTTTATATTTGAACATATTCTTTTCTCCACTATTACCCACTTAGCGCTACGAATGTCCAGTTGCATTTTCTACAGACAGAGTGTTTCAAAACTGCTCAATCAAATGTATGGTTTAACTCTGTTAGCTGAATGCTCACATCAGAAAGAAGTTTCACAGAATGCTTCTGTGTAGTTTATATTTGAATATATTCCTTTTTCCACAACTACTCTCTTAGCGCTCCAAATGTCCAGTTGCATTTTCTACAGAAAGAGTGTTCAGATCTGCTCAATCAAAAGTATGGTTTAACTCTGTTAGCTGAATGCACAGATCAGAAAGAAGTTTCACAGAATGATTCTGTGTAGTTTATATTTGGAGACATTCCTTTTTCCACTATTACCCTCTTAGCGCTCCGAATCTCCACTTGCATTTTCTACAGAAAAAGTGTTTCAGAATGATTCAATCAAAACTAAGGTTCAACTCTTTTAGTTGAACAAACAGAACAGAAAGAAGTTTCACACAATTCTTGTGTGTAGTTTTTATTTGTAGACATTCTTTTTCCCAATATAGGCCTCTTAGCGCTCAGAATGTCCAATTGCAGTTTCTACAGAAAGAGTGTTTCAGAACGGCTCAATCAAAAGTAAGGTTCAACTCTGTTAGTTGAATGCACAGAACAGAAAGAAGTTTCATACAATGCTTCTGTGTAGTTTATATTTGAACATATTCTTTTTTCCACTATTACCCACTTAGCGCTACGAATGTCCAGTTGCATTTTCTACAGACAGAGTGTTTCAAAACTGCTCAATCAAAAGTATGGTTTAACTCTGTTAGCTGAATGCTCAGATCAGAAAGAAGTTTCACAGAATGCTTCTGTGTAGTTTATATTTGAATATATTCCTTTTTCCACTACTACGCTCTTAGCGCTCCAAATGTCCAGTTGCATTTTCAACAGAAAGAGTGTTCAGATCTGCTCAATCAAAAGTATGGTTTAACTCTGTTAGCTGAATGCACAGATCAGAAAGAAGTTTCACCGAATGATTCCGTGTAGTTTATATTTGAAGACATTCCTTTTTCCACTATTACCCTCTTAGCGCTCCGAATCTCCACTTGCATTTTCTACAAAAAGAGTGTTTCATAACTGCTCAATCAAAAATAAGTTTTATCTCTGTTAACTGAATTTACAGATCAGAAATAAGTTTCACAGAATGCATCTGTATAGTTTTTATTTGAAGATATTCTTTTTCCCAATGTAGGCCTCTTAGCGCTTAGCATGTCCAATTGCAGTTTCTACAGAAAGAGTGTTTCAGAACGGCTCAATCAAAAGTAAGGTTCAACCCTGTTAGTTGAATGCACAGAACAGAAAGAATTTTCACAGAATGCTACTGTGTAGTTTATATTTGAATATATTCCTTTTTCCACTATTACCATCTTAGCGCTCCGAATGTCCACTTGCATTTTCTACAGAAAGAGTGTTCAGAACTGCGCAATCCAAAGTATGGTTTAACTCTGTTAGCTTAATGAACATATCAGAAATAAGTTTCACACAATGCTTCTGTGTACTTTTTATTTGAAGATATTATTTTTCCCATTAGAGGCCTCTTAGCGCTCAGAATGTCCAATTGCAGTTTCTACAGAAAGAGTGTTTCAGAAAGGCTCAATCAAAAGTAAGGTTCAACTCTGTTATTTGAATGCACAGAACACAAAGAAGTTTCATACAATGCTTCTGTGTAGTTTATATCTGAACATACTCTTTTTTCCACTATTACCCACTTAGCGCTACGAATGTCCAGTTGCATTTTCTACAGACAGAGTGTTTCAAAACTGCTCAATCAAAAGTATGGTTTAACTCTGTTAGCTGAATGCTCAGATCAGAAAGAAGTTTCACAGAATGCTTCTGTGTAGTTTATATTTGAATATATTCCTTTTTCCACTACTACGCTCTTAGCGCTCGAAATTTCCAGTTGCATTTTCTACAGAAAGAGTGTTCAGATCTGCTCAATCAAAAGTATGGTTTAACTCTGTTAGCTGAATGCACAGATCAGAAAGAAGTTTCACCGAATGATTCTGTGTAGTTTATATTTGAAGACATTCCCTTTTCCACTATTACCCTCTTAGCGCTCCGAATCTCCACTTGCATTTTCTACAGAAAGAGTGTTTCAGAACGGCTCAATCAAAACTAAGGTTCAACTCTTTTAGTTGAACAAACAGAACAGAAAGGAGTTTCACACAATTCTTCTGTGTAGTTTTTATTTGTAGACATTCTTTTTCCCAATATAGGCCTCTTAGCGCTCAGAATGTCCAATTGCAGTTTCTACAGAAAGAGTGTTTCAGAACGGCTCAATCAAAAGTAAGGTTCAACTCTGTTAGTTGAATGCACAGAACAGAAAGAAGTTTCATACAATGCTTCTGTGTAGTTTATATTTGAACATATTCTTTTTTCCACTATTACCCACTTAGCGCTACGAATGTCCAGTTGCATTTTCTACAGACAGAGTGTTTCAAAACTGCTCAATCAAAAGTATGGTTTAACTCTGTTAGCTGAATGCTCAGATCAGAAAGAAGTATCACAGAATGCTTCTGTGTAGTTTATATTTGAATATATTCCTTTTTCCACTACTACGCTCTTAGCGCTCCAAATGTCCAGTTGCATTTTCTACAGAAAGAGTGTTCAGATCTGCTCAATCAAAAGTATGGTTTAACTCTGTTAGCTGAATGCACAGATCAGAAAGAAGTTTCACCGAATGATTCTGTGTAGTTTACATTTGAAGACATTCCTTTTTCCACTATTACCCTCTTAGCGCTCCGAATCTCCACTTGCGATTTCTACAAAAAGAGCGTTTCATAACTGCTCAATCAAAAATATGTTTTATCTCTGTTAACTGAATTTACAGATCAGAAATAAGTTTCACAGAATGCATCTGTGTAGTTTTTATTTGAAGATATTCTTTTTCCCAATGTAGGCCTCTTAGCGCTTAGCATGTCCAATTGCAGTTTCTACAGAAAGAGTGTTTCAGAACGGCTCAATCAAAAGTAAGGTTCAACTCTGTTAGTTGAATGCACAGAACAGAAAGAATTTTCACAGAATGCTACTGTGTAGTTTATATTTGAATATATTCCTTTTTCCACTATTACCCTCTTAGCGCAACGAATGTGCACTTGCATTTTCTACAGAAAGAGTGTTCAGAACTGCGCAATGAAAAGTATGGTTTAACTCTGTTAGCTTAATGAACATATCAGAAATAAGTTTCACACAATGCTTCTGTGTAGTTTTTATTTGAAGATATTATTTTTCCCAATAGAGGCCTCTTAGCTCTCAGAATATCCAATTGCAGTTTCTACAGAAAGAGTGTTTCAGAAAGGCTCAATCAAAAGTAAGGTTCAACTCTGTTAGTTGAATGCACAGAACAGAAAGAAGTTTCATACAATGCTTCTGTGTAGTTTATATTTGAACATATTCTTTTTTCCACTATTACCCACTTAGCGCTACGAATGTCCAGTTGCATTTTCTACAGAGTGTTTCAAAACTGCTAAATCAAAAGTATGGTTTAACTCTGTTAGCTGAATGCTCAGATCAGAAAGAAGTTTCACAGAATGCTTCTGTGTAGTTTATATTTGAATATATTCCTTTTTCCACTACTACGCTCTTAGCGCTCCAAATATCCAGTTGCATTTTCTACAGAAAGAGTGTTCAGATCTGCTCAATCAAAAGTATGGTTTAACTCTGTTAGCTGAAAGCACAGATCAGAAAGAAGATTTACAGAATGATTCTGTGTAGTTTATATTTGGAGACATTCCTTTTTCCACTATTAGCCTCTTAGCGCTCCGAATCTCCACTTGCATTTTCTACAGAAAGAGTGTTTCAGAACGGCTCAATCAAAACTAAGGTTCAACCCTTTTAGTTGAACAAACAGAACAGAAAGAAGTTTCACACAATTCTTCTGTGTAGTTTTTATTTGTAGACATTCTTTTTCCCAATATAGGCCTCTTAGCGCTCAGAATGTCCAATTGCTGTTTCTACAGAAAGAGTGTTTCAGAACGGCTCAATCAAAAGTAAGGTTCAACTCTGTTAGTTGAATGCACAGAACAGAAAGAAGTTTCATACAATGCTTCTGTGTAGTTTATATTTGAACATATTCTTTTTTCCACTATTACCCACTTAGCGCTACGAATGTCCAGTTGCATTTTCTACAGACAGAGTGTTTCAAAACTGCTCAATCAAAAGTATGGTTTAACTCTGTTAGCTGAATGCTCAGATCAGAAAGAAGTTTCACAGAATGCTTCTGTGTAGTTTATATTTGAATATATTACTTTTTCCACTACTACGCTCTTAGCGCTCCAAATGTCCAGTTGCATTTTCTACAGAAAGAGTGTTCAGATCTGCTCAATCAAAAGTATGGTTTAACTCTGTTAGCTGAATGCACAGATCAGAAAGAAGTTTCACCGAATGATTCTGTGTAGTTTTTATTTGAAGATATTATTTTTCCCATTACAGGCCTCTTAGCGCTCAGAATGTCCAATTGCAGTTTCTACAGAAAGAGTGTTTCAGAAAGGCTCAATCAAAAGTAAGGTTCAACTCTGTTATTTGAATGCACAGAACACAAAGAAGTTTCATACAATGCTTCTGTGTAGTTTATATCTGAACATACTCTTTTTTCCACTATTACCCACTTAGCGCTACGAATGTCCAGTTGCATTTTCTACAGACAGAGTGTTTCAAAACTGCTCAATCAAAAGTATGGTTTAACTCTGTTAGCTGAATGCTCAGATCAGAAAGAAGTTTCACAGAATGCTTCTGTGTAGTTTATATTTGAATATATTCCTTTTTCCACTACTACTCTCTTAGCGCTCCAAATGTCCAGTTGCATTTTCTACAGAAAGAGAGTTCAGATCTGCTCAATCAAAAGTATAGTTTAACTCTGTTAGCTGAATGCACAGATCAGAAATAAGTTTCACAGAATGATTCTGTGTAGTTTATATTTGGAGACATTCTTTTTCCACTATTACCCTCTTAGCGCTCCGAATCTCCACTTGCATTTTCTACAGAAAGAGTGTTTCAGAACGGCTCAATCAAAACTAAGGTTCAACTCTTTTAGTTGAACAAACAGAACAGAAAGAAGTTTCACACAATTCTTCTGTGTAGTTTTTATTTGTAGACATTCTTTTTCCCAATATAGGCCTCTTAGCGCTCAGAATGTCCAATTGCAGTTTCCACAGAAAGAGTGTTTCCGAACGGCTCAATCAAAAGTAAGGTTCAACTCTGTTAGTTGAATGCACAGAACAGAAAGAAGTTTCATACAATGCTTCTGTGTAGTTTATATTTGAACATATTCTTTTTTCCACTATTACCCACTTAGCGCTACGAATGTCCAGTTGCATTTTCTACAGACAGAGTGTTTCAAAACTGCTCAATCAAAAGTATGGTTTAACTCTGTTAGCTGAATGCTCAGATCAGAAAGAAGTTTCACAGAATGCTTCTGTGTAGTTTATATTTGAATATATTCCTTTTTCCACTACTACGCTCTTAGCGCTCCAAATGTCCAGTTGCATTTTCTACAGAAAGAGTGTTCAGATCTGCTCAATCAAAAGTATGGTTTAACACTGTTAGCTGAATGCACAGATCAGAAAGAAGTTTCACCGAATGATTCTGTGTAGTTTATATTTGAAGACATTCCTTTTTCCACTATTACCCTCTTTGCGCTCCGAATCTCCACTTGCATTTTCTACAAAAAGAGCGTTTCATAACTGCTCAATCAAAAATGTGTTTTATCTCTGTTAACTGAATTTACAGATCAGAAATAAGTTTCACAGAATGCATCTGTGTAGTTTTTATTTGAAGATATTCTTTTTCCCAATGTAGGCCTCTTAGCGCTTAGCATGTCCAATTGCAGTTTCTACAGAAAGAGTGTTTCAGAACGGCTCAATCAAATGTAAGTTTCAAATCTGTTAGTTGAATGCACAGAACAGAAAGAATTTTCACAGAATGCTACTGTGTAGTTTATATTTGAATATATTCCTTTTTCCACTATTACCCTCTTAGCGCTCCGAATGTCCACTTGCATTTTCTACAGAAAGAGTTTTCAGAACTGCGCAATCAAAAGTATGGTTTAACTCTCTTAGCTTAATGAACATATCAGAAATAAGTTTCACACAATGCTTCTGTGTAGTTTTTATTTGAAGATATTATTTTTCCCAATAGAGGCATCTTAGCGCTCAGAACGTCCAATTGCAGTTTCTACAGAAAGAGTGTTTCAGAAAGGCTCAATCAAAAGTAAGGTTCAACTCTGTTAGTTGAATGCACAGAACAGAAAGAAGTTTCATACAATGCTTCTGTGTAGTTTATATTTGAACATATTCTTTTTTCCACTATTACAAACTTAGCGCTACGAATGTCCAGTTGCATTTTCTACAGAGTGTTTCAAAACTGCTCAATCAAAAGTATGGTTTAATTCTGTTAGCTGAATGCTCAGATCAGAAAGAAGTTTCACAGAATGCTTCTGTGTAGTTTATATTTGAATATATTCCTTTTTCCACTACTACTCTCTTAGCGCTCCAAATATCCAGTTGCATTTTCTACAGAAAGAGTGTTCAGATCTGCTCAATCAAAAGTATGGTTTAAATCTGTTAGCTGAATGCACAGATCAGAAAGAAGATTCACAGAATGATTCTGTGTAGTTTATATTTGGAGACATTCCTTTTTCCACTATTACCGTCTTAGCGCTCCGAATCTCCACTTGCATTTTCTACAGAAAGAGTGTTTCAGAACGGCTCAATCAAAACTAAGGTTCAACTCTTTTAGTTGAACAAACAGAACAGAAAGAAGTTTCACACAATTCTTCTGTGTAGTTTTTATTTGTAGACATTCTTTTTCCCAATATAGGCCTCTTAGCGCTCAGAATGTCCAATTGCTGTTTCTACAGAAAGAGTGTTTCAGAACGGCTCAATCAAAAGTAAGGTTCAACTCTGTTAGTTGAATGCACAGAACAGAAAGAAGTTTCATACAATGCTTCTGTGTAGTTTATATTTGAACATATTCTTTTTTCCACTATTACCCACTTAGCGCTACGAATGTCCAGTTGCATTTTCTACAGACAGAGTGTTTCAAAACTGCTCAATCAAAAGTATGGTTTAACTCTGTTAGCTGAATGCTCAGATCAGAAAGAAGTTTCACAGAATGCTTCTGTGTAGTTTATATTTGAATATATTCCTTTTTCCACTACTACGCTCTTAGCGCTCCAAATGTCCAGTTGCATTTTCTACAGAAAGAGTGTTCAGATCTGCTCAATCAAAAGTATGGTTTAACTCTGTTAGCTGAATGCACAGATCAGAAAGAAGTTTCACCGAATGATTCTGTGTAGTTTTTATTTGAAGATATTATTTTTCCCATTACAGGCCTCTTAGCGCTCAGAATGTCCAATTGCAGTTTCTACAGAAAGAGTGTTTCAGAAAGGCTCAATCAAAAGTAAGGTTCAACTCTGTTATTTGAATGCACAGAACACAAAGAAGTTTCATACAATGCTTCTGTGTATTTTATATCTGAACATACTCTTTTTTCCACTATTACCCACTTAGCGCTACGAATGTCCAGTTGCATTTTCTACAGACAGAGTGTTTCAAAACTGCTCAATCAAAAGTATGGTTTAACTCTGTTAGCTGAATGCTCAGATCAGAAAGAAGTTTCACAGAATGCTTCTGTGTAGTTTATATTTGAATATATTCCTTTTTCCACTACTACTCTCTTAGCGCTCCAAATGTCCAGTTGCATTTTCTACAGAAAGAGAGTTCAGATCTGCTCAATCAAAACTATAGTTTAACTCTGTTAGCTGAATGCACACATCAGAAATAAGTTTCACAGAATGATTCTGTGTAGTTTATATTTGGAGACATTCCTTTTTCCACTATTACCCTCTTAGCGCTCCGAATCTCCACTTGCATTTTCTACAGAAAGAGTGTTTCAGAACGGCTCAATCAAAACTAAGGTTCAACTCTTTTAGTTGAACAAACAGAACAGAAAGAAGTTTCACACAATTCTTCTGTGTAGTTTATATTTGTAGACATTCTTTTTCCCAATATAGGCCTCTTAGCGCTCAGAATGTCCAATTGCAGTTTCTACAGAAAGAGTGTTTCCGAACGGCTCAATCAAAAGTAAGGTTCAACTCTGTTAGTTGAATGCACAGAACAGAAAGAAGTTTCATACAATGCTTCTGTGTAGTTTATATTTGAACATATTCTTTTTTCCACTATTACCCACTTAGCGCTACGAATGTCCAGTTGCATTTTCTACAGACAGAGTGTTTCAAAACTGCTCAATCAAAAGTATGGTTTAACTCTGTTAGCTGAATGCTCAGATCAGAAAGAAGTTTCACAGAATGCTTCTGTGTAGTTTATATTTGAATATATTCCTTTTTCCACTACTACTCTCTTAGCGCTCCAAATGTCCAGTTGCATTTTCTACAGAAAGAGTGATCAGATCTGCTCAATCAAAAGTATGGTTTAACTCTGTTAGCTGAATGCACAGATCAGAAAGAAGTTTCACTGAATGATTCTGTGTAGTTTATATTTGAAGACATTCCTTTTTCCACTATTACCCTCTTAGCGCTCCGAATCTCCACTTGCATTTTCTACAAAAAGAGTGTTTCATAACTGCTCAATCAAAAATATGTTTTATCTCTGTTAACTGAATTTACAGATCAGAAATAAGTTTCACAGAATGCATCTGTGTAGTTTTTATTTGAAGATATTCTTTTTCCCAATGTAGGCCTCTTAGCGCTTAGCATGTCCAATTGCAGTTTCTACAGAAAGAGTGTTTCAGAACGGCTCAATCAAAAGTAAGGTTCAACTCTGTTAGTTGAATGCACAGAACAGAAAGAATTTTCACAGAATGCTACTGTGTAGTTTATATTTGAATATATTCCTTTTTCCACTATTACCCTCTTAGCGCTCCGAATGTCCACTTGCATTTTCTACAGAAAGAGTGTTCAGAACTGCGCAATCAAAAGTATGGTTTAACTCTGTTAGCTTAATGAACATATCAGAAATATGTTTCACACAATGCTTCTGTGTAGTTTTTATTTGAAGATATTATTTTTCCCATTACAGGCCTCTTAGCGCTCAGAATGTCCAATTGCAGTTTCTACAGAAAGAGTGTTTCAGAAAGGCTCAATCAAAAGTAAGGTTCAACTCTGTTAGTTGAATGCACAGAACACAAAGTAGTTTCATAAAATGCTTCTGTGTAGTTTATATCTGAACATACTCTTTTTTCCACTATTACCCACTTAGCGCTACGAATGTCCAGTTGCATTTTCTACAGACAGAGTGTTTCAAAACTGCTCAATCAAAAGTATGGATTAACTCTGTTAGCTGAATGCTCAGATCAGAAAGAAGTTTCACAGAATGCTTCTGTGTAGTTTATATTTGAATATATTCCTTTATCCACTACTACGCTCTTAGCGCTCCAAATGTCCAGTTGCATTTTCTACAGAAAGAGTGTTCAGATCTGCTCAATCAAAAGTATGGTTTAACTCTGTTAGCTGAATGCACAGATCAGAAAGAAGTTTCACCGAATGATTCTGTGTAGTTTTTATTTGAAGATATTATTTTTCCCATTACAGGCCTCTTAGCGCTCAGAATGTCCAATTGCAGTTTCTACAGAAAGAGTGTTTCAGAAAGGCTCAATCAAAAGTAAGGTTCAACTCTGTTATTTGAATGCACAGAACACAAAGAAGTTTCATACAATGCTTCTGTGTATTTTATATCTGAACATACTCTTTTTTCCACTATTACCCACTTAGCGCTACGAATGTCCAGTTGCATTTTCTACAGACAGAGTGTTTCAAAACTGCTCAATCAAAAGTATGGTTTAACTCTGTTAGCTGAATGCTCAGATCAGAAAGAAGTTTCACAGAATGCTTCTGTGTAGTTTATATTTGAATATATTTATTTTTCCACTACTACTCTCTTAGCGCTCCAAATGTCCAGTTGCATTTTCTACAGAAAGAGTGTTCAGATCTGCTCAATCAAAAGTATAGTTTAACTCTGTTAGCTGAATGCACAGATCAGAAATAAGTTTCACAGAATGATTCTGTGTAGTTTATATTTGGAGACATTCCTTTTTCCACTATTACCCTCTTAGCGCTCCGAATCTCCACTTGCATTTTCTACAGAAAGAGTGTTTCAGAACGGCTCAATCAAAACTAAGGTTCAACTCTTTTAGTTGAACAAACAGAACAGAAAGAAGTTTCACACAATTCTTCTGTGTAGTTTTTATTTGTAGACATTCTTTTTCCCAATATAGGCCTCTTAGCGCTCAGAATGTCCAATTGCAGTTTCTACAGAAAGAGTGTTTCCGAACGGCTCAATCAAAAGTAAGGTTCAACTCTGTTAGTTGAATGCACAGAACAGAAAGAAGTTTCATACAATGCTTCTGTGTAGTTTATATTTGAACATATTCTTTTTTCCACTATTACCCACTTAGCGCTACGAATGTCCAGTTGCATTTTCTACAGACAGAGTGTTTCAAAACTGCTCAATCAAAAGTATGGTTTAACTCTGTTAGCTGAATGCTCAGATCAGAAAGAAGTTTCACAGAATGCTTCTGTGTAGTTTATATTTGAATATATTCCTTTTTCCACTACTACTCTCTTAGCGCTCCAAATGTCCAGTTGCATTTTCTACAGAAAGAGTGTTCAGATCTGCTCAATCAAAAGTATGGTTTAACTCTGTTAGCTGAATGCACAGATCAGAAAGAAGTTTCACTGAATGATTCTGTGTAGTTTATATTTGAAGACATTCCTTTTTCCACTATTACCCTTTTAGCGCTCCGAATCTCCACTTGCATTTTCTACAAAAAGAGTGTTTCATAACTGCTCAATCAAAAATATGTTTTATCTCTGTTAACTGAATTTACAGATCAGAAATAAGTTTCACAGAATACATCTGTGTAGTTTTTATTTGAAGATATTCTTTTTCCCAATGTAGGCCTCTTAGCGCTTAGCATGTCCAATTGCAGTTTCTACAGAAAGAGTGTTTCAGAACGGCTCAATCAAAAGTAAGGTTCAACTCTGTTAGTTGAATGCACAGAACAGAAAGAATTTTCACAGAATGCTACTGTGTAGTTTATATTTGAATATATTCCTTTTTCCACTATTACCCTCTTAGCGCTCCGAATGTCCACTTGCATTTTCTACAGAAAGAGTGTTCAGAACTGCGCAATCAAAAGTATGGTTTAACTCTGTTAGCTTAATGAACATATCAGAAATGTGTTTCACACAATGCTTCTGTGTAGTTTTTATTTGAAGATATTATTTTTCCCATTACAGGCCTCTTAGCGCTCAGAATGTCCAATTGCAGTTTCTACAGAAAGAGTGTTTCAGAAAGGCTCAATCAAAGTAAGGTTCAACTCTGTTATTTGAATGCACAGAACAGAAAGAAGTTTCATACAATGCTTCTGTGTAGTTTATATCTGAACATACTCTTTTTTCCACTATTACCCACTTAGCGCTACGAATGTCCAGTTGCATTTTCTACAGACAGAGTGTTTCAAAACTGCTCAATCAAAAGTATGGTTTAACTCTGTTAGCTGAATGCTCAGATCAGAAAGAAGTTTCACAGAATGCTTCTGTGTAGTTTATATTTGAATATATTCCTTTTTCCACTACTACTCTCTTAGCGCTCCAAATGTCCAGTTGCATTTTCTACAGAAAGAGTGTTCAGATCTGCTCAATCAAAAGTATGGTTTAACTCTGTTAGCTGAATGCACAGATCAGAAATAAGTTTCACAGAATGATTCTGTGTAGTTTATATTTGGAGACATTCCTTTTTCCACTATTACCCTCTTAGCGCTCCGAATCTCCACTTGCATTTTCTACAGAAAGAGTGTTTCAGAACGGCTCAATCAAAACTAAGTTTCAACTCTTTTAGTTGAACAAACAGAACAGAAAGAAGTTTCACACAATTCTTCTGTGTAGTTTTTATTTGTAGACATTCTTTTTCCCAATATAGGCCTCTTAGCGCTCAGAATGTCCAATTGCAGTTTCTACAGAAAGAGTGTTTCTGAACGGCTCAATCAAAAGTAAGGTTCAACTCTGTTATTTGAATGCACAGAACAGAAAGAAGTTTCATACAATGCTTCTGTGCAGTTTATATTTGAACATATTCTTTTTTCCACTATTACCCACTTAGCGCTACGAATGTCCAGTTGCATTTTCTACAGACAGAGTGTTTCAAAACTGCTCAATCAAAAGTATGGTTTAACTCTGTTAGCTGAATGCTCAGATCAGAAAGAAGTTTCACAGAATGCTTCTGTGTAGTTTATATTTGAATATATTCCTTTTTCCACTACTACTCTCTTAGCGCTCCAAATGTCCAGTTGCATTTTCTACAGAAAGAGTGTTCAGATCTGCTCAATCAAAAGTATGGTTTAACTCTGTTAGCTGAATGCACAGATCAGAAAGAAGTTTCACTGAATGATTCTGTGTAGTTTATATTTGAAGACATTCCTTTTTCCACTGTTACACTCTTAGCGCTCCGAATCTCCACTTGCATTTTCTACAAAAAGAGTGTTTCATAACTGCTCAATCAAAAATATGTTTTATCTCTGTTAACTGAATTTACAGATCAGAAATAAGTTTCACAGAATGCATCTGTGTAGTTTTTATTTGAAGATATTCTTTTTCCCAATGTAGGCCTCTTAGCGCTTAGCATGTCCAATTGCAGTTTCTACAGAAAGAGTGTTTCAGAACGGCTCAATCAAAAGTAAGGTTCAACTCTGTTAGTTGAATGCACAGAACAGAAAGAATTTTCACAGAATGCTACTGTGTAGTTTATATTTGAATATATTCCTTTTTCCACTATTACCCTCTTAGCGCTCCGAATGTCCACTTGCATTTTCTACAGAAAGAGTGTTCAGAACTGCGCATTCAAAAGTATGGTTTAACTCTGTTAGCTTAATGAACATATCAGAAATATGTTTCACACAATGCTTCTGTGTAGTTTTTATTTGAAGATATTATTTTTCCCATTACAGGCCTCTTAGCGCTCAGAATGTCCAATTGCAGTTTCTACAGAAAGAGTGTTTCAGAAAGGCTCAATCAAAAGTAAGGTTCAACTCTGTTAGTTGAATGCACAGAACAGAAAGAATTTTCACAGAATGCTACTGTGTAGTTTATATTTGAATATATTCCTTTTTCCACTATTACCCTCTTAGTGCTCCGAATGTCCACTTGCATTTTCTACAGAAAGAGTTTTCAGAACTGCGCAATCCAAAGTATGGTTTAACTCTCTTAGCTTAATGAACATATCAGAAATAAGTTTCACACAATGCTTCTGTGTAGTTTTTATTTGAAGATATTATTTTTCCCAATAGAGGCCTCTTAGCGCACATAATGTCCAATTGCAGTTTCTACAGAAAGAGTGTTTCAGAAAGGCTCAATCAAAAGTAAGGTTCAACTCTGTTAGTTGAATGCACAGAACAGAAAGAAGTTTCATACAATGCTTCTGTGTAGTTTATATTTGAACATATTCTTTTTTCCACTATTACCCACTTAGCGCTACGAATGTCCAGTTGCATTTTCTACAGACAGAGTGTTTCAAAACTGCTCAATCAAAAGTATGGTTTAACTCTGTTAGCTGAATGCTCAGATCAGAAAGAAGTTTCACAGAATGCTTCTGTGTAGTTTATATTTGAATATATTCCTTTTTCCACTACTACTCTCTTAGCGCTCCAAATATCCAGTTGCATTTTCTACAGAAAGAGTGTTCAGATCTGCTCAATCAAAAGTATGGTTTAACTCTGTTAGCTGAATGCACAGATCAGAAAGAAGATTCACAGAATGATTCTGTGTAGTTTATATTTGGAGACATTCCTTTTTCCACTATTACCCTCTTAGCGCTCCGAATCTCCACTTGCATTTTCTACAGAAAGAGTGTTTCAGAACGGCTCAATCAAAACTAAGGTTCAACTCTTTTAGTTGAACAAACAGAATAGAAAGAAGTTTCACACAATTCTTCTGTGTAGTTTTTATTTGTAGACATTCTTTTTCCCAATATAGGCCTCTTAGCGCTCAGAATGTCCAATTGCTGTTTCTACAGAAAGAGTGTTTCAGAACGGCTCAATCAAAAGTAAGGTTCAACTCTGTTAGTTGAATGCACAGAACAGAAAGAAGTTTCATACAATGCTTCTGTGTAGTTTATATTTGAACATATTCTTTTTTCCACTATTACCCACTTAGCGCTACGAATGTCCAGTTGCATTTTCTACAGACAGAGTGTTTCAAAACTGCTCAATCAAAAGTATGGTTTAACTCTGTTAGCTGAATGCTCAGATCAGAAAGAAGTTTCACAGAATGCTTCTGTGTAGTTTATATTTGAATATATTCCTTTTTCCACTACTACGCTCTTAGCGCTCCAAATGTCCAGTTGCATTTTCAACAGAAAGAGTGTTCAGATCTGCTCAATCAAAAGTATGGTTTAACTCTGTTAGCTGAATGCACAGATCAGAAAGAAGTTTCACCGAATGATTCTGTGTAGTTTTTATTTGAAGATATTATTTTTCCCATTACAGGCCTCTTAGCGCTCAGAATGTCCAATTGCAGTTTCTACAGAAAGAGTGTTTCAGAAAGGCTCAATCAAAGTAAGGTTCAACTCTGTTATTTGAATGCACAGAACAGAAAGAAGTTTCATACAATGCTTCTGTGTAGTTTATATCTGAACATACTCTTTTTTCCACTATTACCCACTTAGCGCTACGAATGTCCAGTTGCATTTTCTACAGACAGAGTGTTTCAAAACTGCTCAATCAAAAGTATGGTTTAACTCTGTTAGCTGAATGCTCAGATCAGAAAGAAGTTTCACAGAATGCTTCTGTGTAGTTTATATTTGAATATATTCCTTTTTCCACTACTACTCTCTTAGCGCTCCAAATGTCCAGTTGCATTTTCTACAGAAAGAGTGTTCAGATCTGCTCAATCAAAAGTATGGTTTAACTCTGTTAGCTGAATGCACAGATCAGAAATAAGTTTCACAGAATGATTCTGTGTAGTTTATATTTGGAGACATTCCTTTTTCCACTATTACCCTCTTAGCGCTCCGAATCTCCACTTGCATTTTCTACAGAAAGAGTGTTTCAGAACGGCTCAATCAAAACTAAGGTTCAACTCTTTTAGTTGAACAAACAGAACAGAAAGAAGTTTCACACAATTCTTCTGTGTAGTTTTTATTTGTAGACATTCTTTTTCCCAATATAGGCCTCTTAGCGCTCAGAATGTCCAATTGCAGTTTCTACAGAAAGAGTGTTTCCGAACGGCTCAATCAAAGGTAAGGTTCAACTCTGTTAGTTGAATGCACAGAACAGAAAGAAGTTTCATACAATGCTTCTGTGTAGTTTATATTTGAACATATTCTTTTTTCCACTATTACCCACTTAGCGCTACGAATGTCCAGTTGCATTTTCTACAGACAGAGTGTTTCAAAACTGCTCAATCAAAAGTATGGTTTAACTCTGTTAGCTGAATGCTCAGATCAGAAAGAAGTTTCAAAGAATGCTTCTGTGTAGTTTATACTTGAATATATTCCTTTTTCCACTACTACTCTCTTAGCGCTCCAAATGTCCAGTTGCATTTTCTACAGAAAGAGTGTTCAGATCTGCTCAATCAAAAGTATGGTTTAACTCTGTTAGCTGAATGCACAGATCAGAAAGAAGTTTCACTGAATGATTCTGTGTAGTTTATATTTGAAGACATTCCTTTTTCCACTATTACCCTCTTAGCGCTCCGAATCTCCACTTGCATTTTCTACAAAAAGAGTGTTTCATAACTGCTCAATCAAAAATATGTTTTATCTCTGTTAACTGAATTTACAGATCAGAAATAAGTTTCACAGAATGCATCTGTGTAGTTTTTATTTGAAGATATTCTTTTTCCCAATGTAGGCCTCTTAGCGCTTAGCATGTCCAATTGCAGTTTCTACAGAAAGAGTGTTTCAGAACGGCTCAATCAAAAGTAAGGTTCAACTCTGTTAGTTGAATGCACAGAACAGAAAGAATTTTCACAGAATGCTACTGTGTAGTTTATATTTGAATATATTCCTTTTTCCACTATTACCCTCTTAGCGCTCCGAATGTACACTTGCATTTTCTACAGAAAGAGTGTTCAGAACTGCGCAATCAAAAGTATGGTTTAACTCTGTTAGCTTAATGAACATATCAGAAATATGTTTCACACAATGCTTCTGTGTAGTTTTTATTTGAAGATATTATTTTTCCCATTACAGGCCTCTTAGCGCTCAGAATGTCCAATTGCAGTTTCTACAGAAAGAGTGTTTCAGAAAGGCTCAATCAAAAGAAAGGTTCAACTCTGTTAGTTGAATGCACAGAACACAAAGAAGTTTCATAAAATGCTTCTGTGTAGTTTATATCTGAACATACTCTTTTTTCCACTATTACCCACTTAGCGCTACGAATGTCCAGTTGCATTTTCTACAGACAGAGTGATTCAAAACTGCTCAATCAAAAGTATGGTTTAACTCTGTTAGCTGAATGCTCAGATCAGAAAGAAGTTTCACAGAATGCTTCTGTGTAGTTTATATTTGAATATATTCCTTTTTCCACTACTACTCTCTTAGCGCTCCAAATGTCCAGTTGCATTTTCTACAGAAAGAGTGTTCAGATCTGCTCAATCAAAAGTATGGTTTAACTCTGTTAGCTGAATGCACAGATCAGAAAGAAGTTTCACAGAATGATTCTGTGTAGTTTATATTTGAAGACATTACTTTTTCCACTATTACCCTCTTAGCGCTCCGAATCTCCACTTGCATTTTCTACAAAAAGAGTGTTTCATAACTGCTCAATCAAAAATATGTTTTATCTCTGTTAACTGAATTTACAGATCAGAAATAAGTTTCACAGAATGCATCTGTGTAGTTTTTATTTGAAGATATTCTTTTTCCCAATGTAGGCCTCTTAGCGCTTAGCATGTCCAATTGCAGTTTCTACAGAAAGAGTGTTTCAGAATGGCTCAATCAAAAGTAAGTTTCAACTCTGTTAGTTGAATGCACAGAACAGAAAGAATTTTCACAGAATGCTACTGTGTAGTTTATATTTGAATATATTCCTTTTTCCACTATTACCCTCTTAGTGCTCCGAATGTCCACTTGCATTTTCTACAGAAAGAGTTTTCAGAACTGCGCAATCCAAAGTATGGTTTAACTCTCTTAGCTTAATGAACATATCAGAAATAAGTTTCACACAATGCTTCTGTGTAGTTTTTATTTGAAGATATTATTTTTCCCAATAGAGGCCTCTTAGCGCTCATAATGTCCAATTGCAGTTTCTACAGAAAGAGTGTTTCAGAAAGGCTCAATCAAAAGTAAGGTTCAACTCTGTTAGTTGAATGCACAGAACAGAAAGAAGTTTCATACAATGCTTCTGTGTAGTTTATATTTGAACATATTCTTTTTTCCACTATTACCGACTTAGCACTACGAATGTCCAGTTGCATTTTCTACAGACAGAGTGTTTCAAAACTGCTCAATCAAAAGTATGGTTTAACTCTGTTAGCTGAATGCTCAGATCAGAAAGAAGTTTCACAGAATGCTTCTGTGTAGTTTATATTTGAATATATTCCTTTTTCCACTACTACTCTCTTAGCGCTCCAAATATCCAGTTCCATTTTCTACAGAAAGAGTGTTCAGATCTGCTCAATCAAAAGTATGGTTTAACTCTGTTAGCTGAATGCACAGATCAGAAAGAAGATTCACAGAATGATTCTGTGTAGTTTATATTTGGAGACATTCCTTTTTCCACTATTACCCTCTTAGCGCTCCGAATCTCCACTTGCATTTTCTACAGAAAGAGTGTTTCAGAACGGCTCAATCAAAACTAAGGTTCAAGTCTTTTAGTTGAACAAACAGAATAGAAAGAAGTTTCACACAATTCTTCTGTGTAGTTTTTATTTGTAGACATTCTTTTTCCCAATATAGGCCTCTTAGCGCTCAGAATGTCCAATTGCTGTTTCTACAGAAAGAGTGTTTCAGAACGGCTCAATCAAAAGTAAGGTTCAACTCTGTTAGTTGAATGCACAGAACAGAAAGAAGTTTCATACAATGCTTCTGTGTAGTTTATATTTGAACATATTCTTTTTTCCACTATTACCCACTTAGCGCTACGAATGTCCAGTTGCATTTTCTACAGACAGAGTGTTTCAAAACTGCTCAATCAAAAGTATGGTTTAACTCTGTTAGCTGAATGCTCAGATCAGAAAGAAGTTTCACAGAATGCTTCTGTGTAGTTTATATTTGAATATATTCCTTTTTCCACTACTACGCTCTTAGCGCTCCAAATGTCCAGTTGCATTTTCAACAGAAAGAGTGTTCAGGTCTGCTCAATCAAAAGTATGGTTTAACTCTGTTAGCTGAATGCACAGATCAGAAAGAAGTTTCACCGAATGATTCTGTGTAGTTTTTATTTGAAGATATTATTTTTCCCATTACAGGCCTCTTAGCGCTCAGAATGTCCAATTGCAGTTTCTACAGAAAGAGTGTTTCAGAAAGGCTCAATCAAAGAAAGGTTCAACTCTGTTATTTGAATGCACAGAACAGAAAGAAGTTTCATACAATGCTTCTGTGTAGTTTATATCTGAACATACTCTTTTTTCCACTATTACCCACTTAGCGCTACGAATGTCCAGTTGCATTTTCTACAGACAGAGTGTTTCAAAACTGCTCAATCAAAAGTATGGTTTAACTCTGTTAGCTGAATGCTCAGATCAGAAAGAAGTTTCACAGAATGCTTCTGTGTAGTTTATATTTGAATATATTCCTTTTTCCACTACTACTCTCTTAGCGCTCCAAATGTCCAGTTGCATTTTCTACAGAAAGAGTGTTCAGATCTGCTCAATCAAAAGTATGGTTTAACTCTGTTAGCTGAATGCACAGATCAGAAATAAGTTTCACAGAATGATTCTGTGTAGTTTATATTTGGAGACATTCCTTTTTCCACTATTACCCTCTTAGCGCTCCGAATCTCCACTTGCATTTTCTACAGAAAGAGTGTTTCAGAACGGCTCAATCAAAACTAAGGTTCAACTCTTTTAGTTGAACAAACAGAACAGAAAGAAGTTTCACACAATTCTTCTGTGTAGTTTTTATTTGTAGACATTCTTTTTCCCAATATAGGCCTCTTAGCGCTCAGAATGTCCAATTGCAGTTTCTACAGAAAGAGTGTTTCCGAACGGCTCAATCAAAAGTAAGGTTCAACTCTGTTAGTTGAATGCACAGAACAGAAAGAAGTTTCATACAATGCTTCTGTGTAGTTTATATTTGAACATATTCTTTTTTCCACTATTACCCACTTAGCGCTACGAATGTCCAGTTGCATTTTCTACAGACAGAGTGTTCAGATCTGCTCAATCAAAAGTATGGTTTAACTCTGTTAGCTGAATGCACAGATCAGAAAGAAGTTTCACTGAATGATTCTGTGTAGTTTATATTTGAAGACATTCCTTTTTCCACTATTACCCTCTTAGCGCTCCGAATCTCCACTTGCATTTTCTACAAAAAGAGTGTTTCATAACTGCTCAATCAAAAATATGTTTTATCTCTGTTAACTGAATTTACAGATCAGAAATAAGTTTCACAGAATGCATCTGTGTAGTTTTTATTTGAAGATATTCTTTTTCCCAATGTAGGCCTCTTAGCGCTTAGCATGTCCAATTGCAGTTTCTACAGAAAGAGTGTTTCAGAACGGCTCAATCAAAAGTAAGGTTCAACTCTGTTAGTTGAATGCACAGAACAGAAAGAATTTTCACAGAATGCTACTGTGTAGTTTATATTTGAATATATTCCTTTTTCCACTATTACCCTCTTAGCGCTCCGAATGTACACTTGCATTTTCTACAGAAAGAGTGTTCAGAACTGCGCAATCAAAAGTATGGTTTAACTCTGTTAGCTTAATGAACATATCAGAAATATGTTTCACACAATGCTTCTGTGTAGTTTTTATTTGAAGATATTATTTTTCCCATTACAGGCCTCTTAGCGCTCAGAATGTCCAATTGCAGTTTCTACAGAAAGAGTGTTTCAGAAAGGCTCAATCAAAAGTAAGGTTCAACTCTGTTAGTTGAATGCACAGAACACAAAGAAGTTTCATAAAATGCTTCTGTGTAGTTTATATCTGAACATACTCTTTTTTCCACTATTACCCACTTAGCGCTACGAATGTCCAGTTGCATTTTCTACAGACAGAGTGATTCAAAACTGCTCAATCAAAAGTATGGTTTAACTCTGTTAGCTGAATGCTCAGATCAGAAAGAAGTTTCACAGAATGCTTCTGTGTAGTTTATATTTGAATATATTCCTTTTTCCACTACTATTCTCTTAGCGCTCCAAATGTCCAGTTGCATTTTCTACAGAAAGAGTGTTCAGATCTGCTCAATCAAAAGTATGGTTTAACTCTGTTAGCTGAATGCACAGATCAGAAAGAAGTTTCACAGAATGATTCTGTGTAGTTTATATTTGGAGACATTCCTTTTTCCACTATTACACTCTTAGCACTCCGAATCTCCACTTGCATTTTCTACAGAAAGAGTGTTTCAGAACGGCTCAATCAAAACTAAGGTTCAACTCTTTTAGTTGAACAAACAGAACAGAAAGAAGTTTCACACAATTCTTCTGTGTAGTTTTTATTTGTAGACATTCTTTTTCCCAATATAGGCCTCTTAGCGCTCAGAATGTCCAATTGCAGTTTCTACAGAAAGAGTGTTTCAGAACGGCTCAATCAAAAGTAAGGTTCAACTCTGTTAGTTGAATGCACAGAACAGAAAGAAGTTTCATACAATGCTTCTGTGTAGTTTATATTGGAACATATTCTTTTTTCCACTATTACCCACTTAGCGCTACGAATGTCCAGTTGCATTTTCTACAGACAGAGTGTTTCAAAACTGCTCAATCAAAAGTATGGTTTAACTCTGTTAGCTGAATGCTCAGATCAGAAAGAAGTTTCACAGAATGCTTCTGTGTAGTTTATATTTGAATATATTCCTTTTTCCACTACCACTCTCTTAGCGCTCCAAATGTCCAGGTGCATTTTCTACAGAAAGAGTGTTCAGATCTGCTCAATCAAAAGTATGGTTTAACTCTGTTAGCTGAATGCACAGATCAGAAATAAGTTTCACAGAATGATTCTGTGTAGTTTATATTTGGAGACATTCCTTTTTCCACTATTACCCTCTTAGCGCTCCGAATCTCCACTTGCATTTTCTACAGAAAGAGTGTTTCAGAACGGCTCAATCAAAACTAAGGTTCAACTCTTTTAGTTGAACAAACAGAACAGAAAGAAGTTTCACACAATTCTTCTGTGTAGTTTTTATTTGTAGACATTCTTTTTCCCAATATAGGCCTCTTAGCGCTCAGAATGTCCAATTGCAGTTTCTACAGAAAGAGTGTTTCCGAACGGCTCAATCAAAAGTAAGGTTCAACTCTGTTAGTTGAATGCACAGAACAGAAAGAAGTTTCATACAATGCTTCTGTGTAGTTTATATTTGAACATATTCTTTTTTCCACTATTACCCACTTAGCGCTACGAATGTCCAGTTGCATTTTCTACAGACAGAGTGTTTCAAAACTGCTCAATCAAAAGTATGGTTTAACTCTGTTAGCTGAATGCTCAGATCAGAAAGAAGTTTCACAGAATGCTTCTGTGTAGTTTATATTTGAATATATTCCTTTTTCCACTACTACTCTCTTAGCGCTCCAAATGTCCAGTTGCATTTTCTACAGAAAGAGTGTTCAGATCTGCTCAATCAAAAGTATGGTTTAACTCTGTTAGCTGAATGCACAGATCAGAAAGAAGTTTCACCGTATGATTCTGTGTAGTTTATATTTGAAGACATTCCTTTTTCCACTATTACCCTCTTAGCGCTCCGAATCTCCACTTGCATTTTCTACAAAAAGAGTGTTTCATAACTGCTCAATCAAAAATATGTTTTATCTCTGTTAACTGAATTTACAGATCAGAAATAAGTTTCACAGAATGCATCTGTGTAGTTTTTATTTGAAGATATTCTTTTTCCCAATGTAGGCCTCTTAGCGCTTAGCATGTCCAATTGCAGTTTCTACAGAAAGAGTGTTTCAGAACGGCTCAATCAAAATTAAGGTTCAACTCTGTTAGTTGAATGCACAGAACAGAAAGAATTTTCACAGAATGCTACTGTGTAGTTTATATTTGAATATATTCCTTTTTCCACTATTACCCTCTTAGCGCTCCGAATGTACACTTGCATTTTCTACAGAAAGAGTGTTCAGAACTGCGCAATCAAAAGTATGGTTTAATTCTGTTAGCTTAATGAACATATCAGAAATATGTTTCACACAATGCTTCTGTGTAGTTTTTATTTGAAGATATTATTTTTCCCATTACAGGCCTCTTAGCGCTCAGAATGTCCAATTGCAGTTTCTACAGAAAGAGTGTTTCAGAAAGGCTCAATCAAAAGTAAGGTTCAACTCTGTTAGTTGAATGCACAGAACACAAAGAAGTTTCATAAAATGCTTCTGTGTAGTTTATATCTGAACATACTCTTTTTTCCACTATTACCCACTTAGCGCTACGAATGTCCAGTTGCATTTTCTACAGACAGAGTGATTCAAATCTGCTCAATCAAAAGTATGGTTTAACTCTGTTAGCTGAATGCTCAGATCAGAAAGAAGTTTCACAGAATGCTTCTGTGTAGTTTATATTTGAATATATTCCTTTTTCCACTACTACTCTCTTAGCGCTCCAAATGTCCAGTTGCATTTTCTACAGAAAGAGTGTTCAGATCTGCTCAATCAAAAGTATCGTTTAACTCTGTTAGCTGAATGCACAGATCAGAAATAAGTTTCACAGAATGATTCTGTGTAGTTTATATTTGGAGACATTCCTTTTTCCACTATTACCCTCTTAGCGCTCCGAATCTCCACTTGCATTTTCTACAGAAAGAGTGTTTCAGAACGGCTCAATCAAAACTAAGTTTCAACTCTTTTAGTTGAACAAACAGAACAGAAAGAAGTTTCACACAATTCTTCTGTGTAGTTTTTATTTGTAGACATTCTTTTTCCCAATATAGGCCTCTTAGCGCTCAGAATGTCCAATTGCAGTTTCTACAGAAAGAGTGTTTCCGAACGGCTCAATCAAAAGTAAGGTTCAACTCTGTTAGTTGAATGCACAGAACAGAAAGAAGTTTCATACAATGCTTCTGTGTAGTTTATATTTGAACATATTCTTTTTTCCACTATTACCCACTTAGCGCTACGAATGTCCAGTTGCATTTTCTACAGACAGAGTGTTTCAAAACTGCTCAATCAAAAGTATGGTTTAACTCTGTTAGCTGAATGCTCAGATCAGAAAGAAGTTTCACAGAATGCTTCTGTGTAGTTTATATTTGAATATATTCCTTTTTCCACTACTACTCTCTTAGCGCTCCAAATGTCCAGTTGCATTTTCTACAGAAAGAGTGTTCAGATCTGCTCAATCAAAAGTATGGTTTAACTCTGTTAGCTGAATGCACAGATCAGAAAGAAGTTTCACTGAATGATTCTGTGTAGTTTATATTTGAAGACATTCCTTTTTCCACTATTACCCTCTTAGCGCTCCGAATCTCCACTTGCATTTTCTACAAAAAGAGTGTTTCATAACTGCTCAATCAAAAATATGTTTTATCTCTGTTAACTGAATTTACAGATCAGAAATAAGTTTCACAGAATGCATCTGTGTAGTTTTTATTTGAAGATATTCTTTTTCCCAATGTAGGCCTCTTAGCGCTTAGCATGTCCAATTGCAGTTTCTACAGAAAGAGTGTTTCAGAACGGCTCAATCAAAAGTAAGGTTCAACTCTGTTAGTTGAATGCACAGAACAGAAAGAATTTTCACAGAATGCTACTGTGTAGTTTATATTTGAATATATTCCTTTTTCCACTATTACCCTCTTAGCGCTCCGAATGTACACTTGCATTTTCTACAGAAAGAGTGTTCAGAACTGCGCAATCAAAAGTATGGTTTAACTCTGTTAGCTTAATGAACATATCAGAAATATGTTTCACACAATGCTTCTGTGTAGTTTTTATTTGAAGATATTATTTTTCCCATTACAGGCCTCTTAGCGCTCAGAATGTCCAATTGCAGTTTCTACAGAAAGAGTGTTTCAGAAAGGCTCAATCAAAAGTAAGGTTCAACTCTGTTAGTTGAATGCACAGAACAGAAAGAAGTTTCATACAATGCTTCTGTGTAGTTTATATTGGAACATATTCTTTTTTCCACTATTACCCACTTAGCGCTACGAATGTCCAGTTGCATTTTCTACAGACAGAGTGTTTCAAAACTGCTCAATCAAAAGTATGGTTTAACTCTGTTAGCTGAATGCTCAGATCAGAAAGAAGTTTCACAGAATGCTTCTGTGTAGTTTATATTTGAATATATTCCATTTTCCACTACCACTCTCTTAGCGCTCCAAATGTCCAGGTGCATTTTCTACAGAAAGAGTGTTCAGATCTGCTCAATCAAAAGTATGGTTTAACTCTGTTAGCTGAATGCACAGATCAGAAAGAAGTTTCACAGAATGATTCTGTGTAGTTTATATTTGGAGACATTCCTTTTTCCACTATTACCCTCTTAGCACTCCGAATCTCCACTTGCATTTTCTACAGAAAGAGTGTTTCAGAACGGCTCAATCAAAACTAAGGTTCAACTCTTTTAGTTGAACAAACAGAACAGAAAGAAGTTTCACACAATTCTTCTGTGTAGTTTTTATTTGTAGACATTCTTTTTCCCAATATAGGCCTCTTAGCGCTCAGAATGTCCAATTGCAGTTTCTACAGAAAGAGTGTTTCAGAACGGCTCAATCAAAAGTAAGGTTCAACTCTGTTAGTTGAATGCACAGAACAGAAAGAAGTTTCATACAATGCTTCTGTGTAGTTTATATTGGAACATATTCTTTTTTCCACTATTACCCACTTAGCGCTACGAATGTCCAGTTGCATTTTCTACAGACAGAGTGTTTCAAAACTGCTCAATCAAAAGTATGGTTTAACTCTGTTAGCTGAATGCTCAGATCAGAAAGAAGTTTCACAGAATGCTTCTGTGTAGTTTATATTTGAATATATTCCTTTTTCCACTACCACTCTCTTAGCGCTCCAAATGTCCAGGTGCATTTTCTACAGAAAGAGTGTTCAGATCTGCTCAATCAAAAGTATGGTTTAACTCTGTTAGCTGAATGCACAGATCAGAAATAAGTTTCACAGAATGATTCTGTGTAGTTTATATTTGGAGACATTCCTTTTTCCACTATTACCCTCTTAGCGCTCCGAATCTCCACTTGCATTTTCTACAGAAAGAGTGTTTCAGAACGGCTCAATCAAAACTAAGGTTCAACTCTTTTAGCTGAACAAACAGAACAGAAAGAAGTTTCACACAATTCTTCTGTGTAGTTTTTATTTGTAGACATTCTTTTTCCCAATATAGGCCTCTTAGCGCTCAGAATGTCCAATTGCAGTTTCTGCAGAAAGAGTGTTTCCGAACGGCTCAATCAAAAGTAAGGTTCAACTCTGTTAGTTGAATGCACAGAACAGAAAGGACTTTCATACAATGCTTCTGTGTAGTTTATATTTGAACATATTCTTTTTTCCACTATTACCCACTTAGCGCTACGAATGTCCAGCTGCATTTTCTACAGACAGAGTGTTTCAAAACTGCTCAATCAAAAGTATGGTTTAACTCTGTTAGCTGAATGCTCAGATCAGAAAGAAGTTTCACAGAATGCTTCTGTGTAGTTTATATTTGAATATATTCCTTTTTCCACTACTACTCTCTTAGCGCTCCAAATGTCCAGTTGCATTTTCTACAGAAAGAGTGTTCAGATCTGCTCAATCAAAAGTATGGTTTAACTCTGTTAGCTGAATGCACAGATCAGAAAGAAGTTTCACTGAATGATTCTGTGTAGTTTATATTTGAAGACATTCCTTTTTCCACTATTACCCTCTTAGCGCTCCGAATCTCCACTTGCATTTTCTACAAAAAGAGTGTTTCATAACTGCTCAATCAAAAATATGTTTTATCTCTGTTAACTGAATTTACAGATCAGAAATAAGTTTCACAGAATGCATCTGTGTAGTTTTTATTTGAAGATATTCTTTTTCCCAATGTAGGCCTCTTAGCGCTTAGCATGTCCAATTGCAGTTTCTACAGAAAGAGTGTTTCAGAACGGCTCAATCAAAAGTAAGGTTCAACTCTGTTAGTTGAATGCACAGAACAGAAAGAATTTTCACAGAATGCTACTGTGTAGTTTATATTTGAATATATTCCTTTTTCCACTATTACCCTCTTAGCGCTCCGAATGTACACTTGCATTTTCTACAGAAAGAGTGTTCAGAACTGCGCAATCAAAAGTATGGTTTAACTCTGTTAGCTTAATGAACATATCATTAATATGTTTCACACAATGCTTCTGTGTAGTTTTTATTTGAAGATATTATTTTTCCCATTACAGGCCTCTTAGCGCTCAGAATGTCCAATTGCAGTTTCTACAGAAAGAGTGTTTCAGAAAGGCTCAATCAAAAGTAAGGTTCAACTCTGTTAGTTGAATGCACAGAACACAAAGAAGTTTCATAAAATGCTTCTGTGTAGTTTATATCTGAACATACTCTTTTTTCCACTATTACCCACTTAGCGCTACGAATGTCCAGTTGCATTTTCTACAGACAGAGTGATTCAAATCTGCTCAATCAAAAGTATGGTTTAACTCTGTTAGCTGAATGCTCAGATCAGAAAGAAGTTTCACAGAATGCTTCTGTGTAGTTTATATTTGAATATATTCCTTTTTCCACTACTACTCTCTTAGCGCTCCAAATGTCCAGTTGCATTTTCTACAGAAAGAGTGTTCAGATCTGCTCAATCAAAAGTATGGTTTAACTCTGTTAGCTGAATGCACAGATCAGAAAGAAGTTTCACAGAATGATTCTGTGTAGTTTATATTTGGAGACATTCCTTTTTCCACTATTACCCTCTTAGCACTCCGAATCTCCACTTGCATTTTCTACAGAAAGAGTGTTTCAGAACGGCTCAATCAAAACTAAGGTTCAACTCTTTTAGTTGAACAAACAGAACAGAAAGAAGTTTCACACAATTCTTCTGTGTAGTTTTTATTTGTAGACATTCTTTTTCCCAATATAGGCCTCTTAGCGCTCAGAATGTCCAATTGCAGTTTCTACAGAAAGAGTGTTTCAGAACGGCTCAATCAAAAGTAAGGTTCAACTCTGTTAGTTGAATGCACAGAACAGAAAGAAGTTTCATACAATGCTTCTGTGTAGTTTATATTTGAACATATTCTTTTTTCCACTATTACCCACTTAGCGCTACGAATGTCCAGTTGCATTTTCTACAGACAGAGTGTTTCAAAACTGCTCAATCAAAAGTATGGTTTAACTCTGTTAGCTGAAAGCTCAGATCAGAAAGAAGTTTCACAGAATGCTTCTGTGTAGTTTATATTTGAATATATTCCTTTTTCCACTACTACGCTCTTAGCGCTACAAATGTCCAGTTGCATTTTCTACAGAAAGAGTGTTCAGATCTGCTCAATCAAAAGTATGGTTTAACTCTGTTAGCTGAATGCACAGATCAGAAAGAAGTTTCACCGAATGTTTCCGTGTAGTTTATATTAGAAGACATTCCTTTTTCCACTATTACCCTCTTAGCGCTCCGAATCTCCACTTGCATTTTCTACAAAAACAGTGTTTCATAACTGCTCAATCAAAAATATGTTTTATCTCTGTTAACTGAATTTACAGATCAGAAATAAGTTTCACAGAATGCATCTGTGTAGTTTTTATTTGAAGATATTCTTTTTCCCAATGTAGGCCTCTTAGCGCTTAGCATGTCCAATTGCAGTTTCTACAGAAAGAGTGTTTCAGAACGGCTCAATCAAAAGTAAGTTTCAAATCTGTTAGTTGAATGCAAGAGAACAGAAAGAATTTTCACAGAATGCTACTGTGTAGTTTATATTTGAATATATTCCTTTTTCCACTATTACCCTCTTAGCGCTCCGAATGTCCACTTGCATTTTCTACAGAAAGAGTTTTCATAACTGCGCAATCCAAAGTATGTTTTAACTCTCTTAGCTTAATGAACATATCAGAAATAAGTTTCACACAATGCTTCTGTGTAGTTTTTATTTGAAGATATTATTTTTCCCAATAGAGGCCTCTTAGCACTCAGAATGTCCAATTGCAGTTTCTACAGAAAGAGTGTTTCAGAAAGGCTCAATCAAAAGTAAGGTTCAACTCTGTTAGTTGAATGCACAGAACAGAAAGAAGTTTCATACAATGCTTCTGTGTAGTTTATATTTGAACATATTCTTTTTTCCACTATTACCCACTTAGCGCTACGAATGTCCAGTTGCATTTTCTACAGACAGAGTGTTTCAAAACTGCTCAATCAAAAGTATGGTTTAACTCTGTTAGCTGAATGCTCAGATCAGAAAGAAGTTTCACAGAATGCTTCTGTGTAGTTTATATTTGAATATATTCCCTTTTCCACTACTACTCTCTTAGCGCTCCAAATATCCAGTTGCATTTTCTACAGAAAGAGTGTTCAGATCTGCTCAATCAAAAGTATGGTTTAACTCTGTTAGCTGAATGCACAGATCAGAAAGAAGATTCACAGAATGATTCTGTGTAGTTTATATTTGGAGACATTCCTTTTTCCACTATTACCTTCTTAGCGCTCCGAATCTCCACTTGCATTTTCTACAGAAAGAGTGTTTCAGAACGGCTCAATCAAAACTAAGGTTCAACTCTTTTAGTTGAACAAACAGAACAGAAAGAAGTTTCACACAATTCTTCTGTGTAGTTTTTATTTGTAGACATTCTTTTCCCCAATATAGGCCTCTTAGCGCTCAGAATGTCCAATTGCTGTTTCTACAGAAAGAGTGTTTCAGAACGGCTCAATCAAAAGTAAGGTTCAACTCTGTTAGTTGAATGCACAGAACAGAAAGAAGTTTCATACAATGCTTCTGTGTTGTTTATATTTGAACATATTCTTTTTTCCACTATTACCCACTTAGCGCTACGAATGTCCAGTTGCATTTTCTACAGACAGAGTGTTTCAAAACTGCTCAATCAAAAGTATGGTTTAACTCTGTTAGCTGAATGCTCAGATCAGAAAGAAGTTTCACAGAATGCTTCTGTGTAGTTTATATTTGATTATATTCCTTTTTCCACTACTACGCTCTTAGCGCTCAAAATGTCCAGTTGCATTTTCTACAGAAATAGTGTTCAGATCTGCTCAATCAAAAGTATGGTTTAACTCTGTTAGCTGAATGCACAGATCAGAAAGAAGCTTCACCGAATGATTCTGTGTAGTTTTTATTTGAAGATATTATTTTTCCCATTACAGGCCTCTTAGCGCTCAGAATGTCCAATTGCATTTTCTACAGAAAGAGTGTTTCAGAAAGGCTCAATCAAAAGTAAGGTTCAACTCTGTTATTTGAATGCACAGAACACAAAGAAGTTTCATACAATGCTTCTGTGTAGTTTATATCTGAACATACTCTTTTTTCCACTATTACCCACTTAGCGCTACGAATGTCCAGTTGCATTTTCTACAGACAGAGTGTTTCAAAACTGCTCAATCAAAAGTATGGTTTAACTCTGTTAGCTGAATGCTCAGATCAGAAAGAAGTTTCACAGAATGCTTCTGTGTAGTTTATATTTGAATATATTCCTTTTTCCACTACTGCTCTATTAGCGCTCCAAATGTCCAGTTGCATTTTCTACAGAAAGAGTGTTCAGATCTGCTCAATCAAAAGTATGGTTTAACTCTGTTAGCTGAATGCACAGATCAGAAATAAGTTTCACAGAATGATTCTGTGTAGTTTATATTTGGAGACATTCCTTTTTCCACTATTACCCTCTTAGCGCTCCGAATCTCCACTTGCATTTTCTACAGAAAGAGTGTTTCAGAACGGCTCAATCAAAACTAAGGTTCAACTCTTTTAGTTGAACAAACAGAACAGAAAGAAGTTTCACACAATTCTTCTGTGTAGTTTTTATTTGTAGACATTCTTTTTCCCAATATAGGCCTCTTAGCGCTCAGAATGTCCAATTGCAGTTTCTACAGAAAGAGTGTTTCCGAACGGCACAATCAAAAGTAAGGTTCAACTCTCTTAGTTGAATGCACAGAACAGAAAGAAGTTTCATACAATGCTTCTGTGTAGTTTATATTTGAACATATTCTTTTTTCCACTATTACCCACTTAGCGCTACGAATGTCCAGTTGCATTTTCTACAGACAGAGTGTTTCAAAACTGCTCAATCAAAAGTATGGTTTATCTCTGTTAGCTGAATGCTCAGATCAGAAAGAAGTTTCACAGAATGCTTCTGTGTAGTTTATATTTGAATATATTCCTTTTTCCACTACTACTCTCTTAGCGCTCCAAATGTCCAGTTGCATTTTCTACAGAAAGAGTGTTCAGATCTGCTCAATCAAAAGTATGGTTTAACTCTGTTAGCTGAATGCACAGATCAGAAAGAAGTTTCACTGAATGATTCTGTGTAGTTTATATTTGAAGACATTCCTTTTTCCACTATTACCCTCTTAGCGCTCCGAATCTCCACTTGCATTTTCTACAAAAAGAGTGTTTCATAACTGCTCAATCAAAAATATGTTTTATCTCTGTTAACTGAATTTACAGATCAGAAATAAGTTTCACAGAATGCATCTGTGTAGTTTTTATTTGAAGATATTCTTTTTCCTAATGTAGGCCTCTTAGCGCTTAGCATGTCCAATTGCAGTTTCTACAGAAAGAGTGTTTCAGAACGGCTCAATCAAAAGTAAGGTTCAACTCTGTTAGTTGAATGCACAGAACAGAAAGAATTTTCACAGAATGCTACTGTGTAGTTTATATTTGAATATATTCCTTTTTCCACTATTACCCTCTTAGCGCTCCGAATGTCCACTTGCATTTTCTACAGAAAGAGTGTTCAGAACTGCGCAATCAAAAGTATGGTTTAACTCTGTTAGCTTAATGAACATATCAGAAATATGTTTCACACAATGCTTCTGTGTAGTTTTTATTTGAAGATATTATTTTTCCCATTACAGTCCTCTTAGCGCTCAGAATGTCCAATTGCAGTTTCTACAGAAAGAGTGTTTCAGAAAGGCTCAATCAAAAGTAAGGTTCAACTCTGTTAGTTGAATGCACAGAACACAAAGAAGTTTCATAAAATGCTTCTGTGTAGTTTATATCTGAACATACTCTTTTTTCCACTATTACCCACTTAGCGCTACGAATGTCCAGTTGCATTTTCTACAGACAGAGTGTTTCAAAACTGCTCAATCAAAAGTATGGTTTAACTCTGTTAGCTGAATGCTCAGATCAGAAAGAAGTTTCACAGAATGCTTCTGTGTAGTTTATATTTGAATGTATTCCTTTTTCCACTACTACTCTCTTAGCGCTCCAAATGTCCAGTTGCATTTTCTACAGAAAGAGTGTTCAGATCTGCTCAATCAAAAGTATGGTTTAACTCTGTTAGCTGAATGCACAGATCAGAAAGAAGTTTCACAGAATGATTCTGTGTAGTTTATATTTGGAGACATTCCTTTTTCCACTATTACCTTCTTAGCGCTCCAAATCTCCACTTGCATTTTCTACAGAAAGAGTGTTTCAGAACGGCTCAATCAAAACTAAGGTTCAACTCTTTTAGTTGAACAAACAGAACAGAAAGAAGTTTCACACAATTCTTCTGTGTAGTTTTTATTTGTAGACATTCTTTTTCCCAATATAGGCCTCTTAGCGCTCAGAATGTCCAATTGCAGTTTCTACAGAAAGAGTGTTTCAGAACGGCTCAATCAAAAGTAAGGTTCAACTCTGTTAGTTGAATGCACAGAACAGAAAGGAGTTTCATACAATGATTCTGTGTAGTTTATATTGGAACATATTCTTTTTTCCACTATTACCCACTTAGCGCTACGAATGTCCAGTTGCATTTTCTACAGACAGAGTGTTTCAAAACTGCTCAATCAAAAGTATGGTTTAACTCTGTTAGCTGAATGCTCAGATCAGAAAGAAGTTTCACAGAATGCTTCTGTGTAGTTTATATTTGAATATATTCCTTTTTCCACTACTACTCTCTTAGCGCTCCAAATGTCCAGTTGCATTTTCTACAGAAAGAGTGTTCAGATCTGCTCAATCAAAAGTATGGTTTAACTCTGTTAGCTGAATGCACAGATCAGAAAGAAGTTTCACTGAATGATTCTGTGTAGTTTATATTTGGAGACATTCCTTTTTCCACTATTACCCTCTTAGCGCTCCGAATCTCCACTTGCATTTTCTACAAAAAGAGTGTTTCATAACTGCTCAATCAAAAATATGTTTTATCTCTGTTAACTGAATTTACAGATCAGAAATAAGTTTCACAGAATGCATCTGTGTAGTTTTTATTTGAAGATATTCTTTTTCCCAATGTAGGCCTCTTAGCGCTTAGCATGTCCAATTGCAGTTTCTACAGAAAGAGTGTTTCAGAACGGCTCAATCAAAAGTAAGGTTCAACTCTGTTAGTTGAATGCACAGAACAGAAAGAATTTTCACAGAATGCTACTGTGTAGTTTATATTTGAATATATTCCTTTTTCCACTATTACCCTCTTAGCGCTCCGAATGTCCACTTGCATTTTCTACAGAAAGAGTGTTCAGAACTGCGCAATCAAAAGTATGGTTTAACTCTGTTAGCTTAATGAACATATCAGAAATATGTTTCACACAATGCTTCTGTGTAGTTTTTATTTGAAGATATTATTTTTCCCATTACAGGCCTCTTAGCGCTCAGAATGTCCAATTGCAGTTTCTACAGAAAGAGTGTTTCAGAAAGGCTCAATCAAAAGTAAGGTTCAACTCTGTTAGTTGAATGCACAGAACACAAAGAAGTTTCATAAAATGCTTCTGTGTAGTTTATATCTGAACATACTCTTTTTTCCACTATTACCCACTTTGCGCTACGAATGTCCAGTTGCATTTTCTACAGACAGAGTGTTTCAAAACTGCTCAATCAAAAGTATGGTTTAACTCTGTTAGCTGAATGCTCAGATCAGAAAGAAGTTTCACAGAATGCTTCTGTGTAGTTTATATTTGAATATATTCCCTTTTCCACTACTACTCTCTTAGCGCTCCAAATATCCAGTTGCATTTTCTACAGAAAGAGTGTTCAGATCTGCTCAATCAAAAGTATGGTTTAACTCTGTTAGCTGAATGCACAGATCAGAAAGTAGATTCACAGAATGATTCTGTGTAGTTTATATTTGGAGACATTCCTTTTTCCACTATTACCCTCTTAGCGCTCCGAATCTCCACTTGCATTTTCTACAGAAAGAGTGTTTCAGAACGGCTCAATCAAAACTAAGGTTCAAATCTGTTAGTTGAACAAACAGAACAGAAAGAAGTTTCACACAATTCTTCTGTGTAGTTTTTATTTGTAGACATTCTTTTCCCCAATATAGGCCTCTTAGCGCTCAGAATGTCCAATTGCTGTTTATACAGAAAGAGTGTTTCAGAACGGCTCAATCAAAAGTAAGGTTCAACTCTGTTAGTTGAATGCACAGAACAGAAAGAAGTTTCATACAATGCTTCTGTGTAGTTTATATTTGAACATATTCTTTTTTCCACTATTACCCACTTAGCGCTACGAATGTCCAGTTGCATTTTCAACAGACAGAGTGTTTCAAAACTGCTCAATCAAAAGTATGGTTTAACTCTGTTAGCTGAATGCTCAGATCAGAAAGAAGTTTCACAGAATGCTTCTGTGTAGTTTATATTTGTATATATTCCTTTTTCCACTACTACGCTCTTAGCGCTCCAAATGTCCAGTTGCATTTTCTACAGAAAGAGTGTTCAGATCTGCTCAATCAAAAGTATGGTTTAACTCTGTTAGCTGAATGCACAGATAAGAAAGAAGCTTCACCGAATGATTCTGTGTAGTTTTTATTTGAAGATATTATTTTTCCCATTACAGGCCTCTTAGCGCTCAGAATGTCCAATTGCAGTTTCTACAGAAAGAGTGTTTCAGAAAGGCTCAATCAAAAGTAAGGTTCAACTCTGTTATTTGAATGCACAGAACACAAAGAAGTTTCATACAATGCTTCTGTGTAGTTTATATCTGAACATACTCTTTTTTCCACTATTACCCACTTAGCGCTACGAATGTCCAGTTGCATTTTCTACAGACAGAGTGTTTCAAACTGCTCAATCAAAAGTATGGTTTAACTCTGTTAGCTGAATGCTCAGATCAGAAAGAAGTTTCACAGAATGCTTCTGTGTAGTTTATATTTGAATATATTCCTTTTTCCACTACTACTCTCTTAGCGCTCCAAATGTCCAGTTGCATTTTCTACAGAAAGAGTGTTCAGATCTGCTCAATCAAAAGTATGTTTTAACTCTGTTAGCTGAATGCACAGATGAGAAATAAGTTTCACAGAATGATTCTGTGTAGTTTATATTTGTAGACATTCCTTTTTCCACTATTACCCTCTTAGCGCTCCGAATCTCCACTTGCATTTTCTACAGAAAGAGTGTTTCAGAACGGCTCAATCAAAACTAAGGTTCAACTCTTTTAGTTGAACAAACAGAACAGAAAGAAGTTTCACACAATTCTTCTGTGTAGTTTTTATTTGTAGACATTCTTTTTCCCAATATAGGCCTCTTAGCGCTCAGAATGTCCAATTGCAGTTTCTACAGAAAGAGTGTTTCCGAACGGCTCAATCAAAAGTAAGGTTCAACTCTGTTAGTTGAATGCACAGAACAGAAAGAAGTTTCATACAATGCTTCTGTGTAGTTTATATTTGAACATATTCTTTTTTCCACTATTACCCACTTATCGCTACGAATGTCCAGTTGCATTTTCTACAGACAGAGTGTTTCAAAACTGCTCAATCAAAAGTATGGTTTAACTCTGTTAGCTGAATGCTCAGATCAGAAAGAAGTTTCACAGAATGCTTCTGTGTAGTTTATATTTGAATATATTCCTTTTTCCACTACTACTCTCTTAGCGCTCCAAATGTCCAGTTGCATTTTCTACAGAAAGAGTGTTCAGATCTGCTCAATCAAAAGTATGGTTTAACTCTGTTAGCTGAATGCACAGATCAGAAAGAAGTTTCACTGAATGATTCTGTGTAGTTTATATTTGAAGACATTCCTTTTTCCACTATTACCCTCTTAGCGCTCCGAATCTCCACTTGCATTTTCTACAAAAAGAGTGTTTCATAACTGCTCAATCAAAAATATGTTTTATCTCTGTTAACTGAATTTACAGATCAGAAATAAGTTTCACAGAATGCATCTGTGTAGTTTTTATTTGAAGATATTCTTTTTCCTAATGTAGGCCTCTTAGCGCTTAGCATGTCCAATTGCAGTTTCTACAGAAAGAGTGTTTCAGAACGGCTCAATCAAAAGTAAGGTTCAACTCTGTTAGTTGAATGCACAGAACAGAAAGAATTTTCACAGAATGCTACTGTGTAGTTTATATTTGAATATATTCCTTTTTCCACTATTACCCACTTAGCGCTCCGAATGTCCACTTGCATTTTCTACAGAAAGAGTGTTCAGAACTGCGCAATCAAAAGTATGGTTTAACTCTGTTAGCTTAATGAACATATCAGAAATATGTTTCACACAATGCTTCTGTGTAGTTTTTATTTGAAGATATTATTTTTCCCATTACAGGCCTCTTAGCGCTCAGAATGTCCAATTGCAGTTTCTACAGAAAGAGTGTTTCAGAAATGCTCAATCAAAAGTAAGGTTCAACTCTGTTAGTTGAATGCACAGAACACAAAGAAGTTTCATAAAATGCTTCTGTGTAGTTTATATCTGAACATACTCTTTTTTCCACTATTACCCACTTTGCGCTACGAATGTCCAGTTGCATTTTCTACAGACAGAGTGTTTCAAAACTGCTCAATCAAAAGTATGGTTTAACTCTGTTAGCTGAATGCTCAGATCAGAAAGAAGTTTCACAGAATGCTTCTGTGTAGTTTATATTTGAATATATTCCCTTTTCCACTACTACTCTCTTAGCGCTCCAAATATCCAGTTGCATTTTCTACAGAAAGAGTGTTCAGATCTGCTCAATCAAAAGTATGGTTTAACTCTGTTAGCTGAATGCACAGATCAGAAAGAAGATTCACAGAATGATTCTGTGTAGTTTATATTTGGAGACATTCCTTTTTCCACTATTACCCTCTTAGCGCTCCGAATCTCCACTTGCATTTTCTACAGAAAGAGTGTTTCAGAACGGCTCAATCAAAACTAAGGTTCAACTCTGTTAGTTGAACAAACAGAACAGAAAGAAGTTTCACACAATTCTTCTGTGTAGTTTTTATTTGTAGACATTCTTTTCCCCAATATAGGCCTCTTAGCGCTCAGAATGTCCAATTGCTGTTTATACAGAAAGAGTGTTTCAGAACGGCTCAATCAAAAGTAAGGTTCAACTCTGTTAGTTGAATGCACAGAACAGAAAGAAGTTTCATACAATGCTTCTGTGTAGTTTATATTTGAACATATTCTTTTTTCCACTATTACCCACTTAGCGCTACGAATGTCCAGTTGCATTTTCAACAGACAGAGTGTTTCAAAACTGCTCAATCAAAAGTATGGTTTAACTCTGTTAGCTGAATGCTCAGATCAGAAAGAAGTTTCACAGAATGCTTCTGTGTAGTTTATATTTGAATATATTCCTTTTTCCACTACTACGCTCTTAGCGCTCCAAATGTCCAGTTGCATTTTCTACAGAAAGAGTGTTCAGATCTGCTCAATCAAAAGTATGGTTTAACTCTGTTAGCTGAATGCACAGATCAGAAAGAAGCTTCACCGAATGATTCTGTGTAGTTTTTATTTGAAGATATTATTTTTCCCATTACAGGCCTCTTAGCGCTCAGAATGTCCAATTGCAGTTTCTACAGAAAGAGTGTTTCAGAAAGGCTCAATCAAAAGTAAGATTCAACTCTGTTATTTGAATGCACAGAACACAAAGAAGTTTCATACAATGCTTCTGTGTAGTTTATATCTGAACATACTCTTTTTTCCACTATTACCCACTTAGCGCTACGAATGTCCAGTTGCATTTTCTACAGACAGAGTGTTTCAAACTGCTCAATCAAAAGTATGGTTTAACTCTGTTAGCTGAATGCTCATATCAGAAAGAAGTTTCACAGAATGCTTCTGTGTAGTTTATATTTGAATATATTCCTTTTTCCACTACTACTCTCTTAGCGCTCCAAATGTCCAGTTGCATTTTCTACAGAAAGAGTGTTCAGATCTGCTCAATCAAAAGTATGTTTTAACTCTGTTAGCTGAATGCACAGATGAGAAATAAGTTTCACAGAATGATTCTGTGTAGTTTATATTTGTAGACATTCCTTTTTCCACTATTACCCTCTTAGCGCTCCGAATCTCCACTTGCATTTTCTACAGAAAGAGTGTTTCAGAACGGCTCAATCAAAACTAAGGTTCAACTCTTTTAGTTGAACAAACAGAACAGAAAGAAGTTTCACACAATTCTTCTGTGTAGTTTTCATTTGTAGACATTCTTTTTCCCAATATAGGCCTCTTAGCGCTCAGAATGTCCAATTGCAGTTTCTACAGAAAGAGTGTTTCCGAACGGCTCAATCAAAAGTAAGGTTCAACTCTGTTAGTTGAATGCACAGAACAGAAAGAAGTTTCATACAATGCTTCTGTGTAGTTTATATTTGAACATATTCTTTTTTCCACTATTACCCACTTAGCGCTACGAATGTCCAGTTGCATTTTCTACAGACAGAGAGTTTCAAAACTGCTCAATCAAAAGTATGGTTTAACTCTGTTAGCTGAATTCTCAGATCAGAAAGAAGTTTCACAGAATGCTTCTGTGTAGTTTATATTTGAATATATTCCTTTTTCCACTACTACTGTCTTAGCGCTCCAAATGTCCAGTTGCATTTTCTACAGAAAGAGTGTTCAGATCTGCTCAATCAAAAGTATGGTTTAACTCTGTTAGCTGAATGCACAGATCAGAAAGAAGTTTCACAGAATGTTTCTGTGTAGTTTATATTTGGAGACATTCCTTTTTTCCACTATTACCCTCTTAGCGTTCCGAATCTCCACTTGCATTTTCTACAGAAAGAGTGTTTCAGAACGGCTCAATCAAAACTCAGGTTCAACTCTTTTAGTTGAACAAACAGAACAGAAAGAAGTTTCACACAATTCTTCTGTGTAGTTTTTATTTGTAGACATACTTTTTCCCAATATAGGCCTCTTAGCGCTCAGAATGTCCAATTGCAGTTTCTACAGAAAGAGTGTTTCAGAACGGCTCAATCAAAAGTAAGGTTCAACTCTGTTAGTTGAATGCACAGAACAGAAAGAAGTTTCATACAATGCTTCTGTGTAGTTTATATTTGAACATATTCTTTTTTCCACTATTACCCACTTAGCGCTACGAATGTCCAGTTGCATTTTCTACAGACAGAGTGTTTCAAAACTGCTCAATCAAAAGTATGGTTTAACTCTGTTAGCTGAATGCTCAGATCAGAAAGAAGTTTCACAGAATGCTTCTGTGTAGTTTATATTTGAATATATTCCTTTTTCCACTACTACTCTCTTAGCGCTCCAAATGTCCAGTTGCATTTTCTACAGAAAGAGTGTTCAGATCTGCTCAATCAAAAGTATGTTTTAACTCTGTTAGCTGAATGAACAGATCAGAAAGAAGTTTCACAGAATGATACTGTGTAGTTTATATTTGGAGACATTCCTTTTTCCACTATTACCCCCTTAGCGCTCCGAATCTCCACTTGCATTTTCTACAGAAAGAGTGTTTCAGAACGGCTCAATCAAAACTAAGGTTCATCTCTTTTAGTTGAATAAACAGAACAGAAAGAATTTTCACACAATTCTTCTGTGTAGTTTTTATTTGTAGACATTCTTTTTCCCAATATAGGCCTCTTAGCGCTCAGAATGTCCAATTGCAGTTTCTACAGAAAGAGTGTTTCAGAACGGCTCAATCAAATTAAGGTTCAACTCTGTTAGTTGAATGCACAGAACAGAAAGAAGTTTCATACAATGCTTCTGTGTAGTTTATATTTGAACATATTCTTTTTTCCACTATTACCCACTTAGCGCTACGAATGTCCAGTTGCATTTTCTACAGACAGAGAGTTTCAAAACTGCTCAATCAAAAGTATGGTTTAACTCTGTTAGCTGAATTCTCAGATCAGAAAGAAGTTTCACAGAATGCTTCTGTGTAGTTTATATTTGAATATATTCCTTTTTCCACTACTACTGTCTTAGCGCTCCAAATGTCCAGTTGCATTTTCTACAGAAAGAGTGTTCAGATCTGCTCAATCAAAAGTATGGTTTAACTCTGTTAGCTGAATGCACAGATCAGAAAGAAGTTTCACAGAATGTTTCTGTGTAGTTTATATTTGGAGACATTCCTTTTTTCCACTATTACCCTCTTAGCGTTCCGAATCTCCACTTGCATTTTCTACAGAAAGAGTGTTTCAGAACGGCTCAATCAAAACTCAGGTTCAACTCTTTTAGTTGAACAAACAGAACAGAAAGAAGTTTCACACAATTCTTCTGTGTAGTTTTTATTTGTAGACATACTTTTTCCCAATATAGGCCTCTTAGCGCTCAGAATGTCCAATTGCAGTTTCTACAGAAAGAGTGTTTCAGAACGGCTCAATCAAAAGTAAGGTTCAACTCTGTTAGTTGAATGCACAGAACAGAAAGAAGTTTCATACAATGCTTCTGTGTAGTTTATATTTGAACATATTCTTTTTTCCACTATTACCCACTTAGCGCTACGAATGTCCAGTTGCATTTTCTACAGACAGAGTGTTTCAAAACTGCTCAATCAAAAGTATGGTTTAACTCTGTTAGCTGAATGCTCAGATCAGAAAGAAGTTTCACAGAATGCTTCTGTGTAGTTTATATTTGAATATATTCCTTTTTCCACTACTACTCTCTTAGCGCTCCAAATGTCCAGTTGCATTTTCTACAGAAAGAGTGTTCAGATCTGCTCAATCAAAAGTATGTTTTAACTCTGTTAGCTGAATGAACAGATCAGAAAGAAGTTTCACAGAATGATACTGTGTAGTTTATATTTGGAGACATTCCTTTTTCCACTATTACCCCCTTAGCGCTCCGAATCTCCACTTGCATTTTCTACAGAAAGAGTGTTTCAGAACGGCTCAATCAAAACTAAGGTTCATCTCTTTTAGTTGAATAAACAGAACAGAAAGAATTTTCACACAATTCTTCTGTGTAGTTTTTATTTGTAGACATTCTTTTTCCCAATATAGGCCTCTTAGCGCTCAGAATGTCCAATTGCAGTTTCTACAGAAAGAGTGTTTCAGAACGGCTCAATCAAATTAAGGTTCAACTCTGTTAGTTGAATGCACAGAACAGAAAGAAGTTTCATACAATGCTTCTGTGTAGTTTATATTTGAACATATTCTTTTTTCCACTATTACCCACTTAGCGCTACGATTGTCCAGTTGCATTTTCTACAGACAGAGTGTTTCAAAACTGCTCAATCAAAAGTATGGTTTAACTCTGTTAGCTGAATGCTCAGATCAGAAAGAAGTTTCACAGAATGCTTCTGTGTAGTTTATATTTGAATATATTCCTTTTTCCACTACTACGCTCTTAGCGCTCCAAATGTCCAGTTGCATTTTCAACAGAAAGAGTGTTCAGATCTGCTCAATCAAAAGTATGGTTTAACTCTGTTAGCTGAATGCACAGATCAGAAAGAACTTTCACCGAATGATTCTGTGTAGTTTATATTTTAAGACATTACTTTTTCCACTATTACCCTCTTAGCGCTCCGAATCTCCACTTGCATTTTCTACAAAAAGAGTGTTTCATAACTGCTCAATCAAAAATATGTTTTATCTCTGTTAACTGAATTTACAGATCAGAAATAAGTTTCACAGAATGCATCTGTGTAGTTTTTATTTGAAGATATTCTTTTTCCCAATGTAGGCCTCTTAGCGCTTAGCATGTCCTATTGCAGTTTCTACAGAAAGAGTGTTTCAGAACGGCTCAATCAAAAGTAAGGTTCAACTCTGTTAGTTGAATGCACAGAACAGAAAGAAGTTTCATAAAATGCTTCTGTGTAGTTTATATTTGAACATATTCTTTTTTCCACTATTACCCACTTAGCGCTACGAATGTCCAGTTGCATTTTCTACAGACAGAGAGTTTCAAAACTGCTCAATCAAAAGTATGGTTTAACTCTGTTAGCTGAATGCTCAGATCAGAAAGAAGTTTCACAGAATGCTTCTGTGTAGTTTATATTTGAATATATTCCTTTATCCTCTACTACGCTCTTAGCGCTCCAAATGTCCAGTTGCATTTTCTACAGAAAGAGTGTTCAGATCTGCTCTATCAAAACTATGGTTTAACTCTGTTAGCTGAATGCACAGATCAGAAAGAAGTTTCACCGAATGATTCTGTGTAGTTTATATTTGAAGACATTCCTTTTTCCACTATTACCCCCTTAGCGCTCCGAATCTCCACTTGCATTTTCTACAAAAAGAGTGTTACATAACTGCTCAATCAAAAATATGTTTTATCTCTGTTAACTGAATATACAGATCAGAAATAAGTTCCACAGAATGCATCTGTGTAGTTTTTATTAGAAGATAATCTTTTTCCCAATGTAGGCCTCTTAGCGCTTAGCATGTCCAATTGCAGTTTCTACAGAAAGAGTGTTTCAGAACGGCTCAATCAAAAGTAAGGTTCAACTCTGTTAGTTGAATGCACAGAACAGAAAGAATTTTCACAGAATTCTACTGTGTAGTTTATATTTGAATATATTCCTTTTTCCACTATTACTCTCTTAGCGCTCCGAATGACCAATTGCATTTTGTACAGAAAGAGTGTTCAGAACTGCGCAATCAAAAGTATGGTTTAACTCTGTTAGCTTAATGAACATATCAGAAATAAGTTTCACACAATGCTTCCGTGTAGTTTTTATTTGAAGATATTATTTTTCCCAATAGAGGCCTCTTAGCGCTCAGAATGTCCAATTGCAGTTTCTACAGAAAGAGTGTTTCAGAAAGGCTCAATCAAAAGTAAGGTTCAACTCTGTTAGTTGAATGCACAGAACAGAAAGAAGTTTCATACAATGTTTCTGTGTAGTTTATATTTGAACATATTCTTTTTTCCACTATTACCCACTTAGCGCTACGAATGTCCAGTTGCATTTTCTACAGACAGAGTGTTTCAAAACTGCTCAATCAAAAGTATGGTTTAACTCTGTTAGCTGAATGCTCAGATCAGAAAGAAGTTTCACAGAATGCTTCTGAGTAGTTTATATTTGAATATATTCCTTTTTCCACTACTACTCTCTTAGCGCTCCAAATGTCCAGTTGCATTTTCTACAGAAAGAGTGTTCAGATCTGCTCAATCAAAAGTATGGTTTAACTCTGTTAGCTGAATGCACAAATCAGAAAAAAGTTTCACAGAATGATTCTGTGTAGTTTATATTTGGAGACATTCCTTTTTCCACTATTACCCTCTTAGCGCTCCGAATCTCCACTTGCATTTTCTACAAAAAGAGTGTTTCATAACTGCTCAATCAAAAATATGTTTTATCTCTGTTAACTGAATTTACAGATCAGAAATAAGTTTCACAGAATGCATCTGTGTAGTTTTTATTTGAAGATATTCTTTTTCCCAATGTAGGCCTCTTAGCGCTTAGCATGTCCAAATGCAGTTTCTACAGAAACAGTGTTTCAGAACGGCTCAATCAAAAGTAAGGTTCAACTCTGTTAGTTGAATGCACAGAAAAGAAAGAATTTTCACAGAATGCTACTGTGTAGTTTATATTTGAATATATTCCTTTTTCCACTATTACCCTCTTAGCGCTCCGAATGTCCACTTGCATTTTCTACAGAAAGAGTGTTCAGAACTGCGCAATCAAAAGTGTGGTTTAACTCTGTTAGCTTAATGAACGTATCAGAAATAAGTTTCACAAAATGCTTCTGTGTAGTTTTTATTTGAAGATATTATTTTTCCCAATATAGGCCTCTTAGCGCTCAGAATGTCCAATTGCAGTTTCTACAGAAAGAGTGTTTCAGAAAGGTTCAATCAAAAGTAAGGTTCAACTCTGTTAGTTGAATGCACAGAACAGAAAGAAGTTTCATACAATGCTTCTGTGTAGTTTATATTTGAACATATTCTTTTTTCCACTATTACCCACTTAGCGCTACGAATGTCCAGTTGCATTTTCTACAGACAGAGTGTTTCAAAACTGCTCAATCAAAAGTATGGTTTAACTCTGTTAGCTGAATGCTCAGATCAGAAAGAAGTTTCACAGAATGCTTCTGTGTAGTTTATATTTGAATATATTCCTTTTTCCACTACTACTCTCTTAGCGCTCCAAATGTCCAGTTGCATTTTCAACAGAAAGAGTGTTCAGATCTGCTCAATCAAAAGTATGGTTTAACTCTGTTAGCTGAATGCACAGATCAGAAAGAAGTTTCACCGAATGATTCTGTGTAGTTTATATTTGAAGACATTCCTTTTTCCACTATTACCCTCTTAGCGCTCCGAATCTCCACTTGCATTTTCTACAAAAAGAGTGTTTCATAACTGCTCAATCAAAAATATGTTTTATCTCTGTTAACTGAATTTACAGATCAGAAATAAGTTTCACAGAATGCATCTGCGTAGTTTTTATTTGAAGATATTCTTTTTCCCAATGTAGGCCTCTTAGCGCTTAGCATGTCCAATTGCAGTTTCTACAGAAAGAGTGTTTCAGAACGGCTCAATCAAAAGTAAGGTTCAACTCTGTTAGTTGAATGCACAGAACAGAAAGAATTTTCACAGAATGCTACTGTGTAGTTTATATTTGAATATATTCCTTTTTCCACTATTACCCTCTTAGCGCTCCGAATGTCCACTTGCATTTTCTACAGAAAGAGTGTTCAGAACTGCGCAATCAAAAGTATGGTTTAACTCTGTTAGCTTAATGAACTTATCAGAAATAAGTTTCACACAATGCTTCTGTGTAGTTTTTATTTGAAGATATTATTTTTCCCAATAGAGGCCTCTTAGCGCTCAGAATGTCCAATTGCAGTTTCTACAGAAAGAGTGTTTCAGAAAGGCTCAATCAAACGTAAGGTTCAACTCTGTTAGTTGAATGCACAGAACAGAAAGAAGTTTCATACAATGCTTCTGTGTAGTTTATATTTGAACATATTCTTTTTTCCACTATTACCCACTTAGCGCTACGAATGTCCAGTTGCATTTTCTACAGACAGAGTGTTTCAAAACTGCTCAATCAAAAGTATGGTTTAACTCTGTTAGCTGAATGCTCAGATCAGAAAGAAGTTTCACAGAATGCTTCTGTGTAGTTTATATTTGAATATATTCCTTTTTCCACTACTACGCTCTTAGCGCTCCAAATGTCCAGTTGCATTTTCAACAGAAAGAGTGTTCAGATCTGCTCAATCAAAAGTATGGTTTAACTCTGTTAGCTGAATGCACAGATCAGAAAGAAGTTTCACCGAATGATTCTGTGTAGTTTATATTTGAAGACATTCCTTTTTCCACTATTACCCTCTTAGCGCTCCGAATCTCCACTTGCATTTTCTACAAAAAGAGTGTTTCATAACTGCTCAATCAAAAACATGTTTTATCTCTGTTAACTGAATTTACAGATCAGAAATAAGTTTCACAGAATGCATCTGTGTAGTTTTTATTTGAAGATATTCTTTTTCCCAATGTAGGCCTCTTAGCGCTTAGCATGTCCAATTGCAGTTTCTACAGAAAGAGTGTTTCAGAACGGCTCAATCAAAAGTAAGGTTCAACTCTGTTAGTTGAATGCACAGAACAGAAAGAATTTTCACAGAATGCTACTGTGTAGTTTATATTTGAATATATTCCTTTTTCCACTATTACCCTCTTAGCGCTCCGAATGTCCACTTGCATTTTCTACAGAAAGAGTGTTCAGAACTGCGCAATCAAAAGTATGGTTTAACTCTGTTAGCTTAATGAACATATCAGAAATAAGTTTCACACAATGCTTCTGTGTAGTTTTTATTTGAAGATATTATTTTTCCCAATATAGGCCTCTTAGCGCTCAGAATGTCCAATTGCAGTTTCTACAGAGAGAGTGTTTCAGAAAGGCTCAATCAAAAGTAAGGTTCAACTCTGTTAGTTGAATGCACAGAACAGAAAGAAGTTTCATACAATGCTTCTGTGTAGTTTATATTTGAACATATTCTTTTTTCCACTATTACCCACTTAGCGCTACGAATGTCCAGTTGCATTTTCTACAGACAGAGTGTTTCAAAACTGCTCAATCATAAGCATGGTTTAACTCTGTTAGCTGAATGTTCAGATCAGAAAGAAGTTTCACAGAATGCTTCTGTGTAGTTTATATTTGAATATATTCCTTTTTCCACTACTAATCTCTTAGCGCTCAAAAGGTCCAGTTGCATTTTCTACAGAAAGAGTGTTCAGATCTGCTCAATCAAAAGTATGGTTTAACTCTGTTAGCTGAATGCACAGATCAGAAAAAGTTTCACAAAATGATTCTGTGTAGTTTATATTTGGAGACATTCCTTTTTCCACTATTACCCTCTTAGCGCTCCGAAACTCCACTTGCCTTTTCTACAGAAAGAGTGTTTCAGAAAGGCTCAATCAAAACTAAGGTTCAACTCTTTTAGTTGAACAAACAGAACAGAAAGAAGTTTCACACAAATCTTCTGTGTAGTTTTTATTTGTAGACATTCTTTTTCCCAATATAGGCCTCTTAGCGCTCAGAATGTCCAATTGCAGTTTCTACAGAAAGTGTGTTTCAGAACGGCTCAATCAAAAGTAAGGTTCAACTCTGTTAGTTGAATGCACAGAACAGAAAGAAGTTTCATACAATGCTTCTGTGTAGTTTATATTTGAACATATTCTTTTTTCCACTATTACCCTCTTAGCGCTACGAATGTCCAGTTGCATTTTCTACAGACAGAGAGTTTCAAAACTGCTCAATCAAAAGTATGGTTTAACTCTGTTAGCTGAATGCTCAGATCAGAAAGAAGTTTCACAGAATGCTTCTGTGTAGTTTATATTTGAATATACTCCTTTATCCTCTACTACGCTCTTAGCGCTCCAAATGTCCAGTTGCATTTTCTACAGAAAGAGTGTTCAGATCTGCTCTATCAAAACTATGGTTTAACTCTGTTAGCTGAATGCACAGATCAGAAAGAAGTTTCACCGAATGATTCTGTGTAGTTTATATTTGAAGACATTCCTTTTTCCACTATTACCCCCTTAGCGCTCCGAATCTCCTCTTGCATTTTCTACAAAAAGAGTGTTACATAACTGCTCAATCAAAAATATGTTTTATCTCTGTTAACTGAATATACAGATCAGAAATAAGTTCCACAGAATGCATCTGTGTAGTTTTTATTAGAAGATATTCTTTTTCCCAATGTAGGCCTCTTAGCGCTTAGCATGTCCAATTGCAGTTTCTACAGAAAGAGTGTTTCAGAACGGCTCAATCCAAAGTAAGGTTCAACTCTGTTAGTTGAATGCACAGAACAGAAAGAATTTTCACAGAATGCTACTGTGTAGTTTATATTTGAATATATTCCTTTTTCCACTATTACCCTCTTAGCGCTCCGAATGTCCAATTGCATTTTGTACAGAAAGAGTGTTCAGAACTGCGCAATCAAAAGTATGGTTTAACTCTGTTAGCTTAATGAACATATCAGAAATAAGTTTCACACAATGCTTCTGTGTAGTTTTTATTTGAAGATATTATTTTTCCCAATAGAGGCCTCTTAGCGCTCAGAATGTCCAATTGCAGTTTCTACAGAAAGAGTGTTTCAGAAAGGCTCAATCAAAAGTAAGGTTCAACTCTGTTAGTTGAATGCACAGAACAGAAAGAAGTTTCATACAATGCTTCTGTGTAGTTTATATTTGAACATATTCTTTTTTCCACTATTACCCACTTAGCGCTACGAATGTCCAGTTGCATTTTCTACAGACAGAGTGTTTCAAAACTGCTCAATCAAAAGTATGGTTTAACTCTGTTAGCTGAATGCTCAGATCAGAAAGAAGTTTCACAGAATGCTTCTCAGTAGTTTATATTTGAATATATTCCTTTTTCCACTACTACTCTCTCAGCGCTCCAAATGTCCAGTTGCATTTTCTACAGAAAGAGTGTTCAGATCTGCTCAATCAAAAGTATGGTTTAACTCTGTTAGCTGAATGCACAAATCAGAAAGAAGTTTCACAGAATGATTCTGTGTAGTTTATATTTGGAGACATTCCTTTTTCCACTATTACCCTCTTAGCGCTCCGAATCTCCACTTGCATTTTCTACAAAAAGATTGTTTCATAACTGCTAAATCAAAAATATGTTTTATCTCTGTTAACTGAATTTACAGATCAGAAATAAGTTTCACAGAATGCATCTGTGTAGTTTTTATTTGAAGATACTCTTTTTCCCAATGTAGGCCTCTTAGCGCTTAGCATGTCCAAATGCAGTTTCTACAGAAACAGTGTTTCAGAACGGCTCAATCAAAAGTAAGGTTCAACTCTGTTAGTTGAATGCACAGAACAGAAAGAATTTTCACAGAATGCTACTGTGTAGTTTATATTTGAATATATTCCTTTTTCCACTATTACCCTCTTAGCGCTCCGAATGTCCACTTGCATTTTCTACAGAAAGAGTGTTCAGAACTGCGCAATCAAAAGTATGGTTTAACTCTGTTAGCTTAATGAACGTATCAGAAATAAGTTTCACAAAATGCTTCTGTGTAGTTTTTATTTGAAGATATTATTTTTCCCAAAATAGGCCTCTTAGCGCTCAGAATGTCCAATTGCAGTTTCTACAGAAAGAGTGTTTCAGAAAGGTTCAATCAAAAGTAAGGTTCAACTCTGTTAGTTGAATGCACAGAACAGAAAGAAGTTTCATACAATGCTTCTGTGTAGTTTATATTTGAACATATTCTTTTTTCCACTATTACCCACTTAGCGCTACGAATGTCCAGTTGCATTTTCTACAGACAGAGTGTTTCAAAACTGCTCAATCAAAAGTATGGTTTAACTCTGTTAGCTGAATGCTCAGATCAGAAAGAAGTTTCACAGAATGCTTCTGTGTAGTTTATATTTGAATATATTCCTTTTTCCACTACTACGCTCTTAGCGCTCCAAATGTCCAGTTGCATTTTCAACAGAAAGAGTGTTCAGATCTGCTCAATCAAAAGTATGGTTTAACACTGTTAGCTGAATGCACAGATCAGAAAGAAGTTTCACCGAATGATTCTGTGTAGTTTATATTTGAAGACATTCCTTTTTCCACTATTACCCTCTTAGCGCTCCGAATCTCAACTTGCATTTTCTACAAAAAGAGTGTTTCATAACTGCTCAATCAAAAATATGTTTTATCTCTGTTAACTGAATTTACAGATCAGAAATAAGTTTCACAGAATGCATCTGCGTAGTTTTTATTTGAAGATATTCTTTTTCCCAATGTAGGCCTCTTAGCGCTTAGCATGTCCAATTGCAGTTTCTACAGAAAGAGTGTTTCAGAACGGCTCAATCAAAAGTAAGGTTCAACTCTGTTAGTTGAATGCACAGAACAGAAAGTATTTTCACAGAATGCTACTGTGTAGTTTATATTTGAATATATTCCTTTTTCCATTATTACCCTCTTAGCGCTCCGAATGTCCACTTGCATTTTCTACAGAAAGAGTGTTCAGAACTGCGCAATCAAAAGTATGGTTTAACTCTGTTAGCTTAATGAACATATCAGAAATAAGTTTCACAGAATGCTTCTGTGTAGTTTTTATTTGAAGATATTATTTTTCCCAATAGAGGCCTCTTAGCGCTCAGAATGTCCAATTGCAGTTTCTACAGAAAGAGTGTTTCAGAACGGCTCAATCAAAAGTAAGGTTCAACTCTGTTAGTTGAATGCACAGAACAGAAAGAATTTTCAAAGAATTCTACTGTGTAGTTTATATTTGAATATATTCCTTTTTCCACTATTACCCTCTTAGCGCTCCGAATGTCCAATTGCATTTTGTACAGAAAGAGTGTTCAGAACTGCGCAATTAAAAGTATGGTTTAACTCTGTTAGCTTAATGAACATATCAGAAATAAGTTTCACACAATGCTTCCGTGTAGTTTTTATTTGAAGATATTATTTTTCCCAATAGAGGCCTCTTAGCGCTCAGAATGTCCAATTGCAGTTTCTACAGAAAGAGTGTTTCAGAAAGGCTCAATCAAAAGTAAGGTTCAACTCTGTTAGTTGAATGCACAGAACAGAAAGAAGTTTCATACAATGTTTCTGTGTAGTTTATATTTGAACATATTCTTTTTTCCACTATTACCCACTTAGCGCTACGAATGTCCAGTTGCATTTTCTACAGACAGAGTGTTTCAAAACTGCTCAATCATAAGTATGGTTTAACTCTGTTAGCTGAATGTTCAGATCAGAAAGAAGTTTCACAGAATGCTTCTGTGTAGTTTATATTTGAATATATTCCTTTTTCCACTACTAATCTCTTAGCGCTCCAAATGTCCAGTTGCATTTTCTACAGAAAGAGTGTTCAGATCTGCTCAATCAAAAGTATGGTTTAACTCTGTTAGCTGAATGCACAGATCAGAAAAAGTTTCACAAAATGATTCTGTGTAGTTTATATTTGGAGACATTCCTTTTTCCACTATTACCCTCTTAGCGCTCCGAAACTCCACTTGCATTTTCTACAGAAAGAGTGTTTCAGAAAGGCTCAATCAAAACTAAGGTTCAACTCTTTTAGTTGAACAAACAGAACAGAAAGAAGTTTCACACAAATCTTCTGTATAGTTTTTATTTGTAGACATTCTTTTTCCCAATATAGGCATCTTAGCGCTCAGAATGTCCAATTGCAGTTTCTACAGAAAGTGTGTTTCAGAACGGCTCAATCAAAAGTAAGGTTCAACTCTGTTAGTTGAATGCACAGAACAGAAAGAAGTTTCATACAATGCTTCTGTGTAGTTTATATTTGAACATATTCTTTTTTCCACTATTACCCACTTAGCGCTACGAATGTCCAGTTGCATTTTCTACAGACAGAGAGTTTCAAAACTGCTCAATCAAAAGTATGGTTTAACTCTGTTAGCTGAATGCTCAGATCAGAAAGAAGTTTCACAGAATGCTTCTGTGTAGTTTATATTTGAATATATTCCTTTATCCTCTACTACGCTCTTAGCGCTCCAAATGTCCAGTTGCATTTTCTACAGAAAGAGTGTTCAGATCTGCTCTATCAAAACTATGGTTTAACTCTGTTAGCTGAATGCACAGATCAGAAAGAAGTTTCACCGAATGATTCTGTGTAGTTTATATTTGAAGACATTCCTTTTTCCACTATTACCCCCTTAGCGCTCCGAATCTCCACTTGCATTTTCTACAAAAAGAGTGTTACATAACTGCTCAATCAAAAATATGTTTTATCTCTGTTAACTGAATATACAGATCAGAAATAAGTTCCACAGAATGCATCTGTGTAGTTTTTATTAGAACATATTCTTTTTCCCAATGTAGGCCTCTTAGCGCTTAGCATGTCCAATTGCAGTTTCTACAGAAAGAGTGTTTCAGAACGGCTCAATCAAAAGTAAGGTTCAACTCTGTTTGCTGAATGCTCAGATCAGAAAGAAGTTTCACAGAATGCTTCTGTGTAGTTTATATTTGAATATATTCCTTTTTCCACTACTACTCTCTTAGCGCTCCAAAGGTCCAGTTGCATTTTCTACAGAAAGAGTGTTCAGATCTGCTCAATCAAAAGTATGGTTTAACTCTGTTAGCTGAATGCACAGATCAGAAAGAAGTTTCACAGAATGATTCTGTGTAGTTTATATTTGGAGACATTCCTTTTTCCACTATTACCCTCTTAGCGCTTCGAAACTCCACTTGCATTTTCTACAGAAAGAGTGTTTCAGAACGGCTCAATCAAAACTAAGGTTCAACTCTTTTAGTTGAACAAACAGAACAGAAAGGAGTTTCACACAATCCTTCTGTGTAGTTTTTATTTGTAGACATTCTTTATCCCAATATAGGCCTCTTAGAGCTCAGAATGTCTAATTGAAGTTTCTGCAGAAAGAGTGTTTCAGAACGGCTCAATCAAAAGTAAGGTTCAACTCTGTTAGTTGAATGCACAGAACAGAATGAAGTTTCATACAATGCTTCTGTGTAGTTTATATTTGAACATATTCTTTTTTCCACTATTACCCACTTAGCGCTACGAATGATCAGTTGCATTTTCTACAGACAGAGTGTTTCAAAACTGCTCAATCATAAGCATGGTTTAACTCTGTCAGCTGAATGCTCAGATCAGAAAGAAGTTTCACAGAATGCTTCTGTGTAGTTTATATTTGAATATATTCCATTTTCCACTGCTACGCTCTTAGCGCTCCAAATGTCCAGTTGCATTTTCTACAGAAAGAGTGTTCAGATCTGCTCAATCAAAAGTATGGTTTAACTCTGTTAGCTGAATGCACAGATCAGAAAGAAGTTTCACCGAATGATTCTGTGTAGTTTATATTTGAAGACATTCCTTTTTCCACTATTACCCTCTTAGCGCTCCGAATCTCCACTTGCATTTTCTACAAAAAGAGTGTTTCATAACTGCTCAATCAAAAATATGTTTTATCTCTGTTAACTGAATTTACAGATCAGAAATAAGTTTCACAGAATGCATCTGTGTAGTTTTTATTTGAAGATATTCTTTTTCCCAATGTAGGCCTCTTAGCGCTTAGCATGTCCAATTGCAGTTTCTACAGAAAGAGAGTTTCAGAACGGCTCAATCAAAAGTAAGGTTCAACTCTGTTAGTTGAATGCCCAGAACAGAAAGAATTTTCACAGAATGCTACTGTGTAGTTTATATTTGAATATATTCCTTTTTCCACTATTACCCTCTTAGCGCTCCGAATGTCCACTTGCATTTTCTACAGAAAGAGTGTTCAGAACTGCGCAATCCAAAGTATGGTATAACTCTGTTAGCTTAATGAACATATCAGAAATAAGTTTCACACAATGCTTCTGTGTAGTTTTTATTTGAAGATATTATTTTTCCCAATAGAGGCCTCTTAGCGCTCAGAATGTCCAATTGCAGTTTCTACAGAAAGAGTGTTTCAGAAAGGCTCAATCAAAAGTAAGGATCAACTCTGTTAGTTGAATGCACAGAACAGAAAGAAGTTTCATACAATGCTTCTGTGTAGTTTATATTTGAACATACTCTTTTTTCCACTATTACCCATTTAGCGCTACGAATGTCCAGTTGCATTTTCTACAGACAGAGTGTTTCAAAACTGCTCAATCAAAAGTATGGTTTAACTCGGTTAGCTGAATGCTCAGATCAGAAAGAAGTTTCACAGAATGCTTCTGTGTTGTTTATATTTGAATATATTCCTTTTTCCACTACTACTCTCTTAGCGCTCCAAATGTCCAGTTGCATTTTCTACAGAAAGAGTGTTCAGATCTGCTCAATCAAAAGTATGGTTTAACACTGTTAGCTGAATGCACAGATCAGAAAGAAGTTTCACAGAATGATTCTGTGTAGTTTATATTTGGAGACATTCCTTTTTCCACTATTACCCTCTTAGCGCTCCGAATCTCCACTTGCATTTTCTACAGAAAGAGTGTTTCAGAACGGCTCAATCAAAACTAAGGTTCAACTCTTTTATTTGAACAAACAGAACAGAAAGAAGTTTCACACAATTCTTCTGTGTAGTTTTTATTTCTAGACATTCTTTTTCCCAATATAGGCCTCTTAGCGCTCAGAATGTCCAATTGCAGTTTCTACAGAAAGAGTGTTTCAGAACGGCTCAATCAAAAGTAAGGTTCAACTCTGTTAGTTGAATGCACAGAACAGAAAGTAGTTTCACAGAATGCTTCTGTGTAGTTTATATTTGAACATATTCTTTTTTCCACTATTACCCACTTAGCGCTACGAATGTCCAGTTGCATTTTCTACAGACAGAGTGTTTCAAAACTGCTCAATCAAAAGTATGGTTTAACTCTGTTAGCTGAATGCTCAGATCAGAAAGAAGTTTCACAGAATGCTTCTGTGTAGTTTATATTTGAATATATTCCTTTTTCCACTACTACGCTCTTAGCGCTCCAAATGTCCAGTTGCATTTTCTACAGAAAGAGTGTTCAGATCTGCTCAATCAAAAGTATGGTTTAACTCTGTTAGCTGAATGCACAGATCAGAAAGAAGTTTCACCGAATGATTCTGTGTAGTTTATATTTGAAGACATTCCTTTTTCCACTATTACCCTCTTAGCGCTCCGAATCTCCACTTGCATTTTCTACAAAAAGAGTGTTTCATAACTGCTCAATCAAAAATATGTTTTATCTCTGTTATCTGAATTTACAGATCAGAAATAGGTTTCACAGAATGCATCTGTGTAGTTTTTATTTGAAGATATTCTTTTTCCCAATGTAGGCCTCTTAGCGCTTAGCATGTCCAATTGCAGTTTCTACAGAAAGAGTGTTTCAGAACGGCTCAATCAAAAGTAAGGTTCAACTCTGTTCGTTGAATGCACAGAACAGAAAGATTTTTCACAGAATGCTACTGTGTAGTTTATATTTGAATATATTCCTTTTTCCACTATTACCCTCTTAGCGCTCCGAATGTCCACTTGCATTTTCTACAGAAAGAGTGTTCAGAACTGTGCAATCAAAAGTATGGTTTAACTCTGTTAGCTTAATGAACATATCAGAAATAAGTTTCACACAATGCTTCGGTGTAGTTATTATTTGAAGATATTATTTTTCCCAATAGAGGCCTCTTAGCGCTCAGAATGTCCAATTGCAGTTTCTACAGAAAGAGTGTTTCAGAAAGGCTCAATAAAAACTAAGGTTCAACTCTGTTAGTTGAATGCACAGAACAGAAAGAAGTTTCATACAATGCTTCTGTGTAGTTTATATTTGAACATATTCTTTTTTCCACTATTACCCACTTAGCGCTACGAATGTCCAGTTGCATTTTCTACAGACAGAGTGTTTCAAAACTGCTCAATCAAAAGTATGGTTTAACTCTGTTAGCTGAATGCTCAGATCAGAAAGAAGTTTCACAGAATGCTTCTGTGTAGTTTATATTTGAATATATTCCTTTTTCCACTACTACTCTCTTAGCGCTCCAAATGTCCAGTTGCATTTTCTACAGAAAGAGTGTTCAGATCTGCTCAATCAAAAGTATGGTTTAACTCTGTTAGCTGAATGCACAGATCAGAAAGAAGTTTCACAGAATGATTCTGTGTAGTTTATATTTGGAGACATTCCTTTTTCCACTATTACCCTCTTAGCGCTCCGAATCTCCACTTGCATTTTCTACAGAAAGAGTGTTTCAGAACGGCTCAATCAAAACTAAGGTTCAACTCTTTTAGTTGAACAAACAGAACAGAAAGAAGTTTCACACAATTCTTCTGTGTAGTTTTTATTTGTAGACATTCTTTTTCGCAATATAGGCCTCTTAGCGCTCAGAATGTCCAATTGCAGTTTCTACAGAAAGAGTGTTTCAGATCGGCTCAATCAAAAGTAAGGTTCAACTCTGTTAGTTGAATGCACAGAACAGAAAGAAGTTTCACAGAATGCTTCTGTGTAGTTTATATTTGAACATATTCTTTTTTCCACTATTACCCACTTAGCGCTACGAATGTCCAGTTGCATTTTCTACAGACAGAGTGTTTCAAAACTGCTCAATCAAAAGTATGGTTTAACTCTGTTAGCTGAATGCTCAGATCAGAAAGAAGTTTCACAGAATGCTTCTGTGTAGTTTATATTTGAATATATTCCTTTTTCCACTACTACGCTCTTAGCGCTCCAAATGTCCAGTTGCATTTTCTACAGAAAGAGAGTTCAGATCTGCTCAATCAAAAGTATGGTTTAACTCTGTTAGCTGAATGCACAGATCAGAAAGAAGTTTCACCGAATGATTCTGTGTAGTTTATATTTGAAGACATTACTTTTTCCACTATTACCTTCTTAGCGCTCCGAATCTCCACTTGCATTTTCTACAAAAAGAATGTTTCATAACTGCTCAATCAAAAATATGTTTTATCTCTGTTAACTGAATTTACAGATCAGAAATAAGTTTCACAGAATGCATCTGTGTAGTTTTTATTTGAAGATATTCTTTTTCCCAATGTAGGCCTCTTAGCGCTTAGCATGTCCAATTGCAGTTTCTACAGAAAGAGTGTTTCAGAACGGCTCAATCAAAAGTAAGGTTCAACTCTGTTAGCTGAATGCACAGAACAGAAAGAGTTTTCACAGAATGCTACTGTGTAGTTTATATATGAATATATTACTTTTTCCACTATTACCCTCTTAGCGCTCCGAATGTCCACTTGCATTTTCTACAGAAAGAGTGTTCAGAACTGCGCAATCAAAAGTATGGTTTAACTCTGTTAGCTTAATGAACATATCAGAAATAAGTTTCACACAATGCTTCTGTGTAATTTTTCTTTGAAGATATTATTTTTCCCAATAGAGGCCTCTTAGCGCTCAGAATGTCCAATTGCAGTTTCTACAGAAAGAGTGTTTCAGAAAGGCTCAATCAAAAGTAAGGTACAACTCTGTTAGTTGAATGCACAGAACAGAAAGAAGTTTCATACAATGCTTCTGTGTAGTTTATTTTTGAACATATTCTTTTCTACACTATTACCCACTTAGCGCTACGAATGTCCAGTTGCATTTTCTACAGACAGAGTGTTTCAAAACTGCTCAATCAAAAGTATGGTTTAACTCTGTTAGCTGAATGCTCAGATCAGAAAGAAGTTTCACAGAATGCTTCTGTGTAGTTTATATTTGAATATATTCCTTTTTCCACTACTACTCTCTTAGCGCTCCAAATGTCCAGTTGCATTTTCTACAGAAAGAGTGTTCAGATCTGCTCAATCAAAAGTATGGTTTAACTCTGTTAGCTGAATGCACAGATCAGAAAGAAGTTTCACAGAATGATTCTGTGTAGTTTATATTTGGAGACATTCCTTTTTCCACTATTACCCTCCTAGCGCTCCGAATCTCCACTTGCATTTTCTACAGAAAGAGTGTTTCAGAACGGCTCAATCAAAACTAAGGTTCAACTCTTTTAGTTGAACAAACAGAACAGAAAGAAGTTTCACACAATTCTTCTGTGTAGTTTTTATTTGTAGACATTCTTTTTCCCAATATAGGCCTCTTAGCGCTCAGAATGTCCAATTGCAGTTTCTACAGAAAGAGTGTTTCAGAACGGCTCAATCAAAAGTAAGGTTCAACCCTGTTAGTTGAATGCACAGAACAGAAAGAAGTTTCACAGAATGCTTCTGTGTAGTTTATATTTGAACATATTCTTTTTTCCACTATTACCCACTTAGCGCTACGAATGTCCAGTTGCATTTTCTACAGACAGAGTTTTTCAAAACTGCTCAATCAAAAGTATGGTTTAACTCTGTTAGCTGAATGCTCAGATCAGAAAGAAGTTTCACAGAATGCTTCTGTGTAGTTTATATTTGAATATATTCCTTTTTCCACTACTACGCTCTTAGCGCTCCAAATGTCCAGTTGCATTTTCTACAGAAAGAGTGTTCAGATCTGCTCAATCAAAAGTATGGTTTAACTCTGTTAGCTGAATGCACAGATCAGAAAGAAGTTTCACCGAATGATTCTGTGTAGTTTATATTTGAAGACATTCCTTTTTCCACTATTACCTTCTTAGCGCTCCGAATCTCCACTTGCATTTTCTACAAAAAGAGTGTTTCATAACTGCTCAATCCAAAATATGTTTTATCTCTGTTAACTGAATTTACAGATCAGAAATAAGTTTCACAGAATGCATCTGTGTAGTATTTATTTGAAGATATTCTTTTTCCCAATGTAGGACTCTTAGCGCTTAGCATGTCCAATTGCAGTTTCTACAGAAAGAGTGTTTCAGAACGGCTCAATCAAAAGTAAGGTTCAACTCTGTTAGTTGAATGCACAGAACAGAAAGAATTTTCACAGAATGCTACTGTGTAGTTTATATTTGAATATATTCCTTTTTCCACTATTACCCTCTTAGCGCTCCGAATGTCCACTTGCATTTTCTACAGAAAGAGTGTTCAGAACTGCGCAATCAAAAGTATGGTTTAACTCTGTTAGCTTAATGAACATATCAGAAATAAGTTTCACACAATGCTTCTGTGTAGTTTTTATTTGAAGATATTATTTTTCCCAATAGAGGCCTCTTAGCGCTCAGAATGTCCAATTGCAGTTACTACAGAAAGAGTGTTTCAGAAAGGCTCAATCAAAACTAAGGTTCAACTCTGTTAATTGAATGCACAGAACAGAAAGAAGTTTCATACAATGCTTCTGTGTAGTTTATATTTGAACATACTCTTTTTTCCACTATTACCCACTTAGCGCTACGAATGTCCAGTTGCATTTTCTACAGACAGAGTGTGTCAAAACTGCTCAATCAAAAGTATGGTTTAACTCTGTTAGCTGAATTCTCAGATCAGAAAGAAGTTTCACAGAATGCTTCTCAGTAGTTTATATTTGAATATATTCCTTTTTCCACTACTACTCTCTCAGCGCTCCTAATGTCCAGTTGCATTTTCTACAGAAAGAGTGTTCAGATCTGCTCAATCAAAAGTATGGTTTAACTCTGTTAGCTGAATGCACAAATCAGAAAGAAGTTTCACAGAATGATTCTGTGTAGTTTATATTTGGAGACATTCCTTTTTCCACTATTACCCTCTTAGCGCTCCGAATCTCCACTTGCATTTTCTACAAAAAGAGTGTTTCATAACTGCTAAATCAAAAATATGTTTTATCTCTGTTAACTGAATTTACAGATCAGAAATAAGTTTCACAGAATGCATCTGTGTAGTTTTTATTTGAAGATACTCTTTTTCCCAATGTAGGCCTCTTAGCGCTTAGCATGTCCAAATGCAGTTTCTACAGAAACAGTGTTTCAGAACGGCTCAATCAAAAGTAAGGTTCAACTCTGTTAGTTGAATGCACAGAACAGAAAGAATTTTCACAGAATGCTACTGTGTAGTTTATATTTGAATATATTCCTTTTTCCACTATTACCCTCTTAGCGCTCCGAATGTCCACTTGCATTTTCTACAGAAAGAGTGTTCAGAACTGCGCAATCAAAAGTATGGTTTAACTCTGTTAGCTTAATGAACGTATCAGAAATAAGTTTCACAAAATGCTTCTGTGTAGTTTTTATTTGAAGATATTATTTTTCCCAAAATAGGCCTCTTAGCGCTCAGAATGTCCAATTGCAGTTTCTACAGAAAGAGTGTTTCAGAAAGGCTCAATCAAAAGTAAGGTACAACTCTGTTAGTTGAATGCACAGAACAGAAAGAAGTTTCATACAATGCTTCTGTGTAGTTTATTTTTGAACATATTCTTTTCTACACTATTACCCACTTAGCGCTACGAATGTCCAGTTGCATTTTCTACAGACAGAGTGTTTCAAAACTGCTCAATCAAAAGTATGGTTTAACTCTGTTAGCTGAATGCTCAGATCAGAAAGAAGTTTCACAGAATGCTTCTGTGTAGTTTATATTTGAATATATTCCTTTTTCCACTACTACTCTCTTAGCGCTCCAAATGTCCAGTTGCATTTTCTACAGAAAGAGTGTTCAGATCTGCTCAATCAAAAGTATGGTTTAACTCTGTTAGCTGAATGCACAGATCAGAAAGAAGTTTCACAGAATGATTCTGTGTAGTTTATATTTGGAGACATTCCTTTTTCCACTATTACCCTCCTAGCGCTCCGAATCTCCACTTGCATTTTCTACAGAAAGAGTGTTTCAGAACGGCTCAATCAAAACTAAGGTTCAACTCTTTTAGTTGAACAAACAGAACAGAAAGAAGTTTCACACAATTCTTCTGTGTAGTTTTTATTTGTAGACATTCTTTTTCCCAATATAGGCCTCTTAGCGCTCAGAATGTCCAATTGCAGTTTCTACAGAAAGAGTGTTTCAGAACGGCTCAATCAAAAGTAAGGTTCAACCCTGTTAGTTGAATGCACAGAACAGAAAGAAGTTTCACAGAATGCTTCTGTGTAGTTTATATTTGAACATATTCTTTTTTCCACTATTACCCACTTAGCGCTACGAATGTCCAGTTGCATTTTCTACAGACAGAGTTTTTCAAAACTGCTCAATCAAAAGTATGGTTTAACTCTGTTAGCTGAATGCTCAGATCAGAAAGAAGTTTCACAGAATGCTTCTGTGTAGTTTATATTTGAATATATTCCTTTTTCCACTACTACGCTCTTAGCGCTCCAAATGTCCAGTTGCATTTTCTACAGAAAGAGTGTTCAGATCTGCTCAATCAAAAGTATGGTTTAACTCTGTTAGCTGAATGCACAGATCAGAAAGAAGTTTCACCGAATGATTCTGTGTAGTTTATATTTGAAGACATTCCTTTTTCCACTATTACCTTCTTAGCGCTCCGAATCTCCACTTGCATTTTCTACAAAAAGAGTGTTTCATAACTGCTCAATCCAAAATATGTTTTATCTCTGTTAACTGAATTTACAGATCAGAAATAAGTTTCACAGAATGCATCTGTGTAGTATTTATTTGAAGATATTCTTTTTCCCAATGTAGGACTCTTAGCGCTTAGCATGTCCAATTGCAGTTTCTACAGAAAGAGTGTTTCAGAACGGCTCAATCAAAAGTAAGGTTCAACTCTGTTAGTTGAATGCACAGAACAGAAAGAATTTTCACAGAATGCTACTGTGTAGTTTATATTTGAATATATTCCTTTTTCCACTATTACCCTCTTAGCGCTCCGAATGTCCACTTGCATTTTCTACAGAAAGAGTGTTCAGAACTGCGCAATCAAAAGTATGGTTTAACTCTGTTAGCTTAATGAACATATCAGAAATAAGTTTCACACAATGCTTCTGTGTAGTTTTTATTTGAAGATATTATTTTTCCCAATAGAGGCCTCTTAGCGCTCAGAATGTCCAATTGCAGTTACTACAGAAAGAGTGTTTCAGAAAGGCTCAATCAAAACTAAGGTTCAACTCTGTTAATTGAATGCACAGAACAGAAAGAAGTTTCATACAATGCTTCTGTGTAGTTTATATTTGAACATACTCTTTTTTCCACTATTACCCACTTAGCGCTACGAATGTCCAGTTGCATTTTCTACAGACAGAGTGTGTCAAAACTGCTCAATCAAAAGTATGGTTTAACTCTGTTAGCTGAATTCTCAGATCAGAAAGAAGTTTCACAGAATGCTTCTCAGTAGTTTATATTTGAATATATTCCTTTTTCCACTACTACTCTCTCAGCGCTCCTAATGTCCAGTTGCATTTTCTACAGAAAGAGTGTTCAGATCTGCTCAATCAAAAGTATGGTTTAACTCTGTTAGCTGAATGCACAAATCAGAAAGAAGTTTCACAGAATGATTCTGTGTAGTTTATATTTGGAGACATTCCTTTTTCCACTATTACCCTCTTAGCGCTCCGAATCTCCACTTGCATTTTCTACAAAAAGAGTGTTTCATAACTGCTAAATCAAAAATATGTTTTATCTCTGTTAACTGAATTTACAGATCAGAAATAAGTTTCACAGAATGCATCTGTGTAGTTTTTATTTGAAGATACTCTTTTTCCCAATGTAGGCCTCTTAGCGCTTAGCATGTCCAAATGCAGTTTCTACAGAAACAGTGTTTCAGAACGGCTCAATCAAAAGTAAGGTTCAACTCTGTTAGTTGAATGCACAGAACAGAAAGAATTTTCACAGAATGCTACTGTGTAGTTTATATTTGAATATATTCCTTTTTCCACTATTACCCTCTTAGCGCTCCGAATGTCCACTTGCATTTTCTACAGAAAGAGTGTTCAGAACTGCGCAATCAAAAGTATGGTTTAACTCTGTTAGCTTAATGAACGTATCAGAAATAAGTTTCACAAAATGCTTCTGTGTAGTTTTTATTTGAAGATATTATTTTTCCCAAAATAGGCCTCTTAGCGCTCAGAATGTCCAATTGCAGTTTCTACAGAAAGAGTGTTTCAGAAAGGTTCAATCAAAAGTAAGGTTCAACTCTGTTAGTTGAATGCACAGAACAGAAAGAAGTTTCATACAATGCTTCTGTGTAGTTTATATTTGAACATATTCTTTTTTCCACTATTACCCACTTAGCGCTACGAATGTCCAGTTGCATTTTCTACAGACAGAGTGTTTCAAAACTGCTCAATCAAAAGTATGGTTTAACTCTGTTAGCTGAATGCTCAGATCAGAAAGAAGTTTCACAGAATGCTTCTGTGTAGTTTATATTTGAATATATTCCTTTTTCCACTACTACGCTCTTAGCGCTCCAAATGTCCAGTTGCATTTTCAACAGAAAGAGTGTTCAGATCTGCTCAATCAAAAGTATGGTTTAACTCTGTTAGCTGAATGCACAGATCAGAAAGAAGTTTCACCGAATGATTCTGTGTAGTTTATATTTGAAGACATTCCTTTTTCCACTATTACCCTCTTAGCGCTCCGAATCTCCACTTGCATTTTCTACAAAAAGAGTGTTTCATAACTGCTCAATCAAAAATATGTTTTATCTCTGTTAACTGAATTTACAGATCAGAAATAAGTTTCACAGAATGCATCTGCGTAGTTTTTATTTGAAGATATTCTTTTTCCCAATGTAGGCCTCTTAGCGCTTAGCATGTCCAATTGCAGTTTCTACAGAAAGAGTGTTTCAGAACGGCTCAATCAAAAGTAAGGTTCAACTCTGTTAGTTGAATGCACAGAACAGAAAGTATTTTCACAGAATGCTACTGTGTTGTTTATATTTGAATATATTCCTTTTTCCATTATTACCCTCTTAGCGCTCCGAATGTCCACTTGCATTTTCTACAGAAAGAGTGTTCAGAACTGCGCAATCAAAAGTATGGTTTAACTCTGTTAGCTTAATGAACATATCAGAAATAAGTTTCACAGAATGCTTCTGTGTAGTTTTTATTTGAAGATATTATTTTTCCCAATAGAGGCCTCTTAGCGCTCAGAATGTCCAATTGCAGTTTCTACAGAAAGAGTGTTTCAGAACGGCTCAATCAAAAGTAAGGTTCAACTCTGTTAGTTGAATGCACAGAACAGAAAGAATTTTCAAAGAATTCTACTGTGTAGTTTATATTTGAATATATTCCTTTTTCCACTATTACCCTCTTAGCGCTCCGAATGTCCAATTGCATTTTGTAGAGAAAGAGTGTTCAGAACTGCGCAATTAAAAGTATGGTTTAACTCTGTTAGCTTAATGAACATATCAGAAATAAGTTTCACACAATGCTTCCGTGTAGTTTTTATTTGAAGATATTATTTTTCCCAATAGAGGCCTCTTAGCGCTCAGAATGTCCAATTGCAGTTTCTACAGAAAGAGTGTTTCAGAAAGGCTCAATCAAAATAAGGTTCAACTCTGTTAGTTGAATGCACAGAACAGAAAGAAGTTTCATACAATGTTTCTGTGTAGTTTATATTTGAACATATTCTTTTTTCCACTATTACCCACTTAGCGCTACGAATGTCCAGTTGCATTTTCTACAGACAGAGTGTTTCAAAACTGCTCAATCATAAGTATGGTTTAACTCTGTTAGCTGAATGTTCAGATCAGAAAGAAGTTTCACAGAATGCTTCTGTGTAGTTTATATTTGAATATATTCCTTTTTCCACTACTAATCTCTTAGCGCTCCAAATGTCCAGTTGCATTTTCTACAGAAAGAGTGTTCAGATCTGCTCAATCAAAAGTATGGTTTAACTCTGTTAGCTGAATGCACAGATCAGAAAAAGTTTCACAAAATGATTCTGTGTAGTTTATATTTGGAGACATTCCTTTTTCCACTATTACCCTCTTAGCGCTTCGAAACTCCACTTGCATTTTCTACAGAAAGAGTGTTTCAGAAAGGCTCAATCAAAACTAAGGTTCAACTCTTTTAGTTGAACAAACAGAACAGAAAGAAGTTTCACACAAATCTTCTGTATAGTTTTTATTTGTAGACATTCTTTTTCCCAATATAGGCATCTTAGCGCTCAGAATGTCCAATTGCAGTTTCTACAGAAAGTGTGTTTCAGAACGGCTCAATCAAAAGTAAGGTTCAACTCTGTTAGTTGAATGCACAGAACAGAAAGAAGTTTCATACAATGCTTCTGTGTAGTTTATATTTGAACATATTCTTTTTTCCACTATTACCCACTTAGCGCTACGAATGTCCAGTTGCATTTTCTACAGACAGAGAGTTTCAAAACTGCTCAATCAAAAGTATGGTTTAACTCTGTTAGCTGAATGCTCAGATCAGAAAGAAGTTTCACAGAATGCTTCTGTGTAGTTTATATTTGAATATATTCCTTTATCCTCTACTACGCTCTTAGCGCTCCAAATGTCCAGTTGCATTTTCTACAGAAAGAGTGTTCAGATCTGCTCTATCAAAACTATGGTTTAACTCTGTTAGCTGAATGCACAGATCAGAAAGAAGTTTCACCGAATGATTCTGTGTAGTTTATATTTGAAGACATTCCTTTTTCCACTATTACCCCCTTAGCGCTCCGAATCTCCACTTGCATTTTCTACAAAAAGAGTGTTACATAACTGCTCAATCAAAAATATGTTTTATCTCTGTTAACTGAATATACAGATCAGAAATAAGTTCCACAGAATGCATCTGTGTAGTTTTTATTAGAACATATTCTTTTTCCCAATGTAGGCCTCTTAGCGCTTAGCATGTCCAATTGCAGTTTCTACAGAAAGAGTGTTTCAGAACGGCTCAATCAAAAGTAAGGTTCAACTCTGTTTGCTGAATGCTCAGATCAGAAAGAAGTTTCACAGAATGCTTCTGTGTAGTTTATATTTGAATATATTCCTTTTTCCACTACTACTCTCTTAGCGCTCCAAAGGTCCAGTTGCATTTTTACAGAAAGAGTGTTCAGATCTGCTCAATCAAAAGTATGGTTTAACTCTGTTAGCTGAATGCACAGATCAGAAAGAAGTTTCACAGAATGATTCTGTGTAGTTTATATTTGGAGACATTCCTTTTTCCACTATTACCCTCTTAGCGCTTCGAAACTCCACTTGCATTTTCTACAGAAAGAGTGTTTCAGAACGGCTCAATCAAAACTAAGGTTCAACTCTTTTAGTTGAACAAACAGAACAGAAAGGAGTTTCACACAATCCTTCTGTGTAGTTTTTATTTGTAGACATTCTTTATCCCAATATAGGCCTCTTAGAGCTCAGAATGTCTAATTGAAGTTTCTGCAGAAAGAGTGTTTCAGAACGGCTCAATCAAAAGTAAGGTTCAACTCTGTTAGTTGAATGCACAGAACAGAATGAAGTTTCATACAATGCTTCTGTGTAGTTTATATTTGAACATATTCTTTTTTCCACTATTACCCACTTAGCGCTACGAATGATCAGTTGCATTTTCTACAGACAGAGTGTTTCAAAACTGCTCAATCATAAGCATGGTTTAACTCTGTCAGCTGAATGCTCAGATCAGAAAGAAGTTTCACAGAATGCTTCTGTGTAGTTTATATTTGAATATATTCCATTTTCCACTGCTACGCTCTTAGCGCTCCAAATGTCCAGTTGCATTTTCTACAGAAAGAGTGTTCAGATCTGCTCAATCAAAAGTATGGTTTAACTCTGTTAGCTGAATGCACAGATCAGAAAGAAGTTTCACCGAATGATTCTGTGTAGTTTATATTTGAAGACATTCCTTTTTCCACTATTACCCTCTTAGCGCTCCGAATCTCCACTTGCATTTTCTACAAAAAGAGTGTTTCATAACTGCTCAATCAAAAATATGTTTTATCTCTGTTAACTGAATTTACAGATCAGAAATAAGTTTCACAGAATGCATCTGTGTAGTTTTTATTTGAAGATATTCTTTTTCCCAATGTAGGCCTCTTAGCGCTTAGCATGTCCAATTGCAGTTTCTACAGAAAGAGAGTTTCAGAACGGCTCAATCAAAAGTAAGGTTCAACTCTGTTAGTTGAATGCCCAGAACAGAAAGAATTTTCACAGAATGCTACTGTGTAGTTTATATTTGAATATATTCCTTTTTCCACTATTACCCTCTTAGCGCTCCGAATGTCCACTTGCATTTTCTACAGAAAGAGTGTTCAGAACTGCGCAATCCAAAGTATGGTATAACTCTGTTAGCTTAATGAACATATCAGAAATAAGTTTCACACAATGCTTCTGTGTAGTTTTTATTTGAAGATATTATTTTTCCCAATAGAGGCCTCTTAGCGCTCAGAATGTCCAATTGCAGTTTCTACAGAAAGAGTGTTTCAGAAAGGCTCAATCAAAAGTAAGGATCAACTCTGTTAGTTGAATGCACAGAACAGAAAGAAGTTTCATACAATGCTTCTGTGTAGTTTATATTTGAACATACTCTTTTTTCCACTATTACCCATTTAGCGCTACGAATGTCCAGTTGCATTTTCTACAGACAGAGTGTTTCAAAACTGCTCAATCAAAAGTATGGTTTAACTCTGTTAGCTGAATGCTCAGATCAGAAAGAAGTTTCACAGAATGCTTCTGTGTTGTTTATATTTGAATATATTCCTTTTTCCACTACTACTCTCTTAGCGCTCCAAATGTCCAGTTGCATTTTCTACAGAAAGAGTGTTCAGATCTGCTCAATCAAAAGTATGGTTTAACACTGTTAGCTGAATGCACAGATCAGAAAGAAGTTTCACAGAATGATTCTGTGTAGTTTATATTTGGAGACATTCCTTTTTCCACTATTACCCTCTTAGCGCTCCGAATCTCCACTTGCATTTTCTACAGAAAGAGTGTTTCAGAACGGCTCAATCAAAACTAAGGTTCAACTCTTTTATTTGAACAAACAGAACAGAAAGAAGTTTCACACAATTCTTCTGTGTAGTTTTTATTTCTAGACATTCTTTTTCCCAATATAGGCCTCTTAGCGCTCAGAATGTCCAATTGCAGTTTCTACAGAAAGAGTGTTTCAGAACGGCTCAATCAAAAGTAAGGTTCAACTCTGTTAGTTGAATGCACAGAACAGAAAGTAGTTTCACAGAATGCTTCTGTGTAGTTTATATTTGGACATATTCTTTTTTCCACTATTACCCACTTAGCGCTACGAATGTCCAGTTGCATTTTCTACAGACAGAGTGTTTCAAAACTGCTCAATCAAAAGTATGGTTTAACTCTGTTAGCTGAATGCTCAGATCAGAAAGAAGTTTCACAGAATGCTTCTGTGTAGTTTATATTTGAATATATTCCTTTTTCCACTACTACGCTCTTAGCGCTCCAAATGTCCAGTCGCATTTTCTACAGAAAGAGTGTTCAGATCTGCTCAATCAAAAGTATGGTTTAACTCTGTTAGCTGAATGCACAGATCAGAAAGAAGTTTCACCAAATGATTCTGTGTAGTTTATATTTGAAGACATTCCTTTTTCCACTATTACCCTCTTAGCGCTCCGAATCTACACTTGCATTTTCTACAAAAAGAGTGTTTCATAACTGCTCAATCAAAAATATGTTTTATCTCTGTTATCTGAATTTACAGATCAGAAATAGGTTTCACAGAATGCATCTGTGTAGTTTTTATTTGAAGATATTCTTTTTCCCAATGTAGGCCTCTTAGCGCTTAGCATGTCCAATTGCAGTTTCTACAGAAAGAGTGTTTCAGAACGGCTCAATCAAAAGTAAGGTTCAACTCTGTTCGTTGAATGCACAGAACAGAAAGATTTTTCACAGAATGCTACTGTGTAGTTTATATTTGAATATATTCCTTTTTCCACTATTACCCTCTTAGCGCTCCGAATGTCCACTTGCATTTTCTACAGAAAGAGTGTTCAGAACTGTGCAATCAAAAGTATGGTTTAACTCTGTTAGCTTAATGAACATATCAGAAATAAGTTTCACACAATGCTTCGGTGTAGTTATTATTTGAAGATATTATTTTTCCCAATAGAGGCCTCTTAGCGCTCAGAATGTCCAATTGCAGTTTCTACAGAAAGAGTGTTTCAGAAAGGCTCAATAAAAACTAAGGTTCAACTCTGTTAGTTGAATGCACAGAACAGAAAGAAGTTTCATACAATGCTTCTGTGTAGTTTATATTTGAACATATTCTTTTTTCCACTATTACCCACTTAGCGCTACGAATGTCCAGTTGCATTTTCTACAGACAGAGTGTTTCAAAACTGCTCAATCAAAAGTATGGTTTAACTCTGTTAGCTGAATGCTCAGATCAGAAAGAAGTTTCACAGAATGCTTCTGTGTAGTTTATATTTGAATATATTCCTTTTTCCACTACTACTCTCTTAGCGCTCCAAATGTCCAGTTGCATTTTCTACAGAAAGAGTGTTCAGATCTGCTCAATCAAAAGTATGGTTTAACTCTGTTAGCTGAATGCACAGATCAGAAAGAAGTTTCACAGAATGATTCTGTGTAGTTTATATTTGGAGACATTCCTTTTTCCACTATTACCCTCTTAGCGCTCCGAATCTCCACTTGCATTTTCTACAGAAAGAGTGTTTCAGAACGGCTCAATCAAAACTAAGGTTCAACTCTTTTAGTTGAACAAACAGAACAGAAAGAAGTTTCACACAATTCTTCTGTGTAGTTTTTATTTGTAGACATTCTTTTTCGCAATATAGGCCTCTTAGCGCTCAGAATGTCCAATTGCAGTTTCTACAGAAAGAGTGTTTCAGATCGGCTCAATCAAAAGTAAGGTTCAACTCTGTTAGTTGAATGCACAGAACAGAAAGAAGTTTCACAGAATGCTTCTGTGTAGTTTATATTTGAACATATTCTTTTTTCCACTATTACCCACTTAGCGCTACGAATGTCCAGTTGCATTTTCTACAGACAGAGTGTTTCAAAACTGCTCAATCAAAAGTATGGTTTAACTCTGTTAGCTGAATGCTCAGATCAGAAAGAAGTTTCACAGAATGCTTCTGTGTAGTTTATATTTGAATATATTCCTTTTTCCACTACTACGCTCTTAGCGCTCAAAATGTCCAGTTGCATTTTCTACAGAAAGAGAGTTCAGATCTGCTCAATCAAAAGTATGGTTTAACTCTGTTAGCTGAATGCACAGATCAGAAAGAAGTTTCACCGAATGATTCTGTGTAGTTTATATTTGAAGACATTACTTTTTCCACTATTACCTTCTTAGCGCTCCGAATCTCCACTTGCATTTTCTACAAAAAGAATGTTTCATAACTGCTCAATCAAAAATATGTTTTATCTCTGTTAACTGAATTTACAGATCAGAAATAAGTTTCACAGAATGCATCTGTGTAGTTTTTATTTGAAGATATTCTTTTTCCCAATGTAGGCCTCTTAGCGCTTAGCATGTCCAATTGCAGTTTCTACAGAAAGAGTGTTTCAGAACGGCTCAATCAAAAGTAAGGTTCAACTCTGTTAGCTGAATGCACAGAACAGAAAGAGTTTCACAGAATGCTACTGTGTAGTTTATATTTGAATATATTCCTTTTTCCACTATTACCCTCTTAGCGCTCCGAATGTAAACTTGCATTTTCTACAGAAAGAGTGTTCAGAACTGCGCAATCAAAAGTATGGTTTAACTCTGTTAGCTTAATGAACATATCAGAAATAAGTTTCACACAATGCTTCTGTGTAGTTTTTATTTGAAGATATTATTTTTCCCAATAGAGGCCTCTTAGCGCTCAGAATGTCCAATTGCATTTTCTGCAGAAAGAGTGTTTCAGAAAGGCTCAATCAAAGTAAGGTTCAACTCTGTTAGTTGAATGCACAGAACAGAAAGAAGTTTCATACAATGCTTCTGTGTAGTTTATATTTGAACATATTCTTTTCTCCACTATTACCCACTTAGCGCTACGAATGTCCAGTTGCATTTTCTACAGACAGAGTGTTTCAAAACTGCTCAATCAAAAGTATGGTTTAACTCTGTTAGCTGAATGCTCAGATCAGAAAGAAGTTTCACAGAATGCTTCTGTGTAGTTTATATTTGAATATATTCCTTTTTCCACTACTACACTCTTAGCGCTCCAAATGTCCAGTTGCATTTTCTACAGAAAGAGTGTTCAGATCTGCTCAATCAAAAGTATGGTTTAACTGTGTTAGCTGAATGCACAGATCAGAAAGAAGTTTCACAGAATGATACTGTGTAGTTTATATTTGGAGACATTCCTTTTTCCACTATTACCGTCTTAGCGCTCCGAATCTCCACTTGCATTTTCTACAGAAAGAGTGTTTCAGAACGGCTCAATCAAAACTAAGGTTCAACTCTTTTAGTTGATCAAACAGAACACAAAGAAGTTTCACACAATTCTTCTGTGTAGTTTTTATTTGTAGACATTCTTTTTCCCAATATAGGCCTCTTAGCGCTCAGAATGTCCAATTGCAGTTTCTACAGAAAGAGTGTTTCAGAACGGCTCAATCAAAAGTAAGGTTCAACTCTGTTAGTTGAATGCACAGAACAGAAAGAAGTTTCACAGAATGCTTCTGTGTAGTTTATATTTGAACATATTCTTTTTTCCACTATTACCCACTTAGCGCTACGAATGTCCAGTTGCATTTTCTACAGACAGAGTGTTTCAAAACTGCTCAATCAAAAGCATGGTTTAACTCTGTTATCTGAATGCTCAGATCAGAAAGAAGTTTCACAGAATGCTTCTGTGTAGTTTATATTTGAATATATTCCTTTTTCCACTACTACGCTCTTAGCGCTCCAAATGTCCAGTTGCATTTTCTACAGAAAGAGTGTTCAGATCTGCTCAATCAAAAGTATGGTTTAACTCTGTTAGCTGAATGCACAGATCAGAAAGAAGTTTCACCGAATGATTCTGTGTAGTTTATATTTGAAGACATTCCTTTTTCCACTATTACCCTCTTAGCGCTCCGAATCTCCACTTGCATTTTCTACAAAAAGAGTGTTTCATAACTGCTCAATCAAAAATATGTTTTATCTCTGTTAACTGAATTTACAGATCAGAAATAAGTTTCACAGAATGCATCTGTGTAGTTTTTATTTGAAGATATTCTTTTTCCCAATGTAGGCCTCTTAGCGCTTAGCATGTCCAATTGCAGTTTCTACAGAAAGAGTGTTTCAGAACGGCTCAATCAAAAGTAAGGTTCAACTCTGTTAGCTGAATGCACAGAACAGAAAGAGTTTTCACAGAATGCTACTGTGTAGTTTATATTTGAATATATTACTTTTTCCACTATTACCCTCTTAGCGCTCCGAATGTCCACTTGAATTTTCTACAGAAAGAGTGTTCAGAACTGCGCAATCAAAAGTATGGTTTAACTCTGTTAGCTTAATGAACATATCAGAAATAAGTTTCACACAATGCTTCTGTGTAATTTTTCTTTGAAGATATTATTTTTCCCAATAGAGGCCTCTTAGCGCTCAGAATGTCCAATTGCAGTTTCTACAGAAAGAGTGTTTCAGAAAGGCTCAATCAAAAGTAAGGTACAACTCTGTTAGTTGAATGCACAGAACAGAAAGAAGTTTCATACAATGCTTCTGTGTAGTTTATTTTTGAACATATTCTTTTCTACACTATTACCCACTTAGCGCTACGAATGTCCAGTTGCATTTTCTACAGACAGAGTGTTTCAAAACTGCTCAATCAAAAGTATGGTTTAACTCTGTTAGCTGAATGCTCAGATCAGAAAGAAGTTTCACAGAATGCTTCTGTGTAGTTTATATTTGAATATATTCCTTTTTCCACTACTACTCTCTTAGCGCTCCAAATGTCCAGTTGCATTTTCTACAGAAAGAGTGTTCAGATCTGCTCAATCAAAAGTATGGTTTAACTCTGTTAGCTGAATGCACAGATCAGAAAGAAGTTTCACAGAATGATTCTGTGTAGTTTATATTTGGAGACATTCCTTTTTCCACTATTACCCTCCTAGCGCTCCGAATCTCCACTTGCATTTTCTACAGAAAGAGTGTTTCAGAACGGCTCAATCAAAACTAAGGTTCAACTCTTTTAGTTGAACAAACAGAACAGAAAGAAGTTTCACACAATTCTTCTGTTTAGTTTTTATTTGTAGACATTCTTTTTCCCAATATAGGCCTCTTAGCGCTCAGAATGTCCAATTGCAGTTTCTACAGAAAGAGTGTTTCAGAACGGCTCAATCAAAAGTAAGGTTCAACCCTGTTAGTTGAATGCACAGAACAGAAAGAAGTTTCACAGAATGCTTCTGTGTAGTTTATATTTGAACATATTCTTTTTTCCACTATTACCCACTTAGCGCTACGAATGTCCAGTTGCATTTTCTACAGACAGAGTTTTTCAAAACTGCTCAATCAAAAGTATGGTTTAACTCTGTTAGCTGAATGCTCAGATCAGAAAGAAGTTTCACAGAATGCTTCTGTGTAGTTTATATTTGAATATATTCCTTTTTCCACTACTACGCTCTTAGCGCTCCAAATGTCCAGTTGCATTTTCTACAGAAAGAGTGTTCAGATCTGCTCAATCAAAAGTATGGTTTAACTCTGTTAGCTGAATGCACAGATCAGAAAGAAGTTTCACCGAATGATTCTGTGTAGTTTATATTTGAAGACATTCCTTTTTCCACTATTACCTTCTTAGCGCTCCGAATCTCCACTTGCATTTTCTACAAAAAGAGTGTTTCATAACTGCTCAATCCAAAATATGTTTTATCTCTGTTAACTGAATTTACAGATCAGAAATAAGTTTCACAGAATGCATCTGTGTAGTTTTTATTTGAAGATATTCTTTTTCCCAATGTAGGACTCTTAGCGCTTAGCATGTCCAATTGCAGTTTCTACAGAAAGAGTGTTTCAGAACGGCTCAATCAAAAGTAAGGTTCAACTCTGTTAGTTGAATGCACAGAACAGAAAGAATTTTCACAGAATGCTACTGTGTAGTTTATATTTGAATATATTCCTTTTTCCACTATTACCCTCTTAGCGCTCCGAATGTCCACTTGCATTTTCTACAGAAAGAGTGTTCAGAACTGCGCAATCAAAAGTATGGTTTAACTCTGTTAGCTTAATGAACATATCAGAAATAAGTTTCACACAATGCTTCTGTGTAGTTTTTATTTGAAGATATTATTTTTCCCAATAGAGGCCTCTTAGCGCTCAGAATGTCCAATTGCAGTTACTACAGAAAGAGTGTTTCAGAAAGGCTCAATCAAAACTAAGGTTCAACTCTGTTAATTGAATGCACAGAACAGAAAGAAGTTTCATACAATGCTTCTGTGTAGTTTATATTTGAACATACTCTTTTTTCCACTATTACCCACTTAGCGCTACGAATGTCCAGTTGCATTTTCTACAGACAGAGTGTGTCAAAACTGCTCAATCAAAAGTATGGTTTAACTCTGTTAGCTGAATTCTCAGATCAGAAAGAAGTTTCACAGAATGCTTCTGTGTAGTTTATATTTGAATATATTCCTTTTTCCACTACTACTCTCTTAGCGCTCCAAATGTCCAGTTGCATTTTCTACAGAAAGAGTGTTCAGATCTGCTCAATCAAAAGTATGGTTTAACTCTGTTAGCTGAATGCACAGATCAGAAAGAAGTTTCACAGAATGATTCTGTGTAGTTTATATTTGGAGACATTCCTTTTTCCACTATTACCCTCTTAGCGCTCCGAATCTCCACTTGCATTTTCTACAGAAAGAGTGTTTCAGAACGGCTCAATCAAAACTAAGGTTCAACTCTTTTAGTTGAACAAACAGAACAGAAAGATGTTTCACACAATTCTTCTGTGTAGTTTTTATTTGTAGACATTATTTTTCCCAATAGAGGCCTCTTAGCGCTCAGAATGTCCAATTGCAGTTTCTACAGAAAGAGTGTTTCAGAAAGGCTCAATAAAAACTAAGGTTCAACTCTGTTAGTTGAATGCACAGAACAGAAAGAAGTTTCATACAATGCTTCTGTGTAGTTTATATTTGAACATATTCTTTTTTCCACTATTACCCACTTAGCGCTACGAATGTCCAGTTGCATTTTCTACAGACAGAGTGTTTCAAAACTGCTCAATCAAAAGTATGGTTTAACTCTGTTAGCTGAATGCTCAGATCAGAAAAAATTTCACAGAATGCTTCTGTGTAGTTTATATTTGAATATATTCCTTTTTCCACTACTACTCTCTTAGCGCTCCAAATGTCCAGTTGCATTTTCTACAGAAAGAGTGTTCAGATCTGCTCAATCAAAAGTATGGTTTAACTCTGTTAGCTGAATGCACAGATCAGAAAGAAGTTTCACAGAATGATTCTGTGTAGTTTATATTTGGAGACATTCCTTTTTCCACTATTAACCTCTTAGCGCTCCGAATCTCCACTTGCATTTTCTACAGAAAGAGTGTTTCAGAACGGCTCAATCAAAACAAAGGTTCAACTCTTTTAATTGAACAAACAGAACAGAAAGAAGTTTCACACAATGCTTCTGTGTAGTTTTTATTTGTAGACATTCTTTTTCCCAATATAGGCCTCTTAGCGCTCAGAATGTCCAATTGCAGTTTCTACAGAAAGAGTGTTTCAGAACGGCTCAATCAAAAGTAAGGTTCAAATCTGTTAGTTGAATGCACAGAACAGAAAGAAGTTTCACAGAATGCTTTTGTGTAGTTTATATTTGAACATATTCTTTTTTCCACTATTACCCACTTAGCGCTACGAATGTCCAGTTGCATTTTCTACAGACACAGAGTTTCAAAACTGCTCAATCAAAAGTATGGTTTAACTCTGTTAGCTGAATGCTCAGATCAGAAGGAAGTTTCACAGAATGCTTCTGTGTAGTTTATATTTGAATATATTCCTTTTTCCACTACTACGCTCTTAGCGCTCCAAATGTCCAGTTGCATTTTCTACAGAAAGAGTGTTCAGATCTGCTTAATCAAAAGTATGGTTTAACTCTGTTAGATGAATGCACAGATCAGAAAGAAGTTTCACCGAATGATTCTGTGTAGTTTATATTTGAAGACATTCCTTTTTCCACTATTACCCTCTTAGCGCTCCGAATCTCCACTTGCATTTTCTACAAAAAGAGTGTTTCATAACTGCTCAATCAAAAATATGTTTTATCTCTGTTAACTGAATTTACAGATCAGAAATAAGTTTCACAGAATGCATCTGTGTAGTTTTTATTTGAAGATATTCTTTTTCCCAATGTAGGCCTCTTAGCGCTTAGCATGTCCAATTGCAGTTTCTACAGAAAGAGTGTTTCAGAACGGCTCAATCAAAAGTAAGGTTCAACTCTGTTAGTTGAATGCACAGAACAGAAAGAATTTTCACAGAATGCTACTGTGTAGTTTATATTTGAATATATTCCTTTTTCCACTATTACCCTCTTAGCGCTCCGAATGTCCACCTACATTTTCTACAGAAAGAGTGTTCAGAACTGCGCAATCAAAAGTATGGTTTAACTCTGTTAGCTTAATGAACATATCAGAAATAAGTTTCACACAATGCTTCTGTGTAGTTTTTATTTGAAGATATTATTTTTCCCAATAGAGGCCTCTTAGCGCTCAGAATGTCCAATTGCAGTTACTACAGAAAGAGTGTTTCAGAAAGGCTCAATCAAAACTAAGGTTCAACTCTGTTAGTTGAATGCACAGAACAGAAAGAAGTTTCATACAATGCTTCTGTGTAGTTTATATTTGAACATACTCTTTTTTCCACTATTACCCACTTAGCGCTACGAATGTCCAGTTGCATTTTCTACAGACAGAGTGTGTCAAAACTGCTCAATCAAAAGTATGGTTTAACTCTGTTAGCTGAATGCTCAGATCAGAAAGAAGTTTCACAGAATGCTTCTGTGTAGTTTATATTTGAATATATTCCTTTTTCCACTACTACTTTCTTAGCGCTCCAAATGTCCAGTTGCATTTTCTACAGAAAGAGAGTTCAGATCTGCTCAATCAAAAGTATGGTTTAACTCTGTTAGCTGAATGCACAGATCAGAAAGAAGTTTCACAGAATTATTCTGTGTAGTTTATATTTGGAGACATTCCTTTTTCCACTATTACCCTCTTAGCGCTCCGAATCTCCACTTGCATTTTCTACAGAAAGAGTGTTTCACAACGGCTCAATCAAAACTAAGGTTCAACTCTTTTAGTTGAACAAACAGAACAGAAAGAAGTTTCACACAATTCTTCTGTGTAGTTTTTATTTGTAGACATTCTTTTTCCCAATATAGGCCTCTTAGCGCTCAGAATGTCCAATTGCAGTTTCTAAAGAAAGAGTGTTTCAGAACGGCTCAATCAAAAGTAAGGTTCAACTCTGTTAGTTGAATGCACAGAACAGAAAGAAGTTTCACAGAATGCTTCTGTGTAGTTTATATTTGAACATATTCTTTTTTCCACTATTACCCACTTAGCGCTACGAATGTCCAGTTGCATTTTCTACAGACACAGAGTTTCAAAACTACTCAATCAAAAGTATGGTGTAACTCTGTTAGCTGAATGCTCAGATCAGAAAGAAGTTTCACAGAATGCTTCTGTGTAGTTTATATTTGAATATATTCCTTTTTCCACTACTACGCTCTTATCGCTCCAAATGTCCAGTTGCATTTTCTACAGAAAGAGTGTTCAGATCTGCTTAATCAAAAGTATGGTTTAACTCTGTTAGCTGAATGCACAGATCAGAAAGAAGTTTCACCGAATGATTCTGTGTAGTTTATATTTGAAGACATTCCTTTTTCCACTATTACCCTCTTAGCGCTCCGAATCTCCACTTGCATTTTCTACAAAAAGAGTGTTTCATAACTGCTCAATCAAAAATATGTTTTATCTCTGTTAACTGAATTTACAGATCAGAAATAAGTTTCACAGAATGCATCTGTGTAGTTTTTATTTGAAGATATTCTTTTTCCCAATGTAGGCCTCTTAGCGCTTAGCATGTCCAATTGCAGTTTCTACAGAAAGAGTGTTTCAGAACGGCTCAATCAAAAGTAAGGTTCAACTCTGTTAGTTGAATGCACAGAACAGAAAGAATTTTCACAGAATGCTACTGTGTAGTTTATATTTGAATATATTCCTTTTTCCACTATTACCCTCTTAGCGCTCCGAATGTCCACCTACATTTTCTACAGAAAGAGTGTTCAGAACTGCGCAATCAAAAGTATGGTTTAACTCTGTTAGCTTAATGAACATATCAGAAATAAGTTTCACACAATGCTTCTGTGTAGTTTTTATTTGAAGATATTATTTTTCCCAATAGAGGCCTCTTAGCGCTCAGAATGTCCAATTGCAGTTACTACAGAAAGAGTGTTTCAGAAAGGCTCAATCAAAACTAAGGTTCAACTCTGTTAGATGAATGCACAGAACAGAAAGAAGTTTCATACAATGCTTCTGTGTAGTTTATATTTGAACATACTCTTTTTTCCACTATTACCCACTTAGCGCTACGAATGTCCAGTTGCATTTTCTACAGACAGAGTGTGTCAAAACTGCTCAATCAAATGTATGGTTTAACTCTGTTAGCTGAATGCTCAGATCAGAAAGAAGTTTCACAGAATGCTTCTGTGTAGTTTATATTTGAATATATTCCTTTTTCCACTACTACTTTCTTAGCACTCCAAATGTCCAGTTGCATTTTCTACAGAAAGAGTGTTCAGATCTGCTCACTCAAAAGTATGGTTTAACTCTGTTAGCTGAATGCACAGATCAGAAAGAAGTTTCACAGAATGATTCTGTGTAGTTTATATTTGGAGACATTCCTTTTTCCACTATTACCCTCTTAGCGCTCCGAATCTCCACTTGCATTTTCTACAGAAAGAGTGTTTCAGAACGGCTCAATCAAAACTAAGGTTCAACTCTTTTAGTTGAACAAACAGAACAGAAAGAAGTTTCACACAATTCTTCTGTGTAGTTTTTATTTGTAGACATTCTTTTTCCCAATATAGGCCTCTTAGCGCTCAGAATGTCCAATTGCAGTTTCTAAAGAAAGAGTGTTTCAGAACGGCTCAATCAAAAGTAAGGTTCAACTCTGTTAGTTGAATGCACAGAACAGAAAGAAGTTTCACAGAATGCTTCTGTGTAGTTTATATTTGAACATATTCTTTTTTCCACTATTACCCACTTAGCGCTACGAATGTCCAGTTGCATTTTCTACAGACACAGAGTTTCAAAACTGCTCAATCAAAAGTATGGTGTTACTCTGTTAGCTGAATGCTCAGATCAGAAAGAAGTTTCACAGAATGCTTCTGTGTAGTTTATATTTGAATATATTCCTTTTTCCACTACTACGCTCTTAGCGCTCCAAATGTCCAGTTGCATTTTCTACAGAAAGAGTGTTCAGATCTGCTTAATCAAAAGTATGGTTTAACTCTGTTAGCTGAATGCACAGATCAGAAAGAAGTTTCACCGAATGATTCTGTGTAGTTTATATTTGAAGACATTCCTTTTTCCACTATTACCCTCTTAGCGCTCCGAATCTCCACTTGCATTTTCTACAAAAAGAGTGTTTCATAACTGCTCAATCAAAAATATGTTTTATCTCTGTTAACTGAATTTACAGATCAGAAATAAGTTTCACAGAATGCATCTGTGTAGTTTTTATTTGAAGATATTCTTTTTCCCAATGTAGGCCTCTTAGCGCTTAGCATGTCCAATTGCAGTTTCTACAGAAAGAGTGTTTCAGAACGGCTCAATCAAAAGTAAGGTTCAACTCTGTTAGTTGAATGCACAGAACAGAAAGAATTTTCACAGAATGCTACTGTGTAGTTTATATTTGAATATATTCCTTTTTCCACTATTACCCTCTTAGCGCTCCGAATGTCCACCTACATTTTCTACAGAAAGAGTGTTCAGAACTGCGCAATCAAAAGTATGGTTTAACTCTGTTAGCTTAATGAACATATCAGAAATAAGTTTCACACAATGCTTCTGTGTAGTTTTTATTTGAAGATATTATTTTTCCCAATAGAGGCCTCTTAGCGCTCAGAATGTCCAATTGCAGTTACTACAGAAAGAGTGTTTCAGAAAGGCTCAATCAAAACTAAGGTTCAACTCTGTTAGATGAATGCACAGAACAGAAAGAAGTTTCATACAATGCTTCTGTGTAGTTTATATTTGAACATACTCTTTTTTCCACTATTACCCACTTAGCGCTACGAATGTCCAGTTGCATTTTCTACAGACAGAGTGTGTCAAAACTGCTCAATCAAATGTATGGTTTAACTCTGTTAGCTGAATGCTCAGATCAGAAAGAAGTTTCACAGAATGCTTCTGTGTAGTTTATATTTGAATATATTCCTTTTTCCACTACTACTTTCTTAGCGCTCCAAATGTCCAGTTGCATTTTCTACAGAAAGAGTGTTCAGATCTGCTCACTCAAAAGTATGGTTTAATTCTGTTAGCTGAATGCACAGATCAGAAAGAAGTTTCACAGAATGATTCTGTGTAGTTTATATTTGGAGACATTCCTTTTTCCACTATTACCCTCTTAGCGCTCCGAATCTCCACTTGCATTTTCTACAGAAAGAGTGTTTCAGAACGGCTCAATCAAAACTAAGGTTCAACTCTTTTAGTTGAACAAACAGAACAGAAAGAAGTTTCACACAATTCTTCTGTGTAGTTTTTATTTGTAGACATTCTTTTTCCCAATATAGGCCTCTTAGCGCTCAGAATGTCCAATTGCAGTTTCTAAAGAAAGAGTGTTTCAGAACGGCTCAATCAAAAGTAAGGTTCAACTCTGTTAGTTGAATGCACAGAACAGAAAGAAGTTTCATACAATGCTTCTGTGTAGTTTATATTTGAACATATTCTTTTTTCCACTATTACACACTTAGCGCTACGAATGTCCAGTTGCATTTTCTACAGACAGAGTGTTTCAAAACTGCTCAGTGAAAAGTGCGGTTTAACTCTGTTAGCTGAATGCTCAGATCAGAAAGAAGTTTCACAGAATGCTTCTGTGTAGTTTATATTTGAATATATTCCTTTTTCCACTACTACGCTCTTAGCGCTGCAAATGTCCAGTTGCATTTTCTACAGAAAGAGTGTTCAGATCTGCTCAATCAAAAGTATGGTTTAACACTGTTAGCTGAATGCACAGATCAGAAAGAAGTTTCACCGAATGATTCTGTGTAGTTTATATTTGAAGACATTCCTTTTTCCACTATTACCCTCTTAGCGCTCCGTATCTCCACTTGCATTTTCTACAAAAAGAGTGTTTCATAACTGCTCAATCAAAAATATGTTTTATCTCTGTTAACTGAATTTACAGATCAGAAATAAGTTTCACAGAATGCATCTGTGTAGTTTTTATTTGAAGATATTCTTTTTCCCAATGTAGGCCTCTTAGCGCTTAGCATGTCCAATTGCAGTTTCTACAGAAAGAGTGTTTCAGAACGGCTCAATCAAAAGTAAGGTTCAACTCTGTTAGTTGAATGCACAGAACAGAAAGAAGTTTCATACAATGCTTCTGTGTAGTTTATATTTGAACATACTCTTTTTTCCACTATTACCCACTTAACGCTACGAATGTCCAGTTGCATTTTCTACAGACAGAGTGTTTCAAAACTGCTCAATCAAAAGTATGGTTTAACTCTGTTAGCTGAATGCTCAGATCAGAAAGAAGTTTCACAGAATGCTTCTGTGTAGTTTATATTTGAATATATTCCTTTTTCCACTACTACTCTCTTAGCGCTCCAAATGTCCAGTTGCATTTTCTACAGAAAGAGTGTTCAGATCTGCTCAATCAAAAGTATGGTTTATCTCTGTTAGCTGAATGCACAGATCAGAAAGAAGTTTCACAGAATTATTCTGTGTAGTTTATATTTGGAGACATTCCTTTTTCCACTATTACCCTCTTAGCGCTCCGAATCTCCACTTGCATTTTCTACAGAAAGAGTGTTTCAGAACGGCTCAATCAAAACTAAGGTTCAACTCTTTTAGTTGAACAAACAGAACAGAAAGAAGTTTCACACAATTCTTCTGTGTAGTTTTTATTTGTAGACATTCTTTTCCCAATATAGGCCTCTTAGCGCTCAGAATGTCCAATTGCAGTTTCTACAGAAAGAGTGTTTCAGAACGGCTCAATCAAAAGTAAGGTTCAACTCTGTTAGTTGAATGCACAGAACAGAAAAAGTTTCACAGAATGCTTCTGTGTAGTTTATATTTGAACATATTCTTTTTTCCACTATTACCCACTTAGCGCTACGAATGTCCAGTTGCATTTTCTACAGACAGAGTGTTTCAAAACTGCTCAATCAAAAGTATGGTTTAACTCTGTTAGCTGAATGCTCAGATCAGAAAGAAGTTTCACAGAATGCTTCTGTGTAGTTTATATTTGAATATATTCCTTTTTCCACTACTACGCTCTTAGCGCTCCAAATGTCCAGTTGCATTTTCTACAGAAAGAGTGTTCAGATCTGCTTAATCAAAAGTATGGTTTAACTCTGTTAGCTGAATGCACAGATCAGAAAGAAGTTTCACCGAATGATTCTGTGTAGTTTATATTTGAAGACATTCCTTTTTCCACTATTACCCTCTTAGCGCTCCGAATCTCCACTTGCATTTTCTACAAAAAGAGTGTTTCATAACTGCTCAATCAAAAATATGTTTTATCTCTGTTAACTGAATTTACAGATCAGAAATAAGTTTCACAGAATGCATCTGTGTAGTTTTTATTTGAAGATATTCTTTTTCCCAATGTAGGCCTCTTAGCGCTTAGCATGTCCAATTGCAGTTTCTACAGAAAGAGTGTTTCAGAACGGCTCAATCAAAAGTAAGGTTCAACTCTGTTAGTTGAATGCACAGAACAGAAAGAATTTTCACAGAATGCTACTGTGTAGTTTATATTTGAATATATTCCTTTTTCCACTATTACCCTCTTAGCGCTCCGAATGTCCACCTACATTTTCTACAGAAAGAGTGTTCAGAACTGCGCAATCAAAAGTATGGTTTAACTCTGTTAGCTTAATGAACATATCAGAAATAAGTTTCACACAATGCTTCTGTGTAGTTTTTATTTGAAGATATTATTTTTCCCAATAGAGGCCTCTTAGCGCTCAGAATGTCCAATTGCAGTTTCTACAGAAAGAGTGTTTCAGAAAGGCTCAATAAAAACTAAGGTTCAACTCTGTTAGTTGAATGCACAGAACAGAAAGAAGTTTCATACAATGCTTCTGTGTAGTTTATATTTGAACATATTCTTTTTTCCACTATTACCCACTTAGCGCTACGAATGTCCAGTTGCATTTTCTACAGACAGAGTGTTTCAAAACTGCTCAATCAAAAGTATGGTTTAACTCTGTTAGCTGAATGCTCAGATCAGAAAGAAGTTTCACAGAATGCTTCTGTGTAGTTTATATTTGAATATATTCCTTTTTCCACTACTACTCTCTTAGCGCTCCAAATGTCCAGTTGCATTTTCTACAGAAAGAGTGTTCAGATCTGCTCAATCAAAAGTATGCTTTAACTCTGTTAGCTGAATGCACAGATCAGAAAGAAGTTTCACAGAATGATTGTGTGTAGTTTATATTTGGAGACATTCCTTTTTCCACTATTACCCTCTTAGCGCTCCGAATCTCCACTTGCATTATCTACAGAAAGAGTGTTTCAGAACGGCTCAATCAAAACTAAGGTTCAACTCTTTTAGTTGAACAAACAGAACAGAAAGAAGTTTCACACAATTCTTCTGTGTAGTTTTTATTTGTAGACATTCTTTTTCGCAATATAGGCCTCTTAGCGCTCAGAATGTCCAATTGCAGTTTCTACAGAAAGAGTGTTTCAGAACGGCTCAATCAAAAGTAAGGTTCAACTCTGTTAGTTGAATGCACAGAACAGAAAGAAGTTTCACAGAATGCTTCTGTGTAGTTTATATTTGAACATATTCTTTTTTCCACTATTACCCACTTAGCGCTACGAATGTCCAGTTGCATTTTCTACAGACAGAGTGTTTCAAAACTGCTCAATCAAAAGTATGTTTTAACTCTGTTAGCTGAATGCTCAGATCAGAAAGAAGTTTCACAGAATGCTTCTGTGTAGTTTATATTTGAATATATTCCTTTTTCCACTACTACGCTCTTAGCGCTCCAAATGTCCAGTTGCATTTTCTACAGAAAGAGAGATCAGATCTGCTCAATCAAAAGTATGGTTTAACTCTGTTAGCTGAATGCACAGATCAGAAAGAAGTTTCACCAAATGATTCTGTGTAGTTTATATTTGAAGACATTACTTTTTCCACTATTACCTTCTTAGCGCTCCGAATCTCCACTTGCATTTTCTACAAAAAGAGTGTTTCATAACTGCTCAATCAAAAATATGTTTTATCTCTGTTAACTGAATTTACAGATCAGAAATAAGTTTCACAGAATGCATCTGTGTAGTTTTTATTTGAAGATATTCTTTTTCCCAATGTAGGCCTCATAGCGCTTAGCATGTCCAATTGCAGTTTCTACAGAAAGAGTGTTTCAGAACGGCTCAATCAAAAGTAAGGTTCAACTCTGTTAGTTGAATGCACAGAACAGAAAGAATTTTCACAGAATGCTACCGTGTAGTTTATATTTGAATATATTCCTTTTTCCACTATTACCCTCTTAGCGCTCCGAATGTCCACCTACATTTTCTACAGAAAGAGTGTTCAGAACTGCGCAATCAAAAGTATGGTTTAACTCTGTTAGCTTAATGAACGTATCAGAAATAAGTTTCACACAATGCTTCTGTGTAGTTTTTATTTGAAGATATTATTTTTCCCAATAGAGGCCTCTTAGCGCTCAGAATGTCCAATTGCAGTTTCTACAGAAAGAGTGTTTCAGAAAGGCTCAACAAAAACTAAGGTTCAACCCTGTTAGTTGAATGCACAGAACAGAAAGAAGTTTCATACAATGCTTCTGTGTAGTTTATATTTGAACATATTCTTTTTTCCACTATTACCCACTTAGCGCTACGAATGTCCAGTTGCATTTTCTACAGACAGAGTGTTTCAAAACTGCTCAATCAAAAGTATGGTTTAACTCTGTTAGCTGAATGCTCAGATCAGAAAGAAGTTTCACAGAATGCTTCTGTGTAGTTTATATTTGAATATATTCCTTTTTCCACTACTACTCTCTTAGCGCTCCAAATGTCCAGTTGCATTTTCTACAGAAAGAGTGTTCAGATCTGCTCAATCAAAAGTATGCTTTAACTCTGTTAGCTGAATGCACAGATCAGAAAGAAGTTTCACAGAATGATTCTGTGTAGTTTATATTTGGAGACATTCCTTTTTCCACTATTACCCTCTTAGCGCTCCGAATCTCCACTTGCATTTTCTACAGAAAGAGTGTTTCAGAACGGCTCAATCAAAACTAAGGTTCAACTCTTTTAGTTGAACAAACAGAACAGAAAGAAGTTTCACACAATTCTTCTGTGTAGTTTTTATTTGTAGACATTCTTTTTCGCAATATAGGCCTCTTAGCGCTCAGAATGTCCAATTGCAGTTTCTACAGAAAGAGTGTTTCAGAACGGCTCAATCAAAAGTAAGGTTCAACTCTGTTAGTTGAATGCACAGAACAGAAAGAAGTTTCACAGAATGCTTCTGTGTAGTTTATATTTGAACATATTCTTTTTTCCACTATTACCCACTTAGCGCTACGAATGTCCAGTTGCATTTTCTACAGACAGAGTGTTTCAAAACTGCTCAATCAAAAGTATGTTTTAACTCTGTTAGCTGAATGCTCAGATCAGAAAGAAGTTTCACAGAATGCTTCTGTGTAGTTTATATTTGAATATATTCCTTTTTCCACTACTACGCTCTTAGCGCTCCAAATGTCCAGTTGCATTTTCTACAGAAAGAGAGTTCAGATCTGCTCAATCAAAAGTATGGTTTAACTCTGTTAGCTGAATGCACAGATCAGAAAGAAGTTTCACCGAATGATTCTGTGTAGTTTATATTTGAAGACATTACTTTTTCCACTATTACCTTCTTAGCGCTCCGAATCTCCACTTGCATTTTCTACAAAAAGAGTGTTTCATAACTGCTCAATCAAAAATATGTTTTATCTCTGTTAACTGAATTTACAGATCAGAAATAAGTTTCACAGAATGCATCTGTGTAGTTTTTATTTGAAGATATTCTTTTTCCCAATGTAGGCCTCATAGCGCTTAGCATGTCCAATTGCAGTTTCTACAGAAAGAGTGTTTCAGAACGGCTCAATCAAAAGTAAGGTTCAACTCTGTTAGTTGAATGCACAGAACAGAAAGAATTTTCACAGAATGCTACCGTGTAGTTTATATTTGAATATATTCCTTTTTCCACTATTACCCTCTTAGCGCTCCGAATGTCCACCTACATTTTCTACAGAAAGAGTGTTCAGAACTGCGCAATCAAAAGTATGGTTTAACTCTGTTAGCTTAATGAACGTATCAGAAATAAGTTTCACACAATGCTTCTGTGTAGTTTTTATTTGAAGATATTATTTTTCCCAATAGAGGCCTCTTAGCGCTCAGAATGTCCAATTGCAGTTTCTACAGAAAGAGTGTTTCAGAAAGGCTCAACAAAAACTAAGGTTCAACCCTGTTAGTTGAATGCACAGAACAGAAAGAAGTTTCATACAATGCTTCTGTGTAGTTTATATTTGAACATATTCTTTTTTCCACTATTACCCACTTAGCGCTACGAATGTCCAGTTGCATTTTCTACAGACAGAGTGTTTCAAAACTGCTCAATCAAAAGTATGGTTTAACTCTGTTAGCTGAATGCTCAGATCAGAAAGAAGTTTCACAGAATGCTTCTGTGTAGTTTATATTTGAATATATTCCTTTTTCCACTACTACTCTCTTAGCGCTCCAAATGTCCAGTTGCATTTTCTACAGAAAGAGTGTTCAGATCTGCTCAATCAAAAGTATGCTTTAACTCTGTTAGCTGAATGCACAGATCAGAAAGAAGTTTCACAGAATGATTCTGTGTAGTTTATATTTGGAGACATTCCTTTTTCCACTATTACCCTCTTAGCGCTCCGAATCTCCACTTGCATTTTCTACAGAAAGAGTGTTTCAGAACGGCTCAATCAAAACTAAGGTTCAACTCTTTTAGTTGAACAAACAGAACAGAAAGAAGTTTCACACAATTCTTCTGTGTAGTTTTTATTTGTAGACATTCTTTTTCGCAATATAGGCCTCTTAGCGCTCAGAATGTCCAATTGCAGTTTCTACAGAAAGAGTGTTTCAGAACGGCTCAATCAAAAGTAAGGTTCAACTCTGTTAGTTGAATGCACAGAACAGAAAGAAGTTTCACAGAATGCTTCTGTGTAGTTTATATTTGAACATATTCTTTTTTCCACTATTACCCACTTAGCGCTACGAATGTCCAGTTGCATTTTCTACAGACAGAGTGTTTCAAAACTGCTCAATCAAAAGTATGTTTTAACTCTGTTAGCTGAATGCTCAGATCAGAAAGAAGTTTCACAGAATGCTTCTGTGTAGTTTATATTTGAATATATTCCTTTTTCCACTACTACGCTCTTAGCGCTCCAAATGTCCAGTTGCATTTTCTACAGAAAGAGAGTTCAGATCTGCTCAATCAAAAGTATGGTTTAACTCTGTTAGCTGAATGCACAGATCAGAAAGAAGTTTCACCGAATGATTCTGTGTAGTTTATATTTGAAGACATTACTTTTTCCACTATTACCTTCTTAGCGCTCCGAATCTCCACTTGCATTTTCTACAAAAAGAGTGTTTCATAACTGCTCAATCAAAAATATGTTTTATCTCTGTTAACTGAATTTACAGATCAGAAATAAGTTTCACAGAATGCATCTGTGTAGTTTTTATTTGAAGATATTCTTTTTCCCAATGTAGGCCTCATAGCGCTTAGCATGTCCAATTGCAGTTTATACAGAAAGAGTGTTTCAGAACGGCTCAATCAAAAGTAAGGTTCAACTCTGTTAGCTGAATGCACAGAACAGAAAGAGTTTTCACAGAATGCTACTGTGTAGTTTATATTTGAATATATTCCTTTTTCCACTATTACCCTCTTAGCGCTCCGAATGTAAACTTGTATTTTCTACAGAAAGAGTGTTCAGAACTGCGCAATCAAAAGTATGGTTTAACTCTGTTAGCTTAATGAACATATCAGAAATAAGTTTCACACAATGCTTCTGTGTAGTTTTTATTTGAAGATATTATTTTTCCCAATAGAGGCCTCTTAGCGCTCAGAATGTCCAATTGCATTTTCTGCAGAAAGAGTGTTTCAGAAAGGCTCAATCAAAAGTAAGGTTCAACTCTGTTAGTTGAATGCACAGAACAGAAATAAGTTTCATACAATGCTTCTGTGTAGTTTATATTTGAACATATTCTTTTCTCCACTATTACCCACTTAGCGCTACGAATGTCCAGTTGCATTTTCTACAGACAGAGTGTTTCAAAACTGCTCAATCAAAAGTATGGTTTAACTCTGTTAGCTGAATGCTCAGATCAGAAAGAAGTTTCACAGAATGCTTCTGTGTAGTTTATATTTGAATATATTAATTTTTCCACTACTACACTCTTAGCGCTCCAAATGTCCAGTTGCATTTTCTACAGAAAGAGTGTTCAGATCTGCTCAATCAAAAGTATGGTTTAACTCTGTTAGCTGAATGCACAGATCTGAAAGAAGTTTCACAGAATGATACTGTGTAGTTTATATTTGGAGACATTCCTTTTTCCACTATTACCCTCTTAGCGCTCCGAATCTCCACTTGCATTTTCTACAGAAAGAGTGTTTCAGAACGGCTCAATCAAAACTAAGGTTCAACTCTTTTAGTTGATCAAACAGAACACAAAGAAGTTTCACACAATTCTTCTGTGTAGTTTTTATTTGTAGACATTCTTTTTCCCAATATAGGCCTCTTAGCGCTCAGAATGTCCAATTGCAGTTTCTACAGAAAGAGTGTTTCAGAACGGCTCAATCAAAAGTAAGGTTCAACTCTGTTAGTTGAATGCACAGAACAGAAAGAAGTTTCACAGAATGCTTCTGTGTAGTTTATATTTGAACATATTCTTTTTTCCACTATTACCCACTTAGCGCTACGAATGTCCAGTTGCATTTTCTACAGACAGAGTTTTTCAAAACTGCTCAATCAAAAGTATGGTTTAACTCTGTTAGCTGAATGCTCAGATCAGAAAGAAGTTTCACAGAATGCTTCTGTGTAGTTTATATTTGAATATATTCCTTTTTCCACTACTACGCTCTTAGCGCTCCAAATGTCCAGTTGCATTTTCTACAGAAAGAGTGTTCAGATCTGCTCAATCAAAAGTATGGTTTAACTCTGTTAGCTGAATGCACAGATCAGAAAGAAGTTTCACCGAATGATTCTGTGTAGTTTATATTTGAAGACATTCCTTTTTCCACTATTACCTTCTTAGCGCTCCGAATCTCCACTTGCATTTTCTACAAAAAGAGTGTTTCATAACTGCTCAATCAAAAATATGTTTTATCTCTGTTAACTGAATTTACAGATCAGAAATAAGTTTCACAGAATGCATCTGTGTAGTTTTTATTTGAAGATATTCTTTTTCCCAATGTAGGACTCTTAGCGCTTAGCATGTCCAATTGCAGTTTCTACAGAAAGAGTGTTTCAGAACGGCTCAATCAAAAGTAAGGTTCAACTCTGTTAGTTGAATGCACAGAACAGAAAGAATTTTCACAGAATGCTACTGTGTAGTTTATATTTGAATATATTCCTTTTTCCACTATTACCCTCTTAGCGCTCCGAATGTCCACTTGCATTTTCTACAGAAAGAGTGTTCAGAACTGCGCAATCAAAAGTATGGTTTAACTCTGTTAGCTTAATGAACATATCAGAAATAAGTTTCACACAATGCTTCTGTGTAGTTTTTATTTGAAGATATTATTTTTCCCAATAGAGGCCTCTTAGCGCTCAGAATGTCCAATTGCAGTTACTACAGAAAGAGTGTTTCAGAAAGGCTCAATCAAAACTAAGGTTCAACTCTGTTAATTGAATGCACAGAACAGAAAGAAGTTTCATACAATGCTTCTGTGTAGTTTATATTTGAACATACTCTTTTTTCCACTATTACCCACTTAGCGCTACGAATGTCCAGTTGCATTTTCTACAGACAGAGTGTGTCAAAACTGCTCAATCAAAAGTATGGTTTAACTCTGTTAGCTGAATTCTCAGATCAGAAAGAAGTTTCACAGAATGCTTCTGTGTAGTTTATATTTGAATATATTCCTTTTTCCACTACTACTCTCTTAGCGCTCCAAATGTCCAGTTGCATTTTCTACAGAAAGAGTGTTCAGATCTGCTCAATCAAAAGTATGGTTTAACTCTGTTAGCTGAATGCACAGATCAGAAAGAAGTTTCACAGAATGATTCTGTGTAGTTTATATTTGGAGACATTCCTTTTTCCACTATTACCCTCTTAGCGCTCCGAATCTCCACTTGCATTTTCTACAGAAAGAGTGTTTCAGAACGGCTCAATCAAAACTAAGGTTCAACTCTTTTAGTTGAACAAACAGAACAGAAAGAAGTTTCACACAATTCTTCTGTGTAGTTTTTATTTGTAGACATTATTTTTCCCAATAGAGGCCTCTTAGCGCTCAGAATGTCCAATTGCAGTTTCTACAGAAAGAGTGTTTCAGAAAGGCTCAATAAAAACTAAGGTTCAACTCTGTTAGTTGAATGCACAGAACAGAAAGAAGTTTCATACAATGCTTCTGTGTAGTTTATATTTGAACATATTCTTTTTTCCACTATTACCCACTTAGCGCTACGAATGTCCAGTTGCATTTTCTACAGACAGAGTGTTTCAAAACTGCTCAATAAAAAGTATGGTTTAACTCTGTTAGCTGAATGCTCAGATCAGAAAAAGTTTCACAGAATGCTTCTGTGTAGTTTATATTTGAATATATTCCTTTTTCCAGTACTACTCTCTTAGCGCTCCAAATGTCCAGTTGCATTTACTACAGAAAGAGTGTTCAGATCTGCTCAATCAAAAGTATGGTTTAACTCTGTTAGCTGAATGCACAGATCAGAAAGATGTTTCACAGAATGATTCTGTGTAGTTTATATTTGGAGACATTCCTTTTTCCACTATTACCCTCTTAGCGCTCCGAATCTCCACTTGCATTTTCTACAGAAAGAGTGTTTCAGAACGGCTCAATCAAAACAAAGGTTCAACTCTTTTAATTGAACAAACAGAACAGAAAGAAGTTTCACACAATGCTTCTGTGTAGTTTTTATTTGTAGACATTCTTTTTCCCAATATAGGCCTCTTAGCGCTCAGAATGTCCAATTGCAGTTTCTACAGAAAGAGTGTTTCAGAACGGCTCAATCAAAAGTAAGGTTCAAATCTGTTAGTTGAATGCACAGAACAGAAAGAAGTTTCACAGAATGCTTTTGTGTAGTTTATATTTGAACATATTCTTTTTTCCACTATTACCCACTTAGCGCTACGAATGTCCAGTTGCATTTTCTACAGACACAGAGTTTCAAAACTGCTCAATCAAAAGTATGGTTTAACTCTGTTAGCTGAATGCTCAGATCAGAAGGAAGTTTCACAGAATGCTTCTGTGTAGTTTATATTTGAATATATTCCTTTTTCCACTACTACGCTCTTAGCGCTCCAAATGTCCAGTTGCATTTTCTACAGAAAGAGTGTTCAGATCTGCTTAATCAAAAGTATGGTTTAACTCTGTTAGATGAATGCACAGATCAGAAAGAAGTTTCACCGAATGATTCTGTGTAGTTTATATTTGAAGACATTCCTTTTTCCACTATTACCCTCTTAGCGCTCCGAATCTCCACTTGCATTTTCTACAAAAAGAGTGTTTCATAACTGCTCAATCAAAAATATGTTTTATCTCTGTTAACTGAATTTACAGATCAGAAATAAGTTTCACAGAATGCATCTGTGTAGTTTTTATTTGAAGATATTCTTTTTCCCAATGTAGGCCTCTTAGCGCTTAGCATGTCCAATTGCAGTTTCTACAGAAAGAGTGTTTCAGAACGGCTCAATCAAAAGTAAGGTTCAACTCTGTTAGTTGAATGCACGGAACAGAAAGAATTTTCACAGAATGCTACTGTGTAGTTTATATTTGAATATATTCCTTTTTCCACTATTACCCTCTTAGCGCTCCGAATGTCCACCTACATTTTCTACAGAAAGAGTGTTCAGAACTGCGCAATCAAAAGTATGGTTTAACTCTGTTAGCTTAATGAACATATCAGAAATAAGTTTCACACAATGCTTCTGTGTAGTTTTTATTTGAAGATATTATTTTTCCCAATAGAGGCCTCTTAGCGCTCAGAATGTCCAATTGCAGTTACTACAGAAAGAGTGTTTCAGAAAGGCTCAATCAAAACTAAGGTTCAACTCTGTTAGTTGAATGCACAGAACAGAAATAAGTTTCACACAATGCTTCTGTGTAGTTTTTATTTGAAGATATTATTTTTCCCAATAGAGGCCTCTTAGCGCTCAGAATGTCCAATTGCATTTTCTGCAGAAAGAGTGTTTCAGAAAGGCTCAATCAAAAGTAAGGTTCAACTCTGTTAGTTGAATGCACAGATCAGAAAGAAGTTTCATACAATGCTTCTGTGTAGTTTATATTTGAACATATTCTTTTCTCCACTATTACCCACTTAGCGCTACGAATGTCCAGTTGCATTTTCTACAGACAGAGTGTTTCAAAACTGCTCAATCAAAAGTATGGTTTAACTCTGTTAGCTGAATGCTCAGATCAGAAAGAAGTTTCACAGAATGCTTCTGTGTAGTTTATATCTGAATATATTCCTTTTTCCACTACTACACTCTTAGCGCTCCAAATGTCCAGTTGCATTTTCTACAGAAAGAGTGTTCAGATCTGCTCAATCAAAAGTATGGTTTAACTCTGTTAGCTGAATGCACAGATCTGAAAGAAGTTTCACAGAATGATACTGTGTAGTTTATATTTGGAGACATTCCTTTTTCCACTATTACCCTCTTAGGGCTCCGAATCTCCACTTGCATTTTCTACAGAAAGAGTGTTTCAGAACGGCTCAATCAAAACTAAGGTTCAACTCTTTTAGTTGATCAAACAGAACACAAAGAAGTTTCACACAATTCTTCTGTGTAGTTTTTATTTGTAGACATTCTTTTTCCCAATATAGGCCTCTTAGCGCTCAGAATGTCCAATTGCAGTTTCTACAGAAAGAGTGTTTCAGAACGGCTCAATCAAAAGTAAGGTTCAACTCTGTTAGTTGAATGCACAGAACAGAAAGAAGTTTCACAGAATGCTTCTGTGTAGTTTATATTTGAACATATTCTTTTTTCCACTATTACCCACTTAGCGCTACGAATGTCCAGTTGCATTTTCTACAGACAGAGTTTTTCAAAACTGCTCAATCAAAAGTATGGTTTAACTCTGTTAGCTGAATGCTCAGATCAGAAAGAAGTTTCACAGAATGCTTCTGTGTAGTTTATATTTGAATATATTCCTTTTTCCACTACTACGCTCTTAGCGCTCCAAATGTCCAGTTGCATTTTCTACAGAAAGAGTGTTCAGATCTGCTCAATCAAAAGTATGGTTTAACTCTGTTAGCTGAATGCACAGATCAGAAAGAAGTTTCACCGAATGATTCTGTGTAGTTTATATTTGAAGACATTCCTTTTTCCACTATTACCTTCTTAGCGCTCCGAATCTCCACTTGCATTTTCTACAAAAAGAGTGTTTCATAACTGCTCAATCAAAAATATGTTTTATCTCTGTTAACTGAATTTACAGATCAGAAATAAGTTTCACAGAATGCATCTGTGTAGTTTTTATTTGAAGATATTCTTTTTCCCAATGTAGGACTCTTAGCGCTTAGCATGTCCAATTGCAGTTTCTACAGAAAGAGTGTTTCAGAACGGCTCAATCAAAAGTAAGGTTCAACTCTGTTAGTTGAATGCACAGAACAGAAAGAATTTTCACAGAATGCTACTGTGTAGTTTATATTTGAATATATTCCTTTTTCCACTATTACCCTCTTAGCGCTCCGAATGTCCACTTGCATTTTCTACAGAAAGAGTGTTCAGAACTGCGCAATCAAAAGTATGGTTTAACTCTGTTAGCTTAATGAACATATCAGAAATAAGTTTCACACAATGCTTCTGTGTAGTTTTTATTTGAAGATATTATTTTTCCCAATAGAGGCCTCTTAGCGCTCAGAATGTCCAATTGCAGTTACTACAGAAAGGGTGTTTCAGAAAGGCTCAATCAAAACTAAGGTTCAACTCTGTTAATTGAATGCACAGAACAGAAAGAAGTTTCATACAATGCTTCTGTGTAGTTTATATTTGAACATACTCTTTTTTCCACTATTACCCACTTAGCGCTACGAATGTCCAGTTGCATTTTCTACAGACAGAGTGTGTCAAAACTGCTCAATCAAAAGTATGGTTTAACTCTGTTAGCTGAATGCTCAGATCAGAAAGAAGTTTCACAGAATGCTTCTGTGTAGTTTATATTTGAATATATTCCTTTTTCCACTACTACTTTCTTAGCGCTCCAAATGTCCAGTTGCATTTTCTACAGAAAGAGAGTTCAGATCTGCTCAATCAAAAGTATGGTTTAACTCTGTTAGCTGAATGCACAGATCAGAAAGAAGTTTCACAGAATGATTCTGTGTAGTTTATATTTGGAGACATTCCTTTTTCCACTATTACCCTCTTAGCGCTCCGAATCTCCACTTGCATTTTCTACAGAAAGAGTGTTTCAGAACGGCTCAATCAAAACTAAGGTTCAACTCTTTTAGTTGAACAAACAGAACAGAAAGAAGTTTCACACAATTCTTCTGTGTAGTTTTTATTTGTAGACATTCTTTTTCCCAATATAGGCCTCTTAGCGCTCAGAATGTCGAATTGCAGTTTCTAAAGAAAGAGTGTTTCAGAACGGCTCAATCAAAAGTAAGGTTCAACTCTGTTAGTTGAATGCACAGAACAGAAAGAAGTTTCACAGAATGCTTCTGTGTAGTTTATATTTGAACATATTCTTTTTTCCACTATTACCCACTTAGCGCTACGAATGTCCAGTTGCATTTTCTACAGACACAGAGTTTCAAAACTGCTCAATCAAAAGTATGGTGTAACTCTGTTAGCTGAATGCTCAGATCAGAAAGAAGTTTCACAGAATGCTTCTGTGTAGTTTATATTTGAATATATTCCTTTTTCCACTACTACGCTCTTAGCGCTCCAAATGTCCAGTTGCATTTTCTACAGAAAGAGTGTTCAGATCTGCTTAATCAAAAGTATGGTTTAACTCTGTTAGCTGAATGCACAGATCAGAAAAAAGTTTCACCGAATGATTCTGTGTAGTTTATATTTGAAGACATTCCTTTTTCCACTATTACCCTCTTAGCGCTCCGAATCTCCACTTGCATTTTCTACAAAAAGAGTGTTTCATAACTGCTCAATCAAAAATATGTTTTATCTCTGTTAACTGAATTTACAGATCAGAAATAAGTTTCACAGAATGCATCTGTGTAGTTTTTATTTGAAGATATTCTTTTTCCCAATGTAGGCCTCTTAGCGCTTAGCATGTCCAATTGCAGTTTCTACAGAAAGAGTGTTTCAGAACGGCTCAATCAAAAGTAAGGTTCAACTCTGTTAGTTGAATGCACAGAACAGAAAGAATTTTCACAGAATGCTACTGTGTAGTTTATATTTGAATATATTCCTTTTTCCACTATTACCCTCTTAGCGCTCCGAATGTCCACCTACATTTTCTACAGAAAGAGTGTTCAGAACTGCGCAATCAAAAGTATGGTTTAACTCTGTTAGCTTAATGAACATATCAGAAATAAGTTTCACACAATGCTTCTGTGTAGTTTTTATTTGAAGATATTATTTTTCCCAATAGAGGCCTCTTAGCGCTCAGAATGTCCAATTGCAGTTACTACAGAAAGAGTGTTTCAGAAAGGCTCAATCAAAACTAAGGTTCAACTCTGTTAGATGAATGCACAGAACAGAAAGAAGTTTCATACAATGCTTCTGTGTAGTTTATATTTGAACATACTCTTTTTTCCACTATTACCCACTTAGCGCTACGAATGTCCAGTTGCATTTCCTACAGACAGAGTGTGTCAAAACTGCTCAATCAAATGTATGGTTTAACTCTGTTAGCTGAATGCTCAGATCAGAAAGAAGTTTCACAGAATGCTTCTGTGTAGTTTATATTTGAATATATTCCTTTTTCCACTACTACTTTCTTAGCGCTCCAAATGTCCAGTTGCATTTTCTACAGAAAGAGTGTTCAGATCTGCTCACTCAAAAGTATGGTTTAACTCTGTTAGCTGAATGCACAGATCAGAAAGAAGTTTCACAGAATGATTCTGTGTAGTTTATATTTGGAGACATTCCTTTTTCCACTATTACCCTCTTAGCGCTCCGAATTTCCACTTGCATTTTCTACAGAAAGAGTGTTTCAGAACGGCTCAATCAAAACTAAGGTTCAACTCTTTTAGTTGAACAAACAGAACAGAAAGAAGTTTCACACAATTCTTCTGTGTAGTTTTTATTTGTAGACATTCTTTTTCCCAATATAGGCCTCTTAGCGCTCAGAATGTCCAACTGCAGTTTCTACAGAAAGAGTGTTTCAGAACGGCTCAATCAAAAGTAAGGTTCAACTCTGTTAGTTGAATGCACAGAACAGAAAAAGTTTCACAGAATGCTTCTGTGTAGTTTATATTTGAACATATTCTTTTTTCCACTATTACCCACTTAGCGCTACGAATGTCCAGTTGCATTTTCTACAGACAGAGTGTTTCAAAACTGCTCAATCAAAAGTATGGTTTAACTCTGTTAGCTGAATGCTCAGATCAGAAAGAAGTTTCACAGAATGCTTCTGTGTAGTTTATATTTGAATATATTCCTTTTTCCACTACTACGCTCTTAGCGCTCCAAATGTCCAGTTGCATTTTCTACAGAAAGAGTGTTCAGATCTGCTTAATCAAAAGTATGGTTTAACTCTGTTAGCTGAATGCACAGATCAGAAAGAAGTTTCACAGAATGATTCTGTGTAGTTTATATTTGGAGACATTCCTTTTTCCACTATTACCCTCTTAGCGCTCCGAATCTCCACTTGCATTTTCTACAGAAAGAGTGTTTCAGAACGGCTCAATCAAAACTAAGGTTCAACTCTTTTAGTTGAACAAACAGAACAGAAAGAAGTTTCACACAATTCTTCTGTGTAGTTTTTATTTGTAGACATTCTTTTTCCCAATATAGGCCTCTTAGCGCTCAGAATGTCCAATTGCAGTTTCTAAAGAAAGAGTGTTTCAGAACGGCTCAATCAAAAGTAAGGTTCAACTCTGTTAGTTGAATGCACAGAACAGAAAGAAGTTTCACAGAATGCTTCTGTGTAGTTTATATTTGAACATATTCTTTTTTCCACTATTACCCACTTAGCGCTACGAATGTCCAGTTGCATTTTCTACAGACACAGAGTTTCAAAACTGCTCAATCAAAAGTATGGTGTAACTCTGTTAGCTGAATGCTCAGATCAGAAATAAGTTTCACAGAATGCTTCTGTGTAGTTTATATTTGAATATATTCCTTTTTCCACTACTACGCTCTTAGCGCTCCAAATGTCCAGTTGCATTTTCTACAGAAAGAGTGTTCAGATCTGCTTAATCAAAAGTATGGTTTAACTCTGTTAGCTGAATGCACAGATCAGAAAAAAGTTTCACCGAATGATTCTGTGTAGTTTATATTTGAAGACATTCCTTTTTTGAACTATTACCCTCTTAGCGCTCCGAATCTCCACTTGCATTTTCTACAAAAAGAGTGTTTCATAACTGCTCAATCAAAAATATGTTTTATCTCTGTTAACTGAATTTACAGATCAGAAATAAGTTTCACAGAATGCATCTGTGTAGTTTTTATTTGAAGATATTCTTTTTCCCAAAGTAGGCCTCTTAGCGCTTAGCATGTCCAATTGCAGTTTCTACAGAAAGAGTGTTTCAGAACGGCTCAATCAAAAGTAAGGTTCAACTCTGTTAGTTGAATGCACAGAACAGAAAGAATTTTCACAGAATGCTACTGTGTAGTTTATATTTGAATATATTCCTTTTTCCACTATTACCCTCTTAGCGCTCCGAATGTCCACCTACATTTTCTACAGAAAGAGTGTTCAGAACTGCGCAATCAAAAGTATGGTTTAACTCTGTTAGCTTAATGAACATATCAGAAATAAGTTTCACACAATGCTTCTGTGTAGTTTTTATTTGAAGATATTATTTTTCCCAATAGAGGCCTCTTAGCGCTCAGAATGTCCAATTGCAGTTACTACAGAAAGAGTGTTTCAGAAAGGCTCAATCAAAACTAAGGTTCAACTCTGTTAGATGAATGCACAGAACAGAAAGAAGTTTCATACAATGCTTCTGTGTAGTTTATATTTGAACATACTCTTTTTTCCACTATTACCCACTTAGCGCTACGAATGTCCAGTTGCATTTTCTACAGACAGAGTGTGTCAAAACTGCTCAATCAAATGTATGGTTTAACTCTGTTAGCTGAATGCTCAGATCAGAAAGAAGTTTCACAGAATGCTTCTGTGTAGTTTATATTTGAATATATTTCTTTTTCCACTACTACTTTCTTAGCGCTCCAAATGTCCAGTTGCATTTTCTACAGAAAGAGTGTTCAGATCTGCTCACTCAAAAGTATGGTTTAACTCTGTTAGCTGAATGCACAGATCAGAAAGAAGTTTCACAGAATGATTCTGTGTAGTTTATATTTGGAGACATTCCTTTTTCCACTATTACCCTCTTAGCGCTCCGAATCTCCACTTGCATTTTCTACAGAAAGAGTGTTTCAGAACGGCTCAATCAAAACTAAGGTTCAACTCTTTTAGTTGAACAAACAGAACAGAAAGAAGTTTCACACAATTCTTCTGTGTAGTTTTTATTTGTAGACATTCTTTTTCCCAATATAGGCCTCTTAGCGCTCAGAATGTCCAATTGCAGTTTCTACAGAAAGAGAGTTTCAGAAAGGCTCAATCAAAAGTAAGGTTCAACTCTGTTAGTTGAATGCACAGAACAGAAAGAAGTTTCATACAATGCTTCTGTGTAGTTTATATTTGAACATATTCTTTTTTCCACTATTACACACTTAGCGCTACGAATGTCCAGTTGTATTTTCTACAGACAGAGTGTTTCAAAACTGCTCAGTGAAAAGTACGGTTTAACTCTGTTAGCTGAATGCTCAGATCAGAAAGAAGTTTCACAGAATGCTTCTGTGTAGTTTATATTTGAATATATTCCTTTTTCCACTACTACGCTGTTAGCGCTGCAAATGTCCAGTTGCATTTTCTACAGAAAGAGTGTTCAGATCTGCTCAATCAAAAGTATGGTTTAACACTGTTAGCTGAATGCACAGATCAGAAAGAAGTTTCACCGAATGATTCTGTGTAGTTTATATTTGAAGACATTCCTTTTTCCACTATTACCCTCTTAGCGCTCCGTATCTCCACTTGCATTTTCTACAAAAAGAGTGTTTCATAACTGCTCAATCAAAAATATGTTTTATCTCTGTTAACTGAATTTACAGATCAGAAATAAGTTTCACAGAATGCATCTGTGTAGTTTTTATTTGAAGATATTCTTTTTCCCAATGTAGGCCTCTTAGCGCTTAGCATGTCCAATTGCAGTTTCTACAGAAAGAGTGTTTCAGAACGGCTCAATCAAAAGTAAGGTTCAACTCTGTTAGTTGAATGCACAGAACAGAAAGAATTTTCACAGAATGCTACTGTGTAGTTTATATTTGAATATATTCCTTTTTCCACTATTACCCTCTTAGCGCTCCGAATGTCCACTTGCATTTTCTACAGAAAGAGTGTTCAGAACTGCGCAATCAAAAGTATGGTTTAACTCTGTTAGCTTAATGAACATATCAGAAATAAGTTTCACACAATGCTTCTGTGTAGTTTTTATTTGAAGATATTATTTTTCCCAATAGAGGCCTCTTAGCGCTCAGAATGTCCAATTGCAGTTTCTACAGAAAGAGTGTTTCAGAAAGGCTAAATCAAAAGTAAGGTTCAACTCTGTTAGTTGAATGCACAGAACAGAAAGAAGTTTCATACAATGCTTCTGTGTAGTTTATATTTGAACATACTCTTTTTTCCACTATTTCCCACTTAACGCTACGAATGTCCAGTTGCATTATCTACAGACAGAGTGTTTCAAAACTGCTCAATCAAAAGTATGGTTTAACTCTGTTAGCTGAATGCTCAGATCAGAAAGAAGTTTCACAGAATGCTTCTGTGTAGTTTATATTTGAATATATTCCTTTTTCCACTACTACTCTCTTAGCGCTCCAAATGTCCAGTTGCATTTTCTACAGAAAGAGTGTTCAGATCTGCTCAATCAAAAGTATGATTTATCTCTGTTAGCTGAATGCACAGATCAGAAAGAAGTTTCACAGAATTATTCTGTGTAGTTTATATTTGGAGACATTCCTTTTTCCACTATTACCCTCTTAGCGCTCCGAATCTCCACTTGCATTTTCTACAGAAAGAGTGTTTCAGAACGGCTCAATCAAAACTAAGGTTCAACTCTTTTAGTTGAACAAACAGAACAGAAAGAAGTTTCACACAATTCTTCTGTGTAGTTTTTATTTGTAGACATTCTTTTTCCCAATATAGGCCTCTTAGCGCTCAGAATGTCCAACTGCAGTTTCTACAGAAAGAGTGTTTCAGAACGGCTCAATCAAAAGTAAGGTTCAACTCTGTTAGTTGAATGCACAGAACAGAAAAAGTTTCACAGAATGCTTCTGTGTAGTTTATATTTGAACATATTCTTTTTTCCACTATTACCCACTTAGCGCTACGAATGTCCAGTTGCATTTTCTACAGACAGAGTGTTTCAAAACTGCTCAATCAAAAGTATGGTTTAACTCTGTTAGCTGAATGCTCAGATCAGAAAGAAGTTTCACAGAATGCTTCTGTGTAGTTTATATTTGAATATATTCCTTTTTCCACTACTACGCTCTTAGCGCTCCAAATGTCCAGTTGCATTTTCTACAGAAAGAGTGTTCAGATCTGCTTAATCAAAAGTATGGTTTAACTCTGTTAGCTGAATGCACAGATCAGAAAGAAGTTTCACCGAATGATTCTGTGTAGTTTATATTTGAAGACATTCCTTTTTCCACTATTACCCTCTTAGCGCTCCGAATCTCCACTTGCATTTTCTACAAAAAGAGTGTTTCATAACTGCTCAATCAAAAATATGTTTTATCTCTGTTAACTGAATTTACAGATCAGAAATAAGTTTCACAGAATGCATCTGTGTTGTTTTTATTTGAAGATATTCTTTTTCCCAATGTAGGCCTCTTAGCGCTTAGCATGTCCAATTGCAGTTTCTACAGAAAGAGTGTTTCAGAACGGCTCAATCAAAAGTAAGGTTCAACTCTGTTAGTTGAATGCACAGAACAGAAAGAATTTTCACAGAATGCTACTGTGTAGTTTATATTTGAATATATTCCTTTTTCCACTATTACCCTCTTAGCGCTCCGAATGTCCACCTACATTTTCTACAGAAAGAGTGTTCAGAACTGCGCAATCAAAAGTATGGTTTAACTCTGTTAGCTTAATGAACATATCAGAAATAAGTTTCACACAATGCTTCTGTGTAGTTTTTATTTGAAGATATTATTTTTCCCAATAGAGGCCTCTTAGCGCTCAGAATGTCCAATTGCAGTTTCTACAGAAAGAGTGTTTCAGAAAGGCTCAATAAAAACTAAGGTTCAACTCTGTTAGTTGAATGCACAGAACAGAAAGAAGTTTCATACAATGCTTCTGTGTAGTTTATATTTGAACATATTCTTTTTTCCACTATTACCCACTTAGCGCTACGAATGTCCAGTTGCATTTTCTACAGACAGAGTGTTTCAAAACTGCTCAATCAAAAGTATGGTTTAACTCTGTTAGCTGAATGCTCAGATCAGAAAGAAGTTTCACAGAATGCTTCTGTGTAGTTTATATTTGAATATATTCCTTTTTCCACTACTACTCTCTTAGCGCTCCAAATGTCCAGTTGCATTTTCTACAGAAAGAGTGTTCAGATCTGCTCAATCAAAAGTATGCTTTAACTCTGTTAGCTGAATGCACAGATCAGAAAGAAGTTTCACAGAATGATTCTGTGTAGTTTATATTTGGAGACATTCCTTTTTCCACTATTACCCTCTTAGCGCTCCGAATCTCCACTTGCATTTTATACAGAAAGAGTGTTTCAGAACGGCTCAATCAAAACTAAGGTTCAACTCTTTTAGTTGAACAAACAGAACAGAAAGAAGTTTCACACAATTCTTCTGTGTAGTTTTTATTTGTAGACATTCTTTTTCGCAATATAGGCCTCTTAGCGCTCAGAATGTCCAATTGCAGTTTCTACAGAAAGAGTGTTTCAGAACGGCTCAATCAAAAGTAAGGTTCAACTCTGTTAGTTGAATGCACAGAACAGAAAGAAGTTTCACAGAATGCTTCTGTGTAGTTTATATTTGAACATATTCTTTTTTCCACTATTACCCACTTAGCGCTACGAATGTCCAGTTGCATTTTCTACAGACAGAGTGTTTCAAAACTGCTCAATCAAAAGTATGTTTTAACTCTGTTAGCTGAATGCTCAGATCAGAAAGAAGTTTCACAGAATGCTTCTGTGTAGTTTATATTTGAATATATTCCTTTTTCCACTACTACGCTCTTAGCGCTCCAAATGTCCAGTTGCATTTTCTACAGAAAGAGAGTTCAGATCTGCTCAATCAAAAGTATGGTTTAACTCTGTTAGCTGAATGCACAGATCAGAAAGAAGTTTCACCGAATGATTCTGTGTAGTTTATATTTGAAGACATTACTTTTTCCACTATTATCTTCTTAGCGCTCCGAATCTCCAGTTGCATTTTCTACAAAAAGAGTGTTTCATAACTGCTCAATCAAAAATATGTTTTATCTCTGTTAACTGAATTTACAGATCAGAAATAAGTTTCACAGAATGCATCTGTGTAGTTTTTATTTGAAGATATTCTTTTTCCCAATGTAGGCCTCATAGCGCTTAGCATGTCCAATTGCAGTCTCTACAGAAAGAGTGTTTCAGAACGGCTCAATCAAAAGTAAGGTTCAACTCTGTTAGCTGAATGCACAGAACAGAAAGAGTTTTCACAGAATGCTACTGTGTAGTTTATATTTGAATATATTCCTTTTTCCACTATTACCCTCTTAGCGCTCCGAATGTAAACTTGCATTTTCTACAGAAAGAGTGTTCAGAACTGCGCAATCAAAAGTATGGTTTAACTCTGTTAGCTTAATGAACATATCAGAAATAAGTTTCACACAATGCTTCTGTGTAGTTTTTATTTGAAGATATTATTTTTCCCAATAGAGGCCTCTTAGCGCTCAGAATGTCCAATTGCAGTTTCTACAGAAGGAGTGTTTCAGAAAGGCTCAATCAAAACTAAGGTTCAACTCTGTTAGTTGAATGCACAGAACAGAAAGAAGTTTCATACAATGCTTCTGTGTAGTTTATATTTGAACATACTCTTTTTTCCACTATTACCCACTTAGCGCTACGAATGTCAAGTTGCATTTTCTACAGACACAGTGTTTCAAAACTGCTCAATCAAAAGTATGGTTTAACTCTGTTAGCTGAATGCTCAGATCAGAAAGAACTTTCACAGAATGCTTCTGTGTAGTTTACATTTGAACATATTCCTTTTTCCACTACTACTCTCTTAGCGCTCCAAATGTCCAGTTGCATTTTCTACAGAAAGAGTGTTCAGATCTGCTCAATCAAAAGTATGGTTTAACTCTGTTAGCTGAATGCACAGATCAGAAAGAAGTTTCACAGAATGATTCTGTGTAGTTTATATTTGGAGACATTCCTTTTTCCACTATTACCCTCTTAGCGCTCCGAATCTCCACTTGCATTTTCTACAGAAAGAGTGTTTCAGAACGGCTCAATCAAAACTAAGGTTCAACTCTTTTAGTTGAACAAACAGAACAGAAAGAAGTTTCACACAATTCTTCTGTGTAGTTTTTATTTGTAGACATTATTTTTCCCAATAGAGGCCTCTTAGCGCTCAGAATGTCCAATTGCAGTTTCTACAGAAAGAGTGTTTCAGAAAGGCTCAATAAAAACTAAGGTTCAACTCTGTTAGTTGAATGCACAGAACAGAAAGAAGTTTCATAGAATGCTTCTGTGTAGTTTATATTTGAACATATTCTTTTTTCCACTATTACCCACTTAGCGCTACGAATGTCCAGTTGCATTTTCTACAGACAGAGTGTTTCAAAACTGCTCAATCAAAAGTATGGTTTAACTCTGTTAGCTGAATGCTCAGATCAGAAAAAGTTTCACAGAATGCTTCTGTGTAGTTTATATTTGAATATATTCCTTTTTCCACTACTAATCTCTTAGCGCTCCAAATGTCCAGTTGCATTTTCTACAGAAAGAGTGTTCAGATCTGCTCAATCAAAAGTATGGTTTAACTCTGTTAGCTGAATGCACAGATCAGAAAGAAGTTTCACAGAATGATTCTGTGTAGTTTATATTTGGAGACATTCCTTTTTCCACTATTACCCTCTTAGCGCTCCGAATCTCCACTTGCATTTTCTACAGAAAGAGTGTTTCAGAACGGCTCAATCAAAACAAAGGTTCAACTCTTTTAATTGAACAAACAGAACAGAAAGAAGTTTCACACAATGCTTCTGTGTAGTTTTTATTTGTAGACATTCTTTTTCCCAATATAGGCCTCTTAGCGCTCAGAATGTCCAATTGCAGTTTCTACAGAAAGAGTGTTTCAGAACGGCTCAATCAAAAGTAAGGTTCAAATCTGTTAGTTGAATGCACAGAACAGAAAGAAGTTTCACAGAATGCTTCTGTGTAGTTTATATTTGAACATATTCTTTTTTCCACTATTACCCACTTAGCGCTACGAATGTCCAGTTGCATTTTCTACAGACAGAGCGTTTCAAAACTGCTCAATCAAAAGTATGGTTTAACTCTGTTAGCTGAATGCTCAGATCAGAAAGAAGTTTCACAGAATGCTTCTGTGTAGTTTATATTTGAATATATTCCTTTTTCCACTACTACGCTCTTAGCGCTCCAAATGTCCAGTTGCATTTTCTACGGAAAGAGTGTTCAGATCTGCTTAATCAAAAGTATGGTTTAACTCTGTTAGCTGAATGCACAGATCAGAAAGAAGTTTCACCGAATGATTCTGTGTAGTTTATATTTGAAGACATTCCTTTTTCCACTATTACCCTCTTAGCGCTCCGAATCTCCACTTGCATTTTCTACAAAAAGAGTGTTTCATAACTGCTCAATCAAAAATATGTTTTATCTCTGTTAACTGAATTTACAGATCAGAAATAAGTTTCACAGAATGCATCTGTGTAGTTTTTATTTGAAGATATTCTTTTTCCCAATGTAGGCCTCTTAGCGCTTAGCATGTCCAATTGCAGTTTCTACAGAAAGAGTGTTTCAGAACGGCTCAATCAAAAGTAAGGTTCAACTCTGTTAGTTGAATGCACAGAACAGAAAGAATTTTCACAGAATGCTACTGTGTAGTTTATATTTGAATATATTCCTTTTTCCACTATTACCCTCTTAGCGCTCCGAATGTCCACCTACATTTTCTACAGAAAGAGTGTTCAGAACTGCGCAATCAAAAGTATGGTTTAACTCTGTTAGCTTAATGAACATATCAGAAATAAGTTTCACACAATGCTTCTGTGTAGTTTTTATTTGAAGATATTATTTTTCCCAATAGAGGCCTCTTAGCGCTCAGAATGTCCAATTGCAGTTACTACAGAAAGAGTGTTTCAGAAAGGCTCAATCAAAACTAAGGTTCAACTCTGTTAGTTGAATGCACAGAACAGAAAGAAGTTTCATACAATGCTTCTGTGTAGTTTATATTTGAACATACTCTTTTTTCCACTATTACCCAATTAGCGCTACGAATGTCCAGTTGCATTTTCTACAGACAGAGTGTGTCAAAACTGCTCAATCAAAAGTATGGTTTAACTCTGTTAGCTGAATGCTGAGATCAGAAAGAAGTTTCACAGAATGCTTCTGTGTAGTTTATATTTGAATATATTCCTTTTTCCACTACTACTTTCTTAGCGCTCCAAATGTCCAGTTGCATTTTCTACAGAAAGAGTGTTCAGATCTGCTCACTCAAAAGTATGGTTTAACTCTGTTAGCTGAATGCACAGATCAGAAAGAAGTTTCACAGAATGATTCTGTGTAGTTTATATTTGGAGACATTCCTTTTTCCACTATTACCCTCTTAGCGCTCCGAATCTCCACTTGCATTTTCTACAGAAAGAGTGTTTCAGAACGGCTCAATCAAAACTAAGGTTCAACTCTTTTAGTTGAACAAACAGAACAGAAAGAAGTTTCACACAATTCTTCTGTGTAGTTTTTATTTGTAGACATTCTTTTTCCCAATATAGGCCTCTTAGCGCTCAGAATGTCCAATTGCAGTTTCTAAAGAAAGAGTGTTTCAGAACGGCTCAATCAAAAGTAAGGTTCAACTCTGTTAGTTGAATGCACAGAACAGAAAGAAGTTTCATACAATGCTTCTGTGTAGTTTATATTTGAACATATTCTTTTTTACACTATTACACACTTAGCGCTACGAATGTCCAGTTGCATTTTCTACAGACAGAGTGTTTCAAAACTGGTCAGTGAAAAGTACGGTTTAACTCTGTTAGCTGAATGCTCAGATCAGAAAGAAGTTTCACAGAATGCTTCTGTGTAGTTTATATTTGAATATATTCCTTTTTCCACTACTACGCTCTTAGCGCTGCAAATGTCCAGTTGCATTTTCTACAGAAAGAGTGTTCAGATCTGCTCAATCAAAAGTATGGTTTAACACTGTTAGCTGAATGCACAGATCAGAAAGAAGTTTCACCGAATGATTCTGTGTAGTTTATATTTGAAGACATTCCTTTTTCCACTATTACCCTCTTAGCGCTCCGTATCTCCACTTGCATTTTCTACAAAAAGAGTGTTTCATAACTGCTCAATCAAAAATATGTTTTATCTCTGTTAACTGAATTTACAGATCAGAAATAAGTTTCACAGAATGCATCTGTGTAGTTTTTATTTGAAGATATTCTTTTTCCACTACTACTCTCTTAGCGCTCCAAATGTCCAGTTGCATTTTCTACAGAAAGAGTGTTCAGATCTGCTCAATCAAAAGTATGGTTTATCTCTGTTAGCTGAATGCACAGATGAGAAAGAAGTTTCACAGAATTATTCTGTGTAGTTTATATTTGGAGACATTCCTTTTTCCACTATTACCCTCTTAGCGCTCCGAATCTCCACTTGCATTTTCTACAGAAAGAGTGTTTCAGAACGGCTCAATCAAAACTAAGGTTCAACTCTTTTAGTTGAACAAACAGAACAGAAAGAAGTTTCACACAATTCTTCTGTGTAGTTTTTATTTGTAGACATTCTTTTTCCCAATGTAGGCCTCATAGCGCTCAGAATGTCCAACTGCAGTTTCTACAGAAAGAGTGTTTCAGAACGGCTCAATCAAAAGTAAGGTTCAACTCTGTTAGTTGAATGCACAGAACAGAAAAAGTTTCACAGAATGCTTCTGTGTAGTTTATATTTGAACATATTCTTTTTTCCACTATTACCCACTTAGCGCTACGAATGTCCAGTTGCATTTTCTACAGACAGAGTGTTTCAAAACTGCTCAATCAAAAGTATGGTTTAACTCTGTTAGCTGAATGCTCAGATCAGAAAGAAGTTTCACAGAATGCTTCTGTGTAGTTTATATTTGAATATATTCCTTTTTCCACTACTACGCTCTTAGCGCTCCAAATGTCCAGTTGCATTTTCTACAGAAAGAGTGTTCAGATCTGCTTAATCAAAAGTATGGTTTAACTCTGTTAGCTGAATGCACAGATCAGAAAGAAGTTTCACCGAATGATTCTGTGTAGTTTATATTTGAAGACATTCCTTTTTCAACTATTACCCTCTTAGCGCTCCGAATCTCCACTTGCATTTTCTACAAAAAGAGTGTTTCATAACTGCTCAATCAAAAATATGTTTTATCTCTGTTAACTGAATTTACAGATCAGAAATAAGTTTCACAGAATGCATCTGTGTAGTTTTTATTTGAAGATATTCTTTTTCCCAATGTAGGCCTCTTAGCGCTTAGCATGTCCAATTGCAGTTTCTACAGAAAGAGTGTTTCAGAACGGCTCAATCAAAAGTAAGGTTCAACTCTGTTAGTTGAATGCACAGAACAGAAAGAATTTTCACAGAATGCTACTGTGTAGTTTATATTTGAATATATTCCTTTTTCCACTATTACCCTCTTAGCGCTCCGAATGTCCACCTACATTTTCTACAGAAAGAGTGTTCAGAGCTGCGCAATCAAAAGTATGGTTTAACTCTGTTAGCTTAATGAACATATCAGAAATAAGTTTCACACAATGCTTCTGTGTAGTTTTTATTTGAAGATATTATTTTTCCCAATAGAGGCCTCTTAGCACTCAGAATGTCCAATTGCAGTTACTACAGAAAGAGTGTTTCAGAAAGGCTCAATCAAAACTAAGGTTCAACTCTGTTAGTTGAATGCACAGAACAGAAAGAAGTTTCATACAATGCTTCTGTGTAGTTTATATTTGAACATACTCTTTTTTCCACTATTACCCACTTAGCGCTACGAATGTCCAGTTGCATTTTCTACAGACAGAGTGTGTCAAAACTGCTCAATCAAAAGTATGGTTTAACTCTGTTAGCTGAATGCTCAGATCAGAAAGAAGTTTCACAGAATGCTTCTGTGTAGTTTATATTTGAATATATTCCTTTTTCCACTACTATTTTCTTAGCGCTCCAAATGTCCAGTTGCATTTTCTACAGAAAGAGTGTTCAGATCTGCTCAATCAAAAGTATGGTTTAACTCTGTTAGCTGAATGCACAGATCAGAAAGAAGTTTCACAGAATGATTCTGTGTAGTTTATATTTGGAGACATTCCTTTTTCCACTATTACCCTCTTAGCGCTCCGAATCTCCACTTGCATTTTCTACAGAAAGTGTGTTTCAGAACGGCTCAATCAAAACTAAGGTTCAACTCTTTATTTGAACAAACAGAACAGAAAGAAGTTTCACACAATTCTTCTGTGTAGTTTTTATTTGTAGACATTCTTTTTCCCAATATAGGCCTCTTAGCGCTCAGAATGTCCAATTGCAGTTTCTACAGAAAGAGTGTTTCAGAACGGCTCAATCAAAAGTAAGGTTCAACTCTGTTAGTTGAATGCACAGAACAGAAAGAATTTTCACAGAATGCTACTGTGTAGTTTATATTTGAATATATTCCTTTTTCCACTATTACCCTCTTAGCGCTCCGAATGTCCACTTGCATTTTCTACAGAAAGAGTGTTCAGAACTGCGCAATCAAAAGTATGGTTTAACTCTGTTAGCTTAATGAACATATCAGAAATAAGTTTCACACAATGCTTCTGTGTAGTTTTTATTTGAAGATATTATTTTTCCCAATAGAGGCCTCTTAGCGCTCAGAATGTCCAATTGCAGTTTCTACAGAAAGAGTGTTTCAGAAAGGCTCAATCAAAACTAAGGTTCAACTCTGTTAGTTGAATGCACAGAACAGAAAGAAGTTTCATACAATGCTTCTGTGTAGTTTATATTTGAACATACTCTTTTTTCCACTATTACCCACTTAACGCTACGAATGTCCAGTTGCATTTTCTACAGACAGAGTGTTTCAAAACTGCTCAATCAAAAGTATGGTTTAACTCTGTTAGCTGAATGCTCAGATCAGAAAGAAGTTTCAGAGAATGTTTCTGTGTAGTTTATATTTGAATATATTCCTTTTTCCACTACTACTCTCTTAGCGCTCCAAATGTCCAGTTGCATTTTCTACAGAAAGAGTGTTCAGATCTGCTCAATCAAAAGTATGGTTTATCTCTGTTAGCTGAATGCACAGATCAGAAAGAAGTTTCACAGAATTATTCTGTGTAGTTTATATTTGGAGACATTCCTTTTTCCACTATTACCCTCTTAGCGCTCCGAATCTCCACTTGCATTTTCTACAGAAAGAGTGTTTCAGAACGGCTCAATCAAAACTAAGGTTCAACTCTTTTAGTTGAACAAACAGAACAGAAAGAAGTTTCACACAATTCTTCTGTGTAGTTTTTATTTGTAGACATTCTTTTTCCCAATATAGGCCTCTTAGCGCTCAGAATGTCCAACTGCAGTTTCTACAGAAAGAGTGTTTCAGAACGGCTCAATCAAAAGTAAGGTTCAACTCTGTTAGTTGAATGCACAGAACAGAAAAACTTTCACAGAATGCTTCTGTGTAGTTTATATTTGAACATATTCTTTTTTCCACTATTACCCACTTAGCGCTACGAATGTCCAGTTGCATTTTCTACAGACAGAGTGTTTCAAAACTGCTCAATCAAAAGTATGGTTTAACTCAGTTAGCTGAATGCTCAGATCAGAAAGAAGTTTCACAGAATGCTTCTGTGTAGTTTATATTTGAATATATTCCTTTTTCCACTACTACGCTCTTAGCGCTCCAAATGTCCAGTTGCATTTTCTACAGAAAGAGTGTTCAGATCTGCTTAATCAAAAGTATGGTTTAACTCTGTTAGCTGAATGCACAGATCAGAAAGAAGTTTCACCGAATGATTCTGTGTAGTTTATATTTGAAGACATTCCTTTTTCCACTATTACCCTCTTAGCGCTCCGAATCTCCACTTGCATTTTCTACAAAAAGAGTGTTTCATAACTGCTCAATCAAAAATATGTTTTATCTCTGTTAACTGAATTTACAGATCAGAAATAAGTTTCACAGAATGCATCTGTGTAGTTTTTATTTGAAGATATTCTTTTTCCCAATGTAGGCCTCTTAGCGCTTAGCATGTCCAATTGCAGTTTCTACAGAAAGAGTGTTTCAGAACGGCTCAATCAAAAGTAAGGTTCAACTCTGTTAGTTGAATGCACAGAAGAGAAAGGATTTTCACAGAATGCTACTGTGTAGTTTATATTTGAATATATTCCTTTTTCCACTATTACCCTCTTAGCGCTCCCAATGTCCACCTACATTTTCTACAGAAACAGTGTTCAGAACTGCGCAATCAAAAGTATGGTTTAACTCTGTTAGCTTAATGAACATATCAGAAATAAGTTTCACACAATGCTTCTGTGTAGTTTTTATTTGAAGATATTATTTTTCCCAATAGAGGCCTCTTAGCGCTCAGAATGTCCAATTGCAGTTACTACAGAAAGAGTGTTTCAGAAAGGCTCAATCAAAACTAAGGTTCAACTCTGTTAGTTGAATGCACAGAACAGAAAGAAGTTTCATACAATGCTTCTGTGTAGTTTATATTTGAACATACTCTTTTTCCACTATAACCCACTTAGCGCTACGAATGTCCAGTTGCATTTTCTACAGACAGAGTGTGTCAAAACTGCTCAATCAAAAGTATGGTTTAACTCTGTTAGCTGAATGCTCAGATCAGAAAGAAGTTTCACAGAATGCTTCTGTGTAGTTTATATTTGAATATATTCCTTTTTCCACTACTACTTTCTTAGCGCTCCAAATGTCCAGTTGCATTTTCTACAGAAAGAGTGTTCAGATCTGCTCAATCAAAAGTATGGTTTAACTCTGTTAGCTGAATGCACAGATCAGAAAGAAGTTTCACAGAATGATTCTGTGTAGTTTATATTTGGAGACATTCCTTTTTCCACTATTACCCTCTTAGCGCTCCGAATCTCCACTTGCATTTTCTACAGAAAGAGTGTTTCAGAACGGCTCAATCAAAACTAAGGTTCAACTCTTTTAGTTGAACAAACAGAACAGAAAGAAGTTTCACACAATTCTTCTGTGTAGTTTTTATTTGTAGACATTCTTTTTCCCAATATAGGCCTCTTAGCGCTCAGAATGTCCAATTGCAGTTTCTAAAGAAAGAGTGTTTCAGAACGGCTCAATCAAAAGTAAGGTTCAACTCTGTTAGTTGAATGCACAGAACAGAAAGAAGTTTCATACAATGCTTCTGTGTAGTTTACATTTGAACATATTCTTTTTTCCACTATTACACACTTAGCGCTACGAATGTCCAGTTGCATTTTCTACAGACAGAGTGTTTCAAAACTGCTCAGTGAAAAGTACGGTTTAACTCTGTTAGCTGAATGCTCAGATCAGAAAGAAGTTTCACAGAATGCTTCTGTGTAGTTTATATTTGAATATATTCCTTTTTCCACTACTACGCTCTTAGCGCTGCAAATGTCCAGTTGCATTTTCTACAGAAAGAGTGTTCAGATCTGCTCAATCAAAAGTATGGTTTAACACTGTTAGCTGAATGCACAGATCAGAAAGAAGTTTCACCGAATGATTCTGTGTAGTTTATATTTGAAGACATTCCTTTTTCCACTATTACCCTCTTAGCGCTCCGTATCTCCACTTGCATTTTCTACAAAAAGAGTGTTTCATAACTGCTCAATCAAAAATATGTTTTATCTCTGTTAACTGAATTTACAGATCAGAAATAAGTTTCACAGAATGCATCTGTGTAGTTTTTATTTGAAGATATTCTTTTTCCCAATGTAGGCCTCTTAGCGCTTAGCATGTCCAATTGCAGTTTCTACAGAAAGAGTGTTTCAGAACGGCTCAATCAAAAGTAAGCTTCAACTCTGTTAGTTGAATGCACAGAACAGAAAGAATTTTCACAGAATGCTACCGTGTAGTTTATATTTGAATATATTCCTTTTTCCACTATTACCCTCTTAGCGCTCCGAATGTCCACTTGCATTTTCTACAGAAAGAGTGTTCAGAACTGTGCAATCAAAAGTATGGTTTAACTCTGTTAGCTTAATGAACATATCAGAAATAAGTTTCACACAATGCTTCTGTGTAGTTTTTATTTGAAGATATTATTTTTCCCAATAGAGGCCTCTTAGCGCTCAGAATGTCCAATTGCAGTTTCTACAGAAAGAGTGTTTCAGAAAGGCTCAATCAAAAATAAGGTTCAACTCTGTTAGTTGAATGCACAGAACAGAAAGAAGTTTCATACAATGCTTCTGTGTAGTTTATATTTGAACATACTCTTTTTTCCACTATTACCCACTTAACGCTACGAATGTCCAGTTGCATTTTCTACAGACAGAGTGTTTCAAAACTGCTCAATCAAAAGTAGGTTTAACTCTGTTAGCTGAATGCTCAGATCAGAAAGAATTTTCACAGAATGCTTCTGTGTAGTTTATATTTGAATATATTCCTTTTCCACTACTACTCTCTTAGCGCTCCAAATGTCCAGTTGCATTTTCTACAGAAAGAGTGTTCAGATCTGCTCAATCAAAAGTATGGTTTATCTCTGTTAGCTGAATGCACAGATGAGAAAGAAGTTTCACAGAATTATTCTGTGTAGTTTATATTTGGAGACATTCCATTTTCCACTATTACCCTCTTAGCGCTCCGAATCTCCACTTGCATTTTCTACAGAAAGAGTGTTTCAGAACGGCTCAATCAAAACTAAGGTTCAACTCTTTTAGTTGAACAAACAGAACAGAAAGAAGTTTCACACAATTCTTCTGTGTAGTTTTTATTTGTAGACATTCTTTTTCCCAATATAGGCCTCGTAGCGCTCAGAATGTCCAACTGCAGTTTCTACAGAAAGAGTGTTTCAGAACGGCTCAATCAAAAGTAAGGTTCAACTCTGTTAGTTGAATGCACAGAACAGAAAAAGTTTCACAGAATGCTTCTGTGTAGTTTATATTTGAACATATTCTTTTTTCCACTATTACCCACTTAGCGCTACGAATGTCCAGTTGCATTTTCTACAGACAGAGTGTTTCAAAACTGCTCAATCAAAAGTATGGTTTAACTCTGTTAGCTGAATGCTCAGATCAGAAAGAAGTTTCACAGAATGCTTCTGTGTAGTTTATATTTGAATATATTCCTTTTTCCACTACTACGCTCTTAGCGCTCCAAATGTCCAGTTGCATTTTCTACAGAAAGAGTGTTCAGATCTGCTTAATCAAAAGTATGGTTTAACTCTGTTAGCTGAATGCACAGATCAGAAAGAAGTTTCACCGAATGATTCTGTGTAGTTTATATTTGAAGACATTCCTTTTTCAACTATTACCCTCTTAGCGCTCCGAATCTCCACTTGCATTTTCTACAAAAAGAGTGTTTCATAACTGCTCAATCAAAAATATGTTTTATCTCTGTTAACTGAATTTACAGATCAGAAATAAGTTTCACAGAATGCATCTGTGTAGTTTTTATTTGAAGATATTCTTTTTCCCAATGTAGGCCTCTTAGCGCTTAGCATGTCCAATTGCAGTTTCTACAGAAAGAGTGTTTCAGAACGGCTCAATCAAAAGTAAGGTTCAACTCTGTTATTTGAATGCACAGAACAGAAAGAATTTTCACAGAATGCTACTGTGTAGTTTATATTTGAATATATTCCTTTTTCCACTATTACCCTCTTAGCGCTCCGAATGTCCACCTACATTTTCTACAGAAAGAGTGTTCAGAACTGCGCAATCAAAAGTATGGTTTAACTCTGTTAGCTTAATGAACATATCAGAAATAAGTTTCACACAATGCTTCTGTGTAGTTTTTATTTGAAGATATTATTTTTACCAATAGAGGCCTCTTAGCGCTCAGAATGTCCAATTGCAGTTACTACAGAAAGAGTGTTTCAGAAAGGCTCAATCAAAACTAAGGTTCAACTCTGTTAGTTGAATGCACAGAACAGAAAGAAGTTTCATACAATGCTTCTGTGTAGTTTATATTTGAACATACTCTTTTTTCCACTATTACCCACTTAGCGCTACGAATGTCCAGTTGCATTTTCTACAGACAGAGTGTGTCAAAACTGCTCAATCAAAAGTATGGTTTAACTCTGTTAGCTGAATGCTCAGATCAGAAAGAAGTTTCACAGAATGCTTCTGTGTAGTTTATATTTGAATATATTCCTTTTTCCACTACTACTTTCTTAGCGCTCCAAATGTCCAGTTGCATTTTCTACAGAAAGAGTGTTCAGATCTGCTCAATCAAAAGTATGGTTTAACTCTGTTAGCTGAATGCACAGATCAGAAAGAAGTTTCACAGAATGATTCTGTGTAGTTTATATTTGGAGACATTCCTTTTTCCACTATTACCCTCTTAGCGCTCCGAATCTCCACTTGCATTTTCTACAGAAAGTGTGTTTCAGAACGGCTCAATCAAAACTAAGGTTCAACTCTTTTAGTTGAACAAACAGAACAGAAAGAAGTTTCACACAATTCTTCTGTGTAGTTTTTATTTGTAGACATTCTTTTTCCCAATATAGGCCTCTTAGCGCTCAGAATGTCCAATTGCAGTTTCTAAAGAAAGAGTGTTTCAGAACGGCTCAATCAAAAGTAAGGTTCAACTCTGTTAGTTGAATGCACAGAACAGAAAGAAGTTTCATACAATGCTTCTGTGTAGTTTATATTTGAACATATTCTTTTTTCCACTATTACACACTTAGCGCTACGAATGTCCAGTTGCATTTTCTACAGACAGAGTGTTTCAAAACTGCTCAGTGAAAAGTACGGTTTAACTCTGTTAGCTGAATGCTCAGATCAGAAAGAAGTTTCACAGAATGCTTCTGTGTAGTTAATATTTGAATATATTCCTTTTTCCACTACTACCCTCTTAGCGCTGCAAATGTCCAGTTGCATTTTCTACAGAAAGAGTGTTCAGATCTGCTCAATCAAAAGTATGGTTTAACACTGTTAGCTGAATGCACAGATCAGAAAGAAGTTTCACCGAATGATTCTGTGTAGTTTATATTTGAAGACATTCCTTTTTCCGCTATTACCCTCTTAGCGCTCCGTATCTCCACTTGCATTTTCTACAAAAAGAGTGTTTCATAACTGCTCAATCAAAAATATGTTTTATCTCTGTTAACTGAATTTACAGATCAGAAATAAGTTTCACAGAATGCATCTGTGTAGTTTTTATTTGAAGATATTCTTTTTCCCAATGTAGGCCTCTTAGCGCTTAGCATGTCCAATTGCAGTTTCTACAGAAAGAGTGTTTCAGAACGGCTCAATCAAAAGTAAGCTTCAACTCTGTTAGTTGAATGCACAGAACAGAAAGAATTTTCACAGAATGCTACCGTGTAGTTTATATTTGAATATATTCCTTTTTCCACTATTACCCTCTTAGCGCTCCGAATGTCCACTTGCATTTTCTACAGAAAGAGTGTTCAGAACTGTGCAATCAAAAGTATGGTTTAACTCTGTTAGCTTAATGAACATATCAGAAATAAGTTTCACACAATGCTTCTGTGTAGTTTTTATTTGAAGATATTATTTTTCCCAATAGAGGCCTCTTAGCGCTCAGAATGTCCAATTGCAGTTTCTACAGAAAGAGTGTTTCAGAAAGGCTCAATCAAAAATAAGGTTCAACTCTGTTAGTTGAATGCACAGAACAGAAAGAAGTTTCATACAATGCTTCTGTGTAGTTTATATTTGAACATACTCTTTTTTCCACTATTACCCACTTAACGCTACGAATGTCCAGTTGCATTTTCTACAGACAGAGTGTTTCAAAACTGCTCAATCAAAAGTAGGTTTAACTCTGTTAGCTGAATGCTCAGATCAGAAAGAATTTTCACAGAATGCTTCTGTGTAGTTTATATTTGAATATATTCCTTTTCCACTACTACTCTCTTAGCGCTCCAAATGTCCAGTTGCATTTTCTACAGAAAGAGTGTTCAGATCTGCTCAATCAAAAGTATGGTTTATCTCTGTTAGCTGAATGCACAGATGAGAAAGAAGTTTCACAGAATTATTCTGTGTAGTTTATATTTGGAGACATTCCATTTTCCACTATTACCCTCTTAGCGCTCCGAATCTCCACTTGCATTTTCTACAGAAAGAGTGTTTCAGAACGGCTCAATCAAAACTAAGGTTCAACTCTTTTAGTTGAACAAACAGAACAGAAAGAAGTTTCACACAATTCTTCTGTGTAGTTTTTATTTGTAGACATTCTTTTTCCCAATATAGGCCTCGTAGCGCTCAGAATGTCCAACTGCAGTTTCTACAGAAAGAGTGTTTCAGAACGGCTCAATCAAAAGTAAGGTTCAACTCTGTTAGTTGAATGCACAGAACAGAAAAAGTTTCACAGAATGCTTCTGTGTAGTTTATATTTGAACATATTCTTTTTTCCACTATTACCCACTTAGCGCTACGAATGTCCAGTTGCATTTTCTACAGACAGAGTGTTTCAAAACTGCTCAATCAAAAGTATGGTTTAACTCTGTTAGCTGAATGCTCAGATCAGAAAGAAGTTTCACAGAATGCTTCTGTGTAGTTTATATTTGAATATATTCCTTTTTCCACTACTACGCTCTTAGCGCTCCAAATGTCCAGTTGCATTTTCTACAGAAAGAGTGTTCAGATCTGCTTAATCAAAAGTATGGTTTAACTCTGTTAGCTGAATGCACAGATCAGAAAGAAGTTTCACCGAATGATTCTGTGTAGTTTATATTTGAAGACATTCCTTTTTCAACTATTACCCTCTTAGCGCTCCGAATCTCCACTTGCATTTTCTACAAAAAGAGTGTTTCATAACTGCTCAATCAAAAATATGTTTTATCTCTGTTAACTGAATTTACAGATCAGAAATAAGTTTCACAGAATGCATCTGTGTAGTTTTTATTTGAAGATATTCTTTTTCCCAATGTAGGCCTCTTAGCGCTTAGCATGTCCAATTGCAGTTTCTACAGAAAGAGTGTTTCAGAACGGCTCAATCAAAAGTAAGGTTCAACTCTGTTAGTTGAATGCACAGAACAGAAAGAATTTTCACAGAATGCTACTGTGTAGTTTATATTTGAATATATTCCTTTTTCCACTATTACCCTCTTAGCGCTCCGAATGTCCACCTACATTTTCTACAGAAAGAGTGTTCAGAACTGCGCAATCAAAAGTATGGTTTAACTCTGTTAGCTTAATGAACATATCAGAAATAAGTTTCACACAATGCTTCTGTGTAGTTTTTATTTGAAGATATTATTTTTCCCAATAGAGGCCTCTTAGCGCTCAGAATGTCCAATTGCAGTTACTACAGAAAGAGTGTTTCAGAAAGGCTCAATCAAAACTAAGGTTCAACTCTGTTAGTTGAATGCACAGAACAGAAAGAAGTTTCATACAATGCTTCTGTGTAGTTTATATTTGAACATACTCTTTTTTCCACTATTACCCACTTAGCGCTACGAGTGTCCAGTTGCATTTTCTACAGACAGAGTGTGTCAAAACTGCTCAATCAAAAGTATGGTTTAACTCTGTTAGCTGAATGCTCAGATCAGAAAGAAGTTTCACAGAATGCTTCTGTGTAGTTTATATTTGAATATATTCCTTTTTCCACTACTACTTTCTTAGCGCTCCAAATGTCCAGTTGCATTTTCTACAGAAAGAGTGTTCAGATCTGCTCAATCAAAAGTATGGTTTAACTCTGTTAGCTGAATGCACAGATCAGAAAGAAGTTTCACAGAATGATTCTGTGTAGTTTATATTTGGAGACATTCCTTTTTCCACTATTACCCTCTTAGCGCTCCGAATCTCCACTTGCATTTTCTACAGAAAGTGTGTTTCAGAACGGCTCAATCAAAACTAAGGTTCAACTCTTTTAGTTGAACAAACAGAACAGAAAGAAGTTTCACACAATTCTTCTGTGTAGTTTTTATTTGTAGACATTCTTTTTCCCAATATAGGCCTCTTAGCGCTCAGAATGTCCAATTGCAGTTTCTAAAGAAAGAGTGTTTCAGAACGGCTCAATCAAAAGTAAGGTTCAACTCTGTTAGTTGAATGCACAGAACAGAAAGAAGTTTCATACAATGCTTCTGTGTAGTTTATATTTGAACATATTCTTTTTTCCACTATTACACACTTAGCGCTACGAATGTCCAGTTGCATTTTCTACAGACAGAGTGTTTCAAAACTGCTCAGTGAAAAGTACGGTTTAACTCTGTTAGCTGAATGCTCAGATCAGAAAGAAGTTTCACAGAATGCTTCTGTGTAGTTAATATTTGAATATATTCCTTTTTCCACTACTACCCTCTTAGCGCTGCAAATGTCCAGTTGCATTTTCTACAGAAAGAGTGTTCAGATCTGCTCAATCAAAAGTATGGTTTAACACTGTTAGCTGAATGCACAGATCAGAAAGAAGTTTCACCGAATGATTCTGTGTAGTTTATATTTGAAGACATTCCTTTTTCCGCTATTACCCTCTTAGCGCTCCGTATCTCCACTTGCATTTTCTACAAAAAGAGTGTTTCATAACTGCTCAATCAAAAATATGTTTTATCTCTGTTAACTGAATTTACAGATCAGAAATAAGTTTCACAGAATGCATCTGTGTAGTTTTTATTTGAAGATATTCTTTTTCCCAATGTAGGCCTCTTAGCGCTTAGCATGTCCAATTGCAGTTTCTACAGAAAGAGTGTTTCAGAACGGCTCAATCAAAAGTAAGGTTCAACTCTGTTAGTTGAATGCACAGAACAGAAAGAATTTTCACAGAATGCTACTGTGTAGTTTATATTTGAATATATTCCTTTTTCCACTATTACCCTCTTAGCGCTCCGAATGTCCACTTGCATTTTCTACAGAAAGAGTGTTCAGAACTGCGCAATCAAAAGTATGGTTTAACTCTGTTAGCTTAATGAACATATCAGAAATAAGTTTCACACAATGCTTCTGTGTAGTTTTTATTTGAAGATATTATTTTTCCCAATAGAGGCCTCTTAGCGCTCAGAATGTCCAATTGCAGTTTCTACAGAAAGAGTGTTTCAGAAAGGCTCAATCAAAACTAAGGTTCAACTCTGTTAGTTGAATGCACAGAACAGAAAGAAGTTTCATACAATGCTTCTGTGTAGTTTATATTTGAACATACTCTTTTTTCCACTATTACCCACTTAACGCTACGAATGTCCAGTTGCATTTTCTACAGACAGAGTGTTTCAAAACTGCTCAATCAAAAGTATGGTTTAACTCTGTTAGCTGAATGCTCAGATCAGAAAGAAGTTTCACAGAATGTTTCTGTGTAGTTTATATTTGAATATATTCCTTTTTCCACTACTACTCTCTTAGCGCTCCAAATGTCCAGTTGCATTTTCTACAGAAAGAGTGTTCAGATCTGCTCAATCAAAAGTATGGTTTATCTCTGTTAGCTGAATGCACAGATCAGAAAGAAGTTTCACAGAATTATTCTGTGTAGTTTATATTTGGAGACATTCCTTTTTCCACTATTACCCTCTTAGCGCTCCGAATCTCCACTTGCATTTTCTACAGAAAGAGTGTTTCAGAACGGCTCAATCAAAACTAAGGTTCAACTCTTTTAGTTGAACAAACAGAACAGAAAGAAGTTTCACACAATTCTTCTGTGTAGTTTTTATTTGTAGACATTCTTTTTCCCAATATAGGCCTCTTAGCGCTCAGAATGTCCAACTGCAGTTTCTACAGAAAGAGTGTTTCAGAACGGCTCAATCAAAAGTAAGGTTCAACTCTGTTAGTTGAATGCACAGAACAGAAAAACTTTCACAGAATGCTTCTGTGTAGTTTATATTTGAACATATTCTTTTTCCACTATTACCCACTTAGCGCTACGAATGTCCAGTTGCATTTTCTACAGACAGAGTGTTTCAAAACTGCTCAATCAAAAGTATGGTTTAACTCTGTTAGCTGAATGCTCAGATCAGAAAGAAGTTTCACAGAATGCTTCTGTGTAGTTTATATTTGAATATATTCCTTTTTCCACTACTACGCTCTTAGCGCTCCAAATGTCCAGTTGCATTTTCTACAGAAAGAGTGTTCAGATCTGCTTAATCAAAAGTATGGTTTAACTCTGTTAGCTGAATGCACAGATCAGAAAGAAGTTTCACCGAATGATTCTGTGTAGTTTATATTTGAAGACATTCCTTTTTCCACTATTACCCTCTTAGCGCTCCGAATCTCCACTTGCATTTTCTACAAAAAGAGTGTTTCATAACTGCTCAATCAAAAATATGTTTTATCTCTGTTAACTGAATTTACAGATCAGAAATAAGTTTCACAGAATGCATCTGTGTAGTTTTTATTTGAAGATATTCTTTTTCCCAATGTAGGCCTCTTAGCGCTTAGCATGTCCAATTGCAGTTTCTACAGAAAGAGTGTTTCAGAACGGCTCAATCAAAAGTAAGGTTCAACTCTGTTATTTGAATGCACAGAACAGAAAGAATTTTCACAGAATGCTACTGTGTAGTTTATATTTGAATATATTCCTTTTTCCACTATTACCCTCTTAGCGCTCCGAATGTCCACCTACATTTTCTACAGAAAGAGTGTTCAGAACTGCGCAATCAAAAGTATGGTTTAACTCTGTTAGCTTAATGAACATATCAGAAATAAGTTTCACACAATGCTTCTGGGTAGTTTTTATTTGAAGATATTATTTTTCCCAATAGAGTCCTCTTAGCGCTCAGAATGTCCAATTGCAGTTACTACAGAAAGAGTGTTTCAGAAAGGCTCAATCAAAACTAAGGTTCAACTCTGTTAGTTGAATGCACAGAACAGAAAGAAGTTTCATACAATGCTTCTGTGTAGTTTATATTTGAACATACTCTTTTTTCCACTATTACCCACTTAGCGCTACGAATGTCCAGTTGCATTTTCTACAGACAGAGTGTGTCAAAACTGCTCAATCAAAAGTATGGTTTAACTCTGTTAGCTGAATGCTCAGATCAGAAAGAAGTTTCACAGAATGCTTCTGTGTAGTTTATATTTGAATATATTCCTTTTTCCACTACTACTTTCTTAGCGCTCCAAATGTCCAGTTGCATTTTCTACAGAAAGAGTGTTCAGATCTGCTCAATCAAAAGTATGGTTTAACTCTGTTAGCTGAATGCACAGATCAGAAAGAAGTTTCACAGAATGATTCTGTGTAGTTTATATTTGGAGACATTCCTTTTTCCACTATTACCCTCTTAGCGCTCCGAATCTCCACTTGCATTTTCTACAGAAAGAGTGTTTCAGAACGGCTCAATCAAAACTAAGGTTCAACTCTTTTAGTTGAACAAACAGAACAGAAAGAAGTTTCACACAATTCTTCTGTGTAGTTTTTATTTGTAGACATTCTTTTTCCCAATATAGGCCTCTTAGCGCTCAGAATGTCCAATTGCAGTTTCTAAAGAAAGAGTGTTTCAGAACGGCTCAATCAAAAGTAAGGTTCAACTCTGTTAGTTGAATGCACAGAACAGAAAGAAGTTTCATACAATGCTTCTGTGTAGTTTATATTTGAACATATTCTTTTTTCCACTATTACACACTTAGCGCTACGAATGTCCAGTTGCATTTTCTACAGACAGAGTGTTTCAAAACTGCTCAGTGAAAAGTACGGTTTAACTCTGTTAGCTGAATGCTCAGATCAGAAAGAAGTTTCACAGAATGTTTCTGTGTAGTTTATATTTGAATATATTCCTTTTTCCACTACTACTCTCTTAGCGCTCCAAATGTCCAGTTGCATTTTCTACAGAAAGAGTGTTCAGATCTGCTCAATCAAAAGTATGGTTTATCTCTGTTAGCTGAATGCACAGATCAGAAAGAAGTTTCACAGAATTATTCTGTGTAGTTTATATTTGGAGACATTCCTTTTTCCACTATTACCCTCTTAGTGCTCCGAATCTCCACTTGCATTTTCTACAGAAAGAGTGTTTCAGAACGGCTCAATCAAAACTAAGGTTCAACTCTTTTAGTTGAACAAACAGAACAGAAAGAAGTTTCACACAATTCTTCTGTGTAGTTTTTATTTGTAGACATTCTTTTTCCCAATATAGGCCTCTTAGCGCTCAGAATGTCCAATTGCAGTTTCTAAAGAAAGAGTGTTTCAGAACGGCTCAATCAAAAGTAAGGTTCAACTCTGTTAGTTGAATGCACAGAACAGAAAAAGTTTCATACAATGCTTCTGTGTAGTTTATATTTGAACATATTCTTTTTTCCACTATTACCCACTTAGCGCTACGAATGTCCAGTTGCATTTTCTACAGACAGAGTGTTTCAAAACTGCTCAATCAAAAGTATGGTTTAACTCTGTTAGCTGAATGCTCAGATCAGAAAGAAGTTTCACAGAATGCTTCTGTGTAGTTTATATATGAATATATTCCTTTTTCCACTACTACGCTCTTAGCGCTCCAAATGTCCAGTTGCATTTTCTACAGAAAGAGTGTTCAGATCTGCTCAATCAAAAGTATGGTTTAACTCTGTTAGCTGAATGCACAGATCAGAAAGAAGTTTCACAGAATGATTCTGTGTAGTTTATATTTGGAGACATTCCTTTTTCCACTATTACCCTCTTAGCGCTCCGAATCTCCACTTGCATTTTCTACAGAAAGTGTGTTTCAGAACGGCTCAATCAAAACTAAGGTTCAACTCTTTATTTGAACAAACAGAACAGAAAGAAGTTTCACACAATTCTTCTGTGTAGTTTTTATTTGTAGACATTCTTTTTCCCAATATAGGCCTCTTAGCGCTCAGAATGTCCAATTGCAGTTTCTAAAGAAAGAGTGTTTCAGAACGGCTCAATCAAAAGTAAGGTTCAACTCTGTTAGTTGAATGCACAGAACAGAAAGAAGTTTCATACAATGCTTCTGTGTAGTTTATATTTGAACATATTCTTTTTTCCACTATTACACACTTAGCGCTACGAATGTCCAGTTGCATTTTCTACAGACAGAGTGTTTCAAAACTGCTCAGTGAAAAGTACGGTTTAACTCTGTTAGCTGAATGCTCAGATCAGAAAGAAGTTTCACAGAATGCTTCTGTGTAGTTTATATTTGAATATATTCCTTTTTCCACTACTACCCTCTTAGCGCTGCAAATGTCCAGTTGCATTTTCTACAGAAAGAGTGTTCAGATCTGCTCAATCAAAAGTATGGTTTAACACTGTTAGCTGAATGCACAGATCAGAAAGAAGTTTCACCGAATGATTCTGTATAGTTTATATTTGAAGACATTCCTTTTTCCACTATTACCCTCTTAGCGCTCCGAATCTCCACTTGCATTTTCTACAAAAAGAGTGTTTCATAACTGCTCAATCAAAAATATGTTTTATCTCTGTTAACTGAATTTACAGATCAGAAATAAGTTTCACAGAATGCATCTGTGTAGTTTTTATTTGAAGATATTCTTTTTCCCAATGTAGGCCTCTTAGCGCTTAGCATGTCCAATTGCAGTTTCTACAGAAAGAGTGTTTCAGAACGGCTCAATCAAAAGTAAGGTTCAACTCTGTTAGTTGAATGCACAGAACAGAAAGGATTTTCACAGAATGCTACTGTGTAGTTTATATTTGAATATATTCCTTTTTCCACTATTACCCTCTTAGCGCTCCGAATGTCCACCTACATTTTCTACATTAAGAGTGTTCAGAACTGCGCAATCAAAAGTATGGTTTAACTCTGTTAGCTTAATGAACATATCAGAAATAAGTTTCACACAATGCTTCTGTGTAGTTTTTATTTGAAGATATTATTTTTCCCAGTAGAGGCCTCTTAGCGCTCAGAATGTCCAATTGCAGTTACTACAGAAAGAGTGTTTCAGAAAGGCTCAATCAAAACTAAGGTTCAACTCTGTTAGTTGAATGCACAGAACAGAAAGAAGTTTCATACAATGCTTTTGTGTAGTTTATATTTGAACATACTCTTTTTCCACTATAACCCACTTAGCGCTACGAATGTCCAGTTGCATTTTCTACAGACAGAGGGTGTCAAAACTGCTCAATCAAAAGTATGGTTTAACTCTGTTAGCTGAATGCTCAGATCAGAAAGAAGTTTCACAGAATGCTTCTGTGTAGTTTATATTTGAATATATTCCTTTTTCCACTACTACTTTCTTAGCGCTCCAAATGTCCAGTTGCATTTTCTACAGAAAGAGTGTTCAGATCTGCTCAATCAAAAGTATGGTTTAACTCTGTTAGCTGAATGCACAGATCAGAAAGAAGTTTCACAGAATGATTCTGTGTAGTTTATATTTGGAGACATTCCTTTTTCCACTATTACCCTCTTAGCGCTCCGAATCTCCACTTGCATTTTCTACAGAAAGTGTGTTTCAGAACGGCTCAATCAAAACTAAGGTTCAACTCTTTTAGTTGAACAAACAGAACAGAAAGAAGTTTCACACAATTCTTCTGTGTAGTTTTTATTTGTAGACATTCTTTTTCCCAATATAGGCCTCTTAGCGCTCAGAATGTCCAATTGCAGTTTCTAAAGAAAGAGTGTTTCAGAACGGCTCAATCAAAAGTAAGGTTCAACTCTGTTAGTTGAATGCACAGAACAGAAAGAAGTTTCATACAATGCTTCTGTGTAGTTTATATTTGAACATATTCTTTTTTCCACTATTACACACTTAGCGCTACGAATGTCCAGTTGCATTTTCTACAGACAGAGTGTTTCAAAACTGCTCAGTGAAAAGTACGGTTTAACTCTGTTAGCTGAATGCTCAGATCAGAAAGAAGTTTCACAGAATGCTTCTGTGTAGTTTATATTTGAATATATTCCTTTTTCCACTACTACCCTCTTAGCGCTGCAAATGTCCAGTTGCATTTTCTACAGAAAGAGTGTTCAGATCTGCTCAATCAAAAGTATGGTTTAACACTGTTAGCTGAATGCACAGATCAGAAAGAAGTTTCACCGAATGATTCTGTGTAGTTTATATTTGAAGACATTCCTTTTTCCGCTATTACCCTCTTAGCGCTCCGTATCTCCACTTGCATTTTCTACAAAAAGAGTGTTTCATAACTGCTCAATCAAAAATATGTTTTATCTCTGTTAACTGAATTTACAGATCAGAAATAAGTTTCACAGAATGCATCTGTGTAGTTTTTATTTGAAGATATTCTTTTTCCCAATGTAGGCCTCTTAGCGCTTAGCATGTCCAATTGCAGTTTCTACAGAAAGAGTGTTTCAGAACGGCTCAATCAAAAGTAAGGTTCAACTCTGTTAGTTGAATGCACAGAACAGAAAGAATTTTCACAGAATGCTACCGTGTAGTTTATATTTGAATATATTCCTTTTTCCACTATTACCCTCTTAGCGCTCCGAATGTCCACTTGCATTTTCTACAGAAAGAGTGTTCAGAACTGCGCAATCAAAAGTATGGTTTAACTCTGTTAGCTTAATGAACATATCAGAAATAAGTTTCACACAATGCTTCTGTGTAGTTTTTATTTGAAGATATTATTTTTCCCAATAGAGGCCTCTTAGCGCTCAGAATGTCCAATTGCAGTTTCTACAGAAAGAGTGTTTCAGAAAGGCTCAATCAAAACTAAGGTTCAACTCTGTTAGTTGAATGCACAGAACAGAAAGAAGTTTCATACAATGCTTCTGTGTAGTTTATATTTGAACATACTCTTTTTTCCACTATTACCCACTTAACGCTACGAATGTCCAGTTGCATTTTCTACAGACAGAGTGTTTCAAAACTGCTCAATCAAAAGTATGGTTTAACTCTGTTAGCTGAATGCTCAGATCAGAAAGAAGTTTCACAGAATGCTTCTGTGTAGTTTATATTTGAATATATTCCTTTTTCCACTACTACTTTCTTAGCGCTCCAAATGTCCAGTTGCATTTTCTACAGAAAGAGTGTTCAGATCTGCTCAATCAAAAGTATGGTTTAACTCTGTTAGCTGAATGCACAGATCAGAAAGAAGTTTCACAGAATGATTCTGTGTAGTTTATATTTGGAGACATTCCTTTTTCCACTATTACCCTCTTAGCGCTCCGAATCTCCACTTGCATTTTCTACAGAAAGAGTGTTTCAGAACGGCTCAATCAAAACTAAGGTTCAACTCTTTTAGTTGAACAAACAGAACAGAAAGAAGTTTCACACAATTCTTCTGTGTAGTTTTTATTTGTAGACATTCTTTTTCCCAATATAGGCCTCTTAGCGCTCAGAATGTCCAATTGCAGTTTCTACAGAAAGAGTGTTTCAGAACGTCTCAATCAAAAGTAAGGTTCAAATCTGTTAGTTGAATGCACAGAACAGAAAGAAGTTTCACAGAATGCTTCTGTGTAGTTTATATTTGAACATATTCTTTTTTCCACTATTACCCACTTAGCGCTACGAATGTCCAGTTGCATTTTCTACAGACAGAGTGTTTCAAAACTGCTCAATCAAAAGTATGGTTTAACTCTGTTAGCTGAATGCTCAGATCAGAAAGAAGTTTCACAGAATGCTTCTGTGTAGTTTATATTTGAATATATTCCTTTTTCCACTACTACGCTCTTAGCGCTCCAAATGTCCAGTTGCATTTTCTACAGAGTGTTCAGATCTGCTCAATCAGAAGTATGGTTTAACTCTGTTAGCTGAATGCACAGATCAGAAAGAAGTTTCACCGAATGATTCTGTGTAGTTTATATTTGAAGACATTCCTTTTTCCACTATTACCCTCTTAGCGCTCCGAATCTCCACTTGCATTTTCTACAAAAAGAACGTTTCATAACTGCTCAATCAAAAATATGTTTTATCTCCGTTAACTGAATTTACAGATCAGAAATAAGTTTCACAGAATGCATCTGTGTAGTTTTTATTTGAAGATATTCTTTTTCCCAATGTAGGCCTCTTAGCGCTTAGCATGTCCAATTGCAGTTTCAACAGAAAGAGTGTTTCAGAACGGCTCAATCAAAAGTAAGGTTCAACTCTGTTAGTTGAATGCACAGAACAGAAAGAAGTTTCACACAATTCTTCTGTGTAGTTTTTATTTGTAGACATTCTTTTTCCGAATATAGGCCTCTTAGCGCTCAGAATGTCCAATTGCAGTTTCTAAAGAAGGAGTGTTTCAGAACGGCTCAATCAAAAGTAAGGTTCAACTCTGTTAGTTGAATGCACAGAACAGAAAGAAGTTTCATACAATGTTCTGTGTAGTTTATATTTGAACATATTCTTTTTTCCACTATTACCCACTTAGCGCTACGAATGTCAAGTTGCATTTTCTACAGACAGAGTGTTTCAAAACTGCTCAGTGAAAAGTACGGTTTAACTCTGTTAGCTGAATGCTCAGATCAGAAAGAAGTTTCACAGAATGCTTCTGTGTAGTTTATATTTGAATATATTCCTTTTTCCACTACTACGCTCTTAGCGCTGCAAATGTCCAGTTGCATTTCCTACAGAAAGAGTGTTCAGATCTGCTCAATCAAATTGTGGTTTAACACTGTTAGCTGAATGCACAGATCAGAAAGAAGTTTCACCGAATGATTCTGTGTAGTTTATATTTGAAGACATTCCTTTTTCCAGTATTACCCTCTTAGCGCTCCGTATCTCCACTTGCATTTTCTACAAAAAGAGTGTTTCATAACTGCTCAATCAAAAATATGTTTTATCTCTGTTAACTGAATTTACAGATCAGAAATAAGTTTCACAGAATGCATCTGTGTAGTTTTTAATTGAAGATATTCTTTTTCCCAATGTAGGCCTCTTAGCGCTTAGCATGTCCAATTGCAGTTTCTACAGAAAGAGTGTTTCAGAACGGCTCAATCAAAAGTAAGGTTCAACTCTGTTAGTTGAATGCACAGAACAGAAAGAATTTTCACAGAATGCTACTGTGTAGTTTATATTTGAATATATTCCTTTTTCCACTATTACCCTCTTAGCGCTCCGAATGTCCACTTGCATTTTCTACAGAAAGAGTGTTCAGAACTGCGCAATCAAAAGTATGGTTTAACTCTGTTAGCTTAATGAACATATCAGAAATAAGTTTCACACAATGCTTCTGTGTAGTTTTTATTTGAAGATTTTATTTTTCCCAATAGAGGCCTCTTCGCGCTCAGAATGTCCAATTGCAGTTTCTACAGAAAGAGTGTTTCAGAAAGGCTCAATCAAAACTAAGGTTCAACTCTGTTAGTTGAGTGCACAGAACAGAAAGAAGTTTCATACAATGCTTCTGTGTAGTTGCTATTTGATCATACTCTTTTTTCCACTATTACCCACTTAGCGCTACGAATGTCAAGTTGCATTTTCTACAGACAGAGTGTTTCAAAACTGCTCAATCAAAAGTATGGTTTAACTCTGTTAGCTGAATGCTCAGATCAGAAAGAAGTTTCACAGAATGCTTCTGTGTAGTTTATATTTGAACATATTCCTTTTTCCACTACTACTCTCTTAGCGCTCCAAATGTCCAGTTGCATTTTCTACAGAAAGAGTGTTCAGATCTGCTCAATCAAAAGTATGGTTTAACTCTGTTAGCTGAATGCACAGATCAGAAAGAAGTTTCACAGAATGATTCTGTGTAGTTTATATTTGGAGACATTCCTTTTTCCACTATTAACCTCTTAGCGCTCCGAATCTCCACTTGCATTTTCTACAGAAAGAGTGTTTCAGAACGGCTCAATCAAAACTAAGGTTCAAATCTTTTATTTGAAAAAACAGAACAGAAAGAAGTTTCACACAATTCTTCTGTGTAGTTTTTATTTGTAGACATTATTTTTCCCAATAGAGGCCTCTTAGCGCTCAGAATGTCCAATTGCAGTTTCTACAGAAAGAGTGTTTCAGAAAGGCTCAATCAAAACTAAGGTTCAACTCTTTTAGTTGAATGCACAGAACAGAAAGAAGTTTCATACAATGCTTCTGTGTAGTTTATATTTGAACATATTCTTTTTTCCACTATTACCCACTTAGCGCTACGAATGTCCAGTTGCATTTTCTACAGACAGAGTGTTTCAAAACTGCTCAATCAAAAGTATGGTTTAACTCTGTTAGCTGAATGCTCAGATCAGAAAGAAGTTTCACAGAATGCTTCTGTGTAGTTTATATTTGAATATATTCCTTTTTCCACTACTACTCTCTTAGCGCTCCAAATGTCCAGTTGCATTTTCTACAGAAAGAGTGTTCAGATCTGCTGAATCAAAAGTATGGTTTAACTCTGTTAGCTGAATGCACAGATCAGAAAGAAGTTTCACAGAATGATTCTGTGTAGTTTATATTTGGAGACATTCCTTTTTCCACTATTACCCTCTTAGCGCTCCGAATCTCCACTTGCATTTTCTACAGAAAGAGTGTTTCAGAACGGCTCAATCAAAACTAAGGTTCAACTCTTTTAGTTGAACAAACAGAACAGAAAGAAGTTTCACACAATTCTTCTGTGTAGTTTCTATTTGTAGACATTCTTTTTCCCAATATAGGCCTCTTAGCGCTCAGAATGTCCAATTGCAGTTTCTACAGAAAGAGTGTTTCAGAACGGCTTAATCAAAAGTAAGGTTCAACTCTGTTAGTTGAATGCACAGAACAGCAAGAAGTTTCACAGAATGCTTCTGTGTAGTTTATATTTGAACATATTCTTTTTTCCACTATTACCCACTTAGCGCTACGAATGTCCAGTTGCATTTTCTACAGACAGAGTGTTTCAAAACTGCTCAATCAAAAGTATGGTTTAACTCTGTTAGCTGAATGCTCAGATCAGAAAGAAGTTTCACAGAATGCTTCTGTGTAGTTTATATTTGAATATATTCCTTTTTCCACTACTACGCTCTTAGCGCTCCAAATGTCCAGTTGCATTTTCTACAGAAAGAGTGTTCAGATCTGCTCAATCAAAAGTATGGTTTAACTCTGTTAGCTGAATGCACAGATCAGAAAGAAGTTTCACAGAATGATTCTGTGTAGTTTATATTTGAAGACATTCCTTTTTCCACTATTACCCTCTTAGCGCTCCGAGTCTCCACTTGCATTTTCTACAAAAAGAGTGTTTCATAACTGCTCAATCAAAAATATGTTTTATCTCTGTTAACTGAATTTACAGATCAGAAATAAGTTTCACAGAATGCCTCTGTGTAGTTTTTATTTGAAGATATTCTTTTTCCCAATGTAGGCCTCTTAGCGCTTAGCATGTCCAATTGCAGTTTCTACAGAAAGAGTGTTTCAGAACGGCTCAATCAAAAGTAAGGTTCAAATCTGTTAGCTGAATGCACAGAACAGTAAGAGTTTTCACAGAATGCTACTGTGTAGTTTATATTTGAATATATTCCTTTTTCCACTATTACCCTCTTAGCGCTCCGAATGTCCACTTGCATTTCCTACAGAAAGTGTGTTCAGAACTGCGCAATCAAAAGTATGTTTTAACTCTGTTAGCTTAATGAACATATCAGAAATAAGTTTCACACAATGCTTCTGTGTAGTTTTTATTTGAAGATATTATTTTTCCCAATAGAGGCCTCTTAGCGCTCAGAATGTCCAATTGCAGTTTCTACAGAAAGAGTGTTTCAGAAAGGCTCAATCAAAAGTAAGGTTCAACTCTGTTAGTTGAATGCACAGAACAGAAAGAAGTTTCATACAATGCTTCTGTGTAGTTTATATTTGAACATATTCTTTTCTCCACTATTACCCACTTAGCGCTACGAATGTCCAGTTGCATTTTCTACAGACAGATTGTTTCAAAACTGCTCAATCAAAAGTATGGTTTAACTCTATTAGCTGAATGCTCAGATCAGAAAGAAGTTTCACAGAATGCTTCTGTGTAGTTTATATTTGAATATATTCCTTTTTCCACTACTACTCTCTTAGCACTCCAAATGTCCAGTTGCATTTTCTACAGAAAGAGTGTTCAGATCTGCTGAATCAAAAGTATGGTTTAACTGTGTTAGCTGAATGCACAGATCAGAAAGATGTTTCACAGAATGATTCTGTGTAGTTTATATTTGGAGACATTCCTTTTTCCACTATTACGCTCTTAGCGCTCCGAATCTCCACTGGCATTTTCTACAGAAAGAGTGTTTCAGAACGGCTCAATCAAAACTAAGGTTCAACTCTTTTAGTTGAACAAACAGAACAGAAAGAAGTTTCACACAATTCTTCTGTGTAGTTTTTATTTGTAGACATTCTTTTTCCCAATATAGGCCTCTTAGCGCTCAGAATGTCCAATTGCAGTTTCTACAGAAAGAGTGTTTCAGAACGGCTCAATCAAAAGTAAGGTTCAACTCTGTTAGTTGAATGCACAGAACAGCAAGAAGTTTCACAGAATGCTTCTGTGTAGTTTATATTTGAACATATTCTTTTTTCCACTATTACCCACTTAGCGCTACGAATGTCCAGTTGCATTTTCTACAGACAGAGTGTTTCAAAACTGCTCAATCAAAAGTATGGTTTAACTCTGTTAGCTGAATGCTCAGATCAGAAAGAAGTTTCACAGAATGCTTCTGTGTAGTTTATATTTGAATATATTCCTTTTTCCACTACTACGCTCTTAGCGCTCCAAATGTCCAGTTGCATTTTCTACAGAAAGAGTGTTCAGATCTGCTCAATCAAAAGTATGGTTTAACTCTGTTAGCTGAATGCACAGATCAGAAAGAAGTTTCACCGAATGATTCTGTGTAGTTTATATTTGAAGACATTCCTTTTTCCACTATTACCCTCTTAGCGCTCCGAATCTCCACTTGCATTTTCTACAAAAAGAGTGTTTCATAACTGCTCAATCAAAAATATGTTTTATCTCTGTTAACTGAATTTAAAGATCAGAAATAAGTTTCACAGAATGCATCTGTGTAGTTTTTATTTGAAGATATTCTTTTTCCCAATGTAGGCCTCTTAGCGCTTAGCATGTCCAATTGCAGTTTCTACAGAAAGAGTGTTTCAGAACGGCTCAATCAAAAGTAAGGTTCAACTCTGTTAGCTGAATGCGCAGAACAGTAAGAGTTTTCACAGAATGCTACTGTGTAGTTTATATTTGAATATATTCCTTTTTCCACAATTACCCTCTTAGCGCTCCGAATGTTCACTTGCATTTTCTACAGAAAGAGTGTTGAGAACTGCGCAATCAAAAGTATGGTTTAACTCTGTTAGCTTAATGAACATATCAGAAATAAGTTTCACACAATGCTTCTGTGTAGTTTTTATTTGAAGATATTATTTTTCCTAATAGAGGCCTCTTAGCGCTCAGAATGTACAATTGCAGTTTCTACAGAAAGAGTGTTTCAGAAAGGCTCAATCAAAAGTAAGGTTCAACTCTGTTAGTTGAATGCACAGAACCAAAAGAAGTTTCATACAATGCTTCTGTGTAGTTTATATTTGAACATATTCTTTTCTCCACTATTACCCACTTAGCGCTACGAATGTCCAGTTGCATTTTCTACAGACAGAGTGTTTCAAAACTGCTCAATCAAAAGTATGGTTTAACTCTGTTAGCTGAATGCTCAGATCCGAAAGAAGTTTCACAGAATGCTTCTGTGTAGTTTATACTTGAATATATTCCTTTTTCCACTACTACTCTCTTAGCGCTCCAAATGTCCAGTTGCATTTTCTACAGAAAGAGTGTTCAGATCTGCTGAATCAAAAGTATGGTTTAACTCTGTTAGCTGAATGCACAGATCAGAAAGAAGTTTCACAGAATGATTCTGTGTAGTTTATATTTGAAGACATTCCTTTTTCCACTATTACCCACTTAGCGCTCCGAATCTCCACTTGCATTTTCTACAAAAAGAGTGTTTCATAACTGCTCAATCAAAAATATGTTTTATCTCTGTTAACTGAATTTACAGATCAGAAATAAGTTTCACAGAATGCATCTGTGTAGTTTTTATTTGAAGATATTCTTTTTCCCAATGTAGGTCTCTTAGCGCTTAGCATGTCCAATTGCAGTTTCTACAGAAAGAGTGTTTCAGAACGGCTGAATCAAAAGTAAGGTTCAACTCTGTTAGATGAATGCACAGAAAGGAAAGAATTTTCACAGAATGCTACTGTGTAGTTTATATTTGAGTATATTCCTTTTTCCACTATTACCCTCTTAGCGCTCCGAATGTCCACTTGCATTTTCTACAGAAAGAGTGTTCAGAACTGCGCAATCAAAAATATGGTTTAACTCTGTTAGCTTAATGAACATATCAGAAATAAGTTTCACACAATGCTTCTGTGTAGTTTTTATTTGAAGATATTATTTTTCCCAATATAGGCCTCTTAGCGCTCAGAATGTCCAATTGCAGTTTCTACAGAAAGAGTGTTTCAGAAAGGCTCAATCAAAAGTAAGGTTCAACTCTGTTAGTTGAATGCACAGAACAGAAAGAAGTTTCATACAATGCTTCTGTGTAGTTTATATTTGAACATATTATTTTTTCCACTATTACCCACTTAGCGCTACGAATGTCCAGTTGCATTTTCTACAGACAGAGTGTTTCAAAACTGCTCAATCAAAAGTATGATTTAACTCTGTTAGCTGAATGCTCAGATCAGAAAGAAGTTTCACAGAATGCTTCTGTGTAGTTTATATTTGAATATATTCCTTTTTCCACTACTACGCTCTTAGCGCTCCAAATGTCCAGTTGCATTTTCTACAGAAAGAGTGTTCAGATCTGCTCAATCAAAAGTATGGTTTAACTCTGTTAGCTGAATGCACAGATCAGAAAGAAGTTTCACCGAATGATTCTGTGTAGTTTATATTTGGAGACATTCCTTTTTCCACTATTACCCTCTTAGCGCTCCGAATCTCCACTTGCATTTTCTACAGAAACAGTGTTTCAGAACGGCTCAATCAAAACTAAGGTTCAACTCTTTTAGTTGAACAAACAGAACAGAAAGAAGTTTCACACAATTCTTCTGTGTAGTTTTTATTTGTAGACATTCTTTTTCCCAATATAGGCCTCTTAGCGCTCAGAATGTCCAATTGCAGTTTCTAAAGAAAGAGTGTTTCAGAACGGCTCAATCAAAAGTAAGGTTCAACTCTGTTAGTTGAATGCACAGAACAGAAAGAAGTTTCATACAATGCTTCTGTGTAGTTTATATTTGAACATATTCTTTTTTCCACTATTACACACTTAGTGCTACGAATGTCCAGTTGCATTTTCTACAGACAGAGTGTTTCAAAACTGCTCAGTGAAAAGTACGGTTTAACTCTGTTAGCTGAATGCTCAGATCAGAATGAAGTTTCACAGAATGCTTCTGTGTAGTTTATATTTGAATATATTCCTTTTTCCACTACTACGCTCTTAGCGCTGCAAATGTCCAGTTGCATTTTCTACAGAAAGAGTGTTCAGATCTGCTCAATCAAAAGTATGGTTTAACACTGTTAGCTGAATGCACAGATCAGAAAGAAGTTTCACCGAATGATTCTGTGTAGTTTATATTTGAAGACATTCCTTTTTCCACTATTACCCTCTTAGCGCTCCGTATCTCCAGTTGCATTTTCTACAAAAAGAGTGTTTCATAACTGCTCAATCAAAAATATGTTTTATCTCTGTTAACTGAATTTACAGATCAGAAATAAGTTTCACAGAATGCATCTGTGTAGTTTTTATTTGAAGATATTCTTTTTCCCAATGTAGGCCTCTTAGCGCTTAGCATGTCCAATTGCAGTTTCTACAGAAAGAGTTTTTCAGAACGGCTCAATCAAAAGTAAGGTTCAACTCTGTTAGTTGAATGCACAGAACAGAAAGAATTTTCACAGAATGCTACTGTGTAGTTTATATTTGAATATATTCCTTTTTCCACTATTACCCTCTTAGCGCTCCGAATGTCCACTTGCAATTTCTACAGAAAGAGTGTTCAGAACTGCGCAATCAAAAGTATGGTTTAACTCTGTTAGCTTAATGAACATATCAGAAATAAGTTTCACACAATGCTTCTGTGTAGTTTTTATTTGAAGATATTATTTTTCCCAATAGAGGCCTCTTAGCGCTCAGAATGTCCAATTGCAGTTTCTACAGAAAGAGTGTTTCAGAAAGGCTCAATCAAAAGTAAGGATCAACTCTGTTAGTTGAATGCACAGAACAGAAAGAATTTTCATACAATGCTTCTGTGTAGTTTATATTTGAACATATTCTTTTCTCCACTATTACCCACTTAGCGCTACGAATGTCCAGTTGCATTTTCTACAGACAGAGTGTTTCAAAACTGCTCAATCAAAAGTATGGTTTAACTCTGTTAGCTGAATGCTCAGATCAGAAAGAAGTTTCACAGAATGCTTCTGTGTAGTTTATATTTGAATATATTCCTTTTTCCACTACTACTCTCTTAGCGCTCCAAATGTCCAGTTGCATTTTCTACAGAAAGAGTGTTCAGATCTGCTGAATCAAAAGTATGGTTTAACTCTGTTAGCTGAATGCACAGATCAGAAAGAAGTTTCACAGAATGATTCTGTGTAGTTTATATTTGGAGACATTCCTTTTTCCACTATTACACTCTTAGCGCTCCGAATCTCCACTTGCATTTTCTACCGAAACAGTGTTTCAGAACGGCTCAATCAAAACTAAGGTTCAACTCTTTTAGTTGAACAAACAGAACAGAAAGAAGTTTCACACAATTCTTCTGTGTAGTTTTTATTTGTAGACATTCTTTTTCCCAATATAGGCCTCTTAGCGCTCAGAATGTCCAATTGCAGTTTCTACAGAAAGAGTGTTTCAGAACGGCTCAATCAAAAGTAAGGTTCAACTCTGTTAGTTGAATGCACAGAACAGAAAGAAGTTTCATACAATGCTTCTGTGTAGTTTATATTTGAACATATTCTTTTTTCCACTATTACACACTTAGTGCTACGAATGTCCAGTTGCATTTTCTACAGACAGAGTGTTTCAAAACTGCTCAGTGAAAAGTACGGTTTAACTCTGTTAGCTGAATGCTCAGATCAGAAAGAAGTTTCACAGAATGCTTCTGTGTAGTTTATATTTGAATATATTCCTTTTTCCACTACTACGCTCTTAGCGCTGCAAATGTCCAGTTGCATTTTCTACAGAAAGAGTGTTCAGATCTGCTCAATCAAAAGTATGGTTTAACACCGTTAGCTGAATGCACAGATCAGAAAGAAGTTTCACCGAATGATTCTGTGTAGTTTATATTTGAAGACATTCCTTTTTCCACTATTACCCTCTTAGCGCTCCGTATCTCCAGTTGCATTTTCTACAAAAAGAGTGTTTCATAACTGCTCAATCAAAAATATGTTTTATCTCTGTTAACTGAATTTACAGATCAGAAATAAGTTTCACAGAATGCATCTGTGTAGTTTTTATTTGAAGATATTCTTTTTCCCAATGTAGGCCTCTTAGCGCTTAGCATGTCCAATTGCAGTTTCTACAGAAAGAGTGTTTCAGAACGGCTCAATCAAAAGTAAGGTTCAACTCTGTTAGTTGAATGCACAGAACAGAAAGAATTTTCACAGAATGCTACTGTGTAGTTTATATTTGAATATATTAGTTTTTCCACTATTACCCTCTTAGCGCTCCGAATGTCCACTTGCATTTTCTACAGAAAGAGTGTTCAGAACTGCGCAATCAAAAGTATGGTTTAACACTGTTAGCTTAATGAACATATCAGAAATAAGTTTCACACAATGCTTCTGTGTAGTTTTTATTTGAAGATATTATTTTTCCCAATAGAGGCCTCTTAGCGCTCAGAATGTCCAATTGCAGTTTCTACAGAAAGAGTGTTTCAGAAAGGCTCAATCAAAAGTAAGGTTCAACTCTGTTAGCTGAATGCACAGAACAGAAAGAAGTTTCATACAATGCTTCTGTGTAGTTTATATTTGAACATATTCTTTTCTCCACTATTACCCACTTAGCGCTACGAATGTCCAGTTGCATTTTCTACAGACAGAGTGTTTCAAAACTGCTCAATCAAAAGTATGGTTTAACTCTGTTAGCTGAATGCTCAGATCAGAAAGAAGTTTCACAGAATGCTTCTGTGTAGTTTATATTTGAATATATTCCTTTTTCCACTACTACTCTCTTAGCGCTCCAAATGTCCAGTTGCATTTTCTACAGAAAGAGTGTTCAGATCTGCTGAATCAAAAGTATGGTTTAACTCTGTTAGCTGAATGCACAGATCAGAAAGAAGTTTCACAGAATGATTCTGTGTAGTTTATATTTGGAGACATTCCTTTTTCCACTATTACACTCTTAGCGCTCCGAATCTCCACTTGCATTTTCTACAGAAAGAGTGTTTCAGAACGGCTCAATCAAAACTAAGGTTCAACTCTTTTAGTTGAACAAACAGAACAGAAAGAAGTTTCACACAATTCTTCTGTGTAGTTTTTATTTGTAGACATTCTTTTTCCCAATATAGGCCTCTTAGCGCTCAGAATGTCCAATTGCAGTTTCTACAGAAAGAGTGTTTCAGAACGGCTCAATCAAAAGTAAGGTTCAACTCCGTTAGTTGAATGCACAGAAGAGCAAGAAGTTTCACAGAATGCTTCTGGGTAGTTTATATTTGAATATATTCTTTTTTCCACTATTACCCACTTAGCGCTACGAATGTCCAGTTGCATTTTCTACAGACAGAGTGTTTCAAAATTGCTCAATCAAAAGTATGGTTTAACTCTGTTAGCTGAATGCTCAGATCAGAAAGAAGTTTCACAGAATGCTTCTTTGTAGTTTATATTTGAATATATTCCTTTTTCCACTACTACGCTCTTAGCGCTCCAAATGTCCAGTTGCATTTTCTACAGAAAGAGTGTTCAGGTCTGCTCAATCAAAAGTATGGTTTAACTCTGTTAGCTGAATGCACAGATCAGAAAGAAGTTTCACCGAATGATTCTGTGTAGTTTATATTTGAAGACATTCCTTTTTCCACTATTACCCACTTAGCGCTCCGAATCTCCACTTGCATTTTCTACAAAAAGAGTGTTTCATAACTGCTCAATCAAAAATATGTTTTATCTCTGTTAACTGAATTTACAGATCAGAAATAAGTTTCACAGAATGCATCTGTGTAGTTTTTATTTGAAGATATTCTTTTTCCCAATGTAGGTCTCTTAGCGCTTAGCATGTCCAATTGCAGTTTCTACAGAAAGAGTGTTTCAGAACGGCTGAATCAAAAGTAAGGTTCAACTCTGTTAGTTGAATGCACAGAACAGAAAGAATTTTCACAGAATGCTACTGTGTAGTTTATATTTGAGTATATTTCTTTTTCCACTATTACCCTCTTAGCGCTCCGAATGTCCACTTGCATTTTCTACAGAAAGAGTGTTCAGAACTGCGCAATCAAAAATATGGTTTAACTCTGTTAGCTTAATGAACATATCAGAAATAAGTTTCACACAATGCTTCTGTGTAATTTTTATTTGAAGATATTATTTTTCCCAATATAGGCCTCTTAGCGCTCAGAATGTCCAATTGCAGTTTCTACAGAAAGAGTGTTTCAGAAAGGCTCAATCAAAAGTAAGGTTCAACTCTGTTAGTTGAATGCACAGAACAGAAAGAAGTTTCATACAATGCTTCTGTGTAGTTTATATTTGAACATATTATTTTTTCCACTATTACCCACTTAGCGCTACGAATGTCCAGTTGCATTTTCTACAGACAGAGTGTTTCAAAACTGCTCAATCAAAAGTATGATTTAACTCTGTTAGCTGAATGCTCAGATCAGAAAGAAGTTTCACAGAATGCTTCTGTGTAGTTTATATTTGAATATATTCCTTTTTCCACTACTACGCTCTTAGCGCTCCAAATGTCCAGTTGCATTTTCTACAGAAAGAGTGTTCAGATCTGCTCAATCAAAAGTATGGTTTAACTCTGTTAGCTGAATGCACAGATCAGAAAGAAGTTTCACCGAATGATTCTGTGTAGTTTATATTTGGAGACATTCCTTTTTCCACTATTACCCTCTTAGCGCTCCGAATCTCCACTTGCATTTTCTACAGAAACAGTGTTTCAGAACGGCTCAATCAAAACTAAGGTTCAACTCTTTTAGTTGAACAAACAGAACAGAAAGAAGTTTCACACAATTCTTCTGTGTAGTTTTTATTTGTAGACATTCTTTTTCCCAATATAGGCCTCTTAGCGCTCAGAATGTCCAATTGCAGTTTCTAAAGAAAGAGTGTTTCAGAACGGCTCAATCAAAAGTAAGGTTCAACTCTGTTAGTTGAATGCACAGAACAGAAAGAAGTTTCATACAATGCTTCTGTGTAGTTTATATTTGAACATATTCTTTTTTCCACTATTACACACTTAGTGCTACGAATGTCCAGTTGCATTTTCTACAGACAGAGTGTTTCAAAACTGCTCAGTGAAAAGTACGGTTTAACTCTGTTAGCTGAATGCTCAGATCAGAAAGAAGTTTCACAGAATGCTTCTGTGTAGTTTATATTTGAATATATTCCTTTTTCCACTACTACGCTCTTAGCGCTGCAAATGTCCAGTTGCATTTTCTACAGAAAGAGTGTTCAGATCTGCTCAATCAAAAGTATGGTTTAACACTGTTAGCTGAATGCACAGATCAGAAAGAAGTTTCACCGAATGATTCTGTGTAGTTTATATTTGAAGACATTCCTTTTTCCACTATTACCCTCTTAGCGCTCCGTATCTCCAGTTGCATTTTCTACAAAAAGAGTGTTTCATAACTGCTCAATCAAAAATATGTTTTATCTCTGTTAACTGAATTTACAGATCAGAAATAAGTTTCACAGAATGCATCTGTGTAGTTTTTATTTGAAGATATTCTTTTTCCCAATGTAGGCCTCTTAGCGCTTAGCATGTCCAATTGCAGTTTCTACAGAAAGAGTGTTTCAGAACGGCTCAATCAAAAGTAAGGTTCAACTCTGTTAGTTGAATGCACAGAACAGAAAGAATTTTCACAGAATGCTACTGTGTAGTTTATATTTGAATATATTCCTTTTTCCACTATTACCCTCTTAGCGCTCCGAATGTCCACTTGCAATTTCTACAGAAAGAGTGTTCAGAACTGCGCAATCAAAAGTATGGTTTAACTCTGTTAGCTTAATGAACATATCAGAAATAAGTTTCACACAATGCTTCTGTGTAGTTTTTATTTGAAGATATTATTTTTCCCAATAGAGGCCTCTTAGCGCTCAGAATGTCCAATTGCAGTTTCTACAGAAAGAGTGTTTCAGAAAGGCTCAATCAAAAGTAAGGATCAACTCTGTTAGTTGAATGCACAGAACAGAAAGAATTTTCATACAATGCTTCTGTGTAGTTTATATTTGAACATATTCTTTTCTCCACTATTACCCACTTAGCGCTACGAATGTCCAGTTGCATTTTCTACAGACAGAGTGTTTCAAAACTGCTCAATCAAAAGTATGGTTTAACTCTGTTAGCTGAATGCTCAGATCAGAAAGAAGTTTCACAGAATGCTTCTGTGTAGTTTATATTTGAATATATTCCTTTTTCCACTACTACTCTCTTAGCGCTCCAAATGTCCAGTTGCATTTTCTACAGAAAGAGTGTTCAGATCTGCTGAATCAAAAGTATGGTTTAACTCTGTTAGCTGAATGCACAGATCAGAAAGAAGTTTCACAGAATGATTCTGTGTAGTTTATATTTGGAGACATTCCTTTTTCCACTATTACACTCTTAGCGCTCCGAATCTCCACTTGCATTTTCTACCGAAACAGTGTTTCAGAACGGCTCAATCAAAACTAAGGTTCAACTCTTTTAGTTGAACAAACAGAACAGAAAGAAGTTTCACACAATTCTTCTGTGTAGTTTTTATTTGTAGACATTCTTTTTCCCAATATAGGCCTCTTAGCGCTGAGAATGTCCAATTGCAGTTTCTACAGAAAGAGTGTTTCAGAACGGCTCAATCAAAAGTAAGGTTCAACTCTGTTAGTTGAATGCACAGAACAGAAAGAAGTTTCATACAATGCTTCTGTGTAGTTTATATTTGAACATATTCTTTTTTCCACTATTACACACTTAGTGCTACGAATGTCCAGTTGCATTTTCTACAGACAGAGTGTTTCAAAACTGCTCAGTGAAAAGTACGGTTTAACTCTGTTAGCTGAATGCTCAGATCAGAAAGAAGTTTCACAGAATGCTTCTGTGTAGTTTATATTTGAATATATTCCTTTTTCCACTACTACGCTCTTAGCGCTGCAAATGTCCAGTTGCATTTTCTACAGAAAGAGTGTTCAGATCTGCTCAATCAAAAGTATGGTTTAACACCGTTAGCTGAATGCACAGATCAGAAAGAAGTTTCACCGAATGATTCTGTGTAGTTTATATTTGAAGACATTCCTTTTTCCACTATTACCCTCTTAGCGCTCCGTATCTCCAGTTGCATTTTCTACAAAAAGAGTGTTTCATAACTGCTCAATCAAAAATATGTTTTATCTCTGTTAACTGAATTTACAGATCAGAAATAAGTTTCACAGAATGCATCTGTGTAGTTTTTATTTGAAGATATTCTTTTTCCCAATGTAGGCCTCTTAGCGCTTAGCATGTCCAATTGCAGTTTCTACAGAAAGAGTGTTTCAGAACGGCTCAATCAAAAGTAAGGTTCAACTCTGTTAGTTGAATGCACAGAACAGAAAGAATTTTCACAGAATGCTACTGTGTAGTTTATATTTGAATATATTAGTTTTTCCACTATTACCCTCTTAGCGCTCCGAATGTCCACTTGCATTTTCTACAGAAAGAGTGTTCAGAACTGCGCAATCAAAAGTATGGTTTAACACTGTTAGCTTAATGAACATATCAGAAATAAGTTTCACACAATGCTTCTGTGTAGTTTTTATTTGAAGATATTATTTTTCCCAATAGAGGCCTCTTAGCGCTCAGAATGTCCAATTGCAGTTTCTACAGAAAGAGTGTTTCAGAAAGGCTCAATCAAAAGTAAGGTTCAACTCTGTTAGCTGAATGCACAGAACAGAAAGAAGTTTCATACAATGCTTCTGTGTAGTTTATATTTGAACATATTCTTTTCTCCACTATTACCCACTTAGCGCTACGAATGTCCAGTTGCATTTTCTACAGACAGAGTGTTTCAAAACTGCTCAATCAAAAGTATGGTTTAACTCTGTTAGCTGAATGCTCAGATCAGAAAGAAGTTTCACAGAATGCTTCTGTGTAGTTTATATTTGAATATATTCCTTTTTCCACTACTACTCTCTTAGCGCTCCAAATGTCCAGTTGCATTTTCTACAGAAAGAGTGTTCAGATCTGCTGAATCAAAAGTATGGTTTAACTCTGTTAGCTGAATGCACAGATCAGAAAGAAGTTTCACAGAATGATTCTGTGTAGTTTATATTTGGAGACATTCCTTTTTCCACTATTACACTCTTAGCGCTCCGAATCTCCACTTGCATTTTCTACAGAAAGAGTGTTTCAGAACGGCTCAATCAAAACTAAGGTTCAACTCTTTTAGTTGAACAAACAGAACAGAAAGAAGTTTCACACAATTCTTCTGTGTAGTTTTTATTTGTAGACATTCTTTTTCCCAATATAGGCCTCTTAGCGCTCAGAATGTCCAATTGCAGTTTCTACAGAAAGAGTGTTTCAGAACGGCTCAATCAAAAGTAAGGTTCAACTCCGTTAGTTGAATGCACAGAAGAGCAAGAAGTTTCACAGAATGCTTCTGGGTAGTTTATATTTGAATATATTCTTTTTTCCACTATTACCCACTTAGCGCTACGAATGTCCAGTTGCATTTTCTACAGACAGAGTGTTTCAAAATTGCTCAATCAAAAGTATGGTTTAACTCTGTTAGCTGAATGCTCAGATCAGAAAGAAGTTTCACAGAATGCTTCTTTGTAGTTTATATTTGAATATATTCCTTTTTCCACTACTACGCTCTTAGCGCTCCAAATGTCCAGTTGCATTTTCTACAGAAAGAGTGTTCAGGTCTGCTCAATCAAAAGTATGGTTTAACTCTGTTAGCTGAATGCACAGATCAGAAAGAAGTTTCACCGAATGATTCTGTGTAGTTTATATTTGAAGACATTCCTTTTTCCACTATTACCCACTTAGCGCTCCGAATCTCCACTTGCATTTTCTACAAAAAGAGTGTTTCATAACTGCTCAATCAAAAATATGTTTTATCTCTGTTAACTGAATTTACAGATCAGAAATAAGTTTCACAGAATGCATCTGTGTAGTTTTTATTTGAAGATATTCTTTTTCCCAATGTAGGTCTCTTAGCGCTTAGCATGTCCAATTGCAGTTTCTACAGAAAGAGTGTTTCAGAACGGCTGAATCAAAAGTAAGGTTCAACTCTGTTAGTTGAATGCACAGAACAGAAAGAATTTTCACAGAATGCTACTGTGTAGTTTATATTTGAGTATATTTCTTTTTCCACTATTACCCTCTTAGCGCTCCGAATGTCCACTTGCATTTTCTACAGAAAGAGTGTTCAGAACTGCGCAATCAAAAATATGGTTTAACTCTGTTAGCTTAATGAACATATCAGAAATAAGTTTCACACAATGCTTCTGTGTAGTTTTTATTTGAAGATATTATTTTTCCCAATATAGGCCTCTTAGCGCTCAGAATGTCCAATTGCAGTTTCTACAGAAAGAGTGTTTCAGAAAGGCTCAATCAAAAGTAAGGTTCAACTCTGTTAGTTGAATGCACAGAACAGAAAGAAGTTTCATACAATGCTTCTGTGTAGTTTATATTTGAACATATTATTTTTTCCACTATTACCCACTTAGCGCTACGAATGTCCAGTTGCATTTTCTACAGACAGAGTGTTTCAAAACTGCTCAATCAAAAGTATGATTTAACTCTGTTAGCTGAATGCTCAGATCAGAAAGAAGTTTCACAGAATGCTTCTGTGTAGTTTATATTTGAATATATTCCTTTTTCCACTACTACGCTCTTAGCGCTCCAAATGTCCAGTTGCATTTTCTACAGAAAGAGTGTTCAGATCTGCTCAATCAAAAGTATGGTTTAACTCTGTTAGCTGAATGCACAGATCAGAAAGAAGTTTCACCGAATGATTCTGTGTAGTTTATATTTGGAGACATTCCTTTTTCCACTATTACCCTCTTAGCGCTCCGAATCTCCACTTGCATTTTCTACAGAAACAGTGTTTCAGAACGGCTCAATCAAAACTAAGGTTCAACTCTTTTAGTTGAACAAACAGAACAGAAAGAAGTTTCACACAATTCTTCTGTGTAGTTTTTATTTGTAGACATTCTTTTTCCCAATATAGGCCTCTTAGCGCTCAGAATGTCCAATTGCAGTTTCTAAAGAAAGAGTGTTTCAGAACGGCTCAATCAAAAGTAAGGTTCAACTCTGTTAGTTGAATGCACAGAACAGAAAGAAGTTTCATACAATGCTTCTGTGTAGTTTATATTTGAACATATTCTTTTTTCCACTATTACACACTTAGTGCTACGAATGTCCAGTTGCATTTTCTACAGACAGAGTGTTTCAAAACTGCTCAGTGAAAAGTACGGTTTAACTCTGTTAGCTGAATGCTCAGATCAGAAAGGAGTTTCACAGAATGCTTCTGTGTAGTTTATATTTGAATATATTCCTTTTTCCACTACTACGCTCTTAGCGCTGCAAATGTCCAGTTGCATTTTCTACAGAAAGAGTGTTCAGATCTGCTCAATCAAAAGTATGGTTTAACACTGTTAGCTGAATGCACAGATCAGAAAGAAGTTTCACCGAATGATTCTGTGTAGTTTATATTTGAAGACATTCCTTTTTCCACTATTACCCTCTTAGCGCTCCGTATCTCCAGTTGCATTTTCTACAAAAAGAGTGTTTCATAACTGCTCAATCAAAAATATGTTTTATCTCTGTTAACTGAATTTACAGATCAGAAATAAGTTTCACAGAATGCATCTGTGTAGTTTTTATTTGAAGATATTCTTTTTCCCAATGTAGGCCTCTTAGCGCTTAGCATGTCCAATTGCAGTTTCTACAGAAAGAGTGTTTCAGAACGGCTCAATCAAAAGTAAGGTTCAACTCTGTTAGTTGAATGCACAGAACAGAAAGAATTTTCACAGAATGCTACTGTGTAGTTTATATTTGAATATATTCCTTTTTCCACTATTACCCTCTTAGCGCTCCGAATGTCCACTTGCAATTTCTACAGAAAGAGTGTTCAGAACTGCGCAATCAAAAGTATGGTTTAACTCTGTTAGCTTAATGAACATATCAGAAATAAGTTTCACACAATGCTTCTGTGTAGTTTTTATTTGAAGATATTATTTTTCCCAATAGAGGCCTCTTAGCGCTCAGAATGTCCAATTGCAGTTTCTACAGAAAGAGTGTTTCAGAAAGGCTCAATCAAAAGTAAGGTCAACTCTGTTAGTTGAATGCACAGAACAGAAAGAATTTTCATACAATGCTTCTGTGTAGTTTATATTTGAACATATTCTTTTCTCCACTATTACCCACTTAGCGCTACGAATGTCCAGTTGCATTTTCTACAGACAGAGTGTTTCAAAACTGCTCAATCAAAAGTATGGTTTAACTCTGTTAGCTGAATGCTCAGATCAGAAAGAAGTTTCACAGAATGCTTCTGTGTAGTTTATATTTGAATATATTCCTTTTTCCACTACTACTCTCTTAGCGCTCCAAATGTCCAGTTGCATTTTCTACAGAAAGAGTGTTCAGATCTGCTGAATCAAAAGTATGGTTTAACTCTGTTAGCTGAATGCACAGATCAGAAAGAAGTTTCACAGAATGATTCTGTGTAGTTTATATTTGGAGACATTCCTTTTTCCACTATTACACTCTTAGCGCTCCGAATCTCCACTTGCATTTTCTACCGAAACAGTGTTTCAGAACGGCTCAATCAAAACTAAGGTTCAACTCTTTTAGTTGAACAAACAGAACAGAAAGAAGTTTCACACAATTCTTCTGTGTAGTTTTTATTTGTAGACATTCTTTTTCCCAATATAGGCCTCTTAGCGCTCAGAATTTCCAATTGCAGTTTCTACAGAAAGAGTGTTTCAGAACGGCTCAATCAAAAGTAAGGTTCAACTCTGTTAGTTGAATGCACAGAACAGAAAGAAGTTTCATACAATGCTTCTGTGTAGTTTATATTTGAACATATTCTTTTTTCCACTATTACACACTTAGTGCTACGAATGTCCAGTTGCATTTTCTACAGACAGAGTGTTTCAAAACTGCTCAGTGAAAAGTACGGTTTAACTCTGTTAGCTGAATGCTCAGATCAGAAAGAAGTTTCACAGAATGCTTCTGTGTAGTTTATATTTGAATATATTCCTTTTTCCACTACTACGCTCTTAGCGCTGCAAATGTCCAGTTGCATTTTCTACAGAAAGAGTGTTCAGATCTGCTCAATCAAAAGTATGGTTTAACACCGTTAGCTGAATGCACAGATCAGAAAGAAGTTTCACCGAATGATTCTGTGTAGTTTATATTTGAAGACATTCCTTTTTCCACTATTACCCTCTTAGCGCTCCGTATCTCCAGTTGCATTTTCTACAAAAAGAGTGTTTCATAACTGCTCAATCAAAAATATGTTTTATCTCTGTTAACTGAATTTACAGATCAGAAATAAGTTTCACAGAATGCATCTGTGTAGTTTTTATTTGAAGATATTCTTTTTCCCAATGTAGGCCTCTTAGCGCTTAGCATGTCCAATTGCAGTTTCTACAGAAAGAGTGTTTCAGAACGGCTCAATCAAAAGTAAGGTTCAACTCTGTTAGTTGAATGCACAGAACAGAAAGAATTTTCACAGAATGCTACTGTGTAGTTTATATTTGAATATATTAGTTTTTCCACTATTACCCTCTTAGCGCTCCGAATGTCCACTTGCATTTTCTACAGAAAGAGTGTTCAGAACTGCGCAATCAAAAGTATGGTTTAACACTGTTAGCTTAATGAACATATCAGAAATAAGTTTCACACAATGCTTCTGTGTAGTTTTTATTTGAAGATATTATTTTTCCCAATAGAGGCCTCTTAGCGCTCAGAATGTCCAATTGCAGTTTCTACAGAAAGAGTGTTTCAGAAAGGCTCAATCAAAAGTAAGGTTCAACTCTGTTAGCTGAATGCACAGAACAGAAAGAAGTTTCATACAATGCTTCTGTGTAGTTTATATTTGAACATATTCTTTTCTCCACTATTACCCACTTAGCGCTACGAATGTCCAGTTGCATTTTCTACAGACAGAGTGTTTCAAAACTGCTCAATCAAAAGTATGGTTTAACTCTGTTAGCTGAATGCTCAGATCAGAAAGAAGTTTCACAGAATGCTTCTGTGTAGTTTATATTTGAATATATTCCTTTTTCCACTACTACTCTCTTAGCGCTCCAAATGTCCAGTTGCATTTTCTACAGAAAGAGTGTTCAGATCTGCTGAATCAAAAGTATGGTTTAACTCTGTTAGCTGAATGCACAGATCAGAAAGAAGTTTCACAGAATGATTCTGTGTAGTTTATATTTGGAGACATTCCTTTTTCCACTATTACACTCTTAGCGCTCCGAATCTCCACTTGCATTTTCTACAGAAAGAGTGTTTCAGAACGGCTCAATCAAAACTAAGGTTCAACTCTTTTAGTTGAACAAACAGAACAGAAAGAAGTTTCACACAATTCTTCTGTGTAGTTTTTATTTGTAGACATTCTTTTTCCCAATATAGGCCTCTTAGCGCTCAGAATGTCCAATTGCAGTTTCTACAGAAAGAGTGTTTCAGAACGGCTCAATCAAAAGTAAGGTTCAACTCCGTTAGTTGAATGCACAGAAGAGCAAGAAGTTTCACAGAATGCTTCTGGGTAGTTTATATTTGAATATATTCTTTTTTCCACTATTACCCACTTAGCGCTACGAATGTCCAGTTGCATTTTCTACAGACAGAGTGTTTCAAAATTGCTCAATCAAAAGTATGGTTTAACTCTGTTAGCTGAATGCTCAGATCAGAAAGAAGTTTCACAGAATGCTTCTTTGTAGTTTATATTTGAATATATTCCTTTTTCCACTACTACGCTCTTAGCGCTCCAAATGTCCAGTTGCATTTTCTACAGAAAGAGTGTTCAGGTCTGCTCAATCAAAAGTATGGTTTAACTCTGTTAGCTGAATGCACAGATCAGAAAGAAGTTTCACCGAATGATTCTGTGTAGTTTATATTTGAAGACATTCCTTTTTCCACTATTACCCACTTAGCGCTCCGAATCTCCACTTGCATTTTCTACAAAAAGAGTGTTTCATAACTGCTCAATCAAAAATATGTTTTATCTCTGTTAACTGAATTTACAGATCAGAAATAAGTTTCACAGAATGCATCTGTGTAGTTTTTATTTGAAGATATTCTTTTTCCCAATGTAGGTCTCTTAGCGCTTAGCATGTCCAATTGCAGTTTCTACAGAAAGAGTGTTTCAGAACGGCTGAATCAAAAGTAAGGTTCAACTCTGTTAGTTGAATGCACAGAACAGAAAGAATTTTCACAGAATGCTACTGTGTAGTTTATATTTGAGTATATTTCTTTTTCCACTATTACCCTCTTAGCGCTCCGAATGTCCACTTGCATTTTCTACAGAAAGAGTGTTCAGAACTGCGCAATCAAAAATATGGTTTAACTCTGTTAGCTTAATGAACATATCAGAAATAAGTTTCACACAATGCTTCTGTGTAGTTTTTATTTGAAGATATTATTTTTCCCAATATAGGCCTCTTAGCGCTCAGAATGTCCAATTGCAGTTTCTACAGAAAGAGTGTTTCAGAAAGGCTCAATCAAAAGTAAGGTTCAACTCTGTTAGTTGAATGCACAGAACAGAAAGAAGTTTCATACAATGCTTCTGTGTAGTTTATATTTGAACATATTATTTTTTCCACTATTACCCACTTAGCGCTACGAATGTCCAGTTGCATTTTCTACAGACAGAGTGTTTCAAAACTGCTCAATCAAAAGTATGATTTAACTCTGTTAGCTGAATGCTCAGATCAGAAAGAAGTTTCACAGAATGCTTCTGTGTAGTTTATATTTGAATATATTCCTTTTTCCACTACTACGCTCTTAGCGCTCCAAATGTCCAGTTGCATTTTCTACAGAAAGAGTGTTCAGATCTGCTCAATCAAAAGTATGGTTTAACTCTGTTAGCTGAATGCACAGATCAGAAAGAAGTTTCACCGAATGATTCTGTGTAGTTTATATTTGGAGACATTCCTTTTTCCACTATTACCCTCTTAGCGCTCCGAATCTCCACTTGCATTTTCTACAGAAACAGTGTTTCAGAACGGCTCAATCAAAACTAAGGTTCAACTCTTTTAGTTGAACAAACAGAACAGAAAGAAGTTTCACACAATTCTTCTGTGTAGTTTTTATTTGTAGACATTCTTTTTCCCAATATAGGCCTCTTAGCGCTCAGAATGTCCAATTGCAGTTTCTAAAGAAAGAGTGTTTCAGAACGGCTCAATCAAAAGTAAGGTTCAACTCTGTTAGTTGAATGCACAGAACAGAAAGAAGTTTCATACAATGCTTCTGTGTAGTTTATATTTGAACATATTCTTTTTTCCACTATTACACACTTAGTGCTACGAATGTCCAGTTGCATTTTCTACAGACAGAGTGTTTCAAAACTGCTCAGTGAAAAGTACGGTTTAACTCTGTTAGCTGAATGCTCAGATCAGAAAGAAGTTTCACAGAATGCTTCTGTGTAGTTTATATTTGAATATATTCCTTTTTCCACTACTACGCTCTTAGCGCTGCAAATGTCCAGTTGCATTTTCTACAGAAAGAGTGTTCAGATCTGCTCAATCAAAAGTATGGTTTAACACTGTTAGCTGAATGCACAGATCAGAAAGAAGTTTCACCGAATGATTCTGTGTAGTTTATATTTGAAGACATTCCTTTTTCCACTATTACCCTCTTAGCGCTCCGTATCTCCAGTTGCATTTTCTACAAAAAGAGTGTTTCATAACTGCTCAATCAAAAATATGTTTTATCTCTGTTAACTGAATTTACAGATCAGAAATAAGTTTCACAGAATGCATCTGTGTAGTTTTTATTTGAAGATATTCTTTTTCCCAATGTAGGCCTCTTAGCGCTTAGCATGTCCAATTGCAGTTTCTACAGAAAGAGTGTTTCAGAACGGCTCAATCAAAAGTAAGGTTCAACTCTGTTAGTTGAATGCACAGAACAGAAAGAATTTTCACAGAATGCTACTGTGTAGTTTATATTTGAATATATTCCTTTTTCCACTATTACCCTCTTAGCGCTCCGAATGTCCACTTGCAATTTCTACAGAAAGAGTGTTCAGAACTGCGCAATCAAAAGTATGGTTTAACTCTGTTAGCTTAATGAACATATCAGAAATAAGTTTCACACAATGCTTCTGTGTAGTTTTTATTTGAAGATATTATTTTTCCCAATAGAGGCCTCTTAGCGCTCAGAATGTCCAATTGCAGTTTCTACAGAAAGAGTGTTTCAGAAAGGCTCAATCAAAAGTAAGGATCAACTCTGTTAGTTGAATGCACAGAACAGAAAGAATTTTCATACAATGCTTCTGTGTAGTTTATATTTGAACATATTCTTTTCTCCACTATTACCCACTTAGCGCTACGAATGTCCAGTTGCATTTTCTACAGACAGAGTGTTTCAAAACTGCTCAATCAAAAGTATGGTTTAACTCTGTTAGCTGAATGCTCAGATCAGAAAGAAGTTTCACAGAATGCTTCTGTGTAGTTTATATTTGAATATATTCCTTTTTCCACTACTACTCTCTTAGCGCTCCAAATGTCCAGTTGCATTTTCTACAGAAAGAGTGTTCAGATCTGCTGAATCAAAAGTATGGTTTAACTCTGTTAGCTGAATGCACAGATCAGAAAGAAGTTTCACAGAATGATTCTGTGTAGTTTATATTTGGAGACATTCCTTTTTCCACTATTACACTCTTAGCGCTCCGAATCTCCACTTGCATTTTCTACAGAAAGAGTGTTTCAGAACGGCTCAATCAAAACTAAGGTTCAACTCTTTTAGTTGAACAAACAGAACAGAAAGAAGTTTCACACAATTCTTCTGTGTAGTTTTTATTTGTAGACATTCTTTTTCCCAATATAGGCCTCTTAGCGCTCAGAATGTCCAATTGCAGTTTCTACAGAAAGAGTGTTTCAGAACGGCTCAATCAAAAGTAAGGTTCAACTCCGTTAGTTGAATGCACAGAAGAGCAAGAAGTTTCACAGAATGCTTCTGGGTAGTTTATATTTGAATATATTCTTTTTTCCACTATTACCCACTTAGCGCTACGAATGTCCAGTTGCATTTTCTACAGACAGAGTGTTTCAAAATTGCTCAATCAAAAGTATGGTTTAACTCTGTTAGCTGAATGCTCAGATCAGAAAGAAGTTTCACAGAATGCTTCTTTGTAGTTTATATTTGAATATATTCCTTTTTCCACTACTACGCTCTTAGCGCTCCAAATGTCCAGTTGCATTTTCTACAGAAAGAGTGTTCAGGTCTGCTCAATCAAAAGTATGGTTTAACTCTGTTAGCTGAATGCACAGATCAGAAAGAAGTTTCACCGAATGATTCTGTGTAGTTTATATTTGAAGACATTCCTTTTTCCACTATTACCCACTTAGCGCTCCGAATCTCCACTTGCATTTTCTACAAAAAGAGTGTTTCAAAACTGCTCAATCAAAAATATGTTTTATCTCTGTTAACTGAATTTACAGATCAGAAATAAGTTTCACAGAATGCATCTGTGTAGTTTTTATTTGAAGATATTCTTTTTCCCAATGTAGGTCTCTTAGCGCTTAGCATGTCCAATTGCAGTTTCTACAGAAAGAGTGTTTCAGAACGGCTGAATCAAAAGTAAGGTTCAACTCTGTTAGTTGAATGCACAGAACAGAAAGAATTTTCACAGAATGCTACTGTGTAGTTTATATTTGAGTATATTCCTTTTTCCACTATTACCCTCTTAGCGCTCCGAATGTCCACTTGCATTTTCTACAGAAAGAGTGTTCAGAACTGCGCAATCAAAAATATGGTTTAACTCTGTTAGCTTAATGAACATATCAGAAATAAGTTTCACACAATGCTTCTGTGTAGTTTTTATTTGAAGATATTATTTTTCCCAATATAGGCCTCTTAGCGCTCAGAATGTCCAATTGCAGTTTCTACAGAAAGAGTGTTTCAGAAAGGCTCAATCAAAAGTAAGGTTCAACTCTGTTAGTTGAATGCACAGAACAGAAAGAAGTTTCATACAATGCTTCTGTGTAGTTTATATTTGAACATATTATTTTTTCCACTATTACCCACTTAGCGCTACGAATGTCCAGTTGCATTTTCTACAGACAGAGTGTTTCAAAACTGCTCAATCAAAAGTATGATTTAACTCTGTTAGCTGAATGCTCAGATCAGAAAGAAGTTTCACAGAATGCTTCTGTGTAGTTTATATTTGAATATATTCCTTTTTCCACTACTACGCTCTTAGCGCTCCAAATGTCCAGTTGCATTTTCTACAGAAAGAGTGTTCAGATCTGCTCATTCAAAAGTATGGTTTAACTCTGTTAGCTGAATGCACAGATCAGAAAGAAGTTTCACCGAATGATTCTGTGTAGTTTATATTTGGAGACATTCCTTTTTCCACTATTACCCTCTTAGCGCTCCGAATCTCCACTTGCATTTTCTACAGAAACAGTGTTTCAGAACGGCTCAATCAAAACTAAGGTTCAACTCTTTTAGTTGAACAAACAGAACAGAAAGAAGTTTCACACAATTCTTCTGTGTAGTTTTTATTTGTAGACATTCTTTTTCCCAATATAGGCCTCTTAGCGCTCAGAATGTCCAATTGCAGTTTCTAAAGAAAGAGTGTTTCAGAACGGCTCAATCAAAAGTAAGGTTCAACTCTGTTAGTTGAATGCACAGAACAGAAAGAAGTTTCATACAATGCTTCTGTGTAGTTTATATTTGAACATATTCTTTTTTCCACTATTACACACTTAGTGCTACGAATGTCCAGTTGCATTTTCTACAGACAGAGTGTTTCAAAACTGCTCAGTGAAAAGTACGGTTTAACTCTGTTAGCTGAATGCTCAGATCAGAAAGAAGTTTCACAGAATGCTTCTGTGTAGTTTATATTTGAATATATTCCTTTTTCCACTACTACGCTCTTAGCGCTGCAAATGTCCAGTTGCATTTTCTACAGAAAGAGTGTTCAGATCTGCTCAATCAAAAGTATGGTTTAACACCGTTAGCTGAATGCACAGATCAGAAAGAAGTTTCACCGAATGATTCTGTGTAGTTTATATTTGAAGACATTCCTTTTTCCACTATTACCCTCTTAGCGCTCCGTATCTCCAGTTGCATTTTCTACAAAAAGAGTGTTTCATAACTGCTCAATCAAAAATATGTTTTATCTCTGTTAACTGAATTTACAGATCAGAAATAAGTTTCACAGAATGCATCTGTGTAGTTTTTATTTGAAGATATTCTTTTTCCCAATGTAGGCCTCTTAGCGCTTAGCATGTCCAATTGCAGTTTCTACAGAAAGAGTGTTTCAGAACGGCTCAATCAAAAGTAAGGTTCAACTCTGTTAGTTGAATGCACAGAACAGAAAGAATTTTCACAGAATGCTACTGTTTAGTTTATATTTGAATATATTAGTTTTTCCACTATTACCCTCTTAGCGCTCCGAATGTCCACTTGCATTTTCTACAGAAAGAGTGTTCAGAACTGCGCAATCAAAAGTATGGTTTAACACTGTTAGCTTAATGAACATATCAGAAATAAGTTTCACACAATGCTTCTGTGTAGTTTTTATTTGAAGATATTATTTTTCCCAATAGAGGCCTCTTAGCGCTCAGAATGTCCAATTGCAGTTTCTACAGAAAGAGTGTTTCAGAAAGGCTCAATCAAAAGTAAGGTTCAACTCTGTTAGCTGAATGCACAGAACAGAAAGAAGTTTCATACAATGCTTCTGTGTAGTTTATATTTGAACATATTCTTTTCTCCACTATTACCCACTTAGCGCTACGAATGTCCAGTTGCATTTTCTACAGACAGAGTGTTTCAAAACTGCTCAATCAAAAGTATGGTTTAACTCTGTTAGCTGAATGCTCAGATCAGAAAGAAGTTTCACAGAATGCTTCTGTGTAGTTTATATTTGAATATATTCCTTTTTCCACTACTACTCTCTTAGCGCTCCAAATGTCCAGTTGCATTTTCTACAGAAAGAGTGTTCAGATCTGCTGAATCAAAAGTATGGTTTAACTCTGTTAGCTGAATGCACAGATCAGAAAGAAGTTTCACAGAATGATTCTGTGTAGTTTATATTTGGAGACATTCCTTTTTCCACTATTACACTCTTAGCGCTCCGAATCTCCACTTGCATTTTCTACAGAAAGAGTGTTTCAGAACGGCTCAATCAAAACTAAGGTTCAACTCTTTTAGTTGAACAAACAGAACAGAAAGAAGTTTCACACAATTCTTCTGTGTAGTTTTTATTTGTAGACATTCTTTTTCCCAATATAGGCCTCTTAGCGCTCAGAATGTCCAATTGCAGTTTCTACAGAAAGAGTGTTTCAGAACGGCTCAATCAAAAGTAAGGTTCAACTCCGTTAGTTGAATGCACAGAAGAGCAAGAAGTTTCACAGAATGCTTCTGGGTAGTTTATATTTGAATATATTCTTTTTTCCACTATTACCCACTTAGCGCTACGAATGTCCAGTTGCATTTTCTACAGACAGAGTGTTTCAAAATTGCTCAATCAAAAGTATGGTTTAACTCTGTTAGCTGAATGCTCAGATCAGAAAGAAGTTTCACAGAATGCTTCTTTGTAGTTTATATTTGAATATATTCCTTTTTCCACTACTACGCTCTTAGCGCTCCAAATGTCCAGTTGCATTTTCTACAGAAAGAGTGTTCAGGTCTGCTCAATCAAAAGTATGGTTTAACTCTGTTAGCTGAATGCACAGATCAGAAAGAAGTTTCACCGAATGATTCTGTGTAGTTTATATTTGAAGACATTCCTTTTTCCACTATTACCCACTTAGCGCTCCGAATCTCCACTTGCATTTTCTACAAAAAGAGTGTTTCATAACTGCTCAATCAAAAATATGTTTTATCTCTGTTAACTGAATTTACAGATCAGAAATAAGTTTCACAGAATGCATCTGTGTAGTTTTTATTTGAAGATATTCTTTTTCCCAATGTAGGTCTCTTAGCGCTTAGCATGTCCAATTGCAGTTTCTACAGAAAGAGTGTTTCAGAACGGCTGAATCAAAAGTAAGGTTCAACTCTGTTAGTTGAATGCACAGAACAGAAAGAATTTTCACAGAATGCTACTGTGTAGTTTATATTTGAGTATATTCCTTTTTCCACTATTACCCTCTTAGCGCTCCGAATGTCCACTTGCATTTTCTACAGAAAGAGTGTTCAGAACTGCGCAATCAAAAATATGGTTTAACTCTGTTAGCTTAATGAACATATCAGAAATAAGTTTCACACAATGCTTCTGTGTAGTTTTTATTTGAAGATATTATTTTTCCCAATATAGGCCTCTTAGCGCTCAGAATGTCCAATTGCAGTTTCTACAGAAAGAGTGTTTCAGAAAGGCTCAATCAAAAGTAAGGTTCAACTCTGTTAGTTGAATGCACAGAACAGAAAGAAGTTTCATACAATGCTTCTGTGTAGTTTATATTTGAACATATTATTTTTTCCACTATTACCCACTTAGCGCTACGAATGTCCAGTTGCATTTTCTACAGACAGAGTGTTTCAAAACTGCTCAATCAAAAGTATGATTTAACTCTGTTAGCTGAATGCTCAGATCAGAAAGAAGTTTCACAGAATGCTTCTGTGTAGTTTATATTTGAATATATTCCTTTTTCCACTATTACGCTCTTAGCGCTCCAAATGTCCAGTTGCATTTTCTACAGAAAGAGTGTTCAGATCTGCTCAATCAAAAGTATGGTTTAACTCTGTTAGCTGAATGCACAGATCAGAAAGAAGTTTCACCGAATGATTCTGTGTAGTTTATATTTGGAGACATTCCTTTTTCCACTATTACCCTCTTAGCGCTCCGAATCTCCACTTGCATTTTCTACAGAAACAGTGTTTCAGAACGGCTCAATCAAAACTAAGGTTCAACTCTTTTAGTTGAACAAACAGAACAGAAAGAAGTTTCACACAATTCTTCTGTGTAGTTTTTATTTGTAGACATTCTTTTTCCCAATATAGGCCTCTTAGCGCTCAGAATGTCCAATTGCAGTTTCTAAAGAAAGAGTGTTTCAGAACGGCTCAATCAAAAGTAAGGTTCAACTCTGTTAGTTGAATGCACAGAACAGAAAGAAGTTTCATACAATGCTTCTGTGTAGTTTATATTTGAACATATTCTTTTTTCCACTATTACACACTTAGTGCTACGAATGTCCAGTTGCATTTTCTACAGACAGAGTGTTTCAAAACTGCTCAGTGAAAAGTACGGTTTAACTCTGTTAGCTGAATGCTCAGATCAGAAAGAAGTTTCACAGAATGCTTCTGTGTAGTTTATATTTGAATATATTCCTTTTTCCACTACTACGCTCTTAGCGCTGCAAATGTCCAGTTGCATTTTCTACAGAAAGAGTGTTCAGATCTGCTCAATCAAAAGTATGGTTTAACACTGTTAGCTGAATGCACAGATCAGAAAGAAGTTTCACCGAATGATTCTGTGTAGTTTATATTTGAAGACATTCCTTTTTCCACTATTACCCTCTTAGCGCTCCGTATCTCCAGTTGCATTTTCTACAAAAAGAGTGTTTCATAACTGCTCAATCAAAAATATGTTTTATCTCTGTTAACTGAATTTACAGATCAGAAATAAGTTTCACAGAATGCATCTGTGTAGTTTTTATTTGAAGATATTCTTTTTCCCAATGTAGGCCTCTTAGCGCTTAGCATGTCCAATTGCAGTTTCTACAGAAAGAGTGTTTCAGAACGGCTCAATCAAAAGTAAGGTTCAACTCTGTTAGTTGAATGCACAGAACAGAAAGAATTTTCACAGAATGCTACTGTGTAGTTTATATTTGAATATATTAGTTTTTCCACTATTACCCTCTTAGCGCTCCGAATGTCCACTTGCATTTTCTACAGAAAGAGTGTTCAGAACTGCGCAATCAAAAGTATGGTTTAACACTGTTAGCTTAATGAACATATCAGAAATAAGTTTCACACAATGCTTCTGTGTAGTTTTTATTTGAAGATATTATTTTTCCCAATAGAGGCCTCTTAGCTCTCAGAATGTCCAATTGCAGTTTCTACAGAAAGAGTGTTTCAGAAAGGCTCAATCAAAAGTAAGGTTCAACTCTGTTAGCTGAATGCACAGAACAGAAAGAAGTTTCATACAATGCTTCTGTGTAGTTTATATTTGAACATATTCTTTTCTCCACTATTACCCACTTAGCGCTACGAATGTCCAGTTGCATTTTCTACAGACAGAGTGTTTCAAAACTGCTCAATCAAAAGTATGGTTTAACTCTGTTAGCTGAATGCTCAGATCAGAAAGAAGTTTCACAGAATGCTTCTGTGTAGTTTATATTTGAATATATTCCTTTTTCCACTACTACTCTCTTAGCGCTCCAAATGTCCAGTTGCATTTTCTACAGAAAGAGTGTTCAGATCTGCTGAATCAAAAGTATGGTTTAACTCTGTTAGCTGAATGCACAGATCAGAAAGAAGTTTCACAGAATGATTCTGTGTAGTTTATATTTGGAGACATTCCTTTTTCCACTATTACACTCTTAGCGCTCCGAATCTCCACTTGCATTTTCTACAGAAAGAGTGTTTCAGAACGGCTCAATCAAAACTAAGGTTCAACTCTTTTAGTTGAACAAACAGAACAGAAAGAAGTTTCACACAATTCTTCTGTGTAGTTTTTATTTGTAGACATTCTTTTTCCCAATATAGGCCTCTTAGCGCTCAGAATGTCCAATTGCAGTTTCTACAGAAAGAGTGTTTCAGAACGGCTCAATCAAAAGTAAGGTTCAACTCCGTTAGTTGAATGCACAGAAGAGCAAGAAGTTTCACAGAATGCTTCTGGGTAGTTTATATTTGAATATATTCTTTTTTCCACTATTACCCACTTAGCGCTACGAATGTCCAGTTGCATTTTCTACAGACAGAGTGTTTCAAAATTGCTCAATCAAAAGTATGGTTTAACTCTGTTAGCTGAATGCTCAGATCAGAAAGAAGTTTCACAGAATGCTTCTTTGTAGTTTATATTTGAATATATTCCTTTTTCCACTACTACGCTCTTAGCGCTCCAAATGTCCAGTTGCATTTTCTACAGAAAGAGTGTTCAGGTCTGCTCAATCAAAAGTATGGTTTAACTCTGTTAGCTGAATGCACAGATCAGAAAGAAGTTTCACCGAATGATTCTGTGTAGTTTATATTTGAAGACATTCCTTTTTCCACTATTACCCACTTAGCGCTCCGAATCTCCACTTGCATTTTCTACAAAAAGAGTGTTTCATAACTGCTCAATCAAAAATATGTTTTATCTCTGTTAACTGAATTTACAGATCAGAAATAAGTTTCACAGAATGCATCTGTGTAGTTTTTATTTGAAGATATTCTTTTTCCCAATGTAGGTCTCTTAGCGCTTAGCATGTCCAATTGCAGTTTCTACAGAAAGAGTGTTTCAGAACGGCTGAATCAAAAGTAAGGTTCAACTCTGTTAGTTGAATGCACAGAACAGAAAGAATTTTCACAGAATGCTACTGTGTAGTTTATATTTGAGTATATTCCTTTTTCCACTATTACCCTCTTAGCGCTCCGAATGTCCACTTGCATTTTCTACAGAAAGAGTGTTCAGAACTGCGCAATCAAAAATATGGTTTAACTCTGTTAGCTTAATGAACATATCAGAAATAAGTTTCACACAATGCTTCTGTGTAGTTTTTATTTGAAGATATTATTTTTCCCAATAGAGGCCTCTTAGCGCTCAGAATGTCCAATTGCAGTTTCTACAGAAAGAGTGTTTCAGAAAGGCTCAATCAAAAGTAAGGTTCAACTCTGTTAGTTGAATGCACAGAACAGAAAGAAGTTTCATACAATGCTTCTGTGTAGTTTATATTTGAACATATTATTTTTTCCACTATTACCCACTTAGCGCTACGAATGTCCAGTTGCATTTTCTACAGACAGAGTGTTTCAAAACTGCTCAATCAAAAGTATGATTTAACTCTGTTAGCTGAATGCTCAGATCAGAAAGAAGTTTCACAGAATGCTTCTGTGTAGTTTATATTTGAATATATTCCTTTTTCCACTACTACGCTCTTAGCGCTCCAAATGTCCAGTTGCATTTTCTACAGAAAGAGTGTTCAGATCTGCTCAATCAAAAGTATGGTTTAACTCTGTTAGCTGAATGCACAGATCAGAAAGAAGTTTCACCGAATGATTCTGTGTAGTTTATATTTGGAGACATTCCTTTTTCCACTATTACCCTCTTAGCGCTCCGAATCTCCACTTGCATTTTCTACAGAAAGAGTGTTTCAGAACGGCTCAATCAAAACTAAGGTTCAACTCTTTTAGTTGAACAAACAGAACAGAAAGAAGTTTCACACAATTCTTCTGTGTAGTTTTTATTTGTAGACATTCTTTTTCCCAATATAGGCCTCTTAGCGCTCAGAATGTCCAATTGCAGTTTCTAAAGAAAGAGTGTTTCAGAACGGCTCAATCAAAAGTAAGGTTCAACTCTGTTAGTTGAATGCACAGAACAGAAAGAAGTTTCATACAATGCTTCTGTGTAGTTTATATTTGAACATATTCTTTTTTCCACTATTACACACTTAGTGCTACGAATGTCCAGTTGCATTTTCTACAGACAGAGTGTTTCAAAACTGCTCAGTGAAAAGTACGGTTTAACTCTGTTAGCTGAATGCTCAGATCAGAAAGAAGTTTCACAGAATGCTTCTGTGTAGTTTATATTTGAATATATTCCTTTTTCCACTACTACGCTCTTAGCGCTGCAAATGTCCAGTTGCATTTTCTACAGAAAGAGTGTTCAGATCTGCTCAATCAAAAGTATAGTTTAACACTGTTAGCTGAATGCACAGATCAGAAAGAAGTTTCACCGAATGATTCTGTGTAGTTTATATTTGAAGACATTCCTTTTTCCACTATTACCCTCTTAGAGCTCCGTATCTCCAGTTGCATTTTCTACAAAAAGAGTGTTTCATAACTGCTCAATCAAAAATATGTTTTATCTCTGTTAACTGAATTTACAGATCAGAAATAAGTTTCACAGAATGCATCTGTGTAGTTTTTATTTGAAGATATTCTTTTTCCCAATGTAGGCCTCTTAGCGCTTAGCATGTCCAATTGCAGTTTCTACAGAAAGAGTGTTTCAGAACGGCTCAATCAAAAGTAAGGTTCAACTCTGTTAGTTGAATGCACAGAACAGAAAGAATTTTCACAGAATGCTACTGTGTAGTTTATATTTGAATATATTAATTTTTCCACTATTACCCTCTTAGCGCTCCGAATGTCCACTTGCATTTTCTACAGAAAGAGTGTTCAGAACTGCGCAATCAAAAGTATGGTTTAACACTGTTAGCTTAATGAACATATCAGAAATAAGTTTCACACAATGCTTCTGTGTAGTTTTTATTTGAAGATATTATTTTTCCCAATAGAGGCCTCTTAGCGCTCAGAATGTCCAATTGCAGTTTCTACAGAAAGAGTGTTTCAGAAAGGCTCAATCAAAAGTAAGGTTCAACTCTGTTAGCTGAATGCACAGAACAGAAAGAAGTTTCATACAATGCTTCTGTGTAGTTTATATTTGAACATATTCTTTTCTCCACTATTACCCACTTAGCGCTACGAATGTCCAGTTGCATTTTCTACAGACAGAGTGTTTCAAAACTGCTCAATCAAAAGTATGGTTTAACTCTGTTAGCTGAATGCTCAGATCAGAAAGAAGTTTCACAGAATGCTTCTGTGTAGTTTATATTTGAATATATTCCTTTTTCCACTACTACTCTCTTAGCGCTCCAAATGTCCAGTTGCATTTTCTACAGAAAGAGTGTTCAGATCTGCTGAATCAAAAGTATGGTTTAACTCTGTTAGCTGAATGCACAGATCAGAAAGAAGTTTCACAGAATGATTCTGTGTAGTTTATATTTGGAGACATTCCTTTTTCCACTATTACACTCTTAGCGCTCCGAATCTCCACTTGCATTTTCTACAGAAAGAGTGTTTCAGAACGGCTCAATCAAAACTAAGGTTCAACTCTTTTAGTTGAACAAACAGAACAGAAAGAAGTTTCACACAATTCTTCTGTGTAGTTTTTATTTGTAGACATTCTTTTTCCCAATATAGGCCTCTTAGCGCTCAGAATGTCCAATTGCAGTTTCTACAGAAAGAGTGTTTCAGAACGGCTCAATCAAAAGTAAGGTTCAACTCCGTTAGTTGAATGCACAGAAGAGCAAGAAGTTTCACAGAATGCTTCTGGGTAGTTTATATTTGAATATATTCTTTTTTCCACTATTACCCACTTAGCGCTACGAATGTCCAGTTGCATTTTCTACAGACAGAGTGTTTCAAAATTGCTCAATCAAAAGTATGGTTTAACTCTGTTAGCTGAATGCTCAGATCAGAAAGAAGTTTCACAGAATGCTTCTTTGTAGTTTATATTTGAATATATTCCTTTTTCCACTACTACGCTCTTAGCGCTCCAAATGTCCAGTTGCATTTTCTACAGAAAGAGTGTTCAGATCTGCTCAATCAAAAGTATGGTTTAACTCTGTTAGCTGAATGCACAGATCAGAAAGAAGTTTCACCGAATGATTCTGTGTAGTTTATATTTGAAGACATTCCTTTTTCCACTATTACCCACTTAGCGCTCCGAATCTCCACTTGCATTTTCTACAAAAAGAGTGTTTCATAACTGCTCAATCAAAAATATGTTTTATCTCTGTTAACTGAATTTACAGATCAGAAATAAATTTCACAGAATGCATCTGTGTAGTTTTTATTTGAAGATATTCTTTTTCCCAATGTAGGTCTCTTAGCGCTTAGCATGTCCAATTGCAGTTTCTACAGAAAGAGTGTTTCAGAACGGCTGAATCAAAAGTAAGGTTCAACTCTGTTAGTTGAATGCACAGAACAGAAAGAATTTTCACAGAATGCTACTGTGTAGTTTATATTTGAGTATATTCCTTTTTCCACTATTACCCTCTTAGTGCTCCGAATGTCCACTTGCATTTTCTACAGAAAGAGTGTTCAGAACCGCGCAATCAAAAATATGGTTTAACTCTGTTAGCTTAATGAACATATCAGAAATAAGTATCACACAATGCTTCTGTGTAGTTTTTATTTGAAGATATTATTTTTCCCAATATAGGCCTCTTAGCGCTCAGAATGTCCAATTGCAGTTTCTACAGAAAGAGTGTTTCAGAAAGGCTCAATCAAAAGTAAGGTTCAACTCTGTTAGTTGAATGCACAGAACAGAAAGAAGTTTCATACAATGCTTCTGTGTAGTTTATATTTGAACATATTATTTTTTCCACTATTACCCACTTAGCGCTACGAATGTCCAGTTGCATTTTCTACAGACAGAGTGTTTCAAAACTCCTCAATCAAAAGTATGATTTAACTCTGTTAGCTGAATGCTCAGATCAGAAAGAAGTTTCACAGAATGCTTCTGTGTAGTTTATATTTGAATATATTCCTTTTTCCACTACTACGCTCTTAGCGCTCCAAATGTCCAGTTGCATTTTCTACAGAAAGAGTGTTCAGATCTGCTCAATCAAAAGTATGGTTTAACTCTGTTAGCTGAATGCACAGATCAGAAAGAAGTTTCACCGAATGATTCTGTGTAGTTTATATTTGGAGACATTCCTTTTTCCACTATTACCCTCTTAGCGCTCCGAATCTCCACTTGCATTTTCTACAGAAACAGTGTTTCAGAACGGCTCAATCAAAACTAAGGTTCAACTCTTTTAGTTGAACAAACAGAACAGAAAGAAGTTTCACACAATTCTTCTGTGTAGTTTTTATTTGTAGACATTCTTTTTCCCAATATAGGCCTCTTAGCGCTCAGAATGTCCAATTGCAGTTTCTAAAGAAAGAGTGTTTCAGAACGGCTCAATCAAAAGTAAGGTTCAACTCTGTTAGTTGAATGCACAGAACAGAAAGAAGTTTCATACAATGCTTCTGTGTAGTTTATATTTGAACATATTCTTTTTTCCACTATTACACACTTAGTGCTACGAATGTCCAGTTGCATTTTCTACAGACAGAGTGTTTCAAAACTGCTCAGTGAAAAGTACGGTTTAACTCTGTTAGCTGAATGCTCAGATCAGAAAGAAGTTTCACAGAATGCTTCTGTGTAGTTTATATTTGAATATATTCCTTTTTCCACTACTACGCTCTTAGCGCTGCAAATGTCCAGTTGCATTTTCTACAGAAAGAGTGTTCAGATCTGCTCAATCAAAAGTATGGTTTAACACTGTTAGCTGAATGCACAGATCAGAAAGAAGTTTCACCGAATGATTCTGTGTAGTTTATATTTGAAGACATTCCTTTTTCCACTATTACCCTCTTAGCGCTCCGTATCTCCAGTTGCATTTTCTACAAAAAGAGTGTTTCATAACTGCTCAATCAAAAATATGTTTTATCTCTGTTAACTGAATTTACAGATCAGAAATAAGTTTCACAGAATGCATCTGTGTAGTTTTTATTTGAAGATATTCTTTTTCCCAATGTAGGCCTCTTAGCGCTTAGCATGTCCAATTGCAGTTTCTACAGAAAGAGTGTTTCAGAACGGCTCAATCAAAAGTAAGGTTCAACTCTGTTAGTTGAATGCACAGAACAGAAAGAATTTTCACAGAATGCTACTGTGTAGTTTATATTTGAATATATTAGTTTTTCCACTATTACCCTCTTAGCGCTCCGAATGTCCACTTGCATTTTCTACAGAAAGAGTGTTCAGAACTGCGCAATCAAAAGTATGGTTTAACACTGTTAGCTTAATGAACATATCAGAAATAAGTTTCACACAATGCTTCTGTGTAGTTTTTATTTGAAGATATTATTTTTCCCAATAGAGGCCTCTTAGCGCTCAGAATGTCCAATTGCAGTTTCTACAGAAAGAGTGTTTCAGAAAGGCTCAATCAAAAGTAAGGTTCAACTCGGTTAGCTGAATGCACAGAACAGAAAGAAGTTTCATACAATGCTTCTGTGTAGTTTATATTTGAACATATTCTTTTCTCCACTATTACCCACTTAGCGCTACGAATGTCCAGTTGCATTTTCTACAGACAGAGTGTTTCAAAACTGCTCAATCAAAAGTATGGTTTAACTCTGTTAGCTGAATGCTCAGATCAGAAAGAAGTTTCACAGAATGCTTCTGTGTAGTTTATATTTGAATATATTCCTTTTTCCACTACTACTCTCTTAGCGCTCCAAATGTCCAGTTGCATTTTCTACAGAAAGAGTGTTCAGATCTGCTGAATCAAAAGTATGGTTTAACTCTGTTAGCTGAATGCACAGATCAGAAAGAAGTTTCACAGAATGATTCTGTGTAGTTTATATTTGGAGACATTCCTTTTTCCACTATTACACTCTTAGCGCTCCGAATCTCCACTTGCATTTTCTACAGAAAGAGTGTTTCAGAACGGCTCAATCAAAACTAAGGTTCAACTCTTTTAGTTGAACAAACAGAACAGAAAGAAGTTTCACACAATTCTTCTGTGTAGTTTTTATTTGTAGACATTCTTTTTCCCAATATAGGCCTCTTAGCGCTCAGAATGTCCAATTGCAGTTTCTACAGAAAGAGTGTTTCAGAACGGCTCAATCAAAAGTAAGGTTCAACTCCGTTAGTTGAATGCACAGAAGAGCAAGAAGTTTCACAGAATGCTTCTGGGTAGTTTATATTTGAATATATTCTTTTTTCCACTATTACCCACTTAGCGCTACGAATGTCCAGTTGCATTTTCTACAGACAGAGTGTTTCAAAATTGCTCAATCAAAAGTATGGTTTAACTCTGTTAGCTGAATGCTCAGATCAGAAAGAAGTTTCACAGAATGCTTCTTTGTAGTTTATATTTGAATATATTCCTTTTTCCACTACTACGCTCTTAGCGCTCCAAATGTCCAGTTGCATTTTCTACAGAAAGAGTGTTCAGGTCTGCTCAATCAAAAGTATGGTTTAACTCTGTTAGCTGAATGCACAGATCAGAAAGAAGTTTCACCGAATGATTCTGTGTAGTTTATATTTGAAGACATTCCTTTTTCCACTATTACCCACTTAGCGCTCCGAATCTCCACTTGCATTTTCTACAAAAAGAGTGTTTCATAACTGCTCAATCAAAAATATGTTTTATCTCTGTTAACTGAATTTACAGATCAGAAATAAGTTTCACAGAATGCATCTGTGTAGTTTTTATTTGAAGATATTCTTTTTCCCAATGTAGGTCTCTTAGCGCTTAGCATGTCCAATTGCAGTTTCTACAGAAAGAGTGTTTCAGAACGGCTGAATCAAAAGTAAGGTTCAACTCTGTTAGTTGAATGCACAGAACAGAAAGAATTTTCACAGAATGCTACTGTGTAGTTTATATTTGAGTATATTCCTTTTTCCACTATTACCCTCTTAGCGCTCCGAAAGTCCACTTGCATTTTCTACAGAAAGAGTGTTCAGAACTGCGCAATCAAAAATATGGTTTAACTCTGTTAGCTTAATGAACATATCAGAAATAAGTTTCACACAATGCTTCTGTGTAGTTTTTATTTGAAGATATTATTTTTCCCAATATAGGCCTCTTAGCGCTCAGAATGTCCAATTGCAGTTTCTACAGAAAGAGTGTTTCAGAAAGGCTCAATCAAAAGTAAGGTTCAACTCTGTTAGTTGAATGCACAGAACAGAAAGAAGTTTCATACAATGCTTCTGTGTAGTTTATATTTGAACATATTATTTTTTCCACTATTACCCACTTAGCGCTACGAATGTCCAGTTGCATTTTCTACAGACAGAGTGTTTCAAAACTGCTCAATCAAAAGTATGATTTAACTCTGTTAGCTGAATGCTCAGATCAGAAAGAAGTTTCACAGAATGCTTCTGTGTAGTTTATATTTGAATATATTCCTTTTTCCACTACTACGCTCTTAGCGCTCCAAATGTCCAGTTGCATTTTCTACAGAAAGAGTGTTCAGATCTGCTCAATCAAAAGTATGGTTTAACTCTGTTAGCTGAATGCACAGATCAGAAAGAAGTTTCACCGAATGATTCTGTGTAGTTTATATTTGGAGACATTCCTTTTTCCACTATTACCCTCTTAGCGCTCCGAATCTCCACTTGCATTTTCTACAGAAACAGTGTTTCAGAACGGCTCAATCAAAACTAAGGTTCAACTCTTTTAGTTGAACAAACAGAACAGAAAGAAGTTTCACACAATTATTCTGTGTAGTTTTTATTTGTAGACATTCTTTTTCCCAATATAGGCCTCTTAGCGCTCAGAATGTCCAATTGCAGTTTCTAAAGAAAGAGTGTTTCAGAACGGCTCAATCAAAAGTAAGGTTCAACTCTGTTAGTTGAATGCACAGAACAGAAAGAAGTTTCATACAATGCTTCTGTGTAGTTTATATTTGAACATATTCTTTTTTCCACTATTACACACTTAGTGCTACGAATGTCCAGTTGCATTTTCTACAGACAGAGTGTTTCAAAACTGCTCAGTGAAAAGTACGGTTTAACTCTGTTAGCTGAATGCTCAGATCAGAAAGAAGTTTCACAGAATGCTTCTGTGTAGTTTATATTTGAATATATTCCTTTTTCCACTACTACGCTCTTAGCGCTGCAAATGTCCAGTTGCATTTTCTACAGAAAGAGTGTTCAGATCTGCTCAATCAAAAGTATGGTTTAACACTGTTAGCTGAATGCACAGATCAGAAAGAAGTTTCACCGAATGATTCTGTGTAGTTTATATTTGAAGACATTCCTTTTTCCACTATTACCCTCTTAGCGCTCCGTATCTCCAGTTGCATTTTCTACAAAAAGAGTGTTTCATAACTGCTCAATCAAAAATATGTTTTATCTCTGTTAACTGAATTTACAGATCAGAAATAAGTTTCACAGAATGCATCTGTGTAGTTTTTATTTGAAGATATTCTTTTTCCCAATGTAGGCCTCTTAGCGCTTAGCATGTCCAATTGCAGTTTCTACAGAAAGAGTGTTTCAGAACGGCTCAATCAAAAGTAAGGTTCAACTCTGTTAGTTGAATGCACAGAACAGAAAGAATTTTCACAGAATGCTACTGTGTAGTTTATATTTGAATATATTAGTTTTTCCACTATTACCCTCTTAGCGCTCCGAATGTCCACTTGCATTTTCTACAGAAAGAGTGTTCAGAACTGCGCAATCAAAAGTATGGTTTAACACTGTTAGCTTAATGAACATATCAGAAATAAGTTTCACACAATGCTTCTGTGTAGTTTTTATTTGAAGATATTATTTTTCCCAATAGAGGCCTCTTAGCGCTCAGAATGTCCAATTGCAGTTTCTACAGAAAGAGTGTTTCAGAAAGGCTCAATCAAAAGTAAGGTTCAACTCTGTTAGCTGAATGCACAGAACAGAAAGAAGTTTCATACAATGCTTCTGTGTAGTTTATATTTGAACATATTCTTTTCTCCACTATTACCCACTTAGCGCTACGAATGTCCAGTTGCATTTTCTACAGACAGAGTGTTTCAAAACTGCTCAATCAAAAGTATGGTTTAACTCTGTTAGCTGAATGCTCAGATCAGAAAGAAGTTTCACAGAATGCTTCTGTGTAGTTTATATTTGTATATATTCCTTTTTCCACTACTACTCTCTTAGCGCTCCAAATGTCCAGTTGCATTTTCTACAGAAAGAGTGTTGAGATCTGCTGAATCAAAAGTATGGTTTAACTCTGTTAGCTGAATGCAAAGATCAGAAAGAAGTTTCACAGAATGATTCTGTGTAGTTTATATTTGGAGACATTCCTTTTTCCACTATTACACTCTTAGCGCTCCGAATCTCCACTTGCATTTTCTACAGAAAGAGTGTTTCAGAACGGCTCAATCAAAACTAAGGTTCAACTCTTTTAGTTGAACAAACAGAACAGAAAGAAGTTTCACACAATTCTTCTGTGTAGTTTTTATTTGTAGACATTCTTTTTCCCAATATAGGCCTCTTAGCGCTCAGAATGTCCAATTGCAGTTTCTACAGAAAGAGTGTTTCAGAACGGCTCAATCAAAAGTAAGGTTCAACTCCGTTAGTTGAATGCACAGAAGAGCAAGAAGTTTCACAGAATGCTTCTGGGTAGTTTATATTTGAATATATTCTTTTTTCCACTATTACCCACTTAGCGCTACGAATGTCCAGTTGCATTTTCTACAGACAGAGTGTTTCAAAATTGCTCAATCAAAAGTATGGTTTAACTCTGTTAGCTGAATGCTCAGATCAGAAAGAAGTTTCACAGAATGCTTCTGTGTAGTTTATATTTGAATATATTCCTTTTTCCACTACTACGCTCTTAGCGCTCCAAATGTCCAGTTGCATTTTCTACAGAAAGAGTGTTCAGGTCTGCTCAATCAAAAGTATGGTTTAACTCTGTTAGCTGAATGCACAGATCAGAAAGAAGTTTCACCGAATGATTCTGTGTAGTTTATATTTGAAGACATTCCTTTTTCCACTATTACCCACTTAGCGCTCCGAATCTCCACTTGCATTTTCTACAAAAAGAGTGTTTCATAACTGCTCAATCAAAAATATGTTTTATCTCTGTTAACTGAATTTACAGATCAGAAATAAGTTTCACAGAATGCATCTGTGTAGTTTTTATTTGAAGATATTCTTTTTCCCAATGTAGGTCTCTTAGCGCTTAGCATGTCCAATTGCAGTTTCTACAGAAAGAGTGTTTCAGAACGGCTGAATCAAAAGTAAGGTTCAACTCTGTTAGTTGAATGCACAGAACAGAAAGAATTTTCACAGAATGCTACTGTGTAGTTTATATTTGAGTATGTTCCTTTTTCCACTATTACCCTCTTAGCGCTCCGAATGTCCACTTGCATTTTCTACAGAAAGAGTGTTCAGAACTGCGCAATCAAAAATATGGTTTAATTCTGTTAGCTTAATGAACATATCAGAAATAAGTTTCACACAATGCTTCTGTGTAGTTTTTATTTGAAGATATTATTTTTCCCAATATAGGCCTCTTAGCGCTCAGAATGTCCAATTGCAGTTTCTACAGAAAGAGTGTTTCAGAAAGGCTCAATCAAAAGTAAGGTTCAACTCTGTTAGTTGAATGCACAGAACAGAAAGAAGTTTCATACAATGCTTCTGTGTAGTTTATATTTGAACATATTATTTTTTCCACTATTACCCACTTAGCGCTACGAATGTCCAGTTGCATTTTCTACAGACAGAGTGTTTCAAAACTGCTCAATCAAAAGTATGATTTAACTCTGTTAGCTGAATGCTCAGATCAGAAAGAAGTTTCACAGAATGCTTCTGTGTAGTTTATATTTGAATATATTCCTTTTTCCACTACTACGCTCTTAGCGCTCCAAATGTCCAGTTGCATTTTCTACAGAAAGAGTGTTCAGATCTGCTCAATCAAAAGTATGGTTTAACTCTGTTAGCTGAATCCACAGATCAGAAAGAAGTTTCACCGAATGATTCTGTGTAGTTTATATTTGGAGACATTCCTTTCTCCACTATTACCCTCTTAGCGCTCCGAATCTCCACTTGCATTTTCTACAGAAACAGTGTTTCAGAACGGCTCAATCAAAACTAAGGTTCAACTCTTTTAGTTGAACAAACAGAACAGAAAGAAGTTTCACACAATTATTCTGTGTAGTTTTTATTTGTAGACATTCTTTTTCCCAATATAGGCCTCTTAGCGCTCAGAATGTCCAATTGCAGTTTCTAAAGAAAGAGTGTTTCAGAACGGCTCAATCAAAAGTAAGGTTCAACTCTGTTAGTTGAATGCACAGAACAGAAAGAAGTTTCATACAATGCTTCTGTGTAGTTTATATTTGAACATATTCTTTTTTCCACTATTACACACTTAGTGCTACGAATGTCCAGTTGCATTTTCTACAGACAGAGTGTTTCAAAACTGCTCAGTGAAAAGTACGGTTTAACTCTGTTAGCTGAATGCTCAGATCAGAAAGAAGTTTCACAGAATGCTTCTGTGTAGTTTATATTTGAATATATTCCTTTTTCCACTACTACGCTCTTAGCGCTGCAAATGTCCAGTTGCATTTTCTACAGAAAGAGTGTTCAGATCTGCTCAATCAAAAGTATGGTTTAACACTGTTAGCTGAATGCACAGATCAGAAAGAAGTTTCACCGAATGATTCTGTGTAGTTTATATTTGAAGACATTCCTTTTTCCACTATTACCCTCTTAGCGCTCCGTATCTCCAGTTGCATTTTCTACAAAAAGAGTGTTTCATAACTGCTCAATCAAAAATATGTTTTATCTCTGTTAACTGAATTTACAGATCAGAAATAAGTTTCACAGAATGCATCTGTGTAGTTTTTATTTGAAGATATTCTTTTTCCCAATGTAGGCCTCTTAGCGCTTAGCATGTCCAATTGCAGTTTCTACAGAAAGAGTGTTTCAGAACGGCTCAATCAAAAGTAAGGTTCAACTCTGTTAGTTGAATGCACAGAACAGAAAGAATTTTCACAGAATGCTACTGTGTAGTTTATATTTGAATATATTAGTTTTTCCACTATTACCCTCTTAGCGCTCCGAATGTCCACTTGCATTTTCTACAGAAAGAGTGTTCAGAACTGCGCAATCAAAAGTATGGTTTAACACTGTTAGCTTAATGAACATATCAGAAATAAGTTTCACACAATGCTTCTGTGTAGTTTTTATTTGAAGATATTATTTTTCCCAATAGAGGCCTCTTAGCGCTCAGAATGTCCAATTGCAGTTTCTACAGAAAGAGTGTTTCAGAAAGGCTCAATCAAAAGTAAGGTTCAACTCTGTTAGCTGAATGCACAGAACAGAAAGAAGTTTCATACAATGCTTCTGTGTAGTTTATATTTGAACATATTCTTTTCTCCACTATTACCCACTTAGCGCTACGAATGTCCAGTTGCATTTTCTACAGACAGAGTGTTTCAAAACTGCTCAATCAAAAGTATGGTTTAACTCTGTTAGCTGAATGCTCAGATCAGAAAGAAGTTTCACAGAATGCTTCTGTGTAGTTTATATTTGAATATATTCCTTTTTCCACTACTACTCTCTTAGCGCTCCAAATGTCCAGTTGCATTTTCTACAGAAAGAGTGTTCAGATCTGCTGAATCAAAAGTATGGTTTAACTCTGTTAGCTGAATGCACAGATCAGAAAGAAGTTTCACAGAATGATTCTGTGTAGTTTATATTTGGAGACATTCCTTTTTCCACTATTACACTCTTAGCGCTCCGAATCTCCACTTGCATTTTCTACAGAAAGAGTGTTTCAGAACGGCTCAATCAAAACTAAGGTTCAACTCTTTTAGTTGAACAAACAGAACAGAAAGAAGTTTCACACAATTCTTCTGTGTAGTTTTTATTTGTAGACATTCTTTTTCCCAATATAGGCCTCTTAGCGCTCAGAATGTAAAATTGCAGTTTCTACAGAAAGAGTGTTTCAGAACGGCTCAATCAAAAGTAAGGTTCAACTCCGTTAGTTGAATGCACAGAAGAGCAAGAAGTTTCACAGAATGCTTCTTGGTAGTTTATATTTGAATATATTCTTTTTTCCACTATTACCCACTTAGCGCTACGAATGTCCAGTTGCATTTTCTACAGACAGAGTGTTTCAAAATTGCTCAATCAAAAGTATGGTTTAACTCAGTTAGCTGAATGCTCAGATCAGAAAGAAGTTTCACAGAATGCTTCTTTGTAGTTTATATTTGAATATATTCCTTTTTCCACTACTACGCTCTTAGCGCTCCAAATGTCCAGTTGCATTTTCTACAGAAAGAGTGTTCAGGTCTGCTCAATCAAAAGTATGGTTTAACTCTGTTAGCTGAATGCACAGATCAGAAAGAAGTTTCACCGAATGATTCTGTGTAGTTTATATTTGAAGACATTCCTTTTTCCACTATTACCCACTTAGCGCTCCGAATCTCCACTTGCATTTTCTACAAAAAGAGTGTTTCATAACTGCTCAATCAAAAATATGTTTTATCTCTGTTAACTGAATTTACAGATCAGAAATAAGTTTCACAGAATGCATCTGTGTAGTTTTTATTTGAAGATATTCTTTTTCCCAATGTAGGTCTCTTAGCGCTTAGCATGTCCAATTGCAGTTTCTACAGAAAGAGTGTTTCAGAACGGCTGAATCAAAAGTAAGGTTCAACTCTGTTAGTTGAATGCACAGAACAGAAAGAATTTTCACAGAATGCTACTGTGTAGTTTATATTTGAGTATATTCCTTTTTCCACTATTACCCTCTTAGCGCTCCGAATGTCCACTTGCATTTTCTACAGAAAGAGTGTTCAGAACTGCGCAATCAAAAATATGGTTTAACTCTGTTAGCTTAATGAACATATCAGAAATAAGTTTCACACAATGCTTCTGTGTAGTTTTTATTTGAAGATATTATTTTTCCCAATATAGGCCTCTTAGCGCTCAGAATGTCCAATTGCAGTTTCTACAGAAAGAGTGTTTCAGAAAGGCTCAATCAAAAGTAAGGTTCAACTCTGTTAGTTGAATGCACAGAACAGAAAGAAGTTTCATACAATGCTTCTGTGTAGTTTATATTTGAACATATTATTTTTTCCACTATTACCCACTTAGCGCTACGAATGTCCAGTTGCATTTTCTACAGACAGAGTGTTTCAAAACTGCTCAATCAAAAGTATGATTTAACTCTGTTAGCTGAATGCTCAGATCAGAAAGAAGTTTCACAGAATGCTTCTGTGTAGTTTATATTTGAATATATTCCTTTTTCCACTACTACGCTCTTAGCGCTCCAAATGTCCAGTTGCATTTTCTACAGAAAGAGTGTTCAGATCTGCTCAATCAAAAGTATGGTTTAACTCTGTTAGCTGAATGCACAGATCAGAAAGAAGTTTCACCGAATGATTCTGTGTAGTTTATATTTGAAGACATTCCTTTTTCCACTATTACCCTCTTAGCGCTCCGTATCTCCAGTTGCATTTTCTACAAAAAGAGTGTTTCATAACTGCTCAATCAAAAATATGTTTTATCTCTGTTAACTGAATTTACAGATCAGAAATAAGTTTCACAGAATGCATCTGTGTAGTTTTTATTTGAAGATATTCTTTTTCCCAATGTAGGCCTCTTAGCGCTTAGCATGTCCAATTGCAGTTTCTACAGAAAGAGTGTTTCAGAACGGCTCAATCAAAAGTAAGGTTCAACTCTGTTAGTTGAATGCACAGAACAGAAAGAATTTTCACAGAATGCTACTGTGTAGTTTATATTTGAATATATTAGTTTTTCCACTATTACCCTCTTAGCGCTCCGAATGTCCACTTGCATTTTCTACAGAAAGAGTGTTCAGAACTGCGCAATCAAAAGTATGGTTTAACACTGTTAGCTTAATGAACATATCAGAAATAAGTTTCACACAATGCTTCTGTGTAGTTTTTATTTGAAGATATTATTTTTCCCAATAGAGGCCTCTTAGCGCTCAGAATGTCCAATTGCAGTTTCTACAGAAAGAGTGTTTCAGAAAGGCTCAATCAAAAGTAAGGTTCAACTCTGTTAGCTGAATGCACAGAACAGAAAGAAGTTTCATACAATGCTTCTGTGTAGTTTATATTTGAACATATTCTTTTCTCCACTATTACCCACTTAGCGCTACGAATGTCCAGTTGCATTTTCTACAGACAGAATGTTTCAAAACTGCTCAATCAAAAGTATGGTTTAACTCTGTTAGCTGAATGCTCAGATCAGAAAGAAGTTTCACAGAATGCTTCTGTGTAGTTTATATTTGAATATATTCCTTTTTCCACTACTACTCTCTTAGCGCTCCAAATGTCCAGTTGCATTTTTTACAGAAAGAGTGTTCAGATCTGCTGAATCAAAAGTATGGTTTAACTCTGTTAGCTGAATGCAAAGATCAGAAAGAAGTTTCACAGAATGATTCTGTGTAGTTTATATTTGGAGACATTCCTTTTTCCACTATTACACTCTTAGCGCTCCGAATCTCCACTTGCATTTTCTACAGAAAGAGTGTTTCAGAACGGCTCAATCAAAACTAAGGTTCAACTCTTTTAGTTGAACAAACAGAACAGAAAGAAGTTTCACACAATTCTTCTGTGTAGTTTTTATTTGTAGACATTCTTTTTCCCAATATAGGCCTCTTAGCGCTCAGAATGTCCAATTGCAGTTTCTACAGAAAGAGTGTTTCAGAACGGCTCAATCAAAAGTAAGGTTCAACTCCGTTAGTTGAATGCACAGAAGAGCAAGAAGTTTCACAGAATGCTTCTGGGTAGTTTATATTTGAATATATTCTTTTTTCCACTATTACCCACTTAGCGCTACGAATGTCCAGTTGCATTTTCTACAGACAGAGTGTTTCAAAATTGCTCAATCAAAAGTATGGTTTAACTCTGTTAGCTGAATGCTCAGATCAGAAAGAAGTTTCACAGAATGCTTCTGTGTAGTTTATATTTGAATATATTCCTTTTTCCACTACTACGCTCTTAGCGCTCCAAATGTCCAGTTGCATTTTCTACAGAAAGAGTGTTCAGGTCTGCTCAATCAAAAGTATGGTTTAACTCTGTTAGCTGAATGCACAGATCAGAAAGAAGTTTCACCGAATGATTCTGTGTAGTTTATATTTGAAGACATTCCTTTTTCCACTATTACCCACTTAGCGCTCCGAATCTCCACTTGCATTTTCTACAAAAAGAGTGTTTCATAACTGCTCAATCAAAAATATGTTTTATCTCTGTTAACTGAATTTACAGATCAGAAATAAGTTTCACAGAATGCATCTGTGTAGTTTTTATTTGAAGATATTCTTTTTCCCAATGTAGGTCTCTTAGCGCTTAGCATGTCCAATTGCAGTTTCTACAGAAAGAGTGTTTCAGAACGGCTGAATCAAAAGTAAGGTTCAACTCTGTTAGTTGAATGCACAGAACAGAAAGAATTTTCACAGAATGCTACTGTGTAGTTTATATTTGAGTATATTCCTTTTTCCACTATTACCCTCTTAGCGCTCCGAATGTACACTTGCATTTTCTACAGAAAGAGTGTTCAGAACTGCGCAATCAAAAATATGGTTTAACTCTGTTAGCTTAATGAACATATCAGAAATAAGTTTCACACAATGCTTCTGTGTAGTTTTTATTTGAAGATATTATTTTTCCCAATATAGGCCTCTTAGCGCTCAGAATGTCCAATTGCAGTTTCTACAGAAAGAGTGTTTCAGAAAGGCTCAATCAAAAGTAAGGTTCAACTCTGTTAGTTGAATGCACAGAACAGAAAGAAGTTTCATACAATGCTTCTGTGTAGTTTATATTTGAACATATTATTTTTTCCACTATTACCCACTTAGCGCTACGAATGTCCAGTTGCATTTTCTACAGACAGAGTGTTTCAAAACTGCTCAATCAAAAGTATGATTTAACTCTGTTAGCTGAATGCTCAGATCAGAAAGAAGTTTCACAGAATGCTTCTGTGTAGTTTATATTTGAATATATTCCTTTTTCCACTACTACGCTCTTAGCGCTCCAAATGTCCAGTTGCATTTTCTACAGAAAGAGTGTTCAGATCTGCTCAATCAAAAGTATGGTTTAACTCTGTTAGCTGAATGCACAGATCAGAAAGAAGTTTCACCGAATGATTCTGTGTAGTTTATATTTGGAGACATTCCTTTCTCCACTATTACCCTCTTAGCGCTCCGAATCTCCACTTGCATTTTCTACAGAAACAGTGTTTCAGAACGGCTCAATCAAAACTAAGGTTCAACTCTTTTAGTTGAACAAACAGAACAGAAAGAAGTTTCACACAATTATTCTGTGTAGTTTTTATTTGTAGACATTCTTTTTCCCAATATAGGCCTCTTAGCGCTCAGAATGTAAAATTGCAGTTTCTACAGAAAGAGTGTTTCAGAACGGCTCAATCAAAAGTAAGGTTCAACTCCGTTAGTTGAATGCACAGAAGAGCAAGAAGTTTCACAGAATGCTTCTTGGTAGTTTATATTTGAATATATTCTTTTTTCCACTATTACCCACTTAGCGCTACGAATGTCCAGTTGCATTTTCTACAGACAGAGTGTTTCAAAATTGCTCAATCAAAAGTATGGTTTAACTCAGTTAGCTGAATGCTCAGATCAGAAAGAAGTTTCACAGAATGCTTCTTTGTAGTTTATATTTGAATATATTCCTTTTTCCACTACTACGCTCTTAGCGCTCCAAATGTCCAGTTGCATTTTCTACAGAAAGAGTGTTCAGGTCTGCTCAATCAAAAGTATGGTTTAACTCTGTTAGCTGAATGCACAGATCAGAAAGAAGTTTCACCGAATGATTCTGTGTAGTTTATATTTGAAGACATTCCTTTTTCCACTATTACCCACTTAGCGCTCCGAATCTCCACTTGCATTTTCTACAAAAAGAGTGTTTCATAACTGCTCAATCAAAAATATGTTTTATCTCTGTTAACTGAATTTACAGATCAGAAATAAGTTTCACAGAATGCATCTGTGTAGTTTTTATTTGAAGATATTCTTTTTCCCAATGTAGGTCTCTTAGCGCTTAGCATGTCCAATTGCAGTTTCTACAGAAAGAGTGTTTCAGAACGGCTGAATCAAAAGTAAGGTTCAACTCTGTTAGTTGAATGCACAGAACAGAAAGAATTTTCACAGAATGCTACTGTGTAGTTTATATTTGAGTATATTCCTTTTTCCACTATTACCCTCTTAGCGCTCCGAATGTCCACTTGCATTTTCTACAGAAAGAGTGTTCAGAACTGCGCAATCAAAAATATGGTTTAACTCTGTTAGCTTAATGAACATATCAGAAATAAGTTTCACACAATGCTTCTGTGTAGTTTTTATTTGAAGATATTATTTTTCCCAATATAGGCCTCTTAGCGCTCAGAATGTCCAATTGCAGTTTCTACAGAAAGAGTGTTTCAGAAAGGCTCAATCAAAAGTAAGGTTCAACTCTGTTAGTTGAATGCACAGAACAGAAAGAAGTTTCATACAATGCTTCTGTGTAGTTTATATTTGAACATATTATTTTTTCCACTATTACCCACTTAGCGCTACGAATGTCCAGTTGCATTTTCTACAGACAGAGTGTTTCAAAACTGCTCAATCAAAAGTATGATTTAACTCTGTTAGCTGAATGCTCAGATCAGAAAGAAGTTTCACAGAATGCTTCTGTGTAGTTTATATTTGAATATATTCCTTTTTCCACTACTACGCTCTTAGCGCTCCAAATGTCCAGTTGCATTTTCTACAGAAAGAGTGTTCAGATCTGCTCAATCAAAAGTATGGTTTAACTCTGTTAGCTGAATGCACAGATCAGAAAGAAGTTTCACCGAATGATTCTGTGTAGTTTATATTTGAAGACATTCCTTTTTCCACTATTACCCTCTTAGCGCTCCGTATCTCCAGTTGCATTTTCTACAAAAAGAGTGTTTCATAACTGCTCAATCAAAAATATGTTTTATCTCTGTTAACTGAATTTACAGATCAGAAATAAGTTTCACAGAATGCATCTGTGTAGTTTTTATTTGAAGATATTCTTTTTCCCAATGTAGGCCTCTTAGCGCTTAGCATGTCCAATTGCAGTTTCTACAGAAAGAGTGTTTCAGAACGGCTCAATCAAAAGTAAGGTTCAACTCTGTTAGTTGAATGCACAGAACAGAAAGAATTTTCACAGAATGCTACTGTGTAGTTTATATTTGAATATATTAGTTTTTCCACTATTACCCTCTTAGCGCTCCGAATGTCCACTTGCATTTTCTACAGAAAGAGTGTTCAGAACTGCGCAATCAAAAGTATGGTTTAACACTGTTAGCTTAATGAACATATCAGAAATAAGTTTCACACAATGCTTCTGTGTAGTTTTTATTTGAAGATATTATTTTTCCCAATAGAGGCCTCTTAGCGCTCAGAATGTCCAATTGCAGTTTCTACAGAAAGAGTGTTTCAGAAAGGCTCAATCAAAAGTAAGGTTCAACTCTGTTAGCTGAATGCACAGAACAGAAAGAAGTTTCATACAATGCTTCTGTGTAGTTTATATTTGAACATATTCTTTTCTCCACTATTACCCACTTAGCGCTACGAATGTCCAGTTGCATTTTCTACAGACAGAGTGTTTCAAAACTGCTCAATCAAAAGTATGGTTTAACTCTGTTAGCTGAATGCTCAGATCAGAAAGAAGTTTCACAGAATGCTTCTGTGTAGTTTATATTTGAATATATTCCTTTTTCCACTACTACTCTCTTAGCGCTCCAAATGTCCAGTTGCATTTTTTACAGAAAGAGTGTTCAGATCTGCTGAATCAAAAGTATGGTTTAACTCTGTTAGCTGAATGCAAAGATCAGAAAGAAGTTTCACAGAATGATTCTGTGTAGTTTATATTTGGAGACATTCCTTTTTCCACTATTACACTCTTAGCGCTCCGAATCTCCACTTGCATTTTCTACAGAAAGAGTGTTTCAGAACGGCTCAATCAAAACTAAGGTTCAACTCTTTTAGTTGAACAAACAGAACAGAAAGAAGTTTCACACAATTCTTCTGTGTAGTTTTTATTTGTAGACATTCTTTTTCCCAATATAGGCCTCTTAGCGCTCAGAATGTCCAATTGCAGTTTCTACAGAAAGAGTGTTTCAGAACGGCTCAATCAAAAGTAAGGTTCAACTCCGTTAGTTGAATGCACAGAAGAGCAAGAAGTTTCACAGAATGCTTCTGGGTAGTTTATATTTGAATATATTCTTTTTTCCACTATTACCCACTTAGCGCTACGAATGTCCAGTTGCATTTTCTACAGACAGAGTGTTTCAAAATTGCTCAATCAAAAGTATGGTTTAACTCTGTTAGCTGAATGCTCAGATCAGAAAGAAGTTTCACAGAATGCTTCTGTGTAGTTTATATTTGAATATATTCCTTTTTCCACTACTACGCTCTTAGCGCTCCAAATGTCCAGTTGCATTTTCTACAGAAAGAGTGTTCAGGTCTGCTCAATCAAAAGTATGGTTTAACTCTGTTAGCTGAATGCACAGATCAGAAAGAAGTTTCACCGAATGATTCTGTGTAGTTTATATTTGAAGACATTCCTTTTTCCACTATTACCCACTTAGCGCTCCGAATCTCCACTTGCATTTTCTACAAAAAGAGTGTTTCATAACTGCTCAATCAAAAATATGTTTTATCTCTGTTAACTGAATTTACAGATCAGAAATAAGTTTCACAGAATGCATCTGTGTAGTTTTTATTTGAAGATATTCTTTTTCCCAATGTAGGTCTCTTAGCGCTTAGCATGTCCAATTGCAGTTTCTACAGAAAGAGTGTTTCAGAACGGCTGAATCAAAAGTAAGGTTCAACTCTGTTAGTTGAATGCACAGAACAGAAAGAATTTTCACAGAATGCTACTGTGTAGTTTATATTTGAGTATATTCCTTTTTCCACTATTACCCTCTTAGCGCTCCGAATGTACACTTGCATTTTCTACAGAAAGAGTGTTCAGAACTGCGCAATCAAAAATATGGTTTAACTCTGTTAGCTTAATGAACATATCAGAAATAAGTTTCACACAATGCTTCTGTGTAGTTTTTATTTGAAGATATTATTTTTCCCAATATAGGCCTCTTAGCGCTCAGAATGTCCAATTGCAGTTTCTACAGAAAGAGTGTTTCAGAAAGGCTCAATCAAAAGTAAGGTTCAACTCTGTTAGTTGAATGCACAGAACAGAAAGAAGTTTCATACAATGCTTCTGTGTAGTTTATATTTGAACATATTATTTTTTCCACTATTACCCACTTAGCGCTACGAATGTCCAGTTGCATTTTCTACAGACAGAGTGTTTCAAAACTGCTCAATCAAAAGTATGATTTAACTCTGTTAGCTGAATGCTCAGATCAGAAAGAAGTTTCACAGAATGCTTCTGTGTAGTTTATATTTGAATATATTCCTTTTTCCACTACTACGCTCTTAGCGCTCCAAATGTCCAGTTGCATTTTCTACAGAAAGAGTGTTCAGATCTGCTCAATCAAAAGTATGGTTTAACTCTGTTAGCTGAATGCACAGATCAGAAAGAAGTTTCACCGAATGATTCTGTGTAGTTTATATTTGGAGACATTCCTTTCTCCACTATTACCCTCTTAGCGCTCCGAATCTCCACTTGCATTTTCTACAGAAACAGAGTTTCAGAACGGCTCAATCAAAACTAAGGTTCAACTCTTTTAGTTGAACAAACAGAACAGAAAGAAGTTTCACACAATTATTCTGTGTAGTTTTTATTTGTAGACATTCTTTTTCCCAATATAGGCCTCTTAGCGCTCAGAATGTCCAATTGCAGTTTCTAAAGAAAGAGTGTTTCAGAACGGCTCAATCAAAAGTAAGGTTCAACTCTGTTAGTTGAATGCACAGAACAGAAAGAATTTTCACAGAATGCTACTGTGTAGTTTATATTTGAATATATTAGTTTTTCCACTATTACCCTCTTAGCGCTCCGAATGTCCACTTGCATTTTCTACAGAAAGAGTGTTCAGAACTGCGCAATCAAAAGTATGGTTTAACACTGTTAGCTTAATGAACATATCAGAAATAAGTTTCACACAATGCTTCTGTGTAGTTTTTATTTGAAGATATTATTTTTCCCAATAGAGGCCTCTTAGCGCTCAGAATGTCCAATTGCAGTTTCTACAGAAAGAGTGTTTCAGAAAGGCTCAATCAAAAGTAAGGTTCAACTCTGTTAGCTGAATGCACAGAACAGAAAGAAGTTTCATACAATGCTTCTGTGTAGTTTATATTTGAACATATTCTTTTCTCCACTATTACCCACTTAGCGCTACGAATGTCCAGTTGCATTTTCTACAGACAGAGTGTTTCAAAACTGCTCAATCAAAAGTATGGTTTAACTCTGTTAGCTGAATGCTCAGATCAGAAAGAAGTTTCACAGAATGCTTCTGTGTAGTTTATATTTGAATATATTCCTTTTTCCACTACTACTCTCTTAGCGCTCCAAATGTCCAGTTGCATTTTCTACAGAAAGAGTGTTCAGATCTGCTGAATCAAAAGTATGGTTTAACTCTGTTAGCTGAATGCAAAGATCAGAAAGAAGTTTCACAGAATGATTCTGTGTAGTTTATATTTGGAGACATTCCTTTTTCCACTATTACACTCTTAGCGCTCCGAATCTCCACTTGCATTTTCTACAGAAAGAGTGTTTCAGAACGGCTCAATCAAAACTAAGGTTCAACTCTTTTAGTTGAACAAACAGAACAGAAAGAAGTTTCACACAATTCTTCTGTGTAGTTTTTATTTGTAGACATTCTTTTTCCCAATATAGGCCTCTTAGCGCTCAGAATGTCCAATTGCAGTTTCTACAGAAAGAGTGTTTCAGAACGGCTCAATCAAAAGTAAGGTTCAACTCCGTTAGTTGAATGCACAGAAGAGCAAGAAGTTTCACAGAATGCTTCTGGGTAGTTTATATTTGAATATATTCTTTTTTCCACTATTACCCACTTAGCGCTACGAATGTCCAGTTGCATTTTCTACAGACAGAGTGTTTCAAAATTGCTCAATCAAAAGTATGGTTTAACTCTGTTAGCTGAATGCTCAGATCAGAAAGAAGTTTCACAGAATGCTTCTGTGTAGTTTATATTTGAATATATTCCTTTTTCCACTACTACGCTCTTAGCGCTCCAAATGTCCAGTTGCATTTTCTACAGAAAGAGTGTTCAGGTCTGCTCAATCAAAAGTATGGTTTAACTCTGTTAGCTGAATGCACAGATCAGAAAGAAGTTTCACCGAATGATTCTGTGTAGTTTATATTTGAAGACATTCCTTTTTCCACTATTACCCACTTAGCGCTCCGAATCTCCGCTTGCATTTTCTACAAAAAGAGTGTTTCATAACTGCTCAATCAAAAATATGTTTTATCTCTGTTAACTGAATTTACAGATCAGAAATAAGTTTCACAGAATGCATCTGTGTAGTTTTTATTTGAAGATATTCTTTTTCCCAATGTAGGTCTCTTAGCGCTTAGCATGTCCAATTGCAGTTTCTACAGAAAGAGTGTTTCAGAACGGCTGAATCAAAAGTAAGGTTCAACTCTGTTAGTTGAATGCACAGAACAGAAAGAATTTTCACAGAATGCTACTGTGTAGTTTATATTTGAGTATATTCCTTTTTCCACTATTACCCTCTTAGCGCTCCGAATGTCCACTTGCATTTTCTACAGAAAGAGTGTTCAGAACTGCGCAATCAAAAATATGGTTTAACTCTGTTAGCTTAATGAACATATCAGAAATAAGTTTCACACAATGCTTCTGTGTAGTTTTTATTTGAAGATATTATTTTTCCCAATATAGGCCTCTTAGCGCTCAGAATGTCCAATTGCAGTTTCTACAGAAAGAGTGTTTCAGAAAGGCTCAATCAAAAGTAAGGTTCAACTCTGTTAGTTGAATGCACAGAACAGAAAGAAGTTTCATACAATGCTTCTGTGTAGTTTATATTTGAACATATTATTTTTTCCACTATTACCCACTTAGCGCTACGAATGTCCAGTTGCATTTTCTACAGACAGAGTGTTTCAAAACTGCTCAATCAAAATTATGATTTAAATCTGTTAGCTGAATGCTCAGATCAGAAAGAAGTTTCACAGAATGCTTCTGTGTAGTTTATATTTGAATATATTCCTTTTTCCACTACTACGCTCTTAGCGCTCCAAATGTCCAGTTGCATTTTCTACAGAAAGAGTGTTCAGATCTGCTCAATCAAAAGTATGGTTTAACTCTGTTAGCTGAATGCACAGATCAGAAAGAAGTTTCACAGAATGATTCTGTGTAGTTTATATTTGGAGACATTCCTTTTTCCACTATTACACTCTTAGCGCTCCGAATCTCCACTTGCATTTTCTACAGAAAGAGTGTTTCAGAACGGCTCAATCAAAACTAAGGTTCAACTCTTTTAGTTGAACAAACAGAACAGAAAGAAGTTTCACACAATTCTTCTGTGTAGATTTTATTTGTAGACATTCCTTTTCCCAATATAGGCCTCTTAGCGTCCAGTTGCATTTTCTACAGAAAGAGTGTTCAGATCTGCTGAATCAAAAGTATGGTTTAACTCTGTTAGCTGAATGCACAGATCAGAAAGAAGTTTCACAGAATGATTCTGTGTAGTTTATATTTGGAGACATTCCTTTTTCCACTATTACACTCTTAGCGCTCCGAATCTCCACTTGCATTTTCTACAGAAAGAGTGTTTCAGAACGGCTCAATCAAAACTAAGGTTCAACTCTTTTAGTTGAACAAACAGAACAGAAAGAAGTTTCACACAATTCTTCTGTGTAGATTTTATTTGTAGACATTCCTTTTCCCAATATAGGCCTCTTAGCGCTCAGAATGTCCAATTGCAGTTTCTACAGAAAGAGTGTTTCAGAACGGCTCAATCAAAAGTAAGGTTCAACTCTGTTAGTTGAATGCAGAGAACAGAAAGAAGTTTCACAGAATGCTTCGGTGTAGTTTATATTTAACATATTATTTTTTCCACTATTACCCACTTAGCGCTACGAATGTCCAGTTGCATTTTCTACAGACAGAGTGTTTCAAAACTGCTCAATCAAAAGTATGGTTTAACTCAGTTAGCTGAATGCTCAGATCAGAAAGAAGTTTCACAGAATGCTTCTGTGTAGTTTATATTTGAACATATTCCTTTTTCCACTACTACGCTCTTAGAGCTCCAAATGTCCAGTTGCATTTTCTACAGAAAGAGTGTTCAGATCTGCTCAATCAAAAGTATGGTTTAACTCTGTTAGCTGAATGCACAGATCAGAAAGAAGTTTCACCGAATGATTCTGTGTAGTTTATATTTGAAGACATTCCTTTTTCCACTATTACCCTCTTAGCGCTCCGAATCTCCACTTGCATTTTCTACAAAAAGAGTGTTTCATAACTGCTCAATCAAAAATATGTTTTATCTCTGTTAACTGAATTTACACATCAGAAATAAGTTTCACAGAATGCATCTGTGTAGTTTTTATTTGAAGATATTCTTTTTCCCAATGTAGGCCTCTTAGCGCTTAGCATGTCCAATTGCAGTTTCTACAGAAAGAGTGTTTCAGAACGGCTCAATCAAAAGTAAGGTTCAACTCTGTTAGCTGAATGCACAGAACAGAAAGAGTTTTCACAGAATGCTACTGTGGAGTTTATATTTGAATATATTACTTTTTCCACTATTACCCTCTTATTGCTCCGAATGTCCACTTGCATTTTCTAGAGAAAGAGTGTTCAGAACTGCGCAATCAAAAGTATGGTTTAACTCTGTTAGCTTAATGAACATATCAGAAATAATTTTCACACAATGCTTCTGTGTAGTTTTTATTTGAAGATATTATTTTTCCCAATATAGGCCTCTTCGCGCTCAGAATGTCCAATTGCAGTTTCTACAGAAAGAGTGTTTCAGAAAGGCTCAATCAAAAGTAAGGTTCAACTCTGTTAGTTGAATGCACAGAACAGAAAGAAGTTTCATACAATGCTTCTGTGTAGTTTATATTTGAACATATTCTTTTCTCCACTATTACCCACTTAGCACTACTAATGTCCAGTTGCATTTTCTACAGACAGAGTGTTTCAAAACTGCTCAATCAAAACTATGGTTTAACTCTGTTAGCTGAATGCTCAGATCAGAAAGAAGTTTCACAGAATGCTTCTGTGTAGTTTATTTTTGAATATATTCCTTTTTCCACTACTACTCTCTTAGCGCTCCAAATGTCGAGTTGCATTTTCTACAGAAAGAGTGTTCAGATCTGCTGAATCAAAAGTATGGTTTAACTCTGTTAGCTGAATGCACAGATCAGAAAGAAGTTTCACAGAATGATTTTGTGTAGTTTATATTTGGAGACATTCCTTTTTCCACTATTACCCTCTTAGCGCTCCGAATCTCCACTTGCATTTTCTACAGAAAGAGTGTTTCAGAACGGCTCAATCAAAACTAAGGTTCAACTCTTTTAGTTGAACAAACAGAACAGAAAGAAGTTTCACACAATTCTTCTGTGTAGTTTTTATTTGTAGACATTCTTTTTCCCAATATAGGCCTCTTAGCGCTCAGAATGTCCAATTGCAGTTTCTACAGAAAGAGTGTTTCAGAACGGCTCAATCAAAAGTAAGGTTCAACTCTGTTAGTTGAATGCACAGAACAGAAAGAAGTTTCACGGAATGCTTCTGTGTAGTTTATATTTGAACATATTCTTTTTTCCACTATTACCCACTTAGCGCTACGAATGTCCAGTTGCATTTTCTACAGACAGAGTGTTTCAAAACTGCTCAATCAAAACTATGGTTTAACTCTGTTAGCTGAATGCTCAGATCAGAAAGGAGTTTCACAGAATGCTTCTGTGTAGTTTATATTTGAATATATTCCTTTTTCCACTACTACGCTCTTAGCGCTAAAATTGTCCAGTTGCATTTTCTACAGAAAGGATGTTCAGATCTGCTCAATCAAAAGTATGGTTTAACTCTGTTAGCTGAATGCACAGATCAGAAAGAAGTTTCACAGAATGATTCTGTGTAGTTTATATTTGTAGACATTCCTTTTTCCACTATTACCCTCTTAGCGCTCCGAATCTCCACTTGCATTTTCTACAGAAAGAGTGTTTCAGAACGGCTCAATCAAAACTAAGGTTCAACTCTTTTAGTTGAACAAACAGAACAGAAAGAAGTTTCACAAAATTCTTCTGTGTAGTTTTTATTTGTAGACATTCTTTTTCCCAATATAGGCCTCCTAGCGCTCAGAATGTCCAATTGCAGTTTCTACAGAAAGAGTGTTTCAGAACGGCTCAATCAAAAGTAAGGTTCAACTCTGTTAGTTGAATGCACAGAACAGAAAGAAGTTTCATACAATGCTTTTGTGTAGTTTATATTTGAACATATTCTCTTTTCCACTATTACCCACTTAGCGCTACGAATGTCCAGTTGCATTTTCTACAGACAGAGTGTTTCAAAACTGCTCAATCAAAACTAAGGTTTAACTCTGTTAGCTGAATGCTCAGATCAGAAAGGAGTTTCACAGAATGCTTCTGTGTAGTTTATATTTGAATATATTCCTTTTTCCTCTAATACGCTCTTAGCGCTAAAATTGTTCAGTTGCATTTTCTACAGAAAGAGTGTTCAGATCTGCTCAATCAAAAGTATGGTTTAACTCTGTTAGCTGAATGCACAGATCAGAAAGAAGTTTCACCGAATGATTCTGTGTAGTTTATATTTGAAGACATTCCTTTTTCCACTATTACCCTCTTAGCGCTCCGAATCTCCACTTGCATTTTATACAAAAAGAGTGTTTCATAACTGCTCAATCAAAAATATGTTTTATCTCTGTTAACTGAATTTACAGATCAGAAATAAGTTTCACAGAATGCATCTGTGTAGTTTTTATTTGAAGATATTCTTTTTCCCAATGTAGGCCTCTTAGCGCTTAGCATGTCCAATTGCAGTTTCTACAGAAAGAGTGTTTCAGAACGGCTCAATCAAAAGTAAGGTTCAACTCTGTTAGCTGAATGCACAGAACAGTAAGAGATTTCACAGAATGCTACTGTGTAGTTTATATTGAATATATTCCTTTTTCCCCTATTACCCTCTTAGCGCTCCGAATGTCCACTTGCATTTTCTACAGAAAGAGTGTTCAGAACTGCGCAATCAAAAGTATGGTTTAACTCTGTTAGCTTAATGAACATATCAGAAATAAGTTTCACACAATGCTTCTGTGTAGTTTTTATTTGAAGATATTATTTTTCCCAATAGAGGCCTCTTCGCGCTCAGAATGTCCAATTGCATTTTCTACAGAAAGAGTGTTTCAGAAAGGCTCAATCAAAAGTAAGGTTCAACTCTGTTAGTTGAATGCACAGAACAGAAAGAAGTTTCATACAATGCTTCTCTGTAGTTTATATTTGAACATATTCTTTTCTCCACTATTACCCACTTAGCAGTACTAATGTCCAGTTGCATTTTCTACAGACAGAGTGTTTCAAAACTGCTCAATCAAAAGTATGGTTTAACTCTGTTAGCTGAATGCTCAGATCAGAAAGAAGTTTCACAGAATGCTTCTGTGTAGTTTATTTTTGAATATATACTTTTTCCACTACTACTCTCTTAGCGCTCCAAATGTCGAGTTGCATTTTCTACAGAAAGAGTGTTCAGATCTGCTGAATCAAAAGTATGGTTTAACTCTGTTAGCTGAATGCACAGATCAGAAAGAAGTTTCACAGAATGATTCTGTGTAGTTTATATTTGGAGACATTCCTTTTTCCACTATTACCCTCTTAGCGCTCCGAATCTCCACTTGCATTTTCTACAGAAAGAGTGTTTCAGAACGGCTCAATCAAAACTAAGGTTCAACTCTTTTAGTTGAACAAACAGAACAGAAAGAAGTTTCACACAATTATTCTGTGTAGTTTTTATTTGTAGACATTCTTTTTCCCAATATAGGCCTCTTAGCGCTCAGAATGTCCAATTGCAGTTTCTACAGAAAGAGTGTTTCAGAACGGCTCAATCAAAAGTAAGGTTCAACTCTGTTAGTTGAATGCACAGAACAGAAAGAAGTTTCACAGAATGCTTCTGTGTAGTTTATATTTGAACATATTCTTTTTTCCACTATTACCCACTTAGCGCTACGAATGTCCAGTTGCATTTTCTACAGACAGAGTGTTTCAAAACTGCTCAATCAAAAGTATGGTTTAACTCTGTTAGCTGAATGCTCAGATCAGAAAGAAGTTTCACAGAATGCTTCTGTGTAGTTTATATTTGAATATATTCCTTTTTCCACTACTACTCTCTTAGCGCTCCAAATGTCCAGTTGCATTTTCTACAGAAAGAGTGTTCAGATCTGCTCAATCAAAAGTATGGTTTAACTCTGTTAGCTGAATGCACAGATCAGAAAGAAGTTTCACAGAATGATTCTGTGTAGTTTATATTTGGAGACATTCCTTTTTCCACTATTACCCTCTAAGCGCTCCGAATCTCCACTTGCATTTTCTACAGAAAGAGTGTTTCAGAACGGCTCAATCAAAACTAAGGTTCAACTCTTTTAGTTGAACAAACAGAACAGAAAGTAGTTTCACACAATTCTTCTGTGTAGTTTTTATTTGTAGACATTCCTTTTCCCAATATAGGCCTCTTAGCGCTCAGAATGTCCAATTGCAGTTTCTACAGAAAGAGTGTTTCAGAACGGCTCAATCAAAAGTAAGGTTCAACTCTGTTAGTTGAATGCAGAGAACAGAAAGAAGTTTCACAGAATGCTTCGGTGTAGATTATATTTAACATATTCTTTTTTCCACTATTACCCACTTAGCGCTACGAATGTCCAGTTGCATTTTCTACAGACAGAGTGTTTCAAAACTGCTCAATCAAAAGTATGGTTTAACTCTGTTAGCTGAATGCTCAGATCAGAAAGAAGTTTCACAGAATGCTTCTGTGTAGTTTATATTTGAATATATTCCTTTTTCCACTACTACGCTCTTAGAGCTCCAAATGTCCAGTTGCATTTTCTACAGAAAGAGTGTTCAGATCTGCTCAATCAAAAGTATGGTTTAACTCTGTTAGCTGAATGCACAGATCGGAAAGAAGTTTCACCGAATGATTCTGTGTAGTTTATATTTGAAGACATTCCTTTTTCCACTATTACCCTCTTAGCGCTCCGAATCTCCACTTGCATTTTCTACAAAAAGAGTGTTTCATAACTGCTCAATCAAAAATATGTTTTATCTCTGTTAACTGAATTTACACATCAGAAATAAGTTTCACAGAATGCATCTGTGTAGTTTTTATTTGAAGATATTCTTTTTCCCAATGTAGGCCTCTTAGCGCTTAGCATGTCCAATTGCAGTTTCTACAGAAAGAGTGTTTCAGAACGGCTCAATCAAAAGTAAGGTTCAACTCTGTTAGCTGAATGCACAGAACAGAAAGAGTTTTCACAGAATGCTACTGTGGAGTTTATATTTGAATATATTACTTTTTCCACTATTACCCTCTTATTGCTCCGAATGTCCACTTGCATTTTCTAGAGAAAGAGTGTTCAGAACTGCGCAATCAAAAGTATGGTTTAACTCTGTTAGCTTAATGAACATATCAGAAATAATTTTCACACAATGCTTCTGTGTAGTTTTTATTTGAAGATATTATTTTTCCCAATATAGGCCTCTTCGCGCTCAGAATGTCCAATTGCAGTTTCTACAGAAAGAGTGTTTCAGAAAGGCTCAATCAAAAGTAAGGTTCAACTCTGTTAGTTGAATGCACAGAACAGAAAGAAGTTTCATACAATGCTTCTGTGTAGTTTATATTTGAACATATTCTTTTCTCCACTATTACCCACTTAGCACTACTAATGTCCAGTTGCATTTTCTACAGACAGAGTGTTTCAAAACTGCTCAATCAAAAGTATGGTTTAACTCTGTTAGCTGAATGCTCAGATCAGAAAGAAGTTTCACAGAATGCTTCTGTGTAGTTTATTTTTGAATATATTCCTTTTTCCACTACTACTCTCTTAGCGCTCCAAATGTCGAGTTGCATTTTCTACAGAAAGAGTGTTCAGATCTGCTGAATCAAAAGTATGGTTAAACTCTGTTAGCTGAATGCACAGATCAGAAAGAAGTTTCACAGAATGATTTTGTGTAGTTTATATTTGGAGACATTCCTTTTTCCACTATTACCCTCTTAGCGCTCCGAATCTCCACTTGCATTTTCTACAGAAAGAGTGTTTCAGAACGGCTCAATCAAAACTAAGGTTCAACTCTTTTAGTTGAACAAACAGAACAGAAAGAAGTTTCACACAATTCTTCTGTGTAGTTTTTATTTCTAGACATTCTTTTTCCCAATATAGGCCTCTTAGCGCTCAGAATGTCCAATTGCAGTTTCTACAGAAAGAGTGTTTCAGAACGGCTCAATCAAAAGTAAGGTTCAACTCTGTTAGTTGAATGCACAGAACAGAAAGAAGTTTCACGGAATGCTTCTGTGTAGTTTATATTTGAACATATTCTTTTTTCCACTATTACCCACTTAGCGCTACGAATGTCCAGTTGCATTTTCTACAGACAGAGTGTTTCAAAACTGCTCAATCAAAACTATGGTTTAACTCTGTTAGCTGAATGCTCAGATCAGAAAGGAGTTTCACAGAATGCTTCTGTGTAGTTTATATTTGAATATATTCCTTTTTCCACTACTACGCTCTTAGCGCTAAAATTGTCCAGTTGCATTTTCTACAGAAAGAGTGTTCAGATCTGCTCAATCAAAAGTATGGTTTAACTCTGTTAGATGAATGCACAGATCAGAAAGAAGTTTCACCGAATGATTCTGTGTAGTTTATATTTGAAGACATTCCTTTTTCCACTATTACCCTCTTAGCGCTCCGAATCTCCACTTGCATTTTCTACAAAAAGAGTGTTTCATAACTGCTCAATCAAAAATATGTTTTATCTCTGTTAACTGAATTTACACATCAGAAATAAGTTTCACAGAATGCATCTGTGTAGTTTTTATTTGAAGATATTCTTTTTCCCAATGTAGGCCTCTTAGCGCTTAGCATGTCCAATTGCAGTTTCTACAGAAAGAGTGTTTCAGAACGGCTCAATCAAAAGTAAGGTTCAACTCTGTTAGCTGAATGCACAGAACAGAAAGAGTTTTCACAGATTGCTACTGTGTAGTTTATATTTGAATATATTACTTTTTCCACTATTACCCTCTTATTGCTCCGAATGTCCACTTGCATTTTCTAGAGAAAGAATGTTCAGAACTGCGCAATCAAAAGTATGGTTTAACTCTGTTAGCTTAATGAACATATCAGAAATAATTTTCACAAAATGCTTCTGTGTAGTTTTTATTTGAAGATATTATTTTTCCCAATATAGGCCTCTTCACGCTCAGAATGTCCAATTGCAGTTTCTACAGAAGGAGTGTTTCAGAAAGGCTCAATCAAAAGTAAGGTTCAACTCTGTTAGTTGAATGCACAGAACAGAAAGAAGTTTCATACAATGCTTCTGTGTAGTTTATATTTGAACATATTCTTTTCTCCACTATTACCCACTTAGCACTACTAATGTCCAGTTGCATTTTCTACAGACAGAGTGTTTCAAAACTGCTCAATCAAAAGTATGGTTTAACTCTGTTAGCTGAATGCTCAGATCAGAAAGAAGTTTCACAGAATGCTTCTGTGTAGTTTATTTTTGAATATATTCCTTTTTCCACTACTACTCTCTTAGCGCTCCAAATGTCGAGTTGCATTTTCTACAGAAAGAGTGTTCAGATCTGCTGAATCAAAAGTATGGTTTAACTCTGTTAGCTGAATGCACAGATCAGAAAGAAGTTTCACAGAATGATTTTGTGTAGTTTATATTTGGAGACATTCCTTTTTCCACTATTACCCTCTTAGCGCTCCGCATCTCCACTTGCGTTTTCTACAGAAAGAGTGTTTCAGAACGGCTCAATCAAAACTAAGGTTCAACTCTTTTAGTTGAACAAACAGAACAGAAAGAAGTTTCACACAATTCTTCGGTGTAGTTTTTATTTGTAGACATTCTTTTTCCCAATATAGGCCTCTTAGCGCTCAGAATGTCCAATTGCAGTTTCTACAGAAAGAGTGTTTCAGAACGGCTCAATCAAAAGTAAGGTTCAACTCTGTTAATTGAATGCACAGAACAGAAAGAAGTTTCACGGAATGCTTCTGTGTAGTTTATATTTGAACATATTCTTTTTTCCACTATTACCCACTTAGCGCTACGAATGTCCAGTTGCATTTTCTACAGACAGAGTGTTTCAAAACTGCTCAATCAAAACTATGGTTTAACTCTGTTAGCTGAATGCTCAGATCAGAAAGGAGTTTCACAGAATGCTTCTGTGTAGTTTATATTTGAATATATTCCTTTTTCCACTAATACGCTCTTAGCGCTAAAATTGTCCAGTTGCATTTTCTACAGAAAGAGTGTTCAGATCTGCTCAATCAAAAGTATGGTTTAACTCTGTTAGCTGAATGCACAGATCAGAAAGAAGTTTCACCGAATGATTCTGTGTAGTTTATATTTGAAGACATTCCTTTTTCCACTATTACCCTCTTAGCGCTCCGAATCTCCACTTGCATTTTCTACAAAAAGAGTGTTTCATAACTGCTCAATCAAAAATATGTTTTATCTCTGTTAACTGAATTTACACATCAGAAATAAGTTTCACAGAATGCATCTGTGTAGTTTTTATTTGAAGATATTCTTTTTCCCAATGTAGGCCTCTTAGCGCTTAGCATGTCCAATTGCAGTTTCTACAGAAAGAGTGTTTCAGAACGGCTCAATCAAAATTAAGGTTCAACTCTGTTAGCTGAATGCACAGAACAGTAAGAGTTTTCACAGAATGCTACTGTGTAGTTTATATTTGAATATATTAATTTTTCCCCTATTACCCTCTTAGCGCTCCGAATGTCCACTTGCATTTTCTACAGAAAGAGTGTTCAGAACTGCGCAATCAAAAGTATGGTTTAACTCTGTTAGCTTAATGAACATATCAGAAATAAGTTTCACACAATGCTTCTGTGTAGTTTTTATTTGAAGATGTTATTTTTCCCAATAGAGGCCTCTTCGCGCTCAGAATGTCCAATTGCAGTTTCTACAGAAAGAGTGTTTCAGAAAGGCTCAATCAAAAGTAAGGTTCAACTCTGTTAGTTGAATGCACAGAACAGAAAGATGTTTCATACAATGCTTCTGTGTAGTTTATATTTGAACATATTCTTTTCTCCTCTATTACCCACTTAGCGCTACGAATGTCCAGTTGCATTTTCTACAGACAGAGTGTTTCAAAACTGCTCAATCAAAATTATGGTTTAACTCTGTTAGCTGAATGCTCAGATCAGAAAGAAGTTTCACAGAATGCTTCTGTGTAGTTTATATTTGAATATATTCCTTTTTCCACTACTACGCTCTTAGCGCTCAAAATGTCCAGTTGCATTTTCTACAGAAAGAGTGTTCAGATCTGCTCAATCAAAAGTATGGTTTAACTCTGTTAGCTGAATGCACAGATCAGAAAGAAGTTTCACCGAATGATTCTGTGTAGTTTATATTTGAAGACATTCCTTTTTCCACTATTACCCTCTTAGCGCTTCGAATCTCCACTTGCATTTTCTACAAAAAGAGTGTTTCATAACTGCTCAATCAAAAATATGTTTTATCTCTGTTAACTGAATTTACAGATCAGAAATAAGTTTCACAGAATGCATCTGTGTAGTTTTTATTTGAAGATATTCTTTTTCCCAATGTAGGCCTCTTAGCGCTTAGCATGTCCAATTGCAGTTTCTACAGAAAGAGTGTTTCAGAACGGCTCAATCAAAAGTAAGGTTCAACTCTGTTAGCTGAATGCACAGAACAGTAAGAGTTTTCACAGAATGATACTGTGTAGTTTATATTTGAATATATTCCTTTTTCCACTATTACCCTCTTAGCGCTCCGAATGTCCACTTGCATTTTCTACAGAAAGAGTGTTCAGAACTGCGCAATCAAAAGTATGGTTTAACTCTGTTAGCTTAATGAACATATCAGAAATAAGTTTCACACAATGCTTCTGTGTAGTTTTTATTTGAAGATATTATTTTTCCCAATAGAGGCCTCTTAGCGCTCAGAATGTCCAATTGCAATTTCTACAGAAAGAGTGTTTCAGAAAGGCTCAATCAAAAGTAAGGTTCAACTCTGTTAGTTGAATGCACAGAACAGAAAGAAGTTTCATACAATGCTTCTGTGTAGTTTATATTTGAACATATTCTTTTTTCCACTATTACCCACTTAGCGCTACGAATGTCCAGTTGCATTTTCTACAGACAGAGTGTTTCAAAACTGCTCAATCAAAATTATGGTTTAACTCTGTTAGCTGAATGCTCAGATCAGAAAGAAGTTTCACAGAATGCTTCTGTGTAGTTTATATTTGAATATATTCCTTTTTCCACTACTACTCTCTTAGCGCTGCAAATGTCCAGTTGCATTTTCTACAGAAAGAGTGTTCAGATCTGCTGAATCAAAAGTATGTTTTAACTCTGTTAGCTGAATGCAAGGATCAGAAAGAAGTTTCACAGAATGATTCTGTGTAGTTTATATTTGGAGACATTCCTTTTTCCACTATTACCCTCTTAGTGCTCCGAATCTCCACTTGCATTTTCTACAGAAAGAGTGTTTCAGAACGGCTCAATCAAAACTAAGGTTCAACTCTTTTAGTTGAACAAACAGAACAGAAAGAAGTTTCACACAATTCTTCTGTGTAGTTTTTATTTGTAGACATTCTTTTTCCCAATATAGGCCTCTTAGCGCTCAGAATGTCCAATTGTAGTTTCTACAGAAAGAGTGTTTCAGAACGGCTCAATCAAAAGTAAGGTTCAACTCTGTTAGTTGAATGCACAGAACAGCAAGAAGTTTCACAGAATGCTTCTGTGTAGTTTATATTTGAACATATTCTTTTTTCCACTATTACCCACTTAGCGCTACGAATGTCCAGTTGCATTTTCTACAGACAGAGTGTTTGAAAATTGCTCAATCAAAAGTATGGTTTAACTCTGTTAGCTGAATGCTCAGAGCAGAAAGAAGTTTCACAGAATGCTTCTGTGTAGTTTATATTTGAATATATTCCTTTTTCCACTACTACGCTCTTAGCGCTCCAAATGTCCAGTTGCATTTTCTACAGAAAGAGTGTTCAGATCTACTCAATCAAAAGTATGGTTTAACTCTGTTAGCTGAATGCACAGATCAGAAAGAAGTTTCACCGAATGATTCTGTGTAGTTTATATTTGAAGACATTCCTTTTTCCACTATTACCCCCTTAGCGCTCCGAATCTCCACTTGCATTTTCTACAAAAAGAGTGTTTCATAACTGCTCAATCAAAAATATGTTTTATCTCTGTTAACTGAATTTACAGATCAGAAATAAGTTTCACAGAATGCATCTGTGTAGTTTTTATTTGAAGATATTCTTTTTCCCAATGTAGGCCTCTTAGCGCTTAGCATGTCCAATTGCAGTTTCTACAGAAAGAGTGTTTCAGAACGGCTCAATCAAAAGTAAGGTTCAACTCTGTTAGCTGAATGCACAGAACAGTAAGAGTTTTCACAGAATGATACTGTGTAGTTTATATTTGAATATATTCCTTTTTCCACTATTACCCTCTTAGCGCTCCGAATGTCCACTTGCATTTTCTACAGAAAGAGTGTTCAGAACTGCGCAATCAAAAGTATGGTTTAACTCTGTTAGCTTAATGAACATATCAGAAATAAGTTTCACACAATGCTTCTGTGTAGTTTTTATTTGAAGATATTATTTTTCCCAATATAGGCCTCTTAGCGCTCAGAATGTCCAATTGCATTTTCTACAGAAAGAGTGTTTCAGAACGGCTCAATCAAATGTAAGGTTCAACTCTCTTAGTTGAATGCACAGAACAGAAAGAAGTTTCACAGAATGCTTCTGTGTAGTTTTTATTTGTAGATATTCTTTTTCCCAATATAGGCCTCTTAGTGCTCAGAATGTCCAATTGCACTTTCTACAGAAAGAGTGTTTCAGAAAGGCTCAATCAAAAGTAAGGTTCAACTCTTGTAGTTGAATGCACAGAACAGAAAGAAGTTTCATACAATGCTTCTGTGTAGTTTATATTTGAACATATTCTTTTTTCCACTATTACCCACTTAGCGCTACGAATGTCCAGTTGCATTTTCTACAGACAGAGTGTTTCAAAACTGCTCAATCAAAAGTGTGGTTTAACTCTGTTAGCTGAATGCTCAGATCAGAAATAAGTTTCACAGAATGCTTCTGTGTAGTTTATATTTGAATATATTCCTTTTTCCACTACTACTCTCTTAGCGCTCCAAATGTCCAGTTGCATTTTCTACAGAAAGAGTGTTCAGATCTGCTCTATCAAAAGTATGGTTTAACTCTGTTAGCTGAATGCACAGATCAGAAAAAAGTTTCACAGAATGATTCTGTGTAGTTTATATTTGGAGACATTCCTTTTTCCACTATTACCCTCTTAGCGCTCCGAAACTCCAATTGCATTTTCTACAGAAAGAGTTTCTCAGAACGGCTCAATCAAAACTAAGGTTCAACTCTTTTAGTTGAACAAACAGAACAGAAAGAAGTTTCACACAATTCTTCTCTGTAGTTTTTATTTGTAGACATTCTTTTTCCCAATATAGGCCTCCTAGCGCTCAGAATGTCCAATTGCAGTTTCTACAGAAAGAGTGTTTCAGAACGGCTCAATCAAAAGTAAGGTTCAACTCTGTTAGTTGAATGCTCAGAACAGAAAGAAGTTTCATACAATGCTTCTGTGTAGTTTATATTTGAACATATTCTTTTTTCCACTATTACCCACTTAGCGCTACGAATGTCCAGTTGCATTTTCTACAGAGAGAGTGTTTCAAAACTGCTCAATCAAAAGTATGGTTTAACTCTGTTAGCTGAATGCTCAGATCAGAAAGAAGTTTCACAGAATGCTTCTGTGTAGTTTATATTTGAATATATTCCTTTTTCCACTACTACGCTCTTAGCGCTCCAAATGTCCAGTTGCATTTTCTACAGAAAGAGTGTTCAGATCTGCTCAATCAAAAGTATGGTTTAACACTGTTAGCTGAATGCAGAGATCAGAAAGAAGTTTCACCGAATGATTCTGTGTAGTTTATATTTGAAGACATTCCTTTTTCCACTATTACCCTCTTAGCGCTCCGAATCTCCACTTGCATTTTCTACAAAAAGAGTGTTTCATAACTGCTCAATCAAAAATATGTTTTATCTCTGTTAACTGAATTTACAGATCAGAAATAAGTTTCACAGAATGCATCTGTGTAGTTTTTATTTGAAGATATTCTTTTTCCCAATGTAGGCCTCTTAGCGCTTAGCATGTCCAATTGCAGTTTCTACAGAAAGAGTGTTTCAGAACGGCTCAATCAAAAGTAAGGTTCAACTCTGTTAGTTGAATGCACAGAACAGAAAGAATTTTCACAGAATGCTACTGTGTAGTTTATATTTGTATATATTCCTTTTTCCACTATTACCCTCTTAGCGCTCCGAATGTCCACTTGCATTTTCTACAGAAAGAGTGTTCAGAACTGCGCAATCAAAAGTATGGTTTAACTCTGTTAGCTTAATGAACATATCCGAAATAAGTTTCACACAATGCTTCTGTGTAGTTTTTATTTGAAGATATTATTTTTCCCAATATAGGCCTCTTAGCGCTCAGAATGTCCAATTGCAGTTTCTACAGAAAGAGTGTTTCAGAAAGGCTCAATCAAAAGTAAGGTTCAACTCTGTTATTTGAATGCACAGAACAGAAAGAAGTTTCATACAATGCTTCTGTGTAGTTTATATTTGAACATATTCTTTTTTCCACTATTACCCACTTAGCGCTACGAATGTCCAGTTGCATTTTCTACAGACAGAGTGTTTCAAAACTGCTCAATCAAAAGTATGGTTTAACTCTGTTAGCTGAATGCTCAGATCAGAATGAAGTTTCACAGAATGCTTCTGTGTAGTTTATATTTGAATATATTCCTTTTTCCACTACTACTCTCTTAGCGCTCCAAATGTCCAGTTGCATTTTCTACAGAAAGAGTGTTCAGATCTCCTCAATCAAAAGTATGGTTTAACTCTGTTAGCTGAATGCACAGATCAGAAAGAAGTTTCACAGAATGATTCTGTGTACTTTATATTTGGAGACATTCCTTTTTCCACTATTACCCTCTTAGCGCTCCGAATCTCCAATTGCATTTTCTACAGAAAGAGTGTTTCAGAACGGCTCAATCAAAACTAAGGTTCAACTCTTTTAGTTGAACAAACAGAACAGAAAGAAGTTTCACACAATTCTGCTGTGTAGTTTTTATTTGTAGACATTCTTTTTCCCAATATAGGCCTCCTAGTGCTCAAAATGTCCAATTGCAGTTTCTACAGAAAGAGTGTTTCAGAACGGCTCAATCAAAAGTAAGGTTCAACTCTGTTAGTTGAATGCACAGAACAGAAAGAAGTTTCATACAATGCTTCTGTGTAGTTTATATTTGAACATATTCTTTTTTCCCACTATTACCCACTTAGCGCTACGAATGTCCAGTTGCATTTTCTACAGACAGAGTGTTTCAAAACTGCTCAATCAAAAGTATGTTTTAACTCTGTTAGCTGAATGCTCAGATCAGAAAGAAGTTTCACAGAATGCTTCTGTGTAGTTTATATTTGAATATATTCCTTTTTCCAATAGTACTCTCTTAGCGCTCCAAATGTCCAGTTGCATTTTCTACAGAAAGGGTGTTCAGATCTGCTCAATCAAAAGTATGGTTTAACTCTGTTAGCTGAATGCACAGATCAGAAAAAAGTTTCACAGAATGATTCTGTGTAGTTTATATTTGGAGACATTCCTTTTTCCACTATTAACCTCTTAGCGCTCCGAATCTCCACTTGCATTTTCTACAGAAAGAGTGTTTCAGAACGGCTCAATCAAAACTAAGGTTCAACTCTTTTAGTTGAACAAACAGAACAGAAAGAAGTTTCACAAAATTCTTCTGTGTAGTTTTTATTTGTAGACATTCTTTTTCCCAATATAGGCCTCCTAGCGCTCAGAATGTCCAATTGCAGTTTCTACAGAAAGAGTGTTTCAGAACGGCTCAATCAAAAGTAAGGTTCAACTCTGTTAGTTGAATGCACAGAACAGAAAGAAGTTTCATACAATGCTTTTGTGTAGTTTATATTTGAACATATTCTCTTTTCCACTATTACCCACTTAGCGCTACGAATGTCCAGTTGCATTTTCTACAGACAGAGTGTTTCAAAACTGCTCAATCAAAACTAAGGTTTAACTCTGTTAGCTGAATGCTCAGATCAGAAAGGAGTTTCACAGAATGCTTCTGTGTAGTTTATATTTGAATATATTCCTTTTTCCTCTAATACGCTCTTAGCGCTAAAATTGTCCAGTTGCATTTTCTACAGAAAGAGTGTTCAGATCTGCTCAATCAAAAGTATGGTTTAACTCTGTTAGCTGAATGCACAGATCAGAAAGAAGTTTCACCGAATGATTCTGTGTAGTTTATATTTGAAGACATTCCTTTTTCCACTATTACCCTCTTAGCGCTCCGAATCTCCACTTGCATTTTCTACAAAAAGAGTGTTTCATAACTGCTCAATCAAAAATATGTTTTATCTCTGTTAACTGAATTTACACATCAGAAATAAGTTTCACAGAATGCATCTGTGTAGTTTTTATTTGAAGATATTCTTTTTCCCAATGTAGGCCTCTTAGCGCTTAGCATGTCCAATTGCAGTTTCTACAGAAAGAGTGTTTCAGAACGGCTCAATCAAAAGTAAGGTTCAACTCTGTTAGCTGAATGCACAGAACAGAAAGAGTTTTCACAGAATGCTACTGTGTAGTTTATATTTGAATATATTACTTTTTCCACTATTACCCTCTTATTGCTCCGAATGTCCACTTGCATTTTCTAGAGAAAGAGTGTTCAGAACTGCGCAATCAAAAGTATGGTTTAACTCTGTTAGCTTAATGAACATATCAGAAATAATTTTCACAAAATGCTTCTGTGTAGTTTTTATTTGAAGATATTATTTTTCCCAATATAGGCCTCTTCGCGCTCAGAATGTCCAATTGCAGTTTCTACAGAAAGAGTGTTTCAGAAAGGCTCAATCAAAAGTAAGGTTCAACTCTGTTAGTTGAATGCACAGAACAGAAAGAAGTTTCATACAATGCTTCTGTGTAGTTTATATTTGAACATATTCTTTTCTCCACTATTACCCACTTAGCACTACTAATGTCCAGTTGCATTTTCTACAGACAGAGTGTTTCAAAACTGCTCAATCAAAAGTATGGTTTAACTCTGTTAGCTGAATGCTCAGATCAGAAAGAAGTTTCACAGAATGCTTCTGTGTAGTTTATTTTTGAATATATTCCTTTTTCCACTACTACTCTCTTAGCGCTCCAAATGTCGAGTTGCATTTTCTACAGAAAGAGTGTTCAGATCTGCTGAATCAAAAGTATGGTTTAACTCTGTTAGCTGAATGCACAGATCAGAAAGAAGTTTCACAGAATGATTTTGTGTAGTTTATATTTGGAGACATTCCTTTTTCCACTATTACCCTCTTAGCGCTCCGAATCTCCACTTGCATTTTCTACAGAAAGAGTGTTTCAGAACGGCTCAATCAAAACTAAGGTTCAACTCTTTTAGTTGAACAAACAGAACAGAAAGAAGTTTCACACAATTCTTCTGTGTAGTTTTTATTTCTAGACATTCTTTTTCCCAATATAGGCCTCTTAGCGCTCAGAATGTCCAATTGCAGTTTCTACAGAAAGAGTGTTTCAGAACGGCTCAATCAAAAGTAAGGTTCAACTCTGTTAGTTGAATGCACAGAACAGAAAGAAGTTTCATACAATGCTTCTGTGTAGTTTATATTTGAACATATTCTTTTTTCCACTATTACCCACTTAGCGCTACGAATGTCCAGTTGCATTTTCTACAGACAGAGTGTTTCAAAACTGCTCAATCAAAACTATGGTTTAACTCTGTTAGCTGAATGCTCAGATCAGAATGGAGTTTCACAGAATGCTTCTGTGTAGTTTATATTTGAATATATTCCTTTTTCCACTACTACGCTCTTAGCGCTAAAATTGTCCAGTTGCATTTTCTACAGAAAGAGTGTTCAGATCTGCTCAATCAAAAGTATGGTTTAACTCTGTTAGCTGAATGCACAGATCAGAAAGAAGTTTCACCGAATGATTCTGTGTAGTTTATATTTGAAGACATTCCTTTTTCCACTATTACCCTCTTAGCGCTCCGAATCTCCACTTGCATTTTCTACAAAAAGAGTGTTTCATAACTGCTCAATCAAAAATATGTTTTATCTCTGTTAACTGAATTTACACATCAGAAATAAGTTTCACAGAATGCATCTGTGTAGTTTTTATTTGAAGATATTCTTTTTCCCAATGTAGGCCTCTTAGCGCTTAGCATGTCCAATTGCAGTTTCTACAGAAAGAGTGTTTCAGAACGGCTCAATCAAAAGTAAGGTTCAACTCTGTTAGCTGAATGCACAGAACAGAAAGAGTTTTCACAGATTGCTACTGTGTAGTTTATATTTGAATATATTACTTTTTCCACTATTACCCTCTTATTGCTCCGAATGTCCACTTGCATTTTCTAGAGAAAGAATGTTCAGAACTGCGCAATCAAAAGTATGGTTTAACTCTGTTAGCTTAATGAACATATCAGAAATAATTTTCACAAAATGCTTCTGTGTAGTTTTTATTTGAAGATATTATTTTTCCCAATAAAGGCCTCTTCACGCTCAGAATGTCCAATTGCAGTTTCTACAGAAGGAGTGTTTCAGAAAGGCTCAATCAAAAGTAAGGTTCAACTCTGTTAGTTGAATGCACAGAACAGAAAGAAGTTTCATACAATGCTTCTGTGTAGTTTATATTTGAACATATTCTTTTCTCCACTATTACCCACTTAGCACTACTAATGTCCAGTTGCATTTTCTACAGACAGAGTGTTTCAAAACTGCTCAATCAAAAGTATGGTTTAACTCTGTTAGCTGAATGCTCAGATCAGAAAGAAGTTTCACAGAATGCTTCTGTTTAGTTTATTTTTGAATATATTCCTTTTTCCACTACTACTCTCTTAGCGCTGCAAATGTCCAGTTGCATTTTCTACAGAAAGAGTGTTCAGATCTGCTGAATCAAAAGTATGGTTTAACTCTCTTAGCTGAATGCACAGATCAGAAAGAAGTTTCACAGAATGATTTTGTGTAGTTTATATTTGGAGACATTCCTTTTTCCACTATTACCCTCTTAGCGCTCCGAATCTCCACTTGCGTTTTCTACAGAAAGAGTGTTTCAGAACGGCTCAATCAAAACTAAGGTTCAACTCTTTTAGTTGAACAAACAGAACAGAAAGAAGTTTCACACAATTCTTCGGTGTAGTTTTTATTTGTAGACATTCTTTTTCCCAATATAGGCCTCTTAGCGCTCAGAATGTCCAATTGCAGTTTCTACAGAAAGAGTGTTTCAGAACGGCTCAATCAAAAGTAAGGTTCAACTCTGTTAGTTGAATGCACAGAACAGAAAGAAGTTTCACGGAATGCTTCTGTGTAGTTTATATTTGAACATATTCTTTTTTCCACTATTACCCACTTAGCGCTACGAATGTCCAGTTGCATTTTCTACAGACAGAGTGTTTCAAAACTGCTCAATCAAAACTATGGTTTAACTCTGTTAGCTGAATGCTCAGATCAGAAAGGAGTTTCACAGAATGCTTCTGTGTAGTTTATATTTGAATATATTCCTTTTTCCACTACTACGCTCTTAGCGCTAAAATTGTCCAGTTGCATTTTCTACAGAAAGAGTGTTCAGATCTGCTCAATCAAAAGTATGGTTTAACTCTGTTAGCTGAATGCACAGATCAGAAAGAAGTTTCACCGAATGATTCTGTGTAGTTTATATTTGAAGACATTCCTTTTTCCACTATTACCCTCTTAGCGCTCCGAATCTCCACTTGCATTTTCTACAAAAAGAGTGTTTCATAACGGCTCAATCAAAAATATGTTTTATCTCTGTTAACTGAATTTACAGATCAGAAATAAGTTTCACAGAATGCATCTGTGTAGTTTTTATTTGAAGATATTCTTTTTCCCAATGTAGGACTCTTAGCGCTTAGCATGTCCAATTGCAGTTTCTACAGAAATAGTGTTTCAGAACGGCTCAACCAAAAGTAAGATTCAACTCTGTTAGCTGAATGCACAGAACAGTAAGAGTTTTCACACAATGCTACTGTGTAGTTTATATTTGAATATATTCCTTTTTCCCCTATTACCGTCTTAGCGCTCCGAATGTCCACTTGAATTTTCTACAGAAAGAGTGTTCAGAACTGCGCAATCAAAAGTATGGTTTAACTCTGTTAGCTTAATGAACATACCAGAAATAAGTTTCACACAATGCTTCTGTGTAGTTTTTATTTGAAGATATTATTTTTCCCAATAGAGGCCTCTTCGCGCTCAGAATGTCCAATTGCAGTTTCTACAGAAAGAGTGTTTCAGAAAGGCTCAATCAAAAGTAAGGTTCAACTCTGTTAGTTGAATGCACAGAACAGAAAGATGTTTCATACAATGCTTCTGTGTAGTTTATATTTGAACATATTCTTTTCTCCTCTATTACCCACTTAGCGCTATGAATGTCCAGTTGCATTTTCTACAGACAGAGTGTTTCAAAACTGCTCAATCAAAATTATGGTTTAACTCTGTTAGCTGAATGCTCAGATCAGAAAGAAGTTTCACAGAATGCTTCTGTGTAGTTTATATTTGAATATATTCCTTTTTCCACTACTACTCTCTTAGCGCTGCAAATGTCCAGTTGCATTTTCTACAGAAAGAGTGTTCAGATCTGCTGAATCAAAAGTATGGTTTAACTCTGTTAGCTGAATGCAAGGATCAGAAAGAAGTTTCACAGAATGATTCTGTGTAGTTTATATTTGGAGACATTCCTTTTTCCACTATTACCCTCTTAGTGCTCCGAATCTCCACTTGCATTTTCTACAGAAAGAGTGTTTCAGAACGGCTCAATCAAAACTAAGGTTCAACTCTTTTAGTTGAACAAACAGAACAGAAAGAAGTTTCACACAATTCTTCTGTGTAGTTTTTATTTGTAGACATTCTTTTTCCCAATATAGGCCTCTTAGCGCTCAGAATGTCCAATTGTAGTTTCTACAGAAAGAGTGTTTCAGAACGGCTCAATCAAAAGTAAGGTTCAACTCTGTTAGTTGAATGCACAGAACAGCAAGAAGTTTCACAGAATGCTTCTGTGTAGTTTATATTTGAACATATTCTTTTTTCCACTATTACCCACTTAGCGCTACGAATGTCCAGTTGCATTTTCTACAGACAGAGTGTTTGAAAATTGCTCAATCAAAAGTATGGTTTAACTCTGTTAGCTGAATGCTCAGATCAGAAAGAAGTTTCACAGAATGCTTCTGTGTAGTTTATATTTGAATATATTCCTTTTTCCACTACTACGCTCTTAGCGCTCCAAATGTCCAGTTGCATTTTCTACAGAAAGAGTGTTCAGATCTGCTCAATCAAAAGTATGGTTTAACTCTGTTAGCTGAATGCACAGATCAGAAAGAAGTTTCACCGAATGATTCTGTGTAGTTTATATTTGAAGACATTCCTTTTTCCACTATTACCCTCTTAGCGCTCCGAATCTCCACTTGCATTTTCTACAAAAAGAGTGTTTCATAACTGCTCAATCAAAAATATGTTTTATCTCTGTTAACTGAATTTACAGATCAGAAATAAGTTTCACAGAATGCATCTGTGTAGTTTTTATTTGAAGATATTCTTTTTCCCAATGTAGGCCTCTTAGCGCTTAGCATGTCCAATTGCAGTTTCTACAGAAAGAGTGTTTCAGAACGGCTCAATCAAAAGTAAAGTTCAACTCTGTTAGCTGAATGCACAGAACAGTAAGAGTTTTCACAGAATGATACTGTGTAGTTTATATTTGAATATATTCCTTTTTCCACTATTACCCTCTTAGCGCTCCGAATGTCCACTTGCATTTTCTACAGAAAGAGTGTTCAGAACTGCGCAATCAAAAGTATGGTTTAACTCTGTTAGCTTAATGAACATATCAGAAATAAGTTTCACACAATGCTTCTGTGTAGTTTTTATTTGAAGATATTATTTTTCCCAATAGAGGCCTCTTAGCGCTCAGAATGTCCAATTGCAGTTTCTACAGAAAGAGTGTTTCAGAAAGGCTCCATCAAAAGTAAGGATCAACTCTGTTAGTTGAATGCAAAGAACAGAAAGAAGTTTCATACAATGCTTCTGTGTAGTTTATATTTGAACATATTCTTTTTTCCACTATTACCCACTTAGCGCTACGAATGTCCAGTTGCATTTTCTACAGACAGAGTGTTTCAAAACTGCTCAATCAACAGTATGTTTTAATTCTGTTAGCTGAATGCTCCGATCAGAAAGAAGTTTCACAGAATGCTTCTGTGTAGTTTATATTTGAATATATTCCTTTTTCCACTACTACTCTCTTAGCGCTCCAAATGTCCAGTTGCATTTTCTACAGAAAGAGTGTTCAGATCTGCTCAATCAAAAGTATGGTTTAACTCTGTTAGCTGAATGCACAGTTCAGAAAGAAGTTTCACAGAATGATTCTGTGTAGTTTATATTTGGAGACATTCCTTTTTCCACTATTACCCTCTTAGCGCTCCGAATCTCCACTTGCATTTTCTACAGAAAGAGTGTTTCAGAACGGCTCAATCAAAACTAAGGTTCAACTCTTTTAGTTGAACAAACAGAACAGAAAGAAGTTTCACACAATTCTTCTGTGTAGTTTTTATTTGTAGACATTCTTTTTCCCAATATAGGCCTCCTAGCGCTCAGAATGTCCAATTGCAGTTTCTACAGAAAGAGTGTTTCAGAACGGCTCAATCAAAAGTAAGGTTCAACTCTGTTAGTTGAATGCACAGAACAGAAAGAAGTTTCATACAATGCTTCTGTGTAGTTTATATTTGAACATATTCTCTTTTCCACTATTACCCACTTAGCGCTACGAATGTCCAGTTGCATTTTCTACAGACAGAGTGTTTCAAAACTGCTCAATCAAAACTATGGTTTAACTCTGTTAGCGGAATGCTCAGATCAGAAAGGAGTTCCACAGAATGCTTCTGTGTAGTTTATATTTGAATATATTCCTTTTTCCACTACTACGCTCTTAGCGCTAAAATTGTCCAGTTGCATTTTCTACAGAAAGAGTGTTCAGATCTGCTCAATCAAAAGTATGGTTTAACTCTGTTAGCTGAATGCACAGATCAGAAAGAAGTTTCACCGAATGATTCTGTGTCGTTTATATTTGAAGACATTCCTTTTTCCACTATTACCCTCTTAGCGCTCCGAATCTCCACTTGCATTTTCTACAAAAAGAGTGTTTCATAACTGCTCAATCAAAAATATGTTTTATCTCTGTTAACTGAATTTACACATCAGAAATAAGTTTCACAGAATGCATCTGTGTAGTTTTTATTTGAAGATATTCTTTTTCCCAATGTAGGCCTCTTAGCGCTTAGCATGTCCAATTGCAGTTTCTACAGAAAGAGTGTTTCAGAACGGCTCAATCAAAATTAAGGTTCAACTCTGTTAGCTGAATGCACAGAACAGTAAGAGTTTTCACAGAATGCTACTGTGTAGTTTATATTTGAATATATTCCTTTTTCCCCTATTACCCTCTTAGCGCTCCGAATGTCCACTTGCATTTTCTACAGAAAGAGTTTTCAGAACTGCGCAATCAAAAGTATGGTTTAACTCTGTTAGCTTAATGAACATATCAGAAATAAGTTTCACACAATGCTTCTGTGTAGTTTTTATTTGAAGATATTATTTTTCCCAATAGAGGCCTCTTCGCGCTCAGAATGTCCAATTGCAGTTTCTACAGAAAGAGTGTTTCAGAAAGGCTCAATCAAAAGTAAGGTTCAACTCTGTTAGTTGAATGCACAGAACAGAAAGATGTTTCATACAATGCTTCTGTGTAGTTTATATTTGAACATATTCTTTTCTCCTCTATTACCCACTTAGCGCTACGAATGTCCAGTTGCATTTTCTACAGACAGAGTGTTTCAAAACTGCTCAATCAAAATTATGGTTTAACTCTGTTAGCTGAATGCTCAGATCAGAAAGAAGTTTCACAGAATGCTTCTGTGTAGTTTATATTTGAATATATTCCTTTTTCCACTACTACGCTCTTAGCGCTCCAAATGTCCAGTTGCATTTTCTACAGAAAGAGTGTTCAGATCTGCTCAATCAAAAGTATGGTTTAACTCTGTTAGCTGAATGCACAGATCAGAAAGAAGTTTCACCGAATGATTCTGTGTAGTTTATATTTGAAGACATTCCTTTTTCCACTATTACCCTCTTAGCGCTCCGAATCTCCACTTGCATTTTCTACAAAAAGAGTGTTTCATAACTGCTCAATCAAAAATATGTTTTATCTCTGTTAACTGAATTTACAGATCAGAAATAAGTTTCACAGAATGCATCTGTGTAGTTTTTATTTGAAGATATTCTTTTTCCCAATGTAGGCCTCTTAGCGCTTAGCATGTCCAATTGCAGTTTCTACAGAAAGAGTGTTTCAGAACGGCTCAATCAAAAGTAAGGTTCAACTCTGTTAGCTGAATGCACAGAACAGTAAGAGTTTTCACAGAATGATACTGTGTAGTTTATATTTGAATATATTCCTTTTTCCACTATTACCCTCTTAGCGCTCCGAATGTCCACTTGATTTTCTACAGAAAGAGTGTTCAGAACTGCGCAATCAAAAGTATGGTTTAACTCTGTTAGCTTAATGAACATATCAGAAATAAGTTTCACACAATGCTTCTGTGTAGTTTTTATTTGAAGATATTATTTTTCCCAATAGAGGCCTCTTAGCGCTCAGAATGTCCAATTGCAGTTTCTACAGAAAGAGTGTTTCAGAAAGGCTCAATCAAAAGTAAGGTTCAACTCTTTTAGTTGAATGCACAGAACAGAAAGAAGTTTCATACAATGCTTCTGTGTAGTTTATATTTGAACATATTCTTTTTTCCACTATTACCCACTTAGCGCTACGAATGTCCAGTTGCATTTTCTACAGACAGAGTGTTTCAAAACTGCTCAATCAAAAGTATGGTTTAACTCTGTTAGCTGAATGCTCAGATCAGAAAGAAGTTTCACAGAATGCTTCTGTGTAGTTTATATTTGAATATATTCCTTTTTCCACTACTACTCTCTTAGCGCTGCAAATGTCCAGTTGCATTTTCTACAGAAAGAGTGTTCAGATCTGCTGAATCAAAAGTATGGTTTAAATCTGTTAGCTGAATGCAAGGATCAGAAAGAAGTTTCACAGAATGATTCTGTGTAGTTTATATTTGGAGACATTCCTTTTTCCACTATTACCCTCTTAGTGCTCCGAATCTCCACTTGCATTTTCTAAAGAAAGAGTGTTTCAGAACGGCTCAATCAAAACTAAGGTTCAACTCTTTTAGTTGAACAAACAGAACAGAAAAAAGTTTCACACAATTCTTCTGTGTAGTTTTTATTTGTAGACATTCTTTTTCCCAATATAGGCCTCTTAGCGCTCAGAATGTCCAATTGTAGTTTCTACAGAAAGAGTGTTTCAGAACGGCTCAATCAAAAGTAAGGTTCAACTCTGTTAGTTGAATGCACAGAACAGCAAGAAGTTTCACAGAATGCTTCTGTGTAGTTTATATTTGAACATATTCTTTTTTCCACTATTACCCACTTAGCGCTACGAATGTCCAGTTGCATTTTCTACAGACAGAGTGTTTGAAAATTGCTCAATCAAAAGTATGGTTTAACTCTGTTAGCTGAATTCTCAGAGCAGAAAGAAGTTTCACAGAATGCTTCTGTGTAGTTTATATTTGAATATATTCCTTTTTCCACTACTACGCTCTTAGCGCTCCAAATGTCCAGTTGCATTTTCTACAGAAAGAGTGTTCAGATCTACTCAATCAAAAGTATGGTTTAACTCTGTTAGCTGAATGCACAGATCAGAAAGAAGTTTCACCGAATGATTCTGTGTAGTTTATATTTGAAGACATTCCTTTTTCCACTATTACCCTCTTAGCGCTCCGAATCTCCACTTGCATTTTCTACAAAAAGAGTGTTTCATAACTGCTCAATCAAAAATATGTTTTATCTCTGTTAACTGAATTTACAGATCAGAAATAAGTTTCACAGAATGCATCTGTGTAGTTTTTATTTGAAGATATTCTTTTTCCCAATGTAGGCCTCTTAGCGCTTAGCATGTCCAATTGCAGTTTCTACAGAAAGAGTGTTTCAGAACGGCTCAATCAAAAGTAAGGTTCAACTCTGTTAGCTGAATGCACAGAACTGTAAGAGTTTTCACAGAATGATACTGTGTAGTTCATATTTGAATATATTCCTTTTTCCACTATTACCCTCTTAGCGCTCCGAATGTCCACTTGCATTTTCTACAGAAAGAGTGTTCAGAACTGCGCAATCAAAAGTATGGTTTAACTCTGTTAGCTTAATGAACATATCAGAAATAAGTTTCACACAATGCTTCTGTGTAGTTTTTATTTGAAGATATTATTTTTCCCAATAGAGGCCTCTTAGCGCTCAGAATGTCCAATTGCAGTTTCTACAGAAAGAGTGTTTCAGAAAGGCTCAATCAAAAGTAAGGTTCAACTCTGTTAGTTGAATGCAAAGAACAGAAAGAAGTTTCATACAATGCTTCTGTGTAGTTTATATTTGAACATATTATTTTTTCCACTATTACCCACTTAGCGCTACGAATGTCCAGTTGCATTTTCTACAGACAGAGTGTTTCAAAACTGCTCAATCAACAGTATGTTTTAACTCTGTTAGCTGAATGCTCAGATCAGAAAGAAGTTTCACAGAATGCTTCTGTGTAGTTTATATTTGAATATATTCCTTTTTCCACTACTACTCTCTTAGCGCTGCAAATGTCCAGTTGCATTTTCTACAGAAAGAGTGTTCAGATCTGCTGAATCAAAAGTATGGTTTAACTCTGTTAGCTGAATGCAAGGATCAGAAAGAAGTTTCACAGAATGATTCTGTGTAGTTTATATTTGGAGACATTCCTTTTTCCACTATTACCCTCTTAGTGCTCCGAATCTCCACTTGCATTTTCTACAGAAAGAGTGTTTCAGAACGGCTCAATCAAAACTAAGGTTCAACTCTTTTAGTTGAACAAACAGAACAGAAAGAAGTTTCACACAATTCTTCTGTGTAGTTTTTATTTGTAGACATTCTTTTTCCCAATATAGGCCTCTTAGCGCTCAGAATGTCCAATTGTAGTTTCTGCAGAAAGAGTGTTTCAGAACGGCTCAATCAAAAGTAAGGTTCAACTCTGTTAGTTGAATGCACAGAACAGCAAGAAGTTTCACAGAATGCTTCTGTGTAGTTTATATTTGAACATATTCTTTTTTCCACTATTACCCACTTAGCGCTACGAATGTCCAGTTGCATTTTCTACAGACAGAGTGTTTGAAAATTGCTCAATCAAAAGTATGGTTTAACTCTGTTAGCTGAATGCTCAGATCAGAAAGAAGTTTCACAGAATGCTTCTGTGTAGTTTATATTTGAATATATTCCTTTTTCCACTACTACGCTCTTAGCGCTCCAAATGTCCAGTTGCATTTTCTACAGAAAGAGTGTTCAGATCTGCTCAATCAAAAGTATGGTTTAACTCTGTTAGCTGAATGCACAGATCAGAAAGAAGTTTCACCGAATGATTCTGTATAGTTTATATTTGAAGACATTCCTTTTTCCACTATTACCCTCTTAGCGCTCCGAATCTCCACTTGCATTTTCTACAAAAATAGTGTTTCATAACTGCTCAATCAAAAATATGTTTTATCTCTGTTAACTGAATTTACAGATCAGAAATAAGTTTCACAGAATGCATCTGTGTAGTTTTTATTTGAAGATATTCTTTTTCCCAATGTAGGCCTCTTAGCGCTTAGCATGTCCAATTGCAGTTTCTACAGAAAGAGTGTTTCAGAACGGCTCAATCAAAAGTAAGGTTCAACTCTGTTAGCTGAATGCACAGAACAGTAAGTGTTTTCACAGAATGATACTGTGTAGTTTATATTTGAATATATTCCTTTTTCCACTATTACCCTCTTAGCGCTCCGAATGTCCACTTGCATTTTCTACAGAAAGAGTGTTCAGAACTGCGCAATCAAAAGTATGGTTTAACTCTGTTAGCTTAATGAACATATCAGAAATAAGTTTCACACAATGCTTCTGTGTAGTTTTTATTTGAAGATATTATTTTTCCCAATAGAGGCCTCTTAGCGCTCAGAATGTCCAATTGCAGTTTCTACAGAAAGAGTGTTTCAGAAAGGCTCAATCAAAAGTAAGGATCAACTCTGTTAGTTGAATGCAAAGAACAGAAAGAAGTTTCATACAATGCTTCTGTGTAGTTTATATTTGAACATATTCTTTTTTCCACTATTACCCACTTAGCGCTACGAATGTCCAGTTGCATTTTCTACAGACAGAGTGTTTCAAAACTGCTCAATCAACAGTATGTTTTAACTCTGTTAGCTGAATGCTCAGATCAGAAAGAAGTTTCACAGAATGCTTCTGTGTAGTTTATATTTGAATATATTCCTTTTTCCACTAGTACTCTCTTAGCGCTCCAAATGTCCAGTTGCATTTTCTACAGAAAGAGTGTTCAGATCTGCTCAATCAAAAGTATGGTTTAACTCTGTTAGCTGAATGCACAGATCAGAAAGAAGTTTCACAGAATGATTCTGTGTAGTTTATATTTGGAGACATTCCTTTTTCCACTATTACCCTCTTAGCGCTCCGAATCTCCACTTGCATTTTCTACAGAAAGAGTGTTTCAGAACGGCTCAATCAAAACTAAGGTTCAACTCTTTTAGTTGAACAAACAGAACAGAAAGAAGTTTCACACAATTCTTCGGTGTAGTTTTTATTTGTAGACATTCATTTTCCCAATATAGGCCTCCTAGCGCTCAGAATGTCCAATTGCAGTTTCTACAGAAAGAGTGTTTCAGAACGGCTCAATCAAAAGTAAGGTTCAACTCTGTTAGTTGAATGCACAGAACAGAAAGAAGTTTCATACAATGCTTCTGTGTAGTTTATATTTGAACATATTCTCTTTTCCACTATTACCCACTTAGCGCTACGAATGTCCAGTTGCATTTTCTACAGACAGAGTGTTTCAAAACAGCTCAATCAAAACTATGGTTTAACTCTGTTAGCTGAATGCTCAGATCAGAAAGGAGTTCCACAGAATGCTTCTGTGTAGTTTATATTTGAATATATTCCTTTTTCCACTACTACGCTCTTAGCGCTAAAATTGTCCAGTTGCATTTTCTACAGAAAGAGTGTTCAGATCTGCTCAATCAAAAGTATGGTTTAACTCTGTTAGCTGAATGCACAGATCAGAAAGAAGTTTCACCGAATGATTCTGTGTAGTTTATATTTGAAGACATTCCTTTTTCCACTATTACCCTCTTAGCGCTCCGAATTTCCACTTGCATTTTCTACAAAAAGAGTGTTTCATAACTGCTCAATCAAAAATATGTTTTATCTCTGTTAACTGAATTTACAGATCAGATATAAGTTTCACATAATGCATCTGTGTAGTTTTTATTTGAAGATATTCTTTTTCCCAATGTAGGCCTCTTAGCGCTTAGCATGTCCAATTGCAGTTTCTACAGAAAGAGTGTTTCAGAACGGCTCAATCAAAAGTAAGGTTCAACTCTGTTAGCTGAATGCACAGAACAGTAAGAGTTTTCAAAGAATGCTACTGTGTAGTTTATATTTGAATATATTCCTTTTTCCCCTATTACCCTCTTAGCGCTCCGAATGTCCACTTGCATTTTCTACAGAAAGAATGTTCAGAACTGCGCAATCAAAAGTATGGTTTAACTCTGTTAGCTTAATGAACATATCAGAAATAAGTTTCACACAATGCTTCTGTGTAGTTTTTATTTGAAGATATTATTTTTCCCAATAGAGGCCTCTTCGCGCTCAGAATGTCCAATTGCAGTTTCTACAGAAAGAGTGTTTCAGAAAGGCTCAATCAAAAGTAAGGTTCAACTCTGTTAGTTGAATGCACAGAACAGAAAGTTGTTTCATACAATGCTTCTGTGTAGTTTATATTTGAACATATTCTTTTCTCCTCTATTACCCACTTAGCGCTACGAATGTCCAGTTGCATTTTCTACAGACAGAGTGTTTCAAAACTGCTCAATCAAAAGTATGGTTTAACTCTGTTAGCTGAATGCTCAGATCAGAAAGAAGTTTCACAGAATGCTTCTGTGTAGTTTATATTTGAATATATTCCTTTTTCCACTACTACGCTCTTAGCGCTCCAAATGTCCAGTTGCATTTTCTACAGAAAGAGTGTTCAGATCTGCTCAATCAAAAGTATGGTTTAACTCTGTTAGCTGAATGCACAGATCAGAAAGAAGTTTCACCGAATGATTCTGTGTAGTTTATATTTGAAGACATTCCTTTTTCCACTATTACCCTCTTAGCGCTCCGAATCTCCACTTGCATTTTCTACAAAAAGAGTGTTTCATAACTGCTCAATCAAAAATATGTTTTATCTCTGTTAACTGAATTTACAGATCAGAAATAAGTTTCACAGAATGCATCTGTGTAGTTTTTATTTGAAGATATTCTTTTTCCCAATGTAGGCCTCTTAGCGCTTAGCATGTCCAATTGCAGTTTCTACAGAACGAGTGTTTCAGAACGGCTCAATCAAAAGTAAGGTTCAACTCTGTTAGCTGAATGCACAGAACAGTAAGAGTTTTCACAGAATGATACTGTGTAGTTTATATTTGAATATATTCCTTTTTCCACTATTACCCTCTTAGCGCTCCGAATGTCCACTTGCATTTTCTACAGAAAGAGTGTTCAGAACTGCGCAATCAAAAGTATGGTTTAACTCTGTTAGCTTAATGAACATATCAGAAATAAGTTTCACACAATGCTTCTGTGTAGTTTTTATTTGAAGATATTATTTTTCCCAATAGAGGCCTCTTAGCGCTCAGAATGTCCAATTGCAGTTTCTACAGAAAGAGTGTTTCAGAAAGGCTCAATCAAAAGTAAGGTTCAACTCTGTTAGTTGAATGCACAGAACAGAAAGAAGTTTCATACAATGCTTCTGTGTAGTTTATATTTGAACATATTCTTTTTTCCACTATTACCCACTTAGCGCTACGAATGTCCAGTTGCATTTTCTACAGACAGAGTGTTTCCAAACTGCTCAATCAAAAGTATGTTTTAACTCTGTTAGCTGAATGCTCAGATCAGAAAGAAGTTTCACAGAATGCTTCTGTGTAGTTTATATTTGAATATATTCCTTTTTCCACTAGTACTCTCTTAGCGCTCCAAATGTCCAGTTGCATTTTCTACAGAAAGAGTGTTCAGATCTGCTCAATCAAAATTATGGTTTAACTCTGTTAGCTGAATGCACAGATCAGAAAGAAGTTTCACAGAATGATTCTGTGTAGTTTATATTTGAAGACATTCCTTTTTCCACTATTACCCTCTTAGCGCTCCGAATCCCCACTTGCATTTTCTACAAAAAGTGTGTTTCATAACTGCTCAATCAAAAATATGTTTTATCTCTGTTAACTGAATTTACAGATCAGAAATAAGTTTCACAGAATGCATCTGTGTAGTTTTTATTTGAAGATATTCTTTTTCCCAATGTAGGCCTCTTAGCGCTTAGCATGTCCAATTGCAGTTTCTACAGAAAGAATGTTTCAGAACGGCTCAATCAAAAGTAAGGTTCAACTCTGTTAGTTGAATGCACAGGACAGAAAGAATTTTCACAGAATGCTACTGTGTAGATTATATTTGAATATATTCCTTTTTCCACTGTTACCCTCTTAGCGCTCCGAATGTGCACTTGCATTTTCTACAGAAAGAGTGTTCAGAACTGTGCAATCAAAAGTATGGTTTAACTCTGTTAGCTTAATGAACATATCAGAAATAAGTTTCACACAATGCTTCTGTGTAGTTTTTATTTGAAGATATTATTTTTCCCAATGTAGGCTTCTTAGCGCTCAGAATGTCCAATAGCATTTTCTACAGAAAGAGTGTTTCAGAACGGCTCAATCAAATGTAAGGTTCAACTCTCTTAGTTGAATGCACAGAACAGAAATAAGTTTCACAGAATGCTTCTGTGTAGTTTTTATTTGTAGATATTCTTTTTCCCAATATAGGCCTCTTAGTGCTCAGAATGTCCAATTGCACTTTCTACAGAAAGAGTGTTTCAGAAAGGCTCAATCAAAAGTAAGGTTCAACTCTTGTAGTTGAATGCACAGAACAGAAAGAAGTTTCATACAATGCTTCTGTGTAGTTTATATTTGAACATATTCTTTTTTCCACTATTACCCACTTAGCGCTACGAATGTCCAGTTGCATTTTCTACAGACAGAGTGTTTCAAAACTGCTCAATCAAAAGTGTGGTTTAACTCTGTTAGCTGAATGCTCAGATCAGAAAGAAGTTTCACAGAATGCTTCTGTGTAGTTTATATTTGAATATATTCCTTTTTCCACTACTACTCTCTTAGCGCTCCAAATGTCCAGTTGCATTTTCTACAGAAAGAGTGTTCAGATCTGCTCTATCAAAAGTATGGTTTAACTCTGTTAGCTGAATGAACAGATCAGAAAAAAGTTTCACAGAATGATTCTGTGTAGTTTATATTTGGAGACATTCCTTTTTCCACTATTACCCTCTTAGCGCTCCGAATCTCCACTTGCATTTTCTACAGAAAGAGTTTCTCAGAACGGCTCAATCAAAACTAAGGTTCAACTCTTTTAGTTGAACAAACAGAACAGAAAGAAGTTTCACACAATTCTTCTCTGTAGTTTTTATTTGTAGACATTCTTTTTCCCAATATAGGCCTCCTAGCGCTCAGAATGTCCAATTGCAGTTTCTACAGAAAGAGTGTTTCAGAACGGCTCAATCAAAAGTAAGGTTCAACTCTGTTAGTTGAATGCACAGAACAGAAAGAAGTTTCATACAATGCTTCTGTGTAGTTTATATTTGAACATATTCTTTTTTCCACTATTACCCACTTAGCGCTACGAATGTCCAGTTGCATTTTCTACAGAGAGAGTGTTTCAAAACTGCTCAATCAAAAGTATGGTTTAACTCTGTTAGCTGAATGCTCAGATCAGAAAGAAGTTTCACAGAATGCTTCTGTGTAGTTTATATTTGAATATATTCCTTTTTCCACTACTACGCTCTTAGCGCTCCAAATGTCCAGTTGCATTTTCTACAGAAAGAGTGTTCAGATCTGCTCAATCAAAAGTATGGTTTAACACTGTTAGCTGAATGCAGAGATCAGAAAGAAGTTTCACCGAATGATTCTGTGTAGTTTATATTTGAAGACATTCCTTTTTCCACTATTACCCTCTTAGCGCTCCGAATCTCCACTTGCATTTTCTACAAAAAGAGTGTTTCATAACTGCTCAATCAAAAATATGTTTTATCTCTGTTAACTGCATTTACAGATCAGAAATAAGTTTCACAGAATGCATCTGTGTAGTTTTTATTTGAAGATATTCTTTTTCCCAATGTAGGCCTCTTAGCGCTTAGCATGTCCAATTGCAGTTTCTACAGAAAGAGTGTTTCAGAACGGCTCAATCAAAAGTAAGGTTCAACTCTGTTAGTTGAATGCACAGAACAGAAAGAATTTTCACAGAATGCTACTGTGTAGTTTATATTTGTATATATTCCTTTTTCCACTATTACCCTCTTAGCGCTCCGAATGTCCACTTGCATTTTCTACAGAAAGAGTGTTCAGAACTGCGCAATCAAAAGTATGGTTTAACTCTGTTAGCTTAATGAACATATCCGAAATAAGTTTCACACAATGCTTCTGTGTAGTTTTTATTTGAAGATATTATTTTTCCCAATATAGGCCTCTTAGCGCTCAGAATGTCCAATTGCAGTTTCTACAGAAAGAGTGTTTCAGAAAGGCTCAATCAAAAGTAAGGTTCAACTCTGTTATTTGAATGCACAGAACAGAAAGAAGTTTCATACAATGCTTCTGTGTAGTTTATATTTGAACATATTCTTTTTTCCACTATTACCCACTTAGCGCTACGAATGTCCAGTTGCATTTTCTACAGACAGAGTGTTTCAAAACTGCTCAATCAAAAGTATGGTTTAACTCTGTTAGCTGAATGCTCAGATCAGAATGAAGTTTCACAGAATGCTTCTGTGTAGTTTATATTTGAATATATTCCTTTTTCCACTACTACTCTCTTAGCGCTCCAAATGTCCAGTTGCATTTTCTACAGAAAGAGTGTTCAGATCTCCTCAATCAAAAGTATGGTTTAACTCTGTTAGCTGAATGCACAGATCAGAAAGAAGTTTCACAGAATGATTCTGTGTACTTTATATTTGGAGACATTCCTTTTTCCACTATTACCCTCTTAGCGCTCCGAATCTCCAATTGCATTTTCTACAGAAAGAGTGTTTCAGAACGGCTCAATCAAAACTAAGGTTCAACTCTTTTAGTTGAACAAACAGAACAGAAAGAAGTTTCACACAATTCTGCTGTGTAGTTTTTATTTGTAGACATTCTTTTTCCCAATATAGGCCTCCTAGCGCTCAAAATGTCCAATTGCAGTTTCTATAGAAAGAGTGTTTCAGAACGGCTCAATCAAAAGTAAGGTTCAACTCTGTTAGTTGAATGCACAGAACAGAAAGAAGTTTCATACAATGCTTCTGTGTAGTTTATATTTGAACATATTCTTTTTTCCACTATTACCCACTTAGCGCTACGAATGTCCAGTTGCATTTTCTACAGACAGAGTGTTTCAAATCTGCTCAATCAAAAGTATGGTTTAACTCTGTTAGCTGAATGCTCAGATCAGAAAGAAGTTTCACAGAATGCTTCTGTGTAGTTTATATTTGAATATATTCCTTTTTCCACTACTACTCTCTTAGCGCTCCAAATGTACAGTTGCATTTTCTACAGAAAGAGTGTTCAGATCTGCTTAATCAAAAGTATGGTTTAACTCTGTTAGCTGAATGCACAGATCAGAAAGAAGTTTCACAGAATGATTCTGTGTAGTTTATATTTGGAGACATTCCTTTTTCCACTATTACCCTCTTAGCGCTCCCAATCTCCACTTGCATTTTCTACAGAAAGAGTGTTTCAGAACGGCTCAATCAAAACTAAGGTTCAAATCTTTTAGTTGAACAAACAGAACAGAAAGAAGTTTCACACAATTCTTCTGTGTAGTTTTTATTTGTAGACATTCTTTTTCCCAATATAGGCCTCCTAGCGCTCAAAATGTCCAATTGCAGTTTCTACAGAAAGAGTGTTTCAGAACGGCTCAATCAAAAGTATGGTTCAACTCTGTTAGTTGAATGCACAGAACAGAAAGAAGTTTCATACAATGCTTCTGTGTAGTTTATATTTGAACATATTCTTTTTTCCACTATTACCCACTTAGCGCTACGAATGTCCAGTTGAATTTTCTACTGACAGAGTGTTTCAAAACTGCTCAATCAAAAGTATAGTTTAACTCTGTTAGCTGAATGCTCAGATCAGAAAGAAGTTTCACAGAATGCTTCTGTGTAGTTTATATTTGAATATATTCCTTTTTCCACTAGTACTCTCTTATCGCTCCAAATGTCCAGTTGCATTTTCTACAGAAAGAGTGTTCAGATCTGCTCAATCAAAAGTATGGTTTAACTCTGTTAGCTGAATGCACAGATCAGAAAGAAGTTTCACAGAATGATTCTGTGTAGTTTATATTTGGAGACATTACTTTTTCCACTATTACCCTCTTAGCGCTCCGAATCTCCACTTGCATTTTCTACAGAAAGAGTGTTTCAGAACGGCTCAATCAAAACTAAGTTTCAACTCTTTTAGTTGAACAAACAGAACAGAACGAAGTTTCACACAATTCTTCTGTGTAGTTTTTATTTGTAGACATTCTTTTTCCCAATATAGGCCTCCTAGCGCTCAGAATGTCCAATTGCAGTTTCTACAGAAAGAGTGTTTCAGAACGGCTCAATCAAAAGTAAGGTTCAACTCTGTTAGTTGAATGCACAGAACAGAAAGAAGTTTCATACAATGCTTCTGTGTAGTTTATATTTGAACATATTCTTTTTTCCACTATACCCACTTAGCGCTACGAATGTCCAGTTGCATTTCCTACAGACAGAGTGTTTCAAAACTGCTCAATCAAAAGTATGGTTTAGCTCTGTTAGCTGAATGCTCAGATCAGAAAGAAGTTTCACAGAATGCTTCTGTGTTGTTTATATTTGAATATATTCCTTTTTCCACTACTACGCTCTTAGCGCTCCAAATGTCCAGTTGCATTTTCTACAGAAAGAGTGATCTGATCTGCTCAATCAAAAGTATGGTTTAACTCTGTTAGCTGAATGCACAGATCAGAAAAAAGTTTCACCGAATGATTTTGTGTAGTTTATATTTGAAGACATTCCTTTTTCCACTATTACCCTCTTAGCGCTCCGAATCTCCACTTGCATTTTCTACAAAAAGAGGGTTTCATAACTGCTCAATCAAAAATATGTTTTATCTCTGTTAACTGAATTTACAGATCAGAAATAAGTTTCACAGAATGCATCTGTGTAGTTTTTATTTGAAGATATTCTTTTTCCCAATGTAGGCCTCTTAGTGCTTAGCATGTCCAATTGCAGTTTCTACAGAAAGAGTGTTTCAGAACGGCTCAATCAAAAGTAAGGTTCAACTCTGTTAGTTGAATGCACAGAACAGAAAGAATTTTCACAGAATGCTACTGTGTAGTTTATATTTGAATATATTCCTTTTTCCACTATTACCCTCTTAGCGCTCCGAATATCCACTTGCATTTTCTACAGAAAGAGTGTTCAGAACTGTGCAATCAAAAGTATGGTTTAACTCTGTTAGCTTAATGAACATATCAGCAATAAGTTTCACACAATGCTTCTGTGTAGTTTTTATTTGAAGATATTATTTTTCCCAATATAGGCCTCTTAGCGCTCAGAATGTCCAATTGCAGTTTCTACAGAAAGTGTGTTTCAGAAAGGCTCAATCAAAAGTAAGTTCAACTCTGTTAGTTGAATGCACAGAACAGAAAGAAGTTTCATACAATGCTTCTGTGTAGTTTATATTTGAACGTATTCTTTTTTCCACTATTACCCACTTAGCGCTACGAATGTCCAGTTGCATTTTCTACAGACAGAGTGTTTCAAAACTGCTCAATCAAAAGTATGGTTTAACTCTGTTAGCTGAACGCTCAGATCAGAAAGAAGTTTCACAGAATGCTTCTGTGTAGTTTATATTTGAATATATTCCTTTTTCCACTACTACTCTCTTAGCGCTCCAAATGTCCAGTTGCATTTTCTACAGAAAGTGTGTTCAGATCTGCTCAATCAAAAGTATGGTTTAACTCTGTTAGCTGAATGCACAGATCAGAAAGAAGTTTCACAGAATAATTCTGTGTAGTTTGTATTTGGAGACATTCCTTTTTCCACTATTACCCTCTTAGCGCTCCGAATCTCCACTTGCATTCTCTACAGAAAGAGTGTTTCAGAACGGCTCAATCAAAACTAAGGTTCAACTCTTTTAGTTGAACAAACAGAAGAGAAAGAAGTTTCACACAATTCTTCTCTGTAGTTTTTATTTGTAGACATTCTTTTTCCCAATATAGGCCTCCTAGTGCTCAGAATGTCCAATTGCAGTTTCTACAGAAAGAGTGTTTCAGAACGGCTCAATCAAAAGTAAGGTACAACTCTGTTAGTTGAATGCACAGAACAGAAAGAAGTTTCATACAATGTTTCTCTGTAGTTTATATTTGAATATATTCTTTTTTCCACTATTACCCACTTAGCGCTACGAATATCCAGTTGCATTTTCTACAGACAGAGTGTTTCAAAACTGCTCAATCAAAAGTATGGTTTAACTCTGTTAGCTGAATGCTCAGATCAGAAAGAAGTTTCACAGAATGCTTCTGTGTAGTTTATATTTGAATATATTCCTTTTTCCACTACTACTCTCTTAGCGCTCCAAATGTCCAGTTGCATTTTCTACAGAAAGAGTGTTCAGATCTGCTCAATCAAAAGTATGGTTTAATTCTGTTAGCTGAATGCACAGATCAGAAAGAAGTTTCACAGAATAATTCTGTGTAGTTTATATTTGGAGACATTCCTTTTTCCACTATTACCCTCTTAGCGCTCCGAATCTCCACTTGCATTTTCTACAGAAAGAGTGTTTCAGAACGGCTCAATCAAAACTAAGGTTCAACTCTTTTAGTTGAACAAACAGAACAGAAAGAAGTTTCACACAATTCTTCTCTGTAGTTTTTATTTGTAGACATTCTTTTTCCCAATATAGGCCTCCTAGCGCTCAGAATGTCCAATTGCAGTTTCTACAGAAAGAGTGTTTCAGAACGGCTCAATCAAAAGTAAGGTTCAACTCTGTTAGTTGAATGCACAGAACAGAAAGAAGTTTCATACAATGCTTCTGTGTAGTTTATATTTGAATATATTCTTTTTTCCACTATTACCCACTTAGCGCTACGAATATCCAGTTGCATTTTCTACAGACAGAGTGTTTCAAAACTGCTCAATCAAAAGTATGGTTTAACTCTGTTAGCTGAATGCTCAGATCAGAAAGAAGTTTCACAGAATGCTTCTGTGTAGTTTATATTTGAATATATTCCTTTTTCCACTACTACGCTCTTAGCGCTCCAAATGTCCAGTTGCATTTTCTACAGAAAGAGTGTTCAGATCTGCTCAATCAAAAGTATGTTTTAACTCTGTTAGCTGAATGCACAGATCAGAAAGAAGTTTCACCGAATGATTCTGTGTAGTTTATATTTGAAGACATTCCTTTTTCCACTATTACCCTCTTAGCGCTCCGAATCTCCACTTGCATTTTCTACAAAAAGTGTGTTTCATAACTGCTCAATCAAAAATATGTTTTATCTCTGTTAACTGAATTTACAGATCAGAAATAAGTTTCACAGAATGCATCTGTGTAGTTTTTATTTGAAGATATTCTTTCTCCCAATGTTGGCCTCTTAGCGCTTAGCATGTCCAATTGCAGTTTCTACAGAAAGAGTGTTTCAGAACGGCTCAATCAAAAGTAAGGTTCAACTCTGTTAGTTGAATGCACAGAACAGAAAGAATTTTCACAGAATGCTACTGTGTAGTTTATATTTGAATATATTCCTTTTCCCACTATTACCCACTTAGCGCTCCGAATGTCCACTTGCATTTTCTACAGAAAGAGTGTTCAGAACTGTGCAATCAAAAGTATGGTTTAACTCTGTTAGCTTAATGAACATATCAGAAATAAGTTTCACACAATGCTTCTGTGTAGTTTTTATTTGAAGATATTATTTTTCCCAATGTAGGCCTCTTAGCGCTCAGAATGTCCAATTGCATTTTCTACAGAAAGAGTGTTTCAGAACGGCTCAATCAAATGTAAGGTTCACCTCTCTTAGTTGAATGCACAGAACAGAAGAAGTTTCACAGAATGCTTCTGTGTAGTTTTTATTTGTAGATATTCTTTTTCCCAATATAGGCCTCTTAGTGCTCAGAATGTCCAATTGCACTTTCTACAGAAAGAGTGTTTCAGAAAGGCTCAATCAAAAGTAAGGTTCAACTCTTGTAGTTGAATGCACAGAACAGAAAGAAGTTTCATACAATGCTTCTGTGTAGTTTATATTTGAACATATTCTTTTTTCCACTATTACCCACTTAGCGCTACGAATGTCCAGTTGCATTTTCTACAGACAGAGTGTTTCAAAACTGTTCAATCAAAAGTATGGTTTAACTCTGTTAGCTGAATGCTCAGATCAGAAAGAAGTTTCACAGAATGCTTCTGTGTAGTTTTTACTTGAATATATTCCTTTTTCCACTACTACTCTCTTAGTGCTCCAAATGTCCAGTTGCATTTTCTACAGAAAGAGTGTTCAGATCTGCTCTATCAAAAGTATGGTTTAACTCTGTTAGCTGAATGCACAGATCAGAAAAAAGTTTCACAGAATGATTCTGTGTAGTTTATATTTGGAGACATTCCTTTTTCCACTATTACCCTCTTAGCGCTCCGAATCTCCACTTGCATTTTCTACAGAAAGAGTTTCTCAGAACGGCTCAATCAAAACTAAGGTTCAAATCTTTTAGTTGAACAAACAGAACAGAAAGAAGTTTCACAAAATTCTTCTCTGTAGTTTTTATTTGTAGACATTCTTTTTCCCAATATAGGCCTCCTAGCGCTCAGAATGTCCAATTGCAGTTTATACAGAAAGAGTGTTTCAGAACGGCTCAATCAAAAGTAAGGTTCAACTCTGTTAGTTGAATGCACAGAACAGAAAGAAGTTTCATACAATGCTTCTGTGTAGTTTATATTTGAACATATTCTTTTTTCCACTATTACCCACTTAGCGCAACGAATGTCCAGTTGCATTTTCTACAGACAGAGTGTTTCAAAACTGCTCAATCAAAAGTATGGTTTAACTCTGTTAGCTGAATGCTCAGATCAGAAAGAAGTTTCACAGAATGCTTCTGTGTAGTTTATATTTGAATATATTACTTTTTCCACTACTACGCTCTTAGCGCTCCAAATGTCCAGTTGCATTTTCTACAGAAAGAGTGTTCAGATCTGCTCAATCAAAAGTATGGTTTAACTCTGTTAGCTGAATGCACAGATCAGTAAGATGTTTCACCAAATGATTCTGTGTAGTTTATATTTGAAGACATTCCTTTTTCCACTATTACCCACTTAGTGCTCCGAATCTCCACTTGCATTTTCTACAAAAAGAGTGTTTCATAACTGCTCAATCAAAAATAATTTTTATCTCTGTTAACTGAATTTACAGATCAGAAATAAGTTTCACAGAATGCATCTGTGTAGTTTTTATTTGAAGATATACTTTTTCCCAATGTAGGCCTCTTAGCGCTTAGCATGTCCAATTGCAGTTTCTACAGAAAGAGTGTTTCAGAACGGCTGAATCAAAAGTAAGGTTCAACTCTGTTAGTTGAATGCACAGAACAGAAAGAATTTTCACAGAATGCTACTGTGTAGTTTATATTTGAATATATTCCTTTTTCCACTATTACCCTCTTAGCGCTCCGAATGTCCACTTGCATTTTCTACAGAAAGAGTGTTCAGAACTGCGCAATCAAAAGTATGGTTTAACTCTGTTAGCTTAATGAACATATCAGAAATAAGTTTCACACAATGCTTCTGTGTAGTTTTTATTTGAAGATATTATTTTTCCGAATATAGGCCTCTTAGCGCTCAGAATGTCCAATTGCAGTTTCTACAGAAAGAGTGTTTCAGAAAGGCTCAATCAAAAGTAAGGTTCAACTCTGTTAGTTGAATGCACAGAACAGAAAGAAGTTTCATACAATGCTTCTGTGTAGTTTATATTTGAATATATTCTTTTTTCCATTATTACCCACTTAGCGCTACGAATGTCCAGTTGCATTTTCTACAGACAGAGTGTTTCAAAACTGCTCAATCAAAAGTATGGTTTAACTCTGTTAGCTGAATGCTCAGATCAGAAAGAAGTTTCACAGAATGATTCTGTGTAGTTTATATTTGAATATATTACTTTTTCCACTACTACTCTCTTAGCGATCCGAATGTCCAGTAGCATTTTCTACAGAAAGAGTGTTCAGATCTGCTCAATCAAAAGTATGGTTTAACTCTGTTAGCTGAATGCACAGATCAGAAAGAAGTTTCACAGAATGATTCTGTGTAGTTTATATTTGGAGACATTCCTTTTTCCACTATTACCCTCTTAGCGCTCCGAATCTCCACTTGCATTTTCTACAGAAAGAGTGTTTCAGAACGGCTTAATCAAAACTAAGGTTCAACTCTTTTAGTTGAACAAACAGAACAGAAAGAAGTTTCACACAATTCTTCTGTGTAGTTTTTATTTGTAGACATTCTTTTTCCCAATATAGGCCTCCTAGCGCTCAAAATGTCCAATTGCAGTTTCTACAGAAAGAGTGTTTCAGAACGGCTCAATCAAAAGTAAGGTTCAACTCTGTTAGTTGAATGCACAGAACAGAAAGAAGTTTCATACAATGCTTCTGTGTAGTTTATATTTGAACATATTCTTTTTTCCACTATTACCCAATTAGCGCTACGAATGTCCAGTTGCATTTTCTACAGACAGAGTGTTTCAAAACTGCTCAATCAAAAGTATGGTTTAACTCTGTTAGCTGAATGCTCAGATCAGAAAGAAGTTTCACAGAATGCTTCTGTGTAGTTTATATTTGAATATATTCCTTTTTCCACTACTACGCTCTTAGCGCTCCAAATGTCCAGTTGCATTTTCTACAGAAAGAGTGTTCAGATCTGCTCAATCAAAAGTATGTTTTAACTCTGTTAGCTGAATGCACAGATCAGAAAGTAGTTTCACCGAATGATTCTGTGTAGTTTATATTTGAAGACATTCCTTTTTCCACTATTACCCTCTTAGCGCTCCGAATCTCCACTTGCATTTTCTACAAAAAGAGTGTTTCATAACTGCTCAATCAAAAATATGTTTTATCTCTGTTAACTGAATTTACAGATCAGAAATAAGTTTCACAGAATGCATCGGTGTAGTTTTTATTTGAAGATATTCTTTTTCCCAATGTAGGCCTCTTAGCGCTTAGCATGTCCAATTGCAGTTTCTACAGAAAGAGTGTTTCAGAACGGCTGAATCAAAAGTAAGGTTCAACTCTGTTAGTTGAATGCACAGAACAGAAAGAATTTTCACAGAATGCTACTGTGTAGTTTATATTTGAATATATTCCTTTTTCCACTATTACCCTCTTAGCGCTCGGAATGTCCACTTGCATTTTATACAGAAAGAGTGTTCAGAACTGCGCAATCAAAAGTATGGTTTAACTCTGTTAGCTTAATGAACATATCAGAAATAAGTTTCACACAATGCTTCTGTGTAGTTTTTATTTGAAGATATTATTTTCCCCAATATAGGCCTCTTAGCGCTCAGAATGTCCAATTGCAGTTTCTACAGAAAGAGTGTTTCCGAAAGGCTCAATCAAAAGTAAAGTTCAACTCTGTTAATTAAATGCACAGAACAGAAAGAAGTTTCATACAATGCTTCTTTGTAGTTTAAATTTGAACATATTCTTTTTTCCACTATTACCCACTTAGATCTACGAATGTCCAGTTGCATTTTCTACAGACAGAGTGTTTCAAAACTGCTCAATCAAAAGTATGGTTTAACTCTGTTAGCTGAATGCTCAGATCAGAAAGAAGTTTCACAGAATGCTTCTGTGTAGTTTATATTTGAATATATTCCTTTTTCCACTAGTACTCTCTTAGCGCTCCAAATGTCCAGTTGCATTTTCTACAGAAAGAGTGTTCAGATCTGCTCAATCAAAAGTATGGTTTAACTCTGTTAGCTGAATGCACAGATCAGAAAGAAGTTTCACAGAATGATTCTGTGTAGTTTATATTTGGAGACATTCCTTTTTCCACTATTACCCTCTTAGCGCTCCGAATCTCCACTTGCATTTTCTACAGAAAGAGTGTTTCAGAACGGCTCAATCAAAACTAAGGTTCAACTCTTTTAGTTGAACAAACAGAACAGAAAGTAGTTTCACACAATTCTTCTGTGTAGTTTTTATTTGTAGACATTCTTTTTCCCAATATAGGCCTCCTAGCGCTCAGAATGTCCAATTGCAGTTTCTACAGAAAGAGTGTTTCAGAACGGCTCAATCAAAACTAAGGTTCAACTCTGTTAGTTGAATGCAAAGAACAGAAAGAAGTTTCATACAATGCTTCTGTGTAGTTTATATTTGAACATATTCTTTTTTCCACTATTACCCACTTAGCGCTACGAATGTCCAGTTGCATTTTCTACAGACAGAGTGTTTCAAAACTGCTCAATCAAAAGTATGGTTTAACTCTGTTAGCTGAATGCTCAGATCAGAAAGAAGTTTCACAGAATGCTTCTGTGTAGTTTATATTTGAATATATTCCTTTTTCCACTACTACGCTCTTAGCGCTCCAAATGTACAGTTGCATTTTCTACAGAAAGAGTGTTCAGATCTGCTCAATCAAAAGTATGGTTTAACTCTGTTAGCTGAATGCACAGATCAGAAAGTAGTTTCACCGAATGATTCCGTGTAGTTTATATTTGAAGACATTCCTTTTTCCACTATTACCCTCTTAGCGCTCCAAATCTCCACTTGCATTTTCTACAAAAAGAGTGTTTCATAACTGCTCAATCAAAAATATGTTTTATCTCTGTTAACTGAATTTACAGATCAGAAATAAGTTTCACAGAATGCATCTGTGTAGTTTTTATTTGAAGATATTCTTTTTCCCAATGTAGGCCTCTTAGCGCTTAGCATGTCCAATTGCAGTTTCTACAGAAAGAGTGTTTCAGAACGGCTGAATCAAAAGTAAGGTTCAACTCTGTTAGTTGAATGCACAGAACAGAAAGAATTTTCACAGAATGCTACTGTGTAGTTTATATTTGAATATATTCCTTTTTCCACTATTACCCTCTTAGCGCTCGGAATGTCCAATTGCATTTTCTACAGAAAGAGTGTTCGGAACTGCGCAATCAAAAGTATGGTTTAACTCTGTTAGCTTAATGAACATATCAGAAAGAAGTTTCACAGAATGATTCTGTGTAGTTTATATTTGGAGACATTCCTTTTTCCGCTATTACCCTCTTAGCGCTCCGAATCTCCACTTGCATTTTCTACAGAAAGAGTGTTTCAGAACGGCTCAATCAAAACTATGGTTCAACACTTTTAGTTGAACAGACAGAACAGAAAGAAGTTTCACACAATTCTTCTGTGTAGTTTTTATTTGTAGACATTCTTTTTCCCAATATAGGCCTCTTAGCGCTCAGAATGTCCAATTGCAGTTTCTACAGAAAGAGTGTTTCAGAACGGCTCAATCAAAAGTAAGGTTCAACTCTGTTATTTGAATGCACAGAACAGAAAGAAGTTTCATACAATGCTTCTGTGTAGTTTATATTTGAACATATTCTTTTTTCCACTATTACCCACTTAGCGCTACGAATATCCAGTTGCATTTTCTACAGACAGAGTGTTTCAAAACTGCTCAATCAAAAGTATGGTTTAACTCTGTTAGCTGAATGCTCAGATCAGAAAGAAGTTTCACAGAATGCTTCTGTGTAGTTTATATTTGAATATATTCCTTTTTCCACTACTACGCTCTTAGCGCTCCAAATGTCCAGTTGAATTTTCTACAGAAAGAGTGTTCAGATGTGCTCAATCAAATGTATGGTTTAACTCTGTTAGCTGAATGCACAGATCAGAAAGAAGTTTCACCGAATGATTCTGTGTAGTTTATATTTGAAGACATTCCTTTTTCCACTATTACCCTCTTAGCGCTCCGAATGTCCACTTGCATTTTCTACAGAAAGAGTGTTCAGAACTGCGCAATCAAAAGTATGGTTTAACTCTGTTAGCTTAATGAACATATCAGAAATAAGTTTCACACAATGCTTCTGTGTAGTTTTTATTTGAAGATATTATTTTTCCCAATAGAGGCCTCTTAGCGCTCAGAATGTGCAATTGCAGTTTCTACAGAAAGAGTGTTTCAGAAAAGCTCAATCAAATGTAAGGTTCAACTCTGTTAGTTGAATGCACAGAACAGAAAGAAGTTTCATACAATGCTTCTGTGTAGTTTATATTTGAACATATTCTTTTTTCCACTATTACCCACTTAGCGCTACGAATGTCCAGTTGCATTTTCTACAGACAGAGTGTTTCAAAACTGCTCAATCAAAAGTATGGTTTAACTCTGTTAGCTGAAAGCCCAGATCAGAAAGAAGTTTCACAGAATGCTTCTGTGTAGTTTATATTTGAATATATTCCTTTTTCCACTACTACCCTCTTAGCGCTCCAAATGTCCAGTGTCATTTTCTACAGAAAGTGTGTTCAGATCTGCTCAATCAAAAGTATGGTTTAACTCTGTTAGCTGAATGCGCAGATCAGAAAGAAGTTTCACAGAATGAATCTGTGAAGTTTATATTTGAAGACATTCCTTTTTCCACTATTACCCTCTTAGCGCTCCGAATCTCCACTTGCATTTTCTACAGAAAGAGTGTTTCAGAACGGCTCAATCAAAACTAAGGTTCAACTCTTTTAGTTGAATGAACAGAACAGAAAGAAGTTTCACAGAATACTTCTGTGTAGTTTATATTTGTAGACATTATTTTTCCCAATATAGGTCTCTTAGCGCTCAGAATGTCCAATTGCAGTTTCTACAGAAAGAGTGTTTCAGAACGGGTCAGTCAAAAGTAAGGTTCAACTCTGTTAGTTGAATGCACAGAAGAGAAAGAAGTTTCATACAATGCTCCTGTGTAGTTTATATTTGAACATATTCTTTTTTCCACTATTACCCACTTAGCGCTACGAATGTCCAGTTGCATTTTCTACAGACAGAATGTTTCAATACTGCTCAATCAAAGTATGGTTTAACTCTGTTAGCTGAATGCAAAGATCAGAAAGAAGTTTCATAGAATGATTCTGTGTAGTTTATATTTGAAGACATTCCTTTTTCCACTATTACCCTCTTAGCGCTCCGAATCTCCACTTGCATTTTCTACAAAAAGTGTGTTTCATAACTGCTCAATCAAAAATATGTTTTATCTCTGTTAACTGAATTTACAGATCAGAAATAAGTTTCACAGAATGCATCTGTGTAGTTTTTATTTGAAGATATTCTTTCTCCCAATGTTGGCCTCTTAGCGCTTAGCATGTCCAATTGCAGTTTCTACAGAAAGAGTGTTTCAGAACGGCTCAATCAAAAGTAAGGTTCAACTCTGTTAGTTGAATGCACAGAACAGAAAGAATTTTCACAGAATGCTACTGTGTAGTTTATATTTGAATATATTCCTTTTCCCACTATTACCCTCTTAGCGCTCCGAATGTCCACTTGCATTTTCTACAGAAAGAGTGTTCAGAACTGTGCAATCAAAAGTATGGTTTAACTCTGTTAGCTTAATGAACATATCAGAAATAAGTTTCACACAATGCTTCTGTGTAGTTTTTATTTGAAGATATTATTTTTCCCAATGTAGGCCTCTTAGCGCTCAGAATGTCCAATTGCATTTTCTACAGAAAGAGTGTTTCAGAACGGCTCAATCAAATGTAAGGTTCAACTCTCTTAGTTGAATGCACAGAACAGAAGAAGTTTCACAGAATGCTTCTGTGTAGTTTTTATTTGTAGATATTCTTTTTCCCAATATAGGCCTCTTAGTGCTCAGAATGTCCAATTGCACTTTCTACAGAAAGAGTGTTTCAGAAAGGCTCAATCAAAAGTAAGGTTCAACTCTTGTAGTTGAATGCACAAAACAGAAAGAAGTTTCATACAATGCTTCTGTGTAGTTTATATTTGAACATATTCTTTTTTCCACTATTACCCACTTAGCGCTACGAATGTCCAGTTGCATTTTCTACAGACAGAGTGTTTCAAAACTGTTCAATCAAAAGTATGGTTTAACTCTGTTAGCTGAATGCTCAGATCAGAAAGAAGTTTCACAGAATGCTTCTGTGTAGTTTTTATTTGAATATATTCCTTTTTCCACTACTACTCTCTTAGTGCTCCAAATGTCCAGTTGCATTTTCTACAGAAAGAGTGTTCAGATCTGCTCTATCAAAAGTATGGTTTAACTCTGTTAGCTGAATGCACAGATCAGAAAAAAGTTTCACAGAATGATTCTGTGTAGTTTATATTTGGAGACATTCCTTTTTCCACTATTACCCTCTTAGCGCTCCGAATCTCCACTTGCATTTTCTACAGAAAGAGTTTCTCAGAACGGCTCTATCAAAACTAAGGTTCAACTCTTTTAGTTGAACAAACAGAACAGAAAGTAGTTTCACACAATTCTTCTCTGTAGTTTTTATTTGTAGACATTCTTTTTCCCAATATAGGCCTCCTAGCGCTCAGAATGTCCAAATGCAGTTTATACAGAAAGAGTGTTTCAGAACGGCTCAATCAAAAGTAAGGTTCAACTCTGTTAGTTGAATGCACAGAACAGAAAGAAGTTTCATACAATGCTTCTGTGTAGTTTATATTTGAACATATTCTTTTTTCCACTATTACCCACTTAGCGCTACGAATGTCCAGTTGCATTTTCTACAGACAGAGTGTTTCAAAACTGCTCAATCAAAAGTATGGTTTAACTCTGTTAGCTGAATGCTCAGATCAGAAAGAAGTTTCACAGAATGCTTCTGTGTAGTTTATATTTGAATATATTACTTTTTCCACTACTACGCTCTTAGCGCTCCAAATGTCCAGTTGCATTTTCTACAGAAAGAGTGTTCAGATCTGCTCAATCAAAAGTATGGTTTAACTCTGTTAGCTGAATGCACAGATCAGAAAGAAGTTTCACCGAATGATTCTGTGTAGTTTATATTTGAAGACATTCCTTTTTCCACTATTACCCACTTAGTGCTCCGAATCTCCACTTGCATTTTCTACAAAAAGAGTGTTTCATAACTGCTCAATCAAAAATAATTTTTATCTCTGTTAACTGAATTTACAGATCAGAAATAAGTTTCACAGAATGCATCTGTGTAGTTTTTATTTGAAGATATACTTTTTCCCAATGTAGGCCTCTTAGCGCTTAGCATGTCCAATTGCAGTTTCTACAGAAAGAGTGTTTCAGAACGGCTGAATCAAAAGTAAGGTTCAACTCTGTTAGTTGAATGCACAGAACAGAAAGAATTTTCACAGAATGCTACTGTGTAGTTTATATTTGAATATATTCCTTTTTCCACTATTACCCTCTTAGCGCTCCGAATGTCCACTTGCATTTTCTACAGAAAGAGTGTTCAGAACTGCGCAATCAAAAGTATGGTTTAACTCTGTTAGCTTAATGAACATATCAGAAATAAGTTTCACACAATGCTTCTGTGTAGTTTTTATTTGAAGATATTATTTTTCCGAATATAGGCCTCTTAGCGCTCAGAATGTCCAATTGCAGTTTCTACAGAAAGAGTGTTTCAGAAAGGCTCAATCAAAAGTAAGGTTCAACTCTGTTAGTTGAATGCACAGAACAGAAAGAAGTTTCATACAATGCTTCTGTGTAGTTTATATTTGAATATATTCTTTTTTCCATTATTACCCACTTAGCGCTACGAATGTCCAGTTGCATTTTCTACAGACAGAGTGTTTCAAAACTGCTCAATCAAAAGTATGGTTTAACTCTGTTAGCTGAATGCTCAGATCAGAAAGAAGTTTCACAGAATGATTCTGTGTAGTTTATATTTGAATATATTTCTTTTTCCACTACTACTCTCTTAGCGATCCGAATGTCCAGTTGCATTTTCTACAGAAAGAGTGTTCAGATCTGCTCAATCAAAAGTATGGTTTAACTCTGTTAGCTGAATGCACAGATCAGAAAGAAGTTTCACAGAATGATTCTGTGTAGTTTATATTTGGAGACATTCCTTTTTCCACTATTACCCTCTTAGCGCTCCGAATCTCCACTTGCATTTTCTACAGAAAGAGTGTTTCAGAACGGCTTAATCAAAACTAAGGTTCAACTCTTTTAGTTGAACAAACAGAACAGAAAGAAGTTTCACACGATTCTTCTGTGTAGTTTTTATTTGTAGACATTCTTTTTCCCAATATAGGCCTCCTAGCGCTCAAAATGTCCAATTGCAGTTTCTACAGAAAGAGTGTTTCAGAACGGCTCAATCAAAAGTAAGGTTCAACTCTGTTAGTTGAATGCACAGAACAGAAAGAAGTTTCATACAATGCTTCTGTGTAGTTTATATTTGAACATATTCTTTTTTCCACTATTACCCAATTAGCGCTACGAATGTCCAGTTGCATTTTCTACAGACAGAGTGTTTCAAAACTGCTCAATCAAAAGTATGGTTTAACTCTGTTAGCTGAATGCTCAGATCAGAAAGAAGTTTCACAGAATGCTTCTATGTAGTTTATATTTGAATATATTCCTTTTTCCACTACTACGCTCTTAGCGCTCCAAATGTCCAGTTGCATTTTCTACAGAAAGAGTGTTCAGATCTGCTCAATCAAAAGTATGTTTTAAGTCTGTTAGCTGAATGCACAGATCAGAAAGTAGTTTCACCGAATGATTCCGTGTAGTTTATATTTGAAGACATTCCTTTTTCCACTATTACCCTCTTAGCGCTCCGAATCTCCACTTGCATTTTCTACAAAAAGAGTGTTTCATAACTGCTCAATCAAAAATATGTTTTATCTCTGTTAACTGAATTTACAGATCAGAAATAAGTTTCACAGAATGCATCGGTGTAGTTTTTATTTGAAGATATTCTTTTTCCCAATGTAGGCCTCTTAGCGCTTAGCATGTCCAATTGCAGTTTCTACAGAAAGAGTGTTTCAGAACGGCTGAATCAAAAGTAAGGTTCAACTCTGTTAGTTGAATGCACAGAACAGAAAGAATTTTCACAGAATGCTACTGTGTAGTTTATATTTGAATATATTCCTTTTTCCACTATTACCCTCTTAGCGCTCGGAATGTCCACTTGCATTTTATACAGAAAGAGTGTTCAGAACTGCGCAATCAAAAGTATGGTTTAACTCTGTTAGCTTAATGAACATATCAGAAATAAGTTTCACACAATGCTTCTGTGTAGTTTTTATTTGAAGATATTATTTTCCCCAATATAGGCCTCTTAGCGCTCAGAATGTCCAATTGCAGTTTCTACAGAAAGAGTGTTTCCGAAAGGCTCAATCAAAAGTAAAGTTCAACTCTGTTAATTAAATGCACAGAACAGAAAGAAGTTTCATACAATGCTTCTTTGTAGTTTATATTTGAACATATTCTTTTTTCCACTATTACCCACTTAGAGCTACGAATGTCCAGTTGCATTTTCTACAGACAGAGTGTTTCAAAACTGCTCAATGAAAAGTATGGTTTAACTCTGTTAGCTGAATGCTCAGATCAGAAAGAAGTTTCACAGAATGCTTCTGTGTAGTTTATATTTGAATATATTCCTTTTTCCACTAGTACTCTCTTAGCGCTCCAAATGTCCAGTTGCATTTTCTACAGAAAGAGTGTTCAGATCTGCTCAATCAAAAGTATGGTTTAACTCTGTTAGCTGAATGCACAGATCAGAAAGAAGTTTCACAGAATGATTCTGTGTAGTTTATATTTGGAGACATTCCTTTTTCCACTATTACCCTCTTAGCGCTCCGAATCTCCACTTGCATTTTCTACAGAAAGAGTGTTTCAGAACGGCTCAATCAAAACTAAGGTTCAACTCTTTTAGTTGAACAAACAGAACAGAAAGTAGTTTCACACAATTCTTCTGTGTAGTTTTTATTTGTAGACATTCTTTTTCCCAATATAGGCCTCCTAGCGCTCAGAATGTCCAATTGCAGTTTCTACAGAAAGAGTGTTTCAGAACGGCTCAATCAAAAGTAAGGTTCAACTCTGTTAGTTGAATGCAAAGAACAGAAAGAAGTTTCATACAATGCTTCTGTGTAGTTTATATTTGAACATATTCTTTTTTCCACTATTACCCACTTAGCGCTACGAATGTCCAGTTGCATTTTCTACAGACAGAGTGTTTCAAAACTGCTCAATCAAAAGTATGGTTTAACTCTGTTAGCTGAATGCTCAGATCAGAAAGAAGTTTCACAGAATGCTTCTGTGTAGTTTATATTTGAATATATTCCTTTTTCCACTACTACGCTCTTAGCGCTCCAAATGTACAGTTGCATTTTCTACAGAAAGAGTGTTCAGATCTGCTCAATCAAAAGTATGGTTTAACTCTGTTAGCTGAATGCACAGATCAGAAAGTAGTTTCACCGAATGATTCCGTGTAGTTTATATTTGAAGACATTCCTTTTTCCACTATTACCCTCTTAGCGCTCCAAATCTCCACTTGCATTTTCTACAAAAAGAGTGTTTCATAACTGCTAAATCAAAAATATGTTTTATCTCTGTTAACTGAATTTACAGATCAGAAATAAGTTTCACAGAATGCATCTGTGTAGTTTTTATTTGAAGATATTCTTTTTCCCAATGTAGGCCTCTTAGCGCTTAGCATGTCCAATTGCAGTTTCTACAGAAAGAGTGTTTCAGAACGGCTGAATCAAAAGTAAGGTTCAACTCTGTTAGTTGAATGCACAGAACAGAAAGAATTTTCACAGAATGCTACTGTGTAGTTTATATTTGAATATATTCCTTTTTCCACTATTACCCTCTTAGCGCTCGGAATGTCCACTTGCATTTTCTACAGAAAGAGTGTTCGGAACTGCGCAATCAAAAGTATGGTTTAACTCTGTTAGCTTAATGAACATATCAGAAAGAAGTTTCACAGAATGATTCTGTGTAGTTTATATTTGGAGACATTCCTTTTTCCGCTATTACCCTCTTAGCGCTCCGAATCTCCACTTGCATTTTCTACAGAAAGAGTGTTTCAGAACGGCTCAATCAAAACTATGGTTCAACACTTTTAGTTGAACAGACAGAACAGAAAGAAGTTTCACACAATTCTTCTGTGTAGTTTTTATTTGTAGACATTCTTTTTCGCAATATAGGCCTCTTAGCGCTCAGAATGTCCAATTGCAGTTTCTACAGAAAGAGTGTTTCAGAACGGCTCAATCAAAAGTAAGGTTCAACTCTGTTATTTGAATGCACAGAACAGAAAGAAGTTTCATACAATGCTTCTGTGTAGTTTATATTTGAACATATTCTTTTTTCCACTATTACCCACTTAGCGCTACGAATATCCAGTTGCATTTTCTACAGACAGAGTGTTTCAAAACTGCTCAATCAAAAGTATGGTTTAACTCTGTTAGCTGAATGCTCAGATCAGAAAGAAGTTTCACAGAATGCTTCTGTGTAGTTTATATTTGAATATATTCCTTTTTCCACTACTACGCTCTTAGCGCTCCAAATGTCCAGTTGAATTTTCTACAGAAAGAGTGTTCAGATGTGCTCAATCAAAAGTATGGTTTAACTCTGTTAGCTGAATGCACAGATCAGAAAGAAGTTTCACCGAATGATTCTGTGTAGTTTATATTTGAAGACATTCCTTTTTCCACTATTACCCTCTTAGCGCTCCGAATGTCCACTTGCATTTTCTACAGAAAGAGTGTTCAGAACTGCGCAATCAAAAGTATGGTTTAACTCTGTTAGCTTAATGAACATATCAGAAATAAGTTTCACACAATGCTTCTGTGTAGTTTTTATTTGAAGATATTATTTTTCCCAATAGAGGCCTCTTAGCGCTCAGAATATGCAATTGAAGTTTCTACAGAAAGAGTGTTTCAGAAAAGCTCAATCAAAAGTAAGGTTCAACTCTGTTAGTTGAATGCACAGAACAGAAAGAAGTTTCATACAATGCTTCTGTGTAGTTTATATTTGAACATATTCTTTTTTCCACTATTACCCACTTAGCGCTACGAATGTCCAGTTGCATTTTCTACAGACAGAGTGTTTCAAAACTGCTCAATCAAAAGTATGGTTTAACTCTGTTAGCTGAAAGCTCAGATCAGAAAGAAGTTTCACAGAATGCTTCTGTGTAGTTTATATTTGAATATATTCCTTTTTCCACTACTACCCTCTTAGCGCTCCAAATGTCCAGTGTCATTTTCTACAGAAAGAGTGTTCAGATCTGCTCAATCAAAAGTATGGTTTAACTCTGTTAGCTGAATGCGCAGATCAGAAAGAAGTTTCACAGAATGAATCTGTGAAGTTTATACTTGAAGACATTCCTTTTTCCACTATTACCCTCTTAGCGCTCCGAATCTCCACTTGCATTTTCTACAGAAAGAGTGTTTCAGAACGGCTCAATCAAAACTAAGGTTCAACTCTTTTAGTTGAATGAACAGAACAGAAAGAAGTTTCACAGAATACTTCTGTGTAGTTTATATTTGTAGACATTATTTTTCCCAATATAGGTCTCTTAGCGCTCAGAATGTCCAATTGCAGTTTCTACAGAAAGAGTGTTTCAGAACGGGTCAGTCAAAAGTAAGGTTCAACTCTGTTAGTTGAATGCACAGAAGAGAAAGAAGTTTCATACAATGCTCCTGTGTAGTTTATATTTGAACATATTCTTTTTTCCACTATTACCCACTTAGCGCTACGAATGTCCAGTTGCATTTTCTACAGACAGAGTGTTTCAATACTGCCCAATCAAAGTATGGTTTAACTCTGTTAGCTGAATGCAAAGATCAGAAAGAAGTTTCATAGAATGATTCTGTGTAGTTTATATTTGAAGACATTCCTTTTTCCACTATTACCCTCTTAGCGCTCCGAATCTCCACTTGCATTTTCTACAGAAAGAGTGTTTCAGAACGGCTCAATCAAAACTACGGTTCAACTCTTTTTGTTGAATGAACTGAACAGAAAGAAGTTTCACAGAATGCTTCTGTGTAGTTTTTATTTGTAGATATTCTTTTTCCCAATATAGGCCTCTTAGCGCTCAGAATGTCCTATTGCAGTTTCTACAGAAAGAGTGTTTCAGAACAGCTCAATCAAAAGTAACGTTCAACCCCGGTAGTTGAATGCACAGAACAGAAAGAAGTTTCACAGAATGCTTCTGTGTAGTTTATATTTGAATATATTCCTTTTTCATCTATTACCCTCTTAGCGCTCCGAATGTCCACTTGCATTTTCTACAGAAAGAGTGTTCTGAACTGCGCAATCAAAAGTATGGTTTAACTCTGTTAGCTGAATGCACATATCAGAAATAAGTTTCAAACAATGCTTCTGTGTAGTTTTTATTTGAAGATATTATTTTTCCCAATATAGGCCCCTTAGCGCTCAGAATGTCCAATTGCAGTTTCTACAGAAAGAGTGTTTCAGAACGGCTCAATCAAATATAAGGTTCAACTCTCTTAGTTGAATGCACAGAACAGAAAGAAGTTTCACAGAATGCTTCTGTGTAGTATTTAGTTGAAGATACTCCTTTTTGGACTATTACCCACTTAGCGCTCCGAATATCCACTGGCAGTTTCTACACAAAGCGTGTTTCAGAACTGCTCCTTCAAAAGTAAGGCTCAACTCTGTTAGTTGAATGCAGAGAATAGAAAGGTGTTTCAGAGAATGCTTCTGTGTAGTTTTTAATTAGAGATATTTCTTTTTCCTCTATTACAATCTTAGCGCTCCGAATGTCCACTTGCATTTTCTACAAAAAGAGTGTTTCATAACTGCTCAATCAAAAATATGGTTTAGCTCTGTTAACTGAATTTACAGATCAGAAATAAGTTTCACAGAATGCATCTGTGTAGTTTTTATTTGAAGATAGTCTTTTTCCCAATGTAGGCCTCTTAGCGCTTAGCTTGTCCAATTGCAGTTTCTACAGAAAGAGTGTTTCAGAATGGCTCAATCAAAAGTAAGGTTCAACTCTGTTAGTTGAATGCACAGAACAGAAAGAAGTTTCACAGAATGCTACTGTGTAGTTTATATTTGAATATATTACTTTTTCCACTATTTCCCTCTTAGCGCTCCGAATGTCCACTTGCCTTTTCTACGGAAAGAGTGTTCGGAACTGCACAATCAAAAGTATGGTTTAACTCTGTTAGCTGAATGCACATATCAGAAATAAGTTTCACACAATGCTTCTGTGTAGTTTTTATTTGAAGATATTTTTTTTCCCAATATAGGCCTCTTAGCGCTCAGAATGTACAATTGCAGTTTCTACAGAAAGAGTGTTTCAGAAAGGCTCAATCAAAAGTAAGGTTCAACTCTGTTAGTTGAATGCACAGAACAGAAAGAAGTTTCATACAATGCTTCTGTGTAGTTTATATTTGAACATATTCTTTTTTCCACTATTGCCCACTTAGCGCTACGAAAGTCCAGTTGCATTTTGTACAGACAGAGTTTTTCAAAACTGCTCAATCAAAAGTATGGTTTAACTCTGTTAGCTGAATGCTCAGATCAGATAGACGTTTCACAGAATGCTTCTGTGTAGTTTATATTTGAATATATTTCTTTTTCCACTATTACCCTCTTAGCGCTCCGAATGTCCACTTGCATTTTCTACAGAAAGAGTGTTCAGAACTGCGCAATCAAAAGTATGGTTTAACTCTGTTAGCTTAATGAACATATCAGAAATAAGTTTCACACAATGCTTCTGTGTAGTTTTTATTTGATGATATTATTTTTCCCAATGTAGGCCTCTTAGCGCTCAGAATGTCCAATTGCATTTTCTACAGAAAGAGTGTTTCAGAACGGCTCAATCAAATGTAAGGTTCAACTCTCTTTGCTGAATGCACAGAACAGAAAGAAGTTTCACAGAATGCTTCAGTGTAGTTTTTATTTGTAGATATTCTTTTTCCCAATATAGGCCTCTTAGTGCTCAGAATGTCCAATTGCACTTTCTACAGAAAGAGTGTTTCAGAACGTCTCAATCAAAATTAAGGTTCAACTCTGTTAGTTGAATGCACAGAACAGAAAGAAGTTTCATACAATGCTTCTGTGTAGTTTATATTTGAACATATTCTTTTTTCCACTATTACCCACTTAGCGCTACGAATGTCCAGTTGCATTTTCTACAGACAGAGTGTTTCAAAACTGCTCAATCAAAAGTATGGTTTAACTCTGTTAGCTGAATGCTCAGATCAGAAAGAAGTTTCACAGAATGCTTCTGTGTAGTTTATATTTGAATATATTCCTTTTTCCACTACTACCCTCTTAGCGCTCCAAATGTCCTGTGTCATTTTCTACAGAAAGAGTGTTCAGATCTGCTCAATCAAAAGTATGGTTTAACTCTGTTAGCTGAATGCACAGATCAGAAAGAAGTTTCACAGAATGAATCTGTGAAGTTTATATTTGAAGACATTCCTTTTTCCACTATTACCCTCTTAGCGCTCCGAATCTCCACTTGCATTTTCTACAGAAAGAGTGTTTCAGAACGGCTCAATCAAAACTAAGGTTCAACTCTTTTAGTTGAATGAACAGAACAGAAAGAAGTTTCACAGAATACTTCTGTGTAGTTTTTATTTGTAGACATTATTTTTCCCAATATAGGTCTCTTAGCGCTCAGAATGTCCAATTGCAGTTTCTACAGAAAGAGTGTTTCAGAACGGGTCAGTCAAAAGTAAGGTTCAACTCTGTTAGTTGAATGCACAGAACAGGAAGAAGTTTCATACAATGCTACTGTGTAGTTTATATTTGAACATATTCTTTTTTCCACTATTACCCACTTAGCGCTACGAATGTCCAGTTGCATTTTCTACAGACAGAGTGTTTCAGAACTGCTTAATCAAAGTATGGTTTAACTCTGTTAGCTGAATGCTCAGATCAGAAAGAAGTTTCACAGAATGCTTCTGTGTAGTTTATATTTGAATATATTCCTTTATCCACTACTACCCTCTTAGCGCTAAAAATGTCCAGTTGCATTTTCTACAGAAAGAGTGTTCAGATCTGCTCAATCAAAAGTATGGTTTAACTCTGTTAGCTGAATGCACAGATCAGAAAGAAGTTTCATAGAATGATTCTGTGTAGTTTATATTTGAAGACATTCCTTTTTCCACTATTACCCTCTTAGCGCTCCGAATCTCCACTTGCATTTTCTACAGAAAGAGTGTTTCAGAACGGCTCAATCAAAACTAAGGTTCAACTCTTTTTGTTGAATGAACTGAACAGAAAGAAGTTTCACAGAATGCTTCTGTGTAGTTTTTATTTGTAGATATTCTTTTTCCCAATATAGGCCACTTAGCGCTCAGAATGTCCTATTACAGTTTCTACAGAAAGAGTGTTTCAGAACGGCACAATCAAAAGTAACGTTCAACCCTGGTAGTTGAATGCACAGAACAGAAAGAAGTTTCACAGAATGCTTCTGTGTAGTTTATATTTGAATATATTCCTTTTTCCACTATTACCCTCTTAGCGCTCCGTATGTCCACTTGCATTTTCTACAGAAAGAGTGTTCTGAACTGCGCAATCAAAAGTATGGTTTAACTCTGTTAGCTGAATGCACAATTCAGAAATAAGTTTCAAACAATGCTTCTGTGTAGTTTTTATTTGAAGATATTATTTTTCCCAATATAGGCCCCTTAGCGCTCAGAATGTCCAATTGCAGTTTCTACAGAAAGAGTGTTTCAGAACGGCTCAATCAAATATAAGGTTCAACTCTCTTAGTTGAATGCACAGAACAGAAAGAAGTTTCACAGAATGCTTCTGTGTAGTATATTTGAAGATACTCCTTTTTGGACTATTACCCACTTAGCGCTCCGAATATCCACTGGCAGTTTCTACACAAAGAGTGTTTCAGAACTGCTCCTTCAAATGTAAGGCTCAACTCTGTTAGTTGAATGCGGAGAATAGAAAGGTGTTTCAGAGAATGCTTCTGTGTAGTTTTTAATTGGAGATATTACTTTTTCCTATATTACAATCTTAGCGCTCCGAATGTCCACTTGCATTTTCTACAAAAAGAGTGTTTCATAACTGCTCAATCAAAAATATGGTTTAGCTCTGTTAACTGAATTTACAGATCAGAAATAAGTTTCACAGAATGCATCTGTGTAGTTTTTATTTGAAGATAGTCTTTTTCCCAATGTAGGCCTCTTAGCGCTTAGCTTGTCCAATTGCAGTTTCTACAGAAAGAGTGTTTCAGAACGGCTCAATCAAAAGTAAGGTTCAACTCTGTTAGTTGAATGCACAGAACACGAAGAAGTTTCACAGAATGCTACTGTGTAGTTTATATTTGAATATATTCCTTTTTCCACTATTACCCTCTTAGCGCTCCGAATGTCCACTTGCCTTTTCTACGGAAAGAGTGTTCGGAACTGCACAATCAAAAGTATGGTTTAACTCTGATAGCTGAATGCACATATCAGAAATAAGTTTCACACAATGCTTCTGTGTAGTTTTTATTTGAAGATATTATTTTTCCCAATATAGGCCTCTTAGCGCTCAGAATGTCCAATTGCAGTTTCTACAGAAAGAGTGTTTCAGAAAGGCTCAATCAAAAGTAAGGTTCAACTCTGTTAGTTGAATGCACAGAACAGAAAGAAGTTTCATACAATGCTTCTGTGTAGTTTATATGTGAACATATTCTTTTTTCCACTATTGCCCACTTAGCGCTACGAATGTCCAGTTGCATTTTGTACAGACAGAGTGTTTCAAAACTGCTCAATCAAAAGTATGGTTTAACTCTGTTAGCTGAATGCTCAGATCAGATAGACGTTTCACAGAATGCTTCTGTGTAGTTTATATTTGAATATATTCCTTTTTCCACGACTACCCTCATAGCGCTCCAAATGTCCAGTTGCATTTTCTGCAGAAAGAGTGTTCAGATCTGCTCAATCAAAAGTATGGTTTAACTCTGTTAGCTGAATGCACAGATCAGAAAGAAGTCTCACAGAATGATTCTGTGTAGTTTATATTTGAAGACATTCCTTTTTCCACTATTACCCTCTTAGCGCTCCGAATCTCCACTTGCATTTTCTACAGAAAGAGTGTTTCAGAACGGCTCAATCAAAACTAAGGTTCAACTCTTTTAGTTGAATGAACAGAACATAAAGAAGTTTCACAGAATGATTCTGTGTAGTTTTAATTTGTAGATATTCTTTTTCCCAATATAGGCCTCTTAGCGCTCAGAATGTCCAATTGCAGTTTCTACAGAAAGAGTGTTTCAGAACGGCTCAATCAAAAGTAAGGTTCAACCCTGGTAGTTGAATGCACAGAGCAGAAAGAAGTTTCACAGAATGCTTCTGTGTAGTATTTAGTTGAAGATACTCCTTTTTGGACTATTACCCACTTAGCGCTCCGAATATCCACTGGCAGTTTCTACACAAAGAGTGTTTCAGAACTGCTCCTTCAAAAGTAAGGCTCAACTCTGTTAGTTGAATGCGGAGAACAGAAAGGGGTTTCAGAGAATGCTTCTGTGTAGTTTTTAATTGGAGATCTTCCTTTTTCCTCTATTGCAATCTTAGCGCTCCGAATGTCCACTTGCATTTTCTACAAAAAGTGTGTTTCATAACTGCTCAATCAAAAATATGGTTTAGCTCTGTTAACTGAATTTACAGATCAGAAATAAGTTTCACAGAATGCATCTGTGTAGTTTTTATTTGAAGATATTTTTTTCCCAAGGTAGGCCTCTTAGAGCTTAGAATGTCCAATTGCAGTTTCTTCAGAAAGAGTGTTTCAGAACGGATCAATCAAAAGTAAGGTTCAACACTTTTAGTTGAATGCACAGAACAGAAAGAAGTTTCAGAGAATGCTACTGTGTAGTTTATATTTGAGTATATTCCTTTTTCCACTATTACCCTCTTAGCGCTCCGAATGTCCACTTGCATTTTCTACAGAAAGAGTGTTCGGAACTGCGCAATCAAAAGTATGGTTTAACTCTGTTAGCTGAATGCACATATCAGAAATAAGTTTCTCACAATGCTTCTCTGTAGTTTTTATTTGAAGATATTATTTTTCCCAATATAGGCCTCTTAGCGCTCAGAATGTCCAATTGCAGTTTCTACAGAAAGAGTGTTTCAGAACGGCTCAATCAAAAGTAAGGTTCAACTCTGTTAGTTGAATGCACAGAACAGAAAGAAGTTTCATACAATGCTTCTGTGAAGTTTATATTTGAAAATATTCTTTTTTCCACTATTACCCACTTAGCGCTACGAATGTCCAGTTGCATTTTCTACAGACAGAGTATTTCAAAACTGCTCAATCAAAAGTATGGTTTAACTCTGTTAGCTGAATACTCAGATCAGAAAGAAGTTTCACAGAATGCTTCTGTGTAGTTTATATTTGAATATATTCCTTTTTCCACTACTACGCTCTTAGCGCTCCAAATGTCCAGTTGCATTTTCTACAGAAAGATTGTTCAGATCTGCTCAATCAAAAGTATGGTTTAACTCTGTTAGCTGAATGCACAGATCAGAAAGAAGTTTCAGAGGATGATTCTGTGTAGTTTATATTTGAAGACATTCGTTTTTCCACTATTACCTTCTTAGCGCTCCGAATCTCCACTTGCATTTACTACAGAAAGAGTGTTTCAGAACGGATCAATCAAAACTAAGGTTCAACACTTTTAGTTGAATGAACAGAAGAGAAAGAAGTTTCACAGAATGCTTCTGTGTAGTTTTCATTTGTAGATATTCTTTTTCCCAATATAGTAATCTTAGAGCTCAGAATGTCCAATTGCAGTTTCTACAGAAAGAGTGTTTCAGAACGGCTCAATCAAAAGTAAGGTTCAACCCTGGTAGTTGAATGCACAGAACAGAAAGAAGTTTCACAGAATGCTTCTGTGTAGTTTATATTTGAATATATTCCTTTTTCCCCTATTACCCTCTTAGCGCTCCGAATGTCCACTTGCATTTTCTACAGAAAGAGTGTTCTGAACTTCGCAATCAAAAGTATGGTTTAACTCTGTTAGCTGAATGCACATATCAGAAATAAGTTCCAAACAATGCTTCTGTGTAGTTTTTATTTGAAGATATTATTTTTCCCAATATAGGTCTCTTAACGCTCAGAATGTCCAATTGCTGTTTCTACAGAAAGAGTGTTTCAGAACGGCTCAATCAAATGTAACGTTCAACACTCTTAGTTGAATGCACAGAACAGAAAGAAGTTTCATACAATGCTTCTGTGTAGTTTATATTTGAACATATTCTTTTTTCCACTACTACCCTCTTAGCGCTCCAAATGTCCAGTTGCATTTTCTACAGAAAGAGTGTTCAGATCTGCTCAATCAAAAGTATGGTTTAACCCTGTTAGCTGAATGCACAGATCAGAAAGAAGTTCCACAGAATGATTCTGTGTAGTCTATATTTGAAAACATTCCTTTTTCCACTGTTACCCTCTTAGCGCTCCAAATCTCCACTTGCATTTTCTACAGAAAGAGTGTTTCAGAACGGCTCAATCAAAACTAAGGTTCAACTCTTTTAGTTGAATGAACAGAACAGAAAGTAGTTTCACAGAATAGTTCTGTGTAGTTTTTATTTGTAGACATTCTTTTTCCCAATATAGGCCTCTTAGCGCTCAGAATGTCCAATTGCATTCTCTACAGAAAGAGTGTTTCAGAACGGCTCAATCAAAAGTAAGGTTCAACTCTGTTAGTTGAATGCAGAGAACAGAAAGAAGTTTCATACAATGCTTCTGTGTAGTTTATATTTGAACATATTCTTTTTTCCACTATTACCCACTTAGCGCTACGAATGTCCAGTTGCATTTTCTACAGACAGAGTGTTTCAAAACTGCTCAATCAAAAGTATGGTTTAACTCTGTTAGCTGAATGCTCAGATCAGAAAGAAGTTTCACAGAATGCTTCTGTGTAGTTTATATTTGAATATATTCCTTTTTCCACTTCTACTCTCTTAGCGCTCCAATTGTCCAGTTGCATTTTCTACAGAAAGATTGTTCAGATCTGCTCAATCAAAAGTATGGTTTAACTCTGTTAGCTGAATGCACAGATCAGAAAGAAGTTTCACAGAATGATTCTGTGTAGTTTATATTTGAAGACATTCCTTTCTCCACTATTAACCTCTTAGCGCTCCGAATGTCCACTTGCATTTTCTACAGAAAGAGTGTTCTGAACTGCGCAATCAAAAGTATGGTTTAACTCTGTTAGCTGAATGCTCAGATCAGAAAGAAGTTTCACAGAATGGTTCTGTGTAGTTTCTATTTGAATATATTCCTTTTTCCACGAATACCCTCTTAGCACTCCAAATGTCCGTTTGCATTTTCTACAGAAAGAGTGTTCAGATCTGTTCAATCAAAAGTATGGTTTAACACTGTTAGCTGAATGCACAGATCAGAAAGAAGTTTCACAGAATCATTCTGTGTAGTTTATATTTGAAGACATTCCTTTTTCCACTATTACCCTCTTAGCGCTCCGAATGTCCACTTGCATTTTCTACAGAAAGAGTGTTTCAGAACGGCTCAATCAAAGCTAAGGTTCAACTGTTTTAGTTGAATGAACAGAACAGAAAGAAGTTTCACAGAATGCTTCTGTGTAGTTTTTATTTGTAGATATTCTTTTTCCCAATATAGGCCTCTTAGCGCTCAGAATGTCCAATTGCAGTTTCTACAGAAAGAGTGTTTCAGAACGGCTCAATCAAAAGTAAGGTTCAACTCTGTTAGTTGAATGCACAGAACAGAAAGAATTTTCACAGAATGCTTCTGTGTAGTTTTTAATTGGAGATATTCCTTTTTCCTCTATTACAATCTTAGCGCTCCGAATGTCCACTTGCATTTTCTACAAAAAGAGTGTTTCATAACTGCTCAATCAAAAATATGGTTTAGTTCTGTTAACTGAATTTACAGATCAGAAATAAGTTTCACAGAATGCATCTGTGTAGTTTTTATTTGGAGATATTCTTTTTCCCAATGTAGGCCTCTTAGCGCTTAGAATGTCCAATTGCAGTTTCTACAGAAAGAGTGTTTCAGAACGGCTCAATCAAAAGTAAGGTTCAACTCTGTTAGCTGAATGCACAGAACAGAAAGAAGTTTCACAGAATGCTACTGTGTAGTTTATATTTGAATATATTCCTTTTTCCACTATTACCCTCTTAGCGCTCCGAATGTCCACTTGCATTTTCTACAGAAAGAGTGTTCGGAACTGCGCAATCAAAAGTATGGTTTAACTCTGTTAGCTGAATGCACATATCAGAAATAAGTTTCACACAATGCTTCTGTGTAGTTTTTATTTGAAGATATTATTTTTCCCAATATAGGCCTCTTAGCACTCAGAATGTCCATTTGCAGTTTCTACAGAAAGAGTGTTTCAGAACGGCTCAATCAAAAGTAAGGTTCAACTCTGTTAGTTGAATGCACAGAACAGAATGTAGTTTCACAGATTGCTTCTGTGTAGTTTGTATTTGAAGATATTCCTTTTTCCACTGTTACCCTTTTTAGAGCTCAGAATGTCCACTTGCATTTTCTACAGAAAGTGTGTTCAGAACTGCTCTATCAAAAGTATGTTTTAACTCTTTAGGTGAATGCACAGATCAGAAATAAGTTTCACAGAATTTTTCTGTGTAGTTTATATTTGAAGATATTCCATTTTCCACTATTACCCACTTAGCGCTCTGAATGACCAGTTGCATTTTCTACAGAAAGAGTGTTCTGAACGGCTCAATCAAAAGTATGGTTTTACTCTGTTATTTGAATGCACATATCAGAAATAAGTTTCACAGAATCCTTCCGTGTAGTATTTTGTTGAAGATATTCCTTTTTCGACTATTATCCTCTTAGCTCTCCGAATGTCCAATTTCAGTTTCTAAACAAAGGGTGTTTCAGAACTGCTCCTTCAAAAGTAGGGCTCAACTCTGTTAGTTGAATGCAGAGAACAGAAAGGAGTTTCACAGAATGCCCCTGTGTAGTTTATATTTGAATATATTCCCTTTTTCAGTATTACCCTCTTAGCGCTCCGAATGTCCACTTGCATTTTCTACAGAAAGAGTGTTCTGAACTGCGCAATCCAAAGTATGGTTTAACTCTGTTAGCTGAATGCACAGATCAGAAAGAATTTTCACAGAATGCTTCTGTGTACTTCTTATTTGAAGATATTCCTTTCTCCAATATAGGAGTCTTAGCGCTCAGAATGTCCAATTGCAGTTTCTACAGAAAGAGTGTTTCAGAAAGGCTCAATCAAAAGTAAGGTTCAACTCTGTTAGTTGAATGCACAGAACAGAAAGTAGTTTCACAGAATGCTTCTGTGTAGTTTATATTTGAATATATTACTTTTTCCACTACTACCCTCTTAGCGCTCAAAATGTCCAGTTGCATTTTCTACAGAAAGAGTGTTCAGAACTGCTCAATCAAATGTATGATTTAACTCTCTTAGCTGAATGCACAGATTAGAAAGAAGTTGCACAGAATGCTTCTGTGTAGTTTTTATTTGAAGATATACTTTTTCCCAATATAGGCCTCTTAGTGCTCAGATTGTCCAATTGCAGTTTCTACAGAAAGAATGTTTCAGAATGGCTCTTTCAAAAGTAAGGTTCAACTCTGCTATTTCAATGCACAGAACAGAAAGTAGTTTCACAGAATGCTTCTCTGTAGTTCATATTTGACGGTATTACTTTTTCCACTATTACCCTCTTAGAGCTCGGAATGTCCACTTGCATTTTCTACAGAAAGAGTGTTCAGAACTGCTCCATCAAAAGTATGGTTTAACTCTGTTAGTTGAATGCACAGATCAGAAAGAAGTTTCACAGAATTCTTCTGTGTAGTTTTTATTTGAAGATATTCCTTTTTCCAATATAGGTCTCTTAGCGCTCAGAATGTCCAATTGCAGTATCTACAGAAAGAGAGTTTCAGAACTGCTCAATCAAAAGTAAGGTTCAATACTGTTAGTTGAATGCACGGAACAGAAAGAAGTTTCAGAGAATGCTTCTGTGTAGTTTATATTTGAAGATATTCCTTTTTCCACTATTACCCTCTTAGCGCTCCGAATCACCACTTGCATTTTCTACAGAAAGAGTGTTTCAGAACGGCTCAATCAAAAGTAAGGTTGAACTCTTTTAGTTGAATGCACAGAACAGAAAGAAGTTTCACAGAATGCTTCTGTGTAGTATTTATTTATAGATATTCCTTTTTCGACTATTACCCTCTTAGCATTCCGAATGTCCACTGGCAGTTTCTACACAAAGATTGTTTCAGAACAGCTCCTTCAAAGTAAGGCTCAAATCAGTTAGTTGAATGCAGAGAACAGAAAGGAGTTTCAGAGAATGCTTCTGTGTAGTTTTAATTTGGGGATATTCCTTTTTCCACTAATACAATTTTAGCGCTCCGAATGTCCACTTGCGTTTTCTACAGAAAGAGTGTCTCATAACTTCCCAATCAAAAGTATGGTTTAACTCTGTTAGCTGAATGCACACATCAGAAATAAGTTTCACAGAATGCTTCTGAGTAGTTTTTATTTGGAGATATTCTTTTTCCCAATATAGGCCACTTAGCACTCAGAATATCCAATTGCCGTTTCTACAGAATGAGTGTTTCAGAAGGCTCAATCAAAAGTAAGGTTCAACTCTGTTAGTTGAATGCACCGAACAGAAAGAAGTTTCACAGAATGCTTCTCTGTAGTTTATATTTCAATGTATTCCTTTTTCCACTATTACCATCTTAGCGCTCCGAATGTCCTCTTGCATTTTCTACAGAAAGAGAGTTTCAGAAAGGCTCAATCAAAAGTAAGGTTCAACTCTGTTACTTGAATGCACAGAACAGCAAGAAGTTTCACAGAATGCTTCTGTGTAGTTTATATTTGAATATATTCCTTTTTCCAGTATTACCCTCTTAGTGCTCCGAATGTCCACTTGCATTTTCTACGGAAAGAGTGTTCTGAACGGCTCAATCAAAAGTATGGTTTTATTCTGTTATTTGAATGCACATATCAGAAATAAGTTTCACAGAATCCTTCCGTGTAGTATTTTGTTGAAGATATTCCTTTTTCGACTATTATCCTCTTAGCTCTCTGAATGTCCAATTTCAGTTTCTAAACAAAGAGTGTTTCAGAACTGCTCCTTCAAAAGTAGGGCTCAACTCTGTTAGTTGAATGCAGAGAACAGTAAGGAGTTTCACAGAATGCCTCTGTGTAGTTTATATTTGAATATATTCCCTTTTTCAGTATTACCCTCTAAGCGCTCCGAATGTCCACTTGCATTTTCTACAGAAAGAGTGTTCAGAACTGCTCAATCCAAAGTATGGTTTAACTCTGTTAGCTGAATGCACAGATCAGAAAGAATTTTCACAGAATGCTTCTGTGTACTTTTTATTTGAAGATATTCCTTTCTCCAATATAGGAGTCTTAGCGCTCAGAATGTCCAATTGCCGTTTCTACAGAAAGAGTGTTTCAGAAAGGCTCAATCAAAAGTAAGGTTCAACTCTGTTAGTTGAATGCACAGAACAGAAAGTAGTTTCACAGAATGCTTCTGTGTAGTTTATATTTGAATATATTACTTTTTCCACTACTACCCTCTTAGTGCTCCAAAAGTCCAGTTGCATTTTCTACAGAAAGAGTGTTCAGAACTGCTCAATCAAATGTATGATTTAACTCTCTTAGCTGAATGCACAGATTAGAAAGAAGTTGCACAGAATGCTTCTGTGTAGTTTTTATTTGAAGTTATACTTTTTCCCAATATAGGCCTCTTAGTGCTCAGATTGTCCAATTGCAGTTTCTACAGAAAGAGTGTTTCAGAATGGCTCTTTCAAAAGTAAGGTTCAACTCTGCTATTTCAATGCACAGAACAGAAAGTAGTTTCACAGAATGCTTCTCTGTGGTTCATATTTGACGGTATTACTTTTTCCACTATTACCCTCTTAGAGCTCGGAATGTCCACTTGCATTTTCAACAGAAAGTGTGTTCAGAACTGCTCCATCAAAAGTATGGTTTAACTCTGTTAGTTGAATGCACAGATCAGAAAGAAGTTTCACAGAATTCTTCTGTGTAGTTTTTATTTGAAGATATTCCTTTTTCCACTATTACCCTCTTAGCGCTCAGAATGTCCAATTGCAGTTTCTACAGAAAGAGTGTTTCAGAACGGCTCAATCAAAGTAAGGTTCAACCCTGGTAGTTGAATGCACAGAACAGAAAGAAGTTTCACACAATGCTTCTGTGTAGTTTATATTTGAATATATTCCTTTTTCCACTATTACCCTCTTAGCGCTCTGAATGTCCACTTGCATTTTCTACAGAAAGAGTGTTCTGAACTGCGCAATCAAAAGTATGGTTTAACTCCGTTAGCTGAATGCACATATCAGAAATAAGTTTCAAACAATGCTTCTGTGTAGTTTTTATTTGAAGATATTATTTTTCCCAATATAAGCCTCTTAGCGCTCAGAATGTCCAATTGCAGTTTCTACAGAAAGAGTGTTTCAGAACGGCTCAATCAAATGTAAGGTTCAACTCTCTTAGTTGAATGCACAGAACAGAAAGAAGTTTCACAGAATGCTTCTGTGTAGTATTTAGTTGAAGATACTCCTTTTCGGACTATTACCCACTTCGCGCTCCAAATATCCACTGGCAGTTTCTACACAAAGAGTGTTTCAGAACTGCTCCTTCAAATGTAAGGCTCAAGTCTGTTAGTTGAATGCGGAGAACAGAAAGTGGTTTCAGAGAATGCTTCTGTGTAGTTTTTATTTGTAGATATTCTTTTTCCCAATATAGGCCTCTTAGCGCTCAGAATGTCCAATTGCAGTTTCTACAGAAAGTGTGTTTCAGAACGGCTCAATCAAAAGTAAGGTTCAACCCTGGTAGTTTAATGCACAGAACAGAAAGAAGTTTCACAGAATGCTTCTGTGTAGTTTATATTTGAATATATTCCTTTTTCCACTATTACCCTCTTAGCGCTCCGAATGTCCACTTGCACATTCTACAGAAAGAGTGTTCTGAACTGCGCAATCAAAAGTATGGTTTAACTCTGTTAGCTGAATGCATATATCAGACATAAGTTTCAAACAATGCTTCTGTGTAGTTTTTATTTGAAGATATTATTTTCCCAATATAGGCCTCTTAGCGCTCAGAATGTCCAATTGCAGTTTCTACAGCAAGAGTGTTTCAGAACGGCTCAATCAAATGTAAGGTTCAACTTTCTTAGTTGAATGCACAGAACAGAAAGAAGTTTCACAGAATGCTTCTGTGTAGTATTTAGTTGAAGATACTCCTTTTTGGACTATTACCCACTTAGCGCTCCGAATATCCACTGGCAGTTTCTACACAAAGAGTGTTTCAGAACTGCTCCTTCAAAAGTAAGGCTCATCTCTGTTAGTTGAATGCGGAGAACATAAAGGGGTTTCAGAGAATGCTTCTGTGTAGTTTTTAATTGGAGATATTCCTTTTTCCTCTATTACAATCTTAGCGCTCCGAATGTCCACTTGCATTTTCTACAAAAAGAGTGTTTCATAACTGCTCAATCAAAAATATGGTTTAGCTCTGTTAACTGAATTTACAGATCAGAAATAAGTTTCACAGAATGCATCTGTGTAGTTTTTATTTGAAGATATTCTTTTTCCCAATATAGGCCTCTTAGCGCTTAGAATGTCCAATTGCAGTTTCTACAGAAAGAGTGTTTCAGAACGGCTCAATCAAAAGTAAGGTTCAACTCTGTTAGCTGAATGCACAGAACAGAAAGAAGTTTCACAGAATGCTACTGTGTAGTTTATATTTGAATATATTCCTTTTTCCACTATTACCCTCTTAGTGCTCCGAATGTCCACTTGCATTTTCTACAGAAAGAGTGTTCGGCACTGCGCAATCAAAAGTATGGTTTAACTCTGTTAGCTGAATGCACATATCAGAAATAAGTTTCACACAATGCTTCTGTGTAGTTTTTATTTGAAGATATTATTTTTCCCAATATAGGCCTCTTAGCGCTCAGAATGTCCAATTGCAGTTTCTACAGAAAGAGTGTTTCAGAACGGCTCAATCAAAAGTAAGGTTCAACTCTGTTAGTTGAATGCACAGAACAGAAAGAAGTTTCATACAATGCTTCTGTGTAGTTTATATTTGAACATATTCTTTTTTCCACTATTACCCACTTAGCGCTACGAATGTCCAGTTGCATTTTCTACAGACAGAGAGTTTCAAAACTGCTCAATCAAAAGTATGGTTTAACTCTGTTAGCTGAATGCTCAGATCAGAAAAAGTTTCACAGAATGCTTCTGTGTAGTTTATATTTGAATATATTCCTTTTTCCACTACTACCCTCTTAGCGCTCCAAATGTCCAGTTGCATTTTCTACAGAAAGAGTGTTCAGATCTGCTCAATCAAAAGTATGGTTTAACTCTGTTAGCTGAATGCACAGATCAGAAAGAAGTTTCACAGAATGATTCAGTGTAGTTTATATTTGAAGACATTCCTTTTTCCACTATTACCCTCTTAGCGCTCCAAATCTCCACTTGCATTTTCTACAGAAAGAGTGTTTCAGAACGTCTCAATCAATACTAAGGTTCAAATCTCTTAGTTGAATGCACAGAACAGAATGTAGTTTCACAGATTGCTTCTGTGTAGTTTGTATTTGAAGATATTCCTTTTTCCACTGTTACCCTCTTAGAGCTCAGAATGTCCACTTGCATTTTCTACAGAAAGTGTGTTCAGAACTGCTCTATCAAAAGTATGTTTTAACTCTTTAGGTGAATGCACAGATCAGAAATAAGTTTCACAGAATTTTTCTGTGTAGTTTATATTTGAAGATATTCCATTTTCCACTATTACCCACTTAGCGCTCTGAATCTCCAGTTGCATTTTCTACAGAAAGAGTGTTTCAGAACTGCTCAGTCAAAAGAATGGTTTAACTCTGTTAGCTGAATGCACAGAACAGAAAGAAGTTTCACAGAATGCTGCGGTGTAATGTTTATATGAAGATATTCTTTTTACCAATATAGGCCTCTTAACGCTCAGAATATCCAATTGCAATTTCTACAGAAAGAGAGTTTCAGAAAGGCTCAATCAAAAGTAAGGTTCAACCCTGTTAGTTGAATGCACAGAACAGAAAGTAGTTTCACAGAATGCTTCTGTGTAGTTTATATTTGAATATATTACTTTTTCCACTACTACCCTCTTAGCGCTCCAAATGTCCAGTTGCATTTTCTACAGAAAGAGTGTTCAGAACTGCTCAATCAAATGTATGATTTAACTCTCTTAGCTGAATGCACAGATTAGAAAGAAGTTGCACAGAATGCTTCTGTGTAGTTTTTATTTGAAGATATACTTTTTCCCAATATAGGCCTCTTAGTGCTCAGATTGTCCAATTGCAGTTTCTACAGAAAGAGTGTTTCAGAATGGCTCTTTCAATAGTAAGGTTCAACTCTGCTATTTCAATGCACAGAACAGAAAGTAGTTTCACAGAATGCTTCTCTGTAGTTCATATTTGACGATATTACTTTTTCCACTATTACCCTCTTAGAGCTCGGAATGTCCACTTGCATTTTCTACAGAAAGTGTGTTCAGAACTGCTCCATCAAAAGTATGGTTTAACTCTGTTAGTTGAATGCACAGATCAGAAAGAAGTTTCACAGAATTCTTCTGTGTAGTTTTTATTTGAAGATATTCCTTTTTCCAATATAGGTCTCTTAGCGCTCAGAATGTCCAATTGCAGTATCTACAGAAAGAGAGTTTCAGAACTGCTCAATCAAAAGTAAGGTTCAATACTGTTAGTTGAATGCACGGAACAGAAAGAAGTTTCAGAGAATGCTTCTGTGTAGTTTATATTTGAAGATATTCCTTTTTCCACTATTACCCTCTTAGCGCTCCGAATCACCACTTGCATTTTCTACAGAAAGAGTGTTTCAGAACGGCTCAATCAAAAGTAAGGTTGAACTCGTTTAGTTGAATGCACAGAACAGAAAGAAGTTTCACAGAATGCTTCTGTGTAGTATTTAGTTATAGATATTCCTTTTTCGACTATTACCCTCTTAGCGTTCCGAATGTCCACTGGCAGTTTCTACACAAAGAGTGTTTCAGAACAGCTCCTTCAAAGTAAGGCTCAAATCTGTTAGTTGAATGCAGAGAACAGAAAGGAGTTTCAGAGAATGCTTCTGTGTAGTTTTAATTTGGGGATATTCCTTTTTCCACTAATACAATTTTAGCGCTCCGAATGTCCACTTGCGTTTTCTACAGAAAGAGTGTCTCATAACTTCTCAATCAAAAGTATGGTTTAACTCTGTTAGCTGAATGCACAGATCAGAAATAAGTTTCACAGAATGCTTCTGAGTAGTTTTTATTTGGAGATATTCTTTTTCCCAATATAGGCCACTTAGCGCTCAGAATGTCCAATTGCCGTTTCTACAAAATGAGTGTTTCAGAAGGCTCAATCAAAAGTAAGGTTCAACTCTGTTAGTTGAATGCACAGAACAGAAAGAAGTTTCACAGAATGCTTCTGTGTAGTTTATATTTGAATGTATTCCTTTTTCCACTATTACCATCTTAGCGCTCCGAATGTCCACTTGCAATTTCTACAGAAAGAGAGTTTCAGAAAGGCTCAATCAAAAGTAAGGTTCAACTCTGTTACTTGAATGCACAGAACAGCAAGAAGTTTCACAGAATGCTTCTGTGTAGTTTATATTTGAATATATTCCTTTTTCCAGTATTACCCTCTTAGTGCTCCGAATGTCCACTTGCATTTTCTACAGAAAGTGTGTTCTGAACGGCTCAATCAAAAGTATGGTTTTACTCTGTTATTTGAATGCACATATCAGAAATAAGTTTCACAGAATCCTTCCGTGTAGTATTTTGTTGAAGATATTCCTTTTTCGACTATTATCCTCTTAGCTCTCCGAATGTCCAATTTCAGTTTCTAAACAAAGAGTGTTTCAGAACTGCTCCTTCAAAAGTAGGGCTCAACTCTTTTAGTTGAATGCAGAGAACAGAAAGGAGTTTCACAGAATGCCTCTGTGTAGTTTATATTTGAATATATTCCCTTTTTCAGTATTACCCTCAGCGCTCCGAATGTCCACTTGCATTTTCTACAGAAAGAGTGTTCAGAACTGCTCAATCCAAAGTATGGTTTAACTCTGTTAGCTGAATGCACAGATCAGAAAGAATTTTCACAGAATGCTTCTGTGTACTTTTTATTTGAAGATATTCCTTTCTCCAATATAGGAGTCTTAGCGCTCAGAATGTCCAATTGCAGTATCTACAGAAAGAGTGTTTCTGAACTGCTTAATCAAATGTAAGGTTCAACTCTGTTAGTTGAATGAACGGAACAGAAAGAAGTTTCATAGAATGCTTCTGTGTAGTTTATATTTGAAGATGTTCCTTTTTCCACTATTACCTTCTAAGCGCTCCGAATGTCCACTTGCATTTTCTACAGAATGAGTGTTTCCGAACTGCTCAATCAAAAGTATGGTTTAATTCTGTTAGCTGAATGCACAGATCAGTACGAAGTTTCACGGAATGCTTCTGTGTAGTTTTTATTTGAAGATAGTCCTTTTTCCAATATAGGCCTCTTAGCGCTCCGAATATCCAATTGCAGTATCTACAGAAAGAGTGTTTCTGAACTGCTTAATCAAATGTAAGGTTCAACTCTGTTAGTTGAATGCACAGAACAGAGAGTAGTTTCACAGAATGCTTCTGTGTAGTATTTATTTGAAGATATTCCTTTTTCCACTATTACCCTCTTAGCGCTCCGAATGTCCACTTGCAGTTTCTACAGAAAGAGTGTTTCAGGACTGCTCCTTCAAAAATAAGGCTCAACCCTGTTAATTGAAAGCAGAGAACAGAAACAAGTTTCAGAGAATGCCTCTTTGTAGTTTTTATTTGAAGATATTCCTTTTTCCACAATTACCATCTTAGTGCACCGAATGACCACTTGCATTTTCTACAGAAAGAGTGTTTCAGAACTGCTAAATCAAAAGTATCGTTTAACTCTGTTAGCTGAATGCACAGATAAGAAAGAAGTTTCACAGAATGCATCTGTGTAGTTTTTATTTGAAGATATTCTTTATCCCAATATAGGCATCATAGCGCTCAGTATGTTAAATTGCAGTTTCTACAGAAAGAGTGTTTCAGAACGGCTGAATCAAAAGTAAGGTTCAACTCTGTTAGTTGAATGCACAGAACAAAAAGAAGTTTCACAGAATGCTTCTGAGTAGTTTATATTTGAATATATTCCTTTTTGCACTATTACCCTCTTAGCGCTCCGAATGTCCACTTGCATTTTCTACATAAAGAGTGTTCAGAACGGCTCAATCAAAAATATGGTTTCACTCTGTTAATTATATGCACATATCAGAAATAAGTTTCAGAGAAGGCTTCTGTGTAGTATTTAGTTGAAGATATTCCTTTTTCGAATATTACCCTCTTAGCGCTCCGAATGTCCACTGGCAGTTTCTACACAAAGTGTTTTTCAGAACTGCTCCTTCAAAAGTAATGCTCAACACTGTAAGTTGAATGCAAAGAACAGAAAGAAGCTTCACAGAATGCTTCTGTGTAGTTTATATTTGAATATATTCCTTTTTTCAGTATTACCCTCTTAGCGCTCCGAATGTCCACCTGCATTTTCTACAAAAAGAGTGTTCAGAACTGCTCAATCAAAAGTTTGTGTATCTCTGTTAGCTGAATGCACATATCAGTACGAAGTTTCACAGAATGCTTCTGTGTAGTTTTTATTTGAAGATAGTCCTTTTTCAAATATAGGCCTCTTAGCGCTCCAAATATCCAATTGCAGTTTCTACAGAAAGAGTGTTTCAGAACGGCAAAATGAAAAGTAGGGTTCAACACTTTTAGTTGAATTCACAGAACAGAAAGTAGTTTCACAGATTGCTTCTGTGTAGTATTTATTTGAAGGTATTCCTTTTTCCACTATTACCCTAGTAGCGCTCAGAATGTCCACTTGCAGTTTCTACCGAAAGTGTGTTTCAGGGCTGCTCCTTCAAAAATAAGGCTCAACTCTGTTAGTTGAATGCAGAGAACAGAAAGAAGTTTCAGAGAATGCCTCTGTGTAGTTTTTATTTGAAGATATTCCTTTTTCCACAATTACCAACTTAGCACACCGAATGTCCACTTGCATTTTCTACAGAAAGAGTGTTTCAGAACTGCTTAACCAAATGTATCGTTTAATTCTGTTAGCTGAATGCACAGAACAGAAAGAAGTTTCAGAGAATGCATCTCTGTAGTTTTTATTTGAAGATATTATTTTTCTCAATATAGGCCTCTTAGCGTTCAGAAATCCAATTACAGTTTCTACAGAAAGAGTGTTTCAGAACTGCTCAATCAAAATTAAGGTTCAACTCTGTTAGTTGAATGCACAGAACAGAATGTAGTTTCACAGATTGCTTCTGTGTAGTTTATATTTGAAGATATTCCTTTTTCCACTGTTACCCTCTTAGATCTCCGAATGTCCACTTGCATTTTCTACAGAAAGTGTGTTCAGAACTGCTCTATCAAAAGTATGGTTTAACTCTGTTAGGTGAATGCACAGATCAGAAATAAGTTTCACAGAATTCTTCTGTGTAGTTTATATTTGAAGATATTCCATTTTCCACTATTACCCACTTAGCGCTCTGAATGTCCAGTAGCATTTTCTACAGAAAGAGTGTTTCAGAACTGCTCAATCAAAAGTATGGTTTAACTCTGTTAGCTGAATGCACAGATCAGAAAGAAGTTTCACAGAATGCTGCTGTGTAGTGTTTATATGAAGATATTCTTTTTACCAATATAGGCCTCTTAGCGCTCAGAATGTCCAATTGCAGTTTCTACAGAAAGAGTGTTTCAGAAAGGCTCAATCAAAAGTAAGGTTCAACTATGTTAGTTGAATGCACAGAACAGAAAGAAGTTTCACAGAATGCTTCTGTGTAGTTTATATTGGAATATATTCCTTTTTGCACTACTACCCTCTTAGCGCTCCAAATGTCCAGTTGCATTTTCTACAGAAAGAGTTTTCAGAACTGATCAATCAAATGTATGATTTAACTCTGTTAGCTGAATGCACAGATCAGAAAAAGTTTCACAGAATGCTTCTGTGTAGTTTTTATTTGAAGATATTCTTTTTCCCAATATAGGCCTCTTATCGGTCAGATTGTCCAATTGAATTTTCTACAGAAAGAGTGTTTCAGAATGGCTCAATCAAAAGTAAGGTTCAACTCTGTTATTTGAATGCACAGAACAGAAAGTAGTTTCACAGAATGCCTGTCTGTAGTTCTTATTTGACGATATTACTTTTTCCACTATTACCCTCTTAGAGCTCCGAATGTCCACTTGCATTTTCTACAGAAAGAGTCTTCAGAACTGCTCAATCAAAAGTATGGTTTAACTCTGTTAGTTGAATGCACAGATCAGAAAGAAGTTTCACAGAATTCTTCTGTGTAGTTTTTATTTGAACATATTCCTTTTTCCAATATAGGACTCTTAGCGCTCAGAATTTCCAATTGCAGTATCTACAGAAAGAGAGTTTCAGAACTGGTCAATCAAAAGTAAGGTTCAATATTGTTAGTTGAATGCAAGGAACAGAAAGAAGTTTTACAGAATGCTTCTGTGTAGTTTATATTTGAAGATACTCCTTTTTCCACTATTACCCTCTTAGCGCTCCGAATCACCACTTGCATTTTCTACAGAAAGAGTGTTTCAGAACGGCTCAATCAAAAGTAAGGTTCAACTCTTTTAGTTGAATGCACAGAACAGAAAGAAGTTTCACAGAATGCTTCTGTTTAGTATTTAGTTGAAGATTTTCCTTTTTCGACTATTACCCTCTTAGCGTTCCGCATATCCACTGGCAGTTTCTACACAAAGAGTGTTTCAGAACAGCACCTTCAAAAGTAAGGCTCAACTCTGTTAGTTTAATGCAGAGAACAGAAAGGAGTTTCAGAAAATGCTTCTGTGTAGTTTTTATTTGGGGATATTCCTTTTTCCACTATTACAATCTTAGCGCTCCTAATGTCCTCTTGCATTTCCTACAGAAACAGTGTTTAATAACTGCTCAATCAAAAGTGTGGTTTAACTCTGTTAGCTGAATGCACAGATCAGAAATAAGTTTCACAGAATTCTTCTGAGTAGTTTTTATTTGGAGATATTCTTTTTCCCAATATAGGCCACTTAGCGCTCAGAATGTCCAATTGCAGTTTCTACAGAATGAGTGTTTCAGGACGGCTCAATCAAAAGTAAGGTTCAACTCTGTTAGTTGAATGCACAGAACAGAAAGTAGTTTCACAGAATGCCTGTCTGTAGTTCTTATTTGACGATATTACTTTTTCCACTATTACCCTCTTAGAGCTCCGAATGTCCACTTGCATTTTCTACAGAAAGAGTGTTCAGAACTGCTCAATCAAAAGTATGGTTTAACTCTGTTAGTTGAATGCACAGATCAGAAAGAAGTTTCACAGAATTCTTCTGTGTAGTTTTTATTTGAACATATTCCTTTTTCCAATATAGGACTCTTAGCGCTCAGAATTTCCAATTGCAGTATCTACAGAAAGAGAGTTTCAGAACTGGTCAATCAAAAGTAAGGTTCAATATTGTTAGTTGAATGCAAGGAACAGAAAGAAGTTTTACAGAATGCTTCTGTGTAGTTTATATTTGAAGATACTCCTTTTTCCACTATTACCCTCTTAGCGCTCCGAATCACCATTTGCATTTTCTACAGAAAGTGTGTTTCAGAACGGCTCAATCAAAAGTAAGGTTCAACTCTTTTATTTGAATGCACAGAACAGAAAGTAGTTTCACAGAATGCTTCTGTTTAGTATTTAGTTGAAGATATTCCTTTTTCGACTATTACCCTCTTAGCGTTCCGCATATCCACTGGCAGTTTCTACACAAAGAGTGTTTCAGAACAGCACCTTCAAAAGTAAGGCTCAACTCTGTTAGTTTAATGCAGAGAACAGAAAGGAGTTTCAGAGAATGCTTCTGTGTAGTTTTTATTTGGGGATATTCCTTTTTCCACTATTACAATCTTAGCGCTCCTAATGTCCACTTGCATTTCCTACAGAAACAGTGTTTAATAACTGCTCAATCAAAAGTGTGGTTTAACTCTGTTAGCTGAATGCACAGATCAGAAATAAGTTTCACAGAATTCTTCTGAGTAGTTTTTATTTGGAGATATTCTTTTTCCCAATATAGGCCACTTAGCGCTCAGAATGTCCAATTGCAGTTTCTACAGAATGAGTGTTTCAGGACGGCTCAATCAAAAGTAAGGTTCAACTCTGTTAGTTGAATGCACAGAACAGAAAGAAGTTTCACAGAATTCTTCTGTGTAGTTTATATTTGAATATATTCCTTTTTCCAGTATTACCTTCTTAGTGCTCCGAATGTCCACTTGCATTTTCTTCAGAAAGAGTGTTCATAACGGCTCAATCAAAAGTATGGTTTTACTCTGTTAGTTGAATTCACATATCAGAAATAAGTTTCACAGAATGCTTCTGTGTAGTATTTAGCTGAAGATATTCCTTTTTCGACTATTATCCTCTTAGCTCTCCGAATGTCCAATTTCAGTTTCTACACAAAGAGTGTTTCAGAACTGCTCCTTCAAAAGTAAGGCTCAACTCTGTTAGTTGAATGCAGAGAACAGAAAGAAGTTGCAGAGAACAGAAAGAAATTTCACAGAATGCTTCTGTGTACTTTATATTTGAATATATTCCTTTTTCCACTACTACCCTCTTAGCGCTCCAAATGTCCAGTTGCATTTTCTACAGAAAGAGTGTTCAGAACTGCTCAATCAAATGTACGGTTTAACTCTGTTAGCTGAATGCACAGATCAGAAAGAAGTTTCACAGAATGATTCTGTGTAGTTTATATTTGAAGATATTCCTTTCTGTTCTCTGCATTAAAATCAATCAAAAAATTATATTGAAATTGATATACTGAATTTTATACTAAAGACAAGGCATCCAACTGAAAATGAAATTTTCCAGGTGAAAATTTCCAAATCATAAATATGTAGGGACAAAAAACTTTATTTATAAAGAAAAAGATAATTCTAATTAATTGATGATTCAAAGGTTTACAACTTTAAAAGTAAATATTATCTTTGAAGTAAAGTCCATTTAAATTATTTATGCCGCCAAAATTTTAGTAATTGTATATGTATATCATGTAAACTTTTTCGAGAATGATGGAATTGGAAATGTTAGGGTATTATGCGGAAAAAATCACCTAAAGAAAAAAATTATCTCCTCATGAAGGATTACTTTAGCCACTTTGACAGGTGTAGGTAAAAGAACACTTAATGCACATCAATATGATTAGGAGATGCGCGCTTAGATATACGTTATCATTGAAAAGAGAATTGTATTATCAGGTTTGCAGGGGCCCTTCTTATCCTTCATATTTATGTAACTTTGTCATCTATAGAAAGATTATAGGAATTTTAAAAATAGCTGATAGTTAAGAAACATCACCATAACACTGTGCTGAATGCATAATAAAACATTTCCCTTCTCTCTAAAAGCCTTTTAAAATTATGTACCATAATCAGTATGGCCAGCAGAGGGTCATTTCCATGTTCAAGTTCCTCTGTTTCTCGAGGGTGAGAATCCTTCTATAGTCTTCTGAGGGTGACACTGTAGTGTTTTCTTAGCCTGATTATTTTTATCTATTTTTTCCGATGCTTTCCTTTGTATATTTACATTTTACATATTGAAAGTTATTTTTTCAAATATTTTATATGCAAGTTTACAAAGTACAACGACTGTACATTAAAATAACTTATTTATGCCATATGGAAGATTAAATATAATTTTACAATATCTAATATTGATTGTTTAGTTTCTAATCATTGATACTTGACATGATTTTTCCCAGCATACCTCAAAATATTCTTCAAAATCCTGCGAATTAATTCCTGTAACACTTCTGAGGTGTATTAATAAGCTAGAGATGTAAAGAAGATTTGCAGAGAAAATTAGGTTCCCAAATTAGAAATTTTGTCCCACTATCGACTAGAAACCTCTTGAAATGATCAAAAACAATAATAATGCATGTCATAGAGGAAAACCAATAAGGCTGCTGCAGCATGACTACCTCTGTGACCTCAGACAAGTTACGTGTGGGTCCCTACTTCTGTGACCTCAGACAAGTTACGTGTGGGTCCGCACTTATTTTCTTCATCTCTAATAAATATTCGACAAATCTCATTTTCAAAAGTCTTTTAAGGCCTATCCACCTTTCTTTTTCTGATGGAGTTTTGCTCTCATTGCCCAGGCTGCAGTGCAATGTCATGGTCTCGGCTCACACAACCTCCGACTCCCGGGTTCATGTGATTCTCCTGCCTCCACCTCCTGAGTAGCTGGGATTACAGGTGCGCAACACAACGCCCAGCTAATTTTTTGTATTTTTAGTAGAGATGGGGTTTCACCATGTTGGTCAGGCTGGTCTTGAACTCCCGACCTCAGGTGATCTGCACGCCTCGGCCTCTCAAAGTGCTGGGATTACAGTCATGAGCAACCGCGGCCTGTGAGGGCTTTCTACTTTTAAGATGTCAGGACGTATAGCCTGGGAGGTAAATGGTAGTATATATATACATATATATATGTATATATATATACACACACACACTGTATATATATACATATATACGGTATATTATACTATATATACATATATACTGAATATTATACTCTATATATACATATCTACTGTATATTATATATATATATATACACATACACACATACACACATACACACATGAGACAGAGAGAAGAGATAGACAATTTCATGTGAAAATATAAACTGTTAACATAATATTTTGCTTCTCTGAGGAATATTTAGCATTGTTCTCAATCTTCTCTGCAGAATTTAAGCATTTTTCTCAGAACTCACCAGATAGAATGAGGGAGGGGCCATATGATACGAGCCAGAGATGAAGGGAGAACAATAGAGAGGGTGCTTTGGGAAAAATAGTACAGTAAGGCTAGGGAATACTTCTCTCCAACAAAAAGACCAAGGTCACAGCTGTATCTCTTCAGAAGCCAAACTTTCTTTTAAAATGTCAATTTCCATCTATTTCTTGCTTCACAGACATTCCATTCATTGCTGGATTTCAAATAAAGCCTTTCCATGTGCAACCTTTCTATAGAAAAAGAGAAATATGGGGGACAGTACAGTCTAAGAAGTGATTAAGAATATCTAGTGGACTTTCCCAGACTGTAAATCTTTACATATATCTGAGCCTAATGAGGTGATTTATTGTGCTATAATGCACAGTGAACTATACAGATGCTTCTTTTTGATCATGCTGCAGAATGGAACTAAATACTAAATACCAAATAGCACTCCCATGATTCTTATACATGTCATTCATATGGCATATTTATGCTTTTTTATATAGCAATTCTTATTCTTAGCTCTTAGGCAACTACGGAATCTATTTGTCATTTTAATAGTCATGCTCCATTTGAGTTATGCAAGGTAGAAATTCTAAGTAGAAAATCTTGTTTTTATTGAAAGTTTTTAGTAAACATTTTGGAAAAAGTCTGTTTTTTGATGCTACTTCTGCACGCTTTCTCAACATGATATTACTTGGTATTGTCCTTATTAACCATAGTACACCATATTCTGCAAATGTTAGAGAGGGTTAAAAATCAGTCATGTATAAGTAAAGCTAATGAAATAGAAAGGAAACCATATTTAGGAAATGGAAGGCAGAAGCAAATGTATTAACCGTGAGTTAGAAACGGTTTAGTCTTTGGAATGAAGCAGCAAGAGTTTAAAAATCTGGTTTGTGATTCACTAGCTTTGTGACCTTGGAGAATTACCTCAGATTTCTGAGTATCAGTTTAGTAGGTGATATCAATTGCAACTTCGCAGAAATATCACAAGTATTAAATAAAGGACTTAGTATCTGGGAGAGCATAGAAAATTACTAATAGTTACATTTTTGTTAATATTACCGTTATTATTATCATACGTATAGTATTTTCTTTCACTGACAATGCATTTAGGACATAAGGAGAACTATAGAACAGTGCTTCTCCAACTTAAATGCAGAGCATGAATCACCTGGAGTTTTGTCAAAATGCGAATTCTGACTCAGTAGCCCTGCAAACTAAGGAAATCTTGGTAATGCTGGTGCTGCTAGTTCACCAACAGACCACACGTTTTGCAACAGCTATATAGAATGTCCTGTTTCTTTTTTTAATCACAAAACATGGCAAGCTCTAAAATAAAGCAGAATAACAGATTTAAATGTTAATACTCATGTCCTCAATTTATAATTTCTCCCTCCCTAACAATGGTATAATTCTGATTAAAAATTAGCAAAGAAAAAAATGGAAATTAATCTTCCTATGTTTATTCTTTTAACAAATTCTGTGTGATTACTACTGGGTTACTTGCTGTAGGAAATAGAAAAATTGCTTTGACATAGATCCTCAAGAATCTGTCCCACTACAAGCTTATTTTTGTAGGAAGCTAAAAGATTTATATAAATAACCGTAATTAAAGAGACAAATGAAGAAGTGCAATGAAAGACGTAGGGAAAGTGCTAGAGGAGTTCGGGGTGGAGGAAAATTATCCTCAAATAATATCTATGCGTAACATTATGCTATCTTCCCTAACCAGCGCTTGACCAGATTGTCACAGTGAACTTTGGTCCTTTCTTATATCTTAGTTTTGGTTCCCACATCCTTCTGTTTGGGGAAGTTCTTGTTTTCCTCATGTAATGACAACAACACTTAAACAATGTATACCAGATAAAAGGAACTATATTGCTTGCTTTATTTACATAGTTAATTTAATTTGTACAATGAACTATGAAGTAATCAGCATTATTTCCTTCATTTTACATATGAGAAAATGGAGAATCAGCGACATTGAATCATCTCAAGTTTCTAAAATATCCACTCTCACCAGGCTGTTTACCCTGTTTTTGTCTGTATGCTGCTATAACAAAATGCCACAGATTGAGTAATTCATAAAAAACAGAAATGTATTTCTCACAGTTCTGGGGCTGAGAAGTCCGAAATCAAGGCAGCGGAGATTTGGCAGTTGGTCCCGAGGTGGCACCTTCTTGCTTCGTCTTCACGTGACAAAAGTGGGCAAAAACGGACAATGTGACGACATGGCAGAAGAGACTGAGGAGCCCGGCATTCCTCTAAAGCATCTTTTACGAGGACGTTTATCTCATTCATGAGGGTGGATCCTTCTTCACTTAATCACTTAACCAAAAGCCCCATCTCTTGATGTCATTGTCCTGGGATTTTAGTTTCAACATACAAACTTTGGATGGGCACATAGGTTCAAATCATAGCACCCTCCAAATTATAATGCCTCTCTCATGCCTGTTCTCCTTGAAGTACCCTCTGGTTTTGCTCTCTTCATTCTTGCCATCACAGTTAACCCTTCAGTTCCATTTCTTTAAGTAATCTCTAAATTTGTAAGATGGTTCCATCTTTTTTTTTTGTATATGGCAGTCTCTCAAACATATTTGTCATATGAACTAAGCAGGTAAATATGTAAATGCCAGCTAAATTTTAGTGAATGATATAATGGCCTAAAGTTGTATCTACCCTTCAGCCAAATATATTTACTTTTAGTAGCAATCTCCTGTCATATACAAAGTCACGACTCTAGGGGTAAACATTTTAGCCTGTGGGTAAGATGTAAAGCAGTGGTATGTTATAGTGACAACTCACTGTCATAGCACTGGGACATGCTCCTCTATCTGCTACAAATTGAATCAACAAAATATATATGATTTTGTCAGATTTAAATGTATGCTCCTGTTAGTAAAATAAAAGTATGGGAAAACTTTACGGAGTAGATTTAATAGAAATGTTTTCCTGAGTTATCTGCCTTCTTTATTTTTATGTTATGCTTTAAGTCTATGGTCAATGTATAGAGCTATGATTGATGTGCTTTTCCAATTCTGTTCAGATCAGACAGGTTAATTTTCTTCTTTTAAATCTTCTTGAATTTTGTCTAACACTTTTTGTTCCAATTTCTTACTAGATTATACTCCCTTCCCTAACTGCTTCATGATTACTTATACACAAACAATATTATGATATTGACACATTGAATTCATTTTAGGTGATGATTTTGGTCATAAACATGAGCAGGTTGTGAAGTGTTTCAGCCATCCCAGGGCATGGCTGTCAGTCCCTTGTCTAATGTTTCAAAAAAATCTTGAATTTGTGATGATGCTGTGATGGTCCCTCAGATATTCTTACACACATCTTTGCCCCTTGTTCCCTCTAACTTTCCTCTTCTGATAAAAAAGCAAACACTGCCAAGCTCAAATGGAATTACATTTGGATGCAAGTGTCACTATGCAATGGTTGCCAATAAAAGTACACAAGGAATTTTATTATGGTGAATTAAAGGCAAACAGACTTCAGAGAAATGAGCACGAACATGAAAATGGCGCATGGTACGCGGATCTCACTGGAAAGTCATTCTGTACACAATGTTTTCACTAGAAAAATCCATTAGCTTTAGCTAGAAATTGAAATTACTTTGTAGGAAATCAGAATAAAATATGTGAAAACATTTTATTCTGTGCAAGATTAATACCACGCCTGGTGTTGAAAGGTTTGTGGTCTTGCTTCGACGATGCTAAAAGGTCAGAAACCACAAAGATGCATATGTGTTGTCGTTTGCACAGTTACTAATTTTTCTCATTATTTCCATAATGTGATGTGCTGTTTCAACAGAGAAACCCTCTGGAGAGTGGCTTGCACTGTTTTCAGGCAGCTCTTTTGCTTTCATGTTTTGGCCTTGGCCAGGGAATTCAGACAGACTTTTCAGTTATTTTCGACAAGAATGTATTCATTGATTGTTTTAAATAATAATAAATAGATTTTAAAATTACTGTACATTACTGCACTTTAAACGCCATGAGGTCAAGGACTCTAAAGTCTGGACATCATTGTATACCCTACATCTTGCACAAGGTTTAGAAAAAATGGCATGGACACCTATTTTTTGAATCAATAAATGAATACATAAAAGAATTCCAAACTCTAGTCCAAGGTTTTAGATTAATAATGTATTAAAATGCGTAAAATTTATAGACAAAACTCTTCTTATTTAGAAGTTTATTCTTTAATTGGAGAGATAAAATATATGCACATAAAAGCTTAAGGAAAAATAATAAGGGTTTTGAAGTACTTACTATGTGAAAAATTTAGCATAAATCTTACATCCATTTATTTAACACATTTTATACGTTGCATTATTTATATATAGTGCTGATTGGTAGAATTCATATGTGAACGGAACTATAAAAATTTTGAGGATAAGCACTAGAAACACAGAATAAATAGAGTGTTAACATGCAAAACACAGAAATACTTCAATTGACTAGGTGAAAGAAAAGATTTCTGGTTCCATGTACACTGATTATTGAGGGATGAGTATGACATTATTATGCCAGAATCAATAAATATTTTAAATAGGGAGAAAACTATAATTATATATCTTTGTGTTCAACAGGAGTAGCAGTACTGATAAAGTAGAAGTTTGTTATACCTTTTTTATAGTCTTTTAAAGTTGTTTATAAATAAAATCTACTCTTAGTTAATTAATGGTTGATGTTCATTGAAGTGTTTTCAAATTTTTGACCTCTGAATTGCCTTGTACATATGGAGAAATAAAGCTTGCCTAGCATAATTTCTTGAGTGGAGAATGAATGATCTGGATAGATTTGTTGACAATATGTCTGTACTTATTTTATTAATTCTTTAATCTTCATGAAGAAAAATATAAAAGTCATATTCTAGTGTTTTATACCATGGAAAAAATGTCTTATCCTTTTCCTAAGGAAAAATACATCATGACACAAAAGTAAAGTTAATTAAATTACTTACTTTATTAATTAACTGTCTATTATTTCTATGGGTTGAAGTAAATTTGATACTCAATGCTATTTAATCTAATTCTAAAAGCTTGAATGAGTAATGATTTTTTCATGTAAGGTTAGTTGAAATAAATTATCACTGATTTTCAGATTTAATATTAATTAGCTATTGCATATTCTTAATGGGATATAAGTGTTTAAAAAGCCCTTTTTGGTTGCGAAAAGACCACGCCCATTGTAGACTTCTTAGAATACATCACATCTGGCCTCCTTTTTAGAGTGGGGAATTCAACTCATAAGTGGCTGGACATTGATTCTGAACATTTTGAACATTATTTGCCTGTCTTCACTCATACTGGTTGCTGTTCTTTTATAAGTAATCACCATGTTTAGCATGCACTTGAACTATTGTTACTTAGGGTGCTTGACTATTTACAAGTCTCACTAGGATTCTAGGTATTCATTAGTCTCGTGGTGTGTATTTGCTGATGGTCCTATTATCTTTGTTGGTTCAGTTACACAGTACCATCCAAGATGCTGCAACACATTATACACAGGGTATGGGTTGTGGGAGCTACAGATATCAGTTATTATTTAGGCTCAGAAACTTAGAATCTCTGCAAGGTTGGACATGATCCTTAGTCTTGTTTTAAGACCGTCTTGTTTTAAAAGTTAAACCCAAATTCTTAAAATATAGAATAGGGGTGCTAGTAGTGCTCACAGAATTGTAGTAAAGATCAGCTGGGAAAGAAGAGCCTATTAAACAGAGCCTGGTATTTAATAAGTATCAGCTGCCTTCAATTAGGAATCTGTGTTGTCATGATTAGAAGATTGCTGGTTTATTTTACAGATCTGTAAGTATAGCCAAAATATGTCAAAATAACCACCAGAAAGAATCATATACCGTCCCTTGAACATTTCATCCCTAGAATCTAGCCAGATTAGCATGTCTATACTGGCAATACTGTTAACACAGATTGTGCTCAAACCCCTCATTGACTTTTCAGCACCTGTAAATTACTGGAGATTTAGGAAGAAGTCTGGGGTTATGGCTTAGTTAAGCTGAGTGGCCAGAAAGTGTGAGATGCTGGATGCCTCCTCCAGTTCATTTCTCCAGCGGCCGCACCAGGCGTATCCATAGCTCCGCTCCCGGGAGCTCGTCTCCGGCGTGGGGCGTGTGCGCACCCCTGGCCGGGCGGAGCCTGGAGCCTGCTCATTAGCAGCGCGGGCAGCTCGTGCGCCCGCAGGAGGGAGGCGGAAGCACAGCCCTGAGCCGCCAGCAGGAGGAGGGAGCGCGGCGGCTGCAGGCAGGGGAGGGAGAGGAAAGAACGGAGGGACGGTTCCCGGACAGAGCGGGAGGAATCGGGGAGCGGCCAGTCCAGGGGGAGCTGCTCCGCTGCGCTGCGCTCGTTATTCACAGGACGCGGCGGCGCTTCCCGGGGCCGCTTCCTGGTCCCCTGGGTGGAGGCTGCCATCTAAACCTGACTCCAGGTGAGTTCCCCAAAGAGGCGAAGCGAGGGGTCTCGAACCAGAGACTTGGAACTGGCGAGGCTGCTCGGCTCCCCAAGCGCTGCTGCCTTGACATTTCCCGATTCACGGGAGGTTTTGGGGGCGGCTGCACAGGCTGGAGGGGCGGATGGGCGGTTGCGATCCTCAGCCGGCGTGGGGGCGTTCGGGAGGAATTAGCTTCAGTGAACGGGGTTTTAGGAGATGTCCGCAAGGCACGCGCTATGTACGCGTTTCTAGACGAGCTTTTGAGACAGAAATTTGGCTTCCCGGATGCCCGTTTTGGCCTTCTGTCCTTCCTTTTGCTTGCCTCATGCCCAATTTTCCAAGCCGAGGAAAGGACTGGAAGGGCGTGGAAGTAGGAGGTCTGGGCACAGCATTCGGCAGGGCAGCCCTGGTCTCCAAGTTTGGGGGTGGGGGGTGGGACTCTTTTCCTTTCAGCCTAATTTACCAGGGGAAAACCCGCAGAGCACCTTGAGGTGCCTTTGCTCCGCACCCTCCATAAGCTTATTAGAGGGAACTTGAGGCTCGCTAGACAACCTGTGACAGGTGACGGCAATTTAGCTTAAAAGCCATGTTGGTTCACTTCGTCTCCTCTTTATCCTTTGTTGCAAAATTGATACCTTTTTGGATTTCTTTAACAGCACAAAGTTTAAGTGGCCGGCTGACAGGAAATATTTCTTTTGAAAATGCTATGAGAAAAGTGATGAGTTAACGTTGAGAGAAAGGCAACTTTATTTTCTCGGAAGAACTTTGGGGAAAGAGATTGATAGGGAAATTCTGGGCATGAAATTATGGACATTTCCCACAGAACTTCCTTCATTTATTTATTTTTTTACATTTCCTTCATTTTTTTTTTTAATCGTGTGTGTGTGTATCAGAGAGACAAAATTCGTTGGAGGTATTAGGACTTTATTTGGTTTAGAAGTTTCTTTCTTACTAATAGCACTAATTTGTGATCTTCATGATTATAAGAATTTACTAAGTGTTTTGCTTTTAGGTGTTTTGGGTCTGTTTTTTAAAAAAATTCAATACTTACTTTGTGGGCCTTGCTGAATACCTCTCAATAAAATCGGTGGGCATACGGTTAGTGACATGACCCCTGTGGATTTAATAGCAGGTAAGTATACAAATGATAAGTTTAGGAAATAAATGTCAGAATCAACATTTAGGTGTGAAATTGAAATATCTTTCAAATATTTACCAAACTCTCTTATAGGATCCAATGTCATTTTATGGTCAAGAGAGCTTAAAGGTTTCTCAGATTGAGATATATGTATCTACTTTGTTAATCCAAATGTAATGTTTTATTTTGTTCTTTAATGACTGTTTGAATTCAACAAATAAAACTTGCATATTTAATGTAAGGTTCTTTCACATATATTACTTCTCCAATTTTTAATATAAATTTAAGGAGAAAAGCAATATTCCATTTTGTAGATGAAGAGACTGTGTCACAGAAGTATTACTTTACCTAGATTTCTGTAATTATTATGTTATAAACTTAGAAATTACATATTATTCTGGAACATATAAAATATATGAATGTTATAAACCATAAGAATTCAGACCTATGCTATTTAACTTCAAGTTTAGTTCTTTACCCAAACAATTGCATGACTACATTGAGACTACTGAAGTAATTATATATGAACACGCTATACGAAAAAATACTTAAAACATTTCTTATTTTTGTCGTTTCTCTTTGATATAAAATATACTATAATTTAATGGAGTTATATTCCATATTTAGATGCTCCTAACTTCCAAATAACACCTAAACTCCTAAAAACTGACCTGTGTCCTTCTTAATAGAAGTGGCTTGACCGGGAGACCCAATTTTTACTAAGAATATTCTTGGGATAATTTATGTCTTATAATCAAGATAAAGACAGGCCACATTTAGTTGTATTTTTAAACCACTTAGTGTGAAGTTGCAACGCAGACATAACTTGCTTTCAGGCTACACTGCCAGCTTTGCAGTGAATAGTCTTTAAGATTCCGTGGAAACATTGGCAGATATAGCTAATGTCTATCTGATGTAGGATTTATGAGAAAAGGAGAGGTAGAAACTGAATGCTCTTATATTTCATATGTGACCACATTCATAAAACTTTATTGATAAGTACTTTGTTGTCTGACACGGGCTGATACAAATAGGCTTCTTCAAGAGTTGAGGAAGAAAACGAAATCCCTATAATACAGCCTTTTTCCTCCTTTTCTTTCTTAAGCGGTAATAGTTGATCCTAGCTTTTGTGTGTCTATGCATGCTCAATACAGTTAGGGGTATAAGGAGAAGTTAAGCAAGAATATTGAATGCTAGCTAGGAAAGTTTTTGGAGTCTCAAATACTTTGGAACGATTTTTCACATTATATACATAAAATTCCTAGTTACATTTGGGAACTAAGTATATTATACACAACTTTGCATCTGATTACAGGATTCCCTGTACATTTATAGCTCAGGTATTCTGGAAAGAGTCAAGATAATTAGTTTTATGGCTCTTGCCCGTGTGACCTGTTTCTTTCTGGTCCTGATATTAAAAGGATGACTTAAATTTTCTGGAATGTCAAAATTTTCTCTTCCCTTGGATCCTACAAAATACTTCAAGCAGTGTATGTGTGATACTCGCTGTCATTCCAACATTTCCAATCCTCCTGAGAATGCTAAACAATGCCCTAGATTTCTTCCTTTGTAATTCTTTCAGATAGAGGGTTAGCTGAGTTAGGAAGAAAGGAGAGAGGGAGAGAAGAAGAGAGATGACATTTTATCCCTCAGGAAAGAACAAGACCAATTGTATTCCTAATTTAGAAATATTATTCTACAAACATTCCTGAACAAGAGGGCTTTGCATATACATTAAAGCAGAATACCTAGTCAACTTCTAGTTATGCCATGTAGTGAAATGGAAGTAAGATGAGCAGGCCGAGATCATTTTTGTTGGAGAACTGAGACCACATGAAATAGGTAACAGAGTTACCCCAACTGGGGGGCAAGAGGACTTGAAAGTTTCCTCCATAAATTTGCAGTTAGTACAGGGCTGCTCCAGTGATCAGAGTCATGAATGCCCTAGAGTGTCTGTATAACCCTGTACACAGGCTGAGACAGCTCTAACGGCCCAGAAAAGCCTCTGGACAGAATCACTGCACCCTTGGACATTGTCCGACCGCATGTATGAGAATAGTGAGTGCTGAGGAGTTGTGGGTAGCTCGGTACAACTCTTGCTAAAGGAGTGTCATCAACATTCATTGCTGAAAGTGAATTTTTTCATTCACATATGTGATGCCTATTAGGTCATGATTTCTTGGATACCAATTTGTACAAGATATGAATTAATTTTTGAACATCCTTTCTTAAAAGTACCATGTTCATATAGTTGCTCATTTTAATATGAGTAGTTCAGATGGGACATAATAGAGTAAGGAAATGATTGAACATCCTAAGATCTAGTGTATATACCTTTGTTCATGATGAGATTCATCCCCTGTCCCCCTTTGTAGTGACACTGATGGCATAAGGAGTATTAGATGAAATTTAATGCAGAAAACAATGGGATATATGAGTGGTAGATATGGTTGACAACCACCATTTTCACTGAAGTTGTTTCAAAGCAAAGAAATTTGGGATAAATTCATTTTATTTGCTCCTGAAGGGTAATTAGGAATAAGTAGGAATTGTGAAGAGGCTGTAGTGTTGACATTAAGAGAAGTTTTTGATTCTTAAAATAGGATATATTACACAAGAGTGAACAAACAGAAGATACTGAACAAATATTCTGTCATAAGTAAGTGATGGATTATTCGGACTTGTTGAACTATGTTTTTAAATGTATTATTTAAATATTTAAATATTATTAAAACCTTAAATAATATTTAAATATTATAAAAGTTGTAGAAAATTATGTTTTCAATACAAATATACACTTATAAGCTATATTGTAGATATGGGAGTAAACAATGCAATTTTTTTTAACTGAGTGAAAAATTTAGTTTTTTAAAATTCCAAATGGAGCTAACAGCTTAGTGTGATACATATTTTGAATTTCAAAATTTGTAACCAAATAGGACAAATGTGTTGAACTGTACTTTTCTTGAAGAACCGTGATAAGAATGAGCGGTGAAAAAATTACAGCATACTTACCAGGGATCAAATACTTGCTTAGGGTTAATAAGAAAAATCTCAGCAAACGCTAGAAATGAGGTACACGATCTATCAGAGACCCATGATTAAAGTGGTATCTTGTTAGGTATATGAGCTTGAAAAGAAACGGCATAGCTTCACTTTACCCCAGTTGCTTCTTTTGTAAAACGGGGAGACTAAGAGTGTGGTAACTCAAAATCCTTTGTTAATGATTTTCTTCTTAGAACAGTGCCAGGTCCAATTAGGATTAGATTGCTATTTTTATTATTGATATTTGCCCTAGTTCTGCCTTTTATTGACTGTGTGAAATTGGTGAAGATCCCTTTCTGAAGCTTTGTTTCTTACCTACAAGCTGGGAATAGAATACCTGCTATGAAGAGTGGTTGTTAGTACATTAGAAAGGCTGGATATTTGTTGATATAAGGGGCTCAGCGCATGGTAGAAATTTGATAGCATTTTTTGCTTGCCCTCCCATGTATTACTGTGAAGACATCCCACATATTATGTCCAAGTTTTTATTTTCCCCTCAAATGCAATGTCAAGCACAAAACATTCCCATCTCCCAATTCTCTTCTGATGTTCTACAACCATTAAAGTATAGAAAACTAGAATGAGTGTTTTTATAACTTTTGCTGTACTTAAGCATGTGGAGAGAAGAGCGCTAGATCACAGGACACACTTTGATAGGAAAAGGGAAATATTTACACTGCAAACAACTTTCTCCTCATGCTTAACAGTTTTATGCTGTCATTCTGTCAGCACCAAGTGAGATTTTTCTATTTAAATAGTTTTCTATTTGTGGTATGATAATTCATGTATGGAGTTCATGTAATTAACATAAATATAATGGATGGTTGGGAAGTGGTTTATTTTTACCAAGAGGAAAAAATGTGTACACGATTTTTTAAAATATTGCTTTGAAAATATTTAAAATTAATTTTGATTCAGTTGGTGGAAGATAGCGTCACAAACTCACTGCTAGTGGTATTCTTGAGAAGTAATGTTTGAATTTTCTAGGTATTGTCCCCAGACTGCCTTAAAAGAATTTAATTTTAGATGTAAATTTTCTGCTTAACATGGAAGATTTTCCCTGAAAATATTAGCTTCATCAGATACATAGTTGCTTAGGGGTAGCTGCATGGAATTATGGGAAGAGTGAGATAGAAAAAAATTTTCATGTCTAAGTTATACATACTGGTGTAATCATATTGATTGGATGATAATGATAATTACAGCAATAATGTGATTGAAAGGGTAAGCAAGTAACATATACTACAGTTACTAATATAATCCTGTGATTGAGTTTACCACTTCGTTTCTCTTTCCTGGAAACCCTTAAGTTTGTCACTATTGCACTTTATTTCCTTTGCTTATTGTAGTGGTGTATTAGTTGTATTACTGCTGCTATAACAAATTACGACACATTTACATAACTTAACACATATTTATTGTCTTGCAGTTTCAAAGGTCAGAAGTCCAAAATCACTTTAATTAGGCTAAGTCAATGTGTCTGCAGTGTGGGTTCCTTCTCGAGGTGCTGAGGGGAGAATCCATTCTCTTGCATTTTCTGCTTCTGGTGGCACCTGTCTTCATTGTCTTTTCCCCATTCCTCCATTTTCAAGGTGCGTTGCTTTTATTTCTGTTTCTGTCTCCGCGCTGTCTCCTCCTTTAACTTTGAGTCCTTCTCTCCACTTCATCTAAGGACTCCTGTGATTACTTTGGACTCACGTGGATGATCTGGGATAATCACCTTGTCTCCAGATCCTTAAATGAATCGTATCTACAAGTCCTTTGGCTGTGTAAGGCAGCACATTCCCAGGGCCGGGAGATTAGGTGAAGAACATCTTTTGGGACTATTATGCAGCCTATCACAAGTGGTAATATCACTTTTATGCCTTGAGACCCTGAAATTAATGTACTTGCTTACGCATGGAAAAACAATGTATCTGTGGGGGTAACAGTTTATTTTTGAACCATTAGAAGGTATTGATGGGGAAGTTTTCATCTGACAACAGATACTGATAAATTAAATACCCTTAGATTTGTCAAAACTAGCTTTAGTAAAATATAAGTAAAAGTATTTGCACTGCTAGGGTCAAAAATATTAATTAAACCCATTATTTATCAAGGCCAAGTCCTGGATTAGTTAGGTTTAAATTAACCTAGAACATTATCTTCCATAGTGCTTAATTGTGAAGCTTAGTTCTTGTTGACAAAAGCTCATCCATATAAGAAAGCATCGAAAGGTTGGTGTTTTTTTAACCTTTGCAGAATATAACTTTTCAAAGGGATGTTAGACAGTAGTTCCATCACAATTGATGCAGTTCACAGACATTCTTTGTGAATATTTTATCTCATGAGTTATATCTATGACACTAATCATAGACTTCTAGAAGAAATTTAGCAATGGTCATGTCAGCCTTTCAAATCTTTCTGTAACCTAGAAGAGGATCATTGCATAAGATAGATTCATTTTCCCCTTTATTCCATTGTTGCCAGAGAGAACTTGAAATGCCCTGTTCAAATTAATTTAATGCAAATGAATTCTTGCTGCCTCACAAGTAGTTTGTCCTTCATTTTTCTTAAAATTATATTGAAAATGGATGTGACCTGCTTTACTGGTTGTTGTGCAGGAAGCGTTGTCCTTCCTGAAAGCTCCCTCCGTTGTCAAAATGAAGCCATTAAGAGTAAAGTAAATTATATTATCTGATCATAGTATCACAATTGACCTTAAAACAATAAATTTTATAATCAGTGCAAATTGCTGAATAGTGTTTGCAGTTGTAGAAATTTCAAAGGAAACCCTGGTTGAGATACAAAGCTGCTATAATCATTTTTAAAATCTTTGTTTTTCTTTTACTTTGGAACAGTAGTGCAGTAAGTACTTTTGCCTTATTGTTCTCTCTGCCTTCCAGAAACCCTCATTCAAATATTCTAAGTTTTTAAGTCTTTTTCATTTCTTTTAATATTGTAACATTTAACAATGTCAAAGAAAGTATAATTTTTCTGGAAATCAAGCTAAAAATAAAGAGAAGCCGATGTAAATGAACATCAAATTAACAAGATTGATTAGGAAAAGTAATTTTTGAAAAGGGCCCAAAATCCCTTTGCACATAAATGCAAAAGAATTTAGTGAAAGAAGGTGAAACTGGAGTAAAGAACTCTACGGATGCGTAAGTAACTCTTAATAAGAATGAGTAACGTACATGCGTATCTTTAGCTCCCAGTTTCAGAGATACAGTAGTTGTACAACAAATGGTCCTTTCCTGCTCTTAAGGAAGCCTCTCCTCCTCCAGCCATGCCATTCCTCAGAGCAAGCTCTTCCACTGAGTTTTCAGCAACCATAAGTAAGAAGGATGGTACGATAGGCTGCGTGTACATATGGCCCTCATTAGCAGGCCAACTGTTCCTTTTGCCCACCCACATCACTGGGGACATATGGCGTTACTTTGACTGTTGAAACAAGTGTGTGTGGACATATCTTGGTATGAGTAAAAGACTGTTGATTGTCTTTCTCTTGTCGCTCGTGCAACCGTCTCCTTGTGGAGATCGTATTATCCATAACACTAGATTTGAGGATGATAAATGACGTTGTTATTATTAACTGAATTTGCCTCTCTAGTTTGATCACAAAACCAGCGAATGTTTGCTTATGGAACATGTAAAGCTTATAGAAGACGGAAAGCTTACAGAAAGAAATGATGGCTTTTCTAAGCATAAGAGTCAGGTCTTTTTCAATCAAAAACTAACTCATTCAAAAATTCAAGAGTTCTGTAAAACCAGAACAGCAGAGGTTTCAGAAATGCTATTGAGATCATTTATTATAAAATAGCCATTAATGAAATGTAATAGTGAGTCTGTTGTTGTGACTATGTGGAGAAATGAATGAGAAAATATAAGATAGGCTGGAATGAAGAGAGTCATCGGATCCCAACATAATTCATTTTGTATAGTTCACAGTATTGTAGCTTTAAAAAAATTATGAATTTTTTCAGTACTGTGAATTCTGAATTTGCAATATGAGGCTTTTCAATCCTTGCAACAAGTGTGTATTTTTCAGTGGTTCTAGAATTATCGGGGCTTTCGAGCTGCTTCTGATAAGAAGGCAAGGCTAGAGGACTCGTGTTGAGGTGGCATTTGCACAGGACTTTAGATAACATACATCGATGATGTAGAGAGAAGAGCGGGTGATGTTGCTGTGGATTATAGTGGAAAGGCACCTTTTGCTCCCTCTGCTGACCTATTTGTGTATTCAGCTGTGTAGCATATTTCTTGTATAATTACATAGTAATTTCACACACTACATTAAGAAAATCTGAACAATTTTTACTAAACTCATGTTTTCTAAATATTAAGTAAATAAAACCAATATTTGGCTAGGTAACATTTATAAAAACAGGATTTCTAGATAGATGATGATAAATTTTCATCTATATCTATAGAGCTGATAAATTTTCAAAACCCTTTGAATATCACTTGTACTACAAAGTCTCGTTTCAGTTTCAGTGCCATGGCACATTGATTAATCACCACTAAAGCGGTACATGAAACATTTGGCAATATAGGTATTTGGTAATGGTGATTGATGCACAGAATACGGCACCGTTATTATGCACTGGCCTTGAGAACTTTAGTTTTCATCTTCGATCACCTGATAGAGAACAAACTAACAGCTTTTTTCTTTCACCTTGCTGGAGAATAAACTAACAACTTCAAATTATCTGATCCATCCAAAAACTTATTTCCGTGAAACTCACTGATTTATTTATTATTTCGTGGGGATCACTATTATTTGCTGTAGTAAAATATCAAATGATCGATGTTTTATACCAACATGGCAGCTCACATGGTAGGCAACAGAATGAAAACAAACAGGTTTACTACCAAGAATTATACTATATTGCTTTTATTGACAGAAAAAGCATACAGATAATTTTATTCAGAGATTTTATGTGAATTATTTTGATAAGTGTACACATATATTTATAACTGACCTTTCTTTGTCAAGTGTGTGCCCACACACGTATTCATACTAAATCAATCTTAGAGATCTTATCCAAAGATTGAATTTCTTAAAGTGACTGTTCCAAATATGTATAATTTATGGCAAAAAAGTCACAAAATGGCAATACAAGGAGGCATAAAAGTGAAGATAAAGGGGGAGATGATGGTTAAAACATCTGTAAATGAATAATTGATTTTGATTTAAATTCTTTTTAGTTCTTAGCTGATGAAATGAATATAAATGAAATTATTATGCAAAACACCTCTATTTGTTGTATATGCATGTACATATATGTGTTACAAATACAAAACTGATAGGATATTATTTAACATATATTCACACTCATAATGTGCATATATGTACATAATGAAAATGAGTGCTTGTTTTATATGTATGTATACACACACATACACATATTGCATACTTTCATTTTTTAAAATTTTACTTTAAGTTCTGGGATACATGTGCTGAACATGCAGGTTTGTTACATAGGTATACTTGTGCCATGGTAATTTGCTGCACCCATCAACCCGTCATCTAGGTTTTAAGCTCCACATGCATTAGCTATTTGTCCTAATGCTCTCCCTCCCCTTTCCCCACACCCACCTACAGACCCCAGTGTGTGATGTTCCTCTCCCTGTGTCAACATGTTCTCATTGTTCAGCACCCACTTATGAGTGAGAACATGCAGTGTTTGGTTTTCTGTTCCTGTGTTAGTTTGCTGAGGATGATGGTTTCCAGCTTCATCCATATCCCCGCAAAGGACGTGAACTCATCCTTTTTTATGGCTGTGTAGTATTCCATGGTGAATATGTGCCACATTTTCTTCATCCAGTCTATCATTGATGGGCATTATGTTGGTTCCAAGTCTTTGCTATTGTAAATAGTCCCATGATAAACATATATGTACATGTGTCTTTAGAGTAGAATGATGTATAATCCTTTGGTATATACCCAGTAATGGGATTGCTGGGTCAAATGGTATTTCTGGTTTTATATCCTTGAGGAATCACCACATTGTATTCCACAATGGTTGAACTATTTTACAAGCCCACCAACAGTGTAAAAGTGTTCCTATTTCTCTGCATCTTCTCCAGCATCTGCTGTTTCCAGAATTTTTAATGATCACCATTCTAACTGGTGTGAGATGGTATGTCATTGTGGTTTTGATTTGCATTTCTCTAATGAACAGTGATAATGAGCTTTTTTCATATGTTTATTGGCCACATACATATCTTCTTTTGAGGAGTGTCTGTTCATATCCTTTGCCCACTTTTTGATGGGGTTGTTTGTTTTTTTTTTCTTGTAAATTTGTTTAAGTTCCTTCTAGATTCTGGATATTAGACCTTTGTCAGATGGATAGATTGCAAAAATTTTCTCATATTTTGTAGGTTGCCTGTTCACTCTTGTGATAGTTTATTTTACTGAGCAGAAGCTCTTTAGTTTGATTAGATTCCATCTGTCAATTTTGGCTGTTGTTTCAAGTGCTGTTGGTGATTTAGTCATGAAGTCTTTGCCCACACCTATGTCCTGAATCATATTGCCTAGGTTTTCTTCTAGGGTTTTTATAGTTTTAGGTTTTACATTTATGTTTTTAATCCACCTTGAGTTAATTCTTTTATAAGGTATAATGAAGGGGTCTAGTTTCTCTTTTCTGCATATGGCTACCCAGTTTTCCCAGCGCCATTTATTACATAGGGAATCCTTTCCCCATTGCTTGCTTTTGTCAGGTTTGTTGAAGATCAGATTGTTGTAGATGTGTGGTGTTATTTCTGAGGCCTCTATTCTGTTTCATTGGTCTATATATCTGTTTTGGTATTAGCACCATGCTGTTTTGGTTACTTTAGCTTTGTAATATAGTTTGAAGTCAGGCAGCGTCATGCCTCCAGCTTTGTTCTTTTTGCTTAGGTTAGCCTTGGCTCCACAGGCTCTTTTTTGCTTCCATATGAAATTTAACATAGTTTTTTTCTAGTTCTGTGAAGAAAGTCAATGGTAGCTTGATGGGAATAGCATTGAATCTATAAATTACTTTGGGCAATATGGCCATTTTCATGATATTGAGTCTTCCTATCCATAAGGATGGAGTGTTTCTCTATATGTTTGTGTCCTGTCATTTCCTTGAGCTCTGGTTTGTAGTTTTCTTTGAAGAGGTCCTTCACATCCCTTGTAGGTTGTATTCCTAGGTATTTTGTTTTCTTTTTAGCAATTGTGAATGGGAGTTTACTAATGATTTGGCTCTCTGCTTGTCTGTTATTGGTATATAAGAATGATTGTGATTTTTGCACATTAATTTTATATCCTGAGACTTTGCCAAAGTTGCTTATCAGGTTAAGGAATTTTTGGGCTGAGGTGGTGGCGTTTTGTAAATATACAATCATGTCATCTGCAGACAGAGACAATTTGATTTCCTCTCTTCCTATTTGCATGCTTTTATTTCTTTCTCTTACTCGATTGCCCTGGCCAGAACTTCCAATACTATCTTGATAAGAGTGGGGAGAGAGGGCATCCTACTCTTGGGCCAGTTTTCAAAGGTAATGCTTCCAGCTTTTGGCCATTTAGCATGATATTAGCTATGCATTTGTCATAAATAGCTCTTATTTTTGTGAGATATGTTCCATCAATACCTAGTTTATTGAGAGTTTTTAGTATGAGGGGTGTTGAATTTTATTGAAGGCCTTTTCTGCATCTATTGAGATAATCATGTGGTTTTTGTCATTGGTTCTGTTTATGTGATGGATTATGTTTATTGATTTGCATATGTTGAACCAGCCTTGCATGCCAGGCATGAAGCCAACTTGATCGTGGTGGATAAGTTTTTGATGTGCTGCTGGATTCTCTTGCCGGTATTTTATTCAGGATTTTCGCATCGATGTTCATCAGTGATATTGGCCTGAAATTTTCTTTTTCTATTGGGTCTCTGCCAGGTTTTGGAATCAGAGTGATGCTGGCCTCATAAAATGATTTAGGGAGGAGTCTTTCTTTTTCTATTGTTCAGAATAGTTTCAGAAGGAATGGTACCAGCTCCTCTTTGTACCTCTGGTAGAACTCGGCTGTGAAGACATCTGGTCCTGGGCTTTTTTTGGTTGGTAGGCTAGTAATTACTGAGTCAATTTCAGAACTTGTTATTGGTCTATTCAGGGATTTGACTTCTTCCTGCTTTAGTCTTGGGAGGGTGTATGTGTCCAGGACTTTATCCATTTCTTCTAGATTTTCTAGTTTATTTGTGTAGAGGTGTTTACAGTATTCTCTAATAATAGTTTGTATTTCTGTGGGATCAGTGGTGATATCCCCTTTATCGTTTTTTAATGTGTCTATTTGATCTTTCTCTCTTTTCTTCCTTGTTAGTCTGGCTACCGGTCTATCTATTTTGTTAATCTTTTCAAAAAACCCACTCCTAGATTCATTGATTTTTTTTTGAAGGTTTTTTTGTGTTTCTCTCCCATTCGGTTCTGCTGTGATCTTAGTTATTTCTTGTTTTATACTAGGTTTTTAATGTGTTTTCCATTGCTTCTTTTGATTGTGATGTTAGGGTGTCTATTTTAGATCTTTCCCACTTTCTAATGTGGACATTTAATGCTGTAAATTTCCCTCTAAACACTGTTTTAACTGTATCCCAGAAATTCTGATATGTTGTGTCTTTGTTCTCATTGGTTTCAAAGAACTTATTTATTTCTGCCTTAATTTTGCTATTTACCCAGTAGTCATTCATAAGCAGGTTGTTCAGTTTCCATGTAGTTGTGCAGTTTTGAGTGAGCTTCTTAATTCTGAGTTCTAATTTGATTACACTGTGGTGTGAGAGATTGTTTGTTATGATTTTCATTCTTTTGCATTTGCTGAGGAGTGTTTTACTTCCAATTATGTGGTTGATTTCAGAATAAGTGCTATGTGGTGCTGAGAAGAATGTATATTCTGTTGATTTGGGGTGGAGGGTTCTGTAGGTATCTATTAGGTCCACTTGGACCAGAGCTGAGTTCAAGTCTGAATATCCTTGTTAATTTCCTTTCTTGTTGATCTGTCTAATATTGATAGTGGGTTGTTAAAGTTTCCCACTATTATTGTGTGGGAGTCTAAGTCTCCTTGTAGGTCTCTAGGAACTCGTTTTATGAATCCTGGTGCTCCTGTATTTGGCATATATATATATTTAGGATACTCAGCTCTTCTTGTTGCATTGATCCCTTTACTACTATGTAATGCCCTTCTTTGTCCTTTTTTATCCTTGTTGGTTTAAAGTCTGTTTTATTAGAGACTAGGATTGCAACTCCTGCTTTTTTTTTCTTTCTTTCCATTTGCTTGGTAAATATTCCTCCATCCCTTTATTTTGAGCCTATGTGTGTCCTTGCAAGTGAGATGTGTCTCCTGAATACAGCACACCTGTGGGTATTGACTCTTTATCCAATTTGCCAGTGTATGTCTTTTAATTGGGGCATTTAGCTCATTTATATTTACCGTTAATATTGTTATGTGTGAATTTGGTCCTGTCATCATGATGTTAGCTGGTTATTCTGCACATTAGTTGAAGCAGTTTCTTCCTAGTTTCATTGGTTTATATATTTTGGTGTGTTTTTGCAGTGGCTGGTACTGGTTTTTCCTTTCCATGTTTAGTGCTTCCTTTAGGAGCTCTTGGAAGGCAGGTCTGATGGTGACTAAATCTGTCAGCATCTGCTTGTCTGTAAAGGATTTTATTTCTCATTCACTTATGAAGCTTAGTTTGGCTGGTTATGAAATTCCATATGTACATCATGGAAACGAGTGCATGTGATACACACACACACACACGCACACACATTGCATACTTTCATTTTTGTGTCCATTACTTTTCTGATTTTATCAGCAGCCAACTAAAGAAAATAGAAAAAAAAATTGGTAATTCGATCTTTCATGTTCTGCATCTTCCAGCTTCACAACTTATAGTTTTCTATTTTTATTGTTATTGTGATCAGAATGAAAATGTATACAATAGAATCAGAATCAGGTCAGAATCAACAAAAATACTATAATGTTTGTACATGCTTTCGATGCAGTTTGTCTCTGCAAAGGGTGTGTGTGTTTCTATGCACATGTGCATGTACACAAGTGTGTAAATAAGTGTTTTATTCATGATGGAGAAAGGCTGGTCAAAATGATTCTGAATGAGATAGCACCACTACAGCAGATAATTAGGTCTCTAGCAATAAAACAAGTCATTAAACATGTTTCTAAGCATCTACTCAGTATCTGGCACAATGTTAAGTAGTGTAAATATAATCATTAGCAAAATTCAGCTTCTACCCTCAATGGTATATGTGTAGAACAAATTGGTAAAGCTGGAGTACATTTCAGGACCAAAAACAGTTTCTGTGTAGTTCCCACTTCATCAAGACCATGTTGTATACCTCTCATACACTTAAGCCATAGGGAAGCAATTATTCCATCCATCCTTTTACAGGGTAGTGGTGGGGAAGAAGAGCTGACTGTCATGCTTGAATTCACATAATTTCATAATTAAATAATTTCATGTTACATAATCTCGATAAACCTAAAATCCAATATATGATAAAGATAGTGTTTCAAATCAGTGGATAAGTGATAAACAGTTCATAAAATGGTGTTCAGATAATTGGCTATATGTATTTTATAGTTGCACAAAGGTATAATATGTCATTAATAAATATTAATTCCATAGTGGATGTCAAATACACTTTTTCAAAATATAAAGAAAAAATACCATAGACAAATATCACTTGCAACATTACGGTTAAAATTAAATATCCAAACATAGCCCTAACCAATAACAGAAAATTTAAAAAAAAAATTATGGATTGGAATTTGTTAAAATATAAAACTTTTCTTTTTCAGAGGATACAATGAATATGTGTAAAAAGCAAATATCAAATCAGCAACAAGTGCTTGCAATTCACTTGACATATTTAAAATATGAGTAGTTCCAACAAATCATAAATAAATGATTAGTAGTCCAATAAAAAAAAGACAAAGTACATTGACAGGAAACTGTATGAAACTCATGAACACTAAATGTCTTAGATTCTCTATTGTTAAACAAAATGCAAAAACAATAGAGAACATTATGAATATGGAGTTAATATTTAACAAAATTATTTTATCCATGTTATAAGTAAATATTTACATCCAAAAACCCTTGTTTTCTCTGAAAGTTGTCACTTATGAGTCTATTTTGAAAATGTTTAAAGAATAGTAATTAATTAACTTTAATAAATAGGTACTCCTATTGAGGGAAAACAGACATTTCCATAATTTTTCTTCTGTTTCTAATCTAGTAGATGGTAGGAAAATAATGACAATTGCATGTTCATACCTGGAGAATATGCATTCCATTTCTTTTAAACTTTTGCATTCTCAAAACTATATTGATACCTCAAAGCATACCCTTTGCTGTTGAAAACAGCCTTTCAAGTATAAAGACACACACATCACTTTCCTTAAATCTTATATAAGGCAAGGGCCTAGATTCCTATCAGAAAATGTATTTCAAGAATGCTTTTTTAGTAGTTCCTGTGGCCTTATCTTATAGAGGAAGGTTTTTTTTTAAACATACACACAGTATTTGATGCACATTTTTATTGGAAAGAGCTTTTATTTCCTTAAATGTTTTGTTGTCTAAGTGTGAAAAGTATCCTGCAGTGGAATTCAGTGGCACAGATGCTTATTGTGATAGATGAGATGAACTTGCTTCCCTAAGCATGCATGGGCATGAAATGCATCTGGCTTCTGTACATAAAAGTCAGTTATGTTCCCAAATGTGTCTCTGCATTTACACAGACGTTTAGGGGCAGACACCCTACTGTTCCCTCAAAAGGCGGCTCTGCTTAATTATGAAGTTCAAGTTAGACCAGAAGTTGGAAAATACTAAATTCCACATTGCAGACAGAGCCTGAGCAGGTGATGTCACCACTGCATTCTAAGGTGGCAAGTCCTCAGAGAAGTAACTTATCACCTTACCATGGAGAAAAATAACCGTGTCCAGAACACAAGAGGATGCTTTAAGGTAGCGTACAATCAAGTGTGCAAACCTGTGCAATACATACCAGATGAAATCCAGTTCAGAGGCTCAGGAAAACAAACAAATGAGGATATGCTTTAAAAAATAGGACTTAATATAAACAGTCGTGAGAGTAAAACTATTGCTAAGCACATAGGAAACATAAACCAGGCTTTCAGGAAGGAGTTTGGCACATGTGTGCACTGGTAGGAGGTGTAATGTGCAGAAATCCGGCCTTTTGTGGCATAGCAACTAAAGTTCCTTTTCTATTGTCCAGACAACCTTAAATATTCCTTTATGCAGTACTATTTTAAAAAGGCCATCTACTGTGCACAATGTGTTAGCATCAAGGACATGAAATTTATCTGGAATATACCAAAACTTTAATCAATAGACTAGGACCAAAGCTTTTAAAAACAGGTTTTCGTAGATAAATCATTATAAGTTATTATTTCCTCGCCATAGGTAAGGCATGATAGATAACTTTACTTTTTCTCAGTCACTTAGTGTGTAGGTAGAATAATGACCCTTAGCAGGATGACCTTTTGAATGTGTTGTTAGGCAGCATGGAAGCATTATGGTTAGAGGTGGAATTAAGATTGCTAATCACCTCACCTTAAACTGGAGCGATTATCCTGAATTATCTAGGTGGGCCCACTGTAGTCACAAAGAACCTTCAGACAGGAAGGCGGAGAGACCAGAGTGAGCAGAAGAGCTTGGGGAAACTGGAGCCGAGGCTGAAGTGATGTGCTGTGTCCAAGATGTGCAGAGGCCAAGAGCTCAGGGATACATGTGACCCCTCAAACCTGGTGAATTCTCTCCTGGAATCTCTAGACAAAATATACACTTAATGATACCTTGATTTTAGCACACTAAGACCCATTTTGGACTTCTGACCCCCAGAAGTATAAAGAAAAAAAATGTGTTGTTTTAAGCCTCTGAGTTTATGTTAATTTACTGTAACAGCAGTAAGAAACTAACACAGTAAGACGGCTTTTATTTTTATGTGATGTATAGAATTAAATTGGATATGCTAGGAAATATTGGAAATTTATTGATTTATTTTTTTGTCTGAGCTGGAGTCTGGCTCTGTCGCCCAGGCTGGAGTGCAGTGGCGCGATCTCGGCTCACTGCATGCTCTGCCTCCCGGGTTCCCGCCATTCTCCTGCCTCAGCCTCCCGAGTAGCTGGGACTACAGGCGCCGCCACCACGCCGGCTAATTTTCTGTATTTTTAGTAGAGACGGGGTTTCACCGTGGTCTCGATCTCCTGACCTCGTGATCCGCCCGCCTCGGCCTCCCAAAGTGCTGGGATTACAAGTGTGAGCCACCGCGCCCGGCCAGGAATTTATTTTCTTAATATAGTTCTTCATATTAGAATAATGAGAACCATCGAGTAATGAAGTGTTCTATTTTGTGAAGGATGATTATATAAACAGTACGAAGGTTAAAAACCGGGCGGGACCGGCTGGGCACAATGGCTCGTTCATGTAATCCCAGCACTTTGGGAGGCCGGGGCAGGTGGATCTCTTGAGCCCAGGAGTCTCAGATCAGCCTGGGCAACATGTGAAACCCCATCTCCACAAAAATACAAAAACCAGGCAGACGTGGTGGCGGCGCCTGTGGTCCCAGCCACTCAGGAGGCTGCGGTGGAAGGATCGGAGCCCGGCAGGTGCAGGCTGCGGTGGACCGTGATTATGCCACTGCGCTCCAGTCTGGGTGACAGAGTGAGACCTTGTCTCCATTAAATAAATAGATAAATAAATATATATATAAGTAAAAGAGGAGGGTGTCTTTTGAAGGCTATTAAAGTCGTCTAAGTGTCCTCTGATTATATGAGGCTGGAATGGTGCATGGAATGTTGTGTTGAATAACCTGATACAGTCTCTGAAACTATAGAAGCATTAGTAATTTTAGCCTGAGAGTGCTATAATCTGGGATAATTTGGTCCAATACTTCCAGAGAGGGTTGAAGTTTTGAGATAGCTGGAGTTATTTCAGTTGAAGACCTGAATATGAGGCAACTGGATACTCAATTACAATTCAATTTCTACTCTTTATATAAGGTAGAAATGGGTAACATGTGGGACACTGTGTTAAAAGTAATGCAGCCATAGTGTAGTGGTAGAAGCAGATGAAAAGTACTATAATAGTCGTATAGATGAGGTACTGGAAAGAAGCAGAGTTGAAAAATTGGAGATAAATGTCAGTTTTCCAGAGCCATGGGATGAAAACCAAACAGGATTACAACAGATTCAATTCACTCAAGATGTCTAACTTGGTAATAGGTCAGAAAACTCAATTTGTCGTATTTTCTTAAAAGTACACAAAAATGTTCCTTTTGATAAAACACGTGTAGTGCACCTTCGGATTTGATTTTTCTTTATGTTCTGTAAACTGCTCACAGTAAAACAGAAAAAAAGTCTGACAAATATGATGGTCCTTAAATCTTGTAGGAGTATGATGCTTCTCCAAAGAATAGAGGTTTTCCTAGGAAGGCCCTAAGCAAGGAATCAAGTTTCCTTTTGCAAGAAATAAAATTCTCAAAAGTTCCCTGCACCTTGGAAAGGCTCTGGTTGAAATTAATAGCACAACGTTATTTATTTAAATTTTAACTTTTAAGTTCAGGGGTACAAGTGTAGGTTTGTTACAGAGGTAAGCTTATGCCATGGGATTGGTTGTACAGTTTATTTCATCACCCAGATATTAAGCCTAATATCCATTAGTTGTTTTTCCTGATCCTCATAGCAAATATTACCCCCATAAAGTTTTATGGTTACTTTTTTCTTATCTTCTGATTAATGCCATTAGATTCACCAATTGAAATTATTTTTCAGTAGTTTAATTCCCTCTAGAAGGTTTAAAAAATGTTTCCGAATTTCCTAAGTCTTCTTTCTTTGTTAGTCTTCTAAAAAGCTATATTCAATAGAATTCATGTGCTTAGGTACAGTTTCACTAAAAGCGTATCTTCAACATTTGATCTGTTTAAAAGTTCTTAAGGTGTTAAGGAACATTAGGTATCAGAGTTTATGGCATTTGATTAATCTGAATAAATCTTGGCATCAAATTGAATTCAGCAAAAGTAACAGTGATAAATCAGAGAGCAATATTTGAAATGTCTCCAGGAAACATTTTAAAACAATTTTTAAGTTCACTAATTTGAGTCATTACACTTGGCCCTAATATGGTAGATTTTAAGTGAAGCTCAGTCGAACCTGGCAGATATCATATACAAACTTTTAATAGTCCTAACAATTCCTGTACCTCATTTGGATAAAGATTATTTCCAGAGCATCAGTGCTTTGACCAGAAAGGCATTTATTATTCTGTAACACTTTTCTTGAGAAATTAGCATGATTCATCATTTGAGTACGCTCTCTCAGATAAGATTCTAATATTTGGGTGTGAATAAAACTTCAGGGCATTGAAAACAGCTGGAAGATAGACAATAGGGTGATCATCCTCTCTTGTCATTCTCTATCAAGGTCCTCTTTAATTATTGGCCTAAACAGCTATAACTTTATGGTGAAAACAAACCGCTCGGATATAGCGTTAAAGGTTGAAATAATGAATTATACATAAATCGATTTAGTTCAGTTATATTCTGTTGAATTGGGAGAACATCGAATTTTTAAATTTCTCTGCATTTCTTGAAGTTAGGAATAAAAGTTGGGGTGGGGTCTCCTGAAATAATGAGGTCTAGAATAATTTCTGTTAAATTTACTTTTTAGTAGGATAAGTCTACTAAAATCAATATGAATGGAACCTTCAATGTACCACTGAAGATAATTAATCTTTGAGAGGTTAAGTAACCATTACAAGGTAATTTACCTAATTAGCAACTAAACCAACCAAATTTTAGACTTCTTAACTTTAAGACTTTTGCTCACATAGTCACGTAAAGTATATCTTCCACATAGTCACAGGCAATCACAAGCTAACACGAGCAGTTAGCACAAAATAGATGTTCCACATAGAATGCAGAACAAAAAAAGACACTTTAAAAATCCTTTTCCCTTTTCCAAATTCATATTTAAAAAGTTTCTTGTGGAATTTCCCAAATGCCAGCATGGCCACATATAATACAGATTGATACTCAGACCTCTAATGAGAAACAGTTAGAATTATGCTAAACAAGGAACATTCTATATTGATTTCACAAATTCTCCTCTTTCCACTTATAGTTTCTCATAAAATGTAACATGTTTGTCTTGTGTGGAGTCTGTATAGAAAAAGTGTGATAACTGAAGATATAGACACACAGGTGTATGTATGTCTGTGTGTTCCTGTGTATTATAGCCTTTCTTTAATGGTTTTCTCTTTATATATATATATACTTTAAGTTCTAGGACACATGTGCACAACGTGCAGGTTTGTTACATATGTATACATGTGCCATGTTGGTGTGCTGCACCCAGTAACTCATCATTTACATTAGGTATATCTCCAAATGCTGTCCCTCCCCCTCACCCCACCCCATGACAGGCCCCGGAGTGTGATGTTCCCCTTCCTGGGTCCATGTGTTCTCATTGTTCAATTCACACCTATGAGTGAGAACATGCAGCGTTTGGTTTTTTTTGTCCTTGTGATAGTTTGCTGAGAATTATGGTTTCCAGCTTCATCCATGTGTCTACAAAGGACATGAACTCATCCTTTTTTATGGCTGCATAGTATTCCATGGTGTATATGTGCCACATTTTCTTTTTTTTTTCTTTTTTTTATTATACTTTAGGTTTTAGGGTACATATGCACAATGTGCAGGTTTGTTACATATGTATCCAGCCACATTTTCTTAATCCAGTCTATCATCGTTGGACGTTTGGGTTGGTTCCAAGTCTTTGCTATTGTGAATAGTGCCACAATAAACATACGTGTGCATGTGTCTTTATAGCAGCATGACTTATAATCCTTTGGGTATATATACATATATATATAAAAAAACTATATATATATATTTTGGGGACGGAGTTTCGCTCTGTCACCCAGCTGGAGTGCAGTGGCGCGATCTCGGCTCACTGCAAGCTCCGCCTCCCGGGTTCACACCATTCTCCTGCCTCAGCCTCCAGAGTAGGTGGGACTACAGGTGCCCGCCACCATGCCCGGCTAATTTTTTGCATTTTTAGTACAGACGGGGTTTCACCGTGTTAGCCAGGATGGTCTCGATCTCCTGACCTCATGATCCACCCTCCTCGGCCTCCCAAAGTGCTGGGATTACAGGCATGAACCACCGCGCCTGGTCTCTATTTAAGTTAGCTCTGTCCAGGGCAAACCAGCATTTCAAAGATACAAACTGTTTTTGCAAAAAACAGGTATACACCTATCCATAGTGCAGACATTATGTCTACTTATTTCTCTCTAAATAGATCTTTCATTTTAACAAGTACTTCACCTTCACAAAATTTAGTTGAGTCAGTGAACTCTTATCCAGATGCTATATCTTGGCCAGATTATCAAGAATTAAGCCTCACAGATAGGCTGTTTCCATTTCCTTTAACAAAGTTTATCAGTCCTGAGTTACTTCTTGATTTCTTGCCAGTGGCATATAATGATGACTCAGCCAAGTCAGTTCCCAGAGTTGGACTCTTTTTTTTCTTATACACAGGAAACTTCTTTTCCAAGAATACTTGTTCCAGTTGCTCACAATCTTCATAGTTGATGATTATAGAATGATCTATGTACTTTCAATGTACCTTCAAAAATGAGATCTGCAGCTGGATAAGACGTGTGTGTGTGTGTGTGTGTGTGTGTCTTAGTAGACTTAAACCTTTCATTGAATAAGAAGCCTAGTTGATAGTGTAAGGTGAGAGTTAGAAGAACAGGGAATTATTTGGTTTAAGGAATTGTGAAGAAATGTGCTATGCCATTAAAATTTTTCTCTACTTTTGTGTTAAATCTTAATTTTGTGCAGAATTTACTAAGCTGCAGGAAACTGTCAAAATTGACTCTTGCTAAGTTCCATATTGGTTTGTAATTATCTTAAAACAAAAGTTGGTTGATACTAAAGTGCAGTTTTTCCTCTAGCTTTCATAAATTGAGACAGGTCTTTTTCTCACCCTCCACATACCTATGGCTGGTAGCCGAGGTGGTTGTTCTTGGTTCCCGTTACAACTTCTAGACTGTTAATTTCTCCGCTCCTTGCAAATTAGACTGTTCCTTTGAAACTCAAACCCCTTGGAAATATCAGCCATGCCCCTTTGGTATTACCATCATCAACAGACCTCCCTCCTGGGCACTCTGGTCTTATTTTTTTTTTTTTTGAGATGGAGTCTTGCTCTGTCACCCATGCTGGAGTGTAATGGTGTGATCTCGGCTCACTGCAAACTCCTCCTCCCGGTTTCAAGTGATTCTCCTGCCTCAGGTTCCTGAGTAACTGGGATTACAGGTGCATACCACCACACCCAGCTAATTTTTGTATTTTTGGTAGAGACGGGGTTTCGCCATGTTGGCCAGGCTGGTCTCGAACTCCTGACCTCAGGTGATATGCCTGCCTCAGCCCCCCAAAGTGCTGGGATTACAGGCATGATCCACTGCACCTGGCCTCTTGCCATTTATTTAAGGCTTTAGATCTTTTGCTCAATATCATCTTCAGGCAAGTTCAGCCATCATTTTAGTGGCTCAGCTTTCACGTGAAAGGACCAGTACAAACCTCGGTTCCCCGTTTTTTGACATCTTTATTTCCATTACTTTTTTTCTTTCCTCCACTTTATTGTCATCAAATCTGAAACATTTTCTATAAGGGTATGTACCACCAGGATCTAGATGCAAATATTCTGCCTCCTGGACATCACTCCTTGCCAGCTCGTTGGCCCAGATGTCCTCATTCCTACAACCCTTCATTTTCACTGAGACTCTCCTTAGGACACAGATGCTGCTGCTCCCTCACGATCCATCCGTACTCTCTTGCTTTCAGTTTCCACGTTTTCCTCCTCAAATGCCATAGTTCATTTTTAGCATTCCCTTGCAACTACCCTGAGCTTCATTTTCCCACAATTTATTTGTTTCTCTTTCTCTTCCCAAATTTTAAATGTTGATGTTTCTAAGGGTTCTGTCCTAATTGCTCTTCTTTTCTCTCCACACACATACTCTCTCTAAGCTCTAAACACTACTAAACAGCTCATAATTTCCAGTCTTAGAGTTTGGTCCAGACCTTTATTCTGGGAGTTGATGATTTACGTGACAATAGCACTCGAATAATTCAGAGGTAACATGTCCTGGTTTCCCACATGATAGTAAGTGGCACTGCCAGCCATGCTAGATGCTTATAAGTCATTTTTGGCCCTTCCTCAATATTCTGACAATATCCAATTCAACATTCATTTAAAGAATATTTTGGTTCCAAATACATCTGTAATTTCCTCCACCTATTTTGATTTCCAATGTCCCCAGCCTAGCCAGAGCCACATATTTTCTTACCTACGCTTATTTTCTTAGGTCATCCTTAGTCAACTTACTTTAATTCTTATCTCCGACACCCTGTTAGCTACAGAGAAACCAAAGTGATCTCTTAACATGTCTTTCAGTTTCCAACTCTCCCACTTTTCTGGTGTACTTGGACTAAGATTTATGTTCCTCATCATTACTAATGAAGACCTGTACTGTTTCACATATCCTTCTCTTTCAGCCACGTCTCACATTACTCTTTCTCCCTTCTGTACTTCATCCAGATTCCTACTTTTCAGTTTTTCATTTCATCCAATTCACAGGTTTCTTCTACATGCCAAGATCTTGCTCATATATTAGGGTCCTTGAACACTGGGGGTTTTTCCTATAAGACGAATCTTTCTGTATTGTATGAAAAGCTAACTCTTTTTATTCTCAGGTCTTAGCTTAAATATTCTCACTTGAAAGAAGTGGTTAGAGTCTGTATAATCCAAATTAATATTTCTTTTTTTCTTTTTCTTTTGAGACAGGGTCTTGCTGTGTCACCCAGGCTGGAGTGCAGTGCCACAATCTTGGCTCACGGAAACCTCTGCCTCCTGGGTTCAAGCAGTTTTCCTTTCTCAGCCTCCTGAGTAGCTGGGACTACAAGCGCACACCACTACACCCGGCTAACTTTTTTATTTTTAGTAGAGATGGGGTTTTGCCATGTTGATCAGACTGGTCTCAAACTCCTGGACTCAAGTGATCCATCCGCCTTGGCCTCCCAAAATGCTGGCATTACAGGCATAAGCCACCACGCCCGGCCCAAATTAATATATCTATATATAAAAATTATATGTATGAATCTTATATAATGTGAATTAAGATTATATCTAATGTTCGCCCCAACACCCTTGTTGGATATTCAGTCCCTTGCTTCACTTTGCATGTGAACACATTTTGTAATAATCTCTTCACTTTGCTCAGTTGGATTTCTGTGCCTGTCTTCGTCTTCAGAATTGAAACCCTAGGAGTACAGGACTGTGGCTTTCTTATTCACCACTGCAGCTCCGTAACTAAGAGAGCATCTGATACATATGTGTGAAGGGAATTGGTTAAATATAGACCACTAGGTCCAGTGGAGTCCACAGCCTATTCACTTCATGTAGTTTCCAAGAAACAAATGCTTCTCAACATATATTAATGAATGAGATATGGGCCAGGGTATCTGGTCTGGCTGGAGATGGCTTAACTTTGAGTTCACTTGAGAGGGTATCAGTGTGAGCAGGAATGCTTTCACTCACTTCAAGAATTGCATGGTGTTGGCCGGGCGCGGTGGCTCTCGCTTGTAATCCCAGCACTTTGGGAGGCCGAGGCGGGCGGATCACGAGGGCAGAAGATCGAGACCACGGTGAAACCCCGTCTCCACTAAAAATACAAAAAAATTTAGCCAGTCGTGGTGTCGGGCGCCTGTAGTCCCAGCTACTTCGAGAGGCTGAGGCAGGAGAACGGCGTGAACACAGGAGGCGGAGCTTGCAGTGAGCCGAGATTGCACCACTGCACTCCAGCCTGGGTGACAGAGCGAGACTCCGTCTCAAAAAAAAAAAAAAAGAAGAAGAATTGCATGGTGTTTAGGGGGAAGAATCACCCCGCTTCTCTGGGGAGACATGAGGGCTCTGTGGCTCCTGTGGGCTCTCAAACTGTTGGAAGATGATTGCTAAACCTGAGTTTTCAGGTCTCCTAGTTATATTCATTTAAACTTATACATGATTTGTCACTATTTTAAGTTGTTTTTCACTGAAAAGTCAGTCTGAATATAGAGCCTTATTTCATTCAGATCAGAAAAACTGGGTTTTGGTAAAATCTGTTTATCTATAATTTTTAAGTAAGTACAATTTTATAAACCAGTTATTCCTAACTTGAGAGGCCTGGAGGATTTATTACAATGTGTATTTCAGGGCCACATCTGCAGAAGTTTTGATACAACATTTCCTTACTAATACCCCTGACAGCACATTTTAGCAGGCATCCTGTGTTATTCCGAAGCAGAACGTTTATGCACTACACTTTGGGAGAGAGAAGTGCATGTTATGTTACCATTTAAAGATGCCTGGTTCTTGTGGGGCAAATTGGCAAATGATTTATCTGAACTAATGGCAGAGTGGAATTTTAATACTTTAGGGTTTTCAGGAATCTTAGAGCTGTTTTCATTTGTCTCACACATACAGCCTGAACCTTGAAGACATTAATGAATTTGTCACAGAAATTAAATTGGGCCAAAATTTACATTTGCAACCCATGTCTGTGCTCTTCATTCTAAAGCACAATGGCCTAGAGTCATATTTTAACCTCTAAGTTTCATCTTATTAAAAAATAAAATAAAATAAATGTAAATACATGCATGTATTATACTATATATACAATTTATATACATTACAATATTAATTTGAATTACACATGACATCACTAGTAAAGGCCAGTTACAGTTTAGACTGAGATAAGCCCTGTGAGAATTTACTAAGGTCAAAAAGACTCCTTTTAATAGTGACTCAGTGGTACCTACTCTAAGGACAAAGGCTCCAGTATGTATCCTAATCTAAGTTATTACTGAATGTGAGTCCTGTGATAGCTTCTAATGAAAATTTTCCATTGAAAAAAATCAATGTTAATAACTGGAACTCGAGAGCTGTAATGGGTTCTGCTGTGTTTTTCGGGCTTAGACTGTGTGCTATAATATGCTAAGAAGAGGAGTTGATGTCCTGTGAGCTCTGGTCACTTCCTGATCTCATTTGACTCTTTGGTCTTTAGTTTTAAAAGGGTGATCAGAGAGGTTGCTTTATAATGGAGAAGTTGAACAAAAGGACCATCAACCTGCAGGCTCACTGGCACAGCGCAAGTTTCACCGGATAAGCATTTCAGTAAAGAGGACTATTGCCAACAGCAATACTTGCAAGGAAGCTTTGTTACAGAGAGGATTTTTTTTTTTAAAGAAGCTGCTAGGAAAACTGACACTAGAAGCTAACTAGAGTCACTCTTTATAGATATCAATGAAATTGTAAGTCTGAAGACATTACTTACCTAGATACAGTAATGGACTTTATTTAAGAACCAACTTTATACATACCTAATATACCTAGGCTTGTTGATCAAGTTGGCTGGCTGGGGAAGAATAAAACCATCTAGAAGATCCACATGATGAGAGAAAGCATTCGGGGAGGGCAGACAGAGACATGATGCTGGCCACAGATAGAACCCAGAGACGCTCTGTGATTGAAGTAGTTCTAATACCTGGAAGCTTCGATTTGCTCTTATAACGTGTCTAAAGCCATTTAATTCAAGACTACCCTTCCTAGTTGGTACCTGTAGATGTAATGCATCTCCTAAGGTATTAGTCTAGGCTCCACCGGACAGAACAACTACCTGGAGGTAGGTGGTGGAGCCTCCGGACTCCGCGACACATTTCACAATGCTGTTTACTCCAAAACACTGGCCTTATTGAACTAATCTAGCTATTGGGTAAGACGAGAAGTAATACACGAACATTCTTAAAGTCTGTTCTCTTTTGCCTTGTGACCTTAAACATTTCAAAGACCAACATGAACACTATTGAATAGAATTGTGTTTCCATCGTCATAACTAATCTGAAAGCCTAAGTTATACCTCTTTCACTGCACATCCAATCTATTTTATGGGCAGAAGAGCACAATGGGCTCAGCTATGCAGGCTTTAGGAGTTATTTTAACCTTTAAAGAACAATAGACACAAGTAAAAGTACATACATAAAGTAGGCATTTTATATTTAATTTTTATTTTCATATGCATGAAAAGTGTGTTCCAAAAAAAGATTAGAGAAATCCATGGCATGTCTTTCTGGTTAATGTTACTTTATTTTTTGGTTCATCTACGCTACTACTTACAAGTTACTTGTTTTTTTTTTCATGGAAAATTTTTTTTAAATGAATTGATTTTGCTTTTCATCAGCACAGTTGTTGACTAATACCAAAGTTAGTTAGAAGGTTATGATTTTTACATTTATAGAATGTCAGGGGCAGCATTTAGACAATACATCATAGTAACTTGGCATTTATGAAATATTAGTTTTCCATAAACATGAACTCAGAGAGGAAGGTTACATTTTTTTAAATTATAATAACATTTTGAAAACCATCTGTCCTTTAAAATGTTACTAAAATATATATTGGAACTGGTGTTTTAGATGCCAGTCCTTCCTGAAGAGTGTTTTGAGATTTTTTTCAAATACTGCCTCAGTTCTATATAAAATAGAAAATATTCTGCCTTGTAAAATGACTACTGGATGTAGGTAAGAAGAAGTTAAGGAAATATTACATAAAAGTAGATTTGCAAAGGTAATTTGCTGAAGGATTATTTACACTTTGATGAGTGGATCTGGATATTTTGATACTAAGTGAAAGTGGTTCCACTGGAATTAGAAGGGAATAGAGATCTGAAAGCAGGAGTGAAAAGAATGTGTGTAAGCCGGGCACGGTGGCTCATGCCTGACCTCAGGTGAGCCGCCCACCTCAGCCTCCCAAAGTGCTGGGATGACACGCTTGTTAAGTGGTACTCTAATTAATCAGTAACTTAAACCTCAAAAGAGATTCATTATGTACACAAAATTAATCTTGTGTAATCAAGTGTATAAGTAAAATTAATTGAAGAAATCAAAAAACGCAAGGTGGCTGACACCTGTAATCTCAGTGCTTTCGGAAGTCTAGGTGGGAGGATCCCTTGACTTAAGGAGGCTGAGACCAGTCAAGCAACACGGTGGGACCCCATCTCTGTAAAACAATTAGCCGGGGATGGTGGTGCGTGCCTGTAGTCCGAGCTACTTGAGAGGCTGAGGCAAAAGTATCGCTTGAGCCTAGGACTTGGAGTCTGCAGTGAGCTATGATCACACCACTGACTCCAGCCAGAGCAACAGAGGGAGACAATGAGAACACGTGGACACAGGAAGGGGAACATCACACTCTGGGGACTGTTGTGGGGTGGGGGGAGGGGGCAGGGACAGCATTAGGAGATACACCTAATGCTAAATGACGAGTTAATGGGTGCATCACACCAACATGGCACATGGATACATATGTAAGAATCCTGCACGTTGTGCACATGTACCCCAAAACTCAAAGTATAATAATAAATAAATAATAAACCACAAAACACTTGTAATTCCAAATCCAGATATATAAACCACAGGAATACTTAGATAAACACACGTTATACACACATATAGTATATGTATGATAAAATATACTTGTATGTTCAACTTGGGAAAGGTTGATGATTTTAGAAACTAATAATTCTATTGCCTTGTGCTCTAATGATTTTCAATTTGAAGATTTATTTGGGATCAAATATATGAGGCTCCATATACAAGACATCTTTCTTTCCCCTCTTCTCAGCACCATTTTTTGGCTGATTATTGGACTACAACTGGGAGATCTAGAACTAAATTCCTGCTTAGTGTTTACTTGTTCAGAGCATAGGCTTTGAAATCGTCCTGTTTTGCCTCAGTCTCCACAGTGGTACCTACTAACCTCATGACTAGGGGATCGTGTAGCATTTCTCTAAGCCTTGTTTTCTTAGCTGTGAAGTGGTAAATTTTGGAAGTGCTTTGTTCATAGGATTTCTGTGGAAACTGAATTGGGTAAAGAATGTAAGGCATTTAGCACAGTAAAATAACCTGGATTACAGTAACTTTTCAAGGAGTGTTTATTAGTACTTAAACTGCCATTGTCATCAAAATTCTGTTTTTACATATGAACTTAGAAATGCCATTGTAACCTTCTCAACTCATTTGGTCATTTAAAATAGAGAGGTTGAGTTAGGTGTTTCTTAAATTTCTCTTTAGCTCTGATACTATGTGTCTGACGTTAAGTAATGCAAAGTTGGTAATTAAATCTTCCCCTTTCGTGATGTAGGAGAAAGGCATACAAAATTTCTGGGTGACTGGATTCCCTTGCAAGTTTATTAGAATTGTAATTACGTAGCATTTTGAATAAAGCGTTCATTCTGGAAATCATTAAGTTTATTTTTCTTAACTCCGTATTTTGTCAACTGTGGAAAAATTGGGATTTAGGAGTAACCTCTGATTTAAAATTCCACCTAGTAACCATCTAAATTGTAGTCTTGTAATTTCCTAACTTTGGTCTTGAAGGTGTTTATCATTCTTATGCGTTATCATACTGTATTATATACTTATGCAACATAAAATGTATAGTTTTAACTATTGCACATGTTTACATATGAAAGGTGTAGTTTTGAACTTATCATTATTAAATTTGCTAATTTTGCTTCACTATTCATTTTGGACACTTATCCATATTAGTACATGCAACTCAAGTTTATTCTTTTGAGCTACTGTATATCATTCAAATGTATGAATAAATAACCTTGCTTTGGTGGACATTTAAGTATTTTCATGTATCAGTATGAAAAACAGTTTCAAAATGAACATTCAAATATACATTGCATATATGTGTATAATATTTGTATATATGAAGGTTCCTGTGGGTCATATATCTGAAATCAAAATTACAAGTGTTTTGTACCTTCTATAATTAATTTTACTCTCAATTTTAAGTAAACAAGATTAGTTTTTGCACATGATGCATCTCTTTATTCAGTTAAAATTACTGACATAATTAGAATACCACTTAAAACTTGAGAATATTTTCAAGGGTATTTATGCAAAACTTACATAAATGTGTTGAAAAGTCCTTTTGTATATATGTAGAGATTACATGGTATGTTAAATTCATCAATTTGCCTAAATATCAAGTTATACTTAAGTAGTGTCCATACACCATGCTTTTGCTTGACTGAACTCCAATATGTATATCCGGAGTACTTTTTAACATTCATAGGTTAAGTGGCCTGTTTTGGAAAATGATATTAAAAATGTAATTCAGATGAATGCTTAAAGATTAAAAATGAATGAGCTTTCGTATTAATCATCAATATGACAACCCTAAAGGGAAGCATGATTTTCAAATATACCTCCTTGTAGGCAGGATAATTCAGAAATGCACAGTGCATATTAGATATGGGATTTGAGTCATAGTGTATTTCTCTAAGAATGTAATTTATTGTACTTTCACATCCACCCCACTGAATATGCAGAGTTTAAGATGCAATGGCCAGAAGACATGAGCGTGTCACTAGAAGGATGTGGACGTGGGCTCCGGGGCTGTTGATGATGACGGTGGTCTTTTGGGGTCATCTGGGGAATGGACAAGGCCAAGGTAAGTGCAAGGATTTTCTAATTCTTTGCGAGTTGGATGCGAATTTCACTTTGTGATGAAATTATGTTGAGTCTTTGGTTTGATGTTTAAGCAATTTTTTACAATCTTCCGTCAGGTTTTTGTTACAGGGTATTGTAATATCTCTGCACCAGTTAAATTGAAATAGAATTAGGTGTGAGTAAATGCATCAAAATTGAAGCCATCTTTCTGAAATTGGCTTTTCTCTGTTGTAATTGATGATATGTATATATATGTGAGGTTTTATGAAGCCATATATATGCGTGTGTCTCTGTTGTAGTTGGTGGTATGTATATATATGTGAGGTGTTACGAGGCCATAAATATGCGTGTGTGTGGGTTTTGGGTGGGTGGGTGTGCCTGTGAGTTTGTGTGTGTGGTATTTTACAAGAACACGTAGCATATAAAGTTGTCGTGATTTTGAAGAAAAGTTTTTGGACGTTTGTCTGTTTAGGGTTTTTATGTTTTTGGATGTTTGTCTCTTTAGGGTTTTTATGTTTTACATTTTAAAATTTCAAGAACCTATTCTTAAAGGATGCGATGTTCTTTAGAAATTAAATGAAAAATGTGACGTTTCTCATTCTTCTGCCAAGTGTATTTAGGGGAAATTAATGAGAGAGTGGAGCTGCAAGGTTGTGGCATCCTGAAATGTCTGTTGGAGCGTAGAAAAAGGCCATAGATTTTGTAATAAGGCTTTCAATACTGATTTCATCAATAGCTGTATGGAGTGGTTTGTGCCAAATCTAGTATCTGTGAATGTATTTTGTGATAAGTATTGTATTATTTTTGGAGGTGTGTTGCCTGCTCAGATACAAATTGCAATTCTGTATTTTATGTGATAAAACATCCTGACATCGCTGAAATTTTCTTTTCCTTTCCGGGCAAGTATATTCGGCATTGATTTCCTGCATTTTCAAGGCTTGAAATGAAATCTGTGAGCAGGAAGTTTACAGAGTTATTTCAAGGGATAGGTATATTTCTCCAGATAAAATTGAAAGTGTGCAGTGTTATTATATAATTGTGATGAAGTTGAGCTTTGCTAGTTTGAAGTATCTAATAAAGTTTAACACTTTTTAAAAGATCCTTCAAAAAAAGCAGTTTTCTTGCCATATGTAATATTGTTCAATGAAGTTTTGAAATGAAATAGATATTTTTCAAAACCACAAATGCATCTGTGCCTTTATATGAACAGTTGTATATACATGTAAGCAGATAATACATTTTGTTAATTAAGATCAGCTTTGATTTTAATTTTTCTTTCCTGTCATTCAGAATTTGTATTTGCATCTAATAGAATTCTCATTTTTCTTTTTTGTCATAAAACTAATGTAAAATATATTCAATACACATAGTAGTTTTTTTCACCAAAGGTCTAAAACAAGAATATGTAGACAGTAGCTACGTTGGATTTCTTTGGCTATAAGAGTTGTCTATTTCTCTGGTGATGTGTAGAATTACTAAAATGCAGCATGACAACTGTTTCTCTGTAATAGTGATCCAACATGACATGTAGTATTACACAGGGTTGCTAATACCTTCCTCTGACCATCATTTCCAGTAATTGTGGCTTGTTTTAGATGAGGAATAGGTTATTAGATATTTAAAATATTTGAGAAAAATAGGTATCTTCTCTCTTATTTACCCAAACCCTTTTATTTACTCAATATTGATGGCTCAAGTATTCTATCTTTCACTAGGGACCATCATTTATTAAAAAATGGCCTGAAATCAATTCCAAGTCTAGCTGTAGTGAAGCTTCTAGTGGGAAATGCAAATTAAGTAATTTGTTTTCTTTCTAAAAGGATAAATTAAAATAGACAATGATTCAAAGAACAAAACAACTTAATAGAAAACATAATGGAATGCTTTGATACTATGATTCAGGGAATTTTGCTTCCTTAGTGGTAGCTAGATTGAGTGAAGGAGATTGCTTAGGTATAATGAGCAAATCTTATAATTGCAAGTATAACCCAAGCTGCATATCATCATTTAGCTCAATAAGCCTCATTAAATATTAAATATTACCTTTTAACTTTTATGCAATTAAGCAGAATTTAAAAATAAAAGTTTTAAAAATTAAAGTTTTTATTACTAAGTATCTTTTAAAATACAAATCTCACAGCTCCTTATTGTCAAGAAAAGAACACATGAAAATTTATAAATAAGGTTTTCTCTCTATTAAATTTACAGTCTTGCATTAAATATTGGTTATTGGGACCCACCATGTCCATGATTATGATTAAGTATCAATGAAAGATGACTCTTGCAGCAAATATGCATGCAAATGTTTTAAGATTATTTTCACATTATTTCACATAATTTCTTAAGCATAATAGGATAAGTAAATTATACTTTCTACACAAGCTCTTCATATTTATGAATAGACCATGTTCTAAATTTTTCAATCATTGGGGAATCCCAATGTCATATTTATGAATGGACCATGTTCTAAATGTTTCAGTCATTGGGGAATCCCAATGTCATATTTATGAATGGACCATGTTCTAAAAGTTTCAGTCATTGGGGAATCCCAGTGTCGTATTTATGAATGGACCATGTTCTAAATGTTTCAGTCATTGGGGAATCCCAGTGTCGTATTTATGAGTGGACCATGTTCTAAATGTTTCAGTCATTGGGGAATCCCAGTGTCGTATTTATGAATGGACCATGTTCAAAATGTTTCAGTCACTGGGGAATCCCAGTGTCGTATTTATGAATCGACCATGTTCTAAATGTTTCAGTCATTGAGGAATCTTCCTAGAGAAACCGTGTGAGAAATTGTAGCTAAGCTCAAAAACGGAAGACAAAAATCGATTTAACGAGGAATGTAGATTAATGTCATAGTATTATCGCGACTGTGTGCAACCACTACTTATAAACAATGATATAAGAAATGCAATCTGAAATCTGAATTCTAAATAGGAATGTAGTGCCATTATCCCTCTGGGACCCTTAGGGTCAAAATAAGATAAAAGTGATGAATGGTGGGTTGGAAGTCAGTCAGTGATCCTTGTCAAATTTTTGTATCTGTCAAGAAAAGCATCTGCTTGAGGACATCCATTTTCCTACTTCTGAGTTACAGAATAATAGGTACTTATCCTGAATGTGACATTCCCTGACGTGGACTCTGTCTTTGCTGCTTAGGTGGTGTGTGCATGAGAAAGTGCTTAACATCTGAAAACGGAGACAATCCTTAGAGAAAGATATATATGAATTTTAAAAGGAAATATACCTACGATGGAAATAAAACAAATAGCATAAATATCTAGCTGTATTTGGTCTTTTTGGTAACTATTACAATATATACATTTTCAAACAACTAAGTTCAGCACTGACTTTGGGAGAATCTAGATAAAACTGAACTGACATATAATAAGCATTGGTGTAATTAATAGCACAGCGGGCAGAACCATGGGGGTATTTCCTGAGGAAGAGGGACTATAGAGAGGCAAAAGAAAACCCAGCTCATTCTGGGGAGTGCCAGGAGCAGTTATTATATTCAGAACTGAGAACTTATTTCTAACTCACCAACCCATAGTTCTGGCTGAAGTGCAGTGGTGCAGTCATAGCTCATTCTCAGCCCCAAACTCCTGGGTTCATATGGTCCTCTCATCTCAGCCTCCTGGTAGCTATGACCACAGGTGTGCACTACTTTGTCCAGCCAGTTTATTTTATATTTTATTTTCATTTCATTTGTAAAGACTGGGTCTTGCTATGTTGCCCAGGCAGGTCACAAACTCCTATCCTCAAGCAGTCCTCTAACCTAGGCCTCCCAAAGTACTGACATTACAGGCATGAGCCATTGCATCTGGCTCAAAAATATTTCTGTCCTAATGGCTTTAACAAAGAAGTGCCGTTTTGGGGATATATACAATGGTGTGCTGCTTGGGAGTGACAAAAAAATAATTATAAGAAGAATGGAACGAATATGTCAGTATGTTTTCAAAAGCAAGTTAGCCCAAGTTTTTAAACAAGCATAATTTTAGGGTTTTTGTAACTAACTTAGGGTTTAAATGTAGCAAAAATTTTAAACATTATCATGAATACACAGAAAATTTTAATCAATTTGGTTTCCATGATGAATTTACATGCTTAAATTCCTAATTTCAATTTGCTGCTAGATATGAGAAAGTTTGAGATTTTGAAGAAGCAAGTGGTTCTTACAAATGTAGCAAACTTAAATTTTGAGGACAATTTAATTTAACTTCCATTTTTATGACCAGATTTTGGGTCAGCTGTTAAGCATTCAAAAAATAAAATCTGATAATATCTGGCAATTCCAATTTTCAGTTTTATTGATCTTCACCATGAAATAATATATAAGGTAAGGGGCAAAATTTTGGAAAAGCAGATCACTTTGTTGTCCTATTTAGCAAGTTCTCAAATTATGGCATCTTGGAATCATTACAAGTAATTATACGAAGACAGTATCTTGTGTTTTGTATTTCATTGTTACACATCCAATTGTTCTCTAGAGATATCAGAGAAAACCCACTCAAGAAGGGAAGGTTAGATAAACAGCCCTCTCTCTCTCTCTCTCTGTCTTTGCCTCCATTTGGTTCCTTATGTTCATTTCTCAGTGCATTTCAGTTACTTTTATTGTTCCCTTCATTTTCTCTTTCATTCCAGAAGTTTAAGTGATTGCATAATTCTTTTGACAGCTGAAAGTAGTATCCGACTTTGAATGAAAGGTTTACAGCTACAGCTTTTCAATTAGAAAATCTCAGATCATGTGATCTATGAGTTTTAATATCTTAGGATCTCGACCAGTAAGGAATAATCACTTTGAAAAACCTTGATGCTACCTAGAGTTTGTGTTTTGTGAGGTTGCTAGGTAAATTATTTTCCTTTGATAATTGAATATTTCTTCAAGAGAGGTGAGCTCAGACGTTTGGCAATGAATATTGAATGTGTATTCCAAGAGACATGACCTTAAAATATCATCAAGCTAAGTAGTAGTGAAATTGATCTCTGCTGTATAATAGAAGTCAGTGTTTCTTACATCTTTGTGATATATAAATATTTTTACATTGTGGTAGATAATAATTTGTATGGGAACATTTAATTGAATTTAATTTATCCTATGGCAGAATTATGTTGCATAGGTCATTTTAGTTTTTGATTTAAGCATCTTAAAATTACAAATGCAAATATTCAACACGTAAAACCCACATGAATACACACTCCCAAACATTTGAAATCCTAACAGTCATTTCCAACAGCTTTTTCCTACAAAAGAAGTCAGCTCTTCTTAGAGAAGACATGCATTCCCATAGCTTGAGAGGTGCACACTATAAGGTAAACAGAGAAAGGATTACAGCAGTTTAAGTATACCAGCGGATTTACTTTATAGACAATAGACTTTTGAATTACTTGTCTTCAAAATTTGGTTTCTTGAGAAAATTATCTGTGTAGATTAATCATGCATTTCAGATACTTTCCAGACATCTGAATGTTGTTTTCTTAAAAGTAGCCAGCACGCCTTTTTATGCAGTCTGCATGGGAGATAGTAAGAGATGTGTATGCTGTATATCTACTAGTAGAGATTTGTTTATGAGTGCTTCCTTAAAAAATTATTTTTTCTGAAGAAAGGGATTTCTTTTTTATAATTTAGATTAGATGATTTTAAATGTTTTTAGGTTTTAACCTCTCTGATCATCAGGGTCATTGCCATGGAAAAAATGCAAGTTATAGCATATTTCATTTTTATAAGGAAAGAAGTTGATAATTTAGACTTTTTTCTTTTACTAAATTGAATTACATCACTCAATATTTGGATGGCATTAATTCACAATAGCAACAAAAAAATCTTACTATTCAACAAAATAAAGTATGATTTCCTTCACATTTAACTTAATTTGTTCTTTAAAACATCTCCTAACGAAGGTTTTCTCATCCTCTGAAGCTGAATTTATTTAGGAAAAAATATTTTAAACACCATCCCAAGTGATATAACTAATTTTATTGAGCTTTGATGTTCTATTTGAACATATTTGAAGACTGTACAAGCACTCAATTTAGAATTAAGATTTTATTTGGAGATTTTGGTTGTATTTGAAATCTGTTGTGGAATTAAACATGAAGAATACATCAATTTACTAGATGTCATTGTCTATGACACATTTTAGTCTTATCTTTCTGCCTATATGTAAAGAGGAATAGAAATAATTGGTATAAACAGGAAAAAAGAAGTAAAGTGGTAGGATCAGATGTGAGAAATATATAAGCTAAGATACTCTTTTTTTGTTTGTTTGTTTTTTGTTTTTGTGAGACAGAGTCTTGCTCTGTTGCCCAGGCTGGAGTGCAGTGACACAATCTTGGCTCACTGCGGCCTCCACCTCCCAGGCTCAATGGTTCTCCTGCCTCAGCCTCCTGTGTAGCTGGGATTACAGGTACGCATCACCACACCCGGCTAATTTTTGGATTTTTAGTAGAGACTAGGTTTGACCATGTTGGCTAGGCTAGTCTCAAACTCCTGACTTCAGTTGATCCGCCCACTTCAGCCTCCCAAAATTCTGGGATTTCAAGTGTGAGCCACCAGGGCCAGCCTAAGCTAAGATATTCTAGAAGCTATTAATAGTAAAATATAATGTAAATTGTTTAAAATTAATCTGTATATGAAATTTTTTCTAGGACTTTCCTGCCAGAAAAGTAGGAATAGAATGACAAAAGGAACGAGGTTCCTTCTACAAGTAGGCACACATCCTATTTCACTTTATCCTGTGATCAGTCTCATAACCATCTCCTGGTGTGAAGTGCTAAAACTGTGCTTTAAGAATAACTTAAGTCCTTTATGTACAAACTAAAGTATGAGAGCCTGAACCTTGGAAACCAAGAGATTCCAAAAAGCCTTATGTGTGAGACTGGGTGCCACAGATCTTGGCAGAAATTACTGCTTATTCTTAATTCTTATTGTTCCTTTCTAGCACTTCAATTTATAATGCCAATATCTACCTCAGCCTAAAGACAAGCTCTAGAATCACTTGTGTTACTTATTACATTTCTTTTAAAAAGCTCATGAATTACACATGAATTTCAAAGTTGCCAACTGAGATTCCAAGGACTTAGAAAAGAAAAAACGTGGCACCTTTCCATTATAAAGGCTGTACGCAGTCTTCATAGTGTTTGTCTTTAAGGGACAACATGCCTCATCCATCAGCAACTTTTCTTCCTTAAATCATCATATCTTGCCTAAAAAGGTTTTCTGAAAACTAAGATTTGCAGATTGTTATATCACATCTTAATCTACGTATCAACTTTAGCATTATCAAAGCATGAACTGTTCTGGGTTTTCATAGTTAATTATGTTTGTGGTAATAACTGGGATGCAATTGTTTTTCTTCTGATGATTTTGTACTTGCTTTTCTTATGGTAACTTCTGATGCTTGTTTGTAAGATCTTCCTCTCTTTTCTCCATCTGGTTATCTTCTTACCTTCTGTCCTTTAACTCAGATGTCACCCACACTGTGTGTCTTTCTGGATTGCTTCTTATTTAACTGTTGCTTCTCATAGTTTACATACCTCCTCCTGTACCACACTATCAACATTTCTCAAGCTGCACTATATGCTGGGTTGTGTCTTTATTTATTTATAAGTTCCTTGATAATTCGGACTATATATTAGTATATTCAAAAAATACTTATGAAGTGTTTACTTTGGGTCAGGAATTATTGAGTGAAGGAAATTGACCAAAACTCTGCCATCATGAAGCTCGCATTCTAACTTAGGGAGACAGATAACAGACAATGAGCCACATAAATATGCAAAGTATCGTAAGTTAGATGGTGAAAAGTAATCCTGGATGGGGATCAGATAATTTTGATAGGATAATTTTTAACTGGGTAGTCAAGAAAGGCCGCACAGAGAAGATGGCAATTGGAAGAACAAGGTGGTGAGAACTGCTGAGTCTGGAGCAAACACACAATTTGGAGCAGTAGAAGATTCCAGAAGTAACAGTATAGAGGCGAAGAAGTGGGAATTGTGTGGAGTCTTTTACTTGCTGTTGTAATGACCTTGGCTATGCTTTGAAGTGAGGTGGAAAGTTGGCAGGGACCTTAGTTTTCTTTTTAATAATTCACTATGAATTTTGAACGGTCACTATTATAGACTCAATAATTTTGCTTTATTACTCTTGCAATTGACTACAAAAGAGCGTATTGAAGAAATGTTAAATTCTAATTTAAACTGATTGAAATAGGTTTTTATCTTTTTATGTTTCTCATCACTGAATATCTCATTTTTAATTAGTTTGAAAGCATTCTAAGATAGTGAGCCAATGCAATTTAGCATAATGCATAACTTATTATTCATCAGATTTAGGTATTTAACCGAGGATGCTAATTAGGAAAGTAACTTGTTCTGTTGGATGATTTTGATAAAGCTACTTTCAAATGATTATCACATCCATTGATGTCATATTAAGTTGTGTTTCTGGAAACCAAATTTAGGCAGTGGTAATGAGTTAATATCTCTAAGTGGATACCTTTTATCTCTACAGTCAAGGATACTTGAAAGTGGAAAAACATACTGGCTTCAAGTCTTGGGAACTAGGACTTACCGGAAATGTGTGTGTTTTTTTTGTTTCCTGGTGGAATTGTCTTCTCGGAAAGATGGTGTTTCCTTTTCAATAGGAAAAAATTGATCCTATGCTGCTTTACTTTAATGCTTTGCTTTTGTCAAAATAGTGTTTTCTTAGGAAAATTAACCTATCATAATATAATGAAAAGAGAAATGCTGAAGACACAAAATGATGTCCATGTTAATATTGAGTAGGAAGCATCAAGGGACATGAGAAGAGGGAAGCGAAGAGAGGGAGAAGAGAAATTTATAGTGTAACAACAATTAGTAAAAAGGATTAGCATATACATGTAGTCAATAAGTCAATAAATGGCTGTTTATAGAAAGCCTACCAGGCACTAGGGGATATAGCAGTGAAGAAGGCAAAGACACAATTGGCTATACTGTAGTGAGGAGGGAAAGAGGAGGAAGACATACAAATACCTAAAAAAAGCAATGGTGTGAAGGGCTATAAAGTACACTACTACGAAGAAGATTACATGTGATAACATGGCTGAGTAAAACTGTCAAGGAGGAAGGCACTGATCTGGCTGTAGGTATTTCAGAGCATTTTTCTCTCTGAGGAGGTAATATTTCATTTGAGAGTTGAGTGAAGACAAAGAGGAAGGTACTTTGAAGATCTGGGGTGCTCTGAGCAGAAAGAAGGGCAGATATAAAGATTCTGTAATTTAAAAAGAGAGCTTGATAGTTTCTTACAAAGAAAAGAAGGCCGGTTTGGCTGGAATGTCCATGAAGGAAGAGCATGGAGAGAGATTACATGAGTGTTCTCAGGGACCAAATCTAGATCTTATATCAAAATGTGAATATAAATTAACTACATTGAAAAGTGTATGATGGATGTGTGATACGATGAGGTTAGCTCTTAGGAGGGTGTACTATTGTGGAAGGGTACACTAGTGAAGGAAGGGGGTTCATTTAGCTGACTATTGCACCTGTCCAGTTGAAGGATGATGGTAGTTGGGATTATGAGTGTAGCAATAAAGTTGGAGAAAATCAGTTGAGATTGGAAGTTGACTTGAAGATGGTTGAATTTACTGAGCAAGAATTATATCAAGGTATTTGGATTTAGGGACATGGGGGATTATGGTCACTTTTAGTGATATGGCAAAGTCTTGATGACATGAGGCAGTTTGCAAGTGACAGAGGTGTGGGTAGGTGCGTATGTGTGATTGATTTTACATTTTTTAATCTTAAATTAAGACGCTAGTTAGAATCCAAGTGGAGACATCAAGTAGGCACTGACAAGTTGACTTGGCTAGAGATGTGAGTTAGATCATCGTAGCCTATAGAGCATGCCTAAAGTCATGAATCTAGGTGAGGGGTTGGAAAACTATTATAGCCCATGAGCCAGATCTGGTCTGCCACCTATTTTTGTATGGCTCATGAGTTATAAGTACGTGTGGCATTTATAAGTCTAAAATGTAAAATACAGGGAAATTTTTCAGCAGGGAAAGTTCCATAAATTTGCCTCTTGGCAACACAAAGCCTGCAATATTTACTATCTGGCTCTTTGTCAAAAATGTTACTGACTCCTGATCTGGATGAAACCCTGTGAGGAGAGAGTGTTGACAGAAGAGAGAGAAGCATCACAGTGGAAATTAAAATTATGTCAACTGAAGTGTGTAGGGTAGAGAATTTAAGCCTGAGTATAACAGTAAGAGATTAAAATAACAGTAAATTCATTATCAGCGTGATCAATGAAACCTTTGGGGGCAAAGAGGAACTATCTTCGTCACACCTTTCACTCACTCATAGAAAGATCTTAGGCAGGAAATATAACTTGTTTGAAGATCTGAGATAAGGCTAATGTAGTTTGGACAAAGAAAGCCAATGGGAGGATGACATTACATCTGGCCAAAGATTTAGGGAAGAGCCAAATACTTCAGGCTTTTTAAAGTGATCTTTAGATAAAGAGGAGGTCATCAAGGCATTCCGAATTTGGAGGATCAAATCACATCTGATGGAAAAAATCTGGCTGTATGTGCATCTAGGATGTAAGGAAGCCAACATGGATGTGAAGTTAAAATTGTCCATTGCAAATAATAAAATGAAGGCCCCAGGTAGCCTTGGCAAGGGCAGATTTGGTATAAAATCCTTATTGGAATGGGCTTAAGCAGTAACGGGAATACGGATCTAGCTGTTGTGTTTAGTGGAATTTTATCAGTCTTTTTGTTGTGTATGATATATAGATGGTCAAAATAAGGAACTTCTACATTTTCGGTTTTTGTTTTATTTTAATTGAGATTTGAATTAAAAATAAGAAACTTTTATTTTGAAACTTGGAGACTGTGTTTAAAAAGTATAGAGTAGGGCAAGAAAAAAACCTAAAACTCTCCTGATGAGGAGAGTGCTAATCGTGACTCTAATAATAATAAAATACTTTTCTGATAATTTTTTGTGTGTTTCATTATTTATATATGTATGGGAAGTTGTACCCTAGCCACATGCCAATTCACCTGGTGAACTTGCTCTTCAACGTGGCACAAATATTTCCTTCTATCTTTAGCCTTCCGGGGTTTCTCACATGGACTATTGGCTCTTCCTACATGAACCTGCTGGTAGTACCCTGTAGGAGACATGCTACTCCATGACAACAGGCACCACGCTGTAGGGGAATTACCATACCTGTCAATCACTATCTCTAGAATGTGGCCTTTCATGAGCCCTGAGATTTCATACTGTTTCTCTGAGCTGTAACAATATTTATATTGAAAAAATAAACATGTTCTTCTATCTTTAATATTTTATATCTTATAATTTGAATATCCCATTTTCATTATACTACTTAGCTGCTAAGTTATGTTATAAAAACAAGTTTTAATTATCTGCAAACACCTTCAAATCTAATCCTTACCGGTGAAGACTGATGTCTGGTTAACATCTGTTAGGACATTTATTTCCATACAGTATTTATAGCGCCTTTTTGTTATTGATTGGTATGATAAATGTGTAACTCTTACACAAAGACAAAATTTTTAGATTTTTGTATTTAAAATACTGGTTATCAAAAGAAAAACCCAGATGTTATTTGTTTATGTTTCTGCTTGAGGTACTGAATCTATTTCAAGTCATATTTCTCAGTATTGATATATTTAATTTTGCTGAAATAATAACACACTAACTTTAGCTACTTTTTTTCTCAGTGTATCTCCTTGTCGCTCACCATTTCTGCCTCATTTCACTTCTCATCTTTATTTCTTTTTCTTTGGTCTTCTTTTACTTTAGGGATTCTTCCAATTTAGAAGTGTTCTTGTTTTCTGTTAATTACTATTCTTCTTGGATGTACACAGTTATCCTTTTCCATTTCATTTGTGAATTCATCTCAGAGGCATTTTGTATGTGCCTTTTACTCATAGCTTCTCAGAAGTCCCTTTCGAGGTTACCGATTTAACATGTCATGTACTATAAGGTTTGCATGGCATGGTGGCAGCTGACTTTGGTCTTTACAAGGATTGAAATGTTCACTCAACATGGATTGGTAGAATTTATTTTTTCCTTAAACATTTCATCGCCTTGTAAACAAACAAAAGCAAACCCAAGACTCAAAACTGACATTACTATTGGTGCCCCTGGAAATAGCTACCTTCTCACTAAAGTAGATTTTGTCATCCAACTTTATGTGTTGTTGAACACACATGGTGCTGTATGAGCACTCACTCACTAGTCTAGAAAACATTGCTGTGACCAGTTACCAGAAAAATAAATTCAGATTGCTCTTCACCTTCCACAGATGACCCTTCTGAAAGCCATTTGAATTCATTATAAATTATAGTTATATTAGTGTGACTTTAATTCACTTGTAATCTGAACTTTATGTGCAATGCATTTTTTCCCGTGTTTAATCATTTTTGAATGCTAAATCATTTGCAAACAAATGGCTTGTCCTTGAGAAAGAATTTAAGGCTGAAAGTACATTAAGTGCCATCTGGGTATCTGTGTCAATGGTTTTGTCACTACAAATGTGTGTGTGTGTGTGCATATCACCTACTTTATCACATTTATTTGATAAAATTGATATGCAATCTCTAAATCATTGTGTCTCCAACTTGTGTTATGCCACAAATACAAATTTTTGTCCTAAAGTTGATGGTACCCTTTGTAAAACTAGAAGTTCTCATTTGTGCAAAGGAAGGAAAAATAAAACAAGAAACAAATTCAATAAAAAAATTAAAGGTCAGATTTCTTTTATAGCTGCTGAATTCCTTTCTTTCCTTTCCATCATCCTCACATTCCCAAATCTCAACAAAGTTAAGAAATTAAAACACACATCATGAGATCATATGTTCACCTTGTTCAGGAACTGAAGGATTACATATACAAGACTATACCTTAATAAGTAGAGGGAGAAATATGAAGATATGAATAGAATATGAAAATTTATTATAATGCAGTTGTATTCTAAAGTGTTTCCTAGGCAGGCTAAGAGTATGTTGCCAGGAAATTTTAAGAGACCCACTCCATTATATAGAAGAGGATGTGTGTAGATCTCTTAATTCTGAAATGTTTAGAACTGAGTACAACAGGTCTTTGAATAACGACGTTTCATTCAATGTCATTTCATTATGATGTTGATGAGAAAAAACAAATTGATTCCAATTGGGGTTCACTGTCTGTGTAGAGCTTATGTATTCTCCCCATGTCTGCATTGATATTCTCTGGATGCTCCAGTTTCCTCTCACTTCCCAAGGCTGTGCATGTGAGGTTGATTGACGTGTCTATGTGGTCCCAGTCTGAGTAACTGTGGGTATGTGTGAGTGCACCTGCAATGCGACGGCACCCTGTCCAGGGCTGGTTCCCACATTGCGTCCTGAGCTGACAGGATAGGCTGCGGTCAACTGCAACCCTAAACTGAAATAAGTAGGTAAATAATGATTTTACTAGCTTTTATTAATCTTAAACGTATGAATAGCTGAAATTTATTTCAGCATTTAATATTAGAAGTGTTTTGATCTTTATTTACAAGTTTGTTGACGTTTTAGTTACCAAAAGCCATAGAAGCTGAACTCTTTTGATGTCAACCTATGGTAAAATGGGTTTCGCTGACTGTATTTTTGTACCAATTAACCATCCCCAATTTATCCCTCCGTATGCGTGTATCAAAACATCACGTGACCATAAATATATATACCTATGACCAGTTTTCAAGCACCTGTCAATGATGTTAAGTGAAGACTTATTGTAGTCCTTTTTTGGCATAACGAAAATGTGTGTGTTTTGTTCAAGATTGGAAAAGTTCTTTGTGTAAAGAACTAGACAGTAAATATTATAGGCTTTGCTGGCCATATGTAGTCTCTGTCTCTCCTTCATCTACTCATTCTTCTTCTCCCCTTCCTTCTCCTTCTTTAAACACTTCCAAAATGCCAAAACAATTTTTAGCTCTCAGCCATATGAAGCAAGCCATTGATTAAATTTGGCTTGTAGGCCCATAAGGTGTGAATTCCTTTACATCATCAGAATGCCGCATATATATGAAATGTTATCTATGAGAAATTAATGGGGCTCCCAGCAGAGAGAAATTAGCCTAAGTTAAGTTTGGGCTTTGGAATTCAGGGGAATGCCATGCACAAAAATGCTCTGCTTTTAAAACTAGTTACTAACAGTCCATTTCTGATATCAGAAATACATGAAAACTACCAATTGAACGGACATTATTCACTACTTTAGTGCTGCTACTCCTGTGTGGTGGAAAAAGAATCCAGAAAGTTTTCCTTTCCATTTGAACATTCATGCAATAAAAATTTCCAAATCTTTTTTTGAACAAATTTTTTATCTTATAGCTCTCTTGTGTACTTTATAAGTACGTTTTGCTGCTTATTCTCAGTAACTGTATTGAAACAATCTGTTTTCCTTTATCAATCAAAATAAAATAAGAAATTTAGCTTAATACTAATATTAAGCTGAAGTGCAAGATATATGAAAAAGAGAGAAAAGAAGCAGGATAAACTGACCTTTTGATAACTGCAGAGGACAGCAGATCAAAGACTGGACTTTAACGTCTGACATTTTCAGAATCTATCACAGTAAGTCCACTGGGTCCAGAAATAGGTTTTAATCCTAGATTGAAATGACAATGCTGTCATGACATTGAGTTTGATGGAAAAAGTGAAGTTAAAGTTTTTCTCAATATTTTTTTAAAATCAATGATTGATTTAACTATAAAATGGACTGATTCTGAAGAACTCATTCTGACGTTGGAGGTGAAAATGCTTTTACTCTAATCATTAAAATCAATTTCTCTAGATATCTGACTTTATTCTGCTTTATAACATAAAGAATGAAACTATATTTATTAATGAAGTGTAATCTAGCAAAGTGGCATAAGCATAATTATGAGTCACTTACTAAAGTTGTGTGTTTTTTTCCATTGCATGAAAACCCTGCCTTGTTTTAATTTTTATTGACTCTTTAAAAGCAATTTTAGGTTTGTAGAAAGAAGTGAATAAGCATTCACACGTCATCCTCAGCCTCTACCCCAATTTCCCCGATTTTTAACATCTTGCAATAGTGTGGTACATTTGTTATAGTTGATGAGTCAATATTGGTACATTACTATTGACTAAAGTATGTAGTTTGTATTAGAGTTTACTCCTTGTCTTATGAATTCTGTAGGTTTTGTCAAATGTGTAATGACAAATAATCCTCATTACAGTGTCATACAGAATAATGGATTCACTCTCCTAAAATTCTTCCTTGCTCCATCCGTTCATCGTTTCCTCTACTAATTTATGTAGAAGATAAATTAGTAGATTGAGTTGATGGTTATAGCAGTTTAAAGCACAGATAGAAAACTAGATTGACCTGCCTACCCAGACTGTGATTCTCACTCTCACTGTGCCCTTTCTTAACCTTTGGAAATGCTTTTATTCATATATAAAATAGGCTATAACTTCATATAGTTGTATTACAAAAAGTTAATGCACAGAAAAAGACTTGTGCTAGGTATATGGTTTCTTCTCAGTTAAATGGAAGCCATTGCGTGTGTTTGTCAATAGAATTCGTCATACTTTATCTCACATATCTTTACGTCATTGTTGGCACATGACATGTTTAGACTGCACAAATCTCCTCCAAATCCCTAATAGTCACTGATCTCTTTACTGTCTCCATAGTTTTGCTTTCTCCAGAAGGTCATGTAGTTGAATCATACGGTATGTAGACTTTTCAGACTGGCTTCTTTCACTTGGCAATATGCATTTAAAGGTTCCTGTGTGTCTTCTGTAGCTTGACAGAATACTATTCCATTGCCTGGATATACCACAGTTTATTTTTCCATTCACTTCCTGAAGGACATTTCGATTTTAGTGATCATGAATAAGGCTCCTGTAACATTCATGGGAAGAAGGCTTTTGTGTGCATGTAAGTTTTCAAATCCTTTAAGTAAATACCGGGAATGTAATTGCTGGGTTGTGTGGTAGGAGTATGTTTAGTTTTATAAGAAACTGCCAAACTGACTGCCAAAGTAGCTGTACTATTCTGCATTCTCACAAGCAATGAATAAAAGTTCCTGTTTCTCCTCACATTTGCCAGCTTTTGGTATCATCAGACTTTTGGATATTGGTCATTTTAATAGTCATGTAATAATATCTCACGGTTGCTGTGACTTGCAGTTCCCTAATGATACATGACTAGTAACTTCAAAATCCCCATTTGACAGCTGTATTTAGACCTTTGGACTATTTTTTAAATGAGTTGTTTTCTTTCTTATTTTCGAGTTCTCTGTATACTTTAAATACCAGTAATTTATCTGATATGTTTTGAAAATGTTTTGAATGTGTTTTGAAAAAATTTTCTCCCAACCTGTGGCTTTTGTTTTCATTCTAAGCACAGTTTTAATAACAAAAGTCTTTAATTTTAATGATGCTCAATTTCTCAATTTTTTCTTTGTCTAACCCAATAAATCAGAAAGCTTTTTATCATTTCACATGACTTAATATTCAGGCAAGGTCTATATAGGCCCCTTTCAAACAGTCATAAAGTTTAGAAGCTCTGACCTCACAAACAATAACAACGACAACATAGAAACAAAAATGACAGCTTTTGATGTTGTCTCAGTAATTTCTCAATTCAAGAACAGATTACTGAGCTTTATAAGCAATACGTATAGATATCAATTTCACAATAAAATACCTTATGATATTTATCAAATCACCTTAGTTTTGGTCACTTATTACTATTAGACTAAAATGTAATTTGTCAGACATGAGAAATCCTTTGGAGTATTTTTTAGAGAACCAAGTATTTGTTTTAGCCTTTTCAGTTCTTCTCTTGCTGTTTCTCCAGTATAGTCATTCCAATTGTCTCTATAGATGTATTAATACCAGGTACATAGTAAACACAATTATCTCCCACGTGTACCCCAACCCCCTTCCCTGTTCATGCAGTGAACATAAAGGAAGCAGGTCAAAAGGAAGCAGGTCATGTACCCTGTGATGTGCTGGGTTGTAAGGAAAGGTACACAATTAATGTACCAAGTCTGAGTTTTCTTCTTCTCTGTATTTGTTCCATTTAATGCATGTATGTTTTTTATTCCTTAGGCCTCTCCAGTCCTAACACACTCAGGGATACTTGATACAGCTATAAGGCTGTGTCTTTATCAGGTACCTTTGGGTTACCCCCGGCCAGGGGTGGGAAATAGAGGAAGTGAATGTCTGTATCCTCATTAAGTATCACACAGAGCAGAAACATAAAGAAGCCTGTGCCATGAATGGGTCTCTTCTTTCTCCAAAAACCACCTACCCCTTCAACTCCCACTGCTTAAAGAGAAATCTTGTATTAGTCTCCCCATTTTCTCCTCAAACTTGCTTTAGCAAAGCAGTTCCTAAACCTCTGTTAATGTATGTCCCCACCCCTAACTCAACACACAGTCTCATGTCACATCACAGAAAAGAAGTTCAAAACAAAACAAAACAAAGCCACAGTCTTATAAGAAAAATAGGTAAGTTTTACAAAAGTTGTGTACTGTATCTCTGCTTTGAATTTTGTCATTGGCCAAAGATAGTAAAACTCTTGGAAAACTATAAAACAGGAACTTACGTAATATGTTTTACCCAAGATTTTTCAAACATTTTTGGAAGGATACTTATTAACATCTTGCAGAGGTAATGTTACAGGAAAACTTAGCATAAGACCAATCAGGTATTCTATGCAATAATGCAGATATATGAAAAAATAATATAATGAAATAAATGACTTTTCAAAAGGTATTGATCCTAGATCAACATTCATTTTTTGGTTCAGGTGAGGCAATTAGAATGTGAAAAAAAGAAGCATAGAACAACTGTCTAATGAGAGGGACGAATGCTCCTGGGTGGAAAGTTATTAGAAGATAAATTAGTAGATTGACACTTTTGTGTAGTTTATATTTGGAGACATTCCTTTTTCCACTATTACCCTCTTAGCGCTCCGAATCTCCACTTGCATTTTCTACAAAAAGAGTGTTTCATAACTGCTCAATCAAAAATATGTTTTATCTCTGTTAACTGAATTTACAGATCAGAAATAAGTTTCACAGAATGCATCTGTGTAGTTTTTATTTGAAGATATACTTTTTCCCAATGTAGGCCTCTTAGCGGTTAGCATGTCCAATTGCAGTTTCTACAGAAAGAGTGTTTCAGAACGGCTCAATCAAAAGTAAGGTTCAACTCAGTTAGTTGAATGCACAGAACAGAAAGAATTTTCACAGAATGCTACTGTGTAGTTTATATTTGAATATATTCCTTTTTCCACTATTACCCTCTTAGCGCTCCGAATGACCACTTGCATTTTCTACAGAAAGAGTGTTCAGAACTGCGCAATCAAAAGTATGGTTTAACTCTGTTAGCTTAATGAACATATCAGAAATAAGTTTCACACAATGCTTCTGTGTAGTTTTTATTTGAAGATATTATTTTTCCCAATAGAGGCCTCTTAGCGCTTAGAATGTCCAATTGCAGTTTCTACAGAAAGAGTGTTTCAGAAAGGCTCAATCAAAAGTAAGGTTCAACTCTGTTAGTTGAATGCACAGAACAGAAAGATGTTTCATACAATGCTTCTGTGTAGTTTATATTTGAACATATTCTTTTTTCCACTATTACCCTCTTAGCGCTACGAATGTCCAGTTGCATTTTCTACAGACAGAGTGTTTCAAAACTGCTCAATCAAATGTATGGTTTAACTCTGTTAGCTGAATGCTCAGATCAGAAAGAAGTTTCACAGAATGCTTCTGTGTAGTTTATATTTGAATATATTCCTTTTTCCACTACTACTCTCTTAGCGCTCCAAATGTCCACTTGCATTTTCTACAGAAAGAGAGTTCAGATCTGCTCAATCAAAAGTATGGTTTAACTCTGTTAGCTGAATGCACAGATCAGAAAGAAGTTTCACAGAATGATTCTGTGTAGTTTATATTTGGAGACATTCCTTTTTCCACTATTACCCTCTTAGCGCTCCGAATCTCCACTTGCATTTTCTACAGAAAGAGTGTTTCAGAACGGCTCAATCAAAACTCAGGTTCAACTCTTTTAGTTGAACAAACAGAACAGAAAGAAGTTTCACACAATTCTTCTGTGTAGTTTTTATTTGTAGACATTCTTTTTCCCAATATAGGCCTCTTAGCGCTCAGAATGTCCAATTGCAGTTTCTACAGAAAGAGTGTTTCAGAATGGCTCAATCAAAAGTAAGATTCAACTCTGTTAGTTGAATGCACAGAACAGAAAGAAGTTTCATACAATGCTTCTGTGTAGTTTATATTTGAACATATTCTTTTTTCCACTATTACACACTTAGCGCTACGAATGTCCAGTTGCATTTTCTACAGACAGAGTGTTTCAAAACTGCTCAATCAAAAGTATGGTTTAACTCTGTTAGCTGAATGCTCAGATCAGAAAGAAGTTTCACAGAATGCTTCTGTGTAGTTTATATTTGAATATATTCCTTTTTCCACTACTGCGCTCTTAGCGCTCCAAATGTCCAGTTGCATTTTCTACAGAAAGAGTGTTCAGATCTGCTCAATCAAAAGTATGGTTTAACTCTGTTAGCTGAATGCACAGATCAGAAAGAAGTTTCACCGAATGATTCTGTGTAGTTTATATTTGAAGACATTCCTTTTTCCACTATTACCCTCTTAGCGCTCCGAATCTCCACTTGCATTTTCTACAAAAAGAGTGTTTCATAACTGCTCAATCAAAAATATGTTTTATCTCTGTTAACTGAATTTACAGTTCAGAAATAAGTTTCACAGAATGCATCTGTGTAGTTTTTATTTGAAGATATTCTTTTTCCCAATGTAGGCCTCTTAGCGCTTAGCATGTCCAATTGCAGTTTCTACAGAAAGAGTGTTTCAGTACGGCTCAATCAAAAGTAAGGTTCAACTCTGTTAGTTGAATGCACAGAACAGAAAGAATTTTCACAGAATGCTACTGTGTAGTTTATATTTGAATATATTCCTTTTTCCACTATTACCCTCTTAGCGCTCCGAATGTCCACTTGCATTTTCTAGAGAAAGAGTGTTGAGAACTGCGCAATCAAAAGTATGGTTTAACTCTGTTAGCTTAATGAACATATCAGAAATAAGTTTCACACAATGCTTCTGTGTAGTTTTTATTTGAAGATTTTATTTTTCCCAATAGAGGCCTCTTAGCGCTCAGAATGTCCAATTGCAGTTTCTACAGAAAGAGTGTTTCAAAAAGGCTCAATCAAAAGTAAGGTTCAACTCTGTTAGTTGAATGCACAGAACAGAAAGAAGTTTCATACAATGCTTCTGTGTAGTTTATATTTGAACATATTTTTTTTTCCACTATTACCCACTTAGCGCTACGAATGTCCAGTTGCATTTTCTACAGACAGAGTGTTTCAAAACTGCTCAATCAAAAGTATGGTTAAACTCTGTTAGCTGAATGCTCAGATCAGAAAGAAGTTTCACAGAATGCTTCTCTGTAGTTTATATTTGAATATATTCCTTTTTCCACTACTACTCTCTTAGCGCTCCAAATGTCCAGTTGCATTTTCTACAGAAAGAGTGTTCAGATCTGCTCAATCAAAAGTATGGTTTAACTCTGTTAGCTGAATGCACAGATCAGAAAGAAGTTTCACAGAATGATTCTGTGTAGTTTATATTTGGAGACATTCCTTTTTCCACTATTACCTTCTTAGCGCTCCGAATCTCCACTTGCATTTTCTACAGAAAGTGTGTTTCAGAACGGCTCAATCAAAAGTAAGGTTCAACTCTTTTAGTTGAACAAACAGAACAGAAAGAAGTTTCACACAATTCTTCTGTGTAGTTTTTATTTGTAGACATTCTTTTTCCCAATATAGGCCTCTTAGCGCTCAGAATGTCCAATTGCAGTTTCTACAGAAAGAGTGTTTCAGAACGGCTCAATCAAAAGTAAGGTTCAACTCTGTTAGTTGAATGCACAGAACAGAAAGAAGTTTCATACAATGCTTCTGTGTAGTTTATATTTGAACATATTCTTTTTTCCACTATTACCCACTTAGCGCTACGAATGTCCAGTTGCATTTTCTACAGACAGAGTGTTTCAAAACTGCTCAATCAAAAGTATGGTTTAACTCTGTTAGCTGAATGCTCAGATCAGAAAGAAGTTTCACAGAATGCTTCTGTGTAGTTTATATTTGAATATATTCCTTTTTCCACTACTACGCTCTTAGCGCTCGAAATGTCCAGTTGCATTTTCTACAGAAAGAGTGTTCAGATCTGCTCAATCAAAAGTATGGTTTAACTCTGTTAGCTGAATGCACAGATCAGAAAGAAGTTTCACCGAATGATTCTGTGTAGTTTATATTTGAAGACATTCCTTTTTCCACTATTACCCTCTTAGCGCTCCGAATCTCCACTTGCATTTTCTACAAAAAGAGTGTTTCATAACTGCTCAATCAAAAATATGTTTTATCTCTGTTAACTGAATTTAGAGATCAGAAATAAGTTTCACAGAATGTATCTGTGTAGTTTTTATTTGAAGATATTCTTTTTCCCAATGTAGGCCTCTTAGCGCTTAGCATGTCCAATTGCAGTTTCTACAGAAAGAGTGTTTCAGAACGGCTCAATCAAAAGTAAGGTTCAACTCTGTTAGTTGAATGCACAGAACAGAAAGAATTTTCACAGAATGCTACTGTGTAGTTTATATTTGAATATATTCCTTTTTCCACTATTACCCACTTAGCGCTCCGAATGTGCACTTGCATTTTCTACAGAAAGAGTGTTCAGAACTGCGCAATCAAAAGTATGGTTTAACTCTGTTAGCTTAATGAACATATCAGAAATAAGTTTCACACAATGCTTCTGTGTAGTTTTTATTTGAAGATATTATTTTTCCCAATAGGGGCCTCTTAGCGCTCAGAATGTCCAATTGCAGTTTCTACAGAAAGAGTGTTTCAGAAAGGCTCAATCAAAAGTAAGGTTCAACTCTGTTAGTTGAATGCACAGAACAGAAAGAAGTTTCATACAATGCTTCTGTGTAGTTTATATTTGAACATATTCTTTTTTCCACTATTACCCACTTAGCGCTACGAATGTCCAGTTGCATTTTCTACAGACAGAGTGTTTCAAAACTGCTCAATCAAAAGTATGGTTTAACTCTGTTAGCTGAATGCTCAGATCAGAAAGAAGTTTCACAGAATGCTTCTGTGTAGTTTATATTTGAATATATTCCTTTATCCACTACTACGCTCTTAGCGCTCCAAATGTCCAGTTGCATTTTCTACAGAAAGAGTGTTCAGATCTGCTCAATCAAAAGTATGGTTTAACTCTGTTAGCTGAATGCACAGATCAGAAAGAAGTTTCACAGAATGATTCTGTGTAGTTTATATTTGGAGACATTCCTTTTTCCACTATTACCCTCTTAGCGCTCCGAATCTCCACTTGCATTTTCTACAGAAAGAGTGTTTCAGAACGGCTCAATCAAAACTAAGGTTCAACTCTTTTAGTTGAACAAACAGAACAGAAAGAAGTTTCACACAATTCTTCTGTGTAGTTTTTATTTGTAGACATTCTTTTTCCCAATATAGGCCTCTTAGCGCTCAGAATGTCCAATTGCAGTTTCTACAGAAAGAGTGTTTCAGAACGGCTCAATCACAAGTAAGGTTCAACTCTGTTAGTTGAATGCACAGAACACAAAGAAGTTTCATACAATGCTTCTGTGTAGTTCATATTTGAACATATTCTTTTTTCCACTATTACCCACTTAGCGCTACGAATGTCCAGTTGCATTTTCTACAGACAGAGTGTTTCAAAACTGCTCAATCAAAAGTATGGTTTAACTCTGTTAGCTGAATGCTCAGATCAGAAAGAAGTTTCACAGAATGCTTCTGTGTAGTTTATATTTGAATATATTCCTTTTTCCACTACTACTCTCTTAGCGCTCCAAATGTCCAGTTGCATTTTCTACAGAAAGAGAGTTCAGATCTGCTCAATCAAAAGTATGGTTTAACTCTGTTAGCTGAATGCACAGATCAGAAAGAAGTTTCACGGAATGATTCTGTGTAGTTTATATTTGAAGACATTCCTTTTTCCACTATTACCCTCTTAGCGCTCCGAATCTCCACTTGCATTTTCTACAAAAAGAGTGTTTCATAACTGCTCAATCAAAAATATGTTTTATCTCTGTTAACTGAATTTACAGATCAGAAATAAGTTTCACAGAATGCATCTGTGTAGTTTTTATTTGAAGATATTCTTTTTCAAAATGTAGGCCTCTTAGCGCTTAGCATCTCCAATTGCAGTTTCTACAGAAAGAGTGTTTCAGAACGGCTCAATCAAAAGTAAGGTTCAACTCTGTTAGTTGAATGCACAGAACAGAAAGAATTTTCACAGAATGCTACTGTGTAGTTTATATTTGAATATATTCCTTTTTCCACTATTACCCTCTTAGCGCTCCGAATGTCCACTTGCATTTTCTACAGAAAGAGTGTTCAGAACTGCGCAATCAAAAGTATGATTTAAGTCTGTTAGCTTAATGAACATATCAGAAATAAGTTTCACACAATGCTTCTGTGTAGTTTTTATTTGAAGATATTATTTTTCCCAAAATAGGCCTCTTAGCGCTCAGAATGTCCAATTGCAGTTTCTACAGAAAGAGTGTTTCAGAAAGGCTCAATCAAAAGTAAGGTTCAACTCTGTTAGTTGAATGCACAGAACAGAAAGAAGTTTCATACAATGCTTCTGTGTAGTTTATATTTGAAGATATTCTTTTTTCCACTATTACCCACTTAGCGCTACGAATGTCCAGTTGCATTTTCTACAGACAGAGTGTTTCAAAACTGCTCAATCAAAAGTATGGTTTAACTCTGTTTGCTGAATGCTCAGATCAGAAAGAAGTTTCACAGAATGCTTCTGTGTAGTTTATATTTGAATATATTCCTTTTTCCACTACTACTCTCTTAGCGCTCCAAATGTCCAGTTGCATTTTCTACAGAAAGAGAGTTCAGATCTGCTCAATCAAAAGTATGGTTTAACTCTGTTAGCTGAATGCACAGATCAGAAAGAAGTTTCACAGAATTATTCTGTGTAGTTTATATTTGGAGACATTCCTTTTTCCACTATTACCCTCTTAGCGCTCCGAATCTCCACTTGCATTTTCTACAGAAAGAGTGTTTAAGAACGGCTCAATCAAAACTAAGGTTCAACTCTTTTAGTTGAACAAACAGAATAGAAAGAAGTTTCACACAATTCTTCTGTGTAGTTTTTATTTGTAGACATTCTTTTTCCCAATATAGGCCTCTTAGCGCTCAGAATGTCCAATTGCAGTTACTACAGAAAGAGTGTTTCAGAACGGCTCAATCAAAAGTAAGGTTCAACTCTGTTAGTTGAATGCACAGAACAGAAAGAAGTTTCATACAATGCTTCTGTGTAGTTTATATTTGAACATATTCTTTTTTCCACTATTACCCACTTAGCGCTACGAATGTCCAGTTGCATTTTCTACAGACAGCGTGTTTCAAAACTGCTCAATCAAAAGTATGGTTTAACTCTGTTAGCTGAATGCTCAGATCAGAAAGAAGTTTCACAGAATGCTTCTCTGTAGTTTATATTTGAATATATTCCTTTTTCCACTACTACGCTCTTAGCGCTCCAAATGTCCAGTTGCATTTTCTACAGAAAGAGTGTTCAGATCTGCTCAATCAAAAGTATGGTTTAACTCTGTTAGCTGAATGCACAGATCAGAAAGAAGTTTCACCGAATGATTCTGTGTAGTTTATATTTGAAGACATTCCTTTTTCCACTATTACCCTCCTAGCGCTCCGAATCCCCACTTGCATTTTCTACAAAAAGAGTGTTTCATAACTGCTCAATCAAAAATATGTTTTATCTCTGTTAACTGAATTTACAGATCAGAAATAAGTTTCACAGAATGCATCTGTGTAGTTTTTATTTGAAGATATTCTTTTTCAAAATGTAGGCCTCTTAGCGCTTAGCATCTCCAATTGCAGTTTCTACAGAAAGAGTGTTTCAGAACGGCTCAATCAAAAGTAAGGTTCAACTCTGTTAGTTGAATGCACAGAACAGAAAGAATTTTCACAGAATGCTACTGTGTAGTTTATATTTGAATATATTCCTTTTTCCACTATTACCCTCTTAGCGCTCCGAATGTCCACTTGCATTTTCTACAGAAAGAGTGTTCAGAACTGCGCAATCAAAAGTATGGTTTAAGTCTGTTAGCTTAATGAACATATCAGAAATAAGTTTCACACAATGGTTCTGTGTAGTTTTTATTTGAAGATATTATTTTTCCCAATATAGGCCTCTTAGCGCTCAGAATGTCCAATTGCAGTTTCTACAGAAAGAGTGTTTCAGAAAGGCTCAATCAAAATTAAGGTTCAACTCTGTTAGTTGAATGCACAGAACAGAAAGAAGTTTCATACAATGCTTCTGTGTAGTTTATATTTGAACATATTCTTTTTTCCACTATTACCCACTTAGCGCTACGAATGTCCAGTTGCATATTCTACAGACAGCGTGTTTCAAAACTGCTCAATCAAAAGTATGGTTTAACTCTGTTAGCTGAATGCTCAGATCAGAAAGAAGTTTCACAGAATGCTTCTGTGTAGTTTATATTTGAATATATTCCTTTTTCCACTACTACGCTCTTAGCGCTCCAAATGTCCAGTTGCATTTTCTACAGAAAGAGTGTTCAGATCTGCTCAATCAAAAGTATGGTTTAACTCTGTTAGCTGAATGCACAGATCAGAAAGAAGTTTCACGGAATGATTCTGTGTAGTTTATATTTGAAGACATTCCTTTTTCCACTATTACCCTCCTAGCGCTCCGAATCCCCACTTGCATTTTCTACAAAAAGAGTGTTTCATAACTGCTCAATCAAAAATATGTTTTATCTCTGTTAACTGAATTTACAGATCAGAAATAAGTTTCACAGAATGCATCTGTGTAGTTTTTATTTGAAGATATTCTTTTTCAAAATGTAGGCCTCTTAGCGCTTAGCATCTCCAATTGCAGTTTCTACAGAAAGAGTGTTTCAGAACGGCTCAATCAAAAGTAAGGTTCAACTCTGTTAGTTGAATGCACAGAACAGAAAGAATTTTCACAGAATGCTACTGTGTAGTTTATATTTGAATATATTCCTTTTTCCACTATTACCCTCTTAGCGCTCCGAATGTCCACTTGCATTTTCTACAGAAAGAGTGTTCAGAACTGCGCAATCAAAAGTATGGTTTAAGTCTGTTAGCTTAATGAACATATCAGAAATAAGTTTCACACAATGGTTCTGTGTAGTTTTTATTTGAAGATATTATTTTTCCCAATATAGGCCTCTTAGCGCTCAGAATGTCCAATTGCAGTTTCTACAGAAAGAGTGTTTCAGAAAGGCTCAATCAAAAGTAAGGTTCAACTCTGTTAGTTGAATGCACAGAACAGAAAGAAGTTTCATACAATGCTTCTGTGTAGTTTATATTTGAACATATTCTTTTTTCCACTATTACCCACTTAGCGCTACGAATGTCCAGTTGCATTTTCTACAGACAGAGTGTTTCAAAACTGCTCAATCAAAAGTATGGTTTAACTCTGTTTGCTGAATGCTCAGATCAGAAAGAAGTTTCACAGAATGCTTCTGTGTAGTTTATATTTGAATATATTCCTTTTTCCACTACTACTCTCTTAGCGCTCCAAATGTCCACTTGCATTTTCTACAGAAAGAGAGTTCAGATCTGCTCAATCAAAAGTATGGTTTAACTCTGTTAGCTGAATGCACAGATCAGAAAGAAGTTTCACAGAATGATTCTGTGTAGTTTATATTTGGAGACATTCCTTTTTCCACTATTACCCTCTTAGCGCTCCGAATCTCCACTTGCATTTTCTACAGAAAGAGTGTTTCAGAACGGCTCAATCAAAACTAAGGTTCAACTCTTTTAGTTGAACAAACAGAACAGAAAGAAGTTTCACACAATTCTTCTGTGTAGTTTTTATTTGTAGACATTCTTTTTCCCAATATAGGCCTCTTAGCGCTCAGAATGTCCAATTGCAGTTTCTACAGAAAGGGTGTTTCAGAACGGCTCAATCAAAAGTAAGGTTCAACTCTGTTAGTTGAATGCACAGAACAGAAAGAAGTTTCATACAATGCTTCTGTGTAGTTTATATTTGAACATATTCTTTTTTCCACTTTTACCCACTTAGCGCTACGAATGTCCAGTTGCATTTTCTACAGACAGAGTGTTTCAAAACTGCTCAATCAAAAGTATGGTTTAACTCTGTTAGCTGAATGCTCAGATCAGAAAGAAGTTTCACAGAATGCTTCTGTGTAGTTTATATTTGAATATATTCCTTTTTCCACTACTACGCTCTTAGCGCTCCAAATGTCCAGTTGCATTTTCTACAGAAAGAGTGTTCAGATCTGCTCAATCAAAAGTATGGTTTAACTCTGTTAGCTGAATGCACAGATCAGAAAGAAGTTTCACCGAATGATTCTGTGTAGTTTATATTTGAAGACATTCCTTTTTCCACTATTACCCTCTTAGCGCTCCGAATCTCCACTTGCATTTTCTACAAAAAGAGTGTTTCATAACTGCTCAATCAAAAATATGTTTTATCTCTGTTAACTGAATTTACAGATCAGAAATAAGTTTCACAGAATGCATCTGTGTAGTTTTTATTTGAAGATATTCTTTTTCAAAATGTAGGCCTCTTAGCGCTTAGCATGTCCAATTGCAGTTTCTACAGAAAGAGTGTTTCAGAACGGCTCAATCAAAAGTAAGGTTCAACTCTGTTAGTTGAATGCACAGAACAGAAAGAATTTTCACAGAATGCTACTGTGTAGTTTATATTTGAATATATTCCTTTTTCCACTATTACCATCTTAGCGCTCCGAATGTCCACTTGCATTTTCTACAGAAAGAGTGTTCAGTACTGCGCAATCAAAAGTATGGTTTAACTCTGTTAGCTTAATGAACATATCAGAAATAAGTTTCACACAATGCTTCTGTGTAGTTTTTATTTGAAGATATTATTTTTCCCAATATAGGCCTCTTAGCGCTCAGAATGTCCAATTGCAGTTTCTACAGAAAGAGTGTTTCAGAAAGGCTCAATCAAAAGTAAGGTTCAACTCTGTTAGTTGAACGCACAGAACAGAAAGAAGTTTCATACAATGATTCTGTGTAGTTTATATTTGAACATATTCTTTTTTCCACTATTACCCACTTAGCGCTACGAATGTCCAGTTGCATTTTCTACAGACAGAGTGTTTCAAAACTGCTCAATCAAAAGTATGGTTTAACTCTGTTAGCTGAATGCTCAGATCAGAAAGAAGTTTCACAGAATGCTTCTGTGTAGTTTATATTTGAATATATTCCTTTTTCCACTACTACTCTCTTAGCGCTCCAAATGTCCAGTTGCATTTTCTACAGAAAGAGAGTTCAGATCTGCTCAATCAAAAGTATGGTTTAACTCTGTTAGCTGAATGCACAGATCAGAAAGAAGTTTCACGGAATGATTCTGTGTAGTTTATATTTGAAGACATTCCTTTTTCCACTATTACCCACTTAGCGCTCCGAATCTCCACTTGCATTTTCTACAAAAAGAGTGTTTCATAACTGCTCAATCAAAAATATGTTTTATCTCTGTTAACTGAATTTACAGATCAGAAATAAGTTTCACAGAATGCATCTGTGTAGTTTTTATTTGAAGATATTCTTTTTCAAAATGTAGGCCTCTTAGCGCTTAGCATCTCCAATTGCAGTTTCTACAGAAAGAGTGTTTCAGAACGGCTCAATCAAAAGTAAGGTTCAACTCTGTTAGTTGAATGCACAGAACAGAAAGAATTTTCACAGAATGCTACTGTGTAGTTTATATTTGAATATATTCCTTTTTCCACTATTACCCTCTTAGCGCTCCGAATGTCCACTTGCATTTTCTACAGAAAGAGTGTTCAGAACTGCGCAATCAAAAGTATGGTTTAAGTCTGTTAGCTTAATGAACATATCAGAAATAAGTTTCACACAATGCTTCTGTGTAGTTTTTATTTGAAGATATTATTTTTCCCAAAATAGGCCTCTTAGCGCTCAGAATGTCCAATTGCAGTTTCTACAGAAAGAGTGTTTCAGAAAGGCTCAATCAAAAGTAAGGTTCAACTCTCTTAGTTGAATGCACAGAACAGAAAGAAGTTTCATACAATGCTTCTGTGTAGTTTATATTTGAACATATTCTTTTTTCCACTATTACCCACTTAGCGCTACGAATGTCCAGTTGCATTTCCTACAGACAGAGTGTTTCAAAACTGCTCAATCAAAAGTATGGTTTAACTCTGTTTGCTGAGTGCTCAGATCAGAAAGAAGTTTCACAGAATGCTTCTGTGTAGTTTATATTTGAATATATTCCTTTTTCCACTACTACTCTCTTAGCGCTCCAAATGTCCAGTTGCATTTTCTACAGAAAGAGAGTTCAGATCTGCTCAATCAAAAGTATGGTTTAACTCTGCTAGCTGAATGCACAGATCAGAAAGAAGTTTCACAGAATGATTCTGTGTAGTTTATATTTGGAGACATTCCTTTTTCCACTATTACCCTCTTAGCGCTCCGAATCTCCACTTGCATTTTCTACAGAAAGAGTGTTTCAGAACGGCTCAATCAAAACTAAGGTTCAACTCTTTTAGTTGAACAAACAGAACAGAAAGAAGTTTCACACAATTCTTCTGTGTAGTTTTTATTTGTAGACATTCTTTTTCCCAATATACGCCTCTTAGCGCTCAGAATGTCCAATTGCAGTTTCTACAGAAAGGGTGTTTCAGAACGGCTCAATCAAAAGTAAGGTTCAACTCTGTTAGTTGAATGCACAGAACAGAAAGAAGTTTCATACAATGCTTCTGTGTAGTTTATATTTGAACATATTCTTTTTTCCACTATTACCCACTTAGCGCTACGAATGTCCAGTTGCATTTTCTACAGACAGCGTGTTTCAAAACTGCTCAATCAAAAGTATGGTTTAACTCTGTTAGCTGAATGCTCAGATCAGAAAGAAGTTTCACAGAATGCTTCTGTGTAGTTTATATTTGAATATATTCCTTTTTCCACTACTACGCTCTTAGCGCTCCAAATGTCCAGTTGCATTTTCTACAGAAAGAGTGTTCAGATCTGCTCAATCAAAAGTATGGTTTAACTCTGTTAGCTGAATGCACAGATCAGAAAGAAGTTTCACCGAATGATTCTGTGTAGTTTATATTTGAAGACATTCCTTTTTCCACTATTACCCTCCTAGCGCTCCGAATCCCCACTTGCATTTTCTACAAAAAGAGTGTTTCATAACTGCTCAATCAAAAATATGTTTTATCTCTGTTAACTGAATTTACAGATCAGAAATAAGTTTCACAGAATGCATCTGTGTAGTTTTTATTTGAAGATATTCTTTTTCAAAATGTAGGCCTCTTAGCGCTTAGAATCTCCAATTGCAGTTTCTACAGAAAGAGTGTTTCAGAACGGCTCAATCAAAAGTAAGGTTCAACTCTGTTAGTTGAATGCACAGAACAGAAAGAATTTTCACAGAATGCTACTGTGTAGTTTATATTTGAATATATTCCTTTTTCCACTATTACCCTCTTAGCGCTCCGAATGTCCACTTGCATTTTCTACAGAAAGAGTGTTCAGAACTGCGCAATCAAAAGTATGGTTTAAGTCTGTTAGCTTAATGAACATATCAGAAATAAGTTTCACACAATGGTTCTGTGTAGTTTTTATTTGAAGATATTATTTTTCCCAATATAGGCCTCTTAGCGCTCAGAATGTCCAATTGCAGTTTCTACAGAAAGAGTGTTTCAGAAAGGCTCAATCAAAAGTAAGGTTCAACTCTGTTAGTTGAATGCACAGAACAGAAAGAAGTTTCATACAATGCTTCTGTGTAGTTTATATTTGAACATATTCTTTTTTCCACTATTACCCACTTAGCGCTACGAATGTCCAGTTGCATATTCTACAGACAGCGTGTTTCAAAACTGCTCAATCAAAAGTATGGTTTAACTCTGTTAGCTGAATGCTCAGATCAGAAAGAAGTTTCACAGAATGCTTCTGTGTAGTTTATATTTGAATATATTCCTTTTTCCACTACTACGCTCTTAGCGCTCCAAATGTCCAGTTGCATTTTCTACAGAAAGAGTGTTCAGACCTGCTCAATCAAAAGTATGGTTTAACTCTGTTAGCTGAATGCACAGATCAGAAAGAAGTTTCACCGAATGATTCTGTGTAGTTTATATTTGAAGACATTCCTTTTTCCACTATTACCCTCCTAGCGCTCAGAATCCCCACTTGCATTTTCTACAAAAAGAGTGTTTCATAACTGCTCAATCAAAAATATGTTTTATCTCTGTTAACTGAATTTACAGATCAGAAATAAGTTTCACAGAATGCATCTGTGTAGTTTTTATTTGAAGATATTCTTTTTCAAAATGTAGGCCTCTTAGCGCTTAGCATCTCCAATTGCAGTTTCTACAGAAAGAGTGTTTCAGAACGGCTCAATCAAAAGTAAGGTTCAACTCTGTTAGTTGAATGCACAGAACAGAAAGAATTTTCACAGAATGCTACTGTGTAGTTTATATTTGAATATATTCCTTTTTCCACTATTACCCTCTTAGCGCTCCGAATATCCACTTGCATTTTCTACACAAAGAGTGTTCAGAACTGCGCAATCAAAAGTATGGTTTAAGTCTGTTAGCTTAATGAACATATCAGAAATAAGTTTCACACAATGGTTCTGTGTAGTTTTTATTTGAAGATATTATTTTTCCCAATATAGGCCTCTTAGCGCTCAGAATGTCCAATTGCAGTTTCTACAGAAAGAGTGTTTCAGAAAGGCTCAATCAAAAGTAAGGTTCAACTCTGTTAGTTGAATGCACAGAACAGAAAGAAGTTTCATACAATGCTTCTGTGTAGTTTATATTTGAACATATTCTTTTTTCCACTATTACCCACTTAGCGCTACGAATGTCCAGTTGCATTTTCTACAGACAGAGTGTTTCAAAACTGCTCAATCAAAAGTATGGTTTAACTCTGTTTGCTGAATGCTCAGATCAGAAAGAAGTTTCACAGAATGCTTCTGTGTAGTTTATATTTGAATATATTCCTTTTTCCACTACTACTCTCTTAGCGCTCCAAATGTCCACTTGCATTTTCTACAGAAAGAGAGTTCAGATCTGCTCAATCAAAAGTATGGTTTAACTCTGTTAGCTGAATGCACAGATCAGAAAGAAGTTTCACAGAATGATTCTGTGTAGTTTATATTTGGAGACATTCCTTTTTCCACTATTACCCTCTTAGCGCTCCGAATCTCCACTTGCATTTTCTACAGAAAGAGTGTTTCAGAACGGCTCAATCAAAACTAAGGTTCAACTCTTTTAGTTGAACAAACAGAACAGAAAGAAGTTTCACACAATTCTTCTGTGTAGTTTTTATTTGTAGACATTCTTTTTCCCAATATAGGCCTCTTAGCGCTCAGAATGTCCAATTGCAGTTTCTACAGAAAGGGTGTTTCAGAACGGCTCAATCAAAAGTAAGGTTCAACTCTGTTAGTTGAATGCACAGAACAGAAAGAAGTTTCATACAATGCTTCTGTGTAGTTTATATTTGAACATATTCTTTTTTCCACTTTTACCCACTTAGCGCTACGAATGTCCAGTTGCATTTTCTACAGACAGAGTGTTTCAAAACTGCTCAATCAAAAGTATGGTTTAACTCTGTTAGCTGAATGCTCAGATCAGAAAGAAGTTTCACAGAATGCTTCTGTGTAGTTTATATTTGAATATATTCCTTTTTCCACTACTACGCTCTTAGCGCTCCAAATGTCCAGTTGCATTTTCTACAGAAAGAGTGTTCAGATCTGCTCAATCAAAAGTATGGTTTAACTCTGTTAGCTGAATGCACAGATCAGAAAGAAGTTTCACCGAATGATTCTGTGTAGTTTATATTTGAAGACATTCCTTTTTCCACTATTACCGACTTAGCGCTCCGAATCTCCACTTGCATTTTCTACAAAAAGAGTGTTTCATAACTGCTCAATCAAAAATATGTTTTATCTCTGTTAACTGAATTTACAGATCAGAAATAAGTTTCACAGAATGCATCTGTGTAGTTTTTATTTGAAGATATTCTTTTTCAAAATGTAGGCCTCTTAGCGCTTAGCATGTCCAATTGCAGTTTCTACAGAAAGAGTGTTTCAGAACGGCTCAATCAAAAGTAAGGTTCAACTCTGTTAGTTGAATGCACAGAACAGAAAGAATTTTCACAGAATGCTACTGTGTAGTTTATATTTGAATATATTCCTTTTTCCACTATTACCCTCTTAGCGCTCCGAATGTCCACTTGCATTTTCTACAGAAAGAGTGTTCAGAACTGCGCAATCAAAAGTATGGTTTAACTCTGTTAGCTTAATGAACATATCAGAAATAAGTTTCACACAATGCTTCTGTGTAGTTTTTATTTGAAGATATTATTTTTCCCAATATTGGCCTCTTAGCGCTCAGAATGTCCAATTGCAGTTTCTACAGAAAGAGTGTTTCAGAAAGGCTCAATCAAAAGTAAGGTTCAACTCTGTTAGTTGAACGCACAGAACAGAAAGAAGTTTCATACAATGATTCTGTGTAGTTTATATTTGAACATATTCTTTTTTCCACTATTACCCACTTAGCGCTACGAATGTCCAGTTGCATTTTCTACAGACAGAGTGTTTCAAAACTGCTCAATCAAAAGTATGGTTTAACTCTGTTAGCTGAATGCTCAGATCAGAAAGAAGTTTCACAGAATGCTTCTGTGTAGTTTATATTTGAATATATTCCTTTTTCCACTACTACTCTCTTAGCGCTCCAAATGTCCAGTTGCATATTCTACAGAAAGAGAGTTCAGATCTGCTCAATCAAAAGTATGGTTTAACTCTGTTAGCTGAATGCACAGATCAGAAAGAAGTTTCACGGAATGATTCTGTGTAGTTTATATTTGAAGACATTCCTTTTTCCACTATTACCCACTTAGCGCTCCGAATCTCCACTTGCATTTTCTACAAAAAGAGTGTTTCATAACTGCTCAATCAAAAATATGTTTTATCTCTGTTAACTGAATTTACAGATCAGAAATAAGTTTCACAGAATGCATCTGTGTAGTTTTTATTTGAAGATATTCTTTTTCAAAATGTAGGCCTCTTAGCGCTTAGCATCTCCAATTGCAGTTTCTACAGAAAGAGTGTTTCAGAACGGCTCAATCAAAAGTAAGGTTCAACTCTGTTAGTTGAATGCACAGAACAGAAAGAATTTTCACAGAATGCTACTGTGTAGTTTATATTTGAATATATTCCTTTTTCCACTATTACCCTCTTAGCGCTCCGAATGTCCACTTGCATTTTCTACAGAAAGAGTGTTCAGAACTGCGCAATCAAAAGTATGGTTTAAGTCTGTTAGCTTAATGAACATATCAGAAATAAGTTTCACACAATGCTTCTGTGTAGTTTTTATTTGAAGATATTATTTTTCCCAAAATAGGCCTCTTAGCGCTCAGAATGTCCAATTGCAGTTTCTACAGAAAGAGTGTTTCAGAAAGGCTCAATCAAAAGTAAGGTTCAACTCTCTTAGTTGAATGCACAGAACAGAAAGAAGTTTCATACAATGCTTCTGTGTAGTTTATATTTGAACATATTCTTTTTTCCACTATTACCCACTTAGCGCTACGAATGTCCAGTTGCATTTCCTACAGACAGAGTGTTTCAAAACTGCTCAATCAAAAGTATGGTTTAACTCTGTTTGCTGAGTGCTCAGATCAGAAAGAAGTTTCACAGAATGCTTCTGTGTAGTTTATATTTGAATATATTCCTTTTTCCACTACTACTCTCTTAGCGCTCCAAATGTCCAGTTGCATTTTCTACAGAAAGAGAGTTCAGATCTGCTCAATCAAAAGTATGGTTTAACTCTGCTAGCTGAATGCACAGATCAGAAAGAAGTTTCACAGAATGATTCTGTGTAGTTTATATTTGGAGACATTCCTTTTTCCACTATTACCCTCTTAGCGCTCCGAATCTCCACTTGCATTTTCTACAGAAAGAGTGTTTCAGAACGGCTCAATCAAAACTAAGGTTCAACTCTTTTAGTTGAACAAACGGAACAGAAAGAAGTTTCACACAATTCTTCTGTGTAGTTTTTATTTGTAGACATTCTTTTTCCCAATATACGCCTCTTAGCGCTCAGAATGTCCAATTGCAGTTTCTACAGAAAGGGTGTTTCAGAACGGCTCAATCAAAAGTAAGGTTCAACTCTGTTAGTTGAATGCACAGAACAGAAAGAAGTTTCATACAATGCTTCTGTGTAGTTTATATTTGAACATATTCTTTTTTCCACTTTTACCCACTTAGCGCTACGAATGTCCAGTTGCATTTTCTACAGACAGAGTGTTTCAAAACTGCTCAATCAAAAGTATGGTTTAACTCTGTTAGCTGAATGCTCAGATCAGAAAGAAGTTTCACAGAATGCTTCTGTGTAGTTTATATTTGAATATATTCCTTTTTCCACTACTACGCTCTTAGCGCTCCAAATGTCCAGTTGCATTTTCTACAGAAAGAGTGTTCAGATCTGCTCAATCAAAAGTATGGTTTAACTCTGTTAGCTGAATGCACAGATCAGAAAGAAGTTTCACCGAATGATTCTGTGTAGTTTATATTTGAAGACATTCCTTTTTCCACTATTACCCTCTTAGCGCTCCGAATCTCCACTTGCATTTTCTACAAAAAGAGTGTTTCATAACTGCTCAATCAAAAATATGTTTTATCTCTGTTAACTGAATTTACAGATCAGAAATAAGTTTAACAGAATGCATCTGTGTAGTTTTTATTTGAAGATATTCTTTTTCAAAATGTAGGCCTCTTAGCGCTTAGCATGTCCAATTGCAGTTTCTACAGAAAGAGTGTTTCAGAACGGCTCAATCAAAAGTAAGGTTCAACTCTGTTAGTTGAATGCACAGAACAGAAAGAATTTTCACAGAATGCTACTGTGTAGTTTATATTTGAATATATTCCTTTTTCCACTATTACCCTCTTAGCGCTCCGAATATCCACTTGCATTTTCTACAGAAAGAGTGTTCAGAACTGCGCAATCAAAAGTATGGTTTAAGTCTGTTAGCTTAATGAACATATCAGAAATAAGTTTCACACAATGGTTCTGTGTAGTTTTTATTTGAAGATATTATTTTTCCCAATATAGGCCTCTTAGCGCTCAGAATGTCCAATTGCAGTTTCTACAGAAAGAGTGTTTCAGAAAGGCTCAATCAAAAGTAAGGTTCAACTCTGTTAGTTGAATGCACAGAACAGAAAGAAGTTTCATACAATGCTTCTGTGTAGTTTATATTTGAACATATTCTTTTTTCCACTATTACCCACTTAGCGCTACGAATGTCCAGTTGCATTTTCTACAGACAGAGTGTTTCAAAACTGCTCAATCAAAAGTATGGTTTAACTCTGTTTGCTGAATGCTCAGATCAGAAAGAAGTTTCACAGAATGCTTCTGTGTAGTTTATATTTGAATATATTCCTTTTTCCACTACTACTCTCTTAGCGCTCCAAATGTCCACTTGCATTTTCTACAGAAAGAGAGTTCAGATCTGCTCAATCAAAAGTATGGTTTAACTCTGTTAGCTGAATGCACAGATCAGAAAGAAGTTTCACAGAATGATTCTGTGTAGTTTATATTTGGAGACATTCCTTTTTCCACTATTACCCTCTTAGCGCTCCGAATCTCCACTTGCATTTTCTACAGAAAGAGTGTTTCAGAACGGCTCAATCAAAACTAAGGTTCAACTCTTTTAGTTGAACAAACAGAACAGAAAGAAGTTTCACACAATTCTTCTGTGTAGTTTTTATTTGTAGACATTCTTTTTCCCAATATAGGCCTCTTAGCGCTCAGAATGTCCAATTGCAGTTTCTACAGAAAGGGTGTTTCAGAACGGCTCAATCAAAAGTAAGGTTCAACTCTGTTAGTTGAATGCACAGAACAGAAAGAAGTTTCATACAATGCTTCTGTGTAGTTTATATTTGAACATATTCTTTTTTCCACTTTTACCCACTTAGCGCTACGAATGTCCAGTTGCATTTTCTACAGACAGAGTGTTTCAAAACTGCTCAATCAAAAGTATGGTTTAACTCTGTTAGCTGAATGCTCAGATCAGAAAGAAGTTTCACAGAATGCTTCTGTGTAGTTTATATTTGAATATATTCCTTTTTCCACTACTACGCTCTTAGCGCTCCAAATGTCCAGTTGCATTTTCTACAGAAAGAGTGTTCAGATCTGCTCAATCAAAAGTATGGTTTAACTCTGTTAGCTGAATGCACAGATCAGAAAGAAGTTTCACCGAATGATTCTGTGTAGTTTATATTTGAAGACATTCCTTTTTCCACTATTACCCTCTTAGCGCTCCGAATCTCCACTTGCATTTTCTACAAAAAGAGTGTTTCATAACTGCTCAATCAAAAATATGTTTTATCTCTGTTAACTGAATTTACAGATCAGAAATAAGTTTCACAGAATGCATCTGTGTAGTTTTTATTTGAAGATATTCTTTTTCAAAATGTAGGCCTCTTAGCGCTTAGCATGTCCAATTGCAGTTTCTACAGAAAGAGTGTTTCAGAACGGCTCAATCAAAAGTAAGGTTCAACTCTGTTAGTTGAATGCACAGAACAGAAAGAATTTTCACAGAATGCTACTGTGTAGTTTATATTTGAATATATTCCTTTTTCCACTATTACCCTCTTAGCGCTCCGAATGTCCACTTGCATTTTCTACAGAAAGAGTGTTCAGAACTGCGCAATCAAAAGTATGGTTTAACTCTGTTAGCTTAATGAACATATCAGAAATAAGTTTCACACAATGCTTCTGTGTAGTTTTTATTTGAAGATATTATTTTTCCCAATATTGGCCTCTTAGCGCTCAGAATGTCCAATTGCAGTTTCTACAGAAAGAGTGTTTCAGAAAGGCTCAATCAAAAGTAAGGTTCAACTCTGTTAGTTGAACGCACAGAACAGAAAGAAGTTTCATACAATGATTCTGTGTAGTTTATATTTGAACATATTCTTTTTTCCACTATTACCCACTTAGCGCTACGAATGTCCAGTTGCATTTTCTACAGACAGAGTGTTTCAAAACTGCTCAATCAAAAGTATGGTTTAACTCTGTTAGCTGAATGCTCAGATCAGAAAGAAGTTTCACAGAATGCTTCTGTGTAGTTTATATTTGAATATATTCCTTTTTCCACTACTACTCTCTTAGCGCTCCAAATGTCCAGTTGCATTTTCTACAGAAAGAGAGTTCAGATCTGCTCAATCAAAAGTATGGTTTAACTCTGTTAGCTGAATGCACAGATCAGAAAGAAGTTTCACGGAATGATTCTGTGTAGTTTATATTTGAAGACATTCCTTTTTCCACTATTACCCACTTAGCGCTCCGAATCTCCACTTGCATTTTCTACAAAAAGAGTGTTTCATAACTGCTCAATCAAAAATATGTTTTATCTCTGTTAACTGAATTTACAGATCAGAAATAAGTTTCACAGAATGCATCTGTGTAGTTTTTATTTGAAGATATTCTTTTTCAAAATGTAGGCCTCTTAGCGCTTAGCATCTCCAATTGCAGTTTCTACAGAAAGAGTGTTTCAGAACGGCTCAATCAAAAGTAAGGTTCAACTCTGTTAGTTGAATGCACAGAACAGAAAGAATTTTCACAGAATGCTACTGTGTAGTTTATATTTGAATATATTCCTTTTTCCACTATTACCCTCTTAGCGCTCCGAATGTCCACTTGCATTTTCTACAGAAAGAGTGTTCAGAACTGCGCAATCAAAAGTATGGTTTAAGTCTGTTAGCTTAATGAACATATCAGAAATAAGTTTCACACAATGCTTCTGTGTAGTTTTTATTTGAAGATATTATTTTTCCCAAAATAGGCCTCTTAGCGCTCAGAATGTCCAATTGCAGTTTCTACAGAAAGAGTGTTTCAGAAAGGCTCAATCAAAAGTAAGGTTCAACTCTCTTAGTTGAATGCACAGAACAGAAAGAAGTTTCATACAATGCTTCTGTGTAGTTTATATTTGAACATATTCTTTTTTCCACTATTACCCACTTAGCGCTACGAATGTCCAGTTGCATTTCCTACAGACAGAGTGTTTCAAAACTGCTCAATCAAAAGTATGGTTTAACTCTGTTTGCTGAGTGCTCAGATCAGAAAGAAGTTTCACAGAATGCTTCTGTGTAGTTTATATTTGAATATATTCCTTTTTCCACTACTACTCTCTTAGCGCTCCAAATGTCCAGTTGCATTTTCTACAGAAAGAGAGTTCAGATCTGCTCAATCAAAAGTATGGTTTAACTCTGCTAGCTGAATGCACAGATCAGAAAGAAGTTTCACAGAATGATTCTGTGTAGTTTATATTTGGAGACATTCCTTTTTCCACTATTACCCTCTTAGCGCTCCGAATCTCCACTTGCATTTTCTACAGAAAGAGTGTTTCAGAACGGCTCAATCAAAACTAAGGTTCAACTCTTTTAGTTGAACAAACGGAACAGAAAGAAGTTTCACACAATTCTTCTGTGTAGTTTTTATTTGTAGACATTCTTTTTCCCAATATACGCCTCTTAGCGCTCAGAATGTCCAATTGCAGTTTCTACAGAAAGGGTGTTTCAGAACGGCTCAATCAAAAGTAAGGTTCAACTCTGTTAGTTGAATGCACAGAACAGAAAGAAGTTTCATACAATGCTTCTGTGTAGTTTATATTTGAACATATTCTTTTTTCCACTTTTACCCACTTAGCGCTACGAATGTCCAGTTGCATTTTCTACAGACAGAGTGTTTCAAAACTGCTCAATCAAAAGTATGGTTTAACTCTGTTAGCTGAATGCTCAGATCAGAAAGAAGTTTCACAGAATGCTTCTGTGTAGTTTATATTTGAATATATTCCTTTTTCCACTACTACGCTCTTAGCGCTCCAAATGTCCAGTTGCATTTTCTACAGAAAGAGTGTTCAGATCTGCTCAATCAAAAGTATGGTTTAACTCTGTTAGCTGAATGCACAGATCAGAAAGAAGTTTCACCGAATGATTCTGTGTAGTTTATATTTGAAGACATTCCTTTTTCCACTATTACCCTCTTAGCGCTCCGAATCTCCACTTGCATTTTCTACAAAAAGAGTGTTTCATAACTGCTCAATCAAAAATATGTTTTATCTCTGTTAACTGAATTTACAGATCAGAAATAAGTTTAACAGAATGCATCTGTGTAGTTTTTATTTGAAGATATTCTTTTTCAAAATGTAGGCCTCTTAGCGCTTAGCATGTCCAATTGCAGTTTCTACAGAAAGAGTGTTTCAGAACGGCTCAATCAAAAGTAAGGTTCAACTCTGTTAGTTGAATGCACAGAACAGAAAGAATTTTCACAGAATGCTACTGTGTAGTTTATATTTGAATATATTCCTTTTTCCACTATTACCCTCTTAGCGCTCCGAATGTCCACTTGCATTTTCTACAGAAAGAGTGTTCAGAACTGCGCAATCAAAAGTATGGTTTAACTCTGTTAGCTTAATGAACATATCAGAAATGAGTTTCACACAATGCTTCTGTGTAGTTTTTATTTGAAGATATTATTTTTCCCAATATAGGCCTCTTAGCGCTCAGAATGTCCAATTGCAGTTTCTACAGAAAGAGTGTTTCAGAAAGGCTCAATCAAAAGTAAGGTTCAACTCTGTTAGTTGAACGCACAGAACAGAAAGAAGTTTCATACAATGATTCTGTGTAGTTTATATTTGAACATATTCTTTTTTCCACTATTACCCACTTAGCGCTACGAATGTCCAGTTGCATTTTCTACAGACAGAGTGTTTCAAAACTGCTCAATCAAAAGTATGGTTTAACTCTGTTAGCTGAATGCTCAGATCAGAAAGAAGTTTCACAGAATGCTTCTGTGTAGTTTATATTTGAATATATTCCTTTTTCCACTACTACTCTCTTAGCGCTCCAAATGTCCAGTTGCATTTTCTACAGAAAGAGAGTTCAGATCTGCTCAATCAAAAGTATGGTTTAACTCTGTTAGCTGAATGCACAGATCAGAAAGAAGTTTCACGGAATGATTCTGTGTAGTTTATATTTGAAGACATTCCTTTTTCCACTATTACCCTCTTAGCGCTCCGAATCTCCACTTGCATTTTCTACAAAAAGAGTGTTTCATAACTGCTCAATCAAAAATATGTTTTATCTCTGTTAACTGAATTTACAGATCAGAAATAAGTTTCACAGAATGCATCTGTGTAGTTTTTATTTGAAGATATTCTTTTTCAAAATGTAGGCCTCTTAGCGCTTAGCATCTCCAATTGCAGTTTCTACAGAAAGAGTGTTTCAGAACGGCTCAATCAAAAGTAAGGTTCAACTCTGTTAGTTGAATGCACAGAACAGAAAGAATTTTCACAGAATGCTACTGTGTAGTTTATATTTGAATATATTCCTTTTTCCACTATTACCCTCTTAGCGCTCCGAATGTCCACTTGCATTTTCTACAGAAAGAGTGTTCAGAACTGCGCAATCAAAAGTATGGTTTAAGTCTGTTAGCTTAATGAACATATCAGAAATAAGTTTCACACAATGCTTCTGTGTAGTTTTTATTTGAAGATATTATTTTTCCCAAAATAGGCCTCTTAGCGCTCAGAATGTCCAATTGCAGTTTCTACAGAAAGAGTGTTTCAGAAAGGCTCAATCAAAAGTAAGGTTCAACTCTGTTAGTTGAATGCACAGAACAGAAAGAAGTTTCATACAATGCTTCTGTGTAGTTTATATTTGAACATATTCTTTTTTCCACTATTACCCACTTAGCGCTACGAATGTCCAGTTGCATTTTCTACAGACAGAGTGTTTCAAAACTGCTCAATCAAAAGTATGGTTTAACTCTGTTTGCTGAATGCTCAGATCAGAAAGAAGTTTCACAGAATGCTTCTGTGTAGTTTATATTTGAATATATTCCTTTTTCCACTACTACTCTCTTAGCGCTCCAAATGTCCAATTGCATTTTCTACAGAAAGAGTGTTCAGATCTGCTCAATCAAAAGTATGGTTTAACTCTGTTAGCTGAATGCACAGATCAGAAAGAAGTTTCACAGAATGATTCTGTGTAGTTTATATTTGGAGACATTCCTTTTTCCACTATTACCCTCTTAGCGCTCCGAATCTCCACTTGCATTTTCTACAGAAAGAGTGTTTCAGAACGGCTCAATCAAAACTAAGGTTCAACTCTTTTAGTTGAACAAACAGAACAGAAAGAAGTTTCACACAATTCTTCTGTGCAGTTTTTATTTGTAGACATTCTTTTTCCCAATATAGGCCTCTTAGCGCTCAGAATGTCCAATTGCAGTTTCTACAGAAAGAGTGTTTCAGAACGGCTCAATCAAAAGTAAGGTTCAACTCTGTTAGTTGAATGCACAGAACAGAAAGTATTTTCACAGAATGCTACTGTGTAGTATATATTTGAATATATTCCTTTTTCCACTATTACCCTCTTAGCGCACCGAATGTCCACTTGCATTTTCTACAGAAAGAGTGTTCAGAACTGCGCAATCAAAAGTATGGTTTAAGTCTGTTAGCTTAATGAACATATCAGAAATAAGTTTCACACAATGCTTCTGTGTAGTTTTTATTTGAAGATATTATTTTTCCCAATATAGGCCTCTTAGCGCTCAGAATGTCCAATTGCAGTTTCTACAGAAAGAGTGTTTCAGAAAGGCTCAATCAAAAGTAAGGTTCAACTCTGTTAGTTGAACGCACAGAACAGAAAGAAGTTTCATACAATGATTCTGTGTAGTTTATATTTGAACATATTCTTTTTTCCACTATTACCCACTTAGCGCTACGAATGTCCAGTTGCATTTTCTACAGACAGAGTGTTTCAAAACTGCTCAATCAAAAGTATGGTTTAACTCTGTTAGCTGAATGCTCAGATCAGAAAGAAGTTTCACAGAATGCTTCTGTGTAGTTTATATTTGAATATATTCCTTTTTCCACTACTACGCTCTTAGCGCTCCAAATGTCCAGTTGCATTTTCTACAGAAAGAGTGTTCAGATCTGCTCAATCAAAAGTATGGTTTAACTCTGTTAGCTGAATGCACAGATCAGAAAGAAGTTTCACCGAATGATTCTGTGTAGTTTATATTTGAAGACATTCCTTTTTCCACTATTACCCTCTTAGCGCTCCGAATCTCCACTTGCATTTTCTACAAAAAGAGTGTTTCATAACTGCTCAATCAAAAATATGTTTTATCTCTGTTAACTGAATTTACAGATCAGAAATAAGTTTAACAGAATGCATCTGTGTAGTTTTTATTTGAAGATATTCTTTTTCAAAATGTAGGCCTCTTAGCGCTTAGCATGTCCAATTGCAGTTTCTACAGAAAGAGTGTTTCAGAACGGCTCAATCAAAAGTAAGGTTCAACTCTGTTAGTTGAATGCACAGAACAGAAAGAATTTTCACAGAATGCTACTGTGTAGTTTATATTTGAATATATTCCTTTTTCCACTATTACCCTCTTAGCGCTCCGAATGTCCACTTGCATTTTCTACAGAAAGAGTGTTCAGAACTGCGCAATCAAAAGTATGGTTTAACTCTGTTAGCTTAATGAACATATCAGAAATAAGTTTCACACAATGCTTCTGTGTAGTTTTTATTTGAAGATATTATTTTTCCCAATATAGGCCTCTTAGCGCTCAGAATGTCCAATTGCAGTTTCTACAGAAAGAGTGTTTCAGAAAGGCTCAATCAAAAGTAAGGTTCAACTCTGTTAGTTGAACGCACAGAACAGAAAGAAGTTTCATACAATGATTCTGTGTAGTTTATATTTGAACATATTCTTTTTTCCACTATTACCCACTTAGCGCTACGAATGTCCAGTTGCATTTTCTACAGACAGAGTGTTTCAAAACTGCTCAATCAAAAGTATGGTTTAACTCTGTTAGCTGAATGCTCAGATCAGAAAGAAGTTTCACAGAATGCTTCTGTGTAGTTTATATTTGAATATATTCCTTTTTCCACTACTACTCTCTTAGCGCTCCAAATGTCCAGTTGCATTTTCTACAGAAAGAGAGTTCAGATCTGCTCAATCAAAAGTATGGTTTAACTCTGTTAGCTGAATGCACAGATCAGAAAGAAGTTTCACGGAATGATTCTGTGTAGTTTATATTTGAAGACATTCCTTTTTCCACTATTACCCACTTAGCGCTCCGAATCTCCACTTGCATTTTCTACAAAAAGAGTGTTTCATAACTGCTCAATCAAAAATATGTTTTATCTCTGTTAACTGAATTTACAGATCAGAAATAAGTTTCACAGAATGCATCTGTGTAGTTTTTATTTGAAGATATTCTTTTTCAAAATATAGGCCTCTTAGCGCTTAGCATCTCCAATTGCAGTTTCTACAGAAAGAGTGTTTCAGAACGGCTCAATCAAAAGTAAGGTTCAACTCTGTTAGTTGAATGCACAGAACAGAAAGAATTTTCACAGAATGCTACTGTGTAGTTTATATTTGAATATATTCCTTTTTCCACTATTACCCTCTTAGCAATCCGAATGTCCACTTGCATTTTCTACAGAAAGAGTGTTCAGAACTGCGCAATCAAAAGTATGGTTTAAGTCTGTTAGCTTAATGAACATATCAGAAATAAGTTTCACACAATGCTTCTGTGTAGTTTTTATTTGAAGATATTATTTTTCCCAAAATAGGCCTCTTAGCGCTCAGAATGTCCAATTGCAGTTTCTACAGAAAGAGTGTTTCAGAAAGGCTCAATCAAAAGTAAGGTTCAACTCTGTTAGTTGAATGCACAGAACAGAAAGAAGTTTCATACAATGCTTCTGTGTAGTTTATATTTGAACATATTCTTTTTTCCACTATTACCCACTTAGCGCTACGAATGTAAAGTTGCATTTTCTACAGACAGAGTGTTTCAAAACTGCTCAATCAAAAGTATGGTTTAACTCTGTTTTCTGAATGCTCAGATCAGAAAGAAGTTTCACAGAATGCTTCTGTGTAGTTTATATTTGAATATATTCCTTTTTCCACTACTACTCTCTTAGCGCTCCAAATGTCCAGTTGCATTTTCTACAGAAAGAGTGTTCAGATCTGCTCAATCAAAAGTATGGTTTAACTCTGTTAGCTGAATGCACAGATCAGAAAGAAGTTTCACAGAATGATTCTGTGTAGTTTATATTTGGAGACATTCCTTTTTCCACTATTACCCTCTTAGCGCTCCGAATCTCCACTTGCATTTTCTACAGAAAGAGTGTTTCAGAACGGCTCAATCAAAACTAAGGTTCAACTCTTTTAGTTGAACAAACAGAACAGAAAGAAGTTTCACACAATTCTTCTGTGTAGTTTTTATTTGTAGACATTCTTTTTCCCAATATAGGCCTCTTAGCGCTCAGAATGTCCAATTGCAGTTTCTACAGAAAGAGTGTTTCAGAACGGCTCAATCAAAACTAAGGTTCAACTCTGTTAGTTGAATGCACAGAACAGAAAGAATTTTCACAGAATGCTACTGTGTAGTTTATATTTGAATATATTCCTTTTTCCACTACTACTCTCTTAGCGCTCCAAATGTCCAGTTGCATTTTCTACAGAAAGAGTGTTCAGATCTGCTCAATCAAAAGTATGGTTTAACTCTGTTAGCTGAATGCACAGATCAGAAAGAATTTTCACAGAATGCTACTTTGTAGTTTATATTTGAATATATTCCTTTTTCCACTATTACCCTCTTAGCGCTCCGAATGTCCACTTGCATTTTCTACAGAAAGAGTGTTCAGAACTGCGCAATCAAAAGTATGGTTTAACTCTGTTAGCTTAATGAACATATCAGAAATAAGTTTCACACAATGCTTCTGTGTAGTTTTTATTTGAAGATATTATTTTCCCCAATATAGGCCTCTTAGCGCTCAGAATGTCCAATTGCAGTTTCTACAGAAAGAGTGTTTCAGAAAGGCTCAATCAAAAGTAAGGTTCAACTCTATTAGTTGAATGTACAGAACAGAAAGAAGTTTCATACAATGCTTCTGTGTAGTTTATATTTGAACATATTCTTTTTTCCACTATTACCCACTTAGCGCTACGAATGTCCAGTTGCATTTTCTACAGACAGAGTGTTTCAAAACTGCTCAATCAAAAGTATGGTTTAACTCTGTTTGCTGAATGCTCAGATCAGAAAGAAGTTTCACAGAATGCTTCTGTGTAGTTTATATTTGAATATATTCCTTTTTCCACTACTACTCTCTTAGCGCTCCAAATGTCCAGTTGCATTATCTACAGAAAGAGAGTTCAGATCTGCTCAATCAAAAGTATGGTTTAACTCTGTTAGCTGAATGCACAGATCAGAAAGAAGTTTCACCGAATGATTCTGTGTAGTTTATATTTGGAGACATTCCTTTTTCCACTATTACCCTCTTAGCGCTCCGAATCTCCACTTGCATTTTCTACAGAAACAGTGTTTCAGAACGGCTCAATCAAAACTAAGGTTCAACTCTTTTAGTTGAACAAACAGAACAGAAAGAAGTTTCACACAATTCTTCTGTGTAGTTTTTATTTGTAGACATTCTTTTTCCCAATATAGGCCTCTTAGCGCTCAGAATGTCCAATTGCAGTTTCTACAGAAAGGGTGTTTCAGAACGGCTCAATCAAAAGTAAGGTTCAACTCTGTTAGTTGAATGCACAGAACAGAAAGAAGTTTCATACAATGCTTCTGTGTAGTTTATATTTGAACATATTCTTTTTTCCACTTTTACCCACTTAGCGCTACGAATGTCCAGTTGCATTTTCTACAGACAGAGTGTTTCAAAACTGCTCAATCAAAAGTATGGTTTAACTCTGTTAGCTGAATGCTCAGATCAGAAAGAAGTTTCACAGAATGCTTCTGTGTAGTTTATATTTGAATATATTCGTTTTTCCACTACTACTCTCTTAGCGCTCCAAATGTCCAGTTGCATTTTCTACAGAAAGAGTGTTCAGATCTGCTCAATCAAAAGTATGGTTTAACTCTGTTAGCTGAATGCACAGATCAGAAAGAAGTTTCACCGAATGATTCTGTGTAGTTTATATTTGAAGACATTCCTTTTTCCACTATTACCCTCTTAGCGCTCCGAATCTCCACTTGCATTTTCTACAAAAAGAGTGTTTCATAACTGCTCAATCAAAAATATGTTTTATCTCTGTTAACTGAATTTACAGATCAGAAATAAGTTTCACAGAATGCATCTGTGTAGTTTTTATTTGAAGATATTCTTTTTCAAAATGTAGGCCTCTTAGCGCTTAGCATGTCCAATTGCAGTTTCTACAGAAAGAGTGTTTCAGAACGGCTCAATCAAAAGTAAGGTTCAACTCTGTTAGTTGAATGCACAGAACAGAAAGAATTTTCACAGAATGATACTGTGTAGTTTATATTTGAATATATTCCTTTTTCCACTATTACCCTCTTAGCGCTCCGAATGTCCACTTGCATTTTCTACAGAAAGAGTGTTCAGAACTGCGCAATCAAAAGTATGGTTTAACTCTGTTAGCTTAATGAACATATCAGAAATAAGTTTCACACAATGCTTCTGTGTAGTTTTTATTTGAAGATATTATTTTTCCCAATATAGGCCTCTTAGCGCTCAGAATGTCCAATTGCAGTTTCTACAGAAAGAGTGTTTCAGAAAGGCTCAATCAAAAGTAAGGTTCAACTCTGTTAGTTGAACGCACAGAACAGAAAGAAGTTTCATACAATGATTCTGTGTAGTTTATATTTGAACATATTCTTTTTTCCACTATTACCCACTTAGCGCTACGAATGTCCAGTTGCATTTTCTACAGACAGAGTGTTTCAAAACTGCTCAATCAAAAGTATGGTTTAACTCTGTTAGCTGAATGCTCAGATCAGAAAGAAGTTTCACAGAATGCTTCTGTGTAGTTTATATTTGAATATATTCCTTTTTCCACTACTACTCTCTTAGCGCTCCAAATGTCCAGTTGCATTTTCTACAGAAAGAGAGTTCAGATCTGCTCAATCAAAAGTATGGTTTAACTCTGTTAGCTGAATGCACAGATCAGAAAGAAGTTTCACGGAATGATTCTGTGTAGTTTATATTTGAAGACATTCCTTTTTCCACTATTACCCTCTTAGCGCTCCGAATCTCCACTTGCATTTTCTACAAAAAGAGTGTTTCATAACTGCTCAATCAAAAATATGTTTTATCTCTGTTAACTGAATTTACAGATCAGAAATAAGTTTCACAGAATGCATCTGTGTAGTTTTTATTTGAAGATATTCTTTTTCAAAATGTAGGCCTCTTAGCGCTTAGCATCTCCAATTGCAGTTTCTACAGAAAGAGTGTTTCAGAATGGCTCAATCAAAAGTAAGGTTCAACTCTGTTAGTTGAATGCACAGAACAGAAAGAATTTTCACAGAATGCTACTGTGTAGTTTATATTTGAATATATTCCTTTTTCCACTATTACCCTCTTAGCGCTCCGAATGTCCACTTGCATTTTCTACAGAAAGAGTGTTCAGAACTGCGCAATCAAAAGTATGGTTTAAGTCTGTTAGCTTAATGAACATATCAGAAATAAGTTTCACACAATGCTTCTGTGTAGTTTTTATTTGAAGATATTATTTTTCCCAAAATAGGCCTCTTAGCGCTCAGAATGTCCAATTGCAGTTTCTACAGAAAGAGTGTTTCAGAAAGGCTCAATCAAAAGTAAGGTTCAACTCTGTTAGTTGAATGCACAGAACAGAAAGAAGTTTCATACAATGCTTCTGTGTAGTTTATATTTGAACATATTCTTTTTTCCACTATTACCCACTTAGCGCTACGAATGTCCAGTTGCATTTTCTACAGACAGAGTGTTTCAAAACTGCTCAATCAAAAGTATGGTTTAACTCTGTTAGCTGAATGCTCAGATCAGAAAGAAGTTTCACAGAATACTTCTGTGTAGTTTATATTTGAATATATTCCTTTTTCCACTACTACGCTCTTAGCGCTCCAAATGTCCAGTTGCATTTTCTACAGAAAGAGTGTTCAGATCTGCTCAATCAAAAGCATGGTTTAACTCTGTTAGCTGAATGCACAGATCAGAAAGAAGTTTCACCGAATGATTCTGTGTAGTTTATATTTGAAGACATTACTTTTTCCACTATTACCCACTTAGCGCTCCGAATCTCCACTTGCATTTTCTACAAAAAGAGTGTTTCATAACTGCTCAATCAAAAATATGTTTTATCTCTGTTAACTGAATTTACAGATCAGAAATAAGTTTCACAGAATGCATCTGTGTAGTTTTTATTTGAAGATATTCTTTTTCAAAATGTAGGCCTCTTAGCGCTTAGCATCTCCAATTGCAGTTTCTACAGAAAGAGTGTTTCAGAACGGCTCAATCAAAAGTAAGGTTCAACTCTGTTAGTTGAATGCACAGAACAGAAAGAATTTTCACAGAATGCTACTGTGTAGTTTATATTTGAATATATTCCTTTTTCCACTATTACCCTCTTAGCGCTCCGAATGTCCACTTGCATTTTCTACAGAAAGCGTGTTCAGAACTGCGCAATCAAAAGTATGGTTTAAGTCTGTTAGCTTAATGAACATATCAGAAATAAGTTTCACACAATGCTTCTGTGTAGTTTTTATTTGAAGATATTATTTTTCCCAATATAGGCCTCTTAGCGCTCAGAATGTCCAATTGCAGTTTCTACAGAAAGAGTGTTTCAGAAAGGCTCAATCAAAAGTAAGGTTCAACTCTGTTAGTTGAATGCACAGAACAGAAATAAGTTTCATACAATGCTTCTGTGTAGTTTATTTTTGAACATATTCTTTTTTCCACTATTACCCACTTAGCCCTACGAATGTCCAGTTGCATTTTCTACAGACAGAGTGTTTCAAAACTGCTCAATCAAAAGTATGGTTTAACTCTGTTTGCTGAATGCTCAGATCAGAAAGAAGTTTCACAGAATGCTTCTGTGTAGTTTATATTTGAATATATTCCTTTTTCCACTACTACTCTCTTAGCGCTCCAAATGTCCACTTGCATTTTCTACAGAAAGAGAGTTCAGATCTGCTCAATCAAAAGTATGGTTTAACTCTGTTAGCTGAATGCACAGATCAGAAAGAAGTTTCACAGAATGATTCTGTGTAGTTTATATTTGGAGACATTCCTTTTTCCACTATTACCCTCTTAGCGCTCCGAATCTCCACTTGCATTTTCTACAGAAAGAGTGTTTCAGAACGGCTCAATCAAAACTAAGGTTCAACTCTTTTAGTTGAACAAACAGAACAGAAAGAAGTTTCACACAATTCTTCTGTGTAGTTTTTATTTGTAGACATTCTTTTTCCCAATATAGGCCTCTTAGCGCTCAGAATGTCCAATTGCAGTTTCTACAGAAAGGGTGTTTCAGAACGGCTCAATCAAAAGTAAGGTTCAACTCTATTAGTTGAATGCACAGAACAGAAAGAAGTTTCATACAATGCTTCTGTGTAGTTTATATTTGAACATATTCTTTTTTCCACTTTTACCCACTTAGCGCTACGAATGTCCATTTGCATTTTCTACAGACAGAGTGTTTCAAAACTGCTCAATCAAAAGTATGGTTTAACTCTGTTAGCTGAATGCTCAGATCAGAAAGAAGTTTCACAGAATGCTTCTGTGTAGTTTATATTTGAATATATTCCTTTTTCCACTACTACGCTCTTAGCGCTCCAAATGTCCAGTTGCATTTTCTACAGAAAGAGTGTTCAGATCTGCTCAATCAAAAGTATGGTTTAACTCTGTTAGCTGAATGCACAGATCAGAAAGAAGTTTCACCGAATGATTCTGTGTAGTTTATATTTGAAGACATTCCTTTTTCCACTATTACCCTCTTAGCGCTCCGAATCTCCACTTGCATTTTCTACAAAAAGAGTGTTTCATAACTGCTCAATCAAAAATATGTTTTATCTCTGTTAACTGAATTTACAGATCAGAAATAAGTTTCACAGAATGCATCTGTGTAGTTTTTATTTGAAGATATTCTTTTTCAAAATGTAGGCCTCTTAGCGCTTAGCATGTCCAATTGCAGTTTCTACAGAAAGAGTGTTTCAGAACGGCTCAATCAAAAGTAAGGTTCAACTCTGTTAGTTGAATGCACAGAACAGAAAGTATTTTCACAGAATGCTACTGTGTAGTTTATATTTGAATATATTCCTTTTTCCACTATTACCCTCTTAGCGCTCCGAATGTCCACTTGCATTTTCTACAGAAAGAGTGTTCAGAACTGCGCAATCAAAAGTATGGTTTAAGTCTGTTAGCTTAATGAACATATCAGAAATAAGTTTCACACAATGCTTCTGTGTAGTTTTTATTTGAAGATATTATTTTTCCCAATATAGGCCTCTTAGCGCTCAGAATGTCCAATTGCAGTTTCTACAGAAAGAGTGTTTCAGAAAGGCTCAATCAAAAGTAAGGTTCAACTCTGTTAGTTGAACGCACAGAACAGAAAGAAGTTTTATACAATGATTCTGTGTAGTTTATATTTGAACATATTCTTTTTTCCACTATTACCCACTTAGCGCTACGAATGTCCAGTTGCATTTTCTACAGACAGAGTGTTTCAAAACTGCTCAATCAAAAGTATGGTTTAACTCTGTTAGCTGAATGCTCAGATCAGAAAGAAGTTTCACAGAATGCTTCTGTGTAGTTTATATTTGAATATATTCCTTTTTCCACTACTACTCTCTTAGCGCTCCAAATGTCCAGTTGCATTTTCTACAGAAAGAGAGTTCAGATCTGCTCAATCAAAAGTATGGTTTAACTCTGTTAGCTGAATGCACAGATCAGAAAGAAGTTTCACGGAATGATTCTGTGTAGTTTATATTTGAAGACATTCCTTTTTCCACTATTACCCTCTTAGCGCTCCGAATCTCCACTTGCATTTTCTACAAAAAGAGTGTTTCATAACTGCTCAATCAAAAATATGTTTTATCTCTGTTAACTGAATTTACAGATCAGAAATAAGTTTCACAGAATGCATCTGTGTAGTTTTTATTTGAAGATATTCTTTTTCAAAATGTAGGCCTCTTAGCGCTTAGCATGTCCAATTGCAGTTTCTACAGAAAGAGTGTTTCAGAACGGATCAATCAAAAGTAAGGTTCAACTCTGTTAGTTGAATGCACAGAACAGAAAGAATTTTCACAGAATGCTACTGTGTAGTTTATATTTGAATATATTCCTTTTTCCACTATTACCCTCTTAGCGCTCCGAATGTCCACTTGCATTTTCTACAGAAAGAGTGTTCAGAACTGTGCAATCAAAAGTATGGTTTAACTCTGTTAGCTTAATGAACATATCAGAAATAAGTTTCACACAATGCTTCTGTGTAGTTTTTATTTGAAGATATTATTTTTCCCAATATAGGCCTCTTAGCGCTCAGAATGTCCAATTGCAGTTTCTACAGAAAGAGTGTTTCAGAAAGGCTCAATCAAAAGTAAGGTTCAACTCTGTTAGTTGAACGCACAGAACAGAAAGAAGTTTCATACAATGATTCTGTGTAGTTTATATTTGAACATATTCTTTTTTCCACTATTACCCACTTAGCGCTACGAATGTCCAGTTGCATTTTCTACAGACAGAGTGTTTCAAAACTGCTCAATCAAAAGTATGGTTTAACTCTGTTTTCTGAATGCTCAGATCAGAAAGAAGTTTCACAGAATGCTTCTGTGTAGTTTATATTTGAATATATTCCTTTTTCCACTACTACTCTCTTAGCGCTCCAAAAGTCCAGTTGCATTTTCTACAGAAAGAGTGTTCAGATCTGCTCAATCAAAAGTATGGTTTAACTCTGTTAGCTGAATGCACAGATCAGAAAGAAGTTTCACAGAATGATTCTGTGTAGTTTATATTTGGAGACATTCCTTTTTCCACTATTACCCTCTTAGCGCTCCGAATCTCCGCTTGCATTTTCTACAGAAAGAGTGTTTCAGAACGGCTCAATCAAAACTAAGGTTCAACTCTTTTAGTTGAACAAACAGAACAGAAAGAAGTTTCACACAATTCTTCTGTGTAGTTTTTATTTGTAGACATTCTTTTTCCCAATATAGGCCTCTTAGCGCTCAGAATGTCCAATTGCAGTTTCTACAGAAAGAGTGTTTCAGAACGGCTCAATCAAAAGTAAGGTTCAACTCTGTTAGTTGAATGCACAGAACAGAAAGAATTTTCACAGAATGCTACTGTGTAGTTTATATTTGAATATATTCCTTTTTCCACTATTACCCTCTTAGCGCTCCGAATGTCCACTTGCATTTTCTACAGAAAGAGTGTTCAGAACTGCGCAATCAAAAGTATGGTTTAAGTCTGTTAGCTTAATGAACATATCAGAAATAAGTTTCACACAATGCTTCTGTGTAGTTTTTATTTGAAGATATTATTTTTCCCAATATAGGCCTCTTAGCGCTCAGAATGTCCAATTGCAGTTTCTACAGAAAGAGTGTTTCAGAAAGGCTCAATCAAAAGTAAGGTTCAACTCTGTTAGTTGAATGTACAGAACAGAAAGAAGTTTCATACAATGCTTCTGTGTAGTTTATATTTGAACATATTCTTTTTTCCACTATTACCCACTTAGCGCTACGAATGTCCAGTTGCATTTTCTACAGACAGAGTGTTTCAAAACTGCTCAATCAAAATTATGGTTTAACTCTGTTTGCTGAATGCTCAGATCAGAAAGAAGTTTCACAGAATGCTTCTGTGTAGTTTATATTTGAATATATTCCTTTTTCCACTACTACTCTCTTAGCGCTCCAAATGTCCAGTTGCATTTTCTACAGAAAGAGAGTTCAGATCTGCTCAATCAAAAGTATGGTTTAACTCTGTTAGCTGAATGCACAGATCAGAAAGAAGTTTCACAGAATGATTCTGTGTAGTTTATATTTGGAGACATTCCTTTTTCCACTATTACCCTCTTAGCGCTCCGAATCTCCACTTGCATTTTCTACAGAAAGAGTGTTTCAGAACGGCTCAATCAAAACTAAGGTTCAACTCTTTTAGTTGAACAAACAGAACAGAAAGAAGTTTCACACAATTCTTCTGTGTAGTTTTTATTTGTAGACATTCTTTTTCCCAATATAGGCCTCTTAGCGCTCAGAATGTCCAATTGCAGTTTCTACAGAAAGAGTGTTTTAGAACGGCTCAATCAAAAGTAAGGTTCAACTCTGTTAGTTGAATGCACAGAACAGAAAGAAGTTTCATACAATGCTTCTGTGTAGTTTATATTTGAACATATTCTTTTTTCCACTTTTACCCACTTAGCGCTACGAATGTCCAGTTGCATTTTCTACAGACAGAGTGTTTCAAAACTGCTCAATCAAAAGTATGGTTTAACTCTGTTAGCTGAATGCTCAGATCAGAAAGAAGTTTCACAGAATGCTTCTGTGTAGTTTATATTTGAATATATTCCCTTTTCCACTACTACGCTCTTAGCGCTCCAAATGTCCAGTTGCATTTTCTACAGAAAGAGTGTTCAGATCTGCTCAATCAAAAGTATGGTTTAACTCTGTTAGCTGAATGCACAGATCAGAAAGAAGTTTCACCGAATGATTCTGTGTAGTTTATATTTGAAGACATTCCTTTTTCCACTATTACCCTCTTAGCGCTCCGAATCTCCACTTGCATTTTCTACAAAAAGAGTGTTTCATAACTGCTCAATCAAAAATTTGTTTTATCTCTGTTAACTGAATTTACAGATCAGAAATAAGTTTCACAGAATGCATCTGTGTAGTTTTTATTTGAAGATATTCTTTTTCAAAATGTAGGCCTCTTAGCGCTTAGCATGTCCAATTGCAGTTTCTACAGAAAGAGTGTTTCAGAACGGCTCAATCAAAAGTAAGGTTCAACTCTGTTAGTTGAATGCACAGAACAGAAAGAATTTTCACAGAATGCTACTGTGTAGTTTATATTTGAATATATTCCTTTTTCCACTATTACCCTCTTAGCGCTCCGAATGTCCACTTGCATTTTCTACAGAAAGAGTGTTCAGAACTGCGCAATCAAAAGTATGGTTTAAGTCTGTTAGCTTAATGAACATATCAGAAATAAGTTTCACACAATGCTTCTGTGTAGTTTTTATTTGAAGATATTATTTTTCCCAATATAGGCCTCTTAGCGCTCAGAATGTCCAATTGCAGTTTCTACAGAAAGAGTGTTTCAGAAAGGCTCAATCAAAAGTAAGGTTCAACTCTGTTAGTTGAACGCACAGAACAGAAAGAAGTTTTATACAATGATTCTGTGTAGTTTATATTTGAACATATTCTTTTTTCCACTATTACCCACTTAGCGCTACGAATGTCCAGTTGCATTTTCTACAGACAGAGTGTTTCAAAACTGCTCAATCAAAAGTATGGTTTAACTCTGTTAGCTGAATGCTCAGATCAGAAAGAAGTTTCACAGAATGCTTCTGTGTAGTTTATATTTGAATATATTCCTTTTTCCACTACTACTCTCTTAGCGCTCCAAATGTCCAGTTGCATTTTCTACAGAAAGAGAGTTCAGATCTGCTCAATCAAAAGTATGGTTTAACTCTGTTAGCTGAATGCACAGATCAGAAAGAAGTTTCACGGAATGATTCTGTGTAGTTTATATTTGAAGACATTCCTTTTTCCACTATTACCCTCTTAGCGCTCCGAATCTCCACTTGCATTTTCTACAAAAAGAGTGTTTCATAACTGCTCAATCAAAAATATGTTTTATCTCTGTTAACTGAATTTACAGATCAGAAATAAGTTTCACAGAATGCATCTGTGTAGTTTTTATTTGAAGATATTCTTTTTCAAAATGTAGGCCTCTTAGCGCTTAGCATGTCCAATTGCAGTTTCTACAGAAAGAGTGTTTCAGAACGGATCAATCAAAAGTAAGGTTCAACTCTGTTAGTTGAATGCACAGAACAGAAAGAATTTTCACAGAATGCTACTGTGTAGTTTATATTTGAATATATTCCTTTTTCCACTATTACCCTCTTAGCGCTCCGAATGTCCACTTGCATTTTCTACAGAAAGAGTGTTCAGAACTGTGCAATCAAAAGTATGGTTTAACTCTGTTAGCTTAATGAACATATCAGAAATAAGTTTCACACAATGCTTCTGTGTAGTTTTTATTTGAAGATATTATTTTTCCCAATATAGGCCTCTTAGCGCTCAGAATGTCCAATTGCAGTTTCTACAGAAAGAGTGTTTCAGAAAGGCTCAATCAAAAGTAAGGTTCAACTCTGTTAGTTGAACGCACAGAACAGAAAGAAGTTTCATACAATGATTCTGTGTAGTTTATATTTGAACATATTCTTTTTTCCACTATTACCCACTTAGCGCTACGAATGTCCAGTTGCATTTTCTACAGACAGAGTGTTTCAAAACTGCTCAATCAAAAGTATGGTTTAACTCTGTTTTCTGAATGCTCAGATCAGAAAGAAGTTTCACAGAATGCTTCTGTGTAGTTTATATTTGAATATATTCCTTTTTCCACTACTACTCTCTTAGCGCTCCAAAAGTCCAGTTGCATTTTCTACAGAAAGAGTGTTCAGATCTGCTCAATCAAAAGTATGGTTTAACTCTGTTAGCTGAATGCACAGATCAGAAAGAAGTTTCACAGAATGATTCTGTGTAGTTTATATTTGGAGACATTCCTTTTTCCACTATTACCCTCTTAGCGCTCCGAATCTCCACTTGCATTTTCTACAGAAAGAGTGTTTCAGAACGGCTCAATCAAAACTAAGGTTCAACTCTTTTAGTTGAACAAACAGAACAGAAAGAAGTTTCACACAATTCTTCTGTGTAGTTTTTATTTGTAGACATTCTTTTTCCCAATATAGGCCTCTTAGCGCTCAGAATGTCCAATTGCAGTTTCTACAGAAAGAGTGTTTCAGAACGGCTCAATCAAAAGTAAGGTTCAACTCTGTTAGTTGAATGCACAGAACAGAAAGAATTTTCACAGAATGCTACTGTGTAGTTTATATTTGAATATATTCCTTTTTCCACTATTACCCTCTTAGCGCTCCGAATGTCCACTTGCATTTTCTACAGAAAGAGTGTTCAGAACTGCGCAATCAAAAGTATGGTTTAAGTCTGTTAGCTTAATGAACATATCAGAAATAAGTTTCACACAATGCTTCTGTGTAGTTTTTATTTGAAGATATTATTTTTCCCAATATAGGCCTCTTAGCGCTCAGAATGTCCAATTGCAGTTTCTACAGAAAGAGTGTTTCAGAAAGGCTCAATCAAAAGTAAGGTTCAACTCTGTTAGTTGAATGTACAGAACAGAAAGAAGTTTCATACAATGCTTCTGTGTAGTTTATATTTGAACATATTCTTTTTTCCACTATTACCCACTTAGCGCTACGAATGTCCAGTTGCATTTTCTACAGACAGAGTGTTTCAAAACTGCTCAATCAAAATTATGGTTTAACTCTGTTTGCTGAATGCTCAGATCAGAAAGAAGTTTCACAGAATGCTTCTGTGTAGTTTATATTTGAATATATTCCTTTTTCCACTACTACTCTCTTAGCGCTCCAAATGTCCAGTTGCATTTTCTACAGAAAGAGAGTTCAGATCTGCTCAATCAAAAGTATGGTTTAACTCTGTTAGCTGAATGCACAGATCAGAAAGAAGTTTCACAGAATGATTCTGTGTAGTTTATATTTGGAGTCATTCCTTTTTCCACTATTACCCTCTTAGCGCTCCGAATCTCCACTTGCATTTTCTACAGAAAGAGTGTTTCAGAACGGCTCAATCAAAACTAAGGTTCAACTCTTTTAGTTGAACAAACAGAACAGAAAGAAGTTTCACACAATTCTTCTGTGTAGTTTTTATTTGTAGACATTCTTTTTCCCAATATAGGCCTCTTAGCGCTCAGAATGTCCAATTGCAGTTTCTACAGAAAGAGTGTTTTAGAACGGCTCAATCAAAAGTAAGGTTCAACTCTGTTAGTTGAATGCACAGAACAGAAAGAAGTTTCATACAATGCTTCTGTGTAGTTTATATTTGAACATATTCTTTTTTCCACTTTTACCCACTTAGCGCTACGAATGTCCAGTTGCATTTTCTACAGACAGAGTGTTTCAAAACTGCTCAATCAAAAGTATGGTTTAACTCTGTTAGCTGAATGCTCAGATCAGAAAGAAGTTTCACAGAATGCTTCTGTGTAGTTTATATTTGAATATATTCCTTTTTCCACTACTACGCTCTTAGCGCTCCAAATGTCCAGTTGCATTTTCTACAGAAAGAGTGTTCAGATCTGCTCAATCAAAAGTATGGTTTAACTCTGTTAGCTGAATGCACAGATCAGAAAGAAGTTTCACCGAATGATTCTGTGTAGTTTATATTTGAAGACATTCCTTTTTCCACTATTACCCTCTTAGCGCTCCGAATCTCCACTTGCATTTTCTACAAAAAGAGTGTTTCATAACTGCTCAATCAAAAATATGTTTTATCTCTGTTAACTGAATTTACAGATCAGAAATAAGTTTCACAGAATGCATCTGTGTAGTTTTTATTTGAAGATATTCTTTTTCAAAATGTAGGCCTCTTAGCGCTTAGCATGTCCAATTGCAGTTTCTACAGAAAGAGTGTTTCAGAACGGCTCAATCAAAAGTAAGGTTCAACTCTGTTAGTTGAATGCACAGAACAGAAAGAATTTTCACAGAATGCTACTGTGTAGTTTATATTTGAATATATTCCTTTTTCCACTATTACCCTCTTAGCGCTCCGAATGTCCACTTGCATTTTCTACAGAAAGAGTGTTCAGAACTGCGCAATCAAAAGTATGGTTTAACTCTGTTAGCTTAATGAACATATCAGAAATAAGTTTCACACAATGCTTCTGTGTAGTTTTTATTTGAAGATATTATTTTTCCCAATATAGGCCTCTTAGCGCTCAGAATGTCCAATTGCAGTTTCTACAGAAAGAGTGTTTCAGAAAGGCTCAATCAAAAGTAAGGTTCAACTCTGTTAGTTGAACGCACAGAACAGAAAGAAGTTTCATACAATGCTTCTGTGTAGTTTATATTTGAACATATTCTTTTTTCCACTATTACCCACTTAGCGCTACGAATGTCCAGTTGCATTTTCTACAGACAGAGTGTTTCAAAACTGCTCAATCAAAAGTATGGTTTAACTCTGTTAGCTGAATGCTCAGATCAGAAACATGTTTCACAGAATGCTTCTGTGTAGTTTATATTTGAATATATTCCTTTTTCCACTACTACTCTCTTAGCGCTCCAAATGTCCAGTTGCATTTTCTACAGAAAGAGAGTTCAGATCTGCTCAATCAAAAGTATGGTTTAACTCTGTTAGCTGAATGCACAGATCAGAAAGAAGTTTCACGGAATGATTCTGTGTAGTTTATATTTGAAGACATTCCTTTTTCCACTATTACCCTCTTAGCGCTCCGAATCTCCACTTGCATTTTCTACAAAAAGAGTGTTTCATAACTGCTCAAAAATATGTTTTATCTCTGTTAACTGAATTTACAGATCAGAAATAAGTTTCACAGAATGCATCTGTGTAGTTTTTATTTGAAGATATTCTTTTTCAAAATGTAGGCCTCTTAGCGCTTAGCATCTCCAATTGCAGTTTCTACGGAAAGAGTGTTTCAGAACGGCTCAATCAAAAGTAAGGTTCAACTCTGTTAGTTGAATGCACAGAACAGAAAGAATTTTCACAGAATGCTACTGTGTAGTTTATATTTGAATATATTCCTTTTTCCACTATTACCCTCTTAGCGCTCCGAATGTCCACTTGCATTTTCTACAGAAAGAGTGTTCAGAACTGCGCAATCAAAAGTATGGTTTAAGTCTGTTAGCTTAATGAACATATCAGAAATAAGTTTCACACAATGCTTCTGTGTAGTTTTTATTTGAAGATATTATTTTTCCCAAAATAGGCCTCTTAGCGCTCAGAATGTCCAATTGCAGTCTCTACAGAAAGAGTGTTTCAGAAAGGCTCAATCAAAAGTAAGGTTCAACTCTGTTAGTTGAATGCACAGAACAGAAAGAAGTTTCATACAATGCTTCTGTGTAGTTTATATTTGAAGATATTCTTTTTTCCACTATTACCCACTTAGCGCTACGAATGTCCAGTTGCATTTTCTACAGACAGAGTGTTTCAAAACTGCTCAATCAAAAGTATGGTTTAACTCTGTTTGCTGAATGCTCAGATCAGAAAGAATTTTCACAGAATGCTTCTGTGTAGTTTATATTTGAATATATTCCTTTTTCCACTACTACTCTCTTAGCGCTCCAAATGTCCAGTTGCATTTTCTACAGAAAGAGAGTTCAGATCTGCTCAATCAAAAGTATGGTTTAACTCTGTTAGCTGAATGCACAGATCAGAAAGAAGTTTCACAGAATGATTCTGTGTAGTTTATATTTGGAGACATTCCTTTTTCCACTATTACCCTCTTAGCGCTCCGAATCTCCACTTGCATTTTCTACAGAAAGAGTGTTTCAGAACGGCTCAATCAAAACTAAGGTTCAACTCTTTTAGTTGAACAAACAGAACAGAAAGAAGTTTCACACAATTCTTCTGTGTAGTTTTTATTTGTAGACATTCTTTTTCCCAATATAGGCCTCTTAGCGCTCAGAATGTCCAATTGCAGTTACTACAGAAAGAGTGTTTCAGAACGGCTCAATCAAAAGTAAGGTTCAACTCTGTTAGTTGAATGCACAGAACAGAAAGAAGTTTCATACAATGCTTCTGTGTAGTTTATATTTGAACATATTCTTTTTTCCACTATTACCCACTTAGCGCTACGAATGTCCAGTTGCATTTTCTACAGACAGAGTGTTTCAAAACTGCTCAATCAAAAGTATGGTTTAACTCTGTTAGCTGAATGCTCAGATCAGAAAGAAGTTTCACAGAATGCTTCTGTGTAGTTTATATTTGAATATATTCCTTTTTCCACTACTACGCTCTTAGCGCTCCAAATGTCCAGTTGCATTTTCTACAGAAAGAGTGTTCAGATCTGCTCAATCAAAAGTATGGTTTAACTATGTTAGCTGAATGCACAGATCAGAAAGAAGTTTCACCGAATGATTCTGTGTAGTTTATATTTGAAGACATTCCTTTTTCCACTATTACCCTCTTAGCGCTCCGAATCTCCACTTGCATTTTCTCCAAAAAGAGTGTTTCATAACTGCTCAATCAAAAATATGTTTTATCTCTGTTAACTGAATTTACAGATCAGAAATAAGTTTCACAGAATGCATCTGTGTAGTTTTTATTTGAAGATATTCTTTTTCAAAATGTAGGCCTCTTAGCGCTTAGCATCTCCAATTGCAGTTTCTACAGAAAGAGTGTTTCAGAACGGCTCAATCAAAAGTAAGGTTCAACTCTGTTAGTTGAATGCACAGAACAGAAAGAATTTTCACAGAATGCTACTGTGTAGTTTATATTTGAATATATTCCTTTTTCCACTATTACCCTCTTAGCGCTCCGAATGTCCACTTGCATTTTCTACAGAAAGAGTGTTCAGAACTGCGCAATCAAAAGTATGGTTTAAGTCTGTTAGCTTAATGAACATATCAGAAATAAGTTTCACACAATGCTTCTGTGTAGTTTTTATTTGAAGATATTATTTTTCCCAATATAGGCCTCTTAGCGCTCAGAATGTCCAATTGCAGTTTCTACAGAAAGAGTGTTTCAGAAAGGCTCAATCAAAAGTAAGGTTCAACTCTGTTAGTTGAATGCACAGAACAGAAAGAAGTTTCATACAATGCTTCTGTGTAGTTTATATTTGAAGATATTCTTTTTTCCACTATTACCCACTTAGCGCTACGAATGTCCAGTTGCATTTTCTACAGACAGAGTGTTTCAAAACTGCTCAATCAAAAGTATGGTTTAACTCTGTTTGCTGAATGCTCAGATCAGAAAGAAGTTTCACAGAATGCTTCTGTGTAGTTTATATTTGAATATATTCCTTTTTCCACTACTACTCTCTTAGCGCTCCAAATGTCCACTTGCATTTTCTACAGAAAGAGAGTTCAGATCTGCTCAATCAAAAGTATGGTTTAACTCTGTTAGCTGAATGCACAGATCAGAAAGAAGTTTCACAGAATGATTCTGTGTAGTTTATATTTGGAGACATTCCTTTTTCCACTATTACCCTCTTAGCGCTCCGAATCTCCACTTGCATTTTCTACAGAAAGAGTGTTTCAGAACGGCTCAATCAAAACTAAGGTTCAACTCTTTCAGTTGAACAAACAGAACAGAAAGAAGTTTCACACAATTCTTCTGTGTAGTTTTTATTTGTAGACATTCTTTTTCCCAATATAGGCCTCTTAGCGCTCAGAATGTCCAATTGCAGTTTCTACAGAAAGGGTGTTTCAGAACGGCTCAATCAAAAGTAAGGTTCAACTCTGTTAGTTGAATGCACAGAACAGAAAGAAGTTTCATACAATGCTTCTGTGTAGTTTATATTTGAACATATTCTTTTTTCCACTATTACCCACTTAGCGCTACGAATGTCCAGTTGCATTTTCTACAGACAGAGTGTTTCAAAACTGCTCAATCAAAAGTATGGTTTAACTCTGTTAGCTGAATGCTCAGATCAGAAAGAAGTTTCACAGAATGCTTCTGTGTAGTTTATATTTGAATATATTCCTTTTTCCACTACTACGCTCTTAGCGCTCCAAATGTCCAGTTGCATTTTCTACAGAAAGAGTGTTCAGATCTGCTCAATCAAAAGTATGGTTTAACTCTGTTAGCTGAATGCACAGATCAGAAAGAAGTTTCACCGAATGATTCTGTGTAGTTTATATTTGAAGACATTCCTTTTTCCACTATTACCCTCTTAGCGCTCCGAATCTCCACTTGCATTTTCTACAAAAAGAGTGTTTCATAACTGCTCAATCAAAAATATGTTTTATCTCTGTTAACTGAATTTACAGATCAGAAATAAGTTTCACAGAATGCATCTGTGTAGTTTTTATTTGAAGATATTCTTTTTCAAAATGTAGGCCTCTTAGCGCTTAGCATGTCCAATTGCAGTTTCTACAGAAAGAGTGTTTCAGAACGGCTCAATCAAAAGTAAGGTTCAACTCTGTTAGTTGAATGCACAGAACAGAAAGAATTTTCACAGAATGCTACTGTGTAGTTTATATTTGAATATATCCTTTTTCCACTATTACCCTCTTAGCGCTCCGAATGTCCACTTGCATTTTCTACAGAAAGAGTGTTCAGAACTGCGCAATCAAAAGTATGGTTTAACTCTGTTAGCTTAATGAACATATCAGAAATAAGTTTCACACAATGCTTCTGTGTAGTTTTTATTTGAAGATATTATTTTTCCCAATATAGGCCTCTTAGCGCTCAGAATGTCCAATTGCAGTTTCTACAGAAAGAGTGTTTCAGAAAGGCTCAATCAAAAGTAAGGTTCAACTCTGTTAGTTGAACGCACAGAACAGAAAAAAGTTTCCTACAATGATTCTGTGTAGTTTATATTTGAACATATTCTTTTTTCCACTATTACCCACTTAGCGCTACGAATGTCCAGTTGCATTTTCTACAGACAGAGTGTTTCAAAACTGCTCAATCAAAAGTATGGTTTAACTCTGTTAGCTGAATGCTCAGATCAGAAAGAAGTTTCACAGAATGCTTCTGTGTAGTTTATATTTGAATATATTCCTTTTTCCACTACTACTCTCTTAGCGCTCCAAATGTCCAGTTGCATTTTCTACAGAAAGAGAGTTCAGATCTGCTCAATCAAAAGTATGGTTTAACTCTGTTAGCTGAATGCACAGATCAGAAAGAAGTTTCACGGAATGATTCTGTGTAGTTTATATTTGAAGACATTCCTTTTTCCACTATTACCCTCTTAGCGCTCCGAATCTCCACTTGCATTTTCTACAAAAAGAGTGTTTCATAACTGCTCAATCAAAAATATGTTTTATCTCTGTTAACTGAATTTACAGATCAGAAATAAGTTTCACAGAATGCATCTGTGTAGTTTTTATTTGAAGATATTCTTTTTCAAAATGTAGGCCTCTTAGCGCTTAGCATCTCCAATTGCAGTTTCTACAGAAAGAGTGTTTCAGAACGGCTCAATCAAAAGTAAGGTTCAACTCTGTTAGTTGAATGCACAGAACAGAAAGAATTTTCACAGAATGCTACTGTGTAGTTTATATTTGAATATATTCCTTTTTCCACTATTACCCTCTTAGCGCTCCGAATGTCCACTTGCATTTTCTACAGAAAGAGTGTTGAGAACTGCGCAATCAAAAGTATGGTTTAAGTCTGTTAGCTTAATGAACATATCAGAAATAAGTTTCACACAATGCTTCTGTGTAGTTTTTATTTGAAGATATTATTTTTCCCAAAATAGGCCTCTTAGCGCTCAGAATGTCCAATTGCAGTCTCTACAGAAAGAGTGTTTCAGAAAGGCTCAATCAAAAGTAAGGTTCAACTCTGTTAGTTGAATGCACAGAACAGAAAGAAGTTTCATACAATGCTTCTGTGTAGTTTATATTTGAACATATTCTTTTTTCCACTATTACCCACTTAGCGCTACGAATGTCCAGTTGCATTTTCTACAGACAGAGTGTTTCAAAACTGCTCAATCAAAAGTATGGTTTAACTCTGTTTGCTGAATGCTCAGATCAGAAAGAAGTTTCACAGAACGCTTCTGTGTAGTTTATATTTGAATATATTCCTTTTTCCACTACTACTCTCTTAGCGCTCCAAATGTCCACTTGCATTTTCTACAGAAAGAGAGTTCAGATCTGCTCAATCAAAAGTATGGTTTAACTCTGTTAGCTGAATGCACAGATCAGAAAGAAGTTTCACAGAATTATTCTGTGTAGTTTATATTTGGAGACATTCCTTTTTCCACTATTACCCTCTTAGCGCTCCGAATCTCCACTTGCATTTTCTACAGAAAGAGTGTTTCAGAACGGCTCAATCAAAACTAAGGTTCAACTCTTTTAGTGGAACAAACAGAACAGAAAGAAGTTTCACACAATTCTTCTGTGTAGTTTTTATTTGTAGACATTCTTTTTCCCAATATAGGCCTCTTAGCGCTCAGAATGTCCAATTGCAGTTTCTACAGAAAGGGTGTTTCAGAACGGCTCAATCAAAAGTAAGGTTCAACTCTGTTAGTTGAATGCACAGAACAGAAAGAAGTTTCATACAATGCTTCTGTGTAGTTTATATTTGAACATATTCTTTTTTCCACTTTTACCCACTTAGCGCTACGAATGTCCAGTTGCATTTTCTACAGACAGAGTGTTTCAAAACTGCTCAATCAAAAGTATGGTTTAACTCTGTTTTCTGAATGCTCAGATCAGAAAGAAGTTTCACAGAATGCTTCTGTGTAGTTTATATTTGAATATATTCCTTTTTCCACTACTACTCTCTTAGCGCTCCAAATGTCCAGTTGCATTTTCTACAGAAAGAGTGTTCAGATCTGCTCAATCAAAAGTATGGTTTAACTCTGTTAGCTGAATGCACAGATCAGAAAGAAGTTTCACAGAATGATTCTGTGTAGTTTATATTTGGAGACATTCCTTTTTCCACTATTACCCTCTTAGCGCTCCGAATCTCCACTTGCATTTTCTACAGATAGAGTGTTTCAGAACGGCTCAATCAAAACTAAGGTTCAACTCTTTTAGTTGAACAAACAGAACAGAAAGAAGTTTCACACAATTCTTCTGTGTAGTTTTTATTTGTAGACATTCTTTTTCCCAATATAGGCCTCTTAGCGCTCAGAATGTCCAATTGCAGTTTCTACAGAAAGAGTGTTTCAGAACGGCTCAATCAAAAGTAAGGTTCATCTCTGTTAGTTGAATGCACAGAACAGAAAGAATTTTCACAGAATGCTACTGTGTAGTTTATATTTGAATATATTCCTTTTTCCACTATTACCCTCTTAGCGCTCCGAATGTCCACTTGCATTTTCTACAGAAAGAGTGTTCAGAACTGCGCAATCAAAAGTATGGTTTAAGTCTGTTAGCTTAATGAACATATCAGAAATAAGTTTCACACAATGCTTCTGTGTAGTTTTTATTTGAAGATATTATTTTTCCCAATATAGGCCTCTTAGCGCTCAGAATGTCCAATTGCAGTTTCTACAGAAAGAGTGTTTCAGAAAGGCTCAATCAAAAGTAAGGTTCAACTCTGTTAGTTGAATGTACAGAACAGAAAGAAGTTTCATACAATGCTTCTGTGTAGTTTATATTTGAACATATTCTTTTTTCCTCTATTACCCACTTAGCGCTACGAATGTCCAGTTGCATTTTCTACAGACAGAGTGTTTCAAAACTGCTCAATCAAAAGTATGGTTTAACTCTGTTTGCTGAATGCTCAGATCAGAAAGAAGTTTCACAGAATGCTTCTGTGTAGTTTATATTTGAATATATTCCTTTTTCCACTACTACTCTCTTAGCGCTCCAAATGTCCAGTTGCATTTTCTACAGAAAGAGAGTTCAGATCTGCTCAATCAAAAGTATGGTTTAACTCTGTTAGCTGAATGCACAGATCAGAAAGAAGTTTCACAGAATGATTCTGTGTAGTTTATATTTGGAGACATTCCTTTTTCCACTATTACCCCCTTAGCGCTCCGAATCTCCACTTGCATTTTCTACAGAAAGAGTGTTTCAGAACGGCTCAATCAAAACTAAGGTTCAACTCTTTTAGTTGAACAAACAGAAAAGAAAGAAGTTTCACACAATTCTTCTGTGTAGTTTTTATTTGTAGACATTCTTTTTCCCAATATAGGCCTCTTAGCGCTCAGAATGTCCAATTGCAGTTTCTACAGAAAGAGTGTTTCAGAACGGCTCAATCAAAAGTAAGGTTCAACTCTGTTAGTTGAATGCACAGAACAGAAAGTAGTTTCATACAATGCTTCTGTGTAGTTTATATTTGAACATATTCTTTTTTCCACTTTTACCCACTTAGCGCTACGAATGTCCAGTTGCATTTTCCACAGACAGAGTGTTTCAAAACTGCTCAATCAAAAGTATGGTTTAACTCTGTTAGCTGAATGCTCAGATCAGAAATAAGTTTCACAGAATGCTTCTGTGTAGTTTATATTTGAATATATTCCTTTTTCCACTACTACGCTCTTAGCGCTCCAAATGTCCAGTTGCATTTTCTACAGAAAGAGTGTTCAGATCTGCTCAATCAAAAGTATGGTTTAACTCTGTTAGCTGAATGCACAGATCAGAAAGAAGTTTCACCGAATGATTCTGTGTAGTTTATATTTGAAGACATTCCTTTTTCCACTATTACCCTCTTAGCGCTCCGAATCTCCACTTGCATTTTCTACAAAAAGAGTGTTTCATAACTGCTCAATCAAAAATATGTTTTATATCTGTTAACTGAATTTACAGATCAGAAATAAGTTTCACAGAATGCATCTGTGTAGTTTTTATTTGAAGATATTCTTTTTCAAAATGTAGGCCTCTTAGCGCTTAGCATGTCCAATTGCAGTTTCTACAGAAAGAGTGTTTCAGAACGGCTCAATCAAAAGTAAGGTTCAACTCTGTTAGTTGAATGCACAGAACAGAAAGAATTTTCACAGAATGCTACTGTGTAGTTTATATTTGAATATATTCCTTTTTCCACTATTACCCTCTTAGCGCTCCGAATGTCCACTTGCATTTTCTACAGAAAGAGTGTTCAGAACTGCGCAATCAAAAGTATGGTTTAACTCTGTTAGCTTAATGAACATATCAGGAATAAGTTTCACACAATGCTTCTGTGTAGTTTTTATTTTTAGATATTATTTTTCCCAATATAGGCCTCTTAGCGCTCAGAATGTCCAATTGCAGTTTCTACAGAAAGAGTGTTTCAGAAAGGCTCAATCAAAAGTAAGGTTCAACTCTGTTAGTTGAACGCACAGAACAGAAAGAAGTTTCATACAATGCTTCTGTGTAGTTTATATTTGAACATATTGTTTTTTCCACTATTACCCACTTAGCGCTACGAATGTCCAGTTGCATTTTCTACAGACAGAGTGTTTCAAAACTGCTCAATCAAAAGTATGGTTTAACTATGTTAGCTGAATGCTCAGATCAGAAAGAAGTTTCACAGAATGCTTCTGTGTAGTTTATATTTGAATATATTCCTTTTTCCACTACTACTCTCTTAGCGCTCCAAATGTCCAGTTGCATTTTCTACAGAAAGAGAGTTCAGATCTGCTCAATCAAAAGCATGGTTTAACTCTGTTAGCTGAATGCACAGATCAGAAAGAAGTTTCACGGAATGATTCTGTGTAGTTTATATTTGAAGACATTCTTTTTTCCACTATTACCCTCTTAGCGCTCCGAATCTCCACTTGCATTTTCTACAAAAAGAGTGTTTCATAACTGCTCAATCAAAAATATGTTTTATCTCTGTTAACTGAATTTACAGATCAGAAATAAGTTTCACAGAATGCATCTGTGTAGTTTTTATTTGAACATATTCTTTTTCAAAATGTAGGCCTCTTAGCGCTTAGCATCTCCAATTGCAGTTTCTACAGAAAGAGTGTTTCAGAACGGCTCAATCAAAAGTGAGGTTCAACTCTGTTAGTTGAATGCACAGAACAGAAAGAATTTTCACAGAATGCTACTGTGTAGTTTATATTTGAATATATTCCTTTTTCCACTATTACCCTCTTAGCACTCCGAATGTCCACTTGCATTTTCTACAGAAAGAGTGTTCAGAACTGCGCAATCAAAAGTATGGTTTAAGTCTGTTAGCTTAATGAACATATCAGAAATAAGTTTCACACAATGCTTCTGTGTAGTTTTTATTTGAAGATATTATTTTTCCCAAAATAGGCCTCTTAGCGCTCAGAATGTCCAATTGCAGTTTCTACAGAAAGAGTGTTTCAGAAAGGCTCAATCAAAAGTAAGGTTCAACTCTGTTAGTTGAATGCACAGAACAGAAAGAAGTTTCATACAATGCTTCTGTGTAGTTTATATTTGAAGATATTCTTTTTTCCACTATTACCCACTTAGCGCTACGAATGTCCAGTTGCATTTTCTACAGACAGAGTGTTTCAAAACTGCTCAATCAAAAGTATGGTTTAACTCTGTTTGCTGAATGCTCAGATCAGAAAGAAGTTTCACAGAATGCTTCTGTGTAGTTTATATTTGAATATATTCCTTTTTCCACTACTACTCTCTTAGCGCTCCAAATGTCCAGTTGCATTTTCTACAGAAAGAGAGTTCAGATCTGCTCAATCAAAAGTATGGTTTAACTCTGTTAGCTGAATGCACAGATCAGAAAGAAGTTTCACAGAATGATTCTGTGTAGTTTATATTTGAGACATTCCTTTTTCCACTATTACCCTCTTAGCGCTCCGAATCTCCACTTGCATTTTCTACAGAAAGAGTGTTTCAGAACGGCTCAATCAAAACTAAGGTTCAACTCTTTTAGTTGAACAAACAGAACAGAAAGAAGTTTCACACAATTCTTCTGTGTAGTTTTTATTTGTAGACATTCTTTTTCCCAATATAGGCCTCTTAGCGCTCAGAATGTCCAATTGCAGTTACTACAGAAAGAGTGTTTCAGAACGGCTCAATCAAAAGTAAGGTTCAACTCTGTTAGTTGAATGCACAGAACAGAAAGAAGTTTCATACAATGCTTCTGTGTAGTTTATATTTGAACATATTCTTTTTTCCACTATTACCCACTTAGCGCTACGAATGTCCAGTTGCATTTTCTACAGACAGAGTGTTTCAAAACTGCTCAATCAAAAGTATGGTTTAACTCTGTTAGCTGAATGCTGAGATCAGAAAGAAGTTTCACAGAATGCTTCTGTGTAGTTTATATTTGAATATATTCCTTTTTCCACTACTACGCTCTTAGCGCTCCAAATGTCCAGTTGCATTTTCTACAGAAAGAGTGTTCAGATCTGCTCAATCAAAAATATGTTTTATCTCTGTTAACTGAATTTACAGATCAGAAATAAGTTTCACAGAATGCATCTGTGTAGTTTTTATTTGAAGATATTCTTTTTCAAAATGTAGGCCTCTTAGCGCTTAGCATCTCCAATTGCAGTTTCTACAGAAAGAGTGTTTCAGAACGGCTCAATCAAAAGTAAGGTTCAACTCTGTTAGTTGAATGCACAGAACAGAAAGAATTTTCACAGAATGCTACTGTGTAGTTTATATTTGAATATATTCCTTTTTCCACTATTACCCTCTTAGCGCTCCGAATGTCCACTTGCATTTTCTACAGAAAGAGTGTTCAGAACTGCGCAATCAAAAGTATGGTTTAAGTCTGTTAGCTTAATGAACATATCAGAAATAAGTTTCACACAATGCTTCTGTGTAGTTTTTATTTGAAGATATTATTTTTCCCAAAATAGGCCTCTTAGCGCTCAGAATGTCCAATTGCAGTTTCTACAGAAAGAGTGTTTCAGAAAGGCTCAATCAAAAGTAAGGTTCAACTCTGTTAGTTGAATGCACAGAACAGAAAGATGTTTCATACAATGCTTCTGTGTAGTTTATATTTGAAGATATTCTTTTTTCCACTATTACCCACTTAGCGCTACGAATGTCCAGTTGCATTTTCTACAGACAGAGTGTTTCAAAACTGCTCAATCAAAAGTATGGTTTAACTCTGTTTGCTGAATGCTCAGTTCAGAAAGAAGTTTCACAGAATGCTTCTGTGTAGTTTATATTTGAATATATTCCTTTTTCCACTACTACTCTCTTAGCGCTCCAAATGTCCAGTTGCATTTTCTACAGAAAGAGAGTTCAGATCTGCTCAATCAAAAGTATGGTTTAACTCTGTTAGCTGAATGCACAGATCAGAAAGAAGTTTCACAGAATGATTCTGTGTAGTTTATATTTGGAGACATTCCTTTTTCCACTATTACCCTCTTAGCGCTCCGAATCTCCACTTGCATTTTCTACAGAAAGAGTGTTTCAGAACGGCTCAATCAAAACTAAGGTTCAACTCATTTAGTTGAACAAACAGAACAGAAAGAAGTTTCACACAATTCTTCTGTGTAGTTTTTATTTGTAGACATTCTTTTTCCCAATATAGGCCTCTTAGCGCTCAGAATGTCCAATTGCAGTTACTACAGAAAGAGTGTTTCAGAACGGCTCAATCAAAAGTAAGGTTCAACTCTGTTAGTTGAATGCACAGAACAGAAAGAAGTTTCATACAATGCTTCTGTGTAGTTTATATTTGAACATATTCTTTTTTCCACTATTACCCACTTAGCGCTACGAATGTCCAGTTGCATTTTCTACAGACAGAGTGTTTCAAAACTGCTCAATCAAAAGTATGGTTTAACTCTGTTAGCTGAATGCTCAGATCAGAAAGAAGTTTCACAGAATGCTTCTGTGTAGTTTATATTTGAATATATTCCTTTTTCCACTACTACGCTCTTAGCGCTCCAAATGTCCAGTTGCATTTTCTACAGAAAGTGTGTTCAGATCTGCTCAATCAAAAGTATGGTTTAACTCTGTTAGCTGAATGCACAGATCAGAAAGAAGTTTCACACAATGCTTCTGTGTAGTTTTATTTGAAGATATTATTTTTCCCAATATAGGCCTCTTAGCGCTCAGAATGTCCAATTGCAGTTTCTACAGAAAGAGTGTTTCAGAAAGGCTCAATCAAAAGTAAGGTTCAACTCTGTTAGTTGAACGCACAGAACAGAAAGAAGTTTCATACAATGATTCTGTGTAGTTTATATTTGAACATATTCTTTTTTCCACTATTACCCACTTAGCGCTACGAATGTCCAGTTGCATTTTCTACAGACAGAGTGTTTCAAAACTGCTCAATCAAAAGTATGGTTTAACTCTGTTAGCTGAATGCACAGAACAGAAAGAATTTTCACAGAATGCTTCTGTGTAGTTTATATTTGAATATATTCCTTTTTCCACTACTACTCTCTTAGCGCTCCAAATGTCCAGTTGCATTTTCTACAGAAAGAGAGTTCAGATCTGCTCAATCAAAAGTATGGTTTAATTCTGTTAGCTGAATGCACAGATCAGAAAGAAGTTTCACGGAATGATTCTGTGTAGTTTATATTTGAAGACATTCCTTTTTCCACTATTACCCTCTTAGCGCTCCGAATCTCCACTTGCATTTTCTACAAAAAGAGTGTTTCATAACTGCTCAATCAAAAATATGTTTTATCTCTGTTAACTGAATTTACAGATCAGAAATAAGTTTCACAGAATGCATCTGTGTAGTTTTTATTTGAAGATATTATTTTTCAAAATGTAGGCCTCTTAGCGCTTAGCATCTCCAATTGCAGTTTCTACAGAAAGAGTGTTTCAGAACGGCTCAATCAAAAGTAAGGTTCAACTCTGTTAGTTGAATGCACAGAACAGAAAGAATTTTCACAGAATGCTACTGTGTAGTTTATATTTGAATATATTCCTTTTTCCACTATTACCCTCTTAGCGCTCCGAATGTCCACTTGCATTTTCTACAGAAAGAGTGTTCAGAACTGCGCAATCAAAAGTATGGTTTAAGTCTGTTAGCTTAATGAACATATCAGAAATAAGTTTCACACAATGCTTCTGTGTAGTTTTTATTTGAAGATATTATTTTTCACAAAATAGGCCTCTTAGCGCTCAGAATGTCCAATTGCAGTTTCTACAGAAAGAGTGTTTCAGAAAGGCTCAATCAAAAGTAAGGTTCAACTCTGTTAGTTGAATGCACAGAACAGAAAGAAGTTTCATACAATGCTTCTGTGTAGTTTATATTTGAACATGTTCTTTTTTCCACTATTACCCACTTAGCGCTACGAATGTCCAGTTGCATTTTCTACAGACAGAGTGTTTCAAAACTGCTCAATCAAAAGTATGGTTTAACTCTGTTTTCTGAATGCTCAGATCAGAAAGAAGTTTCACAGAATGCTTCTGTGTAGTTTATATTTGAATATATTCCTTTTTCCACTACTACTCTCTTAGCGCTCCAAATGTCCAGTTGCATTTTCTACAGAAAGAGTGTTCAGATCTGCTCAATCAAAAGTATGGTTTAACTCTGTTAGCTGAATGCACAGATCAGAAAGAAGTTTCACAGAATGATTCTGTGTAGTTTATATTTGGAGACATTCCTTTTTCCACTATTACCCTCTTAGCGCTCCGAATCTCCACTTGCATTTTCTACAGAAAGAGTGTTTCAGAACGGCTCAATCAAAACTAAGGTTCAACTCTTTTAGTTGAACAAACAGAACAGAAAGAAGTTTCACACAATTCTTCTGTGTAGTTTTTATTTGTAGACATTCTTTTTCCCAATATAGGCCTCTTAGCGCTCAGAATGTCCAATTGCAGTTTCTACAGAAAGAGTGTTTCAGAACGGCTCAATCATAAGTAAGGTTCAACTCTGTTAGTTGAATGCACAGAACAGAAAGAATTTTCACAGAATGCTACTGTGTAGTTTATATTTGAATATATTCCTTTTTCCACTATTACCCTCTTAGCGCTCCGAATGTCCACTTGCATTTTCTACAGAAAGAGTGTTCAGAACTGCGCAATCAAAAGTATGGTTTAAGTCTGTTAGCTTAATGAACATATCAGAAATAAGTTTCACACAATGCTTCTGTGTAGTTTTTATTTGAAGATATTATTTTTCCCAAAATAGTCCTCTTAGCGCTCAGAATGTCCAATTGCAGTTTCTACAGAAAGAGTGTTTCAGAAAGGCTCAATCAAAAGTAAGGTTCAACTCTGTTAGTTGAATGCACAGAACAGAAAGAAGTTTCATACAATGCTTCTGTGTAGTTTATATTTGAAGATATTCTTTTTTCCACTATTACCCACTTAGCGCTACGAATGTCCAGTTGCATTTTCTACAGACAGAGTGTTTCAAAACTGCTCAATCAAAAGTATGGTTTAACTCTGTTTGCTGAATGCTCAGATCAGAAAGAAGTTTCACAGAATGCTTCTGTGTAGTTTATATTTGAATATATTCCTTTTTCCACTACTACTCTCTTAGCGCTCCAAATGTCCAGTTGCATTTTCTACAGAAAGAGAGTTCAGATCTGCTCAATCAAAAGTATGGTTTAATTCTGTTAGCTGAATGCACAGATCAGAAAGAAGTTTCACAGAATGATTCTGTGTAGTTTATATTTGGAGACATTCCTTTTTCCACTATTACCCTCTTAGCGCTCCGAATCTCCACTTGCATTTTCTACAGAAAGAGTGTTTCAGAACGGCTCAATCAAAACTAAGGTTCAACTCTTTTAGTTGAACAAACAGAACAGAAAGAAGTTTCACACAATTCTTCTGTGTAGTTTTTATTTGTAGACATTCTTTTTCCCAATATAGGCCTCTTAGCGCTCAGAATGTCCAATTGCAGTTACTACAGAAAGAGTGTTTCAGAACGGCTCAATCAAAAGTAAGGTTCAACTCTGTTAGTTGAATGCACAGAACAGAAAGAAGTTTCATACAATGCTTCTGTGTAGTTTATATTTGAACATATTCTTTTTTCCACTATTACCCACTTAGCGCTACGAATGTCCAGTTGCATTTTCTACAGACAGAGTGTTTCAAAACTGCTCAATCAAAAGTATGGTTTAACTCTGTTAGCTGAATGCTCAGATCAGAAAGAAGTTTCACAGAATGCTTCTGTGTAGTTTATATTTGAATATATTCCTTTTTCCACTACTACGCTCTTAGCGCTCCAAATGTCCAGTTGCATTTTCTACAGAAAGAGTGTTCAGATCTGCTCAATCAAAAGTATGGTTTAACTCTGTTAGCTGAATGCACAGATCAGAAAGAAGTTTCACACAATGCTTCTGTGTAGTTTTTATTTGAAGATATTATTTTTCCCAATATAGGCCTCTTAGCGCTCAGAATGTCCAATTGCAGTTTCTACAGAAAGAGTGTTTCAGAAAGGCTCAATCAAAAGTAAGGTTCAACTCTGTTAGTTGAACGCACAGAACAGAAAGATGTTTCATACAATGATTCTGTGTAGTTTATATTTGAACATATTCTTTTTTCCACTATTACCCACTTAGCGCTACGAATGTCCAGTTGCATTTTCTACAGACAGAGTGTTTCAAAACTGCTCAATCAAAAGTATGGTTTAACTCTGTTAGCTGAATGCACAGAACAGAAAGAATTTTCACAGAATGCTACTGTGTAGTTTATATTTGAATATATTCCTTTTTCCACTACTACTCTCTTAGCGCTCCAAATGTCCAGTTGCATTTTCTACAGAAAGAGAGTTCAGATCTGCTCAATCAAAAGTATGGTTTAATTCTGTTAGCTGAATGCACAGATCAGAAAGAAGTTTCACGGAATGATTCTGTGTAGTTTATATTTGAAGACATTCCTTTTTCCACTATTACCCTCTTAGCGCTCCGAATCTCCACTTGCATTTTCTACAAAAAGAGTGTTTCATAACTGCTCAATCAAAAATATGTTTTATCTCTGTTAACTGAATTTACAGATCAGAAATAAGTTTCACAGAATGCATCTGTGTAGTTTTTATTTGAAGATATTCTTTTTCAAAATGTAGGCCTCTTAGCGCTTAGCATCTCCAATTGCAGTTTCTACAGAAAGAGTGTTTCAGAACGGCTCAATCAAAAGTAAGGTTCAACTCTGTTAGTTTAATGCACAGAACAGAAAGAATTTTCACAGAATGCTACTGTGTAGTTTATATTTGAATATATTCCTTTTTCCACTATTACCCTCTTAGCGCTCCGAATGTCCACTTGCATTTTCTACAGAAAGAGTGTTCAGAACTGCGCAATCAAAAGTATGGTTTAAGTCTGTTAGCTTAATGAACATATCAGAAATAAGTTTCACACAATGCTTCTGTGTAGTTTTTATTTGAAGATATTATTTTTCCCAAAATAGGCCTCTTAGCGCTCAGAATGTCCAATTGCAGTTTCTACAGAAAGAGTGTTTCAGAAAGGCTCAATCAAAAGTAAGGTTCAACTCTGTTAGTTGAATGCACAGAACAGAAAGAAGTTTCATACAATGCTTCTGTGTAGTTTATATTTGAACATATTCTTTTTTCCACTATTACCCACTTAGCGCTACGAATGTCCAGTTGCATTTTCTACAGACAGAGTGTTTCAAAACTGCTCAATCAAAAGTATGGTTTAACTCTGTTTTCTGAATGCTCAGATCAGAAAGAAGTTTCACAGAATGCTTCTGTGTAGTTTATATTTGAATATATTCCTTTTTCCACTACTACTCTCTTAGCGCTCCAAATGTCCAGTTGCATTTTCTACAGAAAGAGTGTTCAGATCTGCTCAATCAAAAGTATGGTTTAACTCTGTTAGCTGAATGCACAGATCAGAAAGAAGTTTCACAGAATGATTCTGTGTAGTTTATATTTGGAGACATTCCTTTTTCCACTATTACCCTCTTAGCGCTCCGAATCTCCACTTGCATTTTCTACAGAAAGAGTGTTTCAGAACGGCTCAATCAAAACTAAGGTTCAACTCTTTTAGTTGAACAAACAGAACAGAAAGAAGTTTCACACAATTCTTCTGTGTAGTTTTTATTTGTAGACATTCTTTTTCCCAATATAGGCCTCTTAGCGCTCAGAATGTCCAATTGCAGTTTCTACAGAAAGAGTGTTTCAGAACGGCTCAATCAAAAGTAAGGTTCAACTCTGTTAGTTGAATGCACAGAACAGAAAGAATTTTCACAGAATGCTACTGTGTAGTTTATATTTGAATATATTCCTTTTTCCACTATTACCCTCTTAGCGCTCCGAATGTCCACTTGCATTTTCTACAGAAAGAGTGTTCAGAACTGCGCAATCAAAAGTATGGTTTAAGTCTGTTAGCTTAATGAACATATCAGAAATAAGTTTCACACAATGCTTCTGTGTAGTTTTTATTTGAAGATATTATTTTTCCCAATATAGGCCTCTTAGCGCTCAGAATGTCCAATTGCAGTTTCTACAGAAAGAGTGTTTCAGAAAGGCTCAATCAAAAGTAAGGTTCAACTCTGTTAGTTGAATGCACAGAACAGAAAGAAGTTTCACACAATGCTTCTGTGTAGTTTATATTTGAAGATATTCTTTTTTCCACTATTACCCACTTAGCGCTACGAATGTCCAGTTGCATTTTCTACAGACAGAGTGTTTCAAAACTGCTCAATCAAAAGTATGGTTTAACTCTGTTTGCTGAATGCTCAGATCAGAAAGAAGTTTCACAGAATGCTTCTGTGTAGTTTATATTTGAATATATTCCTTTTTCCACTACTACTCTCTTAGCGCTCCAAATGTCCAGTTGCATTTTCTACAGAAAGAGAGTTCAGATCTGCTCAATCAAAAGTGTGGTTTAACTCTGTTAGCTGAATGCAGAGATCAGAAAGAAGTTTCACAGAATGATTCTGTGTAGTTTATATTTGGAGACATTCCTTTTTCCACTATTACCCTCTTAGCGCTCCGAATCTCCACTTGCATTTTCTACAGAAAGAGTGTTTCAGAACGGCTCAATCAAAACTAAGGTTCAACTCTTTTAGTTGAACAAACAGAACAGAAAGAAGTTTCACACAATTCTTCTGTGTAGTTTTTATTTGTAGACATTCTTTTTCCCAATATAGGCCTCTTAGCGCTCAGAATGTCCAATTGCAGTTTCTACAGAAAGAGTGTTTCAGAACGGCTCAATCAAAAGTAAGGTTCAACTCTGTTAGTTGAATGCACAGAACAGAAAGAAGTTTCATACAATGCTTCTGTGTAGTTTATATTTGAACATATTCTTTTTTCCACTTTTACCCACTTAGCGCTACGAATGTCCAGTTGCATTTTCTACAGACAGAGTGTTTCAAAACTGCTCAATCAAAAGTATGGTTTAACTATGTTAGCTGAATGCTCAGATCAGAAAGAAGTTTCACAGAATGCTTCTGTGTAGTTTATATTTGAATATATTCCTTTTTCCACTACTACGCTCTTAGCGCTCCAAATGTCCAGTTGCATTTTCTACAGAAAGAGTGTTCAGATCTGCTCAATCAAAAGTATGGTTTAACTCTGTTAGCTGAATGCACAGATCAGAAAGAAGTTTCACCGAATGATTCTGTGTAGTTTATATTTGAAGACATTCCTTTTTCCACTATTACCCTCTTAGTGCTCCGAATCTCAACTTGCATTTTCTACAAAAAGAGTGTTTCATAACTGCTCAATCAAAAATATGTTTTATCTCTGTTAACTGAATTTACAGATCAGAAATAAGTTTCACAGAATGCATCTGTGTAGTTTTTATTTGAAGATATTCTTTTTCAAAATGTAGGCCTCTTAGCGCTTAGCATGTCCAATTGCAGTTTCTACAGAAAGAGTGTTTCAGAACGGCTCAATCAAAAGTAAGGTTCAACTCTGTTAGTTGAATGCACAGAACAGAAAGAATTTTCACAGAATGCTACTGTGTAGTTTATATTTGAATATATTCCTTTTTCCACTATTACCCTCTTAGCGCTCCGAATGTCCACTTGCATTTTCTACAGAAAGAGTGTTCAGAACTGTGCAATCAAAAGTATTGTTTAACTCTGTTATCTTAATGAACATATCAGAAATAAGTTTCACAAAATGCTTCTGTGTAGTTTTTATTTGAAGATATTATTTTTCCCAATATAGGCCTCTTAGCGCTCAGAATGTCCAATTGCAGTTTCTACAGAAAGAGTGTTTCAGAAAGGCTCAATCAAAAGTAAGGTTCAACTCTGTTAGTTGAACGCACAGAACAGAAAGAAGTTTCATACAATGATTCTGTGTAGTTTATATTTGAACATATTCTTTTTTCCACTATTACCCACTTAGCGCTACGAATGTCCAGTTGCATTTTCTACAGACAGAGTGTTTCAAAACTGCTCAATCAAAAGTATGGTTTAACTCTGTTAGCTGAATGCTCAGATCAGAAAGAAGTTTCACAGAATGCTTCTGTGTAGTTTATATTTGAATATATTCCTTTTTCCACTACTACTCTCTTAGCGCTCCAAATGTCCAGTTGCATTTTCTACAGAAAGAGAGTTCAGATCTGCTCAATCAAAAGTATGGTTTAACACTGTTAGCTGAATGCACAAATCAGAAAGAAGTTTCACGGAATGATTCTGTGTAGTTTATATTTGAAGACATTCCTTTTTCCACTATTACCCTCTTAGCGCTCCGAATCTCCACTTGCATTTTCTACAAAAAGAGTGTTTCATAACTGCTCAATCAAAAATATGTTTTATCTCTGTTAACTGAATTTACAGATCAGAAATAAGTTTCACAGAATGCATCTGTGTAGTTTTTATTTGAAGATATTCTTTTTCAAAATGTAGGCCTCTTAGCGCTTAGCATCTCCAATTGCAGTTTCTACAGAAAGAGTGTTTCAGAACGGCTCAATCAAAAGTAAGGTTCAACTCTGTTAGTTGAATGCACAGAACAGAAAGGATTTTCACAGAATGCTACTGTGTAGTTTATATTTGAATATATTCCTTTTTCCACTATTACCCTCTTAGCGCTCCGAATGTCCACTTGCATTTTCTACAGAAAGAGTGTTGAGAACTGCGCAATCAAAAGTATGGTTTAAGTCTGTTAGCTTAATGAACATATCAGAAATAAGTTTCACACAATGCTTCTGTGTAGTTTTTATTTGAAGATATTATTTTTCCCAAAATAGGCCTCTTAGCGCTCAGAATGTCCAATTGCAGTTTCTACAGAAAGAATGTTTCAGAAAGGCTCAATCAAAAGTAAGGTTCAACTCTGTTAGTTGAATGCACAGAACAGAAAGAAGTTTCATACAATGCTTCTGTGTAGTTTATATTTGAACATATTCTTTTTTCCACTATTACCCACTTAGCGCTACGAATGTCCAGTTGCATTTTCTACAGACAGAGTGTTTCAAAACTGCTCAATTAAAAGTATGGTTTAACTCTGTTTTCTGAATGCTCAGATCAGAAAGAAGTTTCACAGAATGCTTCTGTGTAGTTTATATTTGAATATATTCCTTTTTCCACTACTACTCTCTTAGCGCTCCAAATGTCCAGTTGCATTTTCTACAGAAAGAGTGTTCAGATCTGCTCAATCAAAAGTATGGTTTAACTCTGTTAGCTGAATGCACAGATCAGAAAGAAGTTTCACAGAATGATTCTGTGTAGTTTATATTTGGAGACATTCCTTTTTCCACTATTACCCTCTTAGCGCTCCGAATCTCCACTTGCATTTTCTACAGAAAGAGTGTTTCAGAACGGCTCAATCAAAACTAAGGTTCAACTCATTTAGTTGAACAAACAGAACAGAAAGAAGTTTCACACAATTCTTCTGTGTAGTTTTTATTTGTAGACATTCTTTTTCCCAATATAGGCCTCTTAGCGCTCAGAATGTCCAATTGCAGTTTCTACAGAAAGAGTGTTTCAGAACGGCTCAATCAAAAGTAAGGTTCAACTCTGTTAGTTGAATGCACAGAACAGAAAGAATTTTCACAGAATGCTACTGTGTAGTTTATATTTGAATATATTCCTTTTTCCACTATTACCCTCTTAGCGCTCCGAATGTTCACTTGCATTTTCTATAGAAAGAGTGTTCAGAACTGCGCAATCAAAAGTATGGTTTAAGTCTGTTAGCTTAATGAACATATCAGAAATAAGTTTCACACAATGCTTCTGTGTAGTTTTTATTTGAAGATATTATTTTTCCCAATATAGGCCTCTTAGCGCTCAGAATGTCCAATTGCAGTGTCTACAGAAAGAGTGTTTCAGAAAGGCTCAATCAAATGTAAGGTTCAACTCTGTTAGTTGAATGTACAGAACAGAAAGAAGTTTCATACAATGCTTCTGTGTAGTTTATATTTGAACATATTCTTTTTTCCTCTATTACCCACTTAGCGCTACGAATGTCCAGTTGCATTTTCTACAGACAGAGTGTTTCAAAACTGCTCAATCAAAAGTATGGTTTAACTCTGTTTGCTGAATGCTCAGATCAGAAAGAAGTTTCACAGAATGCTTCTGTGTAGTTTATATTTGAATATATTCCTTTTTCCACTACTACTCTCTTAGCGCTCCAAATGTCCAGTTGCATTTTCTACAGAAAGAGAGTTCAGATCTGCTCAATCAAAAGTATGGTTTAACTCTGTTAGCTGAATGCACAGATCAGAAAGAAGTTTCACAGAATGATTCTGTGTAGTTTATATTTGGAGACATTTCTTTTTCCACTATTACCCTCTTAGCGCTCCGAATCTCCACTTGCATTTTCTACAGAAAGAGTGTTTCAGAACGGCTCAATCAAAACTAAGGTTCAACTCTTTTAGTTGAACAAACAGAACAGAAAGAAGTTTCACACAATTCTTCTGTGTAGTTTTATTTGTAGACATTCTTTTTCCCAATATAGGCCTCTTAGCGCTCAGAATGTCCAATTGCAGTTTCTACAGAAAGAGTGTTTCAGAACGGCTCAATCAAAAGTAAGGTTCAACTCTGTTAGTTGAATGCACAGAACAGAAAGAAGTTTCATACAATGCTTCTGTGTAGTTTATATTTGAACATATTCTTTTTTCCACTTTTACCCACTTAGCGCTACGAATGTCCAGTTGCATTTTCTACAGACAGAGTGTTTCAAAACTGCTCAATCAAAAGTATGGTTTAACTCTGTTAGCTGAATGCTCAGATCAGAAAGAAGTTTCACAGAATGCTTCTGTGTAGTTTATATTTGAATATATTCCTTTTTCCACTACTACGCTCTTAGCGCTCCAAATGTCCAGTTGCATTTTCTACAGAAAGAGTGTTCAGATCTGCTCAATCAAAAGTATGGTTTAACTCTGTTAGCTGAATGCACAGATCAGAAAGAAGTTTCACCGAATGATTCTGTGTAGTTTATATTTGAAGACATTCCTTTTTCCACTATTAAACTCTTAGCGCTCCGAATCTCCACTTGCATTTTCTACAAAAAGAGTGTTTCATAACTGCTCAATCAAAAATATGTTTTATATCTGTTAACTGAATTTACAGATCAGAAATAAGTTTCACAGAATGCATCTGTGTAGTTTTTATTTGAAGATATTCTTTTTCAAAATGTAGGCCTCTTAGCGCTTAGCATGTCCAATTGCAGTTTCCACAGAAAGAGTGTTTCAGAACGGCTCAATCAAAAGTAAGGTTCAACTCTGTTAGTTGAATGCACAGAACAGAAAGAATTTTCACAGAATGCTACTGTGTAGTTTATATTTGAATATATTCCTTTTTCCACTATTACCCTCTTAGCGCTCCGAATGTACACTTGCATTTTCTACAGAAAGAGTGTTCAGAACTGCGCAATCAAAAGTATGGTTTAACTCTGTTAGCTTAATGAACATATCAGAAATAAGTTTCACACAATGCTTCTGTGTAGTTTTTATTTTTAGATATTATTTTTCCCAATATAGGCCTCTTAGCGCTCAGAATGTCCAATTGCAGTTTCTACAGAAAGAGTGTTTCAGAAAGGCTCAATCAAAAGTAAGGTTCAACTCTGTTAGTTGAACGCACAGAACAGAAAGAAGTTTCATACAATGCTTCTGTGTAGTTTATATTTGAACATATTTTTTTTTCCACTATTACCCACTTAGCGCTACGAATGTCCAGTTGCATTTTCTACAGACAGAGTGTTTCAAAACTGCTCAATCAAAAGTATGGTTTAACTCTGTTAGCTGAATGCTCAGATCAGAAAGAAGTTTCACAGAATGCTTCTGTGTAGTTTATATTTGAATATATTCCTTTTTCCACTACTACTCTCTTAGCGCTCCAAATGTCCAGTTGCATTTTCTACAGAAAGAGAGTTCAGATCTGCTCAATCAAAAGTATGGTTTAACTCTGTTAGCTGAATGCACAGATCAGAAAGAAGTTTCACGGAATGATTCTGTGTAGTTTATATTTGAAGACATTCCTTTTTCCACTATTACCCTCTTAGCGCTCCGAATCTCCACTTGCATTTTCTACAAAAAGAGTGTTTCATAACTGCTCAATCAAAAATATGTTTTATCTCTGTTAACTGAATTTACAGATCAGAAATAAGTTTCACAGAATGCATCTGTGTAGTTTTTATTTGAAGATATTCTTTTTCAAAATGTAGGCCTCTTAGCGCTTAGCATCTCCAATTGCAGTTTCTACAGAAAGAGTGTTTCAGAACGGCTCAATCAAAAGTAAGGTTCAACTCTGTTAGTTGAATGCACAGAACAGAAAGAATTTTCACAGAATGCTACTGTGTAGTTTATATTTGAATATATTCCTTTTTCCACTATTACCCTCTTAGCGCTCCGAATGTCCACTTGCATTTTCTACAGAAAGAGTGTTCAGAACTGCGCAATCAAAAGTATGGTTTAAGTCTGTTAGCTTAATGAACATATCAGAAATAAGTTTCACACAATGCTTCTGTGTAGTTTTTATTTGAAGATATTATTTTTCCCAAAATAGGCCTCTTAGCGCTCAGAATGTCCAATTGCAGTTTCTACAGAAAGAGTGTTTCAGAAAGGCTCAATCAAAAGTAAGGTTCAACTCTGTTAGTTGAATGCACAGAACAGAAAGAAGTTTCATACAATGCTTCTGTGTAGTTTATATTTGAAGATATTCTTTTTTCCACTATTACCCACTTAGCGCTACGAATGTCCAGTTGCATTCTCTACAGACAGAGTGTTTCAAAACTGCTCAATCAAAAGTATGGTTTAACTCTGTTTGCTGAATGCTCAGATCAGAAAGAAGTTTCACAGAATGCTTCTGTGTAGTTTATATTTGAATATATTCCTTTTTCCACTACTATTCTCTTAGCGCTCAAAATGTCCAGTTGCATTTTCTACAGAAAGAGAGTTCAGATCTGCTCAATCAAAAGTATGGTTTAACTCTGTTAGCTGAATGCACAGATCAGAAAGAAGTTTCACAGAATGATTCTGTGTAGTTTATATTTGAGACATTCCTTTTTCCACTATTACCCTCTTAGCGCTCCGAATCTCCACTTGCATTTTCTACAGAAAGAGTATTTCAGAACGGCTCAATCAAAACTAAGGTTCAACTCTTTTAGTTGAACAAACAGAACAGAAAGAAGTTTCACACAATTCTTCTGTGTAGTTTTTATTTGTAGACATTCTTTTTCCCAATATAGGCCTCTTAGCGCTCAGAATGTCCAATTGCAGTTACTACAGAAAGAGTGTTTCAGAACGGCTCAATCAAAAGTAAGGTTCAACTCTGTTAGTTGAATGCACAGAACAGAAAGAAGTTTCATACAATGCTTCTGTGTAGTTTATATTTGAACATATTCTTTTTTCCACTATTACCCACTTAGCGCTACGAATGTCCAGTTGCATTTTCTACAGACAGAGTGTTTCAAAACTGCTCAATCAAAAGTATGGTTTAACTCTGTTAGCTGAATGCTCAGATCAGAAAGAAGTTTCACAGAATGCTTCTGTGTAGTTTATATTTGAATATATTCCTTTTTCCACTACTACGCTCTTAGCGCTCCAAATGTCCAGTTGCATTTTCTACAGAAAGAGTGTTCAGATCTGCTCAATCAAAAGTATGGTTTAACTCTGTTAGCTGAATGCACAGATCAGAAAGAAGTTTCACCGAATGATTCTGTGTAGTTTATATTTGAAGACATTCCTTTTTCCACTATTACCCTCTTAGCGCTCCGAATCTCCACTTGCATTTTCTACAAAAAGAGTGTTTCATAACTGCTCAATCAAAAATATGTTTTATCTCTGTTAACTGAATTTACAGATCAGAAATAAGTTTCACAGAATGCATCTGTGTAGTTTTTATTTGAAGATATTCTTTTTCAAAATGTAGGCCTCTTAGCGCTTAGCATCTCCAATTGCAGTTTCTACAGAAAGAGTGTTTCAGAATGGCTCAATCAAAAGTAAGGTTCAACTCTGTTAGTTGAATGCACAGAACAGAAAGAATTTTCACAGAATGCTACTGTGTAGTTTATATTTGAATATATTCCTTTTTCCACTATTACCCTCTTAGCGCTCCGAATGTCCACTTGCATTTTCTACAGAAAGAGTGTTCAGAACTGCGCAATCAAAAGTATGGTTTAAGTCTGTTAGCTTAATGAACATATCAGAAATAAGTTTCACACAATGCTTCTGTGTAGTTTTTATTTGAAGATATTATTTTTCCCAATATAGGCCTCTTAGCGCTCAGAATGTAAAATTGCAGTTTCTACAGAAAGAGTGTTTCAGAAAGGCTCAATCAAAAGTAAGGTTCAACTCTGTTAGTTGAATGCACAGAACAGAAAGAAGTTTCATACAATGCTTCTATGTAGTTTATATTTGAACATATTCTTTTTTCCACTATTACCCACTTAGCGCTACGAATGTCCAGTTGCATTTTCTACAGACAGAGTGTTTCAAAACTGCTCAATCAAAAGTATGGTTTAACTCTGTTTGCTGAATGCTCAGATCAGAAAGAAGTTTCACAGAATGCTTCTGTGTAGTTTATATTTGAATATATTCCTTTTTCCACTACTACTCTCTTAGCGCTCCAAATGTCCACTTGCATTTTCTACAGAAAGAGAGTTCAGATCTGCTCAATCAAAAGTATGGTTTAACTCTGTTAGCTGAATGCACAGATCAGAAAGAAGTTTCACAGAATGATTCTGTGTAGTTTATATTTGGAGACATTCCTTTTTCCACTATTACCCTCTTAGCGCTCCGAATCTCCACTTGCATTTTCTACAGAAAGAGTGTTTCAGAACGGCTCAATCAAAACTAAGGTTCAACTTTTTTAGTTGAACAAACAGAACAGAAAGAAGTTTCACACAATTCTTCTGTGTAGTTTTTATTTGTAGACATTCTTTTTCCCAATATAGGCCTCTTAGCGCTCAGAATGTCCAATTGCAGTTTCTACAGAAAGGGTGTTTCAGAACGGCTCAATCAAAAGTAAGGTTCAACTCTGTTAGTTGAATGCACAGAACAGAAAGAACTTTCATACAATGCTTCTGTGTAGTTTATATTTGAACATATTCTTTTTTCCACTTTTACCCACTTAGCGCTACGAATGTCCAGTTGCATTTTCTACAGACAGAGTGTTTCAAAACTGCTCAATCAAAAGTATGGTTTAACTCTGTTAGCTGAATGCTCAGATCAGAAAGAAGTTTCACAGAATGCTTCTGTGTAGTTTATATTTGAATATATTCCTTTTTCCACTACTACGCTCTTAGCGCTCCAAATGTCCAGTTGCATTTTCTACAGAAAGAGTGTTCAGATCTGCTCAATCAAAAGTATGGTTTAACTCTGTTAGCTGAATGCACAGATCAGAAAGAAGTTTCACCGAATGATTCTGTGTAGTTTATATTTGAAGACATTCCTTTTTCCACTATTACCCTCTTAGCGCTCCGAATCTCCACTTGCATTTTCTACAAAAAGAGTGTTTCATAACTGCTCAATCAAAAATATGTTTTATCTCTGTTAACTGAATTTACAGATCAGAAATAAGTTTCACAGAATGCATCTGCGTAGTTTTTATTTGAAGATATTCTTTTTCAAAATGTAGGCCTCTTAGCGCTTAGCATGTCCAATTGCAGTTTCTACAGAAAGAGTGTTTCAGAACGGCTCAATCAAAAGTAAGGTTCAACTCTGTTAGTTGAATGCACAGAACAGAAAGAATTTTCACAGAATGCTACTGTGTAGTTTATATTTGAATATATTCCTTTTTCCACTATTACCCTCTTAGCGCTCCGAATGTCCACTTGCATTTTCTACAGAAAGAGTGTTCAGAACTGCGCAATCAAAAGTATGGTTTAAGTCTGTTAGCTTAATGAACATATCAGAAATAAGTTTCACACAAAGCTTCTGTGTAGTTTTTATTTGAAGATATTATTTTTCCCAAAATAGGCCTCTTAGCGCTCAGAATGTCCAATTGCAGTTTCTACAGAAAGAGTGTTTCAGAAAGGCTCAATCAAAAGTAAGGTTCAACTCTGTTAGTTGAATGCACAGAACAGAAAGAAGTTTCATACAATGCTTCTGTGTAGTTTATATTTGAACATATTCTTTTTTCCACTATTACCCACTTAGCGCTACGAATGTCCAGTTGCATTTTCTACAGACAGAGTGTTTCAAAACTGCTCAATCAAAAGTATGGTTTAACTCTGTTTGCTGAGTGCTCAGATCAGAAAGAAGTTTCACAGAATGCTTCTGTGTAGTTTATATTTGAATATATTCCTTTTTCCACTACTACTCTCTTAGCGCTCCAAATGTCCAGTTGCATATTCTACAGAAAGAGAGTTCAGATCTGCTCAATCAAAAGTATGGTTTAACTCTGTTAGCTGAATGCACAGATCAGAAAGAAGTTTCACAGAATGATTTTGTGTAGTTTATATTTGGAGACATTCCTTTTTCCACTATTACCCTCTTAGCGCTCCGAATCTCCACTTGCATTTTCTACAGAAAGAGTGTTTCAGAACGGCTCAATCAAAACTAAGGTTCAACTCTTTTAGTTGAACAAACAGAACAGAAAGAAGTTTCACACAATTCTTCTGTGTAGTTTTTATTTGTAGACATTCTTTTTCCCAATATAGGCCTCTTAGCGCTCAGAATGTCCAATTGCAGTTTCTACAGAAAGAGTGTTTCAGAACGGCTCAATCAAAAGTACGGTTCAACTCTGTTAGTTGAATGCACAGAACAGAAAGAAGTTTCATACAATGCTTCTGTGTAGTTTATATTTGAACATATTCTTTTTTCCACTATTACCCACTTAGCGCTACGAATGTCCAGTTGCATTTTCTACAGACAGAGTGTTTCAAAACTGCTCAATCAAAAGTATGGTTTAACTCTGTTAGCTGAATGCTCAGATCAGAAAGAAGTTTCACAGAATGCTTCTGTGTAGTTTATATTTGAATATATTCCTTTTTCCACTACTACGCTCTTAGCGCTCCAAATGTCCAGTTGCATTTTCTACAGAAAGAGTGTTCAGATCTGCTCAATCAAAAGTATGGTTTAACTCTGTTAGCTAAATGCACAGATCAGAAAGAAGTTTCACCGAATGATTCTGTGTAGTTTATATTTGAAGACATTCCTTTTTCCACTATTACCCTCTTAGCGCTCCGAATCTCCACTTGCATTTTCTACAAAAAGAGTGTTTCATAACTGCTCAATCAAAAATATGTTTTATCTCTGTTAACTGAATTTACAGATCAGAAATAAGTTTCACAGAATGCATCTGTGTAGTTTTTATTTGAAGATATTCTTTTTCAAAATGTAGGCCTCTTAGCGCTTAGCATGTCCAATTGCAGTTTCTACAGAAAGAGTGTTTCAGAACGGCTCAATCAAAAGTAAGGTTCAACTCTGTTAGTTGAATGCACAGAACAGAAAGAATTTTCACAGAATGCTACTGTGTAGTTTATATTTGAATATATTCCTTTTTCCACTATTACCCTCTTAGCGCTCCGAATGTCCACTTGCATTTTCTACAGAAAGAGTGTTCAGAACTGTGCAATCAAAAGTATGGTTTAACTCTGTTAGCTTAATGAACATATCAGAAATAAGTTTCACACAATGCTTCTGTGTAGTTTTTATTTGAAGATATTATTTTTCCCAATATAGGCCTCTTAGCACTCAGAATGTCCAATTGCAGTTTCTACAGAAAGAGTGTTTCAGAAAGGCTCAATCAAAAGTAAGGTTCAACTCTGTTAGTTGAACGCACAGAACAGAAAGAAGTTTCATACAATGCTTCTGTGTAGTTTATATTTGAACATATTCTTTTTTCCACTATTACCCACTTAGCGCTACGAATGTCCAGTTGCATTTTCTACAGACAGAGTGTTTCAAAACTGCTCAATCAAAAGTATGGTTTAACTCTGTTAGCTGAATGCTCAGATCAGAAAGAAGTTTCACAGAATGCTTCTGTGTAGTTTATATTTGAATATATTCCTTTTTCCACTACTACTCTCTTAGCGCTCCAAATGTCCAGTTGCATTTTCTACAGAAAGAGAGTTCAGATCTGCTCAATCAAAAGTATGGTTTAACTCTGTTAGCTGAATGCACAGATCAGAAAGAAGTTTCACAGAATGATTCTGTGTAGTTTATATTTGGAGACATTCCTTTTTCCACTATTACCCTCTTAGCGCTCCGAATCTCCACTTGCATTTTCTACAGAAAGAGTGTTTCAGAAAGGCTCAATCAAAACTAAGGTTCTACTCTTTTAGTTGAACAAACAGAACAGAAAGAAGTTTCACACAATTCTTCTGTGTAGTTTTTATTTGTAGACATTCTTTTTCCCAATATAGGCCTCTTAGCGCTCAGAATGTGCAATTGCAGTTTCTACAGAAAGAGTGTTTCAGAACGGCTCAATCAAAAGTAAGGTTCAACTCTGTTAGTTGAATGCACAGAACAGAAAGAAGTTTCATACAATGCTTCTGTGTAGTTTATATTTGAACATATTCTTTTTTCCACTATTACCCACTTAGCGCTACTAATGTCCAGTTGCATTTTCTACAGACAGAGTGCTTCAAAACTGCTCAATCAAAAGTATGGTTTAACTCTGTTAGCTGAATGCTCAGATCAGAAAGAAGTTTCACAGAATGCTTCTGTATAGTTTATATTTGAATATATTCCTTTTTCCACTACTACGCACTTAGCGCTCCAAATGTCCAGTTGCATTTTCTACAGAAAGAGTGTTCAGATCTGCTCAATCAAAAGTATGGTTTAACTCTGTTAGCTGAATGCACAGATCAGAAAGAAGTTTCACCGAATGATTCTGTGTAGTTTATATTTGAAGACATTCCTTTTTCCACTATTACCCTCTTAGCGCTCCGAATCTCCACTTGCATTTTCTACAGAAAGAGTGTTCAGAACGGCTCAATCAAAACTAAGGTTCAACTCTTTTAGTTGAACAAACAGAACAGAAAGAAGTTTCACACAATTCTTCTGTGTAGTTTTTATTTGTAGACATTCTTTTTCCCAATATAGGCCTCTTAGCGCTCAGAATGTCCAATTGCAGTTTCTACAGAAAGAGTGTTTCAGAACGGCTCAATCAAAAGTAAGGTTCAACTCTGTTAGTTGAATGCACAGAACAGAAAGAAGTTTCATACAATGCTTCTGTGTAGTTTATATTTGAACATATTCTTTTTTCCTCTATTACCCACTTAGCGCTACGAATGTCCAGTTGCATTTTCTACAGACAGAGTGTTTCAAAACTGCTCAATCAAAAGTATGGTTTAACTCTGTTAGCTGAATGCTCAGATCAGAAAGAAGTTTCACAGAATGCTTCTGTGTAGTTTATATTTGAATATATTCCTTTTTCCACTACTACGCTCTTAGCGCTCCAAATGTCCAGTTGCATTTTCTACAGAAAGGGTGTTCAGATCTGCTCAATCAAAAGTATGGTTTAACTCTGTTAGCTGAATGCACAGATCAGAAAGAAGTTTCACCGAATGATTCTGTGTAGTTTATATTTGAAGACATTCCTTTTTCCACTATTACCCTCTTAGCGCTCCGAATCTCCACTTGCATTTTCTACAAGAAGAGTGTTTCATAACTGCTCAATCAAAAATATGTTTTATCTCTGTTAACTGAATTTACAGATCAGAAATAAGTTTCACAGAATGCATCTGTGTAGTTTTTATTTGATGATATTCTTTTTCAAAATGTAGGCCTCTTAGCGCTTAGCATGTCCAATTGCAGTTTCTACAGAAAGAGTGTTTCAGAACGGCTCAATCAAAAGTAAGGTTCAACTCTGTTAGTTGAATGCACAGAACAGAAAGAATTTTCACAGAATGCTACTGTGTAGTTTATATTTGAATATATTCCTTTTTCCACTATTACCCTCTTAGCGCTCCGAATGTACACTTGCATTTTCTACAGAAAGAGTGTTCAGAACTGCGCAATCAAAAGTATGGTTTAACTCTGTTAGCTTAATGAACATATCAGAAATAAGTTTCACACAATGCTTCTGTGTAGTTTTTATTTGAAGATATTATTTTTCCCAATAGAGGCCTCTTAGCGCTCAGAATGTCCAATTGCAGTTTCTACAGAAAGAGTGTTTCAGAAAGGCTCAATCAAAAGTAAGGTTCAACTCTGTTAGTTGAACGCACAGAACAGAAAGAAGTTTCATACAATGCTTCTGTGTAGTTTATATTTGAACATATTCTTTTTTCCACTATTACCCACTTAGCGCTACGAATGTCCAGTTGCATTTTCTACAGACAGAGTGTTTCAAAACTGCTCAATCAAAAGTATGGTTTAACTCTGTTAGCTGAATGCTCAGATCAGAAAGAAGTTTCACAGAATGCTTCTGTGTAGTTTATATTTGAATATATTCCTTTTTCCACTACTACTCTCTTAGCGCTCCAAATGTCCAGTTGCATTTTCTACAGAAAGAGAGTTCAGATCTGCTCAATCAAAAGTATGGTTTAACTCTGTTAGCTGAATGCACAGATCAGAAAGAAGTTTCACAGAATGATTCTGTGTAGTTTATATTTGGAGACATTCCTTTTTCCACTATTACCCTCTTAGCGCTCCGAATCTCCACTTGCATTTTCTACAGAAAGAGTGTTTCAGAAAGGCTCAATCAAAACTAAGGTTCTACTCTTTTAGTTGAACAAACAGAACAGAAAGAAGTTTCACACAATTCTTCTGTGTAGTTTTTATTTGTAGACATTCTTTTTCCCAATATAGGCCTCTTAGCGCTCAGAATGTGCAATTGCAGTTTCTACAGAAAGAGTGTTTCAGAACGGCTCAATCAAAAGTAAGGTTCAACTCTGTTAGTTGAATGCACAGAACAGAAAGAAGTTTCATACAATGCTTCTGTGTAGTTTATATTTGAACATATTCTTTTTTCCACTATTACCCACTTAGCGCTACTAATGTCCAGTTGCATTTTCTACAGACAGAGTGCTTCAAAACTGCTCAATCAAAAGTATGGTTTAACTCTGTTAGCTGAATGCTCAGATCAGAAAGAAGTTTCACAGAATGCTTCTGTATAGTTTATATTTGAATATATTCCTTTTTCCACTACTACGCACTTAGCGCTCCAAATGTCCAGTTGCATTTTCTACAGAAAGAGTGTTCAGATCTGCTCAATCAAAAGTATGGTTTAACTCTGTTAGCTGAATGCACAGATCAGAAAGAAGTTTCACCGAATGATTCTGTGTAGTTTATATTTGAAGACATTCCTTTTTCCACTATTACCCTCTTAGCGCTCCGAATCTCCACTTGCATTTTCTACAGAAAGAGTGTTCAGAACGGCTCAATCAAAACTAAGGTTCAACTCTTTTAGTTGAACAAACAGAACAGAAAGAAGTTTCACACAATTCTTCTGTGTAGTTTTTATTTGTAGACATTCTTTTTCCCAATATAGGCCTCTTAGCGCTCAGAATGTCCAATTGCAGTTTCTACAGAAAGAGTGTTTCAGAACGGCTCAATCAAAAGTAAGGTTCAACTCTGTTAGTTGAATGCACAGAACAGAAAGAAGTTTCATACAATGCTTCTGTGTAGTTTATATTTGAACATATTCTTTTTTCCTCTATTACCCACTTAGCGCTACGAATGTCCAGTTGCATTTTCTACAGACAGAGTGTTTCAAAACTGCTCAATCAAAAGTATGGTTTAACTCTGTTAGCTGAATGCTCAGATCAGAAAGAAGTTTCACAGAATGCTTCTGTGTAGTTTATATTTGAATATATTCCTTTTTCCACTACTACGCTCTTAGCGCTCCAAATGTCCAGTTGCATTTTCTACAGAAAGGGTGTTCAGATCTGCTCAATCAAAAGTATGGTTTAACTCTGTTAGCTGAATGCACAGATCAGAAAGAAGTTTCACCGAATGATTCTGTGTAGTTTATATTTGAAGACATTCCTTTTTCCACTATTACCCTCTTAGCGCTCCGAATCTCCACTTGCATT